>NC_138167.1:36291295-41091295 GCF_964165515.1 Mesoplodon bidens
CATTTTTCATTAAATGAACACATTCTAGATTCTAATCATTTCACGTAAAAAGAATGGAATGCTTCTAACAATAAGGATATAATCTTAATTTTTAGGTTGTAAAGGAAAGGGACTTGACAGATAATCATGCCTGGGCACTGGTGGCTGGGTGTTCTGCTCAGTGGTTCCGAAGCTTCAGTGTGGGATACGGTCGCTCACTCCAAAGACTTATCTGTCCAAATACCAACAGCCCTCCTTTATCCAGTCCCAGAGTCTCCTAAGGCTCCTTAGCTTAGAAATATCCGAAGCAAAGTCAGAAAAACCATGATGCTATTTGTGGTTTTAGATCGCCCTCTTCTGGCTAAAGCCTAAACTTGCACCGTGAAAGTAATTCACTTTCCACTGCATACTACAATTATTGATAAAATGTTTCTCTCTTTCTACTTTTGTAACCTAAACTTCCCCAAATATATATAACACGTAAAGATTCATAATGAACATATTTTATCTATCTATTATCTATTTTCCTGTCTACCATCTAATCCAACTGTCATAGGCAGATAGATACAGATAGTAGGTGATAGAAAAGAGAAAAGGAAAACAAACCAAGCTAAGTCTTTAGACATGGAAATCCCCTCAATAAGGTATTTTAAAGTGTTATCAATTGATAATTTACCCTTGACCTTGATGTCTTTCCTTACATTCCATTTATTCTGTACCTTTTAATCCTGATATTTATCTAGTTCTCTGAAGTGATTTTTTCCTCCTGAAAGTGAAGTTGACTAAGCCCAAATCACAAAATTTATTATATCAGCCCATGTTTCTTTCCTTTCCTTTCCATTTATCCCTCCACTCCTTCCTACCATTCCTCCTTTTTTCCCTCCTTAAAAAAAATCTTTTATAATTGCTTAAATGAATTTTAGTGCAATGCAAGGAATATTGGGGAACCCCAATATGGGGAAGATGATAGTCATCCATAATATACTCAGAGGGTTTCTCTATTTTTTATAATTGAAATATAGTTAATTTACAATGTTGGGTTAGTTTCAGGTATATAGAGAAGTGATTCAGATATGTGTGTCTGTATCCTTTTTCATTATAGGTTATTAGAAGATATTGAATATAATTCTCTGTGCTATATAGTACATCCTTGTTGTTTACCTATTTTATATATAGTAGTGTGTATATGTTAATCCCAACCTAATTTATCCCTCCCTCCCCTCTTTCCCCTTTGGTAACCATAAATCTGTTTTCTATGACTGAGTCTACTTCTTTTGTAAATAAATTCATTTGTATCAATTTTTTGTGATATGATATCACATATGATATTTGTCTTTCTCTGTCTTACTTCACTCAATATGATAATCTCTAGGTCCATCCATGTTGCTGCAAATAACATTATTTCATTTCCTTTTTATGGCTGAGTAATATTCCATTGTGTGTGCGTATGTATGTATGTATGTATGTATATATATATATATATATATATATATATATATATATATATATGTATATATATATATACCACATCTTTATCTATTCATTTGTCGATAGATATTTAAGTTGCTTCCATGTCCTGGTTATTGTAAATAGTGCTGCTATGAACGTTAGGGTGCATGTATCTTTTCAAATTAGAGTTTTCTCTGGATATATGCCCAGGAGTGGAATTGCAGGATCATAGGTAACTCTATTTTTAGTTTCTTAAGGAACCTTCATACTGTTCTCCATAGTGGCTGCACCAATTTACATTCTCACTAACAGTGTAGGAGGGTTCCCTTTTCTCCACACCCTCTCCAGCATTTGTTATTTGTAGACTTTAATGATGGCCATTCTGACTGGTGTGAGGTGATACCTCATTGTAGTTTTGATTTGCATTTCTCTCATAATCAGTGATATTGAGCATCTTTTCATGTGCCTGTTGGCCATCTGTATGCCTTCTTCGGAGAAATGTCTATTTAGATCTCCTGCCCATTTTTTGATTTTTTTTTGATATTAAGCTGTATGAGCTGTTTGTATATTTTGGAAATTAAGCTCTTTTTGGTAGCATCGTTTGCAAATATTTTTTCCCAGTCCGTAGGTTGTAATTTCATTATGTTTATGGTTTCCCTTGCTGTGCAAAAGCATTTAAGTTTAATAAGTTCCCATTTGTTTATTTTTGCTTTTGTTTCCTTTGCTTTAGGAGGTGGATACAAAAAAATATTGCTGTGATTTATGTCAAAGAGTGTTCTGCCCATGTTTTCCTCTTGGAATTTTATAGTATCTTGTCTTATATTTAGGTCTTTAATCCATTTTGAGTTTATTATTGTATGTGGTGTTAGAGAGTTCTAATTTCATTCTTTTACCTGTAGCTGTCCAGTTTTCCCAGCATCACTTATTGAAGAGGCTGTCTTTTCTCCATTGTATATTTTTGGCTCCTTTGTCATAGATTAATTGACCATAAGTGCATGAGTTTATTTCTGGGCTGTTTATCCTATTCCATTGATCTATATGTCTGATTTTGTGCTAGTACCACACTGTTTTGATTACTGTAGCTTTGTAGTATAGTCTGAGGTCAGGGAGCATGATTCCTCTATTATTTTTGTTACTCATTAAGTTGAGTCAAGGTTTTATTGGATTTACTTTGAATTAATTCATTAGTTTGTTTATTCATTTGGAAATAATTGCATATGATGCAAAACTTATGCAATACCAAAATGTATACAGTGAGAAAAGTCTTTCACTTGTCAGCTTCCCTGCTGGGGGAGCAACCTCTAATGTCAATTCCTCAATACATGTATTTTATAAGAGAAACCCTCTGCACATGCTTAACAAAATAAAGAGGAATTTCAGGGTGATGACATATTACATTCTTCATTTAATAAGAGAAAAAAGCATATGCCCTCAAATGCCCTTCTGGCATTTTCTACTAATCCTTCCTACATACACTTTGAGTGGTTCTTCAGGTGGGTAGGAACCCAGCAACCTCATCGCCTGGGAAACTGTTAGAAATGCAAATTCTCAGCCCTCTCCCAGACCTACTGAATCAGAAACTCTGGGGGTGTTTTCCCAAACTCTTCAGGTGATTCTGATGTTTGCTAAAGTTTGAGAACAATGGCATTAGAATATCAATGCCTGAGCCCCACCCCAGACTAGTGAACAGAATCACAAAGGTGGGTAGTTTAAATTTTCCTCAGGTAATCCTAATGTACAGCTAGTATTAAGAACTTGGGCTTGCTTAACTGAAGACATCCGGAGTTTCACCTCACCTCAAGCTTTTCTGATTCTTTACCTTTTCATCCTGTTATCATCTGCCTTGGGTGCCCAGTCTTCATTCCTATTTTACAGATAAGAAAGCTGAGGGTCAAAGAGATTGAGTTACTTATTCCAGAAAAGTAACTAGATATTGGTAGAGCTAGGTCTCAAAATCAATGTCCTTGGAATCCCTTGTCAGTGCATTTTCTGTTTGTCATGCTGCCACCTCTAGTTAATTTGTACATGTTTTCTAAGAGGCTGTAAGCATTTAAGTGACTTATAAATGTCAGTTAGGAGATGACATCTAAATGTAGGGTGAATGAGTGCAGGCCCTCTGCTGCTTCAAGTGGGTAAGAATTCAACCATTTATCACAGACATGCTGATCATGCTGTAATTCAATCACTGAGCAACTAAACAATGGAAAACCAAAGCTACCAAGTATTCAGAAAAGATGGGGTTAATGGATTTGATGTATATTTACACCATCTGGCATTTCACACTTTTTTGAATGGATTTGAATCTCTAACACTAGGGTATTTCTAAGAGACTTCTAATAATTACCTGTAGGTGCTGTCAATTTTAATTGGCTGTGTCCATACTGGGTCTTCCTGCCAATTGCTTCCATTTTTTTTTTTTTACCTATAAAAGAGAACAATTGGTCCTGTTTTTATTCGCATCAAAGGCATGACTTTGGGATGGTGGAAGACTCCTCTAAACATGAAAAACTTACCCTTTTACTCCATAAATATAGCAAACATTCAGCTTAGAGTTTTCTTTTAGTCTAATCCAAAAGTTGCTCCTTTTTTGAATTTGCATCACTTAGTTCACTTAAGTAAAAAATAGATTTCAAGATTGTGGATTTGTAGGGCCCAGTTAGGGTATCGTGGTTGAGCGTAAGCTCTGGAGCCCAACTTTCTGTGTCTGAGTCCAGCTCTTCCAGGTAATCATGGTGAACTTTTGGGCAGGACATGTAGGTCTGTCAAGCATTGCAAGATGTGATTACTAATGAGATTTATGGGCCATTTATCTTTTTCTTTGGGGCTAATACCATTTCTTTCCTTTGCCCATTTTTCTATTAGATTTTTTTTCTTTTTCTTTTGAATCACAGTTATTCATATATTCTAAATCCCAATCTTTTGTCAGTTATATTATTCACTACATATAACTTCTAATTTGCAGATTTTCTTTTGCCCTCTCCTTATGGTGCCTTTTGATAACTGTAAAATTTATCAACTTTAAAAGAAATGGCTTCTGTTTATTGTATCATTTTAGATGAATCCTTCCCTTTCCTGAATTTAGAAAGTTATTTTTCCTATATTTCTAAAGAGTACGTATTGGTTAATAATTTTGCTTTTTCATACTTTCATCTTTAATCCACCTGGAATTTATTTTTGCATATGCTGTGAAACATAGTTTAATTTCATTTCTTCCCATGGGGATAGTCATCCCAAAACTACTTATTGAAAAGTACATTGTTTCCAATGATCTACAATGTCCCTATGTCACATAAGTTTGCACACCTTTCACTTCTTATTCATTCTTGCCTTGGCTACTCTTGATCTTTCACTGTTTTGAAGAATGTCTCTCAATTTGGTTCTTTTTAATGTTTCCTCAGGATTAGATTCTGGGGATACATTTTTACCAGGACTACTGCAGAAATGATATGACCTCAATGCATCCTTTCAGGAAGCACATGATATTTATTTCTCCTGTTACTGATAATGTAAATATGATTACTTGGTTAAGTTGCTGTTTATCAGGTTTCTCAACTATAAACTACTATTTTTTCCCCTTGTAATTACTTTGAGACTATGTAAGTCTCCTGTTTCTTACCAGACTTTCACCCACTAGATTTAGAACGACTGGTCTAACCTATGAGGGAAGAGTGATTATCTTTTGTTTCACAGCAATGCATATGTCAGACTATAAGAAGGGGAACCATCAGTGAAAGCCAAATGTACTAGTCAGGATGGGCTAGGTTATGCTTCTACAACAAACAACCCTCAAATCTCAACAGCTTAACATAACAAAAGTTGATCTATTTTGTTCTCCATGTTCCTTTGGTTGTCAGGGGGTTTCTGCTCACTCGGGGACACAGTCTGACTGAGGTTCATCTTGACAAAGGCTTTCATAACTGCTGAGGTAGAAAAAGGGAACAAGGTCAATTGTGCATTGTCTTTTAAAGCTTCTACCTGGAAGTGAAACATCACCTCTACTACACGTCACTGACCAAAGTAAACCTTCAAGTGGGGGCAGTGAGTACAATCCTATAATGTGCTCAGGAGAGTAGAACTGGAATGGTTGAACAGGCCCCAGGGCTCAACACTATATATCCCAGAGTTCAGGTTTTAGCTAAATAGATTGCAGTAAACTGAACAGTTCTTCCCCATTTTTTCTCTCTTTTGGAAGGCAAAATGTGTTGATATACTCCTCCCTCCTCCTCACCCTCCTTGATTTCAGGCTTGGCCCTGTGACTGCTTTGACCAATGGAACATGAACAGAGTGACAGGATTTCAGCTCTGGGCAGAAGCTTCAAAATCTAGGGCAGGGGACTTCCCTGGTGCCCCAGTGATTGAGACTCCACCTTCCAGGGTCTTCCCTGGTGGCACAATGGTTAAGAATCCTCCTGCTAATGCAGGGGACACGGGTTCAAGCCCTGGTCCAGGAAGATCCCACATGCTGTGGAACAACTAAGCCCGTGTGCCACGACTACTGAGCCTGCACTCTAAAGCGCGCAAGGCAAAACTACTGAGCCCACATGCCACAACTACTGAAGCCCACGCGCTTAGAGCCCGTGCTCTGCAACAAGAGAAGCCACTGTAATGAGAAGCCAGCGCACTGCAATGAGGAGTAGCCCCCGCTCACCACAACTAGAGAAAGCCCACACACAGCAACAAAGACCCAACATAGCCAAAAATAAATAAATTAAAAAAAAAAAAAGAATCCACCTTCCAATGCAGGGGACACGGGTTCGATTCCTGGTGGGGGAACTAAGATCCCACATGCTGTGGAGCAAGTAAGCCTGTGCACCACAACTACTGAGCCTGCATGCTCTAGACCGCGTGCATCACAACTAGAGAGTCCATGTGCCACAACTACTGAGCCTGCATGCTCTGGAGCCTGCGCACCACAATGAAGAGCCCACGTGTCACAACGAAAGATCCCACATTCTGCAACGAAGATCCCGTGGGCCGCAACTAAGACCTGAAGCAGCCAAATAAAATAAAGAAATAAAAAAAAACAAAAAAAATCAACCTTCAAACTAAAACAAAATAAAATCTAGGGCACAATTCATCCCAGTGTGTGGAAGTAATCGCCCCTTTGCTATGGACTGAATGTTTGTGTCCCCCCCTTCCACCCCAAATTTATATGCTGAAGCCCTAACCCTCAATGTGATGGTATTTGGAGGTGAGACCTTTGGGAATAATTAAGTTTAGATGAAGTCATGAAGGCAGGGCTCTCATGATAGGATTAGTGTCCTTATAAGAAGAGGAGGAGACTGGAGCTTACTCTCTCACTGCCATGTAGGGACACAGTGAGATAGTGGCCATCTGTAAGCCAGGAAGAGAGCTCTCACCAGAACTTGACCATGCTGGCAACCTGATCTTGGACATCTAGCCTCCAGAACTGTGAGACATAAATTTCTATTGTTTAAGCCACCCATTTTATGGTATTTTGTTATGGCAGCCCAAGCTGATGAAAATACCCTTCCTCTTCTCACCCTCTACCATGAGAATACCCCAAAGAAAGATCACTCCTTTATCTTTCATGGATTCTGGAAAGGGAAGACATGTAGAACCAAGCTGAGCACAGCCCATCTGAGTCCATCAAAGTTGAAGCTGACCTGTAACCCCAAAGAAATGTGAAGAAGAAGTAAATATTTTTGTTCTTGTAAGCCACTAAGATTTGAGGTTGGTTGTTATCTAGGGTGATGGGAGTGAGACACTCTTTTTGAGTGCAAAATTCACAGGGTTTCAAACAACTCAGTAATCAAGATGAGTGATATTTTTATGCAATGTTTTCAAAAAGGTCACAATTAATGCAAAAAGAATCCATGACGAACAAAATATCAAAAGTTTGAATAAAGACAAGATCAACAGTGCAACCTGGCCAAAGCTCACTAAAGCAAAGAGTTTTGATGCAATGAAAACCCAGGTGGAGTTTCAGCAAATGGTAATGGACAGAAAACTGGTAAGACATAATAAACAAAATGTCAACATCAGTTAGAAACATGTTTCTGAGTTAATGATCCATTATCACATTTCCTGCTTTGTTTTTAGTGAGTTTTTAAAAGCTTTAAACAAATCAAACCTTTTAAACAACAGATTGCAAAAGAAGAGCAAATCAAAAAGAGAAAAAACAAACAAGGGACACATTAGGAATCTAGGCTCAAACTCTACCTTCCTGGAAAGGATTAGGAGACAATATGGAGGGGAAGGGTGGTATAGGGACGCCCCCTCCAGCCTGGCAGGGGGAATTCCTTTTATGCTACATGGTTTTCAAAAACAAGGCTTCTGGACAAAAATATAATTCAAAAAGATACATGCACCCCTATGTTTGTAGCAGCACTATTCACAATAGCTGAGATGGTGAAGCAACCTAAATGTCCATCGACAGATGAATGGATAAAGATGTGGTACATATATACAATGGAATACTCCTCAGCCATAAAAAAGAACGAAATAATGCCATCTGCAGCAACATGAATGGAACTAGAGATTATCATACTAAGTGAAGTCCAAGAGAAAGAGAAATACCATATGATATCACTTATATGTGGAATCTAAAACACAACACAAATTAACATATCTACAAAACAGAAACAGACTCACAGATGTAGAGAACAGACTTGTCATTGCCAAGGGGTGGCAGTGGGAGAGGGATGGAGTGGGAATTTGGGGTGAGCAGATGCAAACTATTATGTGCAGAATGGATAAACAACAAGGTCTGACTATATAGGACAGGAAACTATACTCAATATTCTATGATAAACCATAATGGAAAAGAATATATATAAAAAAAGAAAAAATATATATGAATCACTTTGATGTATAGCATAAATTAACACATTGTAAATCAACTATATTTCAATAAAAAAATTAAAAACAAAACAAAAAAACAAGGCTTCACTGTAGGCATACCCAGGTACACTATGTATACCCATAGTATACATATTATATGTTACAAAATATCTAATGTATGAATGCATTCTACTGCCTGGCTACTTTCTGAGATGGAAAATTCTCTGGTACTGACAGACAAGCAACCAGAAATAGTGGAGTCCCATTCCAACATTGGCCTTAGACTGTATTTCTGGGTTAGTGAAGCTTTGAATTCAGATCTTGATAGGTTCTGGAGCTTGAGACTTTACAGACTCAACTTTGTCATGCAAACCTCCAGAACTATGTAGGGAGGCTTCCATCTAACTCTAGAGGCAACAGATAGCTTAGAGTTGGCCTCTAGGTAAGTTACCAACAAACTCCATGTGGTAAGAAGGGATGTTGGTGGATACTGGAAAATTTCTTTTGATATGATTCACTTGTGTCTTGCTCCATGGTCTTGACATTCCAAAGGCTTTGTTGGCAGCAAATACACCAATGCAGAAAGCACTCTTTGAAAGGATTATGGGCAATAATAGCAAGTATCACATTAAGAGGAAGATGGTCTAGTCTTGTTCGTAAAATTTAGTACAGAGACTCCTTTAACTTAGTCAAAGGAGAATTCTGTTACAACCTTGGACCTGGCATGCACTTCTGTTCAAGGGAAAGGCAAAATGGGGGCTCTGAAAGATGAAGCATCTTGTCATTGTTTTGGGTAGGCTCTTTTGGTTTGGAAGTCAGCTCAAGTAGCCAGGGGCAAGGAGGGATGAAAGTGGAAGAAAGGAGATAATTCTGAGGATATACAATGGGGGAATAAAAAAGCAATCTCGAAGTTTATGGGAGCGGGAGCTGAGAACCCATCAGGAAACATCGCAACAGCTCTGGGGTCAGATTTCTCTCTCCTTGAGCTTGTTCTCAGCATCTCTGCTTCCCTCATAGCCCCAACACTAGTTTACATAGCTTGTATTCCATTGCATCCTTTCCATTTCTGCTCCTGTAGCTGACTCCCAGTTTCTCAGTATTTCCTAGTTCAGAAAGGTCTTGAACTAGCTGTTTGCTTCAGTTATTATTCTTATTTTTTGGTACCAACGTCCAGGGTCATCAGGAAGCCTATTAAAAGGGTGCCCTTGAATAAAGTGCCCATAGCTATCACCTGAAGTGTGGGACAAAGAGGAGAGACACATGGTATAAAATGGCTCCCCGTGTGCAGTACCTTTAGCAGGGGCTATAGGAGGGGCAGTTTCCTCAGAACTGGATAGGGTTGTGGCAGGCACCACGATGATTCTCCAATATGGTGCAAAGATGAGGTTCTTTATATCAAGGCTGCCAGACCTTCTGGTGATGTGGACACCCCTGTGGGAGCTCCAGGTATAAGAAAGTGTGGGTAGTTTACACTTGTTCAGTATCTATGGCCATTCACATAATAAGGAGACAAAAAGCTCCTGGAAGGAATAATGATGTTAATTCCCTGATTTCACAGGAGTTAAGCCATAGGATTCCTGACAAAATAAGAAGCCAGGCAAAGCAACTGATTGAGCCCAAAGTCACCTGTATCCTTTCAGGAGCCCAAGGTCCTGAAGATACAAGACCACTCTCTCAGCCTTAATCAAAGCCGCTGCTCCCCGAGGGCATGAGACAGCCTTTGCACAAAGCACTCTCCTTTGAGTTGGCTAGTCTTACTCCATACTTCAATGACAACTTCTGTTGAGTTTAGATACTAATTTTCTGGCTCTTGACTGCCCCCAGTCCATGTTTTGTATGGATTATGACCAAATTCTGTATCTAGGCACCTACCTCAACATGTGATCCAACAGAACTTGAGTAATCTAAAAGTCTAACTCCGTAAGATTTGTCCGCATACATTCCTATCATGACATGATTACTCCACAATTGTGGAAATGATGTGTTAAAATATTTACACTTAACCCTATTATTAACTAGTAAGGAATGAAAAATGAATTGGAAGTTATTACAATTATTGAGTACTTTATATATTATTTCATTTCATATTTACAACCAACCCTATGAGGTACCATTATCTCTGTTCTACATGGAAAGGAACCATGACTCAGAACAATGAGGTGGCTTGCTCAAGGTCCCCAGATAGTAGGTGCAGCGGTAAGGTTTTAACCCAGGTTTTGTCTGACTCCAAAGCCCAGTCTTTCCACTACACAATGCTGCTTCTCTAGAGCGGGTTTAAATGAATGAGAAGAGTTGATTATGCTGAATCACTCAACTTTGTACAAATGAGTTTGAGTAACATTTTAACTTTATTTTCAGGAGTGGCCCAATAAGGCTGTACTTGGTCAATACTACAGACATAATCTAGGGTCTAGGGGTAACTTAAAGAACATTAATAAATACACAAGCACACACACATACCCAGTATTAGAAATTTAAAAAATCAGATCTTAGCTCAAAAAGATGAACTACAGTGAACCTTTATTGTTCTTTAGAAATGAACTTTCCACAATATTAATAAATCTCATTTTTAGCTCTGCTTTGAAGTATTGATACCAGTGAAGTAACCTTTTTCTTCTTTGAATCTTTTCTTGTAAAATTATAGTTTTCTCTTTTTCTAAAATAGCAGGAAGTTCCTTCCAGTTCTTAATAAAGATAAAGGGAGCATTCATGGACTTGAGTAACTGCAGAGGAGCATTATGGTAAACAGATGAATTTCCACAGCTGCCACCTGTCATTACGTCTTCTACCACGGGAACGGAGCCATAGGAGCAAGCCTCATATATTCTGTAACACTCCGTGTTTACTCCTGCTGGGCACAACGTGAGATCACTCTGACGCAGAGCATCTTGATAATTCTTAAGGCTTTCATTTGTTTCTTGAGGCTGCCACCTAGAAAATCAGAAAAAAACCTGAAGTTTTCACTTTACTAAGCATATCTTTTGTGGAAGAAAATATTTTATCTTTTAATGTTGGTTACAAGAAATGGTAAACACATTATAGAGGTGGCAGGCAGAAGAGATGCATAAAATCTTGCCCAAATAGATTTCTTGAAAATATTTAAGAATTTGAGAAGTTTACAGCTACACATTTTAAAAAATCTTGTGGCCATACAATTTCTGAATGAAATTATATCAGCCAAAATTTTGTGAGTGCTTTGTCTTCTTTCTCTACCTCACCCTCCATCCAAATTCCTGCCCTTATGGAGCTTATTATCACAGTTCTAGTGGTGGAGACAGATAGTAACCAGGTCAAGTCAGTAAATTATTTAGAAGGTGTTAAGTGTTGCGTGGAAAAATAAAGCAGAGAAGTGAGGAGGGAGTTTTTGGTAGGATGGTATTGCAACTGTAAAGAGGTGATCAGGGAGTGTCTCACTGCATGGGCATCTGAGCGGGGAGCCAGAGGTGAGGGAGCAAACCACACAGATATCTGGGGGAAGAAGAGAGCACAGAGCAAGCATAAAGGCCATGACATGGCATGTGCTACGCATGTTCAAGGGACAGCAAGGAAGCCAGGGTGGCTAAAGCAGGGTTAACTGAAGGGGAGAGGTGTAGAAGATGAAGTCAGAGCACCCATCACAGAGTTTTGATCAGAGGGGTAACTGACCTCATCTATGTTTTATCAGAATCTATCTGGCTGTTGTGTTGAGAGTAGATTGTATGGGGCAAGGGTAGGAGCTGAGAGGCTAGTTAGAAAACTAGACGTTCCCTCCTGACTGTTCCTATTTTCTCAGTGAAATAAGCAATAGGGTCATAAGGTAAGAGCAGTTGGGAAGAGAGAAGAAGGTATGAAACAGTCTTCCAGGAGAGAGGAAGAATACATGGACAAGGGAGATGGATGACTGCTGGACACTCAAGGGTCAGGGTCATATATATATATATATATATATATATATATATATATATATATATTTTTTTTTTTTTTTTTAAATAAATTTATTTATTTTTATTTTTGGCTGTGTTGGGTCTTTGTTGCTGCACGCGGGCTTTTCTCCAGTTGTGGCGAGCAGGGGCTACTCTTTGTTGCGGTGGGTGGGCTTCTCACTGGGTGGCTTCTCTTGTTGTGGAGCATGGGCTCTAGGCACGTGGGCTTCAGTAGTTGTGGCACACGGTCTCAGTGGTTGTGGCTCGTGGGCTCTAGAGCGCAGGCTCAGTAGTTGTGGTGCACGGGCTAAGTTGCTCCGCGGCATGTGGGATCTTCCAAGACCAGGGCTCGAACCTGTGTCCCCTGCGTTGGCAGGCGGATTCTTAACCACTGCGCCACCAGAGAAGCCCAAGGTCATATATTTAAAGTGAGAACAATTGGCACCTTTCTCCAAGTGTGTTTGGCTGCATGGGTGAAGGTATGGAGCAGGTAAGAGAGCTGTATTTAACCAGAGTTAGGGTTTGCTAGATTAAGGAACTAGGGAGCTGAATGTATACGTGGTCATGATTGATTATGAAATTTCAGTGGGTAAAGAATAAAGTAAAGATGAGGTGGGTAAAGGACAATGAAAAGGTATAAGGAACAATGAACTGTAAGTCCCAGCTAAATTGCTGAAGTCAGATTATTACAGGGAATGAGCTGGAATGATAGAAAATGATGTTTACAGAGAGAGAGATGCTGGAATTTGAGATCATGCAGTATGTGTAATCATAAGGTCCAGGAAATGACCATGGCAGTGAATGGCTGAGGTCAAGTGGAGACCCAGATCCCTGGGGGAGGGGAAGTAAAGGAACTGCAAGACCAATGTGATGGAAAGACCATCTTTGTGGATTTGGGAATCACTAAGAATGAGGCTGGAAAAAATGTCGGAGACACTGAGAGTATGCCAGGAACTAGACTCTTCAAAGAATTAAGGGGATAAACCCAAGGGCCAGTATATGATTTCTCTTTTCTTTTAGGAGTTTTTTAAAAATTAATTTTATATTAGAGTATAGTTGATTTACAATGTTGTGTTAGTTTCAGGTGTACAGCAAAGTGAATCAGTTATACATATATATATCTCCACTCTTTTTTTTTTTTTTTTTTTGCGGTACGCGGGCCTCTCACTTTTGTGGCCTCTCCCGTTGCGGAGCACAGGCTCTGGATGTGCAGGCTTAGCAGCCATGGCTCACGGGTCCAGCTGCTCCGTGGCATGTGGGATCTTCCCAGACCGGGGCACAAACCTGTGTCCCCTGCATCGGCAGGCAGACTCTCAACCACGGCGCCACCAGGGAAGCCCTCTCCACTCTTTTTTTAAGATTCTTTTCCCATGTAGGCCATTACAGAATACTGAGTAGAGTTCCCTGTGCTATAAATAGGTTCTTATTAGTTATCTACTTTATATATAGTAGTGTGTATATGTCAATCCCAATCTCCCAATTTATCCCTTCCCCTCATGATTTCAAAGAGAAAGAATAATGGATAGTTTTGTCTGCTGGTATGAGATTCAAAATTGGAGGTTTTAGGGAGGGAAAAGGGAGAGTGGTCTGGAAGCAGCAATGAGAAGCAAGGAGGACACCTACTCCACCTCCTGGCTCAATGGTAGGAGAGGGATTTTAAGAATAATTCTGTTCCCACAGTAAGCTTTGTTATTTTGCCCTCACTCATTCATTCTAGGCACACTGTCCCTCGTTCCTCACACATGGTAAGCATGCTTCCACCTTAGGCCTTTATATCTGCTCTTCCCTCTGCCTGGGCAACTCTTCTCCCAAATAGACATGAGGCTCACCCCTCTGCCTTTTTCAGTCCTGTGCTTAAATGCAAACTTCTAACTAGCACTTTCCTTGGCTATTCTAAAATATCAAATGCTCCACTCCTGACCCCAAGTACTCTCTACATCCCCCTCCTCTGCTCAATTTTTTTACATGGTATTTATCATCATCTGACACTATATATATATGACACAATATATTTTATTGGTTTGTCTCCTCCAATAAGCATTTAAGTTCTAAGAGGGCATGGACCCTTTTGACTGTTTTGCTCACCACTGTATCCCTTTATGGCTAAAATAGTTTTTGGCATATAGCAGTTGCTTGATAAATATTTGTTGACTGAATGGATATAATATGATTACACTAGCCATTAGAGAAATGTAAATCAAAACTACAATGAGGTATCACCTCACACCAGTCGTCATCAAAAAATCTACCAAAAATAAATGCTGGAGAGGGTGTGGAGAAAAGGGAACCCTCCTGCACTGTTGGTGGGAATGTAAATTGATACAGCCACTATGGAGAACAGTATGGAGGTTCCTTAAAAAAACTAAAAATAGAACTACCATATGACCCAGTAATCCCACTACTGGGCATATACCCTGAGAAAAGCATAATTCAACAAGAGTCATGTACCACAATGTTCATTGCAGCTCTATTTACAATAGCCAGGACATGGAAGCAACCTAAGTGTCCATCAACAGATGAATGGATAAAGAAGATGTGGCACATATATAAAATGGAATATTACTCCACCATAAAAAGAAACAAAATTAAGTTATTTGTAGTGATGTGGATGGACCTAGAGTATGTCATACAGAGTGAAGTATGTCAGAAAATCAAATACTGTATGCTAACACATATATATGGAATCTAAAAAAAAAAAAAAGGTTCTGAAGAACCTAGGGGCAGGACAGGAATAAAGACGCAGACATACAGAATGGACTTGAGGACACAGGGAGGGGGAAGGGTAAGCTGGGACGAAGTGAGAGAGTGGCATGGACATATATACACTACCAAATGTAAAACAAATAGCTAGTGGGAAGCAGCCACATAGCACAGGGAGATCAGCTCAGTGCTTTGTGACCACCTAGAAGGGTGGAATAGAGAGGGTGAGAGGGAGATGCAAGAGGGAGGGGATATGGGGATATATGTATACGTATAGCTGATTCACTTTGTTATACAGCAGAAACTAACACAACAGTGTACAGCAATTATACTCCAATAAAGATGTTAAAAAATATATATGATTACGCTAGCAATACTGAATGGCTATGATTACACTAGCAATAGAGTCAGGATTTCTTTTCTTTTTTTTTTTTGTATTTCTATGCCTGATTGGTTGATTTTTTACAATTTCCAACCCCTTCTTTTCTGTGAATGAAAGATTTCTCAAATTGTATAATGCTTTACAATCTTCAAAAGTTTCACACACAGAATTTCATATAATCACATAATAACCCTTCTTCCCCCTCTACCTCTAAATTGCCTCTCCTGCTTCCCTCTCCTCACTGGTAACCACTAGCTTGTTCTCTGTATCTGTGAGTCTGCTTCTTTTTTGTCTTATTCACTAGTTAGTTCCATTTTTAAGATTCCACATTAAGTGATATTAAACAGTATTTGTCTTTCTCTGTCTGACTTATTTCACTTAGCGTAACACCCTCCAAGTCCATCCATGTTGCTGCAAATAGCAAAATTTTGTTCTTTTTTATGGCTGATTAGTATTCCATTGTATATATATACCACATCTTCTTTATCCATTCATCTGTTGATGGATGCTTAGTTTGCTTCCATATTTTGGCAGTTGTAAATAATGCTGCTATGAACATTGGGGTGCATGTATTGGTATCTTTTCAAATTAGTGTTTTTGGTTTTTTTCCAGTTTTTTTGTTTTTGTATATACCCAGGAGTGGAACTGTTGTGTCATGTGGTGGTTCTATCTTTAGTTTTTTAAGAAATCTCCATACTGTTTTCCACAGTGGCTGCACCAATTTACATTCCTACCAACAGTGCCCTTGTCTCCACATCCTCGCCAATATTTGTTATTTGTGTTCTTTTTGATGATAGCCATTCTGACAGGTATGAGGTGATATCTCATTGTGGTTTTGCTTTGCATTTCCCTGATGATTACCAATGTTGAGCACCTTTTCATGTGTGTGTTTGCCATCTGCATTTCCCCTTTGGAAAAATGTCTTTTCAGTTCTGCCCGTTATTTAATCAGGTTGTTTGCTTTCTTGATGTTGAGTTGGATGAGCTGTTTATATATGTTGGATATCAGCCCCTTATCAGTCATATCATTTGCAAATATCTTCTCCCGTTGAGTAGGTTGTTTTTTCATTCTGTTGATGGTTTCCTTTACTGCGCAAAAGCTTTTAGGTTTAATTAGGTCCCATTTGTTTATTTTTGCTTTTGCTTCCTTTGCTTTAGGAGACAGATCCAAAAAATATTGCTGTGATTTATGTCAAAGAGTATTCTGCCTATGTTTTCTTCTAGGAATTTTATAGTATCTGGTCTTATATTTAGGTCTTTAATCCATTTTGAGCTGATTTTTTTAAGGTGTTAGCGAATGTTCTAATTTCTTTCTTTTACGTGTAGCTGTCCAGTTTTCCCAGCACCACTTATTGAAAAGAATGTCTTTTCTCCATTGTATATTCTTTCCTCCTTTGTCATAGCTAAACTGACTTGACTATAAGTGTGTGGGTTTATTTCTGTGCTCTCTAGTCTGTTCCACTGATCTATGTGTCTGTTTCTATGCTGGTACCACACTGATTTGATGACTGTAGCTTTGTAGTATAGTCTGAAGTCAGGAAGCGTGATTCCTCCAGCTCTGTTCCTCTTTCTCAAGATTGTTTTGGCTATTTGGGGTCTTTTGTGTCTCCATACAAATTTTAAAATGATTTGTTCTAATCTGTGAAGAATGCCATTGATATTTTGATAGGGATTGCACTGAATCTGTAGATTGCATTGGATAGTATGGTCATTTTAATAATATTAATTTTTTCAATCCAAGAACAAGGTATATCTTTCCATCTGTGTTATCTTCAATTTCTTTCATCAGTGTCTTATAGTTTTCTGAGTATAGATATTTTACCTCCCTAGGTAGGTTTATTCCTAGGTATTTTATTCTTTTTGATGAGATGGTATATGAGATTGTTTCCTTAATTTCTCTTTCTCATAGTTCATTGTTAGTGTACAGAAATGCAACCAACTTCTGTATATTAATTTTGAATCCTGCGACTCTACTGAATTCACTGATGAGCTCTAGTAGTTTTCTGGTGGCGTCTTTAGGATTTTCTATGTATAGTATCATGTCATCTGCAAACCTGACAGTTTTACTTCTTCCTTTCCAATTTGGATTCCTTTTGTTTCTTTTTCTTCTCTGATTGCTGTGGCTAGGACTTACAAAACTATGTTGAATAAAAGCAGTGAGAGTGGGCATCCTTGTCTTGTTCCTGATCTCAAAGGAAATGCTTTCAGCTTTTCACCATTGAGTATTATGTTAGCTGTGGATTTGTCATATATGGCCTTTATTATGTTGAGGTATGCTCTCTCTATGCCCGCTTTCTGGAGAGTTTTTATCATAAATGGATGTTCAACTTTATCCAAAGTTTTTTCTATTGAGATGATTATATGGTTTTTAATTCTTCACTTTTAAAATATTTATTTATTTTCTTTATTTTTGGCTGTGTTGGGTCTTAGTTGTGGCACATGGGATCTCTGTTGAGGCATGTGGGAATCTTTTGTTACAGCACACAGTCTCTTCATTGCGGCGCGCGGGCTTCTCTCTAGTTGTGGTGTGTGGATTTTCTCTCTCTAGTTGTGGCGTGTAGGCTCCAGAACACGTGGACTCTGTAGTTTGCGCTACACGGGCTCTGTCGTTGAGGCATGTGAGCTCAATAGCTGTGGCGTGTGGGCTTAGTTGCCCCGCGGCACGTAGGATCTCAGTTCCCCAACCAGGGATCAAACCTGTGTACCCTGCATTGAAAGGCGCATTCTTAACCACTGGACCACCAGGGAAATCCTCCCAATTACTGTTTCTGATATAATATTTTACATCTAATTGTTTTGTGCATCCCTTAACTCAGGGGTCCCAACCCCCAGGCCACAGACTGGTAGTGGTCTGTGGCCTGTTAGGAACTGGGCCGCACAGCAGGAGGTGAGCGGCGGGCGAGTGAACAAAGCTTCATCTGTATTTACAGCCCTCCCCACTGCTGGCACTGCCACCTGAGCTCCACCTCCTGTCAGATCAGTGGTGGCATTAGATTCTCATAGGAGGGCGAACCCTACTGTGAAATGTGCATGTGAGGGATCTAGGTTGCTCACTTCTTATGAGAATCTAATGCCTGATGATCTGAGGTGGAGCTGAGGCAGCGATGCTAGCGCTGGGGAGTGGCTGCAAATACAGATTATCATTAGCAGAGAGGTTTGACTGTACAGAGACCATAATAAATCAACTGCTTGCAGACTCATATCAAAACCCTATCAGTGGGACTTCCCTGGTGGCGCAGTGGATAAGACTCCATGCTCCCAGTGCAGGGGGCCTGGGTTCAATCCCTGGTCAGGGAACCAGATGCCACATGCATGCTGCAACTAAGAGTTCACATGCCACAACTAAGGAGCCTGTGTGCCGCAACTAAGGAGCCCTGGAGCCGCAACTAAGGAGCCCGACTACCTCAACCAAGGAGCCCACGTGCTGCAACTAAGACCCGGCACAACCAAATAAGTAAATTAATTAAAAAAAAAAAACCCTATCAGTGAGTGGCAAGCAACAAGTTGCATCTTATGGAGTAGACTGGACATAAGCAACACATTTCGGGTGTCAGTGTCTCCCATCACCCCCAGATGGGACCATCTAGCTGCAGGAAAACAAGCTCAGGGCTCCCACTGATTCTGTATTATGGTGAGTTGTATAATTATTTCATTATATATTATAATGTAATAATAATAGAAATAAAGTACACACAGTAAATGTAACGAATGCGCTTGAATCACCCCCAAACCATCAACACCACCACCGCCCCAAGTCCGTAGAAAAACTGTCTTCCACGAAACTGGTCCCTTGTGCCAAAAAGGTTGGGGACTGCTGCCTTAATTGCTTATCGTGGATATGGATGATTTTTACTACTTTTGTATTTTAACCTCCCTACCAGCTTTGTGTGTGGCGATTTCCTACTTTCACCGTATGTTTGCCTTTACTTCTTTCATTTTGATCTTCTTCTTTCTAGTTGCGGCATTTTCTTTTTTCACTTAGAGAAGTCCCTTTAACATGTGTTGTAAGGCTGGTGCTGTACTCTTTTAGCTTCTGTTTGTCTGTAAAGCTTTTGATCACTCCATCAAATTTGAATGAGAGTCTTGCTGGGTAGAGTATTCTTGGTTGTAGTAGAGTCAGGCTTTCTAAAAGAGAGTATCTGCTCCAATTAATATATTTCTAGATCTAAAAGGACATTTTTTTTTAGGCATTGCTTCTCTGATGACTCTGCTTTACACATGAAACTCCATTTGTTTATCTAAAAATAAAATGAATGATCCCCAAATTTCTTCCTTCAGTCCATGAACACCTGTTTCATGATTACCATGTAAAAGATGGAAGAAAGTTAACCCAGTTAAATCCATCCATCCATCCATCCATCCATCCACTCCCCGCTTATCCTGGCCTACTTAATTCAAGGTCCTATGTTACATCTGGGGATTCAAAGAAGAATGGTACATGGCCTCTGTCCTCAGGATGGTGTCAGGTTCCTAAAGGTGTGAGGAATATGGCATGCCAGTCTTGGAACACTGAACTGGTTTGCCAAACATCTCAGAGATGAACCTGAGACCATTACTGTCATTTACAATCTCCTGTGTTCAAATCTAACAAATATTATTGAGGAAACCTGAACAATTGACCTTTGCATATGATAGTTACCAGCATTCCCCTTCAAGATGGACTATAGGAGAGTCTCTCTATTTTTAATGTATATAACATAGTTTCTTCACAACTTTAATTACTCATGTATCTTCTGGAGAAAGACTGGTATTAATGGAGTTAAAAATGTCTGTGAAAACCTGTGCTGTCACACAAAGCAACTCTCAGATTGGAGACAAAATGGATGAATCAAGTAGACATAGAACTTACTGTTCTCTTGCTGAAACCCAGCAAAGCTTATCATTCCCATCTTGTTTCAAAATGTTCATTAGTGCTTGTCTGGATGAATTTTCATAAATGGTTCCTACGAAATTACACAAGTATGGCCTTTCATTATGCAGCATTGACCAATTCGCCTCCACCACAGGAAAATTCCTGTATCTATAAAAATAAGTACATGTGAGTTAATAATATATGACAATAGGGCTAGCAAAATTTCCATAATCCAACATCTTAGGTAGCATGATGATGTAGAGAAAAGAGATTTAAAATATGATTTTCTAACCCCCCAAATTATAATTTTCCATGCTTACTTTGGAAAAGTTCCTAAATCTACTGACTTAAAAAAAATTCTCACTTTGACATCTTTTACAAAATTGCTATAGAGACTATGTGCCTAAAGTGCCTTGTTTTTTATATTCTTCAACTTCCATTACTTACCTGAAGTTATAAGACAGGTGGAATTTAAGACCTTAAAGGTATAAAGAATCTTCTACATTCATAATAATCATGATTTAATTAATGTTTTAGGCAGGTGATGGAAAGATTACAGAATACATACTGCTATAGCAAAGAACTCCAACTCCAAAGGCTTATCAAGTAGATTAAAAAAAAAAACCCTTACATCCCACACAAGAGAGGTCTGTTGCAACTGGCCCATTCTAATGGGCATTTGGTAATTCCAGGCATCAAATTATATGCCTGAACTACAACCTTCACATAAGAGAAAGCTTAACATAACAGTTAGTCTATAACAGGTTTTCTCAATCTCGGCATTACTGCCATTTGGGCCAGATAATTCTCCATTGTGGAGGCTGTCCTCTACATTGTAAGATGTTTACCAGCAGCCCTGGCCTCTATCAACCAGATGCCAGTACAACCTCCTCTCTCCACTTGTAACAACCAAATATATCTCCAGACATTGCTAAATATCTCCTGGGGGTGGGGGTGGTATGAAATTGCACCTGGTTGAGAACCACTGATCTATAGGAAAGATACTGGCTTTGTCCAATATTACCAGAGTTACTGTGAAGAAGTAATTCTTTTGTTTCAAAACATTTTACAAATATGGGCTCTACACAAGGAATAGATTTTTCAGAGCACCTTAAACTTGGCTATACCTAACAAACCTTTTTGTCTGCCCTACCCTAAGCCTGCTGAGTCAGAATTTTGTTGTGGAAGGCCAGGGAATATGTCTTATTAATGTGCTTCCCTGGTGATATTTGTGTAGCCAACTGGGCAGCAGTCTAAGGTCACATTTTGTAACCAGTGATAAAATAATGCATAATGAACATCTGATTCAAATACATTATATTACTGAGCTATTTCATAATTCATCCATTCAACAAATATTTGTTGAATGCTTACTCTGTAGGCACTGTTTTAGGCTCTACAGATAAAGTAGTGAACAAAAGAGACAAAAATCCCTGCCATCAGGAAGTTTATGTACTAGTGGCAACTTAAAGTCAACCTACTGTTATTCAAAGGCTCTCTATTAACAGAATGATACAAAATAAGTTTCCAGTTCTATAGAAAGACTTCACATATATTACATACTATTTAATTACCCTTTCTTTATACACAACAGATTTGTGCAAATTCTATCAGTCTTAGTCGCAGACCTGAGTATATTATAATCCTCCCAAACCCCAGGGTCAGTGTGCTCTTCATTTAATATTGGATCTAAAGTAAGGATTTAAGGGGAGTTCACTGGCGGTCCAGTGGTTAAGACTCCATGCTTCCACTGCAGGGGGCATGGGTTCGATTCCTGGTCAGGGAACTAAGATCCCACATGCCATGTGGCATGGCACCCCCTCCCACCAAAAAAAGAAGAAATAAAGTAAGGATTTAAGAAAACTCTATATCTATATAGTTATATAGGTATAGTTATATAGATATATAGATTCTATAATTGTTTTAAGAAGGTCCATCTGTCTGCCATCCACTGCTAAACATTTCTTTAAGGTACTAGTGATAAACCTGAAAATTTCTCCTATGACTTGGGGTTCTAAAATACAAAAATGTAACTCATCTGCTCTCCTCATAAAAGTCTAAGATACTCTAAAAACATCATTATTATTACCAAAGCATGAGACCAAGCCATATTTTTGCCCATAGAAAAGGTTGTACACGGCCTCAATGAGCTCAGAAGTACTACATTTATTACAAATTTAAAATACAATCTTGCTGATACAGAAACTCAGGTCTTAGAGTCTAAAAACATGTAATGATATTTGGTACTTACGTTGCTACTCCTAAAGGCCACTGAAAAACATCCATGTTATTAATCCAGGGGCTGTCATATATTATGAAAAGTAGTTCCACAGAGCCTCCATTTCTTTTGAGAAACTGGTTTATCCACTCATTATTACAGTGTTCATTTCCAAGCAAAACAACAGCAAGATGCTTGAGTTTTTGAGTTTGCACTAAATTTTGTGCATAAAGTAACCACTGGGTGGCATAAAAGACCTTTGCTTTTTCTCTTCCATTTAGAACGAGTACCACATTATTCTCATCAACAGAGAAGTACCCTGGGACCACAGCTGGACCAGTGATGAAGCTGTTAAAAACAAAATGAAAACAAGAGACAAACAAAAAGAGAACAAAAGTATTTGGTATCAGAAGTTTTAAATCATTTTATATAAAGTATATAATGAAACTTAATCCATATTCTTTCTAGAAATAATTTCTATAACACATGTTTTTTTGAACAACTTTGGATGACGGGACATAGATATAGATTAATGGGAAACTTTGGTTGTAGACAGATTAATTATATGCAAATTTGAAAGTACCCACAGGAAAAAATATTTACCTTATATATCTAATAAAAGTATAAATATAAAAATTTGAATGGGAAGATATATATAACAAATTCACGATAGTGGTTGTCTCTTAGGAGGAAGGAAGAGGAAAGGGCCTGAGGAAACAATACAAAGAGAGCATTTATTGCCTTTACTGGAAATATCTAATTCCTTTATGAGGAAAGTTAAATATCTGAAGCAAATATGACAGAGAGACAGAATTTGTTAGTTCTAGGTGGTGGGTAAATGGGAATCTATTGTATTACTCTCTATTCTTTTTTTTTTTTTTTTTTTTTTATGCGCAGGCTCAGCGGCCATGGTTCACGGGCCCAGCCGCTCCACGGCATGTGGGATCTTCCCGGACCGGGGCACGAACCCGTGTCCCCTGCATCCACAGGCGGACTCTTAACCACTGAGCCACCAGGGAAGCCCACTCTCTATTCTTTAAGGTATTTTAAAAATATCATAAAAGGAATAGATGCATGTCATAACTCACATTTCATATTATGTGCTGCTTCGAACAACCAATACCATTGAAATATTTTACACGAATGTGTATTAAATACAAAAAATACCATTTAACCTATCGTAAACTTAGTTACAACGGTCCTAGATTCTTTGCAACCTGCTCAAACATTTCTTTGTAACTTGCTAGAATCTTTTAATATTTAGTACAAATATGCTGAAATCCTGCTTTTTTTGCTTATTGTTGGGGATAAAAACTAACATTATTAAATGCCTTTTATATACATGATACATAGGCACTCTGCACAGGTTACGCTTTAAGCTCCACAACAACTCTGCAGAGGAGATTAGTCCCCCATTTTGCATTTGGGAAATCAGGCTTAAGTTGCACAACCTGTGATGGCAGCATCACATTTTGAATCAAGATCTAACTTCAGAGCTTGAGTCATTCCCATGACACTATGGTTAACAAGTACTTGAATTAGTAGGTATTAGTTAAAACACAAAATATAAATATGTATTTTGTCTGTATATGTACTATATGAATGCTATGACATTATTCTACAGTGATAATAAGCTACACGGATCAGAACTGCATTTTGAGTCTGCTTTGGACAGGAAGACGCCAAATAATTCAGCGATCATTTAGTAATTTAAGAGAATGGGCAGAATCTGAGGGGTTAGAAAACACTTTAAAGAGAATGATGATAATTATGATAGGTTTAAAATACTTATTATTGGTAGTACATGAACACTTTTTCTCTCCTTTAAAATTATAGGTGGGAATAGTTCTAATTTTAATGATCCACACAGATTAACAAAAGCATGATTCATTCAGGGCACATTTGACCCATCTTGGAATCTCCACAGCTCTCTTTTTGTAGAATGCTCTCATATTCCAGCAAGCAGGCATGTCAGCTCTTATGCTCTGACTAACTGGTTTTCTAGACCTCAAGGCCATGTTTAAGTAATAGTGAAAGCCCTGGGGTCAATGCTCTGGAGCTAAGGTATAGATCGGAGGTTCCCAAATTTTATTGGTTCCCAAGACTTTCAGTGTTTTAGTAATTTTTTCAAGCCAGAAGAAATGAGTAATGGTTCAGTTTTTTAAGTTCTTAGATCCAAATAACTTAGTATTTATGTCCTAAGAGCTTAGAAGCCACTTTAAAAATAATACACATACACTGAAGGAAAAAATAATATTCCTATTTCATTCTTAACTAACCACACATACTTAATAATGGGATGTGTGCACCCGTTGAGCACTACCCAACTTCTCAAACCTTGGAATCAGAGAGGACACTGTCACGGTCGCTGCCTGTTCCACTTTGATTTTTGCACAGTACTTGGATTTAATCACAGCAACCATAGGAAATCCAGCTCCACAAATGTATGACATCTCTGAAATGGATGTAGGGTGATCTAATGCTGAAACTGTGAACTACCTCAAACTAGTTTGCATGGTGTTTGACAGATATGAAGTATAATTGTGATTCCTACAAATATTTGTGGTGCCCCAGGGTGCCTTAGTATACAGTTTGGGAAGCACAGATTTAGGTAAAGAAACTTTAGGGGTAAAAAAAAAAATCCCATAAGATTCAGATAGTTGTGTGTGTGTTGGAAGGTGTGTTAGTCAGACTGCAGTGGGTTGAGAAGTGAATGAGAAGGGGACAGTAAGAAGTAAGTGGGGAGAAATGCAAATCAAAACTACAATGAGGTACCACCTCATACCAGTCAGAATGGCCATGATTAAAAAGTCTACAATTAACAAATGCTGGGAAGGGTGTGCAAAAAAGGGAACCCTCCTACATTGTTGGTGGGAATGTCAATTGGTGCAGCCACTATAGAAAACAGTTTGGAGGTTCCTCAAAAAACTAAAAATAGGGCTTCCCTGGTGGCGCAGTGGTTGGGAGTCCGCCTGCCGATGCAGGGGACACGGGTTCGTGCCCCGGTCTGGGAGGATCCCACATGCCGCGGAGCGGCTGGGCCCGTGAGCCATGGCTGCTGGGCCTGCGCGTCCGGAGCCTGTGCTCTGCAAGGGGAGAGGCCACAACGGTGAGAGGCCCGCCTACCGCAAAAAAAAAAAAAAAAAAAAAAAAAAAAAAAAAAAAAAAACAAAAACTAAAAATAGAGTTACCATATGATCCAGCAATCCCACTGCTGGGCATATATCCAGATAAAACTCTAATTCAAAAAGATACATACACCCCTATGTTCATAGCAGCACTATTCACAATAGCCAAGACACGGAAACAACCTAAATGTCCATTGACAGATGAATGGATAAAGAAGATGTGGAACACATACACAATGAATATGATTCAGCCATAAGAAATAATGAAATAATGCCATTTGCAGCAACATGGATGGACCTAGAGGTTTTCATCCTAAATGAAGTAAGTCGGAAAGAAAAAGGCAAATACCATATGATATCACTTATATGTGGAATCTAAAGTATGACACGAATGAACTTATCTACGAAACAGACTCGCAGACATAGAGAACAGACTCGTGGTTGCCAAGGGGCATGGGGAGTATGGGAGGGATGGATTGGGAGTTTGGGATTAGCAGTTGCAAAGTATTATATATAGAATGGATAAACAACAAGGTCCTACTGTAGAGCACAGGGAACTATATTCAACATCCTGTGATAAACGATAATGAAAAAGAACATGAAAAAGAATGTATATATATGTATAACTGAATCACTTTGCTGTACAGCAGAAATGAACACAACGTTGTAAATCAACTATACTTGAATAAAATAAATTACAAAAAAGAAGTAAGTGGGGACAGTAAGTGTAGACAACTCTTCTGAAAGTGTGGATGAGAAGGTGAGAATGCAATAATGAGTGAAAGGTGGGAGACAAAGGAGAGCAAGGAAGTAACCGATGGAGCAAGGTCTTGGGATATGCAGAAGGCATGCACAGGTGGAGGGAGTTAATACTGAACACAGGTGAGGGAGATCACCTCATTGTCTGAGAGCTGAGGAAAGAGAGAAGGTTAGGTGAGGGATCACGTAGAGATCATGTAGGTAAATGTTAGAGGAGCAGCTAGTTAAGGGAGATAATTGTGGATATCTTGAGGAAATAGAGGCAGGGTTGTCTGCTGAGAAAGGGGGTTAGGCAGGTGTTGGGTAGTGGCCTAGAGAAGAGTAGAAAAATCTGCTTTTATTCTTTCTGTATTTTCTATCTTGAACGCATACTAGCTATCCAGTCATGCAAGCTAGAAACCAGGGAACTGTCACATTCGATTCTTGCTCTCACCTAATAATCCTTAAATTCTGATAGTTTTGTCCCCAAATTTCTAAAATTCCTGGCTCTGCTGGAATACCACTTCCCAATTTCATCCCTTATTTATATCTCTGCTGGATACTTATAGTTTCCTAATGCAACGTCCTGGTCTGCCTGCATTCAGCTGTCTCCTTCAAATCATTTTTCCACGTGGCTGCTAGAGACATCTACACAACAAACATACATGACAATACCACTATCTAGTTTAATCATCTTCAACTGCTTTTCACTGAACAAGAATAAAGTCCAAGAGTTTTAATGTGGCAAATACAAGGCCCATGATGATCTGGCCCTTGTCCTCCACTCCCAATATGAGCTACCCTACCCCATCTTCATGCTCTAGGGATTCCGAATGGTTTGCGATTCTATGCACAACCCAAGCTGTTTATCAATTCTTAGGCCCTGATATTGCCTCTGGTGGGAATATAATCACTCCTCTTACTGCCTTCCTAAATCCTACTAATCTTTTAAGACTTAGCTCAGCTATCACCTCCTCTAGGAAGTCTTTCTTGATAGGCCCCATATCCCCAACTCTACTCATATTGAGTGGCCTTGCCTCTGTATTTCCCTAACAACTAAGGAGTATGCACGTCCTTACCATTATGCTTTGTATAAGGTATGAAAATTATTTATGTGTTTATCTCAGCCACTAGTGTGTGAACTCCCTGAGGCTAGGGAAAAGTATTTTATTCACTTTGAAATCCTCAGAGCCTAGTAGGAACTAACTAGCAGGCACTCAGTAAATGTTGAATGAGTTAAGCCGTAATTCTCTTTAAGGGAGTTATCTGCTCTACCAATTTATTTAAGTTCTCCTACTGCATTTAAAATATGAATCAAGTTACAAAAATTCAATTTATTAATAAATTTCTAGCTATACATTTATTACATAAAGTAGGGCATATGTATGAGACATTATAGTATATTTATGCATGATAAAAGATGTATTTTAGTTTCCTAAAGTTATTAATCATGCATCAGTCACAAATATCCATTAGCTGAAAAATGAACATATTTAAGGAGCTCATACACAGAACTTTAAAACAGTGACTTGCTCTTCTAGATTTCTTAGCATATATTTAATAGTCAGAACTTCTAATTTTCAATATTTATTATTTTTCTGCTAGGTTCGGTTGAAAACTTTCTTCCCAATAAGTACTTTCAATACTTACAAAGTCCAGAGAAATCATTTGAATATTGAGTTCTAAGCTGAATGTGAGCAAAATATATTTTTTTAGAATCCAATATAATTATTGTTTCATTTTTTCTAAAATTCATTGAGTGCTACTGAACAAATGCTATATGCTATTACATTAAGTGAGTTACAGATAAGATTAATAATTGCCAGCTAAAAGTCTGGCAAATGCCTTGATAAAGAATAAGCGCACAAGCTAAACCATCCACACAGCTCTCAGCCATCGAATTCTACATCATTTTTGGTTAATAAATAGTTTTAGAAAATAGGTATACCGAACCCATGAATGGCCCTTACTTTTGAATAGCTGTTGCAATTCACCTTACTTTTGTGGCCAGCATCATTGCCATGACTCCACGCCTTCTGAATTCAGTGTTTATGATGGAACACTCCCACCCTCATACTAGCTTGGCTGGAGTGGGAGAATGGGCATTATGAAAAATTAACTATATTGTCTTTCTTTACCAATGAAAATTTTATTTGAGATCTGTATTGATCTATGGTCCAGTATATGACTGAAACATAGTGTAACCATTAATATTATCTGTAAAAGCTTTCACTCACTGTAATGAGTAGTGAGCTCACTAAATTCTTATAATAGTAATATCTGGAAATTCTAAAAATAGGAATCAGACACATTTTATTGTGATCTTCAGAGAAAAGTTCAACTTTTTCATAAGGAGCAGATGCTCACTGAAAATATAATTGAATTTAGGACTTCCTTGGTGGCGCAGCGGTTAAGAATCTGCCCGCCAATGCAGGGGACACAGGTTCATGCCCTGGTCGGGGAAGATCCCACATGCCGCGGAGCAACTAAGCCCGTGCACCACAACTACTGAGCCTGCGCTCTACAGCCCATGAGCCACAACTACTGAGCCTGCGCTCTAGAGCCTGCATGCCACAACTACTGAAGCCTGCGTGCCTAGAGCCCATGCTCAGCAATGAGAGAAGCCACCGCAATGAGAAGTCCGTGTACCACAATGAAGAGGAGCCCCCAGTCGCCGCAACTAGAGAAAGCCTGCGCGCAGTGACAAAACACCCAACTCAGCCAAAAATAAATACACTTATTAAAATAAAAGAAAGTATAAATTGAATTTAGATAACAACGAATAAGTAATTTAGCATCTAACTTTTGTTTTATCAAATGGGTAGACATTTATATATCTTATGATAATGCCTGCACATGCACATTACAGAATTCTGAAGGCAGTCTTTTGGGGATAATCAAAGGTCATGATAAGCAGAAGACTCTTCCTAAGAAATTAAACATAAAGTTGCCCTTTGAAATTAAACTATAAATGAACATATGACAGATATGAGCAGAGACAGGCAAAGTTCCTTCAAGAGACGGAATGGGTGCCATACTAGCTTGTAACCTAATTGAACACATTAACATAAAACGTGTATCAAAAAGGTGTTTATTGGGAGGTATGTGAATGGAGAGATAATAGACAATAATGTAAACACAGAAAAAAGGAGAACTGAAAGGTAAGGAGATGTTGCAGTACCGATTTAAGTAACAATAAAAATAATAAAACTAATAACAAGACTTCTATAGTGATCACCATGTGCCAGATACTGGTCTAAACACTGTATATCTATGAATGCATTTAATCTTCAAAACAATCCTGTGAAATAGAAACTAATATTTACCTTAATAATTATTTTAAATTATTATATTATATTATAATTATATATATTATATATATATTACATTATATTATAATTATTTTAAACGCAAGGAAATCCAGGCACTGAGAGGTTAAGAAACTTGCCGGGGTCAGACACTAATAAGAGGTAAAGCTGGAATTGGAACTGAGATATTCTGGCTTCAGAGTCTGTGCCCTTAACAACTCAGTCACATTGCTACACTGCCCACAGGTGACTGGACTTCACCAGGCTGCCTCACAAGTTCAGTTTGCCCTGCATGTATTCATCTATTCACATCCTGAGCACAGACTATGTATGGTACTGACTCAGTGGTGAACATGGAGTCATTCATTTCTTCCCTTCTGAAACACACAGATTTGGAAGTGCTATATATAGTTATAGCCCACATTTTGATTCCATATTTAATCAAACAACTCTCAAATATTTAGGTATCACTTGTAGTCTGCCTATATGGAAAGAATGTGCTGGTCAAGCCAATACAAACATGTGAACTGACTGATAGTTCTATTTCCATTCTGAGTTATTTACTTGATATTCTGGATTACATTATTTGGGCCTATGTATAGGTAAGAATCAGCATTTAGGAGCCTGATCGACCCTGGAACACTGAGGATACCCTTTCTATTTTCTGCCTTGGAAGTGCTTTGAAATTAATGTTAAATGATATAAGCTCTTTGTAAACTTAAAGGTTTATTTAAATAGAATGTATTTATGCTTATTTAAAGGATTTTGATAGTATTTAGAAACTCTTTCTATATCTTCAAGATGACCGATTACTGCCAATTCACTTTTGGTCAAATAAAAATGTGTTGGGACCTCCCTGGTGGCGCAGTGGTTAAGAATCCGCTTGCCAACAGCAGGGGGACACGTTGGAGCCCTGGTCTGGGAAGATCCCACGTGCTATGGAGCAACAAAGCCCATGCACCACAACTACTGAGCCTGTGCTCTAGAGCCCGCGAGCCACAACTACTGAAGCCCATGCGCCTAGAGCCCATGCTCTGCAACAAGAGAAGCCACCGCAATGAGAAGCCCGCGCACCGCGATGAAGAGTAGCCCCCACTCGCCACAACTACAAAAAGCCGGCACGCAGCAACAAAGATCCAACGCAGCCAAAAATAAATAATAAAATAAATAACTTTAAAAAAAAAGAATGTGTTGAAACATTTAAGTTAGTACCCATGTAGCCTGATTCAACTCAAAATTTGTAATTTCATAAAAGTTTATTAATTTTGGATAAATTATGTATGCTACTTTCCATGAGCCTAAAACTTTAATAAGCTGTTTAAAAAAATCTGCTACAATAGTGAACTTCCTTGAATACACAGTTCTCTTAAATTCTTAAAGGAAGTAGCATTGTTATTTAATCATAATATAAAATCTCAGGTAAAAATTTCAGAAGGAAACAGGAAGTTAGTTTTTCTTTTGGGAGTTAATGCCATTTGCTCAAAACCTTTGCTGTAGTAACACTGTATATTAACTTCTCTATGAATTTCAAATAATTCTTTTGAAAATGCTAATATATATTGTAGGTAGACCTAATAGACTAATACTCATAACACGTGTTTACTTTTAAAACAGCAAAATGTTACATTTATAAGCATAATACACATTTACTTTCAAACACCCAAATCCAACTATTTTAAGTTTAGGATTATGTATAAACTTTTCAATGGGATTAGATCAATAGAAGCCTGGAGATAAAAGGAAAAATAATCATTACCAATGATGATTTAAAAGCCTGTTTACTTTTCAAGAATGATTACTTTGAAAAGATACATGCAATGAAATTGCTTTCCAAGTGTGTTACAGTAAATAAGGAATTCAAAGAGCAGCAAAAATTCAAATGAAACTGATATTAACTATAGCTCTTCCTCTTGATTTCTGTGAGAAATAAACAGAAACCTAAAGGAAACCATAATCTTTGGTTCACATTTTTTTCCCTTAATAATATAATTGTTAAATGAAATAAGCATTTTAAAATAATTATTTTTGGTTTTTATTTCAATAAGAAAGCAAAATCTAATAGAAAATAGCATTCTTTCATTGTCACAATATTTCTAAATAAAATGATCTTAATTCTATTTAAAAATCTTCAGAAAATATGCAATCACAGATAAAAAGTTTTATAAGAGTGTAAAAATGTCAATACATTGGTTTTATTGAATTAAAAAAAGATTTCTGAATATTGCAGTAAAATGGTAATCTAGGGCTTCCCTGGTGGCGCAGTGGCTGAGGGTCCGCCTGCTGATGCAGGGGACACGGGTTCGTGCCCCGATCCCGGAAGATCCCACGTGCCACGGAGCGGCTGGGCCCGCGAGCCATGGCCGCGGAGCCTGTGTGTCCGGAGCCTGTGCTCCACAGCGGGAGAGGCCACAGCAGTGAGAGGCCCGCGTACAGAAAAAAAAAAAAAAAAAAAAGGTAATCTATACTATCAAATCATGATAGAACTCATATATGAAATGTTTTGATAAAAATTTCAAAACTAATAGCAGTAGCTTTGCTACCATGTGAATATATAAAAATATGTGAATCTATTACATGAAGGAGAAAAATAAAAATACTTTAAATTTGCATATTATTCCAACATACAGAATGTTACATGTTTATCAACAACCAAATGTTACAAAATTTAGAGCATGAACTTTTCCATATAATCAGAAATGTTTTGATTAAAATGAAACAGACACATCATTCCAAAAAAACCCCATATTTTGTAACATCCAATTTTATAAGAAAATGTTTAAGGCAAGCTTTAGCTACAAATATATATACATGAGATTTATCTCTCCATCCTTCACAAGTTGAAGTGAAAATATTTTCTATAAATATTGATATATTTTCCTCTGATTTTTCTTCTAGTATTTACATAAAAAATTGTACAGCAACATATCAAAGGTTAAAGTTGCACAATTAATACCTGTAACGTGTTCTTCCAACAACTAAATTTCCTTCTCTCCGCTGAGCAGTCACATCAGTGGGCTCAAGTAAACCTTCAAAAATATGCTCCCAGAGATACAAACCTGGTAATTAAAAAAACAAAAAATGAAAGCATTTACCTTCTGGTGTACTCTAGTGTGTGAGATGAATTTATGTTCTGCTCTTTCATATCATTTGATTAGGAAACCAGATTCTATTCCTCTTTGGGCTCAAAATCATCAATATGGCAGCTAATGTACAAGAGACTACACTCAGAGGTTGTCAGTGTAAAATGTGGGTTATATTAAAGACAAAAAACTCTCTTACTCTAAATTTGAGAAACCCCTAATCATCACTGGACCTTTACTACCTATCTTATCCTGAAATGTGTTATATTACAGTGTAAGTTACTGTATGATTAGGACTGTTTCTATATTATAACAGACTGGGGGTGGAGTCACCGTCTTGTGCCAAACAGAACCAGAGAAGCTCATGTATGTACATATACATTCAATATGTCAAGGAGATATTACCTCCTCCCCACCTGAACACACATCCTTCACTGCATGATGCCCTCTGCAAACAAATGCCACTGTGTCTTTTCTCCTTAGGCTGGCCCCTACGTTTTATCATGATTTCACCTGAATGAAAGCTCTTAGAGTAGAGGTCTCAGAGCTCTGTATTGTCATACAATGAGGTAATCTGGAGATGAGGAGGTAATCAGGGAGCCCAATTATGTAAATGTAACTAAAAAGTTACATTGAGCAGTGTGTTTTGTTCCATTCTCATTACACCACAGTACTAAAAGACACACACAAAACCCATGTTTAAAGACTTGGCTAATCAGATAAAGCTTTCCAAATATGGTAGGCTGAGTAATGCTTTCCTCCAACCCAAGAGGTCCAAAGATGAAATCTCTAGCACCTATGAATGTTAACTTTACAAAGCAAAAGAGATCTTCTAAATGTGATTAAGATAAGGATGCTGAGGTGGAGAGATTATGCTGGATTACCTGGGTGGGTCCTATGTAATCACAAGGGTCCTCAGGAAAGGGAGGCAGGAGACTGAAAATGAGGGAAAGAGATGTGAGGAGGAAGCAGAAGTCAGAGTGAGGTGGGGCCTTGAGTCAAGGAATGCAGGCAGTCACTAGAAACTGTAAAAGGCAAGGAAGCAGATGCTCCTCTAGAGCCTCCAAAGGGAATATAGCCCTGTGGACACATTTTAGATTTCTGCCTTCAGAAACGTAAGCTAATAAACTTATGGTGACCGCAGTTAATAATACTGTATTGCATATTTGAGAGTTGCTAAGAAAGTAGATCTTAAAAGTTCTCATCACAAGAAAAGAAATTGTAACTATGTGAGGTGATGGATGTTCACTAGACTTACTATGTTGATCCTTTCACAATACATACAATATATCAAATCATATGTAGTACACCTGAAACATATTTATACAATGTTATATATGTCACTCACAGATCAATTTAAAAAATGTGTTGTTTTAAGCCACTAAATTTTTGGTAATTGGTTATGGCAGCTAAAGGAACCTATAGATTATGTAGCAATAGATTATGGTACCTGGAAATGGGGTGCTGCTGTAACAAATACTTAAAAATCTGGAAGTGCCTTTGGAATTGGGTAATGGGGAAAGGCTGGAAGAATTTTGAGAAGCATGATTAAAAAACACCTAGATTAGATTGCCTTGAACAGACTGTAGGTAGAAATATGGATGTTAGTGACTCAGTTCTGAGAACTCAGAAGAAAGTGAGGAGAACAGTAGAAAACAACCTGTATCATGTTAGAGAATACCGAAATCACCATAAACTGACTGTTGGTAAAAATATGCACATTAAAATTGCTCTTGGTAGGGGCTCAGAAGGAAATGAGGAACATGTCATTAGAGACTGGAGAAAAGGGGATCTTTGTTATACAGCAGCAGAAAGTTTAGCTGAATTGTGTCCTGCAGTTATATGCAAAGCAGAACTTGTAAACGATAAACTTGGATAGTTAGCTGAAGAGATTTCTAAGTAAAGTGTTGAAGTTGTGGCCTGGTTTCATCTTGCTGATTACAGTAAAATATGAGTTGAAAAGAGAGACTGAGGAAAAAAGGAACAATGACTTGATGATTTCGGAAATTCTTAGCCTATTCAGATTGCAAAAGAGGTGAAAAACTAGGAGATTCACTGTCAAGAAAGCATGCTCTGGAGAGAAGGCTAAGGATGTAGGTGACATCCTTTTGCTAATGCCTGGTCAGAATACTCAATCACAAAGAGGGTTTTTTTAAAATATTAGGTGTTAATTTATGGATCTCCTTAGCCATCTCAGCAGAAGCTAGAAATAGAGATGGGATTTTCCAGGTAAGACCTGTGGAGGAACTCTTGTCTAAAAAAGCAAATCTTTGTGACATAAATGGGAGACCCACAAGGTTCCTGAGAATGTTATATTAGCAGAAACACTGCCAGCTTGGACTAAAAGGGACAGAGACAGCTTGAAATGAAACAAGCTTATTGGACTCCCAAAATCCTAACAGCAGGAACAGGATGATAAAACTACTGAGCTGCAAACACATGCTAACCTTCTTGAAAATGGAAGGATGACTTCCCAAGCATGGAGCTGAAAGTCCAGAAGTAAAGCTCTGAGCCACAGAGTACTCCCAGGCATTGAAACCTAATGGAGTTTGCCTGGCTGAATATCAAAATTGCTTAAACCTGTGACTCCATTTTCCTTCCATTTTCTCCCTTTTGGAATGGGAATTTCTATAACTGGTATCCTATGACTGTGCCTAGAGAATAGGCCGATGAATGAATGCAGTGCTTGATAAAGCTCATCTGGACACTTTGTGCCTACTGGATTGAAATGAGAAAATTCTGGAAACATGAAACTTTTTAAGAAGTCGATATAATTAAAAACTAGAATGGAGAAGTGGAAATTTAAAGGAAGAAATTAATATTAGAGATTTTAAGAGAAAAAAGTTGCTAGAACTTGATGATTGGATGCCTGGGTCTGGGTACTAGAACTTCAGAGGTCAGTAGAAATTTTCAAGGATGTATATATGTATGTATGCAAGTGTCTATGAATTTATGAAACATCATGGGTCAGGCACTACTATTCTGTTTACTTTCCTTTCACCTGGTACCTTCTATCCATATCCCTTACTGTACTTAAATCTAACTAATGTTTTATGGCCAAAGAAAGCCCCTTCTAACTCACTAAATTCTTTCTGACTCTTCTGTCATTGAGGGTCCCCCATTCTCTAATTGAGCATATCATATAACTTGGAACACTACACTCTCATGAAACTCAGAGCAAAAATGCTTTTGTGGGCAAACAAGTTTAATCAACTACATACTATATCCCCTTTTTAGACATTCACAATGAACACTGGCATATTAAAGGCTCTGACAAAGCCCTGTTATAAAGAACCTTGTTTAACTTTGTTTAGTTCAATGTTTCCCAAACTTGTTTGGCCATTAAGGGCGGGGGGCCACATCTTATACTTGTGCATCAAGTGTCCAATAAACACATAATTCCATGAAAATTCAGTTGACATAGGCATTTCAGTATAATTATGCATACACAACCTACTCTTTGTATTGACAAATAAAGCTGTGCTCTGCTAAAGACCAACAATAGAATATATGTGTACGTGTGTGTGTGTGTGTGTGTGTGTGCATTTACACAGATGTTGTCTAACAGAAAACAGAAATGGAATATTGAGAAAAAGTGAAAAAATGCATCAGGATGTCTTAACAAGTGATGAAATAAATTGTAAATATACTAACAAAGTGCTTTTTACATGTCTTAGCTTTAAACATTAACTTACCAATGGCAGCTTTGCCCCAGATTTGTACATGGAAGTCTTTTTGCTCTTTTGTGGACTTATTTAATATCTGCAGTCTGTGTTTTTGCTCATTTTTTTCATCTTCTTCCCAAGGATTCCATTCTTCACTTCTCAAAGTAGATTGTTCTATGTTATAAAAAGAGTAACAAGTGTTATCAATAAGGTAGAGCTGCAGTTGCAGATAAATTCAAACCATTTAAATTAGATGTTAGGGAGTTTTAATTGCATCCTAACTTCAATTTTTCAAAGAGATAAAGCAACAGAATTTGAACTGGTTAAACACTGTAAAAATTAAAAAAAGGAAATCATAACTTAATTTTGATTGAACTGTTACCCTAAAAGAGCTTGATATAAAATAATAAAATGTTAACACGAGGCAGGAAATTCTCTCTCCCAAACAAAGCCTTCTAAAATGACTGGGTACAGTAATACGCGTCAAGTTACAAGTTTAACTTTTGCCAGTTCTTTACAGATCGTATATATGTAACACAACCTATACATAAAAACTTGACTTCAACATGAAAAGTGTCCCACAGTTTCAGATACTATTGTGCAAAATTCTGAAAGAAGAGAGAAATAAGCCTGAGTCCGATCCTGACATAGGTCAAAATACAAGAGAGGGGGCTTCCCTCGTGGCGCAGTGGTTCAGAGTCCGCCTGCCGATGGAGGGCACACGGGTTCGTGCCCCGGTCTGGGAAGATCCCACATGCCGCGGAGCGGCTAGGCCCGTGAGCCATGGCCGCTGAGCCTGCGCGTCCGGAGCCTGTGCTCCGCAATGGGAGAGGCCGCAATGGGAGAGGCCACAACAATGAGAGGCCTACATACCGAAAAAAAAAAAAAAATACACACACACACACACACACACACACACACACAAGAGAGGGGATCAACACTTGGAGATGAAGCGCTCTGGCCTTCCGAAGTCACGGCAGGATTAGAGCAGGCTCTTTGTTTCAATATGGGCATAGATGTCCTTAAGCCAGCAGCATTCCAGCGAATCTCTGGCATTTCGTGACAATATCTTGGATTTTTTTTTAAACATCTTTATTGGAGTATAATTGCTTTACAATGGTGTGTTAGTTTCTGCTTTATAACAAAGTGAATCAGTTATACATATACATATGTTCCCATATCTCTTCCCTCTTGCGTCTCTCTCCCTCCCACCCTCCCTATCCCACCCCTCTAGGTGGTCACAAACCACCTAGCTGATCTCCCTGTGCTATGCGGCTACTTCCCACTAGCTATCTATTTTACGTTTGGTAGTGTATATATGTCCATGCCACTCTCTCACTTTGTCACAGCTTACCTTTCCCCCTCCCATATCTTCAAGTCCATTCTCTAGTAGGTCTGTGTCTTTATTCCCGTCTTACCCCTAGGTTCTTCATGACTTTTTTTTTTCCCCTTAGATTCTATATATATGTGTTAGCATATGGTATTTGTTTTTCTCTTTCTGACATACTTCACTCTGTATGACAGACTCTAGGTCCATCCACATCACTATAAATAACTCCATTTCATTTCTTTTTAGTGAGTAACATTCCATTGCATACATGTGCCACATCTTCTTTATCCATTCATCTGTTGAGGGACACTTAGGTTGCTTCTATGTCCTGGCTATTGTAAATAGAGCTGCAATGAACATTGTGGTACATGACTCTTTGAATTACGTGGAGAAAAGACAGCCTCTTCAATAAGTGGTGCTGGGAAAACTGGACAGCTACATGCAAAAGAATGAAAGTAGAACACTCCCTAACACCATACAGAAAAATAAACTCAAAATGGATTAAAGACCTAAATGTAAGACCAGACACTATCAAACTCTTAGAGGAAAACATAGGCAGAACACTCTATGACACAAATCACAGCAAGATCCTTTTTGACCCACCTTCTAGAGAAATGGAAATAAAGACAAAAATAAACACATGGGACCTAATGAAACTTCAAAGTTTTTTTTTTTTTTTTTTTCTTTTTGCGGTATGCGGGCCTCTCACTGTTGTGGCCTCTCCCGTTGCGGAGCACAGGCTCCGGACGCGCAGGCTCAGCGGCCATGGCTCACGGGCCCAGCCGCTCCGCGGCATATGGGATCCTCCCAGACCGGGGCACGAACCCGTATCCCCTGCATCGGCAGGCGGACTCTCAACCACTGCGCCACCAGGGAGGCCCAACTTCAAAGTTTTTGCACAGCAAAGGAAACCATAAACAAGACCAAAAGACAACCCTCAGAATGGGAGAAAATATTTGCAAATGAAGCAACTGACAAAGGATTAATCTCCAAAATTTACAAGTAGCTCATGCAGCTCAATAACAAAAAACCAAACAACCCAATCCAAAAATGGGCAGAAGACCTAAATATCTTGGATATTTAAGATGTATTTTAAAGGTGTGCGCACCTGTCAGCCCCAGGGGTAGGGAGTGGGGACGGCGTGTGAGACTTGGGTGAGGACGGGGGCATTCATACATACATCCTCCAATCCCGAGACCTGGGCTGGCTACCGAGAGCTGAAGGAGGAAAAGCGCACCCCGGGGCCCGGGGGCAATCCCGGACCCGACAGCGGGACCGGTGGCCGCGCGGCTCCGCTAGCCCAGCCCCCACCAGCCCGCAGCCCCGAGTCCCGGCGCGCCGCCGAGGAGGGAGGCCGCGGGCCGGTGTCCTACCTCGGCCTCGCCTCTCCCGCGCCGGGGCAGCCCCCTTCCTGAGGCCCCGCAAAGACGCGTCCTGCGTCCGGCGGCGGCGCCCGAAGAAGACGTGGTAGGCGGCGTAGATGGAGAAGAGGCAGTACAGGGCGATAAGAATCGAGCAGAGACGCTTCCGAGTCAGCCGCATCCCACTCAGCCTTCCTCTCAGGCCCCCACCACTGTGGACATGGGCCGGAGGCGAAGCCGCCACTCTGCGCCGCGGCCCTAGCGTCGCCGGGGGCGGACTCAGGCCCTGCCGGAGGGAGGAGTCACCCGAAACGGACGCGTCCGCCGCTTCCGCCCAGACGCGCCCCGACCCCGCCCCTCGCCCCCGCCCCTCGCCCCCGCCCCACCCAGGACTCGCCCTCGGCCCCGCCCTCAGCCCCGCCTAAGCCTCTCTGCGGCTCCTCCGTCCCGCCCTGCCATCGGCCCCGCCCTTTCGGGGAGCGCTAAGATCCTTCTTGCCTCGGACTCTGGAATCGGGCGTTGGAAGACCGCCCCTTCGCCCGCGCTAATCCATGACCTCTGCAGTGTATCTACGGCCACTGTCAACCCTGCCCATCTTCCGATGTACAGAAAGACTTCACCATCATCTGACCTCAAAGAAAAAAACCCAAAACAGCACCTTAGTCCATTAAGGCCACAGGAAGGCATGGACCATGGCAGTTTTTGTTCAACATATGATCTCCATCCCAGCCTGCGGTATTGACAGACGAATGAATATAAATGTCCGTTAAAAAATTTAAGTGGTGGTAGTGGCACAACATTGTGAATGTAATTCCCACTCAACGGCACACTTAGAAATGGTTAGAACGGCAAACATCATAATATATATACCTTGCTACAATAAAAATATGAAAAAAATTGAGTTTAATTACTATGATGTGACTTGAATGCACATAGGCATGCAGTCTTTTGTCAAATAGAGGCTGTAAAATTGAATGTTGTCTATCCCTTTTCTATGTCAAGCCTTGCTAAGTTGGGCTTTTTTTTTTTTTTTTTTGGTCAGTTGTATCTGGTTTTGTTGTTCAACTTGTCTGGCAGTCTTCTTAGCTGGAAAGCTTGTAGGACATGAGTGTGGAGTAGACAGTTAGAGCTTTAAGCTGTTGTGTTCTGACAGATTCAACTCTATCCCGATGCAGTCTTAACATTTCTGGATAAAGTTTCCAACCTCTTTGTTGGTAAAAGCTTATCTTTAACGAATTGGTGTTTTTTAACGATTTTTTTTCCCTGTGGACCATTTTTAAATTCTTTATTGAATTTGTTACAATATTGCTTCTGTTTTATGTTTGGTTTTTTGCCTGAAAGTCATGTGGGATCTTAGCTCCTCAATCAGGGATCGAACCTGCATGCCCTTCATTGGAAGGGGAAGTCTTAACCACTGGACTGAACTTCATTTGAAACAATTTTGCTAGATTGTATGTGACAGCTGTCATATCAGCGTACATTAAAAAAAAAAGACTTATCAGAATTGGTGAGTTTTTGTGTAGCCATTTTAATATTGAAGATGGAAGAAAAAAGCAACATTTTCGGCATATTATGATTTATTATTTCAAGAAAGGTAAAAATGCAACTGAAACAACAAAAAAAGATCTGTGCAGTGTATGGAGAAGGTGCTGTGACTGATCAAACATATCAAAACTGGTTTGAGAAGTTTCGTGCTGGAGATTTCTCGCTGGACGATGCTCCACGGTCGGGTAGACTAGCTGAAGTTGATAGCGATCAAATCAAGACATTAATTGAGAACAATCAACATTATACCACGTGAGAGATAGCTCACATACTCAAAATATCCAGATCAAGCATTGAAAATCATTTCCACCAGCTTGGCCATGTTAATTGCTATGTTTGGGTTCCACATAAGTTAAGCGATAAAACCTTCTTGACAGTATTTCCGCATACGATTCTCTACTTAAATGTAATGAAAACATTCCTTTTTTTTTTTTTTTTTTTTGTGGCTGCACTGGGTCTTTGTTGTTGCGTGAGGGCTTTCTCTAGTTGCAGCGAGTGGGGGCTACTCTTCATTGTGGTGTGTGGGCTTATTACAGTGGCTCCTCTTGTTGTGGAGCATAGGCTCTAGGTGCACAGGCTTCTGTAGTTGCAGCACACGGCCTTCAGTAGTTGCAGCACGTGGGCTCAGTAGTTGTGGTGCGCAGGCTCAGTAGTTGCGGCTTGCGGGCTTAGTTGTCCTGCGGCACGTGGGATCTTAGTTCCCCGACCAGGGATCGAATACATGTCCCCTGCATTGGAAGGCGGATTCTTTACCACTGGACCACGAGGGATAGTCCTGGCTTCTCTCTCTCTGTTTTTTTTTTTTTTATGTATAAAGATATTTATTTGCAGCATTGTCTGTAGGGCCCAAAAAACTAGAAACTAGGTAAATGCTTATTAATAGGGAAATTAGTAAATAAATTATGGTCTATCCACACTGTGAATTAGACAGAATTTGGGCTTCTTATTTAATCTAGTAGTGATTATAAGAGAGAGGGTGTGTGGAATTTTAAGTGGTAAAGATTTGATTTGGCTTTTAAAATTTTACCTATGTGATGGTTGAAATGACATTCTGTTGTTTTAATTATCATTTCCCTGGATAATAGTGAGGGTTAGTACTTTTTAATTATATTTACTGTTTTTTTGTTTACCTCTTCCGTAAATTGTCCATATTTTTATACCATTTTCTATTCATTGTTTATCTTTTACTTTTGATTATATGACTTCTAAATTTACTTTCTATAGTAATCATTTGTTGTTTATTGCAAATCTATTTTTCCAATTTTGGCTGGTCTACTAAATTTATTTATATTATCTTCTATTGTAAAGACATTCTAAATTTTAATATAGCTAAATTTATCAATCATTTTTATAGTTTGGTGTGTGTGTGTGTGCATGTGTGTATTCTTTAAGAAAAATTTACTTGGCACTAACAACAAAAGGTCAGAAATAGAAATTAAGGAACAATTCCACTTACCATCGCAATAAAAAGAATAAATTACCTAGGAATAAGACTACCTAAGGATGCAATACCTATACTCAGAAAACTGTAAGACACTGATGTAAGAAATCAAAGACCACACAAACAGATGGAGAGATATACCATGTTCTTAGATTGGAAGAATCAATATTGTGAAAATAACTATACTACCCAAAGCAATCTACAGATTGAATGCAATCCCTATCAAGTTACCAATGGCATTTCTCACACAATTTGAACAAAAAATTTTACAATTTGTATAGAAACACAAAAGGCCTCGAATAGCCAAAGAAATCTTGAGAAAGAAAAATGGAGCTGGAGGAATCAGTCTCCCTGACTTCAGACTATACTACAAAGCTACAGTAATCAAGACAGTATGGTACTGGCTCAAAAACAGAAATATAGATCAACACACAGGATGGAAAGCCCAGAGATAAACCTACACCCTGTGGTCAACTAATCTATGACAAAGGAGGCAAGGATATACAATGGAGAAAAGACAGTCTCTTTGATAAGTGGTGCTGGGAAAACTGGACGGCTACATGTAAAAGAATGAAATTAGAACACTCCCTAACACCATACACGAAAATAAACTCAAAATGGATTAAAGACCTAAATGTAAGGCCAGACACTATAAAACTCTTAGAGGAAAACATAAGCAGAATACTTTTTGACATAAATTGCAGCAATATCTTTTTTGACCCACCTCCTAGAATAATGAAAATGAAAACAAACAAACAAACAAAAAACAAATGGGACCTAATTAAACTTAAAACTTTTACACAGCAAAGGAAACCATAAACAAAACCATAAAGTCAACCCTCAGAATGGGAGAAAATATTTGTAAACAAAGTGACTGACAAGGGATTAATCTCCAAAATATACAAACAGCTCATGCGGCTCAATATCAAAAAAACAAACAACCCAATCAAAAAATGGGCAGAAGACCTAAATAGATATTTCTCCAAAGAAGACATACAGATGGTCAAAAAGCACATGAAAGGATGCTCAACATCACTAATTATTAGAGAAATGCAAATCAAAACTACAAAGAGATATCACCTCACACCAGTCAGAATGGCCATCATCAAAAAATCTACAAGCAATAAATGCTGGAGAGGATGTGGAGAAAAGGGAACCCTCCTACACTGTTGGTGGGAATGAAAATTGATACAGCCACTATGAAGAACAGTATGGAGGTTCCTTAAAAAACTAAAAATAGATCTACCATATGATCCAGCAATCACAGTCCTGGGCATATACTCTGAGAAAACTAGAATTCAAATAGACACATGCACCCCAATGTTCATTGCAGCACTATTTACAATAGCCAGGACATGGAAGCAACCTAAATGTCCATCAACAGAGGAATGGATAAAGATGTGGTATATATATATATACAATGGAATATTACTCAGCCACAAAAAGAAATGAAATAGTGCCATTTGCAGAGATGTGGATGGACCTAGAGACTGTCATACAGATTGAAGTAAGTCAGAAAAAGAAAAACAAATATTGTATAATATCACTTATATGTGGAATCTAGAAAAATGGTACAGATGGACTTATTTGCAAAGTAGAAATAGCGACACAGATGTAGAGGACAAACTTATGGATACCAAGGGGGAAAGGGGGGTGGGATGAATTGGGAGATTGGGATTGACATATATACAGTACTATGTATAAAATAGATAACTAATGGGAACCTACTGTATAGCACAGGGAACTCTACTCAGTGCTCTGTGGTGACCTAAATGGGAAGGAAATCTTAAAAAAGAGGGGATATATGTATACATATACCTGATTCACTTTGCTGTACAGTAGAAACTAACACAACATTGTAAATCAACTATACTCCAATAAAAATTTTAAAAAAAGAAAAATTTACTTGGAGTCAATTAAAAGTGTATTGAATTTATAGAATAAATAGAAACAACATGTTACAGTATTGAGACTTCCCACCTGTATGTGTTACAAATCATGCCATTAACAATTATTGTTAGATCATTGTTTAATGACTAATCTGCAATACTCCCTCTGCCAACATCAGGATTTCTTGTATGTGTGGATCTAGTCTTATTTCTCTGCCTTTCCTGTGTCAGTTACTATAACTGTAACTCTCTTAGTTACTATTAACTAACTGTTTCAGTTACTAAAGCTTTATAATAAGTCTTTATATTTAGAAAGGCAAGTCTCCCTAACTTGTTCTTTTCTTTTTTTAAAAAAAATACCACCTTGGCTATTCTTGGCCCTTTGCTTTTCCCTGTACATTAGAATTAATTTGTTAATTTCACTAAAAACCCCTCTTGAATTGGAATTTGGAATCAGAATTTTATTGTATTTATAGAATAATTTGGGGATAATTGACTTTTTTTTTTTTTTTTTAATTGCGGTACGTGGGCCCCTCACTGCTGTGGCCTCTCCCGCTGTGGAGCACAGACTCCAGACGAGCAGGCCCAGCGGCCATGGCCCACGGGCCCAGCCGCTCCGTGGCATGTGGGATCCTCCCGGACTGGGGCATGAACCCGCGTCCCCTGCATCGGCAGGCGGACTCCCAACCACTGCGCCACCAGGGAAGCCCGATAATTGGCTTTTAAAATATCAAATCTTTTAATCTATTTATGGGCATTCAAATTGTGCCCAATATAATTCTATACAAGCAAGGAACACGCTTATGTTTATCTCCTGTGGCCATGTGTGATACCCTCCAGGGCACAGGCCCTGATACACTCGTGTCAATGGAAAAATGTAAAAAACATAACATTGAGTGACAAAAACAAAGCACAGAAGAAAATGGATAGTAAGATACCATTTAGGTCTAACTTAAAGTCTTTCAATAAAGCTTTATAATTTTATCCATAATGTTTGCAAATCTTTTATTGGATTTTCTGTAATAGTTAGGTTTGGCTACATGTAGCCGAGACTCAAAATAACAGTGACTTAAGAGAGAAATTTATTTTACGCTGAACTGAAGTTTTGAATGAGGCAACGTCTTCACTTATCTCCATAATCCAGAAGAGGAGGAAGAAACAATAACTGATAAAAGTTTCTTTTGCAAGAGTAATCTGTATTTTAATCAAAACGTTCTGAACAAGAATAGTAACATGACGGAATTGAAAGTGATCCTAGCAACTGAATTGGAACCTTTTAAAAAAAAAAAGTTTATTTATTTATTTGGCTGCACCAGGTCTTTAGTTGTGGCACGCAGGATCTTCTAGTTGCAGCATGTAAACTCTTAGTTGCGGCATGAGGGATCTAGTTCCCTGACCAGGGGTCGAACCTGGGCCCCCTGCACTGGGAGCATGGAGTCTTAGCCACTGGATGACCAGGGAAGTCCCTGACTTGGAACCTTAATCGTTTTATAATAAAACTAAGGAAGACAAAGGTAAGCCAGAAAGGCTTTCTTTGAAACAAATTATAGCTCATTACCTATAAAAAGGTGCACTCATTGAATCTTTTAAAAATTTAATTTAATTTAGTTTTTGTTTTATTTTTATTTAATGTTTGGATTTAAAAATTTTTTTATTTTCATTAATATTATGTCAATAATTTGAATAACAACAGTTTTAACATTTATTGTTAATTTATATTTTTATTTACTATGTTTATCAAAGTTTTGTATTTGAAAAAGTATATATATTTTTTGTATTTGAAAATATTATTTTTGTATTAAAAATATAATTTTGTATTTGTGTATATCATTTCAAATTTGAAAAGATCATTTTTGTGTTTGAAGATATAAATGCAAACCACTGAAAACACCATACTGTCCTGTCCATGTGCTGATCAATTCTGTACTAAATCATTCTTTCCTGTTTTTGACTAACCAGCACTAGGACCAGGCAAATCTAGCTTAGATAATTCCTCTAGGAAATACTTGCTCCTGGTTGTAAACCAATGAAAATATCTTACTTATCAAGAACTTGCTTCAAGACCTTAGTTTCACTGTGTTTATCTACCGAAAACTATTATGTCATAAACTTTACCCAATCCCAACCAGTTCCCTGCCCTCCAAGACTCATCTTAAAATCATCTAGCTCAGGCCCTAAAACCCGACAAGTATCCTGTCTTGATTTTATTCTTCTGAGTCATCACTCAGACTCTGTCCGGTTTGTGTCTTTCCTTACCACACTAACTCCAATAAACTTAGTTTTCATTGATCAATGGGTTTTTCTGGCATTCTTTTTGGGAAATGAAAACTTAGTTTACAAAATACTGTTACCAATACCACTATTGGTATTGGTCATATTTGAATGTTTGTAATTTTTTTCCTTGTGAGTTTATCAGGTAAACGTTGTTGTTTGTTTCCTGAAAGAGTTTCATTTGTCCTGGCTAACGGACAAATGAAAGTTGCACAACCCTGGGCTGGGTTGTGAAAATGTCTCTAGAGAATGGGATCTGGTTTTAATTGAGTTTCAACAGCTCAGGACATATTTTCCTTTCTTTTTATTGAAGTCTAATGTATAATGGAGATAATGAAGTATACATGTAATATTCATATAGAAAAGGGCAATATCATAAGTGTACAGCTTAATACATTTTCACAAATAGAACACCTTTCTGAAACTCACACCCAGATTGAGAACCAACATTACAGGCAGCTCAGAAGCCTGCCTGTCAGTCAATATCACTTCCATCCTGCACAAGATAATCCCCATTTTATCACTGTCACTTGGATCTGTTTGTATTTAAACTTTATGTAGTTTTCTGAACAGATTCTTTCATTCAACACTGTACTTGTAAGGTTCACGCATATTTGTTTGTGGTAGTGTTGATCATTCTCATTGCTGTACAGCACTACAATGTGGGAAGATACTGCGATTGATTTACCTTGACTAATTTGAATATTATCTTAGCCTTTTGTTCTAGTCTAAGCAGATTTTGAACATTCAGGTCCCACACATGTGAATGTAGCAGGCTTGGGATTTTTATTTTCCTGGGTGACTTTGTTTTACTTCCAAGTGTCTGAGCAGCCAATAAGTTAATTCATAGCTTCTAGTACTATGGGCAGAATTTCCCATTTCTCTATGGATGGGACAGACTGAAACTCTAGACTTTATGTAAGGGGTTCAGTTCTACTCCCTTGCTTCACACAGGCCTGAAGTTGTACCTCCTGTTTTGTGGGGACATATCTGTTAGTTAATAACTACTCTCTCTCCATTGTGAATTGTTATTTTTATCACTCTTAAATGTCTTCTTTATTACATTTAATTCTTTTTTGATTTGAACTCTACCTTAAATTGATATTTCCCTATCAGCATTTTTTTTTTTTGCTTGTGGTTACAATTTAAATTGTCTGCTCCTTTTTATTTTCTTTTTACGTTCCTGTTTTATTTTACTTTAGGTTTGTCTCTCAAGCAGCATACAGTTGGTTTTTACCTTTTAATTAGTATTTGCCTCATGGGACTCTAAACCTTTGTGTATGCAGTGATAACTGCTATATGCAGTCTTCTGCTAAACTTTGTTAAGTTTTTTATCTCTTGTGCATGTTTGCTCTTTCTTTTTGTTTTTAATTTATATTGGAGCACAGTTGATTAACAATGTTGTGTTAGTTTCAGGTATACAGGAAAGTGATTCAGTTATACATATACATGTATCTATTCTTTTTCAAATTCTTTCCCCATTTAGGTTATTACAGAATATTGAGCAGAGTTCCCTGTGCTATACAGTAGATCCTTGTTGGTTGTCTATTTTAAATATAGAAGTGTGTACATGTCAATCCCAAATTCCCAATCTATCCCTCGCCCCAACCCTTTCCCCCTGGTAACCATAAGTTCCTTCTCTAAGTCTGTGAGTGTGTTTCTGTTTTGTAAATAAGTTCATTTGTATCATTTTTTAAAAAAAGATTCTTCATATAAGCGATATCATATGATATTTGTCTTTATTTGTCTGACTTACTTCACTTAGTATGATAATCTCCAGGTCCACCTATGTTGCTTCAAATGGCATTATTTCATTCTTTTTTATGGCTGAGTAATATTCCATTGTATATATGTACCACATCTTGTTTATCCATTCATCTGTCAATGGACATTTAGGTTGCTTCCATGTCTTGGCTATTGTAAACAGTGCTGCAGTGAACATTGGGGTACATGTATCCTTTCAAACCATGTTCTTCTCTGGGTATATGCCCAGGAGTGGGATTCCTGGGTCATATGGTAGTTCTATTTTTAGTTTTTTAAGGAACCTCCATACTGTTCTCCATAGTGGCTGTATCAAGTTTACATTCCCACCAACATTGCAAGAGGGTTCCCTTTTCTCCACACCCTCTCCAGCATATATTGTTTGTAGATTTTTTTGATGATGGCTATTCTGACTGGTGTGAGGTGATATCTCATTGTAGTTTTGATTTGCATTTCTCTAATAATTAGTGATTTTGAGCATCTTTTCATGTGCTTTTTGGCCATCTGTATGTCTTCTTTGGAGAAATGTCTATTTAGGTCTTCTGCCCATTTTTTGATTGTGTTGTTTGTTTTTTTGATATTGAGCTGCATGAGCTGTTTGTATATTTTGAAGATTAATCCCCTGTCAGTTGCTTTGTTTGCAAATACTTTCTCCCATTCTGAGGATTGTCTTTTCGTTTTGTCTATGGTTTCCTTTGCTGTGCAAAAGCTTTTGAGTTTAATTGTTTATTTTTGTTTTTATTTCCATTACGCTAAGAGACAGCTCAAAAAAGATATTCCTGCAATTTATGTCAAAGAGTGTTCTGCCTATGTTTTCCTCTAAGCATTTTATAGTATCTGGTCTTACATTTAAGTCTTTAATCCATTTTGAGCTTATTTTTGTGTATGGTGTTAAAGAATGTTCTAATTTCATTTTTCTACATGTAGCTGTCCAGATTTCCCAGCACCATTTATTCCTCCATTGTATATTCTTGCTTCCTTTGTCATAGATTAATTGACCATAGGTGTGTGGGTTTATTTCTGGGCTTTCTATTCTGTACCATTTATCTATATTTATGTTTCTGTGCCAGTACCATACTGTTTTGATGACTGTGTCTTTGTAGTATAGTCTGAAACCAGAGAGCATGATTCCTCCAGCTCTGTTTTTCCTTCTCAAGATTGCTTTGGCTATTTGGGGTCTTTTCTGTCTCTATACAAATTTTAAGATTTTTTGTTCTAGCTCTGTGAAAAATGCCATTGGTAATTTGATAGGGATTGTACTGAACCTGTAGATTGCCTTGGGTAGTGTAGTCATTTTGACAATATTGATTCTTTTAATCCAAGAACAAGGTATATCTTCCATCTGTTTGTGTCGTCTTCAATTTCTTTCATCAGCGTCTTATAGTTTTTGGAGTACAGGTCTTTTGTCTCCTTAGGTATGTGTATTCCTAAGTATTTTATTCTTTTTGATGCAATTGCTCTTTCTTTTGTTTTTGATCTTTTGCTGTATGAATTTTCTTTAATTTGCTTTTAGCTTCTCCAGTGATTTGAAAAGAACTCTGTAACTTTTAATTAATTTTATAAATGTTTTGGTAAGTTTCATTTTTAGCAAAAAGAACTTTTAGTCTATATTTCTCCAGTTATTAAAGTAAAAAATACAATGGTATATTTGATCTCTCCCCCCACCCCGACAAGTCATTGTGAGGATAATCTGGGTTTAGACCCACATGCCATTAAATGACTGATTAGACATTCTACATTCTATTTTTCAGTACATGGTAGTAGAATATATTACTGTTTAGCAATATTTGCAGTCCCTCCTCAAAGGGGGTTATACACTCTTGGCCTGTTAGTTGATTTCAGGTGTGACCATATGACTTGCTTTGGCTAATACAATTTTGAGCAGAAGCATCCTGTGGCACTCTCAGGCAGCAACTTAAGAGCCAGCACGTGCTCTGCCATCCTCTTTTCCCTCTGTCACTGTGACTGGCATGTCAGTCAATAAACTTAAATGGAAAACTTAAATGGGAACCTTCAGGTTCTCACCTCCTTGTGGCAGCTCAAGGGAAAGGACATTCCTCTTGGCATCTGTACAGACACAGAGAAGGCACAGAGGTAATATTGGAGAATTACACAGAGATTCTTTCAAATAAATTTATGGCTTATGACATAGACTCAGAAAATTTTGTGGATCTGACTTCCCATGTTCTTCTCTACCAAGCTTCTTTTGCTGTGATAATGAATGAACACTAGTAGATCTGGCAAAGCAGGCGGAGCCCATGTACACACAGGTGTGACTTGGGTAGTCTCAGAGGGTGGGTGAAAAACCACCTCTAATTCCCTCAAAACAGAAGAGTTACTAGACAAGACATAGCCTTCCAGTTGGAGAAATAAAGTAAGTCTCAGCAACCGGTCCCTTATGTTTTACTGGACAAACACAATGGCCATTTTCAACAGTATGTTAACAGTACCCCTTGAAACGGATTTGCGATATTTGCTCACTTATGACCATCCTTTCCTCTTCTGAGTATCATGGTATTTCCGCCTTAGTAAATGAACCCCCTCTCCAAGGCACAAGTGTGATAAGACCCACTTCTCCAGTGAATACCAATCACAAGGCAATTTTTTCTGAGGGGCCTTAGCTTGTACCTCTACATAAAAGAAAACCTGTAATTTTGAGGTTTTTAAGGCATTGGATATGCTAGCTATCTAGCTACTGGTTGGTGAGTGCCTTCTCCATTTTCTTTATGCAGTACAACTGTTAAACTAAATTAGAAAGACTTATTTTAGACTCTGAGTCTGTGATGTCTTTTCCATAGTAGTAGAGGATAACATGAAACTTTTGTCTACTCATAAACCTCTTTGTGGTAGAGAGAATAAAACATTATTACACCGATTTTTAAAAGCATGTGTGTTTTCATTTTTATTGTAAATATTTTTCAGTTTTATTATTCTCTTTCAGTAAACAAGTTTTGTTCATTTTGCTGCTTTGCATTTCTCACTATTGAGTGTACAAAGTATTATAGCCTCTTACTCTAAAATTATTTGAGTTCATATTTAGTGGTGACTTTATTTCTAGGTTTCTGTGTTTTCCTAAATACCAACCAAGTATAAAATCTGATTGTCAGATACATTTCTGTCCCTCTCTTCTTTGAATTACTAGAATTTAAATACAGCTCAGCCTGCTAAAACATAAGTGTTTTGTGAAATCCCTGACTTAATACATATTCAAATATACTTAAAATTTTAATGTAGAAATCACCACATTATAGTTGGCCAAATTATAGTATAATTCAACCAGTTATTTGACAACTTCTCAAAACAAATGGAGACCAGTTCATTGCAGAATGGTAATTAAATGTGCAACTGAAACCTGTGACTTAATAAATGTTTTGAAGTTTAATTCAAAGCCTCCATATGCTCTGCAATTATTAGCAAGTTATCTTGTCAGTTAGTGTGGTATTTTTATTTTTATACTGGCAAACTGGATTCAAGAATATAAATTTTCTTCAGGCTCATCTAGTCAGCAGAGAAGCTGAAGAGAAATCTGCATCTTTTTGTTTCTAATTTTGTTTCATAAAATTTTTCTTTTCGCAGTTTTTTTTCAATCAATAAACCAAAAAAATAGTGTTTATTGAGCATCTATGTTGAGGCCTTATAAGAAGTAGTGTACATTAAAATTGTTTTATTATTTCAAATAATAACTAGGGGCAATTTGGAGTGTGGCCAGGAATTGGGAACAATTGATAAGGGGAAGATCAGGCAATAGGCCATTGCAATGGTCCTGCTAGACATTCTGAAGACTTGAAATAAGGTAGTGGCAATAAAGATGGGGAGAGAGATTGTGTAAGTTAGTTCCATGATAAAATTGACTTAATTTGGTGCCTTGTGAGATATAAATATTGAGGCTGAAATAAAGGTTGAAGATACTATTGACCTGTTAATATGGGTGTCTAAGCAAATGCATGCCTTTTACCAATATTTGGAGGGCTCAATAAACATTATATTTTCCAGCCTTCCTTGCAAATAGAAGTGGCTATGTTACTAAATTCTGATCAATAATATTAAACAGAAACTATTGGATTGAACTTATGGGAAAGATCCTTAAAAGAGATCAGACAGCTTTTGCCCTTCTTCCCTTTCTCCTTCATTTCTGATTGGCTTGGAATGTGGATGTGATGACTAAAGGTCTAGGGCCATCTTGGGCAAAAAAGCAACCATGAGGATGAAAACCATTCACTGATGATGGTGAATAAGAAAGATGGAAGGAGGCCAAGTGTCTGATGACTATGGAGCCCAGCCACAGTTCTAGACTACTTGCTTCCTGATATCTTTTATGTGAAAGAAATATAAACCTGCATCTTGTTTAGAAATTTCTTTCTGCAGCCAAATCTAATCTTAATTGATATAGGATTCTTTCATGAATTTCCTTTTGAACAAGTTAAATACGAGGACACCCAGACGTAGATATCAGTTGGATAGTTAACAAATGCATTGTAATTTCCTCAAGAGTCTGAGAAAAAGCAGATGCTCAAAAAATATTTATTTAATGAGCTCAGGAGAGTGGTCTGGAGGTGAAATCTTTTTGAATTATTGGCAAATGAATGGTGGTTGTAGAATAACTCCACTTAATGGATATTATGTAGAATAAAAAGGCTAGCAAAGATAGAATATATATCTACATTTATATATCTGTCCTATTGAAGTTCCATAATAAGGAAAAGTAGTTGTAGCACACTACTTATGCCAACATTATACAACTGATGATAATGTGAGCACCAACTATGACCCCATTGGGATGATGAGGGAAGGGTAATAAAGTGAAGGAGATAATATTAAAGAGTCAAAGAATAATGACAAAACCAACAAATCAATAAGTGGCATCACACACACATTTAGGGATACAGAGGAAATGAAAAAGAAACAGCCCAAGAGTTGAAAATGGTTGCCCCTGGGGGCATTAACTGGGAGTGGTATGTGGTGGAAAGGAGAATTGCTCTTATTGGATCTACCTTTTGGTAGTAGTAGATTTTTGAAAACGACGTGCAACTATTAAAACAATTGCAACTATTTTTGATAATAAAAAGATATCTTTGATATTATTCTACTGTCTATACAATGGAAAGCTATTTTCAAAGATATAACAGAGAGGAATATAAAGGAACCAAAAGAGTAAAGAGAAGTACGTATATCAGAGGCCATCCTATTAACTTTATTTTATAAAGGGACATGAAGATGAAGGAAAATGCAAATGACAACATCAAAACAGACGGAAGAAATAAGATTAGAATGAAGATGGCTTTTTGCTTTTAAGTTTAAAACAGAAATCCAGTTCTAAGCATTCTATTGCTGACATACAATGAACACTCCAAAGATTTTGTCTCAGCAAAAACAATTTTGTAGAAAAGCTGCAATTCTATATTCTTCAAGTGAGTAGATTAGATTTTAATTTTGAGGAAAATAGAATTCAAGAGATTAAGAAAAAGGATGGAGAACAGTTATAAGAAGCTCATCAAAATGTTGCTGATAAAATTGATATGAGATGTGAAATCCAATGAAGGGTCATTATTTGGAAAAGGAATCATTGCCAAATATCTCTAGAATAAAAAGGCCAGAAAATAGAAGAATAAATAAATAAATAAATCAGAACCAAAGGCTCATTGATAAGTGGGGTAGACTGAAAGAAGTAACTTTTAATGACAACCTTTGGTAATTACTGATCTGTTTTGGCTTAAAATCATGTATTTTTGTGCTTATGTACCACCCTCTTCTAGCTTCTTTTTGTCTCCTTTCTTGCCTTCTTCTACGTTTATTACTTTTTGCCATTCTATTGTTTCCCCTTTATTTGTTTGAATTTTAATTAAAGACATCTAAAAATAATGGTGATATTAACATTTCTTTTCTGCCAGTTAAGAACAAAATTGATAATATTAGTTTGAAGTACAAGTTATTTGGCAATTAATTCATTTATGTGCTGTCCAAATACACTTTAAAAATTGTAGTGTATGTTCAAAGTCGATTTATCCTATATTGACTTTGGGTTATTATATATGCATGGAAAAAAGAAAAACCAAACAAACAAAAAAACCTAAACCCCATAGACTTCTTCTTCTGAAGTAACACTGAGCAAGTAAAAACCAATAACACTATATCTGTACTGTCTCTAACTTAACGTTCATATTATCACTCTGAAATTGTCCAGATATTACTATTATTTATAGAGCCTGAGGTTAATACATCTGGATTCGTCTTTTTTCATAGCGAGCATTTTGTATGAACTTCTATGGACTAATCTCCAAATAATTTGAAACAAACTATATTACACATTACAATGTAATTTGGATGTGGAATGGTTTTAAGGGTGTTTATATAGGTTTGAGTAACTCCAACTTTATTAGATAAGTCTATGAACTGAAAATCATATACCTTGAGAGGGTTCTTAAAATCTCATTTGATCCAGTTCTATGCCTCTATACAGACGTCATTATTGCCATTTTGTTTCTGGAGGAAATGAGGCCCAGATTAGTTAAACTGCTGACTTATGCGCTCACAATCAGTAAGTGACAGAGGGAAAAGGGAGCACTGAGAGTCTTACAGTCTTCCAGTAAAGTATAGTAATCCTGTTTCTGGTGCACTTTAGATCAGAAATCAGGATGGGAAGCAAATAATCCTGGGTAGGCATTTATTTATTTATTTATTAAGATAAATAAATTTATTTATTTATTTTTGGCTGCGTTGGGTCTTAGTTGCTGCGTGCGCGCTTTCTCTAGTTGCGGTGAGTGGGGCCTACTCTTTGTTGCAGAGCATGGGCTATTGGCACATGGGCTTCAGTAGTTGTGGCACACAGCCTCAGTAGTTGTGGCTCGCAGGCTCTAGAGTGCAGGCTCAGTAGTTGTGGCACATGGGCTTAGTTGCTCTGCGGCATGTGGGATCTTCCCAGACCAGGGCTCAAACCCATGTCCCCTGCACTGCCAGGCGGAAGTCCCCCTGGGTAGGCATTTAGGTATCTGTTTTTCCATATCTTCAAAGTCAGTTCATTTCTGTCTTTTCCCCAAAATCAAAGGGAAAAGAGAGATTTACACTCTTTAGTGGAACTGATTTCATTCAAAGTGAGGATTTCATAATTTTCCATTTCTTCCTGACCTTTACTGATCCATTAGCTAGAGGAAAAGAATAAGATTAGGAAGGGTTCTATTTTCAGATGTCTTGACAAAATTCCAGTGATTCCTCTTTCAATCTCTTGAGTGGGACTACCATAGTCAAATCCAACAATGTGCAGCTTAATACTTCAACACATACTAATATACATGTGCTTTTAATAGATATTTGATTTAGTGGATACTATTTATAAAATGCTCTGAAGGACAAGTTAATTGTCTTAATCTCACCACATATATTTGTCATTCATTGGTAAATGGATACCCAGTTTTTTGTTTTTTTTTTGCTGTACGCGGGCCTCTCACTGCTGTGGCCTCTCCCGTTGCGGAGCACAGGCTCCGGACACACAGGCTCCGCGGCCATGGCTCGTGGGCCCAGCCGCTCCGCGGCATGTGGGATCTTCCGGGATAGGGGCACGAACCCGTGTCCCCTGCATCGGCAGGCGGACTCTCAACCACTGCGCCACCAGGGAAGCCCGGATACCCAGTTTTAATGTATCATTTCATTGGGTCTTCTTCTAACCTATAAAAATTCAATTTAACAAGAAGACAATGCAGTTCAAGATTTGGGGATGAGTAATACCCAATTTCACTAAACTTATTTACAAATGAAGAAATCTACTTGGATTTCAGTTCCATTCTGCATTATGCTACTCTTAGGAAATTTGCTTTAAAAGTCCTGCTCCATTAGGCACTTTAAAAAATTTTTTATTTATTTTTTAATAAATTTATTTATTTAATTTGTTTATTTTTGGCTGTGTTGGGTCTTCGTTGATGCATACAGGCTTTCTCTAGTTGCGGCGAGTGGGGGTTACTCTTTCTTGTGGTGTGCGGGCTTCTCATTGTGGTGGCTTCTCTTGTTGCAGAGCATGGGCTCTAGGCTCACAGGCTTCAGTAGTTGTGGTGCATGGGCTCAGTAGTTGTGGCAAGTGGGCTCTAGAGTGCAGGCTCAGTAGTTGTGGCGCACGGGCTTAGTTGCTCGGTGGCATGTGGGATCTTCCTGGACCAGGGCTCGAACCTGTGTCCCCTGCATTGGCAGGCAGATTCTTAACCACTGTGCCACCAGGTAAGTCCCTTGGATACTTACTCCTAAAGATGACTGTTAACATTAGCTTTTATTCCATTTTAAAATCCTATCAAGTTTTTATTGTGGTTGCATTGACTGTAAATTTGAGAAGCCTTGACGTTTACAGTAGTAACTCTTCTCATCCAGAAATATAAATTCATTATGGCTCCACATTCAGGTATACACTTATATCCGTTAATAAATTTTTTTATAGATTACAGGAAGAAAGATGCAGAATAAAGAACTTTTTAATAGTACTTTCACTTCTGCTGTCATCATTCATTAACTTAGATTACTCAAATTTAATTCAGAGTTAGATTGCAGTATAATTTCCACTGAGACATGAATTGCTGAGAAACTCATCCTTTGAAAGAGCATTTTCTGCGAGTAGAATTGGGAGAGTAACATTGTCTCTCAGGCAGAGTCCTTCTTTAGGGCCCCTAAACCAGATCCTACTTTTGGGTGACAGGGATCACCTAGGTTCTCTTCCTTTTCACACTTTGCTATTGCCATCATTTCCCAGGTTTCCTTTGAACTGCTTCCAATTTTCTTAAGGAGAAAACTTTAAATTTTGCCTATTCCAAATTCATTATTCTCGGCTATTGACTTAACATTTGAAAAATTATGACTCATCTTAATTAACACTCATTAAATCCATCCCTCGGCTAATAGCATTTTAGTTTAGCTGAACACAAGAGTTTCACTAACAATTAGAGAGGGAGATATGGGTAGTTCAGGTGTCCAGCAGAGAGTAGAGTGCTCTGGTATCCAGTTTGATATATTTTTTTCACATGGTTCTGTGTGGCTTTACTCTGTCACTATTTTTAGTCACTTTTGAGTGAGAAGCAAAATGTCAGTTTCTGTGCATGACAGTCAGATATTCAGTGCTTGCATGTTATAATTATCAATAATGACAGGGCTTCCCTGGTGGCGCAGTGGTTGAGAGTCCACCTGCCAACTTAGGGGACACGGGTTCGTGCCCCGGTCCGGGAAGATCCCACATGCCATGGAGCGGCTGGGCCCGTGAGCCATGGCTGCTGAGCCTGTGCGTCCAGAGCCTGTGCTCCGCAATGTGAGAGGCCACAAGAGTGAGAGGCCCGTGTACCGCAAAAAAAAAAAAAAAAAAAAATCATCTGGAAAAAGAAGTAGATGAGAATGTCCAAGAAGTTTTAAGAAAGAAAATTTTGTGTGGGAACTTTCACTGTCGAATATTAAAACATACAAAACATCACTAATTAATGAATCATAGTAGTGACAAATGAATAAGTTATAGACATAGAATAGAAAGGCAAGAAATCGACTCATATACATAGGAATTTATACCAAGATAAAGGTGGCATATTGAACTAATGTGAACAGCAAAATCTTTTAATGAACAAAATGAGAAATGTATTATTTGAACAACAACAAAAAAGAATTTTCTCTCCTCCTTTATTAAAATGAACTCCTGTGGGCTTAAAGAGTTCAAAGTAAAATTAAGCATCCCTAAATATAAAAATATAAAAGATTTTCCAAGCCTAAAAGCAAGGAAAAACCAAAAGTAAAATATTGACAGATTTTTCCTCATAAAAATATTTTTTAATTAAAAGGCAAATTTGAAACCAGGAGATGGAGCCAGGCAGCTTAAGACACTCTAGCGCCCAGTTTCTCTGGGTATTTCTGAACAAATGCTTCCCACTATTCTAGAAGTAGCATTTAATTTACAAACTTGCAAGGAGAAAAGAGGTTTATGGCAATGTCTCATTCTCCTTCCAAATAGATTAATTTATAATAGACATAAAAGAAATGTACAGTTGGCCGTTAAGTTCAGGAATTATTTTGCAAGAATAGTTTGTTTTCCGTAACAACTTCTTCTGTACTCCAAGCCACATGTTTTTATATCTATTTCATGCTTATTTCATTCTGTTTAGTTCCATAGAAAGTGTGTATCAGTTTCTATTAAACATACGGATCATTATGTCTGAATCATAACAATACCTGGTATTTGAATCAAGCCTTAAGTCAAGGGCAGGTATCCCAATGCCATCAAGAGCCAGGTATGTACAGTGATGACTGACATAGTGTATGAGCATGTGTAGTGGTGACTGTTATGCATGTCTCTCCAATTGTGGCTACAGGGAAATGCAAATTCTGTACTGCTAGACTTTCTTATTTCTAAAGAGAAACCAAAATCCTAAACTTTTATGTGAAATATCCAGATTTTTATCATTTTAAGCTATTCTAAAAAATTTACAAAACTCTCCAGGCTAAATAAACACCTTGAGACTACCAGTTGAAGACCTTGCCTTAAGTAGTTTAGAGACAATTTTACATTTATTATCTCATTGGATCCTAAAAAGAGCCCTATGAAGTACCTTTTATTATTGTCATTTTATAATTATGGATAATGAGGTTGAGCACAATCAAGTAATTTGTCCAAAGTCACACAACTAGTCTGTAAATCTTCTGATTCCAGTTCTGTCTAGAACATTTCCACTTTTTAAGATTTTTTAGAAGATGTTTTCTGAATATTGAAATGGACTTGGAATCAGACACCTGTTTATCACTATTCTGGTGCCGGTTTCTGCTGTTTCAATGTGACTTTGAATTTGATCTTTCTTATTTCAATTTATCTTCTGTCAGATGGGGGGCAGGCACTACTAGACCCTGTGGTTTCTATGGCCACTTCTAGTTCTGAAATCTCATGGTTTTCAGTCAATAACTTCATTGCCATTACCATTCATATATAAATATATATATGACTTCATATGACCCCGTGACAGGCGGCTCAGGTCACCAGATAACATTATGGCCATGATAATCTGGTTTATAAGGATTAGTCAGTAGATACAGGGCATCCTTCTTGCCCGTGCTATTTATATTTTTTGCATCTCTTTCTTGTCTCCACACAATCTAAAAAGATACTAGATCTAATACCCTGAATAAATCAATCTGGTCCCTACTTTAAACTTAGGATTATGAAATTGATCTTTTATTTCTTCCCAGATACATACATTTTTGTAACGTGTAGCCATAAATTCAGTGGTCAGAGCAGAGATAAAGGGGCAAAAGGCAATTCTTGCTTGGAGTTCTCCTTTAATTATAATTTATAATTTATGACTCTTTCACACTTTCTATGAGCTTCTCTGTTTTTCTTTTTTTCTTTTTTTTCCCCCGGCTGCATTGGGTCTTCCTTGCTGTGTGTGGGCTTTCTCTAGTTGCGGCGAGCGGGGGCTACTCTTTGTCGTGGTGCACGGGCTTCTCATTGCGGTGGCTTCTCTTGTTGTGGAGCATGGGCTCTAGGCACGTGGGCTTCAGTAGTTGTGGCACGCAGTCTCAGTTGTTGTGGCGCATGGGCTTAGTTGCTCCGCAGCATGTGGGATCTTCCCGGACCAGGGATTGAACCCATGTTCTCCATATTGGCAGGTGGATTCTCAACCACTGTGCCACCAGGGAAGTCCCTCTCTGCTCTTTAATGGAATGGGATGCCATTAAATCAGTAACTCTAAGTTTTATATATATATGTATATATGAATATATATATATATAAAACTGAATCACTTGCTGTATAGCAGAAATTAATACAACGTAAAACAACTATACTTCAGTAAAATAAATTAACAAAATCTTTTAGTTAAGCACTATCTTCTAATTGACATTGCGGTATAAATAAAATATTAGAAGAGTGCCTGGCTCATAGTACGCACTATATGTGGTTAGCTATTTTACTATCATTATTATTGTTATTCCCAAGAAATGTTCTACATTATGCAGTCTCGGTGTCTCTCAAACATGCTGTGTGCATGCCTAACTGCAAGCATTTTCTGATACAATTCCCTCTCCTAGGATTTCCCTCCACTTTCATCTCGGCCTGCGTAGATCCTATCTGTGCCATAAGGCCCACCCCACATTCCAGAGCAACTTCTCCCTCCTCTGAACTCCAGTAGTACTATGATTCAGACAGTCAAATCACTACTTAGCATAGCCCATTCATAACTTCTTTGCAGACAGATCAGGACTTCCACATTTCTGGCATCCATCACATGCCTGTCACATGGCATCTATCACATGGCCTAGTGGGGACTGGATACATCTTTCGTGTGTGCTAACTTTGTCCAGGCTTCTGATGTAAGATAAGGATAATTGTCTCAAACTTGTATGTTTTCTATTCATCTCTCATATTGCTTGGTATTTCTTGCTGTGCTCGGTAAGTACTTTTTGCATGTAGAATAACAATAGCATGTTTAGGAGTTTTGTTACATCAAATACAAAATAGCTGGTTTGTTGACTACAATTTGGAATCTATCATTTGGACTTCATTCATTATAACCAGTCAGAGGTCTTTTTATTTAATGTAATTTGGGCACATATTTAGAGTATGATGTTCTTAGTTTACTGAAGTCAATTATTTAAATTGGATACATTGTTGACATATACCTCTGCCAGGGATATATCTATTAGTATAATCCATAGCAATAGAGGTAGAATAAATTACTGGCTCCAATATTTCACCTCTCTCTGCATCCACATCCTTGCCAGGGCCTCTTAAAGGGTGTGATATACTTCCCTGCCCTTTGGCTTTGAGTTTGGCCACATGACTTGCTTTGGGCAATGGAATGGGGCAGAAGTTATAGTGTACCAACTGTGCCAGGACTTAAGAGGCCTCCCATGTTTCTTATTTCCCTCTTGTACATTTAGCGTTGCCATGAGAAGAAAAAGTTCCCACTGGTCCAAGGATGAGAGACATGCCAACCCTCATCTGTGAAAATAAATCCTTGCCGTTATATATTACTGAGAATTTGGTTTTTTTTTTTTTTTTTTTTTTTGCGGTATGCAGGCCTCTCACTGTTGTGGCTTCTCCCATTGTGGAGCACAGGCTCCAGACACGCAGGCTCAGCGGCCATGGCTCATGGGCCCAGCCGTTCCGCGGCATGTGGGATCTTCCCGGACCGGGGCACGAACCTGTGTCCCCTGGCAGGCGGACTCTCAACCACTGCACCACCAGGGAAGCCCTGGGGTTGTTTTTATACAAATTGAATGTAGCAATAGTAGACTGATAAAGCAGTCATGGTAATTTACCTTCCAATTCTATTATTACCATTAATTACCATATATAATATGTCCCTAACATCTAGCAGCTTCTTTTCAGTATTTTAAACTCCATTCCAATTTATTATTAATATTGCATAAGCATTAACAAGATAAAAGATGTAACATTAAAAGATGATAGAGGAGAAAAGTGGCTGATAACTCATTCTTTAAATTTCAGCTTAAATATCACTTCTTCAAAGGGGCCTTCCCTGATCCTTCAATTTATATTAGGTGCCTCTTCGATCCTCTCACATAGAAAACAGCGCTTTTCCTTTATACCTTGTCCATATGGTAATTATATGATTGATTTTTATTTTTAAAATAATATTTATCACCCTCACTAGACTGTAATTCACAAAGGTGAGACCATGTCCTTTTTATTTACCACTCTACCCCTGCATCAAGTACAGTACTTGCCAAAGAGTAGGCACTCAATACATATTTGTTAAATAAAGAAACAGAAACAATAATCAGATCTTTAAATTTAAAGATCTGATTATTACTGCAGCATGTTTGATGCTGTTCATCTGGTTAAAATCTCTTATTTTAAGCAGTTCTCTGACAGGTTATTTTCTGTCACTATCTCTGTAAGGTAGAAATAAAAAAGACTTTATATGCTAGTATCTCTAGGTGGTTTATAAAACTCACATGTTCATTCTCTATAAAGAACATCTTCAACTGCAATTTGCCCCTTACCACATTATGGTGGGTTCTCCATATCACACAATGTTATAATACCTTGTGGTCTTCTGTTTTCACTGTTGAAGGCTTCCCAATGATCTGGGAATCCAAGTTGTATGCAGGTATATTTTTATATGAGTACAGACGGAGCATACCATATCAACAGAGATTCAGAATGATTCAATGGAAAAAAATTTGGCTTGGGGAGTCAGAAAAGGGAGGATTTGTGTTTGAGTCCCAATTTTACCTCTTCCTAATTAGGTCATTAACCTGAAAAACTGGGATGATAACTCTATTCCATGGAGTTGTTGTGAGGGGCAAATAAATTATGAAAAAATGCTCTGTAAACTAGACAGCATTACATAAATATTAATAATGTCAGTATCTATGTATACTTTATAAAATACATGTAGAAGATGTTGCATCAAACATTAAAGTTGTTCACAACCACTGCTAGAAATGCCCACTGCCATGCATTCTGGCCAACCTGAATGTTTATTTTTTTGCTATTTTATTTAATTTTTAATTTGTTAAAATTAATTTTTATTGTAATATAGTTGCTTTACAATGTTGTTAGTTTCTGCTGTACAGCAGAGTGAATCAGCTATACATATACATATACACCCTCTTTTTTAGACTTCCTCCCCATTTAGGTCACCACAGAGCACTGAGTAGACTTCCCTGTGCTATACAGTAGGTTCTCATTAGTTACCTATTTTATACATAGTAGTGTATATATGTCAATCCCAATTTTGACCTGAACGTTTTTATTTTTTATTATTTTTTCTTTTTTTAAAATTGGAGTAGAGTTGCTTTACAATATTGTGTTAGTTTATACCATAGAGCAAAGTGAATCAGCTATACATATATATATATCCCCTCTTTTTTGGATTTCCTTCTCTTTTAGGTCACCACAGAGCACTGAGTACAGTTCCCTGTGCTATACAGTACGTTCTCGTTAGTTATCTATTTTATACATAGTGTCAATAGTGTATATATGTCAATCCCAATCTCCCAATTCATCCCACCAGTCCCCTTTCCCCCTTGGTATCCATATGTTGGTTCCCTATGTCTGTGTCTCTATTTCTGCTTTGTAAATAAGATCGTCTATACCAATTTTTTCTGATTCCACATATATGCGATAATATATATTTGTTTTTCCCTTCTGACTTACTCCACTCTGTATGACAGTCTCTAGGTCCATCCATGTCTCTACAAATGACCCAATTTCGTTCCTTTTTATGGCTGAGTAATATTCCATTGTATATATGTACCATATCTTCCTTATCCATTTGTCTGTCAATGGGCATTTAGGTTGCTTCCATGACCTGGCCATTGTAAATAGTGCTGCAATGAACATTGGGGTGCATGTGTCTTTTTGAATTATGGTTTTCTCTGGGTATATGCCCAGTAGTGGGATTGCTTGGCCATATAGTAGTTCTATTTTTAGTTTTTTAAGGAATCTCCATACTGTTCTCCATAGAGGCTGTATCAATTTACATTCCCACCAACAATGCACAGGGGTTCCTTTTTCTCCACAACCTCTCCAGCATTCACTGTTTGTAGATTTTTGATGATGGCCACTCTGACTGGTGTGAGGTGATACTTCATTGTAGTTTTGATTTGCATTTGTCTAGTAATTAGTGATGTTGAGCATCTTTTCATGTGTTTGTTGGCCATCTGTATGTCTTCTTTGGAGAAATGTCTATTTAGGTCTTCTGCCCATTGTTTGATTGGGTTGTTTGTTTTTTTGATATTGAGCTGCATGAGCTGTTTGTATATTTTGGAGATTAATCTTTTGCACCTATGGTCACCTAATCTATAACAGAAGAGGCCAGAATATACAATGGAGCAAAGATAGCCTCTTTAATAAGTGATGCTGGGAAAACTGGACAGCTGCATGTAAAAGAATGAAGTTAGAACACTCCCTAACACCATACACAAAAATAAACTCAAAATGGATTAAAGACCTAAATGTAAGGTCAGACACTATAAAACTCTTAGAGGAAAACATAGGCAGAACACCCTTTGACATAAATCACAGCAAGATCTTTTTTGACCCACCTCCTAGAGTAATGAGAATAAAAACAGAAATAAACAAATGGGACCTAATTAAACTTAAAAGCTTTTGCACAGCAAAGGAAACCATAAACAAGTCGAAAAGACAACCCTCAGAATGCGAGAAAATATTTGCAAAGGAAGCAATTGACCTGAATGTTTTTAAATTTAGCTCCTACAATTAATAACTACAATGGGCCAGGTGATATTTTCTTTAACTATTTCCAAAAATTGGGGATTGTTAGCATTTACACTTACCAAAGGCATTCCCACAAGCTAGAGAGGGGATGATTTTTAGTTTATAAAATATGGTGGTCAAAGGCCACTGATCATAATATGGTACCTGAAATATATTCTGAGATTTCATTGTTAAACCATTTCACCTTGCTGAATCCATGAATCATGTTATCTTGTCATTAATATGTGTGTTAAATTGATTGAAAGAGATGCTGCTCATTTTCAAAATTTAGAACTTTTATGAAGAACAGGTGGGTTTACGTATTGACTCTAATTTGCCTTAGTGAAATTGATGGAGTGAATCTTTATGTCAAATACAGAGGTTTTCTATAGCACAAATCCATTGATTCATCCATTTTATCCACACGCATAAAATCAAGCTTCAGGTGAGAAAAACACCATGACTAAAAATTCCTGACTGGTTTTATAAATCTTTGACCTCAGCATGAAGTTTATATCTAAACTCCTCTTGGCCCCATTTAAATGATTTTGAAGCAAAGTATTTCTCACAATAAATACACACTGCTGCTTTATGAAAGACATGTTTACCACTATGATTTCTTGTAAAAGGAGCAAAGTGTTTTATCCAGAGCAATGAAGTCACATAGAATCCTCATTTCTCCATTTTGTTGCCATTTAAAATTGTAATAGCTGCAGAGATATTAAAGTGAAACATGTAATATGCCATGCAATGTAGAGGAACTTATGCATGAATTATCCCAAACAACTCAAGTCCCTTCTATAACAAAGCAGATTAAGCTAAAATTTTTATGTGGGGAATAATGGTTCAAATAGTTAGACATTTTTGATCTCTCTATATGCTTCTTTGGGTAAAAATATCTGTAGTCTTTTCACAATAGTTAATTGAGTGAGTTGATTTACACATTTCCATAATAAAGAAAAATGCACACCAGACTATACTTTAGTCTAAATGTTAACACTTTTCATGAGCAAATCCAGTTTTCGTACCTGGTGAGATGCACTTTGAGTAATAGCCTTCGGAGAGTCCTGTTAAAAATGCTTGACTAGTGCCTGGAACGAAGTAGCCGCTTGCTAAATGTGAGTGCTTTCCCTTTCCCCATTTTCTCCTGCTTTTTGAGAATTGAATCACATATTTTCCCTTGGTTTAGGAAGGTTTGAGGTAACAGTCATTTAAGTTAAATTATAACTAAAATTCATTTTTTTGTTCAAAGCATCCATATGAAATTGAGGCTGAAAAATTTGCCTTATTTCATGAACATCTTATGTTGTTTTTCTCAAGTGGCTTTGTTTCATTTTATACTGCTTTTTGAGAATTTCCTCCTGCTTCTGGAGAATGGAATCTCATATATATTTTTGGTATAGGGTTGTTTATTTGAAGTAAGAGTCATTTAAATTAAATTATCAGTAAAATTCATTTTTTCTTCATAGCACCTGTATGAAATTAAGGCTGAAAAATTAGCTTTATTTCACAAACACCTTAGGGTTTTCTTTGAGATGATTTTGTTTTCATTTTATACCTCTGATTATCATGGCTTGAATTCAGTTTACAGACACACTCTTCCAACAGATTGAAGATTTGAAAATATCAATGTTTAACATAAACTAGGTAACTATATATAAAATTAAGAAGCACTTATGAATATAGCTATCCTTTAAAATTCCTTTTTAGTCTTTGTTTTTACTCAAAAGTTAAAATCAAATGTAAAGCTTCCATTGATGTCACAGAGGCACTCACAGTTTTAGGATACCTGAGTTTAATATTTCTTCATTAAAAACAGAAACAGCAATTGAAAAAAATGGAATGGGGATGACAACTAGTTAAGTTAGTCCATTTAATATAAAGGTAGACAGTAAAATTGGCTTACCATGTAATTGAGTAATCCATTAAGATAAAATTATTCTATGTGAGAATGCCCAATTTATACCTAAAACAACATGTGATCTAGGGCAGCTAAACGTTGTTGGGAAAAACTACACAAATGTGCATCACTAAAATTTATGAGCACTAATCTCAAATGGGTCTAAAAGGCTGATATTCTTCTAATAAATTTACTTTTATATTCTCACATGATTATTTTACATTTTCTCCTCTATCCTCAAATCTCACACATTCTTCTCTCTCTCAGCTGAATTCATCTTATGCTTTACTGAGGAAGACATATTCAGATGAGAAATTACATCATGTTTCCAATGATAAATATATCAACCTACTGGCACTTGGAGTTGCTTACTGTAACTGCTCTCCTGTTACAGTGGAAAGTCGTCCCCCCTCTTATCTAAGCTCTCACCCTCCACTTAGATCCATCTCATCTTACCTACATGAAATAAATGCTATCTCTTCCTTCATAAAATTCTCCCTCTCCTTCTCTCATTTTCATCTTTCCCCATATCTCTACTCTCCTATACAGCAATACTCCTCAAAATGTGGTCTGCATTTGTTGTCTTTCTGGTGACTTCCTATTTTCTTCTTGACCCCGTCTTATGTGGATTTCATCCTTACCATTCCACTACCAGTTCAACATTCCCACTTGTTCCTCCAACAGGTATCTCAAAGTTAACACATCCATATACATACATCTCTATTTGCCCCATGGAAAACATGTTCCTTAGATGCTGCTTTGAATTTTCATTTAAAATTGAGACATGCTTTATAGACAGTAAAACTTACATATATTAATTGTATAGTTTGATATTTACCTACACATAGACCTTTGTAACCTCCTTCCTGTACAAGCTGCAGAACAGTGTCATCAACCCAGAAAGTTCCTTCAGGCCTCTCTTCTTGTCTATACTGCCCACAGGTAATAACCTCCACTGTCACTTCTACTATGATACTTTAGCCTAGCCTTGAGTGTCATATACATAGAACAATATATGGACTCTCTGTGCTAGATGTATTTCAATCAAACAGTATTTCTGAGAGTTATCAACAGTTCTTTCTTAATGCGGTGTAGTATCCAATTGCATGAATATACCACAATTTACTTATTCCTTCTCCTCTTGATGGACATTTTTCTACTTCATTAATTTCTGTTCTTATCTTTATTATTTTCTTCCTTCCGCCTTGTGTTTAATTTGCTCCTCTTTTTTTAGCTTCTTGAGGTCAAATTTTATCACTGATTACACACATTTCTTCTTCTCTCATACATGCATTTAGAAATAGAAAATTTCCTCTAAATCACTGTGTTAGCTATATCTCACAAGTTTTGATATTCTGTATTTTTATTGTACTTTAGTTCAAAATATGTTCTCACTGTCATTGTGTTTTCAATTTGACTCATGGATTATTTAGAATGTATTACTTAGTTTTAAAATATTTTGGCATTTTCTAGTTATCTTTTTGTTATTAATTTCTAATTAATTTCATTGTGATCAGAGAACATATTTGTATGATGTTAGTCCTTTGAAATTTATTGAAAATGATTTATATAGCTTTACATAGCATTCTATATATAGCATACAGCCTATTTTTGTTAATGTCTCATGTTCACTTGAAAATAATATGTATTCTGTGGTTGTTGGATATGATGGTGTATAATCGTCACTTAGGACAAGTTGGTAAAGAGTGTTGTTCAACTGTCAATATGCCTTCTGATTTTTGTTGGCTTCCTCTATAAATTGCAAAATGACCTGTATTAAAATCTCCAGCTATCATAGTAGATTGTCTATTTTACCTTTTGGTTCTGTTAATTTTGTTTCATATATTTAAATTCATATTTAAATAAATATACATGGGATTTTTATCTCTTTCTGGTCAATTGGACCATTTATCTATATGAAATGCCCCTCTTTGTCTCTTATACAATCATTTGATCTCATATCTCATTTGATTGATATAAATAGTTCCATACCAGCCTTCTTTAAAAAAAAATTTTCTTTAATGTTTCAATCACCATTCACACTAGTTTTCTTATGGTTAGCGTTTACATGATGTAGTTTTTCTGAATCTTTTACTTTCAACTATTTGTGTCTTTATGTTTAAAATATGTCTCTTGAAATGGCAAATAACTGGGTCTTTTCTTAAGTCCCATCTGACAATATCCATCTTTTAATTAGAGCAATCTATTTATATAGATTTTAAGTAATTACTGATATGGATTTTTTTGTTTTTCTGGGTTTTTTTGGATATGGATTTAAGTTACCTAATTTGCTATATGTTTATATTTGCCCCATCTGTCCTTTATTCTTTTTTAAAAAATAAATATTTATTTATTTATTTTTGGCTGTGTTGGATCTTTGTTGCTGCATGCGGGCTTTCTCTAGTTGTGGCGAGCAGGGGCTAATCTTTGTTGCAGTGCGTGGGCTTCTCCTCGTGGTGGCTTCTCTTGTTGTGGAGCACGGGCTCTAGGTGCGTGGGCTTCAGTAGTTGTGGCACGCGGGCTAAGTAGCTGTGGTGTATGGGCTTAGTTGCTCTGCAGTGTGTGGGCTCTTCCTGGATCGCTTGAACCCATGTCCCCTGAATTGGCAGGCGGATTCTTAACCACTGCACCATGAGGGAAGCCCCTGTCCTTTATTCTTTTATTTCTTTTTCCCTCCTTGTTTTGAAATAATCAACATTTTTTTCTCACTCCATTTCATTTTCTCCATTATCTTTTTAGCTATAGCTCTTTGCATTACTTTTTTACTGGTCACTCTAAAGCTGCACTGTCCAATATCACAGCTACTAGAAAAATGGGGCTACTTAAATTTAAATTTACATTAGCAAAAATTAAATAAGTGTAAAAATTCAGCTTCTACTTGTGGGCAGTTATATAGGGATTATAATCTGCAAGAGGGTATGTGAGAGCAGACATCAATAGCAAGAGAAATTTTGGTGCACACATGGGTTTAGTGTCAATTCCTACAAACCTGGAAGGGGGTAAAATCTGTCCTCACCTTCTGCAGTTTACCTTTCTGCTCTTCCTTCCTTGGTCTCCTTTGTGAACTCTTCTACAGGTCACAAAGGATGAACCTCCTCAGGGTTTGGTCCTGTGCCCCCTTCTTTCCTCACCTGACATTCCCTGGGTGCTCTTATTTACCCCCATAGGAAGACTGTGTATTATATTTATTCAGAGCCTGTTGGCCCAGGGTCTACTATTCACTGGCCAGAGCCAACTGAATGTCCTACTATCAAAAAATTCCCAAATAGGGCTTCCCTGGTGGTGCAGTGGTTGAGAGTCCGCCTGCCGATGCAGGGGACGTGGGTTCGTGCCCTGGTCCGGGAAGATACCACATGCCATGGAGCGACTGGGCCCGTGAGCCATGGCCGCTGAGCCCACGCGCCCGGAGCCTGTGCTCTGCAACGGGAGAGGCCACAATGGTGAGAGGCCCGTGTACCGCAAAAAAAAAAAAAAAAAAAAAAAAAAAATCCCAAATAAAATATGGATAATCATAATATCTAAAGTATAATATTCTTGTCTGATAACTGAATGAGAGAATCTATACAAAGAACAACAGTTGTCATAGTAAGTACTCAATAAATAGTAGCTACAGCTACTATAATCATATTATCTTTCATTGCTAGCTCAATCCTGAATCTTTTCATCACCTGACAAGTAAAGAAATTGGAGTTCAGAGATACTAAGTTTAGAGATGACAAGTCCAACTTCACATAGCTCGACCTCACGAATAAGAGAGACCTCGCCACTATTCAAAGTAGACCCCTTGTTACCCCTGAAAAGGTAATGAATTTGTTCCCACATTCCTTTGCCCCTGCTATTCTCCCTTGCCTCTCCTTTGCTAAGTTGTTCTAATATCTCCCTTCTCTCTGCTGCTTCTCTGTGCTGCCACCACACATCCTTAAAAGTATTAGTTTATCTTTCCAGCTCACTAAGATTCTCCAGGACACGTATTAGAGTTTATTAATTTTCAAACCTCTACGATCAGGTATATGATGACACTTATTGTGTGTTTCTTGGAAGAAAGAGTAAATGGATTAATGGAAGAATGAATGTAATGTAAGCCCTGACAGTTGGGTTTTCTTTTTTTTGCAAGTGCTGACTTAAGCTTTGATTGCCGAGGCATCCACTTCAAAGAGGCATCTTCCACAAAGATGGCTATACTGAATAAATGCATCGCCAACCACAGGACTATGGTTAAAGAGACAGGACCCTGCCCCTCCCTCGTATGTTTTAAAGATCTTGGCTCGTTTCCAGATAACTGACCGGTGGGCTGCTTGTTTTTCCTCTTCCTGCACATTAAATTCCCACTCTTATATTTAAATTCACCAATAAAAAGGATCCTGCAAACGCCTTGGCTCCCCGACCCTTGATTCCAATAAAAGCAGAACCCTAGGCTCTCATGCTCATGCCCAGCCCCCCTTGCTCTCTCTCTCTCTCTCATCCTCTCTTTCTCTCTCTCTCTCCGTCCCTCCCCCCCCCCCACCTCACTGTGTGGCCCCAGGTGTGCTGTGTAATTTCTAGGACTTGTAGGTAATAAACCACGTCTCTTTCAAAATTTCCTTATGATTATTGCTGGGGGTGTCTTGCAATCCTAATAAGAACCACGAGGGCCAGTCCCACCACAATACTGGTTATGGATAGGCTGAGATCTGCACGGAACAATGAATGAGTGAAAAAACACGTGTTTAAAGGCATTTGAAGTTAAGAGGCGAATAAATGGGAGGTATTTCATCACTCCCTGTGCTTCCTGTGGGGAAGTCTTCCCCTCGGTTAGGCTGTTCAGTGAGCCCTGCAGGATTATCAGCTCAGTCAGATAACGCCAGTGCTGTGGGTTACATAGGACTATTTCTGCCTTCATTCATAACTTGGATGACTCAGGAAGTTGGGGTAGCCTTCCTCGATTGACCTTACTGTGCATTTTATTCTATTTTTCTAGCTGACTGCATTAGTTGCTGGGAAGCCAGTTGTAAAAGGCAGAGCTTTTGGGGTTGAGTGCCCCACATGCCCTTCAATTAATTAGGGTCTAAAACCTTCGAGGCATATATATTCTTTTCCCTGGACAGGCACTGAAGTGTGTCTAGTGACCAGGGACATGCAAAAGGGGAACACTGGGCCATGGGACAATTTTAAGCAATGAAGAAGAAAAATGGGTCATGGAAAAAAGGCTCTAAAGCTGTCATCATGAATAGCACAGGAGACGTCAGACCACACTACTGAGGACAACTCAGTAATATGAAAATAAAATGAAAAAACGCAATCCACATGAAGGCAGTTCAAGAGGGATTAAACTAGACAACACAAAATTAAGGAAATTGATTTTCCAGAAGTGGCAAAACATAAGCAATTTAATGGAAACAGTTTGCGCAAGTGACCTTGTACCCCAGCACTATAGTATATAAAAGGAAATTCAGAAATGTTACTATCCTCCTTACTGCTTCTCTCTTTTTGGCCAGTAATTACTAGGCAAATCATATAGGAAGGGGCTAACATTTTTAAATTCCTGTAGGCAGTTTACATAAAACATTTCATCAAGTCTTCCCAACATTTTATGAGATACATATTATTATTCTCTTTGGCTCAGCATTGGTCAAATAATGTATCTAAGGTCACATTGTGCAGGAGCAAAGTCAGAATTAAAACTCAAATCTGTCCTTAAATTATATCCATTAATCTCCCTGTGCTGCCTTATGGAATAACCCCCTTATAGAACGATCTTTCCTGTGACTTGGTGCCACTGCACTGAATCCAAAATTTGAGTGACAGTGTTCTTCCTAAGTAATAATGTGGTTACATTGGCAGTTATAGATCTTTTTTTTTTTTTTTTCAGTACGTGGGCCTCTCACTGTTGTGGCCTCTCCCGTTGCAGAGCACAGGCTCCGGATGCGCAGGCTCAGCGGCCATGGCTCACGGGCCCAGCCGCTCCACGGCATGTGGGATCTTCCCGGACCGGGGCACAAACCAGTGTCCCCTGCATCGGCAGGCGGACTCTCAACCACTGCGCCACCAGGGAAGCCCAACATCATCTTTTCTTAAAGAAAATTTTTAAATTGAGAAAAGTATCATGAATATTATAACAATACTCATACTCCATATGAGAAATACAGAATTTTAAACATCAGAAAATATAGAAAAAATGTGTAACATTGGTGTTAAGGAAGGTTGTCTTATATAAAAAACAAAAAGAAAAATGATAAAACATGCTTAATAAATTTTACATCAAACTCTTAAATGTATGTTCAACAACAACACATAATCAAAGTTGAAGGTATGGGGCACAAAAGATAGAAGATAACCAAATTCGTATATAGAATATTTTTGTAAACCACCAAAAATCTATTTGAAAAAGAAAAATAACCTCACTGAAAATGGATGAAGGATATGAACAGGTAATAATCATAAGAGGAAACTGAAATGGTATGAAAAAATGCTCAGCTTTTTGAAAAATATAAATTCAAGCAACAAGAAGATATCATTTCTAGTCATCAAGTTGCCAAGAACGTTAATTTGTTGGCAAGGATGCAAGGAAATAGGAACACTGTACGTGGCTGTGGAAATGTAAACTGGAACAACCATTTTGGAGAGCAATTTGGCAATATCTCATAAAACACTGAAGTGTAATGCTAAGTATAGGCATATATTCTGGAATGGTTTTTGCCTTTATGCTCAAGGAAACTGTAGAATGCTATTCATTGCAGTGGTGTTTATAACAGCAAAATAGAAGGAAAAAAAAGAAAACAACCTAAATGCTCATTAGAAGTGAATAGATACATAACTAGTGTTTCTAAACAAAATTCTATATAACAGTTAAGAGAAATTATCTATTTTTATACAGATATATAGATATAGATATAAACCTCTTCTGTGGAAAAAATAATTCACAGATCAATATTCACATTATATTTGTCATGTTCAGTTTCTTTTAAAAGACACAAATTTAAAAAGGTATCCAAATTGGAAAGGAAGAAGTAAAACTGTCACTGTTGGCAGCTGATATGATACTGTTTGTAGAGAATCTTAAAGACCACCAAAAAACCATTAGAACTAAAAAATGGATTCAGTAAAGTTGCAGGATAGAAAATTAATATACAGAATTATGTTGTGTTTCGATACACTAACAACAAACTATAATAAACAGAAGTTGAGAAAACAATCCCAATTACAACTGTATCAAAAAGAATAAAATACCTAGTAGCAAATCTAACCAAGGAAGTGAAAGATGATAAGACATTAATGAAAAAAGTTGAAGACCACACAAACAAATGGAAAGCTATATCAGGCTCATGAATTGGAAGAATTAATATTATTAAAATGACCATACTACCCAAGGCAATCCACTACCCAAAGCAACCTCTATCAAAATTCCCAGTGGTGGGACTTTCCTGGTGGTCCAGTGGATAAGACTCTGCGCTCCCAGTGCAAGGGGCCTGGGTTCAATCCCTGGTCAGGGAACTAGATCCTGCATGCATGCCACAACTAAGAAGTCCGCATGCCGCAGTGAAGATGCCGAGTGCCGCAACTAAGACCCAGTGCAGCCTAAATTTCATTTATATTTCTCATATGCTGATTCTAACACTAGTTCCACTGACTGCTCCCCATGGCTGATCATGAACTCTGCCACAGCCTGAGCTTCCAGGCAGGCGTCTACTTTCACAATGACACAATCTGCTGCCAGTCCCCTACAGGAGGCCAGTGTCATGAGCCAGTCATACTTGTCTTTTAAAGCATGTCTTTGGAGCCTTTTCCTTTTTTTGAAAAAAGCATGTTTAGAAACTGATATCTTTGGGTATTTCCAGAATTACAATTTTGAAATATGTGTAATAAAAACTGTGGCTATTTAGAAAAGCAGTTGTTAGCCTTAAAAATAATAAGCTTACAAGTTAAAAAAAAAGACTAAATATGTTTCAAAAGCCCTTCTTGTTTCTGAAGGACAGTGAATAAAAATGCACATACATATTTAAGGCTACGGAACATATATATTTGATGATTTTTCTGAAATCGTTTTTCTGAGAATTTTTAAACTTCATCAGACTCCCCCAAAAATTAAATTTCCAAGTCTGGAGAATCAAGTGGGAAGAGAGAGTGTCTAAAAGTGGTTTGGTGCCGCCAGAGTGCAGGCACTGTACTTCCCCAGTCTTCTGCCATGGGCCTTGCTCCAATAATGGTATTTTGGCTTCAGCATCAAAGAACTCAGTTCACCTGTGAGATCACAAGCAATTATCCCCTCTTGGATATCACAGAGTTAATCAAATGCACATAAGCATTGATTATCTAGGTGGGAGTGTAAGGTGGTTGTAAAGGCTCATACTTTAAAGCTTTGTGTAAATCTAAAGGGAACTGAAAACAAAAACAAGTATTTTTCTGTGTAGAAGTCATGGAAAGTATACAGGAGGCTGGCTTTACGAAGGTAAATTTCACATGCCCTTTTATGTAAGCTTAAGTTTAACTGGGCAATTCTTGCTTTTAATTATCCGTAGGGTTATTTTTAATTTTTCAGTGGTTTTATTCTCTTTTCCCACTCTACTTCAATGCTATGAACAAACGTAGGAGTGATTTTTTTTAATGGACATTGGAGTTATTTCCTAGACCATACCAGTTGGGGTTAAAACTAAGATTCTAAAGCAGAAAAAGAGATCTCTCAAGGTCAAGATTCACACCCCAATTATGAAGCCTCTTTTGCCTGCCAATGATTTATACCATGATCATGCCTCCCTCTGCATTTCTGCATTTTTCTGAAACATCTTGGGGGAACTCAGTATTCTGTGGGGATGTCTCAGACCCACTGCACGGACATCACAAGTCAATATTTCTTTTGCTCCTAAAACATCCAGAGCCTGGGGGTAATTCTTTCCTGTGTCTTATCCAGGAAAGGGGCATGGCCCTCTTATTCTCCTAGATCTCCAGATCTTTCTAGGATCCTATAATCTCCAACACTCCACCCTGGCTTTGTCTGGGAGAGGAATAGGAACACTGCAATTTTCTAAAATTTCTGTTTCCTCTCTAATCCTTTCCTTTCTCATCAGACCCAACAACTTTCTAGGCATTTATCCCTATTTGAAATTATCTCGTTTTTTATTTTTACATCTTTATTGGAGTATAATTGCTTTACAATGTTGTGTTAGTTTCTGCTGTACAACAAAGTGAATCAGCTACATGTAGACATATATCCCCATATCCCCTCCCTCTTGAGTCTCCCTCCTATCCTCCCTATCCCACCCCTCTAGGTCGCCACAAAGCATCAAGCTGATCTCCCTGTGCTATGCAACAGCTTCCCACTAGCCGTCCATTTTACATTTGGTAGTGTATATATGTCAATGCTCCTCTCTCACTTCACCCCAGCTTCCCCTTCCCCCATTGTGTCCTCAGGCCTGTGCTCTACATCTGCATCTTTATTCCTGCCCTGTCACTAGGTTCATCAGTACAGTTTTTTTAGATTCCATATATATGTGTTAACATATGGTATTTGTTTTTCTCTTTCTGACTTATTTCACTCTGTATGACAGACTCTAGGTGCATCCATCTCACTACAAATAACTCAATTTCATTCCTTTTTATGGCTGAGTAATATTCCATTGTATATATGTGCCACATCTTCTTCATCCATTCATCTGTTGATGGACACTTAGGTTGCTTCCATGACCTGGCTATTGTAAATAGTGCTGCAGTGAACATTGGGGTACATGTCTGGTTTTGAATTATGGTTTTCTCAGGGTATATGCCCAGTAGTGGGATTGCTGGGTCGTATGGTAGTTCTATTTTTAGTTTTGTAAGGAAGCTCCATACTGTTCTCCATAATGGCTGTATCAATTTACATTCCCACCAACAGTGCAAGAGGGCTCCCTTTTCTCCACACCCTGTCCAGCATTTATTGTTTGTAGATTTTTTGATGATGGCCATTCTGACTGGTGTGAGGTGATACCTCATTGTAATTTTGATTTGCATTTCTCTAATGCTAAGTGATGTTGAGCATCTTTTCATATGTTTGTTGGCAATTTGTATGTCTTCTTTGGAGAAATGTCTATTTAGGTCTTCTGCCCATTGTTTGATTGTTTGTTGTTTGTTTTTTTTTGACATTGAGCTGCATGAGTTGTTTGTATATTTTGGAGATTAATCCTTTGTCAGTTGCTTCGTTTGCAAATATTTTCTCCCATTCTGAGGGTTGTCTTTTCGTCTTGTTTATGGTTGCCTTTGCTGTGCAAAAGCTTTAAAGTTTCATTAGGTCCCATTTGTTTATTTTTGTTTTTATTTCCATTACTCTAGGAGGTGGGTCAAAAGCATCGTGCTGTGATTTATGTCAAAGTGTACTCTTCCTGTGTTTTCCTCTAAGAGTTTTATAGTGTCCGGTCTTACATTTAGGTCTCTAATCCATTTTGAGTTTATTTTTGTGTATGGTGTTAGGGAGTGTTCTAATTTCATTCTTTTACGTGTAGCTGTCCAGTTTTCCCAGCACCACTTATTGAAGAGGCTGTCTTTTCTCCATTGTCTATTCTTGCCTTCTTTGTCAAAGATAAGGTGACCATAGGTGCGTGGGTTTATCTCTGGGCTTTCTATCCTGTTCCATTGATCTATATTTCTGTTATCTTGTCTATTTTTATGTTGACTTATATACTGTTAGTACCTGATCACTGGAAACTAAATTTGAGATCGAGACTTCTGTCTCATTCATCTCTATATTCCCAGTGCCTAGAACAGTGCCTAACACACAGCAGTCACCCACTAAATACTTTCTGAATATGTGAATAGGATCAAGGGGACACTTTATTTAGTCATGGATAGAATTGCTTAAAAAGAGTGAACAGAATAAGAAAATTAATCGACTGTCCAGATGAATTTCAGCATCAATAGCAAGTTCCTTTGGTACTGGTTTTATTTCAGAGAGAGAGAGACACAGTGTAGTTTTCATGGACGCAGAGAGCACAAAGGTCTTTTTGAAAAGGGAAATCCAAGTGACAAGAATGTTCCAAGAGAATGGGAATGGACTGAAAAGTGTTAAATGTGTGTCAATAAGGGAAGGAAAGGAAGAACATTTAGGGAAAAACAACTCTGGCCTATATTTGAAGATGAGAGGCCTCAGGTTCTCACTTAGCACCCAGAACAGGATTCTGAATTATGAGAAACTCTGTTCTCAGCTGAATATTGTGCTATAACTAAGGAGGGCATACTGACTTTAAATATTAGGGCCTTTAGTATAGAGAGTTGAGGGACCAAGAAAGACTAAGGAAATACGAATGAAGCCAAAATAATGATAAAAGGAAAAAGAAACTTACTGAGTACTGATTAAAAGTGTAAGATCCAAAAGATCCAACTGTATGCTGTTTACTAGAGATACACTTAATACAAAACACACAGAGGTTGAAAGTAAATTGAGTAGATAAAGAAAGATATGCCATGCAAGCAGTAAGCATAGGAAAGCTGATGACTATATTAATATCAGATAAAGTAAACCTCCAGACAAAGAATATTAAAAGATAAAAAGGCATATTAGGATCAATTCATCAGGAAGATGTGAAAATCATCAATTTGTATGCACCTAATAACAGAGCACCAAGATACATGAATAAAAATGGACAGAATTGAAGGGAGACAATCTCCACATTACAGCTGGAGGTTAAATAAACTCTTTTTTATAATTGATAGAACAATTTCACAGAAAATCAGCAAAGGCATAGGATTTTTGAATACACTATCAACTACTTTGACAGAATTGATATTTATAGTAGACCACAGTCAACAATGGCAGAATACACATTCTTTTCAAGTACACATGTGATATAAACCAAGATAGATAGACTATTTAGTATAGACTATATATTAGGTCATAAAATAAGTCTCAATAAGTTTAAAAAGATGAATAAAATCATACAGAGTATATTCCCTGGCCACAATGGAATTATACTAGAAATCGATAACAATAAGATATCTAGAGGAAATGCCAAGCATTTCCTCTAGATAATATACTTCTAAACAACTCATGGGTCAAAGAAAAATTACAAAGGGAATCAGAAAATATTTTTAACTGAATGGTAAAGAAAATACATCATATTAATATTTGTATGATGCAGCTTAAACAATGTTTAGAAGAAACTTTATAACTTTAAATGCTTATTCTAGAAAAGAAGAAAGTTTTAAAATAAATTATCAATGCTTTCACCTTAAGAATCTGAAAAAGAGAGTAAATTAAATCTAGGGTAAGAAAAGGAAAGTAATTGTAAAGATATGAGTACAAATAATTGGAACAGACAACTGACAAGCAATAGAGAAATTAGCACAGTAAAAAATAGGTTCTCTGAATGAGCAACAAAATTGCTAAACTCCCAACTCAACTGATCAAGAAAAAAGAAAAACACAAATTACCAATAACAAGCATGAAAGAATGGTACTCACTACAGGTCTAACTGATATGAAAAGAATAGTAAAGAAAAATTATGAATAGCTTTTTTGCCAACAAATTTGATCATTTAGATGAAATAAACAAATTACTTGAAAACTGTAAATTACTGATTCAAGATGTAATAGAAAATTAAATAGCACCTTCATAACACCCTGAGGTAATAATTAGACAGTTACCTTTTACATAGGTGAAAGGGTTTTTATTCCTGTTTTATGTGTGCATGTGTATATGTGTGTATATAAAACCTGCTATATTGTAGTACAGTAATCTCATTTGTGATATAATCTCCCCTTGAAATACAAATGTAAGTCTCTGGATATTGGACTTAGTTAAATGAACAATGGTAAGGATTCTCACCACTTACTGACAATAACTAAAAATCGTGTGTTCGAATTCAAATGTGAAATTGTTCTATCTGTTATATTTAACACTTTTTCTAAGAGCTTTTGTTTCTCTATTTTAAAGTTCACTTCTCAGTAGGTATGTAATTTTTATGCCCTTTACCAGCATAACAGCTGAGCTCTGTTTATGCACGTATGACTAAGCAAAAAACTAAAACTAAAACATAAAACTCAGCTACAGTTGCAGAAATTTATGTGAAAAAAGATTCAAGCTGGTTACTTTCTTCTAAAATTTTTCTTAGAGGTCAGTGTCAGTAAACTCAACCCAGAAAAGAAATTGATGGGCAAATGGTAAATTTCAAGATCTTATATTCTTTTTGCTCACTGGATCTGCCCCAACAGATACTTGTAATTGTTTAAGGAGAAGTCAGAGAGATTAAAATACACCAGGGAGTGTGAAGGGTATAAAAATCATCTCATGGTTCTGCTTTTCAAAAGGGTCTGCTAGGGTCTCATATTCCATGCATTCCAGAGAGTGTGAAAAACATAAAAACCGTGTTTTACTGGTTTTCTTGTAATGCAACCAAAGAATGGTAAGTTTCCACTTTTGACTCTAAATAGAAAGCAAAGGTGTCTGTTCCTACAGATCTCAGGCTCCTCTTTGATTTAGGTCTATATATGGCCCTGGCCACCCCTGGGGCAGGTCCTGCAGTCCATCACTTGGTGGGTATTCCCAGTACAGAGTTGTGTGTTGTTGTTCTTATTCTGGGAGTGACTGGATAAAAACTATGCAGTACAAGAAAAGCCTCCCTGAAGAGCCAAGCAAGAGTATTTTTTAAGCCGGACTGTTTGCAGAACATATTTATGCTGTTGGCAGGCAGGAAACACAAAAATGCAGAAATAAATCATAATGCACATATCAATTTGCACATTTATGGGAAAAAAGTGCTAATATCCCAGAATATTGTGAATATAACAGTGATAAGAATAATTTAATATTAGTTCAGGAAATTGAGGGTGTTGAATAAGAAGGAGTAAAAATGGATTTGTCCAACTAAAACGTTCAAGAATATAAGGCAAGGTTTTAATGGTAAAGAGCGAGAGTTGATGGACAGGACCGGTGGGGAAAAGGAGCACAGCAGGACAATGGCACCCCATTAACTTGAGTCCTTAAGGGCACTGTGTGAGCCCAGGGTGTGTCTCTTCTCTTCCTCATTCCTCTCTGTGACAGGCCCTGGAAAAAGGCTTAATGTATCTCTAGTTTACGTTTCCCTGAGGCTTCCCATCCTGCTTTCCTCTGCTCCCTCATAAGCTGTGGAAGGAAATGCAGTCTCCTAGTATTTTCCCAGCTCTCCAGTACAGGATGCATGCCCCTGGACTTATTTGAGTTTGCTAGGGATTTTGACTGTTACAGGGAAACTTAATGGTTTAACCATCCCATATTTTTCCCTTTTTTCCTTCCCTCTCTCCCTCTCTCTCTCTCTCCACACCCACCCCCCACCCCTGCCTCAGTGCCCTTCAATGGTTGGAAGGAGATGAGAGCTATAGATCTTCCCCGCCCAATTACCTCTCTACCAGGTGATATGTTACAAAGAAATAAAGTCTCAGACAGAATTCCACTGTGCCAACTGTGACTTATTAGCCAGCAAGCACAAAACAGGCATCAAACTGTGCCTGCTTGTTCAGTGAACCTGTAGCTCTCTCTCCTTTCCAGCACCTGACGGCCCCTTGCATGAAACACTCACTCAAAGCAAATGCAACAATATCTTGGCAATAACCTAGCAGCAGGAGTAGCAAAACCTCTAAAATGTCTAAACATCTAGCCAGATGGAATCCTAAACCTGAGGTGCCATTTTCAAAGATATAGACAGCTGGGATTACTGAGTTTTTATACTTGTTCTTGCAAGAATGTAAGCACAAACAATAAGAGTAGAAAAAATTTCCAAGTCAGGGAAAGCCTCCAAAAGCTCACAATAAAATCCAGAAATTCTTGGAATTTAAGTGGAGAAATCCCAGAATATTTGTCCCCATGGAGAGACAAATAATAAATAGTTTTGAAATGTGTAAAATACCATGGTGGAGCTTCTTTGGAATAGGTTTTGTTTTAGGGAATGGCTCAATCTCACTATTCAGCTCAAACAGTTTTTGCACGAAAGACAGAAACTGAACCTGTAGTGAAATAGCATTGGGGTCTTCACAGACTACAGAGCTGTTGGAATCCTTATAATGACCTTGCTCTCAGTATCAAGAGCCATGAAATATCATTCTAATAGTGTGAGACCACATTAGGTGTACAGAAAAGGCTATCATGATTTATGAGGTCTCAGATGAACACACACTTCTTATTCCTCATTCAGAGAAGGGAGAGATGTTTGGAGAGGCCTAGAATTCTAGGGATGAGGTGGGTGTGGGTAGGTCATACAGGTCAGGATTTATGAGAAACATGTATGCTGATTTAATCCCAAAATTTATTGCACAAAGAGCAACTGGAAATTAGCATAGGTCTCAGTCTAGACAGAGGTAACCTATTATTTTTATATCAAAAAGTATCTTGACTATTTGTCACCTCAGTTACAGACAGGGGTCATGACCTTGTCCCAGGAGCCTCTTCTGACTCCATTCAAAGGAGAGGAGTATTGCTCAGCTTGACCCTTCTGTAACATGAGCCTCATTTCTGGCCCAATCAACAAGTCATAACACCAGTGTCTCCAAAACCGTAATTACTCTTGTCCAGGTGTCTTTTTAAAAAAGAATCCAGGCAGCAGTCAACTATTCATATTAAGGGGATGTGTAGGGTGGGAATCATATGACTGAAATCCATAGCTATATTAGTTTTCTGGGGCTGCGATAATAAAATACTACAGACTGAGTGGCTTACACAACAAATTAATTTTCTCACAGTTCTGGAGTCCAGAAGTGCGAGTTCGGGATATCAGCAGCTTGGTTTCTTATGAGACCTCTCTCCCTGGCTTGCAGATGACTGCCTTCTTGCTGAGTCCTCACATGGTCTTTTGTATGTGTCTATGTCCAAATTTCTTCTTCTTACAAGGACATCAGTAATACCGGCTTAGGGCCCACCCTAAGGACCGCATTCTAACGAAATCACCTCTTTACAGTCCTTAACTCCAACTGAATTACAGTCCTTAACTTCCATTCTGAGGAACTGGGGGTCAGGGCTTCAACATATGGATTTGTGGGGTGGGGGGAAGAGGAATACAGTTCAGCCCGTAACAACCAGTATTTAGGAGCTTCTTTTAAGTCAAATGTTTCTACTTTTTGTTTTCCTGAACTTATTAAAACTATTAATAAATTGCCATAAATATTTGGTTTGAGGTGGAAATGTCCTATCTGCTCAGTTGGCTGTGAAAAACTAGAATAATGGTCAGGAAATAGACAGCTGGCTTCTTAAATTTAACCGACTCAAGTAAAAATCACCAAAAACACATATTCATCTTACAGTTTTGATGTTCTTTAGTTGTGCTGCAGCTCTCTCTTAAAAAGTGTGCAATATAATAAAACTTACATATTGCCTATGTGAACCATAATACATAAACTTGAAAGATTAAGTTTCAAATATATATATAAGGCCACCAGTTAGGTTGTTTTTTTTTTTTTTTTTTGCCATACGTGGGCCCCTCACTGCTGTGGCCTCTCCCGTTGTTGAGCACAGGCTCCGGACGCGCAGGCTCAGCGGTCATGGCTCACAGGCCCAGCCACTCCGCGGCATGTGGGATCTTCCCAGACCGGGGCACAAACCCGTGTCTACTGCATCGGCAGGCGGACTCTCAACCACTGTGCCACCAGGGAAGCCCCAGTTAGGTATTTTTATTTCTTTTTAAGTGAAACATGAATTTTAAGGTCATCCCTCTTCTACGGAAAAATCAGTATTTTAATACATAATGGACCTATGAGCATTGAATGTTTTTGCCTTAACAAATGCTGTGCCAATCCTGACACCCTGAGTGATTTATTTCTACTCGATGTGCACAGCTGCAATGGTGAGAACAATAGCACAGAAAATTGCATTGTTCAAGATATTTTGAATATTTCAGGAGACTGTAAGGTTGGAAGCCCCATGCCACGATTTGTTTTGTAGTGTTAAGCTAGAAAAAAGTGAATATGTCATTATAATATGGCAATTAATTTGCTGTGACTGAAATCTTCCTGCCATTGGGTTTCTCAAAAGAGAATACTGAAAATCAGGATCTAATCATTAGATGCTAGCCTCAAGTATCTTTCCTATGGAGTTTTATATTTGTGGGCACAACAAACTGGACAATAAGTGCATAATAGGGGCTACCTATCTCTTATTAGAGGCTGAGAACTCTGTATACTGTGCACAGTGAAGGGTTTGTGTCAATAAAGTTTCCATTAGTCTTGAGGTTCATAAACACCGTTCCTTAAAAGCATGCGTTGGCTCACAAACTATATGTATAAGGTGAGATAGTCTTCCATCACAAGAAACCTCTACAACACATTGGTTTTCCATAAGGTACTTACCACCTTATACACTTACGCCTTCTAGTGTAGTTTTTAGGTACATGTTTTGTTCTCCTTCTTGCTTAGCATAACTCACCAAGGCAGAGATTTCTTATTCATCTCTCCGTGCTAGCCCAGGGCATTACGATGCATCCCCAACACAGCACTGTGTGCTCTTCCTACTGTAGCAATTAACTGTTTCATAATTCCCTATTTAAACACCCATCTCTTCTACTGTACTACAAACTCTTGAGGACGGACTTGTTCACTCTTGCATAGTGCCTACTATGGGGTAACAAACAGTGAAAGCCAGCATTTGTTAAGCACTTACTGCTAAATGCTTTTTCCTTGACAAGTTGGAGAAAAGATTTGTTATTATTCTCAACTTACAAAGAAGGAAAGTTTAGGGTTAAAATTTGCCCAAGGATATATAGCTAGTAGAGTCAGAACCAACATTGAAAACCAAGTATGTCTGACTCCAAAGACTGTTCTTAATTAAGGATGAGGCTAAATGCCAACAGATAAGAGGGCCGGGGGTTGAAGGAATTTTAAATTGGCAATTTAGATTTAACAGCCTATCACACAAGTATTCTAAACTTGGTACTCCAACCAATTCATTTCAGTTCATACAGACTAAAGTCTCACTTTAACACTTAATAGCTTGTTTTTCTCTTAAAACAGAAATGATTTTCCCTATTTTCTGACATAGTAATAATTTGCAAAGTTTTTTTAGTTAAAATAATTCATAAAACAACTCATGATAATTCTATCAGCTGATGATAGCTACTGTGTATTGAGCCCCTACTGTATAGCATCCTATACCTGTTTTGTTATATGCATGACTCTTTAAATTACTTGTTTAATGTTTGCCTTTGAGGATAGAGACCATGTGTTTCTCATTTCCCTCTATTTCCCTCTCCTTTTTCCCCCATCCAGCATGGTGAGATTAGTAGATGATCAATAATTATTTGCTGAAAGAAACTGCCAGGCATTTAAATGTATTTCAGCATTTGACATTCACAAAAATGTGGGGGCATTATTGTAGATAATTTAAATAACTTACACCGTAAATGCCCACAGTAAATGCCAGAGCTAGCCTCACCTCTATCTGTTTGATCCTACAGCTCACTCATTCTGCGGGAGCACATTGCCTCTTACTTGTGTAAGGTCTTCCCCTCTGGTGCCTTTTAGATATAGAATTACATTGTTCTACGAGTGTATACAGCATATAGTGTCACAATACTAGTTTGAATACTATTATTTTATTCCTCAGTTGATGAAAATTGCTATGGGGCAGCACTGTTTTTGAATAGCATATTGCTGGAACTACATTCCCTAAGGCTACCTTTGTTGACTTGTCTTTGAGAATCATCAATACCTTTAGAAGTTACTGACTATAAGTAATTCTGTTTTGCCACTATTGCTAACAAAATATTTGGTTTACCAGTTAATTCCTTCAAAGTTATATTTTATTAGATGGCAAGTAAGTAGAAGAAAAAGAAAAAGGAAAGTGGTGGATGACTAGGATCTGATTTTTTTGGACTACTTAAGCAAAGCAATAACCCTATTTTACCACATATCAGGATTTTTATAGAAATTTCCGGGAAGAAGGAAACCACAGAATCCAAGACAAAAGAAGTTGGCCCCCAATGGGCCAAAACACTAAAGCCAAACTGGGGCTGCTCTGATGTCTTGCTTGCTCTGAGACGGTGCTGACGTCTCTGACTGAACTGCATCTGGACAAGGCTGTGGTAGGGCTGACTGCACCTCCCTCCTGTCCTTATACGTAGCAGCTGTCACCCAAATTCTCAGCAAAAGCTTTGCTGAGCTGATTTTTAACAGCACACCCCCTGACACGTGGAGAAATCTAAGTAAATAAACAGTAAGTTAAAAGTAATACTGTCTTTTGCTTCTAAAACATCCACAGGTTTTTCTGGAAGCATAAAAAAGAACCACGGAAGCTGGAAGAGATCTGGGGACAGATTTCCATCTCTCTACAGTCATTCCCAGCTAAAACAAGCTTGGCTAAAGGGGAGACTTTTTAGCAAGAGTAATGGAGCTGAATGAAGGAAACATTTCCTTATGCTTCTAACAGGGAAATCAGACTTATGTTGAGGAATGCAGCCCATAGGAAATAGATTGTCACATATACAGCCTTTAGGAAACAGCAACTCTCTCTACTGTATGATGATGATTGTCTGAGGTTCAATTACTGGCTTATTTTAGGAGGAGAAAGTAGAAAGAATGAAGAATGCAGAAAGTGATGCAGAATAAGCATTCAATAAAGTCCAACATCTAAATGTTAAAAAATAAAACAGGATGCTGCTTTCACTCTTGTCCCAGTCACCATTCTATTCTCAACCTGTAGCTAATGTGTTTAGTATGGAAGTCATTAAGATGATGTCATTCCCTTGCTCAGAACCCTTCAATTATTTCTTATTACATTTAGCAAAAATCCTCAAGATTCTTGCTGTGACCCAAGAGGCCCTGCAGGGTGTCACTCTGTCTACCTTTCCACCCTCACTTTATGCTAATATGCTCTCACCTCAGGACATAGGCACTTGTGATTTCCTCTGCCTAGAATGTTCTTTCTTATGGTATCTACATGATTTGTTCCCTACTTTCATTCAGGTCTCAAATGTTCAAATGCTACCTCTTCAAAGAGGCCTTTCAGGACATCTTATATGAGTTAACTATTCCTCCCCCGCCTCAACCTCCCCAATCCTTTTCCTTATGCAGCTTTGGGTTTTTTGGGAGGGAGGGGATAACATTTATTGCTACATGATATTCTATTAGATGTTTATTTGTTCCCTCTCTCTTTCTTCCTTTCATAAGCTCCACGAGGATGGGTACCTTCCTCCTCTCCACCCCTCAACTGTTTTATCCTAATGTACTCAGAACCGTATCTGATACCTGGTAGGGTCCCAATAAATATTTAGTGAATGAATGATAGATGCATGAATAATCTATTTCTACGGTTAGTTTTTGTGAAGACTGAATAAGATAATACACAGTAAGTGTTCAAAGAAAGTTGCTTTTATAAAAAGACTAAGACTATAAGGAGTTAAAAAATATTCCTCAGGGCCAGTCCTATATTTATATTGTACATGTGCATAATACTCTATACCATAGAAGACTTATCATTAAATTTTCAAGACATCTTTATAAAGGAGTTAACCTTTTTTGATTTTTCTCCAATCCATTAAATTGAAACAAAATGTTAAAATTTCTTCAAAATAAAATGTTAAGTCTTATGATGAAGAGTATAATATCAGGATAAAAAATAAGCCACTAGTGTAATAACTAATTATATTGGTATTTTTTAACCATTAGAAAATCATGGTCCTGAATTTTTTAATTATCCTAGATAGAACGAATCTCAGGATAGACTTTCTTCTCATTTTTCGATTATAATTTATCATAAGGTATTTTTTTAGGCTTATGAGGCTATACAAATACATTTTGATCTCTCAAGGTATTTATAATCTAAAAGGGAAGATATGCCATTATAGTGTGGGGTAGAAAACCATATATACCCTAAGTGGTTAGAGATAAAATGCTCTGGTTCACACTGGATAGAGACATTTCCTGTTGGAAGGATGGCATGGGTGTGTCACTATAGTCACTTGCAAGAGGAATCAACTGGAGTTAATATATGACAAGTAACTATGGAATACCAGGGAAGGAATCACTATAGTGCAGTAAGAACCACCCTGCCCAACCTCTCTGAAATCGATGGTAAAGGAGGTCAAACAAGTGGGACTAGGAAACATGGGGGCTGCCCAAGGCATGCTAGGACATAGGCATGGAGCTTTCTGAGTAACTAGAGTAAACCAAAACTCATAGGTGCAAATCCCGTGCAAGTTTGCAGCTTAATCATTTCACAGAACACATACAAACAGAAGTTTAAGAATTTTTTTTTTTTTTTTTTTTTTTTTTTTTGCAGTACGCGGGCCTCTCACTGCTGCGGCCTCTCCTGTTGCGGAGCACAGGCTCCGGACGCGCAGGCTCAGCGGCCATGGCTCACGGGGCCTAACTGCTCCGCGGCATGTGGGATCTTCCCTGACCGGGGCACGAACCCATGTCCCCTGCATCGGCAGGGGGACTCTGAACCACTGCGCCACCAGGGAAGCCCAGAAGTTTAAGAATTTTAAATGAAGTTCATGCATGATCACAGCGAGTGATTCTGCAAGTAGATGTGCTCTGGCTATAGACTTTATCATTTTTTTTTTTTTTTTTTTTTTTTCTGTACGCGGGCCTCTCACCGTTGTGGCCTCTCCCGTTGCGGAGCACAGGCTCCAGACACGCAGGCTCAGTGGCCATGGCTCACGGGCCCAGCCGCTCCGCAGCATGTGGGATCCTCCCAGACCGGGGCACGAACCCGTGTCCCCTGCATTGGCAGGCGGACTCTCAACCACTGCACCACCAGGGAAGCCCTAGACTTTATCATTATTAATGAATATTTCATTTGATTAAATGACTTCTTAAAGGGCACTACAGAAGTCGGCAACAGAGCCAAAATCAGAAAGAACTCTGGGTTCATAGTCTAAAGTTTAGACTTATGTTTTGGTCATGAGGTTTCTTTGCAAACAGTGCTACTAATGAAGTTGAATTATTTTCCAAACTTTAAAACAAGCCAGCTTAGATAGACTCAGACCATGATAATAACAGCTACCATTTACTAACAGGCACTATTAAGCACTATGCAAATAATATTTTTAACTCTTACAACAGTGCAAAGTAGGCATTGATTGTTTTCTGGCTTAGAACCTAACCTACTAGGTCTGTAGGCTGTATGATGCCAGGGGCCGTGCTGTCCACCTGGATCTACTCACACCTGGGTTGGCTTCCAACACAGCCTTCTCTCCTTGTAGTCTAAGCAAGGAAAAAGAGCAGTGCTCTTTTATGTTACTCTCAGCCAGAAAAAACAGGGGATGCCCCTTGGTACTGATAGTTAGAACTAACATTTATTGGGTGTCTGCCATGTGTAAATGATGTTGTTCCAAGGATTTATGCATTTAATCTTTACAGGAACTTCGTGTGGTAGGTATTAACATTTTCTCCCCCTTTCGTGTGAGAACACTGAACTACAGAGAGGTCTAGTAACTGGCCCAAGATCATATATCTGGTAAGGTAGAGTACATTTTAATCCAATAGCCTGGTTCTAGAGACTGAGCTATGAATCACTCTGCGCTACTTCTCTTGGCAAAAGAAATTTAGGTGAAGGCAATGAGACTCCTCTAGAATAAATCATTATTAAGGAGCCCAGATGCTTCTTATCCTGACAGTTCAGTGCCTGATGCATGTAGAAGTTTTACTTCCCATTCCCTCCTTTCCTCTCCCTTCCCTCCCTTCCCATCTTTTCCCTTTTCTTTCCTTTCCTGCATTGTTGAATGTCTTCCTCAAATTTAACAATTATGTATAAAGAACATACCAATACTTCCGTGTACATATTCATTATTACAAATTACCTAAACAGTTAATGTTCCCTCTACCTCCCCTCTCATTCTAATGTAACTTGCTTTTTGCAAGAGTCCTAGCCCACCTGGGAGCTCTTTCCATGTAGTATATTAATTTTCCTCATTCCTTTTAATTATTGTGCATATCCAAATATAGATATACCATAATTTATTCAAATATATAAAATTTTATATATAATTATATACATTTATATAAATTTATTTGTATACTTATATACATAATTTTATATAAAATATAAAATTTTAACATAGTAAATATATTTTATTATATATTTATTTACTTATTTAACATATATCTTATATATTATTTTTAGATTACATACTTGTTATTTCAGAGAATGTGGAAATAAACATATTTGCAAAACTTTGTGTATGTGTATGAATTGTTCTTTGGAATAGATACTTGGGAGTAGAACTGCTGGGTCCAAGAAGGCAACTGCAAATTTTAATTGAAACCACTAATTACCCACCAAATAGGCAGTAGCAATTTAAAGCATACCAATTATATCTGAATGCCTATTTCCCCATATGCCAATACTTGATATCTATTTTTTAGTTTTGCTCATATGATGACCAATAATACATAATCTTCACATGATTTTATCAAGCTGAATATCTTTTCAGATGCTATTGGCTATTTCTTTTTCTATTTTTGCATCATTTCTTTGTATCTTTTTCCTATTTTCTATTAGTTTGTATACTTTCTTACTCATAGACTCATATTTTCTAGGTATTAAATGTGTATTTATTAATACACTGGCAACATTTCTCCCTATCAGTTGCTGGTCTTTTAATTTTTTCAGCTTTATTGAGGTATACATGGCAACTAAAATCACAAAATATTTAAAGTGTATTTTAATTTTGCATATACTTAAAACACACTTTTCTTATTTTTTGTACAGAATTTTTTATAGGGTCAAATCTGATATTTTCTTTTAAAATGTTGGGGTTGTTTGTTGCTTAGAAGAACCATCACTATCCCCAATCATTTTTTTAGAAATTCCAATATTTTCTTTAATATTTCTATAATTCAGTTTCTTTTCCCATTTATTGACAGATTTTTCCCCCCTTTTTTAGTGAGGTCAAGAACAGTCTCATGTAGCCCTTATAGTCTGTTAGAAACCAATGCTAACATTCCCTTCCTGACCTCGGCACTTAGACGTACAGTACGTGGTGGAGCTAAGGATCTCATGTGCTCAAGGGAGCCCCTCTTCTGCTGCAGTCACAGATTTTAGTTCTTCTAAAATCAGCAAGTAAAATATAGCGGTATGTAGATTGGTTTTTCTCAAGTTATTTGAACATTGCCAATGACTGCTTTCTGGAAGTGGCCAGAAATACTTCCCTGTAGAAATTGTTCTCTTTTGATCTGCGAGCTGTGGGAAGGATCATATCTCAGGGCAGCTGTCACGGTTAAATTGACCTGAGGATGTTCATGGAAAGGACCTGATTAATAAGTTCAAGGGGAAAATGGGCCCAGGTCCCTATGCTGGTGGACGTATTACACAGACAGTTAGCACTGGAAGGAATTTTCCACATCTTGTTCAACGTCTATAATTCTTTGTCTGTATATCTATAATCAAAAATGAGGAAAGCAAGGTAAGAAAGTACCATTTGTCTAAGGTCACTCAGAGAGAAGGACAATGAGTAAACTAATTTTGTACAGAAGACATGAAAAACAGAGAGCTTTGTTAGTAACAAGCTCTGTGGCTTGCTGTGCTGACTTTTCAGCATTTCTGATGTTTGTAAAATATTCCAACCTTTGAGGTCGTTTAGAAACTCATCCCAAAATATGAAAAAATAAATATAACCTTGTAAATGTCCCCTCTAACTCATTCTGTGATAGAAAAGTCCTCATTTTCCCTACACCCTAAGGGACCACAGACCTCTGAGGTTTTACCTTACATTAAAACTGTATATTGCTTTTCCTCATTTTCAAAGTACTTTCCCCTGAATGACTGCATTTGATTCTCACTTCAACCTGCCTCAATGAAATAAAATAAATTAAAATACATACAGGGCTTCCCTGGTGGCGCAGTGGTTGAGACTCCGCCTGCCGATGTGATGCAGGGGACAGGGGTTCATGTCCCGGTCTGGGAAGATCCCACATGCCGTGGAGCGGCTGGGCCCGTGAGCCATGGCCGCTGAGCCTGCGTGTCCGGAGCCTGTGCTCCACAACGGGAGAGGCCACAACAGTGAGAGGCCTGCGTACCGCAAAAAAAAAAAAAAAACCCAAAAAACATACATACATACATATATACATACATGACATCCCTCTGGTTTTTAGTATCACTAGAACATACTAAGATCACCACATAGTACTGCTTTTTCACCATCCCAACCTTAGACTTTTAATGATGCATTTTCTTTCTTGTGGCACTTTGTTAGCTCTCTCAGTAAAACCCTAAGGCAGTGCCTGCCACACTGTAGGACATCAATAAACTTAAAAAATTTTTGTTTGCCCTTTTGTAGATATGTGTTTAGTTATTTATTTATGAATAGTGATATTTTTACCAAAGTATATACTATAAGAAGTTACCTTGAACCTCATCCCTGACCGCCTAGTTCTCCTCCCACAGGGCTAATCTCAGGCCAGCACCTAGCAATTGATTTAGAACTAGTGTGTATCTGGCTGCTTCCCAGCCCCCAGATCCAGAAAACTGTCAACCTCTCTGCACCTGGAAGCCCCATTCTGGCCTTTGGGAGCTATGTTTAAAACAGTGAGCGTTTTTCACACTTAAAAAAAAAATCAAAACCCACAATAAGAACCATATTTAAATAACACACACATTTTGGGAAACAGTACTTACTACTGCTATATGATATACCCTAATATTTTCAGTTCTGTTCCATTTTTTAACAACCCACTAAACGTGCACATGTACATTTTATCTCCCCAACTTAATTGGATTGAAGAATATTTCTTATTTTTCTTGCTGTAAAAGTTAGAGGCTTTGGTCACCAGGTGACTGAATGTTCAAGTTTGCCAGAGCTCCCCGCGCCATCTTGCTCCCCCCCCCCCATCAAGATAAAGGAATTCAAATAAAAGGGCAAGACCACAGGGGCTAAGAGGAGAAACTAGCAGCAGCATTCCGAAAGCTGGACAGTAGACTGGCAAACGATAACAGATTAAACTGAGGCCTTTCCCTGGGAAAAGAAAGCCTAAAGGTGTCCGGCTGCAGACTCTCAGAAAGACGCGGGAGATGGAGGTCCTAGCTCCCCGTGAAAGAACCTGCGTTTACCAAGAGGGCGTGACTTTTCCATCCGGTAATTTTCTACGTGGGTCGGGGGAGGGGCGTGGAGTGGATCAGACTTTTAGATAGAGATGTTCAAAGAACCTGCCTGCCTCGCCCTCCACTTCTGGCTCCCGCCTCGGTCACAGTCCACGTTGTCTGGGGCTAAGCTCCCTGTGGGCTCCGTGGCGCTCCGTCCCTCCTCAGCTTCGAGCCTTCCTCCGCGCATTCTGGCTACCGCCTCCTCTGCCGAGCTCCCTCAGCGACACCCTCCAGACACTTTCTGTCTCTCGGAAGCGGGTGGACAGCCCTGTTAGCTAATGGCTCTTCTTTTTCCGCTTGGTGCTTTAGAAAAAAAGCCTTTGTTATTATTATCAGTTTTTCCTTCAGCGAGGGTTTATAAAGGAGATCAGGTAAGATCATGCGCTCATACTGAATGGGAACTCGCAGATAAATTTTTGGCTGGTTAACATCTGTACATCCACATGAATATAGATAATGCAATATAGATAATATGCAAGTTACACAGCACAACAGTAACCCACTCCCTGACCTGGGACAACGCCAATGAAGCTCCCTGATGCCCCTCCTCAATTGCATCTCCCTCCTTCATCCCAGAGGAAATCGCTCTCCTAGATTGTGTGTTTACTGTGCTTTTGCTCTCTTTTATGGCTTTATCACATCTGTACATATTATTTTGCTAGTTTTATGAACATTGGATTGCATATAATCTCTTGAGACTATTTTTCATTTACCATTTTGTTTCTAAAATCATCTCTGTTGATGTGAGTACTTGTATTCTTTTATTTTCACTGCCGTGTAGTGTGAATACACTGCCATTTATTTATTCATTTCCCTGATAGTGGGTCATTCCAACTGTTTCTTTTTTGTCTTTTTTCTCTTTTCTTTATGTTTTTATTCATGAACAATGCTTCTATGCATATTTTTCTACATGCTTTCTGATACAGATAAGCAAGAATTTCTCTGGCTTAGGAATGGAATTACCGAGTTGTAAGATATGCACATGTCCAGCTTTACAAGATAATGCTAAATTGTTTTCCAAAGATCTTTGGAAAACACTTTTGCCACTTTACACTTCTAAAACCAATGAGTTCTCATTTTTGCACACTCTTGATAAAAATTTGCATTGTGAGACTTTAAAATTGTTTCCTATTCTCCTGGGAATAAAATGATTTCCCATTGTGGTATTAATTTTTTAACATTACATTCTGCACTGTGTATTGTATAGTACAGAAAAGCACACAGAACATAAGAGTACAGATAAATGTTCACAAAATGAACCCGCAGATCAAGAAACAGGGTATTACAAGCACCCCAGTGACCCCCCTTCCTATGTTCCTTTCGACTCACCCTGCCTCTAAAGAACCACTATCCCAACTTCTAACAGCATTGACTAATTTATGTACGTACATCTTTGTGTGTGTCTGGCTGCATGCCTCAATGTTATGAGTTTTGAGATTCGTGCATACTGTGCATATGGTCTTAATTTTGAATTCCCAGCAAGGTCACTGTAACTCTACCCTGTCCTCTCTTTTTGTTCTATGACTCAACACATTTGGGACACAGAGGTTTAGAATTGCTGCCCTAAGCAGCTTAGAGATCTAAGTTCTGTTGTCCTGCCCAGAGGGAAAACACAGTGTGGGAGAGGAGAGATGGATCAAAAGACGTTAGAGGCCAGAAAGACAACGGACCAGAGTAAGAAGGAACAGGGCAAAAAGTCCTAGAATAACTTCTATCCATGGTCAGGGAGCCTCTGAGTCTCCTGGCCATGTTGGTGGTCAGCTTGCTCTAAGTAGACTTTAGTAGGCTTATATTCATTCACTATGTGAGGCGCTGAGGATTGAATGGTACACAGACCTTGCCCTCAAGAAACTCAGAATGGGAAAGAGAACTGATACATAGACAAACAAGTAATTGCAATATAAAGTGACAGGAACTATGCTGGGACGGGGAGCACCTAGAGGGAATTATGAGAGATGACCCTGCTGGAGAGGGAGGGGTTCAGGGAAGAGCCCTTTTGTTTTATCCAACAAAGAGCACTTTGCCTTAGTTTTTAAAGGATAAGCAGGAGTTTGCTAGGTAAACAGAAGTATAAATACAGAAGAGTTTCCAGACACAGAAAATAAGGTGCAAAGGAATGAGGTCAGAGGAAGCACAGTTTAATTATGGGACCTGAGAGCCTTTCACTAAATACACAGCAGAGTATGTATGTAGGCATTGAATGCTGAAGACTTCGGAAGAATTTTGATCAGGAAGCCCCTTCTATGCCATGGTAAGAATTTAGCACTTATCTACTAAACCACTAAAGTATTTTGTATAGGGAAAAACAACACTGGATCAGTGTTTTGGAGGGAGCGAGGAGAACTGATTGGTGAGTAGAAGATTGGCCAGAGGGTAACTCTAGTCCCATCTGTAGAAAATTTCTTGTTTACTCCATTCTTGCTCTGTTCTATTGCCCACCTGCTTCAGACTCTTTACCTAAGTGTCCTTCCCATTGGGTGCTTTTACTTGACAGTAGAAAGTGGCTTCTATGATGTGGGGGATGGAGATGAAGGAAAGAGAATGAATTCAGTTTAAAGCCTCGATGGGAAGGTCAGGCCTAGGATGTAGACTGGGCTGCTGAAGAGGCGTGGAGTCCTCAAGGGTGGCAAAGTGGTGAAGAAACTCTTCATTTAAGGATGAGTCAGCACCGTGGGCACTGAGGTCAACTCAATGGTAGAACTGAGTTGAAGAGGAAATACTGTGAGTTTGGTGCGAGAACCCTTGATGAATGTAAGGGATTGATCAGCAGGAAATTGACAGTGGCATAACAGCAGACATAAGCTATAAGCACAAGCTTGAAGGAAGATGGCTTTCTGCAGAAAGGGGGAGAAAGGATCTGGAAGTGACACTGGGTGGCTAAGAGAATGACAGTATTGTTCTGAGTCCCATGGCCATGGTGTATGGGAGGAGGGCTTGTCTCCATAGAAGAGGGTTCAACAAGAGTAGTTTCACTATGGGAAAGCCAGGTCCCGTTAAGGGAAAGAGAGAAGAAAAATGGAAGAAGATATTTTTTAAAAACAACTATTTATTCTTTTTCTTCATTATGATGGTTAATTTTGTGTGTCAACTTGGAGAGTGTTTTTGGTTGAGATTAACATTTAAATTGGTGAACTATGAATAAGCAAATTGCCCTCCATGATGGGAGTGGGCCTCATCCAATCAGATAAAAGCTTGAATAGAACAAAAAGACCAGCCTCCCCAAGCAAGAGTGAATTCTCCAGCAGAAACCTTTGGATGTCCTGAACCACTGGCTCTCCTAGGTCTCCTGCCTGTCAGCCCAGACTACAGATTTTGGACTGGTCAGCCTCCATCATTGCATGAGCCAATTCCTTATAATAAATCTCTATCTACACATCGTATTGGTTCTCCTTCTCTGGGGAACTCTGACTAATACATTTATCTTTCAGATTTTTCCTGTATAGTATTTCACACAACATCAATCTATGGAGAGATTGGGGATTTAGGAGAGTTTGTTTACAAAGCAGCAAAGGTTCCAGAGGGCAGAAGGCAAACATTTTAGAGGGAAAACAACTGTGGGTGGTCAATTAAGTCTTTGGAATAAGTGACAATGCATGGAAACTAGGAAGTTTGTGTGATGAGAAGCCCCATGATATCTAACTAAATTACTGATCTTCACACTAGAAACTGCAAACCCCAGGAGAGCTTGGGAAAATTCCAAAGCTGTGTAATTGAGATGCTGCTTGCAGCCTCTTCTGATGCATGTCAGGAAGCAACTCCTGTCTGCCTTTTTAGGTCACTTCCAGAAGCCACGGGGCTGAGACCTACTCTCTCAGCACAGGGACTGTGGTGCATCAGGGCCTAGGTCTTCAAAGACCTTTGACTCCTCCTTTTCTTCTCTGAACAGCTAGTCCAGATGTGTTCATCTCTGTGGCATTGTGGAAGAGAAGGTTCTTCTTCATGCTTCCTAAACATAACACTCCAGTGGTGTGCATCCTTATTTAAATCTCTCAGGGAGAGGAAGCCACCTTGTGGTGTCCATATTTTACAGTCACAGGAGACAACTGTCCCTTTCCTCAGTTGGCCTGCAGCAAGGCTGTGTCTACCATCTCCTCTTCCATCAGAGCTCAGCTACCTGGAAAATGTGGCTCACTGTGACCATCCGCCGGCACACTGGTGATTAGATGACTTGTCTTTAGGATGCCTAAAGGACTCTGCTAACCCCTGATTTTTCCTGCATAGTCTATCACAGTGTCTGAAATTTCCACCATTAGTGATCAGTTTTCAGTGACAGCAAGAAAAACTCCTTCTTGGTCTCTATTCCCCAAGCCTATAATATCAGGAGGGGAGCCATGAATGAGGGATGATGTTTGATTACACCTAATTATCTTCTTTTCTCCTTAGGCCCATTCAGAGAAAAATCAAACTTATTATTTGCCTCAACTGCTCTGTTTTCTTTTTGATAAAAAGTTTAGTAATGCTTAGTAATAAAGATGATGTTTTATCTAGGTGTCTCTGGTATTAACAAGTTGTCTATTATTCACATTCTTATAATCATATATTTTATCAATAATACTTCTCAAATATGCAAGTGTATACCACCATCAGCAATATTATATAAAACCGTCTCTATACAAGGATAATGCAGTTCATATATCCCAACGGGACTTAACTTTTTTTTTTTTTTTGGGGACTTACGTTTTAAGAAGCCTCCTATGAACACCTTCCCATGTACACAGGCCATTGCTCATCTCATCATCATTATCACCTCAGTGCCCTTCCTGTTGCTTTGACGCTGGGCCATCATCTTCAGGGCCAAGAAGTGCAGGTTACTATTAAAATGTAAAAGGTGAATAATCAAGTCATTATCAATTACTAAAACCTTAGAAGTAATTAGGTTTATCAAATTTGATCAGGAAGCAGTCAGGAGTTGAGGGGCTAGGACCCAAGAATGGTGAGTACACTTTGCTGAGGAATGGAATAAAAGGAGAGCGAAAAGACTTCATGCCTGGAGTTCTTCCAGTGGGGATGGATGTGGTGATGCCTCACAGGAAGGCTTCTCTGGAGCCAGAGCTACATGAACACCCAAGTGTAAGTGGGGTTTCTGTTTGGCAAGCGGGCCACTTGCACTGGAAGAGATAGAGCTAGACCTGGAGCTGGGAAAAAACAAAGTCATCTTCTTCCCTGTTCTTCCTGGAACCGGAAGCTTCATTAACATAAATGAAGTTCTGCTGTCTGGGGCAGGGAAGGGGACAGCAAGAAGAGTCAATATAGGCACTATGGTTGAACACAGAAAACATGCACTGTTTTTAAAGGTTTGAGTTGGAGGTTTCTGAGACAGAGTAGAATAGAAATTGAGAAATAAAAATAAAGTGGTAGAAAGGAAGAAGACAGACATAATAATGCTAATGGCTAGGGGTACTGTGAATGGGGGCCCGGGCGGTGGGGGAGAGAGAGAGAGATTCATCACCATAGGCCTAAAGAGTTCAGCAGCTCAGAAACTTCTCAGGTATATACACAAAATGGAAGTCTTAGAAAAGATACATTTATCTGAATGGAAGACCAGAATTGACATGGTGGTCATTTGACTAAATGAAAGCACTGCAGGGTATTTTGTGGTGTATCAGCCCAGCAAGAAAATAAACAGTGATCTATCTGATGTTCTCTTTTCTGACTCATCTAGTTCTTTGATAAGACATCTCTTCATGGAAAACATAATCTCATGGCTAAGAGTGCATCTCAAAAACATTTTCCTAACTTCATATAATTTCTAAGTGAATTTCCCCAATCTATACACATAAAGAATAAGAGGGATGGGAATAAACTACTCTGATCTGCTGCATTTAATGGTGATTCAATTGATTCTACCATCTCTGACTTAGTGCATATATTTCTTTGGTTTTATGTACCCCCAGCACCATCCCTTTTAGCAGTAATAAAAATTTTAGAATAGTTCAGGAAGGTATTCTATTCCTTGTAATTTGGAGCCATGAACACTAATTACAGCTATTATATTGCATATATTATTTTCATGCAATGATACAAATAATTAGCTTTTATAGAACATTCCTTTAGGGAAGCTCAAGACTTAGACAGCCAAAGCACTAAATTAGCTGAATTAAACATGCATGCAAACATCTAACCAAAAGGAGACTCTGGAAGGGTTTATACTAGAAAAGGATTAACCCTCAACCCCACTCCACAAAAACTGTGGTAAATGTGCCCATCAAAAGTTGGCATAACCGGTTTAATGCAGTTGGGAAATATCTTAGACATAGTATCATAGAGAATCCATAAACTAGAGGAAAAAATAACTTAGAAAGTTAGAAAGAAGTTGGGAGGTGATCTGGCACAGCTGCCTGGCTTTATGAAGATAAGGTATTAATATTTATACTTGGCAGATGAGGAGACTAAGGTCTGAGCCCACACAGCTAGTTAATGGCCAAGAATGAATTCAATCCTATGTTCTCATTTTTAGTACGTGTTATCTAGAGTTAATAAAAATTTTTTTTGATTTATGATATTTTAGAAAAGCAGAGCCAAAACCTCAATATATTAAATGAGAGAGTTCAGAAGGGAGATTCAGGGAAAAAAAATACTAACTCTTATCGAAAGCATAACATAGGAATGTATGGCTATATGACCTAGCATAGGAGACCTTGGGGAAAGAAAAGTTTTCTTCAATTATGGTATAGGAAGAGGAGGTAGAAAATATTTTAAAAATCAGCTTTTCATGATCTGTGTTCATCTTTCAAAATTTTCTTCTATATTATTTCACCCAACCACAAATACTTTCACAGAAGCACAATAGAGCTCTTCGCTAAGAGATCAAACAGTTTGGCATTGCTTTTCTCTATTACAACCACATTGCCACTGAAAGTTTCCCTAGGCTGTCGAGAGAAAGTATGTTTCCCTCTTTCCATATGGCACAAATATATTTAATTCACATCCTACTATTTATTATATGTTTTAAGATATAATTGATGTTCAGTAGGATGAAAGAATTATGAACAAAATGACATCTCTTTCCTGTTATACTGTGATAGAAAGATCACATTTCTTCTTTGCTTAAAAATTTTTTAATATATTAATCAAAATAGATGGGATAATTTTCTACTTTGTTTTAGGATGAATTCCATATTTCACTTTTCCTTTGGGAAGCTTGGAAACTGAAATATGCTTTGGCGTAAACTTTGTAAGACTTACTATGGAAAGGACAAATTAAATTAATGTATAAGACTTTTAATAAATTAATTTTTATTGAAATATAGTTGATTCATGATATTATATTAGTGTCAGGTGTACAGCATAGTGAATCAGTATTTTTGCAGATTATACTCCATTATAAGTTACTACAAGATAATGGCTATCATTCCCTGTGCTCTACAGTATATCCTTGTTGCTTATCTATTGTATACATAGTAGTTTGCATCTGTCAATCCCATACCCCTAATTTGTCCCTCCCCACTTCCCTCTCCCCCCACCCTTTTTTTTTTTTTTTTTTTTTTGTGGTACACGGGCCTCTCACTGTTGTGGCCCCTCCCGCTGCAGAGCACAGGCTCTGGACGCGCAGGCTCAACGGCCATGGCTCACGGGCCCAGCCGCTCCACGGCATGTGGGATCTTCCCGGACCGGGGCACGAACCCGTGTCTCCTGCATCGGCAGGTGGACTCTCAACCACTGCGCCACCAGGGAAGCCCCCCCCTCCCCTTTTGTAACCACAAGTTTGTTTTCCATATTTGTGAATCTGTTTCTATTTTACATACACATTCATTTGTATTATTAGATTCCACATGTAAGTGATATCATATAATATTTGTCTTTGTCTATTTCACTAAGCATATTTTCTAGGTCCATCCACATTGCTGCAAATGGCAGACTTACGTGCTTTTTATGACTGAGTAATACTCCATGGTTTACATATACTACATCTTCTTAATACCATCATCTCTTGATGGGCACTTGGGTTCCTGTCATGTCTTGGCTATTGTAAATAGTGCTGCTATGAACATTGGTGTACGTGTATCTTATCAAATTAGTGTTTCTGTTTTTTCTGAATATACATCCAGGAGTTGAACTGCTGGGTCATATGATAGTTCTATTTTTAGTTTTTTGAGGAACCTCCATACTGTTTTCCATAGTGGCTGCACTAATTTACACTCCCACCAACAGTGTGCAAGTGTTCCCTTTTCTCCACACCTTTCCAACATTTGTTATTTGTGGTCTTTTTAATGACAGCCATTCTGACAGGAGTGAGGTTATATCTTATTGTTGTTTTGACTTGCAGATAAAGTACAAATCTGTTATCTTCACAACTTAAAAGGTCTGAACTGACCAAATATTATAAGACTAAGAAGACATGGAATGATCTTCTGGACAAAAAGAATCAAAATTATAGGACTTGAAGCAACTACAAAGATGATCTCCTTTCCCTTATATAGAATTATAACTGAATATGAGGCTTTTTGATTTAAATGCAGAAAAATATATGCTACTCTGAGAAAATATTCTTGCATTTCCAGTTGGAAATGAAGCACCTAAGCAAGTTGTAAGCAGTTGAAGGAAATAAAAAGTGCTCATCAATGGAAATTTTAGTGGACTAATAGAGTATCTCCATGAATAATTTACATATGCTGCCTATTCAAGATATCTTTGAACCAAGATGATACACTAGGTAAAAATTTTCTTCTCCTCAAATTATTTTCTTCTCCTCTAATTATTTTAGATTGAATTGAATAAGTTTTGCTTCATGATAGAACATTAAAGAAAACCAGAATCTGATTCTCAACAAAATCTCAGACATCAGTTAATACAGCTTGCATTATTACCTTATTTACATTTAAATTCACAAAGCATTTCTTTGAATTTTTATGTCATTTCATTTCAAGGCATTGCTCTTCTTGATAATCTCATCTTTGTAAGGTACAAAGTGTATCATTTCATCCATTGCGTAGGTACAGAGAGTTTAGGCAATTTGCTATAACTAATTCTAGATTATAATGTTCTCTTCTTCCTAAGACATCATGTCTTTCTAATAAGGAGGGTTTTTCAAACTGGGGACATGAAGGTCATAGGCTAATCTAATACACACATATAAATAAAAGTATACATTCTGGATCTTTCGGGTGACTACTTTATAACTGAACACTCTGATAAAGTTTCAGGGCTCAAAATTACCTTGGTGTTTTCATTTATGCTGAGAGAAGGTCAAAGGATTTTAAGGCTTGTTGTAGGAAAAAGGCTTGTGATAGTTGAAACAGAGGCAAGCATACAGAGTCATCACAAGGTCAGAGCTGTCAGAGCTATGTCACATTCAAGATCCTACATTATAGGAATCTGTATCACATGCATTTTAGGAGCTGAGGTACTGGGCAGCTTATAATTAACAGCAAGTAGGGTAGTAAATAAACAATGAGCAAGTATTCTCATTGTGATTTCAGTAACAACTGGACCAAATATCAGTGTAATGCAGATTTTAATAACACAACAAAGCTAATTTAAATTGAACTAAAAGGATTTATATAATTTAATGGAGAATAAATTAAAATTGGCATTTGAGGAATGAAGGTTGGCAGGGTAATACATGTGAAGTGATATTATTCTGAGCTAGCCAATAATGACATTTCTAAAGACAATTTTGTCTATTCTACTTTTGTGAACAAGTATCTCTGTACTGGTATCATGAAGTTAAAATACAAATACGGATTGAATCTAGAAGTGGCCAAGACAGACAATCTTTCTGTTATTAACTTCAACATTGTTGATTTGTTTTCAGCAAACTACATTTATTACATTAATCTTTGAAAGTTGATACACTGAATGAGTAGAGCTCTTGAGAAGCAAATCAACTATATTTTGTCTTCCACTGCTCCTTAAAATGTATTTGGTGGGGATGAACGTTCCCTTCTGTGAGATGATGCATGAGACCAGGGCTAGCCCCATAGTCCATCCACTCACTCAAAATAAAAAACCATCTGGCCACTTTAAAGTGCAAAGACAGTCTTAATTTTGTATTTACAGGGGGCTTCCGTGGCTTCTTAGTTCAAGAGGAATTTCTTCTGTTTTGTCAAGAAAAGGCAGTTTCTTTAATAAATGGTGACCACTTTGTGGGAGAGGGAATCTCTGTTCTACTGGTTCTTTAATACTATTTTGTTTCATTAGGGTCCTTATCCTTGCCTGCTTTCTTCCTCTCTTCACAAAGCCTACAAGGGCCACCACTTGAAGATCCTCCCTTTTCCCTAGAAGTGGAACCTTCCCAAGGGTGCCCTCTGTCATCCTAAACACTTTTGGCCCCTTTCCTTTACCCTCCCCACCTCCCACCCCCACCCCAGTGGCCAGAGCTCTGATTTACCAGACCACACGCCAACGCAGGGTAATTCTCCTTGAGGGAAGGTCTCTCCCTTTGGGTGTGTCCTCATTGGTGTTACCCATGTTCCAGCATGACTGCAACCCCAAACCTGCTGCAGCGGCTTCTACATTCTGCAGTCCATACAATCTTATTCCAGCTGTGGGCTCTAGGACAAAGGCTGCTCGTCTCTGATGCTGAATTCCTCACTTAGGTGTACAGTACACTGAATAAATCTGTAGTATTTTCTGTCTTCTAATTGGGCAGTAGGCAATGGGTGATTTTGTTTGCTTTCCTTGTTGATCTGTGTGGTTTTTGAAAGTTGTTTAAAAGAGATTAAAATTTATGTGACTGCCATTATCCTATGGAAACTCAAAGGCTCCAATTATCTTTGAGAAGAAAAAGAACCATAATTTAGAAAGATCAATTGTTAAGAATGTAGGCTTTCTCAAATCATTCCCACACCCTTTTATTTAATCTTCAGAGAAAGTTAGTCACTTCAACATGAGTAAATCAAAACAGATGGTTTTATGGTTATTTTAAAATGATATTTCCTTCACCCTCTGTTTTACACGTACTTTAAAATTTGGATCTAATCTACGAAATGCTGAAAGTAACCTGGAGTTAATTGGTTGTGATACAGTGTTTAATGAATTAGGGGGTCACTCATTTGGAGAAGATCAGAAATAGAATCCATGGAGCTTTCTTAATTACTGACTGCCCTTGCATAAAGAAAAGAGATAGAGACCCTCTTAAAAGCTGCTTTTCTCCTGGTTGTCTGAGAGATGAAATGCTATTACAAACTACAAAACTTTAAGAGTTCATATGTTTGAATTATTTCAGCATGCATTTTCAGTTCTAGTGTAATCCAAGGCTCAATATATTTTTCTTGCAAAGTAAAATTTTAAAGCTATTACTATAACTAGGCATTATATTTTTTCAAATCTAATTCTATACTCAGTGTATGCTAAAGTTCCATTGACATCAAAGTAATTTAATTTTGAATTTATGCAGGGTCTTTATCAAAATCTATTGTTCATTAAAAAATTACTTGAGTCTAACTGACATCAAAAGATGCTTCAAAATCCATTTAGCTTTTTAAAAATAACTTAATGTAGCTTTAACCTTAATAATAATTTTAAAGTGGGGATAAGAAGACTAATGTCACTGGTTTGTTAAAGATTGAATGAAATCGTTTGGAAAACCTCTAGTCCAGTACATGGAGTAATTGCTCAAAAATGGTTGCAAAAAAATTATTGACAGTTTACAAGAGAATAAAATTTGGGATGGGGCTTGAAGAATGCATGAGGTGCAGGTAGGAAGGGAGGTCAGTGAAAAAGTTGGAAGTACATAAGACAAAGAATGAAGAACCAACATGTAACTGGAGCACAGATATGGTTAGAGATTGATAAACTGATACGTTTCTGAGTAAAGTCTTGTGTCAGTTAGGAATATTAATATTTCAGGTGTTCAAAAAACCAACTCAACCAACTTAAACCAAAATGGAAATTAATGGGTTGAATGGTCCTGGGGGAGATCCTCTGGTGTAGGTTCAGCTTGATCTAGAACTCAAACACCATCACTGATCTAATTTTCTAGCTCTGCTTTTTCTATGTGTGCTCTATCTGCAGGCAGGCTCTCTTGACTGGAATAAAAAGGCTGCAGCAGTCCTAAGCCTCATATTATCATAGCACCAAGCCTAGAAAAAGAGAGTCCAGCATATGCAGCAAAAGTCCTGAGGTTCCCTTTGATTTGACAAGATTGAGTTTTCTGCTTTACTTTCTTTTGTTTTCCCCAACCTTAATAAGAGTGTCAGAGGAATGGGGTATTCAGAATCCAATTCTATAACTGGGAGTGGAGTAAATCTCAGCAAAACAGATGACTAAAGATAGGGGATGGGTGTCCTCTCAAAAGAAAATCAGGTACTTTTACAAGGAATGAGGGGGGACGGATAGAAGAACCTTATAGGTCTTGAAGGCAAACTGATAGTGAACTTGACAATAGAGAATCATTGAAGAAGGTTTTAATTTGATTTATTTTTTATTTTTTTTAAACGGAGGAGTGATATGGTTGGAAGCTTTATGAAGAGTGATCTTGTAACAGTGTGAGGCTTTGTTTAATGGAAGAAGCTTGGAGGACTGGAACTAGGAAGCTATTTAAATATGGGTGAGTGGTAATAAGGATGTGACCTAGCATAGTAGTGGGAAATAAAAGAGAAAAATGTGAAATAGATATTCCAGAAGCAGAGACCACACAGTTTTACAAGTGATCAGATGCAGTGTACCTGATAATGTGCATGAAATGAATACTGATCATCTGTTGGAGTTAGATGATTAAGATGAGATAGCTAAAGATAGACCTTGGGGAACTAACTAAATTTAGGTTGCAAGCAAAGAAGAGCCAAGAAGGAGGAGCCAGAGGAAAAAGAAGGGAATCAAAAGCCAATCATGTCAAAACCAAGAGCACAGGGTCTAGAATCAAACAAACTTGGACTCAAATACTGGCTCTACCACTTACTTATGATCTTGGGAAAATTCATCTCATTTTGGTTCAATTTTCTTAACCACAACTGAGGGAAACAACTCAGGGACTATTTCATATGGAGCTGAGATTAAATGAGATCATATATGGAAAGTGCCCAAGGAGGTGCACTGAGTAGTAACTGCTCAAACATATTAGCTATTAAAAGAAATGCAGGCATATCTTAGAGATATCGTGGGTTCAGTTCCAGACCATCACGACGAAGTGAATAAGGCAATAAAGCAAGTTGCCTGAATTTTTTGGTTTTTCAGTGCATATAAAAGTTCTGTTTACACTACACTTTATACTATTAAGTGTGCAATAGCATTATGTCTAAAAAAACAATGTACATACCTTAATTTAAAAATTCTTTGTTGTTAAAAAGTGTTATCAACTGAGACATCAGTGAATTGAAGTAGTAACATGAAAGATCACTGATCACAATTCACTATAACAAATATAATAATAATAATGAAAAAGTCTGAAATATGAAAATTACAAAAATAATACAAAGACATGAAATGAGCAAATGCTATTGGAAAAATGGTACCAATAGACTAGCTTGATGCACGGTTGCCACAAACCTTCAATTTGTAAAAAATACAGTATCTGGAAACTCAATAAAGTGAGGCACAATAAAATGAGGTATGACTGTAAACAGTAGAGATTTTCAGAAAGGGGATGATCTACACTATCAACTGGAAGAAAAAGATGAAAAAAGCCATGTGATTATTTATAGACATGATTTTCAACAGGATAATTTCTGATAGGCTTAAAGTCCTACTGAAGATGATTTAGGGTGTTCTGAAGAATAGAAACTTCTTATTGATGACTATGAATTGTGAATCAATGTCATTTGCGACAATAAGATAGAAATTAAGTATGATGAGCTGACATGAATTCATAATAACAGCTTAAGTATCAGAATTTCAGTGATAATTTCAGTAGAAATGAATAACAAAATTGTAATAGCTAGTGATGTGCATTATAAAATTACTTTGGGTTAATATAATTTAATAATAAAATAGAATGAAATAACAACTGACATAGAATCTCTAAGTCAGTGTTTGCAGCATGAAACTTGGACAAAAGTTCAGAACTGCTGACTTATAATATCTGGGGTAGGCCTTGAAATCTGTCTTTTAAAGGCACTCTCCAGATTGTTTGCACAATAGATTTTGAGACCTACTACTCTAATGCAGTAGCATAGTAGTCCACATAAAGTATCTAAAAAACAAATCTAGTAAGTAAATGATTTCAAAGAACTGCTACCCAGAGGTCATTTCCTCATTAAAAAGCTGTCATTAAATGCAGAGGATCACCAGCCCCAGAAGCTCCAAGAAGAGCAAAACATTGACATTAGGTCTATAACTTGGATCAGTATAGGATTGTTATATTTTAACTTATATGAAATATTCTACTCCTACCATGATTATTACTGGCTACCATATTTTAAGCCTTTTTTTTACAAGGCTATTAAACACTTCATATATGCATTATATCACTGAATCATCTACACAGTCCTAAAGAACTATCAATGTTTGGTAGTGCAAACAAAGGCTTAGAGAGTTAAAACAGCAATTTTCTTTCCTTGCCCAAGATCTCACAGCTAGTAAGTGGACAAACCCAGAGAGATCTTACTCTGGAGCTTAAGCTATGAACCCCTGTGCCATACTATCTTGCATTCTGTCAGAAACAACAGAGTTGAGGTCCAGAAAAGCAATAAGTAAATAAGTCACTAAACACAGAGAATTTCTACATAGGAAGGGATTTTGCAACACTCTTGACAAAAATGAAACTTTTGGGGGCATTGGGTTCCTTTTATTTGGAATTCTCTGGGTTTCCTGGATCTTGATGCCTGTTTCCTTCCCCAGATAAGGGAAGTTTACAGTCATTATTTCTTCCAATAAGTTTTCTGCCCTTTTCTCGATCTCTTCTCCTTCTAGGACCTCTATAACTTGAATGTTAATATGCTTGATATTGTCCCATAAGTCCCCTAAGCTATCTTCACTTTTTAAAATTCTTTTTTCTTTTTGCTGCTCGGGTTGAGTGAGTTACACAACCCTGTCTTTGAGTTCACTGATCCTTTCTTCTGCTTCATCTAGTGTAATGTTGAACCTCTGAGGTATATTTTTCATTTCAGTTATTGTATTCTTCAGCTCTGTGACTTCTATTTGGTACTTTCTTGTATTTTCTGTCTCTTGGTTGAAGTTCTTACTGTGTTCATCCATTCTCCTTCTGACTTCGGTGAGCATATTTATGAGCATTACTTTAAACTCCTTATCAGATAAATTTCTTATCTCTGTTTCATTAAGGTTTTTTTTTTTTTTTTTTGCGGTATGCGGGCCTCTCACTGTTGTGGCCTCTCCCGTTGCGGAGCACAGGCTCCGGATGCGCAGGCTCAGCGGCCATGGCTCACGGGCCCAGCCGCTCCGCGGCATATGGGATCCTCCCGGACCGGGGCACGAACCCGTATCCCCTGCATCGGCAGGCGGACTCTCAACCACTGCGCCACCAGGGAGGCCCCCATTAAGGTTTTTAAAAATGAGATTTTATCTTGTTCTTCTGTTTCAAACATATTCCTCTGTTTGCTCATTATGCTTGCCTTGTTTATTTCTATGTATTAGATGAAGCAGCCACCTCTCCCAGTCTTGAAAGAGTAGCCTTGTGTAGAAGATGAAACTCATCATTTAACCTTCTCCTAACTCTTGGATGTGTCTCAAACTTTTATGATTGTCCAAGCCACCTATCTTATTTTTAGTAGCTCCTGAGCCCTGTCTGTTTCCCAAAGAAGAAGATCACAATCAGCACCTAGATTCAGGCTGATTGGAAGCCAGACCCTCAGGCAGCAGTACTTTTAAAGCATACAAATATATATCAGTCCTGTGGGACTGCAAGTGAAAGCCCTGCTGGCCACCAGAGCCAGGTGATCTGGAGGTGTCCCCTGGATGACAGTCACAAAAACTGGGGCCTTAGAAAAGTGTATAAGCTACTTTCTGGGCATACCAGTAAGCAGTACTGAGGCAGAGGGAGAATGCAAAGATAGCGTTCCTCCAGCCTACGTTCCCTGAGAGCACCTCAATAGGTCTCTAGAAGTGTGCGCAACGTGAAGCCTCCACCTCAGGCTGAAGCTCCAGGACAAGCAAATCAGCTTCTTTTACAGTGCCCTGGGTGGGGGTGGTAGACTGCTGAGAACTGTCTCTCTGATTGTTACAGTCCCACGAGACCCAGGAACAAAAGTCCTCCTAGCCACCAGACCCAGGTGATCCAGGTGTGTTCCTTGGGTGGCAGCCACAAAAACCAGGATACCAGACATAAAAAGCAGGACACCAGACATGTGTAAAAGTTGCCCTGAAGGGCTTCCCTGGTGGCGCAGTGGTTGAGAGTCCGCCTGCCGATTCAGGGGACACGGGTTCATGCCCCGGTCCGGGCAGATCCCACATGCCGCGGAGCGGCTGGGCCCATGAGCCATGGCCGCTGAGCCTGCGCGTCGGAGTCTGTGCTCCGCAACGGGAGAGGCCACAGCAGTGAGAGGCCCGCGTACCGCAAAAAAAAAAAGAAAAAGAAAAAGAAAAAAAAGTTGCCCTGAAGAAAGGGTTCTATTTGTGCTCAAATGACTAGAACCCATAGTCTCTACGTTCAAGGGGCTTAGTCTACTGAGATCAAATCTACATACACAAAGCATTTGTGAGAAATTATATATTAATTTTTTCATAAATACTAAATGAAATTGCAGAGTAAATAAGAGCTGAAGGAACAGAGAATAAGAGTGCTTTGAATGAGATGATTTTAGAAGGTCTTCTCTGAGCACTTTGGCAAAATAATTTTAAAACATTTCTGCCACCCATATGCTCCAGAAGACAGTATTAGAAGTCCTAGCCACAGCAATCAGGCAAGAGTAAGAAATAAAAGGCATCCAAATTGGAAAGGAAAAAGTAAAATTGTAACTATTTGCAGATGACATGATACTATATATAGAAAATCCAAAGACTCCATCAAAAAACTATTAGAACTAATACATGAATTCAGTAAAGTTGCAGGATACAAAATTAATATAATGAAATCTGTTGCATTTCTATACACTAATAAACTATCAGAAAGAGAAATGAAGAGAAAAACCCCATTTGCAAAGACATCAAAAAGAATAAAATACTAAGGAATAAATTTAACCAAGGAGGTGAAAAACCTATACTCTGAAAACTGTAAGATACTGAAGAAAGAAACTGAAGACAGCACAAATAAATGTAAAGATATACCATGTTCATGATATTAGAAAAATCAATATTATTAAAATGTCCATTCTACCCAAGGCAATCCATAGATTCAGTATAATCCCTATCAAAATGCCAATGTTATTTTTCACAGAACTAGAACAAATAATCCTAAAATGTATATATAAACACAAAAGACCCTGACTAGCCAAAACAATCTTGAGGAAGAAGTACAAAGGTGAAGGTATCACACTCCAAGACTTGAAACGATGCTACAAAGCTGTAGTAATCAAAATAGTATGAAATTGGCACAAGAACAGACACAGAAAACAATGGAACAGAATAGAGAGTACAGAAATATACCCATGTTCATATGGTCAATTAATCTACAACAAAGTAGGCAAGAATATACTGATACAATACAATGGAGAAAAGACATCCTCTTTAATAGTGTTGCAAAAACAGGATAGCTACACACACAGAGAATGATACTGAACCACTTTCTTACAGCATATACAAAAATAAACTCAAAATGGTTCAAAGACTTAAATGTAAGACCTAAAACCATAAAACTCCTAAAAGATAACAGAGGCAGTACGCTCTCTGACATTGGTCTTGGCAGTACTTTTTTTTTATCTGTCTACTCAGGTAAGGGTAACAAAATTTAAAAAAGGGGGGGACTACGTCAAACTAAAAAGCTTTTGGATAGGAAGGAAACCACCACCAAAATAAAAAGGCAAACTACTGAGAATACATGCAAATGATATATCTGATAAGGGTGTGATATCCAAAATATAAAAAACTTATACAACTCAATATCGAGAAAAACAAACAGCAAAAAGTGGGGAGACGACCTGAATAGACATTTTTCAGAGAAGACATACAGATAGCCAATAGGCACATGAAAAGGTGCTCAAAATTTCTAATCATCAGGGAAATGTTAATCAAAACTACCATGAGATACCACCTCAGACCTGTCAAAATGGCTATTATCAAAAAGGAAAGAAACAATAAGTGTTGGTGAGGACATGGAGAAAAGGGAACCCTAGTACACTGTTGGTGGGAATGTAAATTGGTGCAGCCACTATGAAAAACAGGAAGGAGATTCCTCAGAAAACTAAAATTAGAACTACCATACAATCCATCAATTCTGCTTCTAGGTATTTATCCAAAGAAAATGAACATTAATTTGAAATGGTACATGCACCCCAATGTTCATAGCACCATTATTTACAATAGCCAAGATATGGAAGCAACCTAAGTGTCCACTAAAAGGTGAATGGATAAAGATGAAGTGATATATATATAACATAAGGTGATATTACTCAGTCATGAAAAAGAATGAAATCTTGCCATTTGTGACAACATGGGTGGACCTAGAAGGTATTATGCTAAGTGAAATAAGTCCAACAGAGAAAGACAAATACCATATGATTTCACTTATATGTGGAATCTAAAAGACAAAACAAAAAAACAAACATAATAAAATGAAAACAGATTTATGGATACAGAAACAAACTGGTGGTTTCCAGAGGGGTGGGGGTAAGGGGATGGATGAAATTGGTGAAGGGGATTAAGAGGTACAAACTTATAGCTGTAAGGTATTTAAGTCATGGGGATGCAACCCACACTTGCAAGTACAGTCAATAATATTGTAATAATTTTGTATAGTGACAAATGCTAACTGGTCTTAACTGTGGTGACATTGATAATGTATAAGAATACCAAATTTCTATGTTATACATTTGAAAATAATATAATATTTTATGTTAATTACAACTCAATTAAAAAAGAGGGATGTAGGAGGATTAGAGTCACCAAAGGAGAGGTGATGACAGACATATAGGTATGTATAGAGAGAGAGAGAGAGAGAGAGAGAGAGAGAGAGAGAGAGGAGGGAGGGAGACTTGAGGCTGCTATATAACTGGCCCTTGAGAGAGTTGGAGAGAACTGGGCCAGGAGCTAAGAAATGCAGGTGGCCTCCACAAGCTGGAAAAGGCAAGGAAACATAGTTTTCTCTAGAGACTCCAGAAGGAAGGTGGCTCTGCCAACATCATCATGTAGCCTGTAAGTCCCATTTCTGACTTCTCACTTCCAGAACTGCAAGATAATAAACTTGTGTTTTTAGGCCCTTAAGTGGTAATTTGCTGCAAAAGCAACTGGAAACTAATATAATAAGAAAATACAGCGTTTTAGGAAATAGTGAGCAGCTCAGTTTGGATATGGTTTGTAGGGGAGTAATGGGAAATAGGGCTGAATCTGTAGGCTGGGGAATGGAGCAAGCATCTTGGCATATAGTGAACAGATAAATATTTGCTAAGGGCATTTTTTTTTTTACTTATAATTATGGCTTCAGTTGTCTGTTCCTCAAATTAGTATATTGAAATCCTAACCCCTAGTACCTCAGAATGTGACCTTACATGGAAATAGGGTTATTGTGGATGAAAGTAGTTACGATGAGGTTATACTGGAGTGGAATGGGCCCCTAAGTCAATAGCACTGGTGTCCTTATAAAAAGAGGAAATTGGGACACAGACTCACACACAGGGAGAAAACCATATGAAGATGAAGGCAGAGATTGGGGTAATGCTTCTATGGGCCAAGCACTATAAGCCAGCAAACCATGAGGAACTAGGTCACGGGCACGGATCAGATTCTTTCTCACAGCCCTTAAGAAGAAACCAACCCTGCTGACAGCTTGATCTCAGACTTCTAGCCTCCACAGCTGTGAGATAATAAATGTTTGTTGTTTAAGCCACGCCATTTGTGGTACTTTGTTATGGCAGTCATAGGAAACTAATACACATATATTTAGGAAAAAGTGGGGAGACATGGATGGGGTCAAAACTATAACTTAAAAGACTGATGACAGTGGTATGTGGCGTGGTCTGGAAAGTGAGAAAAGTCATAAGGGCTAAAATGGGAATGCAATAGAAGGCAGAGAATCGAGAGTTAGCAGAGCAGTGCATTTTGGTGATTAAAATGTTCAAAGCTAAAATCATGGCACACAATGCTTAAGTGGACAACAGGACAAAATATTTGAAATCATGGCTGTCCTAGAAAACCCAATCTGTGTCAGCAGTTTCCAAGAGTATTACACAGAACACTAGCCCCACAAAATGCTCTGAAAGAAAAACATTTTTCAGTCAAATAAATTAGGAAAACAATATTTTAGAGTACTAAAGGCTCTAAGAAGTTTTGCAAAAAAGGAAATAAATTCAACTTCCTATAATTCAGCACTTCTCGAACTTATGCGACCATGCAACCCTTTCTTCATAGAATCCCTATTCATATACATGGAACATTCTTGGGACATCTTGCTCTAGCTGTGTCTCATTCCCTAAGACCTATACTGTCCAATACAGTATCAGTAGCCACATGTAGCTATAGAGCTTCTGAAATGTGGCTTGTGTGAACTGAAATACATTGTGAGTGTAATTATGCACTAGATTTCAAAGTCTTAGTATGAAAAAAGAATGTAAAATATCTCATTAATAATTTTTATATTGATTGCTATGTTAAGATAACAATACTTTGGATAGGCTGGGTTAAATAAAATGTTATTAAAATTAGTTTTACCTACTTATTAAAAAATTTTTAATGTGACTACTGGAAATTTAAACTTACATATATGGCCAAAAGTATATTCCTGTTGGAAAACACTGCTCTTGACTATCCTATTTGCTTAGTATTCTCTCTGATTTCTAGGTTCTTTTTAAAAAAGGCCTGTTTTATTCTATTTGCAAACTATGAAGTTGGCTTACCACAGTTTCAGGGATGCTACTACAAGATATGGAACTCATGGATCAAAAAATAAAGGATAGTTTACTACTCACAGTAACAGTCACCAGAGTACCAACCTTTTTTTTTTTTTCTTTTTGCACTAGTTCCCTGAGACCCAGTTCCCTATGGCAATATGAAGATACTTACATGCCTAAAGGGTGTCATTACAGGAGAGGAATTCTGAGTTTAGGAAACCTTGATCTGTAGTAGTCTGTTAGCATGCCTGTAATTTGCCTTAGAGGAATGCACTGCCTTTATTACACTGAATGATAAGTATGTCTGCTCTTTGCTTTAGAAGAAGATACTATCTCTCTCCTCTAAGACTGTAGTAAGCCTGCCCTTTGCTGTGAATGAAGACACTAACATTATCTTTGTTATACAAATGTCCTTGAAAAGATAATCAGGAAAAGGCAAAATGTGCAGAAATGTAAGAATTGTCTCCTGGGACTTCCCTGGTGGTGCAGTGGTTAAGAATCCACCTGTCAATGCAGAGCACATGGGTTCAAGCCCTGATCCAGGAAGATCCCACGTGTCGCAGAGCAACTAAGCCTGTGCGCCACAACTACTGAGCCTGCGCTCTAGAGCCCAAGAGCCACAACTACTGAGCCCACGCACCTAGAGCCCGTGCTCTGCAACAGGAGAAGCCACCGCAATGAGAAGCCCGCGCATCACAACAAAGAGTAGCCCCCACTCGCCGCAACTAGAGAAAGCCCGCGCTCAGCAACGAAGACCCAACACAGCCAAAAAAAAATAAATAAATAGATTTATTTAAAAAAAAAGAATTGTCTCCTAACAGTTGTCTTCTCCAAGTCCTTGTGACTGAGAAAGTACGTGGAAATGAGGAACACTCATTGTCTTTCCAACCTGCGCTTAAGAGATTAAAGATAAGGAAAACCCTTAAATGGATATTCAGGAGAGAATCTCATTCTCCAGTGTATAAGAGAATGTTAGAGTCTAGAAGGGGTTATGCTCTTCCTGCCACATTTTTGCCCTCCTGGATGTTGTCTTAGGAGCTAGATGATCATCTCTACTCAAGCTTCCTGGACTACTGCAATGTATCTATCAGAGCCTGATGAGAGCTCAAGCATGCACAGTATCTGACACTCCTACCATCTGTCTTGGATGATATTTTGGTTGGTGCCTTAATCACATGTCTTAATCACATTTTTCCTGAATAATAATAAAATATAATAATCATAAAGCATTATATATATAAACATGTGTAGTCAAATATATAATAAAGTACAATATTTATAGGACTTATGTGATCAAATACATAGCATCCACCTTCAAAAATCCTTTCAGTAATGCAGAAGATAAAAAGATATATGAAACAAGATGCCTTTCCTCATAGAGTTTACAAACTAGTTGGGAAGAAACCACTAAATCCAGTAATAATACCACTGCATAAAGTACCTTTTGCAATTATTTTCTGCACTTTCAGGATCTTGTTTTGATTATTCCCTTTGGTGGAAAAATGTTTCTCCTTTGGCAAATGATTAGATTTCTGTAAACATATCAAAGTCATTCATAGCCAAGTCTTGTAAGTTGAGTACAACAGTAGGGTATTACTACTTTTTATTATCGTTATTTTTTTTGGCTGTGTTGGGTCTTCAATGCTGTGCGTGGGCTCTCTAGTTACGGCTAGCGAGGCTACTCTTCATTGCAGTCTGCGGGCTTCTCATTGTGGTGGCTTCTCTTATTGTGGAGCACGGGCTCTAGGCGCCTGGGCTTCAGTAGTTGTGGTACGCGGGCTCAGTAGTTGTGGCTCTCAGGCTCTAGAGCGTATGCTCAGTAATTGTGGTGCATGGGCTTAATTGATCCGCGGCATGCGGGATCTTCCTGGACCAGGCTTGAACCCGTGTCCCCTGCATTGCAGGTGGATTCTTAACCACTGTGCCACCAGGGAAGCACTATTACTACTTTTAAAAATAAGTAAAATATGATCTTAAGATTCTGTCTTATTGCTTTAAGTGGATCATAAAGTAGTTTTACAGCAATTTCAAAAGAGGAGTTCCAAAATTATTTTGAGTTAAGGCAGCATTTCTTGAATAATTAAATAGTTACATAAAATGACTGATTTGAAAGTGTATGCTCCTCCTGACTGAATAAATAATAGCAATAGTGTTTTTTTTTTTTTTTTTTTTTCTTTTTGCTGTACGCGGGCCTCTCACTGCTGCGGCCTCTCCCGTTGCGGAGCACAGGCTCCGGACACACAGGCTCCACGGCCATGGCTCGCGGGCCCAGCCGCTGCGCGGCATGTGGGATCTTCCGGGATAGGGGCACGAACCCGTGTCCCCTGCATCGGCAGGCGGACTCTCAACCACTGCGCCACCAGGGAAGCCCCAGCAATAGTGTTTTAAAATCATTCTTTTACTCTACAGCCATGCCCTATTCCTTTGTGAACATATTAATAATAATAACTTTTAATTATGGATCACTTACATTGTACTAAATACTTTATATGTATTCTTCATCAAAAAATCCTATTTAGGGGCTTCCCTGGTGGCGCAGTGCTTGAGAGTCTGCCTGCCGATGCAGGGGACACGGGTTCGTGCCCCGGTCCGGGAGGATCCCACATGCCGCGGAGCGGCTAGGCCCGTGAGCCATGGCCGCTGAGCCTGTGCGTCCGGAGCCTGTGCTCCGCAACGGGAGAGGCCGCAACAGTGAGAGGCCCGCGTACCGCCAAAAAAAAAAAAAAAAATCCTATTTACATGGAGGAAACAGGCACAGAAAGGCTTAGTAACTTATCCAAGACAACTCAGTTACTTTGTAGCAGTTTCAGATTTTGATCAAAGGCATACTTTGTATACATGCTGTTTCATCAAGCCAAAACTAAAGAGACAAAGTTTGAAATATGTGTAATTACATGTCAACTTCTGTGTTTTCATAAACATTTAGCCAAAGATTAATACTTATTGTGCTGAAAATTCTTTTATTGACTTTTATACTCTACATCATATATATTGGTTCCATTCAGTGTCAATAGCTCATTTTCATAGTCACTGTTTCTCCTGAGTACAAAAGGGATGTGAAAATCTCATAAAAGATGTAAATCTGGTTTTGTCTTTAAGTGGGTTTGCAATCTGTTATATTTATAGAATCAAAATAATAGACTGGGGAGTCAAGACGGCAGTGTGGGAAGATGCAGAGTTAGCATCTCCCTGCAACTAGGGCACCTGCCGGCCGCTGGTGGGGGCTCTGATGCCCAAAGAGATGGGAGGAACCCCAAAGTGAACCAGTAGGATGCAGGGGGACTGAGGGGGGAGGAGAAGTGGAGGCCAGGCAATATCGGTGCCCCTGAAGCTGGGGAGATCAGGAGAGGCAGGCAGGAGGGACTCTCTAGGAAGAGCAGGAGAGGAGTGGAAGGTGATTGCCCTGGCCACTTGGGCACAGGGAGCCTGCTGAGCTCCCAAGCCAGTACCCTACCCTCCAAAGCCCCATCCAGGCTGCATGGGTCCCTGGGGGCATAAAGGGAGACAGGGAAGATCAGGAGAGGCAGGCGTTGGGGGGCCCTCCCAGATCAGAGGAGCAGGAGGGGAGAGAAGGGCATTTGCTCCATCCACTCGAGCCCAGGAAGCCCATTATATATATATAATGGAGTATTACTCAGCCATAAAAAAGAATGAAATTCTATAAAACCATTTGCAACAATGTGGATGAACCTAGAGAATACTATGCTTAGTGAAGTAACTCAGACAGAGAAAGACAAATATTATATGATATCATTTATATGTGGAATCTAAAATATAATACAAATGAATCTATATAAAAAACAGAAACAGACTCACAGACATAGAAAACAAACTTATGTTTACCAAAGAGGAAAGGGAGAGAGGAAGGGATAAATTAGGAGTATACGATTAATAGATACAAACTATTGATACTATACATAAAATAGATAAGCAACAATGATTTATTATATAGCACAGGGAACTATATTCAATATCTTGTAATAACCTATAATGGAAAATAATCTGAAGAAAACATATATAACTGGATCACTTTGTTGTACACCTGAAACTCACAATATTGTGAATCAACTATACTTCAATTTTAAAAAATGCAAAAAAAAATTAACAAGGAGTAAGTACCAGTCTTCTTCCATAATCTAATAGGTTGCTTTGTGTAGAAACTTCTAGGTATAGGAAAATTGTAACTGAAGTCATTCTTTTAAGTCTTAGAAATCGAATATAAGTGTTTGTCCTTAGCTTTGAAGAGCAGCATAAAAATATGTCCCTGACAAAGTGAGAGAGAGGCGTGGACATATATACACTACCAAACGTAAGGTAGATAGCTAGTGGGAAGCAGTCGCATAGCAAAGGGAGATCAGCTCGGTGCTTTGTGACCGACTGGAGGGGTGGGATAGGGAGGGTGGGAGGGAGGGAGATGCAAGACGGAAGGGATATGGGAACAGATGTATATGTATAACTGATTCACTTTGTTATAAAGCAGAAACTAATACACCATTGTGAAGCAATTATACTCCAATAAAGTTGTAAAAAAAAAAGTCCCTGAAAATGGCTTAGTAATAAGATTTATTCATTCAGTTATTCATTCATTCATTCACATTTTATTATTTTTATTATTTTTATTTTATTTTATTTTTATTTTTTATTAAATCAGTTATACATATACATATGTTCCCATATCCCCTCCCTTTTGCGTCTCCCGCCCACCCTCCCTATCCCATCCCTCCAGGCGGTCACAAAGCACCGAGCTGATCTCCCTGTGCTATGCGGCTGCTTCCCACTAGCTATCTACCTTACGTTTGGTAGTGTATATATGTCCATGCCGCTCTTTCACTTTGTCACAGCTTACCCTTCCCCCTCCCCATATCCTCAAGTCCATTCTCTAGTAGGTCTGTGTCTTTATTCCTGTCTTACCCCTATGTTCTTCATGACATTTTTTTCCTTAAATTCCATATATATGTGTCAGCATACAGTATTTGTCTTTCTCTTTCTGACTTACTTCACTCTGTATGACAGACTCTAGGTCCATCCACCTCATTACAAATAGCTCAATTTCATTTCTTTTTATGGCTGAGTAATATTCCATTGTATATATGTGCCACATCTTCTTTACCCATTCATCCGATGATGGACACTTAGGTTGGTTCCATCTCTGGGCTACTGTAAATAGGGCTGCTATGAACATTTTGGTACATGTCTCTTTTTGAATTATGGTTTTCTCAGGGTATATGCCCAGTAGTGGGATTGATGGGTCATATGGTAGTTCTATTTGTAGTTTTTTAAGGAACCTCCATACCGTTCTCCATAGTGGCTGTACCAATTCACATTCCCACCAGCAGTGCAAGAGTGTTCCCTTTTTTCCACACCCTCTCCAGCATTTATTGTTTCTAGATTTTTTGATGATGGCCATTCTGACTGGTGTGAGATGATATCTCATTGTAGTTTTGATTTGTATTTCTCTAATGAGTAGAGATGTTGAGCATCCTTTCATGTGTTTGTTGGCAGTCTGTATATCTTCTGTGGAGAAATGTCTATTTAGGTCTTCTGCCCATTTTTGGATTGGGTTGTTTGTTTTTTTGTTATTGAGCTGCCTGAGCTGCTTATAAATTTTGGAGATTAATCCTTTGTCAGTTGCTTCATTGGAAAATATTTTCTCCCATTCTGGGGGTTGTCTTTTGGTCTTGTTTATGGTTTCCTTTGCTGTGCAAAAGCTTTGAAGTTTCATTAGGTCCCATGTGTTTATTTTTGTCTTTATTTCCATTTCTCTAGGAGGTGGGTCAAAAAGGATCTTGCTGTGATTTATGTCATAGAGTGTTCTGCCTATGTTTTCCTCTAAGAGTTTGATAGTGTCTGGCCTTACATTTAGGTCTTTAATCCATTTTGAGCTTATTTTTGTGTATGGTGTTAGGGAGTGATCTAATCTCATACTTTTACATGTCCCTATCCAGTTTGCCCAGCACCACTTATTGAAGAGACTGTCCTTTCTCCACTGTACATTCCTGCCTCCTTTAACAAAGATAAGGTGACCATATGTCCGTGGGTTTATCTCTGGGCTTTCTATCCTGTTCCATTGATCTGTCTTTCTGTTTTTGTGCCAATACCATACTGTCTTGATTACTGTAGCTTTGTAGTATAGTCTGAAGTCAGGGAGCCTGATCCCTCCAGCTCCATTTTTCGTTCTCAAGATTGCTTTGGCTACTCAGGGTCTTTTGTGTTTCCATACAAATTGTGAAATTTTTTGTTCTAGTTCTGTGAAAAATGCCAGTGGTAGTTTGATAGGGATTGCATTGAATCTGTAGATTGCTTTGGGTAGTAGAGTCATTTTCACAATGTTGATTCTTCCAATCCAAGAATGTGGTACATCTCTCCATCTATTTGTATCATCTTGAATTTCTTTCATCAGTGTCTTATAGTTTTCTGCATACAGGTCTTTTGTCTCCTTAGGTAGGTTTATTCCTAGATATTTTATTCTTTTTGTTGCAATGGTAAATGGGAGTGTTTCCTTGATTTCACTTTCAGATTTTTCATCATTAGTATATAGGAATGCCAGAGATTTCTGTGCATTAATTTTGTATCCTGCTACTTTACCAAATTCATTGATTAGCTCTAGTAGTTTTCTGGTAGCATCTTTAGGATTCTCTATGTATAGTATCATGTCATCTGCAAACAGTGACAGCTTTACTTCTTCTTCTCCGATTTGGATTCCTTTTATTTCCTTTTCTTCTCTGATTGCTGTGGCTAAAACTTCCAAAACTAGGTTGAATAAGAGTGGTGAGAGTGGGCAGCCTTGTCTTGTTCCTGATCTTAGTGGAAATGGTTTCAGTTTTTCACCATTGAGGACGATGCTGGCTGTGGGTTTGTCATATATGGCCTTTATTATGTTGCGGAAAGTTCCCTCTATGCCTACTTTCTGCAGGGTTTTTATCATAAATGGGTGTTGAATTCTGTCGAAAGCTTTCTCTGCATCTATTGAGATGATCATATGGTTTTTCTCCTTCAATTTGTTAATATGGTGTATCACGTTGATTGATTTGCGTATATTGAAGAATCCTTGCATTCCTGGAATAAACCCCACTTGATCATGGTGTATGATCCTTTTAATGTGCTGTTGGATTCTGTTTGCTAGTATTTTGTTGAGGATTTTTGCATCTATGTTCATCAGTGATATTGGCCTGTAGTTTTCTTTCTTTGTGACATCCTTGCCTGGTTTTGGTATCAAGGTGATGGTGGCCTCGTAGAATGAGTTTGGGAGTGTCCCTCCCTCTGCTATATTTTGGAAGAGTTTGAGAAGGATAGGTGTTAGCTCTTCTCTAAATGCTTGATAGAATTCGCCTGTGAAGCCATCTGGTCCTGGGCTTTTGTTTGTTGGAAGCATTCCCATTTTAAATTCAACAAATAGTTATTTGGGACATTCTATGTGCGTAATACCATACTAGGGGATGCGGAGAATACAAAGATGTATAAAACATGATGTCATCCCTCACAGAGTTTACAATCTAGTTGGGAAAATAAAATTTGTGCACAATTAACTAGACTGCAATGTAATATATGACCCAAGGAAATTTTTTCAATTTGATACAACCAGCTTCACTGAGCACTTGTGTTCCTATGTTTTACTAGGTCCTAAGAATACCAATATGAATACAACACCTGAAATACAGAAAAAGTCTTGCATTCAAGGAATGACTGTGTAGCACTTAGAGTTTGAGGAAGAAGCAAGTTTCTTATCATCAGAGGCGTGATTCATAGGCTGGTGGTGACATTTGGGGAATATAGAGAGAAGGACTTAAAACACAAGCTGATTGGTCACAGTATTTGACCATTACATTCTTTCCAATCTTGAGACTTTAAAATTTTGTGCTTCTTTCAAAGGTAGACAAGTGTTTCAGAAATTCTCAAGTTATCACATGTCTGCTCCAGATTTAGATGGAGTCTTCCTCCTGTAGTGGAGTTGAAACATTTCTTTAGAAGTACTAGTTTTTTTAAAAAAATATAAATTTATTTATTTATTTTTGGCTGCATTGGGTCTTCGTTGCTGCACGCAGGCTTTCTCTAGTTGCGGCGAGCAGGGGCTACTCTTTGTTGCGGTGTGAGGGTTTCTCATTGTGGTGGCTTCCCTTGTTGCGGAGCACAGGCTCTAGGTGTGCGGGCTTCAGTAGTTGTGGCTTGTGGGTTCTAGAGCGCAGGCTCAGGAGTTGTGGCGCACGGGCTTAGTTGCTCCGTGGCATATGGGATCTTCTGGACCAGGGCTCAAACCTGTGTGCCCTGCATTGGCAGGCGGATTCTTAACCACTGTGCCACCAGGGAAGTCCCCTAATCAGTGTTTTTAAACATAGCAAGTCCCATCAGCCCAGAGGACACTGTTTGTGGTCGTTTTCTTTTCTTTTTTTTAAAAGCCTCATTCAAAGAGCATGTTTCTTCACTTAAAAAGCTATGAAGTAATCACAAAGATTGATCCAAATTCAGTACATAGTATTGGTATTTGTCCCTTTTAATAATGACTTCCCACAGTTTGTCCAAAAATCAAAACTTTTTTCTGCAAAGTATTTGACTCACTTCAAATAGCATGCAGAATACTGTATTTGGGGCCAACTAACTGAATTTATCAAAAGTGAAAGGAATATAGAGCTCTATTACAGCAATAGCATGACTAGGCTACAATGCTCATTTTTAAAATATATTTTGAAGTATGGTCCTCTAAGTTGGTCTGCTTTCTTATTTTGGTTTAAAGGATCAAGAGCAACTTAAAAACATGCAAAAAAAATTAACAAGGAGTAAGTACCAGTCTTCTTCCATAATCTAATAGGTTGCTTTGTGTAGAAACTTCTAGGTATAGGAAAATTGTAACTGAAGTCATTCTTTTAAGTCTTAGAAATCGAATATAAGTGTTTGTCCTTAGCTTTGAAGAGCAGCATAAAAATATGTCCCTGACAAAGTGAGAGAGAGGCGTGGACATATATACACTACCAAACGTAAGGTAGATAGCTAGTGGGAAGCAGTCGCATAGCACAGGGAGATCAGCTCAGTGCTTTGTGACCGACTGGAGGGGTGGGTTAGGGAGGGTGATTTTAGGAAAATGAAGTATTTCCACATCCAAAATAACAATTTAAATTTCCATTTTGCTTTTTTCCTATAAAATTAGTCATAAATAATTGGATTAAAAAATTTGAGATGTGGAATTTTAATTGTTAAATTTTACTTCTGAGTCTTTCTCCTAAAGCTTCTCTTATAAAATTTTATCTCTGAAAGAAGAATTTTCCAGTGATTCTAGAACTGTCATTGCACAGGTTTCTAATCAGGAGGTTTGTTCTGCCATGAGCCCTTACCAAACATCTACTATAGTAGATGGTATAAGTTCTGGTGGCAGACAAAGGGATTTCGATGAATTGGAGTTACAGAAATCAAACTGATGTTTGAGTTATTACATAATCACAGTGTGTGTGTACAGAACACCAGGGCCATCTAACTGGCAAACGAGGGGTGGTCTGGCCCCTTATAGACAGAAGGTCAGAGTGAGAAACCACTGGAGAGCACGCTTGCATTTAGAAAGTGGGTTTGAAAGTTTGTTGTTGTTTTAAACTAATTTTCAAAAAAGGCAGCACATAGCCGTGACTAAGACTGCAGGTTTATAAGGAGATTGGCGGGGTTCATATCCAAACTCTATTGCTTACGAGCTTTTTATTTTCTCTTTAGACAACTTCCTTAACCATTCTGTGCTTCAGGGTCCTCATCTTTAAATTGGAGATGATATTAGGATCTCAGTAGTTGTGAGGACTGAACGAGTGAGTGATACATGTTAAGAGCTTTGACCAGTGCCAGACATAATAAGCACTCATTAAATTCTCAACCCTACGAAATAGGTGTGACAGTTAATTTTATGTGTCTGCTTAATTGGGCCAAGGGATGCCCAGATAGCTGGTAAAACATTTTTTCTGGGTGTGTCTGTGAGAGTGTTTCTGGAAGAGATTAGCATTTGAATCAGTAGACTGCCCTCACCAACGCTGGTAGACATCATACAATCATTGAGAGCCTAAACAGAATAAAAAGGCAGAGGAAGGGAGAATTTGCTCTTTGCTTGGGACATCCATCTTCTCCTACTTTCATAAATCAGCACTCCTGGTTCTTGGGCTTTCAGACTTGGACTGGGACTAACACCACTGGCCACCCTCTGGTCTTCATGTTTGGACTAGAGCTGCACCACTGGTTTCCTGGGCCTCCAGCTTGCAGACAGATCATGGGACTTAGCTTCCATAATCTCATGAGTCAATTAAATTTCACCATATATCTAGGTATATCCTATTGGTTCTGTTTCTCTAGAGAACTCTGATTAATACTAATATCAAAATCCTTACTTTACAGATGAAGAAGTTAAGGCACAAAACAATTAAGTAATTTGCCCAAGAGTACCACCTGGTAAGTGGCAGAGATGGGTTTTGAACCGAGGCAGAGTGGCTTGAGATTGCATATGATGATCCCAGTATAACTAAGAAATTTTAGTTAAATTTTAGTGGCACTGTCAAGATCAGGTCTTAGTTTGTTAAAATACTGAATACTACATAAGAAAAATGCCTTTAAAGTATGCGTATTGCTAATAAAAACATTTAAGGCTACTAAGCCTCAGGGGAAAAAGAACAAGTTTCCTACAACTATGTAACTGAACCCTACTTTAATAGATAAAAGGAGAATGTTATCATAAAGGCTGTATTTAGGTGAAATTTGAACCAATGGGTAAGGATAAGAGGTTTATTGTATAACTCAGTCACTTAGGAATATTAATCTAATAAAACTGAATAAATTCCTTCCATTATTTTTCTTGGCCTACAGGGAAGTCAGTAAAAGCTAAAGTATGATAGAGTCACGTTAGGTCAGATTCAACTCAGAGTAGGGGTCTTGAAGAAGTGGTCTGAATTTTTTACAAATCTTTTTGGCTTCTCTGGCCTGGCTGGAGTCATATTTCCACTGAACTATCTACAAGTTGCAGTTTGAAGTGTTTGCTTCCTGAAGCCACCAGCTTTCTGAGCACCTGCGCATTACATGGGAAAAGTGGGCAGTTGCCATGCTGACACTGTGGTACAGCCCTGTGATTTAAGAGCACAGATGGTGGAGTCAGAACAAGGGGATTTATAGTCCAGGTCTGCCACTTCCTTGCTACATGACATTCGATAAGTTACTTACTGGCTCTGCACTTTGTTTTCTTCATGTACAAAAGGGAGATAGTAATGAAACCCACTTCATAGAGTTATCGTGAGGATTAAGTGAGTTAATATGAGTAAATCTTAGGTGGATGACCAACACATAGAAAGAATAATGGAAAGGTTAGCTCTTCTTAATGTTATCTGTGGTGGCTCACAGAGTTGCCTTGTTAACTTGGCTGATGTGTCCACTGGTGACGGATGTGCATACATCTATGCTTTAGTCACAATGTAGTAACAGAGTGAAACCTTGTTTAAGAATCAGGAAGCTAATCAGAACTTTTAATTAACATAACTTAAAAAACACATTGATTTTATAAGGAAACAGTAAATTAAAATAGCACCATACGCTTTGTGACCACCTAGAGGGGTGGAATAGGGAGGGTGGGAGGGAGATGCAAGAGGGAGGAGATATGGGGATATATGTATATGTATAGCTGATTCACTTTGTTATAAAGCAGAAACTAACACACCATTGTAAAGCAATTATACTACAATAAAGATGTTAAAAAAATAGCACCATGATGTTTTAAGAACTGAGTAAAGAGAGAATAGTGTTTAAACAAAATACCAGGAAACTCCCAATCTCAAATTTTTAGGATATCAGTTCAAGTTCAGTTCCATTTCTAATAGGTTTTAAATCTATCACATGAGGCACTCATCACTGATAAATTCTGCCAATACGCCTTATGTGTCTTAGGTTAGTCCCGTAACATTTCTGAACCTCAACATTCTCATTTATAAAACCAAAGTACTCTTTGCCCTGTTTGATTCACTGGACAGTTGGGAGGGAGGTGAGATGCTATACCTAAAAGAAGCACACTATCATAAAATATCAAACTGTTATAAGTTGGGCAAAATACTGTGTTACTGTAAGAATGATTCTTAGGTGTCACAATATCCTCAGGTTTAGAAAAGCAAATTAATCTAGTCTCCTAAAATCACAAGGACAGAAAAATAGACTAAAATTTTATAAAGATCCTTACCAAGTGTTGAAATGAAAAGATGTGCTGACTATACGAGATATGTAAATTCCTGCAGTATTTCAGCCAGAGAGGACATTGCCACTCCCAAATCAGTAAGGCCATCACTCCACTAAAGAGACGATGCAGAAGGCTGCTGAGGACATGATTTTATCCTGGGAACTCCAGGCTTTTGAGCAGACCAGGAAAGGGATGAGTTCTGGCCAGGAAGGCTTTTAGGGATTCTCTTACCATATCAGAAGGGTAGCCCCCTTCTCTGCCTGTGTGTCCTGAATTCTTCTTCTCAGGTGCTGGACCCTGGAGAGGTAGAAGAAATCAGGCTGCAATTGCTGCTTCTATCTTTGCATTCACCATGTAAGAGAGCACATTGACCCAGCAATTCTTCTTGTAAGAACTGGTCCTACAGAAATACTTACACTGGTATGCATTAATATATGTTTACCATGCAACATTGCTTGTGACACTGATAGCTAAAAATTGGAAACAATCTAAATGTCCACTGATCCGGAGTTTGTTAAATAAATTATGGTACACACAATCTATGGAATATTTACTCCATGTATGCAAAGCATTAAAAAATGAAGTAGATTTCCATGTAAGGACATGGAATGGTGTTCACAACGTACTAAGCAAAAACAGAAAGCTACACTACAGTGCGTGCAGTATGATACCACTTTTGGAAAGAAATATAAAGCTCTCATTTGCCCTCCCCTTATCCATATGTAAACGTGTATACATATATGTAAAAGCTCAGAAAAAATGCTTGTGAGAATGTACAACGTATGTTAATAGTGGTTTCTTTTGGAAGGAGATCATGGGAGAGAGGACAATTTTTTACTTTACGCATTTCTGGATTGTTTGAATTTTTTACAGTGGGTGTTACTTTTCAATTAGGAAGACAGTCAATTAGGAAGACAGCTTAAATACACACACAACCACACACACGAACTAAAGTCCAGGTAAATGTTGTAACCTGTCTCTTTAGCACCTTCTTATTCCTTCCTCCTCATTATCCTTACCTTGCCTAATTAATTCCAGTGCCACTCTGGACTATGTGCAGAGCTTCAAGGTCTAAATATCAAACCAGGAAGGTCCTCAGACTGTGTGGGTGACCATGCCCACTCCCTCCTTGTGGGACAGATTTTATTAGTAGCAGTTTGTGTTAATGGTCTTTGTGGCCCACGCCAAGCTGCTACCAACTCATCTTGTATTTATTACTTTAGGGCTCCATCCAGAATCCCTTGCACCTGCTGAGATTCTGCTTTTAATTTTCCATTGTTATAAGTGTTTTTCCTCAAATGTAAAAGTTTGTTGTTGGGTTGGACTTTATGTTTTTTAACCAAAAATCAATGTTTGTATATTTTTCCCTAAAATGTCCTTTGTATCAATAATAACATGTTCTCTTGGTTCAGATGATCAACTACATTGATCTGTAAGTCCTGTTAAATTCATTGAGCATCTGTTGAAACTGGAACAACTGTTCTATTTACCGGACCATTGCCAACACTGGATAGCCATGTGGCAACTGAATGTACCAGATTGAAAGCTTCCCTACCAAATATACTTACAGGTTGCCTTTATCATTTTCTGTTTTAGTGCATGTTTAAAAATTTTCTGATGATAAATGAATGCCTTTTGGGGTCTAGAATCAAAAAGATTTCCTGACATTTAAATAAATACTAGCACACACTCCTGATGTTTGTAAGGAGTACATGTTTAGAACGATATAATTCCCAAGCACTATGACAGCAAACAATTTCCCCTGTAAGATGCAATATGGCATTTTATACTAAATATTTTAATAATTCCTTCAAATCTCTAATAATTTTATATACAATACTAAAGTTATATTTGAACTTCTTTATTTATGGAGGTTTTTATTTGTGTTTGTTTTTGATTGTTGTGCATTTTAGAATTAAACCTTTTTTTCCTTTTTTTTTTTTAATCATTTACTAAAAGTCCCCATGTACAAGAAGACAAGTAGAAACAATGAAACCAACTTGAGATGTGGATACTCTGCAGACAGCTAGGCCCATTCACTAGTGGAGAGACTCATTCTCCCCTTGATGCCACTTTGTAACCTTAGCAAGATCACAGCCTATCATGGGAGTCAGTTACTTATAAATGGTTAAACAATGAAGGTTAAATTTGTGCATGCTAAGTACCATATTATATCACTTACATGTGGAATCTAAAATATGACACAAATGAACTTATCTATGAAACAGAAACAGATTCACACACAGAGAACAGACTTGTGGTTGCCAAAGGGCAGGGGGCACAGGGGAGGGATGGAGTGGGAGTTTGGGACTAGCAGATGCAAAGTATTACATATAGAATGGAAAAACAAGAAGATCCTACTGTAGAGCACAGGGAACTATATTCAATATCCTATGATAAATCATAATGGAAAAGAATATGAAAAAGAATGTATAAATATGTATAACTGAATCACTTTGCTATACCTCAGAAATTAACACATTGTAAGCCAACTATACTTTAATAAAATAAATTTTAAAAATTTGTGCATGCTTAAGTCCACTATATTTAAAGTGAATTAGCCAACACTAATAATCCCTTCTCTTTGTTGCTACTTGTCACTTTGTAGAAGAAAAGTGAGCCACCATTAAACAGTTCTACCCTTCAGTCTCCAAGTTACCCTTCCAAACCTTTACATGTAGCTTAGTGGAAAAGGGTACAAATGGGACAATATATTTTCTTTGCTTCAGGATTCATTGGTTCTATTGGACTTAGAGTCTGAATATCTGCCATTTCTAAGCTACGATCTTGACCAAGTCACTTAATCTCCTTGATCTACAGTTTCCACATTGCCACATGACATGTTAGGGCAGCAAAGATCTATAAAACTCCTAAGCTTCAGATCTAAATTTCTACCTGCCTATTAGACAATTCCAACTGGGCATCCTTTGCATATCCATTAAATATCTCAAAGATTACATGTCAAAACAGAATTCTTAATTTTTCCCATAATATTTGTCCCTATCTTTGTCTTCACCTATTTCAGTTAAGGGTTTCATCATGTTTCCAGTTTTTCAGGAAAAAAACCTAGGGGTCAGACGTCAGCAAGATGGCATAGAGGAGACCCTAGCCTCCATCCCCCAATGAAGATCAACAATTAAACAGCTATCCACAAACAAGAATAGCTCTAGGAGAGCTCCAGAGTGCAACTTAAGAAAATTCAGCAACACAGCAGAGGAGAAAATCTGAGAATAACTGTACAAAGAAAGAAGAACGGTTTCATTTTGATTACTTCTTCAAATGGGCAGATTATCTATGCACAGCTACAAGGATCACAAAATCAGGGAAACATGACTCCACCAAAGAAATACAGTAAACTTTCAATAACTGACGCCCCAAAAATGGAGATCCAGAAATTGCCTGACAAATAATTCAAAATAATTGTTCTAAATATGATCAGAGAGCTACAAGAGAACACAGATACACAATTTAATGACAACCTACGGGATGGGAAAAATATCTGCAAACCAAATATCTGATAAGGGGGTTAATATCCAAAATATATAAAGAACTCATGCAACTCAGTAGCAAAAAAAACAAATTACCAATTAAAAAACGGAAAAAGGACCTAAACAGACGTTTTTCCAAAGAAGACATATGAATGGCCAACGGGTACATGAAAAGGTGCTCAACATCACTAATCATAAGGGAATTGCAAGTCAAAAGCACAGTGAGACATCACCTCATGTCTGTTAGAGTGGCTGTCGTCAAAAAGCCAAGAGAGCAAATGCTGGCAAGGAGCCACCATGTGACCCTCTAAGGAACAACAACATGGCCCAGCAATGTCACTTCTGGGAATACACCCAAAGGAAACAAGACCACTATGCTGAAGAGATATCTGCACCCCCGTGTCTACTGCAGTATTATTCACAACAGCTAAGACATGAAAATAACCTGTGTCCATCATGGATGATTAAAGAAGATGTAATATACATATATTATTCAGCTACAAAAAAAAGAAGGAAATTCTGCCATTTGTGACAACAGACAACATGGATGAACCTGGAGGGCATCATGCTAAGTAAAATAAGTCAGACAGAGAAAGACAAACACTATATGATGTCACTTAAACATGAAATCTAAAAGCATCAAACTCATAGATACAGAAAGTAGAATGGTGATTATCAGGAGTTGAGGGGTAGGAGAAATAGGGAAATGTTGGTCAAAGGGTACAAACTTTCAGTTATGAGATGAATAAGTTCTGGGAATCTAGTATACGGTGTGGAGACTAGAGTTAACAATACTATATTATATACTTGAAAGTTACTATTAGACTGGAGCTTTAATATTCTCTCCATAACAACAAAAACAAAATGGTAACTATGTGAGGTGAAGGATATGTTAACTAACCTTATTTTGGTTATATTTTTATATTCACAAAACATACTTGTATCAAATCATCACATGGTACACCTTAAATGTACACAATGCTATATGTCAATTATATCTCAATAAAGCTGGGAAAAAAAATCCCTAGGTGTCATATCCAAACCCACCTGTTAATCTTACTAGCTTAACCTCCAAAATACATCTGATCAGTTTTCATTATCTCTACTTCTCATCACCTCCAGTGCTATCACTGTTTTATTAGCCTCCTCTTTATTTCATTGGTGAGGGAGGGAATTCCATCCTAGGGTTATGGGGATGGCCAAACGCTCCCAACACTGGACAGATGAAAGTGACAGCAGGTTATTAGTCACGTATACTTACAGCCCAGGGGACACTACACACTATGCAGGGCCAAACAGAAGTTATACTTGGGAACAGAGTGAACAAGCAGAGGCTGAAAGAGACAGGCTTTGCAGTAGCAAGACGATGGGGTGTGCCCCGGTTCCTGCGGGAGGATGTGATTGTCTTGTTTCAATAATCCTGAGTGCTGCTGAAGAACCAAAATTTGCTACTCAGGGATGAGCAAGAATCGCACCCAGTCTGCTTGGTAAGGAGGGTTGTCTGGCTAGGGGACCTTATCTATGGGGCAGAGGGGGAGGGGCACTCGTGGTTAGGCAATTTGATGCCCTTGTGATTTTAGCAGATGTCAAAGCAACACATAATATTAATATTGGTTCTTTCACCACAGTCACCCTAGTCCAAGGCACTATAATCTCTTACTGGAATTACTGTAGCATTCTACTTCCTTAAAATTGCTTTCTTACAATCTTTCTACAACCTATTCTCCCAACAGCAGTTAGAACGATCTTTTACAAAAGATAATCAGATTATAACTCTCCCTACTTAACATCCCTCTATGACTTCCTGTGACATTTAGAATAAACCCAAAACTTCCTATGAAGGTCCACAAGTTTCAGATGATCTGGTTCTCACTTCCCTTTTCAGTCTCAAATACCAGACTCTTGGGCTCCCTCCCACTACCCTCACCTGAGCATAACTTCTATCCTTTGAAAACACCAAGTTCATTGTAATCTTAGGGCATTTGTACCTGTGGTTATTTCTACTTGGAAAGCTCTTCCCAAAATCTATGCTTAAATTCCTCCTCTTTAATCACCCAGGTCTTTATCAAATGTCGCTTTCTGAGAGAACTTACCTTGTGACTCAGCAAACATACCTTCCCTGCCACTCTCTGGCCCCGTACCTTGCTTCATTTTTTTCATAGCACCTATCGCCACTTAAATTACCTTAAGTACTTATGAATTGATATATTTTTAAGTTTTCCAAGGGCAAGCATTTTGTTTTGTTCACCATTGTACCCCAATGCCTATAAAAGTGCCTGGCACATAGCAGATGCTTAATAAATATTTACTGAACAAAAGAATACAACTTATGTGTCTTTAAATCTCTGTTTAAACACTTCAGTCTGACACTGTCCTGCAGCCTAGCATGATCTTAGCAACTCAAGGCTTCTAGGAATTTCAGCCTAAGAAAATAACCTTTTCTATTATTCTCCAAATATCTATCCTCATACCCTGAAGCTAAATCTATCAGTGGCTTTCTGAGGGCTAAAAAAGGATTTACCTTGATGAATCTCACTGTTGGTTCTTTCAATATGAGAACAGTCCAGTCCTGGCATCACACTTTTTTTTTTTTTTTTTTTTTTTTGCGGTACGCAGGCCTCTCACTGTTGTGGCCTCTCCCGTTGCAGAGCACAGGCTCCGGACACGCAGACTCAGCGGCCATGGCTCATGGGCCCAGCTGCTCCGCGGCATGTGGGATCTTCCCGGACTGGGGCACGAACCCACGTCCCCTGCATCGGCAGGCGGACTCTCAACCACTGCACCACCAGGGAAGCCCCACACTTGTTTTTATGTTGTAGGAGCCCTGACTATCCCTGCTGGCTTGCTAATGCTCCTCATGGATTGTGATGTGAGAAGCACCAACCAAAAGGAAAGCTGCTTCTCAATATTTTCTCCCCCTTTTTGTATCCAAATATAAAACTCACCACATCATTCTCCACTGAAATATAACTTTGCTGGCTTTCTTAATTATCTGTAGTATCCCACCCTCAGAGAGCTTGAATCAGCCTAAATTTATGAAGAGACCAGGCAGGATTCAGAATTTTGCTTCACCAAAGGTATGACCAAAGACTTGAGAGAAGGAAAAAAAAAAAAAAGGATGATTTGTCACAGAACTGAATTTGCCTTGGGAGAAAAAATTGATTTCCCCTAAGAAGTTGAGAGCTCTTCAATAAGCCTTAGGTCCACTGCTGACAAACTGGCTTTCCAATATTGTTTTCTTATGAAAACACATTCTAAATGGTATACCCCCTCCCACTAGCCATGATGACTTAACAAATAAGAGTTATTTTCAACTTTCAAATTCTCCTCTGTTAAACAATAAAGGATGAGAGGTGAAAGTAAGGTTGAAATCCAATTTTTTTCCAAAGGCTGTATGTCTTTATTTTCACATTCTTACATATTCTTGCCTGAAGCAATGGTATTTTATGACCATTTAATTTCAAAAGTAAAGAGAAACAGCCCAGAGACATTCTTATCAGTATTAGGACACAATGTCTACATCTCTTTTATGACAATATCCACTTAGTATTTACTTAACACTTCTCTCTCAATCATCTTCAATTACTATACAAATTGAGCTGGTGCCGAGTCAAGCATAAATACAAATTTATGGGTGAAAAATTAAAGCAGAGATTATAAAAATGGCCAGTTACAAATATAGGCAAAAACTGATCTAAGGGAGCAAAATAATTGGACAACTTTTGTGTCTATAGTATTGTTGCTGAGGAGAGACAATTTTGGCTCAATACTTGACATATTTAGAATTCAACCTGTAGCTAAGTCAGTTTCATAGTGATTAAAATAGATGAATACTTTAGCGTTGACTCAGTTCACCCCAAACTAAAACAAACAACGAATGAAACAAATAACCAGCTTGATGTCTGGCTAAATTGGTTATCTGCTGCTGCCATAAGAAATAACCACAAACGTAGCTGTTTAATACAGCACACACATTTATTACCTCTCAGGTCTGTATGTCAGAAGTCCAGGTGGGTCTGACTGATTCCTCCGCTCTGGGTCGCGGAAGGTGAAATCAAGATGTTGGTTAGCCTGGGCCCTTATCTGGAGTCCTTGGCGGAGAATTCACTTCCCAGCTCACTCAGGTTGGTGGTGGAATTCAGTTCCCTGAGGCTGTAGGGTTAAGGTCCCCATTTCTTTCCTGGTTGTCCGCTGGGAGCCTCTTACCTTCGGGCTGCCTGTGCCCTTTATCATGCTGCTCACCCCACGAGGCTTTCAGTCTCTCTGCCTTTGCTTCTGCCTCACGCCTTCACTCACCAGCTGGAAAAAACATTCTGCTTTCAGCAGCTCATGTGATTAGATTGGGCCCACCTGGATAATCCAGAATAATCTCTCTCTCGTTAGGCCTGTAAACTTGATTATAGCTGCAAAGTCCCTTTTGCCATATTCCAGGGTTTTATATGGACATCTTTGTGGGACCATTTTGCATACCACACTGGTTTATAAAGCTCCACCTAATATGGATTATAAATGTGAATTATAAAACTCTTGTTTTGGTACGTTACAGTCCCACTAACCTTCCTTCTCTTTCATGAATATGCTATGTCTATTTCTCTCCTCCGTTTTTGCACATTCTGTGCCTTTTGCTGGGAATGCTGTGCCCCAGATCCTCCTAAAGCTGATTCTTTCTCTTCATTCAGGTCTAAGTGTAAATGTCACCTCCTCTGAGGTGGTCTTCTCTGCAAGTTGCCTCTGTCCCTCAGTCACTCTGTTCCATTACATGATTTTATTTTATTTATAAGTTTTCTTTATCATTTGTTTGTCTACCTGTTTATTGTCTGCCTCAACCCATAGGATTTAAGCTTCCTGAGGCCAGGGGCTGTAGCTGTCTAGCTTATTACTGCTTCTCCTTTGTCAAGATCAATGCCTAGAACATAGGAAGATCTCAATACTTGTTGCTTATCCTGTGTTTTAGTTCTTCCTTTGAATAAATAAAATGATTTTGTACCACTTTATCTTTTAGTTAAAGCCAATACATTATTTTAATGAAAGATATTATAATAAATATATTTCACTTGCTGTGAAAATAGGTACATGTCTAAGCCTAAAACAAAGCCAGATTGCAAGCAAATCGGGCAGCTGACATTCTGTAAGGCTTAAAGTGGGGCTTCTCCACCCTGGCTGCACATTAAAATCACCTGGGAAACATTAAAAAGAAATTGACTCTCAGTCCTCACACCAGGCCAATTAAGGCAGAATCTCTGGAAATGGGGCTCTGGTATATTTAAAAATCTTCCCAGTGTCTTCCTGTAATGACCAGCAGCTGTTGCTGGAGCTCCAGAGCCTGAAAGCCGAGCTGAAGCTGGGGAAGTGGGTGCTGGGCCCACCCACAATGCCCCAGAGGAAGGGGCCCACAGGCAGAGTCAAGAAATTCCACCAAAAGCAGAGTTACTGGTACTGGACTTAGTCTCCTACAACCATGTATTAGTTTGCTAGGGCTGCCACCATAAAGTACCACAAACTGGGTGGTTTAAACAACAGAAATTGTTGTCTCACAGTCTGGAGGCTAGACGTCCAAGGTCAAGATGTTGTCAGGGTTGGTTCCTTCTGAGGGCTGTGAGAGGAAGATCTATTCCAGGCCACTCTCTTAGTTTCTCGTACTCGGCTGGCAATCTTTGGCATGCCTTTGCTTATAGATCTCTGCCTTTATCTTCACGTGGCATCCTCCTGTGTGCTTGTCTGTCTCCAACTTTCTCTTTTTTATAAGGACTAGTCATAATGAATAAGGGGCCCACCCTACCTCAGTGTGACCTCTTAACTAATTACACCTGCCACAACTTTATTTCCAAATAACGTCACATTCTGTGGTGCTGGGGGTCAGGTCCTCAACATATGAATTTGAGGGGGGGTACTGTTGGGCTGCACCCTGCAGGCCTGCAAAAGCCTTTTACTTGCCCAGCCTCACGACTGAAGAAAGAGCCCTGGGTCAGTGACAGACATCAATGGTTAACAGATGGGATATCTTATATATCTGAAGCTAAAGGGTACCGGAGCAACACCCTACTGTGGACACCAGATGGCAGGCAGGACAAGGAAGCAGCAGTCTTCGCTGTTGAGGGGGGTGGGCGGCTGGGGGGTGGATAGGGAGACATCAGTTATAGGGAGAATTGACTATTGAGGTCAGATTGGCTCATCGGTTACCAGGGAAAGCAGCAGAGGGGCACAACTCTCTTAGCTCCTCCGGCTAAGTACCTCCAAGAGGCAGAGGTCTTCCCTCTGTTAAACTATCCAAGGGGAGCCATCCTGATCTAAAGATTAGAACAGTCTAGCTGTGGGTAGGGGATAGGGCAAGTACGTCGGTATTTACTCATGTGCGTAGGGTGTAGGTGAAGCAGGGACTGGTGGAGCAGGGCCTGTACAGAGAGCTATCCTTGGTGGCCTGACCATACAGGGACACACGGTTCCACCTATAATTCACAAAACTAGAGAAAACACATGCTATGACTGTTTCCAGTCCTAGTCCTGGACTGAGGTCCTTGAGAGAGTGGAAGCACACACAGTGTGGCCTACCTCTCAGGTAGGGACACTCTCCAGAGCTAGGAAGGTGGAGTGGAGCCCAGGCTGAGCACCGTGGTCACCTTGAGCTAAGGAGGCAGGAATGGGCTGCTGCGGCAGCTGGAATTTACAAGATAGAGTACTAGAGAGGGAGGGCGTGGGGCAGGCTGGGAGGTGGGCGCAGAAGTCCATCTGGAGGTTCCCCGCAGGTGCTGGTCCAAGGGTGCAGGGCAAAACTCCATGAGGTATTGGAGGGTGGCCATTGCAGAGCTGGAAGCCAAAAGCTGAATTTGACCAATGGTGCTCTTGTAAACTGCATTTTTTTTTTTTTTTTTTTTTGAGGTACGTGGGCTTCTCACTGCCGTGGCCTCTCCCGTTGCAGAGCACAGGCTCTGGACGCGCAGGCTCAGCGGCCATGGCTCACGGGCCCAGCCACTCCGCGGCATGTGGGATCTTCCCAGACCGGGGCATGAACCTGTGTCCTCTGCATCGGCAGGTGGACTCTCAACCACTGCGCCACCAGGGAAGCCCTAAACTGCATTTTAATTGATAACACTAGGGTTTTTGTACAAAATAGTAATGATATGGATGTTATACCTTAATCTGTGAGGAAAGTTCTTACATTTATTTTTGGGTCTAAATTAAGGATTAGTGGAGTTTTTTTTTTTAATGAATGAAAATAAATTGTCCCAGGATCCTGTATTAAGAGAAATCTAAGGGTATTTCAAGTGATCTATCAATGGAATTAGATGAGAATATTTAGGTCTTTAGTTTCATCACCACTTAGGTTCCAGTGAATGTTGTGAATTTTTGCATCATCTGTTCCTAGAAGTTATTCTTCCCTGGCTCTGTGTCATCTGTCATAAGAGAGATACAAGAGAGAGCCCAGTGCTGGGGACATATGGGTGCCAGCTTGGCTACTGTGTTGGGAACAGATGGAGCACATCTGACATTCTATTAAGACCCCAGAAAGTTCATACCTGAAGAGTATGGGCCATCCCCTAGGATTAAAGACAAAAAGTAAAATATGTACTAACAAGAAAATAAATAAAACCAAGCCTGCTCAAAAGGATTGACTTAACAGATTAATACACAACACTGGAATTCCTTGGCAGTTCAGTGGTTAGGACTCTGTGTTTCCACTGCCGGGGGCCCGGTGTTCAATCCCTGGTTGGGGAACTAAGATCCCACAAGCCGCATGGCATGGGCGAAAAAAAAAAAAAAAAAAAAAAAAAGATGTTTAAAAAAATACACAACACCAATTGAAGGAAGACAACCAATCGAGATTCTCTACAATGTATTATACGCAACATCCAGTGTATTATAAAAAAATGACTGGACATGCAAATAAGTAGGAAAATGTGACCCATAATCAAGAGAAAAGAGTCAAGAAGCCTTGACTCCTACACTGCACTACACAAAAATCAATTCAAGATGCAAATGTAAAAGTTAAAATTATAAAACACCTAGAAGAAAAGGTAGGGGAATATCTTCATGACCTTGGAGGTAGACAAGGATTTCTAAGAGAGGACACAAGAGGCACTAACCATAAAAGGGAAGAAGTGTTAAACTGGACTTCATCAAAGTTAAAACCTCCCACACATCAAAAGACACCATTTAGGAAAAGAAACTGCAAGCTACGGATTGGAAGTATATATTTTCATTTCATATAACAAACATATACACTTATGACCGGGATGTATGAAGAACTTCTATAAATCAATGAGAATAAGACAAATATCTTAAATGTTTTTTTTTTTTTTGCGGTACGCGGGCCTCTCACTGTTGTGGCCTCTCCCGTCGCGGAGCACAGGCTCCAGACGCACAGGCTCAGTGGCCATGGCTCACAGGCCCAGCCGCTCCGCGGCATGTGGGATCTTCCCAGACCGGGGCACGAACCCGTGTCCCCTGCACCGGCAGGCGGACTCTCAACCACTGCGCCACCAGGGAAGCCCCTTAAATATTTTTTTTTAAACAAGGCAAAGATGTCTTTCATACAAGAATTTATACGATGGCCAATAGGCACATGAAAAGGTAAATCAAAAACACTAGGACCATTGCACATGTATTAGAAATGGCTAACATTTAAAAATAGACTGGAAAAAACAAATGGTTGGTGAGGATGCAAAGCAAATGTAACCCTCATGCATTGTAGATAGTAGTGTAAAATTGTACAACCACTGAAAAACTGGCAGTGTCTTACATAGTTAAACATCTCCATTCCTAGGTATTTTCCTAAGATAAATGGAAACTTAAAATTCTATCAGTAAGGAGAATAGATAAACAAATCATGGAACATTTATACAATGGCATAATAGAAAACTAAAGAGTGAACAACTGTTCTACTCAACAACATGGATGAAATTCAAAAGCATTGTATTGAGTGAAAGAATTCAGACATAAAGATTACATTCTGTATGATACTATTTATGGGAAGTTTAAGAATAGTCAAAATTATATGGTGATAGTAATCAGAATGGTAATTGCTTCTGGGGAAGGAGACTGAGGCACGAGGGAATGGAAAGAGGCACAAGAGATTTCTAGAGTGATGAACATGTATTGGAGTGTTGGTTTTACAAATGTAACCTGTCAAAAGTCATCAAGTTGTACATTTGAGATGTGAATTTCCCAGTATATAATTGACTTTAATAAAAATGTTTCATAATTGAAAAATTAGAAAGAGAAAAGAGAGGCCACTATGGCAAAAAATTGTACCCATCTTTCACTTTGACCAGCTCTACTGGCAGGCAGCTTAGTTTGCCAGATGTGATTGGGTTCCAGGTGGAACACTGCAGGGTTCTCAGCAGTTTGTTGTAGGCTTTGGGAGCCATGACTACCCAGTGGAACTCTGGGGTGGACTTCAGTGCCACAGAGGGTGTGTGAACCACTATGGAGCTTGGTTTTTCGCTATTCCTAGGGAAGTCACGAGAAGTGGTAGCAGAGCTGCTGCCAGATGACACGAGACTAGGCCTTGTCATCAAGAGCCTCCGATGGGAGTCAGTGGTGTGTGTATCTGTCATTGGCTTTTTGGTGGGTCTCTTATTTTTGTTCAGACCTATACATTAGGTTAGAAGCTTATTTTATGTGCAAGGCTGGCTGCACAAACACTGGCTGCACTGATTCAGGTGAAGCATCAATTTTTTGACATGTTTAGTTCTGTTCAAGAGGAATATTTAAATACTGAGTCATATTTAGAAGATACCAGCCTAGGAAAAGAGTCATCAAAAACACAGAGCCTGGTGGACACATATGGAAAGTTGAAGAGAACCAACTCAATCCCAAAGGAGGAAATGACTTCTCTAGTAAAAGAAATAAAGAAAGAGAAGTCCAGACCCTCAAGACAGAAGGAGATGATGGATGAAATTATAAGAATGATCCAGTCACCAGAAAATGACTTAAGAGAAATCACATTACAAGAAGACTTTTCAAACACTGAAGTGGCTGGAAGCCAGCATCCTTACTGTCCCTCACTAAGGGTCTGAAAGCAGAGCTCTTCACTTCCCTCCACTCAGACACCGTGTGCCACCAGGTTTGGTTCTCTACCTCCCCCCTCCAAAATGAGGTCTGTCATTGTCTGTGCTTCTGGGAAGCACTTAAGAACCTTCCTTCACAGGCTGGAGTTTATTTTGTCCACCTTCACATTCTGAAATCAGATGTGAGTTCCTTTACGCCTGATTCAAACTTCAAATGAATCAACTTTGGAATGCCAGAAATACACCAAGAAACTTGGGACACTTTAGAATTGTCTCTTTTCAAAAGGAATCTTGTTCATTATTTTAAGAATGGATGATACTTATGAGACTCAAACTTGTGCTCAAAATAAAGCTTGACGGAACTTAGTTCTCAGAATAATGTTTTGTAACGATTATTTTCATATAAATTTTATAAGTGAATTAATTCTATTATATTTTTATATCCTATACATATTATATTTATTTAATATATACAGTTTATAGCAAAAGGAGATATTTTAAGTGCAAAGGCAATTTTGGTTTACCCAGACCTATATTTACTATAGTTATAAACCAATGAAAAGTAAAGTTCTTTTCTTCTTAATAAATAGTGCATAGTTTAAAAAGTTTGTTTTTTTAAATGAATATACCACATATCATAATTGTGGGGTGTAGCTAAAGTTCTATAGAGGGAAATTTATAGCATTTAATGTTTCTATTCAATATGAATAGATGTTTATTTATATAAGGATAAAGCCTAGACTTCCGGGGAAGATGGCAGAAGAGTAAGACGCGGAGATCACCTTCCTCCCCACGGATACACCAGAAATACAGCTACACGTGGAACAACTCCTACAGAACACCTACTGAACACTGGCAGAAGACCCCAGACCTCCCAAAAGGCAAGAAACTCCCCACGTACCTGGGTAGGGCAAAGCGGAGAGATCCCCGCACAGAGGATCGGTGCCGAGCAGCACTCACCAGCCCGAGAGGCTTGTCTGCTCGCCCTCTGGGGCGGGCGGCGCTGGAAGCTGAGGCTCGGGCTTCGGTCAGAGCGCAGGGAGAGGACTGGGGCTGGCGGCGAGAACTCAGCCTGAAGGGGGCTAATGCGCCACAGCTAGCTGGGAAGGAGTCCGGGAAAACTCTGGAGCTGCCGAAGAGGAGAGACTTTTTCTTCCCTCTTTGTTTCCTGGTGCGCGAGGAGAGGGGATTAAGAGTGCTGCTTAAAGGAGCTCCACAGACGGGCGCGAGTCGTGGCTGAAAGCGCGGAGCCCAGAGACGGGCATGGGACGCTGGGGCTGCTGCTGCCACCGCCAAGAAGCCTGTGTGCGAGCGCAGGTCACTGTCCACACCGCCCTTCCGGGAGCCTGTGCAGCCCGCCACTGACGGGGTCCCGGGATCCAGGGGCGGCTTCCCTGGGAGAACACACAGTGCTCCTTGGGCTGGTGCAACGTCACGCCGGCCTCTGCCGCTGCAGGCTCGCCCCGCACTCCGTGCCCCTCCCTCCCCCCCCGGCCTGAGTGAGCCAGAGTCCCCGAAGAGGCTGCTCCTTAAACCCTGTCCTGTCTGAGTGAAGAACAGACGCCCTCCGGCGACCTACATGCAGAGGCGGGGCCAAATCCAAAGCTGAGACCCAGGAGCTGTGAGAACAAAGAGAAAGGGAAACCTCTCCCAGCAGCCTCAGAAGCAGCAGATTAAAGCTCCACAATCAACTTGATGTACCCTGCATCTGTGGAATACATGAATAGACAACAAATCATCCCAAATTGAGGAGCCAGGAGTCAGTGCTGTGCCTCTGAGCTGGGAGAGCCAACTTCAGGACACTGGTCCACAAGAGACCTCCCAGCTCCACATAATATCAAACGGCGAAAATCTTCCAGAGATCTCCATCTCAACACCAGCACCCAGCTTCACTCAACGACCAGCAAGCTACAGTGCTGGACACCCTATGCCAAACAACTAGCAAGAAAGGAACACAACGCCACCCATTAGCAGAGAGGCTGCCTAAAATCATGAAAAGTCCGCAGACACCCCAAAACACACCACCAGACGTGGACCTGCCCACCAGAAAGACAAGATCCAGCCTCATCCACCAGAACACAGGCACTAGTCCCCCACACCAGGAAGCCTACACAACCCACTAAACCAACCTTAGCCACTAGGGACAGACACCAAAAACAACGGGAACTACGAACCTGCAGCCTGCAAAAAGGAGACCCCAAACACAGTAACATAAGCAAAATGAGAAGACAGAAAAACACACAGCAGGAGAAGGAGCAAGAAAAAAACCCACCAGACCTAACAAATGAAGAGGTAATAGGCAGTCTACCTGAAAAAGAATTCAGAATAATGATAGTAAAGCTGATCCAAGATTCTATTTCCAAGACCCAAAATCTTGGAAATAGAATAGACAAAATGCAAGAAACAGTTAACAAGGACCTAGAAGAACTAAAGATGAATCAAGCATCGATTAAAAACACAATAAATGAAATGAAAAATACTCTAGATGGGATCAATAGCAGAATAACTGAGGCAGAAGAACGGATAAGTGAGGTGGAAGATAAAATAGTGGAAATAACTGCTGCAGAGCAAAATAAAGAAAAAAGAATGAAAAGAACAGAGGACAGTCTCAGAGACCTCTGGGACAACATTAAACACACCAACATTCGAATTATAGGGGTTCCAGAAGAAGAAGAGAAAAAGAAAGGGACTGAGAAAATATTTGAAGAGATTATAGTTGAAAACTTCCCTAATATGGGAAAGGAAATAGTTAATCAAGTCCAGGAGGCACAGAGAGTCCCATACAGAATAAATCCAAGGAGAAATACGCCAAGACACATATTAATCAAACTGTCAAAAATTAAACACAAAGAAATCATATTAAAAGCAGCAAGGCAAAAACAACAAATAACACACAAGGGAATCCCCATCAGGATCACAGCTGATCTCTCAGCAGAAACTCTACAAGCCAGAAGGGAGTGGCAGGACATAATTAAAGTGATGAAGGAGAAAAACCTGCAACCAAGATTACTCTACCCAACAAGGATCTCATTCAGATTTGATGGAGAAATTAAAACGTTTACAGACAAGCAAAAGCTGAGAGAGTTCAGCACCACCAAACCAGCTTTACAACAAATGCTAAAGGAACTTCTCTAGGCAAGAAACACAACAGAAGGAAAAGACCTACAATAACAAACCCAAAACAATTAAGAAAACGGGAATACGAACATACATATCGATAATTACCTTAAATGTAAATGGACTAAATGCTCCCACCAAAAGACACAGATTGGCTGAATGGATACAAAAACAAGACCCATATATATGATGTCTACAGGAGACCCACTTCAGACCTAGAGACACATACAGACTGAAAGTAAGGGGATGGAAAAAGATATTCCATGCAAATGGAAATCAAAAGAAAGCTGGAGTAGCAATTCTCATATCAGACAAAATAGACTTTAAAATAAAGACTAGGGGCTTCCCTGGTGGCGCAGTGGTTGAGAGTACGCCTGCCGATGCAGGGGACACGGGTTCGTGCCCCGGTCTGGGAAGATCCCACATGCCGCGGAGCGGCAGGGCCCGTGAGCCATGGCCGCTGGGCCTGTGCGTCCGGAGCCTGTGCTCCGCAACGGGAGAGGCCACAACAGTGAGAGGCCCACATACCGCAAAAAAAAAAAATAAATAAATAAATAAATAAATAAAGACTACTAGAAGAGACAAAGAAGGACACTACCTAATGATCAAGGGATCGATCCAAGAAGAAGATATAACAATTGTAAATATTTATGCACCAAACATAGGAGCACCTCAATACATAAGGCAAATACTAACAGCCATAAAAGGAGAAATCGACAGTAACACAATCATAGTAGGGGACTTTAACACCCCACTTTCACCAATGGACAGATCATCCAAAATAAAAATAAATAAGGAAACACAAGCTTTAAATGATACATTAAACAAGATGGACTTAATTGATACTTATAGGACATTCCATCCAAAAACAACAGAATACACATTTTTTTCAAGTGCTCATGGAACATTCTCCAGGATAGATCCTATCTTGGGTCACAAATCAAGCCTTGGTAAATTTAATAAAATTGAAATTGTATCAAGTATCTTTTCTGACCACAATGCTATGAGACTAGATATCAATGACAGGAAAAGAGCTGTAAAAAATACAAACACATAGAGGCTAAACAATACACTACTCAATAACGAAGTGATCACTGAAGAAATCAAAGAGGAAATTAAAAAATACCTAGAAACAAATGACAATGGAGACACGACGACCCAAAACCTATGGGATGCAGCAAAAGCAGTTCTAAGAGGGAAGTTTATAGCAATACAATCCCACCTTAAGAAACAGGAAACATCTCGAATAAACAACCTAACCTTGCACCTAAAGCAATTAGAGAAAGAAGAACAAAAACATCCCAAAGTTAGCAGAAGTAAAGAAATCATAAAAATCAGATCAGAAATAAATGAAAAAGAAATGAAGGAAACGATAGCAAAGATCAATAAAACTAAAAGTTGGTTCTTTGAGAAGATAAACAAAATTGATAAACCATTAGCCAGACTCATCAAGAAAAAAAGGGAGAAGACTCAAATCAATAGAATTAGAAATGAAAAAGGAGAAGTAACAACTGACACTGCAGAAATACAGAAGATCATGCGAGATTACTACAAGCAACTGTATGCCAATAAAATGGACAACCTGGAAGAAATGGACAAATTCTTAGAAATGCATAACCTGCCAAGACTGAATCAGGAAGAAATAGAAAATATGAACAGACCAATCACAAGCACTGAAATTGAAACTGTGATAAAAAATCTTCCAACAAACAAAAGCCCAGAACCAGATGGCTTCACAGGCAAATTCTATCAAGCATTTAGAGAAGAGCTAACACCTATCCTTCTCAAACTCTTCCAAAATATAGCAGAGGGAGGGACACTCCCAAACTCATTCTACGGGGCCACCATCACCTTGATACCAAAACCAGACAAGGATGTCACAAAGAAAGAAAACTACAGGCCAATATCACTGATGAACATAGATGCAAAAATCCCCAACAAAATACTAGCAAACAGAATCCAACAGCACATTAAAAGGATCATACACCATGATCAAGTGGGGTTTATTCCAGGAATGCAAGGATTCTTCAATATACGCAAATCAATCAACGTGATACACCATATTAACAAATTGAAGGAGAAAAACCATATGATCATCTCAATAGATGCAGAGAAAGCTTTCGACAGAATTCAACACCCATTTATGATAAAAACCCTGCAGAAAGTAGGCATAGAGGGAACTTTCCGCAACATAATAAAGGCCATATATGACAAACCCACAGCCAGCATCGTCCTCAATGGTGAAAAACTGAAACCATTTCCACTAAGATCAGGAACAAGACAAGGTTGCCCACTCTCACCACTCTTATTCAACCTAGTTTTGGAAGTTTTAGCCACAGCAATCAGAGAAGAAAAGGAAATAAAGGGAATCCAAATCGGAAAAGAAGAAGTAAAGCTGTCACTGTTTGCAGATGACATGATACTATACATAGAGAATCCCAAAGATGCTACCAGAAAACTACTAGAGCTAATCAATGAATTTGGTAAAGTTGCAGGATACAAAATTAATGCACAGAAATCTCTGGCATTCCTATATACTAATGATGAAAAATCTGAAAGTGAAATCAAGGAAACACTCCCATTTACCATTGCAACAAAAAGAATAAAATATCTAGGAATAAACCTACCTAAGAAGACAAAAGACCTGTATGCAGAAAACTATAAGACACTGATGAAAGAAATTCAAGATGATACAAATAGATGGAGAGATGTACCACGTTCTTGGATTGGAAGAATCAACATTGTGAAAATGACTCCACTACCCAAAGCAATCTACAGATTCAATGCAATCCCTATCAAACTACCACTGGCATTTTTCACAGGACTAGAACAAAAAATTTCACAATTTGTATGGAAACACAAAAGACCCCGAATAGCCAAAGCAATCTTGAGAACGAAAAACGGAGCTGGAGGGATCAGGCTCCCTGACTTCAGACTATACTACAAAGCTACAGTAATCAAGACAGTATGGTATTGGCACAAAAACAGAAAGATAGATCAATGGAACAGGATAGAAAGCCCAGAGATAAACCCATGGACATATGGTCACCTTATCTTTGTTAAAGGAGGCAGGAATGTACAGTGGAGAAAGGACAGTCTCTTCAATAAGAGATGCTGGGAAAACTGGATAGGGACATGTAAAAGAATAAGATTAGATCACTCCCTAACACCATACACAAAAATAAGCTCAAAATGGATTAAAGACCTAAATGTAAGGCCAGACACTATCAAACTCTTAGAGGAAAACATAGGCAGAACACTCTATGACATAAATCACAGCAAGATCCTTTTCGACCCACCTCCTAGAGAAATGGAAATAAAGACAAAAATAAACACATGGGACCTAATGAAACTTCAAAGCTTTTGCACAGCAAAGGAAACCATAAACAAGACCAAAAGACAACCCTCAGAATGGGAGAAAATATTTGCAAATGAAGCAACTGACAAAGGATTAATCTCCAAAATTTATAAGCAGCTCAGGCAGCTCAATAACAAAAAAACAAACAACCCAATCCAAAAATGGGCAGAAGACCTAAATAGACATTTCTCCACAGAAGATATACAGACTGCCAACAAACACATGAAAGGATGCTCAACATCTTTACTCATTAGAGAAATGCAAATCAAAACTACAATGAGATATCATCTCACACCAGTCAGAATGGCCATCATCAAAAAATCTAGAAACAATAAATGCTGGAGAGGGTGTGGAAAAAAGGGAACACTCTTGCACTGCTGGTGGGAATGTGAATTGGTACAGCCACTATGGAGAACGGTATGGAGGTTCCTTAAGAAACTACAAATAGAACTACCATATGACCCAGCAATCCCACTACTGGGCATATACCCTGAGAAAACCATAATTCAAAAAGAGACATGTACCAAAATGTTCATAGCAGCCCTATTTACAATAGCCCGGAGAAGGAACCAACCTAAGTGTCCATCATCGGATGAATGGGTAAAGAAGATGTGGCACATATATACAATGGAATATTACTCAGCCATAAAAAGAAATGAAATTGAGCTATTTATAATGAGGTGGATGGACCTAGAGTCTGTCATACAGAGTGAAGTAAGTCAGAAAGAGAAAGACAAATACTGTATGCTGACACATATATATGGAATTTAAGAAAAAAAAATGTCATGAAGAACATAGGGGTAAGACAGGAATAAAGACACAGACCTACTAGAGAATGGACTTGAGGATATGGGGAGGGGGAAGGGTAAGCTGTGACAAAGTGAAAGAGCAGCATGGACATATATACACTACCAAACGTAAGGTAGATAGCTAGTGGGAAGCAGCCGCATTACACAGGGAGATCAGCTCGGTGCTTTGTGACTGCCTGGAGGGGTGGGATAGGGAGGGTGGGAGGGGGACGCAAAAGGGAGGGGATATGGGAACATATGTATATGTATAACTGATTAAATTTGTTATAAAGCAAAAAATAATAATAATAAAGAAAAATAAAAGATGAAAAAAAAGGATAAAGCCTAAAAAGGAAAAATGAAGAAAAGACATTTATAGTGCTTTACAGAAGTTTTTAGCAATCCCAGTTCCTAGGCTACTCCCCAGACTATTTAAATCAGAATCTCAAAGGGTGAGACTAGGCACCAGTATTTTATAAAGCTGTCCAGGGGATCCTCATGTGTGGTGAAAATTAAGGATCACTGATTTTAATGGAATGCAGAGCATTATATATAATTTCATTGTAAACCCATATAAAACCTATCTTACAGCTACTTTATCTTAATTATATAATGGAATACTCTTAACCACAAAAGAATAGTCCCATATAAACAGAAGAAAAAAATTGTCAACAAAAGAATAGTTTCATATAAATTGATAATGAGATGGTGTGATATAGTAGAAAGATTACATTTTTAATCAGGAGATTTATTTATGGATTTATAATTAATAAATTAGTCAAGATTAAAATTTTTTTCTCATTTGATATGGTGTGGTTTCTTATTTTGTCTTCAGTTTCTTTACTTCTAAAATGATTGACTGAACTAAAATGTTTCCAGTGATTCCCAAGATCCTTTATGGCTATAAAATTCTTTGGTTTTAGAATAAGTAGAAAATTTTGGAGATAAAGGGATTAAGATGGAATTTTGACCTATTAAGAACTACACTTTGTAATTAACCTTAAATGCAAGGAATGATGACATCTCCCACAGACACATCTTTATATATTTTTCATCTCCCTTTCTAATTCCCTGTCACCCTCTTTTCTGGCTGGAATTTCATTTCTTCCTGATGTTATTATACTCATTGACCCAAACCTTTGTTCTGAATAAGTTACCTACTATCTGAGTATGAGCAATCTCCTTTTTATAATATTTATCAATACTAGTATGGTGTCTGCCAAACTGAAAATTTCCCAACTTCAGTTCTTCAGATCATGAACATAAATTATTTTCTTATTTCATCAATTAAACGAAATACAAATTTATATACAGATATATAGAGAGTAAGCTATTGCTATAATATATAATCAGTAAGCTATTTCTACAATAATGCTGTTAAACTACTTCATAATGCAGAGGCAAAGCCCAATACAATTATTTCCTGCCCTCAGTTATATGGTGGGTTAGGGCTTACCTGGGGTTCAGCTGATAGAGGCTGGGATTGGCTGGGCTTGGTTTAAGTCTATGGCTTGGGCCCAAGTCTGCTCCATATTCTCTCATCCCCTATGGTCTAGCAGTTATCTGAGACAAAAGGCAGAAATGCAAGAGAGTTGAATGAAAACACACAATGCCTCTGAAGCTCTTAGCTCAGAACTTACACCTCATTACTTCTGCCTACATTCATTGGCAAAAGCCCATGGCCAAGCTCCATATCAATGGGGACTGGGAGTATAATTTACCACACAGAAGGAGGAGTAAATGTTTATTGTACAATAGTCCATACTATCATATCTATCAATCTACACATAAGATGAAGGATAACCCTATTCTACATGATTTCTCTTTGCAATTTTTGTTTTCTTAGGATGGCTCATCTGCAGAAAATGCTCTTCACATATCTGCAAATCTGCTTCAACAAATATTAACATCCTCCTAGCTTTAAGATGAGCAAAGCATTAGCAATGTGATTGGCCAGAAGTTGAGGGCAAAGCCAATAAAAGTTTTACAGTTAAAAATTTTAGACCTAATTTTAAAAAAACTATGATTTTTGTCTCTAAAAATCACAATCCTGGTAGAAAGAGTTGATGATTTCTAGCAAAGCACTTAACCTCAAAGCAAATGTGGCAATTCAAAAAGAATAATTTAGGTTTTCTTTCAGATGGCCTCTGAATCAGAACTTCTCCCCAGAAGGCAAAAAAAAGTTTCTCTCATTAGAATGATTTTTATTCACAGAGAAATAAAGAAGAGAGGACATATAGGGATTGGTTGGATACTGGTTTCCCACAGCCTCAGTAATTATTATACTTGTGAAGTAAAACAAAAAATTTACAGAAAAAGGACTGCCTTGAAGGCTGGTAGACAAATTATCGCTGACGACTGAAAGCAAAATAAGATTGACATTTAACTATTTAACTGTCAGACACAGAAATGGTTTAAAAATCAAAACAAAAACATCCTGACTTCATGGTATTAAAATCCCTTGACACTGTCTTAAAGTTCTTCCCTGTAAATTCAGACCTGAGCTAGAGTTCTGGTTTATCACAACGGGGTCTTTCTCAGCAGAATGAAATCAACCACATGATGGGGTTCAGAATTCGTCTTGCTGCCATAAACCCACTTCTTGTATGTCGGGATGATCTCCACATTCTCGAGGTTTCCAGATCCTGGAATTCTCTCTTCTTTTTCCACTTCTCTGGAGCAACCAGTTTAGCCCACCCTGTCCAGCTGGATTTCTTTGTTGTTCACTTCCCGCCAGTAACCCAGCTCTCTTTTTGATAGCCTGTTGTGCTTTATCTCTTGTCATTCTTCATTTGGAGCTTGCGGCTTGATCTCCATGCAACCCTGGGTGAAAGAACTAGTCTTCTGTCCAGCTCTCAGCTGCTAGGCTGTACCAGCCAACGTGAACACCTATCCACTACGCCACTTACCTTACCAAATACCTGACATGTGTCACCCCGTGGCCTACAGGTGTTAGCTTCTGTACCAAGGTTAACTCTCCTACGGCTACCATACTGATTCCAGCTTTCTTCTTCCTCCCCCATCAATCTACACACACAATGAGGGCTGCAAGCTCCTACAAGCAAAGTATCTGAGAAGTTGGGTCCTCAGTTAAATTTGTGTAGAAACGATAACTAGACAAATGAAGTAAGCCAGGCGCTGTGCAGCCTCCAATGAAGAAACTAGACATCAACTGTATTTCTAAGTTATCTTAGTTTTTGTTTTGAGGAAATGAGAGTTATCTTAGGATTTGCATATGAAAGGTGGTTATTTACAAAACAACTCTCAATAGTAGAACCTTGCATCTTTATATTTGAATCAATAACTTTTTAATATAAGATTAAATTACATGACTAGTTTTATACTGATCTTTGAAATGTTCACTTCCCATAAATGTGCCAGTGCTTATATTGATTGTTATTATTGTCTTTTCATTAATTGAAATAATTTAAAGTATCTTGGATATAAGCATGGACTGGGCAATGTTAATAAAGCCACAGCCAACCATGTCAATTGGTGCTCGGCAAAGTTCAAATTTCTCTTTCTAGATGAATATAACAAAAGTCTGAAGTTCTTGTGCCAGGTGAACATATAACAAAGGGATATCTTTGAAAATGTAAAAACAAAAAACCAAAAACCCCAAACAAAAAAAAGGCAAAAAAAAAATATATATGAGAGGGTTTACAAATTTCCATGGCTGTAGGTGGCTGTAGCTCTCACCACATCTGTCAGGAGCTAAGAATTGGCCAGACTGAAGCCATGCATAAAGCACCACTCCTAACTCAATTGATGGGGCCTTTGCAAATAGAGTTTTCTAATTATCTCAGGAGTCTACCAGAATTTGGACCTTGCTTTTTGGTGCCTTCCATGAACCTGTAATTTTGGGGCCTAGCACAACCATGTGGCTAAAATCTGTCTGATAATTGCTCACTCCAATACATCATTGTCCCTATATCCCTATATCAAGAATAGCAACAAACTTTCAGCACTGCAGCCATGGAGAGGTTCCTGCCTCCAGGGCAAGGACTTGGAAAGGCAGGTGAGAAAGGACTGTGCTGTAATCTCAATTTTGTCTGCTCTATGCCTTTAAATAGACTTCTGTTTTTAAAAGGATTAGCTCACATAAATGCTTGTTTAGTTGGCCTCATAGAGGTTAGGAAGGACTTTGGGAGTCTCTGAGAGCTCTGAGAGTGCTAAGTCTTTACCAAGAAATCCAATCTAGCCTGAAGCAAGTTTCCCCAGGATCCCAAGGTAATTTAGTCATGACCTAGACTTATTATTCTATATCCTTCTTCCCAATACGAATAAGGTTTATGGATCTCTTCTCTCTCAGGGGGCAGAATATACTAAAAAGTATTACCTCTGCTTTTAATCTTGTAACATGGAAAACCCATAGATGCCTCAAATCCCATAAAGCTATAAGAACATTAAATTTTTATAAGAATTATTATGACTTTTCCAGACCCTGTGTTACAGCCTCATAAGTATTATCTCCAGTCTCAAAAAAAATAAAAAAATCCTAACAAAAACATACGACCACCACCATCAACAAAACCCTTGAGAGGCAGGTATTATTCCTATTTTACTAGACGAAGGAAAAGAGAATTGAGAAAGTCTAAGTGAGCTGCCTAATGTCACAAAGCTAAGAACAGAATTTGAACATAGGTTCTCCTATACCCAAAGAATGTGGTCTCCCCTGGATTGTAGAAATGCAGGTTAGGAGTGACCATTAATCATCTCAGTGGAGTTTCCTTGGTAACATTAATAAGGTAACATTAAAACTCATCTGATTACTCATTTCAGAGTAACAATTACAGATCGATTATCACTCCAAGGGTGTTTAATAAATTGGATTTTCTATGTAATTGAAAAGTTGGCATTGTCTATGTTTCATGACATTATACATCCTGGAAGGGAGCTTTATCGGTCATTTGTCTAAATTGGAAGAAAGACTAGCTCTTTTGTCCAAGAAGCAATTACAGTGGCCCTGCTTATGAACTCCCCTAAGCAATTCTCATAGAACAAATACAATTATTCCCCCTTTGGACTACCAGATGTATACAATTTTGGAAACTACAATACATTTTAGGCTCTGATATATTATTGCTATAGGCCAAGAAGATACACTTTGGGGCTTTTTAGAGAGACTATATTAATAAAAGAAAATGTTATATCTAGTCTGACTTTCCTAGGGGGCACAGTAATTTCTGAAATATTAAATAAAAAGTACACATGCAGGAGGAATTAAGTGCACTACACATCATCAGCAACAAATGCTTGGGATTCCATATTTAGTTGACCAAGTACCAATTATCAAGTGTCTCTAGACAAATTGGCAATTTTCTTAATATTGTTAAAAAATGAACAACCAAAAAAATATATACATGAATGCACATGAAGTAACCGTTAAGAAAAACAGCAATGTGTGATTGTTACATTTTTAGACTTAATGTTTGAACTGATCCCAATAAAGATGATACAACTTATTCCAGTTCACAGGATTGTTAAATAAAAGAGCTAAAGAAGGGACAGTTATTTTGTAAGTAGTTCTTGGTGCAGCAAATGTCAGAATCCCAATTGTCTGATCTGGGGGATATTAACTAAAATTCAATGATAAAAAATAGAGGCAAAAGCAATATCTGAATGAGAATTTTGTTAATATTCCAAAGAAAAGGAATTTTAAAAGGTCACTTGTTAGTGGTTAATGTTACGTTAATGAATGACACTAGGAAAGAAGCCAGCAAGTCAATTGTTAACACATCCTTTCCCACGAGATACTATGGCTAACTTGATCAAGACCAGTCTCTCCAGTTATCGCAAAATATAATTAAATAAAGTAGGGTTCCCCTCCCTGCTGTGAGTCTTTTATTGGAATCAAAGACAGATTCCCAGAGCTCCCTCAATCTTAACTCTGGCTATCTTCACGCAATCCCATCATATCACTCCTGTAGAACTAGCATTTCCTGAAATTTCACCTCAGAGCTAGGACAGCAAAGTCTCTTTGGTTGCACTGTGGTACCATCCGTAAGAAAAGTACCATATTCTGGGTACAGAGTACTTAACTGTATTGGAAAAACTGGATAGCAGAGAAACCTGGAGTTTAAATAATCTTACTGGAACAAGGCAGACATTCTTAGCAAGGGATTTTAAAGGCAGTCAAGTGATGCAGACAAAACAGTATGCTGCTAAAGATATTTTTCAAAAAAAGCTAAAACTGGACTCTCAAGCAAATGTAAAATGAGGACATGTAAAAAAAATTATTTATATCATTAATTAAATGAGAGAACCAGAAAAGATGTTGGTTCAAAGGAGAATCCAAAGAACAGACACATTTATGATCAGGAATACTGAAATGAACTTGCACATGGATCCCAAACTTTCCACACATGGGAGCATTGTTTCTCTACTGGACAGAAGCCATTTGCCTGTTCATAGACAAGAATCAGTTGCATTGTCATCAGTTCTGGACAAGTTCATTTTAACTTCTACAGATTCGTAAAATATCCATGTCAAAGACAAAGGTAGATATCCTTATGGTTCAGGTAATTGCTCAAAGCTCCAGCATTCCACTGCAAGGACATCCAGTCATCAGAGAGGGAAGGTACACAGTGGTATGCCAGTAAATTCTCAAAAGTCAGCTCTCCAAAAAGCCCTCAAAAATCCAAAACTCGATTTGCAGCAGCTGTCAATACCCATAGTGTAAATGCTCTCCCCATGCTGGTTCCAAGCTACCAGTGTGTCATCACTGAAGATGAGTGGGGAAAAGGGGTGTAGCAGTGCTGTTATATAGCATTTTCTCTGTGCAGATACAATAGACATAAATAAGCTCAAGAACATGATGACAGCAAAATGTAGTAAAATAATTGGAAAGTGATAGGGTTTGAGTATTTATTACCTCTGCTTATTTAGTTTGCTTACTGGTGTGCACTTCTATGAGTTTTAACACTTGTGTAGATTTGTGGAACTACAATCAGTCAATAGAATAGTTAAAAAAAAAAAAAACCCCTGGGCTTCCCTGGTGGCGCAGTGGTTGAGAGTCCTCCTGCCGATGGAGGGGACACGGGTTCGTGCCCCGGCCCGGGAAGATCCCACATGCCGCGGAGCGGCTGGGCCCGTGAGCCATGGCCACTGAGCCTGCGCGTCCGGAGCCTGTGCTCCGCAACGGGAGAGGCCACAGCAGTGAGAGGCCTGCGTACTGCAAATAAATAAATAAATAAATAAAATAAAAATTTAAAAAACCCTCCTTCCTGTTGCCTCCTTACCGTCATACCCCTGCAAATTCCTAGTCCGTGGCAACCACTGATCTGTTGTCTATTACTATACTTTTTCATTTTCCAAAATATCAACTAAATAGGACCCTATAGGACAAAATCGTCACAGACTGGCTCCTTTTTCTCAGCATAGCACCTTTCAGAATCAGCCAAGTTCTTGCATGTATCCACAGTTCCTTTTTATTGCTGCGTAGTATTTCATCGTTTGGATGTACCAGTTGGTTTGTCCATTCACCTGTTGAAGGATATTTGGGTTGTGTTCCATTTTTGGCTTAGATGATGAATAGAACTGCTATAAATGTTCATATATAGGTTTGTATGTGAACATGAGTTTTCATTTCTCTTAGGTAAACACACAGGAGTTGGATCGCTGGGATGGGGTAAACATATATATATATATATTTTTACTATTAAGCAGTTTTTAACTATTAAAAAGATAGCTTCTATGAACATCCATGTACAAGTCTTCATATGGACACATTCCTTTCTTTCTCTTGGGAAACAGCTAGGAGTGGAATAGCTGAGTTATATGTTTTGTGTATGTTTAACTTTTTAAGAAATTGCCAAACTGTTTTCCAAAATCATTGTGCCATTTCACATTCCAAACAACAGCCACTCCTCATCACCACCAATGCCTGGCATGGTCAATATTTTAAATTGTAGACATTCTAATAGGTGTGTAGTGGTACCTCATTATGGCTTTGATTTGTGTTTTCCTAACGATTACTGATAATAAACATTCTTTAGTGCCTTATTTGCCATATGTATATCTTTTTGGTGACGTGTCTGTGTCTGTTCAAATCTTTTGGCAATGTTTTATTGGTTTGTTTTCTTATTCTGAAATAAGATAATGATTTGCAAATATTTTCTTCCAGTGGGTTGCGTTTTGTTCTTTTAAGAGTGTCTTTCAAAGAGCAGGCATTCTTAATTATGATTGTCTAATTTATTGTTTATTTTATGGACTGTGCTTTTGGCATTGTACCTATGAAATCTTTGCCTAAATCAAGGCAAGCCAGTAAATGACTTCTGAGTGTTAAAATTGCTAGGAGACAATTCTCCATAGGCCTCTCACATTTCAGCACCTCTTGGGAGCAGGGACACTAAAGTGCCCTATTGTTCTGGACTATCTTTTCAAGGATGTTTGTATAGAAAATCATCTTGGAAGATAGAGATAGTGCCTCCCCCTGGAGCAAGTGAGAGGTTTGTTAACTGACAATGTTTTTCTCTGGCACATAGGTTGGGTATGTTTACTTATAGTCAATTATAATAGATTAGTGTTCCCTAAGTTCAGGGTTCCATAGGTGTGATGCAAACCTAATTCACACCCATGGCCCCCTCTGAAACACTCCTGTAGGACTTGAGAAACAAAGGAAATTGATGCTACCATGAAGTTTATGGTACTTGCTCTGTAATGAGTATTTTTTTTAATTAATTAATTTATTTATTTTTGGCTGCATTGGGTCTTCATTGCTGCGTATGGGCTTTCTCTAGTTGCGGCCAGCGGGGGCTACTCTTCGTTGTGGTGTGCAGGCTTCTCATTGTGGTGGCTTCTCTTGTTGTGGAGCATGGGCTCTAGGCACACGGGCTTCAGTAGCTGTGGCTCGCAGGCTCTAGAGCACAAGCTCAGTAGTTGTGCCGCATGGGTTCAGTTGCTCCGTGGCACGTGGGATCTTCCTGGACCAGGGCTCAAACCTGTGTCCCCTGCATTGGCAGGCGGATTCTTAACTGCTGTGCCACCAGGGAAGCCCTGCAATGAGTATTAAAGTCTTGTCTCTGATGGAAGACTCTCATGTCTTGTGCCAGCACCCATGAAACTGTGGCAGGCTAACTTGTTAACTTACAAGAAGACTAAAATCTCATAACTTTCACAATTGTTGATAAAACCAACCTTACATTTCTGGGGTAACTCCCACGTGGTCATGATGAATTATCTTTTTTATATAGTGTTGGATCCAATTTGCTAAATTCTTTTTTTTTTTTTTTTTTTGGCTGTGCCACATGGCTTGCAGGACCTAAGTTCTCGGAACAGGAGTCTAACGCAGGCCCCTGGCAGTGAAAGTCCAGAATCCTAACCACTGGACTGCAATCCTAACCACTGGAATTCCCAATTTGCCAAAATTTTTAAAAAGCATTTTTGCAACTGTGTTTATGAAGATATTTGTAGTTCCTTTTCTTACAATATCTTTTGTCTGATTTTGAAATCAGGGTTATGCTGACCTCATAGAATAATTCGGGCAGAATTTCCTCCTCCTCAAATTACCATAAGACTTTGTGTGGAATTGCTATTATTTATTCCTTTAATGTTTGGTAGAATTCACCAGTGAAGCGATCTGGGCCTAGAATTTTATTCATGGAGAGGTTTTAACTACAAAGGCAATTTTTAAAATAGATTAAAGGGATATTTAGATTATCCATTTCTTCTTGAAAGAACTTTGGTAGTTTGTGTCTGTCAAGAAATTTGTCCATTTTATCTAAGTTATTGAATTCATTGTCATAAAGTTGTTATATATTCCCTTGTTATTCTTTAAGTACCTGTAGAATCAGTATTGATGTTACCTCTCTCATTCCTGATTAATAATTATTTGTATGCTCCCTTTTATTCCTGGTTATTCTAGCTAGAGGTCCTTCAATTTTATTTTTGTCTAATGTATTAATTATCTAATGTTGAATAACAAATTACCACACAATTAGTGGCTTAAAACAATGCACATTATTACCTCACAGTTTCTCTAAGTGAGGAATCTTGGCATAGCTTAGCTGGATCCTCTTCAGGGCTGCATTCAGACTGTTGGCCAAGGCTGGGTTCTTATCTGTAGGCTTGACTTGGGAAGGGTCCACTTTCAAGCTCATTCAGGTTGTTGGCAGAATTCATTTCCTTGCAGTTGTAAGACTAAGGGACCCAGACTCCTTCTGGCTGGTCACCTCAGCTCCTACCTGGTGACCTCAGCTTCTTGCCACATGGGCCTCCTAACATGGCTGCTTACCTCTTCAAAGGCAGCAAGGGAAAAAGAGAGCAAGTCTGCTAGCAAGATGCAGTCTCATAAAAGGTAACAGAATCATGAGAGTCACAGCCTATCATCTTCGTCATGAAACAATCACAGGAATGACATTCCTTCACACTTGCCATATTCTACTGATTAGAAGCAGTAACAGGTCCGAGTAACACTCAAGGCGAGGGGTCACAGAAGGCATGAATACCAGCAGGCAGGGATCATGAGGCCCCCTTAAAATCTGTCCACCACATTTTAAAACAAGTTCTGGTTTCATTTAATTTCTGTATTGTTTTCCTGTTTTCTATTTCTTTTTTGTTTTTTTGTTTTTTGTTTTTTTGCAGTATGCGGGTCCCCCACTGCCGTGGCCTCTCCCGCCGTGGAGCACAGGCTCTGGACGCGCAGGCTCAGCGGCCACGGCTCACGGGCCCAGCCGCTCCACGGCACTCAGGATCCCCACGGACCGGGGCACAAACCTGTGCCCCCCGCATCGGCAGGTGGACCCCCAACCACTGTGCCACCAGGGAAGCCCATGTTTTCTATTTTTCTTGATTTCCACTCTGCATTTTATTCTTTCTTTACTTCTCTTTGAACTTTGTGTTTTATTTGCTCTTATTTTTCTACTTTCCTAAGGTGGAAGCAGATGTCACTGATTTAAGATCTTTTTTCCTTTCTATTATAGCCCTTTACTGCTATCAATTTCCTTCTATGTAATTTTTTGTGGCATTTCACTGTTTTATTTGTTGCATTTTATTTTCATCACTTCAAAATACTTTCTAATTTCTCTTTCTGATACTTCGTTGTTAGTGTATAGAAATACAACACATTTCTGTATATTAATTTTGTATCCTGCCTGAATACATTTATTAGTTCTAATAATTTTTGGTAGTATGCCATCATCAACAGTGACTAGGATTAGGACTTGCAATACTACATTGAATAAAAGTGGCAATAATGGGCATCCTTGTCTGTTCTTGGTCTTAGAGGAAAAGTTTTCAGCTTTTCACTGCTGAGAATAATGTTGGCTATAGGTCTGTCATATATGGCCTGGATTATGTTGACGAATGTTCCTTCAATACCCACTTTGTTGAGAATTTCTATCATAATGGATGTTGGATTTTGTCAAAAGTTTTTTCTGCATCTATTGAGATGATCATATAATTTTTATTCTTCAATTTGTTAATATGGTATATCACATTAATTTATTTGCATATATTGACAAATTTTAACAGGAAAAAAATTCAAAAAAAGAAAGACCAACATATGCTACTAAACAACAAATGACTCACCGAAAAAAGATGCAAAGTCACCCGTGCATCTCTGGGATAAATCCCACTTGATTTAGTATATTGTTGAATTTGCTTTGCTAAAATCTTGTTGAGGATATTTGTATCTATGTTCATCAGTGATATTGGCCTGTAATTTTCTCTTTTTGTGGCGTCTTTGTCTGGTTTTGGTATCACGGTGATGCTGGCCTTGTAGTATGAGTTTGAAAGCATTCCTTTCTCTTCAATTATTTTGGAATAGTTTGAAAGTGCTAACTCATCTTTAAATGTTTGGCAGAATTCACCTGTGAAGCTGCTTGCTACTGGAATTTTGTTTGTTGCGAGTGTTTTTTATTAGTGATTCAATTTCATTACTGGTAATTGGTCTCTTCCTGTTTTCCATTTCTTCCTGATTCAGTCTTGGGAGATTGCATGTTTCTAGGAGTTTATCCATTTCTTTCGGGTTGTATATTTTATTGGTGTATAATTGTTCATAGAAATCTCTTATGATCCTTTCTATTTTTGTGGTGTGTGTTGTGACTTCTCTTTCATTGTTTATTTACTTGGGTACTCTTTTTTTTTCCCTTGATGAGTCTGGCTAAAGGCTTATAATTTTGTTATAAAGCTTGTAATCTTTTCAAAGAACAAGCTTTTAGTTTCATTTTTCTTAAACTTTTCTACTGTCTTTTCAGTCTTTATTTCACTTATCCCTGCACTGACCTTTAATATTTCTCTCCTACTAACATTGGGTTTTGGTTGTTCTTCTTTTTCTAGTTCCTTTAGGTGTAAGATTAGATTGTATATTTGAGATTTTTCTTAATTCCTGGGGTAGGTTTGTTTTCTGTAAACTTCCCTCATAGAACTGCTTTGGCTGTATCCCATAGATTTTGGCTAGTTTTGCTTCCATTTTCATTTGTCTCCAGATATTATTTTTCCTCCGTGGTTTCTTCAGTGACTCATTTGTTATTTAGTAGTATATGTTAGCCTTTTTTTTTTTTTTTTGCATTTTTTTCTTGTCGGTGATTTGTAGTCTCAACGTCTTGTGGTAGGAAAAGATGTTTGATATTTCAGTCTTCTTACATCTATTGAGACTTGTTTTGTGGCCTAGCATGTGACCAAACGCTGGAGAATGTTCCACATGCAGTTGAAAAACATGTGTTCTGCTGCTTTTTGATGGAATGTTCTATACGTATCTATTAAGTCAATCTGGTATAATATGTCATTTAAGGCCAGCGATGCCTTATTAATTTTCTGTCTGGATGATCTGTCCATTGATGTAAGTGAGTGTTAAAGTCCCCTTCTATTATTGTGGTACTGTGAATTTCTCTCTTTTTGTCTATTAATATTTGCTTTACGTATTTAGGTGCTCCTATGTTGGGTGCATATATACTTACAACTGTGATATCTTTTTGTTGGATTGATCCCCTGATCATTATGTAATGTCATTCTTTGTCTTTTGCTACAGTCTTTGTTTTAAAGCCTGTTTTATCTGATATAATTATTGCTACCCAAGCTTTATTTTTTAATTTCTCTTTGTATGGAATACCTTTTCCTATCCCCTCATCTTCTGTCTGTGTGTGTCTTTAAATCTGAAGTGGATCTCTTGTGACAGCATATATATGGGCCTCGTTTTTTTTATCCATTTAGTCACATATGTCTTTGGATGGGAACATTTAATCCATTTATAGCTAAAGTAATTATCTATAGGTATATACTTATTGCAATTGTGTTAAAAGTTTTGGGGTTGTTTTGTAGGTCTTTTTTGTTCTTCTTCTTTTGTGCTCTTCCCTTTGATTTGAAAACTATCTTTAATGTCAAGTTGAATTCCCTTCTCTTTTTTTCTCTGTTTGTCTATTAAAGGTTTTTGGTTTCTGGTTACCATGAAGTCTATATACAATAATATTTTTTAAGTTGATGATCTCTTAAGTTTCCACACATTCTAACAATACTGCAATCTACCTCCCCCCAAACGGTTACTGTTTTTTGACATCATATTTTGCATGCTTTTGCTTTGTGTAACACTTAAGTACTTATTGTGATATAGGTGATTTTACTACTTTTGTCTTTTAACCATCCTACTAGCTTTATTAATGATTGATCTACTACCTTGACAGTATATTTGCCTTTACCAATGAGATTTTTCCTTTTATAATTTTCAAATTTTCAATTGTGGTCTTTTCTTTTCTGTTTAGAGAAGTCTTTTTTACATTTGTTGTAAAGCTGGTTTAGTAGTTCTGATCTCTTTTAGCTTTTTTTTTTTAATAGCTCTTTATTGGAGTATACTTGTTTCACAATACTGTGTTAGTTTCTGTTGCACAACAAAGTGAATCAGCCATATGCATACACATGTACCCATATCCCCCTCCCTCTTGAGCCTCCCTCCCATCCTCCCTAACCCACCCTTCTAGGTCATCTCAGAGCACCAAGCCTATCTCCCTGTGCTATGCTGCTGCTTCCCACCAGCCAACTGTTTTACATTCGGTGATGTATATATGTTGATGCTACTTTCACTTTGCCCCAGCTTTGCCCTCCCACCCAATGTCCTAAAGTCCATTTTCTATGTCTACCTCTTTATCTCTATATTGGGTGCATAAACATTTATAATTATAAATCCTTCTTCTTGGATTGATCCTTTGATCATTATGTAGTTTCCTCCTTATCTCTTGTAACAATCTTTATTTTTAAGTCTATTTTATCTGATACGAGTATTGCTACTCCAGCTTTCTTTTGATTTCCATTTGCATACAATATCTTTTTCCATCCCTTCACTTTCAGTCTGTATGTGTCCCTAGATGTGAAGTGGGTCTCTTGCAGACATCATATATATGGGTCTTGTTTTTGTATCCATTTAGCCAGTCTGTGTCTTTTGGTTGGGGCATTTAATGCATTTACATTCAAGGTAATTATCAATATGTATGTTCCTATTACCATTTTCTTAATTGTTTTGCATTTGTTTTTGTGGGTCTTTTTCTTCTCTTGTGTTTCCTGCCTAGAGAAGTTTCCTTAGCATTTGTTGTAAAGCTGCTTTGGTGGTGCTGAATTCTCTTAGCTTTTGCTTGTCTGAAAAGCTTTTGACTTCTCCATCGAATCTGAATGAGATCCTTGCTGGGTAGAGTAATCTTGGTTGTAGGTTTTTCTCTTTCATCACTTCAAGTATATCCTGCCACTCTCTTCTGGCTTGCAGAGTTTCCACAGAAAAATCAGCTAATAACCTCATGAGAATTCCTTCGTTTGTTATTTTTTGTTTTTCCCTTGCTGCTTTTGATATTCTTTCTTTGAATTTAATTTTTGTTAGTTTGATTAATATGTGTCTTGGTGTGTTTTTCCTAGGGTTTATCCTGTATGGGACTCTCTGTGCTTCTTGGACTTGGGTCCAAAATCCCATTTTAGGGAATTTTTCGACTATAATCTCTTCAAATATTTTCTCAGACCCTTTCTTTTTCTCTTCTTCTTCTGGGACCCCTATAGTTTGAATGTTGGTGTGCTTATTGTTGTCCCAGAGGTCTCTGAGATTGTCTTCAATTCTTTTCATTTTTTTTTCTTTATTCTGCTGCTTGGCAGGTATTTCCACCATTTTGTCTTCCAGCTCACTTATTCGTTCTTCTGCCTCAGTTATTCTGTTATTGATTTCTTCTAGTGTATTTTTCATTTCATTTATTGTGTTGTTCATCTCTGTTTGTTTGTTCTTTAGTTCTTCTAGATCTTTATTAAATGTTTCTTGTATTTTCTCAATCCGTGCCTCCATTCTATTTCCTAAATTCTGGATCATCTTTACTATCATTACTCTGAATTCTTTTTCAGGTATATTGCCTATTTCTTCTTCATTTATTTGGTCTTGTAGATTTTTACCTTGCTCCTTCATCTGTGGCATATTTTTTTGCTGTCTCATTATTATCATTATTATGAGTGGGATTGTGTTCCTGTCTTACTTGTTGTTTGGCCTGAGGCTTCCAACACTGGAGTTTGTAGGCAATTGGGTAGAGCTGGGTCTTGGAGCTGAGATGAGGAACTTTGTGAGACCTCACTCCCATAAATATTCCCTGGGTTCTGAGGTTCTCAGTCCAGTGGTTAGGACTCGGAACTCCCACCCCAGGAGCTTTGGCTCAATCCTCTGCTCATGAACCAAGATCCCACAAGCTGCATGGGGCAGCAAAAAAAAAAAAAAAAAAAAAAACAAGGAGAACAATAACAATGTAATAAATAAAATTAGACTAGGAAACTAACAGATATGTTAGAAAGAATATAAAAATAAAAATACAGAGGAATCAACAACCAGCAGCTACATCAGTACCACAATAGTAAAAAGAGGAGGAGGGAAAAGGAAATTAAAAAGGGGGAGGGGAAGGCCTTGGTTGTGGAGGGTGGGGCCTAACAGGGGCGAGGTTTGGGTGGTGGTCAGGGCCTATGCTTAGGATCCACAGGGCTGCAAAAGGCCCTGGGGGCTGTGGGGGGTGGGGCTTAGGCTCAAGGAACACAAGGGGCCCAGGCGTGCCCCCCCACCCCTGGTCTCAGAGGGCAGGGGACCTCACCTGGGAGCCCAGCAGGTTTCCTGGGCTGGAGTGGGCGGGGCAAATGCCATCCTCTCCTCTCCTGCTCCTCTGGTCTGGGAGGCCCCCTCTCACCTGCCTCTCCTGATCTCCCTGGCCTCCCTCCTATGGCCCCAGGACTAATACAGCCTGGAGGGGGCTTTGTAGGGCAGGGGATTGGCCTGGGAACTCAGCAGGCTCCCCATGCCCGAGTGGGTGGGGCAATCACCCTCTGCTTCTCTCCTGCTCCTCCTGGATGGCTCCTCCCGCCTGCCTCTCCTGATCTCCCCAGCTTCCATCCTATGCCCCCAAGGAGCTACGTGGCCTGGAGGGGGTGTTTGGAGGGCAGGGGATCAGCCTGGGAGCTTAGCAGGCTCCCCAGGACCAAGTGAGCAGGGCAATCACCCTCTGCTTCTCTCCTGCTTCTCCTGGCTCGCTCTTCCCGCCTGCCTCTCCTGATCTCCCCAGCCTCCATCCTATGCCCCCAGGACCCATGTGGCCTGGATGGGGCTTAGGAGGGGGCGTACCCGCTTGGGAGCTCAGCAGGCTCCCTGGCCCAAGTGGGCCAGATAATCGCCCTCCACTCTTCTCCTGCTCTTCGTGGATAGTCCCTCCTGCCTGCCTCTCCTGATCTCCCAGACTTCAGGGATTCCGATCCTGTCTGGCCTCCACTTCTCCTCCTCCCTCCATCCCCCTACGTCCTACTGGTTCGTTTTGGGGTTCCTCCCATCTACTTGGGCATTAGAGTACCCCACCAGCGGCCAGCAGGTGCCCAAGTTGTGGGGAGACACTAACTCCCCATCTTCCCACACCGTCATCTTGACTCCGCCTCTCTTTTAGCTTTTTCTTGTCTAAAACTCCTTAACTCTCCTTCAAATATGAATGATAGCCTTGATGGGTAGAATATTCTTGGTTGTAGGGTTTATCCTTTCATCACTTTGAATATACCATGTCACTCTCTTCTGGTCTGCAGTTTCTGCTGAAAAGTCGGCTGATGGTCTTATGGGAGTTCCCTCGTACATAACTAGTTGATTTTCCCTTGCTGCTTTTAAGACTCTCTATCTTTAATTTTTGCCATTTTAGTTATACTGTGTCTTGGTGTGGACCTCCTTTGGGTGGATCTTGTTTGGGACTGTGCTTCCTGGACCTGGATGTCTGTTTCCTTCCCCAGGTTAGGGAAGTTTTCAGCTATAATGTCTTCAAATATGTTCTCCATCCCTTTCTCTCTGTCTTTTCCTTCTGGGAACCCTATGACAAGAATGCTATTACATTTGATGTTGTCACAGAGGTCTCTTAAACTATCCTCATTTTAAAAAATTCTTTTTTCTGTTCACCTTGGGTGATTACCACTCTATCCTCCAGATTGCTGATCTATTCCTCTGAGTCATCTAATCTACTGTTGATTCTTTCTAATGTATTTTTTGTTTCAGTTATTGTACTCAGGTCTGTTTGGTTCTTCTTTATATTTTCTAACTCTGTTAAACTTCTCACTGTATTCATCCATTTTTCTCCCAAGTCCATTGCCTCTTATTTCACTTCTTGATTCATGCACATTCTACCAATGCTCTCTACTTTATGCTTATTGATGAGTAAGGAAGAACTAAGTGGAAAAAGAAGTACAAGTTGCTTGATCTTTCCTCTTTTTCTCTATGTCATCATTTTTAGCATAAGCAGTTGGCTAATACAGGGAAGTAATGTGAATAAAAAAGGCATGATAGGGTTCCTTGATTGTTTGTATTTCTTAGAAGGTTGTTCCCTTCTTTCTGTGTTCAAAGCAAGTTCTGTTTCAAACGGAAAGCAAGGCCTTTCAGGGATGCCAGAACCCCTACTTACTTAGATATAGACATAACATGATTACCTTGCACTTAGGTACTCTTTGTATCTTGCTGAACTCCCATGCATCGGCAGTCCACCAGAATTCTGTGTTCATGGGGCATGGCAAATGCTATATGCAAATGAAGTGGCAAAGAATGGGATGGACACCCATATTGTACATATCTCCTCTGCTGACATGCATGCTCATTGTTCCCTTGGACTTCACATACAAAACACAAATTCAAAGATAAAAATGATTAAGAATTAAAAAAAAAAACCAACAACAGAGCATTAAGCTAAGTGTAGGGCCTTTTTTAATGTGATGCCCTGTGTGACTATAGAGATTACATAACCCAGAAGCCAACCCTGATTCATTGGAATACATTTTAATAAATATTGCTCCAACTCAGTATATGGTTTACTCCTTTGTAAAACAGTAACATTACCCACTTCTTAGTTTAATGAGTTAGATGAGTTAATATGTGAATTAGTCAGCAACTGTCAAAATGATGTTGCATAACAAGCTACTCCAAAACCCAGTGACTTACAGCCGCATTTTTCTCTTAAAGGCCTGTGGGTAGGTTGAATAGATGGGTTTCAGGCTACAGATCAGCCAAGTTTGGGTTTGGGTTTGCTCCACAATTCTCACCTTCTTTTTGAACCAGCAACCCTGGGGCATGTTCTCTTTATGGGGAACAATAGGAGCATAAGAGGGGCAGACTACACAGCCCACTGAGAGCTACTACTCACTCTACATCTGCAGCCATTTCATTGGTCAAAGTGAGTCACATGGCCTAAGTAAGTGGGCTGGTGCAATATTGAGATTTATAAGAAATACATATTTCATCATTCAAATATATATTTTCATATATATTTGGTCTTCATCCTAAGTTCCTGGCTCACAGTTCTTAAAATGCTTGAAATTTCCTGAGACCCGAGGTTTCTTGTCCTCAGTTCCTGAAAATGCTTTAGGGAAGGTGAGTTTTGGGTCTCACCCAATGGTGGGGGCTGGTTGCCAGGAGAAATAACCATGTGATTAGAGGGTTGGAACTTTCTGTCCTACCCACTGATTTCCAGGAAGAAGATAGGGGCTAGAGGGTGGATCAATCATCAGTGGCCAATGAATTAGTCAATGATTACTATGTAATGAAGTCCCCATAAAAACCCAATAGGACAGATTTTTTTTTTTTTTTTTTTTTTTTTTGCGGTACTAGGCCTCTCACTATTGTGGCCTCTCCCGTTGCGGAGCACAGGCTCCGGACGCGCAGGCTCAGCGGCCATGGCTCACGGGCCCAGCCGCTCCGCGGCATGTGGGATCCTCCCAGACCGGGGCACGAACCCGTGTCCCCTGCATCGGCAGGCGGACTCTCAACCACTGCGCCACCAGGGAAGCCCCCAAACAATGTTTCTTGATTGTTTATTTTTTGCAAGGATTTTTACATGTCATCTTGCCTCATGACCATATCAGAAAAGGTTTTTTTTTTTTCTTTTTTTGCGGTACGCGGGCCTCTCACCGTTGTGACCTCTCCCCGTTTGTGGCCTCTCCCGCTGTGGAGCACAGGCTCCAGACACGCAGGCTCAGCGGCCATGGCTCACGGGCCCAGCCGCTGTGCGGCATGTGGGATCTTCCCGAACCAGGGCACGAACCCGCATCCCCTGCATCGGCAGACAGACTCGCAACCACTGCGCCACCAGGGAAGCCCAGGACAGATTTTTGCCCTTTTTTAGAGAGTTTCTGTCTGCCACAGTGCAGGGCTCCATGCTCCACGAGGACAGAATTACTTTTGTTCAGGACCTTGCTCCGTGTACCTCTTCATCTGGCTGTTAATTTGTATCCTTTAATGTTCTTTTATAATAAAGTGGTAATCTAGTGAGTAAATGGGGTTTCCTGAGTTCTGGGAGCCATTCTAGAAAATTAATCAAGCCCAAGAATGGTTTGTGAGAACCTCTGATTTGTAGCCCATCAGTCAGAAGTGTAGTTAACAACCTGGACTTGTCTGAAGTATCTGAAGTAGAAGGCAGTCTTGTGAACTGAGCCCCTTTCCTGTAGAATATGATTCTATCTCTGGGTGGATAGTGTCAGAATTGAGTTGAGTTCTCAAACACCCTGCTGGTGTCTGAGAATTGCTTATTGGTGTGGGTGAAGCCAACACACACACACACACAAATTGGGTTCAGGAACCCTTTGCAGCAGGAATGTCCACTCTACCATAAGGGAAAGGACCATGAATATTTGCTAAATTGTAATCCAATCTATCTTGGTGCTATTTTTTGGACTCAATTTTCTAATTTATCTTTCTGATTCCATATCCTTTGTGGAGCTATGAGATGAATTTGAAGTTGTTGCCAAGTTTTCTGAATCTGGACACTACTAGGAGATTTTGTGTCTGTGGGTCTATAGTACAAAATACTGGGAGAACCTCTTTGGAGACCTGGCAGACTCATCATATGCCCTTATCTCTAGGGATCTTAGGAAGCCAGTGAAGAAGACACTGTGGTATTCTTGAGTGCTGGACCTGAAAGGGGTCACTACCAGGCTCAACAGGAGCCTTGATATTGGCTCCTGGGGATGCTGAGAGGACAAGAGCAACTGTCAGACTCAGCATGCTGAGGAGACTTTGCCAGCTCCTGACACCCCACAAGAACCACAAATACTGATGTAGTGGATCCACTGTGCAGCATGCTAAGATAGGTAAGTGTGGGTCTAAAAAGACTTTGCTATGTAGATGCCTCTAGGCACACCATGTGAAGAGTCATCAAGAGATGTTAGCCTTTTTACAATAAATATTCTAAAAAGAGGATAGATTTTTGTTTGATTTTTATTTATTCTAATAAATGCTACCAATGTGGGGAAGGTAATGATTGTCTATGAAGAGATGTAAACTTTATATTCAGAAACCCTTGGAGAGGGTTTGCTCTTACAGTAGTAACTCTTTTTGGCTCTCAGATTCCTAAGAGAGGAGAAATCTAAGAAAAGAGAGTTACATAGTTAACATGCTTCATTGTATGTAGTTTGACCTGGACTACAGGCACCACTGATTTATAAATAACTGAACTGCTACACAAATGTCTCTCTTGATTTAGCACCTTCTCAAAGGACAGTAAGAGTCCTTCAGAAATAAGGCCAGTATCTGCCCCAGCTACAAAACATACACCCCTTCTAGCCAACCCTGTAGAACCAGAGATTCTGGCTTGCACCCTGATGAGGTAAGAATACTATCACGCTACCACCCCGTAGCTTAGCTGTGGCAGCTGCCAGGGATGTTAACCTGGTGTGCTAGTCTCCAAAGACATAATTACAAGTGTATTGTTTAGTATGTTGTTAGAAATGGTGGCTCCATCTCCAGACCAGAGTGCAAAAGTCTATTTAATTCATCCTATGGCTATGGATTTTTGAGCTACCGTGGTGCCTGAGAAAAGAAGTTCTTAATTAGATCTGTGAAGCCACTGAAAGTGTATGAAAAATTAGGGTACACATGCATATGAGAATTTTTCCAGGAAGTGTGTCTATAGCTTTTAGGATATTCTCAAAAGGGTTCATAACACAAAGCCCAAGAACTACTAATTTAGAACATTGTTTATAAGAGAAATGGCTTTTCAGATCCAGAAAAACAAACTTACAAACAAACTCTTGGAAGCCAGCCTGCTGGGAAGCTGAGGGCTACAAACATATCTTGTAATGATGAATCATACTAAAATATGATTTTATGAAATTTTTAGTAAATGCTTGCTTTGATATTGCTTTTAGTCTAAATTGATCTTAAAGTGTTCTTATACTTTTTATCCACTCTGTCATTCCCTGAAATTACCCAAGGTACATAGGAACTCCAGTATCACATATTTCTATGAAACGGTTTATCTAGGCTTTTGTATTTCTTCTTTTGCATTTAAAATATATCTAAGTCCCTAAAGAGCCTTTGCTCTGGAGAATCAATGGGTCAGAGGAGAGAGAGAGAGTGCAAGGCTGTGGTTGAATGTGAAAAATAGAAGTTTGGGGTTAAGGACACCTTGTCAGAGAGTGACACTGTTGATCTTCAGGGACTTGTAAATAATTCTGAAAAAACTCAGCCCTGACCCAAGCCTTTTTAAGGTTCAAAACCTCAGGGCTAATTTTGTGTGTCCTTGCTGAATTTTCACATGGTCCGCAGTGCCTGCTTCCAGCTGGAACTGGACGTGGAAATACTAATACTGAAATAACGTTAGGAAGGGAGCCCTGTGAGGTTTCTGATCTAACAGGAACCAAGAAAAACTGAAAAGCCCAGGAGACTGTCTCATTTATTATTTTCATCTCTTCTACCTCATCCTAAGAAAGGCTCTGGGCTGACAAGGATCTGTATATAAGAGACATTTTGTGAGATACATCAGCCTTAGATCTCTTCGGAAATCCCAGCTTTAAAGAAACTTACAATAAAGTGAGTTTACCTGCATGTGAATTGCTCAAGAAATCATCCTTCACAGTGTTGGCATTACTGGAGGCTGCCATATTTTTTAGTTAAATATTTTTTCTTGATTTCTGACAAATGAATTAAGTGAAAGAAGGAGAAAGCTCCTAGTTCTAGTCAGGTTATGTTTCTAGTTTCTCTCAAAAAGCAATTTATGTATTTATTTTTGCATAGAGTACACTAAGATTACTAAGAAGCATAACATATATAAGTCAAAATTTAAATATTGATTTATATGACCCAGGTTAGACAACTATGTTCTACTTATCCATGTATTATGCACTATAGCCAATAATCTCGTAAAAGTGTATCTGTGCTGGCACGATGGGTGACTCTGCCTGCATGTGTAAGAGCAACATGTTTTAACAGGAGCAACGGGAGCAAAGAAGACATATCTGAGCATCGGAGCCCTGAGCTCTTTGTTTCTGCATTTACCTGGCAGGAGTGGTGGGTCTCTTCAACAACTTGTCTGCAGACCCAAGTCATGTGCGAAATGACTAGTGCCCCTTTCTCAGCTCTGAAGTCTACTGAGAGTTGGAATCAGTTTTGTTTTCAGCTAAAGGGGGTAAGTTTACATTGTGCATTTTGCTTATGTGTCATGCTAGATTGTTTATATAAAATACAAAACCAACTGACTACACTTTCACATTTTGTAGCAAAATTGTACTCTGAAAATATAACACTCCTAAGGGAAGAAATAGGAATAGAAGGATGTTCCCAGGATTCTCAACAAAAAGAGAAGTCTCAAATATTAGCTAAGTTGGGGAATATCTTTTCATACCTTCATTTTCCTAACAGATAATAAATTAATTTTTAAAAGTCCTTTCTGAGTGATCTCAGATAAACAAATGGAATATTCTTTCTTGAATGTTTCCAGAGTTGAACTATTATGTCAGATTATGAGTTCCTCATGGGCAAACACTGTGTTTTTTATCTTCGTATTATTACATTTTTTTGTTTTCTGTTTTTAATTCATCAGAGCCTGGCATGGTGACTGGCACACAGGAGAGACTCTGTAAATGTGTCTTTCATTTGCTCAATTTGGTCAAAAGGAGTACAGAATTGTGAAGTAAAGGTTCAAATTTCAAGCATGAACATCTTTGGGCAAAATCATTAAGTGGAAAAATGTATCTCCAGAATCCATCTACTTTCCCTTTCACTGCATACATCACAGGTACCAGTGTAATTCTGCTGTTCTCTGGTTGAGATTATGGATTTCCACAGTGACATGGTCACCTAGACTGTTCCTCATGATTACATGGGTTCTTGATAAAATAAGAGTAGGTCATAGTGATACAGTGGGGGAGATCCCCAGATAACATATGCTTTGAGCTCCTGGGAATGATATTCATAGTAAGAGGAGAGATATTTTAGGGTGTGGTGCCCTTGTAAAACCACTGGGATTACAAATCACATCAAGCAGGAAATAGTCCTAGTTTTGGGCTTGGTTTTAAGGACTGGAGAGGAAGCAACATAATATCCCCCTGAGACAACACAGTCTTTCCCCTCATTTTGCAGATGGGAAAATTGAAAAATAGAGCATAAATGACTGCTCAATTTGACATTATGAGTTAGAGCTGGAGTTGGGAATAAAAACAAGTGACTGGACTATACTTCTATCATGTTAAGCATTTGTTTACCCAAAAACGTATATATTAACTTGGTCTACAACTTTGACTCTTTCTTTAGAAAGTGGTATTTGTAGTTCCCCAGCTGTAATTAATACATGTAACAAACATAAATCCTCCTCATGGTATCCTGACATATCCAATTTTCTAGCTCAGTTTGTATTTTTCTCATAAAGTTCAATAAAACTTTTAAAGCCTATTTTGAAATAATTTAAATATAGTGACAATTTTTTTCTTTTTAAGGGAAATCATATTTGCTGTGTGCTAAATTTAGATGAAGTGTTTTTCCTCCACATGTCTCTCATTTAGCTAAATGTTGAAGATTGGGTAATAAACTTTTTTATTTGACTGTGGCACTATATCTATATTGCAAGTCTTGATTTTTTTTTTTTTTTTTTTTTTTTTTGCAGTACACGGGCCTCTCACTGTTGTGGCCTCTCCCGTTGCGGAGCACAGGCTCCAGACGCGCAGGCTCAGTGGCCGTGGCTCACGGACCCAGCCGCTCCACGGCATGTGGGATCTTCCCGGACCGGGGCACGAACCCGTGTCCCCTGCACCGGCAGGCGGACCCTCAACCACTGCGCCACCAGGGAAGCCCGCAAGTCTTGATTTTTAAAAGCTATTTCAAGGGTATATTTTTGCAACAAGCTGCAATTTTTGTTAAATTCTCTTCACACAATTTTAATGTTCTAGCTCTTCCTTAAAAGTACAGAGTGGAACAAAAACAACTATTTAAGTTTTCCATTGTGGAACACAGGCTCCGGAAGCGAAGGCTCAGCAGCCATGGCTCACGGGCCCAGCCACTCCACGGCATGTGGGATCTTTCCGGACTAGGGCATGAACCCATGTCCCCTGCATCGGCAGGCGGACTCTCAACCACTGTGCCACCAGGGAAACCCTATTTAAGTTATTCTTAAGTCTTCAATTTTGGGAGGCAAGCAGTCTTCTTCATAAGCAAACTCTCTTATTAATTAGGTTTCATTTAATTTATGTAATAAAAATTTATTTAACAATGCAATTTAAGGCACAGCAATATTCTAATGATATTTTGAGTGTGTGAGTAAAATACAGAATTGACTTCCCCTAGTCTATCCCACATAGCTGTGGCAATTGTTCTAGGGAAGTGTGTTGAATATTTGGGCAAGAAAAATATGGTATTGAGATCTGCGTTAATAACAGAAATATCCAGGTCACCTTTAGAACCTTTTATTCATGACTCTGTCTGCATGCCCTGATCATGCTCAATCAGTAGTTTTGGCTATTTTATAATTGGAAATTCAGAACAGAAAACATAGTTTTCTCCAGTCTTGTCATATGGCAATTCCAGGTGAGGTCCCACATAGTTTATTTAACACATAATATCCTAGTAATTATGGCACATTTAGAATAGATAATTTCTAAGACAAATCTGCAAGTACTTAGAAGGTAAATCCATACCTGAAGACTGATCCATCACTGAGGTTGGCTATTTTATGCCTCAGAGCAGTGGTTGACACTTCTGTTTCACAGAACTTTCAGAAATGCCAAATTACACTTTTGGAGTGCATGGAACCTTTGAGAAGTTAAGGTATTTTTCTGCCTTTAACCTTAGCCTTTAGTTAGAAAACCACTTGTATGCTTCGTCCCATTGGATTTTGTATTAATGAACCCCATATGTGTCAGACTATATATGACTTCAAAGGTAGGCAGTGAAAGAACAATTTCTGCTAGCGCATATGCTCTTAGTTAACTGAAAATATGATGATTTTTATATGCTGTGAATTATAGCACCGTTTTGCATTGACTTAATGCAAGTTTGTCATTCTCAATATTCATTTATGATTTCTATGCTAGGATACTGGGGGAACACAAAAAGTGAGGAGGAACATTTATCTGGAAAAATCTATCATAATAAATCTTCCATGTAACATATGTAATAATTGTTATCTTATTCTTTATAATACTTAAAAACATTAAGTATGAGGTAACATCCATTGTCAGCAAACAGGCTTAAGGTACTAACTTTATTAACTCTAAATTTGAAAAATTATGAAGTCTATGTTGGACATTAAAACATGTATTTAAAAATTTTTGAATTCATCTCAACAAATTTAAGAGGATAGAAATTATATCAAGCATTTTTTCCAACCATAATGGTATGAAATTAGAAATCAATTACAGGAAGAAAAATAGAAAAAGAGCATAAACACGTGGAGACTAAACAACATGCTACTAAAAAACCAGTAGGTCAATGAAGAAATCAAAGAGGAAATTAGAAGATACCTCAAAAAAAAAAAATGAAAATGGAAACAAAACTTACCAAAATCTATGGGATGCAGCAAAAGCCATTCAAAGAGGAATGTTAATAACAATATAGGCCTACTTCAAAGGCAAAGAAAAATCTCAAAAAAACCCAACCCAACTTAACCTACTATCTAAAGGAATTAGAAAAAGAAGGACAAAGTGCAAAGTCACCAGAATGAAGGAAATAATAAAGATCAGAGAAGAAAGAAAGAAATAGAGACCCCCCCCAAAAAAACACACAATAGAAAATGTCAATAAAACCAAGAGGTGATTTTTAAAAAAAAAATAAACAAAATTGATATACATTTAGCTTGGCTCATCAAAAAGAAAAGAAAGAGGACCCAAATAAACAAAAGAAGAAATGAAAGAGAGAATAACAACTGATACCACAGAGATACAAAAAATCATAAGAGAATACTACAAACAGTTATATGTCAACAAATTAGACAACCTAGAAGGAATAGACAAATTTCTAAAAACCTAAAACTTTCTAAGACTGAATCAGGAAGAAACAGACAATCTGAACAGACTGGTCACTAGTAGTGAAATTGAATTTGTAACCAAAAATCTCCCAGCAAACAAAAGTCCAGGACCAGATGGCTTCACAGGGGAATTCTACCACATGTATAAAGAAGAGCTAATACCTATCCTTCTCAAACTATTCCAGAAAGTAGAAGATGATGGAACACTCCCAAATTCATTTTACAAGTCCACCATTACCTGACCAAAACCAGACAAAGACACTACAAAAAAAAAAATACAGACCAATAACTGATGAATATAGATTAAAAAATCTTCAACAAAGTATGAGAAAACTGATTTCAACAATAAATAAAAAGGTCCATGCACCATGATCAAGTGGAATTTATTCCAGGGATGCAAGGATGGTTCAATATTTTCAAATGTGAATCAACGTGATACACCACATCTACGAAAGGAAGGATAAAAATCACATGATCATCCTAGTAGATGCAGAGAACGTCTTTGACAAAATTCAACATCCATTCATGATAAAAACGCTCATTAAAATTGGAATAGAGGGAACATATCTCAACGTAATAAAAGCCATTTATGACAAACCCACACTTAACATCATACTCAATAGTGAAAAGCTGAAAGCCTTTCCTCTAAAATTAGGAACAAGGCAAGGATGTCCACTCTCACCACTTCTACGTAACATAGACATAGTATTGGAAGTCTTAGCCACAGCAATTAGACAAGAAAAAGAAATAAAAGGCATCCCAACTGGAAGGGAAGAAGTAAAACTGTCACTGTTTGCAGATGACATGATATTTTATATAGAAAACCCTAAAGTCTCCACCCCAAAACTATTAGAACTAATAAATAAATTCAGTAAAGTTGCAAGATACAAGATCACTATACAGAAATCAGTAGCTTTCTCTACACTAATTATGAACTATCAGAAAGAGAAAGCAAGAAAACAATCCCATTTAAAATCACATCAAAAGAAAAATACTTAGGAATAAACTTAACCAAGGAGCTGAAAGACCTATACTCTGAAAATTATAAACCACTGATGAAGGAAACTGAAGATGATACAAAGAAATGGAAAAATATCCCATGCTCTTGGATTGGGAGAATTAATATTGTTAAAATGGCCATACTACCCAAGGCAATCTACAGATTTAATGCAATCCCTATCAAAATACCCATGACATTTTTCACAGAACTAGAGCAAATAATCCTGAAATTCGTAAGAACTACAAAAGACCCCAAGTTGCCAAAGGAATTTGAAGAAAAAACACAAAGCTGGAGATACTATGCTCCATGACTTCCAACTATATTACAAAGCTACAGTAATCAAAACAGCATGACCCTGGTACAAAAACAGACACATAGATGAATGGAACAGAACAGAGAGCCCAGAAATAAACCTACACACTTATGGTTAATTAATCTATGACTAAGGAGGCAAGAATACATAATGGAGAAAAGACAGTCTCTTCAACAAGTGGTTCTGGGAAAACTGGACAGCTACATGTAAAAGAATGAAATTAGAACATTTCTTCATGTCATATACAAAAATAAACTCAAAAGGATTAAAGACCTGAATGTAAGACCTGAAAGCATAAAACTGCTACAACAGAACATTGGCAGAACACTCTGACAAAAATCACAGCATTGTTTTTGTTTGTTTGTTTGTTTGATTTGTCTCCTAAGGTAAAAGAAACAAAAGCAAAAATAAATAAATGGGACCGAATCAAACAAAAGCTTTTGCACAGCAAAAGAAACCATCAATAAACCAAAAGACAACCTACTGAATGTGAGAAAATATTTACAAATGATATGACCAATAAGTGGTTAATATCCAAAATATACAAACAGCTCATACAACTCAATTAAAAAAAAACCTGAATAAAAAATAGGCGGAAACCTGAATTTTTAAAAAAATATATACTGATTGCCAACAGGTACATGAAAATATGCTCAACATGGCTAATCATCAGAGAAATGCAAAACCAAACCACAGTGAGATATCACCTCACCTTGTCAGAATGACAGTCATCAAAACATCCATAAATAACAAAGTTTGGAGAGAGTGTGGAGAAAAAGGAATATATTGGTGCCACCACTGTGGAAAACAGTATGGAGGTTCCTCAAAAAATTTAAAATAGAACTACCTTATGATCCAGCAATCCCACTCCTGGCTATATATCCAGAAGAAACAAAAACACTAATTCAAAAAGTATATGCACCCCAATGTTCATAGAGCATGGTTTACAATAGCCAAGATATGGAAACAACCCAAGTGCCCATCAACAGATGAATGAATGAATAAAGAAGATGTGGTATGTATATATAATGGAATTATATGTATATAAGGGAATATTAGCCATGAATAAGAATGAAATTTTGCCATTTTCATTTATGTAGATGGACCTAGAGAATATTATGCTAAGTGAAATAAGTCAGAGAGAGAAGGACAAATACTGCATTATATCACTTATATGTGGCATCTAAAAAAAAAAACTAGTGAATATAATAAAAAAGAAAAGCAGAAACTAACACACCATTATAAAGCAATTATACTCCAATAAAGATGTTAAAAAAATTTTTTTTAATAAATAAAAAGGAAAAAGATTCACAGATATAGAGAACAAGCTAGTGGTTATCCATGGGGAGAGGTTGGGGGAGGGGCATAATAGGGGTATGGGATTAAGAGATCAAACTACTATGTATAAAATAAATAAGCAACAAGGATATAGTGTACTACATATTTAAATATAGCTATTATTTTGTAATAACTTAAAATTATTTTTATTCTTTAAAATAACTTTTTTATTGAAGTATAGTTGATTTACGATATCGTGTAAGTTCCACGTGTACAGCACAGTGATTCAGTTATATATGTTTATAAGAATATATATATATAAGAATATATAAATATTCTTTTTCACATTCTTTTCCCTTACAGGTTATTACATAATACTGAGTATAGTTCCCTGTGCTATATAGTAGGTCCTTGTTGGTTATCTATTTTATGCATAGTAAAGTGTATATGTTAATCCCAGACTCCTAACTTATCCCTCTCCCACCCCTCTTTCCCCTTTGGTAACCATAAGTTTGTTTTCTGTGTTTGTGAGTCTCTGTTTTGGAAATAAGTTCATTTGTGTCTTTTTTTTTCTTTTAGATTACACATATAAGCAGTATCATATGATACTTGTCTTTCTCTGCCTGGCTTACTTCACTTAGTATGATAACCTCTAGGTCCATTCATGTTGTTGCAAATGACATTATTTCATTCTTTTTTATGGCTGAGTAATATTCCATTGTATATATGTACCACATCTTCTATATCCATTCATCTGTTGGTGGACGTTCAGATTGCTTCTATGTCTTGGTCCCTTTCAATTATACTGATAGAGGACAGGAAGAACTCAGGATCCTGAGAAATGTATAGCTGAGTTTTGTTTATTTATTTGGAGGGACTAAACAAAACCTGTCCTTCTCTTAGGTATGCAGAACTCTGAGTAGGGAGTAGGCGAAATGAATCTATTTGTATTCAGGAGGCTAGGGGCTTTATATGAGAGAATTGTTCAGGAACCCAAAACTTGTTTCCTAAGATTCAAAGTTTGCAGAGACTTACTGGAATAAAGCAGGCTAGTCCTAATGGAAGTAAACAATACCACCCATAAGGTCATTGTACACACCTCCCCCAAAAAAATCCAACCTGAATCTAATCAAGCCTCTATCAATTTCCCAACTACGCAAGAGGAATAAAGAACACGTTAAGTGACACCACTGGGATGCAATTAGCAAAATCCACAAAAGGATGAATCACACAAATTCTTATATATATATATATATATATACGTATATATATATATATATATATATATATATACACATGTATATATATATATTGCAAAGGATAAAGAAGCAATGTAGAGGAGAAATCTTTAGAGTAAAACAGACTTAAGGGACCTGTTGCAATGTATAAACTTTGGATTCTGATTTGAACAAGAAAGTTATAAAAAAAATAAAGAATTTTTGTGAGACAACCATGGAAATTTGAACAATGACTGGATATTTGATCATATGAAGAACTTGTTTGTATTTTAAGTGTGATAATGGTACTGAGTTTAGATTTTCTTTGTAATAGTCCAGATCTTTTAATGCTACAAACATTATTACAAATGGAATAATATGATGTCTAGGATTTCCTTCAAGACATTGGGGATGGGGAGGGTAAGGAAGGAAGAGTATTGATGAAAAAAATTGTTCGTAAATTGAAAAAAATTGTTGAAACTGGGTGATAGGTATACTATACTTTGGTATATGTTTGAAACATTCCATGATAAGCAGTAAAGATATAATAATAATAATAATTATTATTATTATGGCACTGGCATGCAGCATGGGCACCCTGAAGCCTGGGTTAGGACCTGAATTACCATGAGCGTGCCTCATCGGTGAGTGGACGGCATGGTCTGATCATCTGTGCAGGACTCTTCTTCAACAGCGTTACCATGTGGCATAAATGAACAGACCAGGCTCCAGCTCCTACCCATTTTCTATTTTGGAAGCTGGACTAGTACAGTTTGGACGGGGTTAAGCTCCTGGTGTTCTTGGATAAATTGAGGGGTAGAAAAAAACTTCCAGCAAGATATCCTGAAATTTTGGCCAGCAAGAAACAGTGAAGGCTCCAAAGGAAACTGGCATCATAAAAGAGATGAGTCTGTATTTCGGACATAGGGACTTAGTAAAACAGTTATATTAGATTCATATCACCAACAGATTTTAATCCTCTGTTGATTTTCCCCCTACTTACTAGAAAACACATTTTCTAAGACTTCTGGAATTCTAGGTCCCAATGCTGATCAAGAGATAAAATAACTTTACTGCAGTTACTATTTGAACAAAAATTGAATTGCATCATTTGCTGACCAAAGAGCTTTCCATCACTCTTAAGATCACATTTAAACCTATTAACACAACCTAATAAGCTATTTTCCCCCTTCACCATACTCCAGCTTCATTTTCCTTCTTTCAGTTTCTTAACCCTCTTTAATGTCCCAGGTTTCTTCCACTTAGTATTCCTTCTTCCCAAAGTCCCTTCTCCATCATCTCCATCATCTTAATCAATTCCTACTCATTGTTAGGACCCAGATTAAATATCTCTCAGGAATGTCTTCACTGATAGCTCTGTGTAGGATGGGTCCCCCTGATGAATGTTAGAATAACATCCTGCCCTTCGCATTTATAGAACTTCTACCTATAATTGTACAAGCATTCGCATTCTTTTTGCTCTTTGTTCATCTCTGTAACAGGAATGAATGCTCTATGGGACTGGAACCATATCTATTTTGTTCACTGTTTTATCCCCAGCACCTGGAGTGTGCTACACTGCTGCCTAATAAATATTTGCTGAATGAATGAAGGAAGGAAACCACGGTGTTTTCCTTATTAAAAATTCTGAAAGCCATTTCCTCATATTTGGCAGACTACACTTGGGCTACTTATCAAGATTTGTTTTATTTAAGTTCTTAGCTCTGTGTCATTGACAAAAACCACATTTCTAACAGTCTACTGTTTTGCTTCATCTAGTGACAATGTTTTCATCAAAATGTCTATTGTGTGAGTACTACTTTCAGTTTTAAGTAAAATAAGAAGGGAAACAGAAGTTCTGCCTTTTTGCAGACAGGAATGACAAACAATAAGATTGTCAGATATTTAAACACAAATGTGTTGGCTCCAAATTTAATCTCAATGTCTTCAGCCTCCTAGACCAACAGTTATGCTGGCATTTCCTATCGTAGTCCAAAGTCATCAGATCCTTACTTCTAGGGTTTGTAGGACAACTTGGTTGTTTTTTCTTTTTAAAAGATCTGTCTTTAAAATTACACAAAAACATATTTATTATTGAATAATCAGGAGATATGAAGAAACAAGATGAAAAAAATCCCTAACATGCTCATTATCCAGAGACACCCTAAGTTGATATTTTGTTCTATCACTTATATAATTTCTATCTTCACAAAATGGATTCTAGTGTATGTACTGTTTGTAATATGATTGTTTTCACTCCAAATGTTTACAAATATGTGAGTCATATGGTGTTTGTTAAGCAAGGAAAACTCACCTTTTGTTTCTAGGAACAGAGGTTTTGTTATGTGTTCCTCAGATTAGCACCATGCTCCTTGTGGACACCCAGTGGACGACTGTTGGCTGAGTCATGCTCACCTGCTGCTTTGTTTATGTACAACAACATGAAATGTTTAAAAGAGTAACTCTGCGATATACAGTACTCTGCTCTTTGTGGACATGTAAAGCTTATTGTTCTTACCCTTGGACTGACTGATTCCTCAGCGAGTTCCCATGGGACAGATCTCAAACTCTACCACCTGAAATTCATTCTCTCTCAGTATAACTGTGTTCAAAGTTAAAAGGTTTTGTACTCTAAATTTTCTCTTGGAATACTTCAACTCTCAAACTTCCCAGTAAGTTCAATGTATTCTAATCTTAGTAATCCGAAACCTACTTAAGGTACTTCAGTTTGCCAGACCATATAACTTCTGGTTGCAGTTATTTCACTAGACTTGTGAGGAATATCCCATCACCTGCTACTTTGCTTGGAGTTAAGCATAAGCAAATATAAATTCATTTCTACATAAACAATACTAAGAGGTACCCCTGCTTTATCACATTAGTATATATGAAGGCTTATCTTCTCCAAGCCAAGCCAAAACAAAACAAAACAACAACAATTTTTCCCTCACTAGTGTGCTTGATTATTCCAAATTGTTGAGGAATTACCAGTAAATCATTTATGTATTTTCTCATTTCTTGGCTCAACATTCTAACATCCTTCCCGTGTGATAGGCTTATCTTCTCACTCTTCTCCAAATAAACCATGTGACTCAGAAGTAAACACATGGTCTTATAAAAACACAATGACTTACATTGTATAATCACTATGTAATTATAGGAACGTAGAAAATACTAGAATAAATGTGCAAAGTGAGTTCATTCATTCTGGAGTTCTTTGTTTATTCGTAATCCTTGGACACTGACCTCCAAATTTTTAAAAAGGTTTAAAAATTAAAAAAAATATGCTTTATCCATATCTTCTTAATCTATGTCTTCTGAATATTTTCTGATGTGTTTCACTAGACTGAAATCCCTAAAGCAAAAGCTCAGTGGAAACTACAGACATTGTACAGGCACCAAGTCATGGAAATTTCATTGCAATCACATATTGGCACACCGTGCATTTTAACTGCTTCCACAGTTCACAGAAACAATGCAGACGTAAACATGTACTCAAATCCTGAAAGCTTTAGAAGAATTCCCCTCTTTGTCATCTGAAGGTACTTTTGGTTGCCACGGAAAAGAGGAAGAAGGTTTGGCACTACCAGAACTGAAAGACCTTTTCATGATACCCTTTGCTTCTATTCTTCTGCCTGCAGTGCCAGAATGCTGCTAACAAGTGTGGTTGCCAATCATGGGGACAGAAAAAAGAATTGCCTGACTGATATAAAAGGGAGCTTGGTCAGCCTTGTGTGCTCTCCCTTCCCTCAAAGCCTTGGCCACAATGCAGATGAGAATTGCACAGAATTGAAAGGCACGTTGATAGAAGGACAGAATAACAACTGACATCTAACAAAGAAGTAGGCAAGTTTTATGGAAACTATTTTGAATAAATAAGAATTGTCAAGTGTACATGTTTCCATGGCAACCTCTCCTGCTGTGTTGAATTTCATGAGATAGAAATTATAAAAACAAATGTAGCTAGGTACATTTGCAGAGCCATTCCGAAGACCTCCAGGTGCCTACCTAGAGGATATAGAGTACGTTTTCTGGGCTCTTCTGTTCCACATTTATTGCTCCTCCTATCCTAGGAAGCCTCTTATTTATTAATTAGTTTTGGCTATTTGTGGCATTCATGACACCACATATATGAATAGTTTCAGTAAAAACCAACAGTAAGGTGGGAATGTAAATTGATACAGCCACTATGGAGAACAGTATGGAGGCTCCTTAAAAAACTAAAAATAGAACTACCATATGACCCAGCAATCCCACTACTGGGCATATACCCTGAGAAAACCATAATTCAAAAAGAGTCATGTACCACAATGTTCACTGTAGCTCTATTTACAATAGCCAGGACATGGAAACAACCTAAGTGTCCATCGACAGATGAATGGATAAAGAAGATGTGGCACATATATACAATGGAATATTACTCAGCCATAAAAAGAAACGAAACTGAGTTATTTGTAGTGAGGTGGATGGACCTAAAGTTTGTCATACAGAGTGAAGTAAGTCAGAAAGAGAAAAACAAATATGCTAACACATGTATATGGAATCTTAAAAAAAAAGAAAAAGGTTCTGATGAACCTAGGGGCAGGACAGGAATAAAGATGCAGACGTAGAGAATGGACTTCAGGACACAGGGAGGGGGACGGGTAAGCTGGGACGAAGTGAGAGAGTGGCATGGACATGTATACACTACCAAATGTAAATAGATAGCTAGTGGGAAGCAGCCACATGGCACAGGGAGATCAGCTTGGTGCTTTGTGACCACCTAGAGGGGTGGGATAGGGAGGGTGGGAGGGAGATGTAAGAGGGAGGAGATATAGGAATATATGAACATGTATAGCTGATTCACTTTGTTATACAGCAGAAACTAACACACCATTATAAAGCAATTACACTCCAATAAAGATGTTTAAAAAAAAAAAAGAATGCTGGAGCAAGAGATTATCCATACAGAAAAAAGTAAACCTTGCCCCATATCAAACAAACAAACAAACAAAACCAACAGTGAAGTGATATTATTTGCTAGGCACTGGGCTAAACTGTTCATCTTCTTTATACACTCTCACAATAAGCATATGAGGATAGATGATTTTATTATCTCCACTTCACAGATAAGGAAAGTGAGGCAGAGAGATGTTAAATAACTTACCCAAGACTAGTCAGCTAAGAAAAAGCAGGGGCAGGGCAAAATCTTGATGTCAGTTCCATCTGGCTCAAAATTCCATGCTTTATACTGATAAGTTCAGCAATTGAGAAGTTGCTTGCTTCCTCTTAGATATTTTGACTAAAATTTAGGAGTGCTGTCCATCAGAGATGTTGCCTCTGTTGAGGTGATACTGTCCAAGGAGCAGGTTTGTAACTATTCCTATTTGATCATTAGAGTACCCTCTTTAACAATTTGAGCCCTATGTATTTTAGGTATTTTTTACTCATTTTACTTTTGTTTTGTTTATAAGTATTGATAGGAAACAATGTTAAAGGGGAGGACATGAGGAGAGAAGCATTGATCCTTTTCACCCATCTGCTGCCTATGCCTGTCTTGTGCCATAATTGTACCACAGCCAAGGGAGCTCTGGAAAATTTCAGAGAAGGTACAGTAAAGTGACCCAATACCACTTTCGCACTTTAAAGTGCGAAACATGGTGGGACTTTGGAACGAAAGCAGGACTCCAACATCCTTGGTTGGAGCACTCTCCAAGAGACGTTAGACAGAGAGAAAAACCAGGAGGGACTGAGTTGCTTCTAATCTGTCAGGTCCGGATGTATAGGTTTGATTTTCAGGTAATCAATACATATCTGATCTCATCTGCATTAACTGGCCAGAAAAGCCTAGACATTCCTGTTACTCTTGTAAGTTCTCCCTTTTGAAAGAATACAGAACAGAACTCTTCCCCAAGCAGATTAACTTAATGTGGAATGCTAGCTTTAAGGATATTTATATAACATGGGTTGTAAAGAAAACAAAGTCTAATTTATAATGCAATACCTTTGTCATCAATCTACAGCTACTATCAATCACTTTTTCTAACCCTGGGTCCAAGTATTTTTGGCAGTTATAAAACCATACATACCAGTGGGACCAGGATTGAGAATGGAGCCAGAATAATCACGGGCAGAACAATTTAAGCAGTACACAGGCCAGAGAACATACCAGCTTATACAAGGAAGGTGAGAAGTTATCAAGAGTCCTGAAGGCAAGCCTAGGTCAAAGTACAGTGTGCCAGTTCCACCTGAAAGATGCAAGAATGTTTGAGATTTGACCAGTTGGCCTGTGGTGAATATTTAGAGATCTAAGCTGAGTAGAGAACACAGGCTATAGAAGGGTCATGGTATAAAAACTAGAGTCAGTATCCTGAGTTCCAAGCAGGGCATTGACACAGGTAGAAATTCAATTCAAGCATAAGGCTTGGGCTAGAAATGAACTTGAGAAAAAGGGAAGAGAGCTCAGCTAGGGAAAAAATACACTGGATAGATAATTTTATTATCTCCAGCAAAGAGATATTACTATACATGAACATATAATCAAGACTGTTGATGTTTAGAAAGGAAATTTTTGCCTTCTGAATCGATCTGCAGCAGCTTTTCCCTCATGGGCAGGTGTAGGCAAGATTTACAGACACTCATCAAGTTTTGGTTTGTGTTCACCCTGAAATAATTTTGAAAAAATGGCAATTGCTCGTATTTTTAAATTGATAGCTGAGGTTTTTTCCCCTACGTTTAAATACTTGCAATGGAGGGAATTCCCTGGTGGTCCAATGGTTAGGACTCCGTGCGTCCACTATTGGAGGCCTGGGTTCCATCCCTAATTGAGGAACTAAGATCCCACAAGGTGCATGGTATGGCCAAAAAAAAAAAAAGTCATGGATATAATTCCCTATGCATTGCAAAGATGGACATTTTAAAATAAAATTATTAATCACAAATGCAGCCAATGGAATATAAACAGCTAACAAAATAGATGTTGACCATAACCCACTTTAAGGTGACATGAATAACTTCTATGAGTCAGAAATTTTATATTGTTCCTTTTTCTCACTGAACATATATTTCCATTTCACTTCCTCCAAAGAATTTCATTTAATTTGTTTTTATGTTTGAAAGTCTTTTTATTAATTACTCTATCATACTTCTCTATAAATATATATAAAACATAAATTGAGATTAAATGTTTTAAAATTTTATTACTTTACAAAATTTATTCTGAGTTGGATTATAATTATAATTATTTTTAGCACAAAATTGATCATGAAATAATACATTACACATTTCAGTATTATTAACTATAATAAAAATTTATCAGAAAAATCCCTTAGCTAGATATCATTTATTATAAATAATAAATGCTCTCTTAATAGTCCATGTATTTTTGGATTTTACTTATTGCTTAAATAAGACAGGATTCAGCATCAAGTCTATTGCAATATTTCATTTTTGTAAGCATTGAGAAACTTTATTCAAGAAATGGATTTAAATGTGGCATTTTGTGTATCATTCTCAGTCAAATTTTTAAAAGTACTTTTGAATTATATGGCAAAAATCACATATTAATCTACTAACAAAAATCATTAAAAAAAATCCATCAGCTCAACACTTGGCTAGGTCTTTCTTAAATTTTGTTGAGAAAAAAATACTGTACACTCACAAAAATATTTGTTACCTAATTTTTAGAGTCATTCTTTTTCTCAACACTGAGGTTTTTATTTCCAGGTGACCTTTTTTTGACACTATGGAGCAATATAGCACATTAACATTAGGGATGGGTGAGAAGTGTGTCTTTTATAAATTAAGAAAAGGGCAATTATGCAAATGGAGGTGGGAAAGGAGAATCTAATCGCTCCTCCATCAGAGGAGGATTCTCAAGCAGATCAGCTTTAGAAAAAAGTACCTGTGCAAGTTGAAAGTACTTATGAAAGTATGAAAGTTGAAGACTGGGAATTGGTTTACCTTAAACTATCCATGGCCACAAACCTTTTGAAAAGCCTTCTCATACCCCAGGGATTTCAGTAGTCCAGGTTTGAGGCACTTTTTGGGACTACATCCAAGGGCAAGGTCCTCTGGGGGAGCCCTTTACCTTCTAGTACTCTGCTCTTATCTCCAGGTAAATTCTCTTACAACACTACTTCAATCTTTTGTTGGAGTAAAATCCTTCTAATTAAAATAAAATTTTGAAAATTCTGTCAAGTTGGTAGCTGAATTTCTTCCAGAAATTTAGCTGAGAGGCTAGTAATTTAGTCTATTATAGAGTGTCTTTTCAGCCTTTACTCAGCTAGCAAATCAGTGATTAATTCCACTGGGACCAAATATAAGTCTTCAAACAAAGGACCAAAGAATAAAACAAAATTGATCCACAGCAGCAAAGTTTCATAAAGAGCACAAAAATCCCCAAGAGTGGTTGGCCAGATGCAGCTTCTTTGTATCTAACAGTATTATTACAATAGTTGAGCTCAGAAACTCTTAGGTAGAGCTTTTAGAAACAAAATTATATTTAATATAACTTTCTATAAAGAAAATTACATACTGAAAACTAAAAATATCAGAGATGTAAAATGGTTGTGTTCCAGTATTTATGGATTCCATTTTGTATCACACATTTACTCTCTGGCAGATTGATGGGGATAGAATAAGATACTTACACAGCTAGAAATCCACTAGGGGAAGAGAGATTGAGAGAGACTTCAGGGGATCACCATAAGCTAGACACCAAGCAGGAAATGCCCAGAACATCTGGCAGTTAAGCAACAATCAGAACATTTTGAAACTAAGCAGACTTACTTAGGCCGCTGCGACAGAAAAATGGATACTAGACCTGCATCTGGCCTTGGGAGATCTGTAAGATAACGGACCCTGAAAAACCCCACATTCCTGCATATAGCTAAGACAGGAATTCAGGTGAAAGGGGAAAGATAGGAGGTGAAAGGGGACATTCTACTGAAACGTGAGATGAGTTACCATATTTTAGTATATGGTACCACTCTTTTGCTAATATACATAGAGTGCCATGACAGGCCCAGTTAGATCATACAGGTTTAAAGGAGGAACTAATGACGTAAGCCTTGATGTCGACCCAAAAATGAAGGTGATCTTCTCCCCTCCCACTTTTTCTTTGATTATAAAAATGTAGCCCTCTTTGTTCTTGCAGCTGCGCTCCCTTGCCTGCCAGCTTGTATCTCTCACAAGCATCCTATGATAATAAACTTACTCCTTGCCTGTCACTTTGCCTCTCACTGAATTCTTTCTGCACTGAGACAAAAGAACCTGGGCTTCAATAAGTCCTGAGACCAAGTGAGTGGTTTCAATTAGAAGACAGTGGGTTCAGGGCCCGCCCGCCTCTTACTCTCACGCATGCACACACAGCCCCTCTGGCTCGCTCGCATTCAAGCAGCCTCACTCTCTGTGGAGCCACAGCCCAGACGTCAGGAACTACTGCACCAACTGCCACCGGGACTGCAGGAGATGCCCTGTGGCCTGGCGTGACCCACCGCTGGCCCCCACACCCAGGGCTCCCACCCACACTGCTGCCGCCGGGGACGTTGAGGTAATTAGGTACCCAGAGGCTTCAGCACTGATGTCTTCCCTCCTGGTGTCCACCTCAGGAGTCTCCTTGGCCAGCCCGGAAACACTTGAAAATTAAACAGAGAATCCACTGCATATACTCTTCTTGAAAATTTCCATTGTATATGTTCAAAACTTTCTGAATAAGAATAAGGATTTGAAGTATTAAAATAGGGGGGAGACCTTCAAGATGGCAGAGGAGTAAGATGTGGAGATCACCTTCCTCCCCACAGATACACCAGAAATTCATCTACACGTGGAACAACTCCTACAGAACACCTACTGAACGCTGACAGAAGACCTCAGACCTCGCAAAAGGCAAGAAACTCCCCACGTACCTGGGTAGGGCAAAGGACAAAAGAAAAAAAAGAGACAAAAGAATAGGGACGGGACCTGAACCAGTGGGAGGGAGCTGTGAAGGAGGAAAGGTTTCCGCACACTAGGAAGCCCCTTCACTGGCAGAGACGGGGGGTGGCAGGGGGAAGCTCCGGAGCCACGGAGGAGAGCACAGCAACAGGGGTGCAGAGGGCTAAGTGGAGAGATTCCCGCAAGAGGATCAGTGCCAACCAGCACTCACCAGCCTGAAAGGCTTGTCTGTTCACCCGCTGGGGTGGGTGGGGGCTGGGAGCTGAGGCTGGGGCTTCGGAGGTCAGATCCCAGGGAGAGGACTGGGGTTGGCTGAGTGAACAGAGCCTGAAGGGAGCTAGTGCGCCACAGCAAGACAGCCAGGAGGGAGTCTGGGAAGAAGTCTGGAACTGCCTAAAAGGCAAGAGACTACTGTTTCAGGATGCGCAAGGAGAGGGGATTCAGAGTACCACCTAAATGAGCTCCAGAGACGGGTGGGAGCCGCGGCTATCAGCGTGGAAACCAGAGACGGGAATGAAATGCTAAGGCTGCTGCTGCAGCCACCAAGAAGCCTGTGTGCAAGCACAGGTCACTATCCACACCTTCCCTCCTGGGAGCCTGTGCAGCCTGCCACTGCCAGGGTCCCGTGATCCAGGGACAACTTCCCTGGGAGAACACACGGTGTGCCTCAGACTGTTGCAACGTCACATCGGCCTCTAACACTGCAGGCTCGCCCCGCATTCCATACCCCTCCTTTCCCCAGCCTGAGTGAGCCAGAGCCCCCTAATCAGCTGCTCCTTTAACCCCATCCTGTCTGATCGAAGAACAGATGCCCTCAGGCAACCTACACGCAGAGGCGGGGACATATCCAAAACTGAACCCCAGGAGCTGTGCAAACAAAGAAGAGAAAGGGAAATTTCTCCTAGCAGCCTCAGGAGCAGTGGATTAAATCTCCACAATCAACTGGATGTACCCTGCATCTCTGGAATACCTGAATAGACAACGAATCATCCCAAAATTGAGGTGGTGGACTCTGGGAGCAACTGTAGACTTGGGGTTTGCTTTCTGCATCTAATTTGTTTCTGGTTTTATGTTTCTCTGATTTTAGTATTTAGAGTTTATTATCATTGGTAGATTTTTTTATTGATTTGGTTGCTCCCATTTTTTTTCTTTTTGTGTTGTATATAGAGCTATATATATTTTTCCTTGTTCTCTTTCTGTGAGTGTGTATGTGTATGCTTCTTTGTGTGATTTTGTCTGGATAGCTTTGTTTTTACCATTTGTCCTAGGGTTCTGTCTTTCCTTTTTTTCTTCTTTTTTTTTTTTTGGTATAGTTTTTAGTGCTTGTTATCATTGGTGGATTTGTTTTTCGGTTTGGTTGCTCTCCTTTCCTCCCTCCCTCCCTCCCTCCCTCTCTCCCTCATTTCTCTCTTTCTTTTCTTTTTTCCTTCTGTCCTTCCTTCCTTCCTTCCTTTTTCCTCCCTTTTCTTCTGAGCCATGTGGCTGACAGGGTCTTGGTTCTCTGGCCGGGTGTGAGGCCTGAGCCTCTGGGGTGGGAGAGCTGAGTTCAGGACACTGGTCCACCAGAGACCTCCTGGCCCCACATAATTTCAAAAGGCAAAAGCTCTCCCAGAGATCTCCATCTCAATGCTAAGACCCAGCTCCACTCAACGACCAGCAAGCTACAGGGCTGGACACCCTATGCCAAACAACTAGCAAGACAGGAACACAACCCCACCCATTAGCAGAAAGAATGCCTAAAATAATAATAAGGCCACAGACACCCCAAAACACACCACCAGATGTGGACCTGCCCACTAGAAAGACAAGACAGCCTCATCCACCAGAACACAGGCACTAGTACCATCCACCAGGAAGCCTACACAACCCACTGGACCAACCTTACCCACTGGGAGTAGACACCGAAAACAACGGGGACGAACCTGCAGCCTGCGAAAAAGAGACCCCAAACACAGTAAGTTAAGCAAAATGAGAAGACAGAGAAACACACAGCAGATGAAGGAGCAAGGTAAAAACCCACCAGACCAAACAAATGAAGAGGAAATAGGCATCTACATGAAAAAGAATTCAGAGTAATGATAGGAAACATGATCCAAAATCTTGGAAATAGAATGGAGAAAATACAAGAAACGTTTAACAAGGACCTAGAAGAACTAAAGAGCAAACAATGATGAACAATACAATAAATGAAATTAAAAATTCTCTAGAAAGATTCAATAGCAGAATAACTGAGGGAGAAGAACGGATATGTGACCTGGAAGATAAAATAGTGGAAATAATTACTGCAGGGTAGAATAAAGAAAAAAGAATAAAAAGAATTGAGGACAGTCTCAGAGACTTCTGGGACATTAAATGCACCAACATTCGAATTATAGGGGTCACAGAAGAAAAAGAGAAAAAAAAGGGACTGAGAAAATATTTGAAGGGATTATAGTTGAAAACTTCCCTATTATGGGTAAGGAAATAGTCAAGTCCAGGAAGCACAGAGAGTCCCACACAGGATAAATTCAAGGAGAAACACGCCAAGACACATATTAATCAAACTATCAAAATTAAATACAAAGAAAAATATTAAAAGCAGCAGGGGAAAAGCAACAAATAACATACAAGGGAATCCCCAAAATGTTAACAGCTGATCTTTCAGCAGAAACTCTGCAAGCCAGAAGGGAATGACAGGACATATTTAAAGTGATGAAAGGGAAAAAACTACAAGCAAGATTACTCTACCCATCAAAGATCTCATTCAGATTCAATGGAGAAATTAAAACCTTTACAGACAAGCAAAAACTACGAGAATTCAGCACCACCAAACCAGCTTTACAACAAATGCTAAAGGAACGTCTCTGGCAGGAAACACAAGGAAAAGACTTACCAAAACAATTAAGAAAATGGTAACAGGAACATACATATCAATAACTACCTTACATGTAAATGGATTAAAAGCTCCAACCAAAAGACACAGACTGCAGAGGCCTCAACCAAGATGGCAGAGTAGAAGGACGTGCTCTCACTCCCTCTTGCAAGAACACCAGAATCACAATTAACTGCTGAACAGTCATCGAAAGGAAGACACTGGAACTCACCAAAAAAGGTACCCCACATCCAAAGACAAAGGAGAAGCCACAATGAGATGGTAGTAGGGGCGCAACCACAATAAAATCAAATCCCATAACTGCTGGGTGGGTGACTCACAGCCTGGAGAACACTTATACCACAGAAGTCCACCCACTGGAGTGAAGGTTCTGAGCCGCACGTCAGGCTTCTGAACGTGAGGGTCCGGCAATGGGAGGAGGAATTCCTAGAGAATCAGACATTGAAGCCTAGTGGGATTTGACTGCAGGACTCTGACAGGACTGGGGGAAACAGAGACTCCACTCTCGGAGGGCACACACAAAGTAGTGTGCACATCGGGACCCAGGGGAAGGAGCGGTGACCCCAAGGGAGACTGAACAGGCCTACCTACTAGTGTTGGAGGGTCTCCTGCAGAGGTGGGGCGTGGCTGTGGTGCACCGTGAGGACAAGGGCACTGGCAACAGAAGTTCTGAGAAGTACTCCTTGGCGTGAGCTCTCTCAGAGTCTGCCATTAGCCCCACCAAAGAGCCTGCAGGCTCCAGTGTTGGGTCACCTCAGGCCAAACAACCAACAGGGAGGGAACCCAGCCCCACCCATCAGCAGACAAATGGATTAAAGTTTTACTGAGCTCTGCCCACCAGAGCAACAGCCAGCTCTACCCACCACCAGTCCCTCCCATCAGGAAACTTGCAAAAGCCTCTTAGATACCCTTATCCACCAGAGGGCAGGCAGCAGAAGCAAGAAGAACTACAATCCTGCAACCTGTGGAACAAAAACCACATTCACAGAAAGATAGACAAGATGAAAAGGCAGAGGGCTATGTACCAGATGAAGGAACAAGATAAAACCCCGGAAAAACAACTAAATGAAGTGGAGATAGGCAACCTTCCAGAAAAAGAATTCCGAATAATGATAGTGAAGATGATACAGGACCTCGGAAAAAGAATGGAGGCAAAGATCGAGAAGATTCAAGAAATGCTTAACAAAGACCTAGAAGAATTAAAGAACTAACAAACAGACATGAACAAAACAATAACTGAAATGAAAACTACACTAGAAGGAATCAATAGAAGACTAACTGAGGCAGAAGAACGGAAAAGTGACCTGGAAGACAGAATGGTGAAATTCACTGCTGCTGAACAGAATAAAGAAAAAAGAATGAAAAGAAATGAAGACAGCCTAAGAGACCTCTGGGACAACATTAAATGCAACAACATTAGCATTATAGGGGTCCCAGATGGAGAAGAGAGAGAGAAAGGACCCAAGAAAATATTTGAAGAGATTGTAGTCGAAAACTTCCCTACTATGGGAAATAGCCACCAAAGTCCAGGAAGTGCAGAGCCCCATACAGGATAAACCCAAGGAGAAACACACTGAGACACATAATAATCAAATTGGCAAAAATTAAAGACAAAGCAAAATTATTGAAAGCCGCAAGGGAAAAATGACAAATAACATACAAGGGAATTCCCATAAGGTTAACAGCTGATTTCTACAGCAGAAACTCTACAAGCCAGAAGGGAGTGGCATGATATACTTAAAGTGATGAAAGGGAAGAACCTACAACCAAGATTACTCTACCCTGCAAGGATTTCATTCAGATTTGATGGAGAAATCAAAAGCTTTACAGACAAGCAAAGGCTAAGAGAATTCAGCACCACCAAACCAGCTCTACAACAAATGCTAAAGAAACTTCTCTAAGTAGGAAACACAAGAAAAAAAAAAAGCTACAAAAACAAACCCAAAACAATAAAGAAAATGATCACAGGAACATACATATCAATAATTACCTTAAATGTGAATGGATTAAATGCACCAAGCAAAAGACACAGGCTCGCTGAATAGATACAAAACCAAGACCCATATATAGGCTGTCTACAAGACACCCAATTCAGACCCAGGGACACATACAGACTGAAAGTGAGGGGATGGAAAAACATATTCCATGCAAATGTAAATCAAAAGAAAGCTGGAGTAGCAATACTCATATCAGATAAAATAGACTTTAAAATAAAGAATGTTACAAGAGACAAGGAAGGACACTATATAATGATCAAGGGATCAACCCAAGAAGAAGATATAACAATTATAAATACATATGCACCCAACATAGGAGCACCTCAATACATAAGGCAACTGCTAACAGCTATAAAAGAGGAAATCGACAGTAACACAATAATAGTGAGGGACTTTAACACCTCACTTACACTAATGGACAGATCATCCAAGATGAAAATAAATAAGGAAACAGAAGCTTTAAATGACACAATAGACCAGATAGATTTGATTGATATTTATAGGACATTCCATCCAAAAACAGCAGATTACACCTTCCTCTCAAGTGTGCATGGAACATTCCCCAGGAATCACATCTTGGGTCACAAATCAACCCTCAGTAAATTTAAGAAAATTGCAATCATATCAAGCATCTTTTCTGACCACAACGCTATGAGATTAGAAATGAACTACAGGGAAAAAAACGTAAAAAACACAAACACATGGAGGCAAAACAATACGTTACTCAATAACCAAGAGATCACTGAAGAAATTAAAGAGGAAATCAAAAAATAACTAGAGACAAATGACAATGAAAACACAACGATTCAAAACCTATGGGAAGCAGCAAAAGCAGTTCTAAGAGGGAAATTTATAGCTATACAAGCCTACCTCAAGAAACAAGAAAAATCTCAAATAAACAATCTAACCCTACACCTAAAGGAACTAGAGAAAGAAGAACAAACAAACCCAAAGTTAGCAGAAGGAAAGAAATCATAAAGATCAGAGCAGAAACAAATGAAATAGAAACAAAGAAAAAAATAGCAAATATCAATAAAACTAAAAGTTGGTTTTTTGAGAAGATAAACAAAATTGATAAACCATTATCCAGACTCATCAAGAAAAAGAGGAAGAGGACTCAAATAAATAAAATTAGAAATGAAAAAGGAGAAGTTACAACAGACACCGCAGAAATACAAAGCATCCTAAGAGACTACTGCAGCAACTCTATGCCAATAAAATGGACAACCTGGAAGACATGGACAAATTCTTAGAAAGGTATAACCTTCCAAGACTGAACAAGGAAGAAATACAAAATATGAACAGACCAATCACAAGTAATGAAATTGAAACTGTGATTAAAAATCTTCCAACAAACAAAAGTCCAGGACCAGATGGCTTCACAGGTGAATTCCATCAAACATTTAGAAAAGGGCTAACACCCATCCTTCTCAAACTCTTCCAAAATATAGCAGAGAGAGGAACACTCCCAAACTCATTCTATGAGGCCACCATCAGCCTTATATCAAAACCAGACAAAGATGTCACAAAGAAGGAAGCCTACAGGCCAATATCACTAATAAACATAGACGGAAAAATCCTCCACAAGACACTAGCAAACAGAATCCAACAGCACATTAAAAGGATCATACACCGTGATCAAGTGGGGTTTATCCCAGGAATGCAAGGATTCTTCAATATACACAAATCAATCATTGTGTTAAACCATATTAACAAATTGAAGGATAGAAACCATATGATCATCTCAACAGATGCAGGAAAAGCTTTCGACAAAATTCAACACCCATTTATGATAAAAAACTCTCCAGAAAGTAGGCATAGAGGGAACTTTCCTCAACATAATTAAGGCCATATATGACAAACCCTCAGCCAACATCGTTCTCAATGTTGAAAAACTGAAAACATTTCCTCTAAAATCAGGGACAAGACAAGGATGTCCACTCTCACCACTATTATTCAACATAGTTTTGGAAGTCCTAGCCACAGCAATCAGAGAAGAAAAAGAAATAAAAGAAATGCAAATCAGAAAAAAAGAAATAAAAGAAATGCAAATCAGAAAAGAAGAAATAAAACTGTCCCTGTTTCCAGATAACATGAAAGTATACATAGAGAATCCTAAAGATGTTACCAGAAAACTATAGAGCTAATCAATGAATTTGCTTAAGTAGCAGGACACAAAATTAATGCACAGAAATCTCCTGCATTCCTGTACACTAACAACGAAAAATCTGAAAGAGAAATTAAGGAAACATTCCCATTTACCACTGCAACAAAAAGAATAAAATACCTAGGAATAAGCCTACCTAAGGAGACAAAAGACTTGTATGCAGAATACTAGAAGACACTGATGAAAGAAATCAAAGATGATTCAAACAAATGGAGAGATATACCATGTTCTTGGACTGGAAGAATGAGCATTGTGAAAATGACTCTACTACCCAAAGCAATCTACAGATTCAACACAATCCCTATCAAACTATCAATGGCATTTTTCACAGAACTAGAACAAAAAAATTTCACAATTTGTATGGAAACACAAAAGACCCCGAATAGCCAAAGCAATCTTGAGAAAGAAAAACAGAGCTGGAGGAATCAGGCTCCCAGACTTCAGACTATACTACAAAGCTAGAGTAATCAAGACAGTATGGTACTGGCACAAAAACAGAAATATAGATCAATGGAACAGGATAGAAAGCCCAGAGATAAACCCACACATATATGGTAAATTTATCTTAGATAAAGGGGGCAAGAATATACAATGGAGAAAAGACAGCCTCTTCAATAAGTGGTGCGGGGAAAACTGGACAGCTACGTGCAAAAGAATGAAATTAGAACACTCCCTAACACCATACACAAAAATAAACTCAAAATGGATTAAAAAGTTATATTTAAGGCCAGACAGTATTAAACTCTTAGAGGAAAACATAGGAAGAACACTATATGACATACATCACAGCAACATCCTTTCTGACCTACCTCCTAGAGAAGTGGAAATAAAAATAGAAATAAACAAATGGGACCTAATGAAACTTAAAAGCTTTCGCACAGCAAAGGAAACCATAAACAATACGAAAAGACAACCCTCAGAATGGGAGAAAATATTTGCAAACAAAGCAACTGACAAAGGATTAATCTCCAAAATATACAAGCAGCTCATGCAGCTCAATATCAAAAAAATAAACAACCCAATCCAAAAATGGGAGGAAGATCTAAATAGACATTTCTCCAAAGAAGATATACAGATTGCCAACAAACATATGAAAGGATGCTCAACATCACTAATCATTAGAGAAATGCAAATCAAAACTACAATGAGGTATCACCTCACACTGGTCAGAATGACCGTCATCAAAAAATCTATAAAGAAATGCTGGAGAGGGTGTGGAGAAAAGGGAACCCTCTTGCACTGTTGGTGGGAATGTAAATTGATACAGCCACTATGGAGAACAGTATGGAGGTTCCTTAAAAAACCAAAAATAGAACTACCATATGACCCAGCCATCCCACTCTTGGGCATATACCCTGAGAAAACCATAATTCAAAAAGAGACATGTTCCACGATGTTCATTGCAGCTCTATTTACAATAGCCAGGATATGGAAGCAACTTAAGTGTCCATCGACAGATGAATGGATTAAGAAGATGTGGCACATATATACAATGGAGTTATTTGTAGTGAGGTGATGGACCTAGAGTCTGTCATACAGTGTGAAGTAAGTCAGAAAGAGAAAATGAAATACCGTATGCTAACACATATATATGGAATTTAAGGGAAAAAAATGTCATGAAGAACCTAGAGGTGAGACAGGAATAAAGACACAGACCTACTAGAGAATGGACTTGAGGATACGGGGAGGGGGAAGGGTAAGCTGGGACAAAGTGAGAGAGTGGCATGGACATATATACACTATCAAATGTAAAATGGATAGCTAGTAGGAGCAGCTGCATAGCACAGGGAGATCAACTTCATGCTTTGTGACCACCTAGAAGGCAGGATAGGGAGGGTGGGAGGGAGATGCAAGAGGGAGGAGATATGGGGATATATGTATACATATAGCTGATTCAGTTTGTTATATAGCAGAAACTAACACACCATTGTAAAGCAACTATACTCCAATAAAGATGTTAAAAATATATAAAAAATAAATAAATAAAATAAAATAAAATGGCAACAAGATGATAAGACAGGTGGAAACAAATCTTACAAGAAATGTATAAAACCTTTATAAGAAAAACATTAAAACATGCCTAAAGCACACAGACACACACACATGCACACACACAAGATTTTTAGTATACCATGTTTTTGAATAAAAAGATTCAAAATTGTAAAGATTTCAGTGCTACCTGAGGTAATTTGTAAATTAATGTGGCTCCTATTAAAATATTAGCAGTGTTTTCCCTTTGAGTTGCCTTTCTCCTGACCTCAAGCAAATTGAATTTGTCTTGACAAGTAGGACAATGGCTTTTTGAATTTTTTCTTTCTCCCTCTACTCAGTCAGAACTTGGACTAATTTGAGCATGAGGTCAAGAAGATTAATACACTTTTAATGAAGGATGAAAAAAGAAATAAGGGAGGGAGAGAGAGAGAGAAAGAGAAGGAATGACAAGGGAAAGAACAAATGGATTCTAGAGTTCATATACAAATTGAAATAAGAAAAATCAGCCAGAAAATCTCTTGGAAGAACAATGAAGGTATCAGATACTAAAACATTATAAAACCTCAATAATTACCACAGCGTGGGGTGTATATATAATGTTACATAGAAGAGAACAGAAAATCCATGAACAGACCCAAATATATATAAGAATTTAGTATATAATAAAGACAGCATGTCAAATCAGGGGGGTAAGGATGAACCTTTAAAAAAATGAGACACTTGGTTGAATTCTGATACAATTGGAAGTCTCTGTGAAGAGTTACCTTTCAAAGTGATATTACTTAAAATGTGTTTCTCAGGCCATGTCATCAGAAAAATCAGTGACATGTTGTAATGCAGATTCTGAGGCTCCATTTGAGTCATCCACTGAATTAAATACTTTTGAGGTTGCTCCTGATAACTTGCACATTACCAAGTTTCCCAGATGATTCTGATGCACATAAGTTTGGGAACTACTGCTGTAAAGGGTCAGACTTGGCAGAGGGTAGCATAACAATGACACAGTCTCTTCACCTTGTGGGCAGCTGTATCTATCCTGCTACCTCAGCTCGCCCTCCTTTCTTCCCACTAGGTCTACAACCATTATATCTGGGCAACTAAAGGCAACTGAAAAGGGCATTGAGGACTTCCCTGGCGGGGCGGTGGTTAAGAATCCACCTGCCAATGCAGGGGACATGGGTTCGAGCCCTGGTGCAGGAAGATCCCACATGCCGCGGAGCAACTAAGCCCCCATGCCACAACTACTGAGCCTGCGCTCTACAGCCCGCGAGCCACAACTACTGAAGCCCACGTGCCACAACTACTGAAGCCCGCACGCCTAGAGCCCGTGCTCCGCCACCGCAGTGAGAAGCCCGTGCACTGCAACGAAGAGTAGCCCCTGCTCGCGCAAACTAGAGAAAGCCTGCGTGCAGCAACGAAGACCCAATGCCGCCAAAAAAAAAAAAATTAAATTAAATTTTAGAAAAGGGCATTGTCCCCACCTATTTTGTTTGAATGAAATATATAAAATCCTCTTTCAAATCCTTAGTTTAGCTAAGGTTGGAATTTCTTTAAAGAAATGTTCAGTAGAAAATAAAACAAATGCAAAGTTAAACAAATGGTTTTGGTTACTTAGTGCTGATTTCTTATTCTCACTTATCTAAAAGCTGAGCGTCAGGGTGACTAGGGCTGGAAAATGCAGGTGTTGTAACTAGAACTTATCACCCATGGAATTTAACATTTATTTGTGTGGTTTTGTTTTTAATGAGTGTCTCCTTCACTAAAATGTAAGGTCATAAGGATGAAGACCATGAGTGCTTTCCTCCTCCCTGTATCCCAGCATCTAGCACAGTGACAACCACAGAGAATGGGCCCCTGGAAAATATTGGCTGTATAACAAATAAACTTATTCCCAGTTCTGTTAATTTTTAAGGTTGTCCAGGGTGGGTATTTGAGTGAATGCTGGGGAAAGATATTCAATAAGACAAATAATAACAGCTAATATTTACTGAGAGTATTTTGTATACCTATATATTACAGGCATACACATTACATGCATTATCTCAGTTTACTTTCATACAATCTTAGAAAGTAGATACCATTATTTTCCTTATTTTAAAGAGGACAAAAGCAAATATCTAGTTCAAAGTCATTTGGCTTGGAAGTGGCAGAGTTGAAATCAATACTTGGTCTTTTCTGACTCTTAAGAGTCTGAGCTCTTAAGCACTAAATTCGACTGCTTCAGTCTTCTTATTGACGTTTGTTTGAACCGACTTCACGTTCATGTCTGGTGGAATTATGTCCTGCTAGGACCTTCTTAGTTTTTTCTATCCTAGCTTTTGGGCTTCCAGATCATCTTTTCTGGACCCAACTGGGCTGTGTTTCTTTGCAGCTGCCTGGGCCCTCTTACATCCCTACCTTGTATCCTGGACCTTGAACTGCAGGATGATGAAGAAGCCTATGATCTGGCCTCCTCCATCCTGCCCTTATCTTGTGGTTAGTGCCTTCACCTCTTCTGGGCAATTCTGGGTTCCTGAAAATCCAACAGCTACCTTTATTCCATTTGTTTTTGGATTCAATTACACACAGGCTAGTGGAATCTGATTTCATCTTATCTAGCATTTGAGCCCTGTCTCACTGAGCACCTAGGTAGCCTTGATGGGAAGACAACCCTCTTTCGCTGGAGCCTACCTGTTCCTAATAATGTCCCTCTGAAGGCCAGAAGCAGATTCCCCATGTCTTCCTAATTTGAAGACTCACCCTTCTTTTAGGAATGCCAATGAGGTTTTTACTCTCTGAGGAAAGCTTCAGGATCTCAGTCTGTGTGGGGGACAGAGTTGACTAACAGATACTGTGTCTAATAAATTTGCCTTGAGATTACGTACCTCTACAAGATTCTCTTTGATGGTTTGCCATCTAAAGAAGTGGTTTCATAGAGTGTCATCATTATTCAAAATTCTATCAGTCTTGGAGAGCAATAACTAATTAATTCCCAGGTTGGAAAATGGCTTATTTTTTTCAATGTACTTGTCAATTTTCATCATTGGACTGATAAACTGTTTCATACTGTGCTACAGATGATTGATACTATTTCTGCCAACACAATATTCAGTCATAGCAAATATTTTAAGCAAAGGAGATAATTTCAATTATTAATTAGGAGGGAGTGATTTACATATTTTGGGAGGAAGTTGTTAAATCAGCTTGCCTATGATCCACGTACTTCATCTACGGGGGCTGGGGTGGGGTTGAGGGACTCTTCCAGGGAAAAGAAAAGAAGGCAGTTGACTGATTTAGCCCCCTTGTCAATGGACTCCAGACCAAGAGACGGATGATATTTGCTAGGAGGAAGAGTCCTTGACTATAATATGTTCTTAGTATATATTCTTGGCTAAAGGATCACTTAAAGTAAATAAACCCAGAATCTATGGATTTATGAGACAAGACTCCTTGGACAATGTCACATAGGCCAAATAACTCTCTGGCATATAAAATGAAGGTGTTTCATGGGAAGAAAGGGCTCAGAACCACACAGTCTTCCCCAGACCGCTTTGTGCTTTGTCCCTCTGTAGTGCTTGTACTCTTGAAATGGTTAGCAAAACGATACTAGATGATATTTCTGCTTCATGTGATTTGATTGGAAAATTTGATTCTATATGGTAGTACATTTATTTATTCTCACAACCACCAAGTTGGATATTATTTATTTCATTTTGTAAATGAAGAGTCTGAAACTTAGAGAAGTTAAGAAACCTCGCCAAATTTGCACAGCTATTTAATAGGGGTACATACTCAGTGTCATTTATTTCTAAAGCTTATTCTTTCTATCATAACTTTTTCTAGTTTAAATACACTATTAGTTTGAGTTTTAAATGCTACTGCATTTGGAAAGAAGCCAGATGATTCAAAAGTAGAGATAATGGGCCTTTAAATCATTTTCAATGTCAAATTATTTCTTTCTTCAATGGTAAAGTTGCTATGGTGGTGGCTAGAAGTCCGGTTTTACAGACAGCATATGAAAGAGTACAATGAAACAATACATAGTAAGACCTCAAGTGGCTGTCTCAGAGGGTATGTTTAATAGTGTGAGATAATATCAAAGAATTGATGTCCTTTGTGCAGAGAGATCACTTTCTCACCTAAACATATAATGGCTTAGCAACCTTCACAGCTGTGAATTTGAAAGCACCTGAAGCAGGCTAGATAGGAAAGCCATTCCAGGATAAAATGGGCAGCAGGGATTTTGGAGGTAGATTCAGCAATTTGCCCAATCCTGCATTGTAATATGAAAAAAAAAAAGAGTTATGTAAATATAGTCAAGAGGGGAAATCCGCTAATATGAGAACTCTGAGAAGTTATGCTTAGAAGGACTAGAGAGACTCTACAATTGAGCTAAAATTGATAGTTTTAGTGCAAGGACATGGAAGATTAGCTGCAAATTATGCATAATGAGGAACACTAAATATAAAAAGGAAATGCTCTAAAGAAAAATCAGGTTCTAGTGCTGAAAAGAACAAGAACAGACAATTCTCAGAAAAAGAAATGACAGTGGATAATAAAATACAGAAACTCCAACCTTTCTAATAATAATTTTAATCAAATTATCAACAATTAAAAAAAGGAAATAATCAATTTTGCTCTTCAGGAGGTAAAATTCACAGTGGAGATTTAGGTCCTAGTGGGAGTTTAAATAGGCATCATCTTTCTGGAAAGCAACTTAGGAATGTGTATTAAAAGCCTTAAAAGGCTTAAACATGTTTATATTTTTGATTAAGTCTGACATTAATTTATCTGAAAGAAAAATATATACCAGGATATGTATTGTGATTTATTTATAATAGTAAAAATTGAAAACAGCTGAAAGGAGCAATACAAATTATTAAACCTAATCATATGGCAAAAACATATTTTACAGGTATAAAATACATGTTCTCCTTAATAAGGTGTGAAGATGTACCCAGAGTATTATTTTTATAATAAAAATGGTACTCTGCAAAAAAATTTTGGTAGCCAAAATAAGCAGACTGGGAATATAGTTTTCTTTTAAAAAGCCGCTTTTAGAATTCCTTTCGGGCAATAAATCTTCCAAGATTGCCTTCCCAGAGAGTGTTCTGATTGCCAAAGGAGACTAGGGGAATCATGTTCCTAGAATTCAGATTTAGAAAGAATAACAGGCAGGACTAAAAAGATTCTTCAATAAAGGAGACTTTCCAATAAAGCACAATATGGGATTGCTCCTTTAGGTAAGACAAGGAGAATAGATTACTCAAACTTTCATTTATATTGTAAAAATGACTTTATTAATAATGGCAACAACAAAATAGTGAAATACCATATGACAATAATTGGAGTTCTAATATCCATTACTTAAAAAATGCATGATGACAAACAGTTTCTGTGAATTCAGTTATACTTTAAATTATTGACATTTTGTCAACTGCAATAACATCTACATATATTTGAAAATAGAGGCTTGCATATGCATGAGACACTCTGCTTATTCTGCCTATAATCAAAGTTTGTAGTAGTAAATGAATTCACAGATACCTTACAATAATCCCAGGACCTCCCAGAAGGAATGGGAAACACTTGTATAGATTGGTGACAAGATAAACTGGAAAAATCCTCTTGGCCTTCTTCTGTTAGAAGCACACTAGCGTCAAGATAATTTAATCATGATTGGTGTATCAGAAATGGCATAATTTCTGATATCAGCAGAATACTGGGAGAACAAACTTTGGCAACTAATGTGGTAACTAATCGTTTTAGTTGCTCTGTGGCTCTCTTTCCATCTAGTGAATCAATGGTATTGCTTGCTTCTGAGGACAGGGAAAAAAGAAGGTTAGCCAGACCCATGGGCTGAAAGCTAATCTGAAGTGCTTAATAGATTTTTTTTAACTTACAGAAGGCACACTCATCTTAAATGAAGAAGCTTTTGATTTATAAGAACAAGTTTAAAGGCAAAGAAGTTGTGTTTTGAAATCCAGAGGGACCTGGATTGGAAAATCAGGCCAGAGCTTGGACGACTAAAGCACAGAGTTCATAAAATATTAAATACAACATAGGAAGGGATGAAGGCTATGTATGAGGAGTTTATAGTACAGAAAGGTCAAGAAACAAAACACCACCATTTTTCTGGGCTAGAAGGAGGATCCTGAAAAGAAAGAGAAAGAAAGTGTATTTGTCTGTGTGGGCTGCCATAACAAAATACCGCAACTTAAGCTAATAGACGTTTATTTTCTCACAGTTCTGGAGGCTAGAAGTGTAAAAGCAAGATGCCAAGATGGTTGGTTCCTGGTGAGGACTCTCTTCCTGGCTTGCAGAGAACCATCTTCTCAAGGTGTCCCCATATGGCATCTTTTCTGTACACACACACATACACACACACACACACAGATCACTGGTATCTTTTTGTCTTCTTATAAGGACACCAGTCTTATTGGATTAGCACTCATTTAACCTTAATTAGTTTTTAAAGACCCTATATTCAAATATAGTCATAGGGTTAGAACTTCAATGTATGAATTTTGAGGGGACACAGTTCAGACCATAACAGGTAGAGAAGAGAAAAAAGAATTAGGTGTAGATGGAGTACCCCCATCTACCTCCTCCAAGAGAAGACCTGGAATGAAGTGTTGAGGGTATCAGGGTGAGCAATCAATCAATCATGTCTATGTGATGGAGCCTTGATGAAAGCTCTGGACACAGAGACTCAGGTGAGCTTCCCTGGTTGGCAATACTCCATGCATATTGTCACACTTCAGGGCTGGGAAGGCAACACACCATGACTACATAGGGAGAGAACACTGGAAACTCCAAAACTGGTGCTCACTCATTCTTCCCTTGCCTGTTTTTACTTTGTATCCTTTCCTTGTAATAAACCATAACTATAACTGCTTACAGTGAGGTGTGTGAGCTCTCCTAGTGAATTACCGACTTTGAGGGTGGCTTTGGGGACCCGCTGACCTTGCAGTTGGTCTTAGAAGAGGGGGTGATTTGTGGGGTTCTGCTGCTCCCTTTAACTCTTCATTTGTCTAACTGACGTAGAGGACCCAAGAAGAAAGGTACAGATTCGTAGAGGAGGGACAATTTATTGGATGACACACTCCTTCAACGTTTTAAGTCTTACAGAGTTTCCTCTTGTGCTTATGAGAGTGTGCTAACTAGAATCTCAATATTTGTCCCTTTGCCATTGTAAAACTTCTGATATCCCCCTGGTTCTTCAATAAACACCCACCCACACACACACACACACACCACACGCACAAACTTCTGTCTGTTTATATAGCTAATGTTTGGTCAGTTCTGGCCAACTGGCTGTGTTGGCAAAGGGAGAACAAGGCCAGATTGTTTCTATTCCTTTTCAAGTTCTCTTGGTGAAGAGAGTGAAGATGACATTGGCTCCTTGAGGTAGGACATAATACAAAAATCCACTAACGGCAAGAGGTGGAAGTTATCATTCAGAAATGGGAGAAGAGAGTCCTTGTCCCATTTTAAACTTAACTTTTATGACAAGGTCAAAATAATTTTTTAAAGGTTCTAGCTTTCAATTTATTACACATTCCAAAATAATTTTAAAACTAAAGTTACATTTTCTAACTCTCCCTAGAGAAGAGTTTAAATGTATTCTTTTGCTCTCCTTAGAATGGCAATATTTGTATATTTTTCTCTCTCTAAATTAATGGCCTAATTTTTATGTCCCTCACATTCTAGCAAATTAAATATATTGCTTTTAGTCTTGCTAAAAGTAAATAATATTAGCATCAGGCTAAATTATGAATTGTGATGGCATAGTTCTGGATGAAGAACTCTATTTACTGATTTTCCCGTGTCTTAATACAAAACAGTGGGAGAGAGAAAATAATAAATAGATATATATGCACATAAAAATAAACACCAGTAAAAATGTATGAAACATGATAGCAGTGAACAGAAGATTAAAATTTAAAGAGACTTACAAGATAACCTTTAGTATCAGGGAATTGTAGTCAGTCAAAAAACAAGTACACAAGCTCTGGAACATTACTATTCGCTTTCTATACTCATTGGCCTTCATCCTTTCATTAACCCATGTTAGAGCATTCAAAGATTGGCTAAGAGCTGAGAGCATTCAATGATTAGTATCTATGAAAGACAAACGCTAGTTATTTTATAATAGTAATGGTAACAAAATATATAATAGCTGGTGTTGTCAGTCATTGTGCTAGATGCCTTTCCAGGATTACCTCAGTAAATATTTATCAACCAATCCTTCAAATCAATCTAATGATAGAGCCTGCTCTTTTAACAGATATGCTGTATACATTCTTAGGAACATGAACAATATCTGATAATGATATCACGGTTTAGTGTATAAAGCTCTTTTACTTTTATTATCTCATTCAATTTTTACAGCTAGTTGTAAAGACTCTCTCTCCTGTTACTTTAATCTCTGGGCTCAGAGATTTTGATTTTTGAGTGACTACTCTAAGGTTGTAACTGGCAGAGTGTAACTTGAATCCAGATCTTTAAAATCTATTTCAAGTGCCATTTTCATTGTACCATAACTGGCTTTCTATGTGGCTACAAGTCAAGACAATATTAACTGGTTTAAAATTAGTATAGGTAAACTTCACATGTTTTAAGTATATAAATCAATGTGTTAACAAGAGCAAAATAACTAAGCTTCCACTAGTTATTGCTCACTAGACTTTTTGAATTTTTTTGTTAATCTTCAGCTGGATTCCCAGTGAAAAGAGTCAATAGGAAAATGGAGAGAATAACATTGACCAGGAATTGGTAAGCTTTTTCTGTAGTGGACTAGCTAGCTAGACCATAATGTCTCCAGTTTCCACTGAAACTTCTCAATTCTGCTGTTGTGTGGAGGCGACATAGATAATATGTAAATGAATGGGCCTGACCATATTCCAATAGAACTTTATTTACAAAACCAAGCAGCTGGCTGGATTTAACCCACAGTGCACAGTTTGCTAACCCCTAAGAGCTAAGAGGCTGAAAATAATCTCGAGTGGCTGCAGTTGTGGTCCTTAATCACCCACAACATATTCCTGAGAACTCTAACTTTTTTCTAATGTTGTCATCTAAAGATTGCAAATAAATCTTAAATCACCCAACTCGTGTAAAATATAGCTACCAATTCTAAGAAAAAATGTATCTTACAAATAGAGAGCTAAATTACCTAGCTTCAAAACTGGACTTCTGCTTCCCTGGTGGCACAGTGGTTGAGAGTCTGCCTGCCGATGCAGGGGACACAGGTTCGTGCCCCGGTCCGGGAAGATCCCACATGCCGCGGAGCGGCTAGGCCCGTGAGCCATGGCTGCTGAGCCTGCGCGTCCGGAGCCTGTGCTCCGCAATGGGAGAGGCCACAACAGTGAGAGGCCCACGTACTGCAAAAAAAAAAAAAAAAAAAAAAAAAAAAAAAAAAACTGGACTTCTGCTACAGAATTTGCCTTTAAAAATTAATTAGGACGTAGTACACTCATTCTACTTCTCTTTTTTTCCTTTCTCCTGTGATCTAAAGTTTTCTATTGCTTATATATGCTTTGGCTTGGCATATTCTAAAACTGACTTAGTAACCCACCACACTCTGCCCATTTCAATTCTAATTGGGCTGTTCATCAAGACTCTGATGAACAACCCACATTATTTTTCAATAACTGCCCTCAATCTCTCTCCCTGTTTTCATATTCTCTATTCGTGTTCCATAATTGGCCACTTACAGGGAGGATGCATCGATCTGCAGTCAGGGATAAGGACATCTACATCTCTCGAGATAACATGTGCTGAGTTGTATTAGATAATACTGTATTTCTAATGTGTACATATCTTATTTCCTGTATTATACTGTAAGCTACTTTAGGGCAGGATTCATTTCTGTCTTTATATGACAAAGCCTAGGGTAGTTTTACTTAATAAATATTTGCTGAATGAATGGTTGGGTTTAATTTAGAGACTGCTATGTGAAATAAGTCAGAGAAAGACAAATACTGTATGATATCACTTAAATGTGGAATCTAAAAAGTAAAACTAGTGAATATAACAAAACAGAAACAGACTCACAGATATAGAGAACAAACTAGTAGGACCAGTGGGGAGAGGGAAGGAGGAGGGGCAAGAGAGGGGTAGGGAATTTTAAAAAAGGGTTACTATGGGATTATATGACATCATGTGTGTGAAACTTTTGAAAATTTTAAGGCACTATAGAATTTAAAAAATCTTTCACTCATTAAAAAAAAGAAAAAAAATTACCCTGAAGAAAATTTCACTGTTTAAATCTAAAAAAAAAAAACCCTCCCCCCCCAAAACCCCCCAAAAACAAGAGATTGTGGAGAATGCTTTTAAAATAACAGACAGGTATTTTAGAATGTTCTATGTCCTCAGTGCAGGAAAATGAATTGGGTCAATCAGTGCAGGCAGAATCTTTATTAACGGAGATGTAAGAGACATTAACTCGACTCTACCCTCAAAAAATTCTTTAATGGAATTGGAGAGGCTAAGCCTACAAAAATGCTGAGAATAAAAAATAAACATGGTATGTTCCCAGTGGTTCCTTCAAAATAATGTTTCTAGGGTAAACTAATGTGAAACATTAAGTTGCATTTTCAATGGCTGCCGAATAATAAATGTTTATTAAGTCATCCAACAAATACTGATTGAGAATTACTGTGCACCAATGCCTGTTTTAGGCACTGGTCTACGGCAGTAAACAAAAGACAAAAATATTTGCCCTCACAGATCTTACATTCTTGTAGAAAAAGAAAGACATTAAAAAAAGATAAGGACAGTATGTCATGAAGCGTACCAGAATATGCCACCCCAACATACGCCTATTAGGCATGTGGATTATTTTGAGCCAAAAGCCATTAAGAAGCAGCAGATACAAGAGAAGCTCTAAAAACAGAGCACAGGTTTTCCTTTTGTAAAGGAAATTTACACTTATAAAAGAAATTTCTATTTGTAAAGATGCCTCCCTCTCCTATACCTGGAAGAGGAGGACTCTTAACTTCTATAAATGGAGAAGGCACCGACTTAAGTCTGCATAACAAACCTTACTAAAAAGCCCTTGTTTACCCTACCTTTCCTGGTGACATTCCCATAATTTGTCTTCACCATGCAGAAGCCTCTAACACCTTTTCCGTTGTTTTAGTGTGAGATGGTACATAAGCCCAAGTTCTAACCACCTCTTTGGGTCACTCATTGCTGGTTGCTCCCATTTGTACATGCACAATGCACATGTTAATTAACTTCTGTTTGTTTTTCTCTTGTTTATTTGTTTTTGGGCAGTCTAACTTACAAGGCCCTTGCTGGAGAAACTAAAATGTTTTTTTCCTCTCCTAGAGTTGTATGTCAGATAGTGACAAGTGCTACAGAGAAAAATAAATTTTAAAAACTAAAAGGCAGCTTTAGGGGAGGGTTGGAATTTAAAATAAGGTAGCCAGGGAAAGCCTCACTAAGAAAGTGTCATTTCATTTAAGACTTGAAAGAAGTGAGGAAGTGAGCCATGCAGATATCTGCAGGGAAGCATTCCAAGCAGAGGGAACAGCCAGTGCAAAGAGCCTGAGGTAGCAGCTTGCCTAGCATTTTCAAGGAATGAACAGGTATCCAGAGTGGCTGAAGAGTAGTAAATAAGGAGGTAAAATCACAGGAGATGGAGTCAAAGAGGCAGTGGGCTTTGTGAAGTCCGTGGCTCTTTTTTCTGAATGAGATGGAAAGCCAGTGGAGAGTTTTAGGAAGAGGAGTAATGTGACCTAATAATATTTCAGGTCATCAGGAAGGAATTATGATGTAGGAGGGGGCATTGGAGGTATGAGGAGAAAGATGGAGGTATGAAATAGTCATCTAACAGAATGGGAGAGTGAATGAAGCAGGATTCCTCAATAGGATCACTCTGGCTATTGTGTTAGGGCAAATCTACCAAGAGGCTATTACCATAGCCTACATGAGAAATATGATGGTTTGGACCAGATTGGTGACACTGGAGGTTATGAGAAGTAGTTAGATTCTGTATTTATTTTGAAGATAGAACCAATGGGACTTGCTTACAGATAAGATACAAAGTGTAAAATAAAACCAAAGATAATACCAAGGTTTTTTGTTTTGTTTTTTACCTAAACAACTGGAAGAATGAAGTTGCCATTTACTGAAATAGCATAGGGGAGATGTGAAAATTGCTGGTTGTGGAGAGGAGTGTATCAGGAGCTTCTTCCATACATGTTAAGGTTGAGATATCAACTAGGCATACAAATGGAGATGCTGGATGTACAAACTGATAGAGATGAAAAATGAGATGGAGATTTAAAGTTGGAATCATCAGCATACAGATATTTAAGGTGGTGAGGTTGGATGTAATCAGCAAGGGAGAGAGAGTAGGCTAGAAAAGTTAAGATTAAGAAGTAGAAAAATATGACAAACTTCAAGCAGGAATTCAAAGGCAAGTCCAGCGTGGCTGTAGATAAAGCTGTGAGAGTTTCGAGGACAGGAAGGAGCTGGCCAGAGCAGCCAGGAAGCACAGGTATCTTATATGAGATATTTTCATTCCTTCCTTCCTCTTCCTAAGGGACCCTTGCTGATTCTGGGTTGGAGGTTCTTACGACTTTTCTCAGTACAGGAGTGTAAGACAATAATCATGTCTTCCTCAGGTCACAATGTTGCAAAATCATTTTGTTTACCTGATTCAGAATATGCTTATCGATTCAACTGAGAGAAATGGTCACAGGAAGAAACAGTACCAATATGGCTATGCTTCTAAAACCCAGTCCTGAAATGTCTGAAAGCTATTACCCAGCCTACATCCAGATATTTTCCCACCTTAATTCACGATTCCAGTGTTCCAACAACCTTAGACCAGTCTTTAATCAAATCATTTGATTTCTTTCTTTTTTCTTTTTTTTTTTTTGGAAAGAAGGTTTATTCAGGGAGATAAACACTCCACAGACAGAGTGTGGCCATCTCAGAAGGTGACAGGCCGATTATTTGATTTCTATTCATTGGTTATTTTCACAAAGTTATATGCTCTATCTCAATTACACTTTTGTATATTTTGATGTTCTGTGAATATTCTAGAAAAATTATACTTTAAACATCCTCCCATGATATGCCAAGAACTTTTTTAGAAGTACTTGAGGGCAGAGTGAGGTGCCCCTGAGAACTTAGAGATAAAGGAGATGAGTTTGTCTTCTGAGAAAAAAATGACTTAAATCAGCACAAGATGGGAGGAGATAGAATGTCTTTCAGCCCCAGAACAGCTCCCTGACCAGGGACAGCTAACTTGGCTCAATCCAAAATATTTATATCTAAGTAAAAACAGTATCAAAAGAACTTGGGGGGCTTCCCTGGTGGCGCAGTGGTTGAGAATCTGCCTGCTAATGCAGGGGACACGGGTTCGAGCCCTGGTCTGGGAGGATCCCACATGCCACGGAGCAGCTAGGCCCGTGAGCCACAACTACTGAGCCTGCGCGTCTGGAGCCTGTGCTCTGCAACAAGAGAGGCCGCCATGGTGAGAGGCCCGCGCGCCGTGATGAAGAGTGGCCCCCGCTTGCCACAACTGGAGAAAGCCCTCGCACAGAAACGAAGACACAACACAGCAAAAATAAATAAATTAATTAATAATAAAAAAAATTTAAAGACACAGAAGGAAATTAAAACCTCTCATAATCACTTGTTAATATTTAAAAAAAAAAAAAAAAGAACTTGGGGACAAGCAGAGAAAGTGAAGCAGTGATTGAATTTAGGAAACTTGAGAATTCTAGAGCCATACTTTGCTGTGAGGTTAGCATACTTCAGTTGGTCAAATCCTCCTCAGGAATATCCACCTCCTTTTACCTTATGCCTTGCTAAGACAGCCACATTCTGATTAATATTTTGGGGGAAGGAGGTGCTTTGAGTAGTATAATTGATCGTTTTGGTCACTGATAATGGATTACAAGCCTCTCCATGAAAGAAACAATTGCATTGTGGCTTCCATGGAAGTCTGGAGTGAGGTTAGCATTAGTCCACTGACCAGAGACTTATTATCAACGGGTGCTGAGAAGTCAAGTTTTAGAGCATGTAATGCTGAGGACCACACACAAGACTCTGATAGCATCATCAGGTTCACCCCACGCAGTAGAGGTCTTACAGGCGGTCAGCAAACCCTCTCCAGGTGACTCACCTTCAATTTCTCCCCTGTGGCCTTTCTTCCACATATAACTTCTATCCACACCTTTATAACCACTAGGTTAGTAATTAAGCCACATAGCATTCGGTGAGAAGAGTAGACCACAGTTATTAGTAAAGACTTAATACATGTGTGTGGATAAGTGAATTAATAATTAATTTCTATTTTACATTTGGTAGTGTATATATGTCCATGCCACTCTCTCACTTCGTCTCAGCTTACCCTTCTCCCTCCCCATGTCCTCAAGTCCATTCTCCTCATCTGCATCTTTATTCCGGTCCTGCCCCTAGGTTCTTCAGAACTCTTATTTTTTTAGATTCCATATATATGTATTAGCATATGGTATTTGTTTTTCTCTTTCTGACTTACTTCACTCTGTCTGACAGACTCTAGTGGGAAGCAGCCGCATAGCACAGCGAGATCAGCTCGGTGCTCTGTGACCACCTAGAGGGGTTGGGATAGGGAGGGTGAGAGGGAGACGCAAGAGCGAGGGGATATGGAGATATATGTACACGTATAGCTGATTCACTTTGTTATACAGCAGCAACTAACATAACAATGTAAAGCAATTATACCTCAATAAAGATGCTAAAAAAATTAGTTTCTTGTTGGAAAATAGAGATTAAGACATTAGGTCACCACACAAGCAGCCAATCACAAAGGCACGATTTAATAATTTCATATTCATGGACTTTTTGATGGGTTTCCCCATACCCCCTCAGTAGAATGGCATATCAAAGGCACTTTCCTGTAAACCCTATGAGAATGATCTCATGTTTAATGCATTCAAAGAGACCTCCCCCACCAAAACACGTTTGAACTTAATTGATTCTGGATCATTTCTCCTTTCAATCCTATGCTACTTAGTGATGATTAATAGAACACTTAAAAATGCATAAAGCAAAACAAATATCATATAATATCGCTTACATGTGGAATCTAGAAAAATGGTACATATGAACTTATCTGCAAAGCAGAAACAGAGTCACAGATGTAGAGAACAAACTTATGGATACCAAGGGGGAAAGGTGTGGGGTGGGATGAACTGGGAGACTGGGATTGACATATATACACTACTATGTATAAAATAGATAACTAATGAGAACCTACTGTATAACACAGGGAACTCTACTCAATGCTCTGTGGTGACCTAAATGGGAAGGAAATCTAAAAAAGAATGGATATACGTATACAAATAACTGATTCACTTTGCTGTACAGAAGAAACTAACACAACATTGTAAAGCAACTATACTCCAATAAAAATTAGCTAAAAAAATTAAAAATTAAAAAAAAGAATGTATAAAGCAATTTCTTCCAAGAAATAGAATTAGGTAATCCAATAATTATGCTTAGGAATTTTTTCATTTTAATGTTTTCTGGTGAATCTTAAGAGAGGAAAATAGGTAAGTTTTTCTGTTTTGTTTATTTCCAAAATTCACTGACTCTAAAATGTATTAATGCAGATATGGCAAAAGAATAAGATGTACACCAACCACTAAGCCCACATTTACTAACTACATCATCAATCTTTAAATTTTGTGAAGGCATAAAAATATAAAATGGCCCTTTTTCTAGGTGTTTTAAATGCAAAGTGGTATATTTAGGGAAAACATCAGAATACATTTACTATCATGCCTTGTAATTTAAATATTTTTTCATACTTATTTTAGTAACATTGCCTTATATTTGGACAGTGATGGAATATTTGCCTCTCTAAAGTGAAGATAAATCAATGCAGAAATGAGTAGGAAGATATAGCCTTTAAGATGAGTTTACTCAAGTCGAAGGATGTTTCAAGGTGAATGGTACCTTTTAGACACACAATTGAACTGATATTTCCTTGGTTTGCCATAGAAATCTAAACACTCATTCATGAAATGGTCTAAAATTTTTCAAGTTGTTTGAGAAATTGTATATGACTCAAATATGCAACTAATCTCAAACAGACAGACATTCTCTAAACCATATGCTTGTGCAAGGAATTATGAGAATATTATTGTATTGTAATTTTATTATTTATTTTTTAAATGAAGATTTTCTTTGTTATTTTCCAGAATAGAATGAACATATATTTTAAATTATGTTTCTATTTATTCCCAGCCTCTTCGCTAGATTTTGGATGAGTCCAGATGAAATTTTAGTAAATTAAATTATGGTGTTTCGGTTTCAAGTCTAATCATATCTACTGACCACAAGACTTAAAAATGTGTTCTAAGGGACATCCCTGGTGGGGCAGTGGTTAAGAATCTGCCTGCCAATGCAGGGGTCACTGGTTCAATCCCTGGTCCAGAAAGACCCCACATGCCATGGAGCAACTAAGCCCGTGCACCACAACTACTGAGCCTGGGCTCTAGAGCCCACGAGCCATAACTACTGAGCCCACACACCACAACTACTGAAGCCTGTGCACCCTAGAGCCCATGCACTACAACTACTGAGCCTGTGTGCCTATAGCCCATGCTCCCCCACAAGAGAAGCCACTGCAATCAGAAACCCACACACCACAACAAAGAGTAGCCCCGCTCGCTGCAACTAGCAAAAGCCCGTGTGCAGCAACCAAGACCCAACGCAGCCAAAAAAAAAATGTGTTTTAATTAGAATTATATTTTCCAGTTGTTGAGAAAATTTTAAATTGTATAACAAAATGTTAACATTGAAAAGGATCTCTGGATCTATTTCAATCCTCTTACGTAAGAGAGAAAGAAACAAAATCTAACAGAAGTCTAGCAAATTATTCCACATCACACTAACTCAACTTAGTAACAGTTTCATGACTGAATTTAGATTGTTTGACTCTAAGTATCATGATAATTTCATCATAGCATATTTGTAAAAAATATGCTCTTTAATTTCCAAATATAGGATACTATATTTAATTTTCCTTACAAAATTCTTAACTGAATGTTACTCCTAGGAATTTCCTTACCATTTTCACCATCAGAAGCTATTTATTAAGCTCTGTTTGATGAGTTATCGTGATGCTTATATTACAAGGCCTTGGGGAGAAACAGCTTCCAGGATCTAGGGATCACCACCCACAACACTGCTTATGCGTGAGAACTATTCTGTAGCATTGCAGTTAACTCGCTCATTCGCAACACAGATTCAAACAGATGAGCACGAGGGTATTAAACTGATTATTGTGTAGTCTTGGTCACCAAAAGTGTTCCAAACCATGGTTAGAGCTTAGCCACGGAGCTGAACTGCATGTGTTCTAGCCCCAACTCAGGGATCTTAGGCTAGTTATAGAATATTTTGGGGTCTCAGTTTCCTCATCTTTAAAATGGAGTTAATAAGAGTAGCTATCTCATATGTATTCCATAATGAATATGAGTAAATATATATAAATGACTTAGGTTAACTATGTGTTGGGTATAGTATAATTGCTCAGCAAATGTTAGCTTGAATTACAATCATTATTATTATTACCTGACTTTTATTGTGAAACTTCACAGATAAGTCACTTACTCTCTGTAGAAAATCTGTCCCAGCCTCAATCACAGAAAAATCATAGACTCTCAAGAAAATAGCTTTACAGAATTAGAGTCAAGAAACTGCTAAGAAAAAAACGCAAAAGTATCCCAGCTCAGCTGTATGAATATAAAGTATAGATACCAAACCCTTTTCACCATGAAACAGAATATACAAAATGAAACATATATTTAATTTTCTTACTCAAAGTAATTCTTCTAGATACCATTTGCTACTACTAGCCTGGTCCCAGGCAAGTAGTTTACTACAAAGTTAACTTCTGCAATATGCATTAATAAGAGAATCTTTATGGAAAATATATGTATTGACTTAACCCAGAATGATGACTTTAAAAAAAAAATTTATCCCATGTAATGTCATTAGTTATCTATTCAAAATTGACTTGGCAATGTCCATTTGGATGAAGTAAGAAGTAATTTCCTCTGTAAGCTATCACATGCTCTCAACATACAGACTAAATAGTATAACTTTAAAATGCTGAACTGTCATTTAACAGTTGGGTATCTGATAATAGTTTTAACTTTTCTATTGAAATGGGAGTAATAAGGGGATCTTAACCTTAGAAAAAGAGGTAGAGATTGATGAAACAGACATTTTTGCATAAGGTAATGAATAATTACAAAATGAGAGCACTGTCTCATATTGTATTAGAGATAGATTAATGGACCAAGTTTTCCAAAGTTAATAGAAACAAGAGGAGAAATATGTTTGTGTGTCTAAGTGAAAGTAGGTTTTAAATTGGGAGAGACTCTCACAGTATCATTAATCTATGACTTCATGTACTGGAGATCCAATTGACTTGAGGAGAAGTTGCTGGAATTGATACAAATGAAGCAAAAATAAATAAAGTATTTTTTCATCTTTTATAATATTAATTTTTCTGACCTCAAAACATACTTTTTCTTCTGTTTCAAATTTAACAATTAGGAAACTATTTATATTAAAATTCTGTTATATTAGTCTCATTAATAAGTTTTAAATTACCACAAAAGAAAAAGGATCATGATTGACTATGTATTCAAATTATTAACAGTTAATCAAAGTAAATTCACCAGTGCCACTTAATAGTCTGATGAAAAGTGCATGAACATCTTCCTTCTCTGTTTCAGGTCAATCAAATATCCCAATGAAAACTGTCAAAAGGAAATTAGCTTTATCCACATATTGGTCTTGCTTGAGAATAATCTCTAAAATTTCATAAGCCTCACTAAATTTTGGATCATCAGATGCCCCCTATTCTAAGTATTTTCAAATATAAGTGAAAAGCTCTACATGTAAGAAGTACTAATTGAATCTTTGGATTCAATTATGAGTAATAGGTAATAAAATAATTTCCATTTAGCATTTCTTAAAAGTCAGGTTTGTTTAGGTAAAATTTACATACAATAAAATTCATCTTTTATAGTTTTGTCACTTCTATAAGTTTTGCCAAATGCATAGAGTTGCATAAATATCACCACAATTAAGATATATAACAGTCCTTCCTCCTCCAAAGTTTCCTCTTTTCCCTTTTCAGTCAACCTCTTCCCCCTTCCTCTATTACCTGATAACCACTGATTTGTTTTCTACCCCTATAATTTTTCCTTTTCCAGATTGTTACATAATGGAATCACAAAATATGTAGCCTTCTGAATCTGCCATCTTTCACTTAGGATAATACAATTGGGATTCATCCTGTAGTTGCATGTATTAGTAGTTCATTCCTTTTTCTCACTGAATAGTATTTTATTGTATGGATGTACTACAGTCTATTATTTGTTTGGGTTTGAATAATTTTTCCATTCCCATTTGATCATATGTTTCTCTAACATTTTTGAATTATATAACATTTGAATTAAAACAATGGAGGGACAAAGAAATTTGACTTATGAAGAGGAATCTTCTCTTGTACCTTTCTCTATCCTGAGGATAAGGAGTATCTCTGCCTCATCCACTCTTGAAGGTGCACCCAAGGTCTCACGTGCACTGGGACCCAGCACAAAGCAGTAACTCCATAGGAACCTGGGCTAGAACTACCTAGGGGTTTTGTAGGGTCTCCTGGGGAGGCAGGGGTTGGGTGTAGTTCACTGTGGGAACAAGGACACTGGTAGCAGAGGCCCCAGGGAATACTAATCGGTGTGAGCTCTCCCAGAAGTCCCCATTTCAGCATGAAAACCCTGTCCCACCCAACAGCCTGCAGGCTCCAGTGCTGCAACACCTCAGGGCAAACAACCAGCAAGACAGGAACATAGCCCCACCCATCAGCAGACAGGCTGCTTAAAGTCATACTAAGCTCAGAGCCACCCCAAAGCACACTCCTTGACATGGCCCTGCCCACCAGAGGGACAAGACACAGCTTCACCCACCAGAGAGCAGGAATCGGTTCCTCCCACCAGGAATCCTGCACAAGCCCCTGGACCAAACTCACCCACCAGGGGGCAGACAACAGAAGCAAGAGGAACTACAATCCTGCAGCCTGAAGAAAGGAGACAACAAATGCAGTAAGTTAGATAAAATGAGATGACAGAGAAATATGTTGCAGATGAAGGAGCAAAATAAAAACCTACAAAGAATAACTAAATGAAGAGGAGATAGGCAAACTACCTGAAAAAGAATTCAGAGTAATGACAGTAAAGATGATCCAAAATCTCGGAAATAGGATGGAGGCACAGACCAAGAAGATAAAAAGAAATGTTTAACAAGGAGCTAGAAGATTTAAAGAACAAACAAATATATATGAACAAGACAATAACAAAATGAAAAATACACTAGAAGGAATCAACAGCAGAATAACTGAGGCAGAAGAATGAATAAGTGAGGTGGAAGACAGAGTGGTGGAAATCACTGTCACAGAACAGAATAAAGAAAAAGAATGAAAAGAAATGAGGATAGTCTCAGAGACCTCTGGGACAGCATTAAACCCACCAACACTTGCATTATAGGGGTCCCAGAAGAAGAAGAGAAAGAGAAAGGGCCTGAGAAAATATTTGAAGATATTATAGTTGAAAACTACCCTAACATGGGAAAGAAAATGGTCAACCAAATCCAGGAAGCATAGAGTCCCATACAGGATAAACCCAAGAAAAAACATGCCAAGACACATACTAATCAAACTAAAAAAATTAAATAAAAAGAAAAAATATTAAAAGCAACAAGGGAAAAGCAAAAAATAACATACAAGGGAATCTTAGTAATAGATTAGTAGATAGTAATAGTCTTAGTAATAGATTCCCCCACCTTTTAACCGGGGACATCTCGATCAACCTTATCGACGTATCTTATATCTTTCCTTGCAGTTGAGTGTGAACATGTAACGTGCAGACAGTGATATGTGGATGGAAGTGATGTGTGCAATTCTGGTGCCACCTCCTTGATAAACTTGCCTGCTACTTTATCCTTCCCACTGGCTAGAATTCTGATAGGAGGTGAGCCAGTACCAACCACATGGCCAAGAAAGACACCAGACATGACAGAGCAGTAAGATGGAAGAAACCTGGGTGCTTTCCAGCCCAGGAATGCTCACCTCCCTTTTGACTATTTTGGAAGAGGGGAAAAAGATTTCTCTCCCGGGTAAACCACTATTATTTAACTCTTTTTGTTATAACAACCTATCTTGTACACTAACTCCCACAGTTGAGGATTAAAAAAAAATCTCGTTCAGTTCTCTTTTTTTGAGTGGCTCCTATTCCTGTTAGGCACCGGGGATAAAATGGTGACCAAATCTGATCTCTGCCATCATGAAACTTAAAGAACAGTGGAGGAGAAACACAGTAAAGAAATAATCATACAAATAAATGTGAAACTACAAACTGTGACACTAGTTTCATCATTTAGGGACATTCAAGGCAAGTTAATTCCCCTTCCACATGATTACTTTAAAAATATTTGAAATCTCAAAATTCTCACAGCTTCTTAAGTAGAAACAATTATTTCCAACATTCGTCTCATGATATGGTTTGGAGTTTCTTTGTAATTGAGTCACTCCAAAAAACTTACATGCTTCTTGATATGCAGTGACTCAAATGGAATTTATTAATTCAGATGTGATCCAACTAGAACAGAATTTGAGTCCATATTCGTTTTATATAAATGCTATAACAAATTGCCACAAATTTACTGGCTTAAAATAACACAAACATATTCTCTTACAGTTCTGGAAGTCCAAAATCTTTTGGTGCTAAATGTTCCTTTAGACATTTCTGTGCATAGGTTCTTGGTGTGTTTACATAATTGCTATTCTACTGTATATACAATTTTATGTCCCTTTTGTACTTATAAACATTTTTTCCATGTTATCAGTCTTCTTAAAAAGTCCAAAATGAGTCTCTTAGGGGTGAAATCAAGGTGTTGTCAGGGTTGGTTCCTTCTGGAGGCTCTGAGGTACAACCTTTTTTCTTGTCTTTTCTAGCTTCTGGAGACCACCTATGTTCCTTGGCTAGTGACCCCTTCCTTGTATCACATTGCATTTCTCCCCCTGCTTCTGTTGTCACATTGCATTTTCTCTTTTCTGTAGTCAAATCTCTCTCTGTGTCCTTTTTATAAGGATACTTCTTGCAATAATTACATTTAAGGCCTATCTCAGTAATCCAGGATAATCTTCCCATCTCAAGATCCTTAATTTAATCACATCTGTAAAGTCCCTTTTCCATATAAGGGAACACTCACAGGTTCCAGGAGTTAGGACTTGAAAATCTCTGGGAGCCATTATGCAGTCACACGTCAGACTAGAATTAAATTTATTGGCAGATAAAACTTCAAAATGCTTTATACATGTTGTTAACAGGATCTCCCTTACCCTGTACTTATGGACTTGGATTTTTAGTACTCAAATGAAAGACTAGATTCTCAATACCCTTAGTAAATTCTACTTGTTGGATTTAATCCATGGAGATAGTCATGAAATTTTTGCATCCATACTCTTTCATGTGGCATGTTTAATCTATCCATTTAATTTCTAAGGTATCAAAGGATTTCAACACATGATTTTGCCTGTTTTTAAAAGTCTGATATGATGAAGTTTCAGTGCACATGTGCAGGGGATTATCATAGCTCAATAGTCCTGAGACCAAGGCTGAGGAAACTAACCAAGCTAGCAGGAATGCTGCTAAAGAGTAGGCTAAACGCCCATTCGCAGTCTCCCTGGGGGACTGTCCTGCTCCAATCCAGTGTGTGGGCTATGGAATGGAGAAGATTTCTCAGCAGGTATAGCTGAGGCCAGTGATTTCAGGATGTTGTCTATTTACAGCAGAACCTGGTGTGAGGTTGAAGGCATAGGTAATAAAGTCCAACCTTCTCCGGGCAAAGAGCTAGCAAAATCTACATGAAGAATCAATTTAGTTGAGGTTCAGACTAGAGCTCCTAATCCAGGGAAGAAGAGTGCTCACCAGAAAACCAAGGCAGAAGTCATCATGTTTACTGAGCCAACTTGCAAGGAGGCTGAAGCTTGGCTGACAGGCAAATGCCCTTCCCTGTCACATACCAGGCAGAGGTCGAGAAGGCTACCTCGAGATTTTACTCTTTGATGTATTAATCAGGACTGAATCAGAAACCAGAGGACTGAGACTCTGGGTTGGAAGGCCTCTAGCCTGAAGAGTATCTGGGGAAGAGGGGGACTCATGAATTATAGAATTCCAGCCCTGGAAAAGGTGTAGTAAAGGCTCTGGTTTAGTTTTTTAACCTTTAAAATTAATCTGCTCTTAATACAAACCCTGGGGGCTTCCCTGGTGGCGCAGTGGTTCGGAGTCTGCCTGTCGATGCAGGGGACACGTGTTCGTGCCCCGGTTCGGGAAGATCCCACATGCCGCGGAGCGGCTGGGCCCATGAGCCATGGCCGCTGAGCCTGCGCGTCCGGAGCCTGTGCTCCGCAACGGGAGAGGCCACAACAGTGAGAGGCCCGCGTACCGCAAAAAAAACCAAACAAAAAAAAACAAAAAACAAACCCTGTTATCAGAAAGTTGCCATTCTGCCCCTAAAGGGGAAAATTTTGGCAAGGTATTTAAGATGTTCCAGTGAATAGTGACGATTAACGCATATGGGGTGCTTGGCCTTCTTCTAAGTACTTTGAAGTACATTAACCTGTTTAATCCTCACAATAAGCCATGAAGATGAAGAAACTGAAATGTAAAGAAACTAAGTAACTTGTTCAAGATTACACAGCTAGTGAGGACGTGAATGCACGTGCTCTTCTCCTGAGGCTATGCTTGTAATCACCAGAATGTGCTGCCTCTTCTGTGCCATACCCTTTTAGTAGCCCTCACTTTGTACGGTGCCTTGCATATAACCAAAGCCCAATAAATATTGTTGGATTCACAGATAAATGAGGATGGATGTGTTTGTGAATGGATAGATGGAGGGAACCCCACATGGGAGAACACAGCTTTATTTCATTAAAAATAAAATCCTGAGACTCCTCCTATTATAGAGTGTTTCACAAAGCAGAAAAGTGTCACTTTGCTAATAACCAACTTGTCTCTTTTATTACTAAGTGCTTTCTGTGAAGCTTCCACAACTCAAATAGGACCCAAACTGGCTAAGTACCATAAACAGTATGTGCAGCTTTTTTAAAATTCAGAAATAAAAGGGAGCGTGATAATAAACAGAACAAAGATATTCTGAGCCAAACATAAGAAACTGCCTACACTCTTCCATGACTCTGTTTTTGTGTCAAAAGTAGCTCTTTAAATACTCACTATTCATATTTCTAGTAAAAGACATAGTATTTGTTAAACTCTGACTTGAATGAAGGTGAATGGCAGGAAAGGGAGCTTTGTCATCAATATCTTCCCTCCTGGTATAATTTTCTCTTCATTATAGTGTAAAATTAAGTCGAAGATTATAAGTGATTTTTCTGGCGCTTTAAAATGCTTGGACAGCATTGCTACTATTTTTGATTGTCTCATTTTAGTATTTTTCAGGTTCCGTACATTGAGTATGACTCTATTCTTAACAAATAAAGCATTTTCCCAGGTATTTTTTATACTGTGATGTTTTAAGAACACATTTCTGTTTAAAGTAGCAATTCTAATCCCAACAAATATTATCCAACTGGGCCTGGGTGAAAATTTTCTTTCTACTTCTTCTGAATCAAAATTCCTTTTTACATAATGTGGGAAGAAAAATTATAGGGAAAAAATCCGCCATTTCCTTAAGCATTTAGGTTTTCATCCAAGTGTTGTTGACCTAGTCACTTAATGCATGCCAGATTGTTTGAACATATTTAAATTTGGGGGGTTGGCAGACTTTCAAATCACTGAAAGCTGAACGGTGTCCTTGATAAAAATTACTTTCTACAGAGAGCCTCTGTAGATTGACTGTTAAGAAATCATTTTCGTATTTTGTGCTTTGGCTCACAGCCCACTCTTTTTGGCCTTGTCTGGTCATCTAGCCATATTTTCACAACAACTCAAGTGATAGAATCTTTTCCAGTATCATTTGATATGCTTGCAGCTGTCCTTGTTGGCCTTTCTATTTACACAGACAGAGAGCAAAGGGCAAATTGTTTTCTCAGTTGAACTCAGACAAAAACAGTAAAAATTTCTTTTAGTTTCAGGTCTCACCTAGGTCATATGTGGCTTGATGCCTCGATCTTTTTAAGTCAAGGTGGTTTTCTATAGTCAGTCTTCCTTTTATTCATTCATTAACTTGTTCATTCAACAAAATTTCATTGAGTGCCTACCCTGTGCCCAATTCTATAATGCACAAGTAAATAATATTGATCATTGCCCTTGAAGACACGGCAGCCTAATGGGAATGAGGGATGTGTGAACAGGCATTAGAATGCGATGTGCAAAACGCAAAGTGATACTATAGAGGTAAGTACGAGTACTATGGAATCTCAGATGGGAGAGCGATGGGGAGTGGGGAGGCACTGGGAGGGAGGACTAGAAACTATTTAATCTAATAGTGACTTTTATTCTAACATTTTGATTTTGAGGGATTTTTGATGTTTTTGATTCATTTCTATCATCATTATTATGTATGAGATGACACAATATACTAGAATATACTATATATTTCAATATACTAGAATATACTGTATACTAGAAAGAAAACAGACTTGAAATCCATTTCTGTCACCTACTACTTTATATCTCTGACAAATGACTTAACCTTTCTATGCCTGGTGTACTAGTTATTTTTCTTTTGGAGGGGGGAACAGTTTTAGATTTACAGAAAAATTGCAAAGATGATACAGAGGGTTCCCTATAACCCACACCCAATTTCCCCTATTACTGACATCTTATAATTTGTTACAATTAATGAAATAATATCATAAGTTATTATTCACTAACACCCATACTTCGTTCATATTTCCTTAGTGTTTGCCCACTATAGTTTTCCTGTGCTAAGATACCATCCAGGGTACCACACTATATTCAGTCATGTATCCTTAGGCTCCTCCTGGCTGTGATAGTTTCTCAAAGTTCCCTTGTTTCTGATGAGCCTGACAGTTTTGAGGCGCGCTAATCATTATTTCACAGGATGTCCTCCAACTGGAGTTTGTCTGATGTTTTTCTCCTGATTACACTGGGGTTATGGGTTTTTAGGAGGAAGACCACAGAGATAAAATAACAGTTTTCTTGCATTCTTGCTATTAGCATGACTTATCACTGTTGATGTTGACTTTGAACACTTGGCTGAGGTAGTGTTTGTCAAGTTTCTTTATTGTAAAATGATTCTTTTATTCCTATTAACATACTCCGGGCTCTTTGGAAGGAAATCACTATGTCCACAGCCCACCCTTAAAGATGGGGAGTCTTACTCCACCTTTTTGAGGACAGAGAATCTACATAAATTATTTTTAATTCTTCTCTTTGGGCTTTCTCTTCCTCCCCATTTATTTAATTATTCAATCATTTATTTATGTAAGTATGGGCTCATAGATATTTATTGTATACTTTGTTGTATTAGAGTTTTATTGATAGAATGGCTGACTTCCAAACTCCCCTTTCTATTTACAAGAATGTTATTGCCTAATACTCCGAGCAGCTAGGGCTCAGCCAATCTAATGCTCCTAGTGGAGCTTAAATCTCAAGCAAATGTTATAAGGCACAGCATTCAGTTCACAGCAGTGGTATCCAGCGTTCAATGCAGTGATTTTTCTCAGCAGGAGTGTCTGGCATTGGTGCTCAGGACAGCATCCAACCAGGCTGTTCTCTGCAGTTTCTGCCACCCAGCCTCCAACGGCACCTGGTCATCTTGAGAACCTGGTTTTCCAGCCTTCCTCACATACTTCCAATAATTTCCTTTCCTGATTAACCCAGCTGGGGTTCATTTCTGTTGCTTGCTATCAAGAACCTGCAAATATTTTTATATCCTAGTAGATTATATAGTTGTTGGGTGAACGTTTAAATGTACATAGATAGTTTTGGGCTATAAATCCCTCATGTTTCTTGCTGTGTTAATTCAATACTGTTTTTAAGATCAATCTGGCAGTTTGTTTATCTGGTGCTTCTCCTTTAACTAGTGCATAATATCTCATCCACATTCTACTTATTCATATTGCCGTGGTGAGTGACAATGGCCTACCTTCGCTACTACCGAGAACATTGTGAGGACAAACATCCTTGTGTCTGTCCCTGTATGGACCTGTGCAAAGGTTTCTCTGAGATACACCTCAGAAGAATAATTACTGGGCTGTAAGGTATAAACATATTTTATTTCTCTGATATTTCTTTCCAGCATAGCTGTAACCATTTACACTTTCTCCAATAGGGAATGGAGTTCCTATCTATCCACATCTTGAACAAATTTGGTATCATCCACTTTCTAATTTTTGCCATTCAAATGGGAATCAAGCGGTATCTTATACATATTTAAATATGCATTTTCTGATTACTGTTAAGTTTGAGCATCTGTTCCTGTACATGTTAGATATTTCTCCCTTGTAAATATCTCTACATATCTTTTGTTCATTTTTCTATCTGCTCTTCCAGCATATACATGGAACCATTTATGGCCTATCTATTCTGTTCCATTAGTTTACTTGTCTATACCTGAAGTAGTCCCACACTGTTTTTATTTCTATGACACTGCACTGTTCCTTAATGGTTACAACTCCTCACTTTGTTCCTTATTTTCAAAATTAACTTTTCATGAACCTTTATTCTTCCACATACTTTTTAGAATGGTTTCTCGTATTCATCAAAAATATGGTGGAAATTTCTTGTGAGTCAATAGGAAATAATTTTCTATTTATTTTTGAAAAACATAGAATTTTCTATTTTTCTATAAATTTATATATTTCATCTGGGCTATATTTATTTGAAAATTAAATTTCAAATAAATATTATCTATTTGAAAATTAAATTTCAAATAAATTTCAAATTAAATTTTAGATATGTTTTGTTGAGTTATTTTATCTTTTCACTATTTTTATTGGCATTTTCTTTTTATATAGGTTAGACTTACAGGAAATTTATATCTTATTAATCCTTTCAAAGAATGATTTATCAGAAGCTTTATAATTTTTCTTCTAAGCACTGCTCTAGCTCTGTCCCACAGTTTGACATGTACTTCTTTGTTATTTGATTCTAAATATTTCATTGTTCCCCTAATAATTGTTTCTTTAACTCAAAGTTCCACAATATTGTGTCTTTTTCCTGCTTTGTTTAGTTTTCAGACTTGTGGGATTTTATTAACCACCATTTTGCTATGAATTCTAATTTTATTTCATCATAGTTAGAAAATATAATCTGTATAATGTTAATTCTTTAAATTTTATTGATGAGTCTTTTGTGGCTTTGCTTATTGTCCGTTCTTTGTGATTGTTCCATGTGTCCACAAACACAAAAAGTGTATCAATGCCTATATATTGAATAGATCTATTAGTTCAAACTCAATGTATTATTCAAATATTTTGTCTTCACACAAAAACTGCTACAACTGATAAATGAATTCACCAAGGTAGCAGGATACAAAATTAACATACAGAAATTGGTTGCATTTCTTTAACAATGAAACATCAGAAAGGGAAGGTAAAAAAAAATACCTTTTAAAATTGCACCAAAAAAACCAAAAAAAACAACTTAGGGCCAATTATTTGACCAAGGAGGTGAAAGACTTATATGCTGAGAACTATAAAACATTAATAAAGGAAATTAAAGATGATTCAAAGAAACTGAAAGATATCCCATGCTCTTATATTGGAAGAATTCATATTATTAAAATAGCCATACTATCCAAAGAAATCTAAAGATTTAATGTGATCCCTATCAAATTCCCCATGACATTCTTTACAGAACTGAACAAAATATCCTGAAATTTATATGGAACCATAAAAGACCCAGAATAGCCGAAGCAAGCCTGAGGAAAAAGAACAAAGCAGGAGGCATAACGCTCCCAGACTTCAGACACTGCTACAAAGCTAGAGTAATCAAAACAGTGTGGTATTAGCACAAAAACAGACATATGGACCAACGGAACAGAACAGAGAGCACCAAAATAAACCCACACACCTATGGTCAATTAATCTTCAACAAAGGAGGCAAGAATATAAAATGGGAAAAAGATAGTCTCTTCAGCAAGTGGTGCTGAGAAAGTTGGAGAGCTGCACATAAATCAGTGAAGTTAGCACACACTCTCTCACCATACACAAAAATGAACTCAAAATGCCTTAACGACTTAAACATAAGATATGACACCATAAAACTCCTAGAAGAAAACATAGGCAAAACATTCTCTGACATAAATTGTACCACTGTTTTCTTAGGTTGGTCTCCCAAGGCAACAGAAGTAAAAACAAAAATAAACACATGGGAACTAAATGTAGAAGCTTTTGGACAGCAAAGAAAATCATAAACAAAACAAAAAGACAACCTATGGAATGGGAGAAAATATTTGCAAATCATGTGAAGGACAAGGGCTTAACTTCCAAAATGTACAAACAGCTCACACAACTTAACAACAAAAAAACAAACAACCCAATTGAAAAATAGGCAGAAGACTTAAATAGACATTTCTCCAAAGAAAACATACAGATGGCCAATAGACACATGAAAAGATGCTCAACATTGCTAATTATTAGAGAAATGCAAGTCAAAACTGCAATGAGGGGGCTCCCCTGGTGGCGCAGTGGTTGACAGTCCACCTGCCGATGCAGGGGACACGGGTTCGTGCCCCGGTCTGGGAGGATCCCACATGCCGTGGAGCGGCTGGGCCCGTGAGCCATGGCCACTGAGCCTGCACGTCTGGAGCCTGTGCTCTGCAATGGGAGAGGCCACAACAGTGAGAGTCCCGTGTACCGCAAAAAAAAAAAACCCAATACCCAAAAAAACTGCAGTGAGGTACCACCTCACACCAGTCAGAATGGCCATCATTAAAAAGTCCACAAATAATAAATGCTGGAGAGGGTATGGAGAAAAGGGAACCCTCCTACACTGTTGGTGGAAATGCAAGTTGGTGCAACCACAATGGAAAACAGTATGGAGGTTCCTTAAAAAACTAAAAATAGAATTACCATATGATCCAGCAATTCCACTCCTGGGCATATATCTGGACAGAACTATAATTCAAAAATATACATGCACCCCTTTGTTCATAGCAGCACTACTCACAGTAGCCAAGACATGGAAACAACCTAAATGTCCATTGACAGACGAGTAGATAAAAAAGATGTGGTACATATGCACAGTGGAATGCTACTGACCATAGAAAAAAGAATGAAATAATGCCATTTGCAGCAACACAGCTGGAACTAGAGATTGTCATACTGAATGAAGTCAGAAAGAGAAAGACAAGTACCATATGATATCACTTATATGTGGAATCTAAAATACGACACAAATGAACCCATCTATGAAACAGAAACAGACTCACAGACATAGAGAACAGACCTGTGGTTGCCAAGGGGTGGGGGGGCTAGGGGGCATGGACTGGAAGTTTGGGATGAGCAGATGAAAACTACTACATATAGAATGGATAAACAACAAGGTGCTACTGTATAGCACAAGGAACTATATTCAATATCCCGACATAAACCATAATGGAAAAGAATATAAAAAAGAACACATGTATATATGTATGTGTGTGTGTGTATATATATATATATATATATATATATGTATGTATGTATACGTATAACTGAATCACTTTGCTGTATAGTGAAATTAACAGAACATTGTAAATCAACTATAATTCAATTAAAAAATATTTGATCTATTATTTTCTTTTACATCCTTATTGAAGTATAATTGCTTTATAATGTTGTGTTAGTTTCTGCTGTATAAAAAAGTGAATCAGCTATATGTATACATATATCTCCATATCTCCTCCCTCTTGTGTCTCCCTCCCACCCTCCCTACCCCACCCCTCTATGTGGTCACAAAGCACTGAGCTGATCTCCCTGTGCTATGCAGCTGCTTCCCACTAGCTATCTATTTTACATTTGGTAGTGTATATATGTCAATTCTACTCTCTCACTTCGTCCCAGCTTACACTTCCCCCTCCCTGTGTCCTCAAGTCCATTCTCTATGTCTACGTCTTTATTCCTGTGCTGCCCCTAAGTTCATCAGAACCAATTTCTTTTTAGATTCCATACATATGTGTTAGTATATGGTATTTGTTTTTCTCTTTCTGACTTATTTCACTCTGTATGACAGACTCTAGGTCCATCCACCTCATTACAAATAACTCAATTTCATTTCTTTTTATGGCTGAGTAATATTCCATTGTATATATGTACCACATCTTCTTTAGCCATTCATCTGTCAATGGACACTTAGGTTGCTTCCATGTCCTGGCTATTGTAAATAGTGCTGCAGTGAACATTGTGGTACGTGTCTCTTTTTGAATTATGGTTTTCTCAGGGTATATGTCCAGTAGTGGGATTGCTGGGTCATATGGTAATTCTATTTTTAGCTTTTAAGGAACCTCCATACTGTTCTCCATAGTGGCTGTATCAATTTACTTTCCCACCAACAGCACAAGAGGTTTCCCATTTCTGCACACCCTCTCCAGCATTTATTGTTTGTAGATTTTTTGATGATGGCCATTCTGACTAGTGTGAGGTGATACCTCATTGTAGTTTTGATTTGCATTTCTCTATTGATTAGTGATGTTGAGCATCCTTTCATGTGTTTGTCGGCAATCTGTATATCTTCTTTGGAGAAATGTCTATTTAGGTCTTCTGCCCATTTTTGAATTGGGTTGTTTGTTTTTTTGATATTGAGCTGCATGAGCTCCTTGTATATTTTGGAGATTAATCCTTTGTCAGTTGCTTTGGTTGTAAATATTTTCTCCCATTCTGAAAGTTGTCTTTTTGTCTTGTTTATGGTTTCCTTTGCTGTGCAAAAGCTTTGAAGTTTCACTAGGTCCCATTTGTTTATTTTTGTTTTTATTTCCATTACTCTAGGAGGTGGGTCAAAAAGGATCTTGCTGTGACTTATGTCATAAAGAATTTTATAGTGTCTGGTCTTACCTTTAGGTCTTTAATCCATTTTGAGTTTATTTTTCTGTATGGTGTTAGGGAGTGTTCTAATTTCATTCTTTCACATGTAGCTGTCTACTTTCCAAGCACCATTTATTGAAGATGCTGCCTTTCCTCCACTGTATATTCTTGCCTCCTTTATCAAAGATAAGGTAACCACATTTGTGTGGGTTTATCTCTGGGCTTTCTATTCTGTTCCACTGATGTATATTTCTGTTTTTGTGCCAGTACCATACTGTCTTGATTAATGTGGCTTTGTAGTACAGTGTGAAGTCAGGGAGCCTGATTCCTCCAACTCCATTTTTCTTTCTCAAGATTGCTTTTGCTATTCAGGGTCTTTTGTGTTTCTATACAAATTGTGAAATTTTCTAGTTCTGTGAAAAATGCCATTGGTATTTTGATAGGGATTGCATTGAATCTGTAGTTTGCTTTAGGTAATACAGCCATTTTCACAATGTTGATTCTTCCAATCCAAGAACATGTTATATCTCTCCATCTGTTTGATCATCTTTGATTTCTTTCATCAGTGTCTTATAGTTTTCTGAGTACAGGTCTTTTGTCTCCTTAGGTAGGTTTATTCCTAGATATTTTATTCTTTTTGTTGCAATGGTAAATGGGAGTGTTTCCTTAATTTCCCTTTCAGATTTTTCATCATTAGTTTATAGGAATGCAAGAGATTTCTGTGCATTAATTTTGTATCCTGCAACTTTACCAAATTCATTGATTAGCTCTAGTAGTTTTCTGGTAACATCTTTAGGATTCTCTATGTATAGTATCATGTCATCTGCAAACAGTGACAGTTTTACTTCTTCTTTTCCAATTTGGATTCTTTTATTTCTTTCTCTTCTCTGATTGCTGTGGCTAAAACTTCCAAAACTATGTTGAATAATAGTGGTGAGAGTGGGCAACCTTGTCCTGTTCCTGGTCTTAGAGGAAATGGTTTCAGGTTTTCACCATCGAGAACGATGTTGGCTGTGGGTTTGTCATATATGGCCTTTATTATGTTGAGGTAGGTTCTCTCTATGCCCACTTTCTGGAGAGTTTTTACCATAAATTGGTGATGAATTTTGCCAAAGCTTTTCTGAATCTATTGAGGTGATCATATGGTTTCTATACTGCAGTTTGGTAATATGGTGTATCACATTGATTGATTTGCATATATTGAAGAATCTTTGCCTTCCTGGGATAAACCCCACTTGATCAGGGTGTATGATCCTTTTTTATGTGCTGTTGGATTCTGTTTGCTAGTATTTTGTTGAGGATTTTTGCATCTATGTTCATGAGAGATAATGGCCTTTAGCTTTCTTTTTTTGTGACATCTTTATCTGGTTTTGGTATCAGGGTGGTGGTGTCCTTGTAGAATGAGTTTGGGAGTGTTCCTCCCTCTGCTATATTTTGAAAGAGTTTGAGAAGGATAGGTGTTAGCTCTTCTCTAAATGTTTGATAGAATTCACCTGTGAAGCCACCTGGGCCTGGGTTTTTGTTTGTTGGAAGATTTTTTTTTGTGTGTGTGGTATGCGGGCCTCTCACTGTTGTGGCCTCTCCCATTGCGGAGCACATGCTCCGGACGTGAAGGCTCAGTGGCCATGGCTCACGGGCCCAGCCGCTCCGCGGCATGTGGGATCTTCCCGTGCCAGGGGCACGAACCCACGTCCCTCAAGGAAGACAAGTGATTTTGCACACTTAGTCTCTCCCTACCCCAATTCCCTCTGTCTTATTGATAGTTCTGGAATGTCATGATATATTCATGACATATTCATAACAGATTCATAACATATTCATAACAGAAACCACTTTGTGGTTTCTGTTAATCTTCACTAAATTACTATTTTTTAAATAAATTTATTTATTTATTTATTTTTGGCTGCATTGGGTCTTCGTTGCTGCACGCGGGCTTTCTCTAGTTGCAGCGAGTGTGGGCTACCCTTTGTTGCGGTGTGCGGGCTTCTCATTGCAGTGGCTTCTTTTGTTGCAGAGCACGGGCTCTGGGCGTGTGGGCTTCAGTAGTTGTGGCACACGGGCTCAGTAGTTCTGGTTCGTGGGCTCTAGAGCACAGGCTCAGCAGTTGTGGTGCACGGGCTTAGTTGCTCTTCATGTGGTATCTTCCTGGAGCAGGGCTTGAACGCGTGTCCCCTGCATTGGCAGGTGGATTCTTAACCACTGCGCCACCAGGGAAGTCCCTTCACTAAATTATTTATCCATCTTCTCTTTCCCATTTATTGCCCAGATTCTTCCTGGATTAATTTCTCTCTCAGCTGTTATACTTCCTACAAAAATGCTTTCATCTTTGCACAGAAGATCTTCTGAGGCTTATGCATTTGAAAATATCTTTATAGCAATTCAAATTTAAATTATTATTACTGGATATAAAATTCTAAGTTCAAAGTTTTTCTTTATCAGAACCTAGGAAATATTACTTCATTATCTTCTTTTTTCCTGTGTCTCTCTTCCAATGTTTGTACCAGTCTTATTCTGTTTTCTTTATAAATGTTTTGCTCTTTCTCTCGACAAGCTTTAAGAATGTTCTCTTTTATGTTTTCAAATTCCATGATAATCTGTTTATATGATATATTTCTTTTTCTACCCTGTTTGATTCTGGGAATGTTTGGCTCTTCATTTTTTCACATTTTTGCTATATAATATATAGATCTTCATACTTCCTCTTTCATCACAATGTTTGTTAAGTTTTTATCTCTATTATATTTCATACCAATTACTTCCTATAAAACTTCATATTCTTATTTCTCTTTTATCTCTTGGAGGAAATTTATTATGTTTATTTCAAACTTTTGTTCAGTCTGTATCATTAATCCTGCTCATCTGGCATAAATCATTGTTTTATTATCTCCTTTATAAAGTGGTTGTGTTTCTCACATGTCTGGTTATTATTCCTGAGAACACATTCTCCTTGGGGGTATCAGCCACTCAAGCTAGCAGAGGGGTGGGGAGCAAAGCATAGGCCCTGCTTATCCACTCGTGGGGACTTCAAGTGGCCAGGGAGGAGAAATGGTTTTCTCCTCAGAGAAACTTCCTATTCTTTTACCCATTCACTGCTCTTTCCCAAAACTTTAAAGTCCTTACCATAGTGTGGCAGGAGGTAGAGGAAGGGGTGAGATCAGGAGGTTCAGGGGCTGGATATCCACATTCCCTAGTCAGGCCTCTGGAACTCTCCTGATGTTCCTCCTACAACCTGGGGCAGCTGTGGCTTTTCTACTCCAAACTGCAATGCTCCAAGGAATGATCTGTCCAAAGCCACGTGCAGGTGTTGAAAGAGGACCACTTCAAAGGCTTCCCCAGTGCATCCCATGACCGTGGTGACCTCTCCACCCCAGGCTGCCTTTCGTACCCACCTACTGGTCACAACTACCTTCTGTCTCCCTATTTTATCTTTAGTTCTTCGGATATACATCCTTTCCTCTCACTTTGAAATCATCCTCTGATGTTGGGTAGAAAGATGGAGCCTTCAGTCTAGTTGGCCATCATAGTATTGTCCTACTCACCTCCAACACTTTTTTTTTTTTTTTTTTTGCAGTACACGGGCCTCCCACTGCCGTGGCCTCTCCCGTTGTGGAGCACAGGCTCCGGACGCACAGGCTCAGCGGCTATGGCTCTTGGGCCCAGCCGCTCCGCAGCATGTGGGATCTTCCCGGACCGGGGCACGAACCCGTGTTCCCTGCATCAGCAGGCAGACTCTCAACCACTGCGCCACCAGGGAAGCCCACCCCCAACACTTTTTCCACCCTCATTCTTCACCATCCCTCCCTCCTCTGCCCCCAAAGATGGCATAGCTACACAGAGGCATACTTCAGGACAGTGCTCTCCATCCAGAAAAACATGGTGGGACAAAGAGAGGAGGTAGAACAAGGAAGATGTACACAGAGGAAGGAAGCTCCCCCTAAAGCTCAGTGACTCCCGTCTTGCAAGTTTCTACTTGGAGTAGATTTATTTTGATTATGATTCTTAATCCCAGCTACACATTATAATCATCTGTTGGTTCAAAAGCTTCCCAGGTGATTCTAATGTGCAGCGGAGGTTGAGAGTCACTTGCCTTATAGCAATCTACGTAGACCCTATCTTAACACTTGGAATGCTGGACAGAGAGAAGCTTTAGAAATTCCACATTGCCTTCAACTGTTACAGACAGTATACCACTATTAGCAATGTTACAGATTTGGGAGTCTGAGAGGAACCAGATAAGGCTGAGAAAAAGTATACAGGGAAGAAGTATACAAATGCAAACTTCAAGAGACAGCTGTTTACCAAAGTCACTTTGGTAATAACACCACATGGTAGGAGAGTTATAAGAAGGTGGAAAATCCCAGTGATGTAAGAGGACGTCCTTAATAAGCAATTGAGTTACAATTAAAAACCTGCCTTTGGGATGTGGAACATCACTAGAAAACTGAATTAGCAGGTAATAGATTTACTCTCTAAGGCAAGCAAAAACACACAGTCATAATAAATGCATCATTCTTAATCAGGAAGAAAAATACTAATCTTTTTGGCTCCTTTATTTTTATATTGATAAAAATTTTACTTTAATTATAAAAATTATTTATAATTAATATTATTAATTATAAAAATTAATTACTTATAATTAACATTATAATTATTAGTATAATTTATAATTCTATAAAGTGTTTAAAGTATTATTACATTAAGGATGTCTGGTTTTTGTTTTTTTGTTTTTGTTTTTCTTTTTGTTTTGCGTTACACGGGCCTCTCACTGTTGTGGCCTCTCCCATTGCAGAGCACAGGCTCTGGACGCGCAGGCTCAGCTGCCATGGCTCACGGGCCCAGCCACTCCGCGGCATGTGGGATCTTCCCAGACCAGGGCACGAACCCATGTCCCCTGCATCGGCAGGCGGACTCTCAACCACTGCGCCACCAGGGAAGTCCCTGGTTTTTGTTTTTAATCTACAGATAATCCATGTGGCAGTTTGGTCTATCATAAGAGGGTTGTTATATGAGGAAATGTCCTTTACCTAACATCAAAATGGATTGCTTAACACTGCTTCAAAGAATGTGAAGTGTGAAAGTAACACTGAAGTTTCTCAAAGTATTTGCCTCAGTGGCTGGGAAAGAATCAGCCTGAACAAAAGTAATTGGTTGCCTTCTAGATCTAGAAATTCATTTTGAGCTCTTGAGTCAGCAAATATTTATTTTAGGCTTGTAGCATATGAGGCTCTATCTTAGGAACTACATGCTGGGCATTAAGCAACTTAAAGTCCCTACTGTTTCTTCCAACATCAATATGCGTGTGCTGGTTGACTTTTTGGTTTTATTGAATTAACTCAGGCTTTTAGGTAAATATTCTGTTAATTCAAAGTTCAAATTTCCTGTCAAGGATCTTCCTGTCCTCTCAAAGAATCCTCTCTCCCCTCCTCTTTCCCACAATGATGTCTGGGTTCAAAAGGTTGAGCTTTGGAGAAAAGGGACTCTCCTCCTTCCCTGCTAGTCCCCACTGGCCTCTGGTTGAGGTGTATTTAATCTCTCCTGACCTTTCTATGGAGGCCTTGATGGATCTCTGGCTAACGTTCTACAGCTGGTGGAATTAGGGGTGTGTCCTCTCTGTATAGAGAGGGAATTCCAGCCTCCTGGCTGACACACTTTGTCTCCACTGTGGCTCTCTTTGGCACTCAGATGCTCGGAGCCTCAGGCTCATCCTCCATCTGATCCTTGGCTTCAGCTGCTCATGTTCCCAGCCACTGCCATCAGGTCACCTCCCTGAAGCACACTACAGCTGCTTTATTCCAACAAAAAACTCTTACTGATATATATGTGCCTGCTCTAGATTCCAAGGCCATCACTCTGACCTAACATTATAGCACCTGTGAACACGTTAAAAGATGGAATTTTAAAAAGGAAATTCAAAATTCACTTTGCCTTTACTCTCAACATTAATACCTCACATACTAACACCTTTCTTAGAGCACTTTCATTTTCAATAGTATTTTCTCTTGAACTGAAATATACAATTGACTTGGCATTTGTCACAATATGAGTTGGACAGGCAAGAAACTCCTGATTTTTAAAAGAGGAAACTGAGATAAAGCCTGATCAAGGTTATTGGCCAAAGTCACACAGCCCCCAAGTCGGAACTAAGACTAGAGCCCAGGACTCAGCTTCTCATCTGATCCTTGCTCATTCCCCAATGCGTCCTTCCCTTACACCTGGAGACAGATGTCTTTGTACAGCATTACTGTGATTGCCATGTATAACAAACAGAAACAAGCCTTTAAATAAACTTACCAGGATATTGGAACAGAATTATTTAATTAGTGAGATGCATAATTTGCATCTCTTTATTTGGAATTCAATTCTAATGAAAAATTGTCTAAATTGGTCAGCAGAATCAAATTAGTTATATGTATTTTCAATCAATGAACTCAATTTACTTAGAAATTCTAGAAAAAAAACAGGCAAATGATGTCTGGAATGATTATCTGGCATTGAGAAAGTACAGAACTGCACTAGTCTAAATATCTCACCATATACCTATAGACAAGTACTCTCTATAATAATTAAGCTTAGAAAGGAGTAAACTATATTGTAGTAATCATTTCATGATGTATGTAAGTCAAATCATTATGCTGTATATCTTAAATTCATACAGTGCTGTATGTCAATTATGCCTCAATAAAACTGGAAGAAAGAAAGATCTCCAAAGCAAAACAGGAGTAAATTAATTCTTCCATAATGGCACCCATAGTGAAAGAAAAATCTACATATTTATTTTAAAGCTACACTCTGTGTAATTTAATCTCCTTCTTTCAGAAAGAAATTCTACCAGAGTTAACGCTCCCTTTTTCTTTTACATTATCTCCCCGCTGGCTTCTGCTTCATTATGTTCTTCTATTCTGCATCTCAGAAGAAAAGAAGGGAAGGTTATTACAGTCTTCTTTCTGAACAATCAATATATATCTTTTATTTTCTAATCTCTGTCCACTCACAGCAATGTGCTTTTTGTTGCTAATAAAGCAATAAAAAGTATCCGAGTGCAGCAGGGAGAAACGTCACCTCACATAGAAAAACAATTTGCTTTGGCTATACATAGCAACTTTCGGACCCCAAACATGGCTTGATAGAATTATTTGCTGGAGTAATTCTCCCAAATTAATAGTAGAACTAAAAAGTTACCAATGGCTTAGTTTACACAGGAGAAGGAGGAATAATTCGGGTTGGCCGTGTGTATCTAGAATCTAGGGCATGTACCATTATGTCAGTTCTCTGGACGAGAAGGATTTGGGATGATGGGAAGAATTAAGGGAGCAGTCTATGGTGGGCACAATGCCATACTGGATTCCCATTTTTGACCTAATCTTGTCTCTTATAATTTGTGAGGTTTAAAGAAGACACATAGCTGCCTTGTCCTGAGCTCCCTCGTTTGTAAAGGAAGTGCCTCATCCAGAGGCTTCTCTGATCCTGTCCCTAGGCTCTGCTGCCCTCCATCCCATAAGCCTGGGGCTAGGTGCTGGCATGGGTGGCCAGGAAAAATCCTCGCCCCAGGCAGCAGAGATGTAAGTTTGCAGATGACATGATACTATACATAGAGAATCCTAAAGATGCCACTGGAAAACTACTAGAGCTAATCAATGAATTTGGTGAAGTAGCAGGATACAAAATTAATACACAGAAATCTCTGGCATTCCTGTACACTAATGATGAAAAATCTGAGAGTGAAATCAAAAAAAACCCTCCCATTTACCATTGCAACAAAAAGAATAAAATATCTAGGAATAAACCTACCTAAGGAGACAAAAGACCTGTATGCAGAAAATTATAAGACACTGATGAAAGAAATTAAAGATGATACAAATAGATGGAGAGATACACCATGTTCTTGGATTGGAAGAATCAACATTGTGAAAATGAGTCTACTACCCAAAGCAATCTACAGATTCAATGCAATCCCTATCAAACTACCACTGGCATTTTTCACAGAAATAGAACAAAAAATTTCACAATTTGTATGGAAACACAAAAGACCCTGAACAGCCAAAGCAATCTTGAGAAAGAAAAACGGAGCTGGAGGAATCAGGCTCCCTGATTTCGGACTATACTACAAAGCTACAGTAATCAAGACAGTATGGTACTGGCACAAAAACAGAAAGATATATCAATGTAACAGGATAGAAAGCCTAGAGATAAACCCACACACAGATGGTCACCTTATCTTTGATAAAGGAGGCAAGAATATACAATGGAGAAAAGACAGCCTCTTCAATAAGTGGTGCTGGGAAAACTGGACAGCTACATGTAAAAGTATGAGATATGAGATTAGAATACTCCCTAACACCATACACGAAAATAAGCTCAAAATGGATTAAAGACCTAAATGTAAGGCCAGAAACTATCAAACTCTTAGAGGAAAACATGGGCAGAACACTCTATGACATAAATCACAGCAAGATCCTTTTTGACCCACCTCCTAGAGAAATGGAAATAAAAGCAAAAATAAACAAATGGGACCTAATGAAACTTCAAAACTTTTGCACAGCAAAGGAAACCATAAACAAGACCAAAAGACAACCCTCAGAATGGGAGAAAATATTTGCAAATGAAACAACTGACAAAGAATTAATCTCCAAAATTTACAAGCAGCTCATGCAGCTCAATAACATAAAAACGAAAAACCCAATCCAAAAATGGGCAGAAGACCTAAATAGACATTTCTCCAAAGAAGATATACAGACTGCCAACAAACACATGAAAGAATGCTCAACATCATTAATCATTAGAGAAATGCAAATCAAAACTACAATGAGAGGGGCTTCCCTGGTGGTGCAGTGGTTGAGAGTCCGCCTGCTGATGCAGGGGACAGGGGTTCATGCCCTGGTCCGGGAGGATCCCACATGCCATGGAGCGGCTGGGCCTGTGGGCCATGGCAGCTGAGCCTGTGAGTCCAGAGCCTGTGCTCCGCAACGGGAGAGGCCACAACAGTGAGATGCCCGCATACTGCAAAAAAAAAGAAAAAAAAAAACTACAGTGAGATATCATCTCACACCAGTCAGAATGGCCATCATCAAAAAATCTATGGCATCCCTGGTAGTGCAGTGGTTGAGAGTCCACTTGCCGATGCAGGGGACACGGGTTCATGCCCCAGTTCGGGAAGATCCCACATGCCGCGGAGCGGCTGGGCCCATAAGCCATGGCCGCTGAGCCTGCGCATCCGGAGCCTGTGCTCCGCAAAAGGAGAGGCCATGACAGTGAGAGTCCCGTGTACCGCAAAAAAAAAAAAAAAAAAAATCTAGAAACAATAAATGCTGGAGAGGGTGTGGAGCAAAGGGAACACTCTTGCACTGTTGGTGGGAATATAAATTGATACAGCCACTATGGAGAACAGTATGGAGGTTCCTTAAAAAACTAAAAATAGAACTACCATACGACCCAGCAATCCCACTACTGGGCATATACCCTGAGAAAACCATAATTCAAAAAGAATCATGTACCAATATGTTCATTGCAGCTCTATTTACAATAGCCAGGACATGGAAGCAACCTAAGTGTCCATCAACAGATGAATGGATAAAGAAGATGTGGCACATATATACAATGGAATATTACTCAGCCATAAAAAGAAACAAAATTGTGTTATTTGTAGTGAGGTGGATGGACCTAGAGTCTGTCATACAGAGTGAAGTAAGTCAGAAAGAGAAAATACCATATGCTAACACATATATATGGAATCTAAAAAAAAAAAAAAAAAGGTCATAAAGAAACTAGGGGTAAGACGGGAATAAAGACACAGACCTACTTGAGAATGGACTTGAGGATATGGGGAGGGGGAAGGGGAAGCTGGGACAAAGTGAGAGAGTGGCATGGACATATATACACTACCAAATGTAAAATAGATAGCTAGTGGGAAGCAGCCGCATAGCACAGGGAGATCAGCTCGGTGGTTTGTGACCACACAGAGGAGTGGGATAGGGAGGGTGGGAAGGAGGGAGACGCAAGAGGGAAGAGATATGGGAACATATGTATATGTATAACTGATACACTTTGTTATAAAGCAGAAACTAACACACCATTGTGAAGCAATTATACCCCAATAAAGATGATAAAAAACAAAAATCCAGGAAGCCAAAACTCCCTCGTCCTCAAAAAAAGAAAAACATATAAAATAAATAAGGTAGGTGCATCAATGGGATGGAAAAGTCTGAAGCCATAAAACTGATGATATAGAAGAATATTCAATGACATGGAGAAAAGTTTACAATATGTTGTGAATTTGAAAAATCAGATTATATAATATGATCTAATTTTAGTTTTATAAAAGATATACACACAGGAAAAGAACTGGAAAAGCATAAGCAAATGATAAGTGTGATTATCTATGGATGCTGGAAGTAGTATGAAACATTTTAAATTTTCTTTATATTTTTCTCTGTTTTCACATTTTTATAAAATAATATTGTTCTAGGAAGAAAATACAGCTATTATCATTATAAATGAATGAATACAGCTTCTTTTTCTTCTTCCCCTTATTCATAACCACAGTAGAAGTAATATTAAAAGTGTGTTCCAGATTTTTTGTCTGCCCAGGTCTTCTATGGCTGAGTACTCCAAGTTAATATTCCATTATGATAAAATAAATCCATACAGGATTTAGCTGTGTGACACAACTTTTTTTTTTTTTTTTTTTTTTCCGTATGCAGGCCTCTCACTGTTGTGGCCTCTCCTGTTGCGGAGCACAGGCTTCGGACGCGCAGGTTCAGCGGCCATGGCTCACAGGCCTAGCCGCTCCACGGCATGTGGGATCTTCCCGGACCGGGTCACAAACCCGTGTCCCCTGCATCGGCAGGCGGACTCTCAACCACTGGGCCACCAGGGAAGCCCTGACACAACTTCTTTAAATGCTGCATTGTTGTGACAGATCCTCATTGAAAGAATAGTTATATTCTTGAGAAGATGGACTGGCTTTTCAAACACAAGACAGGCAGAGATTCTGGAAAGTGTAAAAGTCTTCTCTCAAGATCAGTTACATAATAATTCTTCCTTTTTAATACTGTATTCCATGTAGGAATAAATAAAGAGCATCAGACATCCATTTGATTGCACGTACTTAGGAAATTGTAATGATGATGTCTTTATAGTTATTTCATTCTACTGACTTACCATGTACTCAAAAAACATTTTCAGATAAAAGTCTGTTTGGGAACACTAAGGCAAAGCCCCAAATATTTCAAACCTATTCTATTTTACATCCATATCTTAAATATACTTGGAGAAAATAAACCTTAGAGATTCTTACATATACATAGAGGTTGTAGCCCAAATGGATTAAACCTTTTCTCAGGCAACATGTCTGCTTTATCCAGGGATAAATTAGTTGTAAATATGTAATTATCACCATGAAAATCCTAATGAAAATAAAATGCAACATATTTCATATAAATCAGAGTCTTCCCTGGTAATAGCAAAAAAAGAGATTTTCAGAAACTTTCAAGCATCTGGCAAGTGTATGTGAGGCGGCAGACAGAAGAGGTAAGAGGAGTGGATGTAGAAATGGAACGTATTTCTTCAAAACTAACCCCTTGTCAAACCTCAAAAAAGAAGAAACAAAAAGAATTTTTGTCTATTTTAAAAAGATAGTATTCACAGTAGGCAAACAAAATAATGATAGTATCACAATTCCTGATGTCAGCGCCCTTCAAACAACACAAACCTTTTCTCTTGTGAAGAAGGAATTAATGAATACACAGAGGTGGATTCAATGATGCCGACTCACTAAAAGAATGTGTCTTGATGGTTATCAAATTCTAAGCATAATATTGAAGTTGCTGAACTATGAAAATGCAGAGAATCCAAATACATACTAATTCATCAGGAGCAAAATTTTTAAACTCAACATTTTAAATGTGCTTATATTTTTTAAAGTTTTAAATTAAATCAACCATATAACTTTTAATGCAAACAATTTTCTGAACATATGATATCAATAGTAAATTTAGAAATCTTCCTTTGGAGTGGCTTTTCTACTAATGATGTATTGACTGACTTAGAATTTTTCAAATTCAAAACAAGTGATGAGATTTTAAGTTTTCATCAACAAATACTAGGATATTTGATATTTTGTTGAGCATGGGAGCCTCTCTTTAATGCCATAGCTCTTTCTAACAGGCAAGACCATTTTATCACATAAGAAAATAAAACTTTTTAAATAGGAGCAAATTCCGTCCTCATTTTTCATTTGACCCCATAGAGTAAACAGTATTATAATGAAGACATGATGTTTTTCCATGTTTGACATGCAGCATTTTTTAGAATCGTGTGTGTGTGTGTGTGTGTGTGTGTGTGTGCGTGTGTGTGCGTGTGTGTTAAAGACAATCATTCACTGGGTAATTTTAAAATCAAATATACACTTACCTGTCCAGGATTCATAAGGCATAAAGGTGACTAGAATCATTGAAGACCTTCTAGATATAAAAGCTGACTCTTCGTTTTCATGGAGATACTAGAGAGATTTAGCTGCTTAAGGATGGCTCCTCAAGAACTCATCCCTAATTTATCCAATCATCAAACACTTTCTGAAATGTATGTTCCTTCAGCACTCAAAAAACAGTTTCTATTACAAAGTATGTTAATTCTTTCTGCAAATATGTGTTAAATGCTTGTGATGTATATGGGCAGCAGTAGGGCACAGAGGTTAGAACACAGGCCTGGACTTCAGACGGACCGATGTGTGACTCAGCCCAGCCACTTGGAGTCTTGTGACTTTGGTTAAGTTGCTTAACCTCCCTAACCTTTGTTTTATTCACCTGTAAAGTGGGATAATAGTAAGTATATTCCTATACACAGTTTATTTTAAATACTACTTGAAAGAGTAAATAAAATAATAAATTTAAAGCTCTTAGCTCATGAATTAAGAGCTTATTCAGCGTTGGTAAATATTAATATTATCTATTATTATTTATTCTACTACTACTACTACTACTATCCTGTACTTAGTTTACTAACGAGAAAACCAAAGATACAGAATAACCAGAGCAGATCCTACCTCATCTCTTAGTCTTAAAGGAGAACATATCATACACAGATGAAATGTTAAGTAACCACCCAAGTACCCCATATGAGTCTGTAAGATGCAGGAACATGAGGCTCACAGGTGGCAGTACAGTGTGATGGTTATGATTGTGAATTCTGCCAGAGTCAGTTCCTTCTGTTCAAATCCTTTTTCTAATACTGACCAACTGTGTCACCCAAGGCTAGTTATTTAACCTCTCTGTGCCTCCATTTCCTCAAATGTAAAGTGAAATAATAAGAGTACATCCCTTAGAGGATCATTGGGAGGATTAAATGAAGTAAAGCACTTGTGAGAGTGCCTGGCCCAAAGTGTTTACTAACTGTTAGTGACCATTACACACTTCTTGGTATCCAGCTCAAGACCTAGCAGAGCAATGTGCAACAAATATTTGTTGATTTGCTAGAAGTAATGGTATGAATACCAGACTACAGCCCTGTGACTAGAGTGTCATTAATTTGTAATTGAAGGGGAAGGAGTCATTGTGGGCTATGGAAGTAAAATGAATGCTCCTACAGATACCAATTTCTTCCCTTTTCTCACTAAGACAAGAAGTAAACTGAAAGTTTAAGGAAAGGAAGAAGAACATATTGATGGCAGCTATAAAGCAGTACATAAGGTAATATGATAAACTAAATGTAATCCACTGACATTGGGCATCTCTGCCCCTGGACTTTCTGATTTGACTAAATCTGGGGGTAGTCCCCCAGAGTTCTGGAACTCCAAGTACATTTACTCAGTGTTCTTCAAACTGTATCCATTGTCCTGTGACATGTTCATCACTATTCCATGGGGAAAGTAAAAGGATGGGTGTTTTCCATGGTTAAATAGCTTTGCAAAACACTGATAAACACAGTTAAGTAGGTTTCTCAGAGGTTTTTTATGTATGAATCTCTAGGAGAGAATAAGATGCAAATGCAGCACTTCCCCCAATGTATTCAACTGTGGAACTCTTTTCTCATAGAAAACCTATCATCATTTTCTATTGCACAGAAGGGAGGTGGGAAAATGCTGCTTTAATTGGAAGGAAAAATCTTATCAGCAAAATAACAAGTAATATGGAAGATATTTACATATTTGGGGGAAAAAGGGAGAATTAATGTTTTGAATACCCATGAAATGCCAGAAACTTAAATGACAACTTAAATAATCCTTGCAGTCACTGCATTATGTTTTATCACCAAGATTTTATAGATGAAGAATTTGAAGCTCAAAGATTAAAATAAAGTCACATAGCTATTGTAGTAAGGGAAAGGGGTGCCTGTTTTCATTAATCGAAATCCTTCTTAGATATATGGAATTGCAAACCGGAAGAAGGAAGACTGACAGAGAAAGGTAACTCCAGGACAATATGCACAACTTCCATTTTTTTCTTTTCATCATTTCAGCCCCAAAATATGTTAACTGAAATCCACTGAGAATAAGATGGGGAAAGTAGTAAGTCTTAATACAAGAAGTACAGAGAAAATACAAATTGCTCTAAGACAAAGCACAGGATGCCACAGAAAATACTGACTATGTTCTTTTCACATTTTAGGACCACAATTCCTTTACCCTCCACTGAGTAATTTTCATAGCAGATACATGAATAGTGAGTCAGTATTTCAGTGGTCCTGGTTTCCTTTGAATAGAGAACCAGTAAAACCAAGACAAACACATTTTAAAAACTCTGTAGTTTAAAAGAGGGACCGAGTTGTGGAATCTGCCTTGAACATTTTTTCATATATATATATATATATATACATATATGTATCATATATATGTGTGTATATATACATACATACATATGTATCAATATATATGTGTGTATATATATACACATGTATTATATATATGTATGTATATATATAATACACACAGGTAATTAGTACTATTGTTCACTGAAGAAGAATATCTTCCAACTGTGCCCACCGATGTAACCTAACAAGTTATTTTTATAACTTGGATATAGTTTTATTATTGGATCAGAGGGCCTGATACAGATGAATGATTTTCTGAGAGGCTACCACACCATCTGTCTGGAATAAGAACACGCAAAGGAACTTTGGTAACCCTGTACTGTAGACTCCTTCCCTTCAGGAAACCTCAAAGCTCAAAGGTGTAGGTCCAAGGGCAATAAAATTGCCAGGTTCTGGCCAATGGACCACTTTTGCAATACTCTGGGACACTAGGGTCAGACATTATTTTTCATATGCAACACTAATAATGTAATTTGTGACTCAAAAGAAGGTCACCTCTCCGAGTCAGTGACTATTACTTAATTGCTTGAAGGATTTTTCCAGACGGGTGTTCTGGAAATATTTTACTTACTGACGTCTCTGAACTTTTCAAATCTTTTGCCTCCTAGATATCTTGGAGAAAGTGAGACAACGCCACACACCTTGTAGTTTTGAGAGCATTTCCCCAAATAGAACAGTGTCTTACTTGATCCTCAAAGTAACCTCAAAAGTAGGTAAGGCGGGTACTTTCATTCCCATTTTAAAGATGTATAAACCGAGGCTTATACAGACAGTCACAATGAAGGACTCCCAGGGTCAAGTCCAGCACTCTTAGTGTGACAGCCTTGGGACTCAGCGTGCATGAACTGGGAAGCAAAGTGGAATTATCACTGAGAACTGCATCTCAGAAAATCTTTTGGTTTCTTTGCCTACATTTCATAGATATTCTTGTCAGACAATCAAATTTATACCACGGCCACAATATACAAATGTTCTGACCAAAAAGTCATGTTCGTGTATCTACAGAGTAGATAACCTTATAAAGTGTTTAGTTTTTCCTTTATTCTTCTTTTGTGAAATAGCCTGAAAACAGCTCCCCCTTGCCGTCCTTACAAGTGTTACCTTCACCAAAGTTTAAAGTCAGAGCTAAGGGAGAGAGTTAGTAATCCTGCCCATCTCGTGCCCCGCAGCTGGGCTCCAGCTGCCCAGAGTAACTAATTAATAGGTAGGTGGTCTTTTCTCTCTTTCCTTCAGAGAGTCTCTTTTCTACCTGGAGGTTGCCTCTTTCTCACCCACCAGCACAAGGAGCCTGGCGGCTTTTCGCTCCGGTGTCCTGGGCAGCGCTGCCTGGGCTGCCGCTCTCCAGCAGCGGCTCTTCGTCCACCCGAGGAATGTCCCCACGATTCAGTAGTAACCAGACGAAGTCCCCACGGACTACTGTGGCCCAAATCCCGCCCATCCCAGCTGTGGGAATCAGGCTTTTCCCGGAGAAAACCCCAGGAATCAAGTTTAGAGAAAACTCCTTAAGTCCCACCCACCCCCCCAACACGCTCCCAGCCCCGGGGGAAACTGGAAGACCAGGAGACGTTCCTTTTCCCCGCTGTAGATAAGCGCACTGTACAGGCAGCCGCTGGGACTGCGAGCGCGTCCTTCCGGTCCGCGAACGCGGGCAGGGTAACAAACAGCAGGCACCAAAGTTACCGGGAAGAGAGCGCCCTTTAAGTCACCCAGTTGTTACCCTACAGAGGAGGGTGGGGAGGAGCGGGCTTGATGTGAGACGAAATTCCCGTAGCCAAGTTGCCCTGAGAATAAAATTAGACTGGCTTCCCCGAGATGGGCGGACTCGCTGCGGAGGGAGACACCCAAGCTGAAGCAGGTGGGCACACGCGCCAAGTTCAGCATCAAGAGCACCCGCGCAGGTGGTGGACTCGTGATTTCTGGGTATCACGTTGACAGCGTCTGTTGAAGTCAAATGCGGGGGTTAAGGTGACCCTTGAGGGAGGCTAGAGGAAATGATGGTAAACCCTGAAAAGGCACGACATGTCCAGATCTCCAAGGTTTTTTTTAGAAGAGAAGAGAGGGAAAGCGCCCCGGCAACCCCCTATTACGCCAAGTAATCCGCGAGTTCCCAGCCCCACCCCTGCAGCAGCGATGCAAAGAGGACAAATCACCGACGTAGGGAGGGGGAAGAAAGAAAACCCCCAGGGGAGAGGGAAGGGAGGCAGCCAGTGTAGGCACCGAGCAGTCTCCAACCACTGGGGCGAGAGGGAGCGCGATCTGGGGAAACAAACTCCGCATCAATAATTTGAGTTTGGAGCCCAGTGCTTTCAGAGACTCGGAGCGCACCTCCCCCGCTTCGCCCGAGTTGAGACAGGGCAGCACAGGCAAAGGGGCGGGCAATTCGACCGAGAGCGGCCGAGCTGGTCGGTGGGACACGCTGCGCCGGGAGACACCCGCGAGAGAGCGAGCAGAGCCCGGCTCGCGGTGAGCGCTGCAAGGAGGGAGCGCACCGCGCGAGCAGGCGGCAAGGGAGCGGGCCTCCGCCGAGGCCGAGGAGGCGCTGCATGGACAGCATGCGTTTCTCCGGGAGCCCCGGCGCGGGGCCCGCGTGCAACTCCAGCCCATGGTGGCCTCTGGCCGCCAGCGGTGCCAACACCAGCGCGGAAGCGGAGGCGCTCGGGAAAGACGACAGCCCGCTGGCGGACGAGCGCAACGAGGAGCTGGCCAAGCTGGAGATCGCCGTGCTGGCCGTGATTTTCGTGGTGGCCGTGCTGGGTAACAGCAGTGTGCTGCTGGCGCTGCACCGCACGCCTCGCAAGACGGCCCGCATGCACCTCTTCATCCGCCACCTCAGCCTGGCCGACCTGGCCGTCGCTCTCTTCCAGGTGCTGCCTCAGCTGTGCTGGGACATCACCTACCGTTTCCGCGGACCCGACGGGCTCTGCCGCGTGGTGAAGCACCTGCAGGTGTTCGCCATGTTCGCATCGGCTTACATGCTGGTGGTCATGACCGCCGACCGCTACATCGCCGTGTGCCACCCGCTGAAGACGCTGCAGCAGCCGGCACGCCGCTCGCGCCTCATGATCGCCGCCGCTTGGGTGCTGAGCTTCGTGCTGAGCACTCCACAGTACTTCGTCTTCTCCGTGGTCGAAGTGAGCAACGTCACCAAGGCCCACGACTGCTGGGCCAACTTCATCCAGCCCTGGGGTCTCCCCGCCTACGTGACCTGGATGACCGGCAGCATCTTCGTGGCGCCCGTGCTCAGCCTGGGCACCTGCTACGGCTTCATCTGCTACCACATCTGGCGCAACGTCCGCGGAAAGACTGCGGTGCGCCAGGGCAAGGGCGCCCGCGCGGAGGGCGCAGATGGCGCCTTCCACCAGGGGCTCCTGCTCGCGCCGTGTGTCAGCAGCGTGAAGACAATTTCCCGCGCCAAGATCCGCACGGTGAAGATGACCTTCGTGATCGTGACGGCTTACATCGTTTGCTGGGCGCCCTTCTTCATCATCCAGATGTGGTCTGTCTGGGATAAGAATTTCCCCTGGGTCGGTAGGTGTCGCGGGACGATGGAGTGAGGTGCACAGATGGGGTCTGTGTGCTTGGGGGGTGGGGAGGGAGAGAGTTTCTTTTCATAATATCCTCTAGGGCAATAATTTTTAAACTTCGTGCATGAGAATCACATCTTGAGCGGAACTGTTAAAAGCCAAAGTCGTGGGGTCCCCACCCCAGACGTTTTGATTCAGATCTGGAATGGGGCCCAGGAATCTGCATTTGTAACGAGCTCCTAAGACCACAAATCCGGAAAACTGTGCCCTAGAGTCAGCCGCGCAATTACGGAACAGAATAATGACTTTTTGCCAAAGCACTAACCGCTGTGTTAATACCCTGCTTTCAAGTCTGTTGGATTCAGAGAAATATGTGTACTGTCACAACTGCTTTTTGCTAGTTTGTGAAAAGTATCACAATGTAAAATTTTTGTAGAAATGCCCCAAAGTAAGGGTAAAATGGACATATTTTAAATTTGAAAATTATTTTTATTTATTCCTCATCCAGTCAATAAATATAATTATACATATTATGTACCAGATTTTATGCTAGGTCCTGGGGGTATGAAGATTAAATGTGTTGAAGAAAGATTCTTAAGTCAATAATTTTAATTTGGCATTTAGCTAGTGTTCCATTTCTTATCATAATGTTTTGATTTTTTCCTACAATTACTTTAACACATTTTTCTCCCCAGTGTTTCAAAGCAGGATTATTGATAAACTCTAAATTTGTTAGACTGATTCATTAATCTTTCAGCACTAACTTGACCACACAGCTGTACATCTCTCCACACAACTCCTGTAGTTTTCTGAGAATGTCCTCCGCGCCTACTAGCTCGTTTGACTTTAATTCATTCACAAACTAGGAAAACCAGCTTCACAAGAACTTACCCCCAAAAGCATTATTTAATATTGTATCTTGAAAAAAATTTCCTTTGATAAGGAAAAACAAATTTTTTTTCACATTAAATATATTACAGAAATGTTACTGACAACAACTGTAATTGGGAAATAGGTATCTGGGAAGAAGTGTCTCCTTTTGTTATTTGTGATATACTTTGAAAGTTGTATGTACAAATTAAACACTTGAGAGTGAATTTAATTCAAACAAATAAAAGTCATGGCTATAATAGCACTGATGATGAAAAATATAACATAAATGCTATATTTCCTGTCTTGTTTGATCTTGGCAGCCTCTTAAGTATTGCGAATCAAATAAAAAAGTCAGCCTATTTGTTGCTTTATCAGGATTCAGACACAATTACTAAAAAATTCTTCACTTGTGCACAGGTATGTCGATGATTTCCATTCTTTTTGAATACAGTCTTAGTCACAGATCTTGATCACCCCTAAGAGTAGCATCTTGGCACAAAGTTTGATTAACTAACCTGTAATTTATTCTGGCACAACAAGAGTGAGAAGACCCAAGTTCATAATTAATAAGGGAAAATCAGTGCTTGCCTATCATTCTTATCTTTAGAAAAGGTATATTCTCAGTGCAATGGTTCTATGGTGAAAGGTGATATTTATGTAGTTTACCAGTGCAAATACACAAAAAAATAGCTCAAAGGACTGTTGGAATTTCTTAATTTATCTGTTCTTCATAATATAATTTAATTGTTCAAGCCACAGTCAAAGATGGTTTTCTTTTAAAATCAAACAAAGCTTCTAATTAACCAAAGAAAACAACTAAATATTGCATCTTTCAGGGACCTATTTCAACTCTCCCCTTCGGTATAGATTTCTTATTACAACAATATGTTTAATATTAAAAAAATTTAAAACAACTAAACATGGCCCATAATGTCATACTTTTGCCTGAGTTATCAGGATGGATATAATTTGGTATATGTGGCTATAGCCTCTAGAAATTTCACTGAAATGGAAGCCGTTCTCTAAGTGCTGTGTTCATTAGCACACACTAGTGCTAACACAAAGGATTCAAAACTTTATTAAGTTATTTAATATTCTTAACCTCTTGAAAGTCCCACTCATTCTACTTAAATATTTTAATAGTGGTTTAAAATCCCTGAATTAATTTCAAGGCATCTTGCTTACAAAAATATTTTACAACCAAGCAATTTCCATTCACCAACCATTTCCCTGACTGATAAACAAAATACTTTATTTTCTATATTGACCCATAACATTTTCCAGCTTTCATGAACCAACAGAAAAAATGAGTTTATCCAGTGTTGTCACTTGCATTTGACTAGTTAAATGTTCTCCCCTTATGTTTTCCATACAGAGTCGGAAAACCCGGCCACCACCATCACTGCATTACTGGCTTCCTTGAATAGTTGCTGCAATCCCTGGATATACATGTTTTTTAGTGGCCATCTCCTGCAAGACTGTATCCAAAGCTTCCCATGCTGCCAAAATATGAAGCAAACATTCAACAAAGAAGATTCTGACAGTATGAGCCGGAAACAGACTTCCTTCACTAACAACCGAAGCCCCACATACAGGACAGGCACGTGGAAGGACTCAGCTAAATCTTCCAAGTTCATCCAATTCATTCCTGTTTCATCCTGAGCATGCAGCCTGACTCCTGTAATGGACTTTTCAGCCCACTGACTGAATCCAGCTAGAAACTATTAGAACAAATATAAGATAAATTGATCTGTTGAGTACAAGACTGTGTTTCTAGTTGCATTTTCACATTGCTACAAGCAAAAGCTATGAATTGTTTTATACAGAATGTTAATAAAAACATGCTACACTAAAATCTGCAGACCTAACCCAGAAATAACAGAAGTCATATTTCTAAAGGAAAAATCATAACCACCTGGCTTTATATTTTGCTGTGGGTTTCTCTTCTTTTTATTTCTGACATAACTAAGGTTTGGTTGGTTTAGAAGTCATATAATGTAGGGGCATTATTTCTGAACAAAATAAGCTCATCATCAGCCTTAGGGTTTGAAAGGAATTAGAAGAGACTTCAGAGAAATTATGTTTCCGTCCAGTAAAATCAATTTATGTATCAGAAAATGCAGTCTCAAACCGTGGCCTGGAGTGGGATGGTGCCTTGGAGAGGCATGAGAGCTTGAGGCATATTGAGTAGGGGGTGCCTGTTGCAAAGTGGAAAGAGGAAAGTTCTGTTAGAAGCTATAAATCACCTCCATTTCAAAACAGTAACTTTAAAACTGGCAGTTCCCTCCTTTGGTTCCTCATGTTTTATTGGTTGTGAAAAGCATGGTTACCAAGATGCTGAAGGTTAGAGAAAATGTTGTCAACTGGCCAATAATATCTTTTTCTTCCCACTGCAAAGTCGCTTTAAGGTCAGATTTGTATGACAAATATGCAATTTTATTAGAAGAGTAGAAAGGGTAGATTGCCCAAGGTATTATGTAGGCTTTCTCTAGAAAATTGTAAACATGTTTTGACCAGTGTTATAAGGTATCCTGTGCTATACTGGATATTAACACCATCATTACTTCATGTCTGAGGAATCCAGATTCATAGATATGAGTCTCCTAAAGAATGACTCAGGATACTGAATGTTCCCTCATGTTTAATTAAAAATAACTTGGTCCTTCCTTCTGATCACCCACCCGTCGAACAGTCTCACAGTGGAGGAGAAGCAGGGCTGGGCAGGATGAGGGTGGGGAAATAGAAAGAAAACTGTTCTGCCTCTAGTCTGGCTTTCTTCGTTATTAACTGCATGACTTTAGGCAAATGGCTTAAAAAGACATAAAGCCTCCATTGCCTAGGCTGTACAATGGCGTTGATAACACTTACCTCACAGGGTCGTTGTGAGGAAGAAGTGAAATCAAGTACGTGAAAAGATCTTCCTAAACTGTCAAGTGCTGTATGAGTGTTAGCTTTTGCTTTTATTACAGTCTTTTGCCCGGGTGGGGGTTTTCAAAACTGCACAGCGTTTTCCTGTTTGCTTTTCATTAACCAGAATGTGTTGGTTTCATGTCTGGCATACAAAATCCTAAAATTTAAATATAGCTCTGCTGATTAATCGGAAAGCATCGCCAACGGCCAGTGTTAAGTCTAACTTCTGCCTAACCAAAGCTTTCCTAGTTAAAGAGAGAATTTGCTTTCCTTTGACTGCAGGTAAATTGAAGCCAGCCAAGAGCATCAATTTCTTTCATTTCTAAACAGAGATAAATTACAACACTATTTGGCTGCTGTTACTGCATTTTTCATTAATGGAACTCAGTGGGGGTTTTTGAGCTATTCTGTCTGGCTCCTTTTCCTTCTTAGAGACCTTGCAATGATTTGAGGATACATCATAAATACTTTGCATCCCTTAGAGGAAGTAACAGCTATTTTAATAGTATTATTGGTTTTTTTTAAGCTTTGTCGATAAGAAACTGAGCACTGAATGGCACTATGAGAACCTGGAACCATCAACCTCACTCCTCTTCATTCTCTTGCCTTTCCGAATTCTCAGGCCTTTTTCTCCCTGGATTTATATGCCTAAAAAAAAATGTTTCCAAATGTTTTATAGAGATTAAGCCCTTAGGTTTTAGAATTCTGATTTTCTAAAAATAACAAATATGTCTCTTAAAGGGCATTGTCCAATATGAGCCATCAATTAAATTCATCAATTATTCATTATTTGAGTCATAGCAGCATCTCAGTATCCCTGCCCTCTGTAATGTCGTCAGCCCTTTTGACAACTTTACTTTGACAACTCAAAACTAAAGCCTTTTGGGTTGGAACAAATATGAGCCCGCTTTTTTCTAAACGCAATTCCAAAATGATAACCTCATAGTTCTTGTATAGATTGTTTCAAAATGTTGACGTGTATCTCCAAGTAAAAAAATTCAGTTTGAATCTTATTTCCAGGAACATCTCTCAAATAAGGTGCAAATTAACCTACCCAACCATGTTTTCTCCTTTTAAATGCATCAGGACATGAGATAGCAGAAAAGGGGCTGGGGAGACACCAGAAGATCTAGGTGCTAGTTCTGCACTAGGCAAGTACATGGTCTTATTCTTTGCGGTTTAGGCTGAGAAGCTTAACTTACCTAGCTGCTAAACTTTCCTTATGTTATACACCCAGGAATGGCATTTAGATCTCCCAAAACAATATTCCAAATTGGAAGAGTCCTGACCGTCTATTTCAGAAGAAAGGAAATTGTAGGTGGTAAGGAAGAAGAGTATGCTGGGAAGGGAAGATTTCCCTTTCTTGACCAAAGAGAAGACCTGAGATATCTTTTTGTTGTTTTTTTTTGTTTTTTTTTTGGGGGGGGGTGGTTTGCGGAACGCGGGCCTCTCACTGTTGTGGCCTCTCCCATTGCGGAGCACAGGCTCCGGACGCGCAGGCTCAGCGGCCATGGCTCACGGGCCTAGCCGCTCCGCGGCATGTGGGATCTTCCCGGACCAGGGCACGAACCCGTGTCCCCTGCATCGGCAGGCGGACTCTCAACCACTGCGCCACCAGGGAAGCCCCAACCTGAGATATTTTAAATGAAGGTTTGCAGTCAAGGATAAATATGTTTCATCACCTTATTTTATTTGGCAGTTACCTGTGGGAAGATCCTGCAAGTATACAATATTAATATATCTATGTGGGTATGGGAAATGCGATTGATAACCCACCAGTAAGGAGAAACTGGTGATATTTCTATTGGACATTTGATAAACATTAATTGATGATGAAAAAACCATTTTTAAGTACATATTAAGTGCTTAATGGGTTAATTTTTGGACATGCATTTTTAAAGTGTAAAAATAACTGTGAAGGAAATTAGTGAAATTCTTTGGTTAATTAAATATTTGTCCTACACACAGAACTTCCACCATCAGCAAAGAAGTCTCATGCCATGATTGAGGGAAGGGTTTTTGTTTTCTTTTTTAAGAGAGGGAGGTTTTTTTTAATTTTTATTTTGCCACACACATGGCATGAAGTATCTTAGTTCCCCCACCAGGGATGGAACCTGTGCTCCCTGCAGTGGAAGCACGGTGTTCTAACCACTGGACCACCAGGGAAATCCTGGGTGTGGTTTTTAAAGAGAAAAAAAATCAAGTAGTCTTAATAACATGCAGTACCCTTCCAAACTTATTATAGTTCCTAGAATGGACAACCACTGATGATTAAGAAACACAACTTTCATTCTGTTATTCACAAGTAAAGTAATCCAATTAGGTTAAATTTTTATGTTTTTCAGACTCTAAAACCTGTATTTTTGTAACATAATTGGACACTCAGAGCTTTAAATTATAGCTTCAGAGTTTGACCCTACCATAATTAGAAGCCATCTAGAGAGAAATTAAGCCTCATCCTTAACCCCAAATATCAGAGATTGGGTTCCTTTAAACCCATGTAAATTGGGCCCTTATGGATCTTCATACTGGAGGCAACTTCTTTATTTAGACTAAGCTCAGGGCAGGGCCACCTGGGATGCTAGTCCTGGAGGTGTAGAAGCAGCCACTGTATCCCTGCCCTTTCCCTCCCTGTGGTCTTTTTAGTGCCACTCAGTGTCACTGGCAACACATGACATCATGAGTAGCATGTGGAGAATAAAGATTAGAGAATGTTTCTTAATTATAACTTGACCTCTGCCAATTTGAGCAAAAATTTAAGAACTATTCACAGGAAGAGTTATTTCCTTTAAGGCCCCAAGAGAGCCTTAAATGGGTTGAATCACACAAATTCCAGTGCACACATAGGCATTTTAAGAATATTGTTCTAACTCAGTTTTTAGGTACATTAAATTATAATGAATGAAAATGTACATGTGACCTATAGTATGTCAGCATCAAAAATATATATTATAGGTGAAAATTAAGTGCCATTTTTTATTATAGATATATATAATGGATATATATCGCATCTTTTTACATTAACTTATATGTTAAATAAAAACAAAGTGTTATAGAGTGAATTAAATATTTTTGTGTTCCAGGGTCAAATTAGCAAATTCAGAAAGGGAAACTCTGAGAATAAGTCTGATAGTAATATCAGAATAATTAACAATTAGCATTAATATAAAATATAGCATTTCCAGGGGCTTCCCTGGTGGTGCACTGGTTGGGAATCTGCCTGCCAATGCAGGGGATGCGGGTTCGAGCCCTGGTCTGGGAGGATCCCACATGCCGCGGAGCAACTGGGCCCGTGAGCCACAACTACTGAGCCTGCGCTCTAGAGCCCGTGCTCCGCAACAAGAGAAGCCACGATAATGAGAAGCCTGCGTATCGCGATGAAGAGTAGCCCCTGCTCACCGCAACTAGAGAAAGCCCTCGCACAGAAACAAAGACCCAACGCAGCCAAAAATAAATAAATAAATAAATTTATATATAAAAATATATATATATAGCATTTCCACACTTGAAAGTAGTTGTCTTTATATCACAAGATTTCTGACTTAACATATTCTATGATGCTTTAGCTCATTATTATAGCAAATTTATTAAGAATTGATGTTATATATTTAGTATTCCATTTTTGGAACTGCTTTTTCAAATGTTCTGTATCTCCTAGCTTACTATGCTGTATAGAAGAATTTCAGTGTGTTTTCTTGGGACAATTGTATGGTTATGGTTTTGATGAATATTGAAGTGTTTTGTGATTGTATCTAATATTTGGTCCTTTACAGAAAAAAATAGCTTGTGGGATTATATTGAAATAACTGGTGGATTTATTACTCAGTTTTATTGTGTATTAACTTGATTCTATAAATAAAAATAAATATCAAATTTGACAAATGGATAAAGAAGATGTGGTGTATATATACAATGGAATATTATTCAGTCATAAAAAGAATGAGTTTCTGACATTTGCAGCAACATGAATGGACCTAGAGAGTATTATGCTTAGTGAAATAACTCAGAGAAAGACAAATACCGTATGATATCACTTATTTGAGGCATCTAAGAAATAATGCAAATGAAAGTATATAGCAAAACAGAAATAGACTCACAGATATCGAAAACAAACTTGAGGTTACCAAAGGGGAGAGAGAAGGGGGGAGGGAGAAATTAGGGGTAGAGGATTAACAGGTACAAACTACTATGTATAAAATACATAAGCAACGAGGATATACTGTAGAGCACAGGGAATTATACCCATTATCTTGTAATAACTCTTAATGGAGTATAATCTTTAAAAATATTGAATCAGGGCTTCCCTGGTGGCGCAGTGGTTGGGAGTCCGCCTGCCGATGCAGGGGACACGGGTTCGTGCCCCGGTCTGGGAAGATCCCACATGCCGCGGAGCGGCTGGGCCCGTGAGCCATGGCTGTTGAGCCTGTGCGTCCGGAGCCTGTGCTCCGCAACGGGAGAGGCCACAACAGTGAGAGGCCCATGTAACGCAAGAAAATAAAAAAAATAAAAAAAAAATATTGAATCATTGTGCTGTACACCTGGAACTAATAAAATATTATAAATCAACTATAGTTCAATTGTAAAAATGTCTGATCAAAAAAAGGAAAAAAGCATCAAATTTGTCTGAAATAATTCTCTTATAATCTCATTTAATAAAAATATATATTTCAAGTTAATTATGCTGATTTTGAAAAAAAATATAGACCTGCTCTACAGCTGGTAACTATTAATAGGTTCATATTTGAGCACAAATGTGTTCATGTTTATACTCTTTGACTATAGTGAGAACAGGTGAAACTCTGTAACTGCTTTTTCAATAAATTATAGTCACAAAAGCAAATTAATTTTGTTATATATTAAGAAAACCAAAATTATTGGGTTAGCTGAGGTCTTGTATGTCATCCTCTAAAAATGTCATCTGTTTACTTGTTTCTAGAACTTGGTGAGACTGACTTCTGGGCCCATTTAATAGTCATTCAAATCATAATTCTTTACCCTGTGGGCTAATAAATTCAGATCATATTGACTTTCAACTTATGTTGTAACATTATTTTTCTTTTACAAGGTAAACCCTAATAGCATAAACTAAAAGGCTTATTTTGAGTTTGGCTTAAATTCTAGAAGCAGTGAATGCCCAGAATGGAAGAAAGGGAATTTGAAGTCTCTATTTTAAAACACTGTTATTTTAAAGCTCACTGTTATTTTAAAACACTTATAAACGTTTTAGAATAAACAGGATTCTACCAAAGCATATTTTCACAAGGTCCTACGAAGCAGGTAGAACTGAAATAATAGTTTCATTGTATACGAGACGAGACTCATAAAGAAATGCACTAGTGTAAAATTCATTCATTCACTCATTCTCTATATGTATCCCTTCTGAATCTCTAGAGTTAAATGTTTCTTCCCTTCTGCTTTCCAAGTGCCCTCTAAATACCTTCACTATGACACAGAGCAAAATGATTTGCAATGTTGGTTTATTGGCCTATCGTCTCCATGACAATCACATCGTGTTTATCTTTTAAGGAAAAGGTATGTCTTCTTCACCTTTGCATCTTCCTATAGTAGATGCTGTCTATAGTAGCTGCGTGACTAATATACTTAATATAGATATTCTAAGTATAAAATATATATATGGTAATCATATGTTACACATGTTAGACATTGTGAGTGTTTAACAAAAGTGAGAAGCTTTAATTATCAATATAAGAGTATTGTACGGTAAAAAAAAAAAAATTAAAAAAAAAAGGACTGTACCAGGGAATCAAAAACCCCAAGTTTTTCCGCCATCAATAGCTGAATGATCTTGGGAAAATCACTTTAATAAATCTGGAGAGCCTAACTAATATCATCTTGATTGAGAAAAATGAACTTATAGATTCAAACTCAATCTTATTAGAAAGGCTTTGTCACCACCACAGTAGTGGACACTCGTCCCTAGGCACAACCCAGTGGAATTCAGCAGAACTTAAGTAAAGTGTACGTTTATCCCCCTCCCCAAATCCCAGCTTCCACGGTTCACCAAGTCATCCATGTTTTGACCATAACCACTCTCATTAATTTGTCTTTCATAAGTATCTACTGCCTAGATGGATGCCTTAAACCTTGAGCTTTCTGTGCTCTCTCTCTCCTTTAATATACAAATAAAATAGTTTTAGCCTCATCTCATGCATTGTGCAAAGTCTGTGCCTTTCCGTAGATCGAAGAGGAATCCTGAGTATTATGAACTCCTTCTTTTGAACTCTCAATCCACACCTCATTAGTTTACTTCTCATGACTATTTTTTTCTTCACTCATTCGCCCTGGCACCTTCCAACAACTCTCTGAGCACTTGGCTTCCCTGTGTGATGGGGTTCCCCTAAAGGATGGAGTATCACATAGAGGTTTAGATTATGCCTCAGATGAGACAGTGATTCATGGTAAGTGTTTTAAAGGTCCATGGCCATTCCTTCTCAGGTGGATTAGTTGCTAATCATTCTTGACTTTAGGACCTTGCTGGCTGCCATCTTGCTCAAGTTTCTTCTCTCTACCAAGACCCCGAATCCTTGTTTTTACAAATGTCAGTAATTAATCTTTCTTCCACTTCATTTTGTAGAATTATTTAGCTTTTATTTGCCGAAAGCCCTCTCACTTAGACTCTGTCTTTCAAAGCAGTGCATTGTCTGTAAGGTGTTTCCTCAAGCAAAAGAGCCATTTTCATCCCCAAAGGAATACTCTCTTTTCCCAAGATCAAAGAGTTCAAACTGCATTGAGCTTTTAAAATAACCTCTTTGTGAAATGCAAATAAAAACTAAAATGAGGTATCACCTCACACTGTCAGAATGCCCATCATCAAAAAATCTACAAACAATAAATGCTGGAGTGGGGTAGAGAAAAGGGAACCCTCCTACACTGTTGGTTGGAATGTAAATTGGTACAACCATTATGGAGAACAGCATTGAGGTTCCTTAAGACACTGAATATAGAACTACCATATGACCCAACAATCCCACTCCTGGGCATATATCCAGAGAAAACCATAATTCAAAAAGATACATGCACCCCAGTGTTCATTGCAGCACTATATTTACAATAGCCAAGACATGGAAGCAACCTAAATGTCCATCGACAGAGGAATGGATAAAGAAGATGTGGGACATATACACAATGGAGTATTACTCAGACATAAAAAAGAATGAAATAATGTCATTTGCAGCAACATGGATGGACCTAGAGATTGTCATACTGAGTAAGTCAGACAAAGGCAGATATCATATGATATTGCTTATATGTGGAATCTAAAAAAATGGTACAAATGAACGTATTTACAAAGCAGATATAGAGTCACAGATGTAGAAAACAAACCTATGGTTACCAGGGGGGAAAGGAGGGAGGGATAAATTTGGAGATTGGGATTGACATGTACACACTACTATATATAAAATAGATAATTAATAAGGACCTACTGTATAGCACAGGGAACTCTACTCGATACTCTGTAATGACCTATATGGGAAAATAATCTAAAAAAGAGTGGATATATGTACATATATAACTGATTCACTTTGCTATACACCTGAAACTAACACAACATTGTAAATCAACTATACTCCAATAAAATTTCTAAAAAATAAAATAAAATAATCTCTTTTTCTTCATTTCTTTTATGTTAGTCATGAAACATATGTATGGTGCCTAAATAATTCAGATTTTGCCTTTTTTATGCATTTTGTGTAACTTTCACACAATTGATATTACTTCATGTTGGAGTCCTCTCTGTTCTCGCAGGTGCACAGTTATAAGATCATCTCAAAACACTCTTAACAGATATTCATCTCATAATACTCTTAGATGGAGGCCAGTGAGAGATGGCTGGTTTTCTATTCCTTCTTTATTACTGTATATATTCTTTTTTGTTCATGTGCAAATTATGTAACATTCCTTTCCATAGCAGTCAAACATAAGCAAATGCACAGGCTAATGTGAGATATAAGTATAGATACAGATATATAATAGACGTCATTTTTTCAGAGCAGTTTTAGGTACACTGCAAAATTGAATGGAAGGTACAGAAATCTCCCATATACCCCCTACCCCTACACACGCACAGCCTCTCCCATTATCAACATCAGCCACGCGAGTGGTACATTTGCTACAATCGATTAACTTAAACTGACACATAATCATCACCCAGAATCCACAGTTTACATTAGGGCTGTACATTCCATGGCTTTGGACAAATGTATAATGACATGTATCCACCATTATGGTATCATAAACAGTATTTTCCTCTGTGCTCCACTATTTATCCCTCCTGCCCCATGTCTCCCCCACTTCTAGAAACCACTGATATTTTTACTTTGTCCGTATACAGAGTTTTGTGTGTTATATTTTTATGGCCATTGTATCCTTAATGCCCTGGCCCAGATCTTTGCTCCAGCTTACCTAATTATTACCTCATGATATAAAATAGATTCATATAAAATAGACTGAGCAACAACTCTGATATTTTAATACAAGTGGAAACATAAGCAGAAAAAAAAAAATCCTGCCTCAATTACTCTTTCACCTGGGCCCAGACATCTGTCAAAACCTCTGCTAGAGGCATTGACACCCTTCTCCTCTTTCTCCTTCTCCCTCCTCCTCATACCAAGTCTAAAGCATTCTCCATTTCCCAGCCTCTGTTTTCCACCTATGGCTCAAGTTTTAAGCAATAGCATCAAAATGTTCAAAGGAACAGGGCTCTTCCACAATCTGAATGTGATTGATGTGTCATGTTCCTCAGATCCTGAGTTTGTCGTGAGAAATCCAGGACCAAGAACATGCAAAAGTGCTCACTCTTGAGGAGCTCTTGAAAGCAAAAGAACAGTCTATAAACAGTGAGCGCCTTTAGAAAACCCAAAGAATCTGAAGATTGGAGATAACAAAGATCTCAGATAAGATTCTTATCTAACTCCAATTTTTTCAAAAAAATCCGACACACAAAATATGAACATTTTGGAGGTATTTCAACTGATAATTATCCTTCAATTGCTTCATTTTGTAGAAACACCACTTACTACTGCATCCAAATAACCTACCGAACCTCTGACACAAAATAGTGTGGAAAAATGGTTAAGCTGCTTGGGATGGAAACAATGACAAAGATAGAAGAGGAAAATCAGCCATCTGGAAGTTTTTGTAAATGTGCATAAATGTCTTTTCCCCCCATTTCTATTTTAAGTTACACTGTATCTTGAGAAAAATTCTGAAGGAACTTCAATAAGATGACTAAAGTTTAGGTAACTATAAAAATCAGCCTCCAGGTATTTTTTTAATGGCTTACTTACCTAAGCAAAACTGTACCTTTAGCAAATATATAAACTATTCAATAAAGGAATGGATCTTTACTCTTTACTATATATAAATATTTAATATATAGTCAATGGGTGATTACATACATGGTGTGGGAATGAATGTTTTGAGTAGGTGAATAAGATATTTTTTGGTGTCCAACATGAGCTAAGTATATCACGATTCACTTGTTTCAAAACCATTCACTGCTTTTCCTGTTTGCGTTATGGGATTATGAGTCTGTGAATTTCAAGGCCTGCACTGACATTCCAGGAGATATAAAAAGTTTAAGATCTTTGGAAAATAAAATGCTAAAATCATTTATATCTTCACTGGGATGAGGAGCTACTAAAATGAGCCTTTATCATTTCAAATCTTTTGATTCATGAATTTCTCTGTAGAAATTAGAAGTGTGACGAGCTTAACAGTTCTATTGGTAAATGAGAGATGAAGGGAGACTTATCATTAGGTTTTATGAATTTAAATATTTTTTCTGAGTATTTTAGTCTTAATTAGGTGTTTTTTTCTCTCTTGTTCAGAAGAGATAGATATGTCAGAAAATATATCTCTGAACATTTCAGGAAGAGGAGAGAAAAATTCTCATCAGCTATACTTCTTTAACTTTGGAAAGGATCACTACTTCTAGCCATCTTGCATATGCCTTTGCCTTTGCCTGTCCATCTTTGGGTTGAGTCGGGGGCAGAGTGCTGGAGCTAAAAATAAATCTCTACACTAGATTATTTCATTTCTTAATCTGAAAATTCTTTCTCCTTCCCAGTAACTGGCACTAGACATTGATGGTCCATTTAGCCCTGTAATGCATTCCTCTCTTGTGCTCACCAGCTTCTGTGACCCAGCCAGGCTCCAGCCCACGTGCAGCTAAGGATCAACTCCTTCCAGCTTGGCTTTTAATCCTTGCTTATACAACTCCCATCAGCCCATCTGTTTCCACGTCTTCATTCCTCAAACCAGTGATTCTTCAACTTTGATGTGCAAATAACCTGGGGAATCTTACTCAAATGCAGATTCTGATTCAGTGGATTCTGATTCACCAGGATGAATTATAAGATATTGGCTTTCCAACAGCCTCCCCAGTGATGGCACGGCTGGTGCTCTGTGCACCACACTTTAAGTAGCAAGGCCTTAGAGGGTCTTGAGGTTCTTTTCGTCGTGAAGATGTAAAGTACTGCTTAACCATTTTCAAAGTTTTATCCCAGATTGGCTCCATATCTGGAATATATAGCCTCTGAAATGTCAAAATAAAAGCAAATTGTCCAGTCTGGTCACTTTCTGGCAAGTGATCTCTGAGGTTCCTTATTCTGCTTCTCTCACCAGAGTGTTATCCTCAGGATTTCCATTTGTAGTTATCAGATTCCAGACCAGGAATGTTGAAAAAGAGAGAATGGATCTGGGAACTCAAAGGCTAAAGTAAAAGTAACTTTAGAAAATGAGTCTATGTTTCTGACAAAAAAGCAGGGGTGGGGAGGGGAACCCTGCCCTCCAGTATAGAAGATTTTCCCTACCTAACTACCCTATGATCACAATCTATCTCATAAAGACCAATCCTCTATACCCCTTGTTTCTAAAAGAGACACTTGAGTATCTCTCCTATAATAAGTCTTTCCCCGCGGGCAAGATGATTAAGCTGTACTCCCATAGCAACTGGACATAGTCAGCTCATAGTAGCATCATTAATCTATTGAAAATGTTCTAACTGATAAATGCACATCTTTATCTTTACTACACTTACCTCCATACTTTTAAATAATATACATATTCTTTAATTCATGTATTTATTTACATTACTTATTGACTTCCTGTTATGATAGGAGAGATTCAGCACACTTCCCTTCACCTTTCCTCTCCCACCTTCACAATACAGCTATACTGCCAATATTTTCATTAATTTAATAATCAGTATTACATCATTATGATGTAGAAAACAAGACTACAAGCTCAGAACTTAAAAAGAAGATGGTGATTATTTATAAAAAACTCCACTGGGGAAGAAAGAAGGAGCATGCTCATGAGCCAGCGTCTGGACAACCACATTCCTGGACTCCGTAACACTTATAAATTATAGGCTTGCTTTCTTACATGAGGACAACTTAAGACCCTAAGACCCCCTTCCAAGCATTGCCTTGTAGTCAGAGTGTTCGAGAACCCTCAAATTATTCAGGTAGGAAAAAAGAGACCTCATAGTCCTCAAGTTGGACCCTGCACAATACATAATGAGCTTCAAGAAGACTTATAAGAGGTACTGAAAGCATATATTTGAATGAGGTCACAGCATCTGTCCAGTAAAACATTTATACGGGAAGTCACGGTGCCCATCCAGGGAAGTAAAACATTAAGGATCTCTTTGATAATGGAACTGTGAAGTGTTTTTCTCTAATTATTGACATCCAGTACTCATTCTTTAACAAGATACTTTATGAAATAGAATGTAGCCCTAGAGAAAAATTTAAAGTAGCTACTATTTATTGCCCATTTTCTAAATCTGATAGGCACTGTCCTAAGCATTACCCTTATAGTTTCACCCTTCATACTTAGGAAAATCTTGTTATTTAAGTTAGGAAACGGACATTCAGAGCACTTGCCAAAGACCACAGAGAAACCAAATTCAGAGCAAGAATTTAAAACCAGACCCAAGTGAATGTGGTTTGCTCTTACCAGTGAGGCTGTGCTGCTTCAGAGGAATGGGCAGTTTGCTGTTGCTGCCCCTACTTCTCTATTCCGTGTCATTTCCCTCACTTCTACCAAAATGTGTTCAAATAAACACATACACAACAGTCATAACTCAACATATCTCACCTCTCTAATGAAGGATTAACAGGTTAATTTTTTCATCATGAATGAAATGGATGGCTTTCCCCCCACTTAAATATATCTAAGGCCTTAGGAGACTAGATAAAACTTTTATTTTTGTGAGCATTTCTGAAATCATTCCACCTATATAACAATCTAATCCTTGCAAAGAGTTAAATCTCTAAATAGAAATTAGACTCCAGTGAATAAGTTCCCCTATTCTCAGAAGCTCTGTATAAACTTTCTAGCACAGGGCTGGCAGCCAGGAAACACATGATATGTATTAGTTTTCATGCCTTTTCAGATCCTTATATTGTTAACTGTAAATGTATTATAGATTGTCCTCATGTAATGACAGTGTTCATTCATTTAACACTTACTGAGTACCTACTAGATGCTGGAGAGTTTTCTAGGCACTAGGGATATATTGGTGAACAAGACAGACAATAAGCAAACAAAAGAAGTGTCAAATGAAAATAAGTGCTGTGAAGAAAAATGATACAGAGAATGGATAGCGACTAGTGTAGAGAAGAAGGTCCATTTTATGTGGCATGATGGGAAAAGCTCTTGGATAAGATGTTATTTTTAAGTAGAGACCTGAAGACAGTGAGGGAGCCTAGTGGACATCTAAGGGATGAATGTTGTAGGGAGATAAAGTAACAAGTGCAAAGGCATTGACGCAGGAGAATAATGGTCAGCGAGGTGCAGGAGGCTGGAGTGGATGAGAGAGGTAGAGAGTAGTATGTGATAATGTCATAAATCGGTGTGTGGTGTGGAAGTGGGGGACCTGGTGGACGTTAGGGGCCTTGGGGTTTTCAGTTTAACATGAAAGGTCAATGGAGGATTTGAGGCAGAGGAACAACAAATCTAAGTTGTATTTTACAGGATGGTTCTGGCAGCTGTGTTGGGAATAGACCACATAGAAACAAGGACCGCAGCAGGGAGAGCACTAAGGAGCTTCTGCAAAAGAGCTGAACGACAGGTGCTGATGGCTCAGGCTGGAACGGTGGCAGAGGGGGTTGTGTGAAGCCATGGGATACTAGGTAAATTGTGAGTGTAAAATTGATCGGTTTACTGATGGACTGGATGAAGACTTCAGAGAAAGAAAGGAGTCATGAGTGATCCAGCGTTTTGACCAAAGCAAAGTAAAGGACAGTGCTTCGCTTTACTCTAATGGAGAAAAAGAGGGATGAGCAAGTCTGGAGATATTAAAATTGAGATACTTATTAAACATGAGAAGGTTAACACTTTAGACTGCATGCCAGTCTGCCTCTCAACAAGGACTATACAGAATCAACACATATCATACAAAATGTAATATTAGAGACATTCTGGTTAACTCCAGACATAAGAATATCAGATAGACAGCTGAATACATGAATATGGTCAGGGCTGGAGGCAAAAATTTGGGAGTCATTAGTACACAGATGGCATTTAAGTCTGGGGATTGGAGGAGACCCTCAAGGGAATGAGGGTATCTAGGAAAAAGAGAATATTTGTGAAACCAGAGACTGATACATTCTAGTTGTCATGCCTTCCTGGGGCCCCACGCCACACACACCCAATCATATCTGTGTTGGTAGGCAGAAGCCGGTATAAGGCAGAAATTGACCACAGGAGCCACCTTAAACTTAACAATTCCTTTTAAAAAGTAAAGAGCAGTACTGTTTTTGAACGAATGGTAAAAAGGTAGTGGCGTCAGCTTAGGCAGCAGGGCTTTATAGCAGCTGAAACTACTAAAAAGCCACACTTCATTTCCAGCAGCCTAAAACTACAGAAATACAAATGGTATAAATTTACACAGACTCCAAGTAATAAATAATATTCTTTGGAAAATGTTAGAATAGAAAATATTGAGCTAATTTCATATACTTCAGCATGAAAACAGAGAGGGGCAAAAGAGAAAACACTGAAGTACTACACTTCAACAGTAGAATGTTTTTAAACTAGCACACTGCTCTTGTTCTGAATTATTAGTGCATTTTGAATGTGTCTAAAAGCCATTGATAAAATAAAGCACACTGCTTTACTGATGGAATCAGTGCTTAATATAGTATCAAAATTCTTGTAAATGCTTATAAAATATTTATTTAACCCTCATGAAAACTGTATGAGGTAGAAACTATTATTGTCCCTGTCTTAGAGATGAGCACAGTGAGGCATAGAGAGGGGAAGAAACTTGCCTAAGTTTACACCTCTAGGAAGATCCAGCCAGGATGTGAACCCAGCAAGGAGGCTACAGAGACTTCACTTGTGGCAGTATGCCATTCTGCCTCTCAACAAAGACTTTCAATTTTATACTAAACGTTGCCATTAGAGGTAATCTGATTATCATCAGGACCAGTAAGAATTTCTATTATTACCATTGCTACTTACTGTTGTTCTAAAAGTTTTCAAAAAGCAATAAAACATGAACTAGAAATAAAATACAGAGGATATGGAATTATCATAATTTGCCCATGATGTGATTATGTAACATAAAACCCCAAAATAATCCATTGCAAAGCTATTAAAATTAGTAAGACTACTATACAAAAACAAAGAGCATTTGTTTTTACCACCAGTGATTAGAAAGACAATAGACTGAAAAAAAATCCTTTCACGATATTAACTATCTGGAAATAAACAATACAAAATGTTGGAATCTATATAAATAAAATTATGAAGTTTTAAATGGGATATATAAAATAAGGCTTAACTAAATGGACAGAATATGTTTTTAAATAGGAAGACAACATAAGATGGCAATTTTTCTTAATGTATAATTTTAACACAGTTTCAACAGCAAAAAATCACTGATAATATTTTTGAGCCTTACCAGGTGTTTGAGAGTAGATCTGAGGACACCAAAATGTTGACAGTTGGTTATACCTAGGGAAGGGAGGAAGTGGAAAAGTGAGGGCAGGGAAGAACATGGAATTTCAGCTTTTCCTGTTTATATTTCAATAATGTTTCCATTTTTGTATGACATTATACTTTAAGAATTACCAAAGATTAAAAAAAAATAAGGTTATCTATGTAAAGAGATTTTGGCAAGAATAGATAAGATCTTTAAAGGGAAGGAGTGCCAGCTCTCCCATATACTGACACATATTTCAAGGTCACTGGCACAGGTGTAAACAGAAAAACTGATGAAACAGAACAGACTGTCCATAAATAGATTCTATTTCAGATTTTATATGAGTTTTATATGATAATGAAGTTCTGACAAATCAATAAAGAAGACAGCCATTATTTTAATAAATGGTGCTGATACAATTGTTTAGTAATTCAGAACAAAAAAAATCAATGTAGTTTCTCATTTCATTCCAGTCTCCCATATTAAGTCTGGAAAGACTGAAGAGTTAAATAGTGGAAGATAACAAATTTGAGCCCTTACCAAAATTCTGGAGTGAGGAGAATCTTTTCAGTATAAAATTATAATGGGAAAACCCACAAAATAAAAAGATGAATGGATTCGACCTCAAGTAGCTTTAATATTTCTCTTAGCACCCTTTAAAAAATAGTAAAAGTAAGGCATAAGACATATTTAAATATATTATGATCTCTAATTAAATTTCATGCCTGGAATTTTCCTATATACTCCTGAAATATACTATCTCAGAAGACAGAGGTAAAACCAAAGATTATTTGCAAGAAACACAAAGGCAACATCATATATATGTTCCATTGATCTGCTCAGAACAAACATAAGGCCAAAAAATATACAGATCTACAGACATTTAAAATGTTCCATCAAGCACTGTTTAAGTTACAATGGAGATGAAAAAGAATAGATAGTCCAAGTAAAGATAAAAACACCTTTCCATGCTAGATCTTTAGTCAGCTAGTACATCTGACAAGATTCTGTTGACCCTTGGACATGATTGGAAAGCCAATACTTTCTTTCCTATGACTTCATCTGGACATATGGTTAAAAGGTACAGATCATGTGGGTATCTGGAGAAAAGGCTACTTTTCAAACACAGAAGAGAAATTTTACTTTTAGGCAGAGTCTTAGTCTGTTCAGCCTGCTGTAACAAACTACCATGAACTGAGTGGCTTAAAAACAACAGAAATTTCTTTCTCATAATTCTGGATCAAGGGACCTGCAGATTCAGTGTTTGGGTGTCTAGTGAGAGCCTGCTTCCTGGTTCGTAGACTGCTGTCTTCTTGCTGTAACCTCACATGGTGGAAGGGGCAAGGGATTTCTCTGGGGTCTCTTTCATAAATTTATTTATTCTTTATTTATTTATTGTTGGCTAAGTCGGGTCTTTGTTGCTGCATGTGGGCTTTCTCTAGTTCAGCAAGCGGGGGCTACTCTTTGTTGCAGTGCGTGGGCTTCTCATTGCGGTGGCTTCTCTTCTTGCGGAGCTCAGGCTCTAGGCACGTAGGCTTCAGCAGTTGTGACTCATGGCTCTAGAGCGCAGGCTCAGTAGTTGTGGTGCACGGGCTTAGTTGCTCCGCAGCATGTGGGATCTTCCTGGACCAGGGCTCGAACCCATGTCCCCTGAGTTGGCAAGCGGATTCTTAACCACTGAGCCACCAGGGAAGTCCCTCTGGGGTCTCTTTTAAAAGAACATTAATCTCATTCATGAGGGCCCCATTCTCACGACCTGATCACCTCCTAAAGGTCCCACCTCCAAATACCATCATACTGGGGATTAGGTCTCAACATATGAATTCTGGGGGGACACAAACATTCAGTTTATGGCAGGCAGTCTATAAAACTCTATTTTATGTGAGTTCTTCTCCAAATCTTAAGAGTTATAAGACAAACATTCTGTAAAATCATATCTAAAATTATACTTATCTTCTATATATTTATCTATTACCATCCTCTCAAATTTGATGGGCTATGAAGCTGAACTATAATCTGAATGACAGCTTTTCATTAAAAGGTATTTCGAGTCTATCCATAGAATTAAAGGCACATGAGTCAGACCTCATCTAAAACTAGACCTAATTTACTTGATTAAAAACAGTTGTACTGGGCTTCCCTGGTGGCGCAGTGGTTGAGAGTCCACCTGCCGATGCAGGGGACACGGGTTCGTGCCCCGGTCTGGGAAGATCCCACATGCCGCGGAGCGGCTGGCCCCGTGAGCCATGGCCGCTGAGCCTGCGCGTCCGGAGCCTGTGCTCCGCAACGGGAGAGGCCACAACAGTGAGAGGCCCGCATACTGCAAAAAAAAAAAAAAAAAAAAAAAAAAACAGTTGTACTGGCAAAAGACTATCTTTCCACTTGTTTTCAACATGACTGCACACTGAGAAAATTTTTTTTTATGATTTTAGCATTTTGTAAATCAGGTCCATATGAAGGCAATGTATGAAATACAAATTCAAAAGCAGTAGAAAATTTTAAATTTTAGAGTATTGAATATAAAATTGCAGATATTTTTATACAATGCTTAAAATCAGATTTTCAATCGGAAAAAACAACAGGGTTTTTTTCCTCCTAAAAATTCGTATCTAAAAACAATTTTGTAGAGCTCATTTAACATTCGGTAACTTCCCAACCCCAAAGAAATGCTAAGGGACCCCTGAACCTCAGCTACCAGATATAACTCCTTGACTCTTGACCAGTCCCATTCCAGACCAAGCACAAATTGGACTTATCCCCACTGACCTTGTGATTTGGGTTATACCCCAACAGGAGTCGGATGCCCTCCATCTAGGCTACTTCTCCTAGCCTCGTGTCTGTACCTAGCTTAATCCTATGTTGAATTTTTATAATGTAGTTTTGAGAGTTTTTTATTCACAAGTCTGCTTCACCATTAGACCAGTGGTTCCACCGTGTGCTCATTTAAACCACCTGGGGAACTTAGGAAACATAAAATACCCCACCCTAAACCAGAATCACACCAGAAACTCAGAAGAGAAGCCTGGGTGTTGGTCTTTCAAAAATACTTCCCAATGGGCTTCCCTGGTGGCGCAGTGGTTGAGAGTCCGCCTGCCGATGCAGGGGACACGGGTCCGTGCCCTGGTTCGGGAAGATCCCACATGCCACGGAGCAGCTGGGCCCGTGAGCCATGGATGCTGAGCCTGCGCGTCTGGAGCCTGTGCTCCGCAACGGGAGAGGCCACAACAGTGAGAGGCCCGCGTACAGAAAAAAAAAAAAAAAAAAAACAACTTCCCAGGTAATTCAAATATACAATCAGGGCTTAAAAACAACTGGACCAGGCTACGAGAGTCTCAGAACTGGAGCTCTTAGAGTCCCTATTTATTAAGCACTGCCAGCTCCCTGGGGTGGGGGCTGACATACATGATCTTATTTATTCCATGTAACTAAACCCACTGAATAAGTATTAATACCTCCACTTTGCAAATACTGAAAGTGAAACTCCAGGTAGACTAAGCAATTTTTTCTAGGTTATACATATTTTACGTTTGGGAGCCAGGATATTATCTCAGTGCCTGGAAGACAGTAGACACTGAATAAATATTTTTTGATTGAATGAATGTGAGTATATGAATGACTCTGAGTCCCATGCCTCATACACTACAGCATACTGCCTCTCTGGTCTTCATATTCTCGGAGCTCTCAATCTTCGTAAAGCCTAAATCAGATTCTAAATAATGACTGACGAAAAAATGAATGCATCAACCAGTAGACTGATTAATAGACCAATCGATAATAGATGATCAGATGAATGTGTGACACCTTCCCTTACTCCAACCTGCAATTTCAGAGACAGCAGGGTGGACTATTTTTCTTCATGCAGAATAATCTGACTGGGAGGTAATCCTAATGGTATTTTGGCACTTACTCTGATATCGTACAGTTTTGAATTGCCAGAATGTTACAATTAGAAATGTGATTTCCTCCCTGCTGTCTGCTTTCATTTTTCTATGGCTCCACAAAACCCCAGGTGGCTCTCTCTCCAGGTAGATTTCACCAGCACTTCCCAATAATGCTCCTGCTGCCATCTCCTTTATTGCTTCCCTGCTTCTAACTGGATCCATCAGAAGCTAAATATTTCCACATATTACAGTGGTTATTTATGGAGAAAGTTACCTGGTAGTACCCAGACTGCTGACTTAGGACCTAGGCTCCAAAGATCAGGTTTATTTCTCTTGAGTGTATACCTATGAGTGGGATTTTTAGGTTATAGGGTAGATGTATATTTAGCTTTACTAGATACAACTATACAGTTAAAGTGGTTGTACAGATTTATGCTCTCAACAGAAAACATATGAGAATTCCTTTTGCTCCACATCCTCTCTAACACTTGGTATTATTCATTTCAATCTCCCCCTCCTCCTCTTCCTTCTTCTTTCTCTCTCTTTTTCTCTCCTTTGTTAACTGAATTGAAGAAGCTTTATTAATATAATCTGGATTGGACTCTAGTCCTGGCCACCATCCTCCTACTTAACCTGCTGTATCTCAGCCCTGAGAGCCCACTTCTGTATTCTATACTCTACTCTGTGATGCTGGGGCTGGGGTCTGCAATCTAAATTTCCCAGACTCCTTTGCCAACTTGCTGTCTGTTAGATTCTCTAATAGGAGGCACTAGTAGACTGGAAATTGGGAGCAACTATAAATGTCTCTTCAGCTATGGAGGACAGCCTCACCTCCAGAACCCAGATGCTTTCAGCACTGCCCAGTACATCACACCTCCATTGGCGGTCTAAGTGACCAACCACAGAGTGCCCCCATAGAGATCTAAACTACTAGTTTTGATACACTCCCCCCACCTGGTGGGGTGGATCTTCCATGGTGGAAGGCACCAGCCATGCCTTCCACTTCCTTTTACAGAGGTCCCAGCACTTGCTGTAAGGCACCCCTCTGAAAGATCTGAGCACCTGCTATGTGTAAGCACTTCCTCCAAGCTCCTAAATTCTGTAACACCTCCTCTCCTTTTATCTTCCCACAGCTCTAGGTGGGATAGATGATCCCTGAAGTTTCTAATATCTGAGTTATTCTCTTAGCCTCCCCTTTTTGCTTTTTCATCCTTCCACTTTGTGTGTAGCAAATCTCCTATACTAAATCTCCTCCCTTTGAAAGATCTAGTGTTGTTCAGTTTTCTTGCAACAGTCATGTGGTCTCATACAAGTCACCTACCTCATATACAAGGTCTCTTCTAGCTTTTTATCTCTCTCCCTTGGCCAATCTTACAATTGCTATTATCACAACAGTCCCTAGATTGGGACCTCCTTAAAGAGGCCCTGTGTGGCCTCTGCCAGGGATGAAAGCCTATACAGAGGAGTCATGTTTGAGAAGAATTTCTCTTAGAAGGATTTCACCGAATGCCCTCAAGACAAAACAAAGGAGAAAGAGGAAAAGAGAGGGGGAGAGAGACAGAGAGAGAGAGAGAGTGGAAAATTTCAACAGTGCAGGCAATTCTTCCCACCATTCCACTCCATGAGCTAAGTCTACACTGATGACGAGACGGAAGATGTAGACCCACCTTTCTCTGCATTCCCATGAGCTTCTCATAACATGACTGTATCACCCTGCTGAATACAAGCCTCGCGCTTAGAGATGTATATACGTATTTCTTACAACATGACCCCTGAAGGAAAGCAATGCTTCATCTTGTACTCAACTAAAGGGAAATTAACCTGATCCACCCTGGCATAGTTAATGCCCAATCCTAATCCTTTCAAACAGATTGCTGAGGGTGGTGTTACCTATACTAAATTTTTGTCCTATGTTCTGACTTTAGAACATAAGCTGCCAGTAAAACGTAGCTTCTCTGTATGGGTCAGTGGGAAGTTTAAGTTCCATACAACTAAATGACCTATGTAGGATCTAATTAAGCACCTCCCTGAAGTTTCCAAATCAATAGAATAGCTGAAATTTCTCAGACAGGAGATTCTATCATCTCTTTGTCCTACACATTAGCCTAGAATATGGTCCAACAGTTGCCTGAACCAAGAGCACAAGGTATTCTCCTACTATGTTCCCTTTTAGCCTTCGTTTTTGGAGCCAGGGGGAGACTTCTTGCTTATGGGCTCTGGTTGCCTATAATGATCAGGGTCCTAAGTCGACATCTACCGTTGATCTGCCTGTTGTTCCCTGCATACCCTGGACCACTCTCAGTCATATCTGCATAACCTAAGTTTTAAGATGAAGAAAAGGGTAGGGATTGCCCGGTGCATAGGACCATGGCAATAAGAACAGATAAGGAGAAATGCTAAGGGGAGGTCTCTGAGCAACATGAGGACATTAGTATTAGGCACAAACTATGGAGACAAAGCAGGAGGTAGGACACAGGATGCTGTGATGGGAAGGGAGGGGCTAAGTCACATCACTTGAGATCTATGTAAAGTATATGTAAATCAGTGGTTTTCCATGGCATTCAAAGCCTTCAATTCAGTGAACCATAATTAATATAAATGAATAAAACATTGGCTGTGGCCTTAAAAATAGTATAATACATGGACATACAAAATCAGGCATTTTCAGATCCATGTAATATGGTAAATTATAAGAGAGATGAGTATAGAGAAAATCTAGGAAGCCCAGAGAGTGGGCATGAAATCAATCATGTGGCAAATAATTTTCTAGACCAACTATTTGATTTGTGTTAGGCATATCATCTTTTCATCTAGCCCAGAATGAAGACAAAGACTTCAGTGAGACAATTATAAACTGACAAGAGAAAAACATCTAGTCGAACATTCCATTCTCTCTACTCAACCCTGATCCAACATGTCTACTGAAGATGATTTCTCATGTTTAGAGGCATTTTGTGGAAATCAACACCAGCTGTTACAGCAGGTCCTGGAGCTGGAGATAAACTCTGGGGATTGGCAAAGAAGAGAAGAGGCTGTACCAGAGAAAACCCAAGGGAAGAAATATATAGTTAATTCAATTTCCCAGGCTGACTGTATTTGACTTGTTCTGTTTCACCACACCCTCCCCAAAAAAATGTGTTCCAGATGAGAGCCTTTTAAAGAGAGTGTGAAAATGAGCCCAGCTCTCCCAAGCCATCCATATTTTATCATGCCTAGGATTACACAAGGTCACTGCAGAGGAAATAGCTCTCTTTCCTAGGTTGAATCTAAGCACTCAGACTTTGCATTTCTGTTGCCCTAGCCAAAGAGATCTCAAAATTCTCCTTTGTCCTCTTCCCTGACATCAGATATTGAGCTCTCCAATTTACATAAGGTCTATTCTCTTCCTACTTTTACCATCTTCCCTTCCTAATCCAGACTGTCCATTGCTCAAAAACTTATCTGCAAAAGTACACTCTGCAGGGCTTCCCTGGTGGCGCAGTGGTTGAGGGTCCACCTGCCGATGCAGGGGACACGGGTTCGTGCCCCAGTCTGGGAGGATCCCACATGCCGCGGAGCGGCTGGGCCCGTGAGCCATGGTCGCTGGGCCCGCGCGTCCGGAGCCTGTGCTCCACAACGGGAGAGGCCACAACAGTGAGAGGCCCGCATACCACAAAAAAAGAAAAAAAAAGTACACTCTGAGTCACATATTTACAAGTCCCTTTGGGCTCCTGAATTAAGCTGAAACTATCTCCTTGGCATTCAGTGCCCTTGGATTCAAGGAACTGAAATTAACATAGAAGAATTAGATACTGACTATGACCTTAAAGATAGTCCAGTGAAATCTTAGAAGAAAAGTTTTTCATCTCACCTCCTTTAGGAAAGAATATAGGTAGCACTGTTCTGGACACAAAGGTAGGATCCAAAACAGTTGCCTGGGCAACTTAAAAAGTCTACTATAAATGAGAAAACTACTCAAAAAATAGTTTGTTTGGGCTTCCCTGGTGGTGCAGTGGTTAAGAATCCACCTGCCAATTCAGGGGACACGGGTTCGAGCCCTGATCCGGGAAGATCCCACATGCCATGGAGCAGCTAAGCCTGGGCGCCACAACTACAGAACCTGCGCTCTAGAGCCCGTGAGCCACAACTGCTGAAGCCCTTATGCTTGGAGCCCGTGCTCCACAATAAGAGATGCCACCGCAATGAGAAGCCCGCACACCGCAACAAAGAGTAGCCCCCACTCGCCGCAACTAGAGAAAGCCCGCGCGCAGCAACGAAGACCAAACGTAGCCAAAAATAAATAAATTAAATTTAAAAAAAGTTTGTTTGAAATGCACTATGCGTATCATGATGCTTAACTCTGCCCCTGTAGACTCCTGGTAAATGGTAAAAACAAATGTTCAGTATTTTTATCACAAACTACTATCCAAACCTAGAAAAGCTTTGCCTGCACACAGTCCCACAAGCTCATGTTATCTTTTATGTAATGAGTTTAACCAGTGATGCTCCTGCTTCCCCAGGTTTGCTAAGAGGAACATCACTCTCTAGGATCCCCAGGGTCGCATGCTGGGCTGTATGTTTAACTTCACCCCTTTCTTTACATTCTATGTGCAATCAGTCATCTAGTTTTGAAGGTTTATCAGTCTCATGGTTTGCAGGAGTCCTCCTTTCTCTCTACATCACTGCCAACACCTAGACAAAGACTTCTGTCACCACCTTCTTGTAAGAGTAATCCTGAACTCTGATTGAAGTGGCTTTGATTCGTGTCTCTTTCCTCTACATGACATTGGCCAAGTCACTATCCTCTCCAAGTTTCCTTATCCTTAAAATGAGACTAATAATACCTGCTCACGGGATTAATATACTTAGAATTAAAGGCTTAAATTTCCAAGAAATTGCACATAAAGCATCTTTCACAAAATAATGTTATACACATATAAAGCATTGTTATTCATGTGTTATTGTTGTTGTGTCAGCTTCCTCTTTTGTCTTCCTGTTTCTACTGTCTTCCCTTCCTCATACAGGCGGCCCACTGCTAAAACCTATTATTCCAAAAATACTCATGTAATCATACTGCTTTTCAGCTCAAGAATTTAAAATGACTGCCTTTGACCCCTTATTTAAGCCCAAATTATCTCCATGGCATTGAAAGTGTTTCAATTCAGTGATCTGGAATTAGTGTAGATGAATAAAACATTGACCGAGGCTTTAAAAATAGTGCAATGCATGGACATGTAAACAGGCACTGTGATATTCATGCAATATAGTAAATTATAAGAGAGAAGACCATATGGAGTCTATTTTTGTGTATGGTGTGAGGGAGTGTTCTAACTTCATTGATTTACATGTGGCTGTCCAGCTTTACCAACACCATTTGCTGAAGAGACTGTCTTTGCTCCATTGTATGTTCTTGCCTCCTTTGTTGAAGATTAACTGACAAACTCAAAATGGCTTAAAGTCTTAAATATAAGACATGGCACCATGAAACTCCTAGAAGAGAACATAGGCAAAACATTCTCTGACATAAATCGTAGCAATTTCTTCTTAGGTCAGTCTCCCAAGGCAATAGAAAATTAAAGCAAAACTAAATGGGACCTTATCAAACTTATAAGCCTTTGCACAGCAAAGGAAACCATCAACAAAATGAAAAGACAACCTATGCAATGGGAAAAATATTTGCAAATGATGCAACCAACAAGGGCTTAATTTCCAAAATATACAAACAGCTAATACAATAACAACAACAACAAAAACACCAAATATCCCAATCAAAAAATGGACAGAAGACCTAAATAGACATTTCTCCAAATAAGACATACAGATGGCCAACAGGCACATGAAAAGATGCTCAACATCACTAATAATTAGGGAAATGCAAATCAAAACTACAATGAAGTATTACCTCACACTGGTCAGAATGGCCATCATCAAAAAGTCTACAAATAATAAATGCTGGAGAGGGTGTGGAGAAAAGGGAATCCTCCCTACACTGTTGGTGGGAATGTAAATTGGTGCAGCCACTATGGAGAACAGTATGGAGGTTCCTTAAAAAACTACAAATAGAGCTACCATACGACCCAGTAATCCCACTACTGGGCATATACCCTGAGAAAACCATAATTCAAAAAGAGTCATGTACTAAAATGTTCATTGCAGCTCTATTTACAATAGCCAGGACATGGAAGCAACCTAAGTGACCATCAACAGATGAATGGATAAAGAAGATGTGGCACATATATACAGTGGAATATTACTCAGCCATAAAAAGAAACGAAATTGAGTTATTTGTAGTGAGGTGGATGGACCGAGAGTCTGTCATACAGAGTGAAGTAAGTCAGAAAGAGAAAAACAAATACCAAATGCTAATACATATATATATGGAATCTGAAAAAAAAAAAAAAAGGTCGTGAAGAACCTAGGGGCAAGACGGGAATAAAGACACAGACCTACTAAAGAATGGGCTTGAGGATACAGGGAGGGGGAAGGGTAAGCTGTGACAAAGTGAGAGAGTGGCATGGACATATATACACTACCAAACATAAAACAGATAGCTAGTGGGAAGCAGCCGCATAGCACAGGGAGATCAGCTCGGTGCTCTGTGACCACCTAGAGGGGTGGGATGGGGGGGTGGGAGGGAGACACAAGAGGGAGGAGATATGGGGATATACGTATATGTATAACTAATTCACTTTGTTATAAAGCAGAAATTAACACACCATTGTAAAGCAATTATACTCCAAAAAGATGTTAAAAAATAAAATAAAATAAAGTGAACCTAAATTAAAAAAAAGAGATGTATCTGTAGCTTTCTGGAAATGATAAGGGAGATGAAGGAGCAGAAACTCTCTGTCCTGTGCTGTCTCCTGCTTACCACCTTCAAATTCAGTTGTTCAGTAACTTCATGCTTGGAGTTGCCCAAGCCACCTTTGGACCATTGGTCCCCTGGTCAGGGACCTAGAGCCCTGACACCACTGAGCTCTCAAACCATCCCTGGAGGCTGCCCGCCTCTGGGCACTATGTGAGGTGACAAATATAGACCTCTCCTCTGTTAGTTAAGCAACCACACATCAGGGGGTCTTTTACTTACTGTGCACGTGTCACGTGTCACGTGTACTTGTGCCTAAAGCTGTCCTGACTGGTATGCGTCAGTGCATTATATCATTTAGGGTCAAATCTGATTTTTTTGAGAAAATATTTTTTAGCATTGTTTTTAGAATTATTCACAAATATGAATGTGTATGCATTATCAAATATAGGATCTGACCTAGACAAAATTGTGAAATACATGGAGTAGTTTTGGATCACCTTTTGCCCACTGGACCACTACTCCATGCCCTCACTGCCCCTCAGAAATCTTCCTCCTGGGTACCCCGCCTATGATACACTCTTGGGGCTTCCATCCCAAACAGCATGTGGGGTACTAGTCAACAACTTGCTGCATGAGCTTCATGGCATTTGCCAGACTGGTATACCATAATAATGACAACAATATTACTAACCTGTATGGAAATTTACCACGTGTCAAGCATCTCACATGCACTATCTCATTTGATTCTCTCAGCAGCCATATAAAAAAGGTAGAATTATTAGCCCATTTTGCTGACAAAAAAGTTAAGATTAAGAACGATAAAGAACTTTCCTAAGTCTCACAGTTAGTCAATGGTATAGCAGGGAAGGAAATGCAGGTCAACTTTATACCAAGTTCATACTCTTATCTACTTCGCAACATACCTTCTATCTTAGGTAGAATGTGGATCTTTTTGTCAAGGAAATACCCCGAGTCTATACCAATTACTCTGTTGACTGAATCAGTGCAAAAAGACTTAGCGGTTTGCCATCCAGGAATTAAACAACTTGCTTATATGACTCTATTCTCTGTAACATTTTCCTTTTACACTAAGTTTTTTTGTCAAGTCTTAGAAATAAATCTATGAAGTATAGTTCAGGAAAAAAACACCTTAAAATTCACACTCCATTTTATTCTCTAAAGGACATAAGACTGTTCAGATAAATTTATATACCACAAAAGTATTTTTTAATGATGGGGAAATTATTTCATAAATAAAATAAGACCAAGTGTAAGATTAGCCATGGCAATACATGCCACACTACCTTATATGGCTGACGGAGGTGGGTCTCAGATTTGCAGTTCCCTGGCAAAGAGGGGATGTGATCAATTATGAAAGTCAGTGTTCATAAGCTAAAACCAAACCAGCCATTCCAGAGAAGAACAGCTTGTCCTAACACCAAGAATCAAGAAAATGACTTCCACTCTCTTCCAAAATAGAAACAGTGCAACTAAAAAACTGGAGAAGAAACATAATGTCTTAGAATATTTTAATGTTTTCTTCCTGGGTACTCTGTTTTCAAAGAAAATCACACCCAACCTCAAATATCTACTAGAAATTTGACTTTGTAAACAATTTTACTAATTTTAGAATAATTCTGATAAGGAATTTTGGAGTACATTTTGCTTGTCGGGTAAAATTTGAGTCACTGATACATTCATATTTGGGGGGTATAATTTTAGGTTAAATTTAGATATTCTACATTATGGGGTACTGGCTTACAAAGAAAAAAATCACTGGACTACATGTTAGAAGATATTACTCTAGTTGTAATAACAGTGTGGTGTTTCAGAGCTCAGTTTTAGATTCAAACAGAGCTAAGTTTGAATCACAGGTCTGCCATTTACAAATAGTATGATATTTGGATGCGTTATTTCATCTTTCTGAGTTTGGTTCCTTCATTTGTGAAATGGTGATGATATTAATTGCCTTTGGGTGGTGTTTTGAGAATTAATTATGCATTCAATTAATGATTGACATCAATGTCATTACCATTCTAACAAGTCGTATGATGTTCAGCAAGTTACTTTCTGGGCTTTGGCTTCCTGATCTATAAAATGAAGGGACTGGACTAGATGACATCTAATTCCTTGTTCAAATTTTATATCCTATGAATCCTATGATTCATTATTACTTGTTTCCTTTTCTGTGTCTTCATAGCATATCAAGAGACATATTATTATTTTTGGCAACATGTATTATGATTTGGTTTTCCCCATGCCTTTTTCAATGCTAAGCCTGACATTTAAAGAGTGGTCAAGAAATGTCTATCTGAAAAAAACCCCAAATGTTTACTTGTGAATGAACAAATAAATAAATGAATAGATGAATGAATGAATAATAATATCATATAATCCATGATAATAGAATACTATGAAAAGGAGATTAAAAAAAGAACTATTCATTTTGAACTATATTCCAGAGTACTTTTTTTTTTTTTTTTCGGTATGCGGGCCTCTCACTGTTGTGGCCTCTCCCGCTGCGGAGCACAGGCTCCGGACGTCCAGGATCAGCAGCCATGGCTCACGGGCCCAGCCGCTCCGCGGCATGTGGGGTCTTCCCGGACCGGGGCACAAACCCGTGTCCCCTGCATCGGCAGGCGGACTCTCAACCACTGCACCACCAGGGAAGCCCCAGAGTACATTTTTAAGGAGTCTTTCCAAAGTAGAAAATCATAGTAATTCTTATTCTTATCTAAATTCAGGTAAAGAAAAAAAATTAGTCATGGTGGGAGTTTTGTAATAATGCAAGGGAGAAAACAAATCTAAGGCTATGAACATAAATTAATGCTTTTTAAAGCGATCTACATATCACTGACAGCCTATGAGATTCTCAGTTCATCACAGCCCAAAAGTTACTGAGGAAAATTCTGGAATTTCCTCTCCCTGGACAATTTCAAAACTGTATTTTGCCTTCAAGTAAACTCAAGAATGGATATATGTATATGTATAACTGATTCACTTTTCTGTACACCTGAAACTAACACAACGTTTTAAATCAACTATACTCCAATAAAAAAAAATGTTTAAGTAAACTCAAGAAAACAGATGTTTTTGTTTCATTTGTTTTGCTTTTTTGTTTTATTTTTTGCTATTACCTTCCAAACCTATGATTTTGAAATCATTTTTTTAAAGTAAACCTATGACTACAATTTATGTAGTTATAAATAAAGTACCAGTTTAAAAAAAAAGCAAATAAGACATGGTTTTTGCTGCCTGTGGGACTAGTATGTAACTGTATGTAACCACCTGATTAAATTTGTTTTCATCTGGGCATCGTTAAAACGGTTTAACACCTCTGGATTTGATAAAATTTCGACTTTCTTCCAGGTCCTAACTCTCAAAAGAGAGTGGTACAATTATTTTAATGTGGCCTCAGATGGAGATTATGCCTTGTCACTTGAGATAAGTTTAAAGTATTTAGTCACAACCCTGGAAAATTTTGAGTAACTCTCTATGGTGCCCTCAACTTGAATACCTATTTTAAATAATTTTTTCTTTTTGGCTAAGCCAATAGGCCCTATTTTATGGGTAAATGAAATAGGGAGTTATCAGAGTTCCAGTAAGGAACTAGAGGTAAATTTGAAGATACAGAAGTCCGTTTCCTTTTTAAGATATTTATTACTTCTGTTGCTTTGTTTTTAGAACATTATTGGGGAATTTGAGTTTAAAAGGTATATCGAATGAGCTATAATCATAGCAATGGACTGCAGAGGTTTTCTTAACTTCTACAGTTGATAAAAGTTGATAGACTTAAAGTTGATAGACTGAAGAAGTTGATACAACTGGCAACTTTTAAAAGCAAACCTCAGGGCCTCCCTGGTGGCGCAGTGGTTGAGAGTCCGCCTGCCGATGCAGGGGATACGGGTTCGTGCCCCGGTCTGGGAGGATCCCATATGCCGTGGAGCGGCTGGGCCCGTGAGCCGTGGCCGCTGGGCCTGCGCGTCTGGAGCCTGTGCTCCGCAACGGGAGAGGCCACAACAGTGAGAGGCCCGCATACCGCAAAAAAAAAAAAAAAAAAAAAAAAAAAAAAAAAAAAAAAAAAAAAAAAAGCAAACCTCAAAGGATACAATTTTTTTCATAAAGACAAAAAAGTATGTATATGTGTGCTTGTGTGTGTGTGTGAGAGAGACAGAGAGACTGAAATCTCAACTAACAGGAAGAAATGGAACATGTGACAGAAGCAACTAGCTTAGATCTATTTTTTTTTAAAGTCTTTAAAATCTACCACTAAATCCCTCTACCAACTAGAAACCTCTCTCCTAGGTCTTCTCTGGTAATAAGCAGCTTTTTCTGTTTAGCTGAGTACTTGTTGACCTACTTGGGTATTCTTTTGATGCCCTATTGGGGTAGCTGAGGAGTTATTTCTGAGTCTGTGCTGTGATTCATGGAAAGGGATTAAAAGAGTGCATTCATCACACCTTTAATTCTTTAGTTTGCCTCCAAATTATTCCCACAAATATTTTAAAAGCAAGAAAATATTCCTTTAAAAAATCAAAGGAATGAAGTCATAATATATTAAATAAACAAGAAAGTTTTGAAATAGTATGAACACTACAATCCCTATTTTATATTGTTCATATTTCTATACACACCACACACACACAGCCAAAAACAGAAAAAATACACAGCAGTGTTTCCCAAAATTTGCTCCATGGAAAACCAATTCCTTACGATGCTAAACATAGATAGATAGATAGATAGATAGATAGATTTAAACATATATATAGAGAGATATAAACAGATTTCTTTACTGCAGGCTGTCTCAATCTGTTATATGATGATTGTGAAACTCCTATGATAAAATATGTAGTTGTAATGGGATAAATCCTGTTCCCATTACGAACAGAATTTTCTAGATACAACTTAAGGTATGACACCAAGCTTTCATTCTATCAATTTAAAGAGGAAAACATGCTCTCATTTCCTCTGGGATTTCTCCCTACTCCCTTTAGCTGGAATATAGTTTTGGAATCTCAGGCAGTGTTAATGCATGTGTGGGGATACAGTCAAGGACAAGGCTGGTAAATGACACAAATCTAGCCCCACTTGCCACAGGTGATCAATACACACCAGCTGATATTGAATTATAAATCACTCTCTTCTTTTGCTTCTTGGGGAATGCTTCTAAGGCCAAGCTGAGACCCAGGAATATTTCACAAAGTTGCCCAAAGTCCCTTCTGCTTAGATATGCCAAGAATGAATTCTCAGGTCTTCCTACTCCCTTTCCTTTACTTCTGCCCAGTTTAGGTAAATCTCTTTCTTAATTGGTCTGGAGGAGAAGAGGCAGTGATGAGAACAGTGTAATACCTACTCTCAGTGGTATCCTGGAATCAGAGAAGCTCATGAGTGCCAACTGTTAGATATTCAGAAATTTTTCAAGGACTTAGACTTGATCTTGGTAACTTGACACTGGCCATGGTGTAAGTATTTATATCATGGGAATCAATATATGCCACAGTTAAGGCTTCCTGTCCTCTTCCTCCATAGGGAGCTGGTTGTTAAACATTTGTCTGCACCTCACTGCATTCTCCCCTTTTTCCAGCCCCCTTTCAACTTCTGGTCACATGTAAGATTTGTAGACTATTTCTATTTCTGTCCTACTTCATGCTCCACCCCCAAGCCACGTGAAGTATAGTTGCTTATTGTTTAAATTGGTGGAAGAAACGGGGAACAGGAGAAAGACAGGAAGAGCATTAAACATAGGTTAATACTTTCAGCTACACAGTAATTTCCAAACTGATTTGATCAAGGAACCTAATTTTCTGAGAGAATGCTGACATACTTTAGTAATTGGGGGTAGGGGAAAGCCTTAATTCAGGGAAAAAAATAGTTAACTGTGCATGCTCACAGATAGCTCAAGATTATAAAGAATATTTAACGTCTATTCAATTAGTTAAAAAAATTCTGCAAATCCATACTCTACTCTCTGAACCCAATTTTTGGTTGGAATGAAAAAAAGCAGAAACCAACAAAGATAATGTTACTCTTATTTTTTTTCTAACAGCTCAACTCAGTGCGGGTATTAACATTCATTCAACAAACAAACAGTAAGTGTTACTATATTCCAGGCATTATTCTAAACACTGAGAATACAACAATGAACAAAACTGATAAGATTCCTAAAGAGGTGTTGTTTCTATGAGACTAAAAAAGTTTCCAACTCCACTATATTCTCTCCTCTTCCCAGTTATCTCCTTATACAGGCTTACCGGGTGGGGAGTCGGAGGGAGTATATACAAGCTTTCTAGTCAACCTTGTATTTTACACAGTGCTCATTTCATCAGTGAGAAACAATAAACTCAACACTAAAAATCCTGCCAGTGTCAAAAGGTACAAATGAATCTTAAATGCATTAACACTATGTGAAAGAAGCCAGTTGGGAAAGAGGATACTGTATGATTCCAATTATATGGCATTCTGGAAAAGACACAGTGACAACAATGGTAAAAAGATCTGTGCTTGCCAGAAACTTAGGGGTGGGGAGAAAAACTGGATAGAGGAGGCACAGGGGATGTTTTAGGGTAGTGAAACTATTCTGTATGATACTACAATGTTGGATAGATGGCATTATACATTTGTCAAAACCCACAGAACTTTATAGCACAAAGATCGAATCTTGGTATGCAATTAAAAAAATTATTTAGAAGGTTGGGGGATGCCAGGATGACATGCAGAATTTAACAAAGTAATCTAATTGCATTACAAATGTAGGAAACAACTTCACTGAAGGGGGTGGGGAAAAAAGATGCTGACGTAAGTAACTCTGGAGATGAATGGAGCCTGTAATACTAAAGGCAAAGGAACTACACATAAGAATATACATTCATTGTTAAAGTTGTTTCCCATAGGAGTATAGGTTAACAATTCTAATACTTTATACACATACTCTGAGATTGGACAATTAAGTGAATGGATGGCAGATTGTGGGAGCCAGGTTTCTCACTGTTGGAGTGGGAATTTACAGAAGAGCAAGTAGAGGCGACAATGATCTATGTGGTAACAGATTAGAGTCGGAGACATCAGTATGAACTCATGTTTATTATAATATCAATACAGATATTTATATATAGAAATGTGTATATACACAGGTTAGTATATACACAAATATTTCTTTGCTCTGTCAGCAGAGAGGGTCTAGAAGCAATGACACCCCAGAAGCAATAAGCACACCTCACACCCAGACTTTTGTTTCTAATGCCATTTTCTAAAAAAAAACAACTAGGGCTCCTTGGAAAAATGTCGAATTTTAAGGATTGGGGCAATAAATATAGAAGATGAGCCTGGAATATCTTGTAGTGCCAGAAAGTAGAAAAGTGCTCAAAAAATTAAAAACTCCAACCTATGTCAAAGGGACACAGGAGGGCAACAAAATAAATAGTTACTAAAATTATAAGCCAACATATTAAAAAATCCACGAGTCTGTACTAATATAAATAGATGATGGAATAAATAAGTGGAGGAAAAGAGACAAATCTCCCAAACAGAAAATTCCAAATAATTTATGTAGTTACTGCGCCTTCAAGGAGGTAGAGCATAACTCCTCACCCGTTCAAATGTGGTGACCTCCTCCCAAAGAGTACAGTATGGAAAAGGGGGGAAAAGAGTAACTACAATTGGGAATCCTGGCAAATACTACCTAAGGCAGGTGAGGTACTGTTTTACCGTAGTAATACACAGTGAATTTTATAGGAAAGTAACTACACTGAAAATTAAAGGAAGATTGTACTTTCTGTTTAGAAACTTTACGAAAATTCATTCAACATCTCAGAAAATTACTTCCTCAATGGCAGCACCATTCATTTTTGTGAAACACTGATGTTGCATACTTTTAGTCTGAATTTCTAGCTGTTACATTCATGTGGGTATTAACATACTTTTTAGCTCATATTTTATAATATAAAATATAGTTTTAAAATTTCAATAATATTTACTTGAAAACTGAAATTGAATTTTATGATTTCAATCACAGACATTTATCAATATGTCTACTCTACCAACATGATTTTCTAATGAAGAAATGAATCAAAATAAAGTAAACTTTTTTAAAAGTCTCAAAATAAAGATCTTATTTATTTTAGAATAACACAATCAAAAAGCATAGTAAGCCATATAATATTAAAGAAAACTAATCTTAACAGCTATACAAAAGGCTATGGTTTAACAAAAAGAATACAAATGAAATCATTTCTTTTTTTGAGCAATAATATTATTTTGAGAAGAATCAATGAGATGTGAAAGATACCAAAAATCAGCTGTGCCATGAATAGCAATTGGGAAAAGTTGATTTATAAATGGATAAACTGGGATGAAGTTTTATTATTTGCATATATAAGTATCATATGGAACAAATAGTCATAGAAAAAATGTCATTTTTTAAATGATGGACCTTAGCTAGAAAGGGGTTGTCTATATGAAAACACTTAAAATTCTTTTACAGAAGAATTCCCTTTTTCCAATTTCATTACTTGTGTAAAAAGATGCACAGCTGGGCTTCCCTGGTGGCACAGTGGTTGAGAGTCCGCCTGCCAATGCAGGGGACACGGGTTCGTGCCCCGGTCTGCGAAGATCCCACATGCCACGGAGCGGCTGGGCCCGTGAGCCATGGCCGCTGAGCCTGCGCGTCCGGAGCCTGTGCTCCACAACGGGAGAGGCCACAACAGTGAGAGGCCCGCGTACCAGAAAAAAAAAAAAAAAAGATGCACAGCTACAGCTGGTTGACAATGTGGGTTTTAACCTTTACAAAAAGTAGCATCAAGTTCTTTAGCATTTAACTACATATTCATCAACAAGGTGTGGTTGGCAAGAATCTTTGTGAAAGTCTTCACAAATGAAAGAATGTTGTTAGAAGTTTCATTAAATTGAGAGTAATCCCTTGAATAATAGATGATTTTATAAACTGACCATTGGCAACAAAGAAGAGTTTTAACATTATCCTACACATGGAAGTAAAATGGCTCTACATAGGAAATTGTTTAATGAAATTTTATTCAGTACTAGATACACTGTAGAATTTTTAGTTCAAATGATTAACATTAAATTTTAAATACTACTAAATTATAGAGTATATTTTTTACATATATTTGAAATCATAATGGGGTACTTAAGCTGCAAGAAGACTAGGGAAATTATAGTAAAAAAATTATCATGAGATCGATTAACAAACTTATTTTAAAAGAATCTTGATCACTGATTATTGTCAATTCTTGCTTTGGAAGAGTTGGGAAAAAACAGGCTTAAAGATACCAATTTGAAAATATTACTCTTATTTGTACACTATTTTTAAAGAATAATGATTAGATTTAAAGATCTCTGTGAAATGCACAACCTCTTATTGAATCATTAATTCCTCTGAAAAAGATTTGGGACACCTTAGCCATCTTTTATGTACAACTTTTCGGGGGGTGCCGAGTAAAGAGGCCGAAATACAGTTGTCCCACAGCATCTGCAAGGAACTGGTTCCAGGATCCTCGGAATACTGAAATCCGCAGATGTGGAGCCCACGGATATAGAGCCCGCAGACACAGAGGGCTGCAGTTATTTTAGCGTTTCATATTTTAGAATTAGCGTAGCTACTTCAAAGACAATGCAATCAGTTACAAATATGTAACTTGCCATATATTGATGAAAACATTTAAAATGCAAAGATCTCCTATAATGTTGTTAATAAAGATTGTTTTTTAAAATATTTCATTTTGCTGTAATATCATATATTTTGAAATTTTATAGAGCCATAATAAGATTATATTGTAAAAATTCTATATTAAAATTATTTATTAAATTTGGGGGCTGGCCACTGTTTTTTGATCTTACTCTATAAAGGACTATTGCACAAATTTTCTATAGTCTCTTTTATTACTATATTTTTTTCCAAGCCAACCTCTATGCACCATCACCTTTTGAAGAATTTGGTACCTGAGATATTTTTTAAAGATTAGAGACTGGCTGTCTAAAAATCTGGATACTGCCTTTGATTTCAGGTCCTGACCCCTTCTCAACCAGCCCTGGTAATTTTTGTTCATTCTCCACACCCCAACCCCACATAAACACTCCTCAGTGCCTTTCTGGGTATAAGAAAATAGTCTGAAAGAGGAGAATGGTGAAGAGAGAGAGAAATGCAGGAGAGTCCTCTGAAGTATGAAGGACCAACTAGAGGTCGGCACAATGAAATGAACTTAACACCAGTTCTTATGATTATTTCCCCGCCCCCCGCCCACCGTTAGCTGCCTGGGTCCAGGCAGAGTTAAAGGGGAGTCAAATTTAACCAGGGTTTGGATTTTGCCAAAGTTTCTAACCTTGCAATAGTGGGTCAAGGGAACTAAGGCTGTGTACAACCGATTAGAGTGAGTGTAATAACTGTGATCACTGCCAAGTTATGGCATCACTGTCCTTGTATTTGTCCATGTCCCAGAAGCAACATCAGTTTCAGAGGATTTGTATCTATGCCTCCAAAACAGAAGTCATCCTGCCACTTCCAAAATTAAATATCTCTTTTTGTAGGAAGTGAGGATGAGAGTGGTGTTTGTGTTAGCAGTGAGCACTGAATTTGTTTGTGTCTTTACGTATGTGATCTATACAAACTTTCACCAATAAATCTCATGTTTTCACACAAAAAGTAGAAATTTTACTGTGAAGGACTTTTAGATAAGGGTTGGGCCCTTCAGTCAAGGTGACATGACTATGCTCTAGCAAGCTTCTTGGCAGACAGTCAGCACTTGATGTCAATGGAAATCTCAATCTCATCCTTTATTTCACAAAACAGAGATCTGTTGATTTCAAAGCAAGGAAGTTAAATAAACAGGCCAAGACAATGCCACCTTTTATGTTTGAGGACAATGCTGCTCTAAATGATTTAGTTTAAGGTCACCCCAATGGTTAGATCATCACCAAGTTTCTCTTTAGAGCCCCAACTGCACCTCATTGGGAGCTTCCAGAAATAAGCTCTCTTAGCCAGACACCTAATGGCTTTAGCTCCTCAAAAGTGGCACTAGTCAATCCACTGGCAAAATAAGCACAAAATGAAAAACACTTTTAATCTATGAAATGGGAAGGGGGTCCAGTTTTATTACTCAAAAGTAATTTCAGTTTTCAGCGTTATATCTACTAATACATGAAGGAGCAGAAAAAAAGATTTTAAAAACTGAAGGGACCTACAATCTGACTTTTATCAACTTAAAGAGAGATGGCTTGAGGGAAGGAGGCCAATAAGGACAGGATAAAGGGATTCTACATAAGAAACTTTTGACATAGAGGTGGCCTATTTGCCAAAAACAAAAATTTATCCTAGAAGAAAAAATGAAATTATTACAGAATGAATTATTCAGGGGGTACTTAAAAGTGGTTATTAGATCAGCCTGAACTTACTAGCCATGTCAAACACATAGTCAAATATTTTACTTTTTTTCCCATTTGACCATGAGTAGTTTATTTTGATATGTAACATGAAAACAAAACAGCTATTTGGGGGGAAAAGAAGAAAAACTATAGTCAGCTTCTAAGCACAGTCTCCCAGACGAATGGCTCTTTTGTTTGGGAGATTCGTAGACCTTTTTAATTATGCAAAGAATGCCCAAAAACCTATATAGGGAGCAGTGAGGCAAAAAAAGAGAGAAATGTCTCCACATATTCAAGTGCTATGACATCTGTAATTTACTTTAGAATACTTCAGCCTAGACAGAGTGACATTATGTGTTAGTAAGGCTAAAATACAACTCGGGCACATTCACATGTTCTAATAAGGGTTTCGCCCTGACGTGCTGGAAGGGAGCAGGGGAGACAGCTAGATTTCATCAAAAAGGCCCTACACTCCAGAGAGAATTACTCTAAGCACTTTGGTGACCTTCTTCTCTGATCAGCAACTGACATTTTGTTAATGAGCATAATGGTGAAATTTGTAATTAGCAGCATAAAGGAAGTTAGAAATAGACTCTCACCAGTGAAAATAGTACTATTCAAGATACGTAAATTGGCTAAACTACTTTAGCACAGAGATTGGCAGACTAGGACCCACAGGCCAAGTGTGGGCCCCCTTAGTTTTAGACCCCTTAGTTTTAGACCTGTGAGCTAAGAGTAGTTTTGACAGTTTTTAATGATTGGGAAAAGTTTTTAAAGATGATTTCATGACATGTGCAAATTATATAAAATTAGCTTTTGGCATCCATAAACAAAATCTTATTAGAACACAGCCACAATCATTTGTTTATGTATTTCTAGGGCAGGGATCAGCAAATGTTTTCTGTAGAGGGTAAGAGAGTAAACAGTTCAGGCTTCACGGGGCAAACCGTCTCTATCACAACACTCAATTCTGATATTGTAGAATAATGGCAGATATAGATAATACAAAAATGAATTGGTACGTCCCAACATAACTTTATTCTGTAAAGATGGGCAGGATTTGGCCTGTGGGCCATAGTTGGCCAAGTCAAGGCCTATGGCTGCTTTTGCAATACAATGACACAGTTCAGTAGTTGCAACAGAGACCAAATGGCCTAAGAAGCCTAAAACATTTTCTATTTGGCCCTTTACGGAAAAAGTTTGTCAACCCCTAACTCTAGAATATAAGCTCTATGATCTATGAGATCAGGGACCTTGGCCTTCCTGTCTATAACTATATTCCCAGAATTTGTTAATAGAACAGTGCCTGGCACTTGGTAGGCACTTGAAATTATTTGTTAAATGAATGAACAAATATAAACATAAGCTTGCTGTGCCTGAAAACACACTGTCCCACCATGCAGCTTATTCCATTTTGGAACAGGCTAGTGTTTTGCCTTATAGTGAAGTTGAAACCTGTCTCCCTATAACTTCTACCCAAGATCCCAATTATGCACTCCTCTGCCACTCATAAAATCCTCACCTGGGAGGGTGATCTATCAAGATGGCGACCTAGATTGTTCCTGACTTTACTCCCCACCACGAGAAGAACGACTAATAACTATTCAAGAACAAGACAGCACTGAGAATCCTAGAACACAGGGGTGACACTGAAGCACCCCTGTACCACAGAGACCAATACAGACTGCATTAGAAGGTAAGAGAAGTGGTTACACGTTGACTGCATTGCCCTTTCCCCAGGTCAGGACAGCACCATGCAGACAGCTCTCCCCTGCACCTCTGATTCCTCCAGTGGGAAAGGTGAACCTAGCAGGGACAACCAGTTCTCCCCAGAATTTTGGGTCATTTTGAGGGAGCCCCTACTCTGATCTTGCATCACGGAGACAGCAGGGGAGTCTGTGGAGCTAAACCACTGGTAATTTGACCATGATGGAGAAGCGGGGAGGGGCTTGCAATAACCAGCGCACGGATCTTGGCAGGCCGAACTTACACCTGCAGTGCCCAACCAGTGATCCCAGCCAGCGGCTTTGCTCACCTGCAGAACCAAGTCAGGGGCACGTTCTGACCAGGGAACCCTGTGGGGTGTAGATCTGCCTGATTCAGATCCTCAAAGGAGGAGTTTTGCTGGCCCCCGAGCTCAGTTTCTCCTGCCCAGGCAAGGAGCTGAATCACAGCCCCACTCACTATGGAGAATGTCTTCTGCCCGCCTCTGCCCAGAAGAGCTGGAGACAACTCCTGGAAGCTGTGCAGCCCAGTATCACTCAAGCCAAGATATGGGCAGGCAGAGCTGACAGTTTGCAGAACAAAGCCGGCGACCCTAGTTGGTCAGGAAGCTTGGGGTGTGGGTTGCCTTGAGTTAAGACAACAAGCAAAGGACCTCACCAGTTTTAGAGCTGCTTCTCCCACTGTACCTGGGCAGGGAATCTAACTTGCAGCCCTGCTCGCTGAATACAGCCTACAGCCTGTCCAACCAGGAGACCTAACCAGAGCACGCAGGAAGCTGCAGAGCCAATCCAACAGCCCCATGTACAGTGGTGCTTGGACAGAGAGCACAGCCCGTGGCTTCCCCCATCTGTGGAACAACACCAGTGGTCTCACCTACCCAGGGGATTCAGTGCACACTCTGGCCTCATTCAGGTCCCCAAACAACAAGCTGTACAGGCCTTGGGTCCCATCCTGCTGCCCTGCCAGGTCAGGGAAGTTAATTCACAGCCTCACTTACTACTAAATACAGTACTCAGCCCTGACCATCTAGTAAGCCTAACCAGAGAATCCAGGCAACCACAGAACCCATCCTACAGCCTCATTTGGGTAGGAAACCAAGCTAGCAGTCCTATTCAAGTGTTCTTAGCCAGTGGCACACCCCCATCCCTGTCCTCAGAGCTCAAACAGTTGCCTTTCCCAAAAATAGACCATAAGGGACTTCCCTGGTGGTCCAGTGGTTAAGACTCCACGCTCCCAACATAGGGGGCCCGGGTTCAATCCCTGGTCGGGGAACTAGATCCCGTATGCTGCAACTAAGAGCCTGCATGCTGCCACAAAGATCCTACATGCTGCAACTAAGACCCGGTGCAGATAGATAGATAGATAGATAGATAGATAGATAGATAGATAGATAAACCATAAAAGCAGGCCTCACCTGCCTCAGGACATTACCAGCAGGCACACTCAGAAACCCAAACTGTGCTGACTGTGAAGAACCATCTCTGCCAAAGCAAGCCTATAAAGTCTGGTTACTCAAATGCACAGATACCAACATAAGGAATCAAGAATCACAAAAAATCAGGTAAATAAGACACCACTAAAGGTAACTAAAAAAGCTCCAGTAACTGACCCTAAAGAAATGGAGATCTATGAACTGTCAGATGAAGAATTCAGAATAATCCTCTTAAAGAAGTTTAGTAAACTACAAGAAAACATAGGCAGGCAGCTGAAAGAAATTGGGAAAATGACACATGAACAAAACAAGAAGTTCGACAAGGAAATAGCAATCATAAAAAAAAAAACCCCAAAATGTAAACAGAAGTCCTGGAGCTGAAAAATAAAATACAGTAACTGAACTAAAGAATTCAATAAAGTTTCAAAAGCAGACTCAACCATGCAGTAGAAAGAATCAACAACCTAGAGAAAAGAATGTTAGAAGTTACCCTATCAGAGGAGCAAAAGGAAAAAATAATGAAAAAGAATGAAGATGAAGTAAGTCAGAGAAGGACAAATATCATATGATATTGCTCATATGTGGAATCTAGAAAAATGGTACAAATGAACTTATTTACAAAACAGAAAGAGAATCACAGATGTAGAAAAGAAACTTATGGTTACCAAGGGGGAAAGGGGGTGGAGGGATAAATTGGGAGATTGGGATTGACACATACACACTATCATATATAAAATAGATAACTAATAAGAACCTACTGTATAGAACAGGGAACTCTACTCAGTAATGACCTACATGGGAAAAGAATCTAAAAACAGAGTGGATATACATATATGTATAACTGATTCACTTTGCTGTACACCTGAAACTAACAGAACACTGTAAATCAACTATGCTCCAATAAATATTAATTTTAAAAAATGAAGAAAGCCTCTGGAATTATGGGACATAAGGAAAAGAAATAATAGTCACATTATGGGAGTGCCAGAAGGAGACGAGGAACAGGGAATGGAAGGTATATTTAAAGCAACAATGGCTGAAAATTTCCCAAACCTAGGGAGAGAAATAGACACGAAGATCCATGAGGCCCAAAGGACCTCAAATAGTCTGAACCCATATAGGACTACAGTGAGACACATTATAGTTAAATTGTCAAAAATCAAAGACAAAGAAAGAATTTTAAGGGTAGAAAGAGAAAAAAAAGAAGACACAGACAAGAGAACCCCATAACTCTACTGGTGGATTTCTCAAAAGAAAATTTTCAGACGAGGAGAGAATGGGATGACATATTCTAAATGTTGAAAGACAATAAATGTCAACGAAGAATTCTATACCCAGCAAAGCTGTCCTTCAGAGACAAAGCAGAAGAAAGGAAATACTAAGATTAGAGCAGAAATAAATGAAATGGAGAACAGAAAAACAACAGAAAAGATTAACCAAACTAAAAGTTGGTCCTTTGAAAAGATTTTAAAAACTGACAAATTGCTAGCTAGACTAACCAAGGAAAAAAGAGAAAGGGCCCAAATCAACAAAATTATAAATGAAAAATGAGACATTGTAACTGATACTGCAGAAACTCAAAGGATCATAAGAGAGACTATGAACAACTATACACCAACAAACTGGACAACCTAAAAGCAATGGAAAAATTCTTAGAAGCATGCAACTTACCAAGACTGAATCAGGAAGAAATAGAAAATGTGAATAGACCAATTGCTGATAAGGGGATTAAATCAGTAATCAAAAATATTCCAACAAAGAAAAGCCCAGGATCAAATGGCGTCACTGGTGAATTTTACCAAAAATTTAAAGAATTAATAATACCCTTCTCAAACTCTTCCAAAAAATCAAAGAGGACTGCACACTCACAAACTCATTTTACAAGGCTGGCACTACTGATACCAAAACCAGAAAAGAACACTGATAGAAAACTGCACGCCAATATCCCTGATGAATATAGATGCAAAGATTCTCAATAAAATACTAGCAAACCAAATTCAGCAGCACATTAAAAGGATCATACACCATGAGCAAGTGTGATTTATCCCTAAGATGCAAGGATGGTTCAACATACACAAATCAATCAATGTGATATGTCACATTAATAGATTGAAACAAAAGGATCATATGATCATCTCAGTAGACACAGAAAAGGCAGCTTACACAATTCAATATCCGTTAATGATAAAAACTCTTAATGAATCAGGCATAGAAGTAACATATCTCAATATAATAAAGGCCATATATGACAAGCCCACACCTAACATCATATGTAATAGTGAAGGGTTGAAAGCTTTTCCTCTAAGATCAGGAACAAGGCAAGGGTGATCACTCTCACTACTTCTATTCAAACACAGTACTAGAAGTTCTAGTTAGAGCAATCAGGCAAGTAAAAGAAATAAAAGGTATCAGAATTGAAAATGAAGAAGTAAAATTGTCTCATTTGCAGATGACATAATTTTATATATAGAAAATCCGAAAGACTCAATCAAAAACTGTTAGACCTAATAAATTAACTGAGTAAAGTTGTAGGCTACAAATTGACATACAAAAATCAGTAGTGTTTCTATACACTAACAACAAATTTTCTGAAAAATAAAAGAAATTAATCTCATTTACAATAGCATCAAAAACAATAAAATACTTAGGAATAAATTTAACTAAAGAAGTGAAAGTTCTCTGAAAATTACAAGACATTGATGAAAGAAACTGAAGGAAGCACAAATAAATGGAAAGGTATCCCTTGTTCATGGATTGATACTGTCAAAATGTCAATACTACCAAAGTCATTTATAGATTCAGTGCAATCCCTATCAAGTTTCCAATGACATTTTTTACAGGAGTAGAAAAAACACTCTTAAAATTTATATGAAACCACAAATGACCCCGAATAGCCAAAGAAATCCTGAGAAAGAAGAACAATGCAGGAGGCATCGCACTTCCTGATTTCAAGCTATCCTATAAAACTGTAGTCACCAAAACGGGATGGTTCTGGCATAAAAACAAACAAATACACCAATGGAACAGAACTGAGAGCCCAGAAATAAACCCAAGCACATAGAGTCAGCTAATATTTGACAAGGAGCCAAGAATAGTCAGTGGGGAAATGAGAGTCTTCAATAAAGGCTGCTGGGATAATTGGATATTCACACGTAAAAGAATGAAACTGGACACACATCTTATACCACTCATAAAAATTAACTCAAAATGGATTGAAGACTTAAATGTAAGACCTGAAACCATGAAACTCATAGTAGAAAACATAGGAATAAAGCTCCTTGACATGGGTCTTAGTAATAATTTTCTGGATATGACAGCTAAAGCCGAAGCAGCAAAATAAAAAATAAACAAGTGGAGGCTTCCCTGGTGGCGCAGTGGTTAAGAGTCCGCCTGCCGATGCAGGGGACACGGGTTCATGCCCCAGTCCGGGAAGATCCCACATGCCGCGGAGCGGCTGGGCCCGTGAGCCATGGCTGCTGAGCCTGTGCGTCCGGAGCCTGTGCTCCGCAACGGGAGAGGCCACAACAGTGAGAGGCCCATGTACAGCAAAAAAAATAAATAAATAAAATAAACAAGTGGGACTAAATCAAACTAAGTTTCTACACAGTAAAAGAAGCTATCAACATAGTGAAAAGGCAACTTACACAATAGGAAAAAATATATGCAAACCATATATCTCATAAGGGGTTAATATTCAAAATATATAAAGAACTCATACACTTTAAAAAATTTTTATATATATATATTTTTTTAAATTTTGGGGCTGCATCAGGTCTTTGTTGCTGTACACAGGCTCTCTCTAGTTGCAGCGAGCAGGGGCTACTCTTTGTTGAGGTGCACAGACTTCTCGTTGTGGTGGCTTCCCTTGTTGTGGAGCACGGGCTCTAGAGTGCACAGGCTTCAGTAGTTGTGGCACACAGAATCAGTAGCTGTGGCTCATGGGCTCTAGAGCGCAGGCTCAGTAGTTGTGGCGCACAGGATTAGTTGCTCCGTGGCATGTGGGATTTTCCAGGACCAGGGATTGAACCAGTGTCCCCTGCACTGGCAGACAGATTCTTAACTACTGTGCCACCAGGGAAGTCCCCAGGAACTCATGTAATTCAACAGCAAAAATAAATAAATAACCCAATTAAAAAATGGGCAAAAGACCTGAACAGATATTTCTTCAAAGAAATATACATGAAAAGGCAACAAGTACATGAAAAGATCTTCCATATCACTAGTCATTAGGGAAATGCAAATTAAAACCACAACAAGATATCACCTCATATCTGTTAGCCATCATCAAAAAGACAAGAGATAACAAGTGCTGTTGTGGATGCAGAGAAAAGAGAAACTCTTATGCCCTGTTGGTGGGATTGTAAATTAGTGAAGCCACTATGGAAAATAGTATAGAGGACCCTCAAAAATTGAAAATAGAACTATCATATGATTCAGCAACTCCACTTCTGGGAATATCTCCAAAGGAAACGAAAACACTAACTTGAAAAGATATCTGTACCCCCATGTTTATAGCAACATTATTTACAATAGCCAAGACATGGAAACAACTTAAGTGTCCACTGATAGATGAATAGATAAAGACGCTGTGGTATATATAATACAATGGAATATTATTTAGCCATTAAAAAAAACAAGGAAATCCTACCTTTGTGACAACATGAATGGACCTTGAAGGCATTATGCTAAGTTAAAAAAGTCAGAGAAAGATAAATACTATATGATCTCACTTATATTTGGAGTAATAATTTTTTAAAAACCCGCAAACCCATAAAAAAAGAGATCAGAGTTATGGTTACCAGAGGCAGAGGGTGGGTGGAGGAGAAATGGAGGAAGGTGGTCAAAAGGCACAAACTTCCAGTTCTAAGATAAATAAGTACTAGGGATGTAATGTACAACATGATGACTAGGGCCAACACTGTTGTATGACATATAGGAATACTGTTAAGAGTAAATTCTATGAGTTCTCATCACAAGGAGAAATTTTGTCTGTTTTTCTTTTTTCATTCTTTTTCTTCTTTCTAAATGAGAAGATAGATATTAGCTAAACCTACTGTGGTAATCATTTTGCAATATATGTAAATCAAACCATAATGCTGTAGGCCTTATACAGTGATAAAGGTCAATTATTTCTCAATAAAGCTGAAGGAAAAAAACCTTAATCTGTCTTCTACCTGCAGCTTCTTCAAATATTTGAAGATGATTATGTTCCCTGAATTGTCTCTTTAGACTGAACAGTCTTTGGCGCTCCATCCCACATGTGATTTTTGAGTTCCTTAAAAGACTAGGGGCCCTCAATGAAGATTAATAATCCACAAATCCCTGTTTATTTTCAAAAACTAACCACAGAATTAGGAACGAAAAGTCAGTGCAGCCAAAATCTGCTAATGTTCTACTCTGTCATTGGAAAATGTGGCAATACAGAACGTTATTCTCCTTTAAATGTCCAGTAAATGAAGTGATTTGCCAAATGCTGGAAAGTATTCTTACTACAGGAAGAGTTGATAACAGATACAGCAGAATTCTACTCATCTTAGTTTGCTTCTTTTTATCCTATCTAAAAAAGTTGTCTATAGATCTCCCTAAACTTTGGAGAGATATAAAGTTATTCTTAAATGACTGATTAAGCAAATTTGTTTCTTTAGCAAGTCATGCTCACTTAGTAAGTGACAACTAGCAATTTTTGGTTACCTTTAACTTTCTCATTGGCATTTTTAAGAATGCCACTTCCAGAAAAGCTTTATACAACCAATAATTTGATTTCAGTTCCAGTCTTTAGAAACACTCAGCCTGTTTTTTGCTACATCCCAGACCCTAGAGCTACATTCAGTGATTTACTTCCCCATTTATGTCATTCTCCTAATCTCCTTTCCCTTGCGGTTCTCCCGTGACTGAAGGACAATTTTAAGCTACTCTGCTCTGTCCTATTACAGTGAACTGAGACAGTTAATAGTATTTCTAACATAATAAGACAACTCTAATACAATTTTGCTGCTAACCAATGTACCTTTTACAGCAGATGGGCCACTGTAAAATATAATTAACTAAGACATACCGACGAGAAACACAAATATTACTTTTTCACCTGGAGAGCTAGATGGAATTGCGGAAGATTGATGAAATCTAATGAAATTTAATGAACTCCAACTGTCGTGTCTGGGCCCCTAGTGAACATGGATTCTCATAGCAGCTTTGTGTTTGGTTCTACTTACAGGAAAGGATGTTCCAGTTCTTTGTAGGTGCTCTTCTTGTACCAGAAACAAAAAGTTAGAGGGAGTTTTCTCCAAATGATTCTAACTTTGGAAACTCACTAAGCAGAGGTCAACTATAACAGACGGTTGAGCTAGAAATTATGTGTCCACTTCCTTTATTACGAGACACTTTTCAAAGACCCTAGAAAATCAAATTGCCACTTAGGGGGTTCAGAAATAATCAAGACCACTAGTGACAGCGGTGTGTGAAGTGATGTGAAAAGAATGCAGACATTAGATCAAGAAACATCTGGAGCTGAACCCTCCCTCTGCCACTTGCTAGCTCTGTCATACTGGGGAAGTTTCTGCATTACTCTGGGTTTCAGCTTCTTTATCTCTGATAGGGGACCACCTGCCTTCGCCTTGTGAAGACGAAGCCATATAAACATAGAAGATATCTAATTAATATAAAATAGGCACCCAACAAATGTCATTTCCCTTTAGTGCCAACAAATGTGGAATGACCCCCTTCTCTTGGTTCTACAGAAAACAAAATAAATTGTAGGAAGGGGTTTCCCAGGAGTTAGGGCTTTCAGTGCTAACATCCTGGGGCACATTGGTCCAAGGGCTACATTTGATAAACTATTCCAAGTTGTAAGTATATGGCTATTAGTTCCTTCTTGATGTTGAATAGTTTTTTCTTTTTTTAAAAAATATTTTATTTATTTATTTATTGATGGCTGCATTGGGTCTTCATTGCTGCACACGGGCTTTCTCTCGTAGCGAGCGGGGGCTACTCTTTGTTGCAGTGCGCAGGCTTCCCATTGCGGGGGCTTCTCTTGTTGCGGAGCACAGGCTCTAGGCACGTGGGCTTCAGTAGTTGCGGCACGTGGGCTCAGTAGTTGTGGCTCCCAGTCTCTAGAGTGCAGGCTCAGTAGTTGTGGCACATGGGCGTAGTTGCTCCACGGCATGTGGGATCTTCCCGGACCAGGGCTCGAACCCGTGTCCCCTGCACTGGCAGGCGGATTCTTAACCATTGCGCCACCAGGGAAGTCCCTGAATAGTGTTTTTTATTGTTTTGTGAAGTAGAACTGAAAAACAGGTACTCATTATGTTGATAACCTGTTTTTATTAACTTAATTGAAGATGGTAAGTCCTTTTACAGTAGTGATTCTTAATGGGACATCTGGTAATTCTGGAAACATTTTTAGTGATCACAACCTGGAGCTATGGGAGGGTGCTACTGGCATCTAGTGGGTAGAGCCAGGGATGCTACGAAAGATCCTCCCTGTGCAGGAGAGTGTCCCCTCTTTTCTGCTGTACTCTCTCCTCCCCTCCCCCTGAACAAAGAATTATCCAGCCCCAAACGTCAATAGTGCTGAGGTCGAGAAACCCTGTTCACAGGCTAAATAATCCCTATTCTCTTTACATGTAAAGAGAGTTCATAAAAAAACTAATGGCATATCTGCCATCTCTCCACCATCTCTCCCACTTTTCTATAACCCAATGATGATGATAGTGTAGATCTGTGTAGCGTTTTAGAATTTACAAGATGCTTTTATGTGATAGCTCACTTAACTCAGACAACAACATTGTGAGGAATCTGTTTTTAATAATTCTCATTTTACACATTTTACCTAAGACCATACTTAAGGGCAGAGCTAAGACTCAAACCCAAGACTCCTGGCCCTAAATCTTTCCACTGCCTCCGGCTCCACTCCTCATTCTGAACGATGCTATTCTCAACAGAAAGAGCCCATAAGGCAATGGATCTCAACTGAGGATGCACTTGAGAATAACCCAGGGAGATTTTTTTTTTTTTTTTTTTTCCAGTACGCGGGCCTCTCGCTGTTGTGGCCTCTCCCGTTGCGGAGCACAGGCTCCGGATGCGCAGGCTCAGCGGCCATGGCTCACGGGCCCAGCCACTCCGCGGCATGTGGGATCTTCCCGGACCGGGGCACAAACCCCTGTCCCCTGCATCGGCAGGCGGACTATCAACCACTGCGCCACCAGGGAAGCCCCAACCCAGGGAGATTTTTTAAATAGAGATTTATGGCCTATCAAATCTACTATACCTGAATCTCTGAGAATAGGCTCAGACATGTATGTTTTCCAAGAGCACCGCTACACATGCCCACTTCTGGTGCATCTCATCTGGTTCAGAACACAAATCAAGTGATAATAATAATCTTTCTGGGAGCATTTACATGTTAAAATTCCTTAATCCAAAGAAGTAAATCTCTGATGGTATTTTAGACACCAGAGAGTCTTGAGTGTGGTGGGAATAGTTTTGTGTTGGTGAAGTCTCTTTTTTTTGATTCTGGGTCGGAGTAAATTTTTAAATGGGGCTCTATTTGTTTTCTCCTGTATATTTTCGATGTCCCTCAGATACTTATACACAGTAGATTTCATAACAAGAAACACAATACATTAAAAAGCAAGACACCAGCAAGAAAAGTCCATTAAAGGCCAAATTAGTGTGGAAGATGGCAGGTTCATTGTCATACAGCTCCCGTGTCTCTACTTCAGGTCCTTCCAGTACTAGCTGTCATTTTTCAAACTTGTTTACCTGACAAACTCACATGTGGCTCTGTACTTCTTTTTACCATAATACCCCTGATGATTGAATTGAGGCTTTTAATGATCGTTACAGATTATTTATTTAAGTGCACTGCTCTGCAGTGTTCTCTCTGTGGTCCAGCAGCATAGGCATCACCTATGAACCTGTCAGAAATGCAGAATCTACCTTGTAGCAAGGTTTCCAGGTGATGCCCATTCAGGTTGGAGGCACACTGTTCCAGTGACTTTTCCCACCAGCACCCTTGAGAGGCTTCCCCAAACCAGTCATACTAATAATAATGGTTCAACACTGCAGCAATGCTCAAAGACAGTGGTTCCCAAAAATGTGGCCCTCAGACCAGCAACATCAGCATCACCTGGCAACTTGTTAGAAATGCACATTCCAGGCCTATCTCAGGCATACTGAATCAGAAACCGAGAGTGGGGCTCAGTAATCTGTGTGCTTTTTCAAATTGAAATATAGTTGACATACAATATTATGTTAGTTTCAGATGTACTACATGATGATCTGACATTTGCATATGCTCTGAAATGATCACACGATTAGTCTAGTAGTCATCCGACCCCATACGAAGTTATCAGAATATTACTGGCCATATTCCTTATGCCATATATTACACTCCTGAGTACTCTGTGTTTTTAAAAAACCCTTCAAGCGATTCTTGTTGGATATAGTATGGTAAAGTTGGTGTGGCCACAGGAAGAGATGATTACAAGGCTCAGAAGAAGTTTATTATACTCACAGGTCCCAGAGAGAGAGTCACCGCATGCCAGGCAGGGTCACAGGGCAAAACACTAGGTGGTCAGGAGGCAGAAGACACAGTGAGCAGAAGGTTTAAGCAGAGGCTTTACTGGGGTTTCCAGGGAAATGCAAGACAAGGCAGAGTAAACAGTTTAGGTTGACTAGTTTAAATAATTCTGGTGGGCTCTGACATAGGTGTGGTCCCTAGTCACTTTGATACCTGGCCCTGGAATGATACCTGATACCTGGGGCAGGGGAAATACTGGCTTGGTGTTTGGAGAGTTAGATAAGGAGGTAGTTGGGGTAATATAAATTTGGGATTTGTTGGTTTGCATATGAAAAGCATACTCTAAGCAAGGTATTATTATCTTTAGGTATTAGCTGGCCCTGGGAGGGGCAGTCTCTCCCCAGCCAGAAAGGTTTTTTAAGATGTTAAAACATCTTATACAGAAAACTGGAAATACATGTATTTACAAGACTTTCTAATGCATGCTCAAGTTTAAAAACCATTTCTCTGAGGCAGAAGTTATCAACCGTAGCTTCATACTGAAATAATCTGGGGAGCTTTTAGTAAATATGAACACCTGTGTCCAACCCCAGACCAATTAAATCAGAATTTGAACAGACACATTGCAAGGGTGATTCTAATGTGCCATCAGGGTTCAGAACTGAGGCTCTGAAGAAAGGTAAGCATGGTTGATAAAGCATTACAGATCTGATCCAGTGTTTGTACAGCCTGACTGATTTTGGTGGGGCGGGGGCTGGGGGGAGATATCCTGGCTTCAACCTCCCCACCCCTAATTTGTCTCAGGTGGTTGTGAGGGATTATTTGGTTTTTTTAATGATTTGGTTTTATAAGAGACATAATCATTACACATTTCTCGTAAAGTTTGGAAATATTTAAAAATTCATGAATTTAGTCTGCGAGTTGTTTTTGCTGACAGTAAATTGTCTGAAATTACTATAAAACTAGAAATGTAAGGATCAAAGAAATGTTAAGAAAGAGGTTGAAGAAAATATTTTTCTAAGTAAAATTATAAGTAGACAAATTAATATTTTTATTCCTACCAAGCTTACTTTGGAATCTTGGGTATGTAACTTTATTGTGACCACAAATATTGCATCAGAAAATTAGTGAGGACCATACAGCTCCGTTGGCAATGATTTTCAGAGGACAGTTTTCTAGGTGGACAGGTAAACAAGAACATTTCCACATGTTAGCTCTGCCAGAGAAATCCAGCACTAGATCAGAAACCCAAACTGTGACCCCTCCTTTTCATATATAGTATTTTTCCAACAAAAATAATGATTCTGAAATTGGATTTGGATGAAAATTGCTTTTGGATCAAAACACACACAAAAAAGAATACTGCACAGTTTATTCTTGTCCCAATTTTTATCACAATACCCTCATTCTGCAGTGGTTTTCACCATCAAAAAATATTTTTATTGACATTAGAGCTGACTTGCAGGACACGTGGAGCACAGGTGAATGTTGTTTCAAGGCAACATTTCAGGTCCTGAGTTAATCGCCTTTGCTAGTTGCTGGCTGTTGAGTTTAGGTGGTTAAGGTTCAGTCACAATGAAACTAATCACGAGTGGGTTCTCTGGGTGTACCTGTTACCTTTGCTCTCTTTAATAACTACACTTGAGTAATCTTGTAGGCATATCCCATTTATCAAGAGAGGAAAATAGAAAAGACCAGGAATCAGGAAAAAGCTATTTCCACTACTAAGAAATAACTCAAAACTTTGGTCCAGGTGTGACAATTATTTAGCACACAGGCTGCTACTCTCCCTCCCATATCTGTGTTAGGAATCACTAATCGATTATGGCTTTCCTTTTCTCTGAGTTAGGGCACAGCCTCAGAATTCTCAACATAAAGGCCCAGACTACTACTATTCAATCATGGGGAGACTTTTTGTTTTCCATCTTGACAGTGCATCAAGAAAATCATCTCTCTATATAACTAGATACATCTTTATTACTGGCTTTCTAAATTTGGTGAGCAAAAGTAACAGAGAGTCCCTCTACAGATTGTACACTGTGAGGCTACATATTTTATAGAAAGTATTTTTTTTATTTTGCACAATAACTAATTTTGCCTTAAAAATTGCAAATACAATGGTATCAATCATATACTGTGTGATCTGGATCCTATGGTGGTAGTTAAAATAAAAAGGACACTTTTCATAACAAGCATCAGAAAGATCCCTAATTCTTATAGTTTTTTTCAACTCATGAAAAAAGGGTTACTAGAGAATTTCTTAATCCATTAAAAAATATAATAAGTATTACTTCTAAAGTATAACCATGAACTGGCACCAAACCATCTGGAACTTCCATGGCAATAGTCTGAGATGATTTCTCAAGTCACACAAAACCCATTCAGAGGACTTCACCAAGCACTAGTGTCAGCCATCACCCTGGCTGAGTGAACAAATATCTTCAAAGCAGATTTGGGGAAAGAAATCAATGTAGGGCAGAAAGTAGCAAATACTTTTTCAGTTATTATTTTCAAGGTACTTTGCTAATCATTGTCAAAAATACAAAGTATTAAAGTGAATCTTTCCCTAGGGAAGTTTGTAACAAATTGAAGGAATTATGCCTTGAAAAGTTAAACAATAGTCTAAGGCAAAATGGTGATAAATAAATGATTGGTACAAGCCAAGAAGCCCCAATTATTTTTTACAAAGGAGTGAATTTTTCTCTTTCCCAAAATCTCAAGAGAAGCCAAGAATGATGAAAAGCACCCTGGTACTGGTAACCTACAAGGCAGACATGTTTTCAAATCCAGAATCTATTGTTTACTATCCATGTAGACTCAGGTAAGTGTCAGGTCACTGAGTATCTCTAAGCATTGGCTCCCTAATCTGTAAAATAAGCTTAATAATCCGAATAGCCTCTTCATAGGACTGCTGTAAAGATTAAATGAGATAATGTATAGAAAGAGGTTAGCATGGTACCGCTCATGAAGTAGGTGCTCAATAAATGGTACATTATCATCGTATCATCATTGTGCTGCAGAAGCTGAGATAGGGAGCTCATGGAGGATGGTATCCTTACAATTGTGACCACTTTGGAGATTCCTCAGACAATGGACTGCTCTGTGGTATGATAATCGTATACAGACAGTCAGTTCCATAAATGCAGACAAAAACTAACACGAGCTGATGTAATCAAGAATGGCTTTAAGCTGGAAGCAGTCCTTTCATTGTGCCTTAACTAATATGTAGATATTGGACAGGTGGAGAAGAAAATATAAGCAAGAATACCTTGGGCACAGTGTGTCTGGGAAACAGCAAGTAAGGAGCCAGTTAGAGTGGATAGCGTTGGGGCATGGCAGGAAGCTGCATGGGAGTAGAGGCTTGGGATGAGCAGCTCAACAAAGCAGAGACCAACCCCTATTGGTCTCCCTATTGTGAACCCTCTATTTCAGACAAATGGGACCGTACATTTCTTCTCACCCACAGCCATTTAGAACACATGGCTTTAACGGTTTTGTAAAGGGAAAGATTTACATGGTTAAAACTTGCCATTATTGTCTCTACACAAGAGTACCACGCACTGTGAAATGAAATCTCGTCTTTTAAAAAATATAAGAAAATGTCCATGTCTTTTAAGTCGGATAAAACTTGAAACACTTTTCTCTTCCCATGCACTGTGAAGAAAAACCAAACTCCACTTTATTTTATTTTTGTAACTCATCAATATTCTTCAGATTGAATCTACTCACCCCATTCCCTCCACAAAAACCCATACAGAGGGCTTCACCAGTCTGATACTGGTGATAGCCTCATAAAGCCCCAGAATTAGTAAATAGGTAATTTCAAAGTGAATGGGTAAATTAGGCCAAACATATCTTGTCCTCAGTGAACTAAAGGTGAGAATACCTCTTATTGTCTATCCTCTGTGCCACGTAATGTGCTAGTGCTTTACAAGTACTGTTATTTAATTCTTACAACCACCCTATGTGTGTAGCTATTAATAACCCCATCTCACAGAGACAAACCGTGAGGCTGAGAGTACATAAGCAAGCTGCCCAAGGTCACACACATATTAAATGAAGGAGCCAGCTCTTGAATTTGGGTCTGTCTGATGCCAAAGCCACCATGCTGTACTGCTTCCCAAAGGGCATCCGTAGGACCTAGTGGCCAAGCTCAGAGAAAAACTGCCTATACAAATCAGAATTCTTAAGGAGAAGAAAGGCCTCAAGCAGACAACTGTCAATTGTTCATATTAATGGTTAGAAGCAATAATTGATAATCTCAATCTATTTGGGGTAATTTAAAATGGCCATTTGTACTCCTTGATTGAGAAAACAAATGTTGTAAGTAACTAATGCCTGCAGACTTGAGAAGAAACTTTAGAAATATACCAAAAACTATTTTTAATGTAGCCTTTGGTAAACAGACCTAGTTTACCAGACACTGCATTTGACCCCTTCAATTTTAAGATCTATTGCCAGCCCACCCTTGGCTATATCCCCAATGAAATACCTGCTCTAAAAGATGAAGCACTCTTGCTATAGGAAAACTCTAGATTTATTTTTCCTATAGAAACCATTACTATCCTAATAATTTTCATGTTTATGTTTTCTTCAGGCAATACCTAAGGGAAAAAGCCAAAGCTTTCTCTGAAACTTCTCAGTTTTTATGGATACAATCCCATGGTTAAGAAAAAAAATAGTCTGTAGAGCCTACATTTATTTAGTCTAACTGTGGTTTGGTGACTTAGAAGAAATATTGTGTGAGTGGTATTTTTAGTTCTGCCCTCAGAGAAGTAAGACCTTAATCCATTGTCTTTGGATTTGGACAACACTTACAGTTAGAAACATGTGCTCACACAGAAGAAAGACAATGGACCAAAGTCTATGTTTCTAACTGTAAGTGTTCAAGCTCTGTGGTTGGCAGCATTGTGTAATGATTAAGAGTCAAGCTTCAGAGTTGGAGAGACTGGTCATGATCCTTAGCTGTTATCACTTACCATGTGTGTGACTTTGAGCAAAGTGTTAACTCCTCTGAGCTTCATTTTCATGTACATATGTGTACCTAATGTGTGTATATAAATAAAGTAGGGTGCATAATATACCTGGCATGTAGTAAGCATGCAATAAATGGAAGCTTATTATTGTTACCATTAGCTTATACAGGATTTGCCCTTCAACGGGTCCTTACGTTTGTGAGTTTTCTGAAGAATGTGGTAATATCCAGTGTCTATCTTCCATTCTTTGTGAACTGGGTGCCAAGAGGAATTATTCCTTTTGCCCAAAATTACAGCTAAGTCCCAAGATAGTACCCCATAATCTAGGTTCAGAGAGATGCTGGTCAGTTGCCAGATCTTGGAGACAACCAACCATCTTCCTTCAAAGGTCAACGAGAGGTGCCCTACCACCAACCACTCCCCCCCACCCCATCCATATAAGGAGAGACTGAGAGATGAGAGGTATGGGTGCTTATACACCTACGCAGGAAGGAGAAAGAAGGGAGAAATGGTGGGGTTGAGACAGGGAACAGAGAAGCAACCAGCACTTCTACCAACTGACATAACAAACGTAATCGTGTTTCCCCGGGCTGAATGGACACCCCAAAGAAAACAGGTAGGCTTGATGTGACTTTTAAGTATCCCTCCCAAGAGGACCTCCCAAGCAGTAGTGGATGTATCTCCTTTAGTAGAGGCTCAGGTATGGCTACAGAAGAGCCAGAGCCAGATATCTTGCAGGGCTGACGACTTAATCTGTAGCCTGGTGCAAAATGAAAGTGCAGGGGTTGGGGTGTCCGTCTCCCCTTCTTGCACACTTCCTTGGCTCCAGCCCACAGCGGATGAGCAACCCCCAGGACTGCTACCTCTGTGCAGGGGTACGCTGAATGATGAGCGCCTGAATGGAGGGGTTAGGGGCAGGGAGAAGGCCGAGAGGCCCTAAAGGAGCCACCTGCCAAAGGCACTGAGGCACTTCCTTGGCCCACCCGACCCTGACTCTCCCCGTGCCTGCATCCAGGCGATGATGGAACTGGAGGCTTCCCCACCACCACCACTGTAATCCTCTCACCACCCTGGGCAGAAGGTGGGAGCTGTAGTCTGCCAGGAGAGGGAGGCAGAGCAAGCCCTGTCACTAGGCAACAGAGTACACGATGGAGACCTTGCCCAGGGGAGGGAAGGAGCTACCAAGACAGGACCACGCAAGCGCTGAGGCGCCCAGCCGCCCAGCCAACGCTCCACTGTCCTATTGGACTCCATGTACAAAACACAAATCAAAGGTAAAATTATTAAGAATTTCAAGATGGCAACTGCAGAGCATTAAAGTCCCAGGGATAGGGGGCGTTTCTGAGCACAAAGTCCTGTGTCACTGTTCTCAATTCCCACAGTATCCACACTCACAAAGCCCTGCTCCTATATCAGGGAACTGGGCAGCAAGAAGCCCTGTAGGACCATCAAAGCACCCAAAGATGCCCACCATGAGACAGCCAACATTTGGACGGGTGCTTCAGAGATTGATCAATAGCGAGTCAGCGGTAACCAGGACAACAGTACTTGCCAATCAGGGAGAAGTCTGAAACCCTACTCAGATCAGTAAGAGGGGTTTTCTCTTCTTGCCCCTCCTTCTCCCTGCCCCTAGCACTGGAAGAGGGAAGAGGGGTAAGAGTATAATGAGATCAGCCCTCATCACAACTAGAGCAAGTGATGGGGTTACCCTGTGCTGGTGGGAGGGAAGGAGAGCTCTGAATTACACTGAGATTGAAATTTTAAACTGCAAGGGGTTAAAATGACTTTTTTTTAAAAAAATCACTGAAAATAAAGAAATACATACAGCCAACTTATAATTGAAGGAACTGTTTCCGAGTGGAAGGGGGATTCAACACGACCCAGTTAGAAGGCACTTACTGAGGAATAAAGACATTTCATGGTGATACCCTAAGGAATGAGACTCCTCAATAAATTGGCAACATACACTTGTCCATAGTGGCCGAGCTGGCCTCACTCGGTTGGCACACCCCTACACAGGTCATGCATTTGCAAACTCCAGGGCCTTCTAGAGCCATGGGAGTGACACAGACATGGGCAAGTCACCCTGGCTGCTGCCAACACCTGTCTGGCCCACAGCAGAAGGGACATTAAAATACTTAGGTAACTCAGCACACAGACAACAGACATTCAACCTAAGTTAACATTACTCACTCCTGAGGGTGCCTGAGCTCAAAGTATGAAGCTCTGAGCAAAGTATAAATCAACATTTACTGAGCATCTACCAAGGAGGAGACAAAGAAAATTATTCCATCCCTTCAAGTTTACTACAGTCTACTTAGAGGCCCAATATATAAGTGCTGCCTCCCAGAGTTTGTTACCAGGTAAAAATGCAATAAAATTCAGGAAAGACAGAAATTTGCCCAGGCTGGAGTACTCAGTGGAAGATCCACAAAAGAAGGGAGTATTTCAGCTGTACTAGGAAGGCATACATAGGTTTTGTTTGGAGCAGCATGGGCAAAGACACACAGGGATCAAGTGTGTGTCCAGTCAATGAGAAATGCAGCCTCAATGTCACAGAAGGTAAAGGCAGAGGAGCTGTCAGGTATATGACTAAATAGATGGGGAGGGAATTATGAAGAATGTGAAGGAAAAAAACACCCAACTCATCATCCAGATGCTTTATATGATCAATTTCATTTCGTTTCATTCTTACAAAAATTCTAAGACTCAGACTCAATCACATAAAAACCATATTGTCAGCATAAGCTACCTGGTGTGGCCCAGGTAAACAAAAACACTCAACAAGACCCTCAGGTAAAAAAAACAAAGCAAAACAAAACAAAACTCTTAACAGGCACAATATTCCAATAGCTTAGAGGTTATTTCTAAGAAGCTGGGCAAGGGCTAAACTTCCTTCGAAATGTGTAGGGTTTGGACAGTGCAGACCTGCTGAGTTAATCCTTCACTGCACAAATAGACATTATTTATAATTGAATAAACTAATACTCTGAGAGCTTAGGTTACTTTTTCAATACCTACTAGATGTAAACACTCTATCCAGGGTTTGGATCTACTTTTGTTTGAATCTAAAATCTGTGCTCTTTCCACTATCAGCACACTGCCTCCTCTCCAGGTACTGAAAGTCAAATAGGTGATTAGACATGACTCTGAAAAAATCTGAGGGTCGATAAAGGTCTAACAGAAGGATATGGCATATGGAAATCAGGGTTCTAAGAGGATTTCAGAATTACTTTTCAATATTAAGGGAAAAAATGATTTGTAAAAGGGAAGAGAAGAGACAGGTGTCAGCTAAGAGATTTTTGCAGTAATCCAAGCAGAATGCAATAAGCTCATAGCTGTAAGAATATAAAGGAAGGTATATGTGAGCTATTTGCAAGAAAAGAAATTACAGAACTTCGTTAAAGACTGGATATTGGGAGGAGGAGCTTCAAGATGGCGGAAGAGTAAGACGTGGAGGTCACCTGCCTCCCCACAAATACATCAGAAATACATCTACATGTGGAACAACCCCTGCAGAACACCTACTGAACGCTGGCAGAAGGCCTCAGACCTCCCAAAAGGCAAGAAACTCCCCACATACCTGGGTAGGGCAAAAGAAAAAAGAATAAACAGAGACAAAAGAATAGGGACAGGACCTGCACCAGTGGGAAGGAGCCGTGAAGGAGGAAAGGTTTCCACACGCTAGAAGCCCCTTCACGGGTGGAGACTGCAGGTGGCGGAGCGGGGGAGCTTCCGGGCCACGGAGGAGAGCACAGCAACAGGGGTGCGGAGGGCAAAGCGGAGAGATTCCCGCAAGAGGATCGGTGCTGACCAGCACCCACCAGCCCGAGAGGCTTGTCTGCTCACCTCTGGGGTGGGCGGGAATGGAAGCTGAGGCTCGGGCTTCGGTGGGATCGCAGGGAGAGGACTGGGGTTGGCGCCGTGAACACAGCCTGCAGGGGTTAGTGCACCACGGCTAGCTGGGAGGGAGTCCGGGAAAAGGTCTGGAGCTGCCGAAGAGGCAAGAGACTTTTTCTTGCCTCTTTGTTTCCTGGTGCGCAAGGAGAGGGGATTAAGAGCGCTGCTTAAAGGAGCTCCAGAGACTGGGGCGAGCCGTGGCTAAAAGCGTGGACCCCAGAGACGGGCATGAGACACTAAGGCTGCTGCAGCCACCAAGAAGCCTGTGTGCGAGCACAGGTCACTCTCCACACCTCCCCTCCTGGAGCCTGTGCAGCCCGCCACTGCCAGGGTCCCGGGATCCAGGGACAACTTCCCCGGGAGAACACACAGCGTGCCTCAAGCTGATGCAACGTCACGCCAGCCTCTGCCACCGCAGGCTCGCCCTGCATCCGTACCCCTCCCTCCCCCGGCCTGAGTGAGCCAGAGTCCCCGAATCAGCTACTCCTTTAACCGTATCCTGTCTGGGCGGGAACAGACACTCTCAGGCGACCTACACCCAGAAGTGGGTCGAAATCCAAAGCCGAACCCCAGAAGCTGTGCGAACAAACAACAGAAAGGGAAATCTTTCCCAGCAGCCTCAGGAGCAGAAGATTAAAGCTCCACAATCAACTTGATGTACCCTGCATCTGTGGAATACCTGAATAGACAACGAATCATCCCAAATTGAGGAGGTGGACTTTGGGAGCAACAATATAATATATACTTTTCCCTTTTTCTCATTTTGTGAGCATGTATGTGTATGCTTCTGTGTGTGATTTTGTCTGTGTAGCTTTGCTTTTACCATTTGTCCTAGGGTTCTGTCTGTGCATTTTTCTTTTTTTTAGTATCATTTTTAGCACTTGTTATCATTGGTGGATTTGTTTTTTGGTTTGATTGCTCTCTTCTTTCTTTCCTTCTTTCTATTATTACATTTCAAAAACTTTTTTAATAATTATTTTTTATCATAATAACTTTATTTTATTTTATTTTATCTTCATCTTTCTTTCTTTCTTTTTTTTCTCCCTTTTATTCTAAGCCATGTGGATGACAGGTTCTTGGTGCTCCAGCCAGGTGTCAGGGCTGTGCCTCTGAGGTGGGAGAGCCAAGTTCAGGACACTGGTCCACAAGAGACCTCCCAGCTCCATGTAATACCAAATGGCGAAAATCTCCCAGAGATATCCATCTCAATGCCAAGACCCAGCTCCACTCAATGACCAACAAGCTACAGTGCTGGACACCCTATGCCAAACAACTAGCAAGACAGGAACACAACGCCATCCATTAGCAGAAAGACTGCCTAAAATCATAATAAGGCCACAGACACCCCAAAACACACCACCAGATGTGGACCTGCCCACTAGAAAGACAAGACAGCCTCATCCACCAGAACACAGGCACTAGTACCATCCACCAGGAAGCCTACACAACCCACTGAACCAACCTTAGCCACTGGGGACAGACACCAAACACAATGGGAACTACAAACCTGCAGCCTGTGAAAATGAGACCCCAAACACAGTAAGTTAAGCAAAATGAGAAGACAGAGAAACACGCAGCAGATGAAGGAGCAAGGTAAAAACCCACCAGACCTAACAAATGAAGAGAAAATAGGCAGTCTACCTGGAAAAGAACTCAGAGTAATGATAGTAAAGATGATCCAAGATCTTGGAAATAGAATGGAGAAAATACAAGAAGCATTTAACAAGGACCTAGAAGAACTAAAGAGCAAACAAACAATGATGAACAACACAATTACTGAAATTAAAAATACTCTAGAAGGAATCAATAACAGAATAACTGAGGCAGAAGAACGGATAAGTGACCTGGAAGATAAAATGGTGGAAATAACTGCCAGGGAGCAGAATAAAGAAAAAAGAATGAACAGAATTGAGGACAGTCTCAGAGACTCTGGGACAACATTAAACACACCAACATTCGAATTATAGGGGTCCCAGAAGAAGAGAAAAAGAAAGGGACTGAGAAAATATTTGAAGAGATTATAGTTGAAAACTTCCCTAATATGGGAAAGGAAATAGTTAATCAAGTCCACGAAGCACAGAGAGTGCCATACAGGATAAATCCAAGGAGAAACACACCAAGACACATATTAATCAAACAAACAAAAATTAAATACAAAGAAAAAATATTAAAAGCAGCAAGGGAAAAACAACAAATAACACACAAGGGAATCCACATAAGGTTAACAGCTGATCTTTCAGCAGAAACTCTGCAAGCCAGAAGGGACTGGCAGGACATATTTAAAGTGATGAAGGAGAAAAACCTACAACCAACAGTACTCTACCCAGGAAGGATCTCACTCAGATTCCAAAGACAAATTAAAACCCTTACAGACAAGCAAAAGCTGAGAGAGTTCAGCACCACCAAACCAGCTTTACAACAAATGCTAAAGGAAGTTCTCTAGGCAGGAAACACAAAAGAAGGAAAAGACCTATAATAACAAGCCCAAAACAATTAAGAAAATGGTAATAGGAACATACATATCAATAATTACCTTAAATGTAAATGGATTAAATGCTCCAACCAAAAGACACAGATTGGCTGAATGGATACAAAAACAAGACCCATATATATGCTGTCTACAAGAGACCCACTTCAGACCTAGGGACACATACAGACTGAAAGTGAGGGGATGGAAAAAGATATTCCATGAAAATGGAAATCAAAAGAAAGCTGGAGTAGCAATTCTTATATCAGACAAAATAGACTTTAAAACAAAGACTATTACAAGAGAGAAAGAAGGACACTACATAATGATCAAGGGATCGATCCAAGAAGAAGATATAACAATTGTAAATATTTACGCACCCAACACAGGAGCACCTCAGTACATAAAGCAAATACTAACAACCATAAAAGGGGAAATCGACAGTAACACAATCATAGTAGGGGACTTTAACACCCCACTTTCACCAATGGACAGATCATCCAAAAGGAAAATAAATAAGGAAACACAAGCTTTAAATGATACATTAAACAAGATGGACTTAGTTGATATTTATAGGACATTCCATCCAAAAACAACAGAATACACATTCTTCTCAAGTGCTCATGGAACATTCTCCAGGATAGATCATATCCTGGGTCACAAATCAAGCCTTGGTAAATTTAAGAAAATTGAAATTGTATCAAGTATCTTTTCCGACCACAATGCTATGAGAATAGATATCAATTACAGGAAAAAATGGGTAAAAAATACAAACACATGGAGGCTAAACAATACACTACTTAATAACCAAGAGATCACTGAAGAAATCACAGAGGAAGTCAAAAAATACCTAAACAGATGACAATGAAAACACGACGGCCCAAAACCTATGGGATGCAGCAAAAGCAGTTCCAAGAGGGAAGTTTATAGCAATACAATCATACCTCAAGAAACAAGAAACATCTTCAATAAACAACCTAACCTTACACCTAAAGCAATTACAGAAAGAAGAACAAAAAATCCCCAAAGTTAGCAGAAGGAATGAAATAATAAAGATCAGATCAGAAATAAATGAAAAAGAAATGAAGGAAATGATAGCAAAGATCAATAAAACTAAAAGCTGGTTCTTTGAGAAGATAAACAAAGTTGATAAACCATTAGCCAGACTCATCAAGAAAAAAAGGGAGAAGACTCAAATCAATAGAATTAGAAATGAAAAAGGAGAAGTAACAACTGACACTGCAGAAATACAAAAGATCATGAGAGATTACTACAAACAACTCTATGCCAATAAAATGGACAACCTGGAAGAAATGGACAAATTCTTAGAAATGCACAACCTTCCGAGACTGAACCAGGAAGAAATAGTAAATATAAACAGACCAATCACAAGCACTGAAATTGAAACTGTGTTTAAAAATCTTCCAACAAACAAGCACCCAGGACCAGATGGCTTCACAGGTGAATTCTATCAAACATTTAGAGAAGAGCTAACACCTATCCTTCTCAAACTGTTCCAAAATATAGCAGAGGGAGGAACACTCCCAAACTCATTCTACGAGGCCACCATCACCTTGATACCAAAACCAGACAAGGATGTCACAAAGAAAGAAAACTACAGGCCAATATCACTGATGAACATAGATGCAAAAATCCTCAACAAAATACTAGCAAAGAGAATCCAACAGCACATTAAAAGGATCATACACCATGATCAAGTGGGGTTTATCCCAGAAATGCAAGGATTCTTCAATACATGCAAATCAATCAATGTGATACACCATATTAACAAATTGAAGGAGAAAAACCATATGATCATCTCAATAGATGCAGAGAAAGCTTTCGATAAAATTCAACACCCATTTATGATAAACACCCTCCAGAAAGTAGGCATACGGGGAAATTACCTCAACATAATAAAGGCCATATATGACAAACCCACAGCCAACATGTCCTCAATGGTGAAAAACTGAAACCATTTCCACTAAGATCAGGAACAAGACAAGGTTGCCCACTCTCACCACTATTATTCAACATAGTTTTGGAAGTTTTAGCCACAGCAATCAGAGAAGAAAAGGAAATAAAAGGAATCCAAATCGGAAAAGAAGAAGTAAAGCTGTCCCTGTTTGCAGATGACATGATACTATACATAGAGAATCCTAAAGATGCTACCAGAAAACCACTAGAGCTAATCAATGAATTTGGTAAAGTAGCAGGCAACAAAATTAATGCACAAAAATCTCTTGCATTCCTATACACTAATGATGAAAAATCTGAATGTGAAATTAAGAAAACATTCCCATTTACCACTGCAACAAAAAGAGTAAATATCTAGGAATAGGGGCTTCCCTGGTGGGGCAGTGGTTGAGAGTCTGCCTGCCAATGCAGGGGACACGGGTTCGTGCCCCGGTCCGGGAAGATCTCACATGCCGCGGAGTGGCTAGGCCCGTGAGCCATGGCCGCTGAGCCTGCATGTCCGAAGCCTGTGCTCCGCAACAGGAGAGGCCACAACAGTGAGAGGCCTGCATAATGCAAATATATATATATATATATATGTCTAGGAATAAACCTACCTAAGCAGACAAAAGACCTGTATGCAGAAAATTACGACATTGATGAAAGAAATTAAAGATGATACAAATAGATGGAGAGATATACCATGTTCTTGGATTGGAATAATCAACACTGTGAAAATGACTATACTACCCAAAGCAATCTACAGATTCAATGCAATCCCTACCAAACTACCACTGGCATTTTGCACAGAACTAGAACAAAAAATTTCACAGTTTGTATGGAAACACAAAAGTCCCCGAATAGCCAAAGCAATCTTGAGAAAGAAAACAGAGCTGGAGGAATCAGGCTCCTGGACTTCAGACTATACTACAAAGCTACAGTAATCAAGATAGTATCGTACTGGCACAAAAACAGAAATATATATCAATGGAACAGGGTAGAAAGCCCAGAGATAAACCCACGCACATATGGTCACCTTAACTTTGATAGAGGGGGCAAGAATATACAGTGGAGAAAAGACAGCCTCTTCAATAAGTGGTGCTGGGAAAACTGGACAGCTACATGTAAAAGAATGAAATTAGAACACTCCCTAACACCATACACAAAAATAAACTCCAAATGGATTAAAGACCTAAATGTAAGGCCAGACACAATCAAACTCTTAGAGGAAAACATAGGCAGAACACTCTCTGATATAAATCACAGCAAGATCCTTTTTGACCCACCTCCTAGAGAAATGGAAATAAAAACAAAAATAAACAAATGGGACCTAATGAAACTTAAAAGCTTTTGCACAGCAAACGAAACCATAAACAAGATCAAAAGACAACCCTTAGAATGGGAGAAAATATTTGCAAATGAAGCAACTGACAAAGGATTAATCTCCAAAATTTACAAGCAGCTCATGCAGCTCAACATCCAAAAAACAAACAACCCAATCGAAAAATGGGCAGAAGACCTAAATAGACATTTCTCCAAAGAAGATATACAGATTGCCAACAAACACATGAAAGAATGCTCAACATCCTTAATCATTAGAGAAATGCAAATCAAAACTACAATGAGGTATCATCTCACACCGGTCAGAATGGCCATCATCAAAAAATCTACAAACAATAAATGCTGGAGAGGGTGTGGAGCAAAGGGAACCCTCTTGCACTGTTGGTGGGAATGTAAACTGATACAGCCACTATGGAGAACAGTATGGAGGTTCCTTAAAAAACTAAAAATAGAACTATCATATGACCCAGCAATCCCACTACTGGGCAGATACCCTGAGAAAACCATAATTCAAAAAGAGTCATGTACCATAATGTTCACTGCAGCTCTATTTACAATAGCCAGGACATGGAAGCAACCTAAGTGTCCATCGACAGATGAATGGATAAAGAAGATGTGGCACATATATACATGGAATGTTACTCAGCCATAAAAATAAACGAAATTTAGTTATTTGTAGTGAGTTGGTTTGACCTAGAGTCTGTCATACAGAGTGAAGTAAGTCAGAAAGAGAAAAACAAATACCATATGCTAACACATATATATGGAATCTAAAAAAAAAAAAAAAAAAGTCACGAAGAACCTAGTGGCGAGACGGGAATAAAGACACAGACCTACTAGAGAATGGACTTGAGGATATGGGGAGGGGGAAGGGTAAGCTGGGACAAAGTGAGAGAGTGGCATGGGCATAATATATACACTACCAAACGTAAAATAGGTAGCTAGTGGGAAGCAGCCCCATAGCACAGGGAGATCAGCTCGCTGCTTTGTGACCACCTAGAGTGGTGGGATAGGGAGGGTGGGAGGGAGGGAGACGCAAGAGGGAAGAGATATGGGAACATATGTATATGTATAACTGATTCGCTTTGTTATAAAGCAGAAACTAACACACCATTGTAAAGCAATTATACTCCAAAAAAGATGTTAAAAAAAAGAAAAGAAAGGACTGGATATTGGGAAGAGAGAGAAAAGGAGAGTAAGAGATACCAGGAGTTCTCATGATACCCATTACTCTTTATGCTTGTGTTACATTTGATAGCTCCTTTAATTCTCACCACAACGCTACGTCATTGGAATTATTATTCCATTTTTAGAGATAAGGAAACAGAGCCTCCGAGAATTGAAGCACCTTGCAAAGGTCTTAAAGTTAGCACGCAAACCTAATTATGCCTGAGTCAGAAAGCCCATGCACTTTCCTAATCATTGTGCTACCTTCCTTGGGAGGTTAGAAAATTGCTGATGGCTCTGTCAAAGTGGAGGGAAGTTGATTGGTTAAATTTTGAATGTACCAAATTTGAGACTAACAGAGTAGCAGCTCTGTGGAGATATGTGGTATTATCTAATGGATCTTACATTTTTATTAAATCTTCCACAGTCTACCCTTATTATCAATGTAGATCTTTGTGGAGAACTCTGCTTTATTATTTAACATTTCTTCAGATAAGCTTAGAGATCAAAGACTATGTGCAGGAAAAATGAATGCATTTTAAAAACTGAATAAAAATAACTCTATTCCTTAGAAAAGTGCTTGGCCTACATTTTGGGCCTTGGAAGTTTGGCTGCTTATGATTCCATGTGCATAAGGCAGTAGGATTCAAGAAAGACTGACTAGTGCTGGCAAAAAAAAAAAAAAGCATCCGGATAGAAAGAAAAACAAAATCTACTCAAAGATTCTAAAGATACAAAAAGTTAGCCTATGCAGAAGGAAGGTGTTTGGCTTCTTCCTCAGACCCAACAGTAAAACTAACATTCAACATCCACCAATGAAGAGGAAACCAGTGGTGTTATTTCCATCTGAAAAGAACATGTTCTAATTCACAGCAATCTTGAAACCCAGCACAGAAAACAGTATCACGCTCAGGCTGTTGCACATCTATTAAATTCTAAAACTATATTCTTTCCTCATCCTTCTCTGACAAGGTCACCACCCAGCCTGAAGGTGGAGGTCTGTAATCAGTAAAGATACACTCACCACTTTGCTAGGTGAGTAATTATTTTGTTTCAAGGCACATTACACAGTGTTCTAATGAACCCAAGTTATCCTGGAACAAAAAATAAAACTTTGACTAAATCTGGGCATCCAGGAGAAGATAATATTGTAGCCAGGAAACGTCACCATAGAGGCCTCCTTGCTTCCTCTGCCAGGCTAGTCACTACCTCGCCTGAGGCACGTTGCATGTTGATCTGAGGGCGAAAGTTGAAGAAAATCTCTGAAGAAAATCTTTGACTTATAAGTCTGTAAATATGGGACTTATCATATCCAGGAAACGTCATGAGAGTTGTTATAAAAGGAACTAATGGCCCTCTGGGAAACTGCAGGATTTCTTGGATTCAGTTTTTGAATATGAGCCAGAGGCAGATCCAAACCAAGAAATATGGATTGATGACGAGAGAAAGAAGCTTTCTTCTCTAAGAATATTAGAGAAGAAAGGTTCTTTCTAACCTTTCTTCTCTAAGAATAACCTTTCTTCTCTAAGAATATTTCTACCAAAAAAGCCCTGATGATTCTGATTATTTGTCTTACTGTTTACCTTTCAATTTCTTAAATACATAGTATAGCTATTACCGTGTTCTATGTAATCCGTTAATGAAAGCAGGTCAGAATTTCACTCTCTTCTGTGACATGCCAGTTGAGATGAAATTTATTTTAACATGGTCTGTCCGCTTACCCTTCCTACCTTATTCCTCGTCCTACTGCCCGTTGCACCATAAATTCAAGCCACTAAAAACTCAGCTATCGGGCTTCCCTGGTGGCGCAGTGGTTGAGAGTCCGCCTGCCGATGCAGGGGACATGGGTTTGTGCCCCGGTCCGGGAACATCCCACATGCCACGGAGCGGCTGGGCCCGTGAGCCATGGACGCTGAGCCTGTGCATCTGGAGCCTGTGCTCTGCAACGGGAGAGGCCACAACAGTGAGAGGCCCGTGTACTGAAAAAAAAAAAAAAAAACCTCAGCTATCCTATTTGAGTCTTTGCACAAGCTGTTCCCACTGACTGGAGTGACCTGGCAAGACTCCAGTTTATTTGAGAGGCTAATTCTTACTCATTCTTCAAAATTCAGCTCAGAGCCATAACTCCAGGCTGCCCCCCCTGGGCCCCTCTGACTCCCATGTAAGAAGTCATTCCCCTTCTGTGCTCCATAAGCAATGTCTGCTCACCCCTCCCATAGCACTGATGCTGAAAAACATTTGTCCATTACTGCATCTAGTACTACCACTAGACTGTGAGTTCTCTGAGGCCAAGGACAGTGTCTATTACACTAGGATCCCCAAGATAACCATATATGTACTATTTAGCACCTAATAATCACTAGTAAATGTTATAGGATGAATACATGATTAAATACAATTCAATACATACTTGAAAGCAACAGTCTGCTATTAGAGAGTTAATACAACCCAAGTAGACACACCATAATGAGGTGTGATCTAAACAACAAATTTGCTTCTATGATAGACTTTTCTGCTTCCAAGCTTGCCCTCATCATCCTTTTTCACTCTGCCACAGAAAGCTCTTTCTGAACAAAACTCATTGTGTGCATGGCCCTTCATGATCTGGCCTGGATTACTTCTCTGGTTTTGTTCCTCCCACAAACCTCCTCCTAAACCCCATTATGACCATACTCAGAGCACAATGCAATCACTCCTTCACAATGCCCACATACAAAAAGCACCAAGTCAGTGTTTAATAAGTAGAAAAGGCCAAGCATTCTGTGATGTACTAAGGCTTGTAGATTGCAACCGAGTGGGAAAATCTCAGCTACATTTAGGTCCAATAACCTCCTATATGCCAGGCACTGAGTAAGGTACCAGGAGAATAAAGATGTACTCCGAATCTACTATATAATGGGGTAAAGAAGACACACAAGCAGATAATTTATTTTTTTAATAAATTCAATAAAATAAATTGAATATAGTAAAATAAAACTTTGCACAGTTCAGAAAAGATGAGAAGATGATTCTTGAGCAAGTCCTAAAGGATGAACGTCTGTCAGTTTAAGAAAGGGCACTTCAGGCAAAGGGCATGGCGGTATGAGACAGTACAGTATAGGCTACAAGCTATGAGTGATAGAATCAAGGTGGTCGTGATTCATGGTGGTGATGTGAACTAAAACAATCACACTAGAGATGGAGTGGAGGGGCTCAATTCAGGAAATAAATAGACCTGGGATCAGTATCCTTGATGATGATGGAATTGGGGAGGAGGGGGAGAGAGGAAGGTGATGACATGTGGAGAAGGAGCAGGTGTGGAGTGGGACGGGCAAGAAAATGAGTTCCAGTTTCAGCACTCAGAGTTTAGATATCTGGGGTGCCTCAAGTCACCATAAGCTGTAGACAGTTTAATATATAAGCAGATGTGCGCAGTGGGCAGTTTGATATACAACCCAGGTTCTTAGCATCAGAGTGGGAAATCTAAGACCATAAAATAAAATGAGATTGCTTGAGGAGAGCATGTACAGAAGAAGAAGCAAAGAACCAAGAACAGAGCTCAGGGTCATAGGGAAGAGGCAGGGGAGTAGCCCAGGAAGATGGTCAAAGGAAACGGGAAGAAGTTGCATAAGCGGGGGTGAGTAGCTGATCAAAGTCAAGGACGTAGAGCTTGAAAGAAGAAATCGAGAGTGAAAATTGCAGTAGAATAGTCCAAAAAGATAAGGGCAGGAAAATGACCATTAGGTTTGGCAAGATGAATGCCATCAGCAGGGAGGATTCCACGGGATGATGGGGCTGAGGCCAAATTGCAGAGAATTGATACATGAAAAGCAGGTGAGGAAGGGGAGACAGTGAGTGTGGGATGACCCTTAAAGAAGCTGAATGAGAAGGGAAGAAAAAGAAAGAGGGTAATACTGGAGGTGGGCAGGGAAAAGAAATGGTGGTTCCACAGTCACAGGAAAAATGAGAAGACAGGAGAGTTATGAGCATGTTGGGAAATGGGGAGGAGAAACCAATAAACCAAACAAACAAAAAGGAAAAAAAAGTAATGCTCACTAAAAATGAGCTCCTTGGTGCCTTGGATTGTGTCTTTTTCTTTTCTTCTCCTTCAGTCTCAGTACAGCGCCTGACACACAAGTATCCAAGGTCTGCTAAATGAATATGCGAGTAAATGATGACGCAACATCCCCGAGGAAACCAGCAAAAAGTCACCAAGGGCCTCAAGTGAGACTGACCTTGAACATGGAAAAAGACACCACATCCTCTGAAACAGAAAGATATGAAGGAAAAACAGATTTCTATACTAGAGCTTTCTCACACTGATAGATTAACTTATGGACTCGCAAATGCAAGTATTTAAAATCTGCTAATTAATTGTTATGTGCTATTATTTTATGTACTGTTTCAACACTTCTTGAATGGACATTTTCAGGAAGGCAAAATACATTCTTTCTGGCCTTCTGATCTATATTTCTATCATATTACTCCTTAAAAGACATTAAGACCCTTAAGAATATAAACCTTGACCTTTTCTTACTTCATTTTTTAAAATAAATGATCTAGCAGAGAAGGGGAAATTGATGATGCATCAGAAAGAACCTGACTGGGGTTCTGACTAATTACTAGATAAGTAATAAGCAATGTCTTTGAGAAGTTGAGGGTTGATGAGATTTAGGAGGCAAGTGGAGGGACTGGGCTAAAACAGGGAGGAATCATCAGTTTGTCCATCATATCTTCATCCGTTAAGTCATTTAGACTTCTCGGCTATCAGACTGACTGTTGTGGTAACACAGTGCTTGTGTTCAAATCACCCTCATTTTACTTAATAACGGCCCAGAGAAGTTGTAAAGTGCTTCCTTTAAGTGAAAAGGTGAAAGTTCTCGACTTAGTAAGGAAAAATAAAATTGAGTGCTGACGTTGCTAAGATCTATAAGAACAAATCTATCTGTGAAACTGAAGAGGAAAAGAGAAATTTGTGCTAGTTTTGACGTTGAACCTCAAACCGCATAGTAAGTGCTTAAGATGGAAAAGGCAATCAATTTGTACAATAAGATATTTTGAGAGAGAGAGGGAGAGATCACATTCACATAAACTTTATTACAGTACATGGTAATAATTGTTCTATTTTATTATTAGTTGCTGCTGTTAATTGCTTACTGTGCTTAATTCATAAAATAAACTTTATCATAGTTATGTATCCATAGAAAACAACATAGTAAATATAGGGGTTAGGACTATCCATGCTTATAGGCATCCACTCAGGGTCTTCGAACATATACCCCACAGATAAGGGGGGAAACTGTATATGAATAACTGAAACAATATTTACTCTTGTTATGTGCTATGAACTCCACCCAGCTCTATCCTGTTCTTGCCTGTTTAGTTTTTTCAATACACAATTTGAAAAACAAGGGTCTAGAAAAGTGGAAGAAGGCATGGACTAGAGAGATGAAGTGGGACTGCCAGGCAGCAGGGAGGGCCCACTCAAGATTAATAGGGATAAATTTCACGTGGCCCCAGTAGTCATGGTTGTAGGGTTATCCGTCACGTTCAGCTGCAAGGAGGAAGGCATGGAGTAGGCAGAGAGTTAGATTTAACTAGGATTGGGGCTTTCCAGGCACCTGTGCTAAAGGATGAAGCAAGGGCATCTGGGAGCTGCAAGGGGGTTACTATAATGTCAAAGCATGGAATCTAGGACAGGTAAGACTGTAACATGAGGTTAAGATAGAGAGTTAGAGAAGAAGAAGAGGTGGTCAATCAATGGACTGAAGGTCTGGTGGGGCTGGAAAAGTGAGGACAGCACATCAGAGAGAGTGAGCTAGCAAAACAGGATGCAATGGTGGGAAAGTAGGTTCTTGAAACTGAGATTAAGGTAGGAACTAAGTTTTGGTAAACACACGGGCAAGGGTGTGACCATGGGAGTGAACGACTGGGGTAAGGAAAAGGACAAGATCCCTGGAGAAAAGGAGGTTAAGCAACCAAGAGCAGGGATGTTGAAAAGATCATTTAGGGCTTCCCTGGTGGCACAGTGGTTAAGAATCTGCCTGCCAATGCAGGGGACACGGGTTTGAGCCCTGGTCTGGGAAGATCCCACATATCACGGAGCAACTAAGCCCGTGTGCCACAACTGCTGAGCCTTTGCTCTAGAGCCCGCAAGCTACAACCACTGAGCCCACGTGCCACAACTACTGAAGCCTGCACACCTAGAGCCTGTGCTCTGCAACAAGAGAAGCCACCGCAATGAGAAGCCCGCACACTGCAATGAAGAGTAGCCCCCCACTCGCCACAACTAGAGAAAGCCTGCACACAGCAACAAAGACCCAACGCATCCAAAAATAAATAAATTAATTTTTTTAAAAAAAAGATCATTTATCTGGATCCTGAAATAACCAACAACTGTCACAGGAATTTTAAGAAAATGGCAGTGAGCCAGGAGCTAAAAATATTAAAGAAATGAGGAGGAGGGACCAGAAGTAGAGGACCACAGCAAGCAGGGGCTGTAGAATAATGTGATGGTGAGGAATTCAAAGCTGGATTTGGGGAGGTGGAAGGGAACATGGTCAGGGATGGCAATGAGGAGCTGGCAGGCACCTCCTGCCCCTCCAGGCTCAGTGGTAAGAAGAGTGCAAGAGGGAAGGCAGCACGAGAGAGAGGATCAGGGAAGCAGGGTCCTCACGCAGGAGCCAGGTTTCCATTGAATAACATACACATTTTGCAGATGACAGATCTTGAGTTCTGAAGAGCACAGGGAAGGTCCCAAGGAGCACAGGAAGGTAGAAAGAGGAGAGGAATAGGCCTGGTTAGCAGACAGAGCCATATGAGGATGAACATCTTGTAACCGACTGAAGAAAGAAAACTAAAAAGAGTGAAATTCTGCCATTTTCAGCAACATGGATGGGCCTAGAGAATATTATGCTTAGTGAAATGTCAGACAAAGACAAATACTGTATGATATCACTTATACGCGGAATCTAAAAAATAATACAAACGAATGAATATAGCAAAGCAGAAATGGACTAACAGATACAGAAAACAAACTAAGGGTCACCAGTGGGGAGAGGGGAGGGAGGAGGAGCAAGATTGAGGTAGGGGATTAAGAGAAACAAACTACTATGTATAAAATAAATAAGCAACAAGAATATATTGTACAGCACAGGGAATAGTAGCTATTATCTTGTAATAACTTTTAACATAAAAATACTGAATCACTATGCTGTATACCTGAAACTAATATTATAAATCAACTATACTTCAATATAAAATGAAAACTAAATAAATCTAAATTCAATTTAAATACACTTCATTTACATGAATGCCAGGCCTTTTAACTGAGTGATAGGGAAAACTGCTTTGATTCTGCTTTCCTTTAGAAGGTGTCAGCACAGTCACTATTCATATTACATTCTTTACCACTGTTTGACCTCTCATTGTCTATCAAACAGATCATTCTCATTCTTTAGTACTCTTCGTTTTTTACCCATCAATAAATGCAGTAAAATTAACAATAGAGTTGAATTTCCTAGAGAGGATAACCTTTTCACTTAACATTAACTCAAGAACCAAATGAACTTTCCATTAGAAAGTTGCTGATCAAACACAAATACCAAACTAAAAAGGTTGAAGTCTGGTACCAATTAATATACTTCAAAGAAAATCTAAACTTATTACAGAGTTCCCACAGAACCACCTAAATTTCACCCAAGAACATGGAAGCCTTCATCAAAAAATTTTTTAATTCTTGCTTTGTCATACTGTCATGAGAATACAGCATGGGGGCACCACCAGGGCTCCCGTGATCCAAGCCCTCATACCACCTCTGTGCCAGGTCCTCACAGGGGCAGACCCAAGAGCTCCAAAGCAGCCTCAGGACCAGACACCTGTGGGTGGACCACATGCAGAGGTGGGGATAAAACCAAAGGTGAGGGCTTCCCTGGTGGTGCAGTGGTTGAGAGTCCGCTTGCCAATGCAGGGGACACGGGTTCGTGCCCCCGTCCGGGAAGATCCCACATGCCGCGGAGTGGCTGGGCCTGTGAGCCATGGCCTCTGAGCCTGCGCTTCCGGAGCCTGTGCTCCACAGTGGGAGAGGCCACAACAGTGAGAAGCCCACGTACCGCCAAAAAAAAAAAAAAAAAAACCAAAGCTGAACCCCAGGGACAAGGCGACTAATGAAGATGATCGAAAATCTTTCCATCCGCTGTACAAGCTACAGATTAAATCCCAATGATCAGTAGGTAGACCCTGTGTCTGAAATACTGAGTAGACGGTGAGTGTACCCGCAAATGAAAACAGTCTCTCTCTGGCAGCTGTGGACTTTGGGGGCAGCACATGCAGGAATTGGGCCAAATCAGAGTCTGAGAGGTCCCCACAGGGCCGACGGCAAGTCCAGAGACCAGCCCAGGGGTGGGGAGAGCCTCTTGGAGAGGCGGAGGTGGGCTGTGGCTCATGGCGTGTGCAAGAACACCAGGGAAACATAGTATTACTAATATTTTTATTATGTTTTGATTAATTCTGTTGTTGGTTCTGGCTTTTTTTGGTTTTTTGTTTGTTGTTGTTTAGCATTTTTTAAATTTTGTCTAGTCTTTTGGGATCTTTGTGTTTTATAACATTTTTTATTTTTATTTCTATTTTTACTTTGCTTTTCTGTTGTTCTGTGTTTTTTCCCTTTTTAAAAAATCATCTTTATTGGTTCTGTTTCTTTGCTTTATTTTTCAGTTGGCACCCTGTTTTGGTGTTGTTTTTAGGTTTTGTGTTTTTGTTAATTCTGATTATAATTGTTTGATTTCATTTTGGGGTTCCTCAGTTTAGTTTTTCTCTTGCTTTTTGTTTTATTTGGTTCTGTTTTTGTTTCTTTTGTGTGTGTGTGTTTCCTTGGTTCTTTTTTTGTTTGTTTGATTTTGTTTTTACCATTTGCCTGGCGTTTTGTCTTTTTTTTAATATATTTTTTATTTTATTTTTTTATATTTCTATTTCTACATTGCTTTTCTGTTCTGTCTTCTTTCCCTTTTTCTTTTTTTTAATCATTTTTGTTGGTTTGTTTTGTTACTTTGCTTCATTTTTCAGTTGGCACTCTGCTTTGGTTTTGTTTTTTGGTTTTGTGTTTTTGTTAGTTCTCTTTTTAATTGTTTGATTTTGTTCTTGGGTTCTTTTGTTTGTCTGGTTGTTCTCTTGCTTTTTGTTTTATTTGGTTCTGTTTTTGTTTCTTTTGTGTGTGTGCATGTTTCCTTGTTTCTGTTTTTGTTTATTTGATTTTACTTTTTACCATTTGTCTGGGGTTTTGTTAGTCTTTTTTTTTTTTTAATCCCCTTTATTGCCAGAACAAGGACTTGCAGAATCGTGGTTCCCTGACCCGAAGTTGGGCCTGGGGCTCTGGGGTGAGAGCAGGATGCTGGACCACTAGAGAATTCCCAGCCCCAGGGAAGATTAATCACCAGAGCTCTCACAGAGGACTCTATCTGAATCAAAGACCCAGCTCCACCCAACTGCCTGCAGCTCCCAGCGCCGGACACCTCACAACCAACAACAAACAAGGCAGGAACACAAAACCACCCATCAGCACACAGACTATCTGAAGTCATACTAGGCTCACAAACACCCCAAAACACACCAACTAACATGGCCCTGCTCATCAGAGGGAAAAGACTCAGCTCCACCCACCAGAACACTGGCACCAGTCCCTCCCATCAGGAAGCCTACACAAGTCACTGGACCAACCTCACCACCGGGGGCAGAGAACAGAAGCAAGAGGAACTAGGATGCTGCAGCTTAGGGAAAGGATACCTCAAATACTGTAAACTAGACAAAATGAAAAGACAGAAAAACATCTTGCAGACAAAGGAGCAAGATAAAAACCCACAAGACCAAATAAATGAAGAGGAAATAGGCAAACTACTTAAAAAAGAATTCAGAGTAATGATAGTAGAGATGATCCAAAATCTCAGAAATAGAATGGAGAAAATACAAGAAACGTTTAACAAGGACCTAGAAGAACTAAAGAGCAAACAAACAGTAATGAAAATGCAACATGGGCTCCACCCACTGGACACTTTATGTTAATGCAATGTTACCCTTTAACATTGGCAATTAGAGATTTTCATTCATTCACTTACTTATTGGTAAATTTATTTATTATCTTCTATAGACCCTTGTGACCCAACAGTAAACACAAAAAACAAAAATTTCTGTCTTCATTGAGCTTATATTTTAGTGTATAAAATTTAGTGTATAAGAATAAAAAATTTTTTTTTATTTTGTTCATTACAATAAAATACAGGAATCTGTGTAATAGGTATCCTGGTTAAAGCTAAATGGTAAGACTTTGGAAACCTGATGAATAAAAGTTTTTTTAAAAGCCTTTTAATTAAAAGTTACCAATTTTTTTTTTTTTTCTGGAGAACATGAATTCACCTTTAAGGCAGCATGTTCTCTATGGCAATAAAAGCACACAGCCTGTGTATTCACTATCCCCTTGCATTTTTTAAACAGTTTTTTGAATCTATTACTATATAGTTCATCATTATAAAATCTTTAGTCATTTTCACTTTGCAAAAATGGTATCATGCTGTATGTGACTGGAGGATGACTTCCTTTTTCATTTCATATTATATTGATAAAATTCTTGACAGTGCAAATGTACCACAGTTCACTTACCCACCCTTCCATTGATGGGCATTTATGTCTCTTCCAGGTTTTTCCTATTGTAAATAGTACGTCTACATTCATGCTGCCAATGTCCCCAGGTGCATATGCATTAGAGATTTTCTTAGCTATAGTCCTAGAGAGGAATTGCTGAGTCATGGGCTATGCAGATGTTCAACACTTTGAGATAATGACAAGCTGTTTAGAGTGACAGCAACAAATTATACTCCCTCCAGAAATTTATAATGGGTTATTTGAAACTAAATCCTCTCTGACACTTCATATGTTCAGATTTTTTCATTTTGGCAGTTAAATGGATTAAAAAATGTGCCTCATTATGGTCTTGACCAGAACCGTGAATGATGTCAAGTATGTCATCACTGCTTTATTATCCTCTTGCGTGAAATGTTTGTCCATGTCCCCTTGCCCCAAACTCTTATGTTGTGTCATTTATGCTTCCTTTTTATTTGTAGGAAGTCCCAATGTACTCTTTTAGTTCTTGATTTTCAAATAATTTAAATTTACAGAAAAGCTGAGAGAAGAATACAAAGCATTTCTATGTGTAGCATTCACCCATTCCACAGCTGTTAGCATTTTATCACATCTGCCTTACTCTCCTTTTCTCTTTTCCTCTCTCTCCCTCTCTATCTCTCCCCCTTCCTGCATATGTGTGCACGCGTGTGTGGTTTTTTTTTCTCTGAATCATTTCAGAGAGTAAGTTTTCATGACACCCCATTACTCATCGATAATTTACTGTGTATTTCCTAAAAACAAAAGTCTCCTACATGGCCAAATATGACTATCGAAATCAAGAGAATAGTACTGATATACAACTACGCACTCCATTCGAATTATGCTAATTGTCCCCACAGTTTCTTTCCTGGTCCTGGATGTAATCCCAGATCAAATGTTGCTGTCACTGTCGTGTCTCTTTCGTATCCAATTTGGAACAGTTCGTTGGTCTTTTGTCTTCCGTGACCTTGACACTTTTGAAAAGCACAGGCCAGTTACTTTGTAGATAGTCCCTTGTTTGGGGGTTTCCTCATAATTACCTTTAGGTTATGCATTATTGACCAGAATACCATAGAAGTGATTCTGTGTCCTTCTCAGTGTGCCCTTTATGGAGGCACATGACGTTAATTTGTCTCATAACTGGTGAAGTTAACTTTTATTAACTGGATAATTTGGTGCCTGGCCAATTTCTCTACTATAAAGCTATGTAGTAAGTATTTTGAGCTTATTAATTAACATCCAATTAATAAGTATTTGAGGGTACTTTGATACTATGTAAATATCCACTGCATATTTCTTCACATGCTCTTATCTCACTGTCTTAATTATAGCTTCACATTACTGATACCCGGTACTTCAGAAATATCTTGGCTATTTTTTTAACCCTTTGTCTTCCATCTAAATTGTGAAAACATCAGGGACTTCCCTGGTGGCACAGTGGTTAAGAATCCGCCTGCTAATGCAGGGGACACAGGTTCGAGCCCTGGTCCGGGAAGATCTCACGTGTTGCAGAGCAACTAAGCCCGTGCACCACAACTACTGAGCCTGCGCTCTAGGCCTGCAAGCCACAACTACTGAGCCCGCATGCCACAACTACTGAAGCCCATGCACCTAGAGCCCGTGCTCGGCAATAAGAGAAGCCACCGCAATGAGAAGCCCACACACTGCAACAAAGAGTAGCCCCCGTTCACTACAACTAGAGAATGCCCATGTGCAGTGACAAAGACCCAACGCAGCCAAAAATACAATAAATAAATAAATTTATAAAAAGAAAAAGTAAAAAATAAATTGTGAAAACAGCTTAGCACATTCCATGATTTTGATCGCACTTGCTTTTTTTTTAACATCTTTATTGGAGTATAATTGCTTTACAATGTTGTGTTAGTTTCTGCTGTATAACAAAGTGAAACAGTTATACGTATACATATATCCCCATATCTCCTCCCTCTTGCGTCTCCCTCCCACCCTCCTTATTCCACCCCTCTAGGTGGTCACAAAGCACTGAGCTGATCTCCCTGTGCCATGCAGCTGCTTCCCACTAGCTATCTATTTCACATTTGGTAGTGTATATATGTCAGTGCCACTCTCTCACTTCGTCCCACCTTACCCTTCCCACTCCCTGTGTCCTCAAGTCCATTCTCTACATCTGCATCTTTATTCCTGTCCTGCCCCTAGGTTCATCAGAACCTTTTTCTTTTTTTTTAAGATTCCATATATATGTGTTAGCATACGGTATTTGTTTTTCTCTTTCTGACTTACTTCACTCTGTATGACAGACTCTAGATCCATCCACCTCACTACAAATAGTTCAATTTTGTTTCTTTTTATGGCTGAGTAATATTCCATTGTATATATATGCCACATCTTCTTTATCCATTCATCTGTCGATGGACACCTAGGTTGCTTCCATGTCCTGGCTATTGTAAATAGAGCTGCAATGAACATTGTGGTACATGACTCTTTTTGAATTATGGTTTTCTCAGGGTATCTGCCCAGTAGTGGGATTGCTAGGTCATATGGTAGTTCTATTTTTAGTTTTTTAAGGAACCTCCATACTGTTCTCCATAGTGGCTGTATCAATTTACATTCCCACCAACAGTGCAAGAGGGTTCCCTTTTCTCCACACCCTCTGAACCATTTATTGTTTGACTGCACTTGCTTTGAATCTAAAATTCAAGTTGGGGAGAACTGGCATCTTTATGCTATTGTCTTCCTTCCCATAGATATGATATGTCTCTCCATCTATTCAGTTTCTCTTTTATAGCTCTTAATAAAGTTTTACAATTTTCTTTACAGAGGTCGTCTTGGAGAAATTCCTCAAGGAAACTGAACAACTGGTTTCAAAAGATGTAGAGCTGAGATTTGGGATAGAAAGAAGGATATGAAAGGATAATCTTTACCTTGGACTGGAACTGAACTCAGACCGAACTGGGCTTGGTGCGGCTCAATTTGAAGTGGATATTGAAGTTGCGTCTATACATGATGGATACTTAAGATTGATAGTGAAATGTCTTTGACTTTAGAGACTTCTAATGGAGTTGGAACACCCACCACCTCTTCCCCCTCTCCTGATCTGTGACCACTGTTCAGCTTCCCTCTTGAGAAGTCAGTAGAAGCTACAGTGCATAGCGATACTGTTACAATGAAGGAGAAACCTGAGACAGAATAAGAAGCTGGGGCCAGAATTCTGTTATCCTAAGTGAAACATTGTTTTTCTGTGGGAGAGGATGGCAGCATTCAGCAATGAAGACTATGGAAGGAACCACAAGGAGGACTGTGGGAGGAGATATTTAGAAAACGAGGCGACATCCAGCAGGAAACACTTTTGAGTAGGTATTCAAAAAGCGATGGACCACTGTTCCACAAACACCCCATTGTCATCAACCCACCCCATTGTAAATTACAGTCAGAGGGGTGTCCCAATCAGCAGGTAACCACCCAGACCAAGAGGTCACAAGGCAAAGTTCCTTAGCTTCTGCTACTGACACCAAAGCCAGAGTGATAAAAGAAGATTTATGTGAGATGGAGAGGAGGAGCCTTGTTAGTGGCTTATAAATTCTGCAGTGACAATCCCGCAGTAGCTTAATATCCCAACAAGCTGCAAGAGCACAGCATCCAAGAGAGTGTGATTCCACAAGGGCCAACACCATGTGGTCCCTCATGATTTGGCTTGATTCAGGCATAGAATTCAGAATACCAGTGGACTCAATGACCTCATGACACTCTTTTGAGAGTTGGTCATCAGGAGTTTACAGTCATTATTCCTGGCCAAAAAAAAAAAAAAAAAGTTTAATAAGATTTAATAAGCAGCTGAGAAAAATATAACAAGGATGTTATCTTGTGAAAATCAAAATGCCTCACCAGTAACACCTCACACCCAGTCAGAATGGCCATCACTAAAAAGTCTACAAATAATAAATGCTGGAGAGGGTGTTCAGAAAATGTAACCCTCCTACACTGTTGGTGGGAATGTAAGTTGGCACAGGCACTATGGAGAACAGTATGGAGGTTCCTCAGAAAACTAAAAATAAAATTACCATATGATCCAGCAATCCCACTCCTGGGCATATATCTGGGCAAAATTATAATTTGAAAAGATACATCCATCCCTATGTTCATAGCAACACTGTTTACAATAGCCAAGACATGGAAACAACCTAAATGCCCATCGACAGATGAATGGATAAAGAAGATGTGGTACATGTATACAGTGGAATACTACTCAGCCATAAAAAGGAATGAAATAATGCCATTTGCAGCAATATGGATGGAACTAGAGATTATCATACTAAGTGAAGTAAGTCAGACAGAGAAAGATAAATATCATATATCACTTATATGTGGAATTAAAATATGACACAAATTAACTTAACTATGAAACAGAAATAGACTCACAGACATAGAAAACAGACTTGTGGTTGCCAAAAGGGAGGGGAGGTGGGGGAGGAATGGACTATGAGTTTGGGGTTAGTAGATGCAAACTATTACATATAGAATGGATAAACAGCAAGGTCATACTGTATAGCACAGGGAACTATATTCAATATCCTGAGATAAACCATAATGGAAAGAATATAAAAAAGAATGTGTGTATGTGTGTGTGGGGGGGTGTATATCAGTTTGCTGTACAGCAAAAATTAACACAACACTGTAACTAAACTATACTTCATTTTTTAAAAATTGCCTCACCAGGACGGATGCCTTTTACGGAGATCTACCACACCTCTGCCACAGAAATGGGCCAAGGGAGTCCCTACAGGCAGGGCTTAGCTTTCTTCAGAAAATAGTTCTGTGCTGCTCCCTCCCACAAACAATTAAACAATCAAAACTCAAAAATGATTCTTTTAGCCTGAAATTTTGAAAGCACCTGTTAGTTTTCCACTATAGCCCTTAAAACTCACTTATGCATGCTTAAAATGTCAAATTTTAAGTAATATAACTTCCTGATGAGTTTTTCAATATAATTTAGCTGAAAAATGCACTCTCAGGTAACTAAATATATTGACCAATTTTGTAGGCCAGTTAAAGGCTGCTGCCTGAAATGATGATTTTTGCTTTAGAGTGGTATTTAGGTCATTTTCTTTGACAGAAATTAGAGGCAGAACTAGTTTTCTATGGAGACAAATCCATGACAGCTCTCATACACATCTCCTACCACAGTTATAATACCATTTTGCCAGTAACTCACTCTGTGACCCGTGGAAGAGTGCAAGTTAATCATGTGTTTAGATTTAGAAACGGTCAGGGTTATTTTTTGTGTTTGTTTTTTACTTTCGGCTGTGTTGGGTCTTCGTTGCTGCACGTGGGCTTTCTCTAGTTGCGGCGAGCGGGGACACTCTTCATTGCGTTGCGGTGGCTTCTCTTGTTACAGAGCATGGGCTCTAGGTGAGTGGGCTTCAGTAGTTGTGGCACATGGGCTCAACAGCTGTGGCTCACGGGCTCTAGAGCCCAGGCTCCGTAGCCGTGGCACACGGGCTTAGCTGCTCCACAGCATGTGGGATCTTCCTGGACCAGGGCTCGAACCCTCGTCCCCTGCATTGGCAGGCGGATTCTTAACCACTGCGCCATCAGGGAAGCCGGAGATATGTTTTTATTTAATTTAAGCTTGTCAAAAATAGCTTCAGTAGGAAGATATCAATTATAACAACTATCCTGGCCATCAGTAGTTAAACCAAGATATTATATAGCCAGTGGAGGGAAAATGTAATTCAAGGCAGGAGAGGCAAAAATGAGAAAGAAATCCCAGTGAATTCAATCTGAGTAGTTAGAGTTCTGAAATGATTGAAAATAGGTCCAACTGATGAAATATTTCTACCTCTAGCCTAGTCATATAACATTTTATAATTGTCTAAGTTATTTTTACAAAATGTGATGTCCATGAACATGAAGAAATTAAGATTTGTATTTATAAACACATAAGAATACATGCAGGGCTTCCCTGGTGGCGCAGTAAAAATCCACCTGCCAATGCAGGGGACACGGGTTCAAGCCCTGGTCCAGGAAGATCCCACGTGCGTGGAGCAGCTAAGCCCGTGCGCCACAACTACTGAGCCCGTGCTCTAGAGCCCACGAGCCACAACTACTGAGCCTGCGCGCCTAGAGCCCGTGCTCTGCAACAAGAGAAGCCACTGTGGTGAGAAGCCCGTGCACCACAACGAAGAGTAGCCCCCACTCAACACAAATAGAGAAAGCCCACATGCAGCAACGAAGACCCAACAGCCAAAAATAAATAAATAAGAATACATGCAGTATACACTTAACAGTTCTTATCTCCTTGGCCCATGGGTGAGAAAGCTCAGAATACTGAACAAACAGTAATCTGATTTGAGACCTTTGTCTTTAGCTTAATAAATCCAGCTATGACCTTTGTAAACCACCCCCAAAGGGATTAAACATTTCAGAGCATAGAAAATATACTATACTGAATTTGGATAACTTTGGATAAACAAAGGTTGTATCCTTTTCATTTATTCAAAGGCACTTTCTTTCTTAGTAGGAAACGTATAATTCTGATTTCATTTATTCCATTTTCAAGGGCTTCCATTTGCTCCTCTCTGAAACAGACCCAAAATATGTCCTGTGGACCTCTACCTTCCCTTTTACCCACCACATTCTTTCTTCCATGGGTGCCCTCTTGTGCAGGTTGGTAGTGAGAAAGGGCAGGGTCAACCTGGGACCAAAACCCCAACCCATTGCTTCCTAGCCCAGTGACTTGGAGCACGTGATTAACCAGCCTGCACCTCATTTTCCTCTCTGTATATGCATCTGGCAGAGTGCTTATAGATTTGAAATAATATATGTACCATGCCTGGCTCATAATAACACTCAGAAAATTGTAGCTACTCTCTTCATCACTTGGGTGCTGTCCTCTCCCCAGCTATAGGGTTTTTCTTTGCTAATTAAACAATTTGGCCATTCCCTCTGACACATTACTTTCACAACCCATTTACATCTACCATGAGACCAAATGAGCCATGAGGATCTTTGATTTATTTTAAAATTAGTGATACTCTTTAATTTTCTTCTGATGTGACCTGAATTTTAATGCCACATCATTATGTGAAATGGGCACTTGAAGAATAAGCCACTCTGGAATGTAAATTGGTGCAGAGTTGCCATATGATCCAGCAATCCCACTCCTAAGCATATATCTGGACAAAAGTATAATTCAAAAAGATACATGAACCCCTATGTTCAATAGCCAAGACATGGAAACAACCTAAATGTCCATCGGCAGATGAATGAATAAAGATGTGGTACATATATACAATGGAATACTACTCAGCCATTAAAAAAGAATGAAACAGTCCCATTTGCAGCAACATGGATGGACCTAGAGATTATAATACTAAGTGAAGTGAGTAAGAGAAAGACAAATATATGATACCACTTACATGTGGAATCTAAAATATGGCACAAATAAACTTATCTATGAAACAGAAACAGACTCACAGACATAGAGAACAGACTTGTGGTTGCCAAGAGGGAGAGGAGGTGAGGGAAGGAAGTATTGGGAGTTTGGGATTAGCAGATGCAAACTAGTATATATAGGATGGATAAACAACAAGGTCCTATAGCGTAGAGACTGTCATACAGAGTGAAGTAAGTCAGAAAGAGAAAAACAAATATCGTATATTAACGCATATATGTGGAACCTAGAAAAATGGTACAGATGAACCAGTTTGCAGGGTAGAAATAGAGACGCAGATGTAGAGAACAAACGTATGCACACCAAGGGGGGAAAGTGGCGGTGGGGGGGGGGTGGTAGTGGTGGTGTGATGAATTGGGCGATTGGGATTGACATGTATACACTGATGTGTATAAAATGTATAACTAATAAGAACCTGCTGTATAAAAAATTTTTTAAAGATAGTGAGTAAGCAAGTGGCTCTTGTGAGACGTGAGCGGAATTCACAAGGTGTGCAGTTAAGTACAAACAGTTGGCAATCAGTAAGACATGTTCAAGATAGAAGGAATAAAATATATGGTTTTTTAAGAGGTAGAATATTCAGAGTGCTTACTTATATAGGGAAAATGATGGAAAGACCAAATCATAAGGTACACATCAAGCCTCCTTCAGACTGACACACGTCGCCTCTCAGTTGGCCAGCCATGGTGGCCACATTTTGGCTTTGCATGCACTCTGCCAAAGAAAGAAAGCTCATGGCTGCCCAGCAAACTAATTGGTTAGCTCCAGCTGTGGCCAGGCATCCTTGCCTCCGTATCAACAGACATGTGTTGACTCCACACACTCTGAGCTTGCTAAGCCCCCTTGTTCAAACTCAGCTCTGGTCTTTGCAACCACACCATGCAACAAAGAGAGAGTGGGGGAGAGGCAGTGGAAAGAAGGAAGAGGGAGGAAGGGAGGAGAGAAGGAAAGAGAAAGGACCTAGGAAGGGTTGAGTAACACAGGATTCAGTAACACGGTCCTTCTACTCCATCCTAATTGTGTCAACTTACCCCATCCCTCTTTTCTCTTGCTTTTCGATACGCTTTCTGTCAATCAATAAACGATGTGATTGGAGCATCTTAACTTAGCCTGTGAGACTTTCTGTTGTTCTATGACCTCTGGGATGGCTCGCCCGGAGTGGACTGAGAGGCTACCATCACGTCAAGGTAATTTCTCCTATGACATATTTTTCCTTAGCATCGGAATTTCATTTGAGAGAAGAACCCGTTGATATTCTTCTACAAATCCACCAAATTGGTGTTCTTTTGCACCAGAGAGCAATAAAGCTTTTCCCCACATTTTTCTGGTGAAAGCAATTTTGATACCTTGTTAATGTTTGAAGAACTAGTAATTTTGTCTGAAATCGCAGCCTTTCCTTCCAGGCAATTGTTTCTAGATACATTCCCTGCTGTTATCTGACCTCCTTTTATTTTATCATCATGGAGTTTCAGATTGTTTGCTTTCGTTAAACTGATGGTCAGCACTCCAGGTGTTGCTGTTACCCTGACTAGGCTAGAGACACAGCTGTGCCAGGAAAAGCAGCAGAAACCCAAGCTCATGGGACAGTGGCCACAGCCCGCCTGAAATCACTCCTACCCGGGGTCATGCTTTCGTTTTTCTTTTCTTTCCTTCCTCCCTTCTTCCCTCCCTCCCCTTCCTTTCTCTACCCCTTCCTCTCTCCTTTTCTTCCTCTCTTCCCCGCCTCTCTCTCATTCTCTCTTCTTTTTTCATCTTCTTTCATTTTTTACCCACAGCCCTCTTTCCCCTTCCCATCTCAGGAACCACACATGAATCCACTTGGGGCTCCACTCGGAATCATTTCTCTGCTCTAAAAATTAAGGTTTTGTTCACTATATCAAGCTTGCCTCCTGGACTTCTCAGAAAATGAGATCTCTCCTGGGAGATTTCTCAGTCCTTTGCGCACATAAGCCCCTGGAAGACCCACCCCACTAATTAGTCAGGCATGTTTATACTAATCTTAACTCAAGCACCAGCCTCTTGCTACATATACATAAAATGATGTCTTAACACCCAGAGGGAGGCTTGTAACAGGGTTAGTCTGTTTGGGGAAGGGATTAGGGGAAGTTTGGGTCATTCTCCCTCTGTGTCCTCCATGGTCACACAGACTGGATCACCCTCTGGCCAGGATAAAATCATGCACTGACTGGCTTGCACCTGGGGCCCTTCAACCAATCCCTGTGACATGGAAGATGATCTCACAAGCTGCTAGAAGTAGGCAGCTGAAGGTGGGGTCAATGGCACCAAAGCTGCAGGGCTGCTCCACAGTAGAGAGAACAGTGGTTTCCCAGAGCAAAATTGGGTACTATTAGAAGGATGGAAGAAAGGGAATTGATGATGCACAGGCAACAAGCCATGTGCACTGCACCCCCAGAACATGGAATCCTCCAGAGTATAGGTGCTCCATACACCCCTGAAGAATGTATTATTTTATGAGATTTTATCAACAAATTTCCTCTAAATCCACTATTTGCTTACTGAAAGTTAATGTAACTGAAAGTCACTTATCTCCTGTTCCTCACAGCTGCATTAAGCATTTTGAGAGACAGGATTGAGTCATTTCAGAAAAACGAATACAATTCTGCCTCCTGCTTCTTAAATGCGAACTGTTAAGAATGATTATTTAAGTTTCAATTTAACTACTGGCTGTTGAATTCAGCCATGCCATTCACTTAAGAACCAGGTGTATCAGTAGTCTTGTCTTCAATACCTTTCTTGCTTATTTCCATGCTGTGTTCCTAACAAAGTTAATTTCTTGCTGTAATACAATGTGATGCAGTCTTCCAAAATTGAAGTCCATTTCAGACTGTTTTCCACATCTTAAGCATACTTTTCTGTCAGGGTCAAGAAGAATCAAAGCTCAGGGGACATGATCTTGTATTGTCTTATTATCATTCAAATGAATCTTTTCCCAGCAATTTTCTGGGGGTTCTTCTGTATCTTTCGCCAGCTCCCAATCAGAGGGTCTCCGTATTTTTTTTTTTTTTTTTTTTTTTTTTTTTTGCGGTACGCGGGCCTCTCACTGTTGTGGCCTCTCCCGTTGTGCAGCACAGGCTCCGGACGCGCAGGCTCAGCGGCCATGGCTCACGGGCCCAGCTGCTCCGCGGCATGTGGGATCTTCCCAGACCGGGGCACGGACCCGTGTCCCCTGCATCGGCAGGCGGACTCTCAACCACTGCGCCACCAGGGAAGCCCAGGTCTCCGTATTTTAACTTGCAATATTACTTTCTGCTGAGCATAATGCATGGTTGGGTCAAAAGATCTGTAACTTGAATTCCAGCTCCCAGACTAATTCACCATGTTTACACAGAGGAAAACTTCTGTTTCCAGAGGGCACTCAGATAACCTTTAGGGTGTGGTTTGTGCTTCGGTAGTAAAAGCAGTGTGATTTTACAAGTTCCGATCAGATACCTGGTTAGACCCAGCTTTCTCTAAGGAAACCAAAGGCTTATGGTTGCCCTTGCAACCAAGACCTGCCTGAGCTCTGACTCCTGACTAGAGATGACTGAAGATTTCAGTTTCTTGTAGGAGCTGGGGTGGAGGGTGTAGAAGAAGATGTGAGTGTGTTAAAATGTACCCAAGATCTGTTTCAATCACAGAATGTAAGGTAACAGACACAGAGACAATTGCCTTTAGAGAGGAGGCAAGTGTAAGTTACTTACACTACCCAAGAGGAGGGGGTGCACCATGCTACACAGGGCACATGGGTTAATGCCGGGGTCAGTCAGGAGGCAGAAGGAGAGAAGGGAAAGCATGGCCCTCTACTGTAGTTGCTGCAGGAAGGAAGGAATGGGCAAGGCAGGGTAGGCAAGTTGAGCAAGCTCAGGTTTCGATGGTTTAATCATTTCAGTGGGCTCGGGGCTATGGGGTGGTCTCTAGTGGTGGTTAGGGCAGGGGAAATATTGGCTCAGTGTGTGGGAGTCAAATAAAGGAGGTGGTTGGTGATAAAGCCTTTGAATTGGTTGGCTTGCACATGAAAGTCTCACAGGCAAGTTGTTTACTCTATCTGTAGGAATTAGCTAGCCCGGGGTGGGGGGGCGGTCTCTCCAGGCTTAGCATCATAAAATACAGAAAATAGAAACCTCATTAATACAATGAGGTAAACAGAGAAGACATGAACATTTGCATGGATTGTATAAAGAAGCAGGGTAAGCATCGCACGTGTGAATCATAGGACAAATGTGTCCTGGATCATTGCTGGGCTTTCATGATGTCCTTCCTGTTTGCCTGCCCATTCAACAGCCACCCGATACCCCCTTGTTCTGCACCAGGCCCCTCTCACAAAGAACTTCTATTTACACCCAACTTAGAGCTCACGCACGTGGAGGTTTTTTCCCAAAGTGGTTTGAGCTGGAAAGCAGCTGGTCTTACACGAAGGTAACTTTGCTGTCTTCCTCTGTCTTTCTGCCAGTTGTCCTGGACCGAGATAAATGGGGGCAAAAAACTAGATTTGCCCGAGCAGCCACTGATGGACGTGAGGAAACTCACTCTAGCACAGTGATGTAGTACAGAATGGAATGGTGATATTCAGTCTTCTCCCTCATTCCTGTATCCAGTCACTGAGTCCTGCTGATTTTATCTTATAAATACATTCTTAAATGTTCCCTACTCCCAGTCATCTCTGGTGTCCCAGCCCTAGGTCAGGTCTTTATTATCTTTCACTCGTATCAGAGCATTAACCTCATAAATGGTCTTCCTGCCTCTGGTCTTGCCTCCCTCAAATTCACTCTCCACACAGCTGAAGAAATCATTTAAAATGTCAATCCACCTATGGCATTCCATGGCTAAATCCCTTCAACGTCTCCCTTGTTGGCAGAAGTAGTCCTCAGACTCTTCAGTTTACAGGATAATTTATTTTTAACTAGAAACTTACATAAAGATGCCAAATTTACATTTCTCTAAGGAAGGACAATTCAAAAAAAAAAACAAAACTATCTTCTATCAAAGTCCTTCCATAAAGGAAAAGATCATTTAAAACTATGCACATACATACACACGCATGTGCACACAATGTGGTCTCAGAGAAACTGTCAGCCTCTTCCATTGAAAAAATTTAAGTTTGTGAAAAACTCTCCACACGTCCCCAAAGAAGTGAAATTGTTATCTCCCACTGGCTCCATTCTGCAGAGTCTAGCATGGTATTCAAGGCCTCCAGTGAGCTGGCCCCTGGCTGCCATTCTTGGCTTATCCCTCCCAGCCTAAGATCCAGCAGCTTGTCACTGCTCACCCACACCGAGCACCACTGAAACGCTTCCCACCTTCCCCTTGCTCAAGCTGTCTCTGTGGGTCATGCATGGATGGGCTGCCCCTCCCACGGCCATGCCACTCCTCTGCGTGGCTAACTTTGTTTACCATGCAGCACCCAGAAAAGGAGTTCCATCCTCAAGAACCACCCTCTCACTCCTTACACACTCATATCCCCATCCCTAGAGATAAGTTTAAATAATTCAACAGTGCCTTGTGCAAATCACTTCCCTTATTCTTAACGTATTTATCTACATCGTACCTTGCATAAGTATCTGCTTTTTCACCTCTTTCTTCCGCTAGATGGCAGTTCTACAGACGAGTAATCAGGCATGGCATATTTTCATTTTTATGTCAACAGCATCTAGCATGGTGACTCTTGACATAACATGGGCATTCAAAAATGTTGACTAAAACAGGAAATGAATAGATAGCTATATTTCAAAAGACTATGTGATGATAAGAAATCTTATTATGAAACCATTTTAGATTCTTCAGAAAAAAAATAATGTATAAATTAATTTTTATTGGGTTTATTTTAATTTATTTTTTATTGAAGTATACTTGAATTACAATGTTGTGTTAATTACTGCTGTACAGCAAAGTGACTCAGTTCTATATATATATATATATATATATATATATATATATATATATATATATATATATATATATACCTTCTTTTTCATATTCTTTTCCATTATGGTTTATCCCAGGATATTATTGAGTATACTTTTACTTCAGCGTTCTTTAGGTAGGTGGCACCACCTTACAAAAATAAGACAAGCACTTCATTCTCCGCCCCAACTCATTTTATTAATTCAAGAGGGCAGTCAATTCTCTGCCTATTCCCAAATCCACAGATACCTTATTACCTAGAAAAATTTGAGGATAGGAAAGTTTTGCTTAGTGTTCTAAAACTTTCACAGTCAAAAAAAAAAATGACAGATGCTAAACATGTTTTTTGTTGCTGTGATGATGCATGCCTCAGTGTAATGCTTATTCCCTGAAGAAAGTGTCTTTAAAAACTGGCCACAGGATAATTATAATACCCTTGATGGTAGTTTCTGTTAAAACATTGCTGGGAATAATCCTGATCCTGGCTTAGAGCTCCATTGTGAAACCCAGGATTTCCAACCCTATAAATGGTGTCAGAGCAAGCCAACTGCACCTAATGAGTATTTTACCTTAGTGTTTCCAGTGCTCACTAATATGAGGGCACACGTGAGAAAATGACCGAAAATGAGGGCTCTGGAATCAGATTACTTGTTTTTTTTTTTTTTTTTTTTGCGGTACGTGGACCTCTCCCGTTGCGGGACACAGGCTCCGGGCCATGGCTCACGGGCCCAGCCGATCCGCAGCATGTGGGATCCTCCCGGACCAGGGCACAAACCCGTGTCCCCTGCATCGACAGGCGGACTCTCAACCACTGCGCCACCAGGGAAGCCCTGATTACTTGAGTTTTAAACCTGCATCCTTCACTTGCTGGCCAACTGACCTCGGACAATTTACTTAAATTGTATCTTCCTTGAAAGTCTTATCCAGAAAATGGGGACAAATTAGTATGCAGTTCATAAGGCTGTTGTGAGGATTAAAGGATACAATCTACCTAAAGTGCTTGGCTCTCAAATAATTTCTTTTTCACTTGCTCTCTTTCCTGCCTCCCCATGTGGGACTCCAGCCGGCTGAATTCTACCTACTACAAACACATGAAGTATACTGTGCACTTAGCTGTTCTGAAATTGCCCTGCTTCTTCACTCTGCTCCAGCTCTCTGAAAACTTACCACCCTCACCTCATAATGTTCTCCAAGTACTGTAGTGTCCCACCGTGGTAGTGCCGAAGCTTCCCAGCACTGTCACCCAGCAGTGTCACAGTGGAGCCCCTTAGGTGCCGAAGACATTGGTCCTGGCACCCGAAGGTCTAAGGCTCTTTCAGATTGCACTGATGACACACCATCCTTACCACTCCGCCCCCACTGCATCCCCCTTTAGTCCATAAGGATTGGGCTCAGGACGGAGCCAAGGAAACAACACAAAGTTCTCGGAATTACTCTCACTTCTGTCTTTCTAGGTCAAGCTGGAGGTACCAAGAGGGGAACTTGCTCCCAGGAGATTCCTTGGTCTCTCAAAACAAAAAAAATGGAGCCAACTAATTTTCTGGTCATACCTAACAAGTCAGAACCCAGCTGCTGGTGAGCACAGCATCATTCAAAAAGGGCGCTTCCCCTTGATATAAGGATAGCCTGCAGCTCTTTCTTGGTCATCCCAAGCCAAACTCTCTCAAAGTTAGAAATAAGGGAAATAACTGTTATCACTAGGCTTGCTCTGCAGGTTACTTTAGGGACCGACATAAGGATTTACCTCTAGTACATAAGCCTTGAAAGCCTGGCCCTATCAGAAACTCCAGACACATCCAGCAGGAGCCAGAATTGCTCACTGTCACAAACCGACAGTGACAAAAAGAAAATGCTTTCTAAACTTCTCCATTTCTTTATTGCATGTGTTTTTTGTCCTGGATTATCTTTCTAGATATGTGACTAAAGTGAAGTTCAACTGAACTGTAACATGTTAGATATCAACACTTGCAAGATGCAGGCTTTCCTGGTTTCCAGAAACTAAAAAAGTTTTACATTTCCTTGTTACTATATAAAAATGTCAGCTGGATGAGACCATGTACATTTATGAATTCAAAGGAATAGCAGTAAGCTCAAGAAATTTCAGTTGCTTATAACAAAACACCAAAAGCAGCCAAGCATGAAGCACTATTTCATACTGAAAGTGGCTGGAATGAAAACTTTGGTTCTTTGAGAGGCAGTGTGGTTTTCTAGAAAGATCTTTGGTTCCAACTCTACCATTAACTAGCTTTGCAACCTTGGGCTTCATTTATGGGGAACTGAAGACTTTTAACACTGGCACCAACCAGCTTCCCAATGAATATTTTCAACTTCTCATTTTTACCCTATTTCCAGCCCTCTTCCCTTCCTCTCTCCCATCACACTGCCTTTTCACTCCCTTATTTTGCAAAGCAATTAATTCATCCATTTCTTTGCAGGCTAAGAACCTTCCTCTCCACTCTCAAAGAGGCCATCAGGACATTTTCCAAAACAAAGTGACTTCTCTCCTGATATAAATTTTACCCATGGTGTTAGTGTATCAAAGTCCTTATTTTTAATACAGTAGCAACTTTTTCTTCCACTTACATTGGTACAATAACAGGCTTTCAATGAGCTTACAGAATAAATGAAAATTAATTATTGTTTTTATACCTACCATGTTTTTTAATTGAGGTAACACTGGTTTATAAAATTATGTAAATTTCATGTGTACATTATAATTCGACTTTTGTATACACTACAGTGTGCACACCACCAAAAGTTTAGTTACCATTCCATCACCATACAATTGACCCCCTTTACCCACTTTGCCCTTTCCCTCTCCCTTCCCTTCTAGTAACCATCAATATGTCCTCTGTATCTATGTACTTGTTTTTGTTTTGCTTCGGTTGTTTATTTTGGGTTTTTAAAATATTCCACATCTGAGTGAAATTATACAGTATTTGTCTTTCCCTGTCTGACTTATTTCACTTAGTATAATACCCTTCAACAAGAGCTATCCCTGTTGTTGCAAATGGCAGGATTTCCTTCTTTTTTATGGCCAAGTAGTATTCCATCGTATACAGGTGTACATGTATGTATGTATGTATATTACATCTTCTTTATCTATTCACTTGTTGATGAACAGCTAGGTTGCTTCCACATCTTGGCTTTTATAAACAATGGCACAATGTAGATAGGGTACATGTAACTTTTTTAATTAGTGTTTTCATATTCTTCAGATAAATACCCAGAAGTGAAATGGCAGTTCTATTTTTAATTTGTTGAGGAACCTCCATACCGCTTTCCATAGTAACTGCACCAATTTACATTCCCACCACCAGTGCACAAGGGCTCCCTTTTCTCTGCATCCATTCCAACACTTGCTATTTCTTGTCTTTTTGATAATAGTCATTCTAACAGGACTGACATGATATCTCATTGTGGTTTTGATTTGCATTTCCCTAATAATTCGTGATGTTGAGCATATTTTCACATGCCTGTTGGCCGCTTGTATGCCTTCCTTGGAAAAATGTCTATACAGATTCTCTGCCCAATTTTTAATCAGCTGTTTATTATGTTGTTGAGTTGTATGAGTTCTTTATTTCAGATATTCACCCCTTATTGGACATAAGATAGGTTATCGGGCTTCCCTGGTGGTGCAGTGGTTGAGAGTCCGCCTGCTGATGCAGGGGACACGGGTTCGTGCCCTGATCCGGGAAGATCCCACATGCCGCGGAGTGGCTGGGCCCGTGAGCCATGGCCGCTGAGCCTGCGCATCCGGAGCCTATGCTCTGCAACGGGAGAGGCCACAGCAGTGAGAGGCCCGCGTACCGCAAAAAAAAAAAAAAAAAAAAAAAAAAAAAAAAAAAGGTTGTCTTTCATTTTGTTTATGGTTCCCTTTGGTGTGCAGAAACTTTATTTTGATGTAGTCCCATTTGTTTATTTTTGCTTTTGTTTGCCTTGCCTGAGGTGACAGATCCAGAAAGAAGTTGCTAAAACTGATGTCAAAGAGCATACTGCCTAGGGCTTCCCTGGTGGCGCAGTGGTTGAGAGTCCGCCTGCCGCAGGGCACATGGGTTCGTGCCCCGGTCCGGGAAGGTCCCACATGCCGCGGAGCGGCTACGCCCATGAGCCATGGCCGCTGAGCCTGTGCGTCCGGAGCCTGTGCTTCGCAACAGGAGAGGCCACAACAGTGAGAGGCCCACGTACGGCAAAAAAAAAAAAAAAAAGAGCATACTGCCTATGTTTTCCTCTAGGAGTTTTATGGTTTTAGGCCTTATATTTAAGTCTTTGATTCATTTTGAGTTGATTTTTGTGTATGACATAAGATAGTGGTCTAATTTCATTCTTTTGCTTGTGACAGTCCAGTTTTCCCAGCACCATTTAGAGAGGAGACTGTCCTTTCTCCATTGTATATTTTTTATTCCTTTCTCTTAAATTAATTGTCCATATATGTGTGGATTAATTTCTGGGCTTTCAATTCTGTTCCACTGGATATGTGTGTCCACTTCTGCCAATACCATGCTGTTTTGATTACTATAGCTTTGTAGAATAATTTGAAATCGGGGAGTGTGATACCTCCAGCTTTGTTCTTTCTTCTCAAGGTTGCTTTGGCTATTCAGAGTCTCTATGGTTCTATATAAACTTTAAGATTTTTGTTCTATTTCTGTGAAAAAATGTCTCTGAGATTTTGATAGGAATGGTGTTGAATCTATGGACTGCTTTATGTTATATGGACATTTTAACAATGTTCATTCTTGCAGTCCATGAGCATGAAATATCTTCCCTTTTTTGTGTGTGTCTTCTTCAGTTTCTTTCATCGATGTCTTATAGTTTTCAGTGTACAGGTCTTTCAGCTCCTTGGTTAAATTTATTCCTAGGTATTTTATTTTCTTTGTTGCAAAAGCAAATGAATTGTTCTCTTAGTTTCTCTTTCTGCTGGTTGATTGTTAGTGTATAGAAACACAACAGATTTTTATATATTGATTTTCTCTCCTCAACTTTACTGTATTCTTTTATCATTTCAACAGTTTTTTTGGTGGAGTCTTTAGGATTTTCTATATATAAAATCATGTCATCCACAAAGAGTGCTGGTTTTAATTCTTCCTTTCAAATATGGATGCATTTTATTTCTTTTTCTTGCCTAATTGTTCTGGCTAGGACTTGGAGTACTATGCTGAGTAAGAGTGGCGAGAGTGGGCAATTTTGTCTTGTTCCTGATCTTCGAGTGATAGTTTTCAGTTTTTCACCATTGAGTATGATGTTAACTGTGGATTTGTCATATATGGTCTTCATTATGTTGAGGTACAACCTTTCTATACCCAATTTAATGAGAGTTTTTATTATAAATGGAGGTTGAACCTTGTCAAATGTTTTTTATGCATCTATTAAGATGATCATATGATTTTTATCCTTCATTTTGTTAAAATGGTGTATCATCTTGATTGATTTGCAGATGTTGAACCATCCTTACATTTCTGGAATAAATCCCACTTGATCCTGATGTATCATCCTTTTAATGTATAGCTGTATTTGGTTTGCAAATATTTTGTTGAGGATTTTTGTATCTGTGTTCCTCAGAGATATTGCCTGTAATTTTCTTGTGTTGTCCTTGTCTGGTTTTGGTCTCAGGGTAATATTAGCCTCATAAAATGAGGTAGGCAGCATTCCCTCCTCTTCAACTTTTTGGAAGAGTTTGAGAAGAACAGGTATTAAATCTTCTTTAAATGTTTAGTAGAATTCACCAATGAATGAAGCCATCTAGTCAGGACTTTAGTTTTTGGGGAAGTTTTAAATTATTGCTTCAATCTCCTTAATAGTGATCTGTCAATTCAGATTTTCTATTGCTTCATTCAGTCTCAGAAGGTCGTATGAGTCTAAGAATTTATCCATTTTTTTCCTAGGTTTTCCAATTTGTTGGTGCATAGCTGTTCACAGAAGTCTCACAGTCCTTTGTATCTCTGTGCTATTCATTGTAACTTCTCTTTTGTTTCTGATTTTATTTTAGTCTTCTCTCTTTTTTTCTTAGTGAGTCTAGCTAAAGCTTGTCAGTTTTATTTTTTCAAAGAACCAGTTTAGTTTCACTGATCTTTTCTATTGTCTTTTTAGTCTCCATTTCATTTATTTCCACTCTGATCTTTATTATTTCTTTCCTTCTACTGACTTTGTGCTTAGTTTGTTCTTCTTTTTCTAGTTCCTTTAGGTGTAGGGTTAGATTGTTTATTTGAAAATTTTCTTGTTTCTTTTGGTAAGCCTGTATTGCTATAAACTTCCCTCTTAGTACCACTTTTGCTGCATCCCATAGATTTTGGTATGTCATTTTTTTCATTTTCACTTGTCTTCAGGTTTGTTTTTTTTCTCCTTGATTTCTTCATTGACTCAGTAGTTGTTCAGTAGCATGTTGTTTAGCCTCCATCTATTTGTGATTTTTCTAGCTTTCTTCTTGTAGTTGATGTCTAGTTTTATACTGTTTTTGTCAGAAAAAAAGTGCTTGATATAATTTCAGTCTTCTTAAATTTATTGAGACTCTTTTGTGTCCCAACATATGGTCTATCCTTGAGAATACTCCATATGCACTTGAGAAGAATGTATTCTGCTGCATTTGGATGGAATGTTTTATATATATCTATTAAGTCTATCAGGTTTAATGTTTCATTTAAGGTCAGTGTTTCCTGGTTGACTTTCTGTCTGGATGACATATCCATTAATGTAAGCATGCTGTTAAAATCTCCTACTATTATCGTGTTGCTGTCAACTTCTCCCTTTAGGTCTGTTAATAATTGTTTTATATATTTTGGTGCTCCTATGTTAAATGCATATATATTAATAAATATTACACCTTCTTGATGGTTGTTCCCTTTATCATTACAAAATGTCATTCTTTGTCTCCTGGTTTGTTTGCTTTGGTTTGGTTTTTTTGGCTTGAAGTCTATTTTATCTGATATGAGTATAGCTACACCCACCTTCTTTTGGCTTACCATTTGCTCAAAGTATCATCTTCCATCCCATCACTTTGAGCCTATATTTGTCTTTAGAGCTGAGATGAGTCTCCTGGAGGCATTATATAGTTGGGTCTTGCTTATTACTCCACCCACAGCCACTTTGTGTCTTTTGATCAGTGGATTCAATCCATTTACATTTAGGATGATTATTAATAAACGAGGACTTAATACTTCCATTTTACCTTTTGTTTACTGCTTGCTCTATATGTCCATTGTCTCCTTTTCCTTGTGTTTCTGTCTGCCATTTTAGTTTGGTGGTTTTCTATGATGTTTTTCTCAGTTTCCTCTTTTTTGATGTTTTGTGTCTCAGCTCTAGATTTATGTTTTGTGGTTACATGAGGTTTATATAAAACATCTCATAGACAAAACAGTCCTTTTTCTGCTGCTGGCATCTAACCTTCATTTGACAATATGGCTTCTGTCCTTTTCTTCTTACCCTTTTATGTTTTTGTTGTCTCAAATTATCTCTTTTTATGTGTAAATTTATTACCAAATTGAAGTACCTATAGTTATTTTCACTGCTTTTCTCCCTTTAACCTTTAAACTACAATTAAGTATTTAACAACCTATTTTGATATAAAATTGCAATTTTTTGCTTCTATTTAGCACCTTACTTAAAATTTTGTGTACTTTTGCCTTTTCATTTCAGGTAAAAGAGCTCCTTTAAACACCTCATATAAAGCAAGAAGTGCTGTTGTGTTTGTCTTGGAAAGCCTTTATTCCTCCTTCGTATCTGAAGGATAACTTTGCTGGGTAGAGTATTCTTGGCTGACAGTTTTTATCTTTCAGTATTTTCAGTATGTCACTTCACTCTCTCCTGTCCTGTAAAGTTTCTACTGAGAAATCTGCTGATAGTCTAATGGAGGTTCCTCGGTAGGGATAACATTCGTTTTTCTCTGGCTCCTTTTAAAATTCTTTCTTTGTCATTAATTTTTGGCACTTTTTAATTTTTTTTTTTTTTTTTGCGGTAAGCGGGCCTCTCACTGTTGTGGCCTCTCCCGTTGCGGAGCACAGGCTCCGGATGCGCAGGCTCAGCAGCCATGGCTCATAGGCCCAGCCGCTCCGCGGCATATGGGATCCTCCCAGACCGGGGCATGAACCCATATCCCCTGCATCGGCAGGCGGACTCCCAACCACTGCGCCACCAGGGAGGCCCATTTTTGGCACTTTTAATATAATGTGTCTTGGAAAAGGTCTTTTTGTGCTGAGGTAATTAGATATTCTCTTAGCTTCATGGACTTGTATATCCAGTCCCTTCCCCAGGTTTGGGAACTTCTCAACTATTATTCCTTTAAATAAACTCTCTGCTCCCTTCTCCCTCTGGGATACTCATTATCCTTATGTTGCCCTTCCTAATGGGAGTCAGATAGTTCTCTCAGAATTTCTTAATTTAAAAAAAAAAAATCTTAGTTCTTTCTTATCTTCTACCTGAATTCTTTTCTAGATTTTTTTAAGTGACAAACCATCTTTTTTATTGTTCACTGAAAAATACAGGTCTGGAAAGAGTCTATTGCCTTCTGTATTAAATTCAAGGTCTGATATTGCAGGTATATATGACATAACAGTATAACTTATATAAAATGATACATATTGTACATAGAGACAGTGTCCACCCCTCTAAACACTAAAAGGTAATGGAATGAAGTAAAGCTTTTTATTAAATGAGAAATATAAACATTGCAATCATAAACAAAGTGCTCTAAGCAAAGAACTTTAAAATTGTTTTGTTGTGACATCTACTTTGCTTACCTGCAGTAAGGGATGGTGGGGTCCAGTAAAAACTTAACTAACAAAAAGCTAGCACTCTCAAGGAGCTCTTCCCAGGAAGCAGGTTGCAGATGTCCGAGATGGGCTGCCACCTTGTCTTCCCTGGAGCCCTCAGGCCCACTCTAACTGCTAATCCCTGTCTTGAGGCTAGTTTGATGAACTAGTGGGAGGGCTAGTGGGAAGAGTACTGGGTAGGAGGAAGCTTCTGTCTCGACTGCTTATCTTGCACCAAGTCTATGGATAAGAACACCTAGCATTTTTAATGTGTATCTGCCACTCTCAGCAAACACTGAAATGTGCTTGAAAAGATATTAACATTGGGAACAAAAGCCATTTTCTACACAGTCTGCAGATACCATTTATTCCTTTCAGCCATGTTTTCACTAAGATGCTCTAAAAGAGGCTTCTACTACTATAATATATTGCCAGGCAGGCAGGCCGGGATTGAGGGTAACAAAACTTCGCCAGTTACAATTACTAATTCATATCAGTTAAAAATGAATACAAATTTATTAGAAAGCCAAAATCAACCTCTATTATTCACATGGCAACATACTGAAGTGTTGCAACAATATTCACATTCCAAGGTCAACTTTAACTATAGCCACACTTCCCTCCAAAACACAGAAAGCCCTGTGTGGAGGAGAACATACAAGATTAACACCACTACCTCCTCTCCAAATACTATCAGGGCTCAGAAAGTTCATTATAGATAACAAATGCAAAAGAAGAAAAAAATGCATCTCAATATACACACAACAACAGAGTAAGACTACTCTCCCTCTGGGCTTCTTTGGCATCAGGCAAAGCAAGGCTATTTGCAACAGTAGTGCCTAAGCTGACTATAGCAATGCTCACAAGAGAAATAAGGGTTACAAAGTTCCTTTATTCATAGGTAATCAGGGAGTATTAAATGATTTCCTGAACTAAGATAACAGTGTCACTATAAAGGAAAATTTTCTTCTTGCCTGAGATGTTTTTATTAATGAGATTTCACAATATTCCAGATTTTTTACTTAATATTAAACTATTAATGCACAGAGGAATCCTCATAGCTCAAGTATGAACAATATTAACATTCTCAGATATTGGTACACTTTACAGATCAGCAAATATTTTATCAGACTATCCATTTAAGAGATTTGTAAGTCAACAGTAATAACCAACTCTATATTTTTCTTATCCTGTTCATCAAAGAACACCACACTCCAATAGGAATGAAGCCCAGTTCAATGAGTTTCTTGTTCCCCTCAACTGTGCACAGTAAATTTCACTATTCAATCTCTATGTCCTTGACTCTTCCTGTGACTCATCTAGTCTAAGGAAAGTCTTGTATAATGGTGGAAAATTGCAAACCCCGGTGGAGGCATTAGTATTAGTGCTGAAGTAAACTTTAGGAGAATAACTATAATTGCTTATGGGACTGTTTGCAGCCTTACTGGAAACCCTACTCCTCCTGCATATGTAGATTGAAAAATTCTAATAATTTAAACATGAGAGGGGATTTCACTGATAAAGGTCTAGTTCCCGTGTAAGGTTCTGGTCCCTGGAAAGATATGTGACTAGCCCAAAACACTGGCTATGTTTCCATTTTAAACCTGTCCATCACAGTATTGTCAAATTCTCCCATCTATCATGTCACTGGTGAGCCCTCTCATTGCTGCTTCTATGTCTTTTGGATGCTCCACTGCACACAGGGGATTCACTGAGGTTCTCACTTTAATGTATAGGGAATTTCCATTTCACACCATCAGCTCCCTAAAAACCATCAACTGGGAACAACTTCTAGTTAATAAAGGCACAAATTACTCTTTATAAAGGGAAACAAAAGGGTTGTTTGGAAGCTGAATGAACATCTTAGATACTCCTGTAAAGGGAATGCTGTATCTGCTACCAAAACCCAGAGACATCTACTAGATCTAAAGAATATATGGCATAAGTAAAAGCATGAATTTGGCAGTTTAAGACACATTTCCAATTTTCCACTACACCATTTAGGGAGAGGTGTTAGTTAGTATTACAGGAGCAAATTGTAAGTGTCAACCCCACCCTATTGGCTTGTTTTCCTCCTGCTTTTGGTAAACTTCTGCCAGCTCCAGTGAAGCCTGTCCCAGGGTACATCACTCAGCAACCTGCAGAGCTGCTCAGAAGTAGAACATGGGCTTCACCTCGACTAGTCTAGCAGCTAGCACTCAGCTGGTAAACACTGCCTTAGGGCAGAGCCTATGAAAAGCCTTAAGCCCAGGAAAGACTTGCAGAAGTTGCACAAAAACTCTTGGTTTCAGAATATCTTCCCAGGAAGTCAGAAAATATTGGTTTTTAGTTAAAGAAACGGAATCTACGCTCAAAAACAATGTAATACCTCAGAAAAGCAAAATCGAGAATGGAAAAACTACAGAAAAATATACCTCATTAATCAATAGTTTACTTTGGCTAAATGATCATTAGTAAGTCAGTGCAATTTATTACTGTAGTTAGAAGCACAGCCCACCATATTCTCACGAAACAGGGTACAACTGAGGCGTGGGAAAACAGTTCACAGAGATGATAGCCCTTTAGCCTTTTGTCATTTCAGAACTTCAAAAGACAAAGGCTAACCAGGATTTGACATTCAGATACTTGCTTGCTAAGCACAAGCTGAGTTAGGAGATAGCTAAACATCTGATTCTTATTCAGTTACAGGGTTCTCAGGAAGTTCCTATTTGGACATCGATGGTTCTCAAACTGGCTGTACATCGAAGTCATCTAGGAAGCTTTAAAAATTACCAAATGCCCAGATCAATTAAATCTGGAGGGTGGAGCCCAGAAATCAGTATTCTTTATGTTTCCGCAGGCGATTCTAACATGCAGTCAGTCTATACACCACTGATGTATCCCTTTCAGAAAGCTGTTGCATGAAAGCCATATTGTATCCAGATAATTTTGTTTTTTCTAACTCCCACCAGGAAAAGGGATTTTTAGAAAAAGGCACAGCTGTGCTTCTCTCAAGAGGCAGCTTAGTGTTTGGTAAGCGCTGGTTGTCACAGGTTATCTGGAGCGCGGGTTGAAGAGGAGGGAGCCCTTATCTTGGCAGAGCAGGCAGAGTTTCAGGCTTTGGCAGCTGCCTCCAAAAGCAAAGGATGCCCAGATGCCCCTGAGCACCAGGATGATGTACGCTGACACCAGATTTAATCCGTAACGAGGATTTATGAAGGTCAGGGCTGACACCAGCAGATGGGTGGGAAGAACTACAGAAGGGCCTCCCACTTTCTCTTCTCACAGCCGTCAGAAAACGCGAATGCCCCAGAACCCATGCGGCAATATGATCACCAACGTCAGGAAAGCTGAACTTAGGAAGAACTGGGGAGGGTTTCCATGAATGCCCACTGTGCCCGGCCCCAAGGAGTCAGACAGGGTATTTACAAAGGAAAATGCTCCCCTCATCATTCCAAAGCCCAAGCCAGAAACATAAGCCAGCAATCGCACAGAGGGTGCTATGTCATCTCGGTTTATACTCTTCAAAGCTTCACTGGCTTTTTTTTTAAAGTTCGTAATATGCAAACTGGAACATTTCTTGGATAAGGACTGAGACTAACATGCCAAAGATCAGCAGGTATTTCTGTACTGGTCCATCTTTGTTGTCAGCAGTGATTGCTGCCATGGACCAAACAAGGGAGGAAAGCAGCAGAGACACCAACCAGAAGCTCTGATGATGAGGAAGATGATGTGCAAGGGCCCAGCGGTGACGGTGCAGATGTACAGGGCTAGCACAGGACCGAAGGCTATGAAGGCGCAGCCCGAGAACAAGGCCACTGTCAAGGCCATCACCCGGGGGCCTGGGGGGAACGCAGGGGCACTGAGCACTGACAGAGCTGAGCCTGCGGGCAAAGGCGCCTTGCAGGGCAGAGTGGAGGGGCAGAGGTGGGCTCTGTTGCTAGATTTTTTTCTTAAAGCTGGTGAATTCACTCTTCCATATCATCTGCTCTATTTCCAATGCATTCTTCATCTCATTTATTGAGTTCTTTAGCTCCAGAACTTCCGGGGTTTTTAGCATTTCTACCTCCTCGGTAACATATTCCTTCTGTTCATTAATTTTACTCCTGAACTCACTGAACTGCCTTTCTGAGTCTTCTTGTAGCTTGTTGAGTTTCTTCACAACAGCTATTTCGAATTCTCTATCAGTTAGATCACAAGACTGCATCATGACTTTAAGTTTGGTTTCAGGAGAATTGTCGTTTTCTTTTTGTCATACTGTGTTACTATGGGTTTTCATGGTGCCTGGTAAGTTGTTTCTCTGACAACACATTTGAAGCAGTGAACATCTTTCTTGTTAGGTGAAGCTTTGTTTACTTTGATTCTAAAAATTACCAGGTTGATGATTAGAGGACTTTCTCTTTTTTTCAGTCGGTGGTACCATAGCGCAAGCTTTTGGTTTCTCTTCCCTGAGCTGCCTCTGGCTGTATCTGAGGATCGGCACTTTCCACTCCCCAGCACCTCTGCCAGAGGTGTCGCCAGTGCTTACGCTCCCAGGATCGCTGGTGCCTTGCCCCTGCCAGTGTTGCTGCTGTCACCGATGTTGCCTCTGGAGGCACCAGGATGGCAGGAACTTCCACCACGCCCAAGGTCACCTGGGCTGTGGGCATGGCCACTGTGGCCGGGGGAGGGAGGTGGGGAGGGAACAAGGGGTCGGGGTGCCTTCTCTGCATCTAGGGTTGTCGGGATCGCAGGCACTGCTGTCATGGCTGGGGATTCTGGAGTCTCAGGCACCACCGTGGCTGGGAGGACCAGGGTCATAGGCCCTGCAGGCACTGCCGCCGGGTTCCTTGTGGCCACGGGTGCCACTGTGGCCAGGAGGCCACAGTCACGTGCACCTGCTCCTCTGCTGCTACCAGTTCCCTGGGGCTGCGGCTCAGCTTCCATGGCTGGGGCCAGGGTCACAGGCACTGCCTCCTTGCTCCCCCAGTTCTGCCTCTTCTGTGGGCCCCAATCCCCCAACCTCACATGTACGGATGTGTGGATCTCTCTGGCATCCTGGGGTGTTGGAACACCTTGGCTGAGGAATCTTTGCTGAGTTACGGATGTTTTACTAGTTGTAGATCGAATCGGAAAGATAAAGAGCGTGTCTCTTGTTCCTGTATCCACCATGTTTTGACCACTAGTCTGACTTAAGAATTTTCCTTGCCACTTGGTCCTTATTATAATCCCATTAACTATGAATCTGTGAGGAAAAAACTGGTTCTTAAGAAGTTAGATAACTTTTCCAACGCCACAGAGCTTGTAAGCAATGAAATTGGGATTTAAACCACATCTATTTGATTCCAAAGCCTCTATTTTTTCATCTATCAAAAAGGAGGTTTAGTTGGATAATCTCTGAGGTTCCTAGAGATCCAGATTTCAGTGAGTCTACGGGTGGAATAAAGGATTATCTTAGCAGGCCTGGGTTGTCCAAATCTTGCACATTCCAAAGAAAATTTTGGTCCTTGTCTCGTTGCTGAGAGATAATCTCTAAGACTTTGCAACATCCAGCCTAATAAGAGTATTCCTGTTTTTCTGGGACCTTGGACCACTCCAGATAATTTATACTGACAATGTATATTTATTTACGGTGGGGCCATGTACCACGTAGTAATTGCTTGACCCTTGGAAGGGTTGGAGATTGAGTAAATAAGGCCACCCATATGGGCAATCAACCATGCCAATGTGACCAACCCCCAATAAAAACCATGGACACCAAGGTTTGGTTGAGCTTCCCTGGCAGACAGTATTTCATGTGTGTTGTGACGTGTCACTGCTGGGAGAATTAAACATGTCTGTGTATCTCGACTGGGAGAGGACATTAGAAACTTATGTCTGGTCTCTCCTGGACTCTGCCTTATGAAAATTTTACTTCTGCTGCTTTTCATCTGTATCCCTTTGCTATAATAACCCACAGAAGTGAATATAACAGCTTTTCTGAGGTCTGTGAGTCCTTCTCGCTAATCATTTAATCTAAAAGTGGCCTTGGGGATTACCAGCCATACTGTGACTATTCTCAATTGTTTGTTGTCAACTCAGTATTACTGCTTCTTTGCCATCCAGAGAACCCAAGAGTGACGTTTCTCAAAATTACTTTCCCCATATGATTATGAGGATTTGCCAATGAGAGACATTTTCATTAAACTTGGAAAGCAGAAGAGAAAGAGAAGCTCTATTTGGCAGAAGAACTTGCAGTCAGATGCATAGACCAAGAATCAACAAACTTTTTCTGTAAAGGGCTAGATAGTAAATAGTTTAGTCTTTGCAGGCCAAACATTCTCTGTCACAACTACTAAATTCTGTCACTGTAAAGTAAAAGCAGCCATAGACAATATATAAACAAGTGAGTATAGCTATGTTCCAATAATCTTTATTTATGGACACTGAAATTGAATTCCAAATCTTGCACAGATTTTTTTTGTGTTTTTTTTCAACAATTTAAAAGCATAAGTCTATTCTTAGCTCCCACACTGTACAAAAATAGGTGGCAGGCCAGACTTTTCCCATGGCCATAGTTTGCCAACCCCTCACACAGAGAGTCAGCATATTTACAGTAGTGTCTTAGTGAGCTCTGAAGATCCACCCATTTCAGTGTTTCGGGTTGGGACTCTCAGAAATGGCTTCTCTGATTCAGATCCCCTAGCCTTTCAGATGGTTTGTAGGGCTTTAACTTCCTCTTTTAAAACACTTCATGCTTGAAATATACAGAGTGATTTCTGCTTTAATGACCAAACTCTGGCTCTTAGAACACTTAGTATTGGCAGCAGTTTCAGTAAAACAGAACCTCAAATAAGAGAATCTGCAATTTGTTCTACAATCTAAATGAATTTAAAAGACGTAATAACCTCACTGCTAGTAAAAAGTGCACTTTTTGGTGCACAATATGCAGTGGCAAAATCATTCCTAAAATTTCCACTTCTAGTTGCCTAGAATTAAGTATCTAGAGAGAACTAAGTGTTGAAAGACTAAAGGACTATTGCAATAGAATGTTCTAGCAGGAAGTCTGATGACAGGGACTAGAGAGCTGACTGAATACATAACACTGCAGCTTACAGAAGGAAAACTTTTAAATTCTCAAGAAGTCAGAGAACCAAAGAGCCTTTCGGACTGTCCTAAAAGAACCTTTTATTTCTTGTAGCTACAGGGTTGAGATATCTGAAAATCAAAACCGAAATATGATCCTATCGGCTGGATAAGTAGGAAAGTTGAATGCATAGTGAACTTTGTCAAGCATCTTTTGTAAAAGTTAGGGTGTTGACTGGGAAAGAATGGGACCATGAGAATTGGAATGGGGCACTTGGAGAGATTCCAAAGGGAAGAAGAGACCATTACTCTCTACTGGCAGTAGCAGGCAGATGCTGAGCAGATGATGGAGGAGAAGCACACAGCACTTGGGGACCACTCACTGCAATGTTGCTGGCTGAGATTATTGGCAGTGAGCTTCTTGACCTGCCCTTCCCTATCCCACGTGACAGGTGGGAAACCTCTAATCCTCTATATTCAGATAGAAAGAGTAATTTCTATTTGCTTAAAAGAACGCTCACTAATATAATGACTAAACATGTTATCCAAACTATTAGAAAATTTGTTAATGTGACATTTCACTTCTCAGCAATGCTAAACAAAAGGATTGTGCAAACCTGAAAAAGTAAGCCATGTTGCTAAAACAGGTAGGAATGGGTGGATATTGGTGAGTGCTCCCAGCCATGCGTACCATATATAACACATTAGGACCCATGTATGTTTCCTAGACAGATACTGAGGAAAGAAATTTTCTCTGCATTAAGAACTCTTGAGTCTTTTTATCTTTATAGCTTAAGACCCTGTGCACTCAGTAAATGCTTATTTAGCATTTTGATTTGCTGAGCAGAATGAATCCCTCCCTGCCCAACTGTTATTGACAACTTAATAGTCAACAATTAATATTATCAGCAATAATCAGCAATATAGCACTATTATATTGAAAGTCCCAAAGTTGGGGGACTTCCCTGGTGGCACAGTGGTAAGACTCCACACTCCCAATGCAGGGGGCCTGGGTTCGATCCCCGGTCAGGAAAGTAGAGCCCACATGCATGCCACAACTAAGAGTTTGCATGCCACAACTAAGGAGCCCACGTGTCATAACTAAGGAGCCAGAGAGCCACAACTAAGGAGCCCTGGAGCCACAACTAAGGAGCCTGCCTGCTGCAACTAAGACCCAGTGCAACCAAATAAATAAATAAATATAGTAAAAATAAATAAATAAATAAAAGTCCCAAAGTTGGCCTGTCTCACAAAGACCTTCAGATGGGGTCATGGATTATTTATTTTGTTTGGTCTAAAGCAACCCAACTTTCACTTCATATTTGCAAATTTGCACATTTCTAAACAAGGGAATTTAGAACTTGGATATATTCAATGAAATTATGACTTCTTTTCCAAAATTTATGTGAATGTATTTTAGAACAGGAAGAACACCCTATTTCTACTGTCAAGATTATTTCCCTTTGCTTTAAACATAGTATGCCATGATTTCAACCTAAATAGATTTTTAAGGAAAGCATACTTTTCCACAGAATTTAGCTTTCTGTACTAAGATCTTTGGAAAGAATTCTATTGAATATTTGAAAATTACATTTGTAAAACTGCTATATGAAGGATTTTTAGTAGCATATTTTGGGTTATAAAGTTATTTTACACACATACAATAAACGCCTCTCCTTGTGACATGTTTCTTCATCTAGTGGGTAATATCTAGGGGACTTTTGATGCTAATAAAGTTCAAGAAAGAATACATAAAAGAAGAACACTCTATCAATCAGCATTTCTGGATATATAAATATAAACATTTTATGGAAATTAACTAGCACTACTGGCCAATAGAGCACTTAGAAAAAGTTCAACAAAATAACGGAAAAAGCAGTATCAATGTGACATGTATAAAAAAATAAATAAATAAAACCAAATTTTATCTGTTTCTTTCTTTATGAAGGCAGCATTGGCCATTTAATCTCAACATTCTGAATTTATTTCCACTGAGAGTAGGCGCTTTGAAAGGAGGGACTTCAGTTCACCGCTTCACTCAGCACTTAGAATATCAAGTGTAAGTAAAGCCCTCAATTAGTATTCTTTTAATGAATGTAGCATGAATGGATAGAAAATTTTTTGTTACATTTTATTCTACCTTTATTTTTCCTCCACCCCACCCCCACTCATTAAAGTCTGCATTTTTAAAAAGTTTAAGGACTCCATGTCTGCTCCACTTACTATTAGCAACCTCTCAAACCATGTATCTTATGTTTGCTCAACATCATCACTTGAATAACTTTCTTACAGACACCTCAAACTGAACCTGGGTTCTTTCCCTGTGCTCCCTCCCCTGCCTCACCATCCCTACCCCCAAGGTGCCCCCTATCTCAATAAACATTACAACAATCTACCAGCTATCACGAAGGATCTTCCTTTACCTCTTCTTTTTTCTTACTCCCTAGATCCAGTCACTACTAAGTCCCATAAGTTTTATTTCCAAAATCCTTTGACAATCCATCTACCAGTCTTTCTTTCCACTAACACTAATCCAAGCCACCCAACTCTATGTTAACCTGGCAAAAGGCTTTTAATTCTTCTCTCTGCATTCACACTTGCCACTCTAATTCATTCTTTGTAACTCAGCCAGAGAGATCTTTTTAAAACTCACACTAATTCAAGACTGGCTCCTGTTTAAAACCTTTCAATGAGGATAAGGAGAAAAGGGAACCCTTGCTCACACTCAGTGGGAATACAAATTGGTGCAGCCACTATGGAAAACAGCATGGAGGTTTCTCAAAATATTAAAAATAGAGCTACCATATGATTCAGCAATCCCACACCTAGATATATATCCACAGGAAATGACAACAAGATATTGAAGAAATATCTGCACTTCCATGTTCACTGCAGCATTATTCACAATAGCCAGCACATGGAAACAACCTAGGTGCCCATCAATGGATGAATGGATAAAGAAGATGTGGTGTGTGTATATACATTATTCCACTACACAATGGAATTCAGCCATAAGAAGGAAGGAAATCCTGCCACTTGCAACAACATAGATGGGCCTTGAGGGCATTATGCTAAGTGAAATAATCCAAACAGAGAAAGATAAATACTGCGTGGTATCCCTTATATGTGGAAGTTTTTTAAAAAGTCAAACTCTTAAAAACAAAGAGCAGAAAAATAGTGCCAGAGGTTATGGGGTGGGAGAAATACGGAAAGGCTGATAAGTGAAATAATCCAAACAGAGAAAGATAAATACTGCGTGGTATCCCTTATATGTGGAAGTTTTTTAAAAAGTCAAACTCTTAAAAACAGAGAGCAGAAAAATAGTGCCAGAGGCTATGGGGTGGGAGAAATACGGAAAGGCTGATAAAAGGGTACAAACTTTCAACTGTAAGATGAATAAGGTCTGAGGATCTAACGTAAAATATGGTGACTGTCATATATAATAACACTGTCATATATAATATAAATATTATATTGATAATATTGATAACACTGTCATATATAATATAAATTTGCTAAGAGAGTAGAACAAAAATTTTCTCACCAAAAAATAGTAGTAAATAAACAAATATGTGCAGTGGCAGATGCATTAATTAAAGATTGGGGGAATTCTTTCACCATGTATATATATCAAATCACCACAATGTACATTTTATTAATAAATATCTTACAATTTTATTTGTCAATTATACCTCAATAGAACTGAAAAATAAAATAAAATATAGATTTCCTTGTGGAAAAAATAAAAAAACACCACCATTCAAAGGCTTGTTTCCTTATGATTGACCTCTGCCTACATCTTCAGCCTCATTTTGTGTCACCATCCCCTCATTCATAACCACTCTCCTGTTGTGTTGCTGAGAAAGACAAGAGAGAGAGAGAGATAACGGGATTCAATCAGTGGTGAAGTAAGCTGGGTTGGGATTTTCAGACTCAAATCAGACAGAATTAGATAACGTTCAAAGTGAATCCGGGATATGTGCCTTGTGAGAATACATTATCTGGAGAGCATGGAATTAAAAAGAAAAAAAAAAAAACTCGTACTAGTTAGTAGCAAGGAGAAAATCAAACCTAAGACCACGCCAAAATTCTCCAGCCAATCAGCAGCCTCAGTGTGCTGGGATTTTTTTTTGCCTCAATTTGCTTGAGAAGATAACCTCCATATTCTTGGAATAGTAAAAGCATTCTACTGATAGGCACCAGGCCACCACATGCAACTGTGCTGGGTGGCACCGCCCAACTCTGGGGTCTACCTGTTAGAGAGGAGTTGATATGACTGCTGCCCCCACAGTCAGGAAACGGTGCAGGCAGCCGCACAGAGCAGTTTTCATGAGTAAGTATATTTTACCTCCAGGTAAAATGTTAATACTTTTGTGTTAAGTTCAAGAATAAAAATTTGTAATCAGTGGTTTGGTCTAGTATAGTTACTATTTTAAGCTTTTGTAATATTGAAGTGAATTTAGCATATTAGAATATCTACAAGATTAGATTTGGGAATCAGTAGGGAACAGCAGATTCAAATTGGGGAAATCTGAGAAAAGTTTTAATAAGGAGACTACAAAAGGGGGGTAAACAGTAGTATGAAGCTAGTGACAGTGGCAATTACCTCTCAAGTCCTGAAGAGCATGAAGAGAGTGTCATTACCAGAGCCCAGAGGCAGAGAGGGCTGTATGGTATTGTGCTCCTAAAGTCAATCATTCCATCTGTCCTTCCTGACTTTTTTTTTTTTTGCGCAGTACACGGGCCTCTCACTGTTGTGGCCTCTCCCGTTGCGGAGCACAGGCTCCAGAGGCACAGGCTCAGCAGCCATGGCTCACAGGCCCAGCTGCTCCACGGCATGGGGAATCTTCCCGGACCGGAGCACGAACCCGTGTCCCCCGCATCAGCAGGCGGACTCTCAACCACTGCGCCACCAGGGAAGCCCCCCTGCCAAGGATTTTATCCCCTGTGATATATCTCTTTCTGCTTAAAATACCTAGATTGGTTACTATTTCCTGCACTAAATCTGGACTGACACAGACACCCAAAGCAGTAGCAGAGACTAGACCTTCAAGGAGAGAAATGTGGGATTGAGTATTTAATCTGATTGGATTGAATACAGGGATTATCTAGAGACTATGAAAAATGAGACATCTGTAGTTCATGTACTAGCAAAATGATTGCTTAACTTGTCACCTGTGATTTCTTAGAATGAAGTAACTATTGCAAGCAAAGCTTTACCAGAGTGCTTGGCAATTAAAGTGGGAGTGGGTAATACAACAACTGTCTTGAAGAGCTTGGAAAGAGATTTTTAATTTTTTATTTTAAAACATGGCCATAAAACCAGTAGTCTCCTTTAACTAGTCTAAACAAATCTCATATCCTTAAACCATAGGGTTCATGTACCTGAAAATCAGAATATGTTTCCGAAGAGTACAGAATTACAATATAAGTTTAATTCAGAGGAATAAATAATCTAACCTTACACCTAAAAGAACTAGAAAAACAAATGAAGCCCAAGACCAGTAGAAGAAAGGAAATAATAAAGATCAAAGTGAAATAAATGAGACAAAAAAAATAGAAAAGAATCAGTAAAACAAAGAGTTGGTTCTTCGAAAGATAAAATTGACAAACTTTTAACTAAACTCATTAAGGAAAAAAAAGAAAAGGCTCTAATAAAATCAGAAATGAAAAAGGAGAAATAACAGTGGATATCACAGAAATACAAAGGATTATAATAGACTACTATGAGCAGCTATATGCCAACAAATTGAACAACCTAGAAGAAATGGACAAATACTTAGAATCATATAACCTGCCAAGACTGAATCAGGAAGAAACAGAAAATTTGAATAGATGAACTACTAGTAAGGAGTTGAATCAGTAATCAAAAAACCTCCCAACAACAAAAGTACAGGACCAGATAGCTTCACAGGTGAATTCTATCAAACATTCAAGAAGGATCTAATACCTATCCTTCTCAAACTCTTCCAAAAAATTGAAGAGGAGGGAACGTTACCTAACTCATTTTAAGAGGCCAACATTACCCTGACACCGAAACCAAAGACAACATATAAAAAATGAGAGGCCAATACGTCTGATGAACATAGCTGTAAAAATCCTCAACAAAATATTAGCAAACTGAATAGAACAATACATTAAAAGGATTATACATTCTCGTCAAGTAGGATTTATTCCAGGGATACAAGGATAGTTCAACATCTGCAAATCAATCAATGTGATACACCATATTAGCAAAAAGAAGTATAAAAACCATATGATCATCTCGATAAACACATAAAAAATATGTGACAAGATTCAACACACCCTTATAATAAAAACTATCAATAAAATGAATATAGAAGAAACATACCTCAACATAATAAAGGCTATGTAGGAGAAAATAACATCTAACATCCTACTCAATGGTGAAAAACTGAAAGCTCTCTCTCCAAAATCAACAACAAGACTTTCACTGCTCTTATTCAACGTGGTATTGGAAGTCCTAGCCAGAGCAATTGGACAAGAAAGAGAAATAAAAAGACATCCATATTGGAAAGGAAGAAATAAAACTATCAGTATTTGCAGATGACAGGGTTTTATATATAGGAAACCCTACAGATTCCACACACACACAAAAAAAAACTATTAGAAATAATAATAAAGTTTCAGGGTACAAAATCACATACAAAAATCTGGTGTGTTCTTATACACCAACAATAAGTTGGAAGAAAGAAGTTAAGAAAATAATCCCATTTATAATCACAACAAAAAGAACAAAATACCTAGAGATAAATTTAACCAAGGAGGTGAAAGACCTTTACATGGAAAACTATAGGATATTGTTGAAAGAAACTGAAGAAGACGCAAATAAATGGAAAACTATTCCATACTCATGGAATGGAAGAATTGTCATTATTAAAATGTCCATATTAGCTAAAACAATCTGCAAATTCAATGAAATCCCTATCAGAAAATCCCAAGGACATTTTTCACAGAATATAACAAAGAAATCTAAAATTTATATGGAGCCACAAAAGACCCTGAATAGCCAAAGCAACCCTGAGACACAAGAACAAATCCAGAGGTAACACACTCCCTGATTTCAAATTATACTACAAAGCTATAGTAATCAAAACAGCATGGCATTTGCACAAACACACACACACACACATCAATGGAACAGAACTGAGAACCCAGAAATAAACCCATACATATACAGACAATTAATTTACAACAAAGGAGCAAAGAACCTACAATGGAGAGAGAATAGTCTCTTCAATAAATGGTGTTGGCAAAATGGGACAGCCACAACCTCAAAAATGAAACTAGAACACCTATCTCATAACATACACAAAAATGGATTAAACTCATCTCAAAATGGATTAAACACTTGAATGTAAGACCTGAAACCATAAAACTCCTAGAAGAAAACATAGGCAGTGCTTTATTGACATCAGCTTTAGCAATATTTTTCTGGATATGTCTCTTCAGGCAAGAAAAACAAAGGCAAAAATAAACAAATGGGACTACATCAAAGTAAAAAGCTGCTCACATGAAAGAAACCATCAACAAATTGAAAAGACAACCTACTAAATGGGAGAAGATATTTGCAAATCATATACCCAACAAGGGGTTAATAACCCAAATATATAAAGAACTCATAGAACTCAACTTCAACAACAAAAGAACAAATAACCTGATTAAAAAATGGGCAGATATTTGAATAGATATTTTTCCAAAAACATTCAGATACCCAACAGGTACATGAAAAGATGTTCAACATCACTAATTATTAGGTAAATGCAAATCAGAACCACGATGAGATATCATCTCACTCCTGTTAGAATGGTTATTATCAAAAAGGCAAGAAATTACAAGTGGTGGCAAGAACATGGAGGAAAGGGAACCCTCCTACATTGTTGGTGTGAATGCAAATTGGTGCAGCCACTATGGAAAACAGTACGGAGAGTCCTCAAAAAATTAAGAATAGGGCTTCCCTGGTGGCACAGTGGTTGAGAGTCCGCCTGCCGATACAGGGGACACGGGTTCATGCCCCGATCCGGGAAGATCCCACATGCCGCGGAGCGGCTGGGCCCGTGAGCCATGGTCGCTGAGCCTATGCATCCAGAGCCTGTGCTCCACAATGGGAGAGGCCGCAACAGTGAGAGGCCTGCGTACCGAAAAAAAAAAAAAAATTAAGAATAGAACCACCAGATGATCCAGCTAACCCACCTCTGGGTATTTACCCAAAGAATGTGAAACCACTAAATAGAAAAGATATATGCACCCCTATGTTCATCACGGCATTATTTACAATAGCCAATATATGGAAATGACCTAAGTGCCCACCAGGGAATGAATGGCTAATGAAGAAATGGTATATATATATATATATATATATATACACACATATATATATACGCACACACATACATATATATTAGATATATACATAATGGAATACTACTCAGCCATTTAAAAAGTTGAAATCTTGCCATTTGCAACAACATGAATGGATTATATTATGTAAATGAAATAAGACAGAGACAGAAACACCAAATGATTACATTTAGATGCAGAATAAAAAACAAGCAAAATAATAATTAATGACCAAACAAAAACAAACAGGTAAATATGGAGACCAGAGAAGTGGCTACCAGAGATGAAGGGGCTAGGTGGAGGGTGAAATGGGTAAAGGGGATCAACTGTATGGTGATGGGTGAAAACTAATTTTTTTGATGGTGGGCATGATTTAATGTATACAGAAGTCAAAATATAATGTACACATGAAACTTATATAATGTTATAAACCAATGTTACCTTAATAAAAAATAAATTTTTTAAAAAATTTTAATTCAGAGGCTCATCAGGCTTTTTATGTGAGAGCTAGGATATTGTTTGGAAAAATTGAGGCTTAAGAACTGGAATAGGGCCATTGGATGGATTTAGATGACTCCAAACTCCTCAAACCTACTAAATCTCCTGGAGCAGTTGCATCAGTTATCAATTGCTGCATAACAAATTACCCTAAAACTTAGTGGCTTAAAATAATAAACATTATTATCTCATGGCTTCTGAGGTTCAGGAATCTGGACCCAGCATAGTGGCTGCTTCTGACTCAGGGTCTCAGAGGCTGTTATGAACCTGAAGCTCGGACTGTAGTCAGCTCCGGTTTAGAAGTGACAACCTTAGAAGTGACATTCGATTACTTTTTCCATATTTTGTTGTGAGTCACTATACCCAGTCCCCACACAAGGACAGTTGTGAATACTGAGAGGTGGAAAATATTGGGGCCACCTTCAAGGCTGCCTAGCAATAGAAGTCTCTTTTCTCTTGGCTGTGGTTACTCAAGTAGCCTCCACTTTTAAGGACCTCATGTAACAGAGTATCAAGTTACCTTTCCAGAGGGTGACTGTTCCCCTCATGTCCCCCTCTTTTTGCCCCTTATTTTCCCAGACAGTGGTGTGTTAGAACCAGCTCATACCAGCTCTTGAGAGCTGAGTGTGCATGTCATTTCCCAACTCCAGGTACAGAGACTTCAGGTTAGTAGTTTGAAAATGACCATGGTGAGTATTTACACTATGGAACTGTCAAATGCCACACGTCAGGTTTTTCAGAGGGCTGATTTGCTCGCACACTACTGCCCCAGACGTATAATAAAGTCAGATTCCATTATGCTTTAGAGGGAGAAGTACAGAGTCTGATCAGCTGGAAGATAAGGCCAAACGAATTGCAATATCATGCTAATATATATTTGCAGAAACCATGGTATTCAGTGTGGGAATGCATTCTAAGGCTGCTAGCCCGAGGCCTTTACATCAGGCCAAGAGCTCCTATGTGATTCCACTGACTGGGATTCCACACAGGATGCACCTGGGTAAACAGTTAGGCCTGGTTAGAGGAGACTATAGTTGGTTGATCAAAAACTGCCCTCGGGAGGCTTCCCTGATGGTGCAGTGGTTGAGAGTCCGCCTGCCGATGCAGGGGACGCAGGTTCGTGCCCCGGTCCGGGAAGATCCCACATACCATGGAGCGGCTGGGCCCGTGAGCCATGGCCGCTGAGCCTGTGCGTCCAGAGCCTGTGCTCCACAACGGGAGAGGCCACAACAGTGAGAGGCCCGCGTACAGCTTAAAAAAAAAAAAGAAAACTGCCCTTGGGGGCTTCCCTGGTGGCACAGTGGTTGAGAGTCCGCCTGCCGATGCATGGGACACGGGTTCGTGCCCCGGTCCAGGAGGATCCCACATGCCACGGAGCGGCTGGGCCCGTGAGCCATGGCCACTGAACCTGTGCATCCAGAGCCTGTGCTCCGCAACGGGAAAGGCCGCAACAGTGAGAGGCCCGCGTACCGCAAAAAAAAAAACAAAAAAAAACTGCCCTTGATGGAGCCCTGAAGTAAACTGAGTGTGCAATCAGCAAAATTCAGATGTAGGAAATGCTACAGGTAAAACAGCCCAAGTTCTTCAAGGAATAAGTTATGAGAAAAATAAAGAAATGGGTGGTGAATGTATAGATTTGAAGAAAACTGAAAGACGATCAACCCAAAAATATGGGCAAGGCTAAACTAAAACAGTAGGATGCACAATTGGGTGCTAAAACTCTAAAGAAACACAAGGAAAGCATTACTATAAAAATCAGGATAGCGATGCTTTCATGGGGAGGCAGTGGTTGTGAGTGGAATAAGGCACATGGAAGAGCTGAACGGAGGCTGCGAAAGTGACACCTTGACCTGAAGGGGTGATTACAAAGGTGCTTACTTTATAACAATTAATTAAGCTATACACGTGTTCTGTGTAATTTTGGGCATGTGTTTTATTTTACGATTCTAAAAAGTTAATACTAACATACACATATGATTATTGGCATGGAAAGAGTTCAGTCCATAACTCTTTACTGAAAACTCTCTCTGCCTTTGTAGATATTACTTAATGTGAGATGATAAACAGGTAAGTATGTAATACGAAGGGTAAGTGCTGTGAAGAAAATGAAGCAGATAAAGAGGTTGGAGAGTGATGGAGGCGAATATTTTAGATAAAGTTGTGAGGGAACTCCTACCTGAGTGACATTTCAGCAGAGACCTGATGGAGAAAGGAGGGAGCTGTCAGAAAGATGGAAGAATACTGCAGGCAGTGGAAACAGCAAGGCCTGGAGTGGGAGTGTGATGGAAGTGGTGGAGGAGCAGCAGGGAGGCCAGGGCTGCCAGACAAGAGGAAATGAGGGGAAAGGACTGGATGTGAGGTCCAGAGGTTCCCCGAGGCCAGATCTTATGCAGCCTTAAGGCTAACTTTTGAGTACTGGATGCAGATTTCAAAGCAGTACAAATCCGTTTTTTAGAGATGTGGTACAGTCCATTTTTGAAGTATATACTTATTTATATGAAACAAAATGTTTTTTAAAAATAACATCATCATCTCAACTTCGTTACTACCTATTCTATTCCCCTTGTAGTAAATTGACAGAACAGAGGCATTAACATAGCACAAGTTTCTTGCGCACAAAAAAAATATTACTACTGGGCTTCCCTGGTGGCGCAGTGGTTGAGAGTCCGCCTGCCAATGCAGGGGACGCGGGTTCGTGCCCTGGTCCGGGAAGATCCCACATGCCGCGGAGCAGCTGGGCCCCTGAGCCATGGCCGCTGAGCCTGCGCGTCCAGAGCCTGTGCTCTGCAACAGGAGAGGCCACAACAGTGAGAGGCCCATGTACCGAGAAAAAAAAAAAAAAAAAAGATTACTACCAACAGCATCTGCTAAGATGTCCAAATCAACCTCTCGGCTATCTTCAGCCAAGCAGAGAATAATGCTGCTTTTTAACTACTCCCTAAATCAAGTGTCTTTAACCACAGATTTGTTTTTAAAGCTAACTCTGCTGGAAAAATATCTTGGTTGGGGCTAGTTCATTTCTCTTATCTGTGTATTCAGTAGAACCATATGTAAATTATAACAGATAAGATTTGGGGTAAAAACTAGAAGGCATATCTTGATGACATATGGTATAAAATAGAGGGAAAGAAATTACTAAAGTAGCTTTTGTAATAATTTCTTCTGTCAAGTTTTAAGAATAAAATTGACCTAAGCCAATTTAGCCATTTCAGAATTGTCAGCTTCTCTTTGATGACTCTTGATGCCTCCAAAGATTAGAAGTAAGTGAGAGCTATAGGTCTCCTACCTCATGACCTCTCTACCAGGTAGACCATGATGAAAGCAAAATTTGGACTGAATTCTGTTCTACATACAAACTTTTTTTGCAAGATTCGTATACCCTGTTCACACAAAAGCTAAGATACCTGTGCAGTATTTCTAGCCAACCACATATTTCATAACCCATCAATTCTCCAAAGAAACATTATTTCAAATATTTCTTATGCTAATTAACGAACCATTGCAGATTTCGATAACAATATTTGAAATGCTGTGGTCAGTTATTTCTATAGTGTGGGTCCCTGAATAGTCTTTCAAATGCTAATTAACCACTCATGAAGTGTGTGTTTCCGATTAAAATACTTCAAATGTTCTAACCATTCCTATGATGTAGGTTAAACAGACACACACTTTGACATTACTCTGACTTACGCACTAAAGCTTTTTTTTTTTTTTTTTTTTTGGGTATGCGGGCCTCTCACTGTTGTGGCCTCTCCCGTTGCAGAGCACAGGCTCCGGACGCGCTGGCTCAGCGGCCATGGCTCACGGGCCTAGCCGCTCCGCGGCATGTGGGATCTTCCCAGACCGGGGCACGAACCCGTGTCCCCTGCATCAGCAGGCGGACTCTCAACCACTGTGCCACCAGGGAAGCCCCTAAAGCATTTTTTAAATGAATTAACCATTGATCTAACAGGATACAGCCTAGATTAATTTAGATAAAAGCCTCCTTGGGAAAAGAAAGGTTAACTAGCTGACATCCTGTGGTCTCCCTCTTCTTGGTCAGTGACTCTTGAACACCTTACAATATACCCTTGGGCAGCTTTCAGAGAGAGCTTTGTATTATCGCTATATGCAGCATGATAAAAGTAACAGTTTTTATGGCTGGCCATCAGAGGTCAGTAAACCCCTGCTTATTCAATATTTTCCATTTACCATCTTTTTTTTTTAGAACAAGAAGAGTTATAAATTAATTTACATGCAGCTTGGGAGAGTTTTCTCAATCTTTAAAGAAGTAAAAGAAATAACAATTCTCCAAAGAAATCTAGAAAATTCTTGACCCATGGGCAGAAGACCCTTTCCCCACTTCAACCGCCATCTTATGTACAGCTTAAAATTAAAGCTTCTAAAAAATTTTTTTAAATTAAAAAATTATAAAAAATTAAAGCTTCTGCATAAATTCTAACAGAGTACTCCTAGATTTAAAGCAAGGATTCAACCATCATCATTTCCATTTGCAGGGGATAAAAAGAGAAAGAAAAATTCAAACTAAAACTTTTAAAAGAATGTAGATTACTAAGCTAAAATATAATTCCTATTATTTGTATTCTTACATTAAGTTCCCAACTTTTAATTATTTTAGCTTTACAATGATCTTTGAGGTATGTAGAGAGGTATTATTTTCTCAGTTTTACAGAATAAGAAAGCAATACACAGCAGTATGCAACTAGCCTGAGGTCCAAAATCTGGTTCATAAACCAGAACCCTCAATATGTTTACCTTCTTTAAACTTCATTACAGGCTACCTTATATCTTTATTACAGCACACATATGCTTATTTATGTCCTTCTCTACAATGACAATGACAATGACATAGTAAACTCCTTTGGGGCAGGAATCCAGTCCCTTCTCAATCACCCCACAATAACTTGAAAGTTAATCAAGAAATTTAATTTGCTAACTAAATAACTAAATTGAATTTGCCTGGTCTCTGTGTCATCCCATAAACTCTGTAGGACACACACACACACACACACACACACCCCACACGCACACACACTGGTAGGCATCCCCTGAAACCTGGAGACACTGCTGGTTGCATGATAAGTCTGAACAACATCATAAAAAACCTGTCTATTCAACTCTAGACATACCAGCTATGTTTATTCACTAGAGCAGATCTTCAAACAAATTGATTTTGTACCCCAGCAACAAAAATATATAGGCATGCATCCCTAATATATAGATATGTATTTATAAATTACAAATATGCATATCTATTAATATTTATTTATATTTCAAAACATACTCAAATGGAAAAAATAAATATTATAAAATAAAGATGAAATAAAAATATGTTTAGGTAATTATATATTTTATTTCCTTTATAAGGACACAAAAATATTTTTTGATCTATTATTATAATAATATTCTATAATACCAATATGATTGAACTCTTACCTCCATGTTTATAATTTACTTATAAATTACAGATATTTAGGAACATTTCAACACACACACAAGAACAGAATTTTTAAATGACTGAAAGATATGGTAACGTATTTAAAATAATTCTGCATCATCTTTTTAGTGCCGCAAAAACACCTTCTTGTTCTCACATCATTTTTTTCTCGGATTATTGCAATTCAAAGGCTTGAGTTTATTTGGATACTTGGTTTAACAGCTATAGAAGTTAAAGAAGTAACCCCGCAAAAACATGCTATAATATTTGCATCCATTCATACGTCAAATAGTGTTTAATAATTTTGTATTTTATTATACAAGATTATATTATCAGTTTTTAATCTCATAATATGAAGAAATTCACACTAATAAAAAATAGTACTACCATTTTCTTGTAGATGACTCATGCTTGTACTATTAGTATTATAGTTTCTTATACTCTTTGTAAGAATCTCTTTACACCACTGGTCCATTGGGGAAGATTATCTTACTTAAGCCAGATAAAATAATATCTAATTCCCCTGCACTGTCATATGTCACAATGCACTGAAATAGAAGAAGGAGTGAGATAACACAGCCACTTGCGTGTGAGCCTCTTCCTGTGGGCGGACTCCTGCTCTGCTCTAAAAGTATCTCATCTACCTCCACAATTTGTGACCCTTTGACATGTGCACTGAACCGAGTGTCAATATATATATGAAATATTCTGAAAGCTTAAAGTCCTTTGTATAATTTTAGCAAAAAATAAATAGAAATACAAATATTTTCTTTTCATATGCCAATGGATCATTGTGCCCACACCTATGGCTGACACCCCCTTCCTATCCCCTGCTTTGGTGACCACTGCTAGAGGAGGGGTCCAGTTAAACATAGGACCTCCACAGTAGGGCCTCATGGGTCCACAACAGGGCCAGGCCCAACCAGAGGCAGAAAAAGTCACTGTATTTGTTTTCTACTGCTGCATAACTATAGTACCACAAACTCAGTGGCTTAAAGCAACATGCACTGATTATATCACACTTCCTGGGATAGGATTCTGGGCATGGCTTAGCTTAGGGTCCCCTGCTTAAAGTCCTCCAAGGCTGCAACTGAGTTATTGGCCGGGGTTGGGTTCTCATCTGGAGGCTGGGCTGTGGAAGGATCCACCTCCCCTCTCACACGGTTGTTGACAGCATTCAGGTCCTTATGACTGTAGGACTGAGAGCTTCTGGGTTTTGCTGGCTGTTGGGCAGAGGCTGCCCTTAGCTCCTAAAGCCTGCCCAGAGTTTCTTGCCACATGGGGTTCCTCAACATAGCTACTTCCTTCCTCACAGCCAGCTAGGGAGAGACAGAGAACCAGCAAGACCAGAGCTACAAATTTATGCAATGTAATCACATGATCATTAACTGATAATCATGTCCCTCCATCACCTGTGCCCTAACATTTAGAAGCAAGTCACAGGTGCCACCCAAACTCAAGAGAAAGGGAAAGACACAAGAGAATGAGTATTAGGAGGTGGGGATCTTGGGACCACCTTCAGAGTCTGTCTTGCCACCTCACTATCTGCTGTCAAAGAGGGAAAGATGCAAAAATAAATACTGAAAATAACTAGTTTTTTAAATGAGCTTAAGCTTAAAATCTATCTCATTGTAAAAGAGTTACCAGCTGAAGCAACTTCCAATTATATACACTTTAGAAGGCTAATGTTTCACAATTTTTTCAGAGCAGGGTCTTCTGTTGGCATCTGAGCACAAGCTCCTGCATTCTGTGTTATATTTCCTGGAACCCCTTGCCAAGAGGATTCTGAGTTACATTTCATCAGTGGGAGGCCTTCAGTCAAGGTCTGGAAGGCAGAAGGGGGGATGACAGACCCATCCTTGCACCCACGTTGTGTGGGCAGATATTATGTGGCTGTGAGGCTTTGCAGCAGCCTCCAAACATTTCCTTTGGTGCTCCCAGCAGGGGGGACCACCCCAAGTCCTCTCCTGCAATTCCTGCAACTTCCTCACTTTCTGAAAGTTAATGGCACACCTGATCATTAATGTCAGCTTTCCCTTACCTTCCCTTCTCCTGCCCTTTTGGCAACATCTAATTACCTGAATTCAAACCCCTCCCACTTGAATCTACACAGCAACTTCTGTTTTCCTGACTGAACCTTGACTCTACACAGGGTTAAAGTCCTTTTTTTTTTTTAATGTCGGTTCATTGGTTTATTTATTTATTTATTTTTGGCTGTATTGGGTCTTCGTTTCTGTGCAAGGGCTTTCTCCAGTTGGGGCGAACGGGGGCCACTCTTCATCGCGGTGCATGGGCCTCTCACTATCGTGGTCTCTCTTGTTGCGGAGCACAGGCTCCAGACGCGCAGGCTCAGTAGTTGTGGCTCACGGGCCTAGTTGCTCCGCAGCATGTGGGATCCTCCCAGACCAGGGCTCGAACCCGTGTCCCCTGCATTGGCAGGCAGATTCTCAACCACTGCGCCACCAGGGAAGCCCTAAAGTCCTTTTTAAGGCTCACCATATTGAATCCTCCTTGACTTACTCTCTGGCCCAGACATAAGTATTGTCATCAGTTTAGTGTTTGTCCTTCTGGATCACACACACACACACACACACACACAATATCTGGTATTGTTTTGTATGTTTTTCTAACACACAATGTATTGTGAGTGTTCTGGTCATCTACTGGTGTGTGACAAACCACACAAAAATTTACTGGTGTAAAAAACAACTAACATTTACTATGTTCACAATTCTGTGAGTCAGAAATGAGGGCAGGGCATAGGAGAGATGGCTCATCTTGCTTCACATGTCTGGGGCCTCAGTCTGGGTGGCTCAAAAGACGAGGGATGGCTTGACTAGGCCATATGTGCAGGACCTTGGTTTTCTCTATATGGCATCTGCTGGGACTGGGATGGCCAAGATGGCAGCTTCACTCACATGTCTGTTGCCTTGGCTGAGATGGCAGAATGGCTGAAATAGCAAGGATTGGCTGACATCTTCCTCTCTCCACACACAGCATTCTCAGGACAATTGCACTTCTTACATAGCAGATGATTTCTCCCCAGAGCAAGAGTTATAATAACTAGGTCTAAGAGACCCGGGAGGAAGCTGCAAAGCTTCTCTCAACCTAACCCCAGAAGTCCCAGAATCACTTGTGCCATATTCTATTGGTTAAGGAAGTTATTAAGACCATCCCGGATTCAAGGCGAGGGCAGGAAGAGACTCAACCTCTTGCTGGAGGAATGGCACGTGCATACAGGAATGGCACATGCATAAGATGGCGCCACCTTAGATACAAGTTACCACAGTGAATAGCATTTTGTAACTAGGTTTTCACTCAGCAATAAGTCTCGGAGAGCTACTCAAGTTGGTCCATATTTCATTTCTTCTAATTGCTGCATAACATTGCCTAAGACCATACCAAACTTTATTTAGATACTTGCTCCTTTAGGGACATTTAGGTGGTTTCCATATTTTTAATTTAAAAAATCATTCTTGAATGTATTTATTTTTGTTTATATTCCAGTACTTCTAAGGTTAATACTGAGAAGTGAAGTTATATTTTAGCATTGTAAGGTATAAACATATTTAATAGATACAATCAACCTGCCCTCTAAACTGGTTCATCCGGTTTATATTCCCCCATGAATGCCTGACAGTACCAGTTTCCCTCAGAGTCACTGGATACTATCAAATTTTTTAAATGTGTGCCAACTTGATTGGTGAAAAATGGTATCTCACTCTTTTTAGTTTTTATTGCTCTGATACTATGAATGCTTACTCACCATTGGGTTTGTTCTTCTGTGAATTGCCTATTCATATCTTTGGCCCATTTCTCCATTGTAGTTTCTTATGCTTCTATTTATTTAGGAAACTATTTGTCTATTCTGGATTCTAATCCTCTCTCTCTTACCGATTCACAGAAGATTTTGATGAAAGTCAGGATCCTGGCTACCTGGCTCAAATGAAGAGGAAGGCTCAGAGCTCTGACGCTCAAAGTCACTGCATCTACTTCATCTTTTAGCTGAAAGCTACATTCCAGAATCCCAAAGATTCTCCAGGCAAAATCCCATCCTTCAAGTTACAAATTATACTGTTGACAGCATCTTAAAGTATGCTTCTCAACCAATGGCCTCAGAATCACCTGGTACTTGTGAAAAATACAGATTCCTGGGCAGTGCCCCAGGTCAGCATCACCAGAATTTCATGGAGTGGGTCCTAGGAATATGCATTTTTAACTCTCTATTTACTACTAGTCACCACTAAAGTTTGAAAATCACTACTTTAAGCACAAGTCAGAAACTTATTCTAAGAGTGGAGGAAAGGAAGAGGTGATACTATGCCACCTTCTGATTTGCTATGGGAAGGAAAAATACAACCACATTATCCTGGAATCTCAGAGCTAGAAGCATCTCAAAGAACACCTGACCCAATCGTTCTTAAAGCTGCTTGGTGTCGGCATCACCTGCAGAGATTCACCCAGATCCACTAAGTCTGAAGGTCAGGTCAAACATCAGCATTTGTAAAATGTTATGTTCTATGTGAGGCACCGTGCATCAAGAACCACTAGCCTAATTCAAACCCTTTACTTTACAGAAAAGGAAACTCAGATCAAGTGAGTTTATATCATTTGTCTAGGGTGTTCCAGACACTAGCGGCCAAGAACTTAGCTGTCCTGACCAGATGTCCAGTGTTCTCTCTATTATTTAACAGTTCCTCTAGAAGGGCTGATTTTACTTGGAAAGGGTTAATGTTGGAAATACTTAGGTTAAAGTGTTTTCAGAATATTGGTAAATGTTCTTTTCTAAAAATCAATTCTGTACTTAGGTCTGTATTTATATAAGAACTAAAAGGAAAAGCTGCCAGACCTCTGACCGTAGCAGAATTACTGCAAGAAGCACAGCTATAATTACACATAAAGCTATTCCCATTATCTACTTTTTCCTCAAGCGGCTTTAAAAACCAAGCATCACACATCTATACATGTGTAACTGATCAGGACTTGAGTATTTGTATTTTTTGACCACGTCAAACTAGCATGTTCTCAGAGACAGGAAGTCATATAAAATATAATCAAGTATTACCATTTTCATTCATCCTTACTCATTTTTTCATTTTTCACTTTCTCTTTTCCTTGTGTTCTTGTTTATGTTATAAGATACCCTGAAAAACGCCCTGCATGTTTGAGGTGGATAAGCCTTTGGGAAGGAGGAATCCAGGTTCTAATCGTTAGTGTGCTCTAGTTGCAGCATACTAGACAATTCTTTCAATGTCCCCATCTTCTTTTTCTATTCTGCAAGATGGATGAGATAATCCATGCTCTGTTTATCTCACAGGATCACAGTGAGGGAAGAACTGTCAAAGCAGTTTACAAACATTAGCATTGTAGACATATGTCTATTATTATCATGATGTTCTTGAAATAAGGCAGACATTAAGTGTACGTATGACAAGTCCATTGGAAACCACACCCAAAGGAATTTCCTGAAATTGTATCTCTCAGATGTATTGTGTCTCACCCATGAGTTGCCCCAAAGGCATAATTGTATAGAGGCTACACAAAACTGGAAAAGTAATATTCTCAAAGAATATACAAATAAAGAGTCAAACATCCTTTTTGTTGGCTGCTAACTCCCTGTCTAAATAATCACCACTCCTTTCTTAAATTCTATGCCTTTGTCCCAGATCTTAACAGCCTACATTTTTCTTTTTCTCTTTCTTAATGTTCCCTTTTAGGTTTTCTTTTTCATCTCTGTCCTTCCCAACACACACAAAAACATAGTCCAAAAGGAAACACAGAACTACAAAAAAATTAATACCTAAGGCACTTATTTTAAAATTTTTAAATTGGATAACAAAATAGCATTTATCAAATAGGATAATATCCTACAATGGCAAGACCTCTTGTGGGTATTTTTTTGTCTTTTGGGGAAATAGGAAGGAAGAGTACATATCTTAACTGATTAGGAAAATAATCTGAGCTTACAGTAAATGGAAGAAATTATGTAAAAAAGACAGTATCACTAATCCAGAGATAATCATGTTCAACATTCTCACATTTGAAAAATGTGAAAAAATGGTATCGCATGGTATTTTCTTCCAGTCTTTCTTTTATAAAAATAGAGAAATATACTGGCACATGTTTCAAAATTAAGTGAAATTGTGCACACAATTTTGGGTACTCATCTTTTTTTATTTAATATTTTATCATGAATACTGTTTCTACCCTTTTTGCTGGTTTGTTTCTTGGTTTGTTTCTATCCTTATTTTTCATAATCACAATTTTAGTGGTTTTATTTTACTCCATTATATAGAAGAACCATAATGTAATTTTTTATTCTCTTATTGTTAGATGCATTAACATAATAATAACTACTATTTATTGAATACTTAGATGGTGCCTGTAATTGTGGCAATAACCTTATATACATTTTTTCCTCATAATAATTTTATTTTTTTCAGCAGTTTTAGGTTTATAGCAAAACTGAGAGGAAGGCACAAAGATTTCCCAAATACATGCTGCCCCTGCACATGCATAGAGACCCCCATTGTCAATAATCCCCTCCAGAGTGGTACATTTGTTACAGCTGATGAACCTACACTGACGCATCATAATCACTCAAAGTCCACAGTTTATATTAGGATTCAAACCATCATATTGTACCCTTTAATACCTGTTTATTAATTTTGTATAGTTACTACCTCAGTTAATATGACCACCCTATAGAATAGGTATATGATCCCCATTTTACAGAAGAGGAAACGAAATTTCAAAGAAGTTAAGCAGTATTTAGGAAGCAGAACCAGATCATGAACCCAGGTATGCATGACTCCAGTGACAGTGCTCTTTCTACTGGACCATACTGCTCTTCAAGAAGCAAGGAATTCAGGTGAAGAGTTACCCTTTATTCATCAATTATACCTCAATAAAGCTGAGAAAAAATACATACTTTGCAAAAAGTCTCCTGAGTTGTCATTTAATTAAACTACTTACTTCTTTGGTAGCTATGGAAAAGTAAAATTTAAGTGGCATACCTTTATAAAATAGCTCATAATTGGCTTGTTTTACTATGCTATTTGTATCAAAGCATAGTGCATTACAGAGAATCCATTTATATGTTTGTAAAATTCCTGTTTCTCTCTAAAATAACAAATGCCATGGATATCCAGGAGAACTATCTTCCCATAATTAGAAAAGGAGAGGAGGGGAATAAGAGTCGCCCGTTGTATGTAAACTTTCTCTCAGAAGAGCCTCTAGCTAACTCCACTATCAGCAGCTACTTAAACATTGATAGAAATGAAGCCACCCTAGGCTGAAAAATAATGGAAAAGAGGGTTGAAAAAGATGGAAAATACAACCTGCTTTCATCTTAAGAGAGCTAGGTTATTGCCTCTTAAATAAAAGAATATGTGTTACAAAAGGGATGTAGCTGTTGAGTATTTGATCTCCTAACCTCCTAACATTTCATATTGGAAAAACAAAATTGATGCCACGGGTAGTAACGACGTGGAGCAAAATGAAAACTGTGGAGTATTTACTGGGCAGAAAGTAAAAGAATAAAAAAGAATATGGCAATATTTTAAAGGGACAGTCCTTAGAAGAATAAGATTTAATGGGCTTCATGTCATGGTGGGATTGGTGAAATCTCCCTGCATAGTCATTACAACAAACTGCAATCCAAAAGCTGACTTTCTTTCTTTTTGGATGGGGGTATTCATGTTCAGTCTGTTTAATCAACGTAACAAAGAATATACAGGTGCTTTTATGAATAAGAAAGAAACTTATAGAGAGGGATCCTTGGAAAACCACGACAGAGGAGAACATGTTAGCGTATTTCCAAAGAGCATCTGGTGGCTTGAAAGGAAACAGACAAGGTTTATGGACTGTAATAGCTGCCCATCTGCAATGAGAGGCATCCAAGAAATTACTTGTTTTGTTTGTTTGTTTGGTAGGTAATGCAATTTCTGTGATAAGGATCCCCATTTGTGAACTTTAGGATAGCTCATAAAAGGTAAGTAAGAATGGAAAAGCATGCGAATTTGAGACATCTGTCTTTGAACCATCTTAAGACTGGCTAACAGACTTGTACCTTCAGGGCAGATTACACAAATAATAGGGCACCTAAAGAAGCATCCAAGGGTCAAAACTGCAGAGAAACAGAAAGCTTCTGAAAGGAGTCAAGGTTTTTCAGGGACTCTTCACCTGAATTGCTTGCTTCTTGAAGAGCAGTATGGTCCAGTGGAAAGAGCACTGTCACTGGAGTCATGCACACCTGGGTTCATGATCTGGTTCTGCTACCTAATTACTGCTTAACTTCTTTGAAATTTCATTTCCTCTTCTGTAAAATGGGGATCGTATACCTATTCTATAGGGTGATCATATTAACTGAGGTAGTAACTATACAAAATTAATAAACAGAAACCTCAGTTAAATAGAGTAAGGTGATCAGAAGGGGAAGCTCTCATGTCCTGTGACAATACAGAGCCCAAATGCAAGAAAGACTCTTCTTTCTTGGCAAGGACTCAGCTAATGAAAAGCCATGGACTCTGTGTTTACTATAGCCCACCCAACTTCCTTTTCCCCTCTGTAACAGCCTTCTCCTTCCCTTGCTGGGGGAGGGAGGGGGGATCTTGCACATGGCTCACCCTGGTTGCAGACCCCAAATTGCAATTCTCTGCTGATCTCAAATAAACCCCTCTTTGCTGGAGAAACATCTGGCAGCCTATTTATTTTGGGTCAACACAACCATGGACAAAGTACCTAATATATAGTCCATGTCCAATAAAGGTCACTATTATTATTAGAGGCAAGAAATAATAGACTCCTGAAATGTTTAAGCTGAAGCCCCCTTTGGTGATCACTTAGCGGAACATCAACGTTGTCTAGAGAAAGCTGAGAGCCAGGGAGGGTTACAGACTTGACCCTACCACCCTTGAGCTTCAGCGGCGTTCAAACGACTCCTCAAAGCCCCAGCAGTTCCACAAAGTCTGCTCAGGAACCTGCCCAGAGGGTGGAGAGAGAGGACAAAGATGACCCCCTATCCCACCTCAACACAGCCACTTCACTTTTCTCCCTTGTGTGTGTTGGACGTTCATGTAAATCTTTGTTTAAAGATGGAGTATCATGGCCAAAGAGATGTTAGAGAAACTGTTGCACTGGGCTGCCAGCCCATTTGAGAAACCTAAGTGAACACCTGATATAAGAGGGAAGTATGTGCCCCATTCCAGAGCCATGGGACCTGGGAGAGCTCGTGTCACTGTGTGGTGGTTGAAGCATATGTCCCAGCAAAAGCTGTGAGGGTCCCTTCCATGCCCAACATGGCACGCACACACCCGCCCCCCTAAGCCTGCCTCAACGCCATGATCACTCAGGAACACATCTGCCTTCACTGACATTAATCAGAGGCACAGGAGCCAAGAACTTATCTGCCAGGATCAGAGAGAACACTCACACTCTGTGGGGGCCTCAGAGACATATGATAACTAGAAGTAAAGAGGAGAGGCTAAAGTAGTCTCCTCCCTGGCCCTGGACACCAGATCCTCTCTGTGAAACAAGACTGGGAGGGGGGTCTCAGGAAAAACGTGGTTCTTAAATTGTACAAGCTAGTGTGACCCAAGCCAGGTTTTACACAAAGCTAATGGTCTCAGAGTTAAATAACAACTTCATCTTTACTGTATTAGTCAGAGTTCTCCAGAGAAACAGAACCAATATGATGTATGATGAGAGAGATTTATTTTTTTAAATTGCTTCATGAGAATGTGGAGTCTGGCAAGGCCAAAATTTGTAGGGCAGACCAGCAGGCTGGAAATTCCAGAAAGTGTTGATGTTGCATCTTGAGTCAGAAGGCAGTCTGGGACTTCCCTGGTCATGCAATGGTTAAGAATCTGCCTGCCAGTGCAGGGGACATGGGTTCGTTCCCTTGTCGGGGAAGATCCCACATGCCGCGGAGCAACTAAGCCCATGTGCCACAACTACTGAAGCCTGTGCGCTCTAGAGCCTGCAAGCCACAACTACTGAGCCCATGTGCCACAACTACTGAAGCCTGTGTGCTCTAGATCCTGTGAGCCACAACTACTGAAGCCCACACGCCTAGAGCCCGTGCTCCACAACAGGAGAAGCCACCACAATGAGAAGGCCGCACACCACAACAAAAAGTAGCCCCCGCTTGCTGCAATGAGAGAAAGCCCATGTGCAGCAATGAAAACCCAATGCAGCCAAAGAACAAAAAAAAAAAAAAAAAAAAAAACCCCACAAGAACAAAAAACAAACTCTGCTAAAAGAAAAAAAATTAAAAGGCAGTCTGGAGGCAGAATTCCTCCCTCCTCAGAGGAGCTCACTCTTTTCTCTTAAGACCTTCAAGTAATTGAATGAGCCCACCCATATTACCGAAAATAACCTGCTTTACTCAATATCTACTGATTTCATGCTAATCACATCTAAAAAAACACATGTTCACAGCAACATCTGGACTGGTGTTTGACCAAACCACAGGGATCTATAGCCTAGCCAAGTTGACAGGTAAAATTAACCATCACAGTTACCATGTGAAGACAGGAGATGTCTGGTTATTGGTAGATATTTGTGCTTTTTAAGTATTATTTACCTATGCATGCTAGGTTTTTTGTCTTTGGTCCTTATCCACACATGCTAAGGCAGCATTTGAATTACTATACTAGTTAGCTGTTGCTACATAAAGACAACCACTCAGAAACTTAGTGGCTAAAAGCACCAAGTACTAGCTTCGTTCACAATTCTGTGGGTCAGCACTCTCGCCGGGCTCAGCTGGGCAGTTCTAGTCTTGGGTGGATTTACTCATATGAGGTCAGGTGCTGGGTAAGTCAAATGCTTCAGGGACTGGGACGGCCCATCTCTGCTCCATACGGTCTGCCATCCTCCATCAGGCTAACTCAGGCTTGTTCATCCAGAGGAGACAGGGGTCCCTAAAGACAGCAAAAGCATGCCAAGGCCTCTTGAGGCCCCAGCTTGCAAGGACTGGAGAGATAGGGTTGCCTCTTCATTGGAGATGCTGCAAAGTGGCACTGCAGAGGGCACAGCTGTAGGAATAATTGTAGCCATTTTTGCAAACCAACAATTTTCCAGAGCTCCCCTCAAGAAAAGTATCAACGAGCCCCTCAATGCCTGACACATAATGCAAGGTCAAGGACTATGCTATCCCTTCCCAATCCTTTTAGTCATCATTTTGAAAGCAATTCAAGTGTTCACAAATACAGGCAGGCTACTGTTGACCAGAAAGACAGACACTGCCAGATATTTCTCCAGCAAGGATGGCTTTATTCGAGATCAGCAGAGAATTGAGACTGGAGACCTGCAGCCATGGCGAGCCACGTCACGTCACCCCGCAGCGAGGGAAGGAGAAGGCTTCCGGAGAGGGGAAAGGGAGTTGCGGGGACAGGGGCTACAGTAAACACAGAGTCCAGGGCTTTTCATTGGCGGAGTCCTTGTCAGGAAAGAAGAGGAGGCTTTCTTCTTCCTTGTGGGCTCTGCTATCATCACAGGGTACGACGCTCCCTGCTGCTCCCGCTCTGGTCTCCCCATTCTGTTTAATTGAGGTTTCTGTTTATTAACTTTTTACACTATCATTTCTGATTCAGACCATTATCCTGTGCTATTCTCTCCACTGGGAGTCCTAGAAAGGTGGGAATAGAAAAGAAATTGAGAGAACTTTTGTCTATACCCTGCACCCCAAAGCACTATCATTGGAGATATTCTATAAAGGTGAATATTTCCCTTCTAAAGAACAGAGTTTTTTTGTGGCTGCGTTGGGTCTTCGTTGCTGTGCGCGGGCTTTTCTCTAGTTGCGGCGAGCGGGGGCTACTCTTCGTTGCACACAGGCCTCTCATTGCGGTGGCTTCTCTTGTTGCAGAGCACGGGCTCTAGGTGCACAGGCTTCAGTAGTTGTGGCACGTGGGCTCAGTAGTTGTGGCTCGCAGGCTCTAGAGCGCAGGCTCAGTAGTTGTGGTCACGGGTTTAGTTGCTCCGCCGCATGTGGGATCTTCCGGGACCATGGCTCAAACCTGAGTCCCCTGCATTGGCAGGCAGATTCTTAACCACTGCACCACCAGGGAAGCCCAAGAACAGAGACTTTTAGTCATTCCTAAGCATCTGAGTGTCTTATAAACAACTGTTGCTATTCCTCTAATATTGCTCAACCTTATTTCTTTATTGTCCCCACCCCAAGCCTTTCTAATCATCACCCTCATGAAATTTTACTACCACAGATACACTGTATCCCTTGCTTTACACATAAAAAGAGTATGGTATGTTTAGTCCCCCCATTTCGCCCCACTGGGGATGAGCTCTCCCTTGTTGGGAATATGTGCTCAACGTTCTCGTAACAGCTTCTTCTCCAGGCCCTGACCATCCCTGCCCTCCCTGCCATGCCCCCAAATCAAGCCAGGGTTTGCCTATATTCAGCTTTAATCATCAGTCAGGGGCTGCTGACACCAGTGGAAATGTCTTCACATGACAAATAATAAAAAGAGGAAGACAGGAGAAAAAACCAAGTGGAATTTCATAATAAGGCCTTAACTGACAGGGACAAGCCAAAGGGGAAAAAAATCACCAGTTATGACTGAAGAATGAATCACTATCCAGAACTATCAAACCCCAAAACAAAATCCATGCCCACCCTTGTGGAAACTCAAGATATGGATTGCTTTCAAACCAATACGTATTGGTTTGAAATACGTATTGCTTTCAAACCAATATGGTTCCATGTTTTCCTGCTCTTTCTTCTTTTGTGTGTGTGTGTGCATGCGTGTGCCAGTGTACGTGCATAATGGAGCAATTAAGCATAAATTAGGTATTAGTTGGTATTTCTTCCTGATGTGTTCAGAATCTTTCCAATATCTTTTACTTTGTTAAGCTCACTCAGTAACATGTTCCAGCCAATCTAATTTCCAGAAGCAGTGTTTTTGTTGACCTCCAAACTTATTAATTTTCTATTACCTTGTTAAATCTCTAAAAAAGATTCCTTAGGAAATGACATATTGAACAAAACCTCCAAGAACGTGCTAAATTTGCACTTGACATATAATCAAGAAAATCCAGTACCTGTATTGTGTATATTTGAAAACATAATTATACCATGGCATAATAAAAAAAAAATCTAACCACAGGTAATTAGTGTGCCTATACTCTGATTTTGTGAATGAAGTGATTAAAGCACCTTCCCAGAATGAATTTCGAGGAAATTATTTGTAGACTGGTTCTTTTTGGTACGTATGATCATCTGTTTTTGAGTTGGACATTATTTTCTCTTATTCTGGCATTTTAAGCTGAATTATTTGCCTAATTTTCCCCAAAACAGGTATTGTTAGGAATTAAATTTAAAGAACAATGACAGGAACTTCCCTGGTGGTGCAGTGGTTGGGAATCCACCTGCCAATGCAGGGGGCGCAGGTTCGATCCCTGGTCTGGGAAGATCCCACATGCCATGGAGCAGCTAAACCTGTGAGCCACAACTACTGAGCCTGCGTGCCACAACTACGGAAGCCCACGCGCCTAGAGCCCATGCTCCGCAACAGGAGAAGCCACCACAATGAGAAGCCCGCTCGCCGCAACTGGAGAAAGCCCGCGTGCAGCAATGAAGACCCAACTCAGCCAAAAATAAATAAATAAACAAATTTATAAAGAACAGTGACAAAATAAATTCATCCAATGCAAGCTATATCCTTAGACCACTAAACAACATGATTCTCTGTACCTTCAAAGACTGAGAGAATCTTAAACCAGGAGCCAGAGATTTCATGGCTAAGAAGGATTGGGTTAACTGCCCTGAACTTCTTGAAGCACTAAGTTCTCAGTTTGATTCCCTCGCTCTTTGGGCTGGAGTAAGTGAGGTGCTTGGTACGTTCACTGTGAAGTTTGTGCTTCACTGGGCTTTAAGCAATGACTGATAGGGAATCAAATATGGTTCCAATTCAAAGTGTAAAAAAAAAGAAAAAGAAATGTGAAAGGAACAAGGAAACCAGCACTCACATCACTGATAGGAATGGAATTTGCTACCACATGTCTAGAGGGTAGGTGGCAGAATACATCAAAAGCCTAATGTGTGCATGCCCTATGATGCAGCAAATGGACTTCTAGAAATGTATTCTAAAGAACTAACGATGAACACAACATTGTAAAGCCACTATACTCCAATAAAAATTAATTTAAAAAAAAAAGAGGGACTTCCCTGGTGGCACTGTGGTTAAAACTCCACACTCCCAATGCAGGGGGCCTGGGTTTGATCCCTGGTCAGGGAACTAGATCCCACATGCATGCCTCAACTAAGAGTTTGCATGCTGCAACTAAGGGGCCCACCTGCTGCAACTAAGACCCAGCACAACCAAATAAATAAATTAATATTTTTTTAAAAAAAGAACTAACAATGTATGTGCCCAAAGATGTACTATAAGAATAATAATTGCAGAGTTATTTATGATTTATTATAAGCCCCTAACTATCTACTAGAGGGAAATAGTTAAATAAAGAGTGGTGGATCCAAACATTTCCTTACAAAAACAGGTAACAAAACTACATTGAAATATCAATTGTAAGTGAACTAGTCTAGTCAGAAAATGACAAATACTATATGATTCCACTTATATGAGGTCTCTAGAGTAGTCAAATTCCTAGAGACAGAAAGTAGAATGGTGGTTGTCAGGGGCTGGGAGAGGGGAGAACAGGGAGTTATTGTTTAATGGGTATAGAATTTCAGTTAAGAAAGGTGAAAAAGTTCTGGAGATTGGTTTCACAACAATGTGAATGTACTTAAATGTACACTTAAAGATGGTCAAGATGGTAAATTTTATACTATACATGTTTTACCACAATTAAAAATTTTATATCTTAAAGATGGTATTATGAGTAGTTTAATTTTTCCCCATTTTGTTTGTCTGCATTTTCTAAATATTTTCTATAAATGTATTTTGTTTATAATAAAGGGAAGCCTAATTATATGAAAAAAAGAAAACCCATTCCATCTCTAGCTAACATTATTTTTAGTGGCTAATAACTCTGCGTGACAAAGAAGGATTTTGGTCACTGATCCTGCTGAACATATTTTCTTTACCTGGAATGCTCTCCCTGCCACACACCCCCATATTTGCCTACAAAAGACATACACAGTCTTCAAGACTCAAGTTGAGTCCACCTTCCCTAAGAAATCTTCCTATATGACCTCAGTGACAATTCTTTCCCATTCTCACAGCATCTGTAATAACAATAAAAATACTTAATATTATTAGGTGCTTAATATGTAACTAGCACAAAGATTAAGATATTATTTCACCTCCTAATAATGACATTTAAGTAGGTGTCATCATCCCCTTTATACAGATGAAACTGAGGAAGAGACACAGAGGAAACTGAGAAGAGACACAAAATATCTTGAACTGTAAAAGAGATTACCATCTATGTCTACCTGTTCCAGAACCCACATTCCTATACTGCCTCTCATATCTTGCAAGGCTATGAAGAATGCTGTGCTGGCTTCCCTCATCTTCTGAAACAGAATTTTCAACCAATATCTAGCAGGATGATATTTTTGAAATATTTTTTTTTCCTTTCTCCCATTCCCATCTGCAGAGATGCTAGGTTGTGAGCTCCTTGCCACTGACCAGAGATACGGTAGATCCAAAAGTAGAACATGGATGAAAAGACTCTTCCTGACTGTGACTTCTGAGGACTCCAGGAATGACAAGATGTTTGCAATTGGCTTCATGAAAAGCAGCAGGTCTTCCCTCCATCAGCAACCCCATACTCCCACTCACCCATCCTTTTAAAAAGGAACAGAGGAAGACGGAGCATCAGGAGAGAAGGGAGAGCAGAGACCTGGGTGGGTATCTGTGAGAGGGGCCCAACATCCCACTTCCCATGTTGGAGTTAGGGTGAGTGAGTGATTGTGGTGCCTATCTGAGTAGACATGGATCACAGAGAATTTCAGAAAAATTACTGTGCCCCAGAGGGTTATAAATACCTCAATTATAGCACTAAAGGAGAGAGAGGCTTTGGTTCTGAAGGGGCCACAAAAAGAGGGGCTTCTAGATGGTGACCAACCAAGCTCATCCCTTGGGTTGGGCAACAGCCCAGACCTCATACCAGGAGGAAGTCATGGCCTCATCAAAATTTGGTGTTATTGTACACTGTCTGGGATGTGCTTCAAAATAATCTAGTGTAGGACAGATATGGGTGAAACAACCACTTATGATTGTTGTAGCTGGGTGATGCATACTTGAGGTTCACTTTTCTTATTTTTGGATATGTTTAATAAAGTTTTTCATAATTTTTAGAATTTTAACTTTCATATTTCTGCCTTTAGTCATATCTCAGAAGTCTTAGAGATACCAGCAATGAAGCTCCTTTCCAACTGCAATTATCTTGAGCTTGTCTGCCCCACACTGGTTGAGTTGCCCTAGACCCTACTCACTTCTAAGGAAGACATTGCCAGTATAGATCAATGCAAGGACTGATGGGACAATGTATATTTCATTGACACCTGCATCTTACTGAGAATTCATTCCTTCTTTCTCTCCTTCCAAGGCCTTGGGCCTTACTATATAAGCTCCCTGGAATTTGTTAGATGCACTCCTAGGAGGAAGGTATGTATCACAAATTGAGACTGCATTTCTAAGTAACAGAAGCAGAGTTAAAGGGAAATAAAGTTATATTTCTTATGCCTGAGCCTATGCTTTAAAATTCTTACTTGCTAAAATATTTTCAAGGTGCTCACTATACACTACCACTGCCTAGTAAGTAGCCAATGTCTGATTCCACTGGTTCTAATCAAACACATACAAAAGTATATACATGCCATACTTCATATACAAAGATGAAGTGGTTGATGTATCATCTAAAGGCATTTAGTGTTAGTAGAGATTCCTGGTTCCTGAGGAAGCTCTATCGGGTTTAAGCTCCACCAAACAAAAGCCATTTTGTAATAATGCTTGTCTTACTTCTGTCAGCAGACCGTTCTCTAAATTAGCTTAAATTTTTAAGCCTTACTTGCAAAGCTTTCTGATAAAATCTGGTAATAACAAAACAGTTTGAATTTAAGCACCAATTAGATTTTGAAATGAAAGGATGAGATTGTTTTTCAACCCTATACTTTAAAGGATGAACAGGTCAGGCTTCCCTGGTGGTGCAGTGGTTAAGAATCTGCCTGCCAAAGAGACATGTACCAAAATGTTCATTGCAGCGCTATTCACGATAGCCCGGAGATGGAAACAACCCAAGTGTCCATCATCGGATGAATGGATAAAGAAGATGTGGCACATATATACAATGGAATATTACTCAGCCATAAGAAGAAACGAAACTGAGCTATTTGTAATGAGGTGGATAGACCTAGAGTCTGTCATACAGAGTGAAGTAAGTCAGAAAGAGAAAGACAAATACCGTATGCTAACACATATATATGGAATTTAAGGAAAAAAATGTCATGAAGAACTTAGGGGTAAAACAGGAATAGAGACACAGACCTACTGGGGGTGGGCTTGGGGATATGGGGAGGGGGGGCTGTGATGGGGCGGGGGAGAGGCATGGACATGTATACACTGCCGGGCGTGGGGTGGATGGATGGTGGGGTGTGGCCGCGTGGCGCGGGGGGATCGGCTCGGTGCTTTGTGGCCGCCTGGAGGGGTGGGATGGGGAGGGTGGAAGGGAGGGAGACGCAGGAGGGAGGGGATGTGGGAACAGATGTATATGTATGACTGATTCACTTTGTTGTAAAGCAGAAACCAAAAAAAAAAAGAATCTGCCTGCCAATCTGCAGGGGACATGGGTTCGATGCCAGGTCTGGGAAGATCCCACATGCCGCGGATCAACTAAGCCCGTGCGCCACAACTACTGAGCCTGCGCTCTAGACCCATGAGCCACAACTACTGAGCCCGTGCACCACAACTACTGAAGCCCATGTGCCTAGAAGCCATGCTCTGCAACAAGAAAAGCCACCACAATGAGAAGCCCGTGCACCACAACGAAGAGTAGCCCCCGCCTGCCGCAACAAGAGAAAGCCTGTGCACAGCAACGAAGACCCAACACAGCCATAAATAAATAAGTAAATAAATAAGTAAGTAACTAAGTAAGTAAGATGGATGGGTCATTTTGTTTGGGCATCCCAGATTCTAAATGCCTGACTGCTCTTGATATAAGTCAGGACTATGTTAGCTACCCCATAAAAGAGGTGTTTCCAGGGCAGCCTGAGGCAACAGGCTGCATATTTGGGGCCTGCAGCTGCTGTCATACCTGCTAAGACCCACTGGAAGAAGACCTGCTTTTCCTAACAGAATGGGGACTAAAGTCTTCCCAGTTTCCTTGGATGCCCACCAGGAACCAAGACAACATCCCCCTTTCCACTGTCTGCAGGTGCTGGTATCTGAGGGTGAGAAACCATAACCCTTTACTCCCACTGCTGAATTTCCCCTTTCCCCCCTGCTAAGTCTAGGGAGGACAAGAGGCAGCACTGAGGCTTGCATTTGTTTCTCCCCGAATCTTTGAATCTGTACACTCAGTCTAAGGTCCACTTTTTTATAAGAGGGAGTTGTTCCTGGTCTCACTCTTGGACTCTGACCAAACACAAATAGGCTTTGCATTGTACCTCTAGTAGTGGTCATGGGCTACACCCACCCATGTGTACATTTATTGACTTTACTCTCCACGTGAACTATAGATTGTATTTACAAGATGGCCAGCTTAGGTCAGGACTTTCATCTTTTGCAAATGAACAAATAAAGGTGATTGGTAAAACGATTTTGTGGCTTTCTAGCTCTGTGACGCTTGTTAGGTTTTTTAATCAGTCTGGGCTTTGGTTTCTCCATAGGTAAAGTGGACCTAATACTATCCATATTATTATAAATGTATTTAGAATACTTAACAGTGTCTAGCATATAGTAAGTGCTCAATAAATGCTAGCTCTAATACACAAATGTGCCCAGAAAATGAAAGGCACCAAACCAAGTTAAAATCTCCACATCTAGGGACATGGTCAAAAACAAAAACAAACCCCAAAACTCAAAGGTGGAGAAATACCATATTCTTTGTGTTATTTCTGACTGACACAGTGTGAGGCTCCCCCGGAGAAAGCAGAATAGGGAGCTGCAGCTGGCATGAAAGTTGAAGGTCAGGACAAGTTAAACACTTTACACACGGCCTGTCATAAAAGATGTACTCCTTTTATGAAAATCTAAAGAACACCAAAAATATTAAACTGGACTGATCTGCAATGTCAGTGTGTGTGTGTGGATATGTGTGTGTGTCTGTATGTTAAGCTGAATTGAGTTGTGTACTTTGCTAATTGCTTTACATATACAGTCAGCCCTCCGTATCTGCAGGTTCTGTACCTGGGATTCAACCAACTGCAGATGGAAAATATTTGGGAATAAAAAATTCCAGAAAGTTCCAAAAATCAAAACTTGAATTTGCCCCACCAGCAACTATAGCATTTATATTGTATTACAACTATTTACATAGCATTTACGTTGTATTAGGCCTTATAAATAATCTAGAGATGATCTGAAGTACACGGGAGGATGCGCATAGGTAACATGCAAATACTATATCATTCTATGGGCCTTGAGCATCCATGGATTTTGGTATCCACAGGGGGTTCCGGAACCAATCCCCCACAGATACCGAGAGAAGACTGTATAATACAACCAACCCTCATTTAAAAACCCTTTTCAGGGCTTCCCGGGTGGCACGGTGGTTAAGAATCCGTCTGCCAATGCAGGGGACACGGGTTCGAGCCCTGGCCCAGGGAAGATCCCACATGCCATGGAGCAACTAAGCCCGTGTGCCACAACTACTGAGCCTGTGCTCTAGAGCCCGCAAGCCACAACTACTGAAGCCCGCGCACCTAGAGCCCATGCTCCACAACAAGAGAAGCCACCGCAATGAGAAGCCACCGCAATGAGAAGCTTGTGCACTGCAACGAAGAGTAGCCCTCACTCGCCGCAACTAGAGAAAGCCCGCACGTGGCAACGAAGACCCAACGCAGCCCAAAATAAATAAATTAAATAAAAAATTTTAAAAAATAAAAAATAAAAACCCCTTTCAGGGAATTCCCTGGTGGTCCAGTGGTTAAGGCTTGGCGTTTTCCCTGCTGAGAGGCCGGGTTCAATCCTTGGCCGGGGAACTAAGATCCCTTTAGCCGCACGGCACAGCCAAAAATAAATAAATAAACAAAAATTAAAATTAAAAGGAAATAATAAAAATAAAAACCCCTTTTAACATCAACATCCTCAAAGAGCGAGAGCTGGGATACAAACCCCTGAAGTCAAACACGAACTCACACACCCAAGCCCTGTGTCATGTGGTTCCCTGCCTCAGTGTTTTGCCTTATAGTTCTTAATAACTTGGAAGCTCCCAAACCTGACCTTATGCATCCAGCAAAATGAATAACAAGGTAAGAACTTGGCCTACACCTCAGTAATGCAAATTTAGTAGATATAAATGACCTGGCCATCCCATGCAACTCTACTGTTGCCCTTAGTTGCTTTTGCTCTGGAGGTGAATGACATCATCTTCTAGACATATAGCATGACATGGGACAACCTCGAGCACAAAACAGCAGTCACAGAAGTTATTCTCTGCCTGAAAGAAGCACAGGGGCCCCTCTTCCCCTGATCAAATTTCTACCAGCGAGCAAAAAGCTACACTCTTTTTCTCCAAAGAATAAAAAGATACTGAATTCCTACCCTGTGTCTTTTATATGGAAATGATTGAGGTATTCTGCTTTCTTTGAAAGTTTCTGATTGCAGTATCTGGAGTCTCTTCTCTTTCAATGACTGAATAGCATATGTCTGACCTGTCTTTTTACTCAAAACCTAGTCCTGTTTGTCAGCTTCCATGTATGCTCAAAATGCACCAGTCCTCCAATTTCAGTTGGAAAAAAAAAAGTGGATAGGGACAAGTGTTCATTAAACCAAGACATTTTTATTTCTTCTTAGGCGTGTGTCCTGGAGCTACAGTGTTGGTAACAATTCTCACTGTGGAAAAAAATAATCTTATTCGAAGAGTAAATAATACATTAGTTGACTCTGTTGCCAGTAGATTCCTAGAGTAAATTTTTGATTGAAAGAGCAGGTTCTGATGTCAATCCCTGGTCCCACACTATGTACCAGTGCATGTCATCAGGTGAGATTCTACTAGTAAGTTCCAGTTTTCCCACCTGTGAAATGGGGTCTTGATGATGAAGAGTGTTCTTAACACATAAGGTTCAATTGAGGATTAAACAAGACCCTCCACGTACCTGGCCTAACACAATGTCTGCCACATATAGGTGCTTGATACATATGAGCTGTTATGATTAATCATTTGAGAAAAATTATCCCCAAAATTCTCATTGTATTTCTTTTTCAGTTAAATCTAGTTTAGGTACTTTGAGATGCTGGTGTGTTTCCTCCATTCAGACTGCTCTTTTGTTGATAACGTGTTCTGACTCCAAAATCATAGCCTTACTCATTACTGAAGGTGTAGTTTTTCTGTGGGTTTTGTACAATAATCAGCCAAATAGGACCCTTAGTGACTATAATAAAATGGTGAATTAAATTTTCTCCTTAGTTGGAAAAAATTATTTGTTTCTATCCACGTAGCTTAAAACTTTTCTGAGATAAATCAATTTGTTTTTATTTCTAAATACTTATAGTCTGCCTAAGATGGTTGGAAAGAACACAAGATTTGAGTCACACAGATTTGGATTTGAATTCTGTGCCCATAATTTACCTCACCTATAAATAAATCTAGAATTCGAGATGTGGCTGTCATTTTTCTTCAAGTGAGGGTGATAAGGCCAAAAGAAATACCTCAATTTTAGAGGGTTATGGGTTTTTTTAACTTTCAAAATGAAATACAGATCCATCTAGAAGTAGAGATAGGGTAGAATATGATTCCAAAAACATCAGAAAGCAAAAGGGTAACATACCCAAAAGTATAAAAAGAAACTATGTGGAATAGTTCAGATTTTAAGCACAAACATTCCGAATAAGAATGAATAATTTAGTGGCAAAAAATATGAATAAATGAATAAATAAGCTCTCCCTATTCCCTACATCAGTAAAGGGATATTTCTCAGCCTTTCTTTCCATGTGCTCTGAAAAATGTAACATATGAGATGCTAGCCTTACTGCAACATTGATTTCAGTGATGGTGAAAAAGCCAAGAAAAACAAGCAAACAAACAAGTAAATTAAATTACTGCTTGAGTTATCAGGAGGCTAAGTGCCTTTATAATGAGATGAGTGCCCTTATAAAAGAGTCTCCAGAGAGCTCCCTGACCCCCTTCCACCATGTGAGGGTACGAGAGGTCAGCAGTCTGCAACTCAGGGCCTGGCCATGGTGGCACTCTCATCTCGGACTTCCCAGCCTCCAGACCAAAAGAAATAAATTTCTGTTGGTTATAAGCCACCCAGTCTCTGGTATTTTGTTATAGCAGCCCAAACAGACTAAGACATATCACAAGTCATCTTTTGTACCTGGTGCATTTATTTTAGCATGCTGTTTTTGAGATCATGCATGTGGTCGCAAGTATTTTTATGGCTGAACAGTATTCCATTAAATAGGTTTACCTACATTTTGTTGATCCATTTACCAGTTGATGGACATTCAGCTGTTACCAGTTTAGGACTATTTTGAATAGTACTGTTTGGAACATTCACATACCAGTGTATGTGTAGACATATGTTTTCATTTCTCTAAGGTAGACACCTGGGAGTTGACTGGTTGGATTATATGATAGGTATATGTTTAACTTTTTAAGAAACTGCTAAAATTTTCTAGTGGTTGTACCATTTCATACTATTGGACTGACTTACAATTCAGCATATTTTAACTATATAAATCCACCCTTTATTGTCTTTATTTTGTTTGTTCACAAAAAAAATTCTACATTTGGACTGTTGTTCTTCATTCTGCAATTTTTCTGAGTCTGCTTCTCAGTCACACACACACACACACACACACACACACACACACACACATATATACACACACACACACACAGAGCCAGGCAAAATCCCTTAAGCATCTCTGCCCTTGATCTGGGGTCTTAGAGCCAGGCTGATGGGGAAACCAACAATATATTGGATTTAGCCAATGACTATAATTGACTATTTTCACTTATATGATTAGCTTCCTTTTCAAAGTCAGCCTTAGGACAGAGAAAAAAATCTTTTTCTGGGCCAAAAAAATAGCCAGCAAATCTACATGAAAATGGAAGATGACATGAAGCAGCTTGGTCTTAAGTGACCCTTCAAATGAGACCAGAGAAGGAGCCATCTTTTCAAAGCTCATTTCTTTTAAAACAATCTGCAAGGTTGATTTGTTACACCATAAAATAGAGAACTAGATGAGAATAACAAACAGAAGGAAAAAGAGTTTTTTTAAAGAATTAGAAAAATTGACACCCTGTCTCATTTTCTTACTTCACCCTTAGTGCTCTTTCCTCCTAGTTCTGTTCAAAAGAATCATTGTTGGGACAATCATCAACAGGAAGACACTGGAACTCACCAAAAAAGATACCCCACATCCAAAGACAAAGGAGAAGCCACAATGAGACAGTATGAGGGGCGCAATCACAGTAAAATCAAATCCCATAACTGCTGGGTGGGTGACTCACAGACTGGCAAACACTTATACTACAGAAGTCCACCCACTGGAGTGAAGATTCTGAGCCCCACGTCAGGCTTCCCAACCTGGGGGTCCAGCAACGGGAGGAGGAATTCCTAGAGAATCAGACATTGAAGCCTAGTGGGAATTGATTGCAGGACTCCGACGGGACTGGGGGAAACAGAGGCTCCACTCTCGGAGGGCACACACAAAGTAGTGTGTGCATGGGGACCCAGGGGAAGGAGTAGTGACCTCAGGGGCGACTGAATCAGACCTACCTGCTAGTGTTGGAGGGTCTCCTGCAGAGGCAAGGGGTGGCTCTGTTTCACCGTGTGGACAAGGACACTGGCAGCAGAAGTTCTGGGAAGTACTACTTGGCGTGAGACCTCCCAGAGTCTGTCATTAGCCCCACCAAAGAGCCCAGGTAGGCTCCAGTGCTGGGTTGCCTCAGGCGAAACAACCAACAGGGAGGGAACCCAGCCCCACTCATCAACAGTCAAGTGGATTAAAGTTTTACTGAGCTCTGCTCACCAGAGCAACATTCAGCACTACCCACCACCAGTCCCTCCCATCAAGCCTCTTAGATACCTTCATCCACGGGAGGACAGACAGCAGAAGCAAGAACTACAATCCTGCAACCTGTGGAACAAAAACCACATTCACAGAAAGATAGACAAGATGAAAAGGCAAAGGGCTATACATCAGATGAAAGAACAAGATAAAACCCCAGAAAAACAACTAAATGAAGTGGAGATAGGCAACCTTCCAGAAAAGGAATTCAGAATAATGATAGTGAAGATGATACAGGACCTTGGAAAAACAATGGAGGCAAAGATCGAGAAGATACAAGAAATGTTTACCAAAGACCTAGAAGAATTAAAGAACAAACAGAGATGAACAATACAATAACTGAAATGAAAACTACACTAGAAGGAATCAATAGCAGAATAACTGTGGCAGAAGAACGGATAAGTGACCTGGAAGACAGAATGGTGGAATTCATAGCTGAGGAACAGAATAAAGAAAAAAGAATGAAAATAAATGAAGACAGCCTAAGAGACCTCTGAGACAACATTAAACGCAACAACATTCGCAATATAGGGGTCCCAGAAGGAGAAGAGAGAGAGAAAGGACCAGAGAAAATATTTGGAGAGATTATAGTCGAAAACTTCCCTAACGTGGGAAAGGAAATAGCCACTCAAGTACGGGAAGTGCAGTGAGTCCCATATAGGATAAACCCAAGGAGAAACACACCGAGACACATAGTAATCAAATTGGCAAAACTTAAAAACAAAGAAAAATTATTAAAAGCAGCAAGGGAAAAATGACAACCTTATGGGAGTTCCCTTGTATGTTAACAGCTGATTTCTCAGCAGAAACTCTACAAGCCAGAAGGGAGTGGCATGATATACTTAGAGTGATGAAAGGGAAGAACCTACAACCCAGATTACTCTACCCAGCATTCAGATTCCTGGAGAAATGAAAAGCTTTACAGACAAGCAAAAGCTAAGGGAATTCAGCACCACCAAACCAGCTCTACAACAAATGCTAAAAGAACTTCTCTAAGTGGGAAACACAAGAGAAGAAAAGGACCTACAAAAACAAACCCAAAACAATTAAGAAAATGGTAATAGGAACATACATATCAATAATTACCTTAAACGTGAATGGATTAAAAGCTCCAACCAAAAGACACAGGCTCGCTGAATAGATACAAAAACAAGACCCATATATATGCTGTCTACAAGAGACCCACTTCAGACCTAGGGACACATACAGACTGAAAATGAGGGGATGGAAAAAGATATTCCACGCAAATGGAAATCAAAAGAAAGCTGGAGTAGCTATACTCGTATCAGAAAAACTAGACTTTAAAATAAAGAATGTTACAAGAGACAAGAAAGGACACTACATAATGATCAAGGGATCAATCCAAGAAGATATAACAATTATAAATCTATATGCACCCAACATAGGAGCACCTCAATATATAAGGCAACTGCTAACAGCTATAAGAGAGGAAATCAACAGTAACACAATAATAGTGGGGGACTTTAACACCTCACTTACACCAATGGACAGATCACCCAAAATGAAAATAAATAAGGAAACAGAAGCTTTAAATGACATAATAGACCAGACAGATTTAATTGATATTTATAGGACAGGCCATCCAAAAACAGCAGATTACACTTTCTTCTCAAGTGCGCATGGAACATTCTCCAGGATAGATCACATCTTGGGTCACAAATCAAGCCTCAGTAAATTTAAGAAAATTGAAATCATATCAGGCATCTTTTCCAACCACAACACTATGAGATTAGAAATGAATTACAGGGAAAAAAATGTAAAAAACACAAACACATGGAGGCTAAACAATACGTTACTAAATAACCAAGAGATCACAGAAAAAATCAAAGAGGAAATCAAAAAATACCTAGAGACAAATGACAATGAAAACACTACGCCAAAACATATGGGATGCAGCAAAAGCAGTTCTAAGAGGGAAGTTTATAGCTATACAAGCCTACCTCAAGAAACAAGAAAAATCTCAAGTAAACAATCTAACGTTACACCTAAAGCAACTAGAGAAAGAAGAACAAACCAAACCCAAAGTTAGCAGAAGGAAAGAAACCATAAAGATCAGAGCAGAAATAAATGAAATAGAAACAAAGAAAGCAATAGCAAAGATCAATAAAATTAAAAGCTGGTTCTTTGAGAAGATAAACAAAATTGATAAACCATTAGCTAGACTCATTGAGGAAAAGAGGGAGAGGACTCAAATCAATAAAATTAAAAATGAAAAAGGAGAAGTTACAGCAGACACCACAGAAATATAAAGCATCCTAAGAGACTACTACAAGCAACTCTACACCAATAAAATGGACAACCTGGAAGAAATGGACAAAGTCTTAGAAAGGTATAAACTTCCAAGACTGAACCAGGAAGAAACAGAAAATATGAACAGACCAATCACAAGTAATGAAATTGAAACTGTGATTAAAAATCTTCCAACAGGGCTTCCCTGGTGGCGCAGTGGTTGGGAGTCCGCCTGCCGATGCAGGGGACGCGGGTTCGTGCCCCGGTCTGGGGGGGATCCCACGTGCCGCAGAGCGGCTGGGCCCGTGAGCCATGGCCTTTGAGCCTGCGCGTCCGGGGCCTGTGCTCCGCAGCGGGAGAGGCCACAGCAGTGAGAGGCCCACATACCACAAAAAAAAAAAAAAAAAAAAAAAAAAATCTTCCAACAAACAAAAGTCCAGGACCAGATGGCTTCACAGGTGAATGCTATCAAATATTTAGAGAAGAGCTAACACTCATCCTTCTCAAACTCTTCCAAAACATTGCCGAGGAAGGAACACTCCCAAACTCATTCTATGAGGTCACCATCACCCTGATACCAAAACCAGACAAAGGTACTACAAAAAAAGAAAATTACAGACCAATTATCACTCATGAATATAGATGCAAAAATCCTCAACAAAATACTAGCAAACAGAATCCAACAATACATTAAACGGATCATACACCACGATCAAGTGGGATTTATCCCGGGGATGCAAGGATTCTTCAATATACGCAAATCAATCAATGTGATACACCACAGTAACAAATTGAAGAATAAAAACCATATGATCATCTCAATAGATGCAGAAAAAGCTTTTGACAAAATTCAACACCCATTTATGATAAAAACTCTCCAGAAAGTGGGCATAGAGGGAACCTACCTCAACATAATAAAGGCCATATAAGACAAACCCACAGCAAACATCATTCTCAATGGTGAAAAACTGAAAGCATTTCCTCTAAGATCAGGACCGAGCCAAGGATGTCCACTCTCACCACTATTATTCAACATAGTTTTGGAAGTCCTAGCCATGGCAATCAGAGAAGAAAAAGAAATAAAAGGAATACAAATTGGAAAAGAAGAAGTAAAACTGTCACTGTTTTGGAGGATTACTGGACTGAATGTCAATATCATGACATAGTATGAGTGTGTTTTGTGTTTGGTAATTGCAATCGTTGTTGCTTTTGTTGTGGTCATCCATTTACAATGAATAGTGTCAGTTTATTTATCTCTTGTAAAAATAAAATACATTGTGTGTGTGTGTGTGTAAAAAATAAAATAAAACTGTCACTGTTTGCAGATGACACGATACTATACATAGAGAATCCTAAAAATGCCACCAGAAAACTACTAGAGCTAATCAATGAATTTGGTAAAGTTGCAGGATACAAAATTAATGCGTAGGAATCTCTTGCATTCCTATACACTAATGATAAAAAATCTGAAAGAGAAATTATGGAAACACTCCCATTTGCCATTGCAACAAAAAGAATAAAATACTTAGGAATAAACTTACCTAAGGCGACAAAAGACCTGTATGCAGAAAACTATAAGACACTGATGAAAGAAATTAAAGACAATACCAACAGATGGAAAGATGTACCATGTTCTTGGATTGGAACAATCAATATTGTGAAAATGACTATACTACCCAAAGCAATCTACACATTCAATGCAATCCCTATCAAATTACCAATGGCATTTTTTACAGACCTAGAACGAAAAATCTTAAAATGTGTATGAAGACACAAAAGACCCCGAATAGCCAAAGCAATCTTGAGGGAAAAAAACGGAGCTGGAGGAATCAGATTCCCTGACTTCAGACTATACTACAAAGTTACAGTAGTCAAGACAATATGGTACTGGCACAAAAACAGAAACATAGATCAATGGAACAAGATAGAAAGCCCAGAGATAAACCCACGCACCTATGGTCAACTAATCTATGACAAAGGAGGCAAAGATATACAATGGAGAAAAGACAGTCTCTTCAGTAAGTGGTGCTGGGAAAACTGGACAGCTACATGTAAAAGAATGAAATTAGAACACTCCCTAACACCATATACAAAAATAAACTCAAAATGGATTAGAGACCTAAATGTAAGACCGGACACTACAAAACTCTTAGAGGAAAACATAGGAAGAACACTCTTTGACACAAGTCACAGCAAGATCTTTTTTGATCCACCTCCTAGAGTAAAGGAAATAAAAACAAAAATAAACAAATGGAACCTAATGAAACTTCAAAGCTTTTGCACAGCAAAGGAAGCCATATACAAGACAAAAAGACAACCCTCAGAATGGGAGAAAATATTTGCAAACAAATCAACGGATAAAGGATTAATCTCCAAAATATATAAACAGCTCATGCAGCTCAATATTAAAGAAACAAACAACCCAATCCAAAAATGGGCAGAAGACCTAAAGACATTTCTCCAAAGAAGACACACAGATGGCCAAGAAGCACATGAAAAGCTGCTCAACATCACTAATTATTAGAGAAATGCAAATCAAAACTACAATGGGTTATCACCACACGCCAGTTAGAATGGGCATCATCAGAAAGTCTACAAACAACAAATGCTGGAGAGGGTGTGGAGAAAAGGGAACCCTCCTGCACTGTTGGTGGGAATGTAAATTGATACAGCCACTATGGAGAACAGTATGAAGGTTCCTTAAAAAACGAAAAATAGATTTACCATATGATCCAGCAATCCCACTACTGGGTATATACCCAGAGAAAACCATAATTCAAAAAGACACATGCATACCAATGTTCATTGCAGCACTATTTACAATAGCCAGGGCATGGAAGCATCCTAAATGCCCATCAACAGATGAATGGATAAAGAAGTTGTGGTACATATATACAGTGAAATATTACTCAGCCATAAAATGGAACGAAACTGAGTCATTTGTTGAGATGTGGATGGATCTAGAGACTGTCATACAGAGTGAAGTAAGTCAGAAAGAGAAAAACAAATATCGTATATTAATGCATATATGTGGAACCTAGAAAAATGGTACAGATGAACCAGTTTGCAGGGCAAAAGTTGAGACACAGATGTAGAGAACAGACGTATGGACACCAAGGGGGGAAAACCGCATTAGGGTGGGGATGGTGGTGTGCTGAATTGGGCGATTGGGATTGACATGTATACACTGATGTGTATTAAATTGATGACTAATAAGAACCTGCAGTATAAAAAAACAAACAACTAATACTAAACTTTCATTGGATTATTTCTATAGAAATATGTTAATATAAATGTTTCAGACATTAAATGAAATTTCTAAAAATCTTATATGTTCTGGTATAATAAGTCATAATTCTAGTTATTACTTTAAAATGTATATCTCAGAAATAACTAAATTTCCTTGTCAACTGCATTATTATGAACTTTCATCAAATCTTTAACTGTGGTCATTTTTAAGTCTTTTGTCATTTACAGACAGTTCTGAGTGTACTCTGATGCTTTTGCAAATATGTTCCTATAAAAGGGTTTCATCTTCAAGGAATTCATGGAAAAGACCCTGACAAGTACAGGTTTCTGGTAACTGACTATAGTGCTGAACTGAAGGAATAAACATTTTCAGAACTCTAATGGAAAACTGATGAACTCATTAAAGTGCTAACAAAAGATCAAGATGAAAAAAAAATTAATTACATGGGACTGAGTGAACTGATGAGGATAATTATAATTTTTGTGACTTTCTGTTTGAATAAAAAAATAAAAAGTATCATTGCTTTGTGTTACTTTAAAAAACCCACAGTCCTCCTTAAGCCAACAGTCATGTGTGCTAATAAAAATTGCTTTTGCTAATAAGAGGATTTAGTCTTACCCCAAATTTTCAGTTCTTATCCAGGAACAAAAATATGCCTGTCTTTCCTTGTTTCTTATCTTTTAAAAATTCATTTAAATTGTTAAAGAAATAACATTAATAGCCTAATTCCATTAGATTTGTCCACAATAAGAAAACCACCTTGAAAAATGTCCTTGGTGTGCATTTTAGGGATCATGACTAAATGTCCCTCTCACTTACTTTAGGCATTTGCTCTTTGTCAGCAGGATGACATAACTCCCATCAGTTGAACATGTACTTTGGGTTGTCTGTGAATAGGATGGGTTTGACCTGACCCAGCTCTACTCACCAAACTCTTAGGACCAATACCAGGTATTTACAGAATTTAATTACAATTTCCTTGAAATTTTATAGAAATTACCAAAAAATAAGTCAGACTTTTTATTTAAAATTCTATGTATCATACCTGGAAATTCTTCTGAATTCAGCTCATATTCAAGTCACGATTTAGAAATGTATTTGGGGGCACTTGCCTCTCCCTCAGCTACCTTTTCTCAGAACATACCCATGTTTGTAGCTACTATGGACTTATTATTGCCTCTGACCCTCACCAGATGCCAGCCCCAGCCCCACCTCCAGATTATTGGACCACTTCCCTTATTGGACTGAGGGAAGTTAATCTATTGGTTGAACAATAACTATATGATTCCCTCTCTGAAGAATTTGAACCAAAAGCAAAATGACTATTGCCAAATGGTACTGGGATTTAGCACTAACACTCATGCAGAGGCAAAGCCAGAGGTGGGGCAATGGCAAGTTAGAGCCACTCACACGCTGAGATTATGGGAGATCTGAGTAAGAAGAGGAAGTTGATCCACAGGAAGTAAAATAAACAGACAAAGAGAGAAATCAGAAGTGAGAGACTAGACTAAGAAAGAAAACAAAATCAAAGAGAGAGACAGAATTTACTTAATTCTGACATCGTAATTCTCTTTTCCAGTTTGCAGAAGTTTAGCTATACTTTGTTTCCAGATTAGTAGGCCATAGATGACTTTAGAGTTTTTCATCATGTTCTTATAAAAAGGGGATATTAATCAAAGCAACTTGAATTTTTTTTTCTCCTGTTTCCTCCTTATATTTTAGTTGGGGTAGGAGAGTTTTTTCCCAACCCCTGTTTGAAATTTCTTTTCTACTCATACAACGTAACACCTGACGATCAATCTAAATAGTGAAGAATAGTCTCAAATCTTGTTATTTATAATGTCCAGTTCAATGTTAGGGGCAAAGCTTCCAATTTCCCTCAAAGTTATAGTTACTTCCTATGGCGGGTACGATTCTCCACAGATCTCCCATGTTTCTGCATAGCTGCTAGAGGCACTGACTTTCCTTTGTTCTGTACCATTTTTCAAGGCTCTTTGTATAGTGAACAGCCTTAGACAGAGAGAGTGTCTTCCTTAGGAGGAAAGAGCAGACTACTTGCTGTTCAGCATAATAAAGAAAATGTCTCCCTCTGGAGAAAGTGGCAGGCATGTTTACTATTCATTAAAAAACATTTGTCAGACATAGAAAACAAACTTATGGTTACCAAAGGGGAAGTGGGGAAGGGATAAACTGGGAGTATAGGGTTAACCTCCATATATAAAATAGATAAACAATAAGGATTTACCAGATAGCACAGGGAAGTATATTCAATATCTTTTTTTTTTTTTTGCGGTACGCGGGCCTCTCACTGTTGTGGCCTCTCCTGTTGCAGAGCACAGGCTCCAGACACGCAGGCTCAGTGGCCATGGCTCACGGGCCTAGCCGCTCCGCGGCATGTGGGATCTTCCCGGACCAGGGCACGAACCCATGTCGCCTGCATCGGCAGGCGGACTCTCAACCACTGTGCCAACAGGGAAGCCCTCAATATCTTGTAATAAACTATAATGGAATAGAATAAAAAAAGAATATAGGTGTATACATATATATATGTATAAATGAATCACATATGTATATATAACTGAATACACTCAGGTGTATGTATGTATATGTATGTATGTATGTATGTATAACTGAATCACACCTGAAATTAAGACAATGTTGTAAATCAACTATACTTCAAAAAAAACAACAACAACAACACTCAGTTTCCTTAAGTTTAGAGTTCCCTCCTATAGCAGAATCCACTGTGTATGCAGGTGCAATGTGGCCCTCTTTGCATCACCCTGTGGGAATTGAGGCTCAGGGAACTCGCTTAAAAACAGCATTGCAGGGCTTCCCTGGTGGCGCAGTGGTTGAGAGTCCGCCTGCCGATGCAGGGGACACGGGCTCGTGCCCCGGTCCAGGAAGATCCCACATGCCACAGAGCAGCTAGGCCCGTGAGCCATGGCCGCTGAGCCTGCACGTCTGGAGCCTGTGCTCTGCAATGGGAGAGGCCACAACAGTGAGAGGCCCGCGTACCGCAAAAAAAAAAAAAAAAAAAATACCATTGCTGTGAGTAAAAAACTGTTCTTTGTCTCTGGCCCAGTAGTCTTTTGTCTTCTAACAGCATCCATGAAACTATAGCAGGCTAAATTGCAAGTAGGGGAAACTCTCAGACCTTTCACAGTTGTTGACAATTCCTTCCCTCCAGGTAGGAACTTTCACCCAGGGAAATGTATAATACTAGCCTTTTCATCAGTTCTCACCATTTCCTCTTCTACTCACTGGCTATTTTCTGGTTCCTAAAGGGCTAAGGGAGTGGTCAGTGAGAGGATGGAGAGGCAAAGGAAAAGAAGGTTCTTACCTATCACTGTCAGAAGCAGGTTTCTCCCCCTCTGGAAGCCTGATATATGTCTGCATTGCTTGTATGGGTTCTTTAAGGAGTCCATTGCTAGGCATCTCTTCTGGAAGTTCCTCTAACTCAGATGAATGTATCTTTCAATAGGATGACACCATTATTTCTTTCACAGCCCCCAAGTATCCTGCCATCCACCTTCAGTCTCTATCTGCTGCAATCTGATCACCCATTCTGATGGCCCTACTGAAAGAACATAATCCAACATCCCATTGCCTCTCTGATGTATATGGTCCACCTGTGATCCTCAGGAAGCACCTGGGCATCTTTTCCCTGGAAAATCTGAGGAGTGCAGCCTAACCCCAAAGCAACCTCCTCTCAGTCTGCTCTGGCACATCAGGTCAGACACCAATGCTCAGTGTTCTCCATCTGCTCTCTCAGTTAATCCTGTTGAAATCACCTTTCCTAGGTTTGAAAGGAGAACCAGACACCACAAACCTCTACCCTGGAATAAAATTGAGAGTCCAGAAAGAAACCCACATATTTGAAGGCAACTGATTTCTGACAAGGATGCCAAGAAATTTCAATGAGGAAAAGAATAGTCTTTTCAAGAAATGGTGCTGGGACAACTTCATATAAAAGAAGATATACAAATGGCCAATAAGCACTGAAACCATGACCAACATGATTAGTAATTAGAGGAATGCAAATTAAAACCACAGTGAGATACCATTTCATACCAACTAGAATGGCTATAATAAAAAAGACAATAATATGTGTTGATGAGGATGTAGAGAAACTGGAACCTTCATACATTGTTGATGGGAATTTAAAATGATGTAGACACTTTGGAAAACAATTTGGCAGTTCCTCAAATACTTAAACGTACAGTTACAATACAACCCAGCATTTCCACTCCTAGGTGTACATTCCAGGGAATTTAATGGCTTAGTATTAAAGTTACACTGGATTTAGAATACGAATTGGAGAGATTTCAAGCTTTTTCTAAGGCTTAGGAAAGTTTAAGTAACACAAAAATCATCTGTTCTTTAAGGTTAGATAAAACTCAGTCATAAATACATCTGGTCCTGATGATTTCTTTTTTCCAGTGGTAGCTACAAGAAAAGCACTTGACAAAATTCAACATCCATTAAGGATAAAAACTCACAGTAAACAAGAAGAGAACTTCCTCAATTTGATAAAAGGATATCTATGAAAAACTTACAGGTAACATTATACATATTTGTGAACTATTGAAGCTTTCCTCCTAAAGATAGAGAAAAAAATTAAATTGTCCACTCTCACTATCTTCTACTTAACATTTCATTGGAGGTCTTAGCCGGTGTAATAAGGCAATAAAATAAAATGCACAAAATTGAAAAGAAGGAATAAAATTATCTTTAGTCACAGATGACATTATTGTCTACAAAGGAAACCCTAAGGAACCTACAATAAAAATATTAAAACTAGTAAGTGAGTTTAGTAAGGTTGCAATATACAGGGCCAATATACAATCAACTTATTATATATTAGCCTTAAGAAAACTGGAAAATTCCAATAATAATTTGGCAGTCTTCTTTAAAATAGAAATTAGTGAGATGACTATAAACTTTATATGGAAATGCAAAGGACTTAAAATAGCCAAAACAATGCTACAAAAGAAGAATAAAGTTGGGAAATTCACACTATCTTATTTTAAGACTTTCTTTAAAGCTACAATAATCAAGAAAGTATGGTATTGACATAACAATGGACAAATAGATTAAAGGATCAAAATAAAGAGATCAGCATGACCCACATTATATGGTCAACTGATTTTCAGCAAGGGCAGTTCAATGGGGAAAGAAAAATCTTTTCAATAAATGATACTGGAACAAATCAATACTCATATGGAAAAAAAATGAATCTCAACACACTCTCATTTGATACACAAAAACAGAGATGGAAAATAGATCCCATGTACAAGCTAAAACTAAAAAACTTTTATTATAAACATAACAAAAGATTATTGCAAACCTAACACAGGCATATTTCTCATAGGACACAAAAAGTATGCACCATAAAAAAAAATTTTTTTTAAATGCACTTCTCAAAATTTAAAAAGTTCTGCTCTTCTAAAGACACTGTAAAGAAAATGAAAAGTCAGTCTTGGGCTTCCCTAGTGGCATAGTGGTTAAGAAACCCCCTGCCAATGCAGGGGACACCGGTTCGAGCCCTGGTCCAGGAAGATCCCACATGGCACGGAGCAACTAAGCCCGGGCACCACAACTATTGAACCTGCGCTCTAGAGCCCGCGGGCCACAACTACTGAGCCCATGTGCTACAATTACTGAAGCCTGCATACCTAGAGCCCGTGCTCTGCAATGAGAAGCCACCTCAATGAGAAGCCCGTGCACCGCATTGAAGAGTAGACCCTGCTCGCCACAACTAGAGAAAGCCCACACACAGCAATGAAGACCCAACGCAGCCAAAAAAAAAAAAAAGTAGCAATCCAATTTTTAAAAATGGGCAAAATATTTGAAAAGACCCCTCATGAAAGAACACATTTAAATATCAAACAATTAGTCAAAAGGTGGTTAACTTAATTAGTCATCAAAGAAATAAAAATTAAAACAGAGATAAGATACTAAAAAAAAGATACTAGACAATCACGATTAAAATTAAAAAGACTGGTAACCCTAAGTGTAGACAAATATGTAAAGCAATTGCAACTCTAATACATTAATGTTGGAAATGTTGAATGATGTAACCATTTTGGAAAATAGTTTGGCAGTTTCTTACAAAGTTAAACATACACTTACTATGTGATATGGCAATTCCACTTCTAGGTTTTCATCCAAGAAAAATGGAAGCATATGTTCATACAAAGACTTACACATAAATATTCTTAGCAGCTTTATTCAAAATAGCCAGAAACCAGAAACAACCCAGATATTCATCAACAGGTGAACCATGGTATATTCATACAATAGAATACTATTCAGCAATAAAACGGAACATGTTACCACTCTGCACAATAAAAATATATAAATCTCACAAACATTATGCTAAGTGAAAGAAGCTACACACAGAAGAGTATATACTTTATGTCCTTTCACGTGAAACTATTAAAATGACAAATCTACAGTGATTAAAAGCAGATTAGCAGTTGCCTGAAGTGGGGGGTGAGAGGGGAGGATTGAATGGAAAAGGATATAAGGGGTAATAGGAATGTTTTGTGTCTGGAGGTAATGGATATTCTTTAAATTTCAATTGTGGTGGTAGTTATATGGGTGTATATATTTGTCAGACTTCACTGAACTGTAGACTTGAAAATGTGTGCTTTACTGTACATAAATTATACTGCAATAAAGTTGGTACATGAAATACTGTACACCCACCCAAGTGGCTACAGTTAAAGATTGACAACAGCAAATGTTGGTAAGGATGGAATATGCAACAGCTGTTAATGGGGAGAAGACATTGCTGGTGGGAGTATAAAATGACACAAATACTTTGGGAAATTGCCAGTTTCTTATAAAGTTAAGCATATACTCATCTTATGACCCAGGAATTCCCCTCCTAAGTATTTTCTAGAGAGAAATAAAAACATGTGACCACACAGAAACTTGCACATGAATGTCCATAGCAGCTTTAAACATAATAGCAACAAACTGCAACAACCCAAATGTCATTCAACATATGGAAGAATAAACAAATTTGGTATATCCATACAATGAGATACTACTCAGTAATAGAAAGGAACAAACTGATAATTTACTACTCAGTAATAGAAAGGAACAAACTGATAATTGTAGCAACACAGACAATCATTCCACTTACATAAAACTCAAGAATAAGCACCACTAACTCTATGATGCTGAAAATCAGAACAATTCTTACCTTTGCGGTAAGGATTCATTGGCAGAGGCACAACGGAACCTTCTGAGGTGATGCTCATGTTCCGTATATTGATAGGGGTTTAAGATCTGTCCTTTTCACAATAAGTAAGCTATATTTCAATTTAAAACAACTCAGCCGTGAAACTTTCTGATCCTTTTCAGTCTCTTTCACAATCCAATCTTAAGAAAGCACATAAAATAATACCTAAAAAGAAAAAAAAAAGATACATTTTCTTGGTTGGGAAGACTTAATAGCATATGAATATCACCACTTGTAAGTACAAATAATATTAAGTTGAATACATTTTCAATTAAAATCTCAACAGAGAGTTTTTTTATGGTTATTTCATTTTGCTTTCATAGGTGAATCAAATAGATTTAAATAGATTTAAATTTTATATGGAAAGATAATGCCCAAGAAAAGTGAAGGAAAATACAAAAAGAGAGCCAGTGAAAGAGATTTTCTTTAAATATATCAGAACATACTACAAAGTCATTATAATCAAAACAACATGGCATCAGCAAAGAAACTGACAAACAGATCAACGGCACTAGCTAGAATATATTTCCCATCCTCCCTTGTAGTTAGGGGTAGCCATGCATCTGAGCTCTGGCATATAAAATGACCATGGAAATGTTGTTTACCACCTCCAGGCTTACACGCCTGATTCTCTACGTACTTTCCCTCTTCTGGCTGACTAGAATAGCGATGACTCCCTAGGCAGGCTTAGAAGCCTCATGTTGAAGACAGAGAGGCCATAAGGTAGAAGGAGTCAGAGTTCTTGAATTGGAAGAGACAACCCAGGAGAGCTTCCACCCAGAAACACCCAAATTGGACACTCTGGCAAAAAGGAAATAATTTTTATAATGTTAAGCCACTGAGATTGGGGGGATTTATGTGTTATAGCAGTTAGTGATTAAGACACAAATTCAATTCAGAATAAAGATTAGACTGGAATTCCCTGGTGGTCCAGTGGTAAAGAGTCCACCCTGCAATGCAAGGGGACGCCGGTTCGATCCCTGGTCAGGGAACTAAGATCCCGCATGCTGCGGAGCAACTAACCCCACGTGTCACAACTACTGAGTTCAAATGCCTCAATTAGAGCCAACATGCCACAAACCACAGAGCCCATGTGCTCTGGAACCCTTGCACCACAGCTACAGAGTCCACGTTCCCTGCAGCCTGAACACCACAACTAGAGAAGAGAAAACTCACACGCCACAACTAGAAAGAAGCCCGTGCGCTGCAACAAAAGATCCCGTGTGCCACAACTAAGACCCAATGCAGCCAAAAATAAATAAAATAAAATAAAATAAAAAATCTTTTTTAAAAGCTAGACCTTTATATCATACATAGTACTGAACTGCAGGTGGACTAAAGAGTTGGCATTTTTTCAAAAAACACAAATATTTTAAGAACTCTTTCTGACTACCTATACAAATGGTTACCTTTTAACCAAGACTGGAAACTCTGAAGCTATTTAAAATGCAGTCAATTAAAAATCAACATAGAATCCTCTTAGATAGCCTCATCCACCAGAGGACAGACAGCAGAAGCAAGAAGAACTACAATCCAGCCTGTGAAACAAAAACCACATTCAAAGAAAGACAGACAAGATGAAAAGGCAGAGGGCTATGTACCAGATGAAGGAACAAGATAAAACCCCAGAAAAACAACTAAATGAAGTGGAGATAGGCAACCTTCCAGAAAAAGAATTCAGAATAATGATAGTGAGGATGATCCAGGACCTTAGAAAAAGAATGGAGGTAAAGATTGAGAAGATGCAAGAAATGTTTACCAAAGACCTACAAGAATTAAAGAACAAACAAACAGAGATGAACAATACAATAACTGAAATGAAAAATATATTAGAAGGAATCAGTAGCAGAATAATTGAGGCAGAAGAACGGATAAGTGACCTGGAAGACAGAATGGTGGAATTCACTGCTGCGGAACAGAATAAAGACAAAAGAATGAAAAGAAATGAAGACAGCCTAAGAGACCTCTGAGACAACATTAAATGCACGAACATTCGCATTATAGGAGTCCCAGAGGGAGAAGAGAGAGAGAAAGGACCAGAGAAAATATGTGAAGAAATTAGAGTCGAAAACTTCCCTAACATGGGAAAGGAAATAGCCACTCAAGTCCAGGAAGCACAGAGAGTCCCATACAGGATAAACCCAAGGAGAAACACGCAGAGACACACAGTAATCAAATTGGCAAAAATTAAAGACAAAGAAAAATTCCTGAAAGCAGCAAGAGAAAACCGACAAAAAACATAGAAGGGAACTCCCATAAAGTTAACAGCTCATTTCTCAGCAGAAACTCTACAAGCCAGAAGGGAGTGGCATGACAAAGTGATGAAAGGGAAGAACCTACAACCAAGAGTACTCTACCTGGCAAGGATCTCATTCAGATTCGATGGAGAAATCAAATGCTTTACAGACAAGCAAAAGCTAAGAGAATTCAGCACCACCAAACCAACTCTACAACAAATGCTAAAGGAACTTCTCTAAGTGGGAAACACAAGAGAAGAAAAGGACCTACAAAACAAACCCAAAACAATTAAGAAAATGGTAATAGAAACATACATATTGATAATTACCTTAAATGTGAATGCATTAAATGATCCAACCAAAAGACAATGGCTCACTGAATGGATACAAAAACAAAACCCATATATATGCTGTCTACAAGAGACCCACTTCAGACCTAGGGACACATACAGACTGAAAGTGAGGGGATGGAAAAAAAATATTCCATTCAAATGGAAATCAAAAGAAAGCTGGAGTAGCAATATTCATATCAGATAAAATAGACTTTAAAATAAAGAATGTTACAAGAGACAAGAAAGGACACTACATAATGATCAAGGGATCAATCCAAGAAGAAGATATAACAATTATAAATCTATACGCACTCAACATAGGAGCACCTCAATACATAAGGCAACTGCTAACAGCTCTAGAAGAATAAAGCGACAGTAACACAATAATAGTGGGGGACCTTAACACCTCACTTACACCAATGGACAGATCATCCAAACAGAAAATTAATAAGGAAACACAAGCTTTAAATGACACAATAGACCAAATAGATTTAATTGATATTTATAGGACACCCCATCCAAAAATAACACGATACACTTTCTTCTCAAGTGTGCACAGAACATTCGCCAGGACTGATCATATCTTGGGTCACAAATCAAGCCTCAGTAAATTTAAGAAAATTGCAATCATATCAAGCATCTTTTCTGACCACAGTGCAATGAGATTAGACATCAATTACAGGGAAAAAAATGTAAAAAACACAAACACATGGAGGCTAAACAATACATTACTAAATAACCAAGAGATTACTGAAGAAATCAAAGAGGAAATCAAAAAATACCTAGAGACAAATGACAATGAAAACACAACAATCCAAAACCTATGGGATGCAGCAAAAGCAGTCCTAAGAGGGAAGTTTATAGCAATACAATACTACCTCAAGAAACAAGAAACATCTCAAATAAACAATCTAACCTTACCCTAAAAGAACTAGAAAAAGAAGAACAAACAAAACCCAAAGTTAGCAGAAGGAAAGAAATCATAAAGATCAGAGCAGAAATAAATGAAATAGAAACAAAGAAAACAATAGGTAAGATCAATAAAACTAAAAGCTGGTTCTTTGAGAAGATAAACAAAATTGATAAACCATTAGACTCACCAAGAACAAGAGGGAGAGGACTAAAATCAATAAAATTAGAAATGAAAACGGAGAAGTTACAACAGACACCGCAGAAATATAAAGCATCCTAAGAGACTACTACAGGCAACTCTATGCCAATAAAATGGACAACCTGGAAGAAACAGAAAAAGTCTTAGAAATGTATAACCTTCCAAGACTGAACAAGAAATAGAAAATATGAACAGGCAAATCACAAGTAATGAAATTGAAACTGTGATTAAAACTCTTCCAACAAACAAAAGTCCAGGACCAGATGGCTTCACAGGTGAATTCTATCAAACATTTAGAGAAGAGCTAACACCCATCCTTCTCAAACTCTTCCAAAACACTGCAGAGGAAGGAACACTCCCAAACTCATTCTATAAGGCCACCATCACCCTGATACCAAAACCAGACAAAGATGTCACAAAGAAAGAAAATTTTGAATATAGATGTAAAAATCCTCAACAAAATACTAGCAAACAGAATCCAACAACACATTAAAAGGATCATACACCATGATCAAGTGGGATTTATCCCAGGGATGCAAGGATTCTTCAATATATGCAAATCAATCAATGTAATATAGCGTATTAACAAATTGAAGAAGAAAAACCATATGATCATTTCAATACATGCAGAAAAAGCTTCTGACAAAATTCAACACCCATTTATGATAAAAAACTCTCCAGAAAGTGGGCAGAGAGGGAACCTAACTCAACATAATAAAGGCCATATATGACAAACTCACAGCAAACATCATTCTCAATGGTGAAAAACTGAAAGCATTTCCTCTAAGATCAGGAATGAGACAAGGATGTCCACTCTCACCACTATTATTCAACATAGTTTTGGAAGTCCTAGACATGGTAATCAGAGAAGAAAAAAATAAAAGGAATACAAATTGGAAAAGAAGAAGTAAAACTGTGACTGTTTGCAGATGACACGATACTATAGACAGAGAATCCCAAATATGCCACCAGAAAACTACTAGAGCTAATCAATGAATTTGGTAAAGTTGCAGGATACAAAATTAATGCAAAGAAATCTCCTGCATTCCTATACACTAATGATGAAAAATCTGCAAGAGAAATTAAGGAAACACTCTCACTTACCACTGCAACAAAACGAATAAAATACCTAGGAATAAACTTACCTAGGGAGACAAAATACCTGTATGTAGAAAACTGTAAGACACTGATGAAAGAAATTAAAGATGATACAAACAGATGGAGAGATATACCATGTTCTTGGATTGGAAGAATCAATGTTGTGAAAATGACTATACTACCCAAAGCAATCTACAGATTCAGTGCAATCCCTATCAAATTACCAATGGCATTTTTTACAGACCTAGAACAATAAATCTTAAAATTTGTATGGAGACACAAAAGACCCCGAATAGCCAAAGCAATCTTGAGGGAAAAAACGGAGCTGGAGGAATCAGGCTCCCAGACTTCAGACTATACTAGAAAGCTACAGTAATCAAGACAATATGGTACTGGCACAAAAACAGAAAGATGGATCAACGGAACAGGATAGAAAGCCCAGAGATAAACTCACACACCTATAGTCAACTAATCTTTGACAAAGGAGGCAAGGATATACAATGGAGAAAAGACCGTCTCTTCAATATGTGGGGCTGGGAGAACTGGACAGCTACAGTTGTCCAACACCATACACAAAAATAAACTCAAAATGGATTAGAGACCTAAATGTAAGACCGGAGACTATAAAACTCTTAGAGGAAAACATAGGAAGAACACTCTTGGACATAAATCACAGTAAGATCTTTTTTGATCCACCTCCTAGAGTAATGGAAATAAAAACAAAAATAAACAAATGGGACCTAATGAAACTTACAAGTTTTTGCACAGCAAAGGAAACTACAAACAAGACAAAAAGACAACCCTCAGAATGGGAGAAAATATTTGCAAATGAATCAACGGACAAAGGATTAATCTCCAAAATATATAAACAGCTCATGCAGCTCAATATTTAAAAAACAAATAACCCAATCCAAAAATGGGCAGAAGACCTACATAGACATTTCTCCAAAGAAGACATACAGATGGGGCTTCCCTGGTGGCGCAGTGGTTGAGAGTCCGCCTGCCAATGCAGGGGACACGGGTTCGTGCCCCAGTCCGGGAAGATCCCACATGCCGCGGAGCGGCTGGGGCCGTGAGCCATGGCTGCTGAGCCTGCGCCTCCAGAGCCTGTGCTCCACAATGGGAGAGGCCACAACAGTGAGAGGCCCGCGTACCGCAAAAAAAAAAAAAAAAAAGAAGAAGAAGACATACAGATGGCCAAGAAGCACGTGAAAAGCTGCTTAACATCACTAGTTATTAGAGAAATGCAAATCAAAACTACAATGGGGTGTCACCTCCCACCAGTTAGAATGGGCATCATCAGAAAAATCTACAAACAACAAATGCTGTAGAGCTTTGTGGAGAAAAGGGCACCCTCTTGCACTATTGGTGGGAATGTAAATTGATACAGCCACTATGGAGAACAGTATGGAGGTTCCTTAAAAAACTAAAAATAGAATTAACATATGACCCAGCAATCCCACTACTGGGCATATGCCCAGAGAAAACCATAATTCAAAAAGACACATTCACCCCAATGTTCATTGCAGCACTATTTACAATAGCCAGGTCATGGAAGCAACCTAAATGCCCTCAACAGATGAATGGATAAAGAAGTTGTGGTACATATATACAGTGGAATATTACTCAGCCATAAAAAGAAACGAAATTGGGTCATTTGTAGAGATGTGGATGGATCTAGAGACTGTCATACAGAGTGAAGTAAGTCAGAAAGAGAAAAACAAATATTATATATTAACGCATATATGTGGAACCTAGAAAAATGGTACAGATGAACTGGTTTTCAGGGCAGAAATTGAGACACAGGTGCAGAGAACAAACGTATGGACACCAAGGCGGGGAAGTGGCGGCAGGGGTGTGGTGTGAGAAAAAAAATTCAACACGAACCTATTTAAACTGTAATGTTACAGTTTTATGACTGGGTCATAAAAGGCATTGCAACTTCCTCCTCTCTCCGGGATTTCTCGGTCTGTAGGAGGTTAACTGTCTCAGTGTCAGCAGCCCTATAGAGAGGCTGATGAGGTAGGGAACTGAAGACTTCTGCCCACAGCCAGTCCGTTTACAGTAGTCCCTACCACCACCAACCACTCCCCAACCCGCCCTATCCGAAGTTTCGATTTCCTCAGTTTCAGCTACCAGCGGTCAACTCTGGTCCGAAAATATTAAATGGAAAATTCCAGAAATAAACAATTCATTTACGAGCCAACCTGAGTAGCATGATGAAATCTCACCATGTCCTGTTCCCTCCAACCCTGGACGTGAATCACCCCTTTGTCCAGAGTATCCCACTCATTAGTCACTTAGTAGCCATCTCCACAATCAGATCGACTGTCATGGGATCCCAGTACTTGCATTCAATAACTCTTATTTTACTTAATAATGGCCCCGAAGCACAAGAGTAGTGATGCTGGTAATTCAGATCTGCCAAAGAGAAGCTATAAAGTGCTTCCTTTAAGTAAAAAGGTAAACATTCCTGCATAAGGGAAGAAAAAAAATATCATGTGCTGATCTTCTATCCGTGAAATTGTGGAGAAAGGATAAGAAATTCATGCAGGTTTTGCTGCTGCACCTCAAACTGCAGAAGTTACAGCCACAGTATATAGTAAATGTTTAGCTAAGATGGAAAAGGCATTAAATTTGTACAATAAGATATTCGAGAGAGACCACATTCACATAACTTTTATTACAGTGTATTGTTTTAATTGTTCTATTTTATTATTAGTTATTGTTATTAATCTTTTATTGCACCTAACGGATAAACTAAACTTTATTATAGGTATGTATGTATAGGAAATAACATAGTATGTATAAGGTTCGGTACTGTCTGTGGTTCCAGGCATCCGCTGGGGTCTTGGAATGTATCCCCTGTGAATAAGGGGGAACCACTGTATATGTATATGAGCAGGTGACAGACACTCTTCTAAGAGCTCCACATATATTAGCTCATTTAATTCTCATACCTCTTTGATGTAGGTTTTACAATCTTGATTTTACAGATAAAGAATTTTATGAAACTTCCCCAAGGTCACACAGCTTGTAAGTGGTGGTGCTGGGATGCAAACACATTCCTGGTCTTAATTACACACATTACTAGGTTATTAATATGATTTGGAGGTGGGGGCAAAGGACTGGAGGGCTGGAGGGCTGGAGGGTGGAGAGAGGAAAAAGCTAAATGAATGTAGGGAAAAAATGACTGAATGAAGAAAACATATTATAATATTATTACAAACTGTCTTAATTAAAGCTAAATCACTGTAGTTCCTATTTTTATTAAGGTTTCATTCATTCAACAAATATTGGGTTGGCCAAAAATTTCATTCAGGTTTTTCCGTAAGATGCTATGTAAAAACCTGAACGAACCTTTTGACCAACCCAATATTTAATGAGCACCTACGATATTCCAGGCAGTATACCAGATGCTGGGGAAAACAGTGAGTAAGATATGGCCTCAGTCTACTCAAGGCATTGATGGTAGTGGGAGATGGAGGTCAGCAACTCTGCCATATAATGAAGTCACGTGACCCTCCTCACACCTGTAATCCCAACAGGACAGATAATTTGTTTTCAAATCACACTGAAAAAGATAATAAAGAGTACATTGATATTTTCAAATCAACTATGCCAGTCAATCAACACTGTTAACTTTCCTCAATTCCTCCTACTAAACCTTTCCAGGCAGTTAGGCTCAAACACTATAGGTGTACCTAGCATTAATCCCATAGGCTCCAGTGACCATAAAATCTAAACCATAACAGAATAAAAACAAGAAGCAAATAATACTTTGATTTGTAAGTCTTTCTGAGGTTTCTGAGGTCCAGCAGATGATCAGAGCTTCGGTCATAGCAGAAAATCCTTTGATCCAGGATTTAAGTTAAGTGGTTTGGATTTATACACAGAAACTAAATCCATAAATGCACAAATCCATGCTGATTCCATTTGGATGAAGACTTTCTGCAGTGTCATTTATCCAGGTTCACACAGGAATTGTTCAGAGACTCTCTTTAGAACCACTCTTCAAATTACTTTATACATTGAAGCCGATTATACTAACAAAGTATTTGCTGAATGAGTGTCTCAGAATACCAAATGCTGATTTTGCAAAAATCCTCTCAATGAGAATCCCTTTGTGGAAGCCAAAAATCTGCCAAGTAAGGAAGCATTTGATTATTAGCGACTCACTGGAACAAACTGTGCTCGTATTCATTCCTATTTCATAAACTACCTTAAAAATAGGCATGGAATAACATCCTAGAGTTTTTTTCCTATGAAAGTACATTAAGGCAAAATAAGCTCATTAAGCACCTCACTGCAGAACAGGCAAGACAGAAAGAGATTGAGGCCCACTGGGCAGGGCATTTTCTCTTCGCTTTTATAATTCTGGGGAATTATAAAATTCGCTTCTGTAATTCTTTTATAATTGTTGGCTCTTGCGAAAAAGCCAACAAAAGAAAGGCGGCATTGGAACTTTCCTCTGAAGCAGCCCCTAGTGCACTGACTGGCAGGGAGTATTCAATCTTTTGAATGAATGAATGGTTCTCCAAATGCTTTTTCTACCACTCGCCCTCTTTCTCCTTATGATCTGGTCACACCGGTTTCTTTTTGCCTTTCCTGTCCCTATCTCAGGGTCTTTGCACTTGCAGACTTCACCAAAAATCTGTCCCTGATTTTCCCACAGGTTTCCACTCGTATCTCCTGTTGTAAAGAGTCCTTCCCTGGCTACTTTCTGCAAAGGAATCCCACCCTCTAGACCCACCCCATTCTTTCCCTTTTCCTTGTTCTGTTTCCTACCGCAGGCACCACTCTCTACAGTTCTCTCCTTCATTTATTTTTTTACTTGTTTGTTGCCTGTTTCCCTCCCTGTAGAAGGTGGGCTCCCTGAGAGCAGAACCTTGCCCAGTTGAGTCACTGCTCTATTCCTAGCGCCTAGCACTGTGTCAGGCACATAACAGTCAGTATTTGCTGAATCAGTGAATGAATGAATGAGGATAAAAAAAAGCTTGCAGGGCCTCCCTGGTGGCGCAGTGGTTGAGAGTCCGCCTGCCGATGCAGGGGATACGGGTTCGTGCCCCGGTCTGGGAGGATCCCATATGCCGCGGAGCGGCTGGGCCCGTGAGCCATGGCCGCTGGGCCTGCGCATCCGGAGCCTGTGCTCCGCAACGGGAGAGGCCACAACAGTGAGAGGCCCGCATACCGCAAAAAGAAAAAAAAAAAAAAAAAAAAAAAAAAGCTTGCAAATGCCTGTTCTAGCTCAAGTTAGATACTCTCATTAGATTTTCCTTGAAAATCCACTGAAATACCTGATGTAGACTCAGCAATCATCTTTCTTAGAGGATTATTAAGTGATTAAATCATGCTGGGTATTGCCACTTGGGTATCACAAGGCCAACAGCTACTTTTTGCCTCAGGGCATGCTCTTTTATTTCCTGCCCAATCTGGGTCAAGGTTTAAAAACCAGAAGAGAAGGTGAGAGAGAACCACTCATTAAGTCAACAATGCTGGTTTTATTTCCCTGATGTCTCTGTGGGCTAGTCATTTAGACAGCCCATTCCTCCAATTTCCTCTTCTCAACTGTGGGACTAATAGGGCTATTAAGAGGATTAATGAGACCATGTTTCTGTAATGCTAAAGGTGCCACATGCATTTTTAAAAAACATAATTAGCATGCTAATTCCTTCTCTTCTCCTTGCTTTCCTTTTTGTTTCTAACACAGAGTCCAGGGTTCCATCTCCTCCCCACCACAAATTACAGAAAGTCATTAGCACTGCATAATTGCAGCTTAAGTGGGCCTTTGAGGTAAGCGTCTGTTTTGTAAACCACAGCTCTCCTTGCCTCCTGGCACTGTATCCATGGCTGGGATGATATGCTGGTAAACATGATGATGATAATGACTCTGACAGCCTTATTCCTTTAGGTGTCATTACTGCAGGAATCATCAGACACCCAGGCTCCACCCTGGTCATGGAGGCTGAGTGGATTCTAACCATTAACACTGCAATTATACAAATGCTCCTGATGACTTTCCCCTTCTCATTATTTTTATCATTTGGGGAATTATCCAAGTCTTTCATAAAAATATTTTTAACTATGTCTGCTAGTGCACACCTCCACAGATTTTACTCCATGTTCTCTGGTGCCTCCGCATCGTTTTGCTTATTTATGGGAACAAGAAGGGTGATGTGCTAAAAGGTTTACACTTCGCTAAAAATTCTGATAACCTCTGTGTCACTACTCATGGTAGCTACATGCAGACAAGGTATCCACTTCCCACAAGCAGGACCGTCCATGAAAATGAAAAGAAAACTTGTGCTCTCAGTTAGCTGTGGGAAAGATGATATACTGAGTGCTGGAGCCTGGGATTTCCTGGACAGTGTATAGAGTAGCAGCAACCAGCTTGTCACCATCCTCCAGAGGGAAAAGGTCAAGTCATCTGTCCACTGATGCATCCTAGAGCCTGGTGTCCAGGATGCTGAACACCTACTCTGGTCTTGAGCACATATACTTTGGGATCTTAGGTCTCAAACATGCCAAGTACCTTCCTGATTTAGGGCATTCAAATACGCTTGCTTATTCTGTCTGCCTGGAACTTTACTGTCTCAAATCATCAACAACTTAATTCCTAATCATCCTGTTGGTGTATGTGAAATGTCACTTTCTCAGGTGAAACCTCCCTGATCACCCAGAATAGATCAAAGCATCAGTTAGGAAGTCTTGGCTGCAAGCAACAGAAAACCCATCTAGAAGTGTCTTTAACAATGAGAATGTATTTTCCTCACCTAACAAGCATTCTATACACATATAGTTCTGAATAGGCTCAGAGGTTCAAAGTTATATTACAGTCCTAGGTGAGTTTTCTGCCATTTTCTTGACTTCCCCCTCACGGTCACAAATAGCTGCCACAGCTCCAAGCATCATGTTCTCACGTGACAATATGTAAAGTAGGAAACAAAGAGAAGATTTTCTCCTCACATGTTTCTCTCTGTAACAGGAGGCAAAATCTTTCCCCAGAGTGTCTCTGTCCAGCAGACTTCTGCTCAGATATCACTGGACAGGATTTAATCACATCCCCATACTCTATACACGCTATGGAAGTGGAGGATCTGACGTTTGGTCTCTAAAGGAAGGAAATTTTACTGGCAAAGGAGAAGGGTTGTTGGGCAGGCAATCAGCAATGCCCATCGAAGCAGCTTCTTCCATTTATATGTTCTTATAACACCCTGTACCTTTCCTTTGTTTCTCTTATAACAATTTTTATTATGTAATTACCCCTCTGAACTGTATACCCCATGAAAGCAGAGTCTATGCCTTACATGTTCATCGCTATATTCCTGTTTCCTAGCATAGTGCTTGGCCCCAGGTCCAGCTACATAATCTGTGGGACCCATGCAACATGGCAAGTGGGGCTCCTTGTTCAAAAAGCAGGACAGAAGTACTACTAAAAGCATTAAAACATAAAGCGTTTTCCTTCCATGTTCTCTCTCCCTCTAAAATTGTAATTTGTTAGGAGGAATTTTTTTTTTTTTTTTTCTTTTTTTTTCTTTTTTTTTGCGGTATGTGGGCCTCTCACTGCTGTGGCCTCTCCCATTGCGGAGCACAGGCTCCGGACGCGCAGGCCCAGCGGCCATGGCTCACGGGCCCAGCCGCTCCGCGGCATGTGGGATCCTCCCAGACCGGGGCACGAACCCGCGTCCCCTGCATCGGCAGGCGGACTCTCAACCACTGCGCCACCAGGGAGGCCCTAGGAGGAATTTTTACCATTCATCTTTATATTGTGTGTTTCCAGCTTTAAATGCAAATGTAAGTGCATTTAACACATGTATGGAAACATCAGAACTACAGTTTGTACTTTGTAGCATGCACATGCATATGTATATTCTTACCAGAAGAGCAGATATGCTGCACACAACTAACTCAATTATTTTAATTCACTTCTTTATATATGCACATTCTGCCATCACTGTCTACCCTCAGCTTACTTATGAGTGCAAAATGGCTGAAAGGAAAGGAACTATCTTTCCCTTTCTATATCATCACCATTTTCAATGAAACAAATGAAGAAATGATAAGTTTCCTTGATTATCCATGCTTCTTAGAACACCAATGCTTTCTTTCTGTGTTTGAAGCAAGTTCTGGTTTAAATGGAAATCGTGACCTCTTGGGGCTGTCAGTACTCCTGCATAATTAGTCCTAGATGGAACATGCTTATCTTATACTAGCTTAGAGTCTCACTGAACTCCTGCCCATCATGGGTCCACTGGAATTCTGTACCCAGGAGTATCACATATCCTATATGGGAATGGGCAGCAAAGAATAAGGTAGATACCCATGTTGTGTGTATCTCCTCTGCTCACACTCCACTGTCCCATCACACTTCACTTAAAAAATCACATGTTCAACCACGAAGTTAAGAATTTCAAGATGGTGACAGCAAAGCATTAAACCAAGCACAGTTCCCTTCTGAGTAAGGGACCTTCTATGACTGCACAGGTCATATGCCCATCAAGCCGGAGCTGTCTGTTTCGTCTAGGTGCTCAAAAAATGTTTCATGAATGAATGAATATATGAATGCATCTCTTTGACCTGCTTTCTGATAACTTTCACATGTTTCTGACATTTCTTCTGAACGAGATCCTCAGGCTCTTAAAGTCTTCCCCTAATTATACTAAGTTTTGATGGAAGACATACTAAGCTCTTAATAGCTCAAGCATGTAGGGACAACCTGGAGGAAGGCGAAAATGCTGAAAAACTGGATCAGAGGAGTTTAAAGATGAAGTCAACAGTCCAAAATTCAGGGCCCTATAAAATAGATAAACAAAAAGGACTTACTGCATAGCAGAAGGAACTATATTCAATATCTTATAATACCCTATAATGAAAAAGAATCTGAAAAAGAATATATATAACTGAATCACTTTGCGGTACACCTGAAACATTGTAAATCAACTATACTTCAAAATAAAAATAGGGGCTTCCCTGGTGGCGTAGTGGTTGAGAGTCCGCCTGCCGATGCAGGGGACACGGGTTCGTGCCCTTGTCCGGGAAGATTCCACATGCCACGGAGCGGCTAGGCCCGTGAGCCGTGGCTGCTGAGCCTGCACATCCGGAGCCTGTGCTCTGCAACGGGAGAGGCCACAATAGTGAGAGGCCCGCGTACTGCATGCATAAATAAATAAATAAATAAATAAATAAATAAATAAATATTTAAAAACAAAATACAGGGCCCAAACAGGCATATGAAAAGATGCTCAACATCACTAATCATCAGAGAAATGCAAATCAAAACCACAATGGGATATCACCTCACACCTGTCAGAAGGGCTATCATCAAAAATAACACAAATAATAAATGTTGGTGAGGATGTGGAGAAAAGGAAACCCTTGTTCATTGTTGGTGGGAATGTAAACTGGTGCAACCACTATGAAAAACAGTATGGAGGTTCCTCAAAAACCTAAAATAGAACTACCATATGATCCAGCAACTCCACACCTGGGTATATATCTGGAAAAAAATGAAAACACTAATTCAAAAAGATACATGAACGCCAATGTCCACAGCAGCATTGTTTACAATTGCCAAGATACGGAAGCAACCTAAGTGTCCATCAACAGATGAATGGATTCAGAAGATGTGGTGTATATATACAATGGAATACTACTTGGCCATAAAAAAGAACAAAATTTTGCCATTTGCAACAACATGAATGGACTTGGAGGGTATTATACTAACTGAAATAAGTCAGAGAAAGACAAATACTATATGTTATCACTTATATGTGGAATCTAAAAAATAAAACAAACTAGTGAATATAACAACAACAAAAAACAGACCCACAGATATAGAAAGCAAATTAGTGATTACTAGTGGGGAGAGGGAAGAGGGGAGGGGCAACACAGGGATAAGAAATTAAGAGCTACAAACTACTAGGTATAAAATAAATAAGCTACAGGGATACATTGTACAGCACAGGGAAAATAGCCAATTTTTTATAATAATTATAAACAGAGTATAATCTTTAAAAAAAGTGAGTCATTATGCTGTACAACTGAAATTTATATAATATTGTAAATCAACTATACCTCAATAAAAACAAACAACAACAAAATACAGGGTGCACAGGATCAAAGCAAACTTGGATTGGGGCTTCAGGCCTCATTGTCTGTGGGACCATCTCAGCACAATAGCAAACCTGAAATGGGGCCAATCAGCTGCACAACTTGGTGCCAACTGCATCCACCAGTGTGAATGGTGCTCCCTGAAGTTGTGAAGTAGTGGCCTGGGCTGGGCACTGTAGTTCCTTGTGATTAGAAGCACAGAATTGACAGGGGAAACAAGAAGAAACTGACAAGCCTAGAAAAGATGTAAGGCCCTACCCAGGTGGGCTAATACTTAACATAGAATCCCAGACCATATAGAAAGTGCAGTCTTAAACTGGAAATTGAGACCCAAATCCAAGTATAAGGGGTTGGGTCATTCCATAGCTTCGACTCAGTAGGGACACAGGTAGTGCCTACTAAGTTACATACAAATGAAAAAAAATCAATATGTGTCAGAGTTTTTGCCATTTCATGCAGAGTTGACTCATCTCTCCGAAAAGAATACAGCATTGTCAAAGGCAAGAGGTGTTCTGTTCCGGCTTTTCAGGAAAAGTCAGCTAAATTTTCATACTGGCTTATCCATGTGGTCTTAGGCAAGCTATTAAACCTTCTTGAGCCTTTCTTTTTATCTCTAAAAACGAGGACTGGAATCCCTACTTCACAGGGTTGATGAGATGGCAAATGTGAACCATCTAGCACAGTGCCTGCCACATAATAACTCTCAAAACAGAGAGTGACTATTATTATTATTATTATTATTTTAGTTTTCCTATTCTTCAAGACACTTGTTGGCTTGACCACTTCAAAAGCTTATATTATGAAACTCTTAGAGAAAGTATAAGCTAAAATGTGTACTTTAATGTCAAAAAGAAACATACTTTAATATTAAAAAGACCATTCCTCTGTTCAAAAACTTCCAATCGTACAAAATCCTTGCAAAATTAAATTCTTCCCTTGGTATTCAACCCAACTAAAATATTGCCCTAACTTATCCTCATATATTTACTTCCTAACAGTCCCTATGCTGCAGTCAGTCCTGGCTATCCATTACTCCCCTAAATATTACTCACGACTTCCTGTCTTTGATCAAGCCACCCAGATGTTTGAACTTCCTTCATTCACTACTCCCCAAGTTCTCCATGAAGTTGCTATTGGCAATGCACCTGTCTGTAATCTCTACGTCTGCAGTGCCTCACTTTGGCTTTCCCTATTCTATCTAGAAGACTTAACATACATGTTTACTTTTTTTTCTTTTTTTTTGTGGAGCATGAGCTCTAGGCACATGGGCTTCAGTAGTTGTGGCATGCGGGCTCAGTAGTTGTGGCATGCGGGCTTTAGTAGTTGTGGCGCACAGGCTTAGTTGCTCCGTGGCACGTGGGAACTTCCCGGACCAGGGATCGAACCGTGTCCCGTGCATTGGCTGTCGAATTCTTAACCACTGTGCCACCCAGGGAAGTCCCTGTTTACTTTTGAAAGTAAATAAGTTGGCTTTATTTGTGTCTTTTCTCAGAGTTTGAATTGGATACCTCCCTAAATATATGTTTGTGAAAATACCTTCTTTCTTTTTGAAGTGTCTACAGTTCTGCATCAACCTTTGGAAAGTACTAGAACTTCTTCATTCTTTTTGCTCTCTGTGTAATGAACAACTTTATACTATAAACTTCCAAGCCTCACCCCTGAAGTATGACTCTCACAAGGTACTTTTTTGGCTTCAACATGCTTGAGAACTAATAAACTTTCAAATTTCGAAAGGAGCAATTTCTTTCCACAAAAGAACCTGTTAATCCACTAAGAGAGGTCAAGTGGTCTTTTAAATTTTTAAGTATTTCTACAAAAGCTATAGTTCATTATGTTTTCCAAATACTGAATTTTACTTCAGTCAGCCATCAGCTTACAAATGTACTCCTAATCTCGTAACTTAAAAACAAATAACTGCCTTGACAATAAACTTCTTGGAAGAGTTGAACCTTCTTGGAAGAGTTGCCTCTAGTCAAGAACTCTACTTCCACATTCTCAGTTGATTCTGATATGCCTCATCCTGAACCATATCACCAAGACTGTTTTACTATGATCTCTATTTTGCCAAATCCATAGGTCACTTCTCTTTCATCTTTCAGCCGCAATCATCACAGTTGCTCACTCCATCTTCTTAAAATACCTCCTTTCTTGGAAAGCATAAACAAAACGAAAAGATAACATACAGAATGGGAGAAAATATTTGCAAACGATGCGACCAACAAGGGATTAAACTCCAAAATATACAAATAGCTCATGCAGCTCAATATCAAAAAACACAAACAGAGACAGGAGAAGATGGCGGAAGAGTAGGATGCGGAGATCACCTTCCTCCCCACAGATACGTCAGAAATACATCTACACATGGAACTGCTCCTACAGAACACCTACTGAACACTGGCAGAAGACCTCAGACCTCCCAAAAGGCAAGAAACTCCCCACATACCTGGGTAGGGCAAAAGAAAAAAAAAAACACAACCCAATCAAAAAATGGGTGGAAGATATAAATAGACATTTCTCCAAAGAAGACGTACAGATGGCTAAAAGGCACAGGAAAAGATGCACAACAATGCTAATCATCAGAGAAATGCAAATCGAAACTACAATGAGGTATCACCTCACACCAGTCAGAATGGCCATCATTAAAAAGTCTACAGGGCTTCCCTGGTGGCGCAGTGGTTGAGAGTCCGCCTGCCGATGCAGGGGACGCGGGTTCGTGCCCCGGTCTGGGAGGATCCCACATGCCGCGGAGCGGCTGGGCCCGTGAGCCATGGCTGCTGAGCCTGCGCGTCCGGAGCCTGTGCTCCGCAAGGGGAGAGGCCACAACAGTGAGAGGCCCACCTACCGCAAAAAAAAAAAAAAAAAAAAAAAAAAAAGTCTACAAATAATAAAGGCTAGAGAGGGTGTTGAGAAAAGGGAACCCTCCTACTCTGTTGGTAGGAATGTAAATTGATACAGCCACTATGGAGAACAGTATGGAGGTTCCTTAAAAAACTAAGAAGAGAGTTACCAAATGATACAGCAATCCCACTCCTGGGCATATATCTTGAGAAAACTGTAATTCAAAAAGACACATGCACCCCAATGTTCATCTCAGCATTTTTTACAATAACCAAGACATGGAAGCAACATAAACGGCCACTGACAGATGAATGGGTAAAGAAGATGTGTTATACATATACAATGGAATATTACTCAGCCATAAAAAAGAGTGAAAATATGCCATTTGCAGCAAGATGGATGGACTTAAGATTAACATACTAAGTGAAGTAAGCCAGACAGAGAAAGACAAATATCATATGATATCACTTATATGTGGAATATTAAAAAAAAAGAAACAAATGAATTGATATACAAAAGAGAAATAGACCCACAGACATAGAAAATAAACTTGTGGTTACCAAAGGGGAAAGGTGGGGGAGACAAACTGGGAATTCAGGATTGACATATACACAGTACTATACATAAAATACATAACTAACAAGGACCTACTGTATAGCACAGGGAACTATACTCAATATATTATGGTGACCTATGGGGGAAAATAATCTGAAAAAACAATATATATGTGTGTGTGTATAACTGAATCACTTTGCTGTACACCTGAAACTAACACAACATTGTAAATCAACTATACTTCAATTAAAAAACAAAAATAAAATAAAAAGAAATACCTCCTTTCTTGGCTGTCATGACATCACACTTCCCAGGTTCTGCTTTTATCTCACTGAGCTGCTACCTTTCAGATACCTTTTCTGAGTATTCCTCTTCCCCTCAACCTCTAAACGTTGGAATGGGCTAGAGCTGAGTAAAAAACCCTTTTAGATCTCATCCAATCCAACATTCAAATTACATCTACAAGATGATGAATGCCAAATCAAATCTCCAGGTTTGTCTTAGTCATGAAATTTAAGTCCTTGGACTCACACACCCAATGGCCTACTTGACATCTTCACTTACACAGCTCAGAGATAACATGGTTAAAGCAACTCTTGACTCCATAACCCTTCCCCAACTCACTTTCCTCCAGCTTCACCAATCCCAGCAAAAGGCACCACCATCCACCCAGTGTCTCCAGCTGAAAATCTGTAACTTAAACTTGATTCCTTTCTCTCCTTCACCCTCCACATCTAATCTACCTGCTAGTCCTGTCCTATCATCAGTAATGTCCAGAATCATGCATATCTCTGCTTCTCCTCCAAGCCAAATCTCTTGCGTAAGCCAACCTTACTTCTCACCTGGACTTGTAGCAACAGCTTCCTCATTGGCCTTCACGCCTCCACTCAAATACCTTGCTCTCCTGCAAAATATTCTTCATAATATTTTCTTTTAAAAATGTTTGATCTGATAAAATGTATTTTAGTGTGCGATCTTTTTAAAAATGTGATTTTTAAAGATGTATAACAGACCAAGTCACCCCCTATTCTCATCCTAACTGAAAACCCCTGGATGGCTTCCAATCGTGTTTAGAATAAAAGCAAAGCCCTCCATAATCTGGCCCCACTTGTCTCTTACCACTCTCTTCTCACCCACTCCACTTCACCCACAGAAATATTCCTCAAACACACAGATTATTTCAACCCAAGGCCTTTGCACTAGCTTCTTCCCTCTGCTTAGAATATTCTTCCAATCATTCTTTGCATAATTGCATGTTTCTTGTCACTTAGTTCTCAGCTTGAGTTTTGCCTCCCCCAATAGACCTTTCCTGACCACCTAATCTACAGTACCCCTTCCCACTAATATCTTTGTATCCCATCACCTTGGCACTTATCGTATTCAATACTCTTTCTTTCCTTCCTTCTTTCCCTCCCTCCCTTCATTTCTATGTTTTGCCAAATTATGTCTCAGAATATAAGCTCCATGTGAGCAGGGTCCTTGTCTATCTTGATTATCACTGCATACTGGTGCCTAAACTGTCCCTGACACATGGCAGAAGCTCAGTATTGGTATGTTTATGCTCCTTTACACACACACACTCACACAAACACACCCTACTGAACTACAAGGGCACACATAATTCATGATTCGGCTATCACGAAGCAGACAAGGTAAGATTTCAGAACTCAGGTCTGTAGTTATCAGTCTGTTGTTATCAGGTCTGTAGTTACCAACTCTCAGATAATTAAGAATTAGTCATGCTATGTCTAAGAAGAACCCAGCAAGGGAAAGGAACTCATGATCGCAGTCTTCAAGAAGGTAGCTGGATGCTTCTTTTCCAAACAGCCTTAGGGGCTACCTTCCAAAGAAAGCAGGAAATCATCATACTAGGGACATTCCACTCACTGGGTGGTAAGGAACTGTCTGAATCTCTCCTCCACCCCACCTATCCCATCTTGATGTGAGCCCTAGGCCATTTCACTTATTAAAGTCAACAGCTCTGACCATTACCAATCTGCTTCACATTTTCATCCTCCTCTTGACCGTTTTTTCAACAAAACTCCAATAGGGTAGCATAAAAGAAAAGGGATTTGTTCAGAGTCAAGCAATGACTGGGAAAAAATCAGAAATACCAAGAGACAAGCAGGTAAGCAATGTCAGAAAACACAAAAGCAGTAAAAATTATGTAGGAAAATATTTTCACTTCAATATAGATTTTACTTGCTTTTTAAACATTTCAAACCCATTAAATCTTAGATCTTTACAAATGTTCTCTTAGACTTGAACAGTGTTTGAGGAGCATCGATCAGTTCTCTTCTTTAACTCCTGAAGTAGAAAAACACATCACTCCTATTGAAAAAATCATTCTGGGTATGGATTGAATTCTTCCAGAAAATATGAAAGTATGTATCAGATAAGCTCTTCTTTTATCCCCAATAACTCAGGGGGAATTTTCTGAAATGTTTCACTTATACTACCTTACCAGATGCTCCAGAAAAAAAAAAAAGAAAGTTTCAGAGTATTAAATATTTGAAAACTAATAAAGTAAGGTTGCCATTTTCTCAGTATTTATTAAGTTGATAAGTAGTAAATAAGGGCAAATATTGGATATGAAAAATATTATTTCCTCGTTTTCTTTGTCTGTTTTTACAAGATGCAAATGCGCTAACATTTTACTTGTAATTTTCCCCATAAATTCACTGACTTAAAATATTCTTCTAGAAAAAGGCAGCCTTTTAGCAAGATGAACAATAATAAAACAGAATGTAGCTTATTAATGGACATACTTGTAAATTTCCATCCTTTTAAATGAGTCATTAAAATCGACACTAAATTTAAGAAATGATGTTTGATTGTTTAATAAGTTACCAAAAAAAAACCCTCAATAAATCATACTGAACATTTAGTTTGACAAAAATGAGATTTTTTCAGTAACTCCTCACTGTTATACTGTTTTCCTCTTCCACAATTTATCTGCATTTCCATCATCTCTAATAAGATAATTGTACCTATTCTGGAAATTAAAGCCAAATGTTTAAGTGATAATATTAATATTTTTTCCAGAACCCTCAATATTTAAAATGTTAATTAGCATATTTATATTCACCAAGGGGAAGGAATAAATATTTGGCTTGGATAGTCTTTTATTTTTTATTAATTTTTTTCATTTGCTTTTGCTCTTAAGACAGATGGTTTTAACACAAATGGAGTAAAATCAGGATTGCTGTTTGTTAAGGAATCATCTGTTCCTGATGTTTACTCCTTACCTTTAAAGCATAATCCTATGTCACAGCATCACAGCTTGTTATTGTGAAAACAAGAGCTCTGATGTGGTTTCCTGACATGACATAAAAGTATACTTTGTGCTGCACTGGGTCATATATATATATATATATATTTTTTTAATATTTATTTATTTATCTTTTGGCTGCATCGGGTGTTAGTTGCGGCACATGGGATCTTTCGTTGCTGTGTGTGGGCTCTTTGTTGCAGTGTGCGTGCTTCTCTCTAGTTGTGGCGTGCAGGCTTATTAGTCATGGTGTGCGGGCTCAGTTACCCCGCGGCATGTGGGATCCCAATTCCCTGACCAGGGATCGAACCGGCGTCCCCTGCGTTGCAAGATGGATTCTTAACCCCTGGACGACGAAGGAAGTCCCATGGGTCATATTTTTTGAAAGGTGGGAAGCATTATGCTTTTTTTAAAGGGGCATTCCAGATGGAAAAATACATTACACTAAAGACTTGGTTTGTATAAATCATTTGGAGAAGATAGTAAACTGTGCTAGATAGGAACTATGGAATAATAGAATAAACACGTAAGAGCAGCATTAGGGGTTAACCAGTGGAGAATTACTCTAATTGTAGAGGATTCCAAATTTTATTTTTAAAATCATTGCAGGTAAAAGTTTCTAAAAAGGAAGAGTTGGGGAATCAAAAGTATTCTTCAAGATGAGAATGTTTGCAGCTATACAGAGTCACAGATCAGAGAGCTGGACGAGGCCATGAGAGTCCTATAGAAAGATGCATAGGACAGTGGTTACGGGTCCATATGCAAGGCTAGGGTCAGAGAGCCTACATTTGGATCAAGATCCCACAATTTCAGCTCTGTGAACTTACCCATACTACTGATTTCTCTGTGTCTCTTATTTCTCTTCTGTATAAAAGGTTTATATTGACGACATAGTATAGGGTGTTAAGAGGATTATTTAAGCTAATGTATGCAGTGTGCTTAACAATGCCCAGAGTAAGTAATCCATAAGTGTTAACTATTGTGATTTTGCCATAAATGAAGCACAGGAGACCCAGACAGATCGTGTGATTTACCCAAGCAATTAGTTAATATTTGCGAAATCTCTGGCTCCGGGTTTCCACTTCTAGACTATCGGATAGACAAAGATTTATTAAGACATAGTCCCTGAACTTAAGTGGCTAGAGAATGAGTATGTGAACTGGAAAGAGTAAACACTTTTGTTACAGAAACTAGGTTAACATTCCAGAACTGCTCCTTATAGCTATATGACCTGGGCCAATCATCTTGATTTTTCATAGTTTCAGTTCCTTCATTTATAAACTCTGCTTCATGGGGTTACTATATCTCTCATGTATATACAGTGCCAGGAACATGGTAGATCTTCCATAAATAGTTTCTATGGCTAGAAGAAAAAATAATATTGAGTTCACATCATGACAGTCGTCTTTTATCCCTCCCCATCTCAAAGGACGCAGACAGGGGAGTTACTATAAAACACAGGCATGCCTACAAAAATAAAGTTAATTTAAATCTTGTTTTGAGGCTATTTTGCAGGATTGTGTAGTCCCCTGAAGTAACAGGAAGTACTCTTAGATGTCCCAAAACAATGGCTGGGACACACCAACCTCATATAAGAAAGCCATTCTCAGCAAATGGCAGGAGACACCCGTCCCTATGTGTTGAACAAACATTGCCTGGGAATGCAGTCCCAGTTGGCACCTCTACCTCCAAAGTGCCTCCTGCCTCTTGTCATGAGCTCCACAGCAAATGTCAACAGCTTTGTTATAAGGAAGTAGGTAGCAGTAAGATTTTGAATAAAGATATCCAAATACTAAACCTAAAAGTATTACTTAACAGTGATCCATTAGTTTGCAATTATTTAAGGTAACTGGGAAATACACTAGCAAATGCTATCAGACATAATTGAAAAACTTTATTTTAGTTGTCAGTTATCACCTCCTCCCCTTCAAACATTTACAAGTGTTGCTAACAAGGAAAAAAAAAGTACTGATTTTGACTTTCACCTCCATTGTCCCATGAAAAAAGAAAATTAAGAGGCAAGAAGCAGAGAGCATGAACAGCCAGACTAGATACCTAGACGCAGAACATGTAACCCTGACAATAATAGCAACGTGTCATAATTCGCCAGCTCACCAAGAAAAGAGAAAACGGCACTAGAACCTCAGGGATGCTATCATTTTAGGGAGCAACTGCTTTTATTCTATCCTTAACATTTTGATCCAGGGAGCATTTACAGCTTCTTCATATTCTCATTCTCTCTCTCTCTCTCTCAGCTTCTGAAGTGTTTCTTGGAAACTACACATTAATAGTTCTTCTTGTTTTTCATAACAGTAACTCAGATGAGCTGGAAGAAAATCCAACCACAGCTGCTTTTCTAGCAATTTTTTTTTCTTTTTTTTTTTTGCGGTACGCGGGCCTCTCACTGCTGTGGCCTCTCCCGTTGTGGAGCACAGGCTCCGGACGCGCTGGCTCAGCGGCCATGGCTCACGGGCCCAGCCGCTCCGCGGCATGTGGGATCCTCCCGCACCGGGGCACGAACCCGTGTCCCCTGCATCAGCAGGCGGACTCTCAACCACTGCGCCACCAGGGAAGCCCTCTAGCAATTTTAATGGGTTCAACTTTTAACTTGCCCTCTATGGCTCCCACCAAGCAGTGAATTAAACCAAGACTTGTAGTACTTGACCCATTTCCCATTATCCTTTGAGAGAATTTTTCAACCATTCCTTACTTCACTAACATAAATTCTGTCTCTTACGTAGGTAGTTTTCCTGGCCAGAGAGTGTCCATCCTCTTTTAGCCTGGATTTTGATCTGTACTACACTCTATACTTATTCCCAATTTGGATTGTCAATTTGCTAAGTGAAAGATTTCCAAATATCCACTAAAAAGAGGAAGACAGTCTATTAAAGGGAACTGACAAACCACGAGACAAGTCACAAGTGGCATCCTGGGCCTTCTCGGGCCCCAGGTCACTTCAGTCTCTAGGCCTGATGAAGGAGAGGCAGAGAAAAGAATATGGGTGGACTCATAATGGTCTGATAAAAGAAACTAACCAGAAAAATGACTAAGCCATGTAAGTGGCATATACTTTACAAGGGAATGAACGTCAAGATTCTCGGAAATATGTGATAGGAGACTACTTCTAGGTGTTTTGGTGGATTTTAGAATTCTGAAAATGTGTGTGTGTGTTTGCGTGTGTTGGAGACCTTAAACTTTATGTGTCTCATTTGTTATGGATTATTCTAAAAATGCAGGGTCTTTATGCTTGAATGGTAAATACAGTCAAAGGCTCAAAAAGCAAAGGCCTTTAATTTATAGGACTTTTTTTTTTTTTTTAAAGAAGTACATGGGAAGTGGGTTATTTTGGGAATACAGTCTGAGCAATCTTAATGACTAAGTTGTGGCAATGAAAAAACTATATAAGAATTTTTCAAAGTTAGTCTTTTCTATTTTTAGATATTCTTTTGCATTTTACCTTTGACTAGTACTTGTATTATGTAACTGCCTATTAAGTAAACCAGCAGTTTAAGTTAAACAGTATTTATAGCACTCGAAGCTGCCTCTAAGTGATCATATTGCTTTGTTTTTTAAACACAATGATGTGTGTGTGTGTATGTGTGTATACTGATATGCTAATTGCCCTCCCTACACTAAACACGAATTTTTGTCTCTAATATTACACCTGGACATTGGACCCTGAAAGGCACAAATCACTCTCAGTTTTCTGTATTAATCCTCCTATCTGGCACTATTTTGACTATTGGATAAATATTTACTGAATACTAAAATCAGTATTTAAAAGCCTGTAGATGTCTGTGACTCTTGGAGATCTGCTTTTGCATCCTGCTTTCACTTAAAGAGGACACTATTGCTGCCAGCTCTTAAAGAAATCACACTGTTTGCCATAATTATTTTTCAGTTATGGTCTGGTAGGTTATCTTGCTTTAAGCTGTGTTCCAATAAATTTTTAAGTTATTTCTCTTTCCCTATCTTTCGATGCCTTAAACTAGTGTCAGGACAAGTAAGAAAGAAGTTTGGGAACAAATTACACCAACGCATGACTGCATCCCTGAGTTTAGGGGCTGAAATAAACATACAGCTTCAAAGAGGATATGGATAAAGAGGGAACGGTTAGAGGGGGAAAGGGGAAGGAAACATGTGAGTGAAAAGCGTAGAGAAATATGGGTGGCACATGGCCCCTAGCATACTGACTCTAAGAAAAAATAAACAAGTGGTCCTACGTTAAACTAAAAAGCTTTGCACAATGAAGGGAACTATCAACCAAATAAAGGCTACCTACTAAATGGGAGAAGATATTTGCAAATGATATATCCAATAAGGGGTTAATATCCAAAATATACAAAGAACTCAAACAACTCAACATCAGAAAAAACAAACAATGCCAATTAAAAATGAACATTTTTCCTAAGAAGACATATAGATGGGCAACAGGCACATAAAAAGATGCTCTATATCACTAGTCATCAGAGAAATGAAAATCAAAACTATAATTAGATATCACTTCATACCTGTAAGAATGGCTTTTATCAAAAAGACAACAAATAACAAGTGATGGTGAGAATGTGGAGAAAATGGAACACTTGTGCACTGCTGGCGGGAAAGTAAATTGGTGCAGCCACTATGGAAGACAGGATGGAGATTCCTCAAAAAATTAAAAATAGAACTACCATATGATCCACATTTCCACTCCTGGGTATTTATCCAAAGAAAATGAAAACACTAATTAGAAAAAATAGGGAATTTCCTGGTGGTCCAGTGGTGAGGACTCTGTGTTTTCACTGCCGAGGGCCTGGGTTCAATCCCCGGTCGGGGAGCTAAGATCCCTCAAGCCACATGGTGCAGCCAAAAAAAAAGAAAGAAAGGAAAAGATAGATGCACCCGTTCACTGCAGCATTACTGACAATAGCTAAGATATGGAAGGAACCTAAGTGTCCATTAATAGATAAATGGATAAAGACGATGGGGTACATATACATATAAATATATAATGGAATATTACTCAGCCACAAAAAAAGAATGAAATCTTGCCATTTTTGACAACATAGATGGACCTAGAGAGTATTATGTTAAGTGAAATTAGTCAGACAGAGAAAGAAAAATACTGCATTACTTCACTTACATGTGGAATCTAAAAAACAAGACAAATTAACATACATAACAAAACAGAAACAGAGTCATAGATTCAGAGAACAAATAGATGGCTTCCAGAGAGGAGGGCAGTTGGGACAGGAGAGAATAGGTGAGGGAGATTAAGAGGTACAAACTTCCAGTTGTAAAATAAATGAGTCACAGTTGTGAAATGTACAGTGTGGGGGATACAGTCAATAATTATGTAATTGTATGGTGACAGATCATAACTAGACTTAATCGGGGTGATTATTTTGAAGTGTATAGAAATGTCAAATCACTATACTGTGTAATAGTAAGTAACATAGTGTTGTAGGTCAATTATACTTCAAAAACAAATACATAGTAAAAGAGATCAGATTTGTGGTTACCAGAGGTGGGGAGTGGGAGGAGGGGAATTGAATGAAGGTGGTCAAAAGGTACAAACTTCCACTTGTAAGGTAAGTACCAGGGATGTAATGTGCAACATGATAAATATAACTAACACTGCTGTATGTCATGTATGAAAGTTGTTAAGAATAAATCCTAAGAGTTCTCATTACAAGAAAAAAATCTTTTTTCTATTTCTTTAATTTTGTGCCTATATGAGACGACGGATGTTCACTAAATTTATTGCGGTAATAATTTCATGATGTATGTAAATCAAATCATTATGCTGTACACCTTAAACTTATACAGTACTGTGTGTCAGTTATATCTCAATAAAACTGGAAGAAAAAAATTAAACATTCACAAAACACTTTTTTTTTAAATATGTGTCCTATGATACTTAGTCTTATGTGTTAACTTAGCTAGACTATAGTACTCAGTTATTTAATGAAACACTAATCTAGTTGTTTCTGACAAAACACTTTTACAGACAATATTTCTCAGCACCTGAATGAAGGAGAGAATATCTTGATCTCAGAGAGGAAAAGTGGCTCAGAAAGGTTGAGTGATCTGCCCAAGGTTACACAGCTAGTACACAAATAGTAAAGCAGGTATATAGTCCCTAACATCATCATTGTCATCATCATCATGCCAGACCATCATTTTTTTCTCTGGGTGCATGACCAACCACTATTCCATTCCTTTGCCCAAGTGTTTGTAGACATCACAGTGAAATATATTCAAGTACTACTTAATAAAGGGTGAATGTAATCGTGGGAGAATGACAAACTTTCTAGATATTAGGCAAATTACCATTACTTATTTTTCAACTGTAAACTCTATATATGAACAATAAGCTCTGACAAATAAATAGGGAATTATATTTTGAAATCTCTCTGGGTATATTTAGATTATTTGAAATATAAAATAATAACAACAGCAACAACAGTGATGGAGCTTTACTATATGCTAGGCCTCTTCTATGTGCTTTACACTCTATACGGTCAAAACTATGACTATCCTTGTTTTACAAATGAGGAAACTGAGGCACGTGTCCAGTTGCTGGAGCCATATAGCTGGGAAGCAATAGCATCCTGCAGCATCCTGGCTCTGAGTCCTCTGTGGACCAGGATACTATATACTCTTATGTATTGATCTTAAAATAAAGTAATTCTAGGAGATTTTATTAACAGCTCAATAACTATCTGTATATATTTTATTATAAATTCATTCAATTTTACATTATGCCTTTGAAGTTTTTTCTTGAAAATGGCTTAATAGCATCATCTCCCTTATGACACTTAAAATATTCTTTGTACATGTTTTTTAAATTACTAAAGTAAACATAACCCTAGTATATGGAAAGAAACTAAAACATTACAGAAATATAGGAAAAGACAGTTATAGTTCTGTGTAAACTGAGCTCCTCCTCCCACCATTGATAATTACTATTAACACCATCAACTCACTTTAAATCATCTCAGTTATAATTAACTCACTTAAAACTTGAGTCCTAAACCTTCAGCAATACACATGTTCAGTGTTCAGCGAACTGCACCCACTGAAGGCTTTCGTGGCAATGACAGCAGGTAGGCAGCATCCAATGCATTCAGTCAGTGCAATGACTATTGCATCAAAGGCTTTATTTTATCTCCATCCCTCAGCCTGTCCCAGGGTGCCTTCAGTGGAGTCCAGGCCAGCATCAGTACAGCTGTGCCCAGCAACTTCCAGTGTTTGCTTCAACTTGCACTGAGAGGAAAGGGAAAAGATGTCAACTGAGAAGAACTAATTGGAGCAAAGAAAGAGAGAGAAAGGAAACAGCAGGCACAACAAGATGCTCTGATGTTCTTTAAAGAAAATCAAGAAAGCCATTCTCTTGTTGCTGGAAAAGCCATTCTCTTGTTGCTGGAAAACTATCTCTGAAGATAATTCCAAAGGAGAAACTTCAAAGTATTTGGGCAAGTTTAAATTAATTCAGCACATATTAATCATCACCTACTATACACCAGGCATTGTGCTAGGTGCTGCGAATATAAAGGTGAGCCATCTAGACATGCTTCCTGATGCAAGATGCTTACAATATAAAAGCAAAGACATATATTAATTAAATAATCACACAGGGCTTCCCTGGTGGCGCAGTGGTTGAGAGTCCGCCTGCCGATGCAGGGGACACGGGTTCGTGCCCCGGTCGGAAAGATCCCACATGCCACGGAGCGGCTGGGCCCATGAGCCATGGCCGCTGAGCCTGCATGTCCGGAGCCTGTGCTCCGCAACAGGAGAGGCCACAACAGTGAGAGGCCCGCATACCGCAAAAAATAATAATAATAATAATAATCACACAAATGTAATATAAAATTAAAACAGTGATAACTGTTAAGAAGGAAAGTTATACAGTGATATTTCGAAAAGATCTCATATAGGTGACTAAATTTCTGTGTGCTATGAGTAGGGGGGAAAGTTACTCATTACTTTAAAGTTCACATTCAATCCTTCACTCAGTAATCAAGGGATAAATGGTGCTCTTGTGATGCATGTAGTCTGGTTAGAGAAAATATGCCAGATGTGTGACTGATTTGATTTTATGGATCCAGGGCCAAAAGCAATGCTGGGCATATTTGAATTTGCTCACGCTTCAGCTACAGCTTTTTGAAACTGATAAATAGCAATGCAAAGACGGATCAAAGGGTAGAAAATGCATATGGCAAGCAGGGTTTGGAATCAGGCAAGCTGAAAGGCAGATACGTTTTCAATAATATCAGAGACACGGGTTTGATCCCTGGTCCAGAAGATCCCACATGTCGCGGACCAACTAAGCCTGTGTGCCACAACTACTGAGCCGGCGCTCTAGAGCCCATGAGCCACAACAACTGAAGCCTGTGTACCTAGAGCCCGTGCTCCGCAAGAGAAGCCACCGCAATGAGAAGCCCGCACACTGCAACGAAGAAAAGCCCCCTCTCTCCACAACTAGAGAAAGCCTGCATGCAGCAATGAAGACCCAACGCAGCCAAAAATAAGTAAATAAATAATTTTTTTAAATAATAAAATAAAACTAAAAAAGATAAAAATATATCTACAGGAAATTTCCTGGCAGTCTAGTGGTTAGGACTCGGCACTCTCACTGCCAGGGCCCAGGTTCGATCCCTAGTCAGGGAACTAAGATCCCGCAAGCCGCAAGGTAAAGCCAAAGATAAAATAAAATAAAAATAAATAAATAAATATCCATAATTGCATACATGGAAGAGAACTTAAATTTCTAGTTCATTATACTTATTTAACAGACAAGGGGACTGCCAACCATCATCCAACTAAAGGAATAAGAGCAGAATTTTAAAATAATCTAAAATGTTTATCTCCACATATTTGCATTTTCTATTACTATGGATAAATTAATCAACCAGCAAATATTGATTGATCCCATGTGACAGACAATAAGTTTACTGGAGCTCAAGAAGAAAGAGATTGCCAAGGGCTCAGTGGTCAGGGAAGGGGGGTTTAGAGGGAGCAGCAGGGGTTGGGAAAAGTGACACTGACAGCTTCACGAGGGTAAGGCTGTGCCTCTCTCATTCACATATCAATCATGTATAGCACACATATTCTGGCATGTGGTACACTTTCAATCCATGTTGGTTAAATGAATAAACAGAAGATGAAGAGATCGAGCACAAAAAAACACAATATCATCAAAGTCAGAGAGGTGGGATTGTGCATGGTATTTAAGAGAATTGCAAATAGATCAATCTAGCACAGAGTCTGAATAAAGAAGTAGTGGGGGGGCTTCCCTGGTGGCACAGTGGTTGAGAGTCCAGCTGCCGATGCAGGAGACGCGGGTTCGTGCCCTAGTCCGGGAGGATCCCACATGCCGCGGAGCAGCTGGGCCTGTGAGCCATGGTCGCTGAGCCTGCACGTCCGGAGCCTGTGCTCCGCAATGGGAGAGGCCACAATAGTGAGAGGCCCGCGTACCGCAAAAAAAAAAAAAAAAAAAAAGAAGTAGTGGGACTGGGCATATACCCTGAGAAAACCATAATTCAAAAAGAGTCATGTACCACAACGTTCATTGCAGCTCTACTTACAATAGCCAGGACATGGAAGCAACCTAAGTGTCCACTGACAGATGAATGGATAAAGAAGATGTGGCACATATATACAATGGAATATTACTCAGCCATAAAAAGAAATGAAACTAAGTTATTTGTAGTGAGGTGGATGGACCTAGAGACTGTCATACAGAGTGAAGTAAGTCAGAAAGAGAAAAACAAATATGGTGTGCTAACACATATATATGGAATCTAAAAAAAAAAATGGTTCTGATGAACCTAGGGGCAGGACAGGAATAAAGACACAGATGTAGAGAACAGACTTGAGGACACAGGGAGGGGGAAGGGTAAGCTGGGACAAACTGAGAGAACAGCATTGACATATATACACTACCAAATGTGAAATAGATAGCTAGTGGGAAGCAGCTGCATGGCACAGGGAGATCAGCTCAGTGCTTTGTGACCACCTAGAGGGGTGGAATAAGGAGGGTGGGAGGAAGGTGCAAGAGGGAGGAGATATGGGGATATACATATGCATATAGCTGATTCATTTTGTTATACAGCAGAAACTAACACAACACTGTAAAGCAATTATACTCCAATGAAGATGTTAAAAAAAAAATTCTCTCTGAGGTTAAACTCCACTGGCAGAAGATAATCTCTGGTCTCAGGTCTTATGAATCCCACCCTCTAAAGCTGTGCTGTCCTATACAATGACTACTAGCCACCCAAGGCTACTGAGCACTAGTAATGGAGCTGGTGCAGACTGAGAAACTGGATTTTTTTCTTTTACTTAATTTTAATTCATTTAAATTTAAATGAAAAAAGTGAAGCAGTGTAAAATATTTTTCAATTAAACACAAATTTATGGTTTTGGTAGGACTACATTTCTCTTTAATCATTGAAAAATCAGCATCTGAATTGAAATTTATGCTATAAATATAAAACACACTGAATTTCAAAGACTTAACACAAAAAAGTGTGAAGTATCTCATTAATTTTTATTCGACAGCATGTTGAAGTAAAAATATTTTGGATATATCCATTTAAATAAATTACTAAAATTAATCATTAATTTCCTTTTACTTTTTTCAATGTGAGTATTAGAATATTTAAAATTTCATGTGTGGCTCACATTACATTTTTTTTGGATGGTACTGCTTTAACTAAAGATCAGCCCCCTAAACCAAGTCTTATTTCCCCAAGTCAGTGATTATATCAGATGCCCTCAGAGCCTTTCAATAAAACAGTCCTAACTAATCAGCAGACTTTGGGCAAAAGTTTTAAAAAAAGTAAACCAGTTAGAAAATCCACTAGTTAGCATACTTCTGAACTTAAGTCATTTGTTGGAATGCATTTTTCCTTTGCCTTCCTCTTACTAATTAGTACCCTTCCACCAAAGGTAATGTGTTTGAACTTTACAAGAATGCATAAAATCTGCATGGTATGACTTTTCTAATGTAAGACAGGAACAAACAAATTTTCACCCAAAGAAAGATAGCTTAAATCAAGATCTAAAATACTCATTAAGTTAAAAAGTGATTGCCCTTCAGGCTAACTCTCTGAACAGCACTTCAGTTATTTTGTTTGTTTCTATGTTTACACATCAGCCACATCTTACCTTTAGCTTTAGTGATTATAGTAACAAAGAAAGAAATCAAGGAGGTTGAAAAGGCCTATTTTGTATAAACTTTATTGTGAGCCTGACATATTAAATATGACAAGTATGTAACTAATATAACAAGCGTCATATTCTGTGCCAACATTTTTGGGACCTTCTGAGGTGTAGCCCATATTTGTAGCCATGTTTGCAGGACATGGCTTAGTCCCTCCTTCACCACTGCTAATTGGACAAGGAATTTGTATCAGACCAAAGCTGGGTCAATCAGAATCTCTTCTTGGAATTTAGACTGGGAATATAGAAACTGGGCTTTATTTGGTTTCTGATGAACGTTAGAGATAAGTCAGGATAAGCGGAGGCTGGGACCAACAGGTGCAGGCCACAGCATAGTAAAATAATCTACAATAAGATTGAGGAAAAATAAAGTAAATGTGTCAAAAGAAGCAGAGCCAAGAGATCAAACATTCTAGAAAAGACAGAGTAAATAACACTGGATTTGAATTTTCTAGATCCTGGCTCCAGTGCCTTACAACTTATCTCTGTAATTATTACTCTACAGTTACTAGGGGCACCTTCAGATATCCAATAAATTCCTCTTTTTTGTTTGTTTCTAACCTAAGCTAGTTTATATGAGTTTCAGTTCTGACAAGATCATCGATCCTTGCTTTCATCAGGCAGGCACTGGGACCTGTTGTGAAATTATTTAATAGGAAATTAATGAATAAAATTAATATAGAAAATTAATAAATATTAATAAAATGATAAAAATATAGTACCCTGAAAGAAAAAAACAAAGTGATTATCTAGAAAAGATATTTTTCCTTGAATTCAAACAACTATATTGGTACTCATAATATACAACTTCTATTTCTATGTTAAAAGTAGGAAGAGGAGAAAATTAAAACAGGAGGAAGAAAATAAAAGAGGAAGAAACAAGTCACTTCTTGACTTTTCTTTCCTTCAGCAATGTCTACTCTTCCCCCTTTTGTTTTTATTTAAGATCCTCCAATCAAAAGTAAGCTAGGTGAGGGACTTCCCTGGTGGCGCAGTGGTTAAGAATCCGCCTGTCAATGCAGGAGACACGGGTTCGAGCTCTGCTCGGGGAAGATCCCACATGCTGTGGAGCAACTAAGCTCTTGCACCACAACTACTGAACCTGCGCTCTAGAGCCAGAAAGCCACAACTACTGAGCCCATGCGCTGCAACTACTGAGGCCCGCACACCTACAGCCTGTGCTCTGCAACAAGAGAAGCCACTGCAATGAGAAGCCCACGCACTGCAACAAAGAGTAGCCCCCGCTCGCCACAACTAGAGAAAGCCCGCGTGCAGCAACAAAGACCCAATGCAGCCAAAAATAAAACATAAATAAATAAATAAATTTTTTTTTTAAAAGTAAGCTAGGTGAGGATCTGAGAGAGAGGAATATATGAATTAGCAAATAGTAAGCTTCTAATAAGAGCACATTATATAAGGTTGTTGAGGGAATCAGCAGGAAAAAAGCACTGATCCTCATAATATAGGGAACTACAATCTGGGTATCAAGATAACACCAACACCAGAGTCATTACTTGGACCTAGAAAATTGGAGTGATTTTTCTTGGCTCTGAGTCTCAGAAAAAGGGTAGGTCTCATGGTAGTCAGGTTCACTAGAGCAAGAATAGAAGTACACTCAGGATAGGATAGAATCAGATCCTTAGCCAGATGGAATATCCAAATTATCATCAAGGTGGAAACAGACTCACAGCCAGGAATACTGAGCATTAAATCTAAAGAGAGTGTTAGAGATTAAAAAAATAATAATAAGAAAGAAAAATATACCACAAAAAAAAGAAAGAAAGAAAAGTAGATATAAAGCTGACAGGATGCAGATCATAATAAATATAAAGGAGGAGCAGACCGAGATAAGTAGATTAACAAGATCATGACTAGCAAGAGCTAGTAAGTGCACTGTTGCTGGGGCTGAATAAGAGGCCCAGTGAGTGATGGTTGCTCACAATGAAGGTGAACGGTTCTGACAATAGACAGTATTTGAGCAACATGAAGTCCAGAGTCAACCCATAATCCCATACTCCTCACCAAGGCAAAGTCTGCCCCGACCACCACTCTTCCTACCTTGAAAGCACAGCTGATTGCTTGCAGTTTAGTCCAGTGTTGCATCATGTAGTCCAACCCATTAATTTTGAAGACAAAGCTATTACATAACTTTATCAAAGCCATACAGCCAGTGTCAAAGTCAGGACTAAAATCCGAATTTCCTGATTGTTAGTCCAACTCTGCCTGTTGAAAACTTTCTTTTTCCTTCTAAGCTGCTCTATCAAAAGTTCATTTTTAACTTTTAGTCTCTCAGTAGGGAGTTTTCCATATCAAATTCTCCCCAGTTCTGCATACCTTAACACCCTTTCATTATCCCCAACAGCAGACCTGGGTCCTTTGTCTCTCCAGGTATAGAGAGGACTAAAGGAAAAGAGGAGAAAATAACCGAGGACTGGATTGGTGAAAGAAGTTTCATCAAGATACTTGAATTTGATCTGAATTTGGAATAATAAGTATGATTTAAACAAGAAGAGGGAACAAGGGGGGAGATCCTGGGAAAATTAAGAAGATCATCACTAAGAAGGTGATGTACCAAAGCCCAAGTCTTGCAACAGTATGAAAGGAAGAGAGACAGAAAGAAAGAGGTGGGGGAAAGAGAGGGAGGGAGAGGGAGTGACAGAGAGAGAAAGAAAGATGCTTCAGTCACAGCCTTCAAGTTACAGAAGGATGCTAAGAGGTCCCCTTCACAGGTATATCCTCCCCAACACCTCCATCCATAGAGCTGAATAAATATTTATTTGAGCGACAGAAATGTCCATGGTTAACATTGCTTGACCACTGAAATATATTTGGAATTATAAGAAATGGAATCCTTCCCAATAGGTGTCCTACTGAAACGCAATAATGTTGTTTTATACTTTTCATATTTCTTCATGTTTTAAGAGCCTCCAAAAATCTTTCTTACACCGGCGGCTCATTCCAATGTTGGCATCTTCTAGAACCACCACTGTGCCCCTGGTCTTTCCCTCCCTCTGTGGTTGCTCTGTCCCTCCATTCCCTCAAGCATTTCCCCACAGAAGTAAACCAGACATTCTCCTCTCTTCCTTTTAAAAAATATTTATGTTTTATCAAATTAATATGTGTATATTGTTTCAATTCACAAGCAGTAACATAGGGACCATAAACAATAAAAAGCAGTCCCCTGCCTCACATCTGCCCACCCAAGTCCTGCTTCATTCTCACTAACGACCTAACTGCCCATTTTTGAATCATAAAAACAGAACTTCAGAAGAAGTGGTACATATAAATATATACACAATGGAATAGTATTCAGCCATGAGAAAGAAGGGAATCCTGCCATTGTGACAACACGGGTGGCCCTTGAAGGCGTTATGCCGAGTGAAGTAAGACAGATAAAGATAAATACTATATGACATCACTAATATGTGTAATCTAAAACAAAGTCAAACTCATAGAAACAGAGAGTAAAAAGTCGTTGCCAGGGGCTGGACGGTGGAGGAAATAGGAAGAGGCTGGTAAAAGAGTTCAAACTTTCAGCTATATGATGAATAAGGTCTGAGGATCGAATGCAAAACCTGGTGACTAGAGTTGATAACACTGGATTGGATAACTGAAATTTTCTAAGAGAGGAGAACTTCAATGTTCTCACCAGAAAACAAAACAAAAACAAAAACCCCAGAACTTCCACAAGTCCCCACCACATCTCCCATCTACCGTGGTTTCTCCTATTACTCTGGATGAGCTCAGATGAGGCCAGGCCCCAGTCTGTGCACTAGACCCTATCCCCTTTCATTTGCTCCGAAACAACAATCCTCCCCCATCTCTTCTGCAGCATCCATTTTCCCCCTCTCTACAGAACGTTCCCATTAGCACTTAAGCATGCCATTAATCCATCTAAAAAAATTAAAACTTACCTTGACCCCCTCTGCTCCAAGTTCCACTGCTTTTCTCTTTTTCATCACACACACCCACAGAAACTACCTGAAAACAGGAGTCAACACTCACTGTCTCCCATTCTCTCCCCTGCCTCTCTTGAACCCAGCTGCAGCCAGCCTTTCATCCCCTCCACTCCACTGAAATTGTTCTTGTCAGGTTAATAAGGACCATCTGATGCCAAATTCCTCTCCTAACTTGACCTGGCAGCAGGGTTTAGAACAGTAGGTCACTCTCCTGGAAATACTGCCATCACTTGGCTTCCAGGACACAACACTCTCCTGGTTTTTCTCCTCCCTCTTTGTTCCTTCTGAATCTCTTTTGCTGCTTACTCTGACCTTTCAATGTTGGAATTCCTTCAGGTTCAGTCCTAAGACCTCTCATTTTACCTGCATGCACTCCCTACACGATCCCAACCCAAGGCTTTAAATCCATCTATACATTGATGACTGCCAAATTTTTATCTCCAACCTAAACCTGTTCCCTTAAACTCCAGACTCATCTTTATCCAACTGTCTACTCGATATCTTCACGAGGATGCCTAATAGACATCTCAAACTCGATTCATCCAAACCTGAGCTCTTGATTTCCCCTGCACCTGTCTTCCAGCATCTGCTACCCATCTCTTTTGATGGCCCTCCATTCTTCCAGTTGCTTAGACAACAAACCACAGAGTCATCACTAAATTTTTTTAACATCCCATATCGAATCCATCAATAACTCTTGTTAATTTAACTTCACATTATATCCAGAATTCAACCATGTCTTACCACTCTTACTGTTACTGCCTAGATTAGTTCAATAGCCTCCTACCTAGAGTCTCCCTATCAACAGCCTCCCATGCTTCTGCCCTTGCCCCCTTTCAGTACAGTCTTCACACAGAGAGGCCCCTTTAAAGCACCAGCCAGGTCACATTCCTCTTGTGTGCGCAATCCTCCAAGGGCTTCCTCTCTCACACACAGTGCAAGTCCTTACTGAAGCCTTTAAAGCACATACATCCAGCCCTCTGGTGCCTCTCTGCACTCACCTACTTCTCTGATCCCCGTCTTGCTAAGCCCTCTTCAACTGCACTGGCCATCTTGAACTTCTGAACATTCCAGGCATAATCCCACTTTAGCATCTTTGCATTTGCTGCTTCCTCTGCTTTGACTGCTTTGTGCAGATATTTTCTGTGAAGCTTTCCCTGGCTATGCTGTCTAAAGTTCCAATCTCCCTTCCTGACATGTCCTATTACCTTTTGCTGCTTTATTAATTGTTTTCCTTACTACTTATCACTAACATACTAAATACTTTGTCATAATGTTTATTGTTGGTTTTTCTCATTAAAATGTATGCTCCATGATAGCAGGGCCTCTCTGTTTTGGATTTCTGCTATTTCTCAGGCACTCTGAACAGTGCCTGTACGTAGCAACTCAATCTTGCTTGAAGTCATATATTACAGTTCTCTGTTTTATAGACTGAGAAACTACTACATACACACACAAAAACTGACACTGCCGTGTTAACTGGTGAGGCTTGATCTGAAACTTGGGAGTCCTGACTCCCAAGGCTGAGCTCTTTCCATTTTTACAGGATATTTTCCACCATCAAATTTAGAATTTTCAACATAAATGTCTTTCAACAACAGGAGAAATCTGTTGCAGCTAGAAAATGAGCAACATTTTCCCTTAAATTGGCTGTTCATACACTTAAATTATTGCTTCATATTTGTACATATACATGAAAACAAACACAGAAGGATAATCACTGCAACATTCTACGTAAGAGCAGAAATTAGAAAATCCCAAACATCCATCAATAGAAAACTGGTTCAATAAATTATGTTGCATTCATGCAGTGGAATACTTCTGCAGACATGAAAAATATTGAGCTAAGTACATAAGTACTATTTAGAAATCATAGCTCCAAAATATATTACCTGTGTTACAATTTCTTATCCACAATTCCAAAACCCAAAACACTCGAGAAACTGTAAGTTTTTTTGAAACTTAACTGGTGTCAAAACCTGACCAGTCCTAAACTCGCTTGACAGCAAGTATTTACCTGTCTTGACATGAAAATATGTCAAGTCTTAATTGGGCTCACGTGGTTTGGATCAACTAGTCACACTTCCCAGCACAAAACAATGGAATGTGTTTAATGATGGGGCACTGCCTCAGACTACACCAGCTGTTACGTGATATTTGGTATATGCACTGTATCACTACTCTAAAATCCAAACGATTCTGAACTCCTAAACTCAACTGGCCCCAAAGGCTCCCAACAAGGAATTACAGCCTACACTAAGTGGACAAACAAATACAGAAGATTATCTATGGGACGAATCAATTTGTATAAAAGATACATACAGGGGTTTAGGCCTGGAAATTCTGAAGAGTACGTCTTTTTTATAAAGAAAGAATTTACACTGACTATTTCTAAGGAGTGGAACAGAAGGCAGTGCTGAATATCCATCATCACAGGAACCAGCGCATCTCCTGGGGCAGCAGGAGGGAGTTCCTGGGTCTCTCTCTGCAGGGCTGCCGTGACGCAATTCAGTCTCAAGCAGCTTGCATCCTTTTTGGTCTCAACTAAAGATAGCAAGCTCTAGCAACAGAAGCTGACTGACCCACCTTAAGTCACGTCCCCTGTGAATGGGGGCAGGGTGGAGAGGTGTGAGGAAGTCTCCTCTGACTGGTGGTACAGTTGGTACCTCCTCAAATGAGGCAGTGCTGAGACTCTTACAGAAATGGAGGGGAATGACCTGCTGGGCCAGCAACTAAAACAGATATCAGCAATGCATGGACTATATATCTACCACTGGCTACTTGCCTGTTAGTAACTGGGTAGACTTCTTGATTCCTCTGGGCCTCTAACCTCTTACAGCTCTACCAGGTTGCTGATGGACTAGATGCAATGCCTCTCGGACTTGAAATTACATTCAAACCACCTAGGGATCTTGTTAAAAATACAGATTCTCATTCAGCAGGTTTGGGCTGGCTTGCACCAGTTCTCAGGTGATGCTGAAGTTGCAAAGCCCCAGAGGACTATGCTGTGGCTTGCAGGTGATGAGACTCTAAGCCAAAGTGAGGAAAATTTGAGTCTTGAATGATCTACTTTATAGTAGTGAGACACAGTTCAAAACCTCCTTTGTGGCCCAGTTTACTGCAAACATTGGAAGTAGAGACATAGCCACTAAAGGGGCTTGTCCTTTGTGAAAGCAAGCAACTTTCATTTCATCATTTATCTGATCATTAATCAATAAGGCAAAAATTTGTCCATATAATAACACTCTGAAATATATCCTAAGAGCTTTAACATCAACCATTTAGGTACTTAAGAAACAAATGATCCTAACTTTGGCTTAGAGCTAATATAAAAGAATCACTTTTTAAGGTTTTCATAATTAATGTAAACTTCAGAGAATTTTTTTAGACCTATAGGCCAATCCATTGTCCAATAATATCAAGATATTAACAGAATTTGGCTTGGGAGGCCCCCTGGGGTAGGCCTAGGTCTTCATTTATAGCTGTTCAGAGTCAAGTACACAGATAGGTTTCAATAAATAATTAAATATAATGGAACTGGGGGACTCTAAAGTGAGTTGAGTACAGTACTAAAGGTACTGCAATGAGTTTGTTTATCTAAGGTTGTGCCTACATTAGGAAGCCAAATCCCCCTCTGACAGGTTTGATAGTGTTTCCTCTACATTAGGTATAATTTTAGAAGTCAAGTACTCTCGTGTCAGACATTTTCCAAATTACACTTTCCGACTAGAAACCACATCAGAAACCTGAATCAACTGCAACGTTAATTACCCCCAAACAGACATCCCCCCCCGCACCCACGCCAGGTTTCTTCCATTCTGTGTCCTCTCCCTGGCGTTACACTGGCATGCCCTGGGAACCCCGGGGGCTGGGAAAGCCAAACAAGACAATTATCTGCGAATGACTGAACAGGACACAGTTCTGGATGTTTCAAGTTCTAATTCACCTGAGGGACATGAAGCAGTTGGCATTTTTTTTTAATCCTCAAAAGGCAGCATCTTGTCCCAAGTGGACAGCTTAAAACCTCAGGTGCCATGGGACACTAGGCAGGGAGGGCTAAAAGTAACTATAAGGAAAGGGCTTCTAAGTAATAAGAAACAAAGGTTTTAAAATGAATATTTAATTCGACAAGTGGTAACAAGGAGCACTGGAAGCCCTCGGCCCAGAAGGCAAGCTTTTTCCACTTAAAGTTGGCAAACCCTCTGTCACTGGTTACAGCAGGCGTTTCCAGAAGGCTATCAAGGTATCCAGAGCAACAGAGGGGAGTCCTCTGGAGAAGGGGTTTCCCCTCCAGCAGGAGAAGAAAGGAGGGGCATTTCAGATCTACTCACTTAACTTTCAAGTACACAATTGTTGTTAACTCTAATCACAATGCTGTGTGTTAGATCCCGAGAACTTACTCATCTTCTATCTGGAAGTTCGCACTTTTTGACCAACATCTCCCCATTTCCTCCCCCCAAGCCCCTCCCCCCATAACCACCATTCTACCCTCTGTTTCCACGAATTCGGCTTTTACAGATTCCACATATAAGTGATAGCATACCGAAACCGTGCCCCATAGCGGTAAAGAACCCATTGCTAACAAATTCTTGAGCTTACCTTACAGGACAGCAGAAAAGGAAGCAGGTTGGTAGAATCACCTCCGCTTGTAACACTTCAGAACTGACTGAAACCGGTTGGAACCAATATAGCTGATTGGAGTCTGCGCAGAGTAGACTTCCTTGTCCGACGGGTGACCTTCTGACGTCACATCCCGAATTTCCATTGCATATTTCATGTTAACTCCCCCAAACTTGCGCCTGCGACCCAAGAAGAAGTATAAAGCCCTGTTTGCATCTGCGCATAAGAAGCCATCACTCCCTCAAACTCCACAGCCAGCCGTTTTTTTCCCTCTTGTCTTCACCACCCCAAAACCCTAACCCTTAATCTATCCACCTCGCCTCGCTGTTGGGGAGACAGATTTGAGCCCTGCCTCCTGTCTCCTTGCCAGTGGACCTCACAATAAAGCTTTTCTTTTCTCTTGGGCTTCCCTGGTGGCGCAGTGCTTGGAAGTCCGCCTGCCGATGCAGGGGACGCGGCTTCGTGCCCCGGTCTGGGAGGATCCCACATGCCGCGGAGCGGCTGGGCCCGTGAGCCATGGCCGCTGAGCCTGCGCGTCCGGAGCCTGTGCTCCGCAACGAGAGAGGCCACAATAGTGAGAGGCCCGCGTACCGCAAAAAAAAAAAAAAAAAAAAAAGAAATACCACTTAGCCAATGATTGGTCACAAATTATCACACATGAGGTGCTTGTTGAACAAATCCTGGACTAACTTTGTGATTAACAGCTAAGTATATTATTTGCTCCATTCTAAGAAGCAAGTTAATGATCTCTAAAGATCTATGAGCCTTCACAAGCATGCAAAATAAATAATCAGGAGAAGGGGTACAGTAGGAAAATGGATAAGAAAAAGCACAGTAGCCTAGTTTGTGTCTGTGAGGTGACATAGTTATTTAAGTCGTTATCTAGAATGTGAGTAAAAACATAGCCATTATTCTACTGTGTAAAACAAGAATGGATAACCTCATGCTCTAAATGGTAAATACAAAGAATGACTTTTAGTTTTAAGAACATGGACAAAATTATAAACCTCAGTCCCATACCCAAATTGGAAGAGGTACCTCAAAAACAGGATGAAGAGAAAGGAAGATCCTAGAAGAATTCACCTAGGGAACACCTACTTCATGTCAACATTTTGAAGACATCATCTCAGTTAACACAACTTAGGCTGAACTGTATTAGTCCTGCATGTGGATGAAGAAGCCAAGCTTCAGAGAGAATAAGCAAGTTTCCAAGTCATAAAGCTAATAATAAATGGCAGAGTTGGTCTCCAAATCCAGATCTAATTCCAAAGTGAGTATTTTTCGAGTACAATCCCAAGGATGTGAAGGAAAGAATATAAAAATATAATCATTTTCAGGGTTAGTCCAGTGTGTGAGAATCATAGTTCCAAAGAAAACAGAATATGAGAAGCAAGGGTGTGTTGGGGAAAAAAGTCAGAACCTTGTGAAAACCCATTCAGTCCCTTAAGAGTTCTCTAAGTGAAAGGAGAAGATGAGAATGTGATAAAATCCAAAACATACTCAGTTTCCTATAGCTTCTAGAAAATGGGGGGCACGATTGTTTAGTTCACCATGGTATACCCCAGCACTTAGCATAATGCCTGACTTGTTGAATCAATAAATAAATACCTAATGAAAGTTGAGGAGGTGGAGGTGGAGTTGCAGTTACCATCCCAAGCCCACAACGAATACGGTTTCTTAATGTACGTGTACTCACTACATGTGTATTAAGAGGAAATGTATGCCTTTTGTTGAATAATGGCCATAGTCTTGAAGGTTTTGCCTTTATTTCAAACTCATCTTTACTTCCAGATTGAATAGGTAATTGCTTGCTGAGTGTGTTTCAATCCCAGCACCTCTCCTGACAGGGTAGAGACTTCCCTCCTGTATTTGCTTATTGCCAGTAAATTTAAATGTAAATGAAACAAGAAATTAGAATGAGATTCTTTCTAATTCAGTTTGAGTGAGGCAATAACCAGAGTACCAAAGAAAGACTGAGACACCCCCCCACGGACACCATATGCAGATTTACAAAAGAAATGAACCTGAGAAATCACTCCTCAACCCTTGATCCCCTCAGTCAATTGGACACCATATAAAGAATTTAGGAGTGGGCAGGATTTGAACTGGTAAAGAGCTTACTTTGGAGAGACCTGACCCAGCCTTCCACCTTGAATGGCAAGTATAAACCTCTAACCCCAAGCTTAGAGACAACCACTCAGAAAGCTGTATTCTCTAAATTTGGAGACACAGAGTACCAGTGCCTGATTCACACATGAGGAAACTTAATGTGGTTCTGGACAGGGGCCTGAGTCCCACCTGGGAAGTGTAGACAGTGAGAGAAGGCGCTGACTACTTAGTGAGGGAGACAGGAGAGGACCACTGTTGCAGCATCATCCATATTCCCAGAGTTTTGTGGGCAAAGGTGTTCATTCTCAGGGACCAGTGGCTTGGGTTGTACTGGGTCTTGCCCAACAGAGCCATCTGGAGTGGACTGAGATCTTTTGCAGAAAGAAGCTGAGGCGGATCTGTTATCAAACCAAACTTGGGTCACCTGTGTGCAGTAAAGCCAATCTACTGGCACTCGGCTGTGGTGAAGGAAAGTGCAGTGTTTATTGCAGGTGCCAAGCAAGGAGCCCAGGGCAGCTAGTGCTCAAAACATCTCAACCCTCTGATGGGTTTCAGCAAAGCATTTTTTAAAACTTTTTATTTTATATTGGACTATAGCTGATTAACAATGCTGTGATAGGTTTCAGGTGTACAGCAAAGTGATTCAGTTATACATATACATGTATCTATTCTTTTTCAAATTCTTTTCCCATTTAGGTTGTTACATAATATTGAGCAGAGCATTTTTAAATGCAAGGTGAGGGAGGGGAGTCACAGGGTATGTGATCAGCTCATGAACAGTTCTCTGGTTGGTTGGTGGTGAGGTAACAGGATGGTGTCACAAGGATTACCAATATCAGTCCTCAGGCTCCAGTAGGTCTGGGGGCTATATGCTCATGGTCATCAAGTAGTTAATTTCTTCCATTTGGGGGAGGTTTTTAGCATCTGTAAAACAACTCAGGAAATATGCATCAGATACTATTATCTAGATTCTAGATACTTCAGAGAGGAGCTAAAGCAGAGGATATGGGGGCTGGGGGTGGTCTGTTCCGGGAAGGTCCCACAGGGTCCAGCTCGGTTACAAAACCCCTGGTTGTCCAGGGGCTGATGAAGGAATCCAACAAAGTTTCATCTGCCCTTTCAAGGGACCTGCTTGAGAGAAGGACTTAGCAGAGATGTTGTCAACATGAACTGTCAGCCTCGGGTAAAGAGTACAAAGACAGGCCCTGGCAGATTGTCTTTCCTCTCTCCATGTACCCCACTCACCTTTGGGCCTTGTGGCGTCCAAAACAGCAACTCATCTGGTGAGTAGAAAGACAATGGAGCAAAAGAATCATAATCCCCTTTCCCCCTGCAGACTTCTGCCCTGAGACTAACCTGGACTAGGCTGGAGGAGAAAGAGTCCAGAGTTTCGATAATTAAACAAGATGGGACATTCTAGTTACTGAACTGAAACAGTTCTTACCAAAAGTGACTGTAGGACTTTTTTTAATATAATGTTTTATTTATTTATTTATTATTTTTAAAATAAAAAATGGGTCTTTTCTTATGTGATGGGTCTTGGTTGCTGCCCACGGGCTTTCTCTAGTTGCAGAGAGAGGGGGCTAGTTTTCATTGCGGTGCGTGGGCTTCTCACTGTGGTGGCTTCTCTTGCTGTGGAGCACGGGCTCTAGGCGTATGGGCTTCAGTAGTTGCAGCACGTGGGCTCAGTAGTTGTGGCGCACAGGCTTAGTTGCTCCGTGGCATGTGGGATCTTCCCAGACCAGAGATCGAACCCATGTCCCCTGCATTGGCAGGCAGATTCTAAACTACTGTGCCACCAGAGAAGTCCCTATAGGACTTTTTATTTTCCGAGAGTGACCAGAAAAGATACGCCTGTCTAAGACTTCATTTAGGATGGTCGAGTATCATATTCAAAAGATAAAAGCATGACTCTCATGTAAGCATAGAATAAGCACGTCAACATTTATTTAACTCATTGGTGAGAGCCAGAAGGATCTTAATGCTGGTTCAATGAGCATTTGAGAAACTGAATATTTGTGGGAACTGAATAAGGAGAGAATATTGGAAGATCGTGAGATTAGAAACTAAAATGGCTAAACTCCTAGAGGGCTATATAACCATAACCGATGGGTAATACTTTTCTATCAGAAATCATTTGGATCTCTACTGCACAAAAATCTAAAAGTTAACAAAATGTAGGCCCTAATCAACAGTAACAAACCATGACATATTCCCCTAGGAAATTAAGTAATCCTTGGGTGGACCTGTGAGATGATACTCCAGTATGACACAGAAAGAACATATAGCCATCCTCTTGCCTTTGTTCCAAGTTTTAAATAATTTTTCTTAATAAAGATCAGGGGAAATTAGCTCTTCTCTATCCTTAATCAATTTTAAAGAACTGTGTAAATGGCAATAAGGTTGCATTTTGATCATGATCTATGAGATGTGGTTGATCAACTATAAACTATTGTTCAAATATATACTGGATATATATTTTCAGGCCTGAAAAGGTGGCTCATAACTTTCTCTCCTGACCAGAAGCGCAGAGATTTGGCAATCCAATTTATCATCAGGGCACAAGACTCAGAGGGCTGGACTTGAGGAAAGAGGAAGGAAGACTTGAGACAAACGTCTGAATCATCACAGAACCACGAGAGGGCAAACGCCTGGGAAAGGCTGGTGTTCAAAACAGTATTTCAGATGGTGTCTGGGGATAGAAGTGGTACAATTAGGAAGAAGGCATAGAAGGTAAACCTGGCTTTTTGTACAACTTTTGTTTCTGGCCTTCTCCAAAGCAATGATAGGGTCTGTTTGTTTTCAACTGTAGCCTCCATTAAGGTTCTCCATTTTTCCAAGTAACCTAACATTTCTTCCTTAAAAAGAAAAATGGGCACAACTGTCTACTTGACCAAAATATTGATGCATATTTAGTTTAATCTCGTTATTGGCAGGAAACTTCAATAAGACAACCCAGTGTTCTGTAGGCATTGCTTTTTGTAATTTAACATAGCCAAATGTTCTATAATTTAAAATTATGTTTTGTTCCTTGTTACCAATAGACTACACATACCAGTAATTCCTCTATAGAGTGTTCTGACATTACAAATGTTTGTGGTAGCCAATTCAAAGGAACATAGTGGTTGTTTAAGAGGGTGATACAATCTCCCTTGGTCAAACATCGTATTTTTTTTTTTTCTAACAAGGAAAATGACATATCCTAGCCAGAAGTGCCTTTGTTTTGTTTCTGTAGAAAAACTGATCTGCCACGCAGAGTTTTTGCCAGGCTGTTGCGGTTTATGCTCTTTCTTTGAACATGGCCATGAAGAGTTAACTGCTGCCTATTATGGTCTGCCATCCTCCTGTAATCTAACCCTGGAATTGGGCAGCTGATGAAGCAGTAGAGTCTTTCTTACAGACACCCAAGCTAAAACAAACAAAGAAGCAGATATGTGTTTCCAAAGCAAAATGCTTCTACTACAAAAGTGGTGGGACAGCAACTGGAATAGTAGAACACTGAAAGGAAGGAAAAACCCTACACTATTCCACAGGACAAAAAAGAATGGACAAAATAGCTCCAGGAAGGAGTGGAGTGAGAAAAACAATATTAGAATGGTGATCTTTTCTAATGCAGAGGATGATCAGAACATAATTTTTGAAGCATAGAACTTCATCCTTTTTTCTCTAAAGTTATGGGGAAAAAAGTCTTGCTTGATAAATGGAAAATATAGAAGAATTTATAAAAGGAGGAGCAATGGGCTTAGCACTACATGTAGACTTTTCAAAAGAATTCCTTAAAATTACAGATAAAAGGATCCTTAAAAGACCCAGTACTTAGGGTTTGTTGATTTGAAAAATCAGTAAATGTGGGCAAAAAATATTTTTTTTCAAAATCCCTTCATCTTTCCACACTGTGTATGATGAGGAATACTGACTTTGCCAAGTACTGATCTCGCACTAATGAGAACATGTTTTTTTTTGAAAGGTTGAAAATGAGTGTTTTGATTCCCAAAAACATATACTAAGAGATAAAAATCAGAGATATATAGTTACATATAACCCCAAATTACTTACATATGTCTTTGGAATGAATAAATTTATACTTCTACTTGAATCTAGTTCAAGTAGGGAATTATAATCTTTCAAAAAAACAAGTGGAGTAACACTGACGCCTCAAAAGGGAATTGCAGTCCACTTCTCCCATTGCTTCATAGACTTAACTCAGACCTGAAAGTCTGCCTTGTCTCTCTAAGTTCCTTTCTAGAAAACACCTTTCATGAAGTGAGATGAAGAAGAAAGACGGAGGTTAATTAACTGCTTTGTTTAAAAGGCTTCTCAAGGTAGTTGAGACAGGAATAAAAAGAAAAGATAATGTCAGGTGCTGAATTGAAATGTGGAGCTGGGACATAGTATAATGAACCCCTTCACTTTCAGATTTTTAGTGTCCAGCTTGCTATGATGCTGAATGTGTTCAGAATGAAAAGCAAAACAAGCAAACAAACAAAGAGCAAGAAAGGTAGTGAGAACGTCAGCAGAGGATTTTAAAGTTTTCTATCTTTTGCTTTCTGGAAAAAAAAGAGTGATTTTTTTTTCGTTATGCGGGCCTCTCTCACTGTTGTGGCCTCTCCCGTTGCGGAGCACAGGCTCCGGACGCGCAGGCTCAGCGGCCATGGCTCACGGCCGCGGCTTGTGGGATCTTCCCCGGACCAGGGCACGAACCCGTGTCCCCTGCACCGGCAGGCGGACTCTCAACCACTGTGCCACCAGGGAAGCCCGGGTTGTTTGTTTTTTTGATACTGAGCTGCATGAGCTGTTTGTAAATTTTGGAGATTAATCCTTTGTCAGTTGCTTCATTTGCAAATATCTTCTCCCATTCTGAGGATTGTCTTTTCGTCTTGTTTATGGTTTCCTTTGCTGTGCAAAAGCTTTTAAGTTTCATTAGGTCCCATTTGTTTATTTTTGTTTTTATTTCCATTTCCCTAGGAGGTGGGTCTAAAAGGATGTTGCTGGGCTTCCCTGGTGGCGCAGTGGTTGAGAGTCCGCCTGCCGATGCAGGGGGCACGGGTTTGTGCCCCGGTCCGGGAAGATCCCACATGCAGCGGAGCGGCTAGGCCCGTGAGCCATGGCCGATGGGCCTGCGCGTCCGGAGCCTGTGCTCCGCAACGGGAGAGGCCACAACAGTGAGAGGCCCACGTACCGCCAAAAAAAAAAAAAAAGGAAAAAGGATGTTGCTGTGATGTATGTCATAGAGTGTTCTGCCTATGTTTTCCTCTAAGAGTTTGATAGTGTCTGGCCTTACATTTAGGTCTTTAAGCCATTTTGAATTTATTTTTGTGTATGGTGTTAGGGAGTGTTCTAATTTCGTTCTTTTACATGTAGCTGTCCAGTTTTCCCAGCACCACTTATTGAAGACACTGTCTTTTATCTATTGTATATTCTTGCCTCCTTTATCAAAGATAAGGTGACCATATGTGTGTGGGTTTATCTCTGGGCTTTCTATCTTATTCCATTGAATGTTTTTGTGGGGAGCTACTCTTCCTTGTGGTGCAAGGGCTTCTCGTTGCAGTGGCTTCTCTTGCTGCGTAGCACAGGCTCTAGGAGCATGGGCTTCTGTAGTTGTGGCTCACGGGCTCTAGAGCACAGGCTCAGTAGTTGTGGCACATGGGCTTAGTTGCTCCGTGGCATGTGGGTTCTTCCCAGATCAGGGCTCAAACCCTTGTCCCCTGCATCGGCAGGTGGATTCTTAACCACTGTGCCACCAGGGAAGTCCCCAGAATCAATTTTAATTAATCTTGGTTTTTCATGAATACTATCCATCAATAGTTTCTAACTGTCTTGTCCACCAATGTTTTCTTTCCTAGTACATACTTCTTTTCCATTGTATTGCTATTGTTCATGAAAACAATAGAAAAATATTTTCAGAAATTACCAAAGTTTGTAAAACATGACAGTTAAAAAACAGTTTTTAAAAAAACTAACTTGGGTTGTTGTTAAATGTAGCAGGATGACAAGTCTGAAGAAGCTTATTAGCAATTAGTGCTTGTATGTGTCAGAGTACATGTAATACTGTGCTTTTTTCAGCAATGAGGCTCATCAGTATTAGCTACTGGAACTTTGTAGAGTAATTTGGAAATTTGTGTCATTGAGATATTCTAGAATAGCATACTTAAAATGCCTACAGTGTGCCTGGCATCTAGTAGACATTTAATAAATGGTAGCTTTTATTTTCATTAAGAGGTCCCTGTGTGAAAGGCAATTAAGAGCTTGTTTGTAGCCTCTAAACATACCAAGAAACCACCCCTTCCTCCTTAAAAGGAGAATAAGACTTGAACCTCCATTATGCAATCAAAGATGGATACTGGTTTCTCATTCTTTCTGCCAAAAAGAGTTCACAATGAGATTTTCACAAGGATACAAAAATATCACTCTTGGGCTTCCCTGGTGGCGCAGTGGTTGAGAGTCCGCCTGCCGATGCAGGGAACACGGGTTCGTGTCCCGGTCCGGGAAGATCCCACATCCCGCGGAGCGGCTGGGCCCGTGAGCCATGGCCGCTGAGCCTGCACATCCAGAGCCTGTGCTCCGCAAAGGGAGAGGCCACAACAGTGAGAGGCCCACGTATCGCAAAACAAACAAACAAACAAACAAACAACCCAATCCAAAAATGGGCAGAAGACCTAAACAGACATTTCTCCAGAGAAGACATACAGATTGCCAACAAACACATGAAAGGATGTTCAACATCACTAATCATTAGAGAAATGCAAATCAAAACTACCATGAGGTATCACCTCATGCCAGTAAGAATGGCCATCATCAAAAAATCTACAAACAATAAATGCTGGAGAGGGTGTGGAGAAAAGGGAACCCTCTTGCACTCTTAGTGGGAATGTAAATTGATACAGCAACAACGGAGAACAGTATGGAGTTTCCTTAAAAAACTAAAAATATAACTACCATATGACCCAGCAATCCCACTACTGGGATTATACCCCGAGAAAATTAATTCGAAAAGAGACATGTACCACAATGTTCATTGCAGCTCTATTTCCAATAGCAAGGACATGGAAGCAACCTAAGTGTCCATGACAGATGAATGGGTAAAGAAGATGTGGCACATATATACAAAGGAATATTACCCAGCCATAAAAAGAAACGAAGTTGAGTTATGTGAAGTGAGGTGGATAGACTTAGAGTCTGTCATACAGAGTGAAGTAAGTCAGAAAGAGAAAAATAAATATGCTAACACATATATATGGAATCTAAAAAAAAAAAAAAAAAGAGGTTCTGAAGAACCTAGGGTCAGGATAGGAATAAAGATGCAGACATAGGGCTTCCCTGGTGGCGCAGTGGTTGAGAGTCCGCCTGCTGATGCAGGAGACACGGGTTTGTGCCCCGGTCCGGGAAGATCCCACATGCCACGGAGCGGCTGGGCCCATGAGCCATGACCGCTGAGCCTGCGCGTCTGGAGCCTGTGCTCCGCAACGGGAGAGGCCACAACAGTGAGAGGCCCGCGTACCACCAAAAAAAAAAAAAAAAAAAAGATGCAGACATAGAGAATGGACTTGAGGACACAGGGAGGGGGCAGGGTAAGCTGGGACAAAGTGAGAGAGTGGCACTGACATATATACACTAACAGATGTAAAATAGATAGCTAGTGGGCAGCAGCCGCATAGCACAGGGAGATCAGCTTGGTGCTTTATGAGTGGTGGGAAAGGGAGGGTGGGAGGGAGACACAAGAGGGAGGAGATATGGGGATGTATGTATAAATATAGCTGAGTCACTTTGTTATACAGCAAAGTGTATACACACACAAAGTGTATACACACACTTGTATGTATACATATAGCTGAGTCACTTTGCTATACAGCAGAAACTAACACAACATTGTAAAGCAATTATACTCCAATAAAGATGTTAAAAAAAAAAAGAGTAGCTCCCACTCGCCGCAACTAGAGAAAGCCCGCATGCAGCAACAGACCCAATGCAGCCAAAAATAAATAAATAAAAATAAATAAATTTATTTTTAAAAATTGATTCTGAATTTCAAATTGAAAATTCAGTAACAGACATTTCTCATGTTGACCCAAAATAAACAGACTGCCAGTTATTTCTTCAGCAAAAAATGGTTTTATTCAAGATCAGCAAAGAATTGTAATTCCAGGTCTGCAACCATGGAAAGTCACATGGAAATGTTGTCGCTGTCCCCTCCCCCTCCTCCTTCCCCAGTGAAAGAGAACTCTTTTAAAGAGGGGGAATGGAAGTTGGAAAGGCTATAGTAAACAAAGAATCCATTGGAGGAATTGAGAGTTCTGAAGTATAGTGGCTTTTCATTGGCTGAATTGTGACAGTCTTTCATTGGCTGAGCTCTTGCCAGGCAAGAAGAGGAAGTCCTTCTTCCCTTGGGGTCTGCTATCATCATAGGGTGTGAGACTTTCCCCGTCTGGCCTCCCAACTCTATTTTAATGGAGATTTTTATTAATTTTTACACACTTTTTAAAACAATTTAATAGAAATACCAAAGGTGTTAAGTATAGGGGCATTCAAAATACATTTATATTCAAATTTAGGGCACAGTTTTGTTTTCCAGATGTATTAAATAAAATGCTTTTCAACATATGGAATCATCTGACTTGTATACTGAGGATATTTATATTAAATCTGGTAACCCCTGGACACCAAAATTAGGATGCTATAGATACTGGCCTGGGTTTATGAACATTTTACCTCCATCTTCTTTTATTCTAGAAAGTACTACTAAAACCCTCTAATTTGATCTTTAAAATGAGAGACTTACTGTTGCCATTCCCTCTTTGCCATAGTTGTTTATTTACTTATTTATTTATTTAACCTGTATTTAATACATGTAATGTATGGTACATCTTATAGATTCAAAGAGAAAAAAGAAACAGCCCCTTGTTTTTCAATTATCGTACATTGCGGGAATCAGATAATTTTAACACAATGTGATGTGCTACAATTAGGGAAAGACTTATGTAAAGGTGCTTTGGGAATATAGAGAAGGAAGCTCTTAGCTGCTGAAAGGATGTGAGGGATATAAAAAAATTTAGGAGTTAGCCATGGGGTGTCTGGGGGAGGGACAGAGGAAAGGCTTGCAGCATTTCAGGCAAAAGGAAACAGCCTGTTCTGAGAAGAGGGTGGGGTAAAGAGCACCACATTCTAAAAATGACAAGTAATGAGTAAGGCTGCAGCACAGAATTGTTGGAATGGAGGAAAGCTTAACCTATGTCTGGAAAGGTAATCGGAACCAAATCATAACGGCTCACGGTGAGGTTCTTAACCAAATAGACAATTGAAGAGTTTAAAATGGAAGGAAATAACATCACCAGGTGCTCTGTTTAGAAAGCTCCTTTTTCCTGTTGTGTGGAAGATAGCTCCACCTGAAGAGTGGCGCTCTCACTTTCTCAGCAAGAAACTGCTGAGAAGTCTGAGTATAAATAATGAAGATCTGAGCAAAACTGGTAACTGTGGAACAGTCACGGGGAGACAGACTTGGAAGTATTTGGAAGGCAGGTCAAAACTAGTTGACAGACTGTTATGGGAAGATGACAAAAGGGAAGAAATAGAAGATCCCTCCTAGATTTCTAGATTGGGTAGGTGGATACTGATGTCATTAACTGACACTATAGTCTCAGGAGAAGGAGAGTCATGGTCATGAATTCTATTTGTGATATGTTTATTTTGAGGTACCTGGGAAATACACAAGTGGAGAATTCTGAGCCAGATTAAAACCCTATAAGGCCTCAGGCATTGAAAAATTATATCTAGTGCCTTAGTCCCAGCAATCAAACTATAAACAGTACAAAGTCATAAAAAGATATAAGGAAGGCCAAAAATGTTTTGCTTTTTCTAATAATGACCATTTTGGTACTTTTAAAAAACATTACCCAAAACGAAGATTTTAAAAATATATATTATACATATTTATTTATATAAAAATCTATATTTATATAAATGTACTTATTTATATAAATATATTACTTTTTAAATAAATTTTATTTTTATTTTTGGCTGCGTTGGGTCTTCGTTGTGGCGCGCCGGCTTCTCATTGCAGTGGCTTCTCTTACTGCGGAGCACGGCACGTGGGCTTCAGTAGTTGTGGTTCACAGCCTTAGTTGCTCCGCGGCATGTGGGATCTGCCCGGGCCAGGGCTCGAACCCGTGTCCCCTGCATTGGCAAGCGGATTCTTAACCACTGTGCCACCAGGGAAGCCCCTATATTACTTTTTTTTTTTTTTCTGCCCCTGCTTGGCAGATGACAGAAACATGTGCGTAGACAGACTGCGTATTGGGTAATGCAGCCTGGGAGATGATTAGGAGGAAATGGTCAATCCTACTTCTTTCTCTACAGTGTCCCATATGCTGAAGAATTTACAGATCTGCCCAAGACAAGTGTACTTGGGGTTTTACACTAACGTAAGCCCATGGAAATCAAGCAGAAGAGAGGGGCAGTTCATATGTATCTGAATAGAACCAGTTTATGAGTCTCATTCATGGCTATTCTTTTTTTTTTTTTTTTTCTTTTTGCGGTATGCGGGCCTCTCACTGTCGTGGCCTCTCCCGTTGCGGAGCACAGGCTCCGGACGCGCAGGCCCAGTGGCCATGGCTCACGGGCCCAGCCGCTCCGCGGCATATGGGATCCTCCCAGACCGGGGCACGAACCCGTATCCCCTGCATCCGCAGGCGGACTCTCAACCACTGCGCCACCAGGGAGGCCCCATGGCTATTCTTGTTCTGTACCCATTTAGAGTCAAAGCACGTGGGCCACTGCTTATTTTCTTATTTGATATATTCCCTCACTTCCATGTCTGCCTGTCCATTAAGTAAATAGCACAAGTTTCTCATATGCCAGTGTTTCTCAAATGGTTTCTATCAGAATCTCCTGGATGACTTGTTAAACTAGATTGTTGGGTACCACCCCTACGGGTTCTGATTCAATAGATATGGGATGGAGCCAGAGAATTTACTTTTCTAACAAGTTTATAGGGGATCTTCTGGTTGCTGGTCCAGGCAGTGCAATCTAATATGCCAATTTTCCACACCAAACAATTAGAAGAGAATTGAGACAATAAATTAATTTTTAAATTCACTGAAGTAGACAGAGGGAAAAATTTTGTAAAAATAGGATATGTTCATTATGAAGGGATAACCAGAGTAATTGGGGTGGGTGGTCTTGCTTTTGAATAAAATCTGAGATTATTGCCATGACAGTCTACTTTGTTTTGGTTTTGGAAAGCTGACCCTAAAAATATTCACAGGCAAGCATAAAAATTCTTTACTTTGATTGAAAATGCAACTGATGACAAAAAGGACAAAGCAACTAACTCTGCATTTCAAGACATTCTAAATAGCTGTCACATATACTGGCATAGAACAAAACTGATCCTTTGAGGGAATAAAAAGTAATTTGAGAGAGAGTTTATAGTTCTTAGTTAAGAAGCTGTCTTTAGTTGCTTGATTTCTGAATTTTTGTGAACCACATGCCCTTCTCTTAGCAAAAACTAATTTTCCCATTGAGTAAACAATCTTCATTGGCTGCTTGACTCAGACCACTATTGCCTTGGAAGACTAATCCTGATAGCAGGTATTTTTAAATGGCAGGAGAATGGCAGGCTAGATCACACTTAAAAAGAGATGTTAACATGGGAAGTCTTGAAAACAGGTTGGCGCTATTATAATTTTTTAAAAGATATATCAGTATAATAGAATTTAGAATTTTCATACAACCTTAGTATGACTTAGGCAGCTCCCAAATTAGAAACAAGTTCTATCTAAAAAACTGGAAAGTAGTTTGTTTGGAATTTGGAACAATTTCCAAATGACATTATCATATTTATAACATTCTGAGGTTTCTAAGAAATTTTAAGATTTCTGAATCCATAGAAAATTTACAAAATCCTTAACCAAAATACCAGGTCTTTACTTGGAAAAGGAAGAAAAAAGTCTTTCATAATGAAAAGTTTCTATTTGATGGAATGTGAAAGTACACAGTGGGACTGGTTCCTATTTAATTACAAGCTGTGTGGTCTTAGACAAGTCATTTACCTTCCCTAATTTCAGTTTCCTCAATAGTAAACAGGTAGTGTTGATTAACAATGTTTAACTTATAAAGTGTTGAAGAGCACTGGAAACAATGCCTGTAAACTTTCCTTCCCTCACAGAGCAGGATGCTGTCAGTATTGTAATGTAGATTATTCATTTATTAACCATCCACCCTCTATCAGGAAGAATACTAGGAATTTCCATGTTTTCCATTTAATCATCAAAATAATCCTGTGTGGTAGGTGTTTCTATTTTCCTTTTTGTAAGTAAAAATCAAAAAAAGGAAATGGTTTAAAATTTTAATATGAAAAACTAGTCCCTAAGGAAAAAATAGATTTAAGTAGAAAAGGTTGATAACTCTGGGCCAACATTAGTTATATCATATTTATAACTATTTTCTCACTGATCCTTGCAGCTACCCTATGAGACTGGAATGATTATTTTTTTCCATTTTATACATGAGTATTCTGGTAATCGGCACATTTCAGAGTCTAATCTACAATAGGTATTATGGGACCAGGAATTAAGTGAGAGGGATTCAGGTTTATACAATTACAGCATCAGTTATAAAGCAGTGGTTTCAGTAGGACAATGTGGGCATAGGATAGAATAGTCTATAGAAAGTGGCCGGGGCTTCCCTGGTGGCACAGTGGTTGAGAGTCCGCCTGCCGATGCAGGGGACACGGGTTTGTGCCCTGGTCCGGGAAGATCCCACATGCCGCGGAGCGGCTGGGCCCATGAGCTGTGGCCGCTGAGCCTGTGCGTCCGGAGCCTACGCGTCTGGAGCCTGTGCTCCAGAACGGGAGAGGCCACAGCAGTGAGAGGCCCGCGTACCACAAAAAAAAAAAAAAAAAAAAAAAAAAAAAGAAATTGGCCAATGGGAAAGTAAGAGAAAAAGTCAGATGTAATCCATTGGTTGAATGTACCAGATATTCTGAAATTAGGTGTCTGTGATCTAGAAAATGTGTGTATTTGGTAGTAGTAAAATTTGCTGAGACTCTATAACTCTGTACTCAAAAATTAGTTATAAATCTCTTGGTTCATAAGGAAATTGTTATTTATAAATAAAAGGTTTTGTTTACTATGAAGAAATAAATGAATATCCCTCTTACGAGGTCAAAGATTTTCTGCCAGTACATTACTATATATGAAACTGGAATTTAAACTGTTTCTGAAGCAAAAGCAAGTTACTGTTAACTATTTTAATATTATATCCTGGTTGATATCATCAGGTTACCAGTTTTGCAGAGACCCACATGATGATATTATTATGGCCCTGCTGCAGGGAAGTGTGGAGTCTTAATCACTGGACTGCCAGGGAAGTCCCATCCATATTATTACCAATCTGGATATTGATTGAAGTTAGCTAAGCCTTATCTTATCAGATATCAGAGGTTAAGGAAGTTCTGCTTACAGGTATGACAGATCTTAAGGGATAACTTAAGATCGTTAAGAAAACTGAGGGTATAAATATAACAGATTTGGTCATTCCAACATGTTACATTCTTCTCTGAATGGATTTTTTTTTTTTTTAAAGAATTAGTTTACTGGGAATTCCCTGGCAGTCCAGTGGTTAGGACTCCACACTTCTACTGTAGGGGGCATGGGTATGATCCCTGGTCAAGGAACTAAGATCTGCATGCCCCACGGCCCAGCCAAAAAAAAAAAAAAAAAAAGGAATTAATTTATCAACTGAACCCTGAGCCCTATTACTTGTTAGGCATTAGGCTAAGTGCTGGAAATGCAAAGATGAGTAAGAATATTCTTGCCCTATAGGATTTCACTATCTAATGGGAAGACATAGATAAATTGCTAGATACAATACAAGGAGGCATGAACCTGCAGCTGTGAGAGGGTTGAGTCCTGGAACGGCATTATTCATCCTTCTCCTAGTCTGACTTCCAAACGAACATTTACTTTCTACTTGAAACCCAAATCTCCTTGATTATTTAAAAATTTTTTGTTCCTATGTACACTTCACCCAGATTTCCCCTAATGTTGACATCAAAACTAAGAAATTAACATTCGTACACTGTTGTAGTAAGTTGTGCCCTTTTTGTCCCCAATCTGAGAACTCCTCAGGCTTGTTTTGACTTTCAGAAACTGGACACTTAAAAAAAAATTTTATACAATTTTTAAAGGTTACACTCCATTTACATATATTACAAAATATTGACTTTATTCCAAAAAAAAATTTATACAATTTTTAAAGGTTGCACTCCATTTACATATATTATAAAATATTGACTTTATTCCCCCCCTTTTTTTTTTTTTTTTTTGTGGTATGTGGGCCTCTCACTGTTGTGGCCTCTCCCGTTGCGGAGCACAGGCTCCGGACGTGTAGGCTCAGCGGCCATGGCTCACGGGCCCAGCTGCTCCGCGGCATGTGGACCAGGGCACGAACCTGTGTCCCCTGCATCGGCAGGCGGACTCTCAACTACTGCGCCACCAGGGAAGCCCGGTGCTACTTCTAAATTGAAAAGTAAATCCTTTTTCTAGTAAATACTAAAGCCTTGCCCTAAGGTGAAATGAAGGGAAGAACATGATAAGTTCATCTCAGTAGAGGTTTGTTACTGAAGTATCCATAGGATGTTGTTAAAAGGTAATTGCTCTGGGGCTTCCCTGGTGGCGCAGTGGTTGAGAGTCCGCCTGCCGATGCAGGGGACACGGGTTCGTGCCCCTATCCCGGAAGATCCCACATGCCGCGCAGCGGCTGGGCCCGCGAGCCATGGCCGCGGAGCCTGTGTGTCCGGAGCCTGTGCTCCGCAACGGGAGAGGCCACAGCAGTGAGAGGCCCGCGTACAGCAAAGGAAAAAAAAAAAAAAAAAAAAAAAAAAGGTAATTGCTCTACAACAAAAACTTGAGAAGGGGATTCTAAATTTTTATGAGACTCAGTGGATGCCAGGGCTTGTGGTTGGTTGGTTGTTTAACCACTATATTGGGATTTCCCATTCAGAAGCAGTTTATAATTAACAAAGCAAAGGTTGAGAAGACTTTTTTGGGCTTGTTTAGATTTTGCATCTTTTAGAATCCTGCCCCCAATTTTAAAATTAGGGAAAGGGGGCCAAGATAAAATTACATTTCTGTTTTGTGAAAAGTAATAAAAGAACTCATTGACAGAAATAGTATTTCACTGAAAGGTTGAATGTTGTTTTTTTTACATAACCATTTGGTGTATAGTAAACCAGAGTACTTATTCATGAAAAAGCCAAAGGGGAAAATGCCTTAAAAAATATTATAGATACTGAATAAAGGGGGGTCAGTGAAGTTTACCCAGGCCTCCCCTAAAAGCCAGGATTCTAATTCCTCTTCAACGAATTATCTTCCCATCCAAAACCTGGGCTGCTCCATGCCCCCCCCACCCCAATAAGGGGGGCTGTATTTCCTCCTGAATTCCAAGTGAGCCATTCAGCGTTTAACTCCACAAGTAACACAGAATCCTGGCAAATAACGTGGTAGGTAAACATAGGAACAGGATACAGAATAAGTAAACATTAACAGGATACAGCTCTCTTGCGGAAAAACAATTTTTAAGCCAGTATTTAACAAATGTTACCCCCTAATGAAGCACATTTATCGGTTTTTCACAAACATTTGTTTTAATACAAGTTCAACGCAAACTTTTATCGTTTGCAGACATTTATTCACTTTTACTTTAGCATTTATTTGAGTTGCTTTGTTCTATTTAAATTCCTTCAGTTTTAAAGTGCCCCTAGATAATTTCATAACAATGTTTAGAATTAAGAAAAGGCTGCATTAAGTGTATCAAGGGTCAGCTTTGCAAAGATACTTTGGTTTTGCTGCTATGTTGAAGGAAAATGCTTGTATAAATCTATTAAGCAGTTAAGTACTAGGTAAAATGGTGCTTGCTTCTGATTTCTTAGAGCTCTTTTGTTTTCTTCGCCATTAAGCTTATTCTGGGTTCGAAACAGGGTCTGCTCCGCAGATAATGATGAGTGTGGTGGTAATGAAAGAAAAAGAAAAGGAATTTTAGAAATGCCTAGAGAAAAACTTTTAATGATTTTTGTGCAACCATTGTAGGTTGTTGCTTTTTGTTTCTTGAAAGCTCCTGAATCTCTCACACCAGGTGTTCCTCTTTCCACTACAGGACTTGGAGCCGTCCCACCGGGATTCCACCTGTCTCCCCTTTCAGCTCCCGAAGTTTCCTTTCTCGAAGGCGTAGGCGGCGTTTCTCCGCGAGTGGATTCCTCAACTGGCTTTTCCCGGAGGCCCGGCTCCACGTGACCTCCCCTAACACCTGTACCGCCACCAGCTCACAGCGCCCCCATCCTCTCCGCCAGGTACAGACCCGGCCTGGCTCCTCCTCCCCCAGGAGGTCATGGTCCGGTGCGAGCCTCGCTCGGGCCGGCAGGGGAGGGGCTGAGCTACGGCCCCGCAGCCGCTGGAGCCCTTGCAGCCGTATTATCACATGACTCGACGGCGGCGGTAGCCTTGGCAGCAGCCGCGCCGGCTCCGCAGGCTCGCCGGGTGGGCTCAGTTCCGCTCACGCAGGAGTCGAGCGCAGCGGACGGGGAAGGGACCTGCTGAAGCTGCGGCCGCCCAGCCGCTCCCGGAGCGCGCGGCATCTCCCCCGGCCCGGCCGGCCCGCTCCATGCCGCTCCATTGCGGAAGTGTAGCGGGGGGAGGGGGCGGCGGCGGCGGCACGGAGCGCGGGAGGCCGGAGCTCGGCCCCTTGCAGCACTAGGCTCCGGGAGCAGCGCGGCGCGCCCACCGGCCCGGCTGCCCGTGCGCCCGCCGCAGCCTGCATGCCCCGCGCTGCGCTTCGCCCGGCCCCAGCCGCCGCCCACTGCTCGCACAGCTGCTGCCGGGCGCCGGAGTAATATGCTCACTCGAGTGAAATCTGCCGTGGCCAATTTCATGGGCGGCATCATGGCTGGCAGCTCAGGCTCCGAGCACGGCGGCGGCGGCTGTGGAGGCTCGGACCTGCCCCTGCGCTTCCCCTACGGGCGACCCGAGTTCCTGGGGCTGTCTCAGGACGAGGTGGAGTGCAGCGCCGACCACATTGCCCGCCCCATCCTCATTCTCAAGGAGACCCGGCGGCTGCCCTGGGCCACTGGCTACGCAGAGTGAGTGCAGCGACACCGGCGGCGCCCCTGCTCTCCTCGCGGCCCTTCCCCGCACGCTTCCAGCCCTCCTCTCTCCTTGTTCCTCGGCCCCAGGGCCCTCCGCTGGCTGCTGGCGTCCAGGCCTCGGCGGGCACCTCTTTACTGACACTGGCCATTTCTCTCTCCTCCCACTCCCCTTTCCCCCAACCCCAAGGGCGCGGCGTCTCCAGCCCGGGTTTGGGTGGTAGATGGGTAGGTGGCAGCGCTGGACCGTGGGAAAGCTAAGGCTGGACGCGGCTGTGAATCTGGTGGCTGTGACACTTGGAAGAAAGAGCATGGAACAGCTCTGCTGAAGTTTGAAACACAGAAGGGAAATCTGGTATCTGTGCTCCCATTTCCCCCAAATCTTTGTGCCTCCGCGTGAAGTTTGTGAGGTAGAGCTTGGAGGAACTGTCCCTGCGCCAGGGTTTGCGGGGGTGGGGCGGTTGTCCGAGCTCTGGAAGCGGCCGCGGCCCCGTGCTTGGTTGCACAGTTCAGAAGGTCTCAGTTTCTCTGATTTCAGCCTAAGAGCTCATTCGCTTCTCCTTTAGCAGGTGGGAAAACCCTGCGCCTTTAGTAAACGCCAATACTGTTTCCCCCAGTTCTTGGGGAGGGGGAAACTTCTTCCAGGTGTCTAATGATAGCATTTTGGTAATCAGTTTTGGTGATTAAGCGAGAGTTTGAGTGATCTACTATTTCAAGAACCGGTTGAGTTAGGTTGACGACCTGGAGTGGAACTGGGAAAGGAGAGAAGGATTTTAATGGCCTTGCCCCAACCCTACGGCTACTCTTCCATTGACCATTAATGACCGTCTTATGAACGATAGGGTAATGTTTCTTCCCCTATTCAGCGTTATGAAACTGGGAAACTCGGAAGGTGGAATTTAGCAGACCAGAGTTCCGGGATTAATAATGACCAGGTGGGTGTGCAAAAGTGCACGCAAACCCTTGGTTCCTGGCACACCTGCCCCTTTTCCTTTAACTCCATCCGCTCTATAATCTTGGCCCTCCCTTACCAGTGCACAGCCTCGCCCGCTGATTGGTTCATCGGGGAACCAATCAGCTCTCCCGACGCCGGGGCGCTTCGATGCTGACCCTGTTCTGGTGGCCCGGATACCCCCGAGCAGGCCTGGTTCCCGACGCTCCGGGTTCCCGGGCAAGGTTTGGTTTGGGAGACGCTCTTCCTAGTATCTCGAATTCTCTTTTCCTTTGCCTTTCATCATACAACCATTTCTCCACCGGCTGAAATAGAAAATATATATAAATGGGGATAGATGACTGGAGTGTGAAAAAACAGTGAGGACACAGAAGTGAGAGTGATAGGTGCTAAAACAATAAAGTTTAACACATAATAAAGGGCAAAGCATGGTAGAGAACGGTGAGGTTGGGGAGGTAGAAAATATCATTATACGTTTCAGGAGAAAGCCAAAGCAAAAACACCTGTGTGAGGGAAAAGTGCCTGCCAAAACACCAAGTACTGTTTCTCGATTGAAAAAAAAAAGAGCTTAAACGACCATTTGGACCTTTGCAAAGCCAAAGGCAACTTGGAGGCATATGTTGTCCTACAATTCTGTAGGTGGGGGACCTCGTGCCTGTCAAAAGCCTAAATGTGTAGGGCCCATTGTCACTCCAGTGGGTTCCCCAGGGCAAGGGCACCTTTCTGAAGGGCAGAGAGATAAGAAGAGAGATGTTTAAAACACAGAATGTGGAAGCTACTTGGACACGTAAAAGAAGTACCTCAATTAGCAGGAAGGAAAGGAAAGGGGAAAAAAACAACCCGTTTCAAAATGTTTGGATCCTATCACAAGCACACGATGTGCCAAGGGCTGTAAAGAATATAAGGGAATCTGAAATGAGATGTGTGGGAGGGGTAGTCAGTTTCCTTATCTCTAAGAAGCTTATCTTACCCTAGACTAGGACACGAGGGAGGTTCAGTTGTAGGTTAGAAAGGCCACTGTAAGATGTTTAATTATTAAAGCTAGTTATAAAAGTAGTACATACTTTGTTAATTCAAGCAAAGACCTGTATACAAATGTTGTCTTGTCACTTCCCTCTGTCAGATGTTGTACTGTACCACTTCCTCAAACTTTGGACTATAGTTTATCTTCCTGCAGAAATACATCCTGAATGATCAAAATGGCTGAAATAGGGAAGGCGAGAGACAGACAAGTAGGAACTGTGCTTATGGTCAGAGGCCACTACCAGTAATATTGCCCAGGATATACTGGGAGGAGGAATTCTCTTTGTTCTGGAATGTACCTTAGAGGGATGGAATTGATAGGAAGATTGCTCAGAGGGGCGCTCAGAGTCACAGCCTGAATCAGAAGCGGTTTGTTTACCTTTCCAGAAAGGGAGCTACTTTCTAAGCCTTCCTGGGGAGGAAGAATTGGCATCACTTGGTGACTGAGGAGTTAGAGTTGAACTCTAGTGTTGTTGAACTTTTGGATGGTAGGGGGAAAAAAAAAGGTGAAATGGTCTATTTTTGCAACATATTGTTAATCCCTTTCAGAAGGAGATACTCTGTAGGTTATAGAACTAGAGAATTAGCTTAAGTGATCCCTGTAAGATTTGGGGATCCAGAAACAGAAGTCCCTCGTTTATTCAGTATTAATTGGCATTGTGCGAGGTGAAATTTCCTGCTCCTCAGAAAGCATCCTATTGTGGCTGAGCAGTTTAGCCATTTGATTCAGGGCTGTATGCTAGGTTGTAAAACATTGTAGTTACAGATAACATCCACAGAGCTAAATTCTTTCCCAAAACATTGATTAGCAAGTTTTATTTTTTAGTTTGTTGTTGAATCACTGACTTAGCCTGTTAGACCCGCTCAGAGACAGCCCATGGGAAACAATAGTCTGACCCAGAGACCTCACATGGTAGCTGCTTCCTTTGTTTTCCACAAGTTTAAATAACCACCCAAGTGCTTCAAGGACCCGGAAGTCAGTTCAGTTTTCAATAGGTTAGAAGTGTATTTTGACTTTCCTTCTTCTTGACCTTTTACCCAGCCTCTTTCCCACTGATGGTCAGTTGGATGTAGTGGTTGTGGAGTTTGTGCCTGAAACTACGACAGTAGATAACGCCAGAGAATGTGCAGTCTCTGTATATGAAAGCATCGTATTCAAGTTTTATCAGTGGAAAATTTCTTTGCTTGTACAGAAAGAATAAATCATAATTATAATATTATCTTATTTAGATTATAGCTGTAACTATGCAGTTTTTTTCCTATTACCTTTCTTATAAAAGTGCCCCAGACATGGGTATTTAAAGAAAGCTACTTTGAGAGTTTCTGTTAAATGTGCATTATATAAGTTCTTTCTGCCTCACAAAGTTCGAGATTGTGAAAATTTTGTTGCAATTTAACCTTATTTAAATCCAGCAAACGGCCCACAAGTATTTGGATTTATTTTGGAATCTATAGGCTCTTCCATCTCCCCAGTCATTGGCACTAATTAGCAATTATGAATAAATCGCATTAGTTGGCTGTGTATTGTTTTTTTTGACATCTTTATTGGAGTATAATTGCTTTACAATAGTGTGTTAGTTTCTGCTTTATAACAAAGTGAATCAGTTATACATATACATATGTTCCCATGTCTTCCCTCTTGCGTCTCTCTCCCACCCTCCCTATCCCACCCCTCTAGGTAGTCACACAGCACTGAGCTGATCTCCCTGTGCGGTGCGGCTGCTTCCCACTAGCTATCTATTTTACGTTTGGTAGTGTATATATGTCCATGCCACTCTTTCGCTTTGTCACAGCTTACCCTTCCCCCTCCCCATATCCTCAAGTCCATTCTCCAGTAGGTCTGTGTCTTTATTCCCGTCTTACCCCTAGGTTCTTCATGACATTTTTTTTTCCTTAGATACCATATATATGTGTTAGCATACGGTATTTGTCTTTCCCTTTCTGACTTACTTCACTCTGTATGCAGCTCAATAACAAAAAAACAAACAACCCAATCCAAAAATGGGCTGTGCATTGTTGATAGCAGAGAAACCGCTATTTCTCCCTGGCTGCAAAGCTCAGAAATCCCCTGCCCTTTGTTTTTCCCTTCTGGCCTCCTCTAGTACACCCACCCCTCTTACACCTGGTAGCAGAGCTCCTCCCTGGGAACTCCCTCTTTGACTTTTGCAACTGAAGAACCTTGAGCTTCTCCACTTCTTGTTGGATAAGGAGGAAAAGAAATGAATGGGGTGTGGTGTTAGGGGGCTTTCACTTAACGGAGCTCTCCATAGCACTTTTTTGCAGATCCGTGCAGAGTAGCCTAAAATATTTCATCTACCTTTGTACTAACCTGCAGAAGGTATTAATTTCCTATTTTAAAGCAGGTGGCTAAGCTCTCCACCATTTTTCAGATTATAATGAATTCATCTGCTCTGGGGTGGAGCTCCTGGGCTGTCCCTTTTCTTAGAAACATGGATCAGCTTCCTTCAAAGACTAGTGATGCTTCAGGCAGAGGATTTAATTATCATGAGGGGTTGTGTTTATCCTGTGTTGCAGCCCCAGTTACATAGACATCGTCTCTGATTTTGCCCCACCACACAGTGCTTCCTTATTATATCAGTAGTTACATGCATACCGACTGATAACTTAAAACTGACTGCATGATAGAATTGTTTTCTAAAAATGTATAATGTTATTGAAGATAATTTAGAAATTTGAGATATAATTGACATAACATACTAGTTTCAAGTGTACAGCATAATGATTCAATATATGCATGTATTGTGAAATAATCACAATAAGTCTAGTTAACACCCATCACCACACACAGATACAGTTTTTTTTTCTTGTGATGAGAACTTTTACTCTTAGCAACTTTCAAATATACAATACAGTATTATTAACTATAGTCACCATGCTGTACATTACATGCCCAGGACTTATTTGATAACTGGAAGTTTGTACAGTTCTGTGTCTGTGAGTTCGGTTGTTTTTTTCTTTTCTTTTTTTTTAGGTAAGAAGTGAATTTATTTAGACAGAAACACACTCCACAGAGTATGGGCAAGAGTGGCCAGTTTTTTTCTTCTTTAAGTTTCCAAATATAAGTGAGATCATATGGTATTTGTCTTTCTCTGAGTTATTTCACTTAGCATAATACCCTTAAGGTCCATTCATGTTGTTGTAAATGGCAGGATTTCCTTCTTTTTTATGGCTGAATAATATTCCAATATATATACATGGAATATTATATATATGGAATATATATATCTATCTATCTCATATTTTTTTCATTCATCCATTGATGGACACTTAGGTTGTTTCCATGTCTTGGCTGCTGTAAATAATGTTGCAGTGAACTTGGTAATGCAGGTATCTTTTTGAGTTAGTATTTTTGTTTCCTTCAAATAAATACCTAGAAGTGGAATTGCTAGATCCTATGATAGTTCTATTTTTATTTTTTTGAGAGATCTCCGTACTGTTTTCCATTTTGGCTACACTAATTTACCTTCCCATCAATAATGCACAAAGTTTCCTTTTTTTCCACATCTTTATCGACACTTGTTATTTCTCATCTTTTTGATAATAGCCATTCTAAGAGGTGTGAGGTGGTATTTTATTGTGGTTCTGATTTGCGTTTCCCTCATGATTAGTGATATTGAACACTTTTTCATGTACCTATTGGCCATCTGTACGTCTTTGGCAAAATGTCTATTTGTATCCTCCACTCGTTTTAAAAATCAGATTTTTTTTTTTGCTGTTTACTTATATGAGTTCTTTATATATTTTGGCTATAAACCACTTATCAGATATGTGATTTGCAAATATTTTCTCCCATTCAGTAGATTGCCTTTTTATTTCTTTGATGGTTTCCTTTGCTGTGCAGAAGCTTTTGAGTTTGATGTAGTTCCACTTGTTTATTTTTACTCTTGTTGCCTTTGCTTTTGGTGTCAAATCCAAAAACTCATCACCAAGATCGATGTCAAGGAGCCTACTGCCTATGTTTTCTAGGAGTTTTATGGGTTCAGGTCTTACATTCAAGTCTTTAATCCATTTTGAGTTAATTTCATGTATGATGTAAGGTAGTAATTCAGTTTTTCTTTTGCATGTGCTATCCATTTTCCCCAACACCACCTATGAAGAGACTGACCTTTCCCCACTGTATGTTCTTGGCTGCTTTGTCATAAATTGATTTACCATATAGGTATGAGTTTATTTCTAGACTCTTTGTTCTGCTCCATTCATCTATGTGTCTGTTTTCATGCCCATACCATACTGGTTGGATTTACTATCACTTTATAATATAGTTTTAAATCAGGAAGTGTGATGCCTCCAGTTTTGTTCTTGTTAAAGATTGCTCTGGCTATTTGAGGTCAAATGTGGTTCCATACAAATTTTAGGATTGTTTGTTCTATTTCTGTGAAAGATGCCATTGTAATTTTGATAGGAATTGCGTTGAAACTGTAGATTGCTTTGAGTAGTATGGACATTTTAACAATATTCTTTCAACTCATGATCATAGAATATCTTTTCATTTATTTGTGTCTTCAACTTAATTTATCAGTGTCTTATAGTTTTCAGTGTGCAGGTCTGGTCTTTTACCTCCTTGGTTACATTTATTCCTATTTTATTCTTTTTGAAGCATGTAAATGGACTTGTTTTCTTAACTAAAAAATTTTAAAAATAAGTTAATTTAAAAATTAAATTATATATGTCTTTATAATTTTCTCTGATTTGCCTAATTTGAACAGAGGATTGATATTTTTTCCCCCTTGAATTTATGCCATTCTCCCTCAGGAAATAAACAACATTCATCTGCTTCCATTACTTCTCTCATCCAATCAGTGAAATCATTTCATTCGTATGCTGGGTCCATAATATAAGACACAGTCATCTTCCTCAAGAAAATTTTATGGCATAGTCTTTCCCCCTTTAGTGTCATTCTTTGAAATTAAATTGAAGTGAAATCATGGACTATTAAGATTACAAGAGACCAACACTGCGGGTGGGGGAAGTTGTTTGTTTTGTTTTTAATGTCTTAATGCTTCTGGGCAATTTCAAATCTCAGTATCTGGAGCCTTTAAGTCACACTAGGGAAGCAAATTGTTCTTTTCAGCAAGCATTATGATTAGCTGCAAAGTCCTCTGTACCTGAAGGTCGCAAGACCTTTATACATACCTGTATAAAGGTATGAATAAAGAAAAAATTATCCTAACACTTGTTAAAAAGGTAAGAAAGACTTTATTCAAGGCTATTGCAATAGGGGCATTGTATTAGGGGAGAGAGATCAGACTCAACTCCAACTACAGCAAAGAAAGATGGAAATTTATAACCCAAGAACAGAGTGATGAGGTCAGTGGATGGAAAATTACTAAGAGGAAATGTCACGGGTAGGGGGATTCTTGCTGAAGGTAGGTCAAGGAGTTATACATCAGAGGTAGGAGATGAGGAAATTGATCAGATATCAAGGGTGGTCAGATTTGACTGCTAAGTAGGGACATAAAAAAACCAAATTTCTTATTTACTATCATCAGTGGTTCATGAAATAAAGGATATTTTAAATCAGAAGTGTAGAGGCATATAATCTCAGCAAAAAGAACAGTTTTTAGTTTTTGGAAAATGCTATGCTCCTATTTTTCTAATTTTTCACAGACTCAAAACCATGTATTTTACCTGTCCTGGAGGATTCCCAAGACCCTTTACAGTTTTGAACTTTGTGAGTTACTGGGGTTAGGCTGAGAGCCAGTGTCTTTCCTTCCAGGCTGAGGTTATTCCCAGTGGGGCCTGCTGGCTCCTTTATTGTGATTACAGCTTTGAATCCCCCAGTACTTTATTATGAAAATTTTCAAATATCCAGAAAAGTTGAAACCATTATATACTTAGCACCCCTATGTGCCCACCATCTAGATTCTACAATGCACATTTTGCTATATTTGCTTAATCATTTGCCTATCCATCAATCCATTCTTTTTATTTTATTTTTTATTTTTTTTGGTGGGAGGGTACGCGGGCCTCTCACTGCTGTGGCCTCTCCCGTTGTGGAGCACAGGCTCCGGACGCGCAGGCTCAGCGGCCATGGCTCACGGGCCCAGCCACTCCACGGCATGCGGGATCTTCCCAGACCGGGGCACGAACCCATGTCCCCTGCATCGGCAGGCGGACTCTCAACCACTGCGCCACCAGGGAAGCCCCATTCTTTTTAGTTTTAAGTGTGTATTTCCTTTGGTCCAATGGCATTGATTTATGCTATTAAGTTATTTTCCACAGTAAATTAAAAGTTAGGTTTGAGTAGCTTTGACGTTCTCAGTTGAGAAAACTACCAAACCATTAGGTCCTCATCCATGTGGGAGGGAGGCAGGAGGGGACCCAGATTTAACTCTTACAACTTGGTGCCCTGCAAATGCTCACTCAGTCCGTATGCTTTCCATAACTTAGCACTCACATAACTGAGAGCTTTACATGGGGTCAAACTGAAAAGTAGAAATAGTTGACACATCTCTTTGCTGTGCTCTTGTTCAATTAAATCAGTGGGAAATTGGTTTAAAACTTGAGTCACTCCTCTTTTCAACTGGTAACCAGTCAGGTGAATATTATCTGAGGAGTAGTCTGTTTAAAAAAGACTTCAGAATGTGTTGCCTGAAAAGTGCTTAGTGAATAATAAAGACACCATTGAGCTGTGTTTACCTTACTTCTGAAGCAGATGTAATCCACTCGGAAACTTAGGGAAATTAAAGTACTTGCTTAATTGCTCTTTTTCCAGTGAGGAATGTGAATCCCTTGTGCTTTCTTTGATATACAATTTCTGACTTAGTTTTCTTTAAATGACTGTAAAATTTAAATGCTTACCTGTATTTTCTTTCTATGCTTATTTATGAGAAAAGATAATGATACCACCAAGTTACATCTGTAGAGCTCTGTTTAGTCCCTGCCATGTATACTTACATATAAGCATCTGTTATCCATGTTTAATAAAAGGAAAATGAGGCCCAGAGAGAACTTAAGTTACTTTAGAATCTCATACCGTCCCGTGATCCTAGTGTGACCATGGCTGAATCATTGAACCTGACCATTTGTTGTGTGAAATTTTTCATTAATAAAAAGGCATCATATCCTCATAAACAAAATGCCACAGAAGAGAGTGTGTAAAGTATTTAATTACTCAAAGGAAACTAATAAAGCCTAATCTCTAGGTGTCTTTAAATTCCGTAAGGGCAAATTAGCACATCAAGTTTTGTATGAAAGGATGCTTTTCAAAGCTTTTAAAAATAGTTCTACTGAGCATAATAGACATTTTAAAAATTAACTTTCTTAATATATGTGCATTTCCTATGTTTAACAGTCCAGATATTTTCAAAATTACCATCTTTTCCTAACTTCAAATTGCTTCCCCCCCCCATTTTAATGTTTTTGGAAACCCTGTAAATCTTAAAACAAATCTGTACATTTTATGTAGTGATGTTTTTCTAAAGTTAATAAATAGATCATGTGTTTTACTATTAACAGCTACTTAGACATGAGGAAGTAGACTGAGGAATTTTGAATAATGGGGCCCAAGTCCTGAGTCAGGTTTTATGAGACAGTACTTTTAAAAATTACTTTGGGAATTCTGTTACCTAAGTTCTTCTTACTTAAGCGCAATCAAGTCTGAATGGGAATGTTTCAACTTCGAGGGCCAGCAAGGCCAGCAGTGCTCGGAGTGGCCTTCATTTGCTGGTCCTTGGCCTCATGGGCTCCCCCAGGGCTGTCTTGGGGAGTGCATGCCTTGGCATCTTGGACTAGTCAGGTCTAATGGAGCCTTGCTGGCTGGCTGGGCTGTGTAATGAATCATTGCAGGGCTGTGGGGCTGGCAGAGATCAATTATTTGCCAAGCTGAGGTGACTGAGGTGATTTGTGCACTCTACTGTCCTTTCAGGGAGTTGACAAACATTTAAGCTATTGAAGAACAGTGCCTTTCTACTAGATAACCTTTTTCATATAAGCACAGGAGGGGAAAAAAATCTCAAGTGATAAATTGATTTTTTAAATAAAAGTGCAGTGAATTATTGAATTGCTATATTTAAGTGGTTGGCCACGGTGTACTAATAGTCATTCTTTACCTTTTTGAAAAGGTGAACATTGACAAGTTATGTGTAGAAGACACAGCTGGCAAAAATAAGAGGTAGAAAATAAATGCTTAGTAGGAAGCAGATTTTAAGGGACGCTGAATATGAATAGCTCATAAGAGGATGTCAGGGGATGGAGGGAACCAAACTGGTATTACTTTAGAAAGAACTATTAAGTGGGTTTTTTGTTGTTGTTTGTTTTGTTTTTGTTTTTATATAGAAGAGGAAATAGCCACAGTATTTTGTTGCAAATAAATAGCCTAGGAGGATATTATAGCCTAAAATATATGTTTGGGAAAAACCAAGCGATTTTTTTAGCCTTTACCCCGTAAAGTAGGGTTTAGAATAGGGCTAAAGAGCCAGATTAGATAGCCTCGTGGCACCCTGCCCTGTGGTTATTAATAATGGGGCCATGCTGCCTGGTTGTTAGAACCAGGTGTTCAGAGCAGCAGCAAATGGGAAGAAAAGGAGAATTGGCAACTCAGACTATAGCAGCTGGTGTTTATTTTTTTAAAATATCCAGGTGCTCAGATGGGAATTGCAGGGGCCTGTCGTTGAAGCCCTGCCTCTCGTCCTCTCTCTGTGTCCCTGGTCATCAGGTCAGTGCTGACAGCGGCCACTTGGCCACGCCAGCCCTTTCCCACCTCGCATACCACCTGAAGTCCTGCCTGCTGCCTTGCCATCCTCAGGGGCACCACGAGGTGTCATTGGCCTTGGGTGTCATGGGTCTTGGGTGGTGCTGTGGATTCCCTCCAGTCCTGGTTCCCAATCTTCTCACTATTATGCACCCATTTATTTATTTATTTTCTTGGATGGATCCCTCATGAACGATTTTGTCCGGCAAGCTGTATAAAAAATAAGTATTGCTGCCCCTTAACATTTTTTTTAAACCAGACACAGTATTTTCTAGCCAGTAGGAGGGGTGGGTGTGGTAATAACATTTAAGCCGAATGCAAAGGATTAACTTTTGTTTCAGTTACTGTATGAGTCCTTACTGCACACAACCTATCTTTCATTAGCTTTTTCCCCTTCAATATTTAAAATAGCTTAGGTCTGTTATTGCTGCCTTCCCCAATTCGTAAGCAGCATGGACCACAAGTTGGAACTCTGCTGACAGCCTTGGCTTTTGTACCACCCCTGGGTTTTCAGCTCAGATTCATGTCAAGATTATTTTGTTTGGGATTCGAATGTGTAACACCTTCCCAGAGCACATTACGTCAAAGTCCCCGACGTCCTTTTCCTTGTTGAAAAATGATGTTTTAAGTTTTATTTTCTTAGCTCGCAAAGTGTTGCAAGTTGCCTGAGAAGCCTGATGCTTGTCAGCTGTAGATTTAATTAAACTCATGAGAGAGTTTTGTTTTGTTTTTTTCTAGCAGAGTTTTGACCCTTGGGCAAAAGTTTATCTTGTAACAATTTTTAAAAATTAATTAATTTTTATTTATTTTTGTCTGCGTTGGGTCTTTGTGGCTGCGCGCGGGCTTTCTCTAGTCGCGGTGCACGGGCTTCTCATTGCGGTGGTTTTTCCTGTTGCAGAGCACGGGCTCCAGGGTGTTCGGGCTTCAGTAGTTGTGGCTCGTGGGCCCTAGAGCGTGAGCTCAGTGGTTGTGGCGCACGGGCTTAGTTGCTCCGCAGCATGCGGGATCTTCCCAGACCAGGGCTCGAACCCATCTCTCCTGTATTGGCAGGCGGACTCCCAACCCCTGTGCCACCAAGGAAAGCCGTCTTGTAACAATTTCTATCATCCACTGACTATGGGTGAGAAGAACTTAAAAACATCTTTAGATGTCTTCTAACCTGCCAAGGTAGAGGAAGGCATTGATCAGTCAGGAACATAGAATTAGTGTTTTTAAAATGATATACTTTTTTTCCTCATCACAGAATTGATATGTGTGCACTGTAGGCACTTTAAAATTCTTATAAGTACTATAAAGAACATAAAAATTATCCACAAATTCTATCATTCATAATCAGCTTCAACTGATAATTTGTATCTCTAAGTACATTTGTATTTGTTTACGAAATGGGATAATTCTACATACTGATTAGTTTTTTCATCTGAAATGGAGTGACTATCTGTCTCTCCATGTAAATACATATTTTACTCTGTCATTTTTAACAGCTCCATTGTATTCCATTGATGATTTTAACATACATTTTTTTTTTTTTGGTGGTGGTAACCAATTTTTTACTATTAAAAACAGTCCTGGGATGGACTTCCCTGGCAGTCCAGTGGTTGAGACTCCCCCTTCCGCTGCAGGGGGCACAGGTTCGATCCCTGGTCGGGGAACTAAGATCCCACATGCCGTGTGGCATGGCCAAAAAAAAAAAAAGTCCTGGGATGAATATCCTTGAAGCCAAATCTTCATTAAACCATCATTTGAAAAGTGACATTTTTTCTGGGAAAAATCTTCAAATTGGACTTCTCCAGTATTTCTAGTGACATTATTCAATAGTTTGAAAAGATCAATGTTCAGGGTGAACATTATTTTGAGAAATGGCAGTTATGTACCTTATTTTAAAGAACTTTACCAAAGTAATGTTTTTGGTGAGCCAGGCTTCTTTTTTATATTTAGGATTAAATAATTTGGTTTAGAAAAATGACCCTTAAGGACTAGTTTAAGACCCTACTCTGAAGAATTCCCCAATGATTCTGTCGTGTCTTCAAGGCTAAAGGCACTCATTGGCTGTCATGCATTTGAGAGATAATTGGTGACATCTCTTGTTTTTATTTAATTGTTTGAACTTTTAATGAATAATCTTGAGGGTGTGGGCATTGTCATATACATTTTAATTCCTCTAATACTTAATATAAAGCTATATACATTAATGCTCAAATATATATACCGGAAATAGTGGGGGGACATAATGAATATAGTTCTTTTAATTTCAAATGAAGCACAGGTCACCTTTGTTCTATAGGCTGATTTCAAATTATGAGCTCAACACCTGGGAATACAACAGTTACCACAATATTTACAAGTTTCAGTCAAATGTCTGAATGTCACTAAGTGTCTGTTGGAGGCATTGCATGGTATCCTCTGCATCTGGACTGCCCTGTGGGGAAACAGGGGTAAAATGCATTAGCTTTCTGACTCTTAGCTGGAGGTAAGCAGTGAGAATAGTGAAGTAGATTTCTTGGTATATATTAATGAGTGGCTGGGAATGGAAGTCTGTCTGTATGGATACTGAGTTCAGAAACCCACTGAAGTTTCTGAATATCATCAGTCCTTTGTCTGCCCTCTCACCTGCTCAGGTTTTTTTTGTTTTTTTGTTTTTTTATTTTTTGTTTTTTTCCCTCCTCCATTTTCTTTCTGGTTTTTTTTGGGGGGGTGAGGGTGGAGGTTTGGTATATTCATAAGATGCTTGCTCATTAATCCTTTCTCAGTGCACAAGCTGAAGCATTATTGAATTAAGCACAATCTATGATTTAGTTCACCTATGGATTAGATTGTTTGTACTGAAGCTTGCACTTTTGGTTTGGTATGAAAACTCAAAGTCACACAATGTAATTGGTCCATTTCCCTCTCTGCCCAACCCCAGCCCGATATCTTCTAACTTAAAATCATGTGCATGTAGATATGCACCAGTTAGAATAAAATTCTTTACTCAAATTTAATTTCATTAAATTCTACTCCTAAATTGGTGTCGGTTCCTAAGCTGATCCTGAGGAGTTTCTGTTTTTGTCAGCTATACAGGCACGTCTCAGAGATAAAATAGTTTCAGTTCCAGACCACTGCAATAAAGTGAATATCACCAATAAAGTGAGTCACATGAATTTTTCGGTTTTCCCAGTGCATATAAAATTTATGTTTACACTATACTGTAGTCCAGTGAGTGTATAATAGCATTAGGTCTGAGAAAAATGTACATACCTTAGGTAAAAAAATACCTTATTGCTAAAAAATGCTAACAATCATATTAGCCTTCCGTGACTTGTAATCTTTTACATCTTTATTGTAATGTTACAATAGTAACATCAAAGATCACTCATCATGGATGACCGTAACAAACATAACAACTGAAAAAAATTGAAATATTGCAAAAATTACCAAAATGTGGTACAAAGACATGAAGTGAGCAAATCTTGTTGGAAAAATGGTGCCGATAGATTTGCTTGATGCAGGGTTGCCACAAACCTTCAATTTGTACAAAAAAAAAAAAAAAAAAAAAAAGAAAAAAGAAAAAAAAAAGAAAAAAATGCAGTATCTGAAGCACAATAAAATGAGTGCAATAAAATGAGGTATGCTTGTATATATGTTATATTTACTGTACTGGAAATTAAAACTGAGAAATTAAAAAAATTTATAAATTTAGTTCAAAAGAAACATGGAAACATTTTTAATAAAAAAATACCCATGTTTTCCAGCACAAAACCCAATTTAGTAAGAGTGGCATCATTATACACTCACAAGTCCCTTTATTGTCTGCCTTAATAGAAGACAGCTGGATTCGTATCTGCTTCTGCACTTAATAGGTTGTACTATCACACTCATGAGTAAACTCCACTCATACTCATGAAAGAATGAGTGTGAAAAAGGAAAGTAACATCATAGCATTATGATGAAAATAATTTTGACCCCATATATCCCTTGAAAGGGTCTTTGAGTTTCCCTGGTGTTCCCAGATCATACTTTGAGAACTGCCAGTGTGGAGAATAAACAGTTAACATAACTTTCTGCCTTACTATTTTATTTGGCTGCGCCGGGTCTTAGTTGCTGCGTTCGGGATCTTCTTTGTGGCATGTGGGATCTAGTTCCCTGATCAGGGATCAAACCCGGGCCCCCTACATTGAGAGGGCGGAGTATTAGCCCCTGGACCACCAAGGAAGTCCCTCTGTCTTATTTTTTGAACTCCATTTTACAGATAGAAAACCTTAGACGACTTTAAAAACGTTCCAGTGGAATGTATCAATAGCTCTTCCACTTCCAATATGAATATTTGTACTGATTCAGGAATACACTTCCACACTCTCTGTGGTTTTTATTCCAGATGGTGGAGTACTTTGCTCCAAAGGGCCGTGTGTCATTATGTTTGGGCTCTTTAAGACCATTAGACAGTTGAGAGGGGTTAGTATTATCTATCTTTAATAGATAATAAAAACAATAGGGGCCAGAATTTGCTAGAGTTAGGGTTAAAAGTATATATCTTTGAGCACTTTAGGTTTATGGCAATTCTGGGATTATTTAGTAGTGTATTGTACTGGTTTTCTTTGTATCGTTTATCACAGATTTGCTGTATACTTCACATGAGCTAAGGGGCAGAATATACAGAGATTTTAAGAGGCTTACATTCTCGTTGGGAAGATAAATTCAAGAAAAGATTAAAATCTAAGCCTAGTGTGACATAGGAGTAGCATGGTGCTGGGGGAAGATGAGAACCTCAAAGAGGCAGCTTGAGGTCATCGTGGCTCTTCTAACCAGCTCATGGCTTCAGCAATCTGGTTCACTTTATTAGTTCTCAGTTAAGTCATTGACTGAGTCCTTTCCAGCTAGGAGATGCTGAGTAAGTACCTCCTTACTCAAGCACAACAGAGGTTGTGCACTGATTATTTTTTACTGACTTGTAAGGTACTTGTATACAGTTCATAAAAGTTAATGCTTTTTCATTTGCCTTATTTGTTTTATCATAAATAAAATCTCTGGAGGATCTGTTGGCTGTTTTGCATGTTAGCAAAGGTGGTAGTGAATTGAAAATCTAATTACATGTGATTTAATGATACAAACTTCTGAATCTAACAGCCTGGTAAACTCAGGGTGGTGGAATGGAGACTAAGCCTCTTGCCTGGAGGATCGCCTTCTGTCCCCACATCCTGTGCAGCAATGAAGAGTGAGCACCAAGCACAGACTGTAACATTGTTTCTAGAACAAACAAAATAAAAAATTCTAAACAGTTTATCCTGGATTAAAAGGGACTAAATTTATAGGCCTTTTTCCCCCTCTAATTCTTGGAGAGTAATGAAGCAGTTACTGTATCTGTCCAGAAAAGTTTTGATTTGAAGTATTTGTGTAGAAGGACCCATTTTTATCAGTGAGGCAGGTAAAATTATGGTGGTGATGATTCCAGCATAATTGGTTCCCGTTGGTTCCACTCTGGGATGTCCTTTTTTAAGGCATGATTCAGTTAGAGCCAAACCATAATTTGTAAAGTATGTAGATGTCTGAATAGAGTATATGAAAAGTTGAAACAGATGTGAAATTGGTAGAAACCTACTGATCCTTCCAGAAAAAAAAGGAATGAAGATCACAACCAGTGTTGAATTTAGTTCCTCTGGTTAGCCCCAAGTTGCCTGAGGGTGGGTGACCTGAGGACATCTGTAGTGCTCTCAGAATTGTGCTGTCACTTGGTACAGAGCTAATGTCCTCTACTTTGGCAGTTAAACTGCTGTGGAAAGCAGCTGTACTTGATGTAATTTAAATCAATATCTGTGCTGTATGTGGCCTTGTAGCCACTTTATCACTCTACTCTTGTCAGCATCTCTGACCTAAGAGTAAAGGACGCGGTATCTTGCTTCAGATTTGGCTTTGAAAACTCATGGAAGTCAAATTATATTTTAAAAGCACTGGGAAGCTGGCTACTTAAAGTTTGTCACCATGGGACATATTTTCACAGTGTTGAGAATAGTTCTGTTAATCAGTATTGGTTCTTTGTGAGTTGAAGTTGAATATGCTACATTTTTCTACAGTGGAGGATAAATATAGTGGTAGGTTCATTTCAGATGCCAAGTGACCAGCTGCTAGCTTTAATAGCTCTTTGAAGATCATCAGGGGTAAATGGCTAGGAATGAGTGGTTGGGTCATTACCTACTTCAGCTTCCTCCCTATTTTGCTTTTTGATACTCTAAGAGGATTGATTTACTTTCGGTATTTGTTCATACCAGAATCGCTTGAACATCCATTTCTATAGTAGGGTTATTCCAATTTAAATAGGAACGATTCAAAACAGTATGTGCCACTAATTTTTCTCACAAGAAACACTCTTAGTGTTTGAACTTAAATTACATGTCCTTTCCTGGGATATATTTATTTTTACCATATCTCAAAGCAGGGTTTTACCTCATCTGTAAAGCTAATTTTGCAGTATTATTAGGAAACTAAGTAATTTAGGTGTTTTGTTCCTTAAATATAATAGGTTAGGTATTTATAAGTTGAAGGGTGAGTTATCTCCATTTCATACCGCATGGCATTCAAGCTTCTTAGAATATGTTATGGGACACACACCAAAAACAGAACAGAAAATGTTTAGATTGTGCTATGTTAGTGAAATAAACAGTTTGATTATTTTCTTTAATAAACATAATTTTAACAATCTATGATCAGTAATGCCCACTTTTTTTTCCTACAGTAAAAACCATTGAATCATATACTTTATTTTATTTTTTAACATCTTTATTGGAGTATAATTGCTTTACAATGGTGTGTTTGTTAGTTTCTGCTTTATAACAAAGTGAATTAGTTATACATATGTCCCCATATCTCTTCCCTCTTGCGTCTCCCTTCCTCCCACCCTCCCTATCCCACCCCTCTAGGTGGTCACAAAGCACTGAGCTGATCTCCCTGTGCTATGCGGCTGCTTCCCACTAGCTATCTATTTTACGTTTGGTAGTGTATATATGTCCATGCCACTCTCTCGCTTTGTCACAGCTTCCCTTCCCCCTCCCCGTATCCTCAAGTCCATTCTCTAGTAGGTCTGTGTCTTTATTCCCGTCTTACCCCTAGGTTCTTCATGACATTTTTTTTCTTAGATTCCATATATATGTGTTAGCATATGGTATTTGTCTTTCTCTTTCTGACTTACTTCACTCTGCATGACAGACTCTACTTCCAACCACCACACTACGGATAACTCAATTTGTTTCTTTTTATGGCTGAGTAATATTCCATTGTATATATGTGCCACACCTTCTTTATCCACTCACCTGTTGATGGACACTTAGGTTGCTTCCATGTCCTGGCTATTGTAAATAGAGCTACAATGAACATTTTGGTACATGACTCTTTTTGAATTATGGTTTTCTTAGGGTATATGCCCAGTAGTGGGATTGCTGAGTCATATGGTAGTTCTATTTTTAGTTTTTAAAGGAAACTCCATATTGTTCTCCATAGTGGCTGTATCACTTTACATTCCCACCAACAGTGCAAGAGGGTTCCCTTTTCTCCACACCCTCTCCAGCATTTGTTGTTTGTAGATTTTTTGATGATGGCCATTCTGACTGGTGTGAGATGATATCTCATTGTAGTTTTGATTTGCATTTCTCTAATGATTAATGATGTTGAGCATTCTTTCCTGTGTTTGTTGGCAATCTGTATATCTTCTTTGGCAAAATGTCTATTTAGGTCTTCTGCCCATTTTTGGATTGGTTTGTTTGTTTCTTCAATATTGAGCTGAATAAAGCCCACTTTTAATAAGCCATACCGGGTACAAATAAAACTTAGATTATGTCAGCTAGGTTGACAGGAAACATTGTTAATTCAGTTTTCAGTCAGTTAACATTTATTAAACTCCTACTGAATATAAAGCTCTAAAGTATGAAAAAAAATGCATTCCCTATCTTCAAGAAGTTCACAGGTTAGCCGGGGAGATATAGTATGTATCTAACTATAAGACAGTGAGCTACTGTGATAAAGGAATTCAACAAATGCAATGGGAACTCAGCAAATGGGAACTCAACCTATAAATTTAGTCCCTTAATTCTGGTGGGATTGGGGAAAATGGGAAGGGGGTTAGCAAAGCTGACGCTGGTCTAGCTCTTGAGGAATGGGTATTGGATAGAGGAGACATATGAGGGAGACAACAGCGTGAGTAAAAGCATGATGGTGTGAAAGTGGCTATTTCTGGGAATTAGAATTATCTTTTGTGACAGTTTGTAGGTATACATTTGTTGAAGCTCCTCAGAGAAAATCTCCACCTGGAGTCCGAACCACCTGGCACTAGACATAGAATGATCTTCTCTTCTTATGGAAAGAGTGGGTGCTGATAAAATTTTGATTGCTCTTTTTGTTTGCCAGGCATGGCCTCTGAAATCTCCTGTAAGATTTGTGCTTCCCTTCATTATGGTAAAAAGAACCGTATCTGAATGATGCTTCTGTATTTAGAAATCCTGCTGGGTTGCTCTTGAGATGTACACCTTCACATTATGTATTGAGGAATGGAGGGGAAATGGGAGATTAGACCTAGTGGGATTTGTCATGGATGGAGGTCTAAGGTGAATTCACTGTGGACCACAGCTCTTGCTATAGGAAAGGTAATAATGATGAGGGGCATCCTCCCTCGTGTGCTGGTCGCATCACCTGAATATGTCCTGCAGAAGCTCTGCTACAGTCTGTGCCAACCCCCCCCCCACACCCCAGCCTACCTGATTGAATCACCAGGGAGGTAGAGCACATTCTAGAAAACAGGGTCGTAGAACTTGAAGGCCCTGCCTAAGGCACAGAGCTGCAGACACTGCTGGTACTGCCTGTGTTTGACAAGACATTAGAGAGCCACTGAAACCCTAAGCCAATTTTTCTTTTGCCCTGAGATTTCTGACTCATTGCAATTAAAGTCAAAGTAAGACCTAGTCCAGAAAGTGTCAGACCTTAAAAAAAAAAAAAAAAAGTGCACAGAGGCCAGGGACAGGGCTGAAAAGGTAGATTGAGGTGAAGAGAGTGAAGGCCCTTGTATATCATAATAAGGAAGTTTATACCATAAATAGTGGGTAGCCACAAAGGATGTTTTTAGTAATCAGGTGTTGGGAATAACATGATGAGCTATTTTGGAAAAATAACTGGTAGGCATAGGAGAGAAACAGGTGAAGGTGAGGTGATGGTGAATGAAAGAAGAGGGGACTGTTGGAGGGCTTCTAGATGTAGAGCTAGCAGACTGTGGGGGCTGATTGAGAATGAGGAGGAGGTATGCAGTAGGGACATGGAGCACTTTACCCCTTCTCTGATTCTCTTCTTGTCAGGACACGTGGGAGGCTTAGACTTTTCTGCTCCCTTTTAAGCTAGGTGAGCCCATATGACTAGCGCTGCCCAGTGTGTTGTGAGCAGAAGTCAAATGTCACTTCCAGGCTGAAGCATTTAACTGTAGTTGGAAGATCTTCCAGTATCATCTTCCTCTCATACAATAGTGAGAAGGCTGTGTGTTTCAGATGGTTCAGCTACAGGTTGGTGGAGCCTCAGTCCACTGAGTCCCTAGAGCAGGGACATTGCCCTGTAGGGTTGTTCAGGTCTATAGTGATCAATATCTGTTGTGTGAAGCTACTAGGATTTGGGGGATGTTTGTTACATAGCGTATCCTGACTAATGCATGGTGGTAGCTTGTAGCCTACATTTGTAGATGGAACCTGCAGTGGAAAATCAGGTTTTTCTTATTGTATTTCATTATAGGTGCCACCTGAGAAAGAATCTGCACCCATGCTGGGTTAGAGTTAGGTCGATTTCTTTGTAGGATTTCTTAGAGCTTGTAATTCACTATGGAGAATTTTGAAACTGAGGGAGAGTATGTGTTGCTTCCTAAACGTATCTGACTATGAAATCCATTTACTCACCTTTTTCGGTAAGTGCATGTATTAACATTTTGAGGAACACAGTTAAGGAAATACCGAATTACACAGCCATAATGGTCTAGGCCTGACACTAATTGCATAAACCAAGAAGAGTCTTCAACTGGAAAGGAAGGATAGATTTGAGGGAAAAGTTGAAAGAAGGATGGACAGGAGTGGGACTGACTGGATGTTTAAAGGAAGAGTAAAGAGGTTTAATTGTTTTCAGTTGCCGTCTCATTTCCGATTGATTCCTTGCCAGTCTGCATGGTGCCTTTCCAGACCTTTTCCTTTTCCCTCCAACTATCAATCCCATTCGTGCCTCCCTCTGTGTTGGTAGAGGCCCTTACCTTCCCCCCTTACTGGATCTTTGTTCAGCACAACCTCCTCTTTCAGGCCACCTTGGGACCTCTTTAACATCATCTTTCTTGTCCCGTGCTGTTGGAGATGGAGAAATGTTCTGCCAGAAGTGTTAACGCCTTCTCTCCCTGCCACATACGCTCATATGTGCCCTGACTTCCATTTCATCTGTTTGTAATCCCAGCATCTTGACTCTTCTCATTGCCTCCCCCTTGGCCCAAAGGTGTGCTAAGTCATTGCTATTGGGTCACACGGCACATCCCCTCTTCCAGTCCGTATCTCCCCTTCAAGTTACTGGACCCAAAGTTGCTCTCTTTTTGTAACCCCTTTATTTCTTTCCTTACGCAAACACACATGGAATGCCTTCTGTATGCCAAGAACCCTTCTGGGCGCCAGAGACACAAAGACGGATTAGAGAGGCCGCTTCCCCCAACGTGTCGAGTGGGAGACCCATCCAACTGAACAACACAGGGCATTGTGGGAAGACAGAGCCCAGGGCGGGGACATCAGAGAAGGCTTCCCACAGGAGGCGTGGCAGGAGCTGAATGGTAAAGAAGTCAGCCAGCCAGTGGAGGGGCTGGAGAGGAGAGAGGGGTGGGTGCACAGAGGGGTGAGAGTAGGATGCACACCAGCAACTGTGGGTGGTCTCCATGCATTGCTTCTACTTCAGTGCTCCTCAGGAAGATGCTTGCCCAAGGTCACTAGTGACTTTTTAGGTTCAAGCAGTTGCTTAAGTTTGTTCATCTTCCGCATCCTCACCAGAGCATTCATTGCTGCTACTCTCTCTAGTCCATGAACTCTTGTATCTCTTAACTTCTGGAGACTCCTTCCTTCTGGTCCTTTTTCTAATTTTCTAACCCTGCTCCCTTTTCTTCTCAGAAATCTCCTTTCAGTAGTGCTGTTCCCAGGCTCTCCAAACCTCTCCCCGCTTCTCTTCACCCTCTCCATTAGCCCTTTTATCCGTATGACTTTCATTGGGATTTGAATTTATCTTTAGCCTTGCCTCTCTCCTGAACACTTCCTGTGGTCCCCTCTGCTGTGATCATCCCTTCACTATGCCTGCCTATATTGTGTGCTTTGCATGAGTCTGAATTTAGATTTGTTTGAAATATGAGTGCAAATTACAGGAGTTGTAAAGGACATGGTAGGTATTCCTTGCTCATGTATCATTCACGAGCTAATGGTTTTTGACAATGCCAGGTGGAAGCAGTTGGATAATGCCAAGACCTCACTGTGCCAATACCTATGAACAGCTGGGGAACAAATCTGCCTTTAGTTTCCAGAGCTACACTGGTCTGTTAATAAAATTCTGTTGTGTAGGTTTTCTGGCAAGATAGCTTATTCTCTTCTTGTTCAATTACATTATGGTGGATACTTTTTTTTTGGTGAATTGCCATATAATTCGGAATAATTTGTCTTGTTAGTTTAATTTTAATTTTAATTTTAATTTTAATTTTTGGCTGCACCGTGTGGTGTGCAGGACCTTAGTTCCCCAGCCAGGGATCGAACCTGGGCCCCCTGCATTGGGAGTGCAGAGTCTTAACCACTGGACCGCCAGGGAAGTCCCTGTCTTGTTAGTTTTATTAAAGCAAACAAAACAAAACAAAACAAAACACAACCAATTGAGTACATGTATATTGAGTCAGAGTTACTTTTTGGGATGCCATAGGTAGAAAGTGAATTTAACTACTTTTGTAGAATGTTTACATTTCTGCCAGGTGCTTGCTAATGGTGTTCACCAGTTATCTCCAGTTCTGCTGGGGACGTGGCTGTTCACCATCTTCCCTTCCTCGACAACCTGGGGACCCTCTAGACAGTGGAGGCTCTGTCCTCCCTGATGAGGACATGTGGAGCCAACCTGAAATGGGCATGTAGAGTGTGTGACAAAGAAACCTTTGTGAACACAGCATAATATAGCCCATCCTTCCTGATGTACCTTTGCCAATTGTGTCAATATTTGGGAAATTAAAGTCAGTGGTTGCCTGGGGTATGAAAGTGGTTCTAGATTTTTCTTTCTTTTTCTTAATTTTACTTATTTCATTGAAATATAGTTGACATACAAATTCTAGATTTTCTTAATATCTCAGGCAGAAAATTGGGACCGTGAAGAAATAATTCTCTGATAAATGAATGAGTTGTATAGCTTATGAAGTGGGTTTCACTACTTACCTGAATTTCTAATTAGTCCTTTAATAATCAGCCTTTTGTGGCATTAAGGCTCGCAGGAGTATTGTGAAATAGATGTCATCTTTTCCTTTTTATTGAAAAAAGGAAACAGGTGAGTTACTCAAAGATTTAATAAGGTTAGTCAACAAATATTGCCAGGTGCTGTGGCAGGCTTTGGGATTGAATAGTAACCAAGATAAAACCTGGGCCTTCAGGAACTTAATCTAGTAGAGGAGAAAAACAGCAATTAAAGTATCAAGTGATAAGTGCTGGTATGGGGGAGGCTTAGGGTGTTAGGGGCAGGAAGGGAGGGCTACCTAACCCTGAGCTGTGGTGTTGAGGAGGTGATGTTGGTTCAGCTGAGGTTTGTTAGACACTCTCTCTGTGCAGGTAATGGGATGGGTGTTGGGGATACAGTGGAGAAGAAAAGCATGGTCCTTGTCCTCACAGAGCCTGTAGTCAAAGCTGAGACTGAAGGATGAGTGGTAATTAGTGGGAATCGGCCAACGGATCCCCTGAAAGTGGAAACCTATGTGCAAAGGCCTGAAAATAAGTAAATGCTCGGGTCGTAAGATGAGCTGCAGGGGAGCCAGGGACCAGAGGCTCAATGGCCTCACACACAGGGAGGACTCCAAGCACGCTTGTGCAATAATTGTGAAGAGCATACTTATGTAATTAAGGTCAGTAAATGAATTGTACAAGATCACATACACACTTCCTGGAAATATAATATCTTATGCCAAAAAAACACACACAAAAAACCAAACCCAACAAATTTTGGATGCTACATTTGATTAAGAAACTTGTTGAAATTGTAAGTTCCCTTTTGGGAGAATAAGGAGAATAATGTAGGGTTTAAAAGTTGGGCAAATGAGTGTAGTTTACAGCTTGTAATATTGTTGGGGAGAAAAAGAGGAGTCAAGGGTGACTCCAGAGTTTTGGGCCTGAGAAACAGGGTGAATAAACGGTAGCTCCATTTTCCAATAGTAAGTCAGGGAGGCCCGGTGATGTCCTCTAAGCAGTGGGCTCCAGAGTTCTTTGGCCCAGTCCAACCCCAGATCAGCTCCTTCTAGCTGACACATAATGGCAGTTTCCACATCTGTGAGCCAGGGATTAGTCCTAACTCACAGGGTGCTTGTGAGTATTAAACAAATGTGAGAACAAGAAAGATGGTAAATAATTATTTGTAATTTGTTTAATATATACTCCACTCTTACTGGAAGCTCCTTCAGGGCAAGGTCTACGTCTGTTTTGTTTACTGCTCTATTCCCAGCCCGGAACCGTAAGTGAGACAAAACTCCCAATAATGATACAAGGGGATCCTGTCCAGGAGGAAAAATAATTTTCTCTCTACCGTTCTGGGTTCTTTTGGCTGAGACACTGCCCACTCCCCAACTCTGGTAATAAAGACGTATTAGCAGGAGTAAAACAGAAGTTTAAACACATGTATATCTCCTGTATACATAGGAGATACCCAGGGAAACTGATTAACTTCCTGAAATGCCCCAAGCTATCACTTTTTTTTTTTTTTTTTGCGTGTGTGGCCCTGGCAGTGAAAACACAGAGTCCTAACCACTGGACCTCCAGGGAATTCCCCTGAGTTATCACCTTAAACACCTTCAGCTAAAGACAAAAGAAGATGTGAGAGCCAGTTGTAGGAGGTTATTAGGAAAAGCACAGTAAACAAGGGTAGGATTGTTGTGCAGACTTAAATCACTGCCTCTCCACTGATAATAGTTTCTAGAGATTTAGTCATCCTCCTCTTTCTGGTACCAAGAGGGAAACACCCTTACAAATGGAAATTTCCCCTATATGCTTAAATGTCTCTTACAAAGGGTAACATCTACTAGGTTTTCAGAGTTTCTCTGGTGTTGGCTATTTCTTAAAAATAACCAGCTCAAGATCATCCTTACGCCAGAGAGGCATACTTGGGGGTGGCATATTTTGTTCCCCTTCAGTTCCAAAGAAATTTTATTGCCTAAAATCAAGGAGACATTATTTAAAGGTCAAAAGATAGCTGGAGCACCTCCGTGAAGCCAGCTGGCTGGGGTTTCCTCCGTTGGGCTGTAGATCCAGGTCCCTCCTGGTCACGACTCTGACTTGGTGGTTGTCCACTCCAGTGTTAATTATCAGGTGGGTCAGCCCTGTATCCTCTGAAAGCCTGAGACTTTTGAGCCAGAGGAGCAATGTCGTGGAGCTTTATTGTACGTGGAATGTATTTGTTACGTAATGCCTAATGTATTTATTTCCTAGGGCTGCAGTAAAAAAAAAAAAAAAAAAATTTATCACCAAATGAGTGGCTTAAAACAACAGTAATTTCTTTTCCCACAGTCCTGGAACCAGGAGCCTGAAATCTAGATATCGGCAGGGCCATCCTCCTTCTGAAGGCTCTAGGGGAGAATCGATTCTTTGCCTCTTCTGGCTTCTTCAGGTGGCTGCTGGCATTCCTTGGCTTGTGGTCACATCACTCCAATCTCTGCCTCCGAGGTCACGTTGCCTTCTCTCGTGTTTGTGACGAATCTCTCATCTCACCCTTATAAGGACACTTGTCATGGTTGGCCATATTCTTTGTAGTATCTAGGAAGTCTGCAAGGTATGGCATTAATTTTGCCTTGATTTCCGTTAGCACTCACTATTTTCAATCTTAAGACTTTTAAGCTCTGAGACATTTTCTTATATTGTACTTTGTACTACCAATTTTGCTCCATTGGCTCTGCTGTCTTATGTATGGTTAAAATACATTTATGCGTCCTTGCAAAATGTGATGTTATAATAACATGTCATTTATTGAGATCCTCTGTTCTGGGGTAGATTGCCAGGATTCTCTCTCATTTGTACGTGAGCCTTTACCTTTTTTATTTCTTTTTTTTTTAAGTTAATTAATTAATTTTATTTTTGGCTGCGTTGAGTCTTCTTTGCTATGTGCCAGCTTTCTCTAGTTGCGGTGAGCAGGGGCTGCTCTTCATTGAAGTGTGTGGGCTTCTCACTGTGGTGGCTTCTGTTGTTGCAGAGCACGGGCTCTAGGCGCTTGGGCTTCAGTAGTTGTGGCACACGGGCTTAGTTGCTCCGTGGCATGTGGGATCTTTCTGGACCAGGGCTCGAACCCGTGTCCCCTGCGTTGGCAGGTGGGTTCTTAACCACTGAGCCACCAGGGAAGCCCCAGTCCTTTTAGTTTCTTTCTTCATTTTTCCCGTGTTCTGGAATAGTTTCTCAAGGTTATCTATCCCCTGTGGTACTGTAGGGAGGAGGAAATTTTCCTCTACTCTTCTGGGTTCTTCTGGCTGGTCTAAGAATTAAGTTGACATGAGACAGATTAACAGGAGAAGATTGAACAAAAGTTTAATAACATGTATACATGGGGGAGACCAAGGAAAACTGAGTAACTCACCAAAATAGCTGAAATCCTCACCTTCAATACCATCTTCAGCTAAAGACAAAAGAGGATGTTGGGGGTAGGGGCTTGGGACTTACAAGTGGAGGAAGGCAGTTGCCATGGAGCTGGAAAAGCAAATGTTTGGTAAATGTTTGCTGGGCCTTTCAGAGACAGTGGGACACAGAGTGGACTCTGATCTCTGAGTCCACCCCTCCCCCTACACCTAGCCTGTCTATGCCGATATCTGGTGATAGCTCTATTCCTGGAACAGACTCTCTATCTAGTTAGGGAGAAGGTCAAAGTTTCTTCCTAAGCCGTTTGGGCCTTGACTGTTTTCAGTTCGGAAGTAATCCGAAGAGACATTTTGGGGTGGCCAGTTTTGCTCCCCTAGAGTACTAGTTTAGTTTGTGGTATTTGCTTTTCACTACTGAAAATGAAGGTTTTTATTTCAACAATTACATTACATTTTCTGCTCTTTCTCTTCTTGTGTCATACAAGCAATGCTTTTTGCTTAAGAATAAGAATCAAAAAAAATTGTTTTTCAAATTGGCCTGTTTCATGAGACGAACTTCTTTTGGGCGTGTGAGAGTAAAAGAGGATGTTCGTCAAAGTTTTGTTTGTAATCATCCTTGTTTAGTAAAAGTAAAAGCAAAGCAAGCCCATCTGATGGTTCTTTTTCTATGCTGTGTGTTGTGATCAGGGTATCACTAGCCCAGGTGCAGGTCTGGCTTCATGAGTGAGCAACTCCTGCATGGAGGAGAGTCCTGTGCTTGGCTAAATGCTCGGCCATTGCCTTCTTGAAATCCTTATAAGTTTTGAACAAGGGACCCCCACATTTTCATTTTGCAAGTGGACCTCATGGATGATCCAGCTGTTCCTGGCTACATGGAACCTATGTACAGATTTTAAAGAGGACTCTGTATTTCTCCAGGTGGATACAGCCCCTGCTGTCATACCTTGGCTGCTCAGCATATTTGTGCAGTGGACATGCTACCCAACCTTAGATGGCATTCTTGGTGGTTTTTCCCTCCTTGCATGTATTCAGAATGCAGATAATAACTTTTGGTTAGTAGAAATATGCTTTTCTTGCCTTTTTAGGTAGGCTTTTAAAAATGAAATAAAAATAAGCACAACTCCATTCCTGATGACCTGTTATGTATGCGTGATTGTGGTTGTAAGCAAATCGATGAGCAGGTTGTCCTCTACTTGTCCTCAACACTTACTTTCCTCTTGTGTACTATATCTTAAAATAAATGGAATGTTAAATTCTCTTCTGCCTCAGGCTTTAAAAAATGATCTTAATTAATCTTGCCCTAATAGCTTCAGACGCTGGTTTTAAAGTTGTTGCACTCTGTCGTGACTGAATGTAGAGAGAGCATCACAAGGACGGTCACGAAGAGGAGGGAGTAGGTCTCTGTCAGCTGCTGGGAGCTGGGTGTTGCTAGGCACCCTTTTTCAGACCTGAAGCTGAAGGGCAGGCTGGTATGGAGAGCTCATCGCACTGTTTCTGGCTGTAGAAAGCTTAGGATGAGTATTCTTGCCCTTTCTTATTTTTTTTTTTTTTTGCGGTACACGGGCCTCGCACCGTCGTGGCCTCTCCCGTTGCGGAGCGCAGGCTCCGGACGCGCAGGCTCAGCGGCCATGGCTCACGGGCCCAGCCGCTCCGCGGCATGTGGGATCTTCCCGCACCGGGGCTCGAACCCGCATCCCCTGCATCGGCAGGCGGACTCTGAACCACTGCGCCACCAGGGAAGCCCCATTCCTGTCCTTTCTTGATCCAGGTATGCATTCCAATTTTCCAGGTCCCACAGGGAGTTATTGAGACCCAGGCTAGGGTGATAGCCCTTTATGTGAGAAATATTCATCGGATCAACGAAGGAGAATTAGACCAGGGGCTTATTTATAGTGCTTTTATTTTAGTTTCAGAGTCGAGGCTTTTGACTTTGCAATTCATCTGAGAAAGAACTCTTGACAGGCAGCCCCAGTATAAGGAATGGCGCAGAGAACCCAAAGGACACCGGACAGTGAGAGAGCGTGCAGGCGTTGGCAGTAGGCCTGGACACTCAGTTCCTCTGAAGAATTTCAGTTTGCTCATTTTCTCGGAACTCCACTTTCTCCATCCATACAACTAGGGAGATGATATCTAGCTCCCAAGATTTGTGGTGATGAAATGAGATGATGATGGAAATTTCCCCACGCGGTGCCTGGCACGCGTTGGTGCCCTTTCTAGTCTTTCTCCCATTAGTGAGCGTTTAGAGCGCATGTCTTAGGTGAGGGGAGGGGCAGGAGAGAGAGAGCTGTGGAAAGAATAGTCTGCAGCCTTTCGAAAGAAAAACATTACTTTTGTAAAGAGAGAAGGCGCCAGGGACCAGGAGACCCAAGGATTAGGAGGTGATCTGTTTTGGTTTAACCCTTTCTTCAGAGGGAAATGGGTCAGTGGAATCTTCCAAAACTTTCTCAGCTCCAACTCACCCTCTTCCACATCTAAAACTTCACGTGGCATTTAATTGCTCCAGGCACATTAGCATTCCTAATCATTTCAGACTCATTTTATTGCAAAGCTGAAAGAGAAGGAATTGGTTGTTATGCTGTACATGTCTGATTACATTTACACAAAGAACTGATGCTGGAGTCTGTTGTGGTTAATTTCCAATTGTTCCCATGTCCTACTTTTAAGAGACAAACTATGGAAGAAGGACTCTTATCCGCTGTGTAGCATTTCTTTCTCCTCTGTTTTCTTCTATTGTTGCCTTCTCTTTTGTTTCCCTCGGGCCAGTGTGATGGACGAAGTAGACTACTGTATTTCTGAATAGTCTTTCATGTGGAGAAATACAGTTCACACCCTCTGGACATTCTGTTGGTGACCTACTTTTATAGTCTTTACTGCCCAAAGGTTTTTGTTTGTGGAGAGAAGCACCTTCTACTCTGTGTACCTTAGTGCTCAAACTATTAAATTTGTATCCATAATCAAACTTTAAAAATCAGTTTCTTAAACAGTTCTTCAGTCTACTTAAACGTGATTATAGACTTAAATTTTTTAAACAATTTAAACTACAGTGATGGTTTTTCTGAATACTACAAACACTGTAAACAGCACACAAAGATCCAGTGATTACGAAACATATAACACACTTACACCTATTCTAAAATACTAATGCCAGGGGTGTTCATTTATTGTTCTTGTTAACTTTCCAAGGTTTGAGCAACATATATTTTGATAACTTCTAGTGTTAGCGCAAAGTCCATTTTGACACTTTCCTGGGGATATAACAATACAGTTGTAGAATTCCACAATTACGGAAACCTCGTCGGAGCCAGAGATATAGTCTGACCAGCTGAGATGACAGGATCTAGTTATCAGCTGATTGATTTTTGGTCGTCTGTATTTGTCAACTCCAAGCCACTAGTCATCTGGCTAGGCCCCTTTTTATACCTGACCTCCATTTGTTATATCAATAAGACTTTGGACCCATGCTTTCCATACAGGTCCTAGTTTTTTTGCAGCATGGTGCTCCCCCCAGAATGTTATATTCTCTAAATTTGCTTTGCTTGGCTGGTGTTTCATGGACCATTGTCCTGTCACCCTGATGTTTGCCAGGTCTCTGTGCATCATTGGAAGCTTACATGTGCTTTATTACTACCTAACTCCACTTAGCAGGGCCATCTAGGGGTATCATCTCCTAGGGTGTGAGGGATGAAGTCTGCAGTTAGTGCACCTCTTAATACATTTAGCTAATTCATCATCTTGACACTCCTCTCAATTTTCTTCCCGCTAGTTATAAAGTGCACCAATGCTTTTTTGTTACTGGCCTACTCTACCTTTGCTAGGACTAGTATTAGGATGTTCCCTGCATTTACTCTTTTCTACTTAAAGAAATACAGGCACACCTCAGAGACATTGCAGGTTCAGTTCTAGACCACCACAAAAATATGGCAGTAAAATGAGTCATACAAACTTTTTGGTTTCCTAGTGCACATACAATTTATGTTTACACTCTACTGAAGCCTATTAAGTGTGCAGTAGGTATATATCTATACCTTAATTAAAAAATAATTCTGTTGAGTAAATGGCGCTGATAGTCTTGCTCAATGCGAGGTTGCCACAAACCTTCAGTTTGTAAAAAATGCAATATCTGTGAAGCACAAAAAGCCAAGTGCAATAAGACAAGATTTGTCTGTATTTAATAGAGGAAACAAAACACGAAGCACTCTTCTATTATTATTATTTGTAAAGATCTATTTTACATTTAAATTTAATTTAATTTACCTTTGGCTGTGTTGGGTCTTTGTTGCTGCGTGTGCAGGCTTGCTCTAGTTGCAGTGAGTGGGGGCTACTCTTTGTTGCAGTGCACGGGCTTCTCATTGTGGTGGCTTCTCTTGTTGCGGCGTGCAGGCTCTAGGTGCACGGGCTTCAGTAGTTGCGGTGCGTGGGCTCAGTAGTTGCGGCATGAGGGCTCTAGAGCGTGGGCTCAGTAGTTGTGGCCCATGGGCCTAGTTGCTCCGCGGCATGTGGGATCTTCCCGGACCAGGGCTCGAACCCGTGTCCCCTGCATTGGCAGGCGGATTCTTAAGCACTGCGCCACCAGGGAAGCCCTCTTCTATTATTAAAATCAGCAGAGCACTAAACTGGTACTCTCTTCCCTTCTTTAGCATGATAACGCCTTGTTGTATACTTTAGATGAACTTTTCTTGTTTGGGCATCATTACGAACTCATGCCTTTCACCTTTGCTTTGCATTACTACTTTTTTTTTTTTTTTTTGCTGTACGCGGGCCTCTCACTGCTGTGGCCTCTCCCATTGCGGAGCACAGGCTCCGGACGCGCAGGCTCAGCGGCCATGGCTTACGGGCCCAGCTGCGCTGCGGCATGTGGGATCTTCCCGGACCGCGGCACGAACCCGTGTCCCCTGCATCGGCAGGCGGACTCTCAACCACTGCGCCACCAGGGAAGCCCCCACATTACTCCCTTTGATGCCCATGTTGTCCCATCTTGGCCAGGGATTTGTCCTTTCAGCCCTACTCCTAACCTCTGTGAATGTCTTCTGCCTTTCTGGCGTCACTGGTTGGGCCTTGCCCATCCTCAGTTTTCCCTGTCCCAAGATACATAGTTGTCTACCCTCCAAGAATCCTTGTTCCTTCCTTTTGAGAATAGTTTGAAACCAAACTCTGGGTGCTCGTTTAATGTAACAAGTACTTATATGATGTTAACTATGTGCCAGGTATTGTTCCAAACTCTTTATATTGTTTCATTCATTTCTTGTAACAATCCTCTGAACTGGGTACTATGATTTCTATTGAATAGATGAGGAAACTGAAGCCCAGAAAAGACAAGTAACTTGTCCAGGGTCACACACCTAGTAAGTGGCCAAGCCAGCATTTGAACCTAGGAAGTCGGGCTCTGAAATTGTCTCTGCTGCTTGGGGGTGACATGCATGTTGCTGGCATGGCAGAAAGCTGTTGCAGCTGTTGGGCCATATCTAGGTTAGAGCTGGAACGTTTTTCTTGTAAAATTTATGGGTTCGATTGATTTTTCCAGGAAATTAATGTTCCGTACGGTAAAACACTATCGATATTAGACACACTATTCTTTTATAAACTAGTAAGGGGGGAAAAAACCCCACTGCAGACCTAAGTAGGACACAGTGCTCACACTGATGATCCTGGGTGACTCCTGAATAGAACACACCAGCCTCTGTGGCTTTGAACCCTCTTTGTTACCAAGTGAGACAGTTTCTCCTGCCTTCCCTGTCATTGCTTTGGCACATGACAGCAATCCCTTTGTACGTTTATCATAACAAAATGCGCAAAGCTTTGTCTGCCGGTGAGGTTCTTCCCTTCTTTGGTCCCACGAAGCAGTTGGTTGTAGCATGGCAAGAAAATAGGGCACAAGAAATGTTTGCTTTGCTCAAAATCAATTTCATACCCCCTAGCTCTCTCTGTGGGCCTCAGTGTGCACATGACCACTTTTTGTTTCAATGCTGAATGGAGGGTAGCCTGGGAGGCTTTTTCAATAGTATCTTAGACCCACAGGAGAAATACCAACAGTGCACATAATTCAGTTAAAGTGGTGGTAGGAAGAAAAGTTTTAACCAGTTCAAGTTTATATTATGTTTCAACGCCCTATTCATCTTAGGCTCTCAGGTTTCATCAGTCACTAAGACTTTCTGTTACAGGGCGCCTGTAACAGAAGTGTATTACCCAGTAATTAGATGGAATGCGAACATGTTAAGTGTACCCGAGATTTTAGAGTTGCCCTTACATTTCTCAGTTCTCTTCTAGAAACTGATGGCCGTCTTACAAATTTATTTTCGTTTTTTTTTGGCTGCGTTGGGTCTTAGTTGTGGCACGCAGGCTTCGTTGAGGCATGCGGGCTTCTCTGTAGTTGTGGCGTGCAGGTTTTCTCTTCTCTAGTTGTGGCGCAGGCTCCAGAGCTCGTGGACTCTGTAGTTTTTGCAGCACAAGGGCTCTCTAGTTAAGGCGCACGGGGTCAGTAGTTGTGGCGTGCAGGTTTTCTCTTCTCTAGTTGTGACGCGCGGGATTTCTCTTCTCTAGTTGTGGCGCGGGCTCCAGAGCTCCTGGGCTCTGTAGTTTTTGTGGTATGAGGGCTCTCTAGTTGAGGCACGTGGGGTCAGTAGATGTGGCCTGCAGGCTTAGTTGCCACGTGGCATGTGGGATCTTAGTTCCCTGACCAGGGGTTGAACCCAAGTCCCCTGCATTGGAAGGTGGATTCTTTACCACTGGACCACCAGGGAAGTCCCTTGGAAATCTGTTTTGACTAACATTCATACGTTACCTAGTTGCTAAGTAATATTTTTGAGTGTTCAATTCTTTTAGACTCTGCACCCCTCCGTTCTCCTTCCCTGCTCCCTGAAGTGACAACTAGTCACGATGCTGGATGTTTGGTACTTATCAAGTTTGCAAATCTTAAGTGAAGTTGATAGTGTTTCATTTTTTCTGCCACCGGAGAGGTTGGGATGGGTGGATATTCTCAATCATTTTCTATCCTGCCGGATCTAAAAGCGTGGGCAGAATTCTTATCCTCAGTGGTTAAGTAATACCTAGCTCTCAGGCCTAGTTGCTACTTAACCAGAATCCATTTTATCCACCATTGTTATTTTCCCACCCCTTCCTTCAAATGTCATGAAAGCCCTAAAATATGGAGGATGAAATTGCATCAAGGATGGAAGTCTTAAAATAATAATTCAGGGTATTTCTGGACCAAGCATGTACTTGACTTCCTATTGCTTTGTCCTGAGTCAAACTCTGTGGTCTCCTTTTAGTGTGTTTGCACTGACACGCTTCCACCCCTTCACCAGCTGTTTTTATCTTAATTTTAAAGCATTAAAGAGGCTTTCAGATTTGAGGTTGGTTGATGGAGGCATCTCCAAAGGAATGAATCGTGCTGCTTAGTTTAAATGGGAAGAGCTAGGATTCTGATGGTGTCTAAAATGCTGTGGCTATAAAGCTTGACTCTCACCAGTATATTATCTAGTCTGTCATTCAGGAGGGGGTCAACAGTAGCCTTTAGAGCTGACTCACAAAGTGAAATATCCATGATGGGCAGTATGGTCGTGTTCCCCCAAAACCCACCAATTTGGTTGCTACCTAAGTACCCATTAAAAATCGGTGATCAAATATGTAGTCTAATTGGATTAGTTTGGTCCCCTTGATAGGGAGATACTCCTTTCTCCATAGGAGATAGACGTGTACCTGTACGGTTATCTCCGAACTGTGGCTGGCATTTCAAATCATGAGTGGGTCCTCCATCTAGAGTAGATCCTCACCAGTTCTATTTCCACTATCATTCTATCATTCTATCATTCTGAGGAGTAACAGTGTTTACTACAGTTATGAGAACCTCAAGTTTTAAGCCCTTCCTATGTTCTGGGCACCGGGCTAAGGATTGTATGTGTATTATCTTAATTAATCCTCAAGGTAGCTCTGTGCTGTCGGGAGAGTTACCATGTAGATGAAAAACTGATTCTCAGAAGATAAGTGACTTGTACCGGGCCTCAGCCATCAAGGGAAAGTCAGGATTCTGACCCAGGTAGACTGCCTCTAGGGTGGGCGTGGGGACACCCCATGAGCTTTGGTCCTCACTAGGCTATGCCCAAGAGGGCTGGAAAGGAGCCCTGAGGCCTTGAGCTTAGTCTGGAAAGCATTTGAGTGTTGGGCAGTCACAAATAGTGCCACAGCATCTCGGCTTCGTAAATATTTAAAAAATCCTACCCTTTTTAAAAAGCATTTTATATTTGGTTATTCAGCACTCTGAATTGGTTTCAGAGGAACCCTCTAAAGTAAACCACGGTAAGTTATATTATTTCTCATTTGTTTTGCATTTTATTATCCCCTTTTATCCTAATTTTAGGAGCTTGTGTCAGAATTAGTCACTTATAGAACTCCCCCCCACCCCACGCCCCTACCCTGGCCTTAATTTGGAACCAAAACCTCCTTGCTCTTGCCCACCCAGCTTCACCTCCAGGGTGAATGGCATTCAAGAGCCGCAAGGATGCCCAGAGCAGAGGCTGTCTCCTCAAACCCCATTGCCAGGGACTTCCTACCACGGCACCTTACAGCATGTTAATTGGCATGAATTAGACAGCCCGCATAGGAAGGGTTTCCTTTCCCTGTTAGGAAAGTTCAGGACGCGTCTCACTTGGAGAACAGCTCTGCTCTTGTGATTCATCTTGATAGCCTTAACGGTAAGCGTCTGTGTGCTACTATGGTTGCACTTTTGTCAGGCAGCTTCTATAAAGATGTGTATCATTTTAGAGCAAGTACCACTGGCAATTCCCATCAGCACAAAAGCATAATTTTCCCCAAATGCCTCTGTTGCCCGAGGACATAAACTGTCATGGATTCTGTCTGGTTTGCTTCAGATTTTGTCTGTGAAGTGGCAAGCTTTTTATGACACCCGACAGCGAGTTCCATTATTAATGATCCTCAGTCATTTCCTCCAGTTTGAGTAATTTAAAAATAGAAATAGAGAACTAATTGGATTCGGTTGCTGATAATTGTCATTCCTTCACTGTAAATGTAAACTCACCTCTTAAAGGTTTTTTTAAATTAAATTAATTTATTTAATTACTTTGGGCTGCATTGGGTCTTTGTTGCTGTGCGCAGACTTTCTCTAGTTGTGGCGAGCGGGGGCTACTCTTCATTGCGGTGCGTGGGCTTCTCATTGCGGTGGCTTCTCTTGTTGCGGAGAATGGGCTCTAGGCGCACGGGTTCCCGTAGTTGTGGCGCATGGGCTCAGTAGTTGTGGCTCATGGGCTCTAGAGCGCAGGCTCATTAGTTGTGGCGCACGGGCTTAGTTGCTCTGTGGCATGTGGGATCTTCCCAGACCAGGGCTCAGACCTGTGTCCCCTGCGTTGGCAGGCGGATTTTTAACCACTGTGCCACCAGGGAAGTCCCCCTTTTACCTTTTTGTTTCTTTCCCCAGGCTATCTGTCAGGTAGTTAATAAACCATAAACAAACACATAAGTACACTCAGGAGTTTTAAGGGGAAGAATAAAGACTTTCGTAATACCACAATCCTATAATTTATGTTTAACAGTATGATAAACTGTATGCCTTAATTTCTAAGTTCAGGAGCAAGAATATTACTGTTATAACATGTATTACTGTTAATATGTGTTACCTTTCCCAGCTCCATATATTGATGCTTTGGTTACAGTTTATCCCTAATTGTGGCAGCATGCCTTGAATGCTCATTAGAAATCATGATGTATACAAAGCCTTCCAGTGGCCTCCTAATTGTCTTAAAACCAATTGAAGGCTGTTTCTCTTTCAGTTGAAGGTTGACTTTCCTGTCGTTTCCCCTTCAGTAAGGAGTAAAGTGGTATCACACATTTTAAGGTGTATAAAGTAGGAAAGCCACATAACTGGAAAATAATAAATATTGAAGTTTGCATGAGTTATCCAAGCATTTGATAATATATCTCAGGAAGTTGTCTAGAGAAATGTGGGTTGATCATTACCAAATAAATTTTTACCTCTAACTGGCTGACTTTTTGAAGCTTCTTTGCAAGTCTGCCTGTTTTCTAAATTTGGAAAAATCTGTGTGTTTGAGCTTTGAAAAGATAGTCTCTTAGCAACACGGAAGGACAAAGAGGAACAAACTAAGTAAGAAGTGTGCTATTATTTGTGTATGTTGTCAGTGTTTTGAAAACCACCCTAAAGGTAGGTATTTTTTAAGCTGTTTATAACGTTTGATCAATTTAAAACTTAACAAAAACAGGAGTGGTGTGTTTTTCCTCCTCTGCGCCTTTTTTTCCCTTTGTCTCCCCAAACTGTATAATATATATATATATATATATATATATATATATATATATATATATTTTTTTTTTTTTTTTTTTTTGTGGTACGCGGGCCTCTCACTGTTGCGGCCTCTCCCATTGCGGAGCACAGGCTCCGGACACGCAGGCTCAGCACCCGTGGCTCATGGGCCCAGCCGCTCCGTGGCAAGGGGGGTCTTCCCGGACCAGAGCACGAACCCACATCCCCTGCATTGGCAGGTGGACTCTGAACCACTGCGCCACCAGGGAAGCCCCACACTGTATATTTTTGCTCACTTGGAGGACATACGTGGGCGGGCATTCTAAAATAAGAACCAATTAAAAGTGTCTTCTTTTAATTAATTAATTAAAAGAAGTCCCAGAAGGAGAGGTTTTATAGTGAAGTTGTTACCTGGGCTGAGCTGGGAAATCCAGTAGGGTCCCTGACTTCTCTGTCATGTTCTATTGGTGAAAGCAAGCTACAGGGCCAACCCGGATGGGAGAGAGGGGAAATGAATTTATCTCTGATGGAAGGAGCGGTACGTGTACCTAAGGCATAGAAGGAATTTCTGGTGTCCATTTTGGAAATGATTGTTTTTTTAAAGGAATTTTGCCTTAAAAAATTTATTTATTTATTTATTTATGGCTGTGTTGGCTCTTCGTTTCTGTGCGAGGGCTTTCTCTAGTTGCGGCAAGTGGGGGCCACTCCTCATCGTGGTGCGCGGGCCTGTCACTATCGCGGCCTCTCTTGTTGCGGAGTACAGGCTCCAGAGGCGCAGACTCAGTAATTGTGGCTCACGGGGCTAGTTGCTCCGCGGGGTGTGGGATCTTCCCAGACCAGGGCTCGAACCCATGTCGCCTGCATTGGCAGGCAGATTCTCAACCACTGCGCCACCAGGGAAGCCCTGGAAATGACTTTTTACATAAATTAAAGGAGTATTCATTTATACCTCGGTTACTATGTTCCACTGATTTGGAGATGTTCATTCCCTCCACCCCTACACACACTTTTTAGTATCTCTGAAATCAGGATGTGTCTTACAGTGATAGCATCTTATCACCATTGGCTAGACAGCACTGATACATTGTTGTCATTACCTCTGATTGTGCAAATGTGGACATAGCAGTTATGTTTATGTATATCGTTGGTAATATACATGATGAGATTAATCGCATATGAAAGGTCTTCCGAATATTACATCATGATGCAACACTGAAATAAAAGGTTTTTGTGTACATAGAAAGTTACAGAACCAGAGCAACAGGTTGTAAATTTAGTATCAGTGAAGGAAATTTTTGTTAGGGAAATGACCACAGTTACTAGTTTTTGCAAAAAACAAGCAAACAAACAAAAAACCGGAAAAACAACCAAGAGCTTCAGGGTACCTGAGATAGAAGATAAGTAGCTGAAGTTGTGTTACAGAGTTATGGCAAAAGTATTGTCTTCCAGGGCTTCCCTGGTGGCGCAGTGGTTGAGAGTCCGCCTGCCGATGCAGGGGACGCAGGTTCCTGCCCCGGTCCGGGAGGATCCCACATGCCACGCGCGGAGCAGCTGGGCCCGTGAGCCATGGCCACTGAGCCTGCGTGTCCGGAGCCTGTGCTCTGCAACGGGAGAGGCCACAACAGTGAGAGGCCCGCGTACCCCCCAAAAAAAAAAAAAATATTGTCTTCCAGATAATGAATTATGCAGCTTGAAAACAGGAGAGGTTGGTAGACCCCTTCAAACAGATGAAAGGAACTTCAAAGCAATAAGTAGCTGGTGTATCCAGTTCATAAGCTGTTTAGGACTGTCGCTGAGGTGTATAGAACATCAGTTTATCAGACTTCCTGCCAACATAGAGCTGTAGCTGCTATTTTTCTAGTGGTTTGTGATTTGGAGAAGAATTGAGTTTAGACAGATAGGAAATGCTGATAAAATCCTAGTGTTCTTTAAAAGGCTCTGAAGCTTTTCTGTAATGGTAAAGGTGCTAGTGAGATCAAAGTCATGAGCATGGGCTATGAGAGGAAGTTATTATTACTGTGATACTTTGCACAATTGCTGATGGCTGAAAGTTGCAGCTTTAATTTAATCATAAACTAAAAACATTCCCCAAAGATGTTATTTTGCATGTGCACCCATGTATGTGACCCTTTGAGTCACCAAGAATATGAGTCCTAGTTATCTGAAAAGCCTTTTGTTATGGCACCCGGTAAGAACAAGGAAGTGCCAGTCTCAAAATTGGTATATTGGTATATTGTCTGGCAGCTGAGAGAATGTTCCAGAGACAACAATGGGGCATCAGGTGAAAAAAAATAGACATCAGCAACAGAGTTAAAGTGATTCAGAAGAGTCAGGAAGATGTGTTAGGAATATCTTTACCAGTTTATTATTATTATTTTTTACTGTGGGTACGTGAGTGATATATGATAAATCTATCTAAACCCTTTTTCAATCATTATAAAATAGCTCTAAGTGACCAGACAACATTATGTTTACTTGGCAGCATTTTTCTCAGTGGTGTGCAAATTGAGGGTTCATCTTAAAATCAACTGCATCTTAGACTCAATAAATATGTGCCAGGCACTGAGCCTAAATTGCTGCTTTCATGGAGTTTCCAGTTTAAGGGGTTTCCAGTTTATGGGAGTATTTCTACTCAAGCCCCAACATGCATTTCAAGATGCGCTTTCATAGAGAGAGTATATAAGATCAAAATTATTAAGCAATTATGTCACTTTTATGGAAAAATAAGCTCCAAATTCCAAACAGCCAAATCTTAAAGGAATTAAGTGTTAGACTTATTTTCTTTCTGTTTTACATATGTATGTTGTATATTCCCAGCTAATCAGTAAGTTCTGAGTGTATTGTATACCTTTTTTTTTTTTTGGCTTATTTTGCTTATTCTAAAACTTCCTCATTGTTTTCACAACAATTTCTGCAGGTGGTAAATATTACACAACCTTTTGGTGTTTTAAAAAGAAAACCTTACTTTTTAGAGCGGTTTTAGTTTCACAGCAAAATTGAGAGGAAGGTACAGAGAGTTCCCGTATACTCCCTACCCCCAAACACGCAGAGCCTCTTTCATTATCAATATCCCCCACCAGAGTGGTACAGTCTGCTACATTCCATGAACCTACATTAGTATATCATTACCACCCAGAGATCATAGTCTACATTAAGGGTTCACTCTTGGTGTTATACATTCTATGAGTTTTGACAAATGTATAATGACATGTATCCACCATTATACATAACGACAAATGTATAATGACGTGTAATCTCATACAGAATAGTTTCACTGCCCTGGAAATCCTCTGTGCTCTGCTGATTCATCCCTCCCTCTCCCCAGCCCCTGGCAGCCACTGACCTTTTTACTGTCTCCATAGTTTTGCCTCTTTCAGAATGTCATAGAGTTGGAATCATTCAATATGTAGCCTTTTCAGATGGGCTTCTTTCACTTAATAACATGCATTTAAGGTTCCTCCATGTCCTTTGATAGCTTGATAGTTCATTTCTTTTTAGCACTAAATGATAGTACATTTTCTGGATATAGCACAGTTTATCCACTCACCTTCTGAAGGACATCTTGGTTGTTTCCAAGTTTTGGCAATTATGAATAAAGCTGCTATAAGCATCCATATGTAGGTTTCTGTGTGGGCATAAATTTTCAACTACACTGGATTCCAAGGATTGTGACTGCTGGGTAATATGCTAAGAGTATGTTCAGTTTTGTAAGAAACCACCCAGTGGTCTTCCAAAGTGACGGTACCATTTTGCATTCCCACCAGTAATGAATTAGAGTTCCTGTTACTCTCCATCCTCACCAGCATTTGGTGTTGACAGTGTTCTGAATTTTGGCCATTCTAATAAGCGTGTAGTGGTATCTTGTTTTAATCTGCATATTTCTGATGACATGATGTGGAGCACCAGTTTTTTGCTTATTTGCCATCTGTATATCTTCTTTTGGTAAGGTGTCTGTTAAGGTCTTCAGCCTGTTTTTTTAATCAGGTTGTTTTCTTGTTATTGACTTCTAAGCGTTCTTTGTATAGTTTGGATAACAGTCCTGTATCAGATATGTCTTTTGCAAATATTTCTGAACTTTTAAAACACAAATGACGTCAGACTTGCATTTCTAAAAATCAAGCATTTTTTTCTATTGTAAAAATATCAGCATAGAAAACTATAAAGAAGAAATATTTGCCCCACATTTGGGGCAAGCTGTCTCCCATAGTACCCTGTAGTGCCCTGGGGCAGAACCCTGGTCTCCCCACCCCAGCTCTGGCACCTGTTACACCCCTCACACCACACAGGATTGACATGGCACCGTTACTTAATCAAGATGTAAAGCCCTCCTAAAGTGGCAGGAACTAGAACTGTTCAGTTGACTCCAAAATCTAGCAGAGCACCTGGTACGTAGTAGGTGTTGAATGAAATGTAGAGTCTCAATGCACAGATTATTGCTATAAATAGCTTCCCTCATTTTTGCATATGCATATTTTCATTTTAATTTATTAGATTTAAACATTTTCCAATATTTGACTCATTTTGTTTCTGAGAAATGTCTGTTTGTCATGTTTGCAGTTTTTAGGACAATAACCCTAGTTATCTAGAAATGTATTTTTAAGCATAGTAGACACTAGCCACATGGGGCTATCTAAATTTAAATGTAAATTAATGAAAATTAAAATGTCAGTTCCTCAGTCTCACTAGCTATATTTCAAGGGCTCAAGAGCCACATGTGGCTACTATATTGGACAGTGCAGGTCTAGAACTCTTCTATCATTTGAGAAATTTCTATTGGACAGAGCTGACTTAGAGGGTGGATTGCTGGGGAGAGAAACCAGAGACAGGGAGACCAGTTAGGTGGTGTTTGCATAATGTCAAGCAAGTGATGACAGCTTGAACGAGGCAGTGACAGGTTTCGAGGAGAAGGGGGCATTGAATCAGAACTGAAGAGAGGATAAGCTTGATCCGGGCCGAGGTGTGAAGAGGTTAGGTTGATGTTAGGGTTCAACCAGAGAAGCCTAAAGGACGGGTAGGTAGTAGATAGATATCTATCTTTGTATGTGGAAGGGATTTATTACAGGACTTGGCTTTGCACTTGAGGGCTGGCTAGGCAAGCTGGAACCCCACAGGCTCAAGCTGAAGCTTGTTGCTCGCAGGTGGAGAGTGTCCTGCCTCTCTCTTTTCTTCCCTCTCTTCCTCTGTGTTCCCCTCCCTTGCCCCTTCCTCTTTACTCTCTCTCCCCAGCTCTCCTTCCTCCCCCTCCTTTCTTCCCTCTTTCCCTCTTCCTCCCTCTCTTTTTCTCCCTCTCACCATCTCCCCACCCCCTTGCCTTCTACTGATTAAGACAGCCTACCAAGGATAATCTCCTTTAAGGTCAACTGATTAGGGACTTTAGTGATATCTGCAATATTGTGTAGTGTAGTGTGTAGTGTAGATATCTGCAATATCTCTTCACAGCAGCATGAAGATAAGTGTTGAGTAGTTAGGAGAGTGTGCCTGTGTGCAGGCCGCAAGATGGTCGTGGCTCCCTTCAAAATCCTCCAGCTCTCACAAGAGACTCTTCTTTGTAGCTTACGTTAACCAGAAACACACTAGAAAGGGAATTCTGGGGAATAAAGTTTAGCCTGGCCAAATGGACACCACAAAGCCATCACAGACTACTCCCAGTTTTTTGATTAGGCAACTGTGTGAATACTAAGTTAGGTGAACTGAGATGAGGGTTATAAGAGGAAGACATTTGGGGTGGAGGGGAGCAGCTGATGAATTCATGTGTGGTTTTCTGAGGTTTGAAGTACTGCCGACCATTACGTATCCTGCTCATAAGTCTGGGCCCAGAAACTAAGAGGGGTCTGGGCTGAAGACACGGATGGTGGGCCCTGAGTGCAGGCATGGTCGTGAGAACCAGATGCTGCACTAGTCACCTGGGGACAGTGTGAAGAGAGCCTGGGACAGGGAATGTCCACACCTAGGGGGCTGAGGACAGAAGTGGAGCCAAAACAGAAGCTGAGCTAGAATTTTTCCAAGATGGGGGCTGAGCGCGGACAGGCGAGAGGATCATGGTGGCATGCAGAGCATCACGCGTTCTCTCCCCAGCCCAGGTGGAGGAGCAGCCCACTGTCTGAGAAGGATGTGGAAGGAGTGGTATTGAGGGTGCTGACCTGTGATCACGGAGAGCCCCCAAGGAAGTCAGAGTGGGTCGCTTAAGTATGTTTTTTCCATCTTGCCACCAGGCCAGGGGTGGCCAACCCCAGTGCCTGCTGTGCTCTAGCAGGGAGCAGAAGCTCTTAATCCAAATGTGGGGCCCAGGCTTCACAGAAGAAATAATGAAAGTTAAGATCTCTGGGACAGGTGGGAATTAGCCAAGTAAAAAGCAAACCTAACACTCTGCCTCCTTCCCCAGTAATTCTGGTCAAACCTGATCTTTGCAAAAAAAAAATTTTTTTAAAACAGTGTTTCATAACCTAGTCTGCTCTCTTTACTGGCAAGATGTCTGTTTTCTACTAAATTACATCTTCAAAGTTCTATCACAGAAGTATATTATATATATAATTTTGTGTGTGTGTGTAAAAACGTTTCATTTTTACCATTTATTCTCTTTCTCCTTTTACCAAAGAGCATGCTTAAATTAGGGTAGAATTCATCTTATTCTACAAAGGTCCATTTTTCAAGTTGGTAGGTTTTGAAAAGTAAAGCACTTCAGTAATAGAAGCTGTCCAGACCTGTGGACATTTGCCTCTAGCAGAGATGATGTAAGGATAGATACCTAGAAGATGGCCATGTGGGAAGACGTGGAGTTAGCGTCTCCCCACAACCAGGGTGCCTGCCGACTGCAGGTGGGGGACTCTGACACCCAAGGAGATGGGAGGAACCCCAAAGTGAACCACTAGGACGTAGGGGGACTGAAGGAGGAGGAGAAGTGGAGGCCAAACAGGATTGGCACCCCTGAGGCTGGGGAGATCAGGAGAGGCAGTTGGAAGGAGCCATCCAGGAGGAGCGGGAGAGAAACAGAGGGTGATTGCCCTGCCCACTCAGACCCAGAGAGCCTGCTGAGCTCCCAGGCCAATCCCCTACCCTCCAAAGTCCCCTCTAGGTCATGTGGATCCTTGGGGGCATAGGAAGGAGGCTGAGGGGAGAACAGGAGAGGCAGGTGGGAGGCGCCCTCTGAGACAGGAGGATGAACCCTAGGAAAAACACACCAAGACACATTAATCACACTAAGAAAAATTAAATTCAAAGAAAAAATATTAAAAGCATCAAAGGAAAAACAAAAAACAAACAAAGGAATCCCCATAAGGTTATCAGCTGATTTTTCAGCAGAAACTCTGCAGGCCAGAAGGGAGTGGCAGGATATACTTAAAGTGATGAAAGAGAAAGACCTATGACCAAGGTTAATCTACCCAGCAAGGATCTCATTCAGATTCCACGGAGAAATTAAAACCTTTTCAGACAAGCAAAAGCTAAGAGAATTCAGCACCACCAAACCAACTTTAAACAAATGCTAAAGAAACTTCTCTAAGTGGGAAACACAAGAAAAGGAAAAGACCCACAAAAACAAACCCAAAACAAGTAAGAAAATGGTAATTGGAACATACATATCGAAAGAACCTTGAATGCAGTAAATGGATTAAATGCCCCAACCAAAAGACACAGACTGGCTGAATGGATACAAAAACAAGACCCATATATATGCTGTCTACAAGAGACCCACTTCGGACCTAGGGACACATACAGACTGAAAGTCAGGGGATGGAAAAAGATATTCCATGCAAATGGAAATCAAAAGAAAGCTGCAGTAGCAGTACTCGTATCAGATAAAATAGACATTAAAGACTGTTACAAGAGGTAAGGAGGGACACTCAGTAATGATCAAAGGATCAACCCAAGAAGAAGATATAACAATTATAAATGTTTATGCACCCAACATTGGAGCACCTCAATACATAAGGCAAATGCTAACAACCATGAAAGGAGAAATCAACAGTAACACAATAATAGCAGGGGACTTTAACACCCCACTTACACCAATGGACAGATCATCCAAAATACAAGTAAGGAAACACAAGCTTTAAATGATACATTAAACAAGATGGACTTAATTGATATTTATAGGACATTCCATCCCAAAACAACAGAATACACTTTCCTCTCAAGTGCTCATGGAACATTCTCCAGGATAGATCCTATCTTGGGTCACAACTCAAGCCTTGGTAAATAAAATTGAAATCGTATCAAGCATCTTTTCCAAACACAACACTATGAGACTAGATATCAATTATAGGAAAAAATCTGTAAAAAATACAAACACATGGAGGCTAAACAATACACTACTTAATAACTAAGAGATCACTGAAGAAATCAAAGAGGAAATCAAAAAATACCTAGAAACAGACCACAATGAAAACACGACAGCCCAAAACCTATGGGATGCAGCAAAAAGCAGTTCTAAGAGGGAAGTTTATAGTAATCCGACCTCAAGAAACAAGAAACATCTCAAATAAACAACCTAACGTTACATGTAAAGCAATTAGAGAAAGAAAAACAAAAAAACCCCAAAGTTAGCAGAAGTAAAGAAATCATAAAGATCAGAGCAGAAATAAATGAAAAAGAAATGAAGAAAACAATAGCAAAGATCAATAAAACTAAAAGCTGGTTCTTTGAGAAGATAAGCAAAATTGATAAACTATTAGCCAGACTCATCAAGAAAAAAAGGGAGAAGACTCAAAGCAATAGAATTAGAAATGAAAAAGGAGAAGTAACAACTGACACTGCAGAAATACAAAGGATCATGAGACATTACTACAAGCAACTCTATGCCAATAAAATGGACAACCTGGAAGAAATGGACAAATTCTTAGAAAAGCACAACCTTCCGAGACTGAACCAGGAAGAAATAGAAAATATAAACAGACCAATCACAAGCACTGAAATTGAAACTGTGATTAAAAATCTTCCAACAAACAAGCACCCAGGACCAGATGGCTTCACAGGCGAATTCTATGAAACATTTAGAGAAGAGCTAACACCTATCCTTCTCAAACTCTCCCAAAATATAGCAGAGGGAGGAACACTCCCAAACTCATTCTATGAGGCCACCATCACCCTGATACCAAAACCAGACAAAGATGTCGTAAAGAAAACTACAGGCCAATATCACTGATGAACACAGATGCAAAAATCCTCAACAAAATACTAGCAAACAGAATCCAACAGCACATTAAAAGGATCATACCCCATGATCAAGTGGGGTTTATCCCAGGAATGCAAGCATTCTTCAATATACGCAAATCAATCAATGTGATACACCATATTAACAAACTGAAGGAGAAAAACCATATGATCGTCGCAGTAGATGCAGAAGAAGCTTTTGACAAAATTCAACACCCATTTATAAAAGCCCTCCAGAAAGTACCGAACTTACCTCAACATAATAAAGACCATATATGACAAATCCACAGCCAACATCGTTCTCAATGGTGAAAAACTGAAACCATTTCCTCTAACATCAGGAACAAGACAAGGTCTTCCACTCTCACCACTGTTATTCAACATAGTTTTGGCAGTTTTAGTCACAGCAATCACAGAAGAAAAAGAAATAAAAGGAATCTAAATTGGAAAAGAAGAAGCAAAGCTGTCACTGTTTGCAGATGACATGATACTATACATAGAGAATCCTAAAGATGCTACCAGAAAACTACTAGAACTAATCAATGAATTTGGTAAAGTAACAGGATACAAAATTAATGCACAGAAATCTCTGGCATTCCTATACACTAATGATGAAAAACCTAAAAGAGAAATTAAGGAAGCACTCCCAGTTACCATTGCAACAAAAAGAATAAAATACCTAGGAATAAACCTACCTAAGGAGACAAGAGACCCATATGCAGAAAACTATAAGACACTGATGAAAGAAATTAAAGATGATACAAACAGATGGAGAGATATACCATGTTCTTGGATTGGAAGAATCAACATTGTGAAAATGACTGTACTACCCAAAGCAATCTACAGATTCAGTGCAATCCCTATCAAACTACCAATGACATTTTTCACAGGACTAGAACAAAAAATTTCACAATTTGTATGGAAACACAAAAGACCCCTAATAGCCAAAGCAATCTTGAGAAAGAAAAATGGAGCTGGAGGAATCAGGCTCCCAGACTTCAGACTATACTACAAAGCTGCAATAATCAAGACAGTATGGTACTGGCACAAAAACAGAAATATAGATCAATGGAACAGGATAGAAAGCCCAGAGATAAACCCACGCACATGTGGTCACCTTCTTTTTGATAAAGGAGGCAACAATATAGAATGGAGGAAAGACAGCCTTTTCAGTAAGTGGTGTTGGGAAAACGGGACAGCTACATGTAAAAGAATGACATTAGAACACTCCCTAACACCATACACAAAAATAAACTCAAAATGGATTAAAGACCTAAATGTAAGGCCAGACACTATCTAACTCTTAGAGGAAAACATAGGCAGAACACTGTATGACATAAATCACAGCAAGGTCCTTTTTGACCCACCTCCTAGAGAAATGGAAATAAAAACAAAAATAAATGGGAACTAGTGAAAAAGCTAGTTAAAAGCTTTTGCACAGCAAAAGAAAGCATAGAGAAGATGAAAAGATAACTCTCAGAATGGGAGAAAATATTTGCAAACGAAGCAACTGACAAAGGATTAATCTCCAGAATTTACAAGTAGCTCATGCATCTCAATATCAAAAAAACAACCCAATCCAAAAATGGGCAGAAGACCTAAATAGACATTTCTCCAAAGAAGAGATACAGATTGCCAACAAGCACGTGAAAGAATGCTCAACATCACTAATCATTAGAGAAATGCAAATCAAAACTACAATGAGGTATCACCTCATACCAGTCAGAATGGACATGATTAAAAAATCTACAAACAATAAATGCTGGAGAGGGTGTGGAGAAAAGGGAGCCCTCTTGCACTGTTGGTGGGAAAGTAAATTCATATAGCCACTATGGAGAACAGTATAGAGCTTCCTTAAAAAGCTAACAATAGAACTACCATCTGACCCAGCAATCCCACTATTGGGCATATACCCTGAGAAAACCATAATTCAAAAAGAGTCATGTACCACGGTGTTCATTGCAGTACTATTTGCAATAGCCTGGACGTGGAAGCAACCTAAGTGTCCATCAACAGATGAATGGATGAAGAAGATGTGGCACATATATACAATGGAATACTACTCAGCCATAAAAAGAAATGAAATTGAGTTATTTGAAGTGAGATGGATGGATCTAGCGTCTGTCATATAGAGTGAAGTAAGTCAGAAAGAGAAAAACAAATACCATATGCTAACACATATATATGGAATCTAAAAAAAAAATGGTTCTGAAGAACCTAAGGGCAGGACAGGAGTAAAGACACAGACATAGAGAATGGACTTGAGGACACGGGGAGGGGGAAGGGTAAACTGGGATGAAGTGAGAGCGGCATGGACATATATACACTACCAAACGTAAAATAGATAGCTAGTGGGAAGCAGCTGCATAGCACAGGGAGATAAGCTCTGTGCTTTGTGACCACCTAGAGGGGTGGGATAGGGAGGGTGGGAGGGAGAGGCAAGAGGGAGTAAATTTGGAGATATATATATATAAGTATAGTTGATTCACTTTGTTATAAATTAGAAACTAACACACCATTGTAAAGCAATTATACTCCAATAAAGATGTTAACAACAAAAAAAGAAATGCTGATGAAGGGAACCTCCTCCCCAGAGATTCCAATTTAATTGATCTGCAGAGGAGCCTGGCCAGCAATACTATTTTTAAGTGTCATAGAATATTCTAGTGTGCAGCCAGGGTTGAACCCCTGGTTTAATCATAGTGTTTATATCTATTTTAGATAGAGGGAGAGAAGAGCTTCTTGAGGAGGACAGGGAGAGAAAACAGTAAAGCACTTCCTCCGAAAAAGTGACTCATTTGAACAGTCCATTTTCCCTCCGTGCCCACCCCCCAAGAGGGCAAGACACTGGACAGGATCAAGCCTATGTAATGAAAATCAACTTGTGTATGAAAGATTCGACGCCAACAGAACAGAACCCACTTGCCATCACAGGTGATTTGAAGAAGAGAAAATATTTTTATCAGATACCTTTAAAGTAATGGTTTTCAGTTTTTTGTTTTAGACAGCAGAACCTTTACTTCAAATCTTTTTTCAAACTCTGTCCTCCACCCACCAGCCACCACCATCCCCTGAGACCCTTCTTAGGAACACTTGGGTTCCTCAAAACAGTTTAAAGACCAAAAAGCATCAAGTGTTAAAGCTACTTTAGCCTTGAGTAGAAGCTAAAATGAGCAAAAAAGCATCAGATTGAAACCAGCTGTTCCATAACGAGCAATCAAACCATGGTCTATTATTTCCTCTTGAGGTTTCCCCCTGTGACAGAGCCCTGAATAGAGTATCTTTCCATCTCACCTGCACGTGACACCCTGATGGGGCTCAAAAACATTTTTCTCCTTTTTTCATAGATAATATTTTTTAAAAGGAAATAGGTACTGGAAAGTAAATGAACTTTAGTTTTCGACATTAAAATTTAATGCATCAGACCTCTCTTTCCTTCCTCATTCTTTATTTAGAATATCTGAGCTAGTATCCCTGCAAAGACAAAACAATAGTAATCAATGTAGGGTCTTAGCTGGGAACTTAATATCTAATAGAGCTAACCTGTATTAACCATTCTCATGCGTTCTGTGTGGTTTCACTCTGCAAGTGTGTGTATGAACTATCCCCTCCCTTGGGGTGGAAATATAAGCTATAGCAGCAGATAGTGCTTTAAGATCTTAGGTGGTCTGGGACTGGAGCTCTGCTGGGCCACTTACCAGTAGCATGACCTTGGGCAAATTCCTTAACCTCCCCAAGACTCCATTGCTTCATCTCAAAATGGGAATAATCATATATATAGAGAGATGGAGTAGTTGGGAGTAATCAAGGGGAGACAGCCCATTTAAGTGTTTAGCAGAGTGCTGTGCACATGGGAAGCGGAACTGATGTAGTTACTGTTAACATATGGTACCTTGGAACAAAATGCTTTCTGTCCTCTGGGAGCTTATCTAGGGGAGATAAGCAGTTGGAAAGTTGTTGTTGTTGTTGTTGTTGTTTTTGGTGCAATAAATATTTATGGATCCCTTGCTCTGGTCCAAGTCCTGGTTGAGGAGCTGGAAATGCAGCTGTGGCATGAGACAGAACAAAGCTCTGCCAGAGAAGCGTTAGTTCTACTGGAACATGTGCAAGGGGAGAACAGAAACAGGTGGGGTGCATTAGTAGGAGGAGATAGCTTGTGAGCCTGGCCCCTCAACAGGGTGGAGGGCAAGGGGCATTTCAGACTGTCAGGGATGACCAAAGTCGGCACAGGGAGGGTGTCCGAGTTCATGAAAGGAAAATCAAAGAACAGCTCAGTAGTGAGGGATGAGGCTGAAAAGTAGCTTGATGAGTGATAGAAGCCACGGTGGAGAGCATTGGCCGCCTCCTAGGTGAGAGGCAGCCATTCTCTGTAAAAAGTGCTTCACTGCATGAAGATGCGCTGATAGTATCTCCTGGTCTGTGTTCATTAACCAGGAAGCCCAGTGCATCCATGGACACAACAGCCACAAGAATAGCCTATAATAGCAGGCTGTTGACACAGCATAAGTACCCGGAGGAAGACACTGCCAAGATTTAAAAAGATTTGTCTAAGAATACGCCTCCAGAATGGCTATCTCAGACTGAGCGTAGACTGTATTTCTAATCAGAGCAAAATATACATAGTCTAGGTTAGGGAACACCATACGCCCATTTCTGAGATAAGAGACTGCAAGAAATAAACTGGGCAACAGCATGTTTGTAGAAGCAGAAAGAATGTAAACTCTTACTCAAGCTGGCATAAGGGTTGACTCGAGCTTGACCTGGTACTGTGCTAAAGGAAAGCCATAGCATGTGAGTGTGTGCTAAAAAAAATGGTAGGTGGCAGTTACATCATCCAACTTGGTGCCTGTGGGCAGCTGGGCACCACTTAGGAACTAGTCATTGAACTGCTGTAACAGAATGTCAGGTTTGCAAGGGACTGCTAAGGGTGTCCACATCTAGCCAGGCTTTCTACATTATTTCTGTTCAGTGGCATGCAGCCTCCATTGAACCCTCCAACAGGGTGCACTCAGACACTGGGGCAACCCCACTGCATCTTGGATAGGTGATTCTTCTCTTGGGTCCAGTTCTACCTGTTGGAGACATTCGGGTGGGGTGTTATACTCACTCCTCCCATGTGACAGCATGTCATTCCAAGACAGCTCTCCTGCCTACCTGTATTTTCATTTTCTTGAGTTGAACATCCTGGTGGAACATGGTTTTCAGTCTTTTCACCATCTTGTTTGCTTGTCTCCATATATGAGGGTTTTTTTTCCTCCTTTCATGGGTGGCTGTTTTATGGGTGGGCTGCTGTAACAAAAATGCCATTAACTGGGTGGCTTAAACATCAAACATTTATTTCTCACACTTCGGGAGGCTGGGAAGTCCAAGGCTCCAGCAGATTCTGTGTCTGGTAGGGTCCCACTTCCTGGTTCATAGATGACCGTCTTTTGCTTTGTCCTCACATGGAGGAAGGGACTAGAGAGCTCTTGGGATCCCTTTTACAAGGGCACTAATTCCATTCATGAGGGCTCCACCCTAATGACTTAATCGCCTCCCACAGGCCCTACCTCCAAATACCATCCCCTTGGGGGTTAGGTTTTCTACATATGAACTGGGCTGGTGGGGAGACACAGATATTCAGCCTGTGGCAGTGACATAAGGCACTGAAAGCATCATTCAACAAATGGCCTGATTTGCCTTCAGTAGAGCAAGACCATGGATAGCCACCTTCATCGTCCTAAGCTGTTATTTCTGTTACTGGAGCCTAAGGCCACACCAGTGGTTTTAGTGCTGGTGTATTGAGCTTACTTGTCTGCTAAAACCTGTAGAGGTGGTTTTGTTTTGTTTTTTGATTATTTAACCAGCATCTCCTAAGTTTTTGCTCTCCTTCCTGTGTTTGTACTGTTTTTGACAACCCAAGTTTAGACCTTTTATTGATCCCTGTTTTATTTCTCCAGCTTGTAAAAATGATTGAATCCTGATTCAGTGGGACAGGAAATTCACTCTCATCCCTGCTTTTTCCCAACCACATATATGATAACCTTGCCTTCTGTGTTGCTATTAAAGTTGAAGATTATGTTTATCAGGCTGGGTAAAGAATGAGTCAGCCCTCCCCCTGTGCCCCCCAAGCTGGGGACCCATCAGCAAGCTTTGGACATGCTCATTATTATTATTATTATTTTTTTGCGATACACGGGCCTCTCACTGTTGTGGCCTCTCCTGTTGCGGAGCACAGGCTCCGGACACGCAGGCTCAGCGGCCGTGGCTCACGGGCCTAGCCGCTCCGCGGCATGTGGGATCTTCCCGTACTGGGGCACGAACCCGTGTCCCCTGCATCGGCAGGCAGACTCTCAACCACTGCGCCACCAGGGAAGCCCCATGCTCATTATTAATTCTTCAAATTGTTCTATCCCAATTTACCATCTAGTCAATAAGAACATCATGAGAACCTTCTCAGAGGTCTAGTGAAGCCCAGTTCTCTCCCTGATTTCTTCCTCTAACTGATCCCACTGTGGAAACAACACAGTTTCCAAGTTGTTGGAATAAAGGATAGAACCATACCATACTTGAACCCAGTTTGAACCAGCGAACTGCTCTTTTACAGTCTTTTTATTCATCTTGTTCTTTCATTCTACCTTCCTAATGTTCATTTACTTTTTTCTGTCTAAAGAAAATTTTCTTTAAAGAAGCCAAATATAATTCCATTAACACCAAGCACCAGAAATACCCCTTCCTTGATTTGCTGTATAAAAATATTCATGATGCTTTTAACAAAAGAGCCGACTCCTAGAAGCTTAATTTTGTTGTCTATAAAATTTCTGCAATCTCCTGTTCATTCTGGCGTTTGGGATTCCCCATGCCATCCTCCTGCATTCACCCTAAGTGCTTTTCCTTCAGGGTATTTGCTTTTGGTTCTGTGCCTTCCTAACTTAGTGTGATCTAAAATCTGAGCAGCGTTATTGGTTTCCATAGCAACACTCAGTTTTCTTCTCATTAGGGTTTTTTGGAGACTGCCTACTCAGTTTCTAGACTTCATGAACACTCTTTGGTTTTAGCATCTCATGCTCTAGAGTCATGTCTGTGTTGTCCGAGAACTTCCAACCTAAGCTTTGCCATTCACTGGCTATATGACCCAAAATTGTGCATCTAAGCAAGAGAGAGATGTTTTGAAATATAGTCCTAACCCTGCCACTGACCAGGTCTGTGACCTTAGAAACATGTTTAACCCCTGTTTCTCTGTTTCCTTACTATAAAATAGATTGGCAAGAAAAATATTACTGTTCTTATTTCCTAAAGGGTTATTGGGAGAGACTGAATGAAATAATGTATGTAAACATGCTTTGGAAATATATAAGGTATTATATGCAGAAAGTAGTGTTAAAATTCAAAATTGTAGAAGAATTCATTCAATAACTGCCTTAAAGCACCTCCTTTGCTCATACTTTATAGGTAGATTTCTTGGTAATACATTTTCCTTGAATAATTTAATTGGCAGTCAGGGTACTTAGGAATGCAGTAACTACTACATGCAGATTTGTAGACCCCTTTGGGAGGAGAATTTCCATACATTCTGATCGGTCTACAGGCAGTGTATTTTGATGAACATTTGCTAGCAAGAGAGCAACTCTCACTGTTTTTGCATGGGGACTGCTAAAATGCATGCAAATGTAACTAAATTTTTTTTTTTCAGCCAGAGAAATCATGCATGTAGGACATAAAAGATCTGATAGAGAGATTGAGCTGGGAAATGTGCCTCCAGCTAACACTGTTTGAGTAGACTACCTACTGACATCGATTGATTTTGAACAGTACCAAAAATTTAATGATAGTGTTTTTTTTAATATAATTTTCTTTTTATTTGGCTGCACCGGGTCTTAGTTGTGGCACACAGGATCTTTTAGTTGCGCTGTGCGGGATCTAGTTCCCTGACCAGGGATCAAACCCGGGCCCTCTGCATTGGGAGCATGGAGTCTTAACCACTGCACCACCAGGGAAGTCCCAATGATAGTGTTTTAACATCAAAGATACCATCACATTCAATCTATGTCATATGTACAATTCATCTTGATTTCAGAAGAATTAAAATATTAAAATCAGATCTTAGAATCCAGAACGTGTGCCATCCTGTTACCCCTCTGGCTGGTGTTGTATCTTAGAGACTTAGGAGTTAAGGACAGGCTGTAATGCATCTTCTAGAACCATGGGCACTTCTTACTTCTCTCAGAACTCCTCTGTTGATGGTACCATGCCCTAATGTTGTTTTGACATTGTAGTACTTCTGTCTCTGATTATGAATTAAAATGGCTTCCTTAGGTGTGTGAATTTTTAGGCTAGAGCAGAAAATCATTGAAGTTGTGTTCTTCCAATTAACATGTTTATACTTCAGCTCAGAAATTCTGATGAGATTGCAAAAGCTGCGTGTAAGTTTATGGAGAAACATTTGGCAAGAAACTAAATGCTTCATTTATTTCCATAGATCTAAGTTTAAAAGCTTAGTAAGAGCTTATAGCATGATTTTGCAAATCCTGGAAATTAATATTTAAATTCTCTGCCTCACAGTGAAAGTTACAGATGCCACAGTTCCGCCCTTTGTCATCCTTAAGTTCTTTTGTTGTTGTTGTTAAATTGACATATAATTCACATACTATACAGTTCATCCCTTTAAAATGTACAATTCATTGGTTTTCAGTATATTCATATGGTTGTGCAACCATTACAGTTGTTTAATTCCAGTAACTTTTCATCACCCCCCAAAAGAAACCCTATTCCATTAGCATGATTCCTTATTCTCCCTTACCCAGCCCGTGGCAACCACTAATCTATTTGCTGTTTCTATGGAGGTGCCTATTCTGGATGTTTCATATACATGGCACCATACAACATATGGTCTTTTATGTCTGACTTCCTTCACTCAGCGTAATGTTTGCTAGGTTCATCCATGTTGTAGTTTATATCATTTCTTCCTTTTTATGGCTAATATTCTGTGGTATGGTATACCACATTTTGTTTATCCATTCATCAGTTGATAGGCATTTGGGTTGTTTCTCTTTTTGGGTTATTATGAACAATTCTGTTATGAACATTTATATACAAGTTTTTGCATGAACATACATTCTCAGTTCTCTTGGATACATACTTAGGAGTGGAATTGCTGGGTCTTATGGTAACTCTTTAACTTTTTCAGGAACCGCCAAACTGTTTTCCAAACTGACTGCACCATTTTACCTTCCCAACACCAATGTATGATGGTTCTAGTTTCTCCACCTTCTTGTCAACACTTGGTATTTTCTGTCTTTTTGATTATAGCCATTCTAGTTGGAGTGAAGTGGTATCTCATTGTGGGTTTGATTTGCATTTCCCTAATGATTAAATGTTGTGCACTTCTTCAGGTGCCTATTGGCTATTTGTATACTTATTTGGAGAATGTCTATTCGAATCTTTTGCCCATATGTTCTAACACTGACATTAAGCTCCTGAGTGTTCCCCAGCCTAGGAAACACCCTATCATCCTCCCATGTTCCTACCCCTAACATGAACAGAATCATGCTGTCCAGTTACCAAAGCCAGGAACCTAGAAATCTTGTCACCCACTAAGTACATTTAATCTGTTAGTGTGTCCTGTAGATTCTTCCTCCATAGTATCAAAGCCATTCTTTTTCCATTCCCTCTGTCACTACCTTGCTTTAGGCTTGTTACTGAGCAAAAGGCTCAGTTTTCAACGCTCAGAGAAGTTAATACTATGGCACCGGCTTTTGAGAAAAGAAAAGGCTTTATTGGGAGGTCAGCTGGCAAGGAGACAGGAGGCAGGGCTCTCAAATTGTTACTGAACAGAACTTGGGTCTTCTCGCCCACCATGCAGCAAAGCCAGTTTACTGACAACGGGTTGTGGTGAAGGAAAGTACAGTGTTTATTGCAGGCGCCAAGCAGGGGGCACCGGGCGGCTCGTGCTCAAAAGGCCCAGACTCTCTGGGAAGGGAAGGGCTTTTAAAGACAGCATTTGGGGTGAGGGTTGCAGGATGCATGACTTCTGATTGGTTGGTGGTGAGGTAACAGGGTGGTCGTTCGGGAATCCTAATCATCAACCTTCTCGTTCCAACCAGTCTGGGGTCTACCTGCTTGTGGCTCTCCTCCACCTGGGTGAGGTCTTAGTTCCTACAGGAAACTCGATGATACATGTTAGATTGTTAGGTATATCCCTTGAGGAGAAGCTAGGACTCTGTTTTAGAGCTGAATGATTGTTTCTTGACTGCTTTTCCTTTGTTAATGCATTCCCTCACTTCCCTAATTAATAACTACTTGAGTCTTGCTCTTTGGAACTCAGGGAAGGCCTAAGAGACTGAAGCCTTTTTCTACACACAAGAAACAGGGGACACGGAGGGCCTTTTGTACCTGGGAAGGCCCCACAGGGTCCTGCTCAGTTTCAATCCCCACAATACAAGAAAGAGAATGAAGTTTTGCATAGAGAAGTTAATCATAAATTCAGCAGGAGAACTTGGTTTTAGGGGCTTGTTTTCAAAATCTGCCTCCCTGATCTGGGGTTCAGTCAAGCTTTTAAGAGTTGGGGAGGAAGGTTGGTCTGCAGAAGTGCAGACAGGGCGGGTTTCCACTGGAGGCTTCTGGAACTTGGCCCTTTATGGTAAGGTGTGGTAAAGGGGCTTCAGCACCAGATCTTCCTGGACAGCAGACTCTTGGCTTCTGAAAGGATTCCGGGGTCAGGTTCTGGTCACATACTGGTCCTTTGGTTCATGGGTGGAGAAACTTTGGTTGCAGGTGTCGTTTGAGGTCAAAATCTTCTCCGCTCTGCATGTTTTGTGCATGACTTGTGGTTTTCTTCTGTTGTCTCTGGAAAACAACTCAGTATATTGTTAGAAACAGGGTAGGGCCAGTTTAGGGCTGGTTCTGTGGTTACAGGCTCTCCTCCCATGTCTCCTGAAAAACTGAAATGGCCTCTTCACTGGTCTCCCCTACCTGCAACCTGCCGCTCATCTCTCTTCTACATTGTCTGCAGCGAATCTGCTGAAAATCCTTCCAGAGCTCCCCAAATCCTAGGCCAATGGCCAGACCCCTGAAGGTGGCCTGCAAGGCCTTGGCTCCTTCCCTTTCACAGGTCTGGGATTCTTCAGAATGGAGTTCAAGATCGGCTGCGTCTCTGGATGACCTCCTGACTCAAGGCATCTCCCATCTTGGTTTTGTCTTTTCCGTCTCCCTTCACAATACCTGCCCGTGTTTTTGTCATAGCATTTATCTCACAGCACCATGTGGGTTCTTTGTTTGTTTGATTTTCCCCCCAGCTTTCTCGATGCTTTTGCAGTCTCTGGGAGAAAGTAACCCCTCAATTAGTTATTGAACACGTACTCCCTGAGTCCCCACAATGTGCTGGGCCCAATGTGCTGGGTGTTCAGGGCATCCATCATGGTCCTGTCTCTCCATAAAGGGTTGGGAAGGCCTCTCACTCTGAGGCCGTAAAAGGTGACTTGTAAAGTCGAGCAGAAGCCAGCCCAGAGAGGAATCGGGGCGAGAGTGGTTCAGGAGTCTGCACAAACGGTGTGGAGTGTTTAAAGGCCTGAAGTAAAGTAAAAAGATCTTGGTATGTTTGAAGAACTGAAAAAAAGACCAGAGACTAGAATCAGACGGACACTCTTGAAGCTGGTGACGGAGGCAGGGGTCAGCTCATACAGGGGTGTTAGGCCGGGTGAATGGACTTTCAAGCATGCTGGGAGATCATTGAAAGGATTTAGGGCAGGAGACCCATTCTGTCACACTTCAGTTTTAAGGTAGAATATCCTCAGGGAGATTTTTCATGTGTTGGTTGTTTGGAGGGTGGTGAGGGTGGACATTTAGACTCTGCTGTCAAAACGGGCAACAGAGAGGAGTTGTGGTATGGTGCTTAAGATGTGGACTCTGGAGAACAAACGTATGGACACCAAGGGGGGGAAAGTGGCTCGGGGGGTGGTGGTGGTGGTTGTGGGATGAATTGGGAGATTGGGATTGACATATATATGCTAATAGGTCTAAAATAGATAACTAATAAGAACCTGCTGTATTAAAAATAAATAAAATAAAATTCAAAAATTAAAAAAAAAAAGATGTGGACTCTGGACTCACATTGCCTGCATTCCCATCCTGCCTCTGTTACTCTGTGACCTTGCACAAGTTACTCAGCTTCTCTGTGCCTCAGTTTGCACATGTATGAAATGGGACCATTGACATTACACGTCCTTTTGTGTTATGAGGATTAAATGAGTTAATATGTGTAAAGCATTTAGAACAAATTTTGGTGTGGATCTCCAAATAAATGTCTTATTACCACGGTTGAAAGTAACATATTTTAAAAGCATGACTTTAGTAACACCTCCAAAACATTATTTGTAATGTACTAAAAATAGGCGGTAAGATGTAAATACTGTGAAAACAAAGGTACAGGAAAAACACTAGGAAGATGGTTATTTTCATTTCACTATGCTTTATACCCTTGTTTTTCATATCTACAGCCAAATATGATGTGGTGGTGAAGGCATGGATAAAATTGGTGCACTTCGAGGTGCAGCCGGGGACACGGGTCACATTGTTTTTGTGTGACCATGTGGACTTTGCAGCTGTAGTAGGTGATTAAGATACAGTGAGTGGTTAAGACTGGGGCTGACTTGTGTGAATTTCCTAAATATCCCAATCTAGAAACTCCTCTCTAAAGGCACTGGGTCTGAGCTGTATAGTGTTTCAAGCTGCCAACAAAGTCATCTTCCTCAGACTCTTTGATATTCCTTTAATTCAGAAGTCTAACATGTTCAATAAATGGTTGATTGTTTAAAAAAAAAGATGGGCTGGGAGGCATTCACATCTGGCTTGATCCAGGCCTTGCTATTTTTCCCTGTGTGATCCTGGGCAAGTTTTACAAGCTCAGGGAACCTTGGCTCTGTAAGTGAGAAATGGGGTATCCTCAGGAGTTCATTGGACGTTGAGGGCGGTCCATGATAATGCATGAAAAGCGCTCTGCACAGTGTTTTTCTGGGGCGGGTGCTCATGCTTATTGAAGTGGCTGCTGCTGTTATTTTGTATCTTCTCTGGAGCCATTCTTTTCCCCATTTACCTTTCCCGTAGCTCCAGTATCGCATCTTTTTCTGGTAATATTTGCACCGTATACGGTAATGTTTTTTTAATGGAAGTGCAAATAGTGTTTAAAAGTGAAAGTTAAATTTCAAGCTCATTATCTGCTGAGATTAGTCACTACAGAAACAGTAAACATTTGACAACCGTCAATAAGTTGGTGTTCAGTGGACGTCAACTTAGTTTTTAAAATTCAGCTGTGGATTTTTTATTTGGGGACAGGGGTGATGGAGGTGTGACAGTCGCTCGTTAGCCTGGGTTCCCCTTCACTGCCAGAGTGGTGAGAGTTCAGCCTGGTCAGCGAGGCAGGAGGAGCCTTGCTGGGGGCGGTGGCAGGAAATGGGCACCAGATTGGGACCCACATGTTTTGCAAAGTCAGATGTTACATGGTCCTTAGAGGGAATAAATCACGAATGCGTTAATTTCTAGATTCTGTTGAGGGAACATAAATTGAGCAGAGAGACCCATGGTCTCATATAGCTGGCTTACAAGAAATTTTATTGACCTTGAGCTGTTCATGGTATTAAGGCAAAAAAAGAACAACAACAAAAAAACCCTCTACTTTCAGGCCCTTGGTACCACACTGCAGCACTACAGGTTTAGGTCAAACCAAAGTTTAAGGGGTGATCGTGCATTTGGCGCTTTTGGTTGCCTAAGCTGCTCTTGACCTTGTTGGAATCCCACAGTCCTATTATTCCTTGTTAGAAGCGGTGAGAAACTGAAACCATTATGGCAAAATGAAAACAGAACCAACCCACTGGAATGAGCCTGGAGCCTAATATGGGCACATTACACCAGCTGGTTGGAGCCCAGGGAGAAGCAGTGCATTTCGTTTTGCTTGTGACACTGCCCTTTGGACATCGTAGGCAAATTCCAAGAGAATGTTTGCTTTCCCTGATGGATAAATATACTCTGAAGACTTTTCCGGAAAGAGAAGCTGGTTTAAAGTAATTGTGTCTGCTATGATGATGTCACAGAATGTTTTGTTTCCCTGGAGTTATATTTAGCACTAATGTGGGGAAGGTAAGCTCAGGAGCAAGGTAGATAAGAGGGCAAAAGAATCAAAGGGGAAAGTTGAGGGGTAAAAAGTTTGAAGGGCCCTTGATCTGGTGTAACATAGATTTTTCACCACTCATGATGTGTAATAAATGACTTGATTATCTGATCTGAGCACTGTGGAGGATAAAGGCCTGAGAGCAAGGACTTAGCATTAAATTAGCACAGACAGATTGAACGTCTGAGCCAAATTTAATGCTCCAAATCGAGCCTATATTAATAATAAACCCTTCATAATCAGGAGGCAGGTTACAAATTACCCTGTGCTTCCTTAAGTGCTGAAAGCATTTGAGGATCAACTCAGTCTTTTGGTGCATTTTTCTGGGTTGTGAATGAGCCACAGGCAAGGCTGGAACTGGAGGTATTTCTTGAATCAACATTTACGGAATGACGACCTTCTGTGCAAGCCTGAGACAGGAGGGCGAGAGTGAGCAGAGCAGGGAAATACTGGTTAAGACTGGCCCTTAGGGGTGAGAGTCTCGGACTCAATTCTAAGGGACGGAATAGAGAAAGGAGAAGCGTACTGTGCTATTTATCTCTGGGCAACAAGTTACACTAATCTTAGTGGCTTAAAACAAACCTGTATTATCTCGCACAGTTTCTGTGGGTCAGGAGTCTGGGAGCAGCTTAGCTGGGTGGTCCTGGCTGAGTCTCTCATGAGATTGTCATGCAGACATCAGCTGATACCAAAGTTATTGGGCTTGGCTGGGGCTGGAGGATCCATTTCTAAGATGCTCACTCACGTGGCTGGCAAATTAGTGCACGTTTTTAGCAGGAATCCTCAGTTCTTCGCCACATGTCCTCAATACACGGCGGGTGGCTTCCCCAGAACATATGATCCAAAAGAAAGGGCAAGGAGTTAGCTTTGGTGCCTTTTATTATAGATTCATATGCCATTATTTCCACCATACTTTCTAGTTTAGAATAAAGCCATTAAGTCTTGCTCACATTCAGGAGGGAGGGAATTAGGCACCCACTTTTCAGAGAAAGGGGTATTGAGGGATTTGTGGACAAATTTTAAAGCTGTCAGAGGTGTTAAGTGTGCGTGTCAGGAAGTACCATGGTCAGAGCTACAAACTAGGGTGCTGGAGGGACGGGACGAGGCAGGTGATTTACATCCCAGTGGGATAGGGGAACATCCAAAGGACAGGGTCGGGAGGCTTGCTGAGAGCTTGGACAGAAGAAGAAAGTAGAGGAAAGGCTTTACTCTGGGCTCTTATGACTTTTCCTCTAAGCACTCCCGTATTTCAGTGACACCCGGTCCTCCCATCTGATACGATAACTAGGCAGCTTGGAAGGGAATTCACCACAGACTTTGGCCTACTTAAATACTTAATGAAAAAAAGTTCTCGTGCTGAGTAGGAAGTTTAGAAGACTTATAAGCTGTGGCCCAGCAGTGACTGTGACTACCCTAGTCCGACCCTCTTCCATTCCTTATATACGAGACAGTTACTCCTGGTCAAGAACAATTTAGGTTTTCCGCTGTGCTTGATAGGGAGTTTGAAAAATGTGTTTTTTCATTTTTATCTGCAACTGGAGAGAGATAGCTATTAGAAGTGAGGTCTTTAACAACCAGAGAGGAAAGAAATGATAAAGTTCCAGATTAAGTGATCTCGAGGGATGCAGGAGGAATTCGAATGAGGGTGAGATTCACATGGGAAGGTTTGGAAGGAGGGAGGTTAAAACAGAAGCTGAACCCTAAAGGGTGTGTGGGATTGGACTAGAGCCACAGAGGAGGGGAAGGCTCTGTAAGTGGGAGGGATGAGGGAGAGGAGCTGCATGAATAATACATGGGTCTCAGGCTGGCAGTTTGTGGGATGGGTGGAGGCCAGCTGGCTTTGGCAGAGGAGTCATTCTCGGGAGCAAATTAGGTTGGGTGAAGTCTTTGTGAAGGGCTGGGACCAGACCCTTCTCAGGCTTCTAAATACACTGAGACGATGTCACCTTGTCGGAAGGGGCTTCTTCAGAGGCCCTCCCTAGTGACAGGCAATCTTAACAAGAAAATGAACAAAAGGAGAAGTAATCATCCATAAGATTTGGCCGGCCGTTCTTCCCCTCTGCTGAGAGAACAGTCATTTCACCTGAATGAGGAGCGGGCATTTTTCTGAAAGATGATCACCATGTTGCCAAATACTTTGTACTATGAAAGTTTATGATTTCCTGTTAAGAGTGTTCAAATTATCATTTTAAAGCTTAGCTTTTTTTTTTTTTTTTTTTTGCAGTACGCAGGCCTCTCACTGTTGTGGCCTCTCCCGTTGTGGAGCACAGGCTCCGGACACGCAGGCTCAGTGGCCATGGCTCACAGGCGCAGCCGCTCCGCGGCATGTGGGATCCTCCCGGACTGGGGCACCCGTGTCCCCTGCATCGGCAGGCAGACTCTCAACCACTGCGCCACCAGGGAAGCCCTAAAGCTTAGCTTTTTAAAAAATCATCTTAAAATATTCTACTGAGGCTTTTTAGATTTAGAAATTATTTTCAAAGGTCCTGTAGGGGTGACAGTTGACTACAATATGCACCTTTTCTTGTTAGCTGAACTTTCTTGAGTTGCACATTCAAAACCCATTTCTCAATACAACACAAAACTATTTTACCCGTATTGCACCAGGGTACATAAATCTGTTCCACTATTGCATGATAATTCTGGTTTTAAGGAAGGTTACTTTGTTTTGAGAAATTGTTTCTCAATAGGAAAAGAAGAGGGTCAAGGGCTAAAGAGGTTTTAACCTTCAAAATTAATTTTCCTACATGAATTTCAGTAAGAAAAAAAGTTTTCATATAATTCTAAGTGTATTTTGTTATTGCAACGTAAAAATAAATTGGTCGATCTAAACTGACAAGAAGAATCATTGAACAAGTTCTGAGTGACATGTACTACCAGACAAACCAGGTGTTCAGAGCAAATCCTAGTTGTGTACATGAGACTGTCACTTGAGTGGCAGCCACTCTAGGTTTGCATTACCTTATTTTTTCAAGTGTAATGCCTGTTGCTGATTTAAAAAATGAAACAAAACAAAACAAAAACCATATTGGTCCTTGTTCTGCAAATCGTGTACCGTGCTTCAAAAGGAATGCCATAGGGGCTTCCCTGGTGGCACAGTGGTTGAGAGTCCGCCTGCCGATGCAGGGGACACGGGTTCATGCCCTGGTCTGGGAAGATCCCACATCCCGCGGAGCGGCTAGGCCGGTGACCCATGGCCGCTGAGCCTGCGCGTCTGGAACCTGTGCTCCGCAATGGGAGAGGCCACAACAGTGAGAGGCCCGCGTACTGCAAAAAAAAAAAAAAGAAGAAAAAAAAAAGGAATGCCATATCCAACTTTCTTAATGCAAACTTGCTGTATAGAAGAAATGCCCACCTCTTATTGCTTCTAGACCAGGGTTTATGAACCTTGGTACTATTGACATTTTGGGAGGGATAGTTATTTGTTTAGGGAACTGTCCTGTGCACTGTAGAATGTTTAACAGCATCTCAGGCCTCTCCCATTAGATGCCAGCAGTATTCCTTTCCCTGGTTGTTACAACCAAAATGTCTCCAGACCTCGCCAAATGTCCCCTGGCAGACGAGTGTGGAAAATGAGATTATAACGTTGATGCGTGTGAATGGAGTGAGAAAAGACCCTGTGTCCCACAGTTAGGTGTATTGTTTTGTCAGTTTTTATCGGGGACCTCAACAGGGAGAAAAGCTTTGGGATTGTATTTTAGTATCTGTGAATTCTATCGGCTGATTAGGCAATGACCTTGTCATCATCTGTTGACTCTCTTTCCTTTCTCTGTCCAAAGAAAAAATATCCTGGAAATCTTTTCCAGCTTTAAAATCACAGCTGTTTCTTTCCCCAAATCTTGGTCCTTAGTTCTCCTTCTTCATTCATTTTGACTGAAGCTATGGCTCAGAAACAAGTGTACCAACAGTAGCAATAATCCTCTAGTGCCAGATTAATTTTTACTTAACAAGCAGAGCTAAAAATGTCCATATTTAGGTTTATAGAGAATAACAATATCATTTACACGTGTTTGTTTTCTTTCAGAGAATGTTCATGTAATGGATACATTTCCTCAAGTATGCAAGTGAATCAGTTGAGTATTTGTCTCTGAGAAACCGAATGCATCTGATCAGCAATTTAGCCATAGAATTAGAAACCCCTTCTCATTTTAAATGAGTATCTCTGAATAGGAATATTTGGGTTATACGGTACACATATGTGAATAACAGAGTGGTTGGAGTTCTAATTATCTTTATTTAAACAGCTCTGTAGGTGGAACCCATTTTGTATAATGTAATTTCAATGAATTGCAAGTACTCGGAGTAATTCTTAGGGTTGTATGACACCGTTCTACCGTGCAGAACAAAATATCTTCATTAAGAAAACTACTGAATTTTCACTAAAGCACTTTCAAAAGATTGAAATGATGTGTGTTAAATTAGCAATGAAGGATAAACTGGCGCCTCACTATACCTCTGCCTTTTATATAGCAGAGAATAATGGAAATCTCTGACTAATGGTTTTTCTCAGCACACTTTTGACTTTTTCTTGGGTCAAATGGTTCTACAGAAAATACTGATGTGGCTGACTTTCTTTACTACCAGTAGATTTATTTCACAAGAGAAGGTAGCTGTCTGTAAATATTTATGAAAGCTGTACATCAAGCTTGCTAGGTTTTTTACTTTTCTTTTTATTCTGGGTTCCTTGCAGTTTTGCCCTCACAGAAATATTTTAAAAGGCATGAGTGGTTTCATCAAAAAGTCTTTGTTAGAGGCCTAAAGATCATCGTCATTCAGGTGTCTGAAAGCCTTGAAGTCTTGGGTGTAGGGCTCAGAAGTTTTCACACCAGTTTGCCACTCTCACGTTTATTTTTGTTGTATATGGTCAGAAGCCCTTATTCTGTGCTTTTGTGCAAAAAACCTCTCTCAAAGGTTGTGTCTTCCAATGAAAAACTCTCACTGCCTTCTCATCACTGTCACCCTCTGACCACAAGAGCCTGTGCCTCTCCTGGGGGCAGCATGTGTGGCCAGCAGCCATCTTACATCCTATCCCCTGATTTCCTGATCTGCCTAATTTCCAGTGGATTCTCTTTAAGATTTCATTCTTTTTATCTCAGCAGCCCACTCTCTAGGCGTTTCATGATCTTTAATTTCTGACCACCTTTCCAGGTAGAAAACTCCGGAGCAGAGTTTTTCTGTAGTTTGATGTACCTCAGAAGGCTTTGAGGTAAGAATCAGAAACGTTGGTGACCCATGGATCCCACTTGCTAATAAGTGTATTTTATTTGGCCCACACAGTGTTTTCAAAATCTAGAAAATTTCCGTAATGTAGATTCTTGGCTTCTCTTAAAATGCCACAAGACTTGGCAGTACTGAGCCATATTCCCATAATCAGCTGGAGCTGGGCTCAGGCTGCCCGCCTTTAGCAGCACACATGCTCTTCAGTTTGCTGCAAGCACCACTGTGCCCTAGATGCACCATTCTGGCCCGGGAAGCAGTTGGGTCTGTGCCCTGCTCTAAGGAAAATGAGACCTTCCTTCCAGGAAGTCTTAGCAGTGAGGGTTCACTTCCTCATCTGCCTCTTCTGCTACAACCATATGGTTTCTCTTCTGGAATTAAAATAGCTACTCTTCAGAGTGAGATGGAGAGTAATAAGACCTGTATTTGAATACACAAAGTGTGTAGTGCCCTGGGAGGAGAAAACTACTCATAAAAAGTAGTCACAGTGGCTGGCAGTGGGGAAAAAAAAATCTTTTGAAGTCTTATAATTTCCATTTTGGAGTTCACCCATTTCATTAGAAGTTACCTGCTTTACCTGTAAGGGGGAAAAAAAAAAGTAGTCACGAAGTCAATACAGGGAGAAACAATTTCACAAGTGGAGAAGCAACAAATGTTTCATTTTAGTGCTTCCTAATGACAGCCTGAATTCCATGCAAGATGCTACTGGCCCAGGTGCTTTGCAGAAGTTCTGTCTAATCCTTATAGGAGCCTGGGAAGAAGGTGGTTCTAGTAGCCCCAGTTCACAGAGGAGAGAGATGAGAAATGAGGCTCATAGCTTCTTTTTTTTTTTTTGAGGTAAGTGGGCCTCTCACTGCCGTGGAGCACAGGCTCCGGACGCGCAGGCTCAGCGGCCGTGGCTCACGGGCCCAGCCGCTCCACGGCACGTGGGATCCTCCCGGACCAGGGCACGAACCCGTGTCCCCTGCATCGGCAGGCGGACTCCCAACCACTGCGCCACCAGGGAAGCCCCCTCATAGCTTCTTCTGCAAGGTGGGGTAAGGCGGGATTTTAACGTAGTCTAGTTTGATTTTTTTTTTTTTTTTTTTTTTTGGCCGCACTGCACAGCATGCGGGATCCTAGTTCCCCAACCAGGGATGGAACCCATCCCCCCTGCAGTGGAAGCACGGAGTCTTAACCACTGGCCTGCCAGGGAGGTCCCTAGTTCGATTTTTAAATTGGTGCTGTTCTTCACAAACCTCACCACCTGTCTTAGTAAGTTTCCAATGTCATCTTACTCATGTTGCATTTTTTTTAAAAAACATCTTTATTGAAGTATAATTGCTTTACAGTGGTGTGTTAGTTTCTGCTTTATAATAGTGAATCAGCTATATGTATACATATATCCCCATATCTCCTTCATGTTGCATTTTGTTGTGATTAGGTAGACCTGAGACTCAGTTTTCTTATGTGGAAAAAATAGAGGTGTCATGCCTACTCTGCCTGTTTTGCAGGGAGTTGGAGGGTTACTTGAGATGATGTATGTGGAAGGGCTGGGAAACACGTACCAGAGGTGGTACGGTTCTATTTTCCCACCTCTAGGTTCATACCTGTTGGTGTCCTGGCAGGGAAACTTAGTAATGATTCAGGCTGCTGTGAATTGGAGACAGGGATGTTGGAACATAATCCTTTAGAAGCAGGGCTTATGGTTTTGTTGTAAAAGTAACCTTTACGTTTAGAAGAAGTGTGAGGCCTGACAAACCTCTTAACAGTGAGTTGTAGGTATAGCGTTAGACAGGGATTCAACACTTCATAATCAAGGTTAGGGTCATGTGATCTTTAACAAATTGGACAATTTTCTATAATTCAGTTTCCTCATCTGAAAGTTGAAACAGTTCATCCAAATCACTTCCAGAGGCCCAGCTACAGTTTCCCACCATCATCATTTTAATTGACATTGAAGTGTGTGCCTGTTTTGTTAGTTTCTTATTTTTTATACTGAATATTTATCAAGGTTTTTAGCCTTGTAAGGAATACTTTCAAAGGTTTCAATTGCTGGTTCCTTTCCACACTCCTGCCCCACCTCCCCAAAGGACCAACACACATCCTCACACTCTTTCTGCCTCTTGTGTTTATGGAGATCTGTTATTTTTAAATCTGTGCTTGTGACTTTTGAATGTCATTTAAGGAGGAAGAGAGAAGCCTATTGAGAAATCCTGGCCAGAAAGAAGGCCCCCAGAGCCTTGGGTGTCAGGTGATAGCTTTGCTTCTCTTTATTCAGGTGATATACTTCCTAACTTCAGATTTTTTAAATGCAGTGTTGAAGGCTTTGCATCTGCAATTGTTGCATAAGAAAATGAGCACTGCTAATTTGGAAGGGGACTGAGACCATTCCTTTGCTCACTGATGTGAGTGAGCAGCTCTTCAGGGCTTGGATGACTAGCTGCAGTTGTGACAGAATCATTTTCTGTCATTTGCTGAGGCAGTGAACTGCCTCCAAAATGTGGCCAGTGCTGTTATTAAAGATAATGCATCACACTGTTTAAAATACAAGTCACTGCAGGATTCATTTTGAAAATAGAAGTTTGAGTGTCTTGGTTTACCTCTGGAGCAGGAAGAGGGATAGAAATTTGAATACTTGACTGATTCCGTAGCTGGTTGTGAAATTGTGACCTGCCTATGTTTGGAGAACTGACCTTCCTTTTTTTTTTTTTCTTGCGGTACGCTGGCCTCTCACTGTTGTGGAGCACAGGCTCCGGACATGCAGGCTCAGCGGCCATGGCTCACGGGCCCAGCCGCTCCACGACATGTGGGATCTTCCTGGACTAGGGCACGAACCCGTGTCCCCTGCATCGGCAGGCGGACTCTCAACCACTGCGCCACCAGGGAAGCCCTGACCTTGCTTTTTTTTTTTTTTTTTGCGGTACACGGGCCTCTCACTGCCGTGGCCTCTCCCGTTGCAGAGCACAGGCTCCAGACATGCAGGCTCAGCGGCCATGGCTCACGGGCCCAGCCGCTCCACGGCATGTGGGATCTTCCCAGACCGGGGCACGAACCCATGTCCCCTGAATCGGCAGGCGGACTCTCAACCACTGCGCCACCAGGGAAGCCCTGACCTTGCTTTTTATACATGCTTCCCCCATGTTTTCTGGATGAATGTTGATGAAGAGCTGGAGTTGAAGATCACATGCTTTCTGGAGGCATGTGTCCTAATTAAGTCACTTCCTTAAGTGACACCTCCGGTATCTCTTCCAGGGGTGTATTTCCCACTATGGTAATTATCAGCTTGTTACTACTAACTTAGCTTTTGATTTTATAGGATTTTAGCTAGTTTGTAGATAATTTGAGGCAAATAATGAAAAATTAATGGTACCATTTTATGTGTGAAGATTTGAGTTAAGGAAGACATGAAAGCCTTAAACTGGCCTTTAAACTATATTCTCCTTGAAATTCTATTAAGGACAAAAATTTTTTGTACGCCTTTATTGCTCATCTTCCCTATGAGGCAGAGGGTGAGGGGTACTGAAAGGTCCTCTATTTTATGAAAGCACTTAAATTATAAAGGTGTTATTTCTGGGCAATAAAACTCTCAATATTGAAGTATGTATATAGTAATAATTACCCTTATCCCTTTATTTAAGATCTTAAGAAGATTTAGATTAACAGCATTTCACTTTTCCTTTCAATTGAGTAATAGACACAGAGCCAAATAAGACCAGCAAAATTAGGGGCCAGCTTTTAAAGGGTGAGCAGACCTGGCTAGAAACCATAGGAATGGCCCAGAGGGAGCCGGGCAGTGGGGGAGGGAGATTGCGTATCTGCAGGTGGGTGCTGAAATGCCAGCCCTATAAGGGATGTTGTGTAGTCAGTTATGAAAAACAAATGAAGAACAATAACAAAAAAGCTTATCCACTTCACAGTTACCCATGCCAGGGCTGATAAGTCAGCACGAGGTAGCCAGTTGTGCAAGAAACCCCAGGAAAAAGGGGTTGCCAATCTCCACTGGTGCCTCTAATAACCATAACATCTATTTGTTTGTACCTAAATATCAATCTCTGAGTCACACCCTGTGGGCAGCACAAAGATGAATAGTACTGAGTTCTTACTCATTGGGCTCTGTTCAGTTTAATAGGGTAGAAAGATCCCTGAGTATATAATTATAATAAAGATGGTTTCCGGTAGCCCCTGAAAGAGTCAGAAAAAAAATCAATGGAACATCCCAATGAGAGAGATTCTCTGGGGCTAATTGAGAGAAGAGCTGGGAGAGTGTTTTTTGTTAAATTTATTTTATTTTTGGCTGCATTGGGTCTTTGTTGCTGCGTGGGGGCTTTCTCTAGCTGCAGTGAGCGGGGGCTACTCTTTGTTGCTGTGCACGGGCTTCTCATTGCAGTGGCTTCTCTTGTTGCGGAGCATGGGCTCTAGGCGCGTGGGCTTCAGTAGTTGTGGCACATGGGCTCAGTAGTTGTGGCTTGCAGGCTCTAGAGCGCAGGCTCAGTAGTTGTGGTGCACGGGCTTAGTTGCTCTGTGGCATGTGGGATCTTCCTGGACCAGGGCTCGAACCCGTGTCCCCTGCAGTGGCAGGCGGATTCTTAACCACTGTGCCACCAGGGAAGCCCCTGGGAGAGTGTATTTAAGGAGGCCTTGAAGAAAGTGGGAGAGCATTGAAAATGTTCAGGGATTCCATCATTGTACCACTTCTATTTATTAAATGGAACATGTTAATTTACTTTAAGTGTTGTTCCTCTTGCCAAAACTTTTAGCGTTTTAGTATTAAAACTCACTGGTTAATCTTTTACAGCATGCATTCTCAATGGGGGTGATAAAAATGGGTTCTTTTAGATATTACAGTGGTTTGTGGCCCTCCAAAGCACAACTCTTCCTGAAAAATATTTTCCTTTAGTACTCAATTTTTCTTGTTAGGAAGAATTTAAATTTAGTTCTCCTTAGGGAAGCAGTAGTGAAAAGATTGAGAAGCACTGCTTTAGATAATCATTACCTCTCATGCTTATGAAATAAGTGGCACTTTGTTTAAAACATCACTAATTTTATGTCATATAATGTGGCTTCACATATGAAACATGGTTTGTCTCTCCTCACTCTTTAAATTATTTTAACTACCATAAAACATTTGATGTGATCCAAACTCTGGAATAAAAATAGTGCCCTGGCAAATGCTACAGGAAAGATTCTTCAAAGACTGTTGATAAGTATAGTTAAATCTATCCATTAAGATGTGTTGTGCTTAATACTTAGGGAAGAAAATCACAGAACTGTTTCTCTCTGTGTTATCTGAATGTACGATGTAGCTTTGTTTTTTGTTGTTGTTTTGTTTTTGTTTTTATTAATTTTTATTGGGGGTATAGTTGATATACATTGTTGTGTTAGTTTCAGGTGTACAGCAAAGTGAGTCTGTTATACATATACATATACATATATCCACTCTTTTTTAGATTCTTTTCCCATATAGGCTATTACAGAATATTGAGTAGAGTTCCCTGTGGTATACAGTGGGTCCTTATTAGTTATCTATTTTATATGTAGTAGTGTGTATGTTGAATGTATGTAACTTTGGAAGAGTAAAAACTTTTCTAAAATGTGGGAACTTGTGAATTTGCTATTTGTTGTACTTTTTTTTTTTTTTTTTTCTTTTTGCGGTACGTGGGCCTCTCACTGCTGTGGCCTCTCCCGTTGCGGAGCACAGGCTCCGGACGTGCAGGCTCAGCGGCCATGGCTCACGGGCCCAGCCGCTCCGCGGCATGTGGGATCCTCCCAGACCGGGGCACGAACCCGCGTCCCCTGCATCGGCAGGCGGACTCTCAACCACTGCGCCACCAGGGAGGCCCTGTTGTACTTTTTATTAGAAAAACTAATTTAAAAGATTAGTAATTATTTACCATGAGGGTAATGTCCACTTGGGGATCTACCGCAAATGTATACTGGGACTTTTTTTAAAGATAGGTCAAATGAGAGCCAAAAAAGGAGTTTGAAGACTCATGACAAATGGATGAGGGTATATATATTCAATACTCATTATGTAAACACTTTGTTTATGCCGAGTGCCTTGTTGGATTCATGCCTGCCCTGGTGAAACCCTCACCAAGGGAGCTAGGCATGCATTCAAATAAGAACAGTAAGATGTTATCTGCACAGTATAATAAATGTTTTGTATAGAGTTCAGAGGGGTGTGGGGGGAAAGTTTGGAAAAGAGAAGGTTGAGGAGGACCTTCAGTGGCAGCAACATAATAAAATGAGTTTGAACTTCAGCATGAAGGGACCTAAATAAAACTCGACATGCACTGGGCATTGAACCCAGACCAGAAATGACTGAATCTGTGTTGAGCCATCATCATAAAGTTTTCAAGAGAGTTTTCAATTTGGAGTCAAGCTTTGTGAGGCTCTTTTATGAATAGATTTTGTCTCTTGGAGTAACTTACAGTAATAAAGTAGTTTTTTTTAAACAACTAAGATTATTTGGGTAACAGCTGTAAAAACTGGTTGTCTTTGCTCCCAGTGGACACCAGCCACCATGCCCCGCCCCTCAGTTCTTAACCAGACCAAGAGAAGTTATCCATTTCATTATCCATTTTGTCCAAGATGCCTTGGGACCACCAAAAGGAGTTTGTATTATATATTTTTAGTTTCTCAAAGTAGTAGCATTCCTTCCTTTCTTCATTTGTTGGATATTTGGGTGCTGTTTTTGTGCCAACCCTTTTGCCAGCTGCTAGGGATGCTGTGGTAAAGAAGGCACTTGTTGGAAGGCAGATGTATTGAATAATGTCCTGTGAACTGAGAAGGAACTTTAAGACTGGAAAACACAGCAGGCAACACCGTAAAGTACAGTTACGAAGTTTATTGCGGGTAACTTACTTACAGGCAGGATTGGGCGGACGATGATCCAGAGGCATTGGCAGCTGCACTCCGAGCCACCAAAAAGAGTGCAAGGGGGGCTTCCCTGGTGGCGCAGTGGTTAAGAATCTGCCTGCCAATGCAGGGGACACGGGTTCGAGCCCTGTTCCAGGAAGATCCCACATGCCGTGGAGCAGCGAAGCCTGCGCGCCACAACTGCTGAGCCCATGTGCCACAACTATTGAAGCCCGCATGCCTAGAGTCCGTGCTCCACAACAAGAGAAGCCATCACAGTGAGAAGCCTGCGCACTGCAATGAAGAGTAGCCCCTGCTCGCTGCAACTAGAGAAAGCTGGGGCGCAACAACGAAGACCCGATGCAGCCAAAAACAAACAAACAAGAGTACAGGGGGATTTAAAAGAGGCCAAAGCTAAAAATAGAATCTGACTACTAAGGGAGAAGCACGTATACACCAACAGGAGTAAGGTTTTTTCCTACCCCAGAGAGTCTCATTGACAATCTGTGACAGCAAAAGGCGTTCTTCCAGTTTTCATATCAGATGAGGGCAAGGGTGAAAGTTGATAGAGAACTTCTCTGGCTTGGGTGCATTCCTTGTGAGTAGGCTAAAGCTCCGTCACACCGGGGTGGGGTTGTGGGGGTACAGTGATACTGCGGGCCTAAGGTGGAGCTGACGAATGGGAGTCAGTGTGGTCCAGCTATACAACACTTCTTCCCTTTCTTTCTCCACCCTTCTACCGCCCTATCCCCGAGGGTGTGTGTGTATGCACGTGTGTGCACACGCGCACACACAGAGTTTATATCTTCATTGAAGGTAGGGATTATATGATTACAGAAGACTCTTCCGCATCTTCAAGTTCGATTTGTAAATTGTTCTCCTTATCACAGAGACACATTAGATTTATGTGTAGCTCAATTTAAAAAAGACAACCTCATTCTTAGGTAATTTAATATTTAGCATAGCTGTGGAGGTGAAATAAATTATTGTGATGAGATAACCGCGTGCATAGTAACCTGTAAAGCTGTAGGATCTCTGCAGCTCTTGAGATCTCCCAGGCTTTTTGATACAGGTATTGCTTCACTTTCTTAGTTACAGTTTTTGGTATGATACCAGATACAGTGTTAGATTCTATTGGCATCAGTTCATTTAAAAATGGTTGACAAAGACTCTCTCTTGAAAATGATCCCGGGACATTTCTGCATCCAACCAAGATGGAGTAACGGGGATTGGATTTATCCTACAATCTGAAACACAAAAACCAAAAGACAAACCAAATACCTATGAACAGTGGTTTTAGGGACACTGGGCATCAGGTAATAAAGGTTCCCCATTCTCTGAGTGATAGGAAACAGATGAGGTGAGCCCTCCAGTGGTCCCAGCTTTGAGAGAGGAGAAGCCCCAATGGAACCAAGCAAACTCCCTGAGTTGAAGAAGAGCTGAGAGTCTGAGGAGACCAAGGAGGCTAGATTTCCCAGAACAGCATACTGAAGAGGAGAAAGCTCTACCGACAGAATGTTCCAGAGATCTGCAGGGTAGTGTCCCTCCTGTATTCAGCAGAGTTCTGATCAGCTCATTCATGAGAGGAAACTAGCTGAGACTGGAGAAGCCATTTGAAAGGATTAGAGGAACGGTATCCAGTGCTCACACACAGCCAAGAACAATTCCTGTTGCCATCAGCCAGCCCGGAAAACGTTATCACTCATGGAGCTTTGGGTACAGTGCGCAGAAGGGTCTTGCCTTACATAGTGGGGAATAATTAGCCCTAGGTTAAGCTTTCTAGTCCTGCCCTTAAAAGGAATCTTAAAAGGAAAATCTGAAACTGTGTCCCAGAACAAAGCTCAGAAATATTCATAGGTATACAAAAATATCCAATACCCAACAAGATAAAATTCATTGTCTGGAGTGCAATAAAAAAAATACCAGGCATGCAAGGAAGCAGGAAATTAAGACTCAGTTGTTAACTTTGTTTGACAGTCTGTCTCAGGTGCAAACCAAGTTTTCTGCAGAATGGTCTACGTTTTAGTTGTTTCCTCTTGAGGTTTAACCAGATTCTCTATCCCCTTTGTTTTTTGTAAACTGGAATTTATGCCTACAGGCTTGGTTAGATTGGGAAGAATGCTTTATAGGCAATGCTTTTCATTGCATCAAACCAGAAGGTATATAATGTCAGATTATTACTCATAGGATACATGTGAGATCATTTGATTAAGATTGTGATCATCATATCTTTCCCCTGTAAAGGTGTGTTTATTCCTATAAAATTGGCATGTCATCTGTGAGGTGGTACTTTGGCACTATGTGAATATCTTTTTTTTTTTTTTTTTTTTTTGCGGTACGCGGGCCTCTCACTGTTGTGGCCTCTCCCGTTGCGGAGCACAGGCTCCGGACGCGGAGGCTCACCGGCCGTGGCTCGCGGGCCCAGCCACTCCGTGGCATGTGGGATCTTCCTGGACCGGGGCACGAACCCGTGTCCCCTGCATCGGCAGGTGGACTCTCAACCACTGCGCCACCAGGGAAGCCCTCACCTAAGGGTTTTAGCATATGTTGACAACTTGGTCCAAACTAATTACATTGTTAGGGATTGCAAAATGATTGTTTTTTAACTGTCAATTCTTTGGTGTACTTTATGACATTTTTCTGTAGAGAGGATTTTTCTATATTAACTGGGGATCAACTACAGTTCTTCTAAAAAATGACAAGATCATTACTTAATTTCTCTCCTTTAATTATCAATTTTCAGAATAAGTAGCAAGCATCAATAGTCACTCCCACTGGTAGCAATTTAGTTTTTGTTTGTTTTGTTTTTGACTATCACTGTGGATTCTGGGATTTTTTTTTTCCTCTATGTAAAAATCTGTTTATTTTTGATAGTCTAATTTTCTCAGATTTAACCAGTTACAGACCCTTCAAACATGCTCCTGTGTCCTTCTGAAATGCCCTATTATCTTTAAGTGCTTCTGTGCTTTCTAGTCCAAAAAGCTACCTCGGATTCACCGTGTACTTTCATTGTCTCCTATTAGCAACCAGCCATTTACCCAAAGAGGCCAGGTTTCTTTCAGTGGGGAAAGGGGTTTAGAAACCAATATCTGGGTGCACAGAGTGCTCACTCTCCTGCAGTATCATTGCTTCCAGACCTTTGCAAGTAGACAGAGTTATGAAATATATGTTTCAACAATTGAAATTCTATTGTTATTTCCAACTCAAATTTAACATTATAAGGTTTTTCTTAACTTGGATTTAATTTATTTATTGCCTCACATTAAAAATCTTAGGTCTTAATAAATAACATTGACGTTTCCTATATCCTAATAATACATAGTTTCAAATTTTCAATACCAATATTTCTGCTAACAGTAAAACCACTGAGTGAATTTTAAGATTTTTTTGTCCTTTTTCCTCTTTAGATTATATCCCCACAGTTGTTCCAAAGCGACTTCTAACAACCCATATGATTAGATTACCGAATTAGTAGTTAGTTTGAATTTGTTTTCAACTATGGGGTATGAGGGGTTTTTTTGTTTGTTTATTTTTCATTTTTGATTTAATTTTCAAAAGTCAAAATTATTTTTTAAAAAAGATATATGTACTTTAAACAGTCTAGGTTCCATTCCTTTCTTCACCCCATCCCTCCCACACATAACCCCATAGGTCTATGTTTTTATTAGTTTCTAGTTTATTCTTTCAGTGCTTTTATTTATGTGTGTTCCTATTTTCTCTTTTCTTATTAAAAAAGACAGTATAATGTTGCTTTTTTCTATTTCTGTATCCTGGAGATCACAGTAATGATATAGATTTTTTTAGAAGTCAGCAAAAAAAACTTCTGTTCATGAAATGATCATTAAAATCTCTGTTTACCAGAAGTTATCAGAGTTTTTAAAGAATAATATGAGAGTTTAAAAGTGTAAATTATCGGTAAATCTTTGACTACAAAAACACATACATTAAATTTTTGGAATGTCTATACAGTGTTGGAATTTGCAGCCAATTGAAAAGGTGTCAGTTATTGTTCAGTTACTCTATAAATTGTTATTTACGTATTTAGGAATTTGTGGGAGAATTTAGAGCAGTTGTTTAAGCAGGTCACCTTTGGATTAGAGCTAAAGTCTATTTATGGAGAGGTATGGATGATATTTTAAGTTCTTTCCCCAGCTTATTCATAAAAACAAGCAGACAAGTGAAGAACTTCCCTGGAACTAGTCCACTCACTCTCAGTGTATTGTATTACCTTAAAACTCTCCTTTCTCTGGGAGGGGAGAGGATTTTAGTACTTTGGATTTTATAGTCCTTACCAGTGGCCGCGAGTAACCTCTTAATTGCCAGATCTAGTAGATACTTAAACTTTTCCTGGCACCTGATACTTTGCCTTCTTAAATCCTCACCTCCTTGGCTTCTGTGATATCAGCTGACCTTGAATTTTTCTTCTGAATCTGCAGACTTTCTCAGCTTCCTTTCTCTGCAGTGTAGGGAGTGGTGAGGTTTAGACTTTAGAATCAGGTGGGGATCTGAGTCTGGATTTATCTCTCGATAGCTGTCTGAACCTGGATTAGTCAACTTTCTGGATTCCATTTTTATAAAATGGGACAAATAATACCTCTCCCATCTATCTTATTTTTGGGAGGCTCATAAGAGATAATGTACAATAAAATTATAAAGTCTTAACAAGTGTTATATTAGTCATTTTTCTTTTTTTCCCCCTGAGCTTCACTGTTTTTTAAAAATTATTATTAATTAATTAATTAACTTTTGGCTGCATTGGGTCTTCATCGCTGTGCATGGGCTTTCTCTAGTTACGGCGAACCAGGACTATGCTTCGTTGCGGTGCGCGGTCTTCTCAGTGTGGTGGCTTCTTTTGTTGCAGAGCTCAGGCTCTAGGCACGCGGGTTTCAGTAGTTGTGGCATGCGCGCTCAGTAGTTGTGGCGCACGGGCATGTGGGATCTTCCTGGACCAGGGATCGAACCCATGTCCCCTGCATTGGCAGGCGGATTCTTAACCACTGCACCACCAGGGAGGTCCCTAGTCATTTTTCTTAATAGTAGAAAGTATCTTGTAGTTAATAATTTGGATTAGAGACCGTGTATAATTATCTTTGATAGGAGGATAGTTGGCCCAGATGGTAATTGACCTCCCAGACTGGATATGCTAAACGATCAGCATGGCCTCCACCCCTTTGTTTTGCAGCCACTTCCACCATTGGAAACAGTCTTCCTGTGTCTTGCCTTTCCCTCCCCCTACCCCCTCTTCCCATTTCTTTTTTATTGCCAACATGAATGAGTTCCAGGCGTGGTACTCAAACTCTCTTCCTCTGCAGCTAGTGACCCCACAGAGCCCTCCCAGGACTCATTCTCATCTCCTACATGGGGAGTCCCCACTGCCCTAGTCAAGCTCCTGCCACGCACAATGACTGACCCCCTCCCCGTCAAGTTTATGTTCCTGCCATAAGTCCATGCCTCACTGGGTTCTTCCTTTCCATCTCTAGGAGCTTCTTGAGCTTCTGACTCTAGCAGTACTAACCAGCACCAGAGGCTTATAAACTAGCATACTATTCTTTAACTTAGTGGCATGAGGCTGAGGGTGCCTCATTCCCTCATTGGAGGAAACTCTAGTCCCTGGCCAACTCAAAGTGACTGTGTTTTATCTAGGCCAGTGCTACTCAGGGTCATCAGTAAACCAGAAACATCACCCCCACTTGGGAACTTTTCTTGGTCCTACCTTATATCTACTGATTCAGAATCTCTTGCTGTGGACCCATGTTTTCAGAAGTCCTCCAGGTGACTTGTAGGCACACAGAAGTTTGAAAACCATTATAAACAACAGAGATTGGTATTCTAAATGTACTTTTCCATGGAAACAGTGTCATAAATTGTATTTGTGGTCATTCAGTATTGTGCCTTATCGTTTAGTAAAATTTCCAGGTAAGCCTGTAAGTGGGTCTAATGTTGTTTTGGTCAAAACGTATATTGAGTCAGTCCGTTGTCTTATTCACACACTTTTGAACTGTAGCCCTTTAGGAATGCATTAATAAGTTAGAAAGTATTTTGAAAATGTAGAATGTGAGAATTGTATACTGCTTTTATTATTTACTGATTAATTCATATTTCATGTCAATGCAGAAAGGATATGTTACAACCAGCTTATAAAATTATGCAATTTAGAAAGGTAATGAAATGAAAATTACCCTCGTGGCCCTTTTTATGAAGAAAAATTCTTCCTCCTGATTTCCTCTCATGTTCCTGGTTCCGCTATTAAAATTCATTCTCAGCCATTTGGAGCCTATTTCTTACTACAGCCAGGATTCTGCAACAATGAGGTCTATTTTAATCTCTAGATTGAAATGCAGTAAGGAAGGTAAACAGTTACCTCATTTCGAGTCTTTGGAATTTCCAACAATTTTTGAGACTTATGTAAGTACCTCCGTGTCCCAGGGTCATGGTTGGGAGTGGTGATTAGTTTTCGTTTGTTAAATGTCTTATAATTGAACATCCTATTTTCTCCTGATGGTAAACGTCAGGAATAGTTATCTACATTAGTTTAGCATTTATTCATAGAATGCAGCTTTTAAAAAAAAAGTTTTCTCAATAAATGTTGGTTAGCTCAGTTGATAACATGTTAAAGATATTCAGAGACTAAATATGCCTGACCAGAGGCTCCCAGAATTGTATCTCAATGTCTCTTTTTGGTCATAACTGTCAAATTTTTGCTGTTTTTTATTTTTGTTTTTACTTTCTCTTTTACTGCTTAGGATAGGTATCTAGAGATTCTTGAGCTTGTGATAAGAATTTTAACCCCAAGTTACTATTTCTTCCCTTAAGTCAACAAATATTTCATTCTAGCTATTTGACTACCTGCTGTATATGAGACACTACAGTAGTCTCTGAGAATACAAAATCAAATAAGATTCTACCTCTACCTTCGTAGTACTTAATTATTACTATAATAATAGTACAAGTGAGTGTGTATGAGTGTTGGGTGTTGTTAGGCTCCTTAACTAGCAATTGACAGCCACCCAAGGGGAATTTGCTATAGGATATTAGGGTTACCCCAATATTTGAGGAATAAATGAGTCTTGGGAACAGCTAGGTATAGGGAGTCTTGGTCTAGGGACTCAAACTCCACTGATACTCTTTTTTTTTAAGTTAATTAATTAATTAAGTTTTTGGCTGCGTTGCGTCTTCGTTGCTGCATGCAGGCTTTCTCTAGTTGCAATGAGCAGGGGCTACTCTTCATTGTGGTGTGCGGGCTTCTCATTGTGGTCGCTTCTCTTGCTGCAGAGCATGGGCTCTAGGCGCGCGGGCTTCAGTAGTTGTGGCACGCGGGCTCAGTAGTTGTGGCTCGTGGGCTCTAGAGCACAGGCTCAGTAGTTGTGGCGCATGGACTTAGTTGCTCTGCAGCATGTGGGATCTTCCTGGACCAGGGCTTGAACCCGTGTCCCCTGCATTGGCAGGCGGATTCTTAACTACTGCACCACCAGGGAAGTCCCGATATTCTCTTTATTTCTAATTTGTACTGTTACATAATGCTTCATTTCTCCTTTGTCTCTCTCTCTCTCTTTGTCTCTGTCTCTCTTCGCTCTATCTCCTCTACCTTTTTTCTTTCACTTTTCGTGGAAGGGCCCTAATTGGCTCACCTACAGTCAAGTGGCCATCCCTAGACCAATCATGTGTGGCCAGGGAACAATTCTATGAGGGAGATGGAGGAGGGTAGGAAGGAAAGACAACGTCTAGAAGAAAGTGGGTCTGGACAGGTAAAACGTGTCTCTGCCAGGTCTTTGCCAAGCACTTTACATTTATTCATTCTCCCAAGTCCTCAAAGTAGCCCAATTTTATAGTTAGAGAAACTGAGTTTTAGGAAGGTTAATTAACTTACCCAAGTCACACAACTAGTAAGTGGCAGAGCTAGGAAACTAGCCCAAGTTTCTGGTAATTTCCTTCATTTTAACCACTGCACTACTTAATGGCTACATTGCAGTGTTTAAGAACTACAATAAAGAAATGCATGTGAAGCAGCCTTAGGGTGATGTGGTCCTTAAACTGAGTGTTGAAGGCCGGGGGTGGGGTGGAGATTTGTCAGGCAAAAAAGGAAGATAGATCATTCCAGGTGGAGGAAAAGGCATGTGGGAGGAAATTGTGGCATGCAGCAACACTGCTTTCTGTAAGCCACAGGATGGCTTTTATGGCTGAGAATAAGACTTGAGGAGAGCAGATGGGAAAGCTGAGGATATGGATGGGGCCAGACCATGAAGACCCTTGTGTGGCAAACTAAGGAGTTTATATTTTACCCTGAAATCTTCAGAGTCCGTTTGAAGGACCTGGAGCATGGGAGAGACATGGCCATATTCATGGTTGAGAACTGTTAAGTCTTGGCATGCTCTACAGGATTTACTGGGGGAGGGCCAACCGGTTGGGAGGTTTCTGCAGTGGTGCCCAGAGGATGCTATGAGCGCCTGAACCAGGCATGGGAGTTGGGGGATCTAAGTCATAGCTGTGAGGTAGAATCTACAGGCTGAGGGACTAGATGTGGGTGAGAGTAAGAAGCTAGGAGGACAGGGACATTCTTCGGAATTCTTGGTCCACTAAGACAGGAACACCACAAGCATGGTATTTGAGACAGAGATAGGCAGCAGAAAGGAGAAAATTCATGCAGGTTTGGTCAGCTTGAATGTATGCAAGATGCAGATGCAGGTATCCTGAAGGCATTCAGAAATGCACGTCAGACACCCCAGAGATCAGTCCTGTAGATATGAATATGGCAGTGCTTACTGTTTCCACCTTCAGGGGAGCCTTGGGAGTAGAGATCTCCCAGAGCAAGCTTGGTAGGAAGAAAAACCAAATGGGAGTCCCAGGAAACAGCAGCCTTTGAAGCTCACTTGCTCATCCCCACATAAGGGCTAGTGGGGAGAGGAAGTTTGAGTTAATCACATTCCTATTGTATAGAGACTTGCTATATGTCAAATATGGTTTACTAGGTATCAGAGGATTATCTTAGAATGGCTGTAAACCATGTTCCATAATAAATTAATTTTGGCTCAAAAAGCAGTTTAAGATTTCCCATTAACTGGAGGTGGGGACAGGGACAGATACAGACTCAACAGTAGAAAAGAATTCTTAGAAATTCCCTTTCAAGCAGAGATCCTCAGAGTACCTCTGAAAGGTGATCCACCGGCTTTTGGACACTTCCAGTGAGGGGGATTCCTACTTTCTGACGTAACTCATTGCATTGCTGGGCAGCTTCTCATAGTGTCAGAATTGCCTTTCTGCTGCTTCCGGCTCCCCCTTGGGCCTCTGGCACTTCCCTCCTGCTCGGCCATCCTGGCCAAGGCCACCTTGGTGTAGGCTGTCCCTGTTAACAGAGCGAGTGAGCTGAGAAGCTGAGCTAGTGTGCTGAATTAAGAATATGCAGATTGGGCTTCCCTGGTGCAGGAAGATCCCACATACCGTGGAGCAGCTAAGCCTGTGCACCGCAACGACTGAGCCTGCGCTCTAGAGCTCACGAGCCACAACCACTGAGCCCACGTGCCACAACTGCTGAACCCTGCGTGCCTAGTGCCCATGCTGTGCAACAAGAGAAGTCTGCGCACAGCAACGAAGAGTAGACCCCGCTCACCGCAACTAGAGAAAGCCGCGCACAGCAACGAAGACCCAAAGCAGCCAAAAATAAATAAATAAATAAATAAATAAATAATAAAAAAAAGAATATGCAGATTGTGACCAGCTGAACGAGGTGGCAAAAGCCACCCACACGGGGGTGGCCAGTGGCTCCCTCAGCATCCAACTCCCATTTTGGGGAAGTGAAACCCACGGGTCATTTTGATGGAAGACACAGTTTTAATACACCCATACAAAGGAAGTACAGTCACAAGACTAGTAATTTACAGATTCCAGAATCGAGGGGGTGCCGTGAGCCGGGGGAAGGGCAGCTCTCTGTCCCAGGTCAGCAGCAAGCAGGAGATAGAGCAAGGTAGCAAGCATCTATGACAGTCACTCCTGGATATCCCTGGGGGATTCGTTCCAGGACCCCCCACGGATTCCAAGCTCTGTGGATGCTCAAGTCCCTGATGTAAAATGACGTTGTACAGTGAATACAGCCTACCCTCAGTATTTGTGGGTTTCACATCTGCAGATAAGGAGGGCCAACTGTACTCATAAAGTGGTTGGGGTGGGGGCTTCCCTGGTGGCGCAGTGGTTGAGAGTCTGCCTGCCGATGCAGGGGACACGGGTTCATGCCCCGGTCTGGGAAGATCCCGCATGCCGCGGAGCGGCTAGGCCCGTGGGCCATGGCCGCTGAGCCTGCGCGTCCGGAACCTGTGCTCCGCAACGGGAGAGGCCACAACAGTGAGAGGCCCGCGTACCGCAAAAAAAAAAAAAAAAAAAAAAAAAAGTGGTTGGGGTGGAGGAACTGACTGTTTAAAACATTTTTATTGAGGTGGAGTTGATTTACAATGTTGTGTTAGTTTCTGTTATACAACACAGTGAATCAGTTACGCATATACATATATCCACTCATATATCCACTTCCCGTGGGCTTAACTCTTAAGTGGTTAATTTCAAAACTGCCCTGGGACAAGCAAAGTGGGAACTTACGATGGGCATCCTAAACTCAAGTCCTCATCTAAATGTCCAGACTGGATGTGAGCAGGGTTACCATACTGTAAAATGCCTAGGCAGCAACTCAGAAAAGCAAAAGTTGTTTTTCTCAAAAGATTTTCTCATCACAGCAATCACTTGGTTATGAGGGGAGACCAGCAGGAGAGCTCAGATTAAGATTCTACCTAGTGGTGCTCTAGGTGCTCTGGTTTATCAACCACTTCTCTGCTGGAGATGTTTGGGGCTCACTTTACATGTCTTGCTCTCATGAGCACTCCTAAGTAAATAATTTTTTTTCTTTGGAACATAGATTTATTTTCCTTGAATTGATTTGAGGGGACACCCTCATGAAGAAAACATATATATATATTTTGGCTGTTCCCTGCAGCTTGCGGGATCTTATTTCCCCAAGCAGGGATCAAACCCATGCCCTCGGCATTGAAAGCGCAGAGTCCGTTAATAACCACTGGACTGCCAGGGAAGTCCCCCTCACCCACCCCCCCCCCCCCATAAAAATATTTTAAGCTTTTAGAAACAAATAGGCAGGCTTAGAACTCATTCATTATTCTAGTGCCCCCATTGATGTTATGGAGAGAATATGAGTTCCTTTGTTCATTCAAGTAACTTATTGAGTGCCTACTCCCTGCTGTGTGACTTGAGGTGTGGGAAAACATAACCAAAATCAACATCCAGCATTAGGAAGCATATCTATCTTTAACTAAGTGAAATAATGGGGTGGTATTGGGCATCCGGTTTTAAACAGTTGACATTCTTGTCAGTGCATTTGTCTCCTTCAAGGCCATAGCAAAGTCTCGTGGTACTTTCTAGCTTTTTGAGGGTGGGGAGATTAGTTTTCCTAAAATGGAACCCAGATTTGGCCCTTCTAGGGCCTCAAGGGTTAAACTAGCATGTTCTTTTCCTTATAAATTAGGGAGTCTTGTTCTGTTAACTGAGCTTTGTCATGGGTCTGAGCACAAAGGTAGAAATGTTGGATCAGATAAAAATCAGCTTTCAAAGGACTATTTTGTTGTTGTTCAGGCTTTAATCTGGAAACAAAACAGACTTTCTCTACAGGTTAGTTAACACAAGGGTGAAGATTTTCTAAAGCAGATTATTTTTAGTTAAAATAAATGTGTTTTTTAAAAACGACTGAAGTAATGAGGGAAAAATTAATTATTGTTCTTAACATACATTTGTAGTAATAATGTACTTGCTCAGAACAAAAAATGTTGGAGTGCTGAAACCATACGACATGTCACAATTCCTTCCTGCAATACCTGTGTTCTATTTATAGGCCGTTGTGCAACTAATTACAAGAGCATCGCTTGTGTGAACACACTACATCGTTTAAAACCTCAGTGACTCTGAGAAAATGCCAGAAGGGCTCGTCTAGGACCTTTAACTGAATCTTTTTCCATATGATACTGGTGGGGTCAATAAAATGAGGATCATGACACACCTCTCTAGTGTTTAGGGTTACAGGCATTCACTCAGTTGTTAGATGGAAAGCACTTTAAACGGTTCTGTTTTCCAACAGTCGGACAAGGACCCTGTGAGGAAAGTACTGCTCGTTGTTCCTGTCTTACTGATAAGAAACAGAGGCACAGGGAGATAAAGTAGCTTACTGAAAGTCCTGCCGCTACTTTCTGGCTGACCCAGCCTTTAGACCTGGGGAGTCTGGTTCCAGAGTCTCTCTGCTCTTAAGGGCTTTACCCAGCTGCCTCCCAAATTTCCAGCAGAAATCTGCTTGCCTGCACCCCACCAGGTGCATCCTGCCCTGTTGTGTGTTTAGGGGCACAGCCGGCGTGTTTGAGGAATGTGGACGAGTGGCCTTCACCTCTCCAATGAAGGACAGAGCACATTTTAAAAGATCTTTTCTAAACCAGGAACTCAGAAATCCCAACTTAGAGTGTTCTTAGCACCAAACAGTCCTATTCTGTATAAAATTATTCGTCTTGTGTTGCTTTAAGGTTAAAAAGGAAAATATCAGAGCCCTAGATGGCCCAGAACTTTCTTTATCCCAGAGCAAGGGAAAAACCAAGATTGTATCTGGGTTTTTGAGGAACCTGCTGATTAAAAATTTATGTATTTTATGTGATGTCTGTTGAGATTAGCGTCCTTTTATCTTTTGGTTTCATTTCATTAGTTTCTGGCTTTTTAAAGTTCACTTTTTTTAGGTTACACGCTTCAAATCGACTTTCACTTTGTCTTGAAAAATACATTTCTCTAACATTGCTGATAGTACTGATACATCTGGTCAAATAAATAAAGAAAACGTTATCTTTAGCAATGTAGTGACCTCAATCACATTGCTTTTTTTTTTTAATTGCCAATAGGAACTAACAGCTATGTGCAAGTAGCACTGTTCTAAACCCGCAAAAAAGTTATTTTTCTGCTCTATTTAATGCAAAACTTCCAAACTCGAAATCCTTTTTAGGTAGGCCTTTATTTTGATTTCACTTGACCCCCACAGAGCTGCACTGTGGCCTTGTATGGGAATTGCTCCAGCATCTGACAGAGTGCAGACTTCCTGATTTAAATGTGGAAGTTGGTCTTTAGTGTTATCAATGGTTTTGCTTAGAGGACCCAGAGACTAATTGAAAGGAAGTGCCCAATGGCAGCTTTCTGGTTTTTACCTTTACTATATTAAAAGTTCATTTCTAAACAGCCAATGTGAAGAAGAAAACATTGATATTTATGTAGGGAGGTCTTTGGGACAATACTATATCTTCTTTTGATCTATAGTGTTCGTTTTTTAATCTTCAGTTATCTCATTACACTGGTGAGGGAGCTAGGCGCTGACGATGGCCCCCAAATGCTAGCAGCGAAGTATATCCAGAGCTAACGTTATAAGTAACACCAAGATGCACATTAAATTCTATCCAAACCTACATCTCTCTCTTTGCTTCACTTATATATTATGTGTAGTGATATGAAATTGTCAGTATCGGACTGTTTTTGACCTATAAAAACAATTTCAGAGCGTTCAGTCTAATAGTTTATTTCAGGGCTCAGCACATGTTCTGTAAAGGTATAGGTAGTAAATACTATAGGCTTGGCAGGCAGACAGTTCTGTGGAAACTACTAAACTGCCATTGTACCTGGAGGCCCACAATAAACAATACGTAAATGAATGAATGTGGCTGTGTTCCAATAAAACTTTATTTATGGACATGGAAATGTGAATTTCATGTAATTTTCATGTCACATAATATTCTTTTGATTTTTTTTTCCCAACTACTTAAAAATGTAATAAACGTTCTCGGCTTGGGGGCCATACAAAACCAACCAGTGGCCCGAATTTCACCCACAAGCCACAGTTTGCCAACCCCTAGTTAAGCTGAAGTTGGCTGCCACTGCCATTGTAATTTCTGGTACTAAGAACTTTCTGTTCACTCTCCTAAAACCAATTTCATTATCTCCTCCAGAGCTCCCCACCCCAAGCCTTGTTTCACCTTCTCATCTCCCTTCGTAATTGGAGTACTTCGTGGTTTTTTTTTTTTTTTTTTTTGCGGTACACAAGCCTCTCACTGTTGGGGCCTCTCCCGTTGCAGAGCACAGGCTCCGGACGCGCAGGCTCAGCGGCCATGGCTCAGGGGCCCAGCTGCTCCACGGCATGTGGGATCTTCCCGGACCAGGGCACGAACCCGTGTCCCCTGCATCGGCAGGCGGACTCTCAACCACTGTGCCACTAGGGAAGCCCTGGAGTTTGCTCACCCTGCCAGTGGACACCTGAGCAGCATCTTTGCTCCTCTCCCCTCCACTACCCGTGTCCAGCAGGTCTTAACTAGGAATTCTCAGTTCTTTCACGTCCTCTGAAACCTTCTGTTCGCTTCCACCCAGAGCCACTACTTGATTCATGACCTCTTGTCACCTGGACTGTTATAAAAGTGATACTTTTGTGACACTCTTGTGCAACAAAAGTGACGCTCTTCACTTTTGTCATTTATCCTCTGTAATCCATCCTCCATCAGGCCACTACTGTTATTTTCCTAAACAGTTTTTATCATGTCAGATCCTTCTTTAAAGCGTCTTAGATTCTTCCCATGGGTCATAGGCTCTATAGGATAAAGTTCCTATAGAATTTCATGGTCTAGTTCTGATGTAGCTCCCTCACCAAGCCTATACTTAAGTCACACCCACCCCTCTTTATAAAGTCCACATCACCCTGTTTTCAGAGGTTATTCCTATGCCTGGAGGGTCTTGCCTTGCTTTTTCTCTGATTCTTGATTTCCTCCTTTATTCAAGAGGCTGAGCTCAGGTGCCACCTCAGCTGTGACACTTTCTATGACTCTTCTTTTGTAGAATTGCCTCCTCCTCTGCATTTTCAGGTCTCTTGTGACATATATCTTGGGTATAGCATCAGTCGGAACAACTCAGTTATTTATAGGAAGGTGTCTCTACTATGTAGATGACTATGGGCTCCCTGGGGGTAGAAGCCATGCCCTAGTCTTCTTGCTTTATCCCTCTTGGCTACACAATATTTTAAAGTAATTATTTCAATCAAGATGTACTACGTACCTAATAACTTTCTTGGTTTACTTATGAAGTCGCAGAGATCTGATTACAGGGTTGTAGAATCCAGTGCCTTTGGGGCCAGGCTGGTGACTTAATGGCAGAAGTGGACAGGGTGAGGTCTGGGGTGAGCTAGCGAGGAAATGCCCCATCTCTGATCGTTGTCGCCCAACAGTGTGACAGGTGTTGCTGAAGGTATTATTTTCCAAGAGAAATGGGAAAACTAGGATTTTTAATATAAATATCCCAGTTTTTCTTTTAATTAATTAATTAATTAATTAATGGCTGCGTTGGGTCTTTGTTGCTGCGTGCGGGCTTTCTCTAGTTGTGGCAAGCTGGGGCTACTCTTCGTTGCGGTGTGCTGGCTTCTCATTGTTGTGGCTTCTCTTTTGTGGAGCATGGGCTCTAGGCGCACAGGCTTCAGTAGTTGTGATACGTGGGCTCAGTAGTTGTGGCACGTGGGCTCAGTAGTTGCGGCTCGCATGCTCTAGAGTACAGGCTCAGTAGTTGTGGTGCACAGGCTTAGTTGCCCCACGGCATGTGGGATCTTCCCGGACCAGGGCTCGAACCCGTGTCCCCTGCATTGGCAGGCAGACTCTTAACCACTGCACCACCAGGGAAGCCCCCGGTTTTTCAATATGGGCAACTACAAATTCACCTTCTAAAGAAATACCTTGTGGGCACAACTTTTAAAATAGCAACCTGTCTGTCGGCTGGATGTGGCCCTTGAGACCCCAGTTAGCAGCCCCCGATTGGTCACATCTCTTCATTAGCCACGGACAGGGCCTGGGAACCAGAGCATGTAAGGCTGCGTGATGGGAGAAGGCCTTGCACGTGTGTGCTCTGTTCTCAGCCTGTGTTCATCCTGCCGTCTTGACACTCTGCCTCCTCCACCTGTTGGTGCTTAGCCATCTTCCAAGGTGTGAAAGCCAGACACCACAGAGAGTTCCATGGCTTTCCATCCTTTCTCCTCCCTGGTGACACCCACCGGGCCGTTAACTGAATGGGCTGGGGTGAGCTCCTGTTCCGCCTCCTCCCCGGAGGTGGCTGAAACTATCTGGGAGAACACCCATCAGAAACATCCATTCTTGATGGAGGTTCTGGCTGTTTTTGCTGATGGCTGTTAGCGAAGGCTTTTGTTCCTAGTCAGAGCCCTGGTTTTCTAGTACACCAAGAATGAGAGGTTATTAACGCCCTTGGAGCTAGGAATTAAGTTGTCCTTATGTTCCAGCCTGTCTGGGTGGTCAGTAACCACTTCAGAGAATCACATGAAACATTGCCTGTGGGGTTACCTAGAAAAGAGAATTTTAATAATTGATCTCTATATTTGGCCTCCCAAATATAGAGATTGATTGATTTCCCACCCTTCCCAAATGACTGATTTCCCACCCTTCCCCCTCCAGCCTTTTGCTGCCTGCTTCTCAATTGTATATGAATCAGCAACAGCTCAGTTCACCTGATGGCCTTTCTAAAATGCTTGCTCCTTCTTACTCAGTGTGATTACTGGCTGTTTAGCGGTATTAACACTTGGTGTAAACTTTTTAGTCTAAACTGTCCAGGCTTTTATTTCCTTTAAAAACAAAGCAATAGAATAATACCCCAAAAAAAAAAAAAAAAAAAAGATCAAACCCAACCAGATTCTCTCTTTGGTCTTTTTCTGTGGGTCTGGGACCTGAGCTTCTGAGACCAGGAGCCTGGGGAGAGATGGCCTCGTTGGGCAGATCTGGGTGGGAACCTAGAAGTAGCAGGTTCCTAACTGTGTGGCGCTTTCCTGTGTACAGAACACTGTCACTTGGGTGGCTTGTGTATTGCAACCACTTTGAGAAGAGGGCTCAGAGGAGCCGGTGGCCTTGCTCGAGGTCCGTGTTCAGGGAAGTGTCATGCCGTGCCTCTTGTAGGCTCTGGATGCGACCCTGTGTCCTTGAGGCTGGCAGAGGGACACTGACAGAAAGAAGAGGGAAGAAGAGGTTCCCCTCAAACTCACATAACTTGATGAAGTCCTCTGGGCCCAACACAAGAGGCAGCTAGCTTGTGTTGGATATATTATTATTAAGTAAGAATATTGAGTACTCCTGTGTACTGTTAAATACTTGTTATGTTAGGGCATTTAATTCTATCAAAAGTGACAGTTATCATCCCCATTTTAGAGACAGAAAGTAAACTTACTGTGCCCGAGAACAGACGGCAAGTTTGAACTTGGTCTACCTGACCATTGTCTCTGTTGGTTCTTCTGCTGAGTTGCCAAGGGGGAGGGATTGGTAATGATGACTTGACACTTATGACATGTGGGAATCCTTCCAAAACAGTATCAACTGTGAGTATCCTTTGTGGATTGACTGTCCTGAAAATGTTTCCATTGTCAGTTCTCTGGACCAGTGGCTGTTGTGACAGGGGCTCACTACTTGACAGTAGTTACTCATCTGAATTTAGTGATAGGAACCTGCTCTGTGTGTTATATTATCAGGTAAATGTCCTTAAGGTCAAGGTGTTGAGCAGATGAGAAGGCAGGTAACTTGATAATTTGACAGTTGCCATGAAAACCAGGATTTTTCTGCTGAAATTCAGGTGGAGTTGATTTTTTTTAAATTTGTGACTAGAATATTTTACAAACAGAAAGAAGGAAAACAGGTTTCCCAGGTGTGTGATAGTAGCCCAGAATGAATCTCTTGCTCTTTTTAAGTAGGGTCTTCTGCTACAAATCTCATGGTCACATTCACGCCTGGCGTTCAGGTCATAGCTTCCAGTTGTAGCTGATACACGCAAAGGATTTGGACTTCCAAGACCTTAAAATTCTGTATTTACCTGTTTTTACAAGGGGAAAAAAAAAATCTAGGTGTTTTGTCCAGTTGAGGGTAGGCTGGTAGGTTAACACAGTCCATAATTGAATTTAACTTTGTCACGTGTCTCTCTCCTAGGGCAAACATATCCTGATCTTCTAAGGGAAGAAAGAACTGGATGTAAACTTTCCATATTGAAGACATAGTAGTTAACCTTCCCCTTCATTGTCTCACAATTCTCCCACTTGAATTTTAACCCTAACTTCAGAATTTCCCAGTTCTTTAATTTAGGTGACTAATATCTCCTCTCCCGAACACATATATTTTAGCAACTTCCAGAATTTAATCTGAGACGTACTACTAAGAAACTGAGGTTTGCAGAAGTTAAGCAACTTGACCAAACACTCTGCTGTCCAGTAGTTGTGACTTTAAAAAGAGGAGAACAGTGGTGGCCAACTCGTAGAGTCCACAGAGAATTACATGAGTTAATTACTACATGTAAAATGCTAACAACAGTCCCTGGCACATAATTAGTTCTCAGCAAGTGTAAGATATTGTTATTACTCTACATCTAGGAAGTAGCAGAGTTGATTTCTGTCTGGTTTCATTCATTCTTTCAGCAGACGTTTGTTGAGCACCTGTTGTGTGCTGTGTTCTGGGGAGACAGCTCATTGTCTTAACCATTGTGCTTTATTACTTCCAGTTTAATTTCAAGGAAGATATTCTCCCCCTTTGTAGGAAATTGGAAAATAATGACACCAAAGAGATGATGATTCGTGGTCCACCAACGTTTTGTCTTTAAGTCTTCAAAATAAGCATCATGGGTGGTGGGTGTTGCTTAAAGAAAGGACATCTTGAAGTCATTTCTGTTGATCTCAAGATAGTGCTGACTTTTTGCTGGAGCCTATGATAAGAAGGGAATGTAGCTACTGATATAGTTGCTTACATAAAAAAAAAATTGAACCTTTTGACAGAATGATGCTTCTGAACTCAGGAAACACAGTTTTTCTCAGTTTACTTTTAGAGGAATTGGAGGTTTTATTTATATTTAGTAAACAAAGCATTTGCCTTTGAAGAACAAAATGAAATATTTAAGTTGATAGAGGTCAAGCTTTTTAAAGCCAAAATAAATTGAGAAGAATCAGGTCTTTCTACTAAAGCTGTACTGACTCAGGAATTTGAAATAATATGAAATATTGGATAGCAGTTGTGTGTTTTAAAAAGGCAATGGCTTTAATTAAAATGACTATCATCTGGATAATAATCAGATATCTGACCAAATAGGCTTCCAGGGTTGGGGCTGCTGTCTTCCCTCTAGGTTGCTGTTTCTGACTTTTTGACATTTCGTCAGTGTCATTCACAAGCTGTATTCGCTTGAAATGGCAAAGGAAGTCCACCCTTGATTGTTCTTCACGGTTCCCTGGCTTTGATGAGTCATTGCTGGACAGCCTTCTCAACCAAGTGCTGATAAGAATAGACACACAATAGAAAAATAAAACAACTGAGGGCTGAAGCAGAAAGAGCTGGGACTCTGCTGTATTTAGCTGTGTGACCTTGTGTAAGCCACAGTATTCCTGGGCCCTGGGTTTCTCATGCATAAAGTAAAGTTTCTAGGGTCTCTTGCTGAAGTTAGGTCAACTTTGGAATTTAATATCCCTCAAGAGAGATAAGAGATATACAGCGCATTCAAGGGACAGTGATTCGTGATTTATGTAATTATAGTAGCTTTGTTGACTGTTGGAAAATAGCAGTGGCAGATGAGTCAGCCTGGCATGTAGCTTTCGGAGATCAGTGATGCTTTTTTTGTTAAACTTATGCTTTAGTCAGGTTTTTTTTTGGTCCCAATATTCAGGGTGATGCCAAGTTCCAAAAATAGAAGCTCAGATCTCGTTCAGAGGACATTGTGGAGGGGACGGTTGTCACGAACTTGTTTTCCTAGCCGAGCCTCCACTTTGGCTTTCCCTAGGGAAGATGTTAGTGGGTGACCACGGGGGTATAACATCACCATCCAGCGAACCATCCGCCCCAAACATGTTGCTTGGAAGTCACTGTCAGTGACAGAGAAGAGGCAGGTGGTATTTCAAATCTCCTTCCTCTGCCTGGTTTGGTTCTCCAAAAGTCCATGTGAAAGGGAAACTCCAGACAAATGCATGTTCTGTATTAGGAGCTCCAGCTGCAAACACCTGGACTAAACGTGGGCTCCTCTAGAGACAGGCAGATCTGAACCATCCACCCTTCATCCTTCCTCTGGGTGCCTTCTCCAGTAGCTAGAGAAGCAGGGAGAGAATCCCCTTTCTCTCGGGCACAGACCCGAGCTGGCCTAATCTGCTAATTCCGTGCTTCCCCACACAGTCCAGCTGGTCCTCCCACCGACTGATGCAAATCCCCGTGTATAATAGGAAGAGGTTGGGCTGGAGGTCAAAGGAGGCCTCACTCTGAATCCCAACAGCGCTCCTTCCTGCTTGTGGAACTTGGGATAACTTACTTAGCTTGGGCAGCAAGCATAGTGGCACTAATAGTCTTATGCAGGTAGTGTGTGTCTTCATCGTGTCATCAAGAATTGCACTGTATTCTTTTTTAATTGAATTTTTTTTTATTGGAGTACCGTTGCTTTACAGTGATGTTAGTTTCTGCTGTGCAGCAAAGTGAATCAGCTCTACGTATACATCCGTCCCCTCTTTCTTGGATTTCCTTCCCACTTAGGTGGGAAGTCTTACAGCACTCAGATCTCAATTTGCTCTGTTTCCTGTTTGATTGTAGCGTGTATACAGTTTTCAATACTGAAAGCCATTTGATATAAAAAATGGTGACATTTGAATAAGGTCTGCAGTCTGGTTGACAGTGCTGGATCAGTGTCAGTTGCTTGTTTTGATATTGTACTTGAGTGATCTAAAATGTTGCTTTCGGGGGAAGTTGGGTGAAGGGTGCATGAGACTCTCTATACTATTTTTGCAGTTTACTCTGAGTTTATAATTATTTCAGAATTTAAAATTCTTTATAAAAAGCCATTTGAAAATGATCATCTTCTAATTAATTGTTAGGAGGGAGTACAACAAGACTGAGTGGTGTATATACCACACTTTTAAGGTGGATTTCCATCTATCTTACCTTATTTTGAAAAAAAGCATCTTTCTTTCCTTGCCACTGAGTCTGTATCCTCCACACTCTGTCACCTACTGTGACACTGTTGAAATTTTGGAAAGAAAACACAGCCAATGGCAAATCAAGGAGAGCTCTCTTTCAGGAAAACTAATTTAGCTGCCGCTTACTTACTTAATAAGAAAATGGTGCCGAAACCCAAGAGTTCATTCTGCAGATAAAGGTCTATGAATGATGTAGCATGTTTTTCTGAAGCATTCCTGTGCTCAGAACATTAGTAATTAGGCCAAAGAATATCAACATGCCAGGAGATCATAGGGCCACACGTACAGATCAGCATGCCCTGTAGTCTGTTGTGATGATGCAACGTGAGGAGTATTATTCTACATGAGAAAAGATAAAGGAGTGAAGATAATTTTAAAAGAATAAACCTGGGCTTCCCTGGTGGCGCAGTGGTTGAGAGTCTGCCTGCCGATGCAGGGGACACAGGTTCGTGCCCCGGTCCGGGAAGATCCCACATGCCGCAGAGCGGCTGGGCCCGTGAGCCATGGCCGCTGAGCCTGCGCGTCCGGGGCCTGTGCTGCGCAATGGGAGGGGCCACAACAGTGAGAGGCCCACGTACCACAAAAAAAAAAAAAAAAAAAAAAGAATAAACCTTTGATCCATTCACTTCTCTGTGTGTAAAGTAAAAGTGGTCATGGCAGTCATGAAATACAGTTCTCTGTTCTCTTGGATTTTAAAGTGTGCTGTAAATTACTGCCTTGTTCTTTGATAAGATTGATGGTGGTTTTGCTCTATCACTTGGAGAAATGCAACAGAATTCCCTGAGCCAGCCGTCTGTCTTCAATGTAATTGGCAAAGAGAGTGATTGTCTCGAGTGTTTTGACTAGAAGTGGATTGGTGGGGTTGATCACGTCTGTCAGACACCTGCGAAGGTGAGCTGACCTCAGCACATTGCTTTAGCAAATGTTTTAACATATTCTAGTAGAATTAACATTTTTAAAAAAAATCCATTTACTCCACCAAGCCTGTAAGGTCCTGTGCATTAAGTAGGGCATTCGTTTTGTGCCATTTGTGAAGCCTGCCTGGGCTGACCTGAGGGACTGGGCTCTCAGCTCTCCAGACATCACTCTGTCTGACCGGCTTTTCTGACTTCTCCTCCAGGGTTATCAATGCCGGGAAGAGCACACACAATGAAGACCAAGCCAGCTGTGAGGTGCTCACCGTGAAGAAGAAAGCAGGGGCCATTACCTCAACCCCAAACAGGAACTCAGCTAAGAGACGGTCCTCACTTCCCAATGGGGAGGGGCTGCAGCTGAAGGAGAACTCGGTAAGACCCTCCTTCATCCCCTGTTCTCGGGTGAGAGGAACATGCGCGCTGTGGCCCCGTCGTGGGATGTTCAGAATGGAAGAGAGAAAAGCCATGTCCCCAGAGTTAGTGGAGTGGCAGGTCTGTGCTCACGGTATCACACCGTCACAGCGAAGGTGACACATGGAGTTAGGGAGAGCTGGTGTTGAATTCCCTGGCGGTGCAGTGGTTAGGACTCCGAGCTTCCACTGCTGGGGGCCCGGGTTCCATCCCTGGTTGGGGAGCTAGGATCCTGCAAGCCGAGCAGCATGGCCAAAGTAAACAAACAAACAAATAAATGGAACAGCTGGTGTTTAGGTTATAAACCTTTAAAGTAAAGAAAACACCCATATCATATATGAGTTTTGCTGCAAGAGTTAGTTTATATGTTTGGTGGTTTTCAAGAAGCCACTTCAAGGTTTTTGTGAAGGAGATAGTCCCTGCAAGTCTCTCAGAAGCAGTGGGAGGAACTCTAGCCATCGGCTTGCAGCTCTGCTATGCACGACTCTGCCGCTCTCCTCCCCTTGCCTGCCCCTTAGAGTTGCCCAGTTGGAGCCTTGCTTGATGCTCTTCCAAATTAATATTTGTTTCAACTGGCCCAAAGCCCTTGCATCCTATGGGGCAGCCCTGCTGACTGAATGCCCTGTTGACAAACCACAGAGCATTTCTCCTCTTTCCAATTTCTGGAGAACAAAGCAGACATCCTCGGAAAGTTCTGAAGAAGCTCTCAGAAAAGTGTAGGGAATAGTCAGCACTCTGTCGATCAGCAGATTTATTCCTACAGAAAAGAGACATTAAATGGGATGACCCCAGTGTGACTATTTATTTTAATGGTCTTAGGATATTTTTGTATGTAAATTTTTATAGGATTGTAAAGGATCTAGGAATCTCTTCTCAGTCTAAGTGATAGTGTCTTATTGCATTTACGCTTAGAGAATAAGAGTACTGATTTATTTTGTTAGCATTAGTTCAACTTAGGGTTAGAAAACACAGTGACCTATGGAGATTCATCAGTTGTACTTGCTTTCAAGGCTGAAGGAAGCACTGATTAGGCCTCTCCCAAAAAGCGAGAGTCAGGGACCCAGATGGGCAGGACAAAATAATACTGGTTAAGTGCATGATCTCTGGAGTAAGACGTTTCAGAACAGTCCATTGCTTAAAGCTGTTCAATTTGGGGGTAGTTATTTATTCTTTGAGCCTCACCCTTTCTCTTCTCTAAAAAGGAAGAATAATGTAACTACCAAATACAGTGGAAGAGGCTAGTTGCAAGTAAGAAATCCAACAGTCCATGTGAAGTCTTGAGCCAGTGTCATCATTAATAAATCCTTGATCAATGCTAGTGATTATTATCCTAAAGTCAGTTCTACTTCTGTAATCCTCTGCGGATCATGCCCACTGAGTTTTCATTCATCTGTAAACTGGAGATCCACAATGTCTTTTGTACCTTCTTGATGGGCTTATTTTGAGGATTGAGTTTTTATGGAGAAGGGCTCAGAAAATGTGAGACATAGTGATAATTGGATATGGGTGCCAGTGACTTAATGTTGCTCTTTCCCCTGGCAGGTCTCCTCTGCCACTGGATATAAAGTGATTTCTGTAAAACTAAGTCAGTGTTGACATTTGGCTGAAGGCCTGTGGGTGATGGCGTTTTCCCTTGTTGCTATGTTCCTCCTAGAAGTGGAACCAGGAGTAACTTTTTACCTTTCTTTCCTTAAGAACAGTGAAGCCAGTGCATAAGCCCTTTAGGATGGAGCCAGGGCCCTCCTTTGTGATGGCTCTGAACCTCTGTGGGGTCCATGAGCCACTAGCAGGCAGCAAGGACATGCCATGCAGAGCCGGCACCTCTCCCCCTGCATTCCTGCTTTGGCCACAGCAGCTTCACTTCTACCTGCCTTATATATTAGGCTCCTTATTAGAGTTTAAGGCAAGAGCTGTGCTGCCTTTTTCCTTTTTTTTTTTTTTTTTTGCGGTACGCAAGCCTGTCACTGTTGTGGCCTCTCCCGTTGCGGAGCACAGGCTCCGGACATGCAGGCTCAGCGGCTATGGCTCACGGGCCCAGCCGCTCCACGGCATGTGGGATCTTCCCGGACTGGGGCACGAACCCGTGTCCCCTGCATCGGCAGGCGGACTCTCAACCACCAGGGAAGCCCCGCCTTTTTCCTTTTAATTGTGGGAAATTACACATAAAATAAAAGTTACCATTTTAACCATTTTTAGGTGTATAGTGCAGTGGCATCAAATACATTCATATTGTTGTGCAACCATCAGTGTCATCCATCTGCTGACCTTTTTCGTCTTCCCAAACTGCAACTCTGTACCCATTAAACACTAACTACCCCTTCCTTCTCTCCCCCTTCCCCTCCCCGCCCCCCATCCCTGGCAACTACCATTCTATTTCCTGTCCCAGTGAACTTGACTACTCTAGGGGCCTCCTATAAGTGGGATCATATAATATTTGTCTTTTTATAGTTGGCATATATCACTTATCATAATGTCTTCAAAGATTATCCATGTTGTAGAATGCATCATAATCTTATTCCTTTTTAAGGCTGAATGATATTCTGTTGTGTGCATATGTACCATTTTGCTTATCCATTCATCTGCCGATGGACACTTGCTTTCATTGTCTATTGTGAATATTACCACTATGCACATGGGTGTTTGAATACCTGTTTGAGTCCCTGCTTTCAATTCTTTTGAATATACACCCAGAGTGGAATTGTTGGGTGATACGGTAATTCTGTTCAATATTTTGAGGAACCACCATGCTGTTTTGCACAACAGCTGCACCATTTTACATTCCCGCCAGCAGTACACAAGGGTTCCAATTTCTGCACATTTTTGCCAACACTTGTTAATTTGTTTTTCTAAAATAATAGCCACCCTAATGAGTGTGAAGCGGTACCTCATTGTAGGTATGTATTTCCCATGATTAGCAATGTTGAACATCTTTTCATGTGCTTCTTACTTGCCAGATGTATCTTCTTTAAAGAAATGTCTGTTCAGGTCCTTTGCCCATTTTAAAATTAGGTTGTCTGTTTCATTGTAGTTGTTGGTGCCGCTTTCTAAAAGCTTGAAAAGCATAATCTAGTGTGCCAGGTGACTCACTGAGTGCGGGCTGTGTTCCCGGAACTGGATGCTGAGGATTCATCAGGGAATAAAACAGACAACGATCCCTCCCTACAGGGAGCTTGCATTCTTTGACGGCGACAAACAATTAAAATATATAGCATGGCAGATAAACACTACTGAGAAAAACAAAGTAGGGAAGCAGTAATAATAGGAAGCGTGTGGCGCAGGGTGGTTAAAGGAGGTGTCAGCTGTAACACTGGGGCAAAGACCGGAAAGGGCAGCTGTTGGGAGGAAGAGCAGTCTGACATCCTAGGCAACTGTAAGGACCCTGAGGCAGGACCAGGCTTGCAGTTTCTCAAAGAATCTGCCAGGAAGCCCATGCGTCTGGAGCAGACATAGGAAAGCCTGGATTGCAGGTGACGTTGTCAGAAAGGTTATAGAGGAGTGAGACAAAGTGGCAGGACCTCAAGGCCGTTTTCGGGACTTTGGCTGCTACGCTGAATGAACAGTTTGCTAGCAGAGGTCACTGGATATACTGCTTAAAAGAGGCCGGTGATTTTTGCCATCTAAAGACATCCCTTAACTCAGATATGGTGGCACTGAGGAAAGGGCAGCGACAGCATAGGGCCCAGGGCAAGAAAACATCCGCAGGAGACAAGTAAGGTGGGTCTCCCCCCTTTCCCCCTGTGATTCTCTTCCTTCACCCAGCAAATGTGTGCTGAGCTCTGAGTCTGCACGCTGGGCCCTGGGGCTGAGGAGATGAACTCAGTCCAGTTCCCATCCCCCTCGAGCAGAGTTGGGGAGGGGAGGAAGGGTCGATCAGCAGAAGCACTACAGTGGAGTGAGTTTTAGGAGAAAGAGAAAAAGTCCAGGTTGTGTGGACGCCTAGCTCAGATTGGCCCCTGGTGGTTTGGGGAACAGTGGAGGGGATAGGCTGGGTCAGGTGAGGGAAGGCTCCCTGGAGAAGTGACATTTGAGCTGTTGGAATTAACCAAGCAAATAAGAGAAAGGGGAGCTCCTGACAGAGGGAACGTGCAAATGCAGAGACAGGCTGGTGTGAGAGTACGTGGGTCATGTCTTCCCATGTTTCGGAGCATGTGTAGTCACTTGGAGGGGAAGGAGACAGGAACAGCAAGCAGGTGTCACACGTGAGGGCCATTGAATGCCCTAATAAGCTGACACATTTTAACCAGTGACTTTAGACAAGGGCATAACGGACTCACGACAGTGGGGAGGCTGACTTGGAAGACGAGGGGAGCACACCTAGAGGCTGGGACACGTAGGAGTCTGGCTCGTGCAGAAATCTGGGTGAGAAATGATGAAAGCTCAAAATAAGGCAGTGATTAGAGCAAGGGGCAGGCTCGGAAGAGATGATGTGAGAGGTACTGCTGAGGTGACCAGGTGACCAACTCTGTGGGGCAGAGGTGAATGGGAGATGCCAGGTTTCAGCCACTGGGTGCTGGTCCTTGAAAGTGGACCCCTGGGGCAAGCACAGGTTCAAGGTGAGGAGATGGGGGGAAATGGCGACTTGGGTTTTGAGGATGCTAACTTTCCAGGGGGGAGTGTTTTGTAGGAAGTTAGAGCTGAGGGATTGGAGCTCAGAGCAAGTCTAGGGGGGCTTAGAATTCAGGAGTTACAAGCCCAAAGGAATTCCAAGAAGAGAGGGGAATTGTCAGGATGAAAGAATGGCAAATACTATTATAAGCAAGAAATACAGCAACAGGATAAATAATGGCATCATTATTTCATTTGCAAACAGAGAGCTGACAGGCATGAAGGGTGGTGAAAGGAAGATGCGTGGACTCTCTCCAGAATACATGTGATGAATTTCTCCCTCCTTTTCGACCTCTTCATCCCCAACAGACTTCGTACAGTCAAAATAAATATTTCCACAAGACTTCTTTGACGTATAATATCACCTTCATCTTACTTGGAGATTGAAGAAAGCCTAAAGTTTCCTGTAAGATCACATTAGATTCACCATGAAAAGAGGAATTATCACAGGAATTTTTTTATATGTTAGAAACATGGGAGGGACTTCCCTAGTGGTCCAGTGGTTAAGACTCTGCACTTCCGCCACGGTGGGGCGCAGGTTCGATCCCTGGTAGGGGAACTAAGATCCCGCATGCCGTGCAGCATGGCCAAAAAAAAAGAAAGAAAGACCAGTGATGTGCAAGGAATTCAATTCAGCAGGAGCCTAACTTTGTATTTGATAACATAAGGTAGTTGGGTAGCAGTGAGATGATTATTTATCACTACAGATAATTATTTATTTATTTTTTAAAATTTTATTTATTTATTTACTATTTTATTTTTGCTGTGTTGGGTCTTCGTTTCTGTGCGAGGGCTTTCTCTAGTTGTGGCAAGCGGGGGTCACTCACTATCGCGGCCTCTTCCGTTGCGGAGCACAGTCTCCAGACGCACAGGCTCAGTGGCCATGGCTCACGGGCCCAGCCGCTCTGCGGCATATGGGATCCTCCCAGACCAGGGCTCGAACCCGTGTCCCCTGCATTGGCAGGCAGATTCTCAACCACTGCGCCACCAGGGAAACCCACTACAGATAATTATTGATTGGTATAAAGATTATAAGACAACTTAAAATTTTTTTTAACTTTTTATTTTATATTGGAGTACAGTTGATTAGCAGTGTTGTGTTAGTTTCAGGTGTACAGCAAAGTGATTCAGTGATACATACACATGTATCTATTCTTTTTCAAATTATTTTCCCGTTGAGGTTGTTACAGAATATTGAGCAGCGTTCCCTGTGCTCTACAGTAGGCCCTTGTTGGTTAACCATTTTAAATATAGCAGTGTGTACCTGTCAGCTTTAAGCCATCCGTCATGCCAACTTATAGAGAATTATTTTATCCTATAGTACAAGTAATTGTGTAGCCAAATTAATCCTCCTGTTTTAAAACAAACTTAAAAAAGATTTTGGTGGATAAAATAACATACACTCTGTTTTGCTTCTCGTAGCTTCCACGAGGCATTTGCTGAAGGAGCATTGTTTCCTGTATTTGGGTGAGCTCTTGACAGCAGCGCCTTACTTATAAGAAAGAAAATACAAATTAATTTCAGGTTCCATCTACGTATAAAGGAAAATGTCAGGAGCAGAAGAAGCCATGTTCGAGAGAAGTCATAAAACTTAAAAGGAATACAAAGAAAAGAGTTCCAAGGTGTTCTGTGCTATAGTTTTTTAGCCTCAAGAAATGCAGTGGGATATGGTGAATTACTGATTGTATTCTCCCTTAAAAAATACTCGGCAATGGATCTAGTTTTTTCTTTTTAATTTAGAGTTTAGTGATATAATTAGTGAAATAAAGAAAGAAGCATTTCTCTTTTGAGGAATAAGGAAGAGAAGTTTTGAGATCTCTGGATATGAAGTGGCTACGAAGGAGAGAAGGATGTTTTCTGTGACAAGTTGGGGGTGGACTTTTCCTGTGCCGGCATCACATTGGGTAGTTGGTGTCTGAAGAACCTTTAGCCCACAGTCAGGCAGGTAGGAAACCGATACTCTGTGGCGATGTGCAATTCTCTCAGCATTCCTGCACCTCTGATTATTTGTTTGGGGACATAGGGTGTATAGCTAGGAAAGAAGAGAATCTAGAATGCCAGCATTTCTGAAAGACATTGTCATAGAATCGTCCCTTAGGGAAAATGCTGTAAGCTTGTTGAGGGCAACACCCTCTCCCCCAGCATCCTCCTGCCTTCCTCCTACTGAAGCCTTTTGAATTCACCTGATCATGACTTGTGGGAACTAATCACCATTACTAGGTTTTCTTTCCTTTAATTTGAAAGGTGTTAAGAAGTCTTTATTTATTGTACTGATTGCCACCGCAAGTGAAAACAGCTTTTCCAAGAGCTTTTGTTTTTCAGTTCCCAGGTACCTAGTCATTCTAGGAATGGGATAAAAAGAGGACCATAGTTTATCGCTTCTCTGGAGAGGGAGAAAGAGTTCACTCTTAAGGGCATCTTATAACCTTAGTATTAAGATGATCTTATGTAAGATGTGTGGGTGGGAGATAGGGCATTGTGGCAATAACCAGGACATTCTCCGCCCACATCTGACTCCCTGTTTTGAAAGAGATTATTTTTGGCTTAAGACGGATCTTGTGGACACACTCATTCTAAGTCTTATTTCCTTCAGAGCCCCCTTATGTTGTTTTAGTCAAAACAAATCAAAGTATGTGGTTTCAGTATCTGTTAGTTCAGTGTCTAATTACAATAACAGGAGATGGCTGTGTCCGCATCACGGCCAAGTTCATCAGCAGGGAAGAGGAAAGCTGATTATCTTTCTCAGCAGAGGATAGGGCAGTACTGTGGGAATTCCAGGCAAATAGGATCAAATTGGGGTGGGGAGAGGTAAAAAGGAAATGAGAAGGGGTGATTTCAACTCTCTGGAGTGAAGATTTGCTGTTCTTTTTATCTGTTTTCTGTAAGAAGGACTCAGTCCCCCCACCAGCCCCCAGAACATTAAATGAAGGTTTCCCGTGGTTCCATAGTGGCAGCCCTTCTGGGGCATTTGGCCACGTTTGGCTGTCTGCTTCCTGCAGCGATGTCAGCTATACAAAACAATAGGAGCGTCCTTTTATTTCTCTCATTGTGTTTATTACTCTAAATTTTCCCTCTCAACTAAGGTCTTTGTTCTGAGCATGTCAAGAAAAACATAGCCTTTCCATTTATCTACTTAGATTTTTTGAAGCAGGCGTGCAGTGGTTTCTCTCAAAACTCTTATCTCTTAGTTCCAGGGATTAGAACTGTTGCCAGTGATTAAGAAGATTAACTTTACAGCTAGGAATTGTTCAGGCTGATGTCAGTTAGAATAACTTTACAGTTCTCTCCTCAGTGAGTGTTGATTCACTCTGAAGACCAGGTTTGACCAAGATGTACATAGTTGCTGAGAATGCAACTCAAACTTGGTTCCTCAATAGATTTTCCCACTGTGGCAAATCTTAAGGCTAAAGGAAAATAAATGGTGCTGAGATGGAAATTTCTCCTTGTTTCACTTGTAATCTGATTTCCTCAGAGCTTTAGGTGGGAAGAACATTGGCAAGAGCAGTAAGCTCTTGAGATTTTCTTTTCTTTTCTTCTTCTTTTTTTAAAACCCAATATTCGGCATTCATGTGCCAGACACAGCACTGATCTTAATGCTTTGCCAATATTAATTCCTTTAACCTCATAATACATAAGTATGTACTATTCTTATCTTTATTCTACCAATGAGGAAACTGAGGCACAGAACTGGAAAGTGTGGAGCTTGGGTTCAACCCAGGCGGTCTGGCCTCCGAGCCTATACACACTGGTAACATGCTGCCTCTTTATCCTTTAGCAGCTGGGAAATATGGCAGGAAAATCTCCTTGGAGAAGTATGAAATGAAGGAAGAACAACTCCTAATGTTGAGATGTATAATTTCAATATAATTTGATGCTAAAATTTTTCTCATTTCCATTGGGATTTCTGTTTTGAATGAGGAGTTATTTAGCAGTCTCCCCGGCGACTCAGAAACTGGATAACAGCTCTGACTGATTCAGGTGAAGAACACAATGAAAATGAAATTGTTCATCATCTTATTGTCCTTACAGTCCATTTTTTTCTTGCTAAATTATTGAAGACCATTGTTTGCCTGAAACCATGGCAAGTAGAAAAAGCCTTCTGATTGAACAATAATGAGTGCCTTGGGGCTTCCCTGGTGGCGCAGTGGTTGAGAGTCCGCCTGCCGATGCAGGGGACACGGTTCGTGCCCCGGTCTGGGAAGATCCCACATGCCGCGGAGCGGCTGGGCCCGTGAGCCATGTCCGCTGAGCCTGCGCGTCCGGAGCCTGTGCTCCGCAATGGGAGAGGCCACAACAGTGAGAGGCCCGCATACCGCAAAAAAAAAAAAAAATGAGTGCCTTGAGTTTGAATCCCAGCTCTGCCACTCACTAGACGTTACCTTGTGAAAGTTAGATGACCTCTCGATGCCTCAGTTTCCTCATCTGCTAATTGGGGGTAATAGTTCCTACTTCATAAGATTATTAGAATTAAATGAGTTAAAAATATGAAAAGTGGGACTTCCCAGGTGGTGCAGTGGTTAAGAATCCGCCTGCCAATGCAGGGGACATGGGTTTGAGCCCTGGTCCGGGAAGATCCCACATGCCGTGGAGCAACTAAGCCTGTACACCACAACTCTAGAGCCCGCATGCCACAACTGCTGAAACCTGCGTGCCAAGAGCCTGTGCTCTGCAACAAGAGAAGCCACTGCAATGAGAAGCCCGTGCACCGCAACGGAAAGTAGCCCACGCTCGCTGCAACTAGAGAAAGCCTGTGCACAGCAACGAAGACCCAATGCAGCCAAAATTAATTAATTAATTAATTTTTTTAAAATATGAAAAATGCTTAGAATAGTGTTTGGCATGTAGTAAATGCTCAATTAATATTATCTGTTGTTATTCTAACAGTGGAGTTTGCAGCTGCATTTCAATATTATTTCGCGTTACTTGTGTTTCTACTGTAAACTAATTTAAGGAGAAGCTTTTGAGGTATAGAATAATAGTTTGCGAACATTCCCGAGCTAATTTTTGAGTCTAGCATAAACCATAACACAACTTAGCCAAAACGATCACCAACTTTATACTTCCCGTCTCTCAGAAATTTTTATTTAATAGTGTTTTTATGTATGGAACTAAATTGCCATTTAAAAACAAAAACCAAACATACTTATCCCACATCTTATTGTCTCATGAAGTGGAAGAATCGAACCAAAGAAATCTGTGTTTAATATTATCAGATCCTGAGAAGGAAGCAGTGCTCTTTTACGTATATGAGAATAAGAGATCTTTCTCATTAGGGAACAAAATATTGGAATAATTTAGTCAGAAAGAGAAGTATGTTAAGAACAAACAAACTACCTCTGCTGTATGGGCATGATTCCAAGTGGACAGCAGTAGAATGTGGGCCCAAGGAAGGACTTGTCACGAAGTTTCTCCACATCTCAGCTTCATCATCAGCTGATTTATTCTTCTGCCTCATACTGTGTTGCTGTGAGATCACATGAACTGGTGGTTGAAAGCTCTCTGGATGAAATGCCTAAAAACAGATACTCTAATTCTGCATCATCATCCTTGCTGTGATACCTTGAAGCCTGGCCAGAAACTTGGTGGAAATTAAGTCATATAGTAGCTTATAGTGGGGATCAGAGGAGTATGTCCGCTCTCTGTTTCCCTAATGGAAAATAAGTAATCCCTCTTCTTGGGCAAGAAAGGAGGCAGGCAAGTGCATACCATGTTCATACTGAGCCTTTTCTAAAATTGACCAAAGGATTTAACTCAAAGTGGGATTTGCACATTTGTGATATTCCTTTCATGCTGTCCTCAGGTTATCTGAATACCTGGTGGGTTGGGACAGGGAGTGGAAGTTGAGGGTAAAATTAGCGGTGAACCCGTGTCTTCAGGGAAGGCAACCCGGAGGATGAAACCACTTCTTCCTGTAAGACAGCTGTTTTCTAGAGTAGCCATCTCCAAGCCATCAGTTAAAGACAGTTTTTTTGAGTATATACCCTTAATATATGTGTTCATTTATTGATACATAGCCGTACTACTGAACATCCATCTAGTATATATTTAACAATTATAAAAACATGTTAAGGATTTAAAATATAATATAAAGACAATAAAGATGAAAAGGCAACATTTTAAAATATAACAGCTAACAGTTACATGGTGTTGATTATATGCCAGCCATTGTTCTGTGTGTTTTTCATGCAGTAACCCATTTACTGTCTTGCGAAGAGCAGAGACTTCTTGTTTCCATTAGCTTATATCTCAAGGCACAGTTCATCATTAACAGTAGCAAGTATAATTCCATATTTCAACTGTCTCCTTGAGCACATCAGATACTTTTGGCTAGAATGGTTATTATTATTGTCAGATATGACTAGTTGTCATTGCTTGGAGTGGGAAGTGCCAGGTGTGACATGTTCTTTTTTGCTCATGTTTTCTATCAGCAGTTTCTTTGCAGGGATTCTTAGAAACCTGTGCTCTATTTTGTGAGGGATAATTGAGTTAAAAACTTCATAATATAATGTGCAAGACCACTCCATTGGGAGCACATGTACCCAGGAATAGGTCGCAATAAGCCAGAGCTAACAGAAGCGCCAGGGCACCAATGCTCCATCATGTCCTGGAGACCTACCGACCCCGTGAGGGTGCCAGTGTCAGCCTGTATGAGAAATACTAGCCAAGGTTAATTTTCTTCTTCCACATTAAGTGAAACCCTATGAAAGAATTTCTAATTCTAACGTTCTCTTACACGCGGACTGAGCGTTTTAAGCTCCCCCTCGACTTTGCGTGCTCTCTTGTGGAAAGGGCTCATCTGGAAGGGAGAGCGGTGAAGCGGGCTTGCAAACTGTGAGCGCTTGTGCGGTGGGTATGAGATGCAAAGCCTGGTTTCTTTGAGCTGGTAGCAGTGTGTCAAACCTCATTCTTCGATATTCTTTGTGTTTCCTACCTGACATCTCAACACCTCTGTCGGGCTCCACAGGAAACACTTGAGGTTTTCTCTAGAATCTCCCCTTCTTTGTCAGCATGCTGGAAGAGGGGCTGCCTCATTGTCTCCTACATGGCTCACGAAGGCTGTTTTGCCTGTGGGTCCCCCAGAGCTGAGGGGCATGTGATGTGGCTCCTGTTTCAATAGGGCTAAAACCGAGGCTCTGGCTTTTCGACGTCCTTGCTTAGCTGTGCTGGAGTTACAACTGAAGCTGCATGGACACAAGCTGCTTGCCTTCGAACTTATTTTAGCTTATTGTTCGGTGGATACATTTCTATTTGGTGCAATCTTATACTTCTTGAAAGGCCCAAGGAACCCTTCTCACTTAAAACTTACTAAGTTCTGGCATGATATATGATCATGAAAATGGGAAAAAGAAAATAAGCAATATGATTAAAAAGCAGTTTCTAGAACTTTAGAGAAAGGAGGATATAACATTGAGCCTACTTTAGTGAAATCCTAAAAGAGAAACTATGAACTTTAAACTCCCAATTTGTTACCTTCTGGAATATTCCTTAGTCTTATTGGAGATGTATTCCTGAAAAGGGGTGGGAATGTGTGTGTATTATAAATTACGTAGAAGGCTATCTTTTTTTTTTTTGTAAAGGAAATAACTTAGAATGCAACTGGAAAACTTTTTTTTTTTAAATTTTCATTTATTTATTTATTTTTATTTTTGGCTGCCTTGGGTCTTTGTTGCTGTGCGTGGGCTCTTCTCTAGTTGCGGCCAGCGGGGGCTACTCTTTGTTGCGGTTCCCGGGCTTCTCATTGGGTGGCTTCTCTTGTTGCAGAGCATGGGCTCTAGGCACACGGGCTTCAGTAGTTGTGGCACGTGGGCTCAGTAGTTGTGACTCGTAGGCTCCAGAGTGCAGGCTCAGTAGTTGAGGCTCACGGGCTCTAGAGCGCAGGCTCAGTAGTTGTGGCACATGGGCTTAGTTGCTCCGCAGCATGTGGGATCTTCCCGGACCAGGGCTCGAACCCGTGTCCCCTGCACTGGCAGGCGGATTCTTAACCACTGCGCCACCAGGGAAGTCCCAAAATTCTTATTTCTTAAACTGCTATATTGCTTTGAAAAAATAAATATGAATGAAAAAATACATTTTCTCCCTTCCTTTCTTTGTATATTTAGTAGTTATTGAGCTTTTTAGTAGCTACTGAGTAGTTCTATACCAGGGACGCCCTGGAATGCCATAGTGAATGAGACACACGTGAGTGTCCGAGTAGGCGGATACAGACACGTCTGGCAATTCCACACCAGTGGGATAAACACTGTTGTAGGGGATGTACAGGGGCTGAGGTGGTCCAGGCAGGCTTGGTGGAGAGGTGATGCTTCCACTGAAAACTGAAGGATAAGCAGTTCTCCAAGCGGAGGGCCAAAGATGAAGGCAGAAGAAAAACATGACACTTATAGTGTTACAGGTGAGGCGGAGTTAGAAGAGAGAGGACGAGAACATTCCTGACCACTGACAGGAGCAAGAGAGGAGCAGCAACTAGATCATGCAGAACCCGTGAGCCCATGTGAGCATCTAGAAGACGGAAAAGTACTTTAAGAGCAGTAGGGGGTGACTGAAGGTTCTATGCCATGACGGAATACAGGTGTATTTGCAATGAAATTGCAGATTTGCGATGCTTTAAAAGCACTGCGTTCATGTAACTTGGAATTTTTCAGTCCTCCCTCGTAGATTCTCAGCCCCAACCCCAGCTGCCTTATTCCCAGCTCAGACCCCTGACATCAGTGTAGTCCCTTGATGCTGGTGTGACATTGAGGAGGTGTTCATTCCTCAAGTTTGTCGGATCTGACTTTATGCCTCAAACCATGCACTCTTATCTGAAAGCAGCTGATGGCACCGTTTCGAGTAAAGAAGAGGGTGAGGGAGAATCGGGCCCTCGTATCCATTTCAGAATAAATGTACGGCACGTCCTGTTTGATCATGATACTTTCAAAAGTAGATCTGAATTCTCTGTTAATGTCTCGGTCCCATTTCAAACACCATATGCTCACCCCAACCTCATATTTTTCCTTGAAATGTCTCATGAAGTCCTCTCTCCTGGCCCAGTGGTACTACCCTGACCTAGGCCCTCTTTGCCTCAGGGCAGACCTCTGTGAGCCCCTTAAATTCTGGTGCTTCCTTTTCGCGGTGCACCTGTGGAACGCGTCCGCATCAGTGCTCCCTCGGCCCGGCTCTCAGCACTTTCAGGGGCAGAGGCATCTCATTACTCCTCATGCCCCAAGGCAGCCAACTGGGGCTCCTGGTCTGCCTTGCTGGACTCCAGAACCTCACCCGGACCTGAGCCTAGCCCTCAAGGTCGGCCTTAATCAGGTCACTGTCCACATGGGCCTCCATATATATATATATATATATTTCTCTTTTCACCTACATTGCCTATTAGTAGCTCCCTTTTCGCAGAATATTGATTCTTTCAATCCACCGTTGCCCAAGCACGTGGACAGACAGTCACAGACAATATGATGAATGCTGCAGTCAGCGTGGGCACGGGGCAGTGGGAGCTTCCAGGAGGAGGTGACAGTTAAGGTGATTACTAAAAGACAGGTCGGGGGGAGGCGGAGCGGGAGGGATAGTCGTGGTCTGCTGTGAGCTGCAAGCATTGTAGTTTTGTGTGGGTGGGATTTGGGGTAAGAGGTGGAATGTGGAGAGAGAATCAGAGCCTGCAAACCCGGGCTCATAGCCTGGAGTCAGCCTGCAGGGCAGGTTGTTAGGCTGGTAAAAGACAGTGATCAGATTTTGTGTTTTTTTGAAAAACTCAGGTTCCAGAGTGTAGAAGTGCATTCCTGAGCCAGGTGTCCATCAGGGCAAGCTTTCCCTCCAGCGCTGGGTGGAGTGTGGGGGGTGATAGAGCGTGGACTCTGATCCCAGCTGCATCGTTTAAGAGATGGTAACCTGGATTGGTTACCCTCTCCGTCCCTCATTTTCCTCCTGTAAAACGGGGATAGTAACCACACCTCATAGGGTGGTTATTCATAGGAATGTAGTAAGGATTAAATGAGCGAATATTTGTGAAGCATTTAGAATATCGCCTGTCAAATGATGGGAAGGGTGCTCTAGGCCCGTAACTGGCTGTGTCTGTGCCTTTGTGGTCTTTTAGACTCTAATAGCTGAGCTGGCATCTGAGTGTGTGGTGAGAGCCCGCTTTGTCGTTATTTCCCCACGCAGTGTGTCACTCACTTAAAGTTTCTGCCATAGGAGGACAGTGAAGATTTTGAAATCTCTTGATGGGCTTGGTTTTATCTAGTTCCAAGGCTTTCAAAATTTTACTTTAAACTGTCAAATTCTTTTATCCAAAGTCTTTTGCAAAACCTTGATGTTTATAACTGATGAAACTGTGCTGCTCTGGTTGGAATAATAGTCATAGGGGCTCATCACTTCAGCAGCCACTAACCTTCCTCTTTCCTAAGGTACCTGTTCAGAACTAAGGAACACAGTTTGGATACCACTGGTCTGGTCAGTTTAGGGAGATGTAAGTGACTCATCCAAGGTCATACAGTGAACCCATGGCAGATTTGGGACTAGAATGTAGGTCTCCTGATGGCTTAGCAGCCCCCTTTCCTTTAGACCAGGGGTTCTCAACTGTGACTGCTTGTTAGAACCCCCTGGGAAGCGTTAAAGAAGACGAATGGTGGGGCGCCACCTTCAGAGACACTGCTTTTAACGAGTCTGGGCTTGGCCCCTGCATCAACCTGTGCTGGATTTTTTCAGCCTACACTTGATTTGTGGAAAGAAACTTGCTTTGTGGAAAAAATTATGTCTTACAAGTTTTAGCTGTGAAAATTATTAATTGCATTTAAAAAATTTGCTGTCCCAGACTTTATAGCACCGTGCAGAGGTGTTCTCAAAAGGAGAATGTTGAGCCCTTCTGAGCCCCACGTCAGAAGTCCCTCAACCGAGCTGCCTCGTGACTGTTTAAAAATTCCCCAGATATTTTGTCAGCTGGTGGTGGTTTCGGTAGCTGCAGAATGCTCTGCGTTGTTGAAGGAAATGGTTGGATTACTTGTCAGAAAAATTACAGAGTTGCTTTTTTAAAATGTAGCATTCCATGGCGGTGTGGCTCGTTATTTCATGGGGCTTGATCTTCTTTGATTCAAATCACGACTCTGGAAACATGATAAAGTTTGGTGTCATAGAATCTGTGCCCAGACACGGACATGACTGCTGCTCTCCCATCCCTCGCCTGCCCCTGCTGCAGCTTCCTCAGAGGTGTTTGCTGGGTTTTAATTTAATCAGGTATAGAAGGACTGTGTGCATAGGTTTCACTCAGCTGGCCGTGGGCCCTTTGGGGAATTGGATGTGATGAGCAAGGAATCCTTTCCTTTTGCCACTTTTCCCTATTTGTGGGGATGTAATATGGCAATATGTACTTTACTAATGCAGCAAGTAACAGGAGCTAGCGGTGGGGTTGGCAATCCTTGCAAAGTAGTGATGAGCATAAATGATAATTCAAAATGTGCAGACGGACAATGCTATTTCTATTGGCGACCAAGTCACAGATACTGCTAATACCGCTGTGCGGTGTTGCCTTACATTCACAATATGGGGAAATGACAAATTTCAGAGGTCTGTGGAAATAAAGATGCATTCATGTGAATTCTATCCACAGATGCCCTAAATTAAGAACGTTTTCTTGGGGGCTCAGGTTTATTCCCAGTGGATATCCACTTCTACCTACTTCAGATTCTTTTCTGTGCTTGTGCCTTACTTATGTGGGCTCCTTCTTCCTGCCACGTATGCCCCAAGTCCCAGGATACTATGTACCCATGCTTCTCCACGTGCCCAGCTCTTTTTACAGAATCTCACAACAGTGGCTCATCGAAATGTCATGAAGCCCATATGACAGCTTGTCCAGGGCCTGTGCAGCATTCCGAGCCAGACCTCAAGGGCTCAGGCTCCTTCTGACCTCCTGCCCCACACCCTGGGCTGCAGCTTTCAGCCTTTTTGGCAAGAGGGTTATGCTACCTCCAGGAGTTACTACTGTGACCCAGGCAGGAAGAAAGGGGGAAGGATAAAGGGGAAACGACCAGGCCCATTGATTTGTCCTTTTTGTCAAGAAATCTGTAAGTTTCCTGGAAGTGTCCACCCAGGACACTTCTTCTTGCAGCTCATTGCCCAGAGTGAGGCTGTGTGACCCACAGAGCTGCAAGGGAGTCTGGGATGTATTTTTAGTGGATATGTTGCTGGCCCAAACAGAATCAGTAGCGAGGAGGAAGGGAGGGTAGACCCTGGATGAGCATCTACCAGAATCAGCCCCATCACCTGAGCCTCCTGGTGCTTTCCTCTCCTGGGCTGCCATATCACCTCTCAATCCATCCAAATTCTACTTGTCCTGTCTTCAAGGTCCACCTCTCCCCCACTTCCCCAGCCCACACTGGTCTATCCTTCTTAAACATTGAACTTGCAGGATTAGCAGAGGCATCAGAGTCTTCTAAAGAAGTTCCCTCACCCCCGCCATTTTGGTGAAGAACTGAAGCCCAGAAAATAACTTACCTGAGATCATATTGTAATGGTAATGATAGCAGTGCCCCCAACGCCACACACGCACACGCATGCACATACACACGCGCACACCATGCACACGCACGCACACGCGCACACAGCGGTGCACACACGCACACACACACACACACACGCCCAGTTGCTCCAAATGTGTTACTTAGCTACTGACTAGGCATAAATTACCACTTAACCTTCCCAGTACCCCTCTGCCATAAGGTAGCTATCACCTGCCTTTTAGTTCCTAGGAGACCATGGCACAGAGGTGTTAAGCAACAGGGACGTCCAGCTCTAGAGTGACCCAGACAGGGTCCAGGGCCTGGACTGCCTTCCTGTCCTTGCTCTCTCTCCCACTCAGCTGATTGGTACTGAAGATGCCATTTGAGTCCTGGTCTTCTAATCCTTCGGTCATTGTTTTTTCCACTTAACTTTCCTCTGAGATAATGTGCTTGTTCCTTCTCTTTATGGTGCTTTTAGTCATTCATAAGTGTTTCTTCCTGCCTGGATTTGATTGTCTTATTAGGGTGGTATTTACCTCCTAACTGACATCTTCACTTTCACCCTTTATTCCGTCCTAATCCTCACAGCGTAGCTTGAATGACCTTTTTTTTTTTTACTCTTCATTGGAGTATAATTGCTTCACAATACTGTGTTAGCTTCTGTTGTGCAACAAAGTGAATCAGCCATATGCATACATATATCCCCATATCCCCTCCCACTTGAGCCTCCCTCCCACCCTCCCTATCCCACCCCTCTAGGTGGTCACAAAGCACTGAGCTGATCTCCCTGTGCTATGCGGCTACTTCCCACTAGCTATCTATTTGACATTCAGTAGTGTATATATGTCAATGCTACTCTCACTTTGCCCCAGCTTCCCCCTCCCACCCCGTGTCCTCAAGTCCATTTTCTATGTCTACCTCTTTATTCCTGCCCTGCAACTAGGTTCATCAGTACCTTTTTTTTTTTTTTTTTTTTAGATTCCATATATAACTGTTAGTATACGGAATTTGTTTTCCTCTTTCTGACTTACTTCACTCTGTATGACAGACTCTAGGTCCATCCACCTCACTACAAATAACTCAGTTTCCTTTCCTTTTATGGTTGAGCAATATTCCATTGTATATATGTACCACATCTTCTTTATCCATTCATCTGTCGATGGACACTTAGGTTGCTTCCATGTCCTGGCTGTTGTAAATAGAGCTGCAAGGAACATTGTGGTACATGACTCTTGTTTGTTTGTTTGTTTGTTTTTGTGGTACGCGGGCCTCTCACTGTTGTGGCCTCTCCCGTTGTGGAGCACAGGCTCCGGACGCGCAGGCTCAGCGGCCATGGCTCACGGGCCCAGCCGCTCCGCGACATGTGGGATCTTCCTGGACCGGGGCACAAACCCATGTCCCCTGCATCGGCAGGCGGACTCTCAACCACTGTGCCACCAGGGAAGCCCGGTACATGACTCTTTTTGAATTACGATTTTCTCAGGGTATATGCCCAGTAGTGGGATTGCTGGATCATATGGTATTTCTAGTTTTAGTTTTTTAAGGAACCTCCATACTGTTCTCCATAGTGGCTGTATCAATTTACATTCCCACCAACAGTGCAGGAGGGTTCCCTTTTCAGCACACCCTTTCCAGCATTTATTGTTTATACATTTTTTGATAATGGCCATTCTGACCATTTTCATTGTAGCTTTGATTTGCATTTCTCTGATAATTAGTGATGTTGAGCATCTTTTCATGTGCCTCTTGGCCATCTGTATGTCTTCTCTGGTGAAATGTCTATTTAGGTCCTCTGTCCATTTTTTAATTGAATTGTTTGTTTTTTTTGGTATTGAGCTCGCTCCGTGAGTTGTTTGTATATTTTGGAGATTAACCCTTTGTCTGTTGTTTAATTTGCAAATATTTTCTCCCATTCTGAGGGTTGTCTTTTCGTCTTGTTTATGGTTTCCTTTGCTGTGCAAAAGCTTTAAAGTTAATTAGGTCCCATTTGTTTATTTTCATTTTTATTTCCATTACTCTGGGAGATGGGTCAGAAAAGATCTTGCTGTGGTTTATGTCAAAGAGTGTTTTTCCTGTGTTTTCCTCTAAGAGTTTTATAGTGTCCTGTCTTATATTTAGGTCTTTAATCCATTTTGAGTTTATTCTGTGTATGGTGTTAGGGAGTGTTCTAATTTCATCCTTTTACATGTAGCTGTCCAGTTTTCCCAGCACCACTTATTAAAGAGACTGTCTTTTCTCCATTGTTCCTGCCTCCGTTGTCATAATTAGGTGACCATATGTGCGTGGGTTTATCTCTGGGCTTTCTATCCCGTACCATTGATCTATATTTCTGTTTTTGTGCCACTACCATAGTGTCTTGATTACTGTAACTTTGTAATATAGTTTGAAGTCAGCGAGCTTGATTTGTCCAGCTCCATTTTTCTTGCTCAAGTTTGCTTTGGCTATTTGAGGTCTTTTGTGTTTCCATACGAATTGTAAAATTTTTGTTCTAATTCTGTGAAGAACGCCATTGGTAGTTTGATAGGGATTGCATTGAATCTGTAGATTGCTTTGGGTAGTATAGTCATTTTCACAATATTGATTCTTCCAGTCAAAGAGCATGGTATATTTCTCCATCTGTTTGTGTCATCTTTGATGTATTTCATCAGTGTTTTATAATTTTCTGAGTACAGGTCTTTCTCCTCCTTAGGTAGGTTTATTCCTAGGTATTTTATTCTTTTTGTTGCGATGGCAAATGGGATTGTTTCATTAATTTCTCTTTCTGATTTTTCCTTGTTAGTGTATAGGAATGCCAGAGATTTCTGTGCATTAATTTTGTATCCTGCAACCTTACCAAATTCATTGATTAGTTCTAGTAGTTTTTTGGTTGCATCTTTAGGATTTTCTGTGTATAGTATCATGTCATCTGCAAACAGTGACAGTTTTACTTTTTCTGTTCCAATTTGTATTCCTTTTATTTCTTTTTCTTCTCTGATTGCTGTGGCTAGGACTTCCAAAACTATGTTGGATAAGAGTGGCGAGAGTGGATGTCCTTGTCTTGTTCCTGATATTAGTGGAAATGCTTTCAGTTTTTCACCATTGAGAATGATGCTTGTTGTGGGTTTGTCACATATGGTCTTTATTATGTTGAGGTAGGTTCCCTCTATGCCCATTTTCTGGAGAGTTTTTATCATAAATGGGTGTTGAATTTTGTCAAAAGCTTTTTCTGCATCCTTTGAGATGATCATATGGTTTTTATTCCTTAATTTGTTAACATGGTATATCACATTGATTGATTTGTGCATATTGAAGAATCTTTGCATCCCTGGGATGAATCCCACTTGATCATGGTGTATGATTCTTTTAATATATTGTTGGATTCTGTTTGCAAGTATTTTATTCAGGATTTTGGCATCTATGTTCATAAGTGATATTGGTCTATAATTTTCTTTTTTTGTGTGATATCTTTATCTGGTTTTATTATCAGGGTGGTGGTGGCTTTGTAGAATGAATTTGGGAGTGTTCCTCCCTCTGCAGTTTTTTGGAAGAGTTTGAGAAGGATCGGTGTTAGCTCTTCTCTAAATGTTTGTTAGAATTCGCCTGTGAAGCCATCTGGTCCTGGACCTTTGTTTGTTGGAAGATGTTTACTTACAGTTTCAATTTCATTACTTGTGATAGGTCTGTTTATATTTTCTAATTTTTCCTAGTTCCATCTTGGAAAATTGTACCTTTCAAAGAATTTGTCCATTTGTTCGTGGTTGTCCATTTTATTGGCATATAGTTGTTTGTAGTAGTCTCTTATAATCCTTTGTATTTCTGTGGTGTCAGTTGTGATGTCTCCTTTTTCATTTCTAATTTTATTGGTTTATGTCCTCTCCCTTTTTTTCTTGATGAGTCTGGGTAAGGGTTTGTCAATTTTGTTTATTTTCTCAAAGAACCAGCTTTTAGTATTATTGATCTTTGCTATTGTTTTCTTCATTTCTATTTTGTTTATTTCTGCTCTGATCTTAATGATTTATTTCCTTCTAACTTTGGGTTTTCTTTGTTCTCTTTCTCTAGTTGCTTTAGGTGTAGTGTTAGATTGTTTATTTGAGATTTTTCTTGTTTCTTGAGGTGAGATTGAATTGCTATAGCTTCCATCTTAGAACTGCTTTTGCTGCATCCCATAGGTTTTAGGTCATTGAGTTCTCGTTGTCATTTGTTTCTATGTATTTTTTTATTTCTTCTTTGATTTCTTCAGTGATCTCTTGGTTATTTAGTAGTGCACTGTTTAGGCTCCATGTATTTGTGGTTTTTACAGTTTTTTTCCTATAACTGATTTCCAGTCTCATAGCGTTGTGGTCAGAAAAGATGCTGGATATGATTTCAATTTTCTTAAATTTTCTGAGGCTTGATTTGTGACCCAAGATGTGATCTATCCTGGAGAATGTTCCATGTGCGCTTGAGAAGAAAGTGTACTCTGCCACTTTTGGGTGGAATATTCTATAAATATCAATTAAATCTGTCTGGTCTATTGTGTCATTTAAAGCTTGTGTTTCCTTGTTTATTTTCTGTTTGGATGATCTGTCCATTGGTGTAAGTGGGGTGTTAATATCCCCTACTATTATTGTGTTACTGTTGATTCCCCCTTTCATGGTTGTTAGCATTTGCCTTATGTATTGCGGTGCTCCTATGTTGGGTGCATAAACATTTATAATTGTTATATCTTCTTCTTGGATTGATCCCTTGATCACTGTGTAGTGTCCTCCCTTATCTCTTGCAACAGTCTTTATTTTAAAGTCTATTTTATCTGATACAAGTATTGCTACTCCAGCTTTCTTTTGATTTCCATTTGCATGGAATATCTTTTTCCATCTCTTCCCTTTCAGTCTGTATGTGTCCCTAGGTCTGAAGTGGGTTTCTTGTAGACAGCATATATATGGGTCTTGTTTTTGTGTCCATTCAGCCAGTCTGTGTCTTTTGGTTGGGGCATTTAATCCATTTACATTCAAGGTATGTATGTTCATATTACCATTTTCTTAATTGTTTTGGGGTTTTTTTTGTGGGTCTTTTTCTTCTCTTGTGTTTCCTGCCTAGAGAAAATTCTTTAGCATTTATTGTAAGTCTGGTTTGGTGGTGCTGAATTTTCTTAGCTTTTGCTTGTCTGAAAAGCTTTTGATTTCTCCATCAAATCTGAATGAGATCCTTGCTGGGCAGAGTAATCTTGGGTGTAGGTTTTTCTCTTTCATCACTTTAAGTATATCCTGCCACTCCCTTCTGGCCTGCAGAGTTTCTGCTGAAAAATCAGCTGATAACCTTATGGGGATTCCTTTGTATGTTATTTTTTGTTTTTCCCTTGCTGCTTTTAATATTTTCTCTTTGAATTTAATTTTTGTTAGTTTGATTAATATGTGTGTTGGTGTGTTTTACCCTGTATGGGACTGTCTGTGCTTCCTGGACTTGGGTGACTATTTCTTTTGCCATGTTAGGGAAGTTTTCCACTGTAATCTGTTCAAATATTTTCTCAGACTCTTTCTTTTTCTTTTTTTTTAATTTATATTTAAATTTTTCTATACAGCAGGTTCTCAGACCCTTTTTTTCTCTTCTTCTTCTGGGACCCCTATAATTCAAATGTTGGTGCACTTAGTGTCCCATAGGTCTCTGAGATTGTCTTCAATTCTTTTCATTCTTTTTTCTTTATTCTGCTCCTCGGCAGTTATTTCCACCATTTTGTCTGCCAGGTCCCTTATTTGTTCTTCTGCCCCAGTTATTCTGTTATTGATTCCTTTTAGTGTGTTTTTCATTTCAGTTATTCTGTGGTTCATCTCTGTTTGTTTGTTCTTTAGTTCTCCTAGGTCCTTGTTAAACGTTTCTTGTATTTTCTCCATTCTATTTCCAAGATTCTGGATCATCTTTACTATCATTACTCTGAATTCTTTTTCAGGTAGATTGCGTATTTCCTCTTCATTTATTTGGTCTTATAGGTTTTTACCTTGCTCCTTCAACTGTGACATATGTTTTTGCTGTCTCTCTTTTTTTTTTTCCATTTTTTAATGAGTGGGATTGTGTTCCTATCTTACTGGTTCTTGGGCCTGAGGCTTCCAACACTGGAGTTTGTAGGCTGTTGGTTAGAGCTGGGTCCTGGTTCTGAGATGAGGACCTCTGGGAGACCTCACTCCGATGAATATTCCCTGGGGTCTTAAGTTCTCTGTTAGTCCAGTGGTTCAGACTTAGAGCTCCCACCGCAGGAGCTTTGGCCCAACCCCCGGCTCATGAACCAAGATGCTGCAAGCTGCACAGGGTGGCAAAAAAGAAAAAAAAAAAGGAGAACAATAACAAAGTAAAAAATAAAATTAGATGAGGAAACTAACAGATATGTTAGAAAAAATATAAAAATAAAAATGTAGATGAAATAACAACCAGAAGGTAAAACAGAACCACAGTAATAAGAAAGAGGAGGAGAAAAAAAAAATGAGGTGGAAAAGCTCTTGACTGTGGAGGGCGGGGCCTAAGCAAGGGAGGGATTTGGGTGGTAGGTGGGGCCTATGCTTAGGACCCACAGGGCTGGAAAAGGCCCTGGGAACTGTGGGGGGTGGGGCTTAGCCTCAACAGAAGGGGCCCAGGCTTGCCTCCTGCCTCTGGTCTCAGAGGGCAGGGGACCTCACCTGGGAGCCCAGCAGGCTTCCTGGGCTCGAGTGGGTGGGGCAGACGCCCTCCTCTCCTGCTCCTCTGGTCCCAGAGGTCCCCTCCCACCTACCTCTCCTGGTCTTCCTGGCCTCCCTCCTATGCCCCCAGGGCCTATGCGGCCTGGAGGGGCCCTGGAGGGCCGGGGGACCAGCCTAGGAGCTCAGCAGCCTCCCTGGGCCCAAGTGGGTGGGGCACACGTCCTCTGCTCCTCTCCTGCTCCTTGGGTCCCAGAGGGCCCCTCCCTACTGCCTCTCCTGTTCTCTCCCAGACTCTCTGCTATGCCCCCAGGACCAACCCGGTCCAGAGGGGACTTCTGAGGGCATAGGACCCGGCCTGAGAGCTGGGCAGACTTCCCCAGCCAGTTGGGCAGGGGAAACGCTGGCGCGCTCCGCCCTGATCCAAGCCCCTGAGGGTCCCTCCAGGCACTGGATGGTTCCCAGAACCCCCTCCCTGCTCTCAGACACACCTCAGGGGCACCAGTCCTGTCCAGCCTCCACTTCTCCTCCCCCTTCAGTCCCCCCATGTCCTACCGGTTCGATTGGGTGTTCTTCCCATCTCCTTGGGCATCAGGGTCCCCTACCAGCATCCGGCAGTTGTGGGGTGATGCGAATTCCGCGTCTTCCCACCGCCATCTTCTCACCTTTAGCTTGAATGATCTTTTAAAAATACAAATAAAAATACAAATGATCTTTTAAAAATACAAATCTTTTAAAAATACAAATCAATTTTCTAATTCCCACTTCAGTCAGATGCTTTCTGTTACTCTTTTTTTTTTTTAACTGGAAAAGGGCTCTTTATTTTTTTTAGTAATTTATTTATTTATTTTTGCTGTGTTGGGTCTTCGTTTCTGTGCGAGGGCTTTCCCCAGCTGCGGCAAGCGGGGGCCACTCTTCATCGCGGTGCGCGGGCCTCTCACTATCGCGGCCTCTCCTGTTGCGGAGCACAGGCTCCAGACGCGCAGGCTCAGTAGCTGTGGCTCACGGGCCTAGTCGCTCCGTGGCATGTGGGATCCTCCCAGACCAGGGCTCGAACCCGTGTCCCCTGCATTAGCAGGCAGACCCCCAACCACTGCACCACCAGGGAAGCCCGCTTTCTGTTACTCTTAAGCTAAAGCCAAGATCCTTCATGTGTCCTGGAAGGACTGAGTGGTCCAACTACTACCTCCTTCTCCAGTCTCATGTCATCTCCCTCCTTTCCCGCCTCTGTTCCCTATTCAGCCACATGGCCATGGTCCAGTCTCCTCTTGACCATCACACACCTTCTACCATGGAGCCTTTGCACCTGCTGTTGCTGCTGCCTGGTGTTCTCTCCTTTCCCCTCCTTATCTTGTGAATTTCCAGTGGTCCTCAGCCTGGTCCTCATGTCCTCAGGAAGCCTCCTCCAATATGCCCCCTTTGCAGGCTAGCCTCACAGCACTTTGTCACCTCACCAGAATTATGATCTTACATTTACTTGTGTGATTATTTGATCAGTGTCTGTCTCCTCCACTGGATTCTTAAAATCAGACCCTGTCTCTATATCTTTCATCTAGTCTTTCATCCCCACTGCCTACTTCTGTGCCTGTCACAGAAAGAGTGCTCAGTAAATATTTGTTGACAAAAAAAAAAAAAGACTATTTTATCTCTAAGCATCTAGCACAAAATCGAGTAAAAACAAAGTTTTAAAGGGCACAAATAGAGTAATGGCATATGTCACCCTAAGTACACAGTATCTTCCAGCATCATTCTAAGATGGACCAAAATGGTGGTTACCAGGGACTGGAGGGTGGGGGGGATAAGGAGAGATGTTGGGTAAAAGTACAAACTTGCAAGGAGTAGTTAAAAAGTCCTAGAGATATAATGCACAGTACAGTGAACATAGACAACAATATTGTGTTATAATAATCAAACTTGATAGGAGATTAGATCTTAATTATTCTAACCACAAAAAAAACACAATTATAGAGATGCTAGCTATTGCTATGATGGCAACTATATCGCAATATATAAATGTATCAAATAAGCATGTTGTATACCTTACATTTATACAATGTTATAGGTCAAATACCTTCAATTAAAAAAGTAAGATAGACCAAAAGAACTTTATATAATGACTTCAACTAAAAAAAAGAATTCAACATTTATTGTTGCAGGCTAGATAAGCCTAGTTGTCAGTAGTGGATGTTATATGCACCTTACCTATTGAATCTCAGTATTTAATATCTTATCCCTCTAGCTACACCATAATTGAGCTGCTTTTTTTTCCCCTCTCCCTATAGCTAAGATCTTAGGCATATGTGATTCAAACATGGTTTTTAAAAGTGTTCATCTTGAAATAGTCTCAAAATCAACCAGTAGGTACAAGGTCTGTGGTAGATGAGGGAACATGGGCTTGCACGTAGCTTTAGGGTAGGAAGAGGAAGCCAAGATGCTGAGTGACAGCTGGAAAACTGAGGGGAGTAGGAAACATGAAGAGGAGATTTGAATTGACTGTATCTTGTGAAGGGTGGACTAGACTGGGTGTTCAAGGGAAAAACATGTTCTACAAATTCAGGATGTAGACATAAGCAGATGGGGCAATTATCTGAGAGTGTAAAAGCCCTATGAGGGGAAAATGGGTCTACTTATCTCCCCTTGAAGAGTCTGTAAAAAAGACCTAACTTCTTCCAAAGACTCCAGGTCAAACCTGCTCGGGGGTTGCAGCAGAAGGGAGGTGAGGGGTTAGCTGTTAAAACTGTAAAGACCTACCTGTTTGCATGGAGTTTTACCTCTCACTTTTGCACATCAAATTAAAGTAGGTCTCACCCCAGCTGAGCGGGTGGTGACTTGGACTCCTGCCCTGGGTGGACAGGCAGGGACCACTTTCTCCCTGGGATGGTGGTAACAGCAGCGATGAATCTGAGGACCCTTCCCTAAGTGTTTTGCTCGGTTTTGACCGCCCGTTGTTTGCAGACAGACAACCAGATGGATGCACTGAACCTCGGAGGTGTCGCGCCCTCAGCCTGGGGGCAGTGGCCACTGCATTTCTCACTCTTCTTTGTCACCCTCCTCCCGCAGGAATCAGAAGGCGTTTCCTGCCACTACTGGTCGCTGTTTGACGGTCACGCGGGGTCCGGGGCTGCTGTGGTGGCATCCCGCCTGCTGCAGCACCACGTCATGGAGCAGCTGCAGGACATCGTGGAGATCCTGAAGAACTCGGCCGTGCTGCCGCCCACCTGCCTGGGCGAGGAGCCCGACCACACACCCGCGAACAGCCGGACTCTGACCCGCGCAGCCTCGCTCCGCGGAGGGGTGGGCGCCCCCGGCTCCCCCAGCACCCCGCCCACGCGCTTCTTCACCGAGAAGAAGATCCCGCACGAGTGCCTCGTCATCGGGGCTCTGGAAAGTGCATTCAAGGAAATGGTAGGTATCACTGAAGACTCTAGGGCAGCAGGGGCCCGGGTGGTCACTTAAGCCGCCTACTTATTTCTTAGAAAGTTCCCTGGAAGGGCATGTCTCTGACCTGTCCACTTGCTGCATGGTCCCCTCCGTCTTCTCCTTTTACAGCAGGGCTTCCATTCTCAAAAGAAGTGGGCAGCCAGAGAGTTCCAGCATCCAGTGCTGGCAAAGGTGTAAAAGAAGATGGAAGAGAGAGAGTGCATGAGGTGATAGGTTTATTAAATGGATGCGTATTGCTTCTCTTTCTGCCAACTCTTATGGATGCCAGCTGGTAGGATTGGAACTTAATTGAAACTGTGAGCTCGGTTGCCATCTGTTTTACACGTATGTACGAATTCCAGGTGTTTGGGGAAATGGAGCTTTTAGTAAAGTGCTCAGAAGTACCCTTGATGTACAGATCTAATCTGAGAACAGCTATTTTCCCATGATTGACAGTGTGGTTCCCACTGCTTAAAGCAAGTAGGGGCCAGTATCCAAGAATTATTTGTTTTACTTGGGAACGTGGATTTGTTTGTACATTTAAATTTGAATATGTCTGATCAAGGGATTCAGCCTCCCTCCTGAGAACACACTAAGCTGCCCTCCCGGTGTCCCCTGCTTGTCCCTCTGCCCAGTGAGAATGCACATAGAAGGTCTCTTCTGTGCCACCCCCTTGAGCTCACTTTATACTGAGGCAACTATTTGGGTTCCAAAGATTTTCTCTCCTGAGCAGCATCCTGCATGCAGATACAGTAGGAGATATGTAAGGATGTTATAAGGACTAGAGTAAGGTGAGTGGGCAGTAGTGTCCTTAAAACCTGGAGATTAAAAAGTGATGACAAGGGCTTCCCTGGTGGCGCAGTGGTTGGGAGTCTGCCTGCCGATGCGGGGGACGCGGGTTCGTGCCCCGGTCCGGGAGGGTTCCACATGCTGTGGAGCGGCTGGGCCCGTGAGCCATGGCCGCTGAGCCTGCGTGTCCGGAGCCTGTGCTCCGCGACAGGAGAGGCCACAGTGGTGAGAGGCCCGCGTACCGCAAAAAAAAAAAAAAAAAGATGACAGGCTCTTAGGTAGAGCAAGAGCAGCTAGAAGCATCTCTGCAGAATTGAATGTACACACCGTGCACATTCCAGGATCTCACAATATCAGGTTGAGTGCTAATGAGAGGAGAAAAGTAAATAATATTAAACAGCGTCATCTGATTTGTTTACAAGGCAAAAAATTGTTCCTATACTCATGCCTCTAATTTGCAGTCTCTCCTCACTTTAACTAATTTCTTCTTTGGTTCCAACGTTTCTCTCCTTGTTACATATTTACCCTTTGAGTAGCAGGTGGTTTAAAATGCACCTCCATCTCAGGAGTATCTGGTAGCCTTCAATCCCAAGAAAAACACCAGGAAGCAAGAAAAGATTATTTAGGAAAAAAAGGAATCAAGGTAGTAAAATTGACTCCTCCTTAGGCTTGGTATAAAAATCTCCCTCTATCATGGAAGCTCTGATGTGAATAGCTGTTTCTAAACATGGATGCTCAGAAAGCTAAATATTTAATTGAGGTAATAATTTGACAGTGGACCGTGCCTCTAATGGGAGAAAAAGTCAGCTGACATGATAGAAGTGAAAAAAGCAGAAGAAATTTTGGCTTTTTTATTTCCTTCGGTAATTGCTAGTACTTTGAGGTATCTTTTACTTCGAACTGCTGTATTCTCCACTTCATCCACTAGAGGCCAGTGTCACATTGAGTCAAGCCTCCACACCGATCTCAGACTGTTTCTGCCCATTAATGGTGCAGGGTTCCTAGCAACTACTGTACTTGAGAGGCTCATTCAGAAAAGGACTTAGTAAAGAGCCCCATTCTTGTTTTTTAAATTTTTAAAAACTTTTCACTAGCTGATTCATTACCAGAAATTTTTCTTGGACACTTGGTTGCCAGCGAAAAGATCACTTCACTTTCCTGTGTAATTCATTCAATCCATAAATATTTGTTGAGAACTAACTATAGGCCAGGCCTAACTGGGAAAAGAGCATGGAAGAAATTAGGCAAAGACAGATATTAAACAGATAAAATACAAATGGGAAGGGCCTCGAGAGGAGAAATGCAGAGTAGGTAGGAACCTGATAAAGAGATGAAGTAGGATTCCGTGGAGAAGCAATGCTGTCAGAGAGTAAGAAGAAAGCAGACAGAACGTGGGAGCTGGGAGAGTGCTCTGGGCAGAGACAAGCGTTTGTGTGAAGACCCACATCACGGAGAGAATCCAGATGGGCCAAAGGCAGCAAGCTGACGTCCACCGTGGTTAGATGCAGATTTCAAGGGTAGGGATGCTGTAAGGTGACTTGGAGGGGCCATCTGTAACCAGCCTGTGGATGACTTGCTGTGCCATAATGTGAATTTTGGGCCTTAAGCCATTCTGTTCTTTTCTAATCCACCCCACCCTATAGCTTCTTCTTCACACTTAACATTTTTCCCAGATTGTCTCTCTAGCCCCCAGCGTGCCTGCTACCTGGGCTTTGCACCATGTGCTTGGCCTTATTAAGTGAGAATACTCATCATTCCTTGGTTCTCCTGGTTCTTGGCAGTGTGGCCCTACCTCCTGCACGGCTGGGGACTGAGCCAGCTGATGCCTGTTGGCCCAGAATAGTTATTAATACTGTCCCCTTTTACTCTCAAAAGTGTCCCTGTCTGGATGATGTCATGTTTACCCTAATTATAGAGAGATGCTCTAGTTTTTTCTTTGCTTCATCAGGGACTTCAGGAAAAATCTACTCCAGCGTCACAGAAAAGTGCCTGACTTAGCCATTAAATAGCTTGGGTTGAGCTTCAGAACTTACAACAGAGAAATTGTACAGCATACTGTGGAAGGCCATTGTCAACTCATAAAAAATACTTTTTCTTTTCTCCCTTTCTCGCTATTGGGTTTTGAGAGTCAGGGTTTAAAGGTAAACTTTGGTTTGAAATGCTCAACACACAGCTGATTTCCTTATTCTGTTGGCCTGACCTTGGTGGTTCCTCCTTAGACCTTTCCGAGGGGAGCAGGTTTGGAATCTCCCGGCCATTCTTAATTTTTTTCCTCACAACAGCCAGCTACTTTCTAACTTTCTAGGTGTTCTTTAGGTGTTGCAGGTTTTATGCCATTCTGATCCCCTGTAATAGGAAAACTCAATATTGAATAAGATTCAGTCATTTCAGCTTTGTGGCTCTCTTGCTTTCTCCTGCACTTTCAATCCCTAAAAATTCCTCATGCCCAGCACCTAAGCCTCAAATTTCCCACACTGATGACATCTTTGCAGCCACCCCTCCTGAGATTCAGAATGTAACTTATAATATCTTTAAAGGCAAAGCTTGCCTTTCCTTTGGGGTTTTGCCTTATTTATGAGAGTTCAGCAAAGTAGAATCAGAGGTCATTCCTCTCTCCCCACCTCCCACCAGTGCCCTTCTCAATTACTTATATTTTATAACCAGCATTCTTCTAGACACCATGGGGGTCTAGAAGGAAAAGTTTGGATTTTGTATCTGGGGGTATTTGTCGTCACATTATGTAAACACAGAGATAGATAGTATCTCATTTGTTTTAATGTTCTGCGTGACATTAAGTGAAATGTTCATATCTATCTGAAAGAGAAAATTAGATAAAAAGATTCAGAAACACCAGACCAGAATAAATAGTACCTATTTCTAGGAAAAAGTAGGTACTCGTCGAAAAATAAAGACTAACAGAAGTGGGGGGGAAATGCTGTGGACAAGAGGAGATGGTAAGTTTCATCAAATACTGTAAGCCTCTTTGAAGGCACTGTTTTTCCTCTTCTCTTTGATCCTGGGGTTGCCTGGCACAGTACGTGGCTTGTGAGGAGGTGACCTCTGACCACGGGCCTCTGATCCATGCTGGCAGAAGTGGGTCTGCCCTGTGGTCCCCTGTTGTATCTCATCTTGGATCTCCCTTCAAAGTGAAGGCTGCGTGGCCAGCTCCCCCTGTGTCCACCATGGAAAATGAACCCTCGCTTCCAAAAGGACCAGGATCTCAGGAACTTTCTGACTGACTTCATTTCTGCTTCCCAAGTACACTTTGTAACAATGCCTACGTCTGCAGCTAAGTTTTGTCACCTATTATGTTTAGGTGGTTGCTTGGCTCAGGATGACAGATACGAAGAAGATAAATGTCTTCTAAGTCCTGATGTCAGTCTCCTTCCTACTTCCATACCCTCCAAAAACAGGGGAGTCATGTAAGAAGTCACTTCCATTGTTGGTATAGTTGCAGGAGACCTTTGCCCTCCTAGGAATCAGAAGCAAGTCAGCAGTGATGACCTTTTTACCTACAGGAATTGAGTTATAGACACAGGCAGGAGGATCTCAAAATTCTGTGCTATTTCCTTTTCAGCGTGGGTATAGATTCCTCGCAGCAGTGAAGAATGTTTTGGAGGTTTGATTGTTATGAAGGGAGAAAAATGGCAACATTTTAACTTGTAAAACTAGCATATATCTTACTGTCACTGAGTAAATGGTTGGAAATACCACTCAGCTTGGCTTTGTTGGTAAAAACCATATGGTGACACGATGGTGAAAAAGGAGGACGAATGCAAAGCTAATATATAGTTTATACATTTTAATGGTTTTGAAAATTAGAATATTAATGGTAAGTGGACCTGTTGGTCTGTCTGTATTTAAGCTAGAGGTTTTTTGTTTTTGCTTTTGTTTTGTCTTTGTTTTTTTTTAAATTTTCTTTTTTTTTTTATTAGTTTCTGCTTTATAACAAAGTGAATCAGTCATACTTATACATCTGTTCCCACATCCCTTCCCTCATGCATCTCCCTCCCTCCCACCCTCCCCATCCCACCTCTCCAGGCGGTCACAAAGCACCGAGCTGATCTCTCTGTGCTCTGTGGCTGCTTCCCACTATCTATCTACCTTACGTTTGGTAGTGTATATATGTCCATGCCTCTCTTTCGCTTTGTCACAGCTTACCCTTCCCCCTCCCCATATCCTCAAGTCCATTCTCAAGTAGGTCTGTGTCTTTATTCCCGTTTTACCCCTAGGTTCTTCATGACATTTTTTTTTTTAATTCCATATATATGTGTTAGCATACGGTATTTGTCTTTCTCTTTCTGACTTACTTCACTCTGTATGACAGACTCTAGGTCTTTGTTTTTAGAACAGGAAGTTCTTCCAAGGAATGAGCATGTGATTCCACCAACAGCCAGCAGGTGGCAATACTAGGCAGTGCTGGTTTTTCCCTTCCCCATTGCCTGGCTGACAGATTGGCTTCTCAGAATAAACCGAAATCAGGCCCAGATACTAAAACCATGCAGAATCTTATTATTTGTGACTGACGCTATTAGCAATGTGCTCAGAACCATGTTTTAAACCAGCTAGGGGGAGGTGCCAGGTCCTATTGAAACTACCCAACACTCGCTCGCTTCTGGTGTTTGATATTGCTTTCCTTTTGCCACCTGAAATTGGTAGGAAACAAAGAATGATCCTGGAGCTGCGTCACCTGTGGGACTTTCAAACCAAATTACAATGATCCCGAAAAATATATTTTCTTCCTTGCAATTCTTTCCTGCTGAATTAGTCTCCTTTCATACACATTCTTTTTTCCCTTCACTGCTCTCATTCTTCCTTGCAACAAAAAGGAGCAAAATACAATCCCAAGTCTTAAAAATTGGATCCGTTCTTTGATTTAGAGATAAACCTTGCTTAAATGTAATATTTAGACAGATACAACACAGGGTAAATCAGTTCTGCTAGGTAGAAAGCAGCCTTGAGAGGGACTCTTGATTGAACAGATAAATCAATTATCTTGTTAATGGAATCTTCTGAGTCACTTAAGTTGATCCTTTTAGATCATACTTGAAAAGGAATGATAGTATGTGCATGTGTTTTGCTGGTAATTTATTCTAGACTTATGTCTTGAGGTTCATGACAGCTAAAATGGGGGAGATATTCCAAATCGGTCTTTGTTTAGCACAAGCAGTGGGCAGTTTTTCCTTGATTTCCTTAATCTTTTGAAAAAAGTACCCTAACTTCTTGAGGGATACATTTTTTAATTTTTTTTAAATGTAGAATGTGAGAAGCTTAAGCTAACTGGAAAAGTTAAGAGTTTGAAGAAATTAGGTAGTTAATTCAACAGTAAATATATCTTTATTGACTTCATTTATCACGCTTGATCTGGTAGTAAAAGGACCACCCAGATGGTCCTTTAATGTTCCTTTTAGTACTAAGATTTTGTGAAACATCTTTTAAAGAGGAGTAGGTGGTGTAGGAAAAAAATGTGTTATTTTGGCTTCTAGGGAGGGGAGGGGGAAGCAATTATTTTTAGAATATGTTCTAGTTACACCCAGTTTTAAAAGAAGAAATAAAAGAGCATATTTTCATGTCAGTGAATCCTACAGGGCGGATGAAGTCTGTGGAAACACATCTTTCAAATCCTTTCACTGTGATCCCAGAGAGCACACATGTAATTAAAGTGTGCGTCTGAGTGCACACGCATATGTCTATTAGCACGCAGAGGCGGGAGGTGATGAAAGCATGAGCATGTTAGCAAAGTGTCTTGTATAAAAAATAGCTAGACTTTGGTCCACTGTTTATGTGGAAATGTTGCCAAATTTGCATTCCTTATGCTGGGGGAACTGCAGAGGGAAGGTAGGAAAAGATGAAAGAGACGATGAACAATTAGAAAAAATATTGACTTACGCTATTAATGTCATAACAAGGCATTCAATGGGCAGACTAACTGGAATGTTTCCCCCTAAATGAAAGGCAAATGTGAACTCTGCTGTAGCAGAAAATCTTAGTGTCAAACTCTCTATCTTGATATTTTTTTAAAGGATGAAATAATTTTACAATCAGATTTTCTGGTGATGTAAACCATGATAAGTAATGCACCTACGATGCAGAATAAACTCGTTTGTCTGAGTCCCAGAGGAATTCTTTGACGTGGGCGGCTCTTTCACGTGGACTCTACTTTTTGGATCTCACCAATGGTTTAAGTCTGTCAAGCATCATTCACACTCCAGTCCGTAAGCAGTTGGGTGCTTAAAGGATTTTTACTCAAAACTGCCTTTCATTCAGACTTTAGGTATTCAAACAAATAGTGATTCTGGATGTGAAAGGATAATTTCTATAGCTAGAGCAGTTCTTTCCAGTGTATTAAAAATGTTAGTGTGAGTGTGGGCTTTATATACCAGTTTCTATATTAAGTTGATGAAATATGTATCTATCATAATATCAACTTTATTTTATTTATTTAAATGCAAAAAAATTGCATAAACCTGCCCACAAACTCCTTTGTGAATAGGGTTGTTGGGTCTGCTTTGATGCACTGTTTGGAGGTTCAACAGACGGAACTTCTGACGTCTTGATGTTTTCTTTCCCGTCTTTCACTTTCTTGTGACGGTCTTTCCCTGCTGACGTGTGTCCCTCCTCCTCGTCACCCTCCAGCCTCCTGCCATCCCTGCTTGCGTTCTAAGAACCACTCATTCATTTCTGTCAATTGACTGCGTGTTATTGGAAGCCTGGGTTCCTGCTTAATTATTATCTCAGTGAGTGTTTATGCACGTTGTAAGCTTTTCATTTATGAATGGTGGAACACATGTCTCATGTTAAGGCAGAGGTAAAATGGTGGGGAGATAATTGGAAACCCAGGCGTTTTATAATGTATTTCTTTATTTGCCCATTGAATAGACATTTATTAAATTACCTTTTACTTGGCCCAATATGGGTGTTGAGGATCTAGCAGTGAGCAAGAAAGGTCTCTGCTCTCAGTCATGGGATCCAGGCTGTGGGGAGAATCTAGCTGGTCTCCAAAGCCCCTCATCTACGCCGTCTAATTTAATCCTCATGACAGCCCCTTTAAGCTAATTTATACAGAGATTGTAAATACATTTTAAAAATTCAGTGTGGTCTTTGGAGGTGGTCCTCGTGCTTGACCCGTCTGCAGCACTTGATGTTGTCATTCACTCAACCCCTTTTTGGAATTTTTCTTCACCTGCTTCTACACCATCACATCCCGTATAGTACGCTCATTCTCACCCCTCCTGATGGTTCCTCAGCCTTCTCCACCCCCCACCCCCCTGGCCCTTACCCTTTGCTCAGTTCATTCCCAGTATGTTAGTTTCTCCCAGGTCTTGTCTTTGTACTTTTTCTCTCCTTACATTTTGACCAATACTGTGTTCTTAATCTGTTTTCAAAGCTCAGGCTCTTCTCCTGTTTCCAGTTTTTCCTTGGTGATTTATCTGACTTTGTGTTATCGCCTCTGGCCTCTGGAGCACAGCAGCTGCCGATAAATGCTGGATTACTGAATTATCTCCGCTTTCCATCAGGAGGCTGGCTGAAGCAGCTGAGTTCTAATTCTGTGGGTTTCTAAGCTTCACAAACGGGCCCTGGCCCTTGGTCAGCCGACAGCAGCCTCAGCATCAGCCAGAGCACCATTTCCTCCTCTTCTGTACCCCACCCTCGTCCTTTCTTCCTTGGCCGCAACAATAGATGGCGATGAGAACATTTGGCATTATTTTGGCCAGCATTCGGTTTATTTTCCTAACAACTCTCATTTTTCTGAGGTCAAGGAACCCTGGCTTCTGTCACTGACACAGCGTTTCACAAAGACATCTGTCTGGAGGATGATGCATCTCTGTCCATAGGAATGTGGCTCTATTTTTAATTTCCTTGGGGAGACCTCATTAGGTGGCAGGTAATAAATACTAGGCTTTAGAGGAGGAGAATCTGATTGGAATCCAAACTCCAGTGGGTTAAATATGGGCAAGTTCCCCACTTGTCTGCATCTGAACAGTGAGGTTAAAGTTACAGTTGTGAGAATGAGATGCGATTCTATGTGTAAAGTGCTTCTCGCACTGCCTGATATAGAGGAAGTGCTCACTGACGGTTGGCTGATACTATGCGTGTGTGTCCCTCTTGTGAATTAGTGGCCTTGGGAAGAGGAAGTCAGTTCGGAGTTCAGAAGCTTCTATCTTTGATCAGTAAGATGGGGGTGGACTCCTGCCCAAGTTGAATTGAGGACACAGTCCTTCAAGTCACCTGTCTCGTCTAGCTGTAAAGGAATTTATTTATTGGAGACTTTGGGGTTAAAAACGTTGATCAGGTCCCAGCACTCGACATTATCAGCCTCTCTTATCTGTTTTCCACAGCAGCTCAGGCTGTCCATACAAAGACTGAATTTTCCGTAAGCCATGATATTTATTAAATACAGTTGGTTTAATTCTTCTCATTTTTGTCTGATTATATCTGTTTGCCTTCCCTTGTTTCCTGTCTCTGGTCCGCAGATGGTCTGGTAGGCGACAGTTTTATGCCAGTGTCCTCTCCAGAAATGCTTGTCAGGTGATAGAAAGCCAGTACTAAAGATTTTCTTGTCCCTGCTTCGAATCGTATTCAGATCTTAGGGCTGTGTCGAGGGAGCAAGGCTAAGACAGTCTCTATTCCTGTACAGTCCAGCACTAACTTTGTCTTCTTCTCTAGGACCTACAAATCGAACGAGAGAGGAGTTCATACAATATATCTGGTGGTTGCACAGCCCTCATTGTGGTTTGCCTTTTGGGGAAGCTGTACGTGGCAAATGCTGGGGACAGCAGGTAAGCAGATTAGCCCTCTGGTTCTTTCTAAAGTTTAATGCCTTCCTTTAATTTTTTAATCTTTTTTAAAAAATTAAATGCTTAGAAATAAAATAATGCTGCTTGGGATTAGATATTGAGAAAGATAAGCCTTCTACATCTGGATAAGAGTGCATTTAAGAAGACTCATCAGGCTGGTATTAAAAGATACGGGTGGTCTTCTCCTTACTTGTCTGTAGTAGCAGTTCACGTATATATATATACTTGTGTTTAACCTAAACCAGTAGTATCCAGATGTTTTTTGACTTCAGAACCTGATTTTCGATGAAAGCTTATTAGCAGGGACATAATATATGAGAGAGACGAGGAGAGAGAAAAGGGATTTGAATGAAATGGTGTTTGGAGGGGCCCGGGGAGGACTCCCCAGCTAGTTCCTTTTCTACGTGGTAACTTTGCCCTGTGTCCCCTCCCAGAAGCCCAGGAGTGTCTCATTTTATGCATGTGCCCCTACAGGCTGCATTTTCCTCTCTTCTGGGTTCAACTGAGAGGAATTTGGGGCAAGAGATGGTGGTTAACCCTTACTCTATCCAGTATTACCAGAAATCAGATAGACTTGTGTTTTAATCTTCTTTTAAATGACTGATATGTGCCCACTTTAGGTATGGCCACATGTGTTACTTAGTCTATATTAAATTACAAACTTTGTGAAAAGTGTTGTAATATGTATTATACATTTCTCTGCCCCTTGAGTAACAAAATATGTTGGCTTTCTAGCAGGACTTTTTGCCAAAGGCCGACTCTTTATTCTGAAAGCAAAATACTGGACTCTAGTCATGATGTCCTCAGAGGATGAGTGATTTCCCTGCACGGGCTGTGGTCTAGAGATGCTGTCATTCCTCCAGCTTCTTCCTCTGGGTCACATGCCTCTTCTCCACATCTCTGCTGGGTCTAGCCCTCCCGTGAGGTCGGACCCTCCCCTTGCCTGACTCCCTCAGACAATCAGTGAATTCCAGAGAGCAGGAGAGCCTGAGGGAGTTTCCAGTCACCCTAGTTAAGCATCCTCTCCCTGTCTGCCCACTAAAGATTCTGGAGACCAAAGGACTGTGACCTGCCAACGCAGCAGTATTTGGAGTTTGAAGATTGCTGTTTCTGGAAGGTCTATTTATTTTTAAGGTTTATGTGGATTACTGGTCTGCTCTCTCAGTTTCAATATACAATTTTTCCAAGTAAGTGGAAGGGAGTATAAGATGCCACGTTTATCTCATGGCTTCTATTCCCTAGTGGTCCTGGCAGGAGACAGACTCCAACTCACATGGATCAACTGAACGAAGGAGTGAAAGGGGACCGGCTAGGAGCATTGAGACCAGGAGGGTATTGAAGCCCCCTAGGCCTGCAGGGTCCAGGGAGGAAATGCTACAGCCAAGCCCAGGAGAGGGGGCCACAGATGAGGGCCCCTAGGCAGGGGCCACAGGAGAGAATGGGAGGGAATACTCCGACTTCTACTTCTTCCTATCCTGCTTTCTCGTACCAGGGCCTCCCATTGGATGAGCCTGGCTGGAATGAGGGTCAGAGAGGTTGGTCAGCCAGGACACAGACACAGGCCAAGATTGCATCTCCAGGGTGGGGGGGGGGCGAGCTGAAAATCACCAGCACATCTGCTGCCCCTCTTGTCCTCCCCAGGGTTGGAGCATCTTGAAAATAGGAATCGTCATCTCCCAGGGCCTGGTAGGATACACACTGAGGAGCTGGCCTCTGAGCCCTTGTTCACTTCTGGATCTTGAGCTTGCTGGAGACAGATGAGCAAGTCAGAGGATGATTCCTTTCTGTTCTGTGTAAAACCGAATCGATGATAACAGCTTTGGCACTCATATTCACCTTTAGTCTTGATGTCTGGTTCCGTGTTTTTCGAAAAGAGTTTGCTTTCTTGGCCCTTTCAGTGATGAAGGTGGTGGCCGAGTGCTTTGTTCCCACCCCTCGTCCCAGGGAAGCATCTTTCACCAGAGGACCCCAGGCTCGGAAGGTAACCCAACTTCCATGCCCAGAATATCTTTATGTTGGATTATGCCTTTCAGAGAAGCAGCTCCTCCCCAACGCCCTGTCCGCGTTTTTGAGCACAGTTTCCTTCAAAGCTCTGAGCTCCCTGACAGAGCTGCCTCCCCTGGGTGGAGGGGCTTCAGCCAGGGCTTCAGCCCTACTTCCCAGAAGCTCAGTGCCTGGTCCAGGACCTTGCGTCCCACCCGACCCCCTTTTAAGTGCCAGTGTCTAGACCAGATCTTGATTTCCTCATCTATAAAAATGGTGATATTGGACTAAATATTAACTTCTAAACATTCTGGCATTGTAAAGATTGTCACTATGAGGTGTGACACTTTTGGAAAGTAAAGTGGTGCTCTAAAGGTTGATCTTTTGGTTATTTTATCTTTCTTAGAGTCAGTTTTTGAAATTGTCAAGTAACTGAAGTTCCTATGTTTCTAAGTGTCCACATAAGTATGATGTTTTACATGTTATTCCTAATTTGAAAAGCTTAACAGGTGCTTTTGTCCTTATTAAAGCTGTAAAGCACACCCCTCTCCCCACCAACTACACAAATTATTTTATGAGAAAACAGCATCTCTAAAACCTAATCAGCTTAATTACATTTGTAGTATTCTGGCCTCAGTATCCAGATATGAATTTGGGGTTTTACGGCTGACGGGTTGGGTTTGCTGTTCACTTATGGGTCATATGTCATGTAGAAATGTAAGAGCAATATGAGTTTGTATTGTATGCACTGTCCAAAAAATAACTTGTAGGACACTTATTAGTTAGTGTATTTTCAGCTCTTGTATAAACAATACATATTTGATATCACCTTATATAGGATCATTGCCTAGTTTATATACTAATAACATAGGTGTTTGTGTTTACAAATATATTCAGTTCTTCCCAAGAAACAGCAACTAAGTGATTTTTTATCAGACCTACGTAAATGTAGGTCCATTATGACTTATGGACAAGTAGTCGTGAATCCAAGGGCTCAGTTTAAACAAATGGTCAGGCCAACAGAGAATTCTGACAACAGAGCCCTGATTGTTAATTTTTCTTCTTTACTGTCAGATATTGGCTGCCCACCTGTTTGCTTTAAATCTTGACAGTTTTGAGAGTGAAGCAAATCTTTGTCATAGGATCACTACCCCATAATTATTTACACTTAGGAAAAAAGTACCTTTGCACTGGTTTGATTTGGAAACTACTGGTGCTCAGGAGCTGTTTGTTTGTTTTTAAATTTTTAAATTTTTAAAATTTTATTTATTTTTTTATACAGCAGGCTCTTATGAGTTATCCATTTTATACATATCAGTGTATATATGTCAATCCCAATCTCCCAATTCATCCCCCACCACTTCCCCCCACTTGGTGTCCGTACGTTTGTTCTCTACATCTGTGTCTCTATTTCTGCCCTGCAAACCAGTTCATCTGTACCATTTTTCTTGGTTCCACATATATGCGTTAATATACGATACTTGTTTTTATCTTTCTAACTTATTTCACTCTGTATGACAGTCTCTAGATGCACCCACATCTCTACAAATGACCCAATTTCATTCCTTTCTATGGCTGCGTAATATTCCTTTGCATATATGTACCACATCTTCTTTATCCATTCATCTGTCAATGGGCATTTAGGTTGCTTGCATGACCTGGCTATTGTAAATAGTGCGGCAGTGAACATTGGTGTGCATGTATCTTTTTGAATTATGGTTTTCTCTGGGTATATGCCCAGTAGTGGGATTACTGGGTCATATGGTAATTCTATTTTTAGTTTTTTAAGGAACCTCCATACTGTTCTCCATAGTGGCTGTATCAATTTACATTCCCACCAACAGTGCAAGAGGGTTCCCTTTCTCCACACCCTCTCCAGCATTTGTTGTTTGTAGATTTTCTGATGATGCCCATTCTAACTGGTGTGAGGTGATACCTCACTGTAGTTTTGGTTTGCATTTCTCTAATAATTAGTGATGTTGAGCAGCTTTTCACGTGCTTCTTGGCCATCTGTATGTCTTCTTTGGAGAGATGTCTATTTAGGTCTTTTGCCCATTTTTGGATTGGGTTGTTTGTTTTCTTAATGTTGAGCTGCATGAGCTGTTTATGTATTTTGGAGATTAATCCTTTGTCTGTTGATTCGTTTGCAAATATTTTCTCCCATTCTGAGGGTTGTCTTTTCGTCTTGTTTGTAGTTTCCTTTGCTTTGCAAAAGCTTTGAAGTTTCATTAGGTCCCATTGGTTTATTTTTGTTTTTATTTCCATTTCTCTAGGAGGTGGATCAAAAAAGATCTTGCTGTGATTTATGTCAAAGAATGTTCTTCCTATGTTTTTCTCTAAGAGTTTTATAGTGTCCAGTCTTACATTTAGATTTCTAATCCATTTTGAGTTTATTTTTGTGTATGGTATTAGGGAGTGTTCTAATTTCATTCTTTTACATGTAGCTGTCCAGTTTTCCCAGCACCACTTATTGAAGAGACTGTCTTTTCTCCATTGTATATCCTCGCCTCCTTTGTCATAGATTAGTTGACCATAGGTGCGTGGGTTTATCTCTGGGCTTTCTATCCTATTCCATTGATCTATATTTCTGTTTTTGTGCCAGTACCATATTGTCTTGATTACTGTAGCTTTGTGGTATAGTCTGAAGTCAGGGAGTCTGATTCCTCCAGCTCCGTTTTTCTTTCTCAAGATTGCTTAGGCTATTCGGGGTCTTTTGTGTCTCCATACAAATTTTAAGATTTTTTCTTCTAGTTCTGTAAAAAGGCCACTAGTAATTTGATAGGGATTGCATTGAATCTTTAGATTGCTTTGGGTAGTGTAGGCATTTTCACAGTATTGATTCTTCCAATCCAAGAGCATGATATATCTCTCCACTTGTTTGTATCATCTTTAATTTCTTTCATCAGTGTCTTACAGTTTTCTACATACAGGTCTTTTTTCTCCCTAGGTAGGTTTATTTCTAGGTATTTTATTCTTCTTGTTGCAGTGGTAAATGGGGTTGTTTCCTTAATTTCTCTTTCAGATTTTTCATCATCACTGTATAGGAATGCAAGAGATTTCTGTGCATTAATTTTATATCCTGCTACTTTACCAGATTCATTAATTAGCTCTAGTAGTTTTCTGGTGGCATCTTAGGATTATCTATGTATAGTATCATGCCATCTGCAAACAGTCACAGTTTTACTTCTTCTTTTCCAATTTGTATTCCTTTTTCTTCTCTGACTGCCATGGCTAGGACTTCCAAAACTATGTTGAATAAGAGTGGTAAGAATGGACATCCTTGTCTTCTTCCTGATCTTAGAGGAAATGCTTTCACTTTTTCACCATTGAGAATGATGTTTGCTGTGGGTTTGTCATATATAGCTTTTATTATGTTGAGGTAGGTTCCTTCTATGCCCACTTTCTGGAGAGTTTTCATCGTAAATTGGTGTTGAATTTTGTCAAAAGCTTTTTCTGCATCTTTTGAGATGATTATATTGTTTTTATTCTTCACTTTGTTAATATGGTGTATCACATTGATTGATTTGCATATATTGAAGAATCCTTGCATCCCTGGGATAAATCCCACTTGATCATGGTTTATGATCCTTTTAATGTGTTGTTGGATTCTGTTTGCTAGTATTTTGTTGAGGATTTTTGCATCTCTGTTCATCAGTGATATTGGTCTGTAATTTTCTTTTTTTGTAGTATCTTTGTCTGGTTTTGCTATCAGGGTGATGATGGCCTCATAGAATGAGTTTGGGAGTGTTCCTTCCTCGGCAATTTTTTGGAAGAGTTTGAGAAGGATGGGTGTTAGCTCTTCTCTGAATGTTTTATAGAATTCACGTGTGAAGCCATCTGGTCCTGGCCTTTTGTTTTTTGGAAGATTTTAAATTACAGTTTCAGTTTCATTACTTGTGATTGATCTGTTCATATTTTCTATTTCTTCCTGGTTCACTCTTGGAAGGTTATACCTTTCTAAGAATTTCTCCATTTCTACCAGGTTGTCCATTTTATTGGCATAGAATTGCTTGTAGTAGTCTCTTAGGATGCTTTGTATTTCTGTGGTGTCTGTTGTAACTTCTCCATTTTCATTTCGAATTTTATTGATTTGAGTCCTCTCCCTCTTTCTGTTGATGAGTCTAGCTAATGGTTTATCAATTTTGTTTATCTTCTCAAAGAACCAGCTTTTAGTTTTATTGATCTTTGCTATTGTTTTCTTTGTTTCTATTTCATTTATTTCTGCTCTGATCTTTATGATTTCTTTCCGTCTGCTAACTTTGAGTTCTGTTTGTTCTTCTTTCTCTGGTTCCTTTAGGTGTAAGGTTAGATTGTTTATTTGAGAGTTTTCTTGTTTCTTGAGGTAGGCTTGTATTGCTATTGACTTCCCGCTTAGAACTGCTTTGCTACATCCCCTAGGTTTTGGATCATCGTGTTTTAGTTGTCATTTGTTTCTAGGTATTTTTTGATTTCCTCTTTGATTTCTTCAGTGATCTCTTGGTTATTTAGTAACGTATTGTTTAGCCTCCATGTGTTTGTGTTTTTTGCATTTTTTCCCGTTATTGATTTCTAATCTCATAGTGTTGTGGTCAGAAAAGATGCTTGATATGATTTCAGTTTTCTTAAATTTACTGAGGCTTGATTTGTGACCCAAGATTTGATCTATCCTGGAGAATGTTCTGTGCACACTTGAGAAGAAAGTATGTAATCTGCTGTTTTTGGATGGAAAGTCCTATAAATATCAATTAAATCTTTCTGGTCTATTTTGTCATTTAAAGTTTGTGTTTCCTTATTAATTTTCTGTTTTGATGATCTGTCCATTGGTGTAAGGGAGGTGTTAAAGTCCCCCACTATTACTGTGTTACTGTTGATTTCCTCTTTTATACCTGTTAGCAGTTGCCTTATGTATTGAGGTGCTCCTATGTTGGGTGCATATATATTTATAATTGTTATATCTTCTTCTTGGATTGATCCCTTGAGCATTATGTAGTGTCCTTCCTTGTCTCTTGTAACATTCTTTATTTTAAAGTCTATTTTATCTGATATGAGTATTTTACTCCATCTTTCTTTTGATTTCCATTTGCCTGGAATATCTTTTTCCATCCCCTTACTTTCAGTCTGTATGTGTCCCTAGGTCTGATGTGGGTTTCTTGTAGACAGCATATATATGGGTGTTGTTTTTATGTGTATTCAGTGAGCCATTGTCTTTTGGTTGGAGCATTTAATCCATTCATGTTTAAGGTAATTATTGATATGTATGTTCCTATTACCATCTTCTTAATTGTTATGGGTTTGTTTTTGTAGATCCTTTTCTTCTCTTGTGTTTCCCACTTAGAAAAGTTCCTTTAGCATTTATTGTAGAGCTGGTTTGGTGATGCTGAATTCTCTTAGCTTTTGCTTGTCTGTAAACTTTTGATTTCTCCATCGAATCTGAATGTGATCCTTGCCAGGTAGAGTAATCTTGGCTGTAGGCTCTTCCCTTTCATCACTTTAAATATGTCATGCCCCTCCCTTCTGGCTTGTAGAGTTTCTGCTGAGAAATCAGCTGTTAACCTTCTGGGAGTTCACTTGTGTGTTATTTGTCATTTTTCCCTCGTTGCTTTCAATAATTTTTCTTTGTCTTCAATTTTTGTCAGTTTGATTACTGTGTGTTTCGGCGTGTTTCTCCTTGGGTTTATCCTGCCTGGGAGTCTCTGCACTTCCTGGACTTGGGTGGCTATTTCCTTTCCCAGGTTAGGGAAGTTTTTGACTATAATCTCTTCAAATATTTTCTCGGGTCCTTTCTCTCTCTCTTCTCCTTCTGGGACCCCTATAATGCAAATGTTGTTGCGTTTAATGTTGTCCCAGAGGTCTCTTAGACTGTCTTCATTTCTTTTCATGCTTTTTCCTTTATCCTGTTCTACAGCAGTGAATTCCACCATTCTGTCTTCCAGGTCACTTATTCGTTCTTCTGCCTCAGTTTTTCTGCTATTGATTCCTTCCAGTGTATTCTTCATTTCAGTTATTGTATTATTCGTCTCTGTTTGTTTGTTCTTTAATTCTTCTAGGTGTTTGTTCTTTAATTCTTCTCCGTCTTTGTTTAACATTTCTTGCATCTTCTCGATCTTTGCCTCCATTCTTTTTCCGAGGTCCTGGATTATCTTCACTGTCATTATTCTGAATTCTTTTTCTGGAAGGTTGCCTATCTCCAATTCATTTAGTTGTTTTTCTGGGGTTTTATCTTGTTCCTTCATCTGGTACATAACCCTCTGCCTTTCCATCTTGTCTATCTTTCTGTGAATGTGGCTTTTGTTCCAGAGGCTGCAGGATTGTATTTCTTCTTGCTTCTGCTGTCTGCCCTCTGGTGGATGAGGCTTTCTAAGAGGCTTGTGCAAGTTTCCTGATGGGAGGGACTGGTGGTGGGTAGAGCTGGGTGTTGCTCTGGTGGGCAGAGCTCAGTAAAACTTTAATCCCCTTGTCTGCTGATGGCTGGGGCTGAGTTCCCTCCCTGTTGGTTGTTTGACCTGAGGTGACCCAAAACTGGAGCCTACCCAGGCTCTTTGGTGGGGTTAATGGTGGACTCTGGGAGGGCTCTTGGCAAGGAGTACTTCCCAGAAGTTCTGCTGCCAGTGTCCTTGTCCTTACGGTGAGACACAGCCACCCCCTGCCTCTGCAGCAGACCCTGCAACACTAGCAGGTAGGTCTGGTTCAGTCTCCTGTGGGGTCATTGCTTCTTCCCCTGGGTCCTGATGTGCACACTACTTTGTGTGTGCCCTCCAAGAGTGGAGTCTCTGTTTCCCCCAGTCCTGTCAAAGTCCTGCGGTCAAATCCCACTAGGCTTCAAAGTCTGATTCTCTAGGAATTCTTCCTCCCGTTGCCCGACCCCCAGGTTGGGAAGCCTGACGTGGGGCTCAGAACCTTCACTGCAGTGGGTGGACTTCTGTGGTATAAGTGTTTTCCAGTTTGTGAGTCACCCACCCAGCCGTTACAGGATTTGATTTTATGGTGATTGCGCCCCTCCCCCTGTCTCATTGTGGCTTCTCCTTTTTCTGTGTATATGGGGTATCTTCTTTGGTGAGTTCCAGTGTCTTCCTGTTGATGATTGTTCAGCGGTTAGTTGTGATTCTGGTGCGCTCTCAACAGGGAGTAAGAGCACGTCCTTCTCTTCCACCCTCTTGAACCAATCTCGGAACTGTTTTTTAAGCTGCTTCGTGAGCTGTGAATCATGTGATTTACCATCAGGGGCATGTGTGCTTGGGGGTTGTATTCAGAAGAAGCTTCCTGATGCTCTATGTGGCTTATGGTTTCTGACTCAAGGACCACCCTCGGTGTGGGATGGTCCATAGTGATGCCAGGTGATACAGCCTGGGACAGCCTTGCCCTCCCCTCCACAACCGAGGTAACCAGCCACAGAGGGTCGTTAGAGAACTACTTGATGCAGCCAGTTGCTTTATTTTTCCCAGTCAAAAGCAGCCAACTCAACACCTAGGGGATCATAAGGGACTAGGCAAGAAGCAGATGGTAGGCGGTTTTTTCACTTCAAGCAGAAATGAACTGGTGGCATGCAGATGTCATGCAAAACAGTGTGTAAACTGTCACCCGTTGTATTTGAGTCATCCACTCCTTCGGGCCCTGAGTGATTCTTCAGTTTAAGAAGATGCTTTGACTGCATTTTGGAAGATAATTTCATTTTATTTCTGGAGCACTAAGGCACTGAGAAGGCAAAGCCATTACCACTTATTTCAAACAGTGTCTAAAGGTTTGGCAACTGAGACTAGGTGAACTCATTTAGAGTAAAGAAGACCATTTGAGATTTGTTAAGTTCATGATTCCACTCTTGCCAGATTGGAGTAACAGCAGCAGTAAGACAGATAATAAGTGCTAGGTACATGTTAAATACTCTAAAAGACAATCATATTTAGTTCTCTCAGCAGTTTAGTGAGAAGGAGGCGTTGTTAATATCAGGTAAATGTACTAAAGCACATTGAGGTGAAGGGATTTGCCCAAGGTCCCACAGCTACTAAGGAACAAGGCTGCCATCCCTCTCATGAATGAAAGTCAGAGCACCAAGTTCTCAGTCAATGCCCTGTACCCTGGGACGTCCCATCCATGCTAAGACTCACGCAGTGTTTTTGTTTTTCACATTTTTATGTCTCTAAAATGAACAGTTTCTAACTAACATTTTTTCTTTACTGTTTGCATGTAAAGTAATGACATACCTTATGATCAATGTCATCTTTAATTTCACATAAAATGGTTTATGGGGTGTAGTTGAGGGGATGGTTGCATTTAGAAGCTATTTTAAATGCACTGCAGTTTGCAGTTGTGAAGCATGCAAGCTTTGGGTGGTCCAATTTATTCATTTATGATATAGGCAATGCCCCTTCCTCAAACTGAGGGCTGCCATTCCCTTCCAAAGGTCCCAGGGTTCTCTGAGAACATGTTAAATTTTGCATTTTCATTTTGATGGTAATCAAAATAACATTAGCATTTTCTGGATCTTCTGGATGCCTGTCTTATAAATGATAACTGCCATGAATTCGGACCCCTATTTTGTCTTGCTTACCATTTCTCTGTCAGCCAAGGGTATGTAGACTTTTTCAAGATGAGCGACAGGAATCCAAGGAATACAGGGCCATCTTTTTGAGGATTCTCCTAGGAAAAGGCTGCAAAGGTTGAATGTGTCTGTGAAGCAGCTCTTTATAAAAAGCGGTCCACAGATCATCCTTAAAACAAAGCCAGTACTACCAGCCAGGATGGTTTTCTTTTATTTCTGTTTTCCTCGTTTTCAATTTTTCAGAATTACCCTCATGTAAGTTAAAGCTTGCCGTATGCATTCACAGGTGAATTCCTCTGGCCAAGTCTGAATTTTCTTGCGGATATGAGCTAGGTATTAAACAAGACTTACATTTCTAGGTTGAAAACCAATTACACATCTCAGACTTCGCCCCTTTACTAGTGGTAAGATAATGAAACTGTGTAACTGCTTCCAACCCAAGGAAATGCAAAAAACTGTTCATTCCTTTTTATGCACATGGATATCAATGGCCAGCACAGAACCTTTCTGAAACGGCTTATTGCTAACAAGTGGTTCATCTGTCCTCACCTGCCAGGGAGCTGCTTCTTTGATAGTAGCCTTCCTCTGAGTTCAGAATAGATTTGATCTTCTTCCATCGACTACATTAAGTTCACCACAACTCTCACTTTCTTTGACAAATGTCTGAAAAATGGAACAGAAAGAAACCATAATTTACCACCATTCTCTACTATGAAAGTTGAGGTGTTGTTTGGCCCTTTTTCTTCATGTACCCCCACCCCGCCCATATTTTTAGTATATATTTACATAATCCCTTAGCTATACCCGTAACCTGCAGAAGGGACTAGCAGAAAGAAAATATTGCTATCAGATGATCACAAATACATGCAAAGATGTGGAGACCACGTGATGGCTCAAAACAGTCTTTACTTTTCCTTTCAAGCCACTCGCTGTCAACGCAGAGGGCACTAAAGAGGCCCTTCTGTCTCTGGATTTCCTCCTTTTCTCTTCCCCTTGGATTGTTTTCAACCTTCTTTCTGCCACCCCTTGCCCTAAATCAGTGGTTCTCAAAGTGTGGTCCCCAAACCAGCAGCAGTAGCAACTGTTAAAAAAGTAGATTTTTGTTAGAAAAGCAAATCCTAGGACTCTACCCCAACCTACTAGATCAGAAACCCAGGGATGGGACCCAGCGCTCTGTGTTAGAGCAACCCTCCAGGTGATTTTGCTGTATGGAAGAACCACTGCTTTAAAGTCTGAGGAGCCAGGAAGGAGCCAGTCTGTCCTCAGGGTATAAAAATCATAGCTGTTCCTGGCCTGAGCCTAAAGCATCAAACTTTGAACACTGTGAAGCATCTATCAGCCTCCACTGCAGCCACGTACCACACGCAGGGGAGCTTCTATGGCGATGTTTCCACCCCAGTGCTATCCCACACAGGTGGAGGGGCCCCACGTACACCCCTGTCAGCTGTCTGCAGATTCCTTCTTGCCATCCTGATATTATAGAACGTAGGTCCATTTCTTCAAAAAGTGGGAGCTGGGGTAAGGATTTCTTGCATGATCTAGCTCTTCATCTCAGATGCCCGCTGACTGCTGGGAGGTTCTGAAGCCCCCATCCCACTGTACACCAGGCTATAGCTCCCTTATCTGAAATGGGTCAGTTGTGCTCCTGTGTGGACTTTTGGTCCCTTGTTGGGCCCCTGGGAGAGTGTATTTCTGGCTGTGGTTCCCTGTCCCAACCAAGTATGCTCTTCACAACCTCCCTTTGCTCCTAGCCCACTGAGGGGCTGGGCTGGGGAGTCTCATGGACTTGGTGGAAATGGAGTCTTTGCACTTAACAAACATTGGCATGAGATGATTGTGGTCAAGATAGTGACCTTATCTATCCCTGGCTGCTAAGATAGGAAACAGTGGGTCAGTGACAGGAAGGAACTTTCTAGTGGAGAACCCCAAGGCTTTATCTGTGGGCCATTCTAGCCTACACCAAAATTTTCAACACCTAACCATCTAATTTGCTGATGATGTGAAACCAAGTGAGATGAACTATAGCAAGATTCAAAAATACCTTTAGTGCCTGGGAAGGTGAGCTAAACCTAACCGGGGGGAGTTTAACCACAGTCAAGGCAAAGTGTAACATCTGTTGAGGGTGGGGCGGGGTTATCTAGCAGAATAGCAGAATCAAGGATTGAAGCTTATCAATGGTTTTAGTTTATCAATGGTAAAAAAAAAAAAAACTTAAAAATGTATTTAAGTGGACAGTCAATTCAGTCTGGTCAGAAGTGTGATGTAGACACTAGAACCTAATGTAATCATAGGCTGCAGCATTTGCAGTATAAGGCAAACAATAACTAATGGTTTTGGTTGGCTTACTTTGTCCTAAGCACTGTTTCTAGTTTCTAGGGCTTTACCTGAATAACCTAACTCATCCTCACACCAACCCTGTGGGGGAAGTACTATTATTAGTCTCATTTTACACATGAAGTTCCTCTCTAGGTGACACAATTCAGCCGAGGCATGAATGAGCAGTAGCCCTCCAAAGAGAAACCTGAGTGGTGAAGGGGTTTGGAGCCATGTTTGAAGGAATGAGAAAAACTCAGACAAATTAACACACATTGTAAATCAACTATACTTCAGTAAAATTGAAAAAAAAGAAAACTCAAACAAAACTCAAACAAACTAGAGTTTTTTCAGCCATGTGAAAACATAACTTGTGTTGCTGTGAAAGCGATCCTTAGGTATTTGTCAGACATGGGCGAGAGTGGTAAGGCTTGCTGTCCACGAGTCTGAGACAGAGGTGACAACCACAGGAGGACAGGGTGGTGGTTCAGAGCAGGCTGCCTGGGTTGGATCTTGGCTCTGCTACTTCTCGTTGTACCTGATCTTGGCCAATCTCATGTTTTCTTGGCCAATCTCATGTACCTGATCTTGGCCAGTCTCATGTTTTGTCATCTGTAAATGAAGGTGGTGAGAGTATCCGCTTCCCAGGTGAGGATTAGATGAGCGGGTGAGTGGAAGGCTCTTAGCACAGGGCCGGAGCCGCAGTAACCGCTCATTTTAACAGTGAGCTGCTGTTATCGTTACCGTACTCGATACGAGCTCAGCGAGAGCAGTCCAGAGGGGCAGTGAGCTGACACAGAAAACAGTAGGTTCTGTCTTAGGAAAGTATTTGTGCATCACTGTATAAGTACCTGGCAAGGATGTTGGACTAAATAATTTGATTTTTCATGGTCCCCATTAGGCACTAGGTTTCTTTGACTTTAGGAGTATCTAAAAAATACTGTGACTGTTTTCATTTTTTCTTTTTTTTTTTTTTTTGCAGTTTGCGGACCTCTCACTGCTGTGGCCTCTCCCGTCGCGGAGCACAGGCTCCGGACGCGCAGGCTCAGCGGCCAAGGCTCCGCGGCATGTGGGATCTTCCCAGACCGGGACACGCACCTGTGTCCCCTGCCTCGGCAGGCGGACTCTCAACCACTGTGCCACCAGGGAAACCCTTTTCCTTCTCTTTATAAGAGCTTAATCTCATGCTTTGTATAAGGAAAGGTACAAATATTTCCTGCTGTATGATGGGCTATCCGGTAGGCTTAGTGTGGAAACAATAGGCCCTCAAATTCACTGACCTAGAAAAGCAGTGGCTTTGTCTCTTTCAGGCATGCAGGCACCTAGGATGAAGGAGGTCTGTCATCTTTACACTTGGCTTCCAAGGTCACTGGGGGCATCTCCCCAACAAGAGCACGGAGGGACCCCTCAGGAAAGGTTTTTATGGCCCCGGCCTAGAAGAGGCACACATCACATCTGTATGCTTCCCACTGGCTAGCATTCAGGTTCATGACCATCCTGAGAAGCAAGACTCCTGGGAAATGTAGTAGTCTATAAATTATGTCTTCAGGCCCAAGGGAATTTATTTTGATCAACATTTTGGAAGTTTTAGCCACCACTGGGCATTGAGAAGGGAATTCACATTAGGTTTAATAAGTGATGGTGTCTTGGGCTTCCCTGGTGGCGCAGTGGTTGAGAGTCCGCCTGCTGATGCAGGGGACACGGGTTCGTGCCCCGGTCCAGGAAGATCCCACATGCCGCGGAGCGATTAGGCCCGTGAGCCATGGCCACTGAGCCTGTGCGTCCGGAGCCTGTGCTCCACAACGGGAGAGGCCACAACAGTGAGAGGCCCGCGTACCGCAAAAAAACAAACAAAGAAACAAAAAAATAAGTGATGGTGTCTTTATTCATCATTGTAACATTTTTTCCCATGGACCTGATGAAGCACGGATGTCATCTTTAAAGCCCCCAAACCAGTGATCTCCTTTGTTACTTTAACTTTGTCGTTGTCAGTTTTAAAAGAGCTGCAGTAAGTTCAGCTTAAATTGTCAGGCAGTGAAGAAATAGCTGTCTCACTGTGATCCACTTTCATCTTGGAGAAAAACACATTTGAATCATAAAAAAGCCTACAAGTAAACAGCACACCAAATATTTGTCTTTAGAAAGTTCATCATAGAAAGCAATACTCATTTCATGCTAAAGAAGAAGGGTTGTATTAAGCAGGTAGGATATGACTGTAGTGCTGTCTTAGCACCTTCTGTTCCTTTGAGGTTATTTTTAAATTCTTAGTTAGGTTGTTGAGGTTTTTAAGTGACATACCGGTTCAGAGTGTAGCCTCTTTTCTGCTCTCAAACTGCAGTTCTTCAGTGTTTTATTTGGGCACATTTCCTCTCCTTGATGCTATCCTTAATAGAGTCGAAATAATGACTATAGGTGGATCATTTATCAATACGTCTCAATCCACCTTAAGTTTATTTATGTTAAACTTGTACAGTTCATTGTGTGTGTATTATACCGTCAGAGACCCAAGGTAACGGTAAGGTATAAATTAACTAAAATGCCACGGGAGGAGCAGGATTCAACAACTGCTTGGATGCCTGCATGCGCCAGGCATGTGCTGGGGAAACGTAGTGAATGAGGCAAAGCCCCTGTCTTCAGGGCACTTACAGTTGTGGGGCGCTGGAGGGCAGGGAATCAAGCTTCCATTTACAATGCAGTGTGAAAGGTAAGTGCAGGTGTTAGGATAAGCCCTCAGCTTTAATGAGTGGAGGCTGCCTTGGGTTACAGGGGGAAACTCTAGCACACATGGGATTATGTTCTTTGACTTCAAGAATGACAATGAGGGCTTCCCTGGTGGCACAGTGGTTGAGAGTCCGCCTGCCAGTGCAGGGGACGTGGGTTCGTGCCCCGGTCCGAGAGGATCCCACATGCCACGGAGCGGCTGGGCCCATGAGCCGTGGCCACTGAACCTGCGCGTCCGGAGCCTGTGCTCCACAGCGCGAGAGGCCGCAGCGTTGAGAGGCCTGCGTACGGCAAAAAACCAAAAAAACAAAAGAATGACAATGACATGAGGGTACGTCACAGGTCAAAATCCATTGCTACAGAGTTATGCAGGTAGACCCACTTGCTTTATTATTCCATGGGGTCACTGTTGTGGTTGTGAATAGTGCTTGAAAACTTGGTTGGCGATGGGGTCATTTGTAGTATGGATGTTTTTAGTGGGACACTACTCGTTTTTGTTAACTGTGAGCCTCATTGAACTGTTATCAGTAGGAAATGATATATGTACGTCTTTCATGTGTCATGACAGGGTGTTTCTATTCACTGAACAGTCCCTCTTGGGGTACAGTGTATGGTTATCTGGTAGTTAGTTGGCTCTGGGGAGTTCACTGGACAAGATGGGCATTTAACCTTCAACTTTGCCCTCGCTTGTGTGAGCAAGTCCGCAGACTCCCCAGGACCAAAGGTGGTTTGGCTGTTAGTGGCGAGAAGGGAGGAAGGGAGGTGTCATCCCCTGGCAGAGAGCTGGTATTGTGGCGATACTGCATGGTGAAGTGGGATGAGCCTGGGATACTGGGGTTTACGAGAGCCAGACCTCACCCTTTCAGACAACGTCTCAGCTTTCCTGCTGTGGAAGGGGCTGGTTCCCATTCTTCAGGACCCCATGCAGGTCAGAGATGCCGTGTGTAAGGCACATGGACCGATTATGGCAGGTGGTCATTCCTTCATTCATCAAATCTGTGTTGAGTCCCCACCTCATCGTGGTGCCTGCACTGTCGTAGGCATAACCAAAACCCCCTGCCCTCATGGGGCTTACAGACCCGTCAGCAAAACAGGTAATAAGCAAGGCAAATAAGTGAAATGTTGAGTATGCTAGATGGTGATGATTGCTAGGGAGAAAAAATAGGACAAGAGAAGGGCTCAGTAGTTACAGGCGGGGTTGTAGTTTCAGATGGGAAACCAGTGAAAGCATCACTGAGGAAAAGGCTTTTGAGTAAAGGTCTGAAGGAGGTAAGGCACGAGCCGAGCAGATATTGGGGGAACGCGTGCTGGCAGACAAAATAGCAAAGGCCTTTGAGCCAGGAACGTGCCTTTTAGTAGATGAGGATGGGAGAGAAATGTACAGAGTAAGAGACGGGTTGGGGTGAGGCAGGGAAGTGCCGGCAGGGCCCAGGCACTGTCAACGAACCCGGTGTCTAGTTGGACTCTTCAAATAACTGAGCCATTTCCCTGGCTCTAGTTTTAAAACCTTCATTCCATCTTGCACACGAAACCATAAGTAATTCTGTAAATTCATAAAGAGTTGAATCTACGCAAGGCCTTAAAGACTGTCTTCTAGAGTGGTATATACACTTTTTAAAAAAAGCAATGGAACCGTTGTGTGTCTGTTTTCTAGTAGACTCTCATGCACGTTCCCAATTTATAAAAACAGCTGAAGGTGGGAGCCATTCCAGCCGACGTCTGGGACCAGGTTGAGCGCCCACACTGGCTCCTCTTTCCCAGGGTGGTGCCCGGGACTGCTCTGTGGGACACGAAAGCCACCTAAACTTGGTCTGAAGGTTGGTGACCTGGACCAGAAATGCCAAACTTGCTTGCACATCAGAATCACCTGGGGAATTTTTCCCCTTTTTTATTTGCTTTTTTTTCAACATTTTATTGTGAAAAATTTAAAACACACAGAAAAGTTGAGAGACTCATGGTGCACTCCTGTACCCCTACTACTTAAATTCTGCAATTGCTGTAATCACATTTTAATCACATATATGTGTATCTCTCTGCCTCTCTTTCGATCCAATGCCGAGAGTACATGGACCCAATCCGTGTACCCACGTGGGAGATTTATTTATTTGTTTACTCTTTTTTTTTTTTTTTTTTTTTTTTTTTTGCGTTATGCGGGCCTCTCACTGTTGTGGCCTCTCCCGTTGCGGAGCACAGGCTCCGGACGCGCAGGCCCAGCGGCCACGGCTCACGGGCCCAGCGGCTCCGCGGCATGTGGGATCCTCCCGGACCGGGGCACGAACCCGTGTCCCCCGCATCGGCAGGTGAACTCTCAACCACTGCGCCACCAGGGAAGCCCTATTTGTTTACTTTTTAATAAAAATGGTCAGTCCTCTATTTTCAGGCTTACTGAACCAGAATCATTGAAGGTGGGGCTGGGATTCTTTATTTTAAAAGCACACCAGGGGCTTCCCTGGTGGCGCAGTGGTTGAGAGCCCACCTGCCGATGCAGGGGACATGGGTTCGTGTCCCGGTCCGGGAAGATCCCACATGCCGCAAAGTGGCTGGGCCCGTGAGCCATGGCTGCTGAGCCTGCGCGTCCGGAGCCTGTGCTCCGCAACGGGAGAGGCCAGCATACCGCAAAAAAAAAAAAAAAAAAAAAAAAAGCACTCCAAGTGATTCTGGTGTGACCATTCTGGGAACCACTGGTCTAGTCTAAATCTTCTTTTTTGCTGGTAAGGAAAATGAGGCCCAGACAAGTTGCCCTTCTCAAGTTCCCACAGGTAGCTGGCAGCAGGGATAGAATTAAACCCAGGTTTTGTGGGACCCCACCTCTTCCCTTCCAAGATTCTTTTTAGTTTCTACTTAGCAACATCAGCCCTTTCTAAAATCAAATAATACTCCTGCCCTACTATTCCTCTCCATTAGCAGTTTGCTGAGCCACTAGCTATCTTAGGGAGTTGTGAAGATGACTTCGTTTTCTTGTTGGTTGAAGTTTTCAAGCATTATTGAGACGAAAGAGCACAAGTGTCACGTGTCGCCCTGGGCTGCTTCAGTGAGGCCGCAGGAGAAAGAGCACTGGGCCGGGAGCCCAGAGGCGGGAAGAGAAGCTCCAGCCCTTTCCCAGACTGTGGGATGGTTGCAAATTCCCATGACCCTCGGAGCCTCAGTTCCCTGCTTTGAAAACAAGCCGTTAAAAAGATCTTGTTAACTGATCTCAGGGGTGTCTTCCAGCTCTGAAATTTGTGACCGTTAAATTGACATCCAGCCAGAGCCTGACCTGGCCAGTCAGCTCCCTGTACCCCTGAGGCCCTGATCCATTTTCCTCCCGTCTTGCTGGCTTAGATGCCAGAAGACAGATGAGACGCCTCGAAGAAGCTTTTCGCTTGCCACCTCTGCCAGCCCTGACGGGAAGCCTGAGAACAGTCCTGCAGGGGTTCCCCCAGATCCCGGGCTCCTGGTAGCTTTGAGACTGTCCAGTGCTGACCTCCACGTCCTTCAGGCCCTCAGAGGCCCTGATTCCTGGGTCTAGCGCCATGCCTGCCACCCGGCTATTAACACTGAGCATTTCTCAAAGCTTAACCTGCCTCTTATTCTGAACTAGGAGCTCACAGCCTAGCGGCAGCCTGTGCACCTAAACAGTGGGCACCACCTTTCCCTTAGTGTTGCGTCGTGCCCTCCAAACCGGAAGCTGACTCTCCTGTGTCCCCTTGTTTTAAATACTGCCCAACCAGGGGGCCACCAAGTCCTGCTCTCACCACTACCACTATCAATGCCATTGTCCCTATTACTACCACCGCCACTGCTGTTAACCATTACCGCCAGTATTACTACTAGCACTGTAACACCACCGCCACTACCACTAGCACTACTGCTGCTACTACTAGTAGTACCACCACCATTAACACGACTGTTACTACTACTACCACTAGTACTGCTGCTGCCACTACTCCTGGGAGTACTGCACCTCCCTCTACTACCACCACCACTTCTTTCTTTCTTTTTTTTTAAAATTCTACCATTACTTTTTTTTTTTGGGGGGGGGGCTGCGTTGGGTCTTCGTTGCTGAGTGCGGGCTTTCTCTAGTTGCGGCAAGCGCGGGCTACTCTTTGTTGTGGTGCACGGGCTTCTCATTGCAGTCGCTTCTCTTGTTGCGGAGCACGGACTCTAGCCGCACGGGCTTCGGTAGTTGTGGCACACGGGCTCAGTAGCTGTGGCTCACGGCTCTAGAGCATAGGCTCAGTAGTTGTGGCACACAGGCTTAGTTGCTCTGCGGCATGTGGGATCTTCCCGGACCAGGGCTCGAACCCGTGTCCCCTGCATTGGCAGGTGGATCCTTAACCATTGCGCCACCAGGGAAGCCCACCACCACCACTTCTGACACTGCCTGCCACTCTGCTGGCAGAGCCCGTCAAGCTGACTGGGTTTCATGTCTCCACCCTTTACTCTCCCCACCCATCCAGGTTCCCTTTGACTCATCCCTCTGGTCCCCCACCCCCAAGGGAAACACTTTTCCAGAATCCCTCCTTAGGTGTTCATGGCATCACAGATCTCAAGGAGCAGCCAGCGCCCCTTCCTCCCGAGGGAGCGGGAGGTTTTCTCCTCGGGTCACAGCTTGGTATGGTTTGGCTCTGATTCAGGCCAGCTTCGTGCCTCAGATGGGTGGCGCTGCTCTTTGACTCTGTCATCGTTTGTGTGAATAACCCCAGGTTGATGTGGGTTATGAAAAAAAATGATAATATGAAATGAAACATTAGATGTAAATCTAAAATAAGATTTTCAGAGAGTGGCTAAGCAGACCCATACCTCAAGGGTACGTGTGGGTCTCTGGCTGGAGGACGATTCAGGACACAGAATGGCCTGGTGATTAAGCATGCGTACTTGGAACTCACGTGGGCGGGAGTTGAGATTCCAGTTGCACAACTTACAGCCTGACTTAGGGCAAAGTACAGGATCCCTCTAAGATGAAGTTTGCGCATCTATGTGATTAAAATAATAATAACCCCCTTTGTGGAATTGTTATATTAAATGAGAGAGTGCACATTAGGCATTCATCTTATGTGCCGGTACATAGTAAGCACTCAGTTCATGTTAGCTATTGCGTGTGTTAAAACAGAAGAGTCAGAAATGCTAGATATTGGTTATAAGGGCAGAGTTTGGAGCCAGGCAGCCTGAGTTTGAATTCCAGCTCCATCACTTCCTGTGCGATCTTGAGCAAGTTACTTAACTATTCTGGGTGTGTTACCTCATCTGTAAAATAGGAATTATAACAATCCCTATCTCACAGAGTCCTGTGAGGATTCAATGAATTAATTTAATTCAAAAAGTATTTGCATGTCCACTGTTCTCCAGGCACTATTCAAGGAACTAGATACTTAGTTAATGACGGGACGAAAACGTCTGTCCTCGTGGAGCTTGCGTTTGGAGGAGGGGCGGGGTAGGGGTAGGGGGAGGCTGGTAATCAATAAAATGAAGAAGTAAAACATATAATGACTGCAAAAGCATTAAACATTACATGCTGATTGATTGCTTTTGAAGTGTTTAGACAAGTGCCTGTCTGCCATATGGAAAGCATTTAATAAATGTTAATTATTAATATTGATTTTCCATACATTCTTATTGCTGTTACTACTCATACTATAAATAGTGTTTGCCACTTTAATATATCTCAGTTTATAATTTTAAAATGGTGCAAGGTAAAATACTTTTTGCATTGCAGTATAGACATGAATAAGAAAGGGCTACGTTAACTTTTGATTTAAAAGTGTGAGTTATGGACTTTTTGGATAGCATTCCCGAGCTGTCTTAGGACTCCACTGTGGAGTAAAACTCATCTTAGCCAATACTGCTGCCAAGTATTAGTGCTGGACTCTAGAACTCTCTTCTTACCAAATTAGATCTAGAACAATTCAAGCCAGCATACTCTATAAGACCAGGTGTTGGGTGGGGTTGGGGGGTGTCTATCGAGTTTAAATTATGCTCTAGGTAGTTTGGGGGCACACTAGGCAGCCTGTAATATTCTTTCTAGCTCTCAAGTTTTATGATTTTTTTTTTTATCCTAGTGTTTTTGGCAAGCAATGGTTGTCTCTAAGTAACGCAGAAAAGTCCTTTTTCAGCAAAGCCCTTTAAAAAGCCTCCAGGCTCTTAGGCATTTGACAGACAAACACTTTTTTTTTTTTTTCTTGCAAGACTCAGCTGTGAAGTCAAGGTCATGCTTCCTGGGGAGCTCAGTGGCACAGAAGCCCTCACGGGCCCTCAGTCAAGCTGCTAGACCCCGAGCCTGTCTGACCCTCTGCCTCGGGCTGAGCTTGGCGTTCAGCGCTTGGATCCTTAGCTTTTCTCTTCCAGGCAAGCAAGAGGCTTTTGAGGTTGCAGAGGGGGAACTCATTCCCTACCGTGGGCCACGCGGCCTGCCTGCAAAAATTGGATTCATGCAATTAATTTTCGCCCTGATTCATCTCTCTCCTGGCTCCCCATCCCCCCACCCCCCATTTTGGTTCTTTTCTGTGTCAGAGTTTATGTATTGTTTTTTTCCTCCCCTCTCTGTCTCATTCTCTGTGAATCTGAGCTGGCAGGTCATAATGATAATTGCCACCAGTATTTCAAGGACATATGGTCCCTCTTCCAAACGGGCTGCTCCGGCTCTCAATGTTAGTAGGTCATCTAAAAAAATGGCTAGACTGTATTATGCACTTTGCACGCTCTTCATTTAGGTAAAATCTTATAACAAAAGCCCAATGAATAAAAGAGATAAGAACATTTATGGTAGAGCAGGCTATATAGTGTTTAATAGAACAGACTCTGGAGACAGCCTAGCTGGGTTCTGGTCCTAGCTTTGCCACTTATCATAGTGCTGTGTGACCTTGAACAAAGTTCCCAACCTCTCTGTGCCTTTGCTCCCTTAACAGTGAAATGGGGATAATAAAAGACCTTATCTCTAATAAGGTTGGTAGAACGATAAAAATGTGTAAAATGCTAAGCATAGTTCCTGGCATCTAGTACATGTTCAATAAATGTTTGTTTTTTATTACTGTAATGATAATTATTATTGTTAACATTATTTTTATCCCCCATCAACAGTCCCTTTGGGTTTTCCATTGAGTTGTTAAAAACCACCGTGCAGTACTGTACTTTCAACACCATACTTTTCATGCGGTGCTTTTACCTGTAGAAGATATTGAATAAATGTCCAATAAAATGGACCCAACAAACCAACCTTCGTGCTGTGTTGCAGAAGGGATATTTAATTATTTAGCTTATGAGCAGCCTCTCAAGCAGGCTGAGTTTGTTTAGGCCACAAGATTGGCTGTGCTGGTGAGTGGGCAGCGGTACCCTCTTGCCCTCTGCTTCAGGACTGAGTGGCATCTCGTGGGATGCTGCATCCAGCCTCCCATACATGTCACGGCCATCATGATTTGCTGCTTGAAAGGCTGCAGTAGTGTTCCACATGGGAACACCCACATACATGCATTTTAGCTTTTCCTGAGCTTGGGATCTGTAGACAGCCTCCTTATCCCCGAATAGTGCCGGTCTGGAGGCCAGAGCCTTAGGGAAGGTGACAGTGCCACACCAGGAAGAGCTAAACACTGCCCTTCTGCGGAGCCTCTGTGGTTTCTTACGCCAAGGCGTTGATTACTCTTTTAACTACATTGCCAACAGGCAGCCTTCTGGTTGACCCAACATTTCTATAAGAACTCTCAGACTTACGGCACTAGAGAGGTCCAGTGGTGCTTGGGAGAGAAACAGCACTCATGGGTTTCCTAGCATAGCTGTGCATAGTGTGTGTAGTATGGCTACCTGAAAATGTACGAGGAGCTGTGCAATATGAGTCTGTCCCAGGTGAGGCTTCAAAGAAATCGAGTAACAGGTTTACAAAGCCAGACAAAGCCCAGCTATCTTTTCTTTCGTCATTTGGTTTTTCATAGGAGCTTACACTTTGCTGTATTTAGCTGCAGGGATATACTGATTTCTTCCACTACTGTTCTTGGTCCCATCTCCTTCTGAGGCAGACTCTACCCATCCTTTCTACCGTCGCTGTCTTCATTGGCCTCCTTCCTTCTGGCTTCGTCCCCTCTGCCTGAAAACATGCTCCCAGCTCTCTCATCTGCTCTGTCCCCCTCCAGTCAGTTCCCTTCATGTCCAAGATCCACGAGATGGGCGTCCCCTGGCTCCACCTCTCCTCTCAGGACAGCCCCGACTCTGTACCCGCCACGTCCCTGGAATACAGTTTCCTTCCCCACCTCACTCACCCTGCTATATGGGAGAGCAAGCTAGCTGCTCCCCAGACCCTTTCCCTCTTGTTCCAGGCACAGGGCATTGACTACCCTCCCCAGCTGCTGTATGGGAGCGTAGGTGTGGCTATGTGACCAAGTTTCAGCCAAGGAGGTGTGAGCAGAGGTGAGGCCTGACCCATAAAAACCTCTTACACACTGTAATGGCTTAATTGTGTCCCCCACAAAGGTATGTCCAAACCCTAACCCTCATATCTGTGAATGTGACCTTAGTTGGAAATGGGGTCTTTGCAGATGTAATGAAGGTGGAAGTTAAGATGAAGTCATACTGGATTAGGGTGGGCCTTAAATCCAAGGACTCCTGTTCTTATAAGAAGGCCATGTGGGGCTTCCCTGGTGGCGCAGTGGTTGAGATTCTGCCTGCCAATGCAGGGGACGTGGGTTCGTGCCCCGGTCCGGGAAGATCCCACATGCCGCCGAGTGGCTGGGCCCGTGAGCCATGGCCGCTGAGCCAGCGCGTCCGGAGCCTGTGCTCCACAACGGTAGAGGCCACAACAGTGAGAGGCCCGCGTACAGCCAAAAAAAAAAAAAAAGAAGGCCATGTGAAGACAGAGATGGCGGGAGGGTGACAGGTGAAGATGGAGACCAAGATTGGGGTTAACCTGACAAGCTAAGAAACACCAAGGAATGCTAGGAAGAGGCAAGGAAAGATCCTCCCCTAGAGCCTTCAGAAGAAGCATGACCCTGCTGACACCTTATTTCAGACTTTTAGCCTCCAGAGCTGTAAGTGAGTAGATTTCTGTTATTTTAGGCCATCAGGTTTGAGGCAGTTTATGCCAGTCCCAGGAAACTGTTATGCACACCCATCCTCTCTTCCCTGTTCTGTGGACTGGTTGCTGACAAACAAGGGTGACCTCGGCAGTGAGCCGGAGCAGGCGGAACACCTGGCAGCCTGATTCCCTGTGAGACCCCTCCCCCACCTCCAAGCTGCTACCTGGACTGTATGTTTCACAGGTGAAATAAACATGCGCGGCACTAAGCCGCTGAGACTTGGAGGGTTTATCTGTTACAACAGCTAGTATTTCCTTAACTAAAACACCCGTTTACTTGCCAAGGGACTGGTGGCAGCTGCCGTAAATACACACTCAACCTTTCCCTCCTGGAAACAGTCTCTCTGATGGTTTCCAGCATTTCACCCTCTCATTTCGTCTCTCCCTCCTTCACTGCTGGTTCCTCTTCACACCTGCCCCCTAAAAAGCAGCCCACCCCCCAGGGTTTCCTCTCCCTCCAGCTTCTCCATACCCCACCCATCCCTGAGTCCTCTCATGCACCTGCATCTCCCACTTACTCTTATGTTGCCCAGATATATAAGCCCACACCAGACCTCTCTCCCCCATCTCGGGCCCCGTGGCCACCTGCCTCTGGTCATCTCACTGCACCCCCCTCTCTGCACAACGTTAGGGGGCTTCCGGGGAGGCAGGGGCAGGGTCGGCCTTCTAACTGTCCTCAGACTTTGTCACTGGTCTTCCCACCACATCCCCACGCCTAACCCATTTTCTGAGCCTCTGGCTTGGCACGTAGGGTAACGGCTCTCCAGGTATCTGTCGGCCAGGGTAACCATGCTTCTCAGTGTTTTGAAAGATTCTGTTGAGAGAAACAGTGCGTAGGGAGAATTTCCAGTCCTAACATCCCTCTAGAAATTCCCAAGTTCATCCCTGGATTGAGGCTGACCCTCACATATGTGGCCACCCGAAATGGTTTTCTGAACAGCTTTCTGATGACACGAGCTTGGAGAAGGTTAGGAGGAACAGCTCTGGGGAACGTGTTGCTGGATTTACTGCAGGGGTCCTGCTGAGGGACTTGTCCATTTCATCACACAGTGTCCTCTTTCCTACGTACCACGGGGCAGTTTTCTCTGATGTGCTCTTTAGGGATAGAACTGGGGTTAAGGGGGAGAGGAGGGTTTTTTTGGGGACCCTGAGGTGAGTAGCCCAGTTGGGGTGGTTTTGTTGCTGCCTGTCATGAAACATTTGCAGCCGCTTTTCGGACAGTGAAGAGCCTTACCGCACATGTTTTTGGTATTAACTTAGTTCCTAGCTTCCTCTGATCTTCCCCAGTTTTATTTTCTACATATATTTATTATTTTTTTTAATCTTGTGTGTATTTATGTAATCTCTGTTTAAATCCTTTCTGGAACAAGGTAAAGTCTGAATAAATCAAGATGTCGCTGTAAACCTGTTCACACTTAAAAAGTGTCCAAAACTAGAGGAATTTTCTTTTCCAAACTGGTGCCCTTTTCCTGTGTTCCCAGTTTGATGGTGTCACCAAGCAGCCCATTACTTAAACTAGAGCCCTAGGATAGCCTAACGGTGCCCGCTCTCTTTCTCGTCCCTTCTCCCCTCCCCCATCTGCTACCACTTCCTGTCCGTAGCCAACAGCATCTTTTGTAGGTTCCGTAAAGGAGCCTCACCAGGGCTCTTTACAGGGCTCGCTGCTTCACTGGTGCCCAGCCAGTCAGTCAGTCCCCAAGACCACAGACACCCGTGGCCACCCCACGTCCCTTTTGAAAGCCCCCCAGTGACTTCTCGTCTTCAGAACCAAGTCCAGATTCTTTGGGCTTCTTTGTCAGCCTCTCTGCACCTTCATCTCCTGCCACTTCTTAGCCCCGCACCCCAAGCCCCAGCAACACTAGAGCATACGCTTACCCCTCCCTGAACCAAGCCGTCCTCTGCCCCTTGTCTTCATAGCTGCCACTGCTTCCCTCCTTGTCTGTTGAGCAGCCCCCCGGAAATGTCTTCTACAGGACTCAACTGAGACGTTACCTCTTCCTTGAGATCTTTCCCGTGTTCCCTGTGCCTTCCTAGACAGCGACCTGTTTATGGTGCCCTTGTGTGTGTCTGGGACCCCAGGGTCTCCCCTTCTCTGTGCTCTTGCTTCTCTTTCCACGCCGCAGCATAATTGCAATTCTCTCCTTCTCTCCCCTAATAGGCCAGAGCTCATTTGTGGCAGGAATCAAATCTTCTCTTTGTATCCCCTCAAAGCTCTGCCAGAAGCAGCAGGCTCAATTCTGCTTAGTTGTTCCAAAAAATTGCTTATAAATAGTATTGTTGTTTTCAAAGACCATGACACTGTTGATACTGTTGTGGGCTTTATCTTTTTTTGTGTGTGTGTGGTACGCGGGCCTCTCACTGTTGTGGCCTCTCCCGTTGTGGAGCACGGGCTCCGGACGCGCAGGCTCAGCGGCCATGGCTCACCAGCCCAGCCGCTCCGTGGCATGTGGGATCTTCCCGGACCGGGGCACGAACCCGTGTCCCCTGCATCGGCAGGAGGATTCTCAACCACTGCGCCACCAGGGAAGCCCTATCATATTCTTTAAAGGAGCCGGGGCAAGTAGATGTGCTTAGTCCAGGGGTGACACGAAATGGTGGGATCTGCAGCGTGAAGGGACGGCTAGTTGCGGGGCAGCACCCACCTCGGTCCCCGTGATCATGGGCCCCCCACACCGTCCCCGGCTCCCATCCCGTCTGACCCATGTCCTGTGGTTCTGGCTTCACATGACACCGGGAATACATGTCTTCTGTGTTGTTCCATTGCCCACCTTCAGGCAGGTCAGGCCCTTCTTTCACTGAAGCTTCAGCGACAGACTCCTGTTTCCCTCTTCCAGCCCTGTCCTGCACCGTCCACTTTCCACACCCAAGAATGACCTTTGTAAAAGAGAAATCCTCTGCTCTGAGCCCGGCAGAGCTTACTGTTGATCTCGTTTGAACTCTTCTGACAGCCCGCCCTGTCCTCTGATGGCCCAGCCCACCTCGCTAGCCCTCCAGGCCCGTCTCGTCTTCCTCACTGAGCTTCATCCAGCCCCTGCACACACCAGGCATCCCTGCCATGGTCTCTGCGCACACACTTGCTTTTGCCCGCACTGCTTTTCCCCCGGTTTTGCAGTTGGTTCCCCCTGCCAGTCCTTCGGGCCTCCCTGTCTGAGGCCCCCGTCTTCCTACTCAGATCACTGCTCCTCCCAGGGCTGAAAGCTCTGTGCAGCAGTGACTGTTCCCTCGGATCCTCTGCCGGATCCCCGGGCCCCACGTAGGGTAGGCACTCAGGGAATATTTGCCCAAAGAAAGAAAATAAGGGAGAGGAAGAAAGGTCCGGGAAGTTCGAATTTGATCAGTACAAGTACGGTGTTACTGGGGCTCCTATTACGCTCAAGGTCACATGGTTTTGATTTCGGTCCATTTTTTATGATTAAAAATGTCCAGCCACTTTGGAGGCTGAGCCCTCCATATGTCCAGAGGGTTGGTGTTCACTGTAGCTCGGACCCATGGGTGAGACGCATTTGCCACAGATTGGCGGTTTGGCTCTCTCTGGCGTTGGCAGCCCCAATCTCCTCTCTGGAATTGAGGGCGTACCTACATTTCCAGTGCACGTTTTCCCCTCTCGGCAATGTAGGACACAAGCCGAGGGACTTGACTGTCCCCAGATGGTACCTCTCAACATACCGGTTCCAGAGTAAGTGATCTCTCCAGGTGCACACTCTCTCTTTCCTTCTGGGTCACTCCCATTTGTTCTCATTTCACTATTTTTGTCCCTGGTAATTGTCTGGGGAGGAATTCACCAGAATTCAACATTTTTTGTATTATCAGATTTTTCAAAGGAGGGAAGTGAGAAGGGTGGTCGCCCCTGGCATGGAGCAAGAAACCAAGAGCAGGAAAGAAAGGTAGCAGCTGGATCAAGGCAGGGATCTCAGATGGGGAAGAACCCTCACCTTTGCTAGAGGGCAGCTGAATGCATCAGTGGCGTCTCTAAATGTTCAGAAACAACCAAACAACCAGCAGTTTAGATGGGAAATAACAGACCTCCGTGGGCAGGAGGAAGCACAGCATATTCAAGAAAGAACCCTGAGGTGAACGTTTAGACATGGGTTTCAGTCTGGCCAAACCACTAACTTCCCTAGATCTTGGGTTCTTCATCCCTAAAATGAAACGACTGTCCTATGTGGATTTCTAAGCTCAAAAAATTTCCGTGAAGAAACGTCATGTATCACATTTCTGCACTATGCACCTCTGGGAAGTGTTTAAGGAACTGCAGTAAGTTTTGGAGTCACATTAGTGATTTCAACTTTCTGTGTTTGACACTTGTTCTCTCTGATGATCCACCCCCGCCCCCGAGAGAGGAATTGCTGAGGAAGAACTGAGCTGGAGGCTCTCAAGAGGTTGTGGCAATTTCTGTTGTACTCCCACCTGCTTTGTCAAGTAATGAACAATTAGACTCACAGCCAAGCGGCAGTCCTCAACACAAGAGGCAGGTGATCTGAAGTCAGGTTCCCCTCGGGAGTGTTCACTCTGCCTGGATTCAGTGCCCAGCCCTTGATTTCAAGCTCACAAATGTATCTCCATAGCACACCATGCAGTACGACTTAAGTTTTGTGATCTAGCAGAGTCAGACTGGCTTGTGGTTAGAACCTAATATTCAACCTGAGACTCAGTGCTTACCCCGCAGAATGACTCTAGGTCTTTCAGCTGTTTTACCATCTTTTATAGGAAAAGTAATTTTTTTTTTAAGTCATTCTGGGACGCGGCCTCTCCATCCACAGCCCTTCATGGAGAAGAGAAATCCACTCAGGGGCCAGGTAGTTCCTGACTGTGAAATCTCTCTTGGGTCAAATGCCCCTTTCTTTTCTCCACGGTTTAAAGGTATAAGTAAAAGTGTGGGGAGAAAGATAAGTTTGAAGCTTTGGCAAAGCTTATGTCCTACTGCCAAGATAGAACAAACATTGATTCCGTCAAGAAGCTGAGTTTTTTGGGTTAACAGTCCCAATGAATTCTCCCACATTCATTCTCCGATGATCGTGCATTATAGATCATCCTTAAATTCCTTAGACCTCAAAAACTGGCAAGAACTGTTTTAACTACAAATAAACACATAAGCCGTATAAATACAGAAACCCCACACATGCAGGGACCTCCCTTTGGTGAGAATGCTGTAGGCATGGATGAATCACGCTCAGATAGTTTTCATCTGTGAGGTTGACGCGAACTCTGACGCCACCAGACCTCAAGGCAAAAATAGATGCCCTTCAAAGACTTTGTAACTTCCAAGAATCATCCATGTGGAAACCAAATGGAGGTGTTGATTCTCAAGAAAGAGATCTCACAACTACAGCGAGTGACTCTGAGTGATCCCAGCCAAACATGAGAAAGTGTTAACTTTTTCATCTGTGATTGAAAGAATGTGATCGTGATTAGGATACATGACCTGAGGATTCTGGGGCAGTTTTAAGCACTTAGCTTCAAGCACTACAGTTTAGCCTTTTGAGCAGCAAACTCATGTTTCAAATTATAACAAACGTCTCTATTAATCCTCTAATCGCTTCTTAACCTCACTCCTAAATTGCACCAGGCTGAGGCTGCAAAGATTTGCATGTGGAAAGCCTCCATCTGCCTTTCTCCTCTGAGCGGTGGTTGTGAATGGGACCCAGAGCCACTGGGAACAGGACGATTATGCCCTAGGAGCCTCTTGTTCTGTGGAGTGTGTGCCTTGCTGACTGATGCTAAACATTGGAAATGTACATTTGAATAGGTCCATAGAAATAGGAAGTTGATGGATTGTGTTTGCCCTGAGTGTTTGGTGGAGTGCTGTTACCCTAGGGAGTGCCTCTCCAATGGGGTTATTTATTAGAAGAACAAGCTTACAACTTGAACTTTTTCCCCAGAAGAACATTGGAAAATAGCATATCTATAGTGACACATTTCTGGTGGATTTACCAGGTCGTTTTTCTTCCGGTGAATTGACCTCTTCATTAATTTGTTTTCTTCACTCCTGTGAGATATACAAGGGTGAACTGGCTTATTTTTATTTTATAGTTTGAGGAAGAAGGTAAACTCTAAGTAGCTAGTCTAGAGCTTAAGATTTTTTTAATTCACCTGAAGATTTTAATTTTTTCCAGTGTGTTAGCCCACAGTATAACTATTTCCCGTCCATTTTTGTGTCGCAAATGGAAATGGCATCCCTAGACCTTCAGGGAAGCTAAGTTTCTGCTTTTGGCACTACTAATCCCAGTGAAAATGGGAACTGGTTTATCTATGGAAAGTCACGGTCCTGATTGTGTTGTTGATGTTCTTTTCCTGTCTCTTGAGTACTGTTTGTACTCAGATAATTCAGATTCATAACCAGAGCGTGAGACAGAGTGGGGATAACAGGTCATGGGGCTGAGATCCACCCCCCCACCCGCCGCGCAGGCAGTTGGAATGACTCAGTTGCCAACATACTTAAAGAAGCAGACAGTGCTGATCCTCCGCCCGCCTTCCCCCCCATCCCCCCACCCCCCTTGGACCACAGGTCTCTCTTCTCGGCTTCGCCTTTGGGATTCCTCTTGCTGGTCACACACCTTCCCCCAATCTCATTTTCCAACTGGACCAGTTAAGGCATTGAGTGCTCCCTGGGAACTCTGGAAGGAGATTCCTCTTCTCTCAGCCCTTGGAGATACTCTTTGGCTTCGGGGGCATCTTGACTAACATCACAGCCACCTCTTCAGTCAGCTTAACCAGGTCCAACTGGTTTGTGGTAAGAAATCCTGGTTTCTCTCTCCCAGTTGTAGCTGCGATTCCTGGCAGAGATGCTTCCATGGGTTCCTAGCCTTTCCTGTGCTGTTCCTAGGCTCTGTCAGTCAGCTTCTCCGAGATTCAGTTGCCCTCCCACCCCACTCCTACTCTTTTCTTAAATTTCTTAGTAAATACTCTTCACCTTTTCACAACCACATTCCCAGGGTTAACAGCTCAGCGGCATCTTAGAACTCCCCGGCCTGCACCTCCTTTTTGTTTATGACAGTCCTCTCGTGCAGGATCTTATTTTGTATATTTATATGCACATGTTTACTTTATGAAACAGTTTGTCAAAACAAAACAGAAGCAAACAGCAAACTTGTTACTGTTACATAAGCAGTAGATGTTACTGGTATACAGTTTTAAAAAATACAAATAAGTAAGATTAAGAAAAGAAAGGCATATGCCTATCACATAGACATGATCACTCACTCTCCCACTTGATGGTCCTTCAGATACTCAAAGGCACCTATTGTGACCATCCACAAATCTTCTCTTCTTCAGAGGAAACAACCCTGGTTTCCTTCACGTGGTCTTCAGAGAGCTGGTTAGAGCCCCTCAGCCCCAGGTCTCTGGCCCTGGCCCTCTTCTTGTGGAATTTCCCTGTTCACACATGGCACCACCCAGCACTGAACTGACCCGTGCTGTGTGGAGTGATGGCCACCCGCCTTGTCAGGACAGCATTGCTGGGCCCACTCTTACTTTCCTGTCACGCCACAGAGCCAAATCATGATGACCATCTGTTGGACTGAAGCTCTTTAATTTTGCAGCTATTTCAGCCACTTTTAATTTACCTCTTTTTACTTAAACCGTTCCTATCCGTGGTCAACCAAAAGATCATGAGCAATTCTGTTGGTTTCTAAAGTCCAATTAGATAGATACTCTGCCTGTGGCATGTCTTTTACCTGGGAAAAAAAAGGGATGGAGGAAGAGGGCTTGGGAAGGGACAGGCTTTCCAGTGGTCACCACCAGTGACCACTGCTTTCCTTTATTAGCCCTCACGAGCCTTGCCTTTAATGACCTACTCTAGAACCTTCCTCCAGATTGATATCAGGTCCCTCCTTGTTAGTTTACAGAATCCATTGTTTTCTTTGTTGAAAAGGGAACCTGAGTTGCCTGTCTCTAATCTTTGGTCACATCTTTCCTTCACTGCTGTTCCTCCCAGATTCCTGACGGAACTGTGACAGCCTCATCTTCAAGTACTTTTAGGGCCCTGGGATGTAATCTGTTGAAGCCAGAAGACTTGATCCCATTTATTGCAGCAGTGTTCTCTTCTGTAATATTTTCATCTATCTTGGGCCTTAGTTTTTTGTTTTTTTAAACTTGTCGTTATTTTCTCCTTCCACCTGACAAGTAAAATAGAAATAAATTAATATTTCTCCTTCTTTGTCATCCATCAGCTTTACACCTGTAGTTTCCAGCAGCCAATTAGTCTCTTCCTCAATCACCTCAATTTTTCAAATATAACTAAGGAAGGTCACTTCTGTTGTCTTCACCATGTTCCATAGGTATAAGTCTATTCTGGGTTTTAAGTTTGAGAACAATTTTGATTGGTGGGTGGTACTGTCCGTTCTTGGCCAACTTCCCATCAGAAGTAATAGGGTCTTAAATTAACACCATAATAATGAATGGTCTGAGTGTTTGCAAAATGGGAAAAATATAAGGCCCAAAATACATTTCTTTACCTTGCATGTCAGAGAGATTCCTATGTGTGAAATAAGACCTACTAGGTAAGCTATAGAGGAGCAATGACATTCTGCAGAGATGAATTAAAGTTCAACTCGATTTCTGGAAGGTCCCAGGGGAGGAATTAGAAGCTGCAGAGCTGAGGCCTGAAAACTCGAATTCACAGGTCCTATTCTGGACCCTGCCTACCAATCCCCAAAAGTTGAACAGGGAACTATATGTATGGACAGAGGATAAGGCAGAGGTACACATTTTATAAGTAATACATTTTGGCCTTAAATCCCCGTGCAGTCCCTTCATGAGCCAGACTGGAACATATTGGGGTCATCTTTTGTTTAAGCTGGAATCAGGACCCAGAACAGTCTGTCTGCCTCTTTCCCCCAGTCCCAGTGATGAGGGAGAGTCATTCCAGAGAAGCAGCAAATACAAAAATAAAATGTGAACCAGAACAAGAAAGCCCCCAAACTTCTAATGAGAACTAGTTGAAGTCAGGGTAGCAGGAGCACACCTTGAGCTCTCATACCTTGCATATTATTTAAGAGAAGAGTTAGAGTGGAGAAAACCAAGGGGCCGGGAGAGAGGGGGAGAGAGCTTGGTTTTCTTCCAGGCAGCCCCCGCCCTGGTCTCAGCCCCCTTTACCTCTGAAGCTTTGTGAATGAAGTGCCTCTTAAAAAAGAAAATGGAATCAGAGAGAGAGAGCAGCCCTGATTTTTCATCTGAGAAGGTTTTGGGGAGTATATGGTGCAGCTCCCAAGAGTGAAACCCACTGTGTCCCTAGGCTATAGCTCAGTCAAGGGCCTCCATCCCTGAATTTGACTTACACTTGGTAGAAAAGTGAAGAGCGGTTAAGAAATGTTCCTCCCCTAGTCAGATTTGGGAATTATTGAACAGTTACCTAGTCTTAGAGAACAATGACACATTTTCCTATACTAAAGGCTCCGAAAAGTCCTGTGACAAAGAAAAGTGTTTCCCAAACTCTTCTGAGCATGCATTTTTTTGGTGGTTTCCTATTATCACTCAGAAGAGTGTTCCATGGAAAACATTGTAGGGTGGAACTTCAATTCATCGATTTACTCTGTGAAGTGAGTTCAACAGATAAATGAAGGAATGGACCCATTTTCTATGTTGTTGCTTAATATTTATCCCCACGTTCTATATACATTCCCTGGAATACTTGTTTCAGTTCCATAGTTTCAACTACCATATAAACATAACTGTTCCCAACTCTTTTTCTAGCACTGACTTCATTCCTGAGCACCATACCCACATTTCCAGCTGTGTACTCATTAGTCCTTCTCCCTGGGCATCAGGCACGTGTGCTGAATTCAACATGTCCAAATCAAAATGCAGTGTCTTCTCCTCCAGATGGGCTTCTCTTCCCGTCTCTCCTGTTGTTATAGCATCATCACCCTCCGTTGTCCAACCTGGGCATTTCAACAGATTCTAAGACCTTTTCATCTCCTTTACTTGGGAGAATATATTTTTAGATTATATGCATTTAATAAATACACACATAATTTAAAAAATTTAATATATTATACCTCTGAGACTTCTGTTTCCACAGACATAGTCCAGACTCTCACTTTTCATTTGGACAATTGTAATAGCCTCAGGTAAATTATGGGCTCAGTGGAATTTTTGCAGGGAAAGGGGATTTGGCATGGGAACCTTTAGTATATCTGTTTGTCAAAATGAAATCTTAAATTACAGATATGCTTGGAAAAATCTGAAGGCGATTATGGCATTAATATTAATGGACAGGGTGGGGTTTTAAAGCTAGTGATCAAGAGAAGCAGGAATGCTCCATTACTACCCTGTCAATCTCCCTTCTTTTCCATGGAATTCTGGGGGTACCTGAATACGTGACTAGAAATGACAATGGGAAGTCAGCATGCCATTTCATCATTAAAGCCTAAGTGAGGTCACTAGATACACTGGGTTTTTTTTTTTTTTTCCTTCATACAGTTCTTTAGTATCACGATTGTGGACAGTTATTGTACAAAATAACAAAGTTGCAAGTAATGACTGTTCTACTTTGACTTGTAGATATGTATGTTTCCCTTAATGATTCAATCAGCTATGCTTAATAAGTCATGCTTGAAGTCCTTTTGCACATAAGCTCATTTAATCTGAAGAAAGAGGTATTTTCCCTTTTTCAAATGGGGAAAATTGAGCGTCAGAGTGGCTCCTAGCATGGCTAGTTCATAGCTTGAGCTAGACTTTGAACTCTGAGCCCTGATCACTTCCCACTACACCTCAACTGGCTCCCCAAACCCAAATGATGGTTATGTTCAGTGGATGAGAGATGGGCTTCCCAAGCCTTTCTATGTGAAGAACTGACATGGGGTAACCATCAGCTGGTAGAGCCAGGAAGCCCTGCAGGCGAGGCATCCAACCTGTTATCTAACCATTGGGCCACAGGTAAGCCACCTGCCCTGCCAGGTGAAGTCATGTCGTAGCTTATTTTGGGCAGGGCCATGTGGCACCCTGTTTACTTCCGTGGTACAGGTTGTAAGACTTTCTAAGGACATTATACAGTACGCAGTCTAAAGTGAAGGTTTATGGATCCGGCTTTGCCCTCACACCACAGATGTAGTTCCTGATTTATAGCATCATAAAGAAACAACAATAAAGGACGCCTCAAGATTTCTTGGCAGGCAAATATAGACAAAGCTCCCTCAGGTCCTTTTGAAGAATTTCAGGGACGGAGACCCATTGGAATTGGCTTCGGTCGATGTATAATGTGAAGATTAGGAAATTCTTTTCTTGTTTCCAACCATAGAATCTTACTGATTTGATTAAATAGAATTTCCTCTTGTTTGTGTTGCTCTGAGCATGAAGAAACTGGTCCCTCACCATGCCTTCAATAAAATGGTTTCAAATTGCGTGAAGGAGATTGTGATCAAATCACTGCTCATTTTTTCCTTCAGGCTAAAATACCATAATTGCTTTAACGTCCTTCAAAGCATCTATTTTCCATCCCTTACATTGTTTTTCTTTCTTTCCTTGGAACTCAGTTCAGTTGCTCCATGGCGTTGCCCTTTTAAAATAGAGTGGTTGGAACTGGACACACCTGTGTCCAATTGTAACTAATATGGAGCACTGGTAAAGAGGTTGCTTCCCAGACTCTGCATGTTCTACCTGCCTTGGCACACAAACAGTGAGCTATTGTCATCATCAGTTATTTAAAAGAAAGGGAAGAAGGGGGAGGAGGGGGGAGGGGGGGAGGGAGGGAGGAGGGGAGGCTCATCCAGTCATCCAGTAGTCATCCAGGCTGGCTGCTTGCTAGGAGGAGAAAAATGTGCTCGTTTTGGGGCTTGAGAAGTGTTTGTGTACTTTTGTGCTGGGGGACCGTAGAGTGCTGTAGATTATAGGTATTGATCCTGCACTTGAGAAGAACAGAATATACACCCTCTGATACAAATGGAAAAGGAACCACTAAATATTCAATATGTGCATTGAGATCGAAGCACACAGGCAAAACTTTGCCACCTAAGTGCTTTTGAAACTGTGCAAAATAAGAAACCACTGTGGGATTTTCAGAAATAAATTTAGTTTGAACTCTGCGATCCTTTAAAAGAAAGTTTTAAAATTCACCAATTGGGAATGCAAAATGGTGCCGCCACTTTCAAAAACTGATTGGCAGTTCCTCAAAATGTTAAACATGGAGTTACCGTGCGACCCAGCAATTCCACTCCTAGGTAGATAGCCAAGAGAACTGAGCATATATATTCCCCTAAAAACTTGTACATGAATGTTTACAACGATGTTATTCACGATAGCCAAAGAGTGGAAACAACCTAAATGTCCATCCACCAATGAATGGATAAACAAAATGTGGTGTATCCTTACAGCGGAATATTCATTCAACCATAAAAAGGAATGAGGTACTGACGCCTGCTATAACATGATGAACCTTGAAAACGTTATTTTAAGTGGAAGAAACCAGGCACAAAAGGCCATATATTATAGGATCTCATTTATGTGAGATATCCAAAACAGGCAAATCTATAGAGACAGAAGACAGATTAGTGGTTGACGTGGGTTAGGGGGAGGCGGGGGGAATGGGGAGTGACTGCTAATGAGTATGGCAAGCAGTTCTTTTTGAGGCGATGAAAATGTTTTGGAATTAGATAGTGGTGATGGCTGCACACCCTTGTGAATATACTAAAAACAACTGAATTGTACACTTTACAGGGGTGAATTTTATGGAATGTGGAACGTATTTTTTTAAAAAAGAACAAACAACCCCACCGTTTATATACACATGGACCCCTTATCATTATTTTTAGAAATAAGCACCTCAAAAAGTTTTCTTTCGTGACTGTAAGGCTTCTACCTGGTGTGGAAAATATTGTGCCGGTGCACTTGGTTTTGTGAATGTTGCTGGTATAGCAAGATGTTTGTAGAAAGTGGCTGAATTATGACATTGAGAAATTATTCTGGGTGGTATGAATACAGACTGGGCTGCTTGCGAGGAAAACAGGAACATCTGACTCAGTTATTGCTCTGCGAGCGGTCATTTATTTTTGCTGCTACTGAAAGATCTGAATTTTTTTTCCTGACCATTTTTTGGTGAATATTTTTGCTGATACACTTGCGTATTTGAGGTTCTGTTAAATGAATCATCGTATTCGCAACCTTTTTCTTTAGTACCCATTCTGGAAATGGAATGACTAAAAACACACCAAAGCTAATTCCAGGCTCCTGGGATTATTTTTTTCCCTTCAGCTATTTTTTGACCCCTCTAATTAGCATCAACAGCCTGGATGTCGTCTGATGGTGGTAACCCCAGCTTACTCCATCAGCTGCCCTGCTTTCTTTTCCATCGACACATTTCTAGTACTTTTGAAGGAGACAGATGCTTCCTGCTGCATCTGAAGAGGATTCACAAGGTCTGATGCTTTTTGACAAAATGGATGCCTCCTCCCTGTACTTTGGAATTGATACGCGCTGTCAAAACGGGTTTTCCGAATGGTTGCTCTTTGTCACCTTGTACCAGGTTTTCTCCTCCATTCTGGAAAATGTGCGGTTTAATGTTGCGTTTCGAATCACTTTCAGCTGAAAAAGTGTGTAATGGAATCAGGTCAGAGATGCCTTTTGTTTGCAGCTTTGCATTCCAAGGGGACTGGTGACAGCGGTGAACGTACATTGGGGGGCTTGCTTGATAACGGGCTCCTTGTCCTTTATGGTTTAAAAGAAGCACTGAGGGTGACTTCTCCCATCCTGGCACTTCTGTATTGGTTTATATTTATCAGAATCTAAATTTGGGGGATTACCTCCTCCTGAGAGGGCAAGTAGTAGCTGTAGTAATTTGTCTGTATTTCTCCACTCCGCAGATATTTGGCTTATTTTCAGAATCACTGAAATTTAGACCTGGGAGGTGCCTTGTCCTTATCCCTTCTTTTTATTGGCAAGGACACCAAGGCCCAGAGCTAGCAATTAACCTAAGGTGGGGCTGGCACCTACAAGTTCTGGTTCCCAAGCCAGTGCCATTGCCACCACATCACCTCACTACCAGCAGTGGGGCACATGGATGGGTACCCCTCAGGGCTGTGGACTTTCTGAGCAGGGAGAGGGCCTGACTTCGGCCGTTGCCCCACAGTAGTGCTTTGTCTTTCCCATTACAACCTCCCGTGTAAACTGGCAGAACTTAAAACAACCCAGAAAGATTCCTGCTGTATGTTGTACACTCACGCACCCTTTACTACACATGTGGGCGGTTTCCATGCTGCAGGACTGGCTGGCTGCTTAACTTTTTTTTTTTTTTTAAGAAGATGTTGGGGGTAGGAGTTTATTAATTAATTAATTTATTTTTGCCGTGTTGGTTCTTCGTTTCTGTGCGAGGGCTTTCTCTAGTTGTGGCAAGCGGGGGCCACTCTTCATCGCGGTGTGTGGGCCTCTCACTATCGCGGCCTCTCTTGTTGCGGAGCACAGGCTCCAGACGCACAGGCTCAGTAGTTGTGGCTCACAGGCCTAGTTGCTCCGTGGCATGTGAGATCCTCCCAGGCCAGGGCTCGAACCCATGTCCCCTGCATCAGCAGGCAGATTCTCAACCACTGCGCCACCAGGGAAGCCCTGCTTAACTGTTTGAGATGGGAATGAAGTTCTGTGCTACCTGGACTCTTGCAAACACTAGCCTCAGAGCGCTTTGCTTTGCTGGCCAGCAGTTCCTATGCTGCAGAGAGAAGAAACCAAGGGCTATGGCAAAGTGAAGCAACTTGGTTTGGATGCTGCCTTCAGGAGTGAGCTTGAGCCCTGACTTTTATCTTACTTAACCTTTCCCTCTGTGGAGACTGGCCTGCTGGAAACTATTAACTGCCTCTCAAGTCCAGCAGCCTGGCGATTTTGAAGTTCTTTTCCGTTTCAGCTCTGCAGAGAGATTCTACCTTTATTGTTAAGCTTGGAGATTTTCATATATATATGAATATATATGATGTTTACAAATGGAGATTTATATGTGGAGATTTTTATATATAAATATATCTATATTGTATATAATCTACATCTATAACTATAAATCTAGGTATATAAGGGATATATGTGTATATATATTAATTTTTCCCCATTCTTTGTGCCACTTGGACCTTTTATTGTGGCTGAAAACCTATATGCTCATTAATTGTCCTTATACCAAGTTTACATAGTACCTCTTTGCAAAATCATTTGTGAATATTAGTATTTTGTTTGGTCTTCAGGCCACAGTTTTTACCTTGAGCAGGCAGGAGGGCTGACAGGTGGTCTGCTCTGAAGTGCACTGGGCAGAGCACGGGCTTTTAAGCTTCCTGAGGCTCACAGAAAGGAAGTGCTGGCTGGAGTTCTGCTGCATTTGTCCTCCATCATTCTCCAGACTTCCTCTTCCTCTGAAAACTTCAATGTGTTGCTCCTTTGCTTGAATCTGAAGCTTTCTTTTTTATTTCTTTTTTTTTTTTTTTTTTTTTTGCGGTACGCGGTCCTCTCACTGCTGTGGCCTCTCCCGTTGCGGAGCACAGGCTCCGGACGCGCAGGCTCAGTGGCCATGGCTCATGGGCCCAGCTGCTCCGCGGCATGTGGGACCCTCCCGGACCGGGGCACGAACCCGTGTCCCCTGCATTGGCAGGCGGACTCTCAACCACTGCGCCACCAGGGAAGCCCTGAAGCTTTCTTGATAGTCACAGCCGATGACGTAAGAGCGGTGCAGCGCACCGAGACAACATCATCTCATTTCACTGAAGGCTAGAAAGGAGGGTGTGTGAATGAGCCTCTACTATTCAAAGCTAGTAGCATCCTGGGGCTAGGGGGTACTTTCTGAAACACTCCAAGAGGGTGTTGTACACAGTGAGACCATTCCAAAGTGTAGCCGTGAACATAAGCTACAGCACATTGCCCACAATACTCACCAGTATATGTTGAGTTCTGCTTGCCCTGGAAAGAGGGAGATGTCTTCCAAGCAGTAGGAAGTGTAGCTGGCTGTTTGCTCCTTCCTGCTCCACTTACTTCCAGCGGTGATCTCTAAGGGGAAGTGCCTCTCCCATCCCACGGCCACATCCAAACCCCTCGGTGGCTGCCTTGGCCTTGAACTCTGGACATAGTGTGGTGGTAGGCAGCCCACAGGCAGTGGATGCAGTCATTGAGGTGGGGCAGCGGGGGATGTTTTGTTTTGTTTTCGCTTTATCAAAGTGTCACTGATTTAACACACTGAAGATTTCCCTGTGGCCAATGAAGAAGCATTACACGGATGCATACTGTCAGTGCCTAAGAGGCATAGTTTCAAGTTCTTAGGTCCTCAGAGAAACGTGTGTGTCAGAGTAGTTCAGAATGCCCGCCGGGCGCGGTGGCGCGCGCCTGTAGTCCCAGCTACTCGGGAGGCTGAGGCAGGAGGATCGCTTGAGCCCAGGAGTTCTGGGCTGTAGTGCGCTATGCCGATCGGGTGTCCGCACTAAGTTCGGCATCAATATGGTGACCTCCCGGGAGCGGGGGACCACCAGGTTGCCTAAGGAGGGGTGAACCGGCCCAGGTCGGAAACGGAGCAGGTCAGAATGCCCAGGCTGTGGCAGGAGGGGGAGGATTACGTATGTACAGACCCTTGTGTGCGCCTAAAATAAATGGGATCTAACCATCCAGCGGGGGGGCTGATGAATCCTTGAGTCATCCCATTCACTCTTCATTCAGAACGTCTTTCTGTCGTTTTCATTTGTGAGCGTGGTCGGCAGTTCTGCACCTACTTCTGTGGGTGTCTCCTCTTAGAACACAAGTGATAGAAGAAGGTACAGACATTTTTGGTCTTAACCAGTTCTCATTTTTATAACAAAATTCTGCCACTGGCTTCTTAGTTAGTGGCTTCTGGTGCAGCTACAGGAGAGTTTTGCAGTCACACCTGAGCTCTGAGAGACGTTTGGACCCCAGGAAGAATTCTGTGGTCACTTAATGCTTGGGTCCCACAGGGTTCACGAAGACTGGTAGTGCTACAAAGATGAATTCGCATTTAGTAGGATTCCGGGCCTTTTGTGAATATGTGGCCAAATCTGGGCAAATAAATTCCTCTTCAGAATTTGCAAAAGGAATGTTTCATGATTCCTGTAAGTCAAATGATACAAAGATATATAAAGGAAAATTAACTTTCTCTCCCACTCCCGTGCCTTTCTCCCTACTCATTCAAACATAATTTATATTATCAGACAGCCAGGTGGCCAGGTGGCCAGTTAGTACAGTGACAGCCTTATTCACTCTCTGATAGTGCAGGCAAGAGGCAAAGAGAAAGCAAAGTGTTCCGTTTTCCCCACACAAGGGCACGGGGCCAGGGTCAGGTGATGACATGCAGCAGGGCAGGAGGGATCTTCTCCGTGTTGAGGAGCTCTGAACAAAAGGCTGTGCCTTTGGACCAGGGGATGGGGGTGGGATGGCAGGTAGGTGGTGGAAAAGGGGAAGGACTAGGAGTGGAAAAGTACTGAGTCAGAGTGGGGAAAAGTATCTTAGCCAAGACTCCTGGTGGAGATGCCTAGGCTGGGTAGGCAGAAAAGTATGTAAATGTGACCCATGGTGAGGGTGGGGAGAGGGAGCCCTGGCCTGCAGCTCCCCTCAGAGACTGCAGAGCCCTGGCTGGGCACCAGGGGTGGGGAGGGCAGCTTCCCGGCAGGCCTGCCCAGTAGAGCCTTTGCAGAGCCTGAAGGAGCACACATAGGATTTTGGCCCGGAATCAGATACTTCATGTATGTAGGGTATCTATATATAGTTTTTGTTTTTATAAAAATGGGATTATTCCCCATATTACTCTGCAACGTGCTTCTTTTCTTAGCAATACATCATGGGTACCTGCAGGTTACAAAACAGACTTAACTTTTTAAGTGACTGTATAACATAGATTACACAGCAATCCATTCAACAATTCTCCCTTTTGATAAACATTCATACTGTTTCCAGTCTTTGCCACAACAAGTAATGTCAAATATGAATTGTTGACTTGTAACGAACCTTTTATTTCTTTAGGGTATATTCGCCACAGTAGGGTGGCTGAACCATTTTTTTATGTAGTTACAATTTTAAGAGATTTAAGAAATATAACAGTCTATGTTCCCTTTAATTATGAGAATGACTTTTTCCCCTCATCCTATGAGAACTATTATATATTGTTAATGTTTTCAGTAGATGTTTGCCAATCTGATGAGCAAAAATTACATTACTTTTACTTTAATTTGCCTCTTCCTGGACCAGGGAGGTAGAACTTCTTTTCATATGTTTACTGAACATTTGCATTGGTCAGTTGCCTAATCACATCTTTTATTGTTTTTTTTTTTCTTTTGCTTGTTTGTCAGATGCCTTTGGAAAGTATCACTCCTGCTCTGAGACGGGATTTAACAGGAGTTAGTGTGATCTCCTTAAGAGAAAGTGTAAAATTGAGAGAATATCTGAAGTGAGCATCCTGTTTGGCCCTTTATTTTTCTCTTGACCAGTTTACGTTTTGACCAGCTTGGAGAACAAAAAGTAAATCTTTTTGACTCCAAATTGTGACATTCAAGGATATAAGTAGGAGAATTTTCTAGCACCTGTTCTCTGAACTCAAATTTCTCATCAGTTAGGAATAAATTGCCCTTATCCTGTCATGTGCCTCATATGGGAGGGAGGGTTTAAAAACTATCAGTGTCTTTGCTTTACCTCCTCTTTTCCCATCCTTGCAGTTGACTCGCAAAAACACATTAAACCTTATTATTCGCCGTGTTACAAATACTGCTCCGTCTATTAGACTGGGTAAGAAATTAAAGCATGTATATTTCAGTTAGTCTCTGTAAATGAAAGGCTAGCCTTCACTTTGCAGAATATGCTTAGGAACCACCCCGTCTGTATGGTGTGGGATGCCAGGTGGGAAGTGGTTGCTAGTTGATGAAATCACCCAACCCCTGGTGACTCCCTCACCTAGTCTCTGGCCAGACACTGAGTAGGTGAATGAAATGTCATCCTGACCACAGTCGTATCTACAGGTCTGGACCTGAGGCCCCAGAAGAAAGGTCAGGGCATGTGCCTAACTCTCCTTGACACTCGCTGCTATATAGCTTTTTTTTCCCCGTTTAGTAAAAACGTTTCATAAAATAATGAAGTAGAAGATATGAAGTCTATAAGGATCCTATGATGAGAGGATGTAGCTTTAAAGGCATTTCTCTACTTTATTGGTTGTTTAGTACAGGATTTGTCAGCCTTCACATGCACTCTGTTCCCTTTGAAACCCCTTCCTCTCACTGCCCTACTCCAGATTGGAGACCAGCTCTCTGACAAATTGATCCCTAGATCAGAGGGATGAAAGAGAGAAAGATCAAAAGGAAGCCAGGAATCGCATAGGAAGAGGCATCATGATGCAGGGACGGGAAGGTTTGGCTGCCAGACTCGCTGTCATTCTTTAATCCACGGGTGTCTCATAAAGGAAAACCTCGGTCGTTCAAACAGAAGTGAAGACTGTTCTGTACATAAGTGGATTTAGATCTAATGATCTATTTATGAAAGTAATTAGGTAGGGTTACCCCAGCAGTGAACATTGGAGTTGAATGCTGATACCTCGTTGTGTACGAATTTGAAATGAAAAAACAGAGTAAACATAGTGGTGGCTGCATTCTTCCTCCCCTGCCCACTAAGGACAGGGGCCCTGTCTAGTTTTCCCTTATCTTTTGAGTCACTTTTCAGTGTTGATTCAGCCAGCACAACATCCTTTTAGGTCCATTGTCTTTTTGTAAAACCAATGAAAAAGCATGTGGATTTTTGAGGGCTCAGGCTGTAGACAGTTAGACAGTTACAGATCATGTTATTAAGAAGTCTTATTTGGGGCCTTCGCTTCTGGACACGTCTGTTCCTCCACCCAAGTCCAGTTCACTCTTCATCCATTTTAGTCGCTTATCCCTCAGCAAATAGTTCTTGCATGTCTGTCACAGGCCACACACTGAGTGCTGGAGATTCAGAAACCAGGGCTTAGGCTCTGCCCAGAAGACATCCTCAGGTAGTTAGAGACAGCCACAGAGGCCAGCCATCTCAGTGAGACTGGTAAGGGCTGTGGCACACCAGGCACGTGACCCCACATGGTCACAGAGAAGGGGCATCGAAGGTAGACCAGGAGGGCATTCTCCTGGGCTGACCCTCAGAGAGGAATCAGCTGGCCAGAGGAAGGAGGAGGCAGGGTGCAAGGAACAGCAAGTGTGAGACTGAAACCAGAAATATAGGCAAAACCCAGATGATGAAGGAAAGTGGAAATGCTGGGAAGGCGCCTAGGGGCTTGCCGTAGGGGATCTGACGTGACGTTGAGTAATGCTTTTAAATCATCTTGGTGACCCTGGGGAGCAGCGCTCCTGAGTCAGGCAGACAAGCTCGGATGCGGCCTGAACCCAGGCACTGACAGAAGAAACCAAGGAAAGGGACGGATTCTCACGCTACTGAGGCGATCAACTCTACAGGGTTGCTGCCTGTTTGGATGTGTAGAGGGAGAAAAGTGAGATGGCTTCTGGAATACCCCCCCCCGCCCCCCGGTGGAAAGGGATGCTGTTCCCTGAGACAGGGACTGCTGGAAGGACAGATTTGGGGGTGTGGTGGGGCAGGATCATTAAGTCTGAAGCACGTCGAGCCTGAGAGGCCAGTGAGTATCCAAGTGAATATTTGTTGGCAGTTGGCTGTTCCAGGCTGGAGCACAGCAGAGACGTGTAGGCTGGAAAGGATATTTGGAATCATCGGCATGTGTCATGGTTGAAGCCATCGATTCATCCAGTACATATTAAGGGCGCACAGTCAGGGCCCGCTTCATGGGGTCGTGACCTGTGCGGGCTGCCACGTTTGCCTTCATGTTCTGCGGTCACAGTCTTAAAATTCTCATTAATTTTTTTTTTGCCGTACGTGGTCCTCTCACTGCTGTGGCCTCTCCCATTGCGGAGCACAGGCTCCGACGCGCAGGCCCAGCGGCCGTGGCTCACGGGCCCAGCCGCTCCGCGGCATGTGGGATCTTCCCGGACCGGGGCACGAACCCGTGTCCCCTGCATCGTCAGGTGGACTCTCAACCACTGCGCCACCAGGGAAGCCCTCTCATTAATTTTTGAACAAGAGGGCCTGCATTTTTATTTGGCCCGGACCCTAGAAATTCTGTAGCCAGTACTGCTTGTAACTGCCTGGCTCTGTGCACAGTAGTAGGGCCTCAGCGTGAGCAGGACGGACATGGTTCTCGCCTTAGGAGCTTACAGGCCAGCTCGGAAGGCGGACAGTTAAGCAATGAGTAACAAAACAGGATGTGTTCCATATTGGGAGCACCAGGCTAACAGAGCATGTAGGCGAGGCCTCTAAACCAAATCTTGGGGGTTACAGGGTTAGGAAGCGAGTGCCCAGGGAGCGGGTAGAGAGATGGAATGGCAGCCCACAACCCCAGAGGAGTCTGAGAGGAGTGTCCTGGGAGGTCGGAGGGAGGCCAGGAGAAGCAGTGCCCCAGAAGCTGGGGTCGGGAGGGACCAGCAAATGCTGCCTAGGAAGGTGGGAATGAGGTCATGGTCAGGGGGTGTAGCAGCAAAGAGGCCATTTGGGGACTGGTGAGAGCAGTCAGGTAGAGAGAGGGGCAAGAAGAGAATTTACCTGTGTTTGAGGGATCGGTGGGAGGTGAGGAAGCAGAGCCCCTGAATGTACATTACTGTGTAATGAACGTGTAAAGCTTGGTTTAGGAGGAAAGAAAGGGGAAAAGACCCTGAAAGTGGGTTTCAGATTAGGAGAGTATTGTTTGTTTGGCTTTCGTTTCGGTTTCTGTTTTGTTTGATTTCAAACACAAAGTGTTTTGAGTGTGGTAGCAAAGCCAGTAGAGAGAGAGGTTGGGAATACAGAGGGAATAACTGATGTAGGGAAGACTCCAGGGTTGGAAGTGATGGATGGACTCACCTGGTCAGGAGAAGAGGAAAAGATGGCTGAGGGAGCAGGTGCGATTCCAGGCGCAGGCCCCCCTCGGCTCTGTGACCTCCACCCAACTCTCCTTGTGTAAGCGAACGGCCGCTGCCTCCCTAGTTGTGCTCTCTTCCTCCCTCAGACTCAAGGCAAAGCTTCTCCTAAGTTCTCTCATCTGTTCTTATGTTCAATGAATATTCATGGGGCCCCTGCTAGGTGACAGGCAAGATACCAAGCATCTGGACTATGAGAGTGAACAAAACAGACCAGGCCCCTGACCTCCTGACACTTAGGTCCTGGAGGAGGCTCTTGCATGGTCTGGTTGGCTGCTCCCCACAGGCCCACGCTGCCTGACACTACATCTTCCACCGTCCCTTCCTTCCTCCTCTTACCGCGATCTTTTACTTCCCTCCCGGATACCCACCTTTCTTAGTCTGAGCCTGGAAGCTGGAACTCAGGGGCCATGTAGGAAAAGGGAGGGAAAAGAATTAAGATTAGCTTTTAGCAAAATTTTGAAACGGAAGGTTGCTGTAGGAATTTACTGCATAATGCCTTTTGCTCTAGTGCCCCACATTCTCTGGGCCATTCTTGCTACTTTAAGATTAGGCCCTAACCTTGACCTTCCTGACCTAGCCTGTCAAGTTCTCCAAGTTTCTCCAGCCTCTATCAAAACCTCTACTCTTATTACAGTTATTCTCAGCTGATAAGTAGGACAAAGACAGTTTCAGTTAACTCACACTGGTTTGTGAATGGTGGATATCACCTTTCTTGGGGTTGGGGGAGGTGGGTTGCATTTTACAAGTGACTCTGGGTTTATCAGAAGGAATCTTTAATCTGTCCTATTTTCGGCGACTTAATAAAAGAAGTGATACGAGTATTACAGCAAGAGCCACCCTCTTCCCAGGGTCAGCCCCCGCACAACTTTTCCATTTTCTTACAGCTTCCACCATTTTTCTCCTAGATCCATAAATTCTCTAATGCCCCCAAGATTTTTATTGTCATCTCCTCCCTTGCCTGCCCCCCTCCACTAGTTTCTATGACAGCAGCAACTGGGCCTGGGTGGTGAGGGGTTAGCAGGGGAGGGGGTGGAGCAGCTGCAGCCATTTATAGGGATTGTTGCCAAGTCAGGGACTGCCTGCCTCTGCGGTGGGAGGGAGGGGTGCCCGGGGCTTCTTGGCACAAAAAATGCAGCCTCCCCATGTCAGTGAGGCATCCACCCAGAGCTGAGCTCATTGATGGTATTCCCCGTGCTTGTGGCTCTTCACAGAGAAGTGTGCTGGGTCCCCAGGTCTCTGGCTCCCTGATACCAGGAGCTTTGTGTTTCGAATAGAATGCAGCTCCCCATGCCACTTGGATTTGTTGTAGAAATGACAGCGTTCCGCCGCAACTGATCGATAGCTGGCACGCGGCTGCAGGGACCACTGCGGAGCAAGGTCTGAGCACAGGAGGCTCCACCGAGAACAGGCTTAGGGAAGGTTGCGGCACAGTTATCAATCCGGCAACTCCTCTTTTAGACATCTGCTTTGGGGAACTCTGTTCTCTCAGAAGTCCCGGAGTCGGCAGTAGCTGTTGGGCACATTTTGGAGAGTATGCGAATTTCCTGAGCTTTAAGATGAGATAAGAGTGGTTTTCCTGGACCCAGGATATTACCCTAGAAACTCAGGAGCCTAGGTCCGGTGTTCTTAGATTTTAACCTGCCTCTGAATTCCCTGGGCATCTTACAACAATGCAGATTCCAATACAGGAAGTCTGCGGTGGAACCCGAGAGTCTGCATTTCTAACAAGCTTCTGGCTCACAGGGACTTTGAGTGACGAGGATCTGGAGCTGCACTGTCTACTACACTAGCCCGCTTGTGACTGCTTAACTTAAAGCTAAATGAATTAAAATTAAATAAAATTAAAAATTCAGTTTCTCAGCTTGCACTCACCATGATTCAAATGCTCAGTACCCACATGGGGCTGGTTGCTGCCATATTGGACTGCACAGATTAAAACACAAGTTTTAATGATCACAGGCAGTCCCACTGGAGAGCACTAGTCTAGAGTGAGCCTCTGGGCATCATTCATTGATTCATTCATTTATTCACTGACCATCTATTATGTGCCAAGTATTATGCTTGGTGCTGGGCATGAAACTAGCAGAAGAAGTAAACATGAGCTAATGAGAATGTCATGCTCTTAAAGATACTTAAAATGGTGGTGAGTTGGTAACACTGAGCTTTGCTGTGCAGGTCAGAGGAAAAAGTATCCTCTGAGAGTTTCAGGTGTATTCTGAACTAAGCTATGGAGTTATGACAGAATCGAGGTACTTATGAGATTGGCTGCTGACATGCATTTTCACCATTTCAGGGCCATAATCATCAGAAATGGAGAAATCATCCCCATGTCTTCGGAATTCACCCCTGAGACTGAGCGCCAGCGACTTCAGTACCTGGTAAGAGTCACGTAGGTCTGGCAGAGTGCCGCGGCGTCAGGGATGGCGTCGGAGCTGTTTTGGAGGAACATGTTGCTATTGACCTGGGAGCGGGCCCACAGCAGTAAAGCAACATATGGCGTTAACACCCCCCATACACACCTCCTGGATCACACATCCTGGCTGCGTGTGTGACGACGCACTCCACCTCCGTGAATTTATTATTGTGGCTGGTTTTCTCCCATCTGTGACCAATCAAAGACATGGCATGCTCTGTTTCCTTTAATGGCTTGGTATGTACAATACGAAATGTGGTGCTAAAGAATGCTGATACGTTTTCCCCAGGCCTGCCACTCACTTTAACTCAACCAGAGGGTTCAGACGAGTCTGAATCTCATGTGAGCAGGGTGGCAGCCCCCAGAGTCTGATGACACACCATGACTTCCTGCTTCGATATGAAGTCTCAGGGGCCCTTTGGGAGAAATGCAGGTGTCCAAAAATCTGTGTCTACCCTGGAAATAAATTCTCCATGTTAGATCTCCCTCCTTGGAGTGAAATTATGAGAGGGCTCTAGGAGGGCTGTTTGGTTTTTCAGATCTTGAGAATTTTTGCTTCTTTGAAAATTTGAGCTTTCTGAAAAACAGTATATTCCCTGCCTTCACATTCCAGGGGTAGGGTGTTAGGCTTAGGCTTTCAGTTCTGCAACGATGATGATCATACAGGATTGCTTTGCAGTGGGCATCTTTCGGCACTAGCTGTGAATAGTAGCTCTGTGGATGAAATGTTCTCTTGCCAACTGGCTTTCTTTTTAGACGATAAGGCTAAGATAGTGACCTTCTGCTCTTAGGAAAGAACTGACCCAGCCTACTCCAAAAGGACTTCGCTCAGGTCTCTGAATTCCAGCATGTGGGAACAGTCAGGATTTGATGACTTTGGTTGATTTAGCAAGAAGTTGTGCACTTCCCTCAATTCCCTTGACTGTGTTGTGTTGGTTTTACTGAGTAGCTAAGCTGTGTTGCTTTTGGTACTTACCTGGTCCATAAGACAACAGGAATCCAAAGCCAAGGTAAAAATGTTTCTTCACTCTTTGACTACTGTTATTTTCCAACCTATCTGTTGCTATTTTCAAGCAGATAAACTTGAAGCCCCTCCGGGGGCCCAGATGTTAGAGCCTTTCATTTTCCTTGGCCATCCAGGCAGGGGGAAGGGACCGGCAGCAGCCGGCAGGACCTCATCCTGCCCCCATCCTTAGTCACCAGCTGGGTAGCTTTGTTGCAAGTCTCTTAACCTTTCCAGACCTTGGTCTGTCACTTACAGAGTAGAGAGCTAGACCAGAGGGCCACCGAGGACCTCAGAGCTGCGAGGGTCCCTTCCAAGTCGAGTTCATAAAAGCCGGCCTCCCTGCCACCGGGCTGGCTCTCTCCAGTCCATCTTCCACAAAGCTCCGCCACGTGATCATCACATAGATCTTGTCACTCTCTTCCCTAAAAACCTCTGGCTCCCCACAGTGTACAGAAGGCAGACCCAGAATTGGGCTTCCCGCCCACCTCTCCAGCATCATCTTTTCGTTGCCCTCACCAGGGACACAGTGCATCCTGGGCTGCAGCCACGGAGAACCGTCTTCCATTTCCAGGACACACCGTGTTCTCTCCGATCTCCATGCCTTTGGAAATACGCTCTTCCTGGAGAGCCCTTCCCTTTGTCTCTGCCGGGAAAACTCCTCCTCATACTTTGAGACCCCAAAAGAAATGTCACTTCCTCTAGGACGTGTCCCCTACCCCTCGCAGGGGGCCAGTCCCTGGTGCTCACACAGCGCCCTGTGGAAGCCCACAGCGTGGCTGTCAGCGTGTGGTATTGTATTGCTTTTTCCAAGTTCTGTGTTCCCTTCCAGACTGAGTCCCAGAGGGCAGGCCCCTTACCTTAGGGACCTCACGTTGTCAGTACCTAGCACAGAGCTCATATTGAATCAAGGTGTGTTGACCAAAGGGGCCAGTGTTTGTACTGATGTCTGGGTCATTACCACACAGCACCTCCCCTGCTTCCCCTGAAACCGCTCACAGCGGCACCAGGCCTTTGCCTCCCAGGCCTCAGCCCCACCCCCGTCCCATCACCTCCGTGACCCTTAGTAAAAACCATTTCCTGTTTTCCTGCTAAAGGCGATGAGTAATAGCAGATCCACTTTTTTATTTTGAAATACTTTCACATTTTCACGTGGCAAGAATGATACCAAGAGCTTAAAACATTAACTTTTAAGGAGGGAGGGGAATGCTGACATTGTTCAGACTCAGATTCCAGCATCAGTGGTCTGTTTTGGGACGGTTGGAATAAGATGCATGTGGCTTCAGAGCTCAGCCTTGTCACGTGACTGTGTCTGTGATTTCTACAAGGCCCTTCACTGATCCCCAGCTTCACTGTCAGTAATGGGCACAGAAAACCCCAGAAGGCAGGTGCAAAGATGAAATGAAATAATATATGTGGAAGTTTTTGTGGCGCATAATACTCATTTGGTTATTGTGGGATGAATCAAAGTCTTGCCACTTCAAATTCTACTGGCCTTCACACCTCAGTGATATTGTCCCTTTATGTTTATTTAAGAATCACTCCTAATGGTCCTAAAATTAATGTGTATTTTGGTGTTACTCTTGCACAATCAATGGACACTATTAGCCCCCAGAACAGAGTCTTAATATCTGAATTTCTAAAAAGGTGAGAACACCGTCCCCATTCTTTGTCATCCTTACTCCTAAACCGTATACGCTTCTCTATATGGAAATTATACCTAAAATTTTTCTCCTCAGACAACAGGAGTGTAAATGACCAAAACATAAAATATCCTGGTTGTCCAACTTCCTATTCCATCAGGAATCTAGGAATGTGTGCTTTGGAATGAAGAAATCCAGTCATAATATTCACATGATCTGTGATGTGAATCTTTGTGGTGAAGTATTTGCGAGCATTAGGGGACTGGTAGCATAAAATAACCTTGTGGTGAAATCTTTATGTAAGGGATTTCAGAGAATTAGGAGGTTTATAGCATAAAATCTTGAAAGTAATATCAATTATGAGAGGAAAACACAGTGTGATGTGGGCTTCTCTCAGCCCAGCCCAAGCAAGAGCAGTGTGACCTCAAGTCTCTCACACAGTGTCTCTGAATCTCCTTTCCTCCTGAGTGAAATGTGTAGGAATACTTCCCTTGAAATATTCATTACATGTTCTGAGGTCATAGTGAAAAGTAATCTCATGATAACATAAAATACAATATGTATCTTATAATTTTAGGTGCATCTAATCCAACCAGTTCATTTTTGGGGAACATCAGTTCCCTTGAACTAATTGAGAACCACTTTTGTGCAGTGAGAGCTGTTGTATCCTTTACATAATCTAGATGAATTAGTACGTCACCAGAAAGTTAACAATGTATTCCTTATTCTTAGGTCAAATCAAATTTCATTTTCATGATGTCTGTCTGAAGAAACATTTATGATAGAATCATGAAAACTTCCAGGTCCCTAGAGACTTGGTTTGAGCAAATGACTGCAGCCCCAGGGCTGTTTGACTTGTAGAAATGGTTAATGATTTTCTTAGAGGTGGGGAGGGTTCGGAGCCCTTTGTACATGAATCGTTTTGATCCATGTCGAACAGGAATGTTCTTGGTATGCACAGTCCAGACGTTCGGGGATTACAGAACTGGAAGCAGATTACAAGATGATGGATGTGGCAGGCACATTAATTTTGTTTGGTCTTGCATCCTGACCTCAGAGGGCCCTTCAGACAGCTCTCTGGGTAATGTGAACTTTGTTCTGTAGATTCTTTGGCTGGGTGATTAATCAGGCAGGCTTGAGGTTTTGACTTGTTCACATGGAATGTGGCAGGTGTGCGATGGAGGGGTCAGGGGCCGTGCATTTCTGCTCCAGCAGTCAGGGAGAGTTGATGATCCTACGAGTCACGACTAAGCCTTGCTTTCTTTCTCGCTGGGCTTTTTTTTTTTTTTTTTTTTTTTTAACGTTTCCAGGGTGATTGAAATAAAATATTGAAGGAGGTCCACCAAGCTGGACAGAATGTTTTCATGGAGTCAATGCCCAAATAGGAGGGAAAGCAGTCTGGTTTGTGGGCGTTTCTCGGCAGCGTTTACTGCTCTGATACTGCAGCTTCCAGGAAATCACTCCCACTTTTGCTTCAGGTGACAGCTAGAAATGGATCTCCCTCTAGGGGGGACCTCTGTAGCCCTGAGGTGTGAGAGTAATGGCTTCCCCTTCCATTCTGCCTAGACATATTTATAAACTCTGGTTTGATTACATTAACATGTGCTGGTATCATCAAACCTTCAAATAATGTACGTCTGTCCTTGTAGATAATCCGAGTCTGCAGCTGTTTATCATCAAGGGCAATGTACAGATGAGATGAAAGTGGGTTTCAGATGCACATTTGATACACACAAGTGCAACATTATCTGAGGTGATTTCTTGCGGTGTCCTTGGAACTGCCTGCAGCCTTCTTCACCAAGTCTGGTTTGAGTTGTCTGCCGTTTCTCTAGTGCTGAGCTTGGAAAGGTTTCAAGGGGGACAGCATTGTACCTCTTGGCTCTCTGGGATTTTTCACGCTCAAGAGTTATCTCCCAAGAAGTATATTCCTTAAGCCTGAACCTGCTTTTGAGACAAGAGGCTATAATTGGGAAGGGTCATATGTGCTGGTGAGTAAAAATGGCTGGCCTGCCACCTTGACGTGGCCCTTAACCTTGAGAGCAGGTTGTTAAGCCCGGGAGCCTGGCTGCAGTCACAGGGAGACAACTTCACCACCACTCTGCTTTGTCTGATGGCTGAGTCAGGGACAAATGCACTCCAACCCCACCTCTCTCCCCATTTAACCCCCCTTTGCAAAACTGCATTTGAGTTTCAAAATCTTGAATTAAAAAAACGGCAGGCTAAAGTGGTTGACATTTTTCATATTTACTATAGGTTCCATTGATCACAGCAGCATCATGAAGAAGCCAGGAGAAATTTAGAGCATGAAATTGGCACTGCCCAGGGTTTCAGAGGCAGAACTTATATGTGGCTGCCCTAGGAGCACTCCCTGGCTTCGGGAAGACTCTGAAGACATTAGCCCTTATAACTGAACCTCGCCGCTTCTAGAGCCTCATTTTGAAAATGAATATAAATGGATGTATTATTTATTCCAGGTTGGGAGAGGTCAGAAACTTAGCATGGAGGCATTCTAAACCTACTATGCAGACCTAAGCAAATGAATTCCACACAGCTGAACAAAATCATCACGAGAAGGAATCCCTACATTTTCTTCTTTAAAAAAAAAATCAGTCTTTCTGTGCAGTTGCTATACATAAATGATCTTTAGACTCTAAAGCCCCTGTCCCCCAAAACATTCTGAATAAAAAGTTGGGCACATAAAACTGGAGCCATCTGCCCATAGGGTCCCTTAAGAATTGATCTTAGTGTAAGAAAGCAAGATAATGTCATACATCCTTTAAATATATTAAAGTTAAATATGCTTTGAGAGAGGTAGATAGGATTCACTGAAGTTTGTTAGGGCAAAAACTTAACTGTAAAATGCTTTCTGTGCTTCAGTTGCTTTATCTGTGAATTAGGGTAATTGCAGGACCCTCATAGGATTGGAATGAGGGTTAATGAGTTAATATTTGTAGTGCTTACAATAGGGCCTAGATCAGAGGCAAAATAAAATTTCTTGGTTTTCAAATATAACTATATATGAACTTTTTCATGGCCGTCCTGTCATCGGGACTACTGTGGCCTTTTATAAAATTTCTCAATTCCATTTGCTTATGCAAAGAGATTGGAGATATGCAGGCATATCCTTTTTGCTGACCTGCGTTGTTCACTCTACAAATGAATGCCTTTCCCCAGATTTTTACTGGGGAAGAAAAAGCATTAGGCATATGAACATGGAAACCTTATATGTTTTATGTAAATGAACACTTTTTACCCCTTATTCTATACATTCAACTGTTGTAGAGTTGACAAATCTAAGCAATTTTGTTTAATATCTCTATTTGTATTCCAGTTTCCATGTGACTCCTTTATCATAAGATCTCAATTTTACAATTTTAAAGTTGTTTGGGGGGCATGCTACTTCTCTGTGGCTGGTGAGTGCAATCCCATGTCGAAATTTAAATGTGAACCTTCCTTGAGATTCACATAAACCAGACAGAATTTTATTTAATATCCAATTCTGTAATAGCTTATATATACAAGCTTGGTTTTTGCTACTTTGAGATTTTAAGGACAAATTAAGACAGAATTTTTTATGAAAGACTCCAACCCATATGTATTTAGGTCTCGGTCATTTCACATTTTTCCTTCTTCTTCTTTTTTTTAACCCAAACCAGAATACCAGAATATTCTCCTCCTGCACTGTACATCAGGCAGCCAGCCTTGGCTTTGGAACAGCCATCTCCTTTGACTGTTCGTATGACCGTTAGTGATCACCAGTGGCTTGGCCGACTTTATTAACTTCATTTCATTTGTGACCTTAGACTTTCTATCAGGATAAATCATCTTGAAATGTAAGGCTTCCAATACTCCTCTCATACAACCTGACAAAGTTTTTTTCCCCCCCTAAGGGCAAGAAAGAGTAGAGATTATTCAGTTTTTTAAAGGATGTATATTGAACACTGAAAATCCTCATTTTGATAACTTGCTTTCACATACTGAGAGTTCTAAACATTTAAATAATTAATTCATATAAAATTTTTCTAGGTAGGTGACTTTACATTCCTCTTCTGGAATGTGACTTCTCATTTCACGCATGAGTATTTTTACTTTCCATATTCTGCTGATGGGAGTGGAAATTGGAACAACTACTTCAAAAAAGGATTTGACCCAGCAATTTCACTCCTAGGTATGTACCTAACAAAGTGTGTACCACTGTTTACACCAAAAGACAAGAATGTGCATAGCAGCACTGTTTGTAAGAGCCCAAGCTGGAAACTATCCAAATGCCATGGAGAGTAGAATGGATAAATAAACTGTTCAAATAATAAATGCTGGAGGGGGTGTGGAGAAAAGGGAACCCTCTTGCACTGTTGGTGGGAATGTAAATTGGTGCAGCCACTATGGAGACCAATACAGAGGTTCCTTAAAAAACTAAAACTAGAGCTACCATATGACCCAGCAATCCCACTCCTGGACATATATCTGGAAAAGATGAAAACTCTAATTCAAAAAAAGATACATGCACCCCAGAGTTCATACCAGCACTGTTTCGAGCCAAGACATGGAAGCAACCTAAGTGCCCATCGACAAATGAATGGATTAAGAAGACGTGGTACATATATACAATGGAATATCACGCAGCCATAAGAAAGAATGAAATAATGCCATTTGTAGCAACATGGATGGACCTAGAGATTATCATACTAAGTGAAGTAAATCAGGCAGAGAAAGAAAATATCACTTATATGTGGAATCTAAAAAAAGACACAAATAAACTTATTTACAAAACAGAAATAGATTCGCAGAGATAGAAAACAAACTTATGGTTACCAAAGGGGAAGTGGGGGAGAGGGATAAATCAGGAATTTGAGATGAACATATATACACTACTATATATACAATAGATAACAAGGTCCTACTGTACAGCACAGGGAACTATATTCAGTATCTTGTAATAACCTATAATGGAAAAGAATCTGAAAAAGATATGTATATATAAAACTTGTGGGCTTCCCTGGTGGCGCAGTGGTTGAGAATCTGCCTGCCAATGCAGGGGACAAGGGTTCGAGCCCTGGTCTGGGAAGATCCCACATGCCGCGGAGCAACTAGGCCCGTGAGCCACAACTACTGAGCCTGCGTGTCTGGAGCCTGTGCTCCACAACAATAGAGGCTGCGACAGTGAGAGGCCCGCGCACCGTGATGAAGAGTGGCCCTCTGTCGCCGCAACTAGAGAAAGCCCTCGCACAGAAATGAAGACCCAACACAGCCAAAAAAACAAAAAAAACAAAAAAAACTTGTAAGCATAACAAATAAGATTAGACATCAAAAAAAAAACTGAATCACCTTGCTGTACACCTGAACCACTGTAAATCAGCTATACTTCAATAAAAAGTTTTTTTAAATAATGAGAAGATCCTTTTCCGATTCGCTCTGACCCCGCCAAGTGACCCCACTCTTTGTCCCTTACCCCTGCATATCGCTCCATTTCCACCCATTCTGCCTTCCTCATTCTCCCCTGCTAATGCGTGAGCTCTAAGCAGAGGGGTCTCTTTTTTATAGTTTGAATCCCTAACCCCTGGTACCTACACCTGCAGGAGCTCATGTGTTAGTTGTGTGAATTCCATTGGCTGGATACCCCAAAACCTGGGATAATCCCCTTATTGGCTGGCACTACTCATTGGCAAGCTGACCACAAAGCAGCAGAAGGAACATTTGTTAGAAGGAGGCAGCATTTTGTGTTCCCCAGCAGGCAATGTTGAGTAACCTCGGGAAGCACCGTCTCAGTGTCCGCAGGAAGCCTGGTGCTCCACCTCCTCCCAAGCCCAGTACATACGTATCCCTCCCTGGGATCTGGGTTCCTGCTTCTACTCCCTGTTTGCTCCCCGCCTTGCATCCCCAAGGTGCTCAAAGCTCTCCCCTGGCCCAGGATGGTGGGGCTCACGTCCATGTACTCTGGAGCGAGACAGACCTGGGTTCGGGGACACACTCTGCTCTACTGAGAGGCTTCCTGGAAGGTCCCAGAAGGCCTCTCTTCCTCAGGCTTGTCCCCTCCTAGTACGGCTCAATCCCTCTGTGACTCAGAGACTCTCACTGGGATGGGACAGTTGTGTATCTTCACAGTGCTGTGCTCACCTCCATCCCCTTCCCTTGAAGCTGATTTCTGCCCAGAACTAGAGAGGAGAGCAGCCAGAAGAGGCTCAACCCTCCCGCCCCATCTCTGGTGTCCTGGCATTTCTTGACACAGCGGGATACTCCAGCATCTTTTCCCTAGAGAAGATGCCTCTTGTTCCTGGCCAGATGTATCCATGTCTGGAAATGTACCCTTATTAGCTGCCCAGACACTTAAGTGTCAAGGATGCGTCCTACCCTCCTTTTTTTAGCAAACCTGTACTCTCCAGAGTCCTTAAAAGGCTCTTGACCACCTGCCTTTGGTTTTGCATGGGCAGTGGTTACCAAGCCTTTCCTCCCAGGTACCATCTGTGGTGCACACCTGAACTCCAGGTGTACCTCCACCCCTCTCCCTTCAGTTAGGAGCATTCAGGTATGCTTCCTTGAAGGAAAGCCTCAAAATTTAGGATAAAAATGGAGGTACAAAAAGAGGTCCAGTTTTTTGTTTTGTTTTTTTTTTTTTTTTACATGCGGCCGGCCAGCGCACTTTAAATTGGATTTTAGTATAAAACACATTTCTAGGTTTCTGGTTGGCATGCTTATTCAGTAGAGAAGAGACGTAATATAATTTAGATGGATTGTAAAATATCCATGGATTAGGATTGTAAAATATCATGGGGTTTTCAATGGTATGACTGCACCCACATGCTTGTTGTTTTACAGGAAGGTATCTATGAAATTATAAAAAGTTAACTAAATCGAAAATATGTAATGTGTGTCCAAGCTGGTTTTTATGTGCCATGGACCTAAGTTTTATCTTCTTCTAAAGATTGAAAGCTATGTTGTATTATTTTGTAAAGTTTCGATGATCACTAAAAGGTGATTGTGTAAAGCAGGTCAGAATGTTCTGTATTCATTCTTCCAGCAAATACTTATTTAGAGCCTTTACTGTGATCAGTGCTATGCTAGGCACTAAAGTGTAGCTGAGGTTTTAAAAATAATGAACATATTTAAGTGTAGCTGGTATTACTTGTGTCATCACGCAGATGTTTCTGACGTACATATATCCAAATAGCATCATCAAAGAGAAAAAGCTAAAATATATCCAAGCATAGCAGATAAATAAGGAGGGTATAGGAGAGTGTCCAGAATTTTCATTTTGCAGGTGGACATGGGACCTTAGATGTGTGCTTGCTCCCATTTTGGATATTGATCCCATTAAGGTCCACATTTTTAATAGGCCAGCATCCCTAGGAGATGTGCCTTGGAAAGGGGCAGTCGTCATGTACACATCTTTGTGAGCTGCCCAGGTATGAGCAGTGGAGTAAAATATGCCAGAATTGTCCATGAATCCTACAAGTTTGGGGTCAGAAAATCATTGGATTTTATTGCTGAAAGGAACCTAACAAATTCCAGCTCCCATGTTTTGCAGACTCTAAAATTTGTGTGTGTTACTTACACTGTATTATAAGTAAAATCACTTTCGAGGCTCAATATTCCAAAATGCTGACTTGAGCAATGCTTCCAGCAGGGCAGGCCAGCACTAGTGAAGTAACGCTAACCAGTCCATGTTATTTGAATGCTGGGCAGATCCTAAGGAATTGTTGAGTCCCCAAGTTGCTGGGCCACTCTGCTTCTGAGAACAAAATATCTGTGCTGGCCCGTTGGGAAGCAGTGTGCTTCAGCATCCCCTGCATTGGAGCCAAGCCTCTGCCTGGGGTGGCCCTTTCCAGTGATTTTAGCATTCCCTCAAACTATTGGAGTAAGAAGGGGCAGTTAAGCTCCTTTCAACAATTTTTTAAGACATAGTTTAATAACTGGGTTCTCAAAAAATAACAAATTTTAGAGTATTTTAAAAATGAAAGTAATCCAAGTTCAATGGTAGAAATATTCATGAATATAGATAAGTTAAAAAGAAAACCATCAGATAATACTGTATAATATTTTGATGACTTTGAGTGTATGTACATATATAAACATGTATACATATAACACCATGTTATGGACTGAATGTATGTATCCCTCCCCTCACATTCATATGTTGAAGCCCTAACTCCAATGTACTGAATTTGGAGATAGGGCCTTTACAGAAGTAATTAAGGTTAAATGAGGTCATAAGAGTGGGCCCTGATTTGATAGGATTAGTTTCCTGATAAGAAGAGATACCAGAAAGTTCGATTTCTCTCTCCATGAGAGCACGGAGGAAAGGCCTTGTGAGATGCAGCAAGAAGGCAGCAGTCTGCAAGCCGGGAAGAGAGCCCTACCAGGCAGTGAATCTGCTGGCATCTTGATCTTAGACTTCCCAGACTCCAGGCTATGAGAAATAATTTTTTGTTGTTTTAAATCCCTCATTCTGTGGTATTTTGATATGACAGCCTGAGCTAATACTTTCGTGAGTATTACACAAAAAGATACACTAATAAGTGTGTCTTTTCCTCAGAAAACCAACAGGTATGTGTCCCATTATATTTTAGCATCTCATTTTTCATTCATCAGCCACCTATTTGTTCTACTTGTACTTAGTTCTTGAGTTTGTTTTTTTGTTGTTGCTGTTGTTTTTTTAACATCAGTAACTCCATCAGGTCTGACAAGTACAACAGGAGTGAGTACTGAAAATGTTGGTAAGAAGAAAGCCTAGAACTAGGATGCAGATCGTGATTTTTTTTAACATCTTTATTAGAGTATAATTGCTTTACAATGGTGTGTTAGTTTCTGCTTTATAACAACGTGAATCAGTTATACATATACATATATCCCTATACCTCTTCCCTCTTGCATCTCCCTCCCACCCACCCACCCTCCCCATCCCACCCCTCTAGATGGTCACAGAGCACTGAGCTGATCTCCCTGTGCTATGCAGCTGCTTCCCACTAGCTACCTATTTTACATTTGGTAGTGTATGTATGTCCATGCCACTCTCTCACTTTGTCCCAGCTTACCCTTCCCCCTTCCCGTATCCTCAAGTCCATTCTCTAGTAGGGCAGTGTCTTTATTCCCATCTTGCCCCTGGGTTCTTCATGACCATTTTTTTTCCTTTTTTTTTTTTAGGTTCCATATATATGTGTTAGCATACGGTATTTGTTTTTCTCTTTCTGACTGACTTCACTCTGTATGACAGACTCTACAACCATCCACCTCACTACAAATAACTCAATTTTGTTTCTTTTTATGGCTGAGTAATATTCCATTTTATATATGTGCCACATCTTCTTTATCCGTTGATCTGTTGATGGACACTTAGGTGCTTCCATGTCCTGGCTATTGTAAATAGAGCTGCAATGAACATTGTGGTACATGACTCTTTTTGAATTATGGTTTTCTCAGGGTATATACCCAGTAGTGGGATTGCTGGGTCGTATGGTAGTTCTGTTTTTAGTTTTCTAAGGAACCTCCATACTGCTCTCCATAGTGGCTGCACCAATTTACATTCCCACCAACAGTGCAAAAGGGTTCCCTTTTCTCCACACCCTCTCCAGCATTTATTGTTTGTAGATTCTTTGGTGATGGCCATTCTGACCGATGTGAGATGATATCTCATTTTAGTTTTGATTTGCACTTCTCTAATGATTAGTGATGTTGAGCATATGCGTTTGTTGGCATTTGTATACCTTCTTTGGAGAAATGTCTGTTTAGGTCTTCTGCCCATTTTTGGATTGGGTTGTTTGGTTTTTTGATATTGAGCTGCATGAGCTGCTTATAAATTTTGGAGATTAATCCTTTGTCAGTTGCTTCATTTGCAAATATTTTCTCCCATTCTGAGGGTTGTCTTTTTGTCTTGTTTATGGTTTCCTTTGCTGTGCAAAAGCTTTTAAGTTTAATTAAGTCCCTTTTGTTTATTTTTGTTTTTATTTCCATTTCTCTAGGAGGTGGGTCAAAAATAATCTTGCTGTGATTTATGTTATAGAGTGTACTGCCTATGTTTTCCTCTAAGAGTTTGATAGTGTCTGGCCTTACATTTAGGTCTTTAATCCATTTTGAGTTTATTTTTGTTTATTGTGTTAGGAAGTATTTTAATTTCATTCTTTTACATGTAGCTGTCCAGTTTTCCCAGCACCGCTTATTGAAGAGGCTGTCTTTTCTCCACTGTATATTCTTGCCTCCTTTATCAAAGATAAGGTGACCATATATGCGTGGGTTTATCTCTGGGCTTTCTATCCTGTTCCATTGATCTATATTTCTGTTTTTGTGCCAGTACCATACTGTCTTGATTATTGTAGCTTTGTAGTATAGTCTGAAGTCTGGGAGCCTGATTCCTCCAGCTCCGTTTTTCTTTCTCAAGATTGCTTTGGCTATTCGGGGTCTTTTGTGTTTCCATACAAATTGTGAAATTTTTTGTTCTAGTTCTGTGAAAAATGCCAGTGGTAGTTTGATAGGGATTGCATTGAATCTGTAGATTGTTTTGGGTAGTATAGTCAGTTTCACAATGTTGATTCTTCCAATCCAGGAACATGGTATATCTCTCCATCTGTTTGTATCATCTTTAATTTCTTTCATCGTGTCTTGTAATTTTCTGCATACAGGTCTTTTGTCTTCTTAGGTAGGTTTATTACTAGATATTTTATTCTTTTTGTTGCAGTGGTAAGTGGGAGTGTTTTCTTAATTTCGCTTTCAGATTTCTCATCATTAGTGTATAGGAATGCAAGAGATTTCTGTGCATTAATTTTGTATCCTGCTACTTTACCGCAGATGGTGATTTTAAAGCAGTGTAAAAATATGTCATGGCGGGATATGTCCTAGGTACACATGGAATACACATGCATTCTGTGGTGGGCCTGATTGTAATGGAAAATGTGTCATGTAACGTGTGAAATGTGCTGTGGCAACCAGCCAGAGGAAGAAAAATAACCACAAAGAGAGAGAAATCCAAGGGTGTGACATCCGTATCAATGGGGGATTAATATCACAAGAATTCCTCAGACCTAGGGCACGCTTTTTCCTCTTACCTTTTGACATACTTGAAGTTGGGATATTTTACAGTTGACTGTTGCTGTCAGCCAGGTGGCAGGCATGACATGGCTGTCATCTCCTAAGCATGAGCAACATCAAAAGAGCAGCACCAAAACTTCAGGACTGGCATCCAGCAGCTTGAAGGAAAACCCTGCAGACAAAAGTGAAGCACTTTTTGGGTGCAGCTAGTCATGCAGAGGGGCTTGGGGAGGAGTGACCAGACTTGCTCAGCTACATTCCCGAAGTGGGAGTCAGAAGCAAGCGGGCTCTGGAAGGTTGCAAAGCTGGCTTGTGTCTTGCAGTTCTTCTGTGGGTTGTTTTAGAAATGCTGCATGACCAATGCACCCCTGAAACACAGCCCGCTCTTGTGTGGAAAATCACGAACACGGGATGATTCAGAGTTGGAAAGCAATGAGTGCCATTGGATTCTAAATGTGAAAACGTTTTGGAACAATCTTAACCAATACACTTCACTTATATATTCCTTCCTAAATATGCACAGTAGTGATAGATAATAGAATTTTGTCTGCGTCTAAAGGAGTTCTTTCAAAAATAATAAGTTAAAAATTTGAAGTGGTAAAGAAAGCACCATGCATCGTTTAATTGCCAGCTTTTTTTTGCCATTCCTTAGAGGTAGCAAAATAATGGTGCATCTAATAAAGGGCATCTTAGAACTGATGAAATACGGTAGCCTGTTGATATAAGGGGAGAAGCAGGAGTTTTGTTGAGACCCTGAAAGGCTCTGCATGTGAAGGGGCAACGGGTGTCACAGGTGACACACGGTTCAAGGCCCCTTTGAGGCTGCCCATCCCCAGAAGGAGGGGCGAGGTGGCCCCTGCAGACAGCAAGCTGCTGGGGAGTTCCCAGCTACCCTGCAGACTTCTCCTGGTACAACTGCCCAGGCAAATGTATTCCAGCAGAAAGGGCACGAGGGTACAAAATGTACTTAGGAATGGCCTTGGCATCCTAACCTATGTGTTATGTAATGTATATGTGTATTGTGTACCTATGTTTATACACATGCATACTCATTTATGTATACATGTATGTCCTATATAGATCTGTGTATATATATGACACGATTCACATAAGCTCATACACTTGCACACTCACAGACACATTGTTTGATATGCTGTTTTTCACAAATAGATCAGCTCTTTTTGTGTAATTACATATTCTGTATAACACCTTTGTATGTGATTGCACAGAATTCTTTTGTATGGATTTATGCTAGTTTAATCACTCATATTATTGAGTGATTTCTTCTCGCTACTTGCGGGACATCCTCATGGCCAAGTTGTGTGCAGATCTGTAATTTTTTGTTAACTGGATCGTCATGGGTGCCTATTTGTGGTTTATATTTGGCATGGGTCACAGGCCTGTTGTTGCCCACTTACTGTTTTTTGTAAATGTGTGCAGGTTAGAGGGCCAACATAAGGGTTAGGATGGGGGTTATGGGTTTGATATTAAGCTTAAGCTCTAGAACCACCCATTCCTGGTTGATAGCCTTGGGCTAGGTATCTTAACCTCTCTGGACCTTAGTTTCCTCCTTTGTAAATTGAGTCTATGACATGTGCTTTGTAGGATTGTTGAGGTAATAACATAAGGTGTATCAAGTGCCTGACACATGGTAACCCCTAAATCAGTGTCACTCCAGCTTGGAGGGCGGGGGGTAGACAAAAACGCCATGCTAATTCAGTCCCAAAGTTCTGACAGATGATCAAGGGTACATAAAAATGCTGCTGTTCATTGACTGTTAATGCCTCTGGTCCTTAGTTTTCATGGGTGGACCAAAATAAAGGAGAGGAATAAAATGGTATCTACTCTGTAAGTACGTCTGGCTTTGTGGGCATGACTTGTGCAGTTGCCCAGGGCCCTGCACTTGGTTTAATGCTCTGCTGTCGCCTTCTTGAAATTTTTAATTTTGAATAGAGGCTCCATATTTTCCTTGTGCACTGGGCCCCACAGATTAGGTAGCCAGTCCCACCCATAAGGTTGGTAGGGGTGTGCAATGAGAGCTCAAGAAATACTGTAGTACTCAGGATGTAATAGTTACTAGAGGGATAAATTATTTTCTTTTTGCGAGCAGAGACGATCATGTTAAGTGCACCGTAGATGTCATTTCATTTCATTGTTAGAACAGTATGAGATAAATCTGCAGTTAATCTCAATGTACAGGTAAAGAGACTGAGGCCCAAGCAGTTAAATCACCCACTAAAATCACACAGCTTATAAGTGCAGAGCTTGGATTCAAACCCAAATTCGTTTCACCCAAAGCCTATGACCTGCGCTATGAATATTAGTTCTCTTCCTTCCTCCCTCCCTCCCTCCCTCCCTCCCCAAGGAACTTCTCTGTAAAACCCAGTGTTTAAGTGTCCTTGATACCCATAGGCAGCCCAAGCCTCATCCCCAGCAGAGGTTTCAGGGCCCCTCGAAGATGATCCAGAATTCCCCTCCGACCTGGAACCTGTTGGTTACAGCAGACAGGACAGCCCCTCTTCTCATTCTCAGTCCTGTCCCATCCTGTCCCCAAAGCCTACCCAGCATCACTGGCTCAGAGTTCTTTTAGCTGGTCCAATCTGACCAGCCTGGGGACAGTTCAGCTTGCTTCCTTTGACTCTTGATGCGCTTAGCTTCTGATGACTAGCATCCAGCTGAGACCTCCAGACCCCCGTGAGAATCAGTGGGAGATCTGCCACTGTCAGGTCCTGGGGGAAAGAGGCTGTGGGAGATGCCTTTTTCCAGGAGACCGAGGCTATGGCCATCTGTCCTATGGCAGGGAGCCCTGGCTTTCCAACGGTGCCAGGCCGAGATTTGCTCCACCCACTCTTTTCCCTGCCAGAAAGAGAGAGAGAGAGAGAGAGAAGATCCATTCCAGTACACTGCTAATAAGCAGGTATGCGGCTTGGTATGGGACGGCTCCGGGGCAGGTCTGCTTACGGTGTGTGGCCTCTGAGCAGGGAAATCCATACCTGAGCATTTCATCTCTTGGATAACTGGATTTGAATTTTGAGTGTGACAATGAGACTGTTTGTTGTTTCAAAGCAATTCCCTAAGTGGCTGTTTGCTCAAGACTTTTGTAGTGTGAACGGAGATTGGGGGGAGGGGAAGAAGCCATCTGTTCTGGAGCAGTCTTCCAATTACATGATCAAATTACTGCAGAGCAAAATGGAGGGAGTCCAACAGAAAGTTCCTGTCTGGTGCATCCAGCCCCACCCCTCTCTCTCAGGCCATTGTGTTGACATGGAGACCCACATGCAGCTTTCAGAGGCCAGGCCCAACAACTAGGTGTACAAATAGGAGGCGAGCAGAGAAAGCCAAGGGGGAGAGAGTCAGGGGGAGCTTTCCTACCTCCTCACCGTGCCATTCAGCCCAAGTGAAACCATCTTGAATTTGAATTAAAAAGTGAACCTTGGGCTTCCCTGGTGGCGCAGTGGTTGGGAGTCCGCCTGCCGATGCAGGGGACACGGGTTCGTGCCCCAGTCCGGGAAGATCCCGCATGCTGCGGAGCGGCTGGGCCTGTGAGCCATGGCCGCTGAGCCTGCGCGTCCGGAGACTGTGCTCCGCAACGGGAGAGGCCACAACAGTGAGAGGCCCATGTACTGCAAAAAAAAAAAAAAAAAAAAAAAAGTGAACCTTTTCCTTGCTTGAGAGATACACGTCTTTGATTACCATTAGTTTTATCATCTCCAATGAAAAAGTCACATTCCTTTATAAATTAGATTCATGATTTTTATTTGTTGATATTCTATTTGTATTTAGAGTCTTCAATCTATTTATCTCCCTTAAAATTTGAGAACAGTATTCTTGTTTCTGAAATGTGGGCTGTCTCAATTTGCAAAACATCCTTGGGTCTTATTTTTTCCTCTAAATATGTGTGGGTTTTTTTTTTTTTCTTTTCTTTTCTTTTTGCTATTAGGCATTCATGCAGCCTCACTTGCTGGGAAATGAGTTCACACATTTGGAGTTTCCAAGGAGAGTACAGAGAAAGGAACTTGGGAAGAAGATGCTCTACAGGGATTTTAATATGACAGGCTGGTAAGAATACGCCTCCCTCTGCCTTGGCACTGCTGCAGCGTGTGTGAAGGAAGCGCCACCACCGTAAAAAGCCACTTCCGCACTTTGGATCAGGAGGTGCAGCCAGAGACCTGGGTTTGTGGGGAAGGAAAAGGGGCTACGCCCACTTCTGCTGCTTTCGCCTGGGCGCCAGTTCTCCCATCTGGGTGTTGTTTTGCTTTTCTGCTCTCTGAGGCCCTCCTTGGGGACACTAGACCCATGAAGCTGATGTAATTCCTCACTTCACACAGAGCAAGCATTGGGGGGCTTTTAAAAACACATTAGACTCGGGTTTTTAGGTCAGGGTTACTAAAGAGGTAACGGGGCTCAAAGGAATGACCTGGAGCTCTGTTTGGCCGGACCAGTTTAGATGTGAATCATAACCCTGACCTTTCTGAATAGGCAAAGTTGGATAAACTACTTAACCCCTATGAGTGCCATTTCCCATAAATAAAGTGAAAAGAATACTCTTTGAAGGGTGATTTTAAGGACCAGAGGTAATGAGCTGTCCTCATGATTTCATCACATTCATATCAAAATAAGAACTCATGGCAAGGGGCATCTTATTCCCCAAACACACCGATATAAGGCGCCAAAACCGTTTGTATGTGTCAGTAGCTAACACTGACTAAGACCTCGTCGGTTTCTTCCAATTGAAAAATAGATACGATGATAAAGTACTTAAATTTCATAGGGTTGGTGTAAGGATGAAATGAGAGAGCAGTGCCTGGCACAAAGAAGTGTAGGTGAAGATTTGCTCTAGGCCCTGTGATCCTGACCAGGGAGCCTCCTGCCAGGCTGGAGGTCAGCAGAAGGAAACAGTGGCCTCTTTCCTCACCACGTCCCCAGCACAGGTGACAAAGTAAATTCCACTGTCTCTTCTGCTTTGACCGGAATAGCTATAACAGATGGTCACAGCCCAAATTCCCATGGTGATGACTTCTAGGCTGGGAATCTACTCCTAGCGTACGGACTGTCTTAAAGAGACAGTCGAGCCACTCGGGAGGATCAGAGGCTGATCTAAGGCATGTCCGGTTGTCCTTTGCCATCTAAAGAGAAGGTCCTCACCAGTATCCTCTCTTCTTCTAGAAAAGGGTCAGCAAGTTATGGCCTGAGAGCCAAATTCCACCCCCCACCCCTTTCCGTAAATAAGTTTTAAAAGTACAGGCACGCTCGTTTGTTTATGTTTCATCTGTCACTACCTTCATACAACAGCAGGGCAGTTGAGTGGTTGCAGCAGAGCCTAAAATCTTTACCCCTGCTCTAAAACGTGATCGGATTTATCGGAAAAGGTTCACCATATTTGCAGCTCTGAGTTCTGGAGTTTCGTTGCCCCAGACTGGGTTTTCTTGCAAATTCATTTTTATTCAGTCAGCAAAATCATCACTCCTTACAGAAAAGTTTAAGGTGAGGGATTGTGTAATTCAGAAAATCATGGCAGAGTTTGGTCTGGTTTTTGTAGAATTTGGAAAGATGGAAGGAAAGGCATCCCAGGGTAGGAACCCACGTGGCTGTAAACACATAAACCAAAAGAGCAGATCTAAGAGACAGTGCGGGAAATGGCCAAAATTGGGGAGGTGGCGGGGGGGAGCGGCTGTGAGAAATTAGGCTGAGCTGGTACTGAGGGAATGTATCAGAATATGGGAAGCCAGGCAGAGACATTAGGATTTACTGTGGGAGGCTGCAAGTTACTCTTGTGTGTTTCGGCGGAGAATGAAGTGATGAAAGCGATGTTGTAGGAGGCTTGCTGTAAGAGGAGTTTGAAGGAGACTGACCAGGAGAGAGCAGATTCAGGTACCCAGAGAAAAACTGACATAGCAATATGTATGTGAGATCCCTAGAGCCAAATAGAGGGATGGAAGCAGAAAACAGAGAAGGCAAGGAAATGAACAAGAAACTAGATGACTTAGGCCAAGGGATAAATGTAAGAGGTAAGCCATCAATTACTTGAATTACACTAGTCTGTAAGCCCCCTGTGGGGCAGCCCAGTGCCTCGTCCTGTGCCTGACATGTAGTCGACAGGCCATGTTTGTTTATTGGATGAAAGGAAGAAGAGTGCAATCCACAGAAGTTGATGGGGGGCAGGCCGACGTGGAGGTGGTCAGTGGGAAGGGTAGGAATGAAGAGCCTGCACGCGAACCATGTTGAGCTCGAGGCAAGGCTGTTTGTATGTTTTTTCTATGCCAAAAAGGCAAATGAGATCTCAGCAGTCAAAACCAAGTTGGTAAACAAATGGCTAAAGATTACCCCTTTTTACAGTTTTTTAAAATGCAGATAAGTTCAGGGATTAGATTACATCCAACGTTATACACACACAGTTACTCTCTCTTTTGCTCTCTACCTCAGGTACGTGCACACAAACACACATTAGCAGGGTCTTAAGCAAGTAAATAGCCCATAAATGGGCTCTCTTTAATTGTATGGAACTCCACAGAAGGTACCGAATTAACTGAAAAGCCAAGACTGAGAATGGCTTCAGTCAGACATGATTTGCTCATTTGTTGCAGCAAAGTTCCCTGCATGGCTGTTGGCTCACAGCTTTGGCTACGAGCAGAGATTGATGTACGTCTTTGTATATTTCCTATCTGTTGTTACTTATGATTTGAAAATGATGCTTAAGGAAAAGGAGAGCTGTTTACATCTTTGTTGGAGGAAGTTAGGAAGCTTAAAGCCAATTTAGACCACCGCCTATGTAAACTCCACCCCCACACACCCCCCTCCCAACTTTAATGAGTTCTTTTAAAAAATGTTTTTTGGTTTTTTTTTTGCGGTACGTGGGCCTCTCACTGCTGTGGCCTCTCCCGCTGCAGAGCACAGGCTCCGGACGCGCAGGCTCAGCGGCCATGGCTCACGGGCCCAGCCGCCCCGCGGCATGTGGGATCTTCCCGGACCGGGGTACGAACTCGTGTCCCCTGCATCGGCAGGCGGACTCTCAACCACTGCGCCACCAGGGAAGCCCTAAAAAATGTTTTTAACTTCTAACAGAAAACCTCAAATCTAGCAGTTATTTTTTAGGACTGAAGAAACATGGGCTCCCCATTTCCTACCTTTCTGAGTTGTCTATAGAGAGACAAGGGCTGGCAAATTAATTCAATGGAAAGAGAGAGGAGGATCAGCAGGGTCCCTTTTCCCACAAAAGCCTCAAATTACTACCAAGCTGTTGGGATTGGTTGAAGGTGGACTGGTGAGTATTGGCAATGTGTCATGCTCAAGGAGACAGACAAGTCCTTACCTCGTCCCTCCTTCATGTTTCTTGCCTTCCGAATTAGCCTTGGCCTGTGAGCTTGTGTCTCTGAAACCTTTCTAACAAATAGGGGTTCACCTGTTGCCAACTGTTGAATCCTTGTAGCAAAGACCTAGTTGTGGGAATTTTTATCTGCCTGCTTGTCCCCCACTAATCATGGGGCTAGCTGACAGTGAGTGGGAGAGCTAAGGGCCAGACACTGTGATGAGACCTTTACATGACTCTTCATGTTGAACAATCCTAGGAACTAGGTACATTTTACAGATGAGGAAACTGAGGCACAGGGGCCGAGTTGCTCAAGGTCACACAACTAGTAAGAGGAGAAGCCAGTCTGTGACCTCCAGACAGGCTCACTTCAGGGTATACACTGTTCACTACAGTGCTGAACTGCCAAATACCCAGTGATTCCTCCTCCTGCTCCATTTTGCAGTTGAGCACATTGAGGCTCAGAGGGGATTAAGTGGTTTACTCAGCTTCCACTAGTGCAAAAATGTCAGAATAACCCAGGTTTCTGACTTTTCGCCCGGGGCTCTTTCTGATACAATGCATCACCTTTTTTTTGGTGGGGGGGGGAAGATCAGACATAATTATTCAGTTCTGAGCTGCGATGGAAGTTTAAGCAGGGGACCTCCATCTACCAGGATCAGTGTCTCCTTGACAGTCCTTTAGAGGACAAGAGGATGGAATGATGCGGGAGCTGCTGAGGTAGTGACTTTTCTAGTTCCCAGTCTGACCTGATGGACCATTGGCCAAATTAAACGGTGATGCTTCCCACTCATCACTGAAGTCTGTGCGTGGACTGGGGCCACGTGGTGAGGACGGGGAAGATCCCCAAAGAGCCGAATCTCCTTTACTTAGGAAAATCGATCGCTCTCATTAGAGGAGCACCCTGCCAGCTTTCTGCGGTGTGTCTGCAGCCGGGAGGCAGTGAGGCGGGAGGGCATCGGCTCTGGGAAGCCTCATCTCATAATTAAGGATGAGTCTGTTGCCTCCTGACGGGGATCCTTTCTCTCCCACCCTCACGCTTTGTCGGAGACGGTGGAGCAGCTTGGCAGGCCCAGGTTGCACAGAGGACAAAAGGTTATCGCCACCAGGTCCTTCCTAATGAAATCCATCTCTCACCTGGCTCCTAACCCTCACCCTTTCCCAGCCTGCTCAGGTAGTTTACACAGTGGCTTGATTTACAAAGGCATTTTCGAACAGCGCCCCCAGTGCTGAGTCGGTCCCTGACGCGTCCCAGCTCTCACCTTCTGTGCCTGGTGTCATCGGTCCTGGCGCCAGAACTCTGGCCTTGGACTCGGCACGAGCCGCTGCCCTGCCTGCCTGGCCCTTTGTGTGGAGCTGCTGTTGCAGGATGCACACTAGCTGGCGTTGTGAGCACAGCATCCAGACCCACGGCCCTCTGAGCCGTCTCAGGCCGTAATTTGCTGGCAGGCGTCTGTGTTACCGGGCTGAAACAACAGTTTCTCACAGCTGGCTTTGTGGCACCAAGTCCCTGCTCCTGTGACCGCTGGTGATTTTGCTTTCTCGTGTAGGATCTGTGTTCTTCGTGCTCTGCGTCCAGCCGCGTGGGGTGATGCGCAAGCCGGGGCCCCGGCAGGACAAGGGAGGGCGCTGTAGCTTCACCCCTGGAGTCAGGCCAGATTCTCCAGCAGCTGTTCTTGGGCTGATGGGATTTGTTGAGAGCGAGGGCCAAAGACGACGAGAAGTCCATCGTGTGAATGCAAGATTGCTTCCAGATGGTTCTGGTTAAGAGTAAAGTACACCAGAATTCTTTCTTTAAGCAGAGCCTTTTTAACATTTATAATGGTCTTGTTTCAGGGGCAGGCTGGACCGGTAACTTGAGATTGCGTGGCTTACTTAGGAAGGAGAGTACTGCCTTGGGAGATAAGCTCCTTGGATACTGCTCCTGGCTCTGCCAAGGTTCTGGGGTCTTTGGCCAATCCTGGGGCTAGGTCTCTCGTTTGATAAAATACTTTCTTTGTCCTTCACTGCCAACCTCCATGTCTGGTGGCGGAAGGGCTTTGCTCTGCTTTTCAGAGCTTCTGGGAAAGACAGATTCCATTAGGAAAATTCCAGTGATGGTAACCTTTCATTTTTATCTCTTGCAGCCCTTAACTCTTTATGATTCTAACTTGATGACACATCAGGGTAATTGTTCCCTCTTGTCTTTCCCCTGAAACTAAGAGCAAATCAGAGCCTTTTCCCCTGGGAACAGAGTGGGGTCCACCACCATTTTCTCCTCTTAGCATTCACTACTTTTATGAAAGCAAAGGAAAGCTTTTCTATTCTGTGTCCACTCCAGCCGAGTGGCCGCTAGCCCCTTGTGGCCATTTAAATGTAAATTAGTTAAAATTAAGTAAAGGTAAAAATTCATTTCCCAAGTCACACCAGCCCCATCGCAGTTGCTCAGGAGCCACATGTGGCTCGTGACTACTGAAGTGGGCATTGCAGATATAGATTTGCATCATCACAAAAAGTCCTACCAGATGGCACTGCAGTCTAGATAATGTAAGGATGTGGGTCTAACTGGGGTGAGGGACGGTGCCAGCAGCTGTCTGTAACTGAACAACCCAACAGCAAAGAGTTAAAAAAAAAAAAAAAGCTGAGCCTGGATGGGGAGAGCGGAACGGTGTGGCCACGTGTTGTGGCTTCTGGCCCTGCTACAGAGTCCAAAAGTGGGGGATGGGCTTTCCTCTCCTTTTGAGATCTTCAGGGGCGTAAGTCATTGTGTTTAGGATGACGGTCTGCTGCGGTCACTCACTGGCGAGCCTGCTGGCCAGCCTGAAGGAAGACCCGTTCCATCTGCCCTGGTCAGTAGCACACCTCCCTCCTCCAGCCGCTCCCCGCCACCTCCTGGACTGTGCCAGCTTTCGGCGCTTTTATTCATCTTGCTTTTCCTTTCACTTCTTGAAGAGTATTTCAGACCCTGAGGATCGGAGTAAAAAGCAACTTCCCTTGCAACCCTTTCCTTTCTGTTCGGGGTGACCTTTATTCTCAGTCTGCAGCCTGGAGCCCAGCTCAGGGTTGAGCACTGCAGTCCCACAGCATTGGGCTTCTTACCAACCGTCCAAACATCTTCTGGAGAGAAACTCACTGGAAGCAGCCTCCCAGCATGAGTCTGGAGCTGCTGGGTTGAGTTTCACAAATAACGTAGATATGCCTTCTGTCTTATTTTTTATTGCTCTTTTCAATGCCCTCTGACAGTGCGTTCAGGCAGGCTGACAGGGAAGGGGATAAGCAGATTGAGAAATGCCACAGAATGCTTTATGAAGCCAGCTCCAGAGCTATACCCGCATTTAATATAAATTGATTTATTGAATCAAGCACAGAAGCCCTGTTACAGAAACCCCAGGCTTTATCCTCTGGAGGGCCACCTAATAAAGCAGCCCCAACTGACACTCCTCATTAGCTTTTCCACTGATCCCCAGGCAGATTTTAAAGGGACAGTGTCCCTCCTTTGGGCTGACTTTATATGTTGGCCATGCCTGTGGGTCTAATTAGCTCAGCATTTTTAGTCTTACTGGGAAAGCCTGCATTGTCTAGCAGCTTGACTTTTGAGTTTTAAGGAGTAATTGGAAAATTCAAACCTCTTCCTCTTCTTGATTTTAATCACCTTTAACCCAGTCTTTGGAAATTTACCTGCAGATGGCCCTGATGCCCATCGTTGAGGCACGGAAGGATTTTTCCGGTCCCTCCTTGGTGTAAATCCTGACGTTACTGTTGGGCCACAGACCTCACCGAGGAGGCTTTTTATACTCACCAGAGAAATAGCACTTTTTAATTTTATAATTACTTCGCGAGAAAGCAGGCCATTCCCGAGTTAAACCTGGGATTAATTTCCTCCTAGCAACTTGTATTTTCAAATTTAATGATTATGGGCCACCTTGGCTGCAGCCTGATTACTGAAAGCAATCTGGAAATCTGACTTTGTGGAGAGAAGAGGGGCTTGGATGGCATTTCAGAGAATTTTAACCCCAAACCTCAGTAGATTGTAGTAGATGGGGATTGGCCAGAACAGGAATTACGTGCCTGAGAAGTCCCCGTGTTCCCAGCTCCGCTGGGGCCCGGGCTGAAGGCAGAGCCGGTCAGCCTCACGTCAGGAGGGTCCGCTCCCGGGCTCCCAGAGCAGCAATGATGAATGGTTATTTGCGAGGTGCATGTTCTGCATCTTTTCAAGATTTGCGGCTCTGGCTGCAGGAACAGCAGGGAGGAAAGCCGGCCCTGCTGCGTGTAGCACATCTCCCGACAGTGATAAATGACTCCTTGCTCCCCGCCCTCCTCCCTGCCACCCTGCTGCCCTACCCATGAGGCCAGGAGAGGCTGAGAGATCTTTGCAAATGGTTGGAAACCAAGACAGGCGTTGTCAGGCCACAAGAGAGGAGAAAGAAAAGAGATGCCCAACCAGCTGGCTCCCTGCTGGTGCTCCACTCACCCTTTACACACTCCTACGCCTCTCTCTGCTTTAACGATAAGTGTAAATGTGTTGTTCCTAAAGTGGCCAAACTACTTCCAAGCTTTTCCTTCCCCCTCAGACCCTGTGAACAGTCACACACTTACCTGTGCCCCTTTGTATACCTCCGAGAAACGGGGTCTCTGCCGCTTCTCCCCAGTGATTGTTGTTTGGGGTTGTCTAGTACATGGGTGGGAGCAACTTAGCTCTCCCAGTCATCTGGGGAAGTTTTAGGGTGTCAAGTGCTTGCCCAAATCCCTGTTAAAATAGCCAGTGTCCTTTTAGCCAAGGAACCCCAGGACCCACTTGTTTTTATATTTGACATGCCTTTACTGTACATCTGAGGCATATTAGACATTGCCTCGTAGTTAAGAACAAGGGATATGGAGCCAGACCGCCTGGCGGGGACAGCCCCTAGGTGTGGCTGGGACACATCGTGTTGCCTCTCTCTGCCTCAGTTTCCCCGTATGTAAATGGGCTAATGGCCGAGCATAATAATCAGATGGCATGAGTTAGTCTGGTTGATTGCATTGACCGTAGCCTGGCATGGAGTAAGTGCTGTGTGTGTCTGATAATATAATCATTAGACGTTATGGAGGTTGGAAGGGCCAACAAGATCTGACCCTTGCCTCGGGAGGTTTATGGCCTAATAATACGTGTTGAGATGCTTGTTTCTCAATTGTAATGAGAGGCTAAAAACCTAAAAGAAAAAGGAAGGCAGTTTAGAGAAGAAAGAGGCTAAAGATCAGGGAGTGCTGGCCACTTCCGCTGGGCAGGTCTGTCCAACAGCTGCTGTGCCAACTTCTTATCTACAAGAGACCCCCCCCTCAGTACAGTCGGAAACCCCTCTGTCGCTGGGGGCTGCTGGGTAGGGTGTTTTTTGTGTTATTTGCTTGTGGGGGGGTTTTGTTTGTTTGTTTGGGTTTCTTTTTTTAATCCATCCACACTTTCCATCTGCCTCTGCGCTGGACCTGATGAGGCACCGCTGCATCCCTCCTGAGCCACAGCCCAGGAGCCGGGTTTCCAAGACCCTCAGTGGCCAAGCATGTCCCCATGTAGGAAGGATCTTGTCAGATAAGGCTGTGCTCACGTCATAGAGATGGTCAGCTGGCCCAGGGACTGGCCGGCTTTCTGGAAATTGATCAAATGATATATTTTCCATATAAATCTAAAAATCTCAGGAGTGAGGGAGGTAGATCTGTTGAAATTTGTGCATGAATAACTAAAGCAAGATAGAATATAGGGCTTACAAAAAGGGGGTTTGAAGAAAAAAGGCCCTGTGACTGTGGAAGAGGGAGTAGTAGTTTTTGAGGAGGGGAGTTGGGGACTGGGGAAGACTCAGTGGAGAAGGTCGTGTTTGAACCAAAGGTCTGAAATAGGAGAGGAGTTTCAAGAGGGTTGAGGGCAGGAGGGAAGGACATTCTGAGCAGAGTATATAGCACACGTGGAAGCCCAGGGGCATGAAAATAAGTTGTGTGTTCTGGGAATGTGGAAGCTGAAAGTAATATTCAGAATATTTTGATGGTCAACATGGAGGAATAGGCTACATTCGGGTCCTAGAAGCCCTCCTGCTGTGCCAGGCATTAATTCTTTCTTCCTCCCTCCCTCCCTTCATTGCTGCATGAGGGCCCTCTCCAGCTGCGGCGAGCGGGGGCCACTCTCCGTTGTGGTGCGCAGGCTTCTCATTGTGGTGGCTTCTCTTGTTGCGGAGCACGGGCTCTAGGGGCACGGGCTTCAGGAGTTGCAGCACACGGGCTCAGTAGTTGTGGCGCACAGGCCTATCTGCTCCGCGGCATGTGGGATCCTCCCGGATCAGGTCTCGAACCTGCGTCCCCTGCATTGGCAGGCGGATTCCCAACCACTGAGCCACCAGGGAAGTCCGCACTAATTCTTTATTTACCACATCATGGGGATTTTAGGGGAGAATCCAGAGCAGCAGATGGGGGCAGTTGGGGACTTGGGACAGTCATTATTTGCTAGCCAGTACAGGAGTTTGTCAGTGTTTTTGACCTCCGTACGCACTTATTGGTACGTATCAGCTAGATAATATTCCTGATGGTAGCCTAACATAAGTGAGGGAAACTTTGAATGCCATGCTGAGGATGGCAATAACTAACATAATTTTATTTTCCCACCCTTGAGAGCTCTACACCTCTATAAAGTATGAAAATGACACACAGCAGGACAGAAATATAGGGCTGACAGTATATTTAGAAGGACATATGGTCCAATCCTCAGCCTATTTATAAGATCCTGTTTTTAAGGAAATTCCAGAGAAGTGAGTGCTATAACACTCCAACAAATTTCCAGGTACTTTACAAGCCTGCCAAGGAAACATTTCCCTATGTCCAACCTACACCCCTCAAGTTATAAAATTTCACTCTCATCAGAGATAGATAAAGTTTTTCTTTTCCCTGCCACCCCTCCTTTGCCCACCAGGTTTCAGAGTAGGAAATCGATGTTGCTGGTTTCAAGCTGACAATCCCATAAAGGTGCTAACTCACCATGGCTTGAGGGCCTCTTCATCAGAGTCAGCTGGGGTGCAGGCTTAAACCCCTGGGTTCTGGGCTTACCCCAGGAATCCACATAGGAGAGTTGGAGAACCACCACTCCACACCCTGAAAGATCTCATTCTACCCTCATGTTCCTCTGGCCTTCAGACAAGTCAATCTAAGACTTATTCAGAGCAAGGCAAGGTCTTAATGTCTGTCCCTCGCTGAAGAGCTAAGCACGCGTCTTTCTGTAAGAACTAGAAATGCTGGTAACACCTCCCCTTCTTATCCTTCACCTTGTTACTCTGGCAAAGGCAGTGAGACTCTGCCAGCTCTAGGTTCAGATTCCACCAGGATTAAATCAGCTGTCTCCACCTCCCCAGTCAAATCAAGTGCTGCTATCGTGCTCAGTGGCCTAAAGAACAGAGTACTGGGCTTTATCTATCTCTGTGGGGTGATTAGTTTAACTATTACTTACTCATTCAGTAACTGGGTGTTGTGCTGGGCTTTGGAGAGAAACAAAGAGGATAAAAATAGTCCCTGACCCCGTGGTGCTTACAGTCAAGTGTAGGACAAACCCATACCCAAACTGGCAGAGGAATGCTGACCCACAAGGAAGCTTTTTCACCTGGGGTGATTATTCAATAGACTTTTTTTTTTTTTTTCTTTTTTTTTTTTTTTGCGGTACGCGGGCCTCTCACTGTTGTGGCCTCTCCCATTGCGGAGCATAGGCTCCAGACGTGCAGCCTCGGTGGCCATGGCTCATGGGCCCAGCCGCTCCGCGGCATGTGGGATCTTCCTGGACCGGGGCACGAACCCGTGTCCCTTGCATTGGCAGGCGGACTCTGAACCACTGCGCCACCAGGGAAGCCCTCACCTGGGGTGATTATTAAAAACATTCCAGAATCCCTGAGGTCCTAGGCTCTGGGGGTTTTTTTAAGCCTCCCTCCCAGGTGATTCTTGTATATCCTTAAACATTGACCTTGGGCAGCCCCAGTCATTCTTACCATGGCTCGGATGAGCAACAGCTTGCAGAAATGATTGATTAGCGAGCACTGGGCACACTGGGCTCCTCAGCAGGTTTGTGACTCCAGCCTCCTGCTTTTCCTCCAGCTGGTGCTTGGGAACCTCTTTGTCTACCTGCGTGGACCGAAGACTGTGTCCAGGAGGGGGTTGTGGATGGGACCTGCAGGGGAGGATAAGGAGTGATGAAGCCGTTAGGTGCCAACAGTTGGTCAGAGTTGAATTGAGCCTTTCTTTTTCCTTATTGGTACTTGTGCCCGTAACCTGGATAGTTCAGGCCTCAGGCACGGTATAGATACGTGGGCTATAGGCCAGGAGACCATGCTCCCGGGGTATCTAACTTGCTGGTTTCTCATTCCTGTTCATCCTGAGTAAATGGTACTCCCTCCCCAAATTTGCCTAATCCTTCTGGGTGGCCTTGGATCCCTTCCTGAAAAACTGGGCATCTAAGTGTGAAGATTTAAGGTCTCTCAATTTATAATCAACAGAACGACTTGAGAGCCACACCTCAGGTTAAACCTAATTCTGCAGTGACCTTGAACATCCACCGTATTGTCAAGGGAAGAAGCAGTCTGAGAAGGTGGTATGTTTAAACTTGCATGCGACTTACTTCTGTAAAAACCCGGAGAGGGGTAGACCCTAGAAATTTTTATGGTATACTCTGAGGATGAGATTAGTAATTAAGCATTCTTGTTGCATATCATGCCATTTTATGGTATCTACACAGATTCACAGCTCTTCAAGGATGGGCAGAGGACCGTGGCTAAGAGCACAATGCACTTTGCTGCAGATCTGGAAATGAGCTTAACCTCTGTTGTCTCCTAGCGGTGTGACCTCCATTTTCTTTACTTGTGTAATGGGGTTCATGTTAATACCTGTCTTAAAAGGTTGTTCTAAAAATCATCTAAGGGCTTCCCTGGTGGCGCAGTGGTTGAGAGTCCGCCTGCCGATGCAGGGGACACGGGTTTGTGCCCCGGTCCGGGAGGCTCCCACATGCCGCGGAGCGGCTGCGCCCGTGAGCCATGGCCACTGAGCCTGCGCGTCCGGAGCCTGTGCTCCGCAACGGGAGAGGCCACAACAGTGAGAGGCCCGCATACTGCAAAAAAAAAAAAAATCATCTAAGTTTAAAAAATATAAGCGCTTAAAACAATGCCTAGAGCGAAGCAAGTGCACAATAAACGTTTGGTATATTAGAATTCCGTAAGTGTTAGGGGTGAGGTGATGGCGGAAGCTTTCACAGTTGCTGCCTTTGCAGTCCATCATCTAAAGCAGTAGGGCCACCCTGATGCAGGAGCCGAGAGCGCTATGTTCCCCGCACTGGTAATGTTGGCAGCCCTCACCCCAGGCCTGTGCTTCTTACCCTGGGGCTCGAGTAATGTGGGTGTTAGCTGAGGATTCTGGAAGAGTCATCCACAGGGTAAGCATCTAATTCAACTGAAGATTTGGGGGTGGGGGAGGATATTTTTGAGCTTTGAAATAAATGTTGTGTGTGTATGCTTATGCAAAATTCTCCTCGCTTTTTAAGAAAGAACAGAAGACTTGAAAAAGCATTGGTGTTTACTCTGAGATACTTGAGCTTGGCCTAGCGTGATGTTACCTGTTCAAGGGCACTTGAATGGAAATATTGAAAGGATGTAGCATAGGTTAGAGTCCCAGTGTGTAAGTGCTTCTTCCAGGGGATAACTGTAGGACTTGGTGCTCTGGGCTACAAATATCTACATGACCAGAGAGAGAAGCTTTGTGAAGCAGGGCTGCAAGACCAGCATGGAGGAACTGGCCTCTGCAGTCAAACCCTCTTTGTAACAAACAGTTTGCTATTTTCTCCCCACCATTCATGGATATGGGGTCGATTTTGGTTATTTCCTGAGTTGTATATGTTGACTTGGTCTCAGACGACATAAAGGTCGATGTCAATGAAATCCATGTTTGTTTCAGAATGAACGGTCCCCGAGGAAGCAGAACTCATTCCATATTCGTGTGCTCATACAACAAGGATCTCTGATTCATACCTGTGGGAGATCTAAATGTTATTGATTAGAATATGAAGCTCTCCTAGCCAAGTGCTAATGCACACCAAGTGGATACTGAATCAGAAATCATTTCCAAATCTGAAATGTCCCTAAAAGTCATCCAGAATGTTTTGTCCTGAAATGTTATTTGTTCTGTTTTGCATGTGTACCTGATTGATTATATTTTCAAAAGACTGATTCAGAGCATTTTTTTCCATGTGAATCCCTTTTCCACTGCTCACCTTGGGCCCATGAGTCAGGAGATGACCCTTACTTTATTTAACTCCATATGCCCAGCACCTGTGCGAGTGTCTGGCACCTAGTAGGTGCTCAGTAAATATTCGCGAATGAATCTGGTAGAACCTGTTGCTCTCATCTTTGGTCAAAGCCTGATCTCCTGATGTGGAGCTACCAGGAGCAGCTATCCAAATTCCTTTCTACACGTTTCCAACTGTGAGTGGGGACCCATTTGGCAGTTGTGAAATCAGTTTGGTGTATGGAGATGTACATTTTAAATTAAGTTGCACAGGGAGAAAAGAAAATATCAAAGTGGATATCACATGGGAAGCGTAAATATTGCTTTTTGAGGTGTGTGTCGGTGTCCACTGGGTAAACAAGATTGATACGTGTCTTTGAAAGTCATAGAGTGTGAAACCTCTGCTCTAACCCAGTGGATGCTCCCAGGGAACATGGACCAGTGACGTGAACGCAAGCCCTGTTGCGTCTTGCTGCCACCAGAGGCCTGGCGGTAGGAAGAGGAGTGTTTAGGCCAAAAGAGAGGCATGGTTAGCACTCGCAGAACGCCAGGCAGGCTCTGGTTCAGGCATGCTGACGGGAGGAAGGGGAGAGGTAGGCATTTTCCCAGGGCTTGTGGGTTGGCCCTACTAATGGGTGCTGGCAGTGGGGGTGTTTCCTCAAGGGCAACTGCAATGTCAGGAACAGAGCTTGCCCCCTATTATGAAAAAAAGTTTTCCTGCAGAGAGGGCTGGAAGGTTTCCCCTTTCGTTGGTTTCTCTCATCACAGCCAGCCATACACAAGCTGGGCTGCACAGCACCTGCCAGCTCTCTTCAATTACATCACCAAATATTAATCACACTCTTACAATTCAAGCATGCTGTTTGTGCCTGAATCCAGACTGTTGCACTATATTAGCACCAGCGCATCAACTTGTATATAGCTTAGGGCCTGCGGGCTTCAACTAATTTAAACGACAGTCCAAGGACCAAAAGGAGAAAATAAAGTGGCATTTGTTGGTGGAGGCTTGGCCTCACAGGGGCACTTTCCCAGGAATCAAGTAATTAAGATACCCATTGACAACAACTCCTGGCACATAAATCCAGGGACCCAGTGCATCAAAATATGACCCCATCCCTCAAAACTCAGATCTACAAATAAGGAAAGCCTGCTTGTATATACAGTGGTGAGCCTGTGTCAGAGAGGATGCTGCCCAGAAGCATTAGAGAGGATACTCCTAACCCCCAGCCTACCTGCTGGGTAGGGGATGTTTCTTAGCCTCTTGCTACTCACCCTGGGGCCCCAAGCACAGTCTCTCAGCCTTATTCCCTGGCTCTGACTTGAGCCTGACCTCATTAAGTTTTGCTCACATTCACCCTCCCTGACAGTTGGGGGACATTTTTCCAGCATATTAAGATTTCATCCAAAGACACATTTAAGAAATTTGGGGGGAATTTCTTAACTGTGAATCTTTGAAACCAGGAAGAGGAGCCTCTTAAAAAAAAGGCATTAAAAAAGTAAGACTCAGATCTGACGAAGTACCAAAAATCTTGTGTTGCCTTAAAGGAAACGCAAGCACGGATATTCATACAGCGAGGAGGGGCCGTGGGCCGCCCGCTGCAGGGCCATCTCCAGGAGCAGGAAGCAGCCTCCACTTTCTGAGCTCTGTGGTTAGCCTTTGGGCTCGACTCCTTTGCAAATACAGAGGGCTGGCAGGAAAAAGGAAGAAGGAGGTGATTGCCAATCCCACGTTGCTTTTTCCAGGAAGGTCTGGGGGAGGATGGGTGTGGAGAGAGCTGAGTTGGTGGGAGAGCCGCTGCGGATTCCATGAATTGCTTAATTGAGGTCATGCCAAGCTCTTAAAAGCCACGAGTAGCACTTGGGCTCTCGGCATGTGTCTGTTCCTGACCAGCCAGGCCTCGGTGATGTTTCCTCCCAGGTCTCCTGGGATTCAAGCTTCTGTTGAGATTTGGTTGTTGGAAGCCAGAGATGGGGACCAGAGCCTGAGACGCTCTGTCTACCATCCTCCATCCAAACCTGCTCAGCCCCTCTGAGATGTACCTCTGTCTGCCTAGGACTTAGTTTCTGTCTGGGCAAATGAGACTTCCTGGGGCTTAACCTCCCTCCTAGAAGGGCGCTGAGCTTCTAGCTGAGGGGGGAAGATTCTCCATTTGTGACTATTTCAGACCAACCCAAAAGCACCCCGTTTATATTATTAGCTCGGAGATACCCTTCTGAATCTCTGAGTCTTCACTTTCCAGTGGAACCATAGACCTTTCCGGATGAAAGTTGCACAGGTGCTCTCCTTCATACTTTGGTATCACTAGCAGCAGTAGAAAAAGGATGAATTGGGGTGTCTCGGGGGCTCAGCAGTTTTCCTGGGGGAACGTGCTGTCCTCCTGCCTGTGGGGACCGGTTACCTGTGCTCCACCTCCCCAGTGACGAGGGACGCTCCTAAGACTATAAGAGCCACAACTTAGAGTTAAATAGCACCTTATCCTTCTTCACAAAGGACTTTCCCAGACATATTTGCATTTAATCCTTGGAAACTTCCGTGAAGAAAGGCAGCTGAAGAAGCAAATGCAGTGAGGTTGCGGGACTTTGCCAAGTTCACACAGCTAGTCCACGTGAGGACTCAGCTGTGACTTCAGACCCTCTGACTCTACGCCCACAGTGGACTCTGCCAGGCGGGGAGAATCCAGGAAGAAAGACTCCCAGGGGAGGAGAGCTGTCCAAGGCCATGTCGAGAGGTCAGCGAGCGGAAGAATGTGACTCACTGGTGTGTGTCACTGGAGCCTCAGGGGTGGATGGTCAAGATGAGACAGTCCCTGAAGGAAGAGGGTCCATCACAACCCTCAGAAGGGGTCACATTCTTCTGAAATGACTTTGAAGTCCCACTAAGGAAATTAAGACTTAGGGAAGCACGTGCTATTTCCATCCCTCTTTCTAGTTAAAAGTCAGCACTTAGGAGAGAAGGGAGAGATGGGAAGCGATCTGTGTAGATGGTGCCCAAGCATGAACGTTGGGTCCCTGGCCTGTGGGTTACGAAGTTAGAGTGGGGGCTGTGGCTGGGAATGGAGAAATCCAGCAAAGATGAGAAAGAACTTTCTTAAGTGGAGGACTTGCCTTCCCAAGTAAACTTTCGCCTGAATTAATAGGGAAGAAGAAAATTGTCTAGGTCACACCGTAGACCCTGGAGAACCACTGCACCAAAAGCTACCATTCTGGAGGTGATGCCTAGGAATTATCACGAGAAAGCGATAAGCAAGAAGATCATAAATGCCATTTTTATAACTTTATGACTATCTACAAATACATATTGGTCATAAAAGGGAACCTAAAATTTTAATATAATGGAGTAAACAAAAATCCAAGGTATCACTGATGGAACTCAACCCCAAATTTCAGCCCCAGAAAAGCTTGCTGCTGTTAAGGAAAAATGAGCGGGGAAGCGTGTGCTAAAGAGGAGGTGGCAGCCTTTATTCATGTATTCATCCATTTAGGTAGTGTGTACTTTACATCCACAATGTGCCCGCACGGTTGTCGATATGAGAATCGAACAGTGAATAAAACAAAATCCCTGGCTGCATGGAGCTAATGTTTTAGAGGGGGAAGCAGCGTGAGTAAATTAATAAATACGGTAGTTTCCGACTGTGCTGTGGAAGTACCATGAAGAGCTGAGATGAGAGCAGGGAGCACCATACTTTTAGATGGGCGGCTGGAGAAGGCACTCAGGGAGGCCCAGGAGCCGGCTCTGTGAGGGTCTGGAGGAAGAATGGCCCAGGAAGAGGGAAGGACGAGCCCCTCTGGCACGTTTAAGAAACAGGAAGAGGGCTTCCCTGGTGGCACAGTGGTTGGGAGTCCGCCTGCCGATGCAGGGGGCGCGGGTTCGTGCCCCGGTCCGGGAGGATCCCGCATGCCGTGGAGCGGCTGGGCCCTGTGAGCCGTGGCTGCTGAGCCTGCGCGTCCGGAGCCTGTGCTCCGCGACGGGAGAGGCCATGGCAGTGAGAGGCCCGCGTACCATTAAAAAAAAAAAAAAAAGAAAAGGAACAGGAAGAAAGCTAGTGTCCCGGGCGTGTGGCAGAGTATAAAAGATGTCAGAGCAGTGTCAAAGATCAGACCATGGAGGGCCTCATCGCTGGGTTGTATTTTAAGATGACAGAAAGCCATTGGAGAATTTTAAGCCGAGGAGTGATGACGGTGGATGAAAAGAGAAATGGCTGTGGAAGATTTGCTTGCAGGCCTCTCGGCCAGTCTGAAAATCCAAGCAAAGGTTTTTCTGATAAAAATTCCAAAATGGATACAGAGGCGAGACGTGTTCATCCAGGAGGAGTCGTATAATTGCTACTCATCAAAAGGGTGGAAAGACATCACTGTGGCTGTGGGGGGATCTCTTGAGTTCAGACGTTCAGTGAATGTGTCTAAAACATATACTCCAAGGAGCAGCACACAGCCAGGCAAGACCAGAGCAGGAAAGGGATGTGCGTGTGAGCGGGCATGGGCTGAGATTTAGAAAGCAGCCGCTGAAAACAAGACTTTTTGCTTTTGTTTTGTGAATACATAAAGAACAAGAAAATAAGACAGGGCAGAATAAATCCACTGCCTGGAGTAAGTAGTATTCGCTGATTTGCTCCCTTAATCGAACATCTGTTGGGCACTCATTATACACTGAGCAGTCTTTGAGGTACCAGGGATGCCACAGGTAGCAAAACAAAAATCTCCGCCCTCAGAGAACTTAAGTGGGGGGGCAGTACGCACAGGGGAGCAGTCGAGAAAATAAACAAAATAAGTAAAATACTTAAAATGTTAGGTGGCAGGAGATGCCTGAAGAAAAAGAAAGCAAAGAAGGGGAATAGGAAGTTTGGGGGTGGGGAGTGATTTTTAAAGAAGGTCATTTCATTACTTGGCTTTTATTTCAAGTATGATGGGAAAGCCATTGGAGGGTTTTGAGTAGGGTAATGACGTTATCTGACATTTTAAAATAATTACTCTGGTTGCTCTGAGAATAGAGGTAAAGGACAAAACTGAACAGTTTTCAACACCTTCACTGCCATCACTGTAGCCGTGGCACCATCCTCTCTTGCCTAGATTATTGCAGGGAGGCCCGATGAGGCAATTGCAGTGCTGTAGGCCGAAGAAGATGGTGTGACTTGACAAAATACTCAACTCTTGTTGTGTTTCCTTCTTACTAGAGGATCAAGAAGGTGAGGCATTTTACGCTGTTAGCAAGAAAAATATTGTAAACATTTGCCACAAGTGGAGGCTGGATCCAGAAACAAGAGTAGCCAGAAGGTAGTTAGAAGGGCGGGACTGAGTGGGTGGCGGGGGACCTGGCCTGAGAGCCACAGCAAAGGAGTGAGAGGGGAGGTGACTTCGAGTGCAAATCTCAGAGGAGAGGATGCTTTTGATGCAGCCCTTATGACCAGGTGCTGATGGGGAGCAGTGAAGAAGGTCATCAGGAAGTAGGTAGGAGTTGTAAGGTCAAGATTCCAGAAGCACCATCACAACCTGTAAAGTTGCTGAGAATAACATGCAGGGGAAAGAATGGGAAAGCAATCTGTAAACCTGAACTGAAGTCCTCAGGGAAGGTGGGAGAATGCCCTGAAAGGGGAGGGAGGGGTGTGGGAGCAGATGGAGTGGCAGAAGGAGAGCTGCCGTCTGGAAGGGCCAGGCTGATGAGGGGGCAATCGGTGCCTCTCTCTTGCCTTAGGAGTGAGAGCAGTTTGAAGGATCAGCATCCCCTGGAGGTGGTATAATCTGTGGAACAACTTGGGTTCACTAATAAGTCAAGCTCAATTAGCAATCTCCAACGTTTTGATAGGGTGTCTAGGCTGGTTGATCGTGGCAATAGTGTACATGGATGTATTTTGACTTTGTAAGAAAGTTGATGGTTTCTTCTCTTAGTCTTTGGACAAGATGGAGAAATACTGTGTGGACAGCAGTTCAGTTGCTTCATAGATGGCCTGAGAGCTATACCCAAAGAGTCTAAAATTCATGAGGACAGTGTCTCACTGGATCAGTGTTTTCAGCCTTTTTTAGTCCTAAATCACCCCCTGCCCCACCACCCAGTCATTTAAACATGGATATCTCATTGTCTGCCCTCTACTGTTGAGTCTGTCTTCTATGTTTCCACCAGACAAGAACACGATTTTTCAAATTGCACTTACTTTCATCCACTTGCCTTCAAAAAATGTTGATATACCCTTTGTATGGTTAGGTTGACCTGGAGGAAGGTCTCTAATGGCTTGGTTCTGCTTAGCATTGTTGGTTTTTTCCTTCAGTGACCCGGATGAAGATGGCACAGCTGGTTATCAAATTTAACGTGACATAGCAGAGAAGGAGAGCTGATTTTTTTGGATGAAAGGATATGGATTCAGATGTCCCTTGGTGGGTTGGAACAATGGACTGAAACTAGCAAGATAATAAGGGCAATGGAGTTTTCCACTCAAAGTAAAATATTCATTGCGTAAGTGTAAACTAGAGGAAGATGATGAGTCAAGAAACCTTCTTAGGTCTTTTTTCTTGTGGACTGACTGGGGTTTTGTTTGGTTGGGTTTTTTGTTTGTTTGTTTTCACTCATCGTTTCATTATATGATCCTAAACCATGCAGAGATGTGTACCTGCACATACTGCCAATATAAGCTGCAGTAATTTAAAAAAGAGCAAGGTCTAAATCAAAGAAGTAATCATTTCATTCTTTTGTGGACCACATCTTAAGTGTTTTCAGTTCTGAGTGCCATTCTTTGAGGACTGTGGCAAACTAGAAGGCTCCGAGAGGGCCCCTTGCACAGTATTTGGTGCTCAGTTAATAAAAACTGGTTGAATGGATGGTTAGGGATGGTGCCTCAGGTCCTGTGAAGGACAGTTCATGAGACTAGGAAAGAGGAAACTTTGAGATAGCTCTCTTCAAATATTTGCAGAGCTCTGAAGTAGAAGAAAGACTAGATTTCTTTCATGTTTTCCCAGAAGACAGACCAACACACCAATGGGTGACTGGGTCCATTTAAAAAAGAATTTCCGGGCTTCCCTGGTGGCACAGTGGTTGAGAGTCCGCCTGCCGATGCAGGGGACACGGGTTTGAGCCCCGGTCCGGAAAGATCCCACATGCCACGGAGCAGCTGGGCCTGTGAGCTATGGCCGCTGAGCCTGCGCGTCCGGAGTCTGTGCTCCGCAACGGGAGAGGCCACAACAGGGAGAGGCCCGCGTACCGCAAAAAAAAAAAAAAAAAAAAAAAAAAGAATTTCCCGGGGCTGTTCTCCAGTGGCACTGCAAAGTTAGTCCTGTAAAGTTCCTCGGACAAAGAGTGTATACAGCAGCCCATTCGATGACAGAGGCCAGGGCCAGTGTGAGGGGTGTTGAAGGAGGGATTCCTTCATTTGGGGTACAGCCAACTTAGTGGCCTTCTGGTCTCTTCCAGAGCTGAGCTTCTCATTCCAGTGGGTCCAGATCAATGGTACCTTGTCTTTTCAGCTTTGCAGAATCAACGCTGCAAGGGGAAGTATTACACTTACTTTTAAAAATGTTTAATGGAAACTTCTGAGGATACCGCCTGGAGTTAGGGAAAGCCCTTTAATTTATTTAGCCCCCCCCCTTTTTTTTTTTTGCGGTATGCGGGCCTCTCACTGTTGTGGCCTCTCCTGTTGCGGAGCACAGGCTCCGGACGCGCAGGCTCAGCGGCCATGGCTCACGCGCCCAGCCGCTCCATGGCATGTGGGATCTTCCTGGACCGGGGCACGAACCCGTGTCCCCTGCATCAGCAGGCGGACTCTCAACCACTGCACCACCAGGGAAGCCCTATTTAGCACTTTTTAAGCCTTGCATTTTTTTTTTCTCATCTCATCCTTGTGTCAGTTGGCCTCATAAATATTCATAAAGGAATTGACCCCAATGAGAGTCTAAATATCTTTCCTAAGCCTTTCAGTTTTGCTTTCTTGTAACAAGTAATTATTTGAATATGATCTCTGGTCAGTTATATTATTGTAAACTAGTGAGTAATCTATTTGGGGAGGTTTTTCTTTGACGGGGGGTGTTGGTTTTTGGCCACACCGTGAGGTTCGCAGGATCTTTGTTCCCCAACCAGCGATTAAACCTGGACCCCAGCAGTGAAAGCGCTGAGTCCTAACCACTGGACTGCCAGGGAATTCCCTGTTTTGGGAGTTTTAAAAAAATTTAATCAGGATTTCGGAAACCATAGGATCTGATGTGAAGGAAGAGACTTTATCTGTTCATCTTAGGACCTAAGTACGTCTATGTCTTAGAGCTCTCAAGCTTCCAACCTCTCTTATCCTCTCACCTCCCCCAGCGGAGAGGAGTGGAAGCCAAGGACACTTGGGAAGCGTACAGATTCAAGCCCACAGCCTAGACATGGACTATGGTTGTAATATGAACAGCAGAAACTGAGGTGGCCCCTTAAGCTGCAAGACAGATTGAGGGAGGCCTGCAGTCTGTCGGAGAGGACTCCGTCAGACTCCTTGGCCACAGGTAAAATGACCTGGGAAGCGGTGGCTTCCACAACTTCCCTGTAGGCTGCGTTGGGGAACAGCTGCTGGTTTTGTCCCCTCATGGTCACCTTTTGCTCTCTTGCCTCACACAGAAAATTCCCCTTCCTTTTCTGCCAAAAGTTCCCCATCATTGCCTGCTTTTTACCCACTGAGAGGTGGGCAATAGTGGTCTCATTTGAGACTGTTCAACTAGAATGAGAAACCTGCAGAGCTAAACCCTGACATCACATTTCTTTGGTGTGTTTTCTGGGACAGTTTGATTTTAGCTTAAGGGCCGCTAACATGGGATACGACCTTGGGAGAATAACGTAACCTCTCTGAGCCTCGGTCTCCTCATCTGTCAGATAGGACACTGCGGGGTCTTTGAGAGATTTTAGACATGGTACGCAAATACCCAGCCCAGTGTCTGGCCTTGTACAAGTTGTTCAGTACGTTACAGCTGCGGTCACTATTATTAGCTATCACTGATTTATACCGTCTTTAATCACGTGACCAGTTTTAACTCTTGAGTATTTTACTCTTTGTTATTGAAGACTTTAACCGTGGCGGTAAGTCCACTGACCGTCACGTGATGAGCTGTGCTTCAGACTCTGATGGCCTGCGGAGGGGACGGTGCTCCGCTGTCTCTCTTTAGTTGTAGTTATTCACCCTGGTCATTTGTTGGGAGGGGAGGGGAGGGGGCTCGTATTTGATTGAAAACCAACAATGGCAGGAACAGAATAAACCTTTATTTTCCAGAGCTGTCTTTTCTATTTTCAATTTTTTTGTTGTTCTTGAAGATGAAGAAACAGGGGCTAAAATGTAATGTTAGCACTTGTGGTGGTCTTGTTCCTGTGGATGACAACTCCAAGATGAGTGTTTGCCTTTCAGAGCTGTGGTGACACAGACTTCACTCTCCTGAAATTCTCTGCCCTGAGAGAACTCGATTACCTGGGCTTATGGTAGAGTCAGAGGACAGTTTTTTGCTGCCTTTTCAAGCTTGTTACGAGTGCTCTTAGCCTGTCTCCACTGAGCTCTAAGTAATTTCCAGTCCTTGATTCTAGAGCTGCCACCTTCTGCCTCACGAGTGATTCCAGACTCTGTGCCTGGATCTCCAGGCCCCAGCCCCTCCCTGGGGACCGTCCCCACTGCATCCTCCTCTCTCTCTGAACCTGTCTTCTTACTCTCCACACTTCCTCCCTTCGGTCCCCAAGCCCTGCTTGTGCCCGCTACACAGCCTTTCTCAAGCCATTACCCCCTTTCCCTTGAGCCATGTAGTCTGTCATCTTTAGGGTCAAGGTGACAGGGAGCTTATTGCTCAACTGATTTTGAATGTTAGCTAATGATTTTGGTCTATAGTAGTGGTTCTCAACCGTGGCTGCACACTGGAATCACTTGGGAAGCTTTTAAAAAATTCCTGGTACCTGGGTCCCATCCCCAGAAGTTCAGACTTAATTGCTCTGGGATGTGACCTGAGCATCAGGATTTTTAAAGCCTCCCCAGGTGATTCCATATGCAGCCAAGATGGAGAACCACTGGTCTACAAACTCGTTCAATCCCCAAGCTGAGTGTATTCTAATAATAGTTCTGTTTGGTCCCCAAGTGACTTGGATACCACAGTGTCTTAAATAGTTCATGGCAGTATAGAAACGTCAAAGTAGCTATTTCCACCTTGTGTTAATTTGGTAGATTTGGGGGAAGGAAATAGTATGGTTCCTTTTTCGAAAATTCAATTCATGGCATACTGCTGGGCCCACTTGATGGCAGTGGCAGGAGCAACTAGCTTTTATCAAGCTCTCAGCATGTGCCAGGCGCTGGGCTAAATACTTCCTAAGCTCGTCACATTCACCAGCCCATTTTTATCCTCACAACAAGCCCAGGATTTTCTGGCCTCTGCTTAAAGAGGAAACTGAGGTCCAGAGAGGCTTATCCACTCGCCCAGGGCTATACAGAAAGCAGTGCTAAACTCAAGCGCAGACACGTCCAGTGCCCAAACTTCACTGTTCCTCTACCCTCTGGGAAAGAACTTAACCAAATAACTTCCTGGAAAATAAGGACGTGCCTGCTTTAGCTTTGAGGTTGAGCCCTTTTTCAGTTGGGTTGCATTCTTTTGTATATCAAGCTCCTTCGTAAATTTGATGTCAGGTTCACTCCCAAGCTGCCTAGATATATCCAGGACCAGGGGGCACGTCACAAATTAATTTTTTTCACGCACTCAGGAGATATTAGTTGAGAAAAGCGTCTTGCTTCTAGCCTCTAACCTAGCAGAACCTACCCCATCTGTTACTTAGTCGTCCTACCACTTCTCTGAGGAATTGAATAGGCAGTGTTGTCCCCATTTTGCAGAAAGGGGGACTGGGGTGCCACGTATTCGCTTTCTACAAAATACTAGCGATAGCTACTGCTTCTTGAGTACTTACTAAGTGCCGGGCTCTGTGCTAAGCTCTTCATATCCTGTGTGGTTACCCTCATTTACAGATGAGGAAACATAGACCCAAAAAGGTGGAGCTACTTGCCCAGGGTTATACAGCTAGTAATTGGGTACCACGTTTGCTTGCTTGTTTTTTAACTTCCTTGTGAGCAGAATCGCAAGATGTGGCCTTCGTTTGCTCTCTCACCATAGCCTGGCCAGCCTGTGTCGTGGCATCTGGACAACCATGTCTGGAATAAACCACTGAAGCATAAAGTGGATTTTCTTTCTGTGTGTCGAATGGCCATTTAATAGCGATCGTGAAACAGGATTTTCTGCCAACCTTGAATATCATGCTGAGGTCAAGCAGGCTCTAAATATTCCTTCTCCAGCCATTCCAGTACGAGGCTGCTTTGGTGTAAACAACCCCCGAAGGTGAGAACTGGCTCTTGGAGCAGTTCCTCCCCCCCCCCCGCCCCCCCCCATCCATCGCTGAGTGCTGCTGTTTCTCACAGTTCCAGATTAATGACAAGAATCCTGACACTGCTGCTGGGGAGCTTCATTACTGCAGGGACACTAAATGCTTAAGACAGGAACCTATCACCCCCCGCTCGCTAATTGTGAATATGCCAGCTCATTTTCTCTCTCTTCAAGCCTGTAAAGACTTGGTATTTTCTGGTTTGTTAAAATATGTGTACACACACACACACACACACACACATACACACACACCCCCTCACACACACACACCCTCTGTAGGGAGAATGACTGTTTATACAGAAAGAGGTCAGCAGTGTGGTGACCCGGATGGAATCTCAGGGAAAATAAAGTACCTGGCGGCCTGTGTCAGGGCAGCAGGTCACTAATTGAGTGCAAACCTTTTTTTTTTTAATGTTGTTTATCCCCCTACAGGGCATACAAAACCATTGAGGATGATGACTTGAAGTTTCCCCTTATATATGGAGAAGGCAAGAAGGTAGGCACGTGCCCTCCCCGGACTGAGAGAACAAGGCTGTGTCTCCACGGAGCCCGTGGTGATCTGTGTGTTCCACTCAGCAGCTCATGATTTTATAGCCTTGACAGCTTGAAAGAATATCACCTCCATCATCCTTCAGGCCTCCTGTCTTGAGGGCCCAAAGGAGTGGCAGGGTTGGGGGACGGGGGTGGTGAGCATGAGGGGCTAAAGTCAATTTTGTGAAAATCACATCCCCCTTCTCAATCCATTTGAATAACTTTTCACAGTGTTTAAACACGACCACTTGCACATACATCATCTCCTTGGGTATCTGACAACAAGCCACGAGGCAGGCAGAGCTGGCTGTCTTCTGCCCATTTGGTAGATGAGGCAGCTGGGACTCCGAGGTTCAAACTGCTCAGGCAGTCACGCAGCTGGCGAGGGGTGGTACCAGATGTGGAGCCATGGCCCTCCACTTCCTTCTGGTGCCCTCACATCCCACCACGGAAGCTCAGGCTTTGCAAGGTGGCTTCTCCACTTGCCCCATGGAAAGGGGATCCAAAGTTTCACCCTGATTAAACTGTAGGATCACATGGACCAGATCGCAGGCGGAGATAGCAAAGACCATCCATCAGCAGCTCCCCGGGCCTCGGTCAGAATGAAACATTGTTGAGCTGAAGGAAGGCTGTTGATTTGAAAGTGGTCTCTGAGCAGAGACTGGAGAGGGTTGCAGTCCTGGAGCAGAGATGAGGGAGCTTTGAAGCCACTTCCCAGGAAGAACAAACACCTTCTGAATCATTGCATTCTTCCCCCAAACGCGAATACATTTCAACTAGGCGCTGAGAGTTCCAATTAGAAGTGAAAAATGTGGTCACATTGAAAAGAATCTTCAACTGAAATTTTTTTCAGCATTTGATAGCTTTTATCAGGATGAAGTGACTCATAAGAAAACCAAAGGAGGCCTTCATGGGCAGAACTTGAGTGTATGTGTGGGCGTGTGCATGCCTGCGTGCGTGTGTGTTTGTGAAAGGGAACACACAGGATTAGGTTTGGGGCTCAGTGTAGCCCAGCCGTGATGTCACTGGAAGGAGACATTTCATGGAGGGAAATGAAACACAACTATTTGATCAATAAATGCACCATTTTTCACACTAACTTGCCCCATCCCTGGCTGAGAATCATGACAGGGTAGAGCTCTACTTCTGGTAGGGTTCCGTGTGTCTTTCTGTTGAGTGGGCGCCATCAATGCACATCACTCAGCCCAGTGATCCACGCCTGCAGCTGCAGTTCTTTGCGGCGCTGAAATTCTCAGTATTACCCTGCTGCTACCCAGTGAGTCCCAGTAAGCTCAGGACCACATCCTGTTGCCTTTGTATCCTTAGTACCTGTCCAGCCTGGTACCTGACACATGGCAGGCCGTCAGTAAATGCATGAGTATTTAATAAGCTATTCAGTTATGTTCAGTATACTCTCCTTGGTACAACAGGAAAATGGATAAATGTGTTCTTCAAAGATGACCAGCAAAAAGATTGAAAAGAGCAAGGGTTTTCCCAGTTTAGCAAAGTTCAATTCACCAGGACATCATGTTCCTCCAGCATTTCAGTTAATTAGGGCTTGACAGTTCTGTGATATGTAGCTGACAAGTTCAGTCATTGTACCTGTTGACCTACTGAAAAGCCACTGTGGCGTCAGTGTGCTCCAGGCATGCCCTGTACCAAAGTAGCATGCCTCCTCTGTCCTGGGAGTCCGTGATCTCTGGAGAAAGCTTTACAACACATCAGTTCTGTCTTGATGCTTTACAGGCGTTTTCTCCTTCCTCTCTGCACACGCCTCCCCAGAAGTTTCAGAATACTTTCACTGCTGTTACTTTTCATTTGATTTCTGCCAATGCTTTGAAGGACTTGTGTGGGACATGTAAACAAGTTCAGTAACTAGCAGAAATATCAGATTTCTTTGGACTAAAACATCCAACCAGAGAAGGTGCCACAGCAGGAAGGAGAGCAGAAGGACTACAACGGACTCAGAATGTCCACGTTTAGAGCTGAACGCGTCTCAGCTAGAAGGGAGTTGAGCCAGGCCCCCAGCAGAGCAGCGCCATACCAGAGGTCCCCAGGTTCACATTCCTGTGTCTGCATTTCACCCCCTTTGATTCTTGCCTTTGAAATATGTGTTACGGTTTCATTTCCACTTGACGGTAAACCTGCCCACCTTCTGATGTGAAACCAGCTCCAAAATCCACAGCTTTTTGGGGGAAGTAGGATGAAGATATACGGTAATGTGTTAGATTCATGCCTTAGCATTTATAAGTTATTCTTATTACCCAAGCATTAGAGCGAGGATTCAAGTTCAGGTCTTTGAACCATGACACTACACCAGGTATAGTGTTGCTGACCCAAGTGTTAGAGCAGTGGGCTTCAGTCCACCCAGAATGAGTTTCACTCCATCCCTCTGTGTTTACCTGTCTTGATGCTGGATATCTTTCTGCACAAAAATGTAGTGCCCCCCGCTCCAGGGAAACTTCTTAATAGAATTTTTACCTCCCCTGAACTCATATAACCCATTGTTCATGTGTCTTTCAGCACTCAGCCATATTCCCTATGTTGTTAATTAGACATGTACCTCTTAGCCTCCCTTACCAAGTTCCTTTGTAGGAGAGACCAGGCCTTAGATATTTGTCCCCCACAGCATGGTGTCTGCACATAGTAGGCACTCAATAAATGTTTGGGTAAATCAAATCTGTGGCCTCCCAGGAGACCATTAGGCTGACAGTGTAGGCATTAGTTTAATCATATTGCTTCCTTAAAGCATTGGGACAACCATGTAGAGAAAGCTACAGATGGTGTGGTCTCAGCTATAAGGTGTCTGTGTATTTACAGCAAAGTGACATCATGTTCCTTTTCACCCAGATGGAATTTGTGAAGATGTTAGCAGGACAGGTTATAGAGTTGCTAATGGTTTATTTTCTCCAGCCATAAAGTGTAATATATGAGCTTTCGGTGGGCAGGATCTGCCTCTGACGTTTTTACATCTTTTTTCACAGAACTAGAGACGTAGTAGCAGGTGTTCAGTAAACACGTGAAGGATGGATGTATAGCAGATGGGTGGGTGGGTGGCTGGATGGGGGGATGGGCAGATGGTTGGATTTAGTTTGCATTGATTTCAGTAGCTGTAGACATCACAGATGTATTGTGTTTAGTTTATTGGACACCCTTCTCTCTAGTCTCTGCAAAAGAAATTTGAAATGCGGCAGCAGCAGTCCATTGAGATTAAGATAATTGCTAGAAAAGCCGCTCCTCAAGTATGCCAGTGACCTTGGTGGGCCCTTCCTTGGAAACAAGTACCCACAGAAGTTAGCAGCCAGGGGCACGGAGAGGGGCAGGAAGAACCGGAAAACGACTGCTTCTCTCTTAGCCCGTGACAGCTATACTGTGGTGAGAATACTTTCTCTCTGTGTGTGAGTGTTTCTGATGACCCTCTGCTTATACTCCTAGGCCCGAGTAATGGCGACTATTGGAGTGACCAGGGGACTTGGGGACCATGACCTGAAGGTGCATGACTCCAACATCTACATAAAACCATTCCTGTCTTCAGCTCCAGAGGTACCGCATGAGGTTTTTGTTTCTCTTTGGTACAAGAGCATGTTTTCTACATTATTCTTCCCATGACTCACACCCCATATCCAGACAGTAGCCAGCTTGTGTCACATGTACTTCTTCAGTGTCTCTCATGTCTGTTTCTTTTCCCCACTCCCTTCTCACTTTGACTGTGCTGGTTCCTCCCTCATGGCCTCCTGCCCAGATGGCTGCACAGCCCCTAGTGGCATTCCTTGCCTTCTCAATCCAGCCCACATATTGCCATCAGGCCAATTTTCCTAAACAACTACTCTGACACCTGTTTGTTCAGAAACCTTCAACAACACCCCAAGGCTCAGAGACCAAAGCGCAGACTCCTTCACTTGGCATTCAAGGCTTGTTATAATTTGGTCTAACTTAAAAAAAAAAAAAATCTGATCTTTGTTCCCCTACACCAGCCAGAATGAACTTGCTATTTTTTGTATGTGACCTTCAGTTTCCCATATTTGCTCAAACCATGCTTTCTGCCTCATATGCCCTTCCTCCCCGTCTCCAAACATCTGAATTCTTTTTTCTCTAGAGTTTAACTTAAATGCTCCTCCTGCTTTCCCCTCCCCCAACCAGAAGTCATGTCTCCTACTCCAGATACACGCAGAGCAGCTGCCTCTTACAGCGTTCTCACTTTCTGCCTTGAAGCATGGTGGTTCGTGTATATACTTTGTCCCCTCTTAGATTTTTTTTTTTTTTTTGCGGTACGCGGGCCTCTCACCGTTGTGGCCTCTCCCGTTGCGGAGCACAGGCTCCGGACGCGCAGGCTCAGCGGCCATGGCTTACGGGCCCAGCCGCTCTACGGCATGTGGGATCTTCCCGGACCGGGGCACGAACCCGTGTCCCCTGCATCGGCAGGCGGACTCTCAACCACTGCGCCACCAGGGAAGCCCCCCTCTTAGATTTTTAATTGCCTAGAAAGCTGATGTCATTCAGTTGATGTCTAGAGAAGTTAACTGAAAAACAAGTTGTCATATATTTGGTTTAAAAAATCATTTTTCTTATACAGGAAACAATGTCAAGTGCTATTTCAAGGTATATCATTTAGAAAAGATATTGTTTCTAAGTGATAGAAAACTCTAAGTAATAGTAGTTTAGGGGTATATTTTCTCACATATCAAGAAGGCTGGAATTTGGTGGCTGTTCATGTTGGTGCAGCACCTCCAATGTGCCAGCGGTGACACCTCTGCTGCTTTTTTTTCCTTCGTAGTTGCAAGATGGTGACAGAAGCCCCAAGCATAACATTTTCATGCAAGGCAGGAAGGAGGGGACGGCCTATCTGTCCCAGTAGACATTCACTTGCATCTCATTGGCCAAAACTGTGTCACATGACCGTCCCTAGCTGCAAAGGAGGTTGGGAGAGTGAGAGAAATGTTTGTAATTTGTACAGTAGAGGAGAGCCAGGGAGGGGTGAGTGGGGAACCAGCGGTATTTGCATACCATGTAATTAACTGTTGAAACGGTGCCTCGCACTGGAAATGCCCTGAATGTTTAGACATAGCTCCGTCTGCATGTTCTTCCCAAGGGTGGGTGCTGTGTTTGTAGCGAAGGCTCTTTTTGTTGGAGGAAACAGAAACCCACTCATGCTGACTCCAAAAAAGGAGGTGTTTATTTTAATAATGTCAGAAGAGATATTTATGGGGTCCACAAGAAGAACCCTTGTGGACCCCATAAATAAATAAAATAAAACCATTCCTGTCTTCAGGAATGGTTTTTTAACTAACAAAAAAAGCGAAGGTGGCTCTGGAATCCAGGCAGCCTTGAGACCAGCCATGCTCCATATGTCTCTGCCACCAGACAGCCAGGTTCTGACTCCCCCAATTGCACGTTCCCAGAGAGAAATCTCATTGGCCCAACTCACCTTTTCTACGAGGTCACAAGTGACTTCCCAGCCTATAGACTGTGTCCACTCTGGAGCCAGCAATGGGCACCATCGGGCACCCAGGCCTACCCCTTTGGCAGGGCTGTGAGCAGGGCTAGTTCCTTTAGAGTCCTTTATTGCTGAGGCTGACATCTAAAATAGATCTAGCCACAGGAGGTTAAGAGGTTAAGAGAGGGAAATCTCTAGTAAATAGCAGGCGTGAAAGATACGCACATTTCCTGATCTCACCCAGGATATCAAGTGAGGTCAGCTTGGTGGAAATAATAATTACCATCTGCAGATGTCTCTCTTTCCGCCTTCATAGCAATTTTGCATGGTAAGAACCCTTATGATATAAAGTGTCCAAGGGTCCCTGGAAGTTGGTGGATCCCTGCTCCCTCTATTCTGGCCAACAGAAGGATCCCTCTATTCTGGCCAACAGAAGGATCCCTGAATTACTGCTGAAACTCCTCCTGGCCAGAGAAAACCAATAAATACTGGGTTGGCCCAAAAATCCGTTCAGATTTTTCTGTAACGTCGTATGAAAAACCCGAACAAACTTTTTGGCCAAGCCAATACTATGGACATCTGTATTTTCCCCCTTGGGAGGGAGGCATTGATCAGGCATATTAAATGGTATTGTCACCTTTCTGGTTTCCAAAAAACACAGGTACAGTGTGACTATATGGGGTGTGAGGGCTTCTCAGGAAACACTAATAACCATTTTGCTCCTTAAAGGAGAGTGAAAACCTTCTCACCCTCCCCACCCCCATACACACATACACACACACACACACACACACACACACACACACACACACACACATTTTCTATATAAGGTGAGAAGTTTGGTTTGGTTTTCAGAAGAATGATCTCTATGCAGTTAGGTTATAGATCTTCCAATCACTGTGCTCCTGTGGATCCCAAGAAGAGACTGTAGGTTTAAAACTTGGGCAAGCATGGGAGAGTCCCCGAGGACTGATGAAAAATCCCAGTTGGTTGATCAGAAACTTCATGTCACCTGTCTGGAAGTCTGGGCTGGACAATATACTTTTTTTCTTTCTTTTTTCTTTTCTTTTCTTTTTTTTTTTTTTTTATGTGCAGCATCTCATTTAATCCTCACAATTCTGTGAGGTGTGTATGGTTTTTATACCCATTTTACAGACCAGGAAATTGAGATCCAAGGAAGTAAATTAACTCCCCCATGGTTGTATAGTTATTAACTAACAAGATGATCCTTGTACTCAGTTTGTCCAATTCGATCAGGCTCTGTGGGAGAGGGAGGCTGAGTTCAAGGAAATCTTTTTGGATAGTGTTGAAGGGACCCATTGAGTACTGTTTCAAGGGGCTCTGAAGAGAGTACCTCTGTCTTGGGACCTTAGTGGCCAGAGTTCCTCAGAGAAATATGGCCGGCCTCAGACTGCAGTTGTAGAAAATGATGGTGTGGTAGAAAAAGTAATTGGGAAAGACAGGACTGGCCTTCTGTGTGTGCCACCCTAGGCCAGACAGAATTGTGCAAAATGAGATTGTGTACCTATAATTTAGCTTAATGGGTATGTAGTGTAAATCTCAAGATTCTTTTGCACGAGATTAAAGTTGTTGTACATTTTAAATGCTTCCAGATGGAGAGGCCTTAGCCAGAGCCAGGAAAGGGGGAGGAAGCTTCGAGGGAAGAGGGGGGAGCAGCTTGAATCAGCTCCGATGCAGGAGTGCAGAAGAAAAGATGGGTACAGGGGAACCCCACATCCCCAGTCTTGGGGCAGAAACTCCTTTTCCCTGGGTGGCAGTGATAAAGTCAGACCCTGGAGAAACAGCAAAGGGGCTTCTGTTGGGAGCCCACAAAGCCGGGTAAATTTATTTAAACCATCTAATAAGGAATAACTGGCTCCCTTGCTGCCTTTATTCCCCCACCTGCACCCCAAGCCTACCCTGGCTTTCTAACCGTGACTTCCTAAGAACATTCCCCTGCTACGCTTCATCTTTGCCAAGCATGGATCTTTATTTCACATTTGGGTTCTAAATTTCAAACTCAGCTCAGGCTGGTAGTTTTAACAGTTGCAAGGAAGTGGGGTATGTGTGTGTGTATGTGGGGGGTGGAATGTGATTTAGTTCTAAGAAAAAAGGCTCAAAAATCTTCTTGGAAATCAGCATTGTTCCCATTCATCATCATAGCTCCTAATTTGACTTGATGAGTTAAATAAAAATAAATCAAAACCATGTGGATCAAATTTACGTAAAAAATGCACAGGGGTTTAAAAATTAGAGAAGCGTTTCTAGCCAAACACATTTTTGGTTTCGCTGAACACAAGGCACTGGAAAAATCTCGAGTTTGCCAAACCCAAAGAGCGGCCGCCAGGTTTGCTGAGCCTCCCACATATCTCCCCAGGTCGAAGGTAGGGAATCTCTGGCCGAGAACTGAATTCCACAGGAGGCCCCCATCAACCAGCGCGGGTCTGTCCGCCGAGCGTAGGAAGCGTTTTGACCCTCCCCTGGTCCACGGCATCATTCCCCCGGGTAACTGGAGCCTGTGCTCCGTAAGGGAAGCACCCCCATCAGGTCTCCCATCCTCTCGCTCAGTGAAGCTCATCACTGTTCACCATTTGTGTATCACCCTAGAGTTCACGTGGAGAAGGAGAGGATTTGTGGATTCAGAGTCACCCTGCACCTTCTTTCCCAGCAGTTCTCCACCCCGTCCAGCACACACCTCATGACCTATTCCTCAGCGCGGCCCAGGCCTGCAGCCTAAACCTACAGATGTTCTCTACTCCGCACCCATTTCTGGCCTGTGACAGGCCCTCCCTAGAGCTAGGATTCCTCTTGATGTCTTTCTCGTTTTCTGGCCTCTACTCCAAGACTGTGCTGTTGACTTTAGGCCCCTTTCGGGCTCTTGGAAGAATGAGGTCTTTTTCTGTCTGGGGGCCGGTTTGCAAAGCCAACCCCATCAACTCAGCAGTCCCCCCCCCTCCCGCCCCCACCACACTGAACCACAAGGGAGCCTGATTTTCTCTTGGCTTCATTTTTCCTCTCCTTGGTGTTCAGGATTCCTGTCAGCTGTTTTCTGTGACTCCAGCTCACTCATTTAGGTCATTCTTGGTTCTCTTCATCTAGATTTTATTTTTTTCTTTCATCTGAAACAGGCTTCTCTAAAAGAAGGAAGACCTTAGGCTCCAGTATCTGAACTCCCTCCCTAGCACCGGCATTACCTGTGACCTCTACAGGTTCTTTCAGCCTGCTTTCCCCTTCCTGCAGGTGGGGTGGAAATACCTAGATTGACAAGGTGCTGGGAAAAACAAATGAGAACATCTATGGAATTGTGTGGCACAAGGTCTGGTACATGGTCAGAGATGGTCAGTAAACACTAGTCTTCCTTATCCACTGGCTTCTGCCTTTGCACCGCCTTTGCACTTACAGGGGATTCCCAGTATTCACTTCCAGGTGAAGAGAAGAATGACTATTTTGTTTGAGACTCCTGTGTTGTCTCCCATGAAAACATGAACAATATTTAAGATCTCACATTGACTTCTGAACATTTACGGTCTTCTGATTCTCAGTAGCTTTTCATGCCCCAAGCCAAAATCCCGTTTTGGGAACGAACATGTTTGATTGTATTGTGTACTTTCTGCAGTCTGGCCAATTCATAAAAAAACAATATTGGTGCACAGTGATATGGGGAGATGGATGGGGTTACTTTAAGTGAAATGAAATAGGATTGTATATACAAAAAGTTAATCATAAGTAGGTAAAAAAGTTATGTGCATATGTATACACATATAAATATATAGGTCTTGAGAAGGAAATTTTCTCTAATGTTACAGTAATTATCTTTGGGTGGTAGAGGAGGAATTAAAAAATTCCCTAGACCCGTCAAAAACACCTTAAGAGGCAGTGTGATATTGTGGTTAGAAACTCAGACCTGGTAATCAGTCATGGGCTCAAGCTCTATCTCTTTACTTACTAGCTGGGTGATCTTGAGAAAGTTACTTTACCTAAATCTCAGTGTCCTCCTCAGTAAGAAGAGGACAATAGGGTTGTTATACCCAGGAACGCAAGGAACAAGTTAAATGACATATAGAAAGTACTTAAAACAGAATCTGGCATAATAAACATTAGATAGTTTATTCCATCAAGACCACAAAATCTCACTGGCTGTTTACACAGAGAGTAAACATGAGTCCAATAGTGTTTATCGAGGAGCACACTGGGGAACATGTCCTCAAGGAATTAGAATTTTTGGCCACTTGGAAGGCCAAAGAATAATCAGCCATAAACCCTGTGAGTCCTGCTTCCTAAGGGACTAGGGGAATTCTGAGGAGGAAGAGAGCACCATCTATTCTGAAGAAGAAGGACAAGGTAAGTAGGACAAGAGAAGGAAGGAAGCAGTAATGAGTCTGGTGTGAAGTGAAACTTGCCTTACAGAATCAGTTTGGAAGATTAGCTTGAAGGGCTATTAGCTCTAATCAAGCGAATTATCATGGAGGGCCTAGAACTGGACCCGGGGCAGCAGATCAGGTCTTCAGCAAGGGGATCAGCATGATAAGTGAATGTGGCGGTGGAAGTCTTAGCTTGTTAACAGCACGTGGAATGGGGGTGCAGAGGTAGGGAGATGCAGGCGGGGAGGCCACCGTAGAAGTGAAACCATGTGGCAGTGAGGCTCTGAGCTGGGGCAGGGACCAGGAAAGCCAAAAGGAGGCACATGGGAGAGGCATTTCACAGAACAACGTAACAAGGACTGAGGGCACACTTGATTTTTAGAGGATGAAGCAGGGTGAAATTTTTAAAAAAATTAAACTTTGCTTTCTAGCCTGTGAGAAAGGAAGAAGGTTGCTTGTTGGGGTCTGAGGAGGAAAAATAATTTTATCCTTTTTCCCTCTGAGTTTTCTGAACCAGTTTAAAAAACAGACACAGGAGTCTGGGATGAAAATAACTTTATAGCGAGGATAAAGTTAGACTGGAAACCGCGGTTTGGATCTAAGACCAAAGTGGACTTTTTATTCCTCATCTCCAGCCCTCAAATGAAACTTGCCTCCTGGACTGGCTCTCATCTCCCCACCCCACAAAGGGAGGTTTTCCTGGTATTTACCTGCTGGAAGACAGGAACAGAGGGACAGGTGCTGCTTATGGACAAGTAGGGACCAAGGAGAAAACTCCAGCGGGCTCGCTGTCCCATGTCCCTTCTCACCAATCCTATAGGGAGAGGGGCCCATCGCAATACAATGCCTTTGTGCCTTTGTTGACTACAAAACAACTTACAGGCTTAACAGGAGAATTTATTATTATCTTTCATACTTCTGCGGGTTGAATGGGCTCCGCTGGGTGCTTCTCACGTGGTCACAGTTGGATATCAGTTGGGGCTGGGGTCATCTGAAGGCTAGATGGATTGCAAGTCCAAAACGGCTCTCTCACATGGTTGGCAGTTGATGTGGGCTGTCAGCTGAGTGTTGAGTCGAGGCAGCTACACACAGCCTCTCCATGTGGTTTTGGCTTCTCATGGCATTACTGCAGCTGGCTTCTGAAACATCCCAAGAGGAGTGGTTCGAGAGACTGAGGCAGAAGCTACAAAGCTTTTTAAGGCCTAGCCTCAGGAGTCCCAGAACATCACCTCTTCCACATTCTGGTGATTAAAGAAATCACTAAGGTGGGTCCATATTTGAGGAGAGGAGAACTAGAATCCACCCTTGATGGGGGAGGAGCAGCGTGCTTGTACAGGGAGGGAAGGAAGTGATGGTGGTCATTTTGGAGACCTTCTATGATCGCCTTCCTGTAGAAGTGTCCTCCCTGCTGTGAAGTCTTAAGTATTAGAGTAATCATCATCTATCTTTCCAGTGCAAACTAATAGAAGTTGATGCATTAGTTATTTACCTAGTTAATTAAGAAAGGAAACCTAGTCTGCAGTGTAGAGGCAGATTTACAATGATGCTAATTAACTAAATGTAAGTATCAGGGTCCTTCACTCAGACCAGCCTTCAATGAGTTCTGGTTATTCCTGGGAAATGTAGACAGTTCTCTGTGGTGAGGAGAGGCAAGGTTACAATCAGGAATCATTTCCTTGCAATCATTTCTCAAAAGAAAGGGACCTCATTTTCCATGGTTCCAGTAATCTGTTGCAATTTCTCTTCTCATTCCTAATAAACATTCACATTAGTATCTAAGTTTGTATTCATAATTATTTCTGTGTTCTTTTTCTTAAAGAGAGCTCCCCAGAAAGACAAATACTGTATCATCTCACTTATATGTGGAACCAAAAACAAAAAACAAAGCCCCCAATAAACAACAACAAAAAACCAAAACGCAAAGAGATCAGACTTGCAGCTACCAGAGGTGGGGACAAAGGGGAATTAGAGGAGGGTGCTCAAAAGGTAAGACTCCCAGTTATAAGATCAATAACTACTAGGGATGTAATGTACAGCATGATGACTGTAGTTTCCCATATATTGTAATGATGTACAATATATGGGAAAGTAGTTAAGAGAGTAAATCCTAAGAGTTCTCATCACAAAGAAAAAAACATTTTCCTTTTATTCTTCTGTTTTCTTTTTTTATTGCATCTATATGAGAAGATGGATGTTAGCTGAACCTACCGTGGTAATCATTTCACTATATATATATATATATATATATATATATATATATTTTTTTTTTTTTTTTTTTTTTTTTTTTTTGCGGTTCGCGGGCCTCTCACTGTTGTGGCCTCTCCCACTGTGGAGCACAGGCTCCGGACGCGCAGGCCCAGCGGCCATGGCTCACGGGCCCAGCCGCTCCGCGGCATGTGGGATCCTCCCGGACCAGGGCACGAACCCATGTCCCCCGCATTGGCAGGCGGACTCTCAACCACTGCGCCACCAGGGAAGCCCCACAATATATAAATCAAACCGTCATGCTGTATGCCTGAAGTTTATACAGTGATGTATGTCAGTTATTTCTCAGTAAAGCTGGGGGAAAAAATGCTCCCCAAATTGTATAAACTTCGGGCCTTACAAACCCTGGATCCCCCTGTACAAAGGGAAAATGATGAGTTCTGTCTAAAGATACTTTGATAATTTACAGCAGTTGTATTTAGCACTCTTTTTTTTAACCAGTCTTACTGAGATATAATTGACATATGACATTGTATAAATTTAAGAGGTACAGTGTTTTGATGTGTATACTTACATACAGTTGACCCTTGAACAACATGAGTTTGAACGGCACGGTCCACTTATATATGGATTTTTTCCCATATGTTATGGAAAAACCCAGATGAATTTTTTGGTCAACCCAATACTACAGTACTACACAGTCCGAGTTTGGTTGAACCGCAGATGTAGAGGAACCACACATACAGAGGGCTGACTGTATAAGTTACATGCAGAGTTTCGGCTGCGCAGAGGGTCAGCGCCCCAACCCCCTAGTTGTTCGAGGATCGACTGTATCGCAAAATGATTATCACGGTAGTGTTAGCTAACACCCCTATCACATCGCTAATCACCACTCCTTTTCTGTATAACTGGCAAGTATGTAACCCAGTAGGACATACGGATTATGTATATACATTATACATAGTGTGTATATGTGTGTGTGTGTGTGTGTGTGTGTATAATACAGTATATACATATTATATTTAACTATAATCACCATGCTGTACTTTGGATTCCCAGAACTTAGTCATCTTATAACTGGAAGTTTGTGCCCTTTGACCATCATCTCTCCATTTCTCTCCCCACCCCCTCCCCCCTGAAAACCATCACTTTCCTCTGTGTTCTATGAGTTCAGTTTTATGGGCAGTTTTCTGACTCCCTTCTCTCGTCCCACATGTCTGCAGCATCTCATACATCTGCTTCTCAGTTGGGTTGATGCCCCCTTGTGGGTATATGCTTCCCTCCCATCACCACCACCACTTTAAAAATGTCTGGGGGAAAAACAGTCACATGTTAAGAGTGTATAGAACTGCTTTCTTTGATTCTGGTACCATCTGACCTTATACATCCAGGAGAGACTTCATGCCCTAGCCTGTCCATCTCCATCTCTAATTCTCCAGTCTAGCTGTAAAAAATCACTCGTGATATACCTGTGTGTCATCCGTATGGATGGTTCCCATTAGGAACTGTCTTGAGATTTGCTAACCAGCTATTTGAATAAAACCACAATTTGAAATTTACTTGTACACACACCAGAAAAGTCCAGCTTTTGAAATTTGTGGTCACACAAGGGAAACCAACTTGTATATTGTGTCAAACATTCTCTCTCATTGGAGATTATTCCCCTCTGATCCTCTCCTCAACACTAATAATTTCACTTGAATGTTTCGAGTGAGTATCTTTCTCTTTTTTTGCATTAATTTATTGTATTACCTCATATAAGAATAGTTTGAGGCATTTGTTAAAGAATGCAAACCCCTGGAATCCACTTCCTGAAAATCTGAATCACTAGGTGTAGGGTGGGGTCCTAGAAATTTTCACATTTTTTAGACACTTCTGCAGCAGGTGATCCAAAGACCACTCTTTGAATAACACTGTCATAAGCTGTTCTTCACTGTGTTTCAGGAACTTTAGTTTAATAATCCTAAAGTCATCCACGCTCTAGTCCTAGATGGCGTGATTCATTCTCACCATGCCTGTGGCTCCGTTCTAGGCTGGTAGGTTAGGGCTACTACACACCTCACTCTCTGCTTGATCATAGGTCTGCCGAAACCTGGGCTGCTTGCAAGCAGTGGGGTTAACTTTGCCACATGACAGGTATCCCATAGCTTACCAGGGCTGATTGGGTCTCCTCTTCTAAGGCAAGATACACGGTAACTTGCTCTCCTGCTCACTGGAGATCCCTAAAATGCTGCCATTGTGAAACGAGTCCTGTGAAGTAGTAACACAGTGTGGTTGTTATGTTTAGTCCCAATGGCCAGAAGTAGCAGCTACAAGAATAAGGAACAGTAGTCATTTAGTTATTTACACGCCGGGAGACCAGATAACTTACCCTCTCAACCGGGACATTTTTGAGAGTCAGTGGGGACACTGTTAATAATTATGCTGGGAAAGCAGCACAAACCCAAACTATCTCAGGCAAACAGGGATGGACGGTCACTCTGTATCTGCCTCCCCCGCCTCCTAAATGGATCTGACGTGACTCAGTCCGTCTACACGGCACCCACGTACTTTCACTCGCAGGCTGGGATTTCCTCTGACCCTGATCTCTGCAAACCGGCATTTTAATGAACACAAATGTAATCCTCAAATGACTAACAAGCTGGATTCAAGTCCATGTGTTCACTGATCCATTCAGTGAGGCTTGGATTCTGTGGTGAACGAGCCATTGGAATCCCAGAGAAAGGAGCAGATGATAGGAGTGCCCCCGTCTGTAAAGGAAAGTCCTTCCTCTGTAGCTCACCTCCCAAAGTTGTCAAGTTCTGGCCTCACGTGGAGAAAATGAAAGCCTTACGCTATCGCGGCCAGGCACTGGGTACAACTTTAGACTCTCTCTATGTTACCTAATATCTTAGCTGGTTTAAAAACTTTTTCAGTTATTAAATGGTATCCACCCTCAAAAGGCAAATGTTTATTTTGTCTGTAGACTCCAAAACAAGAGAAAAACACCAAACCTCAAGAATATCTGTGGTGCATTTCACATAGAAAATTATACCCACAGCCAAAACAACCAGCTCCTTTTTGGGGTAGGAGGAACAGCCAACCTATCTGTCATATTTAAATGTCCCTTGATTCATTTGCAGTCAGACGCTCTGAGGTCATGTGGTCAGTCCCATCCAGGTCGAACTCATCCTGTGATGAAAGAGGTGGGGAATGGTAGAGCCATAAGCATCCCCAGTGGCCGCATCATCCTAACCTTTCATTTCACAAAGGGAGACGCTGAAGATTTGAGAAGCCTCTTCCCTTACCACCCCCCAGTGGAGATCCAGTACTGTAGCCAAGCCAGACTACGCAAAGCCACCCTAGCACACCAGCCCTCTCTCTCACCCCCAGGCGTTGGCCCCTGCAGTTCCCTCTCCGTGTAAGGTACGTGATGCCCAAAGTCCTCCTCCGTGATGCTCCCCATCTGGTAAATCAGTACTTCCTCATTTCATATTCCTGGCAGGTTGTCAAGAGATTTTAAAATGTGAATGAACAAAGTGGTTTTGCCTAACTACTAAGGGGCAGAGGTGGGTCTCAAACCCAAGTCTTCTGCCACCAAATTCAGTGTGTATTTCATGACATCATCTAGCGTAGATAGAATCACAACAGAGAATTCGGGGGCAGTCTTGGTGGCCTGCCAACATGCCAGTATTGAAATAATCCACTGTGATGAAATATTCTGGAGTTTTATTTTCTTCTGGTACAAGTGCTATGTTCAACATTCTGCAGGTTGACCTTTTGGGTTGGTTGGCCACGGAGGGTGGAGAGGAAAAGAGTTTGTACTCTTCTTATTTTCCACCACCTATTGGCAGCCTTTACCTTGGGGACCACCTGACTTTTCTGCCAAAACATGGTTGAGAGTCCCAATCACTGTCAATTTTAAGTGAGACTTTAGGAAATGAACACCAGGTCCTTTGAGCTCACCCTTAACTCATCTCCTTTCACCACCTAGCTTACTTTCAGGTGTATTGCCCTGAGATTAGAGCCGCAAAGAAATTACATGCTGTGCATTAGAATTTGTAGTTCTCTTCCACATTATCTCATTTGATCTTTGTAACAGCTTTGTGAGAAAGGTAGAGTGAGTGTTATTTATTTTTCTTGTCTTTTTTTTTTTTCCATTTTTTTAACAATGATTTCAGGGATGAGAAAATTGAGAGCTAAAGAAATAAAGGACTCCTCTCCAGTCCCAAGGCTGGTTAGAAGCAGAGACCTGAAGTGAGGGCTCCTACTAACCCAGGCAGGGAGGGTCCTGCTTCTGCACACAGCTGGGCCTGAGCTGCTGGTGCACCTCGTCCTACCTCAAGTACTTAAACGGGGAAAAGGGTTTGGAGGATGTGCTGAGCTGATAAAGATGTGAGAGCCGTGAGGACGTCCTAGAGGAGCAGCCAAGACTTGGCAAATGGAAGAACTGATGGATTCTTTTAAACAGTGGCTTCAGGAAGCAGCGTCAGCTTACAGCAGCATGAGCTCTCACGGGCCACTGAAATTTCCTCAGTAACAGAGCAAAAGGGCGAACAGATACTAGACAGGCACTGAAACAGCAGCCAGCCGAGCACTGAGTGGAGGCACTGCATTAAAGAGTTGTTTGTCCCCACTCCCCCGTAAAGCAGGGGCGCGGTGACGACGGTAAGGGTGACTCTGTTCGAGAGTTGGGGGGCAGCTGTGAGAGCCGTCAGCACCTGGCTGATTCAGAGCCATGCTAGCCACGACCCTTGGTGACCCCAGACTTCCTCCTGCTTGCTGCCCCCACCCCACCCCAAACGCAAGAGTGTTTTTTGTTTATTAGCAGTTCACCTGAGGATAGGGGACGAAAAGGAAAGTGTCTGCTACTCCTGTTAAATATCAGCGCATCACAGTTTGGTAACTGCCTGGGAGCGTCGGCGTCTACAAGCTAAAACGGTTGGGTCACCACGAGCTGAGGGAGTCTTCGGAATGGATCTCATATGAATTCTTTTTCTTTCTCTTTTCTTCCCATTTATTCTTTGTCTCAGCAAGTATGTCCTGAAGATCTAGTGGTATTTAGTCTATGAAAGTTATGGCGAGGCCCACAGAAGAAGTGCAAAATGGGATCTCTGGCCTCCAGAGGTTGAGTCTGGGGGGAAGAGAAGGTGACCAGCTCTCAAGGTGTTCGCTGTAAGCAGGACAAGGGTAAATGTCCAGCAAGGGAAATGCTTCCCTTGGTGGTTTATTGTGTGGTTTCCAAGAGCTAGGCTCTGTGCTCTGCTGGGGTGTGTGGGGGGGTGTGGAGGTGGGGCAGAAACAAATAGGACAACTCAGACCTCGCCTCAGGGGAGCTTACTGCCTAAGACCATGTTTTCAAGGTGAGGGTCCCCCATCACTTGCATTGGAATTACCCTTGTTTACATAGGCTGATGCCTGCACTCAGATCTACACAATCAGAATCTTTAAAGGTGGGTCCCTGAATCTTAATTAGCACCCCAGTGATTCTTAAACACATTAAAGTTTGAGAATAACTACCCATGCGGAAGAGACAGACAAGAGAACCCAGACTGGTACCAACACGTGAGTACTGTGCTAGTGAACATGAAAGGGGCTGTGTCTGCAGGGGACCGGGGCAAAGAAAGGGAAATCCTCAGGTCTTCCTCAGGGTTACCCTGGCAGCGGAGGGTGGCACTGTGTCCCCCTCAGCCTCTCTTCTTCACCACCAGTCTAACACTGTGTCCACATCCTCTTAATCCGGAGGAGTGGCAGGTCCCCAAAAGGAAGGAAAGGGAGGCACAGCAAGGGACCTGTGGAAAGTCACCTCACTGGTTCAGATCTCTGTTCACATGGTGTCTTCCCAAAGGCACCCGCCTTAACCACATCTTCTAAAATGGCTCTCTTGTCACTCTCCTTACCTGCCTGACTTTTCTTCAAGCACCTGGCATCTTCTGGCATTGTAATTTATTTGTGTGTCTATTGCACCTAGTTTAGAAGTTGTGAGGACTTTGTCACTTTTGTTCACAGCTGTTGGCACATAGTAAGGGCTCAATAAACACGTCGTGAAGGGTCCAGGAGGGCAGAGGGATCCACCCCAGCCTCATCTCTCCACGGCTCAAATTCTGTTGCTCTGAGAAACAGCAAGAGTCTCAGGATGCCCGTGGCCTTTCTTGGCAGATGCGTACGCAAGAAGGAGCCACTAGGACCCTGCCCGTATTCTCCAGACCCCCTTCCCACAAAGGCCTTTGCAGATCATATCTCTCCCCTCCCAGAGACTGTCTTCCTCATGTCTGAGTCCTGGGGAGCCACAGAGCCCGTTACTTTTGATGTGAAGCTTCCCGGAACATTAAGAAGCTATTTGAGGAATGGAACAGGGAGGTCTGGGGAGGCAAGTGTGGTCTGATTGAGGAGGCCCTGCAACAGCTTCGGGGAGGGAAGGTCGGGTCTCCAGAGCCCACTGGAATCCTTTGAAGCCCCAGCCGCTGGGGAGGATGAGCATGCAGTTGGATGCCTTGCACGGCAGTCCGGCTTTTCCGAGAGCGTTTTCACAAAATGTTCTGCATCCCAGGTTAATGTATAAGACACGAGTTGTAAGTGGAAAGTTGGCAAAGTCCTTTGGAAACTGGCTAAAGGGCAGGAAACGAAGGGTAGCATTAAAAAAAAAAAAAAAAAAAAAAAACCTAAAAGGATGTTAATTGGGGAGTGCCCCAGGGAATAGGGTTGAGACTAGCTGTTTATTAGTTACATAAAAATTGCTTGGAGAATGGTACTGAAAGGGATTTTCATGTTGGCTAAGGAAACTGCATTAGAGAGTTATGTGTGGAAATGTGAATAGTGGAACTAGGGAAGGATTCAATTTATTGATGGAAGTGAAGAGGAACGTTTTATAACATGTTGCTATTTATCAACCCACACCCGTTTTGTTGGCCAGATTTCCATTTGCATAAGACAGCTTCAGCTTAAAACAACTCAAGTCTCCACGTTTTGGGGGCCGCAGAAAGCACTTGAAGAGATTTCGGCACCCTACACACAGGGCAGGTCCTGGAACGAAACGGATGTTATTATCTTTGACCTTAGAAACCTCTCTTTTCAAAGGAGCTGCAGGGCAGGTGGCATCTCCTAGTTCGCTAGAAGCATAAGGTGCTACAAGCACCTGACATCCACATCTCCCTACCTCCCTTTATAAGAAACATTTTCTATCCTGTGGAGCTCAAAGTATCACAGAAATTTATTGTAGATCTACCCCAATAAGAAGCGAGCAGTCTTTCGTAAGCAAAGTTATTGCACACTGGAAGTAACAACACAGTGACACAGGACTTGAAATTAGCCCAGGGGTGACATTTGCTATCCTCGCTATAGCCTCCCCTAGGGGGTAGTCTACACAGGCATCACAGAGGCCACTGAGCCCTTGGATTCCTTGTTACAGACCAGTAGGACTCCTCCGGGGCCTCAGTAATCAAAGTGTGGTCCAGGGACCAGCAGCATCACGTGGGAGCAAGTTAGAAATGCAGGCTCCCAGGGCTTCCCTGGGTGGCAAAGTGGTTGAGAGTCCGCCTGCCGATGCAGGGGCCATGGGTTCGTGCCCCGGTCCGGGAAGATCCCACATGCCGTGGAGCGGCTGGACCCATGAGCCATGGCCGCTGAGCCAGCGCGTCCAGAGCCTGTGCTCCGCAACGGGAGAGGCTACAACAGTGAGAGGCCCGCGTACTGCAAAAAAAAAAAACAACAGAAATGCAGGCTCTCAGGCTCCACTCCAGAAGTGAATTGGAATCTCCATTTTAGTAGGGTCCCGGGCTGATTCCTGTGCACATCAGCATTTCAGAAGCACTGCTCTAAGACACCCAGGGACCACAGAAGGTAAAGCAGAGGGGATCCGGTTGCCGCTAGAGTAAAAAGCGAACCACATGAGTTCAGCAGCCTGAAGACAAAATTCTGGCATTTGGGACTTTCCAGTCTGTTGTAAACTTAAGATTCCCCCCTCCTGTTTTCTTTCATTTGGTCTCATAGGGCACAGTGCCTTCTCTAGAATGTAAACTTCCCCTGCCTTTTGAGAGGAAGATGTTAAAAGCCGGTCCAGTCTTCCCCCGAGGGCTCTTCTCCTGAGTGCGGTCCATGTGCTGCGCCATTAGCTAATTGTTGCCGTCTTGTTCACCGGCCACAAAGGCTGTTTTTCATTTGAGCTCATTTTCTGAAAACCCTGTGGGCAAGTGTGGGGCATTTTGTTGTTTTCTGCTGCTGGGTGTGGGCTGTTCGTCCATAGGACCAGCCCTGTGGCAGGCAGGGCATCACTGGTCTGGGCAGACCTTCCTAAAACATAGGAGGCTTGGCTTTTGAAGATGTGGATGTGGACGTTCTGCAGGCCTCTTAGAATTGTATTCTCTCGAGATCTGAGATGACCTGACGGTGACTGTGTGTGATGGGACACGGGAACAGCTGCCTACACTCCATCCGCCTTCCCTTTCTTTCCCTTCCCCTCCCTTCCCCTGGCCTACACCTTTCACTCAGACTTGATTTTAGAAAACAGGATCATGAGGTGGGGTTGAAAGAGTTGGAAGATTGATGAAATTGACCCACCTTTGTCCTCAGCTCATGAAGTGGTGTAGGCAGGGGCTGGTCCCGTCAAATTAGCAGGGAATAGCAATGAAATCCCAAACTCCTCTCCCTCCCATCCTGCCCGAGTAGGGGGAACATGGAGTTGTGGCCTAATGCAAGTAAGCCTTGATTTTTATTATTATTATTTTTGCTAAGATCACTGTGTTCTTTTCCCAGAGTTGAGGGGGACGTTCAAATAGCCAAGTCATTCCAGGTACTAGAGGTGAGGACAGAAAGTCTGTCGAGACACACTTAGGAGATTCAGACTTGGCGTGTGTCCTTTGTGATTTAGGCTAGACTGAGGCTCCTCAAACCTGCGTGTAGTATCAGAGCCCCATCGTTGCATGAGATAAGTCCAGCCCCATGGGCCTCAGAGCAGGTAAGCCAAAAGGTATCAAGTGAGTACTTGAAATAAAGTGTGTCTCCTTAGTCCTAAACCAATACACGCAGAGTAGCTGCCTTGGATCCTACACTGGCCTTATCTCCCCTGAAGACTGAGAGCTCAGAAGCAGGGAAATCTGCCGTTTATCTTTATACTTAGAGCACCCGGCGCAGAGCAGGCCCTTAATAAATGTCTGTGGGATGGATGTGCAAAGGAAGGAAGGCAGCAAGCCTCCGGCTGCTCTTCTAGCTACCGCTGTATCTATTGTGAGTCATTGTTCCAGCCACATTGCAGGCATTACATTTTCAGTTAATTTCTTTCTTGTCAACTATTAATTTATTGGGCTCATTCACAGTTGTGTTTGGGGCCCGATATGTCTATACAGCAAATCTTCAAAGGAGGCTACCCCTGGGCCACAAAGTTTGCTGCATACCCAAGTGCCTTACAGCACACACCTAAAAACCACTGGGCTGGGCAGGAAAAGGGAAGGGAAATCAGAAGCCAGTCTGCTAGGGGGAATAATACGCTCCCAACTTCTTAAGCAGGGGTATTGCTGTTCATTTCAGGTAAGAGTCTACGATCTCTCCAGGTACGAGCATGGAGCAGACGACGTGCTGATCTTGGCCACTGATGGACTCTGGGATGTTTTATCAAATGAAGAAGTGGCAGAAGCAATCACTCAGTTTCTCCCTAACTGTGACCCAGATGACCCTCACAGGTTTGTGCATTTCTATGATTGGAGGGTTGTTCCTCAAGTGGTCTTTCATGTGACTGAACTAAATAATAATCTTGCACTTTTCATCATTCATTCTGATATAGATGGTTTAGTAACCAAACTGCAAAAGGGACTACATTTCTTATTAGGGGTACTTGCACAGCCAAATAAAAATCCTCCTTAAGTTAAACCTAGATACAAGTGGTAAAGAATTTGTTTTGTGAGATATTTCAGCAGTATATCTTTCTCACATTCTTACTTCATATCCTACAAAGTGGGAATAATCCAAGTTGTGATCCTCCTCGTAAGAAAGATAGCAAATGTTCCCAGCATTGATTTCCATCCGTTGAGGAACTGTTTCTTGCAAGAAACATTGGGAAAGGAGAGAAAGATTAAAGTAGGGATTCCTTATAGCATGATGGCCGTGTAAACATCCTAAACAACCCTAGGTGACTCCGAAATAAACAGAAATCCCCTCTGGAGAAAGGCACCTTTCACTTAGAACACAAGGAAATAAGTCATCGTGAGTAAAAACCAGCAGAAACAATAGACAGCAGAGTTGGACCTGTAAATATTATTGGATTTATCAGCCAAAAAATATAAGTAAATATTTTAACATGTTTCAGAAATATTTTTAAAAGCATTGAAATCATGCATAAGGACAAAAGACTATAAATGACTGCACAGATTTTTAAAATAAAGAAATGGGACTTCTGGAGATGAAAAATATAAAAATAGGAACTACAAATTCAGTGGATTAAACAGATTGGAGACAGTTGAACAGTACAGTGATGAACTGAAAAACTGATCTGAACAATCCAGAATATGGCTCAAAGAGACAAAGAGAGGGAAAGTGTGAAACGAGATTGAAACTAGGAAGATAGCTAAGAGGCTAAAAAGAATTGCAAAAGGAAATACTATAGAAAATGGGAAGAAAAAAAACACGTTCCAATCCAGAATTGCTGAATGATATTAAACCTAAGATCCAGAAAGCCCAACAGACCTCAAGCAGAAGAAATAGATAATTTTAAGTAGATATTTTATAATGAAACTGAAGAACTTAAACAAAAAAGATACTAAAAGCAGCCAGAAAGACAAAACAGATACATAAGAATAGCATTTACAGTGATAGCTGACTTTTCAAAAATAACAGTAGAAGCCAAGACAGTGGAGTTATATCTTCAGTTGGCTAAGAAAAGCAGCTCTCAACTTTTAGAATTTTTATATACAGTAAAGATATCAATAAAGAGGATGAAGTAAAAGCATTTTGAGGCAGAACAAAACTGAGAAATTTTACTGCCATCCAGCCTCCTCTGAAGAAGATTCTATAGGATGTCGTCAGATAAGAAAAGGAAATGATCCCAGATGGAAGATTGAGAAGTAAGATGGATTATTAAGCTATTAGTAAATAGGTATACTTAAACATGCACCAACTATATAAAAACTGCAATAAGAATGTCTAATATGTGGTTAAAAATGATAAACTACTGAATAAAAACAGCATAATAAATTGGCCAGTGGGGATAGTAATCAGCTAAAGTATGCTATGGTTCTATGTGAAAAGAGGTTAAAAGTGTTTAACTTTAGACTTTAAATGTGTTTAAATAGCTAAGAAAACGAATGAAAGAATAGAAAGTGTAATTTTCAAACTAGTCAAGCCCACATAGAATTAAAAACCAGACTTCTAAACAACTTATAAATCAAAAAACTGTAATAAAAATTAGACATGACCAGGGCCTAAATAATAAGACTACTACATATCAAGACTTTAAAGGCTGAATTTCGAGCCTTCCCCCCCCCCAATTTAATGAGCTATGCATAGGTGAAAAGCTCTACTCGTCCCTGACCTGCCAGAAGTGACTATATTCCTTCCATATCATAAAGGAACTTTTTCCAACCCTCCCAACCTCCCAGTTCCCCAGATCACAGGGACTCTGCCCACAAGCTCCAGGCTCCTGACCACAGAAAAAGAAAAAGAGCCCCTTAGCCAAAGAGAAAGGTATTTCTCAGAGTAAGATCTAGAAGCCTGCTTTGTGCTACTGGGCTAATTCTGCCCATATTATTCCTATAAACATGTACACAAGAATTCTTATAACTTCGCAGTTCTGAGGGGCCACAGGAGTGGAGCTGTGTACTTGTGGACTGTGTGCTCTTTTCCTGCATATAGGCTGTTAGTAAACCACTGTCCTAATTTAAAAATTTAGGTCTGTTGTTATTTCAACAACAGCATCTAGATTAAGAATTAAAAACAACAGAATAAACCCAGGAAAATTAATGGAAGGAAAAATTAAAGATAACAAAAAAGAGAACAAATATACAATAAAAATAAACAGTAAAGCCAAAATCTGTTTCTTTAAAACAACTAACACATTAGGGAAATGCAGTTTTCAGTTCATCCAGAACTGAATAATTCTGGTGATATCTGTAGAACACAGTGAAACAGGCAGAGCTATGTATTAACAGAGAACTGGGGTGGTAGGGAAATAGTGTCAAGCCACACCTGAGGTATGTAGCACATTACAGGAATTTAATGAAGAACAATCTGTGAGAAAAAATAATGCCAGTCACCACATAACTTCCTTTGTGTGTCAACTGAATGTCCTTCCTATAGAGATTTCTATACCTTTTATATTTAAATATTGATATAATAATTTGTAATCATTAGTAATAAACCTACTTAAAGAATATTTAAAATACCTAAAATCCAAGAACCAATTTCATAAATATATAAAATCTTTCAGGGCTTCCCTGGTGGCGCAGTGGTTGGGAGTCCACTGATTTGGTTTGATATAAATCAAACCACACTGACATACTACCTCACACCCATTATGCTGGCTATTTTAAAACAAACAAACGAAGAGAAAAAATAAGTGTTGGTGAGAATGTGGAGAAATTGGAACGTCTTGTGCATTACTGGTGAGAATGTAAAACAGTACAGCTTCTGTGGAAAACAGTATGGTGATTAAACATATAATTATATCCATCAATTCTACTTCTCGGTATGTACCCCAAAATGAGTGAAAGCAGGGACTCAAATAGGTACGTGTACACCCATGTTCATAGCAGCATTATTCACAATAGCAAAAAGGTGGAAGCAACCCAAGTGTCCATCAACAAATTAAATGGGATAAACAAAATGCGGTATATAATACAATGGAATATTAATCAGTCTTAAAAAGGAATGAAATTCTCACACATGCTGCAAAGTGGATGGACCTTGAAGGCATTATGCTCAGTGAAGTAAGCCAGTCAGAGGAGGACAAACATTGTATGATTCCACTTACATGACGTCCCTAGAGTCGTCAAATTCATAGGGACAGAAAGTAGAATGGTGATTGCCAGGCGCCGGGCCGGGGGGATAGGGAGTTGGTATTTAATGGTTATAGCATTTCAGTTTGGGAAGAGGAGAAAGTTCTGGAGATAAATGGTGGTAGTAGTTATACAACAATGTGAATGTACTTAATGCCACAGAACTGTACACTTTAAAATGGTGAAAATGTTAATTTTTATGTTATGTGTACTTTACCACAAAAAATAATTTCTCAAAAAAAAGCAAATTAAAAAGAAAACTAGGGCTTCCCTGGTGGCGCAGTGGTTGAGAGTCCGCCTGCCGATGCAGGGGACATGGGTTCGTGCCCCGGTCCGGGAAGATCCCACATGCCGCGGAGCAGCTGGGCCCGTGAGCCATGGCTGCTGAGCCTGCGCGTCCGGAGCCTGTGCTCCACAACGGGAGAGGCCACAACAGTGAGAGGCCCGCATACCGCAAAAAAAAAAAAAAAAAAGAAAACTAAAGTAGATAAATTTCCCTTAAGACTAGTCAAAACCAAGGGGGTCCAGCAAATAAATAATATAAGCAATAAAAAAGTCATAAGAGATGTGGCAGTAATGAACCTACACATATTCTTTAATAGGAACATTGTTAAAATATTAATTTTTCCTAAAGTGATCTTTAGAGTGAGTAGAATTATAACCAAAATTCCAGTGAAGTATTCATGGAACTTCATAAGCTGATTCTGAGATATATATGGAAGAACAAAATGCCAAGAATGTTTGTGACATTTCTGTATGGGTCTTACCCTTCTAGATATTAGTACAAAATCAGAACAATTAAGATGGTGCAGAAAAATTAAAAATGGATCCTTCCCTCACACCATACACTAAAATCAAGTCCAGGCACGTTAAGACTTAACTGTGAAAGGAAAAGTAAATACAACTTTTAGGAAATAGCATAGGAGACTATTTTTATGATCTTATAGTAGAGAAGGATTTCTTAAACAAGATACAGAAAGCACAAACAAGAAAAGATTGATAACCTTTACTACGTTAGGATTACCAACTTTGGTTCTTCAAAAGACAACATAAAGAGAATAAAATGGCAGCGTGTGAACTGGGAGAAGATCTTTGCAATTTGTATAACCAAAGAGGGATTTATACCCATAAAATATAATGAACTGTCACAGATCAATAAAGACAAATAACCCAATAGAAAAATGAGCAAGTACCACACAGTCATCACACAGAAGAAAATGGATTTGTGAATTTGTAGAAAGACTCTGAAGATGGCCTGGCATATGCATATCTTATAACCCAGAAGCTCCACTCTTAGGTCTGTACCCTGGAGCAGTGGTTCTGAAAGTGTGGTCTTTGGGTCACATGGCATCAGCATCGTCTGAGAACTTGCTAGAAATACAAATCTTCAGACTCAACCCCAGATCTACCAAATAAAACTCCAGCGGTAGGACCCAGGGATCTGTGTTTTGACAAACAACCCAGGTGTTTTTTTTTTTATTCTGGTGCTGGTGTAATTCAATTTATACAAAAAGATATCCACACAATTGTTTTTATTATAAGAACTGGAAGCAACCTGCATGTCCAACCATAGGATGGATAAACAAAGAATAAAATAATTCACAGTCCTCAAATGAGAATGAACCAAAGCTGTGATCTTTAACAGGGAAGAATCTCAAAGACATAATGTTGAGTTTAATAAGCCAGTCATAGAAGAATACACATATTATGATTCTATTTACATAAAGTAGGAAGCTAACAATATATCACTTAGAGATACAGATATTAAAATTATAACAAAAAGCAAGAGAATTAACCCAAAATTTGGATAATGGTTACCTTGGGAAGAGAGGTGGCAGAGGGGAATGTGTGCTTGTGGAGAGGCCCATAGTGAGCTTCTAAGATATTTACTGGTAATGTTCTGTTCCTTTAGCTATGTGGTAGATATATGATTGTTCATGTTATTTATAACTGTATATCTTTTTCATACACTTGTTTGTATGTTAGCTATGAGAGGCAGTGTAGTCTAGTGGTTAACAGTGTGGATCTAGCCAGACCGCCTGAGGTTAGATCCTGGTTCTGCCCCTTCTAGACTTTGTGACCTTTGTGACCTTGGGGAGGTTTCTTAACCTCTCCCTGCCTCAGATTCCTCATCTGTAAAATGGGGGTTCCAGTAGTCCTGACCTCATCCTTATATATAAAGTGAAGTGCCTGGTATATAGTAAGCACTACTGGGTATTTGTTGTTGTTATTCTATGTTTGTTGCTATACTTATATGTTTCATATATTTCACAACAACAACAAAAAAATTCCTTCAGGAAAAAATTAAAGCTAGACATTCTTTCTCTGTCTAGAATTGTTTGTATAATTTTTCTCAGGCACAAAGGAATCGATGGTCCCGCAAATAAGATTCTTTTATTTGAATTCGAATGCATTATTTTTCCTGTTGAGCTTTTAGTTTTAATCTGTGTTTTATATCCTACTTGTTAGCAACATTCTCCTGTTGATTTTCTCTACTGTAATTATTTTCATAAAGCTTTGCGAAGCCATCTGACAGGTATGAGTGAAAAGGCACCCAACACTTTTTAAAATCTCTCCAAGCTGGCTTGGTTTTCCTAACCAGCCCCTGTCTCTCCATGGCAACAAATCTGCCCTCCAGGGAGTGGTCACCTGTGGGCAGTGCTGTCACTGGGCAGGGGTATGCCAGGTCAGAATAGGTTCCTAGGTTTGTGAGATCTGTTACCTACAGGGCTTACAGGGTTCTCCATGGAACAAAAGGGCAGGAAAGAAAAAGGTTTTGAATTTGCCTTTCAGGGAAGATGGCAAACCAAAGCCTAAGAAAGAATCCCATGTCAGATAGATGAATGAGTGAAAGGAAAAGTTATAAAATGGGCATAGTTTCATTGCTAAGAGATGAAATATCTGGCTGGAGATCAGAAAAATTCTGGTTGGTTTTTGACATCTTAAAACAGTGAGACCTTATGGGGGAAGCTATCTTCTTTGCCAAATAATTCCCATTCAGATTCATTCATCTGGGAAATATTAAGGACCTATTTTATGAGCCATGGCCACTGGGGAAGAATTTGTGAAGAAAACAGATCAGGTCCCTGCCCTCTTGGAGTTTAGAGTCTAGAGGTTACAAAAGCATAAGGAAGTTAGAATATGAATGATTAAAAAGATAGCAGGAGGGATAGGCAAGAAAGCTTCCCATTGGAAGGGATGTCTACACTTAAACGTGAGGAGTGAATGAGTGTGTGCCAGTCAATGCAAGGTGGGGCAACATCGGGGAGAGAACATGGTGCTTTCAAGGAACCCAACAGTCGGTATGGCTGCCTGGGCTTAGTGTGGGGTAGTGTCCACAGATGAGGTGTGAGAGGTGAATGGGGCAGGTCGTGTCAGACCTCAAGCACTGACAAAATGAATGTATGAATGAGAAGATTAGTTGGAGGGAAGAGAGTCTGTGATAATGATATGGAATTTGTGTAATTCATTCATTCTGATCTACAATCAGGAAACATTCTGGACAATCTGATGGTGAAAATATGAGGTATGGATTGTTTCTCTACCCCTCTGTGCTCCTTAGTAATTTAAGCCATATTGGGAAATCAGATAAACTTAATTTATTTCAAACTCAGGCCTTAGGCATTATGTAAAATGATGTTGTCTTTCATGTGTGTGCCATATTTGCATGTATCTTTGTGATTTGGAAGGAGGGTACCACACTCACACCCAGGCTTAGTGTGTTTCCTTGGGACGTGCATGGAGAGCTCAGTCCCAAAAGCCACGGCAGTGGGTTTCCTGACGGTGCCCTCCCAACCGGGAGCTGTTCTGACCTTGTCATGCAAAGTAGAAATAGGAGTGGAAGTCGTCCTAATAACTTTTAGCCTAAGTCATAATTTCTGTGATGAAGAAAGACCCGTTATCATACCCTTCCCGTGGCTCTGTGAGTTCTTACTCAGCCAGAAGGATACATTTCTCCCCAGATGTAGCCCAGGACCACAGGTTTGCCTATTTAGTCATGTGAGTGGTGGGAATAGAGGGTTTCTGGGTCCAGACCTGAGGGGTCTGACCAGGCTGGCCGATCGTTTGATGGAAAATGAGAAAGGGAAGATGCAGTCTACAAGGTGGGCCTCCTGAGAGATAGGAAGGGCAACAAAGCAACAAGAACAACAAACTGTTTCTTCATTTGACGTTTTGAATGGGCCTGTTTTACTTTGAGTTTTGCTTCGTGTTTGCCCAGTTTTGTCTAGAAATTCAGCAGGACAGCAGGCAGGGCATTAGTCCTGTGACAGGAAGGACTTTAAGGTTTTGCCATTTGATTATTTGGCTTTTGTTCATGTTGTGTGTAGTTTTTTCTTCTCCTCTCCGTGGCAGCCATGCTTGACAAATTGCCAGCACTGTCTTCCTCTGATGACATCCTTCCCAATAAAAAATTTTAAATACCTTCTCCCCCTCCAGGATGCATTGTGAGGGAAGAGGTGATTAAGAGAGAGATATGTTTGCGAAGTTCTGACCCTCACACCATCCTCTCTGGCAGAGCTGGGGTAAAAATGAGCTATATGACCTTCCTGACCCCAGCGTATCTTATTAAGTCCTTTTGCTGTTTTGAACTGTCTCGAGAAAGGAACCAGAAAATTAAAAGGAGGCCTTGTGGACAGGCCTGAACATGAGTGCAGTTGCTCTTTTTCTTTCTTTTCTTTTTACTGGATTATGCCCTGAAGTGTAGCAGAGCTGGCCGCTCCTTGCATCCTTTGTGGGGTCATGAAATGAACCGTTGATAGGAAATAGGCCAAGTTCACATTTTCAGGTGGCGTGGTTGGAATTCATGGGGGTTGGGCTACACAACCTGTCATTCTCTTTACTAATTCCAGTAAGATTCTCTTAGGAGGCCTAAACATCCTGCAAAATTTGGAAAGGGTGCTCAGAGAAAGGTGTGGAAGGGGTTTTCTGAGGCAAAATATCTTGGACTGATTATCTCCTCTGTAAGGCTGGAGGTTTAGTGGCAGGTCTCCCAGAAAGAATATTCAAAATGGAGGCAAGTATGTAAATATGCAACGAAGATGCTTAGTAATATGTTAGAAAGGAATAAATTGTTAATATTACTAACGGAGATAGGTATGGGCAAAGCTGAGTGGACCTCGGGCCAAAGGACACGTGAAAACATGTCATGGATTTACATTCCAAATGCCCAGGCAAGACTTGGCAAGGATTTTTTTGCCCAGTCCTTCATTTCCCAAAACCTGTCTGTGGAAACCTCATCTTGGTAACTTGGACCAAATGACCCTCAGTGCCCCTGCCATGTCACTCTGGGGGCTTATGAAGGGGTATTAAATCTGTAAGTACCAACATACTGTAAACTCCAGACAGCATCGCCCTAATAAGAGAAGCCTTCTTGATGGTCACGCCTCCAATGTTCTTCATATCCATGCTGTCCTTGGCTCTGATAACTGTGTGTCTCATTGATGAGGAAGAGATTAATCAGTAGAAAGTTAACAGTAAAACACCCACCAAAACTGACAGTAGGATATTAATGCAGGTATTAAATGCTAGTTTGTATTACCTTGATAATAGGAACCATTTTGGCAAAAGACAAAGGTTCTTTTTATGAAATGTTTCTGTGAGTTGGCTGAACTAACTTCTCCCACTGCCATATGGTTCTGAAAAACTGTGCCTCAAATGTAAAAAGGAAGGGTTCCTCCCATCGCCGGCCCCGACCTCACATCAGTTACAGGTTTTAAGAACAAATTGGTGAGTGTTTTATCTTGTGTTGAAGACTAGATAAAATCTGCATTTTTGTTTCTTTTGCAATGTTGAGCATATTCAGATCCGTGGGAATGTGGATGTCAGCCCACCATCCCGCCCTTGACAGCCTCTGGACTGCCCACTGCCAGGCCCGCCTTTCCTTCCTCAGTGCTGCTGATCTGGCCATTGGAGCAGATCTGTGTGGCCACTTAGTTGGAACATAAGGGCATTTTATTTGTTTGTTTGTTTGTTTGTTTGTTTATGGCTGTGTTGGTTCTTCATTGCTGCACGCGGGCTTTTTCTAGTTGTGGCGAGAGGGGCTACTCTTCATTGCGGCGCACGGCTTCTCGTTGCGGAGCACGGGCTCTAGGCGCGCGGGCTTCAGTAGTTGTGGCACACGGGCTCAGTAGTTGTGGTTCACAGGCTCTAGAGCGCAGGCTCAGTAGTTGTGGCGCACGGGCTTAGCTGCTCCTCGGCATGTGGGATCTTCCCGGACCAGGGATCAGACCCGTGTCCCCTGCACTGGCAGGCAGATTCTTACCACTGCGCCACCAGGGGAGCCCCCATCAGGGCATTTTAAAGGGCTTCCCAGGGACGATGCAGAAGAAAATAGTCTGCTATGCCCCCTCCTATCGAAATGAACTCGCACCACCTTGAGAAACCAGGAAGCTGGTGCCGGGGCAGAGAGGTGGGCGAGGCCTGGTGGGTGTTCTCGCCATCTCCCATGGGGGTGGTAAGCTCTCCCTAGTCCGTGGCCTTGCACCTGCTGACACACAGACCCCCAGGGGACACAGGGACAGTGTTGTGGGCAGCGGCTGTCGCTGTTCCCGTGTCTCAGGGTACTCTGCCTGAGTGAAGTCCCCACACTGCAGGCGGGACAGAAGCTGGTATGAGCACCTTCAGTGGCTTCAGAGCCAGACAAGGGACACGTGTGGCTCAGCTCCCAGCAGTGAGCCTGAGGTGGGCCTCCTCCCAGGACAAGTTGCCTGGTTCTGAGCACAGCAAAGAGATCCCTCCAAGTCACCCGCCCTCACCCCACCTACCCCGTTACCATAGATCCCTGCCCATGTTCCCAAGCTTGGGAGAGCTTTTCTACCTCTTAAACCTCAGAGGCCTGCTCAGAATGCAAAGAGGATTCCTTCTCCTGTTCCCATCATACTCTATTACTGCGGGGCCTCAGCAGATGGAAGCTGCCTTTTATATGCAAATATTCGGAACCCATTAATTCCCCAGTTCCTGCCACCTACCCTCCCTCTTTTAAGACCCTGTCTGTACCATCCAAATGGCAAACAGAAGTTCCTGCCCAACTAGAACTGTTGGCTTTAAGGCCAGGTTACAGCCTGAGGCCTGAAACGGACTTATTTTTGACACTCCAATCTGCTGATTCAGATGTGGTCTTGTGGGAAGAGACTCTACAAAAGGTGGATGACTGCGGGCAGAACTCTTGGTCGGGGAGAGAGGCCTTTTATGTCTAATGAGGGAAATGCTTTAGGAAGGTTCTGTTCACCCCAGCAGGACCTTTGAGGCAGGCACTAGCATTATTCCAGATTCGAGAGGCTAGGGAGTTTCCCCAGAGCCCCCGATGTGGGCGGTGGTGCAGCCAGGCTGGGACCCGTGGCAACCCAGCCCACACCCGGGGCCCTTCGTACACCCCACTGAAGAGGTGAAAGAGCTCAGAAGTGCCCAGCGGTGGCAAAGACGACAGAGACGATGGAGGACGTGCCCTCTGGCCTCCTTCCACCCTGACTTCAGCGTCAGTGGTTGTGAAAAGAGCCTCTGGCCTTCCCGTGGTCCTTCAGTCCCTCTTCCTTTTCTGCTTTTCTTCTCTCCCCTACTGTCCCTCCCCTGCTCCCTCCTGCTCGGCCCGAGGAAGCCTCTGCGCCAGGCCCTGTGCACCTGCCAAGTCAGACCCCTCCCGGCCGCCGCCCCTTTCAGCAGAGCTCGGCTGATCAATATGGAAAGCTTCAGCCAGAGAAGAAAAATGCTCTCAAAGTACAAAACTGGTCTCCCTGGGAGACTCTTCGTTAGGAGGGGTGAGTACCCCAGCTACTCCCGCACTACTTCCCGGATGCGGTCTGACCAAGCCTTCCGCGTGAGGCCCTGAGGTGCTCCCCCACATCCAGCTTCCAGGATCACGGGGCTCCTCAGCCCCTCGTCATCCCGGCCGGGGTGTAACAGAATCCACGACCCTTTGGCTGTCATCAGCTGCACCATATTCTTCTCTGCTGCTCTCCTGTATGTTCTGTATTTGTATTTCATGTTTTGACTCAAATTCTCTCCCGCTGCTTCCTGTGCCCTTCAGTCTCTGGCACGTGTGCCTTTTGTGTTCAGCCTCAGCACCAAACTCAGTAGAACCCTCCTGTCTTACTGCCACGTGAAGCAGTCTTTTTCATTGTTACCAAACCAGACAGCCCTTGTCAGGTAGAAATTGCAGGAGAATGAAATGGGGGAGAGGAGAAGCAGTCCTTTCCCTCCAGAGGAAATGTTTCTTCTTTTCCTCAGGCACCAGATTTGATATAAAGCAACCTTAAAGGTGGTTTCCTGCCTGGGGCAAGATGGTGCTTGACTAAGGATGCTCATGAGTTCTAAAGTGTCCATCAGCCTGGCTGAGATTGGAGCTGGGGCAAAAAAAACCTTCTCCTAAGAACTAGGTGCCTGGGGTTGTGTTGAGTTGATCAGCTTATGAGGAAAGATCCCCACAAGCGGCCTCACTTTACCTAAACACGATTTGTGACTTCGTTTCAATACTGTGTCTCCTGTAGCATGAAGGAAACATCAGGAAACCAGTCCTAGAGTTCAGCTGCACTGTTCAGTTACTGCAAGCAGCATCTAATCAGTGCCCTTCAGTTGTCCGTGCAGACTGCTCTTTTACAGGGGGGACGTCGCATTCGCATTCGCTAGGGAAGCCTCGCAAAGAGAAGTCAAGTGGAGGAATCTGCGCTCCTGGCCACAGTGTTGGAAGAAATGGTCCCAAGGCATTCTCCCTAAGCTTCCCGCTCAGGTTGGGGCATCCTTCCTGCGGCACATGGATGATGACAAGAACCTGATGAAACTGAGGCTCTGTGAGGAGGCGGGTGGGTAGGCCCGCCACACAGGAAAGTGTGAGGCTAAACCTCACACCACACGTAGGGTGTGGGGATCCTAAGCCAAGAGTCGCACCTAAAACATGTTCTAGAACTGGAAGAACCCATAACGTCCCCCAGTAAAGGCACATTTAAAAATCTCTGTAGATAACCCAAGGCACACAGTAAACAACCCTACTGAAGAGAGGCTTCTATCTTACCTTCAAACCTACCATGAGAAAGGATAACTGGATACAACAGAGCCTTCCCTCTGTCCCCCCAAAGAAAACCTAACAGAACAGGATGAAAGAAACTTTAAACATGTACAAATAGAACCACAAGGTAAGAAGAGGTGGATTTGGAAAAGAACCAAATAGAAATTTGCAAATGTCATTGAAATAAAGTAACTCACTGAATGGAGAGAATAGTATAGTAGAGATATATAGAGAATAGTAAACTGCTAAAGTATGAATTAGTGAACTGAAAGATATTACCAAGAGATTTTAAAAAAACAGGAAAGAGACTGAAATCTGGAAGGTAAAATGAGAAGGATCTAACAGGAGAAAATATAAAATTATGGAGAAAACACAAAAAATAAGAGGGGAGTCAGCATTCAGAAAGTTCATGGTTGAAAATTTTCCAGAATCAGAAATATCTTCTCAGTTTGAAGGAGTAAAACTAATTTCCAACCATGATAAATAAAAAGAAATCCTATTATGTCTCAGTGGAACTTCATACCATCAACAACAAAATATCAACAATAACAATTTAATAAGCTACCAATGAGAAAAGACGTTTACTTATAAAAAAAATGAAACAAGGGCTTCCCTGGTGGTGCAGTGGTTAAGAATCCACCTGCCAATGCAGGGGACACAGGTTTGAGCCCTGGTCCCGGAAGATCCTACATGCTGCGGAGCAACTAAGCCTGGGCACCACCAGCTGCTGAGCCTGCACTCTACAGCCTGTGAGCCACAACTACGGCAGCCCACGTGCCTAGAGCCCGTGCTCCGTAGCAAGAGAAGCCACTGCAATGAGAAGCCCGTGCACTGCAACGAAGAGTAGACCCCCACTCGCCTCAACTGGAGAAGGCCCGTGCACAGCAACAGACCCAAAGCAGCGAAAAATAATAAATAAATCAAATAAATAAATTTATTTTAAAAAAATGAAATAAGACAGACTTCTCAACAAGAGAGGCAGAAAAGATGAAATATTATGTCCAAACAGCTAAGGTAAAATAAGTCAGTCTAGAATTCTATACCCGATAAAGCTATGATCCAAGATTTAAGGCAAAAATAAAGATTTTTGTGGCCCCAAAACTTGGTGAGTTTATCCCTCACAGACCACTGTTAAAAGCATTACTAAAAATGTACTTCAGGGCTTCCCTGGTGGCGCAGTGGTTGAGAGTCCGCCTGCCGATGCAAGGGACACGGGTTCGTGCCCCGGTCCGGGAAGATCTCACATGCCGTGGAGCGGCTGGGCCCGTGAGCCATGGCCGTTGAGCCTGTGCATCTGGAGCCTGTGCTCCACAACGGCAGAGGCCACAACAGTGAAGAGGCCCGTGTACCGCAAAAAAAAAAAAAAAAAAAAAAATGTACTTCAACAGAAGGAAATCAAGTCCAGAAGAAAGGAATAGACTTCGAAAAGCAAAGAAGTTAGTATGTTGGTTTATATACATTATAATAATGACTTTTAATAGGAGTTAAAAACAAGGCAAAATTAAAATACTAGGCAATAACATGACAGATGAAAGAAGGCATTCTAATATCTTTTTATTTTCTGGAGAAGGACACAAATATTGATTGACATATATTAAAAACTTAAGCATAGCTGCTAAAACAACAGAAATAATCACTTCTCAACTAGTAGAGAGAGGAAAAAGGTATTCAAGAAAGCAATCAACCTGACAGAAATCAAGAAAGGAAAGAAAAATAGAAAATACCAAATAAATTTTACATATGTATGTATATGTATGTGTGAATGATGGCAAAAATAAATTCAGAATCGCGGTTTATACAACAGGTTTAACTTGCATCTTAGTAACTATAAAGTTGAGGTTTTATTTTAATTAGCCATCTACCAGTAATGAAATACACTTTAAATAATACAAAGTTTAGAAGTCCTACAGTGCCTTGTGGAATTTATCATTGGCAAATAGCATGTTGAGAAGGTAGCGCTGAAAACGACTACGATTTCCTACTTAAGAGACTGGGGACAGCATTAACTAAGGATGATAGATGAGAAAGTCCCACCTTGGCCGTGAACGTAAGTTAACATTTATTGACTCCTCCTGAGTCCTAACTGGGGCCTACCAAGGAAAGTAAGAAGAGCTGTGCCCTGTGTCATGGAAGCCCAGACATAGGAGAACTTGGAGTGTGCAGTGGTGTGGTGGGCAAGCCAACCTCAACACCTCCCACCTCTGCAAACAAAAAGGAAAACTCAGAAGAAAAGACAGGAGATGTCAAGAATAAAGAAGATGGCCAGAAGTACCGTGTCTGTGCTGGAGAAAGGTCAAGTGGAATGAGCACGGAGAAGTGTAGGAGGCCGGATTAGCAGGGTACTGGGCCTACTGGTAAGAAGTGAAGGAAGAAAAAGGGAAGGAAGAAATTGAGGAAGCAAAAACGGGTCTTCTCTCTCTCAAGAGTTCACCCAAGGGAAGACAGAGTGGATGACAGAGAGAAATGCAGGCTCAAGGGAAGTTATCTTGGCATAGGCAATAACCAGTTTTGAGAATAAAACCTTAATTTTCTAGAGCCCTTGGGTTTCCTGGGTAACCATCTTTTCTAGGTGACCTAATGCCGCTTTTTAAAATATCAAAGCTAATTTTGACCATTTTTTCAATACCCACAGTCTCCAGCAATAGCAATATCAGGATGGTCTCTTGCCTTTAACTATGGATGATGCTCTTATGTGACTTAAATAAAATGAAGTAGGCACTGTTTTAACTTTTTGAATTGAAGTATACTTGATTTATAATATTGTGTTAGTTTCAGGTGTACAGCAAAGCGATTCAGTTTTAAATGTGTTTTTTTCAGAATCTTTTCCATTATAGGTTATTACAAGATACTGAATATAGTTCCCTGGGCTACACAGTAAATCCTTGTTGTTTACCTACTTTATATATAGTAGTATGTATCTGTTAATCCCATACTCCCAATTTATCCCCTCCCCCCTTTCCCTTTTGGTAACCATAAGTTTGTTTTCTATGTCTGTGAGTCTGTTTCTGTTTTGTAAATAGATTCATTTGTATTATTTTTTTAGATTCTACATATAAGTGATATAATATTTTTCTTTCTCCGACTTTATTTAGTATGATATTCCCTAGGTTCATCCATGTTGCTGCAAATGGCAATATTTCATTCTTTTTTATGGCTGAATAATAGTCTATTGTGTGTGTATATACACACACACAAACACACACACACCCCACATCTTCTTTATCCATTCATCTGTTAATGGGCACTTGGGTTGTTTCCATGTCTTGGCTATTGTAAATAGTGCTGCTGTGAACACTGGCGTGCATGTATCTTTTCAAACTAGAGTTTTCATCTTTTCTGGACATATACCCAGGAGTGGAATTGCCAGATCATGTGGTAGCTCTATTTTCAGTTTTTTTAAGGAACCTCCATACTGTTCTCCATAGTGGCTATACCAATTTGCATTCCCACCAACAGTGTAGGAGGGTTCCCTTTCTCCACACTTTCTCCAGCATTTATTGTTTGTAGACTTTTTAAAAAAATTAATTTATTTAATTAATTTCTTTTTGGCAGCGTTAGATCTTTGCTGCTGCGTGCAGGCCTTTCTCTAGTTGCAGTGAGCGGGGGCTACTCTTCGTTGTGGTGCGCATGCTTCTCTCGTTGCGGAGCACGGGCTCTACACACACCGGCTTCAGTAGTTGTGGTTCACGGGCTTTAGAGCGCAGGCTCAGTAGTTGTGGTGCACGGGCTTCGTTGCTCCGTGGCATGTGGGATCTTCCTGGACCAGGGATTAGACCCATGTCCCCTGCATTGGCAGGTGGATTCTTAACCACTGCACCACCAGGGAAGTCCTGTTTGTAGACTTTTTGATGAAGGCTATTTTGGCCAGAGTGAGGATCACCTCACTCATTGTAGTTTTTATTTGCATTTCTCTAATAATTAGTGATGCTGAGCATCTTTTCCTGTGTCTCTTGGCCATCTGCATGTCTTCTTTGGAGAAATGTCTATTTAGGTCTTCTGCCCATTTTTTGATTGGGTTTTTTGTGTTCTTTTGATATTGAGATATATGAGCTGTCTATATATTTTGGACATTAAGCCTTTCATTTAACCTTGTTCTGATCTCAGCTGTTGCCCCATGACTGCGGGACCTGTGATTTACCACAGAGACCGGTCCTGACTTCCTTCATCTGTTTTTTTAACATCTTTAAGTAACTTCCTTTTGCTGCCAGCCATCTTTTCTCATTACTTGCCATAATCTTCTGTGTCTAGTTTGCTCATGAGCTGAGTTAAGGTGTGTTCAGCCCTGACAGATGAATCTATGAACTAGTATATTGCCTCAGCCAGCTTTCTGAACTTGAAAGGCTAAGGTCTAGACCCTGGTCAGTCACTAGGGTAATAAACATCAACTGATATTGATGGTAGCCTTTCCCTGTGAGGTTTTATCTCAGACATACAATTCAATATAAAACCCAAGAGTAACCTGGGGTGAGCATCTGAGAGCTCTTCTGAATATAGTATATGAGTGGCAGTATGTGGATAAGGGGGCATGTATTTGGCTCTTTAGCCAAAGGCCTCTTTGGAGTCCTTTCTGTTTATTTCATGATCCCAGTAGGAAGAGAACCCTCAGAAGGGCTACCTGGTGGCATCTTCCCTCAAGTGTAACTGGAGATACTTCTGCCTCAAAACTGATAATTCTCTCAATAAGGACAGAAGAAGAAGGTGTCTCTCCTACTCACCTACCACCCGTCCTCTAGGAGGAACGTCACTTATTTTGTATTAACTAAAATAGCCTCTCTCTGCCACCTTTAGTGTGTGCTGCACTTCTCTCTGCCTGGGCTATCTGAGTAGACTTGAGTCTCAAAGACTCTACAGCCTGGAATCTTAACAATCCTGAGATTATTTGCTACAGACCTTGTTCTTAAGTAATGTAACAATGGGGCTAGATGCAGGTCTCTTTTAACATGAGAGTCGCTTAATCCATAAGTTTTTTTTTTTTTTTTTTCCTGCGGTACGTGGGCCTCTCACTGTTGTGGCCTCTCCCATTGCGGAGCACAGGCTCCGGAAGCGCAGTCTCAGTGGCCATGGCTCATGGGCCCAGCCGCTCCGCGGCATGTGGGATCTTCCTGGACCGGGGCACGAACCCGTGTCCCCTGCATCGGCAGGCAGACTCTCAACCACTGCGCCACCAGGGAAGCCCCATAAGGGATTTTAACAGAAGAAATGCAAGAAGCTTCTGGTGTTCTGAATTCCATAACTCGAAGTTCTGAAGGCAAGGCCGAGTGACATTCCAAGCAGGGAAAGGCAACAGTAACATCAGGGTGGTCTGTTGTTTAAGGTCCACAGGCTGGCTTCCAAGAGGCCTTCCTTACAGGGTGACATTTATTATCTTGGTGATTTACCAGAGGCTGGCTTTTAGCTTCTCAGGTTCAGAAACTGGTTTAATCAACACACAAAGAACAAATTCATTATCAGAGCTGGGCTCACCTTAACCAAGCTTTCATGATTGATCTGCAAACTGAAGAAATGCCAGTTGATGTTTATATGGAGAAATAGGACTGACGTTCTTAAAGTACAAATGACTAGCTCACTCTTTCTCTGTCGGCAGGCCACACAGGGAGGCAGATCATAATTAGAAGGTTATATGGTGAACATGAAGTCAAAATCAAGGGAAACTGTATTCTATGGCAGAAGCTAAGAGTCATCCATCCTCACTAAATATGGTCCTACCAGTGGAACTGAATTTCTTTGAAATCTGTTGGATAAGACTCTCTCTGCCTCAATCTGTATTTGGACAGACACCTGCCAATGTTTTTGTCTCTTTGTTTTAGGCCTCAGGGCTAACCTAGGCTACATACACCCAAATCACCTCCCACGTTAAGTCTTTTTCTAGATTTTAATGCTTCCCATCCATTTATGGCATAGTCATTATTCTTCTTTGAGTTTATGCTCTAAGTCTCAGTGAGCAATCTTATTTTCAAATTCTTGGGGATCCCTCACTGTACTTACAGTGGTGAAGAGAAGAGTGTGGCATTGATGAGGGTGGATGGTACAGCTTGAGCACACCGAGGTTTCCCAGTCATGTACCAATAAAACCTTCACATTTTTACTATGCTCCTTTGCTACCTGCGCTATCATTAACATTTTTCTTTAAATCAACTCACTTTTTAAAAACAGTTTCTTTAAAAAGGAGATTTACCCCTACCATAAGTGGAAAATGACCATCCTTTGTCCTAAAAGCAACGTGGCTCTAAAAATAAACATTGGAAACAAAAGTTCTTATTTTTCCCATGTACTTTTTTAGCTACACACTGTTTGCTGTAGAAAGCTCTGAGCCCGAGCAGATATGTGTTAAAGATACACCAGCACTAAACTGGGACTCTCTTGTTGACATCAAAATTCTCAAAAGAGGGGGGCTTCCCTGGTGGCACAGTGGTTGAGAGTCCGCCTGCCGATGCAGGGGACGCGGGTTCGTGCCCCGGTCCGGGAAGATCCCACATGCCGTGGAGCGGCTGGGCCTGTGAGCCATGGCCGCTGAGCCTGCGCGTCCGGAGCCTGTGCTCCACAACGGGAGAGGCCACGATAGTGAGAGGCCCGCGCACCACGATGAAGAGTGGCCCCCACTTGCCGCAACTAGAGAAAGCCCTCGCACAGAAACGAAGACCCAACACAGCAAAAATAAATAAATTAATTAATAAACTCCTACCCCCAACATCTTTAAAAAAAAAAAAAATCTCAAAAGAGGACTGAAAAGCAGAACAATTTAGGAGGTTATTTATGTATGTAGAATCTTGTCCATCTACCACCTAACTAGTAGTCTCACATTAGGCGTCACACATTTGGGAAAAAGATGTCCTAGGTTTTTGTGACTTTAAGGGTGTTTGAAAACTGTTCATACAGTTGTAGTGATGCCTCCTTCCCAGCCTCCCCCCGATTCTGCCTGATGCCACACTGACAGTCTCATTCCTGCTTCTCCCTGTACAGGTACACACTGGCGGCTCAGGACCTGGTGATGCGTGCCCGTGGCGTCCTGAAGGACAGAGGATGGAGGATATCCAATGACCGACTGGGCTCAGGAGACGACATCTCTGTATATGTCATTCCTTTAATACATGGAAACAAACTGTCATGAAAACAGCCCAGGGTTTTAGAAGGACAGAAGGGAAGAAAGCTGGGATGCCTCTGGGCAGGGTGGGGCTGGGAAGTGCTCCAGCAGAGTTCCAGATGATGCCACCTCTTCCCTGTCCAGATGGGAAGCTTGCTGCTGAAAGCCCTCTGGCTAAGCTTCAAGAGGACCCACGGGTTTCAGTTTCCTCTTTAGTAACAGGTCTGGATACTCAACAAGAGCAAAACATAAAGGCTGCTACTGAGTGTTGTGTTTCTGTTGGTTCCTTTCATAGGCCTCCTAGGTGGCCACTGCCCATTTGGGGGCACATCCATCATATTTATTTTATCCAGAGTAGCTGGGGCAGCCCTTTTTGGGTGTCACTGGCAGAAGACTCTTCAGCCTGCCAAGCTGCCAACTTCCCTACGGGTTAAAAGTGCTGCATTGGAGAGTTGGGGATCATGCCTCAGAAGATGTAAGCGCCCATCTTCTAGTAAGCCTGAGATTTATTTCAGGGAACACTATCTGTGTTGTGTGTGTGTGTGTGTCTTTCTCTTTCTCTTTACTGTTTTTTGGTGCCGGTGGGGTGCGGCAGGGATTTTTTTTTTCTTTTTTGACATTCCTTGAATCTTAAATTGTTTTCCTTCCATAGAACAGGCCTGGGACTTTCCAGGCCCCTGTCGAGGAATCTGTGTGTCCAAGTCCAGCCCAGACTGTCCCCACATCCCGTAGCCCACACCACCCAGGCCGCCATCTGGAGCGGTGCCCTGGCTGATGGAGTTCAGTCTTTGTTATGTGACAGTTTGTCCCTGAGTTGCATTTTCTCACCACATCAGTGTGTTTTCGTGGAAATATGGGTGTTTCTCTGGACCCACAGTTCCTCTGTCATCTTCAAGGGCCCCCCTGGTGTGGCTGAGGTCTCTCTGGGAGAGTCTGGATTTCGTTTCTGGAACGGTTGGCCCTCCCCCACCCGCTGTGCCATAGGGACAGACACAAAGCAGGGTTGAAGCGAGCAGTTTAAGAGGTTCCTTGTATCAGTTCAGCACACCCCATCTGAGGAGCACTCCTCCATCTGGATCCAGGTTCCGTGGACCGGGACTGTCCCCAAGCCCCCCCCCCCACCAAATCACATGTTCAGGAGCGGAGTTCTGTCAAGCGCTGTCTCCGCCTCCCCATCATATCGAGGCAAGGCCCGCTCGGAGCGGCCCTCTGATAAAGGTGAATTTGAATCAGGCTGACCGGTCATTCTCAGGCCGGGCACTCTGTTCCTTCTCCACGGAATCATGTCCCAGCCCTCCAGGTACCGAGACCCCTGTTCCCACTGTCACGTCACCTCTGGGTGTTCCTCACGAGAGCAGAAGCAGACGGATCAGATCTCCCTGGTGCTTCTCGGCCGGGAGGACTCGCAAAGCAGATTTTTAGAAATCACTTTTAGGCAGACCGCTTCTGGGCATGGGGGACCTTACAGAGCAGTGTCCAACCACTGAGTCTTCTCCCTGCAGACCTCCTGTGGTAGCGTCACCATCTTGACTACTTTTTGTGATAAGACATGCTTCCCACCCATTAAAGACAAAGGTCATTGGTGTGATTCCCCCAGAAGGCTGGAGAGCCAGTTACACTTCTCCTGTTTGTTCAGTCCCTTCCCCAGAGTGGAGGACAGGAACCTTTCCTCTGGGATAGTGGATCGCTTTCGTTTACATTCTTGGAATGTAGCTATTTTCTTAGGAATGTCCTGGAGCCTTCCTGCTTCGGAATGTATTCATCCCAGAGTGTGGAGACAACGCCTGGTCTGGCAGGTGAAGTATGGCGGGAATTCACCCACCGAGTGTTTGCCAAAATGTTGTGTTGGAAGAACTGGACTCACTGGTCCCTTGTCAGGAGTCATCGTCCTCTGACGGCTTCCCTCCTCCTTCAGGAAATCTTAGCCACCCCCAGCGTCTCTGTGGGGAGAAGTCTGTGGTAAACCATTTGCTGCCCTGGCAGAACAAGATGCTCTGGGGAAACAGGCAGGCATCCTACAGCAGTGTGGTCCGCTTTCTGTTGCTGCTCTGACTCTCAAAGCCACGTATGAATTCGGAAATGAGAAAGTTGTACGTGGAGGAGGGCTCTGAGCTGCCTTCTTTGGGAAGCTGTCCTCACGAGCAGTCACCTCTCCCCCGTGTTCCCACTGCCTTTCAATTCTTTTATTTCCTGGGCTTCTATCTGGGCCCTACCTTGAGCTTCTCTGGTTTTACTCAAGGCACCAGAGTCAGAGTTTGCATGTGCATATCATATAGATGTCATGACAACCTGGACTCAATTCTCCAATTCATTTCCTGCCAAGGCATGTCTCAGCAAAAACTCTGGAAGCCCCTGATTCAATTTATCCTAAAGTCTTGAGTATTTAGTCCTACTGGATTTAGTTAGAAAGGTGTCTAGGAATTCTCCTCATAAGCCCCCTTGGGTGGAAAGATCTTAGTAGCAAGCTGAAGCCATGTTGCCAGTTTGGGGGATTGGAGGGAAACCACAAATGAGATGAATAAATCAAATGTGGGAAAAAAAAAATGATTTGTTAATGCTCGCGGCAGGTCTGCCCAGCACTGATATTGCTCTGTGAATTGAGCTTACTCAGTTTTAGCCTTATTTTTCCCCCTTGGAGCATTCCTGGAAAGGTCAAAAGGCAACACACTCAAAATTCTGCAGAACATATTTATACGTGGTTCTGTGATCTTGCATATCTGACTTACAGTCAAGTCGGCTTGCCCTAGTAGCCTCAGAGGAAGTCTTATTTAATAAAAAGCTTTCGATTTCCTAGTCAAGTCTTTACGGTTATCTGGCAGGGAGAGGTGTGGCCACTTCCTTTAATGAAAGCCTCTCTTAGTTCTAAATCTCTTTGCTGGACTGGCACTTGCTCTTCAGAATATTTGGTGACACTCTTTTCCTTAAAGAGAGCAAACTTGCACTCCATCCACACTGTGGCATTTTGTCAGGCAACAGCCAAACCTGTGTTCTCTCAAAACCTGAAATCAGAGCAGTACCAGAACCAGAAAACTGGAGGGTGTGTTCTCCTGTGGTTGTGCTTGCCTAACTGCTGTTCTTACAGAGGGAACAGAGAAGTGAAAGTCGGGCCAGGCCAAGCACTCAGCTGTCTAATGGGACAGAGCCCCCCAAGTGGGAATGTGTCATTTTCCACAGTTTACAGTTTTGGGGAATTTGGGGTATTTAATTTTTTAATCCCTAGCAATTTACCTCCATGAGGCTGCATGAGGTCCGCTGTGCTCATTCTTTTTGTACTCTTCTAAGTATTCATTTACTTCTTGGAAAGAACCACAGCTGTCAGTAGATACTGGTGGGCAAGGATGAGAGTCCCAGTATCCAGAGTTGGCCTCAGATCTTGGCCGTTCGGGCAGGGTTTTCAGTTCACCAAGAGCACTAGCATGGAAACACTTGGAAAAAAAAATCTCTCACATCTTTACGACTCTGGTCTAACCTCCTTCCTCATCTGCCAATCAACTTTATTTACAAGGCCACGAGTAGTCAGTGGTTTTCTTTCCACCACAGTCTGAGGATCTTACCTTTCCTTAAGCAGCCCAGCAGCTCCACTGTTTTCAGACTGAACAGGTTAAACTTTAATGAGATTCTATTTTTGCTAAGTTCGTGCTATTGGGACACATGAAGAAAGCAGTGAGAGTCACTATCTATGCAAAAACTCACCAGGCTGACCCTAAAAGGTAGCGGATCAAAGAAAACAGTAAAACAGTATCTGGCCGCCGGGCAGAATTTTACACTAGGAACTTGGATTTTTGAAGACTTTCAGTTGCAGAGACATGTCACAGTGATGGGTGATGTGACTTATGTGCATACACTGGGATTTTTCAAGGGACACTACATGAGCAGCCCCACCTGCCTCTTCTGTAAGTACCGTGGTGGTTCTTTGTGGTTTGAGTGTCAGTCCAGGGAGTGCTGCTCTCTCTAATCCACATGATTTGTGTAAATAGCTTTAATTTTGCCTTTGCGTCTTAGATGTTTTGTTTATGTAGCGACCAGGTAGACAGTGACCAAATGAGGCTTTAAATGTATTGTTTTCTACTGTGATGTACTTGAAGGAGAATCTCGTGTCCTCCAGTCTTCCAGTCTTCCATAGTATTTTGTGTTTGGGGTGTCCTGAGGTTACTCTGTTACTCCTGTTTTGCCTCCACTTTCTTTGTTTCTTTTGGAAACCCAGGGAGGTCCACGGTGGAGATCATTTGTAAGGAATGTATCATGGTCTGGGTTTCCAAGAAAATACCCTACGTACAGTGAATGAGAGGAATCTGCCTGAAAATGGTTTCGGAACCATGTACCTTTATGCTTTGTGATTGTGAAACCTTGACTTTTGTAACCCCAAAATGAAAACTGTTTAGTAAAGGGGATCTATTTTGTGTGTTTTGAAACTTAGGTGCAATGTTCCCTGGAAAAAGCTAAAGAAATGTATATGCTCAATGCCATTTTAAAATAAAATATTATACATATGTATATAGGACACCTTTAGCAAAACCTTTTTGTGTCATTTCGTTTAATTCACTAAGAAGTTTCTTCATACCAGGTAGTGGAATGAGTTGAGAGGGTCATGGCCTCATGGGGAGTCATCAACTGTGAACAGACTCAAAAGAAAATCAGATGGGAATGGATGCCAACACTATAAATCTTCACAGGAATCAGCAGTAAAAGCTGTACATTTCAACAGTGCCTCTAGAACTACCATGGATATTACTCCCAAGAACTACTCCCAACAGGTAATTCTTTTTTTTTTTATTGAGGATAACTGACAGCACTATATTAGTTTCAGGTGTACAGTTTAACGATGCAGTGTGTACATACTGTGAAAACGATCATCACATTAAGTCTAGAGAACATCCATCACCATACAGCATTACTAACTTCTTTTCCTTGTGATGAGAACTTTTTTTTTTTTTTTGCGGTACGCGGGCCTCTCACTATTGTGGCCTCTCCCGTTGCGGAGCACAGGCTCTGGACGCGCAGGCTCAGCGGCCGTGGCTCACGGGCCCAGCCGCTCCGTGGCATGTGGGATCTTCCCGGACCAGGACACGAACCCACGTCCCCTGCATCGGCAGGCAGACTCTCAACCACTGCGCCACCAGGGAAGCCCAGAACTTTTAAGATTTACTCTCTCAGCAACTTTCAAGTATGCACTACAGTGTCATTAGCAAATACTATGCAATTATAGTATAGTCACCATGTTGTACATTACACCCCAGGATTGATTGATTTTATAACCGGAAGTCTGTACCCATTTCACCAACTCCCCACCCTGTGCCTCTAGCAACCACCAATCTGTTCTCTGTATCCATGAATTAGGTTTTTTTTAAATTAATTATTCAGTTTCCACATATAAGTGAGATCATACAAGATTTGTCTTTCATAAGACATAGCATAATGACTTGGCACGATGCCCCGAAGGTCCACCCGTGTTGTCACAAATGGCAAGATTTCATTCTTTTTTATGGCTGAATAATATTCTGTTATAGCTCCATCATCTCTATCCCTATTATCAATCTATCTATAAAAATACATACACACCACAGTTTCTTTATCCACTCATCCTTTGAGGGACATTTAGATTGTTTCCATATCTGGGCTATTGTAAATAATGCTGCAGTGAACATGAGGGTACACGTAACTTTTTAAATTAGTGTTTTCATTTTCCTTGGAGAAATACCCAGAAGTGGAATTGTGGGATCATATGGTAGTTCTATTTAATTTTTTGAGGAATCTCCATACTGTTTTCCATAGTGGCTGCACCAATTTACATTCCCAACAACCTTTTTCCCCACATCCTGTTAATACTTATTATTTCTTGTCTTTTTGATAATAGCCCTTCTGAGAGGTATGAGGTGATGTCTCATGGTTTTGATTGGCATTTCCCTGATGATTAGTGATGCTGAGCCTTTTTTCATGTACCTGTTGGCCATCTGTATGTCTTCATTGGAAAAATGTCTATTCAGATCCTCTGCCCATTTTTTAATTGATTTTTTTGAGTTGTATGAGTTCTTTATATATTTTGGATATTAACCATTTATCAGATAAATGTCTATGATTTGTAAATATTTTCTCCCATTTAGTAGGTTGCTTTTTCATTTTGTTGATGGTTTCCTTTGCTGTGCAGAAGCTTTTTAGTTTGATGTAGTCCCTCTTGTTTATTTTTGCCTTGGGTGCCAAATCCAAAAAATGTTTGCCAAGACCAAGGTCAAAGAGCTTATTACCACCTACGTTTTCTTCTAGGAACCTTATGGTTTTAGGTCTTACATTCAAGTCTTTATGGTGTAAGTAGTGGTCCAGTTTCATTCTTCTGCATGTGGCTGTCCAGTTTTCAATGCACCATTTATTGAAAAGAGTGTCCTTTCCCCAATGTATATTCTTGGCTCCTCTGTTATAAATTAATTGACTGTATATGCATGAGTTTATTTCTGAGCTCTCTATTCTGTTCCACCGATCTGTGTGTCTATTTTCATGCCAATACCATACTATTTTGATTACTATAGCTTTGTAATAGAGTTTGAAATCAGGGAACATGATGCTTACAGCTTTTTTCTTCTTTCTCAGTGTTGCTTTGGCTATGCAGGGTTTTTGTGGTTCCATATAAACTTTAGAATTGTTTGTTCTATTTCTGTGGAGAATGCCATTGGAGTTTTGATAGGGATTGTATTGAATCTGTAGATTGCTTTAGGTGGTAAGGACATTTTAACAATATTAATTCTTCCAGTCCATCAGCACAGTATATCTTTCCATTTATTTGTGTCTTCAATATCTTTCATCAATGTCTTATAGTTTTCAGTGTACAGGTCTTTCACCTGCTTGGTTAAATTTATTCCTAGGAATTTTATTCTTTTTGATACAATTGTAAATGTGATTGATCCTTTAATTTCTCTTTCTGCTAGTCTGTTATTAGTGTATAGAAATGGAACAGATTTCAATGTACTAATTTTGTATCTTGCAACTTTACTGAATTCATTTATTAGGTCTAACAGTTTTGTAGAAAGTCTTTAGGTTTTTTTTTTTTTTAACATATACTATCATGTGATTTGCAAATAGTGACAGTTTTACTTCTTTCTTTCCAATTTGGATGCCTTTGATTTCTTTCTCTTGCTTAATTTCTCTGGTTATGACTTCCAACACTATGTTCAATAAAAGTGGCAAGATGGGCTTCCCTGGTGGCGCAGTGGTTGAGAGTCCGCCTGCTGATGCAGGGGACACGGGTTTGTGCCCTGGTCCGGGAAGATCCCACATGCCGCAGAGTGGCTGGGCCTGTGAGCCATGGCCGCTGAGCCTGTGCTCCGCAGTGGGAGAGGCCACAGCAGTGAGAGGCCCGCGTACTGCCAAAAAAAAAAAAATAATAAAATAAAATAAAAAAAGAAAAAGTAGCAAGGGTGAGCATCCTCATCTTGTTCCTGATCTTAAGAGGAAAAGTTTTCAGCTTTTCACCACTGAGTATGATGTTAGTTATGGGCTTGTTATATATGGTCTCTATTATATTCAGGTAAATTCCCTCTGTATCCACTTTGTTGAGGGTTTTTATCGTAAATGGATGTTGGAATTTTGTCAAATGCTTTTTCTGCATCTATTGAGATGATCATATAATTTTTATCTTTCATTTTGTTACTGTGATGTATCACATTGTTTTGTGGATACTGAACCATCCTTGCAACCTTGGAATAAATTCCACTTGATCATGATGTATGATCCTTTTTTTTTTTTTTTTTTTTTTGCTGTACGCAGGCCTCTCACTGCTGTGGCCTCTCCCGTTGCGGAGCACAGGCTCCGGACACACAGGCTCCGCGGCCATGGCTCGCGGGCCCAGCCGCTCCGCGGCATGTGGGATCTTCCGGGATAGGGGCACGAACCCGTGTCCCCTGCATCGGCAGGCGGACTCTCAACCACTGCGCCACCAGGGAAGCCCATATGATCCTTTTAATGTATGGTTGAATTTGGTTTACTAATAGTTTGTTGAGGATTTCTGCATCTATGTTTATCAGGGATATTGGCCTATAATTTTCTTTCCTGGTGATGTCCTAATCTGGTTTTGGTATCAGGGTAATACTGGCCTCATAAAATGAGTTTGGAAGTGTTCCTTCCTCTTTTTTGGGAAGAGTTTGAGAAGGATTAGTATTAATTCTTCTTTGAAAGTTGGTTAGAATTCACCAGTGAAGCCATCTGATCCTGGGCTTTTGTTTTTCTTGGGAGGTCTTACTGATTTAGTCTCCTTACTAGGAATTGGTCTGTTCAGACTTCCTATTTCCTCATGATTCAGTCTTGGAAGGTTGTATGTTTCCAGGAATGTATCCATTTCTTCTACGTTGTTCAATTTGTTGGCATATCATTGTTCATAGTAGTCTCATGATCCTTTGTATTTCTGTGGCATCAGTTGTAATGTCTCCTCTTTAATTTCTTTCAGCCCTCTCTCTTTTTCTTTTGATGAGTCTTACTAAATGTTTGTCAATTTTATCTTTCAGAGAACCAGCTCTTGGTTTCATTGAAATTTTCTATTCTTAGTCTGTTACTTCATTTCTATTCTTAGTCTGTTATTTCATTTATTCCTGCTCTGATCTTTGTTATTTCCTTCTTTCTACTAACTTTGGGCTTTTTTTGTTCTTTTCTAATTCCCTGAGGTATAAAGTTAGATTGTTTATTTGAGATTTTCTTTGTTCATGAGGTATACATTTATCACTATGAACTTCCTTCTGAGAACTGCTTTTGCTGCCTCCCATAGGTTTTCATGTGTTATACTTCCATTTTCACTTGTCTCAAGGGTTTTTTAATTTCTCTATGGACCCACTGATTTTTTCAGTAGCTTGTTTAATAGCCACATATTTGTGAATTTTCCAATTTTATTCTTGTAATTGATTTCTACTTTCATAGCACTGTGGTCAGAAAATATGCCTGATATGATTTCAGTCTTCTTAAATTTGTTAAGACTTTTTTGTGGCTTAACACATGGTCTATCCTGGAGAATGTCCCATGCACACTTGGAAAAAAATGTATGTTCTGTTGCCATTGGATGGAATGTTTTGTATATGTCTGTTACATCCATCTTGTCTAATGTGTCATTTAAGGCATATGTTTATTGATTTTCTGTCTTAGTGATCTCTCTATTGATGTGGATTATTAAAGTCCCCTACTATTATTGTATTGCTGTCTGTTTCTCCCATTAGGTATGTTAGTATTTGCTTTGTACAGTTAGGTGCTCCTATGTTGTGTGCATAAATATTTACAAATGTTATATCTTCTTGTTGAATTGACCCTTTTATCCAAAGAGGTATTCTTAAGTGAGAGGGCTAGTGACCAGTATCCTTGCTGAAGACAGTAAGACTCAAGACTCCCCTTTGTCATTTAAGCATTTTAAATAATTACAAAGTGTTAGTAACATGTACCATCTTATAGAGAAAAGTTACCTTACAGGTGGGACAAGACACCAAAAAAATGCTAATTCTGCTTACTTCTAGAGTCCAGCAAGTTAATGTAGAAAACACCGACACAATGTTAAAAATAATCAAAGTATTGATTCACAAAATAAAGCTAAAAAGTAGACTATAGCTCATCTGAAGCTTAGTTCAGAAGAACAGACTTGATAAAAAAAAATACTCATATTAAAAATGATTTCATTGCAAAGTCTACCCAGCTCTTTTCACCTTCACTTTTACCCTAATGCTTATGGTGTCTCCTCCTCCCTACTCAATAGCAAAAACTAATGAAAAGAGTCATTCTTTGGGCTCTTTTCACCTTCACTTTTAACCTAATGCTTATGGTGTCTCCTCCTCCCTACTCAATAGCAAAAACTAATGAAAAGAGTCATTCTTTGGATTAGATACATTTGTTTGAGACATTTTTTTCTCTGTAGTAGATGGAGGAGTCTTCTAGCATTCTCTCCCGAGTAGTGCTTAGCATATCAGATTACCTCTTGAGAGCTGTAGTAGACTGTCACCAAAGCTGGCTGCCAACTATGCCTTCTATGTTGGTTTGCAAATGCTCCTTTTCTTATCAAGAGGTGGTATTTGTATCCCCATCCTTTGAATTGGTCTGGCCTGTGACTTCCAATGATTAATAGAATGAAGAAATGACACTCTGAGAATTCCAAGCTTAGGTCTCTAGAGGTCTGATACCATAAGTGAGGCCCAGCCACTTCTCAGCTGTTTAAGCCATTCCAGCTGAGTTCACAGACATCACAGGACAGGGAGGAAAACCATCCACACTGAGCCCTGCCCGAATTCCTGACCCACAGAAACATGAGCAAATAAATGGTTTTGGTTTCAAGCCACTAACATTTGGGTAGTTTATGATACAGCAATAGATAACTGAAACAAAGTATAGACAACCTGGCTCTGGAGGATTTGGGGTAAAGTGATTAAAAATATCAACTAGAAGAAGAAAATGGCATTGAGAAAGTACATTTGTAACTTGGGAAATAATCCTCCTTTTGGAACCTGGTAGAGTGAATGGGGGAAACAAACTTATAGCAATAATGCAGAGACTCTAACATGGCTGTGATGGTATCTTAGCAAGAGTTCTCCTCCACACCTATGCTTTTGCTTCTTTGTGCAGCTTAAAATGATCATGAGTAAGCCAGGAAAATTATGACTATTGGGGCTATGACTCTAGATCGGGGAAACAAAGGTCTTTAAGCCCTCAATAATGATAAGCCCATCCCATGTTGTACCTTTATGACTGTTGGGAGAGTCAAGTGGTTCTTTGGCTCACAAGACTTGAGAGTGTTAGCTTAAGCTTATATCTGAGTAGAAACATAATTTTTAAATTGTGAGTATGAGAATTAAAAAAAATTCTCATCCTCATCTAAAAATCCCCATCTACAAAATACTTCAAACTTGTTGCCATCCTAGTTTTTTCATTTAATTAAATGACGGGCCAAAGAGTGAATTATATATCCTAGCAATTAGTCTGCCTTTTAAATTGCTTTTTCTATCATTAGAGCCCCGAAAAGACTGCTGCTCTCTTAGCACATCTCCCTACAGTTTTTGGCCTCATGTCTCTCACTTTTGACGAGATTTTCCAGCCACCTAATCTCCTTTGCTTTATTGATTCCACTTAGGCTGCCTTCAGGAGATTCAGATAGTGACTGAGCAGGAGACAGAGGCAGGGTGCACCTTGACTGCCTTGCAAGGACCAGGTCTGATCAGTTTGGTGGTCCAAGGGGACCATGGACAGATCTTTGGAAAGTGAATGCAGATCTGGAGGACAACACTCTTCTAAAAGGGGCATACAAGTATGAGCTTTCTCTTTTACTCTCTTAAAATTTTAATTTACAAATCTAGTCACAAAAAAGTAAAAGTAGATAAGCCCATTCAGAAGGCACTGTTGTGAGGTGGGAGTGGGTTTGGGGAAATTGTTGACATAAGGATAGGAGAAAAGAAGTTGCAGCAGCAAAATATCTCAGAACAAGTCATTTTGCACTCCAAGCACTACTAGTATATTAGTAATCAGTCATCTCTGATTAAAGAACTGCGGAACCTGAAAATAGTAGTCTTAGCAGTTCTGAGTTAGACATTACCTCCTTTTTGAGTTTGGTCAGTGAGAAAAAAAGTTGGGAGGACATGCTGGAGAACTGTGAAATTTCTACTCTTCTGTCCTAGGTGAAAAAAAAAATCAAATTTCTGGTTCCTGGAAACTCTAAACGTTAAGTCAGGGGACATTTGGATAATCTACCAATTGCACAATAGAATTTGAAAGAAAATTAACAGTGTGGTTGTTTTCATACTTATGAACAATATAAGTGCTATCATTATTAGTACTGTATGCCTTAAAATACAATGCAGACAGACTCAAATATACATTACAACATCATATATAAATACCTGGGAATTGCTTCAAACATTAAGTGAGGAGGAGGAGTTGAGGGCACACAGATAAAAGCAAGATTGGCCATGTTGGAGAAAGTTATGCAAACTTGGAAATAAAAGGATGACTGCATGTTTTTTCAGTGTCTTTCCTGGAATATCATCTACCAGGTCCACCCAAGAATGATTCAATTCTTCGGTTAGGTTCAGCAAACTTTTTCTGTAAAGAGCCAGACAGTAAATATTTAGGCTTCTGTGGTCATTTAGACTCTGTCGCTCAAATCTGCTTTGTATCGGAGCTAGGATCTGTTCTAAAATGGTAAAAAGTCAAGCTTAATATCTTGATCTGAAGTATTAATTCATGAAAATCTGTTGTGAAATGAATGAAAAAGTCAAATACATTAGTATACACTAGTGGCCTCTAATTAAGAAAAAACAGATGGGTAATCATTTACCTTGTTTTATTGGGTTACAAACAGAAAATAATTTATAAATTTGCCAGTTTTTTAAATTGCTAAGATAGTCTTTTTTTTTTTTTTTTTTTTTTTTTTTTTTTTTGCTGTACGCGGGCCTCTCACTGTTGTGGCCTCTCCCGTTGCGGAGCACAGGCTCCGGACGCGCAGGCTCAGCGGCCATGGCTCACGGGCCCAGCCGCTCCGCGGCATGTGGGATCTTCCCGGACCGGGGCACGAACCCGCGTCCCCTGCATCGGCAGGCGGACTCTCAACCACTGCACCACCAGGGAAGCCCGCTAAGATAGTCTTATATTCAGCTTTTAGCCACAATGGTGGTGGATGCATCAGGGTTGTGATACTGTATTTCCTCAGTACTAAGACACCATCAGTTATATTCTGCCACCAACTCAAAGCAGTTAAAATTTTTTTTTTTAATTTTCAAGGAGGATGTTAACCCATCATTTACCACACTCCAGCAATGAGGCAAAGAAAAACATGCATGCATTATGGTCTTGTTATGTGTTATTATGTATTATATATTTATTAGGCCCTTTGCTGGGCACTTGAGATCTGGGTTCTTTTATCTTCTTCTCAGGTAAATACTGTCACATTTTATAAATGAGCAAATAATTTCATTCCATTGTGATCAGAGAGCCTACTTTGTATGATTTCAGTCCTTTTAAATTTATTGAGGTTTGTTTTATTGCCTATCATATACTCTATCCTGGAGAATGTTCCCTTTGAACATGAGAAGAATGTGTATTCTGCTGTTGGATAGAGTGTTCTGTAGTTGTCTATTAGATCCAATCAGTTAAGTCTTCTATTTCATTGTTGATCTTCTGCCTAGTTGTTCTACCCATTATTGAAAGTGAGGTATTTAAAGTCTCCAACTATTATTGTTGAATTGTCTGTTTCTCTCTTCAGTTCATCATTTTTTTCTCTGTGTCTTTTGGGACTCTGTTGTTAGGTGCATATATGTTTATATTTGTTAACCTTTCTGAAGGATTAACCCTTTTATCATTATAAAATGTCCTTCTTTGTCTCCAGTAACAATTTTTATCTTAAAGTCTATTTTATTTATGCTTTGAATAGTTTTATTAAAGTAAAAATAGATCCATATTTGATCCAGAAGATTCCTCACAAAATTTCATTTCCATCTGCAAGGCATTTGACCAATAAACATGCCAGACATTCCTAGGAACGCACTGAGAAAGTGCATATGATTTTAAAGACATTCTCTAATCAAATAAAACAAGATTCCTTAAGTACAAAAAAAAAAGTATTTTGTTTGTTATTTGTATAGCCACTCTAGCTCTTATCTGGTTATTTTTTGCTTGGTATATCTTTTTCCATTCTTTCATTATGAGCCATTTTGTATTTTTAAATCTAAGGTGTCTCTTATAAAGAGAATAGTTAGATCATATTTTTAAATTCATTCTGGCAATTTCCACGTTTTGATAGAAATGTTTAGTCCATATACCTTTAATGTAACTATTGATAATGTAGGACTTATGTTTACCACTTTATTATTTGTCTTCTGTGTGTCTTATGTCTTTTTTGTTTCCCTATTCTTCCATTACTGCCTTCTTTTAAATAATTTCTAGTACACCATTTTAATTCCCTTGTTTCTTTACTATATTCTTAAAGTTATTTTCTTAGTGGTTTCCCTGGAGATTACAATTAGCATCTTAACTTAAAACAACCTAGTTTGTATTAATGCCTAATTAATTTCAATAGTATACAAAAACTTTGCCCCAGTAAACACTTCCATTCCTTTCCTCTTCCTTTGTGCTATTATTTATCATGCAAATTACATCTCTATACAATATAAGCCTATCAAAAGTTTAATAATCATTGTTTGATGCATTGTCTCTTAAATTATATAGAAGGAAAGAGTTATAAACAAAAGTACATTTATACAGTCTTTTATAATTCCCATATATATTCTTTATTTCTTCCTATGGATTCCAGTTACTATCTAGTATCCTTTCATTTCAGCCTGAAGGATTCTTTTTATTATTTCTTGTAAAACATGTCTGCTTGGGACAAATTCAGTTGTTTATCTGGGGATGTCTTAATTTCTCCTTCATTTTCTGAAGGATAATTTTGCTAGATATCAAAAATTCTTATCTGACAGGTTGTTTGGTTTTTTTACCTTTCAGCACTTTAAATATATCATCCCACCACCTTCTAGCCTCCATGGTTTAATTTGGGACATTAATCTTACTGAAGATCCCTTGCATGTGATGAGTTACTTTTTTCTTGATGCTTTCAAGAGATTGACTGTGATGTGTCTAGGTGTGATCTCTTTGAGCTTATCTTACTTGGAGTTCACTGAGCCTCTTGGATATGTAGATTAATGTTTTTCATCAAATTTGGAGCACACCGTCAATTCTGTGGAAAGCAATTCACAACTCTACCTTGGCCTTCACTTCCTGCTTTTGCAGAGCTTTAAGGTCAGGCAGGTCCTTCCTGGGCATGCACACTGCCCTGCACATGTGCAAGGACTTTTAGGTCTTCAGTAATACGCTGTAGCTTTTCAAAGCTCTCTATAGACATCTTCATGAGTTTTTTCCTTTTTCAGGTTTTTGGTCAGCTTCTTGTTAACCTCAACTGGTATGACTGCCTTAGATAGCTATGATGTTAAACAAACAATTTTTGCTGATTCTTTTCAACTAACACCTTGGGGATAGAGTTGTTCACACAGAGCTGGTCAAGTTAAGACAAGCCCTGAGGATGGGGCCTTTCCAGAGAGTGAGATTCAAAGAGTGACAGTTCTCTGGGGCTGGGGCTTTTGGGGGAGCTACAAACCCTATCTACCCCCAATCTGCAAACCCAAATCTGCTAGTCTGCTGGATCTCAGAGATAGATAGTATAGTTGCAAGGCTGTTGTTGTTCAAGGCTACCACAGATGTGGAGAGAGCATAAGGAAATTGGTCCAGTTAAAATGCTGCCTTATTCCTATCAAGATTCAGCTGTTCTTGAATAAACACTCCTTGGATTGCTGCGATCCTTTGCTTAGTTTCTAGAGTTCTGAAAAAGGTGATTTGGGGCAATTTTTGCCAGTATTCTCTTTGCTTATATGGAGTAGTGGATTTTTAGAGGTCGTTATTCTGCCATTCCAGAAGCACTTCCCCAGATGAGGAAATAAAGGTTCAGGTAGGTTAAGTAGTTGCCCAAGGACCCAGAGCCAAGCAGCACCAAAGCCAGGATTTCAAATCCAAGGTTCTGTTTTACACTCAACTGCCTCTCCCTACAACAGTTTTCTGGAACATCTCATAAGAGAATAAGCAGTGGTTACAAAACCTCCATCATGTACATACTTATTTAGACAACATTTTTAACAAAGCCCTGTCACATGAATCTCCATTCCTGAACTCTGAACTTTGTACCAATTAAGCAGTATCATCTGACCCACCAATATCATCTTCTATAAAATGTATTTCTGCCACAGGCATTTTATTTCCCTCTCACTCTAGTTTGACTCTTACTCAGCTGAAGCTCTATGCCAGCATCTCCTTAGCACTTATGATGAAGGTTTATGTTGGCAAGACTTATTTTCAGGATGAAATTGAGTACCAGAGTCAAATATAAGGCCCTTACCCAAGCAGAATAAACAGTGTGCTACCCCAGGGCTATTAGGCACAATACCTAAACTTTCTATAAATTTTTCAGTAACAAGTGAGCAGCAGGTAAGCGTCAGTTCTCCATGCTTGCCAATTAATAGCTGAAGAAGAAGAGATACCCAGGGTCTGGAAGAACTGAACAAAATTATGTTCAAATTCCTCTTGAACGAGAAGTGTGCTTAAAACATCCTACATTCTTGAGCACTGACCTGTAATAAAAGTAATGTAAAAGGTAAATCTTTTACCAGGGTGCCCAGCTGCACTATTTATTACAAAACCTGAAGTGTTGGAATGGAGAGTCATTTGCTGCAGTGGTATCAATATTACAGCTCTTGACATCTCTCTTTATGGGCTCAGTTGACCTGAAATAAGAAAACCATTTCACATACTAACAGGGCATTTTTCGATGATCCACTTTGACCTTTGCCTCTAGGCTTAGCAATAAGAGTGATAAGATGACATTTTTAATAGAACAAAACCCAAAGAATTTAAGCTTAAGGGAACCTAAATCCAACAATGCAGTAGCCATGAACATTTAACTAGTTAATACCTATCTCTTTCTGCAGGGATTTTCGTCCCTGCCTGCACACTAAAATCACCTGGGAGCTTAAATAAAAGTCTTCAAACCAATTAAATCTGAATCCCCACAGGGAGGGACCCAGCCATTAGTATTTTTGAAATGTTCTCCAGTTGATTCTAATGTGAGAACCACTATGTAAAGATATTAAGGACACACACACCAGAACTAGCGTTGGCAGATTTCACAAATAAACAAACAGTATAAGACATCTAGTTAAATCTAAATTTCAGATAAACAAAGAATTTTTAAAAATATAAGTGTGTCCCATGCACTATTTTGGACATACTGATATAATTATTTGCTGTTCCTCTGAAATTCAAATTTAAATGGATGTCCTGTATTTTATCTGTAAAACCTACACAGGACAAAACTGAAAATTAAACAGTAGGGGCACAAATAAAGCTCCATCAACAGAGAAATTTCACTGGTTAGTTTCTTATCAAAAAAAATCACCTGGAACATAACAAAAAGAAAGTCGTGCCAGGCCAAAGCCATCCTGAGGGAGAGTTTTCAAGTCCTGGAGGAGGAGGGAGGGCCACAGGAATGTTGCAGGCAGGCTTCCTTAGTGTCTCTGTCAGTTTGCTACGGCTGCCATAACAAAACACCACAGACTGGGTGGCTTAAACAAAAGAAATTATTTTCTCACAATTCTGGAAGCCAGAGGTCCATGATCAAGGTGTTGGCAGGTTTGGTTTCTCCTGAGGCCTCTCTCCTTGTCTTGGCTTGGCCTTTTTTGCTGTCCTCACGGAGTCTTTTGCCTGTGTGCATGCATCCCTGGCGTCTCTTTGTCCACATTTCCTCCTATAAGGACACCAGTCATATTGGACTAGGCCCCACCCGCGTGACCTCATTTTACCTTAATTACCTCTTTAAAGGCTTTATCTCCAAAAACAGTCACATTCTGAGGTAGTGTGGGCTTGGATTAACAAGTGATTTTTCGGGAGACACAATTCAGCCCATAACAGTGCCCCTCACTGGACTGCAGGCCTGTGGGAAGCTGTGGGGTGGCATGGTCTGATGTCCTCTTCCCAGTGCCACCCTAGACCAGGAGAGTGACTGTGCCCCTGAGCTACCAGGAAAATGGAAAGGGGAGTTCCTGAGGGAAGTGACAGAAATGAGGGTCAGGAGGGCAGAAGAGGATCCACTCTTTTCTGGGAAGAAAGGGGTTAAGAGTGATGCCCTCAGATGGGAAGAGGATTAGAGGCAGGGAAGGGGACCATGTTAAACCAAGAGGGATTGTATGCAGAAGAAAGGAATATGAACACACTACCCACTCTTCCGGAGCTTGGGGGCACTAGGAAAGGGAGTAGAAATCATGATTTCTAGAGCCAAGGGGAAAACCGTAGAAACTGACCCCTAGCAACACTGCTGCCTGTTTCCTCTGTCCCTTTTAGGGGGGAAAATTGCCTCAAGCGTTAATGACGCTTTGCACAGGACACAGAGAGGGGCTTGCCCGGTCGTCATTTTATTGAATTCTCCGGCTTGGTCAGCCTTTAAGAACACAGTTCATTGTCTCCAAGCAGCTGACCTGGGTTTTACTGCTCTCGGGCATGAATATGCATGGTAAGGAGCCCCAGATGTGCCGAGGCTGCTGGCAGGTTTTCAGGACTTGAAGGCTTACAAGCACACGCGCCGGTCTGCTCGGGTTTTAGGCGGTGCCAACGGAAAGAACAGCCAAGAAGTTTCCCTCCCGGGGGTTGTTCCTGCGAGTCCATCCCTGCTGGATGCGTGGGCTACACCTGGCAGGGAGGGCTCGGGCGGGTGCAGAAGGGCCTGGGGGAGGACGGAATCTTGCCCTAGGGTTTTGGATGGGGGTTAAAGCACAGCACTCTGCTATTTTCTCACGTTCCACGTTTGCAAAGAGCTCGGCGGGGAACCAGCTAACAGTGCAAGGGGGAAATCCAGCCACAAAACCACTGAACTTTTCCAGGGTGGTGAGCCGCTGAGTTTCTTGTGCCCCAGCTTCTGGCGCCTTTGTCCCCGGGCCCACCGCGCGCTCTGGGCGGAAGGTCGCCGGCGAGAGCGGGCCCCGGGGGCTCACCCACCCCGAGATTGGCTGCCTGGCCCAAGGCTAAGTCCCGCCGCGGCCACTCTCTGCCATTCCGACGTGAGTGAAGGCTCCTTAATAAGAGTGTAAATAAAAACCGGGCTGAGAAATGAGTTTTCCATGCCAGCAATCACCGGCCGAACCTCGGCTGTAAATAGTCTGGCGGAGCCGCGCAGATGGAGTCCCCGCACCTGGGGGATCGGGCCATCTCTGAGCAGCGCCGGGGCCACAGCTGGGCGCAGCCCAGACGCCAGTCCTCCGGGAGGCCGCGCGCCGGGCCCGGATTCTGCAACCACAGATAACGCGCCGCCCGGCGGGCCCCCCTCCCCTCCCCCGCACTGGAATCATCCTAGCCTGCTGTGTCCTCGGGAGGGACGGACCGCCAGGCCCCCTAATTTATGGTCATTGGTGTAATAGCTCTAACGTGATTTATCTGACCGCAGAGGAGATGGCAAACGCATGGAGATGAATGATTGGCCGGGCAGGCTTTGTGCATTTCTGATTGGCCTTATTAATTTCGAGCAGAGCTGGGCAGCAGCCTCTTGACTGAGACAAGGAAGTCAACTTGGCAGCAGCCTCTACACAGAGCCAGTTGGGGCCTGGCAAAGGTTTAGCTTTGGCACAAACTGAAGGAATAATGTATTGCTTAAAAATTCGGGGAGTTTGACAGAATGTGCTAGGATACTGATTAAAGCAGATTTAGTTGGAGGGAGGGTAAGGATCTTTTGATTTGACAAATTCCTCCCCCCCCCCTTTGTGTTTGTATAGGCCTTGGGGGTAGGAGGGAGAGCAGGAAGAAGATTTTTTTGTTTTTTATTTTTAATGTTTGAGTGAGGGGCAGGGGGATGCAACACTTACTGCTTAGAAGGGAAGGAATTTGGGGGAATCATGGGGCAAAAAAGTATCCAGAACATCCTTCTAAAAATGTTATATTTCACAATCATTTGTGTGGGGAAAAGATTTCTTGCCTTTTGAGTTCTCTTCAGACATCACAACTAGTATTTATGGTATATATAAATTACTGGATAAGCAGACCAACATACCACACTTTCACAAGGTCATTACTCTGTGTCACTGTAGTAACTGTCATTTAAATGTCACCCTTTAAGCTGTGACAAAGCGAGAGAGAGGCATGGACATATATACACTACCAAACGTAAGGTAGATAGCTAGTGGGAAGCAGCCGCAGAGCACAGGGAGATCGGTGATCAGCTCGGTGCTTTGTGACCCACTGGAGGGGTGGGATAGGGAGGGTGGGAGGGAGGGAGATGCAAGAGGGAAGGGATATGGGAACAGATGTATATGTATAACTGATTCACTTTGTTATAAAGCAGAAACTAACACACCATTGTAAAGCAATTATACTCTAATAAAGTTGTAAAAAATAAAATAAAATAAATAAATGTCACCCTTGAGTGATGCAACTTAGCCCCTTGAATAAAAGGGACTAAATAAGAATATTGGGGGAGTTACAATATTTAGTGGAAACTATTTCCATATGAATGAATTACAAATTCAGTAGGGGTGAATATGCAACTTAAATGTACACGTATTCATTTACTGTATTTATTTGTGCGTGTAGGACTCAAATGTAGACACACAGCACTAGGCAACCCCCAGATACAATCCTGAACACCCTGTTCCTCAGGGGAACCAGAGCAAAGCCCGAGTGAGAGCAAGAGAACGTGACTGCTTGGGGAGGGGGCAGGTTGGTGTCACACGTGCAGCGGCACAATCACTTCTTTCATTTATAGCTCTAACCAGAAAAATAGACCGCAAGCAGCTGAGTACCAATTTCTTTTGCTGCCTGAACCGATGAGTGGTTGCCTTAAATGTCATTGAGCTGGAAGGCTGTGCATTTCATTCCCTGCCAGGTTACAGGAAGCTTTGAAGCAGGTCGAGAAGGTGCCCAGTAATTGTCCTGCCACCTATCAAGGTGGGCAAGTGCAATCCTGCCAGGTAGAATTGGCCCAGTGGGGGATGAGAGCTGCCTGTCATCACTGACGAATCTCATCAAATGCTGCTTGAGTAGAAATGAAGGTGGCCCGTTTAGTCCTGTGACAAGAGCCAAGTGGAGCAGAAGGTAAGGGTTACCTTCCAGAACAACAAAAATGGATTTGGAGGTTAGGAGCGGGGATTTGTTTGGGACACAGGCCATAGAATGTGCACGCGACACACAGGTCCTGTGTCCAGCTCCCTAAATGTCTAACACATGAAATAAGTCCAGTTAACAGAGGTATGAAGGAGTGCTGTGGTGAATCAGAGATTAAGAGTCTAGAAGGGGGGCTTCCCTGGTGGCGCAGTGGTTGAGAGTCCGCCTGCCGATGCAGGGGACGCGGATTCGTGCCCCGGTCCGGGAGGGTCCCACATGCCGCGGAGCGGCTGGGCCCGTGAGCCATGGCCGCTGAGCCTGCGCGTCCGGAGCCTGTGCCCCGCAACGGGAGAGGCCACAACAGTGAGAGGCCCGCGTACCGCAAAAAGAAAAAGAGTCTAGAAGGGTCAGGGAAGGTTTTCCATGTTGACCACTGCACTGGGCCTTGAAGGATGAGTAGGAGTTGGTCCAGGATAGAGGGTGAAGGTCATGCCGGCCACAGGCGGATCATGGAGCATAAAGGAAAGGAGGCAAAGAACAATCCTGTTTAGTGCCTGATGAGGATCCTGTGTGTACAAGTTCAAGCTGCATCTCACCTCTTTGTGAAACTAAACGTTTAAAAGATGCCAGAAATTTCACCCTCTAATAAAGATTAGCAGTCAGGTGTCTCCTAACTTTCTCAAGACCATAACGGAAAACCATGTATGTTTCTTTAAGCACATCTAGCCGTAATGACTGCAAGCAAACCAAAACCACAAAAGAGAACTAAACTCTGAACTCCGAGTATTAACTGTTTTTAGCTTAAAATAATCCTTCTCCACTAATTTGACATGTGGCCCAGAGACAAATACTAAGTGCTGTCTCTCCAGCTTTCCAACTGAACTCTGGTCTCTAAGGACAGACAGGCTGGCAGCGAAGCAGCGGCATTCCCTCCACCCACACAAAGGTCTGGCTTTGCCCCTCCACCTTTCCCCACTGGGCTGCTCTCTGGACACTGCAGGAAACTCATCTGTCATCACAACAAAAATCAGCTCCGTTCGTTTGCCTTCTTTTGTTCGCTGGGAAGCTCCCTCCTAGGCCACTCCGTAGACGCTTCTCTTTCTTCCTCAGCCTCCCAGCCTCCTCCTCCCTCTGACCTGCTCGTTGTCAAAGATCAGAATTACGACTGCGGAACTGACTGCTGCCCTCAGTTAAAGAAAAGAGGAAAGCACCTCCTTTGTCTTACTTCAGTCCACCTCACAGGCTGTGTCTCGTATCAGCTCTAGTTTTCTCTCTAAAGATGTAGTGGTACTAATCTTGTCTCAGAGAATACACATTGCCTTAGTTGTGGGTCCTGGGCCATCACGAACAGCATTCCCAAGTCCTCTATTCTCATATGCAGCCTATTTCCTATCTTACCTGAAAGTAGCTCCTTCCCTTTTTGGCTGTATTGTTTCAATACTTCCCTGTGATTTGGATTTGAGCTTTTTCAGAGGCTTCCTTGAAGGAATCACAGTGCCTGTGTATCAAGGTCAGGAGCCTGTATAGCCCAGGGGCTTGCCAACGGGCCTTGCACTTGTGAACAGCAGTTCTGGGTGACTGACAGGCCTTGGGGTTTTATTTATTCATTTTGCAAACTTTACAGAAGCCCCTTCACTTCTCTTAGGGGATGTGGAGAGGAGGAGTAAGAAGCCTCTGGTCTCGGGCCGCAGACCTTAAGTGTGTAACGCTCACATGAGAGAGTACAATGGGAGAGGTATGAAGAGAGCTGTGGAAAATCAGAGAACGCATTTAAGCATCTGCAAGGAAGCGAACCTCTCCCACATGAGTTGATCATGGCACTGGGTCCGGAAGGATAAAGAGGAATCAAGGGGAGAAGGGGTGGAAGGTCACGCCAGCCACGGGTGGAAAACAAAGCTTAAGTGAGAGGAGGAAAAGTAGGACAGGTGAAGAGAAGAGGCAGGGAGGCATCTATGGGGTCGATTAGAAAAGAGAATAAACAAAGGGAAAGCGGGACATGGACAGGAGTGAAAAGGGGGACCAGTAATTGTCTCCACTACTACTTAGCTGCACCCATGCCTTGAATAGCCAGGCGCACTCCCACGGCAGACACTGTCATGACTACACTATATCCATTTCACCAAAAGATGTTGAAGCTTCAGGAAACGAGTGACTTAGAATGGTCACAATATGTTACTAAGAGCATAAGGCAGATATAGAAAAAGGACAAAAAGACCCAGGCATTAATAAGTTGCGAAGAAAATACACTGAAATGGTATTAGCTCTGGGTGGTAGGATTATGAATTATTTTAATTTTCTTCTTTTTACTTATCTGGATTTTCTATCCTATGGTGAGCGTGAATACTACTTCATAGGCTACTAATTGAGTAATCTTTAATAAAACATTTCCTGATAAAAGGGTTCCTAAAGTTTATTTAACTTCACGATAATGGTATCTGACCCTTAAATAGAAAAGCAAAGGTAAAAAACTAGGACTATCTCATTCAGTGTGCAGGCTTTGTACAGATAATTTGGGTCATGTCTCATTTATACGTATGTAAATAGTGCAGCCACCACCATCTCCCTCAACACACAAGGGCAGAGACAAACCTACAGCCGTCTTAGTATCCCCCGCCCCTAAGGCAGCACCTCGCATAAGCAGATGCACATTTAATAAATGTTGTTTAACGAAGGATTCCTAGACCTTCTGACCTTAAAACCAGGACTCTTTCCACTACAAGAGGGATTCTCATACTTCAGCATGCATCACAATTATCTGGAAGGCTTGTTAAGACACAGAATGCTGGGCCCCACCCCCAGAACTTCAAATTTTATAGGTCTGGGGTAGACCTGAGAATATGCATTTCTAACAGGTTCCCAGGAGATGCTGATGCTGTTGATCTGGGACCAGACTTGGAGAACCACTGCTCTTTCATACTGTCTGCAGGTGGAAGGATCCTAAGGGCTACCTGCAGTCACACATACTGTCACAACCATGGCTTAAAAGAATGCTCCAAGAGATACCACGAAGGGTCACAGCTAAAATAGCTGGCAGAGAGCTGAAATGACCAAGAATGCTTCTAATTCAACAGCTTATTTATTACATTTTGTCCAGTACTAGGACTCAATGTTTGGTATCTTCAAAGATCATGGAGTTTGGTCACGGAGTCCAGAATAGCACACAGGAAATGGAAAATAATGATACGTACCGTTGGATGACAAAATGTGTGGTACTGAGAAGTTCTGTGAGAGAGAAGGGAGGGACCAATGTCAACTAGACTTTCAGGCAAAGCTTTACTGAAAATCTAGTTTGAAACCTTGGAGGATGCTATTTAGGGTGTTTATTGCTGTATAGCAATCACCCCGAAACTTAGTAGCTTAAAACTACTATCGAGGGACTTCCCTGGCGGTCCAGTGGTTAAGACTTTGCCTTCCAATGCAGGGGGTGCGGGTTCGATCCCTGGTTGGGGAGCTAAGATCCCACATGCATCGGGGCCAAAAAACCAAAACATAAAACAGAAGCAATATTGTAACAAATTCAATAAAGACTTTAAAAATGGTCCAGATCAAAAAATCTTAAAAAAAAAAAAAAACCAACAAAAACTATTATCATTATCTCATGGTTCTGTAGGCTGACTGTACTCAACTAGGTGGTCCTGCCTGGGACCTTTCGAGTAGTAACGGTCAGAGAGTAGCTGGCACTGAGCTTGCCTCAAGGCTCAGCTGGGCTGATTGTCTAATGTGGCTTCTTCACTCCCATGCTGATGGCTCAGCCTCCTCCATGTGGCTTGTTTGCCTGGACTTATTAACAGCAGTTCAGGGCTCCAAGAGATAGGAGACCGCCTGTCCTCTCTTAAAGAGTAGCCCAGCATTGGCAGAGTGTCACTTCTGCCACAGTCTATTGGTGAAATTAGTCACAGTCCAGCCCAGGTTCAAGGGGGCAGAGGAATCTCTCTCAGTGGGGGAGTGGCATGTGCACAGAGAAGAAACTGATGGCAGCCATCTCTGGAGACAAGCTACCACAGATGGGCAGGCAGAGCAGACAACTTAGAGCATGAAGATCCAAGAACCAGATGGGGGCCAGGAGGAGATCTGAAAGCTTGTATACAAGAAAATCAAAGGAGCTGAAAAGTGAAGTGAAGCGTCTGGGTCAGATCTGATAAACAATGGGGGAAATCACTGTAAGTTCTTAGCAAAGTGGCTTTCACTCACTCAACACACCCACGTGCATTGTTCGCCTGCTGGCATCAGGGTGGAGTGGTGTACATACAAACATACACAAGGCAGGCACAGGCCAGCCGCCACAGATCAGAGTTTAGTGGGAGACGCACATGAGTGAGCAGGCACTTACAGTTCGGTGTGATGACTGCTAACAAAGGGGAAAGTGTGGGGTATTATGAGAGCATCTAACTCAGATAAGGAAGCAGGAGGGGAGAAGAGGGTTAGCTCAATTTTTTTTTTTTCTTTTCTTTTTTTTCTTTAAAGATCCCTCTAACAAAAGTTCCTGGGCAAGATTGGAGGAGGGAAAGACAGAAGCCAAGGAGACCAGTTAGAGCACTGTAGCTAGACAGGTGATTAGAATTAGACACTGTAAATCTCCATCTCTACTGAAGGAAGATGCAGCCCTGATAGGGAGTATGCCTAGAGCATGATGGGTGTTAAAGTTGTCACATCTTCCCTTTTAAAGATTTGGTCCCACCCAATATATAAAGTCATCTGATAAAACTTGTAAAATGACAACAGGTGGCTGGAAAGCACCCAAGGCATTACTGGGCACACCTGGGAGATCACATCAAAGGCAGCTGTGTGGAGTGTTCCTTCTCATGCCCCAGAAGCACCTCCCAGATTCCAAAGAAAGAGCTTATTGTACTCTCAGAGGCACACGGAGTCACTGAGTAACCTTTCGGGGAGGAATTTTGATTTTTCTGTTCTTGTCTACATTAGATAAGCTCGTGTCTTTAGGACAACACCTGCAGTAAGTTGCTTATAGGCTGTTCCAAGGAAAACAGGACTGCTGATCGTAATTCCAGAGAAATCGTTTTCTACCAGAAACGGGCCTCCACTTGGTCCTCCGAGTGATGGCGCTGGGCCCAGCACTGCTTCCTACATCTAGTGTACCACCAAATGCACAGGGGAGGATCAATGAATATTTGACTAGCTAGGATGTATCAAATTTTTACAGATCACAGATGGCAATGGGGTGAGGTACACACAAAGTACTTAACTCTGTATCCTAAACTCTATGTCAGGAGCTCTAAGTGTGCAGTTAACTATTTAGAGAAATGGAGGAGGTTCTACTATACTACCGAGGGCACAGGAATAATAGTTACACTGAGCCCTGGTATAGAGTGCACTGGAATAACTTTGCTATGGAAAATGGTGACAGCTAAGTCAACAAGATGAGGTGGCATCTCCTGTTTGTCACTCTTCCCATTACTGTTTCGAGCCTCTTTTCAGGCATCTCTTTTCCTGTCTACTCCTTTTGTTCTTTGCTTGCTTTCAAGCAAAGAATCTTTCAAGCAAAGAATCTTGAAAGAATCTTTCAAGATTCTTCCCCAGAGACTATGTGGGTATGGAGGGGAAGGGAGGGAATTGGTAGGAATGTCCATTGTCCTCTCACTAGCCTGGGCTTCTGCTAGCTCCCACCAGAGTAGAAGAGGGGACCTGGAGAGAAGACCACTGGGGAGAAGAGAAGTGGAGGCAACACGAGGCCCGAGGCAATGTGGGGAAGAATCCCCCTGGCCCAAGGCAGGGCAGAGGATAAATACTGAGATAGGAAGCGAAGAGACCACTCTAAGCAGCAGTCAGCCAGCAAGCCGGCCAGCCTGGCCCTTTGCTGACTTTCCTCTCCCTTGCTTTTGCTTTGTCATTTCCCTGGTTATGGCACCTTACTTGGAAAGAGAGGAGGAGGAAATTTGGGTTCATCAATTTTAGATATTCAGTTGTTCACAGTTAAATGCTATATTAGTTTTCTACTGCTGCTGTAATATTACCACAAACTTAATGACTTAAAGCAACACAGATTTATGATCATATAATTCTGGAGGTCAGAAGTCTGCAATGGGTCTCACTGGGCTAAAATCGTGGTGTCGGCAGGACTTTCTGAAGGTTCTAGAAGAGACTACACTTCTTTGCCTTTTCCAGCTTCTAGAGGCAACCTGGGTCCCTATTATACTGTGACTGTATTGGGCTCACCAGGTAATCCAGGATAGTCTCCCTATTTTAAGGGCAGCTGATTAGCAACCTTAACTCCATCTGCAATCATAATTCTTCTTTGCTGTGTAACCTAACATATTCATAGGTTCTGGGGATTTAGGATGTGGACATCAGGGGGTGGGAGTGGGTGGGGTTGACCTCAAACACTGTATAACCTTACTGAAACTACACTGTTTCAAATTTTTCCTAGTACTCTTGAAAACCAAGAAGAACTCAACGTCAGTTGTTTGTTTTTCCTCTTATGGGTTTGCTGGAAACAGAAGTAACAATCCTAACCATCTGTCATTTAAACAAGGGAAGATTTATTGCTTTTGACTAAAAAAGACACTTGTCACAATAGCAATACTACACCCTTCTGCAAAGACAGAGCCCCTCTTGCAGGGGCTGCAGCATCCCATCAGCATGTCACCTGGCTCCACTCTCTTACCGGTGCTGCACAATGCTCTTTGCCCTGAAAGGCAGTCAAGAGGATATGACACTGTAACAAAGGGGCAACATACAGATCCACGTCCTGGGAGACCCAGCCATTTATTTGGATCAGTTTTATAGTTTCTATAGAATGGAAAGGCTATCATGCAAAATGACTCCTGGCCATTTATTTGTCGACTCAAGCAATGTGACACAGCTGCTAGCAAGCTTAAGAGGGGTGCTCTAGTCCCAGACAGGCTAGACTTCAATCAACAAGAAAAGACTTGGATTGGCTATGGTTTTTGACAATGTTGGTAGACATCACAATTAAGCAGGGGAGATAAAGAGGTAACATTACCAAAGAATAATTTTTTAAGAAAATAATACATTCTGCATGTTATCTTTTTCTGAGCCATTTCCTGAACATTCCTTTAAACTGGCAGTAGGACCATTTCCCTGATGACAAAAGGCCGTTCTTTAGCCGGTGAGGTACATGTACAATTTCAGGAGCGTAGAATGGTAATAGTGTGTGTGTGTGTGTGTGTGTGTGTGTGTGTGTGTGTGTCTGTGAGAGAGGAAGATTGAAATTATATAAGTGTATTAAGCATGCGAAAGAGACTTTAGACTACTTCAAGTAGCTACCATTTATAAACACTCCTTGTGTCAGGACTTTGTTGGGCACTTTAGGTATATTATCTGTGATCCTCAGAACGACCTTTCATTGTAGGTATTACAAATAGGTAACTGAGGATCAATAAGATTAAGAAATTCACCTGAGGCCACACAGCTGTTAAACAGCAGAGAGAGGAAATAACCCTCTGGCCCCCTGACCTAAAGCCCTCGCTCCCTCTTGCACAGAATAACTCACTGCTGGATCATCCACGCCTCTACGGTTAAGTGGTGGCAATGGAAATATGTATCGATAGAAGTTGCACTGCCAAGGCCCTGAAGTCACCAGGCTCTGTCCTCACCTCCTCAACCTACTAACTCCCCAGCAAGCACTGACTCCCCCAGTTTCCTGATTAGTGAGTTGCCTAGAGCCCCATGACGAGTCAGCAGGATGTAACTGTGAGTGTGCCTCTTGTTTCTGGTGCCACATCACTTCTCCCCAGAGGTCAGGGAAACAAGAAGAGGGAAGAAATGAAGAAACTGAGCAAAAAAAGGTGCGGGGGGAGACAAAATCAGCACATTCATTTGTGTAGGAATGAGTAGCTCAATTTTGCAGATCATTGAAAAAGTTAGACATGCTATTTGCCATGCAAAGACTAAAGAGCACTGCCCTGCCAAACTTGGAAACGGATTTTTCCATTATTTACTTGGCCTCATTATTAGACTGCATCCTCAGAGAAGATCTATCTTTTAACTCAAATTCAATATTTGACCAAACCAAACAACTAAAAATGTTAATGAAAACAAAGAAAACCAAAATCAACAAGAGCCTAAATATTAGGGAAAATTCCTTTTGTGAATTAAATTCACTTAGTAATAAATTCATTTTTAAGGTTAGATGGCTTCCTTTTCATTAAGGCTTTGCAAGCTTTTGATTTACAGAAAGATGTTATTGTTAATGGAGTCAACTTCCCTGAGAATTCAGCATCATTTTGAAAGCTGAGAGTGCATATGCATTCTAATATTATGCAGAAACCATCTCCCAGGCCCCACACAGTGCACACTGCCCAACTGTTGTTGGAACCAGTCCTGCAGAATAAGTGGTCTCTCTAACTTATCTTATCCCCATAGAAGCTAGTATCTTGGAGGAGTCACAGTGATACTCATTAATACTGGTTAAATAAAGAAATGTGTATTTATGTACACATATTCACTGACTCACAGAATTACACAAGCACATTTATTTTTCAAGGCAAAACAATTCAGGTAAAACTGCCCTCCTCTTTTCCCATACCCCTTCTTTCAAAAATTCTCTTCCTTTTAGGTTTTCTTCTTCAACACTGCTATTGACATTAATTTTAATTAGATTAGAATCCTCTACAAAATGCTGGGGAAGAGGAGACAAAAGATACATTTGACCTAGACTCCAAGCTTCACAGATGGTACATAACACGGAGAAGAGCCAGAACAGATTTTAGCACAGCCTTCTACACTATATTACATCCCTAAAGGATGGCCACTGTCTATTAGAAAAGAACATGAATGGCATGACTTGAGCATCAACTTCAGGGTCCTTACCAAAAATAGACTCAGGCAGCCTACAAAAATGCTTGAAATTTTAGCTAACTCCACAGGGTAAACACTGAAGGTTGCTATTGCAATTATCCAAGTAAAATTTTTGTGTTAACACTTTAGTATTATTCATGTTAATTATCTAGTCACTCTATAAGTCTTTGAAAAAAATAAGGTAGGCAAGTTCAGAGTTTGGATGACAGTAAAATGCAAGAAAAAGTCTGGAGCATATGGAGAGGCCTGGTGGCGTGGAGGAGGGGCTGCGGGAGTAGAGAGCCCTGATGAACAAAAAATCAGCAGGAGGGAACTGGACACCATGGGTAAAGATAGTGTCACCGAAAGGAAAGAGAATGATAAAGGAAATTAGCATTTAAAAAAAAATAATTACACACCAGGTAGGCCCTGTGTTCAGTACTTAGCATATATTAAAATATGAGATTCAAGATGAAAGATAATTTTTGTGCTTACTTACAGTCACTCAAGCTACATTCAAATATATTTTCTGTTGTTTTATTATGTGATTTAAAATTACAAAAAAAGGGGGTGGGGTAGAAAAGCAATGAGAATAGTACCTTTTCCCAGAGGAAAAATACCATTCCTCTAGGTCTAAGAACCTGTGAACTAGAGAGACAAATTTTCTGTCCCCCACATACACAATATACATGGTAGGGTAGACAGGCATAGGGTAATCACTACAAATACCCCCATTCAAAAAGGGAGAAAACACCATAGGCATGTGGCAGTCTCTCACCCACAGCAAATCAAACTGGGCACATGTTGCCAATTCCTTGATTAAGGTTCACTTCTATTGCCTGCGATGATTCTCCTCAGCTCTTGGCTCCATCCTCTGAGTTATTCTTCCTACTCCATAAAATATTCCTGCCTGTAGAAGTTCTAGGGTCTAAAAGCTTCTTTTCATTTTGAAGTCATCTCTGTTCCTTACAGTTCAAGCTGATAGTATTTCTACAATATAATTTTCTTAAAAGCTTTGTAAGTTTCCTATGAATCTTATTGATCCCATTAGGGTTTACTTCATTAGACAAAAGCCACATCAACAAATCTTGTCTACATGGGGCTCCCTGTAAGGCATCACCTTAAATTTTTCTAGGGCCTTAATAAAGGATTTCACAGTCTAATCCTAAGTTTCATCTTTACCCTGAGAACTTTTCATGATGGAGCTGTGAATTTGATTTTGTCCTGAGGCCTTTTTTTTACTTTGGGAATATTCTGCTGCAAGAGACTGGTCATCAGAAAAGGGTTTTCTTTTCTAACCCATCAAGTCCTGACTTTTATATATTTCCTCAAAATTTTGCTTGAAAACAGAATAATTTCTTCTCTAGCTCATCATTATCTGTATTTCATGATATCAGCTAAAAGAAACCAGTTGAAACTTTAAAACTTGAACAGCTTGAAAACTGTTCAGGCTTGCATCAGTTCATTAAGTATTATTTTCTATTTCTGCATTATCCTAAGCAGCAGTTTTATTAACAAGGGCTTTTCCTCCAACTTTAATAATTTTTCCCTCACTTTCCTTTAAGCCCTACTGACAACCTCAATATCCATCAGATTTCTGCTACTAATCTCTTCAAGGCCCTTCCAACATATGTGGGCAGCTCAGTTACAAAGCCACTGTCATGTGTTTTAGGTTTTGTTATAGTAATAGTAATACTCCATTTCCAGGTCCCAAAACCATTTCTGCTTATCTACTGCTATGTAACAAATTACCCCAAAACTTTGGCTTAAAACGACAACCACAATTTTATTATTCTCTCTCATGGTTCTGGGGCTTTACTAAACTTGCCTACATGGTTTTTGCTTAGGGTGTGTCCTAAGCTTGCAGCAGATGGTAGCTGGTACTGGAATCATCTGGGACTTGCTCATTCACATGCATGGTGCCTAGTTTGGGAAGACTTAAAATAGTTGGGGCAGGGCTTCCTTGGTGGCGCAGTGGTTGAGAGTCCCCCTGCCGATGCTGGGGATGCGGGCTCGTGCCCTGGTCCAGGAAGATCCCACATGCCGCGGAGCGGCTGGGCCCGTGAGCCATGGCCGCTGAGCCTGCACGTCCAGAGCCTGTGCTCCGCAACGGGAGAGGCCACAGCGGTGAGAGGCCCGCGTACTGCAAAAAAAAAAAAAAAAAAGCTGGGGCAGGCACAGCTGGGTTTCCTCAGATCTCTCTCCCTACATCTATGTGATCTCCCCATGGTCCTTTCAGAATGGAAACTTCAGGGTAGCTGTTCTATAAATGCCATTAGGGTCAAGAGAAGGGAACGCAGACTATCATCACAAATCTGAGTGATGATGGTCAAAAGCAGATCAGGGTCACATACATTCAAATGTATTAAATTATTCCAACATTTTATTCTCCAAGAAAGACCTATTTCTTTCCTCAATGAGTGAAAGGGGGGCGGGGTAAGGGTGGAACCAAATGTTCTATCAGGATAGCTAAGTTCTAAAGCAGGGGTCAGCAAACTGGCCTGCAGGCCAAATCTGGCCTATGGCCTGTTTTTAGTATTGCCCATGAGCTGAGGATGATTTTACATTTTTAAAGAGGAAGAAGAAGAAGGAGAAGAAGGAAGAGGAGGGGCAGAAAAAGAAGAAAGCAAAGGAGGAGAAACAGCAGCATATGCAATAAAGACCATATATGACCCACAAAGCCTAGAATATTTAATATCTGGCCCTTTACAGGAAATGTTTGTTGATCCCTACTCTAAAGCACTTTCAAATGTTTTCAGATGTTACTACAGATAAAACAGCAAACATATTGCTAGGATGCTTTTAACATATAGAGTTTCCTCACAAAAATAAAGTAGATAGTATAACAACACAAGATCTTGCCCAATTATCCCTTTTCTATTGTATATTCAATCCTGAATCTCCATATTCCCTCTCATTTTTCCTCTATCCACCTACCAACAGTCTTATCTCCTCATTAACAAGCAATCTTTCTTCCCCTACCACCTCCTTCAAGTTTTGTGTGTGCAATTTTCTTTTCCCCTTGTGTAACTTCTCTCCTCAAAAGACATAAATGTTTGTTATTCCTAAAGAACAGTCCAAAAGGCAACTATCGAATGGGAGAAAATATCTGCAGCTCATATTTCTGAAAAGGGGTTAATATCCAAAATATATAAAGAATTCATGTAGCTCATTAGCAAAAACAAACAATTTGATTAAAAAATGGGCAGAGGGGCTTCCCTGGTGGCGCAGTGGTTGAGAGTCCGCCTGCCAATGCAGGGGACACGGGTTCGTGCCCCGGTCCGGGAAGATCCCACATGCCGCGGAGAGGCTGGGCCCGTGAGCCATGGCCGCTGAGCCTGCGCTCCGCAACGGGAGGGGCCACAATAGTGAGAGGCCCGCGTACCGCAAAAAAAAAAAAAAAAGTGGGCAGAGGATCCAAATAGACATTTTTCCAAAGAAGACATACAGATGGCCAACAGGACATGAAAAAGTGCTCAACATCACTAATTATCAGGGAAACGCAAATCAAAACCATAATGAGATATTACCTCACACCTGTTAGAGTGGTTATTATCAAAAAGATAAGAAATAAGTGTTGGCGAAGATGTAGAGAAAATGAAATCATTGTGCACTGTTCGTGGGAATGTAAACAGATGCAGCCACTACGGAAAACAGTATAGAAAAATTAAAAATAGAGCTACCAATTCCAGCAATTCCACTTCTGGGTATTTATCTGAAAGAAATGAGAACATTTACTCAAAAAGATAATAGGAACCCCCATGTTCACTGCAGCATTATTTACAATAGCCAAGATATGGAAACTACCTAAGTCTTCATCAATGGATGAATGGATAAAGAAAATGTGGTATATATAAATACAATGGAATATTATGCAGCCATAAAAAAGAATGAAATCTTGCCATCTGTGACAAAATGGATGGAACTTCAGGGCATTATCCTAAGTGAAATAAGAGAAAAAGAAATACCATATGATCTTACATATATGTGGAATCTAAAAAATAAAATCAAATAACTGAATTCAGTTACTCTGGTGGTTGCCAGAGGCAAGGGGTGGGGTGTAGACAAAACGGGTTGAAGGTGGTCAAAAGGTACAGACGTCCAGTTATAAAATAATTAAGTCATGCGGATGTAATGTACAGCACTGTGATTAAAGTTAACAATACTGTATGTTATTATTTGACAGTTGCTAAGAGCACAGATCTTAAAAGTTCTCATCACAAGAAAAAAAATGTAACTATGTGAGGTGATGGATGTTCACTAGACTTATTGTGGTGATCATTCTGCAATATAAACATATACCAAATCATTGTTGTACACATCAAACTAATATAAAATTATATGTCAATTATATCTCAATTAAAAAAAAAAGAACAGGCACACGGGCTTCTCTAGTTACAGCATGAGGGCTTAGTTGTGGTATGTGGGATCTTAGTTCCCTGACCAGGGATCAAACCCGGGCCCCCTGCGTTGGGAGTGCTGTGTCTTAACCACTGGACCACCAGGGAAGTCCCAGGAATCTTAATACATTTTTGTTCAAGTTCAAAGTGGTATGAAACACACATAATTGTAGTCTGTTACTCCACCAGAGAGCAATTAGAGATTATTCATTTATAACAGAAAACAGCGTTACAACTACACGTATGGATCTAAACTGCCAGTGTCTGTGGACACTTTTTAGTTCCTAGTTTACTTTTCTGTGACATTTGACACTATTTGGCCTTCTGAGAAACCTTGACCTTCATGATAACACACTCTCGATTACATCATAACGGAACTAACACTCTCAATTATATTTGAAACCCGGCTAAAGGCAAACGGAACGGTATATTTTCAAAAGAGTTGTTTGAGGTGGAATAAGAAGAAAGAGCTAGGAACTTACCCTGTAAAATCAACACAAGGCTCCTATCTTGGCTTTGTTTGTTCATAACCAAATCTGTACTGTTGGGCGTCAACGGTGCAGTTTAAAAGGATCCTATCCACAAATTTAGTGCCCAGAAGTCTGTGTAGGCACAATTCCATTACATGTGCACAGAACAGCGCTTTTAAAGAAAGATAACTGCAAAATGAAAATCTAACAACAAAAAATAACTCTCAACTTCAGATTAAAAAGCATACTCTATTCCATGTAAAACTAATATTTCTCTTAAACAAATTCAGAAAACACCTCAACGTATTACAGCAGATAATACAAGGCTAAAAGGTAAAGACAGCCAGAGTATCACTGAATATCAGCCACAATTGTAATGCTCATCTCCAAGACTCCAATTCCACTTTTAGAATGACTACTAGAGACAACAAACATCAGGACATCTAAATTACAAGATCTATTCTAAGTGTTCCGTACTTCCCTCCCCTCAGCTCTTTCACCCACTTTTTCTTCCGCCAGGTTTCAAAGGTAACCTAGGTCACTAATGCTTTTCTCACCTGCCCACATTTTGACTCTTAGGCACTCATGTTCTACCTTTTCTAAATGCATTGACGTTCGGGGCAGTGACTTAGCCATACAATTATTCTGCTTTCCCCATGGTGCCTAACAGCAATATCCTAACAAAAACACTTAGTGAATTGTGTTAGACAATCATTCAAGTGATTTTAATATTTTTGCCTGAATTATCTAGATATCAGTGGCACCAATGACTTTTTAGATTTTACGACAATGGTCATAATTGTCCTCTTGGGTATTACCGATCTGGCCTAATTCACTTTTGAAGGCGACTGTCCTATTTTCCTTTTGTTGCAGAAATTATAGAAGGAGTGTTCAGTGGGGGAAGTAGTACCTCTCCTGTCAGTTCCCCCCCACCCCCACTATGGAGGAGGTGAGATATGACATACGAGAGGGAGAAAGGATGGGTAGCCATGAAGAAATCCCAGCCTTCCTGGCACCTAGTTCCCATACACTGAAGAGCTTCTCTCTGCTGTCAGGCTCCTCTGGCAAAAATTCTTTGGGGCCACTCCACAGACACAATGTCTTGAGTACACCCTGGCCCACCTACCAAAATGCAACTGTTATGTTTAAACAGCTTATAAACAAAAGCTTTTGTATATAAGATTAACAATCAGGAATTCTGACTTTGGGGCATGAAGCAAAACTGCTTCCCAAGAATCTTCTCCAGGTGTCCCATATACAAAATTAACATCTACATTTCCAATAATTGAGGATGACATTTATTAAAATATTATTACCATAACTCAGCTTTCCTTTGGTCTGGTACTTATTGAGGACACCCAAACACTGCCTTATTCTTTCCCATTCGTGGCTTTTTGCTAATACAAATTACTTAAATGCTTGACAACTGATCAACAAAAAAGTCAATTGTGCCAAGTAAATGTCAAAAACATCAAGATTGGAAAGTTGCACTTTCGATAAGGCAAATTCATCTTGTAGGAAACTGTCAACAGTAAAAATGTTCAGTAGATAATTTTCATCGGTGTGTACAGCAATGTAAAAGTGAAATGCAAAAGTGAAAGGCTAATTTTTAATACTGGAGATTAGAGCAGAAATATAACTATGGTACTAAAAACAAGTTGGCTGAGGGCAGTATTTTCTCTTGTAATTTAGCTAACAAGAATAACATGTAGAAGTACCTTTATATCCAACAACTGAAAATGTTCCTACTATGTGGGCAGCATATAGTTCTGGATGAAATTTACTTTAAAAGCAGAAGATAAACTGTGAATACTTTATCTGTATACTTCAGCTTCCTATCTGCTGATCATTAAAGTTCAATAAATTACTGGCAGAATCTGTAATACTTTTGGGCACAAATTAACAACTGTTGATCCCCTATAAAATGTTAAAAAGTGTAGTGGGAAAGATGACCTGTCGGATGAGGATTAGCATGACTGGCTGAAGGGAGTATTTTGGAAAATGAAAATTATTATACTACAATTAGAATTCTATTAGTTTCTCCATAAATCAAGATTTGACGTAGCACCCAAAGATTTTCATCATTTAAAAGAATCGACACTTAATAAAGTCCTGAATTTTCTTTGATATCAAGAAAGCAAACTCCAAGAGCCAACTCTCAAATATTTTATACATTTTAAGATTCAACATAAGGTTCTATACTGTCCTTCCCACAATGAGACAGCTCCATCCAGATGAGATCAGATTGAGCAAGGTTCTCTCTCAAAGCTAAACCAAACCAAATCAAGGCATACTTATTAGATAACTTTTGAATTACGAAAGCATCAAACTCCTCCTGAAGGGGACAAAAAAGATTCGGTTGGCTTTAGTTTTTTCTCCTTATATGTGCCTTTTTCTTAGTAAAGAATTGCCTTAGTTTTTTTCAATTATGCATCAAAAATTAAACCACAGAATGTTTGTGATTACATCACAAAGCTAATTATTCTGCACAAATCAAAACCGGATCAGTTTTCTAAGAAAAGTACTAAAATTTACCACCAATTTCTCTCAGTGAAATTAAAATTTTAGAAATACAATCATCTTTTCCACCCAGACTTCAGGGTATTTAAAATATCGAGTAATTTCATTAGTTTCCAAACTACATTTTCTTTATAAAAATTGGATCTTCCTGCTTGGAGTAGTGGTCCCTCACAAATCAAAATGGGCAATCTTAGATTTTAAACTCAGAGTATCCAGAAACCACACTTCTAGCTCCTGCCTAGATCCTTTTCTCCCACACTGAAATGCGATGATATAAATGATTATAACATGAGAATCAAAAGCCAAAAAATCCCACCACACCGGCAGAATTTGAGCCCCCAAAGTTAAACTAAAAAGAAAGAAAAAAAAAGCACAGCACACTGTAAAGAGAATTTATTTGCCTCATACATTAAAAAATCTCAATAGTGCATTTAACTATAAATTCAATCTTCTTATTCAAGGAGTTGCAAACAAAGTTTAAACAGAAACTTTTAATTGCTTTGGGTTTACATTTTAAAAGCTCTCAGATTTACCGAGAGAACATATCAAAAAAAAAAAAAAACAGATTTGAACTGTTAAGGCATAAACTTTATAATTAATGGGTCTACTATTCCGCCCCTAATGCCAGTTCTGCACAAGATACCTCACACCACTCCGACGCACAGATAAAGAATGAAGTAAAATAGGTACAAACTAAATCTTGCATCAACTACTGAAAGAAGCGGTAAAATTATTTAGGGTGGAAAAGTTATGTGTCAATCTCTCTCACAATTTCATTCCTTCCTTTTCGAGCAAATAGCGAATCCAAAGACTTAGGTCTTCCCCAGCTTTACAAACGTCCCCGTTCACCCCTCTCCCCGCAGTCCCTTCCTCCTTCCGGGAAAATGTACAACTAACGGTTTCCGTGGTGGCCGGCCCTGCCGGGGCTCGGCGGGCTGCCCCCGCGCCCCGGAAAACAAAGGGGATTCCCAGCCATTGTCCTCCGCGGCGCTGAGCATCACCAGCACTAGCAAGGCAGTAGCTTGCGCAGTTATCTCCACAGCGGGCAATGTCACAACCCGACCAACAGCACAAACTACTACCTCAGCCAGGGCCATGGTGTCAGGGAGGCACCGGACCACGCTGAGGCGAGCGAAGCGACTCCGGCGCTCCTTCGTCCATCCTCAGCCGCCGACGTCGGCCCGGCGCCCCTGCCCTTCCCCGCCGCGCCCGCAGACCCCGCCCAGCGCCGAGCCGCTCGGCCGCACCAGGCGTGCCCCGGGAGCTCCGGGCATCACAGCGGCGCCGGCGCCCGGGGGAGGCCGGGCCGGCGTCCTCTACGTAACCGACAGCTCTGGAAAGAGAAAAGGTGCGGAGGGGTCCTAGCGGAGGCAGCCGCTCCCTCCGCCGCCCCGAGGGGACGCCGTCCCCCGGGCCACTCGAAAGCATGAAATGGGCGGCAAAAGCGCAGCAGACGCCTACGGGACCCGGACGGTCCCCGAGAGGCAGCAAGCAGCGCTCCCGCGCTTCGCCCGTCGCGCTCCCGCCACGTCTCTGGGCTGTGCCGCCCGCTCCCCTCCCTGCGGTGGGGGCTGGGCGGCGGCTGGGCCCCCACCGTTGCCGCGCTCCCCACACCCGCGTGAGGCCGGCTCTCCGCCCGGGAGAACGCCGGAGCGCTTCCCGCAGAGGCGACACCAACTCCGGCGCCGCAACCAGAAACCACGGCACAGCCCAGAAGTCCCCAGGCCACCGGCTCCCCAGCACCCTTCGGGGAAATCTCGTGCACCTCTGCAGGAGGCGAGAGTAAAACAAAAACCCCGTAAAACTGAAACCGGGCCAGGCGGCGGCATGGGTGGCAGTGGCAGCGGCAGCAGCCCGGCGAGCGCGGACACGCGCCGCGTCTCGCGCTCCGCTGCTCCAGTGAGTCCGGACGAACCATAGAGATCACTTAAGGAGGCTCGCGCGCTACTCCCCACCACGTGACCGCCCCGCCAGGCCGCCCCCCGCGCCGCCATCTTACATCCGGGACCGAGGCGGCGTCCCTTTTCCCGACTTGGCAAAACTTCGACGTGTCATTAGGAATCAGCCCCCAAAGGGGGGGACCCTGATTCCACGTCACCAAAGTGCTGAGGCCGTGGGCCATGCCCCCCAATCCGCTTTACGGGGCAAAGTGGAGCCCCTAACTTCTCTCGGTCTTTGCCCGCAAAGAAAATGGCGGCACTTACCGCCGTCTAAGTGGACACGTTGTCTTCTGGCCGGGGTTTAAAGTTTCTGGCACCTCCTTTCGCATCCGGCAAGGACACCGCCACATGCGCTCCACCCCGCGGCGTGGCCGCCGTGCTACATTACGCAGAAAACCGGCGGGAAAGCTGCTGCGCTGCTTACTTTAACGCGCAGGCTCATGGGACTTGTGGGTGGTGGTTTTTTTTTTTTTTTTTTTTTTTTTAAAGGCCAAGTTTGGGAAAAGGCCGACTGCCGTGAGCCCCATCTGCTTTGGGGCCAGGCAAGTTACTTTTTGTCTCTCATTTTGAGACTTTCTGTGAAGTTAACAAATCATTGTGAAGAAAAAGTAAGCAGGGGTTGCCAGTTAAGATACAGAACGTCTAGTTAAATTCAAATTTCAGATAAACGAATAGTTTTTTAGTATATGTATGTCCCATATACCCCCCAAAAAATTGTTTATTTGAACTTCAAATTTAACTGGCGTCCTATATTTTTATCTGCTAAATCTGGCAATACTGTTAGTCATCACGCTCCTGAAAATCCAGACCACATAACAAAAGTAAGGAATGGAGGAACTGAAGAGTGTGTTCAGATTTGGAACTGACTCTGCGTGGAGACTTTGATCCCTTCATGAAGGCCAGGGGGCTGAGGTCCAGACTCCAAACTACGCACAAGGGACATCCATGTGCTTTTTGGACAAGTACGTTTTCTCTTCCTTTAAACCAGCACAATCTAATTTTGATAACATCCTCTCAGCCAAAGAATCTCATGCAAATTAAAGATTACGTAACACTGGGTTTTCATTTCTATTCTATATAGTATTGGTGATGGGACACAATTTCTTGAACAAATTTTCAAATTAAAAAGCATCCTGCCTGACATGTTTCAAAACAAAATTTGTAATATGCAAATTAAGAAAATAAAATATACTTGGTTTATTTGGGGTTTTTTGGCTGTGCCACTTGGCTTGTGGGATCTTAGTTCCCTGACCAGGGATGGAACCCAGGCCCTTGGCCGTGAAAATACAGAGTGTAACCGCTGGACCTTCAGGGAATTCATTAAAATATACTTGGGTATGCCCACTAACTGACCGATCTCAATGTCATGCTTGTATGCATTTTAAAGCAACTGCTAAAGGCAGTTTGCCTGCGATATCCAATGTGAAGTACTTCCAATTAACAATATGTATTTTTGTATATATTGAACATACTTGCAATTAAGTGCCTTACTTGACAAAGTTGACAAAATTGACTGCTTCACAGTGATGCTTACCACAAAGTCTGTAGAAACTTCACTAATAGTTTCATTATGATTCACACCACCTTGTTCCCATAAGCAATGATTGGGTTGCCACGGCCGTCATCCCCCACTGCTCATTCACTGTACACTGGACCACATTATCCTCCACCATAGCAAATGTCATTTGTCATAATGGTCCACATATTCAAATGGTCATCAAACAGTTATTTGGTCTACAGTATACAGATATATTAGAGCAATAAAATTTCCAAATAAATTTAGTCATTAACTAATTGTATAAGATTCCTTTCCATAATTAACCTGTTTTTGACAGTGTTGACACCAATGTACTCATCATCCAGACACAATGTGCTGTTATCAACTCTTTCTTTTCCTCCACCCATAATATCCAGAATCTAATCATCCTTTCCTTTCCTAATGTGAGCATGCTCACCTTATCAATCGTTCACCATGACCTCACAGCAGAAAAATTGCAACAGCTTCCTACCTTAGCTCTCCCTACTCTATATTCCTTCCACTTACCGTGCTTATAACTGCAAGTTTATCTTCCTTAGTTTCATAATATATTCCTAAAAATAATCACTCCAAACTCCTGCCACCTCAATCTAAATTACTCTGCTTGGCTTTCAAGGAATTTCATGAACGGGCCTCAATCCCTTACCGTCAAGCTTGTTTCACACAACACATCGAAATGTACTCTCTCAGTTTCCTCATATCTCAGAGATATGCCTTGCTCGCATTATTTGTCTTTACCTGAAATACCCTCAAATATCCTTTGGACCCAACCAGCTATCAGCACCTGGAAGCCCCCAATGACTTCTGTCCATACAGCAAGGATACAGTTATGAATATACACATAGTAGGTTCTCAATATGCTGTGGTTGTCCAGTAAAAGGCAAAAAAACGATCTTTTTGTGAGAAGGTATGGGTTTTCTGACCATTTCTTGAATGACGTGGGCCAAAATTTTTGTTTCTTTGTTTTATGTAACATCCATCAGTTACCGTGTGCCCTGGGACAGTTCTTCACAACACTCCTTTTTAAAATCCCAATAAACAACTCTGTGAGTTAAACACTACTATGAACTCTATGTTACAGATGAGGAAGCCAAATCAGATTAATTAACCGAAGTTCACACATCTAGTAAGTAACAGTGCTGAAATTTGAATCTAGGAAGTCTAGCCCCAAACTCTGGGCTCTTAACCACTAAGCTATTGGTAATAATATAACCTCTTATAACAAACTACAAATCAGTAAGATGTTTTAAACTCTCTTGGACCAAATAAAAACCCAGTGCAGCTCTGGAGGTCCCAGTCATTAGACAAATCTTTTTTTCACAGTACTTCATAGTTCTCTGTTATGTTCAAGTGTTTTTGTCCCAATTCCTATTCATAGAAATAGTAATTGTCTAAAAAGCATTTTCAATTTACTTCAGCAAGGCTTGGATTTTAATGAAGTGTGGATCATTTTTGTAAAACGTGAATCTAGCATTGTGTAGAAAAAACTGCTTTTGAAATAAGAGATGCTTATTCAGGGACTTCAGCTATGTGACTCTGAGTAAGTGACTTGACCCACTAAACCTTGACTTCCCCTCCTCTGTAAAATGAATAAAATTAATACCTTCCTTGCAAGAACTGCTGTGAGAAGTAAAAGAAATAATATAGGCAAAGCCCTGGCCGACACATGCTAGGTCCTCCAGAAATGATGATAAAAATTAGAAGTTAGAAAAATTACTGTAACTACACTTGACTTCTGTAAATACTATGGAGGAATCTTTCAGTATCATACATTTATTCCACAAGCCAGGTTTTCAAGAAGGAAACTTTAAAACAAATTATTTGTCTTTGAGAGGAGGAGGGATGGTCTGTCATTGCTATAGGTAGGCAGTTTCAAAATTAGCCTCACTAAATCAAAAATAAATAGGAGGGCTTCCCTGGTGGTGCAGTGATTGAGAATCCGCCTGCCAATGCAGGGGACACAGGTTTGAGCCCTGGTCCAGGAAGATCCCACATGCCACAGAGCAATGAAGCCCGTGTGCCACAACTGCTGAGCCTGTGCTCTAGAGCCCACGAGACACAACTACTGAGCCCCCGTGCCACAACTACTGAAGCCTGCAGCCTAGAGCCCGTGCTCTGCAGCAAGAGAAGCCACCTCAATGAGAAGCCCACACACCGCAACAAAGAGTAGCCCCCGCTCTCCACAACTAGAGAAAGCCCGCACACAGCAACGAAGACCCAACACAGCCAAAAATAAATAAATAAAATAAATTAAAAAATAATAATAAACAAATAAATAGGAGTGCCCATAAAACAAGAGATAATTGAGAGTCTAATCCAGATGAGGATTATGTTCTTTACTTGACCTAAAATTTTAACAGTTATAAATCTTCTTTCTTTCTAAACTGCTATTTCATAATGTCCTTCTGACTGTATATTCTTTTCTTCATTTTATATATTAATAGTTTCAACAAAGGTCTCAAAAACACATCTCCATTATTACATTTTATGAAAGTTTTTCCAAGTTCATACAAATGTTTGAATCACTTATGAAGTCTTTAAACAGAGGCAATGACATGGGATGTCACTGAAGTGTTGAACCTCATGGGGATGAGGATGCAAACAAAGTATAGGAAAGAAAAAAAATGAATAATTTATCAGATCTGTAAGTAAATTCTCAAAGTGGTTATGACTTTAAGTTATACTGAGAAAACTAGTACTGCTGGAACATAATTAAAAGCCTAGAATCATGCTGAGTGGTAACTGTAAAGCAAATTAAGGATCTATGTAATCACAGCCATATCTATGCAGTTTTTGAGAAAAATCTATCCTAGGCCACAAAGAAAATTTGGGTTTGAAGCCAAGAGACTTTCGTGATTATAATACATAACTGATACATCTCAACAACATAAAAATTGCAAGGAGGAAGTGTAACAACAGCAGTATTACTTTCAAGAACTGTGTCGGGAACTAAAAAAGAATCTCACAAAATTAGATAAATATATCCAGTCTGACATAAACACCATATGGTAACTGCCTTAAGAGACAGGAGTTGTATGTTATGTGTTAAAATTATGACACAGAGGTAGTAAAAGCTGGAAAGCAAATGCAATTTGCACAGTTGGGTCTGAAGTCTAATATTTTATTTTTCTAGATAAAAAGAATAAGATTGCAATATTATAGCTTTGGAGTTTTTCTCTAGTAAAAGTTCATAGAAAGGAGCAGTTGGTATTATATTGCAATAGTTTCCCACAATGGTGGCATGGTTTAGCAGATCTTCCCTGGTGGCACTATTTATTGAATGTTTAAAATAAAATTTAATATAACCACATTTGCAGCAACTGAAAATGATCTCAAAATTCAAGGGTACAATAATTTTCTTTTTTTCTGAGGGGCTAGAATCAATCCCAGAGTGTGATTAAGAATGTTTCAACTGACCTCTGTATCATTACAAGCATCAACCATATGGATACCAAATACACCCAAGACAGACTTGAAGATGAGTACTATAACATTCCAGGTCTTCTATCAAAGAATACTGCTTTCAACAGAAAAACAGAAACAGCTGAAATACATGGGCAATATGCTGCTTCTAAGTCCTCCTTGAAAGTAGGCACCATGCAAATATTATAAATCAACGAATATTTAGATAACATAAATATAAAATAGTTCAAAGTATCTGCCTCCAAAAACAAATAAAAAGGCCTCCCCCAAAAAAGACAAAAACCCCAAAAACTCATGAATGAGTCTAAAGACTCCCTTTTAAGAAAAATGGTATGATCTATTTACATAAAAGACATGATTGTTCCAAGTTTAGCTGCTGAATTCATCATATTTATAGCAATCTCATTTTGTGAGCATCCTGGCTGCCGAATCTTGTAGATTCGGAAAGACAGTAGGAGCTATAGCCACATATTACTTTAACTTGTTCAGCTATTTTGAAATGGCAGGGGGACTCCACCTTTGTAAAAAAGCAACAGTGGCCAAAGTAGAAGGTATTTCCAGAGTCTCATTTAATAGAAAGGCAATTGGCAGTGGCTCTACCACTAATAGCTCTGTTTCTTCTGAACAAGATATAGGTGAAATTAGAAGAAAAGCTGGAAGAAAAGAGGCAGAGAATGAAAGAGAAATGAGAGGAGAAAAAGAGAAACTAGGGGAGTGTGTAAGAAAGGAAATAAGGTAAACATACAATTTAAAAAAGGAGAAAAGGGGAGAAAAATATATAGTTAAAGATCTCAATTAATAGTACAGTAATAAATTTATCAAACAACTACCCCAAGGATGTCATTACCAAATCAACTCAAAATTCAAACTATGTATTGTTTTCTCTAAAGAATAAGTGAGTAACTCATTATCATCTGTTTTAGAGATAAGAAAACAGAGGCTTTGAAAAGTTAACAGGCTTGAAACTAAGAGGCAGAGCCTCAGCTTCTCACTGCCTCACAATTCGTCAGGATTACTAAGAGTTGTTTATAGTCACAAAAGGATCACAACATGCTCCTTTAAAGAGAGCCAACACTGCTAGACATTCAAAATTACTAGATTTGTAAGAAACTGGTATTTATCTAAATCCTCTGAAATAGTTTTTATATAAGATAGACATTGTAACTTTCTTTCCCAATCTACAAAAACTCTTCATTCAAACTGAAAGCACTACTCTACTTAGCAGAGATTAAAAACAAATTTAATTCAAGTGATTTTGAAGCATTAAAAACTGCTTTCCCATAGTATATAAATTGGTAACATACCAGGCGGTATGAACTCCTGGTTCTTCTCACAAATGGTTAAAAAAAAAAAAAAGCAAAATTCACTCTAATAATGTAGATAAATACAACCCTGCAACACTAAGCATAGTAAAATGTGGTACTTTACACAAGATGAGCATATCTGCCCCAAAGGCCAAACCTGATAAGTAGAAATCTAAAGAACATATACTAGCCTGCTGGCAATGCTTTCATGAGACCATTTTTGTCTACATTTGTGGTAGTTTTCCATTAAAAAAAACAAAGTAATCAACAATATTCTTGGCCTGGACATAGATTAATTCTCCAGAGGCTTCTAAATCTCCATGATTAATTTCTATAGCAATCACAGGTACTGTGAATCACAAGAACTGTGCCTTGGCTAGCCAGATGTCACATCACCTACAGCAGACTCTTGAGGATTTGGTTGCTCGTCTGAATTATTCTACATTTGAGAAGAATATATTAGTCATTATATAATAACTACCCTGTCATTCATTAACACAGTGTAACAATGATAACCTCATTAATACTTTTGAGTTGACTCTTTGGCCCAATGGTTACCTAGGACTAGAGGTACCAAATTGTGATGATGAACAAAATACTCTAAGGTTACAATGAGAAAGGACAACCTAGTTATTGGCCTGCTACAGAATTAAATTAAGTGAATGTTATTCATCACAGTAAAATATATGTGCTGAATTGTTCATCTCTTCCTTCTGACACTACATATAATTTAAGGAATATAGCAAGAGATGAATAATAATCACACAGGGGAAAAATAGGTAAGAAACAACATAGCTGTTAATAAAATTTAAAATGAAAGCAAGTGAAAAGCGGGTCTCTCTAAGCCAGACTTTTATGCACCTAACAGGCTTCTCAGAAATGAATGTTACTCACAAAAGTATACAGTAAAACTAACAAAACTTAACACTAGTTTTTATAAAGAAATACTAAATAAGAAACTACAAAATGACCTTTTCCTTTTTGGCATTATAGGAAACTAAAAAGTAAGTTACTCAAGTTGAAAATTAGCTTGTTTCCTTTTTAGTTGAAAAAATAGCTAGAAAAGGACTTTAATCCAATTGTTGGCATATGCCAGTTGTCCAGCAATCCATGTAAGACAGGTACTGTCAGGGACAAAAGGTGATCACGTGAGGCTTAAAACTCATTGTATTTATAATATGTATCCCAAAGGACATTATTACCACAGTTTCAAGGATCAGTCATAGTCTCAAATGTGCTATAAAATGATCTTAGCTTTGGAAGCTTCCTTTTTGAATCTCCTAGCATCTACCAATAGTAATCTCACACAGCCCAGTTCTTCTAGTAACTAAAGAAGGCAATTCATACCAACAGGACAAGGTGTTAACCTCCCCAGGGATCAGGATATTTTAGAAAATGCAGCCTTGACTCAAGGGAATGAATTGCTAGTAGTGATTCCTGGGGGCGGCAGGAGATATTCTGGGAGGAAGAACCTGTCAAATTATACCACGAAGTGGGCAGCCCACTGGGATGATTACCATACTATATGGTATTTACAAATTCACCATATTTATGCCTTTTTTTTTTTCTGTAGGGCATGGTCCTAGTATTGAAAACTAATACAATGTTAGCTAAAACTACTCAGTTTATATAAATATATGCTGCATACCCTTGACTCACATCTAACTTTCACTGGAGAATAATTATTCTGATTGCAATTGATCTGTTATTTCTCAAGAACAGGCATATTTTTACTTCATGTAAATTCATGGCAATATTTTTAACGTGTTACTGAATTGGAACACTACCCTTCTTATTCAATTTCAACACTTTATCAGTGATATGCAGATTTTTCTAATTCCCAGTTTAACATATCCAATTACAGAAAATAAACTAAATGCACAGATTGAATTTTTTTTCACAACTTTCTTTAAGGAAATGCTGAAGATGGAATCTAGGAAATGCCATATTTTACCTTAATTTTAGGTGAAATTATAAAATAGAAATTCATTAATTAGTGTTAAGAAAAATAACATCCCCTCGAAAAAAAAGACCTTATCACATGTTTACAGATACTAGTGCAAATTAAATAAATACACAGCCTCAAAATTGTATCTAATTCATTACTCAATTCTAATATCCTCTTGTAGTTTTATACTTATTCTAGAGAAGCTGAAATTTATAAATTCTATTAAAATCAGAGGCCTTCCAGAACACTAAAATAATACTAAGACCATCGTAATTTCCTACGAATAATCATTTTTAAACATCTTTGAGTCTTCACATAAATAATTATGAAAATTTAACTCAGAAGAAAAATATAATATCATAATCCATTAAAGAAAAAATACAGTGAGCTAGGCCAGTCAGCTTTTTAAGAAATAATTAAGTTAGTGTATTCAAGAGCACTCTTCTTCTTCACTAAGATAGGAAAGTGAAACAAAATTAGCATTTTACTCCATGACAGAAAGTTTACTGTACTTCTAAATGCTTCACATCTCTAAAAATACACTTCTCATTGTTTTAGAATACACACATATTTTATATTTGTGGGTTAGCACAGTTATTTTCTTCTTGAGAATATGTTACAAAATGAAGCACTCAAATGAACAAAACCTCGCAGCAAAATTTTAGGAAATCTAAAATTATCTTGCCTGGGTCATATTTCAAAGACAGTGATCAATGTTGTTAGTCAGTGGGGGAAAAAAAAATCAGTAGAAATATAAAATAGTCTTTAAAATCCAGACAGCAAATATAAAAAGAGACAGAGTTAAGTGAAATCTGGGAAAGATATTTAAAGAAATGAGGTATGATGGAGTCATAGTGCTACAATTTATCTCAATATATTAAGTTTTAATAATAACCTATACTTCAAAGTTGCAATATCAGCAAATCATAAACTATCTGCTGCTGTGTTCTCATGACCTTTCTGGCCAGATGTTTAATAGTCACTAGTAAATACATTTAAAATAAGCATTAAGCTAACTGTATGATCATACGATAAGCATATCTGCCACTTAAGAAGGCAAATTATAAGTAAAAATGTAAGCAAACAATTTTGTATTAATAATAAATACAGTTTCAAGCATTTAACATTATCAATATTTTAAAAATTTAAATAATAAATGCAACTATTTTATACAGAACTGTACCATTTATTATACACACAAGTATATCAGTTCCCTTTGTTTACAAAGGCTGGTTATAGACAATATGGAATGTTACAGTACCATCTTGCATAAAATTTTAGTACAATTTTGTACTAGAAAAAGGGTGCAAAAACACCAGCCTAATAAATCTGACAAAATGAAATATATTTTTTCTTTTTAAAAAGTACATCATTAACACATACACCACAAACTGTACATAAGCTTACTTTTAAATCACCAACTGAAGATATGGTAGCAGGTATGTTGTAGTATTAACTATCTCTCCCATCAGTTTAATTTATTAAAGGCTTGCACTGCTACTCATTCAGGAACCTTTGTTGACATGTAAGCTTGTAATATGAATTACTTAACTCAGGTAAGTACAATTTAAAGGAGGCTAAACAACAGCTGCCAAGAATTATTTGTAGTAAGAAACGTCCTTCTCACAGAAAATTCACTGAGGAGCAAACATTTTTGTATATCATTCTTCTTAAAATTTATTGTAACTGGTCAAGATTCTCCATTTTGAACTTTGGATGCTGGTGGCTGCATGAAATCCTTAAAAGGAACTAGTGCCTCTTTAAGTGCAGAGCAGACTTCTGAAGATGAGCAGGTGATGCATTCTACTAAAGTTGGGTATAAGGCAATTACTTGTGCCCAGGTATTTCCATCAACTGTAATGCAAAAAGTATAAAACCTCAAAAAAGAGTGGATTGAAATGGCAGATTATCCAGTTAACATAAACACAATCCTTTAAACACAATGCAAAAAAAAAGAAATCCAAAATATGGAAATTCCACAAGCTTGTACCTGTTCTTTCTTTAAACTTTGGAAGACTTCCTGCAATATTTAATACAGTATGAGGGAAAAATATATGATCAGTGTGCAGAATCATCAATACCACCAAACTTGACAGAGTACATTTAAAATGATACTTCAATATGTGAAGGTCTTGGAAGCTAACAAAACAACTTAGAATAATTCAAACCTTTGTCATTTTCAGTTTAACAGCCAGAGAAGAAAGTGTACTTTTCAAGAACAATTAGAAAACAATTCAACTTTTTATGCAGTTATATGCTAAAAAAATATATATATATCTTAAATAATTTTCCTAATAATGTCCTCAATATTGATTTTAACTTCAAATGACCACACATAGATCCATTCTTCTCTTACACTGTTTGCTAATCTTTAATGTATCTGACTAGATTTAAGCTGTAGTGGGGAGGGACATTTCTGCCTTCTTCATCACTATTATGAACAGCTAATACAGTTAAATGTTATTTGGTGAACGGACAAAAGTGTTGTATCACAATTACTTTGTGATTTCCTTATACTCTGAGATCACATATTACATTTCTATTTTCCTATAAGTACTGTGCGTATTGTTGAGAGTGCAATACACGATAAAACCTGATGACAGATTTTTCATAGAAAGTATATGTATATGGCACTTGGCAGAACAAATCTCAAATTGCTGAGGCAGTGTAGTATAAAAGAAAGAACACTATACTATGCATAATGAGCTTTGGTTCCGTTTTTCACTCCAATTTACTGAGTGTCAACTAAGTGTCTAAAAACCTTTCTGAAATAAGTTAGTGCTGGGTGTCCCTGAACAAGTCATTTAATTTCTCATATCTTGACTTTCACTATAGAATAAAGAAATGAGGTTCTCAAACTAGTGTTCTTCAAGTTACTTCTTTAAAAAAACTGATGGTCAAATAAGTTTGGCAAATGTTGTACGTATAATCTTCCTTTTGGGGGATTCATAATTCACACAGGTTCATAGTTAAAGAATAGGTTTAACTCTTATCCAATCCAAGGTTTCCAAAATGAATTTGATTATGTAATTTTCCCCCATTCAATATCTACTGACATCCCTCATCATTAATATTCATTCCTTAGTCATATCTTGGGAAATGCTAATTTAATCTGCTCATTTAATCTCTTCTCCACCTCAACAAGGGCTTCCTCAGAGTGGAGGTGGGAAGAAGAAAAGGGGTGTGGAGCTGACGGGTATTGGTGAGGGAGGGAATGTCAGGCCAGAGCTGCTTTGCTTTTAGCTATTTTGTATGTTGGAAATCCACATCAGATTTCATTTGTAAAAAGAATTTTGCTGCTTAACAGCAACAACAAAAAAGAAACATTAAAAAAACCAATGGCCTAAGTAGTTTTAAACAGTCTGCTCCAGCTGTTGTCTATAAAGCTTTCCACTAATCATTTAACAAAAGATTACATAGAGAGAATTCTGGGAAATGGCAAAGTAGTAAGTACCAGGAATCTGTCTGCCCACCTAGACAACTGAACTGGCAGAATTTAATGCAACTATTTTGGAACTCTGGAGTCTACTGAAGTCTTGCAACTTCCAGAGAAGACCTGGATAGTATACTGCAGTTAATTTTCGTCAGTCTAAGCCCTTAGCACAGTAGCAGCTACCCATCATCCTCTATTCCTAGCCATGTGGTAAGCAGCTGTGCAGGTGTTCCTGGAGCAGCTTGCACACAGCTTGTGGGAGGCCAGGGTGGGAAAACAGGACCCTATACTCCAACTATCAGGGGTCTGTGCTCTAATTGCTGCTTCTGATCACAGAGGTGCAAAGAGGCTTCAAGAACAAAAGAAAAAAACAAATAATTCAAAAATGGGCAAAGGACTTGAATAGATATTTCTCCAAAGAAGATATACAAATGGTCAATAAAGCACATGAAATAATGCTCAACACCATTAACCATTAGGAAAATGCAAATCAAAACAACAATGAGATACCACCTCATGCTTAACAGAATAGCTACTATAAAACAACAAACAAACAAACAGAAAACAAGTGTAGGTGAGGCTGTAGAGAAAACAGAACCCTTGTTCACTGTTGGGGGGAACGTAAAATGGTACAGCCACTGTGGGAAACAGTATGGTGATTCCTCAAAAAATAAAAAATAGAATTTACCATATGACCCAGCAATTCCACTTCTGGTATATACCCAAAAGAATTAAAAGCAGGATCTCAAAGAGATATCTGTACACACATGTTCACAGCAGCATTATTCACAACAGCTAACACCATGGAAGTAACCCAGGTGTCCACCAACGGATGAATGGATATATAAAGATATACACACACACAATGGAATATTATTCAGCCTCAAAAAAGAAGGAAAACTGCAACATACTAAAATATGGATGAACCTTAACAACATTAGCTAAGTGAAATAAGCCAGTCACAAAAAGGCAAATACTGTATGTTTCAACTTATATGAAGTACTTAGAGTAGTCAAGATCATAGAGATAAAAAGTAGAATGGTGATAACCAGGGGCTAGGAGAAGTGGGGAATGGGGAGTTATTGTTTAACAAGTACAGAGTTTCATTTATAAAACGAAAAGAGTTATGGACATGGCTGGTGGCGATGGTTGCCAACACTGTGGATGTATTTAATGCCACTGAAAAAATGGTTACCATAGTAAGTTTTGTTACATGTATTTTACTGCAATAAAAGAATTTGGGGGGAAAAAAAAGATTGCATAGATTGAAAGCTATCTAGATTGGCCCAGATAGTTAACTGATCAAACTTATTCTTGGTTTATTATAGGAAAATACAAAAATAAATTATTTAAGATAACATCTTAAACTCAGGGGAAGATACTCAAATTTCTTAAATTAAAATGTTTTAAAAACTAACCATAGGTCTTCATGGGCACTTTGGACTTAACTATCAAAAACAATGAAAAAGCTGTATGTATTGATATGGAAGAATCTCCATGATATTTTATGAAGTGGAAAAAATGAAGAGTGCTCCGAACAGTAGGTAAAACATGGGGTTATCATGCATATTAATTCGTGTTGAAAACTGGGGGCGTACTGGAGCACAGTTGACTTTTGAACAACACAGGTCTGAACTGTGTGGATCCACTTATACACAGTAAATACTATAGTGCTACACAATCCCCAGTTGGCTGAATCCAGGGATGTAGAACCCCAGATACAGAAGAACCATCTAACTGCTTGGAAGGTCAGCACCCCTAACTCCTGCATTGTTCAAGGGCCGACTACATATGTATTTTGTATTTACATAATAAACTTATGGAAGGATCCACAAACTAATAAAAATGGTTCACTGTGGTAATGTAAGAGCTGGGCAGATACAGAACAGGGGAAAGACATGTTCCCTGTATATCGTTCAATATTTTTGAATTTCTGAACCATGTATATGTTTACTACCTATTCAAAATTTTAATTAAAGATCAAGTAAGGTGATAAATAAGGCCAACAAATGCCTCCTCTCCCACTAGGAAACCCTAAAACAAATAACAAATGTTCTAAACAAATGTTGGGTGAACACTGGTTCCAAACCTTGTAGCCACACCCTAGAATTAATTTTGGACTGACTACAAGCATGTCCAATATATCTCTGCTGGGAAGGCCTGGGCTTCTCTAAGTTGTCTTCTTTTTTTCTGTTTCTTAATGAAGCTTATCATACCATTTTAATATGTTACTATACCATCATCATCATTTATGGTTACATTTAATTTAAGTCTTCACTTAATATGCCCAGAGGTATAATTCAAACTCAAACAATTTTTAACATTAATTTAGTTAGATCATCTATCATTACTAGGCTGCCCTACCCATAGCCCACTGACTTTGTAAAAAACAGGTTACTAAGTTTTCCTTTTCCTTCCCTTTTCTTCCTTTATACAAATTCTGGTTACATTCTTGACAGCTATCTAAAGATCATAAAAAATAAAAAATAATGCAAGTAGGGCTTCCCTGGTGGCGCAGTGGTTGAGAGTCCGCCTGCCGATGCAGGGGACACAGGTTTGTGCCCCAGTCCGGGAGGATCCCACGTGCCGTGGAGCGGTTGGGCCCATGAGCCATGGCCATTGAGCCTGCGCATCCGGAGCCTGTGCTCCGCAATGGGAGAGGCCACAACAGTGAGAGGCCCGCGTACCGCAAATAAATAAATAAATAAAATAATAATAATAATAATGCAAGTACTATGCACTGAAATACATTTGCTGTATCTAACACATCTATAGCAATAACATGAAAAATAGAGAAGTTCCTGTTTATTTCTTAAGTATAACATATTTCTAAGAATCAAATTCTATCCTGTGATCTAATAAAGATTTTACTGGTCTCCAGGAAATCAATGCATGGTCTCCCTCTCTGAAAATTCAAACAGAACATTTTATTAAGATAACTCAAATTTGAACTTGATGGGATAAATTAAGGACACTGTCCCAGAATTTTTCTTAGAAATTCTACCCCTTCTTTTGGGTTGAATATACACAAGTCTACTGCCTCTTAATATCCAATATAATACTCACGCTTTCTAGGCCAAAGTAACAGTCAGTGAATGTTGAAAACAGAAAAATATGTATTTAATTGTGTAACACCTGACAGGAACAAATATGCTGGGACTCACTTATTAGGCATTTATTAGGAACCTACTTTTTTCTTGGTTATTAAAAGTAATGCTGGGCTTCCCTGGTGGTGCAGTGGTTGAGAGTCCGCCTGCCGATGCAGGGGACGCGGGTTCGTGCCCCGGTCCGGGAAGATCTCACATGCCACGGAGCGGCCAGGCCCGTGAGCCATGGCCGCTGAGCCTGCGCATCCGGAGCCTGTGCTCCACAAATGCTGCTTAAAGCGCCAATCTGCTACGGTGCTTGTGCCAGAATGTAAATAAACACACTTCCTTCTATAGCAAAGTCTTATATAAAAAGTCAGCTGAACCAGTGTGCTCAGTGACACAACTGACTTATACTCTGATGCCAGCTCTTTATCTTGTCCTGGACCAGTAGCTGGTCCAAAAAAGAAAACACACACGCTTTGAGCAGCAGTGTTGTAAAGGATTCAAAATAGAATAAAACATGGTTCAAATAGCCTGTCAAGAAGTTTACACCTTAAGAGGCATGAGTCATGTACATGTATAACTATAATACAAACAGAGTGCTTTAAGACAAAGCCACACATAAAAGAGCTACAAGTTCACCAAAAAAAGAAATTGCTCACCTTTAAGGAATAAAAACAAGGCTTAAAAGTGGTGTGATATCTGAACAGGGTGGATATGGGCAGGAGAATGGAATGAGCAAAGGACTAGGAATACTTGGATAGACTAAGAATTTTAGTTTGGTGAGAACGTAGGATATATGAAGTCTAGTGGGAAATAAAGCATGAATAGAATGGAGTCAGACAGTAGTACTCTTTGTATTTGGTAGGTTATGGTTAATGAAAAAGATTATTTTGTTTTGTTTTACAAGGATGGAAAAATGAATGAGCAAAGCTGCACTTTTGGAAAAATCATTTCTGGCATTGATGGAAGAATGGATTGGATAGAAATGACTGACAGAAAGAAGAAACAAATGAGAAAAGGCTATAAAAATAATTCAAATATCATATCACATCTATATGATAAATCACTACAAATGCAGAAGCCTCCTACAACCCAAAAAAGTCAGTCATGTTCTACATTAAAAATATATAAAATATCAGGGCTTCCCTGGTGGTGCAGTGGTTGAGAATCTGCCTGCTAATGCAGGGGACACGGGTTCGAGCCCCAGTCTGGGAGGATCCCACATGCCGTGGAGCAACTAGGCCCGTTAGCCACAACTACTGAGCCTGCGCGTCTGGAGCCTGGGCTCTGCAACAAGAGAGGCTGCGATAGTGAGAGGCCCGCGCACCGCGATGAAGAGTGGCCCCCACTTGCCACAACTAGAGAAAGCCCTTGCACAGAAACGAAGACCCAACACAGCAAAAATAAATAAATTAATTAATAAACTCCTACCCCCAACATCTAAAAAAAAAAATATATATATATATATATATAATATAAATTATCTATATTCAGACCAATTTAGTTTAAAAAAAAATCCAGCCAGACTGTGAAGTCAGGATCATAGCAGTGTGAGAAGCTCCCTTTGTCTCTTACCTTCAATCTATAACTAGTAAAACATCCATAACTCAATAAAAGTGTCTCTGCCCAATACACCAGGATTCCAGAGAATTCCACACATCTGTACAACTATACATAAGAGTGGATGGACTAGGAATTCCCTGGTGGTGCAGTGGTTAGGACTCCGCACTCTCAATGCCAAGGGCCTGGGTTCAATCCCTGGTCAGGGAACTAAGATCCCACAAGCAGTGTGGCCAAAAAAAAGAGTGGATGGGCTGAAACACACAGAGGAGGCAGGACCAGGGAAACAGTGGAGGTGGTGCCTGCAGTCCTAGATTCCCAGCCACAGCAGCTAAGCCTGCAGCCTCCGAAAACCTGGTAGCAGCAGGGCAGGTGATGCACATGACTCCAGCTTCTCAGCCACAGCAGTGGCTAAGGCTACAGGGAACTAGGCAACAACAGGGCCTGCAACGTTATCCCTCCAGTCATGCAGGCACATATGACTCTGGCCCTTTTGCCCATAGCAGCAGCGTCCATGAAACTGATAACCCTGGATGTGGCAAAAGCACCCAAGACCTCAGTTCCTCACCCAACCACCCTCTGTCCCCACTGCACTGGACCCAGGAGCATGGATCCAGGAGATCCCAGACATGGTGGACACACCTGCTATCTCAGTGCCATAGGCAGCGACACCAGTAACAACAGTGATACTGGCAGCAGCAAGGTACCAGCAACCCTGAAAGCATAAGCGGTGACAACAAGGGCACCAGACAACACCTCTAGCAGAGGCAGTGGAGGATGGAAAGTGCCATTTCTCAAATATAAATAACCAAAGGCAACTCAGGTAAGAGAAACCAAAAACTTGTACTATAGTGCCACCTACTGAAAAACAAAAGAAAGGCCTCTAATTACTAACCTGTTAAATTGTTAGAGTCATTTAAAAGAAGCCTTACTAAAGAAAAAGGTGTGTTACTTCAAATATATGAGAGGAACAACTCATCAAGCACCATGAAAAACCAGAGTAATATGGTATCACAAAAGAAAATGACAGTTCTCCAGAAACCAAACTTAAAATTAAATAATACTGCAATCTAACTGACAGAATTCAAAATAGCTGTCCTAAAGAAATTCAACAAGCTACAAGAAAATTTAGAAAGGTAGTTCGATGAGCTTAGGAATAATATTAATGAGCAGAGGAATACATTACCAAAGAAACTGAAACTCTGAAAAGGAACCAAACAGAAATTCTGGAGCCAAAGAACTCAGTAAATGAGATGAAGAATGCATAAGAACATATGGGAAATAGAGCAGACCATATGGAAGAGAGAATTAGCTAGCTCAAAGATAGAAATCAAGAAATCAATACAAGTAGAAGAGGAAAGAGAGCTAAGATCTATAAAAAATGAAATTCTATAAGAACTATCCAACTCTATTAGGAAAAGCAACATCAGAATAATGAATATCCCAGGAGAAGGAGGCAGAGGGTTTATTTAAAGAAATAATAGTTGAGACCTTCCTAAACCTGGGGAAGGAACTGGATATACAAGTCCATGAAGCTATGAGAACAGCTCAATGCAAAAAGACCTTCTCCAAGACATATTAAAACTGTGAAAAATCAATGACAAAGAAAGAATTTTAGGGCTTCCCTGGTGGCGGGCGCAGTGGTTGAGAGTCTGCCTGCCGATGCAGGGGACACAGGTTCGTGCCCCGGTTCGGGAAGATCCCACATGCCGCGAAGCGGCTGGGCCCGTGAGCCATGGCCGCAGAGCCTGCGCGTCCGGAGCCTGTGCTCCACAACGGGAGAGGCCACAGCAGTGAGAAGCCCGCGTACCAAAAAAAAAAAAAAAAAAAAAGAAAGAATTTTAAAAGCATCCAGGGAAAAAAGAATGGTAACCTACGATTAGGTAACTCATTAGGCTATCAGCAGATTTCTCATAAGAAAATCTACAGGCCAGGAGAGAATGGAATGACATACTCAAAATGTTGAAAGATTAAAAACTATCAGCCAAGCATACTCTATCCAGCAAAGTTATCCTTCAGATATGAAGGAGAAATAAAGCCTTTCCCAGACAAACAAGCTGAGGGAGGAGTTCACCAACAAAGACCTGCCTTACAAGAAATGTTGAAAGGAGCTCTTCTACTTGAAACAAAAAGGTAAAAGTTCACAAAACATTGAATAAGGTGATAATACAGACAAAATCTTTTAAATACTTAATTATAGCGTGAAGGTTAAAGGGGAAAAAGCAGTAAAAAATAACTATAACTATTTTAATTTAGTAACAAAATCACAACATAAAAAAGGATAATTTGAGCCAACAAAAAACACAAAAGGGGAATAGGAAAAGGACAGAACCTGTATAGGCAAATAAAAATAACATGCTATCAGCAGAAAAAGAAATATTTCATCTATGAGACATGTCATAAACATCAAGGTAAACACAAAATATAAATCTAGAGCAGAGATTCAAAACATAAAAAAGGAGAAAACTGAGAAAAACATCATAAAAACCCCAACAAATGAAACTGGCAGAAACACAAGAGAAACAATGGAGATATAGACCAACCAGAAAACAAAAGATAAAGTGGCAGTACTCAGTCCTCATCCATCAATAATCACCCTAAATGTAAATGGATTGAATTCACCAATCAAAAGACATAGACTGGTTGGATGGATTAAAAAATAAGGCCTGAGTACATGCTGCCTCCAGGAGACTCATGTCAGCTCTGAAGACAAACACAGGCTCAAAATGAAGGGATGGAAGATGATACTTCAAGCACATGACAGCCAAAAGAAAGTGGATGTACCCATACTCATATCAGACAAAATACACTTCAAGCCAAAAAAGGTGACAAGAGACAAAGGTGAATACTATATAATGATAAAGGGGAAAATTCATCAAGAAGACATAAGAGTTAATATATATGTACCTAACAGTTAATATGTATGTACCTAACATAAAAGCACCAAAATATATAAAGCAATTATTAATACATCTAAAGGGAGAAACTGACGGCAACACAGTAATAGTAGGTGACTTTTAACACCCCACTTACAGCAATGGATAGATCATTCAGACCGAAAGTCAACAAAGAAATAGTGGCCTTCAATGAAACTTAGACCAGATGGGCTTGATAGATTTATACAGAACATGCTATCCAAATGCACCAGAATACACATTCTTCTCAAGTGCACATGGAACATTATTAAGGACAGACCATATGTTGGGGTACAAAACAAGTCCCAATAAATTTAAGAAGACTGAAACCATATCAAACATCTTTTCTGATCACAAATGGTATGACACTAGAAATCAACTACAAAAAGAAAGCTGGAAAAATCACAAATATGTGCAAACTAAAAAAACATGCTACTGAACAACTACTGGGTCAATGAAGAAAGCAAAGGATAAATTTTAAAAACACCCGAAGACAAATGGAAACAAAAATACAACATTCCAAAATCTATGGGATGCAGCAAAAGTGGTATTTATGGGGAAATTTATAGCAATACAGGCCTGCCTCAAGGAACAAGAAAAATCTCAAAAAATCTAACCTTACAGTTAAAGGAACTAGAAAAGGACAAATGAAGCCCAAAGTCAGTGGAAGAAAGGAAATAATAAAGAGCAGAGCAGAAATAACTGAAATAGACACTAAAGACAATAGCAAAGATCAATAAAACTAAGAGCTGCTTCTTAAAAAAGAGCAACAAAACTGAGAAACCTTTAGCTAGACTCACTGAGGAAAAAAGAGAAGGCTTAGATGAATAAAATCAAAAACAAAAGAGGAGAGGGACTTCCCTGGTGGTCCAGTGGTTAAGACTCTGTGCTTCCACTGCAGGGGGCACAAGCCTGATCCCTGGTTGGGGAACTAAGATCCCGCATACCATGCAGCATGGCCAAAAAAAATTAAAAAAAAAAAAAGAGAAATAGCAACAGATACCACAAAAATAGAATGTATTATGAGAATACTATGAACAGCTATATGCCGAAAGTATTATGAGAATACTATGAACAGCTATATGCCAACAAAATGGACAATGTAGATGAAATGGATAAATTCTCAGAATCATACAGTCTTCCAAGACTGAATCATGAAGAAACAGGAAATCTGAATAGACTGATCACTAGCAAGGCGACTGAAACGGTAATAAAAAACCTCATAAAAAAACAAAAATCCAGGACCAGATGGCTTCACAGGTGAATTCTACCAAATATTCAAAGAAAATTTAATACTAATGCTTCCTAAATTCTTCCAAAAAATAGAAGGGGAGGGAATGCTTCCTCATTTTACAAGGCCACCATTACCCTGATACCAAAATCAAATAAGGACAACAAAGAAAAAAGAAAATTGCAAGCCAATATGTCTGTTGAACATAAATGCAAACACTGTCAACAAAATATTAGCAAACTGAACTCAACAATACGTTGAAAGGATCATACACAATGATTAAGTGGGATTTATTCCAGAGATACAAATTAATTTCAACTGCAAATTAATCAACACAATACACCACATTAACAAAATGGATAAAAACCTTATGATCATCTCAACAGATAAAGGAAAAGCATTTGACAAGTTTCAACACCTATTTTTCTAATAAAAACTCTCAATAAAATGGATATAGAGAACTGTACCTCAACAATGATAAAAGCTGTATGACAAACCCACAGCTAACATCATACACAATGGTGAAAAATTGAAAGCCATCTCTCTAAGATCAGGAAAAGGACAAGAATGCCTACTCTCACCACTCTTATTCAACAGGGTTTTGGAAGTCCTAACCAAAGCAATTAGGCAAGAGAAAGAAATAAAAGGCATCAAAATTGGAAAGGAAGACATAAAACTATCACTATTTCCGGATGACATGATTTTATATATAGAAAATCCTAAAGACTCCACCAAAAAACTGTTAGGAATAATAAATGAATATATTAAAGTTGCAGGGTATGAAATCAACATACACAAATCTGTTGCATTCTGTACACCAGCAACAAACTATCAGAAAGAGAAATTAGGAAAACAGTCTCATTTACAATCGCAGCAAAAAGAATAAAATACCTAGGAACAAATTTAACCAAGGAGGTGAAAGAACCTGTACACTGAAAACTATAAGACACTGGTGAAAGAAACTGAAGAAGATGCAAAGGAATAGAAAGATGTTCCATACTCATGGATTGGAAGAATTAACATTGTTAAAATGTCCATATTACCTAAAGCAATCTACAGAGCCAATGTAATCCCTATCAAAATCCCAATGATATTTTTCACAGAAATAGAACAAAAAAGTCCTAAAATTTATACGGAACCACAAAAGACCCTGAAGAGCAAAGCAATCCTAAGAAAAAAAGAGCAAAGCTGTAGGTATCACACTCCCTGTTTTCAAATTATACTACAAAACTGTAGCAATCAAAACAGCCTGGTATTGCCAGCAAAACAGACACACAGATCAATGGAATTCAGTTGAGAGCCTAGAAATAAACCCATACATATATGGAAAATTAATTTACCTCAAAAGAACAAAGAACATACAATGGAGAAAGGATAGTGTCTTCAATAAAAGGTGTTGGGAGAACTGGACAGCCAGACGCAAAAGAATAAAACTAGACCACTATATTACTTATCTTACACCAGACACAAAAATCAACTCAAAATGGATTAAAGACTTGAATGTAAGACCTGAAACCATAAAAATCCTAGACAAAAACATAGGCAGTACACTCATTCACACTGGTCTTAGAAATATCTTTCTGGATATATCTCCCCAGGCAAGGGTAAGAAAAGCAAAAATAAATAAATGAGAGTGTATCAAACTAAAAAGCTTCTGTACAGCAAAGGAAACTATCAACAAAATGAAAAGATTACCTACCAAATGGAAGAAGATATTTGCAAATCATTAAATCTGATAAGGGGTTAATATCCAAAATACATAAGGAACTCATACAACTCATCAACAAAAAAACAAACAACTCTATTAAAAAATGGGCAGAGGATCTGAATAGACATTTTTCCAAAAAAGACATACAGATGGGGCTTCCCTGGTGGCACAGTGGTTAAGAATCCACCTGCCAATGCAGGAGACACGGGTTCAAGCCCTGGTCTGGGAAGATCCCACATGCCGCGGAGCAACTAAGCACGTGCGCCACAACTACTGAGCCTGCGTGCTGCAACTACTGAAGCCCGTGCACCGAGAGCCTGTGCTCCGCAACAAGAGAAGCCATTGCAGTGGAAGCCTGTGCACCTCAACGAAGAGCAGCCCCCGCTCAATGCAACTAGAGAAAGCCTGCGCGCAGCAACGAAGACCCAATGCAGCCAAAAATAAATAAATAAAATAAATTTATTAAAAAAAAACCATACAGATGGCCATAGGCACATGAAAAGATTCTCAACATGACTAATCATTAGGGAGATGCAAATCAAAACCACAATGAAATATAACCTCATGCCTATTAGAATGACTACTATTGAAAAGGCAAGAAAATAACAAATGTTAGGATGTGGAGGGGAAAGGGAATCCTTATACAATGTTAGTGAAAATATAAATTTGTGTAGCCACTATGGAAAACAGTATGGATGTTCCTCAAAAGATTAGGACTAGAACTACCATATGATCCAGCAATTACACTTCTGGGCATTTATCTGAAGAATACGAAAATACTAATCTGAAAAGATACATGCATCCCATGTTCATCACAGCATTATTTACAATAGCCAAGAAATGGAAACATCAATGGATTAATGGCTAAAGACGATGCTCTATACACACACACACATGTATACATATATATACAATGGGATACTACTACTCAGCCATAAAAAAGAAGGAAATCTTGCCATTTTCAACAGCATGATGGAACTTGAGGGTATTATGCTAAGCAAAATAAGTCAGATGGAGAAAGACAAATACTGCATGATTTCACTCATATGTGGAATATTTTAAAAAAATAAAAATAAACAAACAAACCAAACCAAATAAAAACAAACACATAGATACAGAGAACAGAGTAGTGGTTACCAGAAGGGAAGGGAGATGGGGGAGGGTGAAATGGATAAAGGGGGACACCTGTACAGTGATGGATAAAAACTAAACTTTTGGTGGTGAGCACACTAGTGTAGTATATACACAAGTAAAAATATAATGTTGTACACATGAAACATATAATGTTATAAACCAATCGTACCTCAATAAATAAAATAATAATAATCATAAGCCACAAGGAGGTATCACTTCAAACCTGTTTGAATGGTGTCATCAAAAAAAGAAGGAATATTAAGTGTTAGCAAGGATGTGGAGAAAAGGGAAGCCTTGTGCCCTGTGCATGGGAATGTAATGTAGTACAACCACCATGAAAAATTGTATAGAGTTTCCTCAAAAAATTAAAAATAGAACTACCATATGATCCAGCAACTCCACTTCTAGGCATATGTCCAAAGAAAAAGGAAACAGGATCTCAAAGAGATAACCGCACCCCCATGTTCATTGTAGCATTACTCACAATAGCCAAGACATAGAAACAACCTAAGTGTCCATCAATGGATGAATGGATAATGATGTGCTACATGTGTATATGTATATTTATATATATTTGTAAACACACACACACAACAAAATATTATTCACCCGTGAGAAAGAAGAAAATCCTGCCTTTTGAGACAATGGGATGGACCTGAGGGCATTATGTTAAGTGAAATGTCACACAGAGAAAGACAAATACTATATTATGATATCGCTTATATGTGGAATCTACAAAAGCTGAACTCCTAGAAACAGAGGGTAGAATGGTGGTTGCCAATTCTGGGAGGGTCAGGGAAATGGGTAGATGTTGGTCAAAGAGTACAAACTTCCAGGTATAAGATGAATAAATTCCAGGGATTTAATATACAGCATGGTGATTACAGTTAATAATACTGTGTTATATACTTGCAGGTTGCTAAGAGAGTAGATCTTAAAATGTTCTCAGCACAGACAAGGAATGGTAATTGTGTGACATGATGGAGGTGTTAGCTAACACTTCCATGGTAAACATATTGCAATATAAGAGGGTATCAAATCAACAAGTTGTATACCTTCAACTTATACACGGTTGTATGTCAACTACATCTCAAAGCTGGGGGCGGGAAGTCAGCAAAATTTGCTTAAAATAAAGAAAACATTACAAAGTAATTTTACTTAAGTGACATCCTAATGGACTTGCTGCTTTGTTGTCATAAGGCCTGGAGAAAAATGTCTTATACCTGTTATGGTCCTAAAACTCAGTTAACTTAATAGTAGTATAAAAATACAACACAAATAGAACATAAATGTTATAAATTTAGAATAACTGAGTTTCCAAGCACTTACCATTCTCAGGCTGAGTTTTCTTAAGTGAATCAATCAGAGTACTGACTGCTTTTAAGACAAATATGATTTCTGTTACTTGTTGCCTAAAAAAAAGATGGGAAATTATTTCCATCAAGATTTTAAGATATGCCATGTGTATTTTGTACTAAGTTATACAAATAGACATACTTTGGAAAACACTGAACACAAAACAATGCAAAGTTAATATTAGTTTTAAATTCTTATAAAAGAAAATCATTTCATTAACATGTACTTCAGTGTGCAATTAAGATTTATAGTTATTCTAAGTTATCAACATTAAAACGGGGGAGGCAATCTACTCATGCAAATCTAAATTTATTAGTAAGATATTTCATAGAACTACTTCAAATTAAAACACTGTACAAGATGTGCTTTTAAAACTTCTACAGCAGTTTTTTTTTAACTTATTAGTACTAAAAGAGATCTGCCAAAGCTTAAAGGGAAATAAAGATCACTATTACCCCCTTCACATATTTTATCATGCTGTTAAAAGTATCTTTAAAATCACAATAGTACTTATTTAACTTTCTAAAACAACAAATAAGAAATATGCTCAAAATCAACCCCAAGGTGACACTGTTTGGAGACATTAGCAATGAAGAATAAACTTGGGGTAAAGGACCAATAAGAATAGTTTGATTTCTTTCTTTCTCGTTGCAGAAATATATCTCTTTTGCTCTACAGTCCTCCCCCACACCCTACTCCTGGTATGAATCTGTGTTATCACTCAACAGATAAGATTTTCCTAATACTATGACAGGGTACTATTTCAAGTCTCCCTTTGTAAGTATACAAGTATTTTATTGTGTTGCAGTGTAGCTTTTTAGAAAATAATGCAATAATACTGCATCAAACATAGGATGATGATACAATAAAACAACTATAAATAAGACTCAATTTAAAGCAATAAACACTTAAAACACAAAAAATGAAGGAAAGCTGCTTTCTGAAATTGAATAATATCTTATACTCCAATAAAAATATTCCAATCAAGGCAACTCCATTACTGCTTTTCCAAGTATGCTTCAGAGGTCAATTTTAATAAATCAATTTTCAATCATGACAATAACCAAATTACTAACATCTGTCTTTGGAATGTTTTTGTATAAAATCCACTAGGAGGTATAATTTATGTTCTAGAAATTCAAAATACAGTGGACGCTAAAAGTAGAAATACAAATGGCAAATAAGCATTGGTAATTAAAAAAAGAAAAGAAAAATTTTTAAAAAGCAAACTACTATGTGGCTATTTCTTCATTCATCAAATTTTTAAAAAGATAAAATAAGTGATAAAACGGCAAATAATTTTAAACTGCTAAAAATTGAGGGAAAAGACAGTCATATACTCCTGGGAGAACATAAACTGATAGAAGTCTCTAACAGGCAATTTGTAATATATATCAAAACCTTTTAAAATGTCTATATCTTTTGACAGGTCAATCCCAACTCTGGAGATTTATTCTAAGTAAATAAGAATGTAAACAAAGACTTAGGGTTACTGATTTACTGCTTTATGAGATGGGACCTGAAATGATTTTCCTAACTCTTTCCTGACTTTGATAACTTTGTCTTCCAATATTATTTTCTGTTTGCTTCACTTGCTTTGCTTTAACCTCTAACTTACACATTAAAAAATAGATTGGCAACATAACTGCAATTTATGACTGTATTTTTTGATGAATTCTGATATATACCCCAACTTTATTTAGCCTTGGCTTAGCAGAAGGACCTAGATCCCCTTCAACTGGCAAGGCCTGACTACATGAGAAGCAAATCAGTTTAGGTACAAGGGCTTAATTAAGCAAAGTAGATGAAAAGAAGATCTAAGATATGGCTAGATTGACTTACAGAGAAACCTAGAAATGACTGTAAAACAAACTAGGAAGTTCATAAAGTATGATTTATCTATTATTTTCTCTCTAGAGGGACTCACGATCATGTGTTCATACAGACCTACAAGTCCTTACCCAGAAATCCTTGAGAAGATATATTTTAGAATTCAATTTTTTTCGAATTAAAATAAGTAATTTGGTATATATACCATATATTACTTAACCTCCATGAGCAGTATGAAAAAGCACCCCATAATAAACACAGTAATATATCTGCAGCAAAACTTATGAATATTTACACTGTATGGGATAAATAAAATTATAAACAGCCTCAGGTTAAGTTCAGATCACTTATGAAAACACTTGATTTCCAGAGCTTTTTAAAAGTATTAATAACTATGACAGTGTATTTCCTTCTTTAATTAAAAAAATACATATATACATATACCTTGGAAGAGGGCATTTACCACTTAATCTTTCATCCTCTATATAACGATATAGTACATCTTGAGATCTCTTTAGAAGCACTGAGAGTGCCATTCGTGAGATGTAGCCTTCTTGAGGTGTTGTGACTTTGTTACTGAAGGAAAACTGGAGCAGTGTTTCAAAACACATTTTAGAAAAATCTTCTCTCAAACGAATATCAATCTCTGCTTCTGTAGAATTAACAATGTTTGATGGTTAATACAAGGTTAAATAAATACACCTTAATGACACAATTCTTAGCAAACTAGGAATAGAAGGAAATTCCTTAACTGATAAAGAGCATCTATGAAAAACTTATACCATATATATATACATATATATATATATATATATACACACACACACTATACACACACACACACACACACACACACGAACAGTTTTCCTCCTTGCAAGGTCAAAAAACAAGGCAAGACTATCCACTCTCATCACTTCAACATTTTTCTTGTCTTGGTCTTTTTATACACTTCAACAGCACTAGAGTACCTCTCAATAATCTTCCATATGGTCAAACTTGGAATAATCCGTTTGTTTGTCTGTTTCTTTCTTTCTTTTTTCTCTTGGCAACATCTTCCCTGGACCCTGACCTCTGCTCCAGTCTGGACTAGTTGCTCTCTGGACATACTGTCCAGTTATATCCTGGAACTAGTCTTTGGCCTCACCCTGTGAGTTGTTTTTTTCTCTCTTGTGTTATATCTTACTTTCTAGACCTCATGCTTTCCCTTTTCTTGATTTACTCCTTTGTTTTCACAGGGCATATTCTGTAGTACCTGAGAAAGTGAATGGGAAGTAAAAATTTTGAGACCTTACATTTCTGAAAATGTCATTTTACTGTGGTACTCAAAGTGTGTTTCCTAGCAGCATCAGCACCACCAGAGAACTTGTTAGAAATGCAAATTCTCATGCCTCACCCCAGACCTATTGAATCAGAAATTCTGGGGTTACAGCCCAGCAATAACTTCACTCCAGGTGAGGATAATGCACACTGACATTTGAGAATTACCATTCTACACTCCTCACTTGGCCAACAGTGGGCCTAGGTATAAAACTCCATGTTAAAAATCTTTTCCATTTATGACTATGAAACCACAGCCTCAATGTCTCTGAGCATCCAGTGTTCCTGAGAATTGCAATGTCCTTTTGATACAACTCTTTTGTGTTTGAACTTTTTTCTTTTCTTTTTGAAATCTTTTAGCATCTTCTCTTTATTTCTATTATTCTGGTATTTCATGATGACATGTCTTATTGTGAGTCTTTTTTCTTTCACTATTCTGGGTACTGAGAGACCGCTTTTAATCTGCAGATTTGTATCTTCAGTTTGTTTCTTTGATAATTTCCTCTCCTAGCTTTTCTCTATTCTCTCTTTCTGGAAGACCTATTGTCAGATGTTAGATCCCTCGGATCCATTTTATTTCTTTCTTCTCATACTGTCCACTTGTTTGTCTTTGCTCTACTTCTGGGTTATATTTCCTTAATGTTTCCTTCCAACACTTCATTGAACATATTTCAGCTATCATATTTTTAGCTTCTTTGAGCTCTTTTGTGTTCTGATTGTTCCATTTTAATAGCATTCTTCTTGTTTCATGAATGTAAAATCTGTTATCTCCTAAAGCATCCTAATTATATATATTTTTAAATAAATGTTTTCTATGGCTCTGCATTTTATCTCTTTCCTACCAGTTTCTTTCACCCTCTCTTCATTTGTTTTGGTCTTTCTCTTTTGTGCTGGAAGTTTTCCTCAAACGCCTGTGACCTGTGGCTGTCATATCATACTTAAGAGCAGGGGACCAAAAATAATCACTGGAACCTCTGTGTTTATAGCTTGGTCTTGTTTATTAGCAGGAAAGACTTTGTATGTATATGTTTAAAGAAAAGTCCAAGTTAAAGCTGAGAAATTTGTGTCCAATGGTCAAGTCACTGGAAGAACATACATGTACCTTCTTTATCTTGGTACATTTAATATTATAAATGGCAAGAGGTATCATCAGAAAACTGCTAGAAAAAGTATACATGGTAACTTGGTAATCCTTATTTAGCTTAGAATATTTACATATAATTATAAACATGGTTCTTAAAATGTATTTTATAAAAAATTTATCTATAATTTTTAAATATTCTTAATAAAAAGTTGACTAAATTAAGATAAATGGACTTCAAAATTTTTTCTCTGAGGTTCTAATGTTTTCAAACCTGTACTTTACCAGATTAATTTTAAAAACTGTCTGGGCTAGGAAAAAGAACCAGTTTGTGAAGTAAGCAGTATCTAGTGGTCAAACTGTACATAGAAATGCTCTTTAAAGTGTTTACCACACTTTAGTAGAATTTAGTCACAGCTCCATTAAATTCTGGGGACTAAGGATATGTATGGCACAAATTTAGAACTTTTTAATTATCTCACCAAAAAAAATCACATTATGGTGCCACGATTACATTTAACACTTGAGCATAGGTTTAAAAAAAAGAAATAATAGCAAAAAGCAACTTACATCTCATCTCCCAATATGGTACATCAAAAGAAGCATGTGGTTCTTTTTAAAGATGAACTTTGGTCTCCAGCCTTAAGACTGTGGCAATTTTTTTCAACCTTTCTAAACCCATTTCCCCTCTGTAATACAGTAGAACCTATCCTCACAGAAATGTTGTGAGGAATGAGATTAATATTCTAGCCTAATACCCTGCACACTGTGGTCATTCACTAAATCTTAGTTCCCTTAACAAATGTTAAGGATTTTTTTTTTTTTTAATGAACTAGCTCTGCAATTTATAGTCCTGAGAGGTTGGTATTAATATCTTTATTTTACAGATGACAAAACTGACAGGGGGCTTCCCTGGTGGCGCAGTGGTTGAGAGTCCGCCTGCCGATGCTGGGGACATGGGTTTGTGCCCTGGTCTGGGAAGATCCCACATGCTGCGGAGCGGCTGGGCCCGTGAGCCATGGCCGCTGGGCCTGCGCGTCCGGAGCCTGTGCTCCGCAACGGGAGAGGCCACAGCAGTGAGAGGCCCACGTACCGCAAAAAAACAAAACAAAACAAACAAAAAAACCTGACACTTAACCAACTACTAAGTGGCAGAATACACATTCACTACCTCCCAATAATCCATGACTTCACAAAACTGGTGATTTATGTCAGCCTGCAATGATTTAGGTGGATTCCATAAGTGCTTTGTAATTTAATTCATCACAGAATATTTACCACGTTTTCCCCTCATAAAGCTTAATGTTCTATATCACATTCTTAACCATTCTCCTGTTTACATTTACCACAATTGTAGGAGTAAACATTTCTAGTAGAAGTCAGCTTCTTCAAAAGTGCTTCAATACTTATTAACATTAAAAAAAATCATTGAAATAACATACCTGTAAATGAAGATGACTGAGAATGTATTGATCCCTTATTAAGCATAGTCATTATCTGACCAACAAATTCCTTAGGAATAAAATTGGCATAAGGTAGTATCTCAGTGCTGATAAGCTGAACTACCTAAAACAAAAGATGCAAATTCAAAGGTATTTTTTTTTCTTGAAAGAGACTAACTCAAATGATAATTTCTAGAGTAAAATTTAAATTTTATTTTAAAAGAAAACCAGTTAAAGAATCTTTCTTAATAGAACCATACAACCATTTTAATGTTAACATGCAGGATAATTAGTCTGTTTCCCTAATCTGTCTTAGTAAATAACATTATTACAAAATAGTCAATACTATAAACTGTTTACTATACAACAACTTCAATAAATTTTGATCTGCAACATGATAAATGCAAAGAGCACTCTGGAGAAAAAAATCAGCATATGAAATGTATCCATGTTAGAATAAAATATCTAAAACAGGATTAAGAACATGATTTAAATCTCCTTTTAGAACCATAAAAATGAGCCATTAAGAAGTTATATTCATTTTTGTTGAACAGTTTATTTCTAACACACAATGTGTTATTTTGCCTTTTGAAGAGAAAGAAGAAAGGTTTGAAGAAGCGTTTTCAAGAGTTAACATAGCAATGGGACAAAAGGCAATATTGTGCATCTATATATCAATATGATGCCTATGCTTTCTATGTAATTTATTTGATTTGCTTTATTTAAAAGTTCCCTTATCCCACTTAAAGGGAAAAAATAAACCCCCCCCAACAAAAAAATCCATAACCAAAAGCTACTTCTTCAAATTCCAGTTATAATCAGCAAAATATATTCTTTAAAAAAACATTCATTATTTGCTTCTACATCTGGTTAAAAATAGAAAAATCTGAGCAACTTATTGATTAATTGAAATACAAATATCTGATTTGTCAAACTATAAAGTAAGCTCTCAAATACATGCTTACTGACTGATGGATTTATTTTACTAAATCAACTGCTTTTTAAAATTATTAAATGGACACAACTAAGTATCTGGACAACACGCACACAGCACAAAGCTAACAAATATAAGAAATTAATTTTTTAAATGTCAGTGCTTTAAAAATTAAACTTTAACCTTTGTGTTTTAATGCTTTTAGGTTCAAGCTCAACCTATCACTTTACTTTTTTTTTTTTTTAAGCAATTTTACAGTTTCAACATTTCTACTATTTGGTTTTCATAAATGGTCAAAGGAAAATGTTTTAAATAGCTTCCTCACCTCAACATCAATACTTTCATTTCTTTGAAATTCTTGAATAGAGAGGTTATCTGGAGGTATGCTAAAAAATAAATAAATAAAAGACTTGATTTTTAAAGGTAAAATATTTCCTTAAAATACAAACAGAAAATAAACAGAATTTGAGTATCAAAAAATATATTTTCTCACCCAAGTTAGAACATTATCAGTTATTTAAAAGAACACTATTTTTAATTAATTAGTATAAATGACTAAGCTAATTACAAACATGAAATTCTAGCTACAAAAATAATTAGTCCAATCTTGAACTAAATAAAATCTATAGAACAAAACTTCTTTTAATACTATGAATGAAAAACAAAGAAAAGTAAAGATACTATCATATGGAGTTACAGCAAAAATTACCACTGTGACAAAAACTGAATTCACTTACATTGCCAGTAATTTCAGAGAGAGTTAAAAGAGCCTTGGTCAAGATGCTGAATTATTCACTCAGCAACAGCCCACTGATCATTAATTTGTAATAAATATGATATACTAAATATCTTTACAGTAAAAGATAGAGAACATCTGGAAAGAAGTGGACTGATTCAGACTTTCTAAAACAGAACAGTGTTCCAACAAGATCTGAATAAATCAACAGTTTCAAGGGAACCAAAGCTAATTCTAGACCCTGTGGCTCTGAATAAGCATGAGCAATATAGTTCTATTAAACTTATGAAACAATGAAATATTAAGCACTTAAAAAACAGCTGAGAATGGTAATGATTATAACAATAATAATGACAGCTAAAATTAGAGAGCCAGCCACTGTATTAAGAGCTTTATTTACATTATCTCCTATGTTCCACAGTAACCACATGTATTATCATGTAATTGACAGAAGAGGAAACTGAAGCTTCAAATGGCTAGTAATATAACCAAGAACACATCGTAAATAAATGACAAGGCCACAGTTTGAACCTAGATTTATATGATATTTGAGCCTAAGTTCTTCTCTTTTATAAAAGTTATAAATGTAAAAATAGTATTATCATATTTAGATATAGAGGTACAGTATAGAGTTTTGTACCTAGAGCTATTTTTGCTCTATTTGGTATTATTTGGTTTATCTAATCACACGTATTAAAATACACACACACACACAAAGACAAATACCAATTGGCTAACTATTGTACTAATAAAAAAAAAGCTTATCAGGAACATACAATATTAATATTATTGGGATCACATATCAGAAACACTGAACCTTATTTTTCTTTTTGAGACTTCCAATGTTTTTAATAGATTTCATTTATTTATTCATTTTTGGCTGCATTGGGTCTTTGTTGCCGCACGCGGGCTTTCTCTAGCTGTGGCGAGGGGGAGCTACTCTTCATTGCAGTGCGAGGGCTTCTCATTTCAGTGGCTTCTCTTGTTGCGGAGCACAGGCTCTAGGCGCACGAGCTTCAGTAGTTGTAGCTCACGGGCTCTAGAGCGCAGGCTCAGTAGCTGTGGTGCTTAGTTGCTCCGTGGCCTGTGGAATCTTCCTGGACCAGGGCTCAAACCCGTGTCCCCTGCATTGGCAGGCGGATTCTTAACCACTGCGCCACCAGGGAAGCCCCTGAACTGTAGTTTTAAAATATCTTATAATGAGGGAAGAGAGTAGCATACAAAGCTGAAAGGTTCACTCCTCCTAATCCTAATGATCAATAAAATCAGGAGTTGATTCAATTGTGCACAGATTGAATATTCTGATCTCAGAACTCACCCTAATGTTTATTTATTTTAATTTATAGTTAGTATCCTTTCTAGATATTGTGAGCATATCAAAAAACACTGGTCGAGCTTTTAAAAACACAGATGATTAACAGAATTTACCTATAAATTATAAAGGGAGATAGTCAATATTGCAGGTACAAATGGGCCATATAAGACCTGTATAGTCTCTAAGCTTGAGGAGTAGTTAGTAATTAAAAAAAATTTTTTTTCATGAATCTTTATTTGAAAGAAAAGAGGCTTCAAACTGATAAAGTATTATGTGTATTTTTCATCAGTTCTCTCTGAATGGTACATTAAAATTATTTTGTGAGATATAATTCATACACCATAAAATTCACCCTTTTAAACTGCATAATTCAGCTTTTTAGTATATTCACAAAGTTGTGCAATGGTCACCTCTTTTACTTCTAGAACATTTTCATCACCTCCAAAAGAAACTCTGTATCCATTAGTAGTCACTCCCCATTCTACCCTCCTCCCAACTCTGATAACCATTCATCTATTTTCTATCTCTACTGATTTGCCTATTCTGGATATATCACATAAATGAGATCATATAATATATGGCCTTTTGTGTCTGGGTTCTTTCACTTAGCATAATTTTTTCAAGATTCATCTATGTTGTAACATGCATCAGTATTTCATTCCTTTTTATGGCTGAATATTCCACTGTATGGATGTACATATCACATTTAATTTATCCATTCATCAGCTGAACATTTGGATTGTTTTCATTTTTTGGCTGTTATAATACTGCTATAAACATTAGTGTACAAGTTTTTGTGTGAACACGTTTCATTTCAATTCTTTTGGGTAGTACTTATTAACTGAAGGTCAACAGACTATTGTATGAATTGCCACTAGCCCACGTGTCTTCTAGAGGACAAGTACCATGTTTTGGCACTGAAAGGGTGGCTGAATGAATTCCTAACAGACTTTAAGTGTCCACCAGGTTACAGTCCTTATGTTTCTCATTTTTAATTGTTTTTCTTTCACTCATTTAAACAATTCATTCACTTATGATAGTCCTCAGTGATGTCCAAAGCCTCTTGTTTCTTCTAGTTGATTTTGGTTTTATTTGTTTTCTTTGTTACTGTACTGTTACTGTTACTGTATGAAAGCAGTTTGCAGAACATAAACAGTTGGGAAACATCACAGAGAAAGGTATGGTTATTCACACAGTCTTTGAGTATCAGTAATTAGGTTAAAAAACTTATAAATGTTCCAATATAAAAGATACTCAAATATTCATATTATCTAAAAACCTAAGTCATGCTATTCCAAACACTCTTCCTACTGTTCAAATACTACTACTGATAGATTTCAATTATAGAACATTGTGTATATGTGCCATAAAATAAAATTTAAAATCTAACAGTTTGTGATTTTCCAAAGTAATCAATTATTTGGAAAACAAAAACAAAGACGAAATCTTCTCATGAAACTGTGAAAATGTGCATGGTTTTTAAGTTCTCTTAGTGAGCACTGCATTTTTATCATCAACTAACTAATAAAAGCTTTCACTTTGAGCCTTAAGGTATTTTTGGACTATGAAATAAAAATTAAATTGGCTTTATCCATGTAAACTATTCAATTAAAAACACTGATTAAAACATTAAGTCAAAATACATAAAATAATTGTGGACTTTTACAACTAGTCAAATCAATTAATTTAGTCTTATAATGAAGGACAATGATGCCAACTGAGAGGAAATGACCAGTTCAAGGTGAACAGAAAGTAGGTGGCAGAGTCAAGAGTAGACCACAGGTCTCCTGACTCCCAATACAGGAGTAGTACTACTACTTCATGTAGTAGAAGGCTTAAATGTGTAACTAGAATAACCACAACTTAGAACACTGATTCTGTGTTACTTAGTACCAGAATTTAGTACCTTTATTTTTTTTCTAGCCATTTAAAAAATACACAAATTTAGGGGTAAATTTCCTAGTCCCAGTTATTTAGAGTTTTGGTCTTTAAGTTTTTAGTTTAAAATACAGCTTTTTCATGCTAAAGGATATGGATAATGTCAGCTTCTCTTAAGTGAAAGAAATAATGATTATGAGGATAATAGCAGGAGCAAGCATTTTAATAGAAGCACTTACATTCCAGGAACTATTCTAAGCATTCATTTAAATGATTTAATCCTCACAATAACCCTATGAGTTAGGTAGCATTACTATTCCTATTTAGCAGATGAGGAAAATGAGTCACTGAAAGATAAATAACTTGTACAAAATATCACAGTTACAAAGTTGTACAGTTGGGATTTGAATCCAGGTAATTTGGCTCCTGAGTCAATGCTCTTATCCTCTATGTTAACTGTTTCTTAAACTGTGTGATTTTTCAACATACTCAATATACTCAAACCTTTAATGTAAGCAGGGCCTCCAACAGGCAAAATACTGTAATGAAATTATACTACAACTTCATGAATACAAAAATTACATAAAATGTTAATTACCTATTATTAGGCCTTTGTTTCTCTACCTACTTTCCTGTATACAAAGAAATTACTTAAGAAACTGAATTTAATAAAATAAGAACAAAGCCTGGAAAATGAAGAATGTTCAATAAGAAACTTGAGAAGAAAGATGGTGGAAAGAGTCATAGGAAAAGAAATTCTTAAAGAAGTTTTACTCATTTCAAAAAAACTGATCTAAGCTCATTCAACTTATTAATAGGGCAACATGCATATACAGACAGATAATTGAGAAAGAAAAAGAAAAGTTTAAATTTCTAAATCTGTTTGCTTCATACAAATTACCTTAGTGACTTAGGCAACAGAGTCCACAAAGGAACGCAAATACCCAGGGTTATTTTAAAAATGAAAACAGAATTTGCTTAGATATGCTTTGTGAGTCACTATGACTTTCCTGCATATATTCAATACAAAGAATATGCTTGCATTGGTATTAATAAGATTTCTAGAGTTGAGAAATATATAAGAAAGCAAAACAAAGTCTGACCAGTTATGGAAACAGAAATTACAATCACATGTCATTACTTCCAATTCTGAAATATCAGATAAGCCTTTATAGAGAAAAATTTAAGTTAACCTTCTGCACTCTACAACTTTTCTTTACTTAATAACTAAACCACATTAGAAAGATAGAAACTCTTCAGTTAAATCATTCTGTTGTAGACTCATCTGATCATTATCAATATGCCAATGTAGGTTTTTCTTCAAGTATATGAAATTTATAATTTAAATGGTTTCAAACTAACCATTTTTAATGATTAAATAGCAGTGCATGACACATTCATCATTCTATAGTTTTAAAAAATGATTAATGGATAAAAAAATAGAAAAAAAATTTTTTGTCATAGAATTTCACCACTATAGCACAAAGGAAAATTAGATTGTAGGAGTACTGAAGACTACCTACCTATCACAGCTATTACTGGTAAGTCCATCTTTAGTAAAATGGCACATTTGAGATTAGTGCTGCCAAACAGAACTTCCTGTGATGATGGGAATGTTCAATGATCTGCAGTACCCACTAGAGCAACCACTAGCCACACATGGCAATGTTGAAACGTGGCTAGTGAGAATGAAGAACTGAATTATTAATGTGACTTAGTTAATTAAAAATTTAAGTTAATTGTACTAGTGACTGCTGTATTAGATAGTACAGCTCTAGAGAGACTGCAGCAGACTCCTCATTCAAAAAATTCCGTATTCTAATTACCTTATTCTCATTCAGTGAGGGGTCAAAATAGCATCCTTAAGATACACCCTCAGTTGGAATGTATACAATGAAAATTCCATTCTTCTTTGCAAAACTTAAACATCTTAAAGAGCTGTTCGTTATTACCAATGATCTTATTTATTCTAAAAAAAACCTCATTTTCTGAAGTTGTTTTTCTCTTGTAATGCTAAATGGGCATCAGATTTTTAAAATGGATATTCTTAACTTCATCGAATTAAAACCATGGCTCCTTAATTATGATGCATTCATGTGACCTTATATATAGACCCCTGTCTTACAACCAAAACACTGTAAAGAGCAAAAATCTCCACTGCTCACAGATAATGTACCCAGTGGATAAATGCCTAATCCACTTCTTCTTTGTATACAATCTAGCAATCTTAAGAGTCAATTACTTTGTTAATGAATGAATAATGAGAAATACTGTTTTTAGAGCAATTACAGGTATAATGTGTACTTCTTGAAAGACTGTCTTAACTGTAAAAATGAATAAGCTGACCTTTTAGTAAAGAGAAAGTCTTCAAAAGTGTTGGCTAGTTCTGGCCACATACTGTCAAATTTTCCAGAAGAAGCATGCTGCCGGGCAACAGGTAGCCCAATAGAAAGAACTTTGAGGAGAGAAGATACTGCTAGTTTCCATGTGCTTTCAGAAGGGCAGGAATACTTCAAACTGAGAGGAACCCTAAGAGTCTGTGAAAATAAAGACAGTTTAAGATAAGTAGAAATTAAAACAAACACACACAGCTTTAATTACTTTAAAAAAAACTATAGCTGAGAGCAAAAAATAATAACATAGGTATTTTCATTTTAAATAGGATGTTATTTTCTAGAAAGACCAATTCTCAGACATGGTCCTCAAGTCATACTGCCTAGAAAAATATACTTTTTTTTTATTGGCCACACCCCGAGGCATATGAGATCTTAGCTCCCTGACCAGGGATAGAACCCTCACCCTCAGCACTGAAAGCGCAGAGTCCTAACCACTGGACTGCCAGGGAATTCCCTAGAAAGATATACTTTTAAGTCCTATGTCCATTTTATAAACCATGACCCTGAATAAGGACTGAATAATAACCTTTTTGAACCTCGGTTTCGCATCAGAAAAAATAGGGATGTTTTCTGAAAAGTTAAGAGTAAGAAACTTACAATTTTGCAGCTTCTCCAACTTGATGTTATAAAATTAGAGCATTCTGCCATAGTTCTCCTGGCAGAAAATAATTTGACTGATGGGGTTTCTCTCATCCAAGAGAGATCAATACTGCTTATATTTTTTCACTAATGGTTAGGTAAACATGGCCTAGAGTATCATTACTTTGAAGTCTTATACTTTATCTTTAAAATTCTTTGAATTTTATACTCTACACTAATATTTTAATGTAGTTTTTTCCTTTTCCAAATATTTGAGAAAAGTTGATAATTCAAGAACTTGGTTTATCTTTAACCCTTGAGAACACAGCACAGCATCTGAACTATGTCTAGTGACTAAAATATTGAGACTTACTATTTAATTGGTCAACTTCTGAGAGAGGTTGCTGTTAATCATTAAAGAACTAATTCAGTGGTTCAGAATGAATTTCTCTGGTCATAGTACTATCCAACAACTAGAAGACTAGACTGACCAAACTATCACAGTGAGTTATCCCAGAGCACCATCAATAAATAGTTTCAAAATACCGTCTGATAATGTGCATTAGACTGAAAATTCAGCTTTTATATAAAAATTCTAGTCTGAGAAAGATAAAGAGTAGAAGAGATACATTTTCATATTTTAATGTTACGGAGTGAACATAAAACCTGATTTCATCATCCTCTACACAAATGATTACCGAATACTCACACAGTGAACATGTGAACCACTACATATTAGCATGAAATGGGCCTCCACTAACAGATAATTAGCCTACCCAGAATCTATTTATTTCTTTCCCCTCCCCACATCCAGTTGGAAATTAGGGTAAAGAGATGATTACTTTATTAAGCCAATCAATCTACTCCACTTCTCTGGCCATAATCACTGGTTCAAGACTGGGCATGGGACTAAAGCCAATTCACTTAATTTTAGTAACTTAAGAAGAATCTGATAAACACACACACACACACACACACACACACACACCTGCTATTGACATATAATCCCTTTATTAGCCTACAACTATGAGAGGAAACATAGTTAGGATGCAGTCAACCCCTTGGAAAGCAGAACAGGGAAAAAATTTTTGGTTTTTGGTGATAGTACTGAACCACTGGATCAACCAATCCTAAAGCCCTCCATCTCTGAATTTTCCAACTAAGCCTGCCCCTTTATTGTTAAAGCTAGTCAGAGCCTGAATTTGTGTCATATGCAAACAAAAGAATACTAAATTATACACCGGCCACTCTGAATTAACATGTTATAACTCAAGATTAGATAAATGAAAAGTATGGTTTACTACTAGATTAATATTTTACCAATGTCAAGGGAATATTAAGCACAGCAAATATATTTGATTTATATATTTATTTTTTTAATATTTAAGCAACTAATACAGAGATTGGTATATAGTATATAGTCAGTAAATATATATGGAACTGGAAAATTCAGTTCTTGCTGTCACGAAGCTCACAATTTCTGAGGAAGGAAGAGCCTTGTCCAATTAACCACAATGCAATGTAGTAAGTGGCATCAATGAAGTGTTCTGGAGTACAGAAAACTGATTATTTAATTCCTTAAAAAATTCAAACTGATTCATGTCACTCCTCCATGTTCAAACCTTCAATGGTTAAAGAATAAAATCTGATGCCTTATGATGGCTTTTAATACCCATAGCCACTTTTTCAGACCTATTCCAGGCCCTGCCACCTCCCTAAGTGGGATTTCTCAACACTGCTTTAAAAATATACCATGATCTTTTATATTGCTTAATTGATCTATATCTCCTTCTCCCTTTTTGCTGGTACTCCTTCTTCAAATGATACTTCTGTTAATCCTTGCCAAGATCCCCTAGGCAGTTTAGTTATTTCCTTGTCTATTGAGGGAAGGGGGAACCTAACTTTTTATTCAACACTGACTACTTGGCAAGTATCATTAAATGCCATATCTCAGTTGAATCTCTTAATGGTTAAGACATGAAATTTGGGGGATTCCCAGGTGGCGCAGTGGTTGAGAGTCCGCCTGCCGATGCAGGGGATACGGGTTCGTGCCCCGGTCCAGGAAGATCCCACATGCCGGGGAGCGGCTGGGCCCGTGAGCCATGGCCGCTGAGCCTGCGCGTCCGGAGCCTGTGCTCCGCAACGGGAGAGGCCACAACAGTGAGAGGCCCGCGTACCAAAAAAAACAAAAAAACAAACAAAACAAAACAAAACAAAAGACATGAAATTTGTATTGGTATTACCGTTCTTCTACAGATGAGAAACACTCTCAGGCTCATCTGCCCCAAAATCATAGAGCATCCTGTCCTAAGAAACAGGATGCTTATTGTCTTATGTGGCAAAATTTAATAATCATAAAAAATCTAATGCACTCTTACTTTAAAATAGTTTTCATTAAAAAAGCCTTCTCGTTTTAAAAAAACGGCTTCCTGGGTTTCCCTGGTGGTGCAGTGGTTGAGAATCCGCTTGCCAACGCAGGGGACACAGGTTTGAGCCATGGTCTGGGAGGATCCCACATGCCGCGGAGCAACTGGGCCCGTGAGCCACAACTACCGAGCCTGCGCATCTGGAGCCTGTGCTCCGCAACAAGAGAGGTCGCGATAGTGAGAGGCCTGCGCACGGCAATGAAGAGTGGCCCCCGCTGGCCACAACTAGAGAAAGCCCTCACATAGAAACGAAGACCCAACACAGCCAAAAATAAATAAATTAATTAAAAAAAAATTTGCTTCCTAAATAATATCCATGAATGTTGGAGAAGAGTAACTATAAATAATAACAAAGTATATTTTCCATTTATCTCAATGTATGATAATATATTATTACCTAAAGAGAAATTTCAATAATACTGACATTATTAAATGAAAGTATGGAAATTAAAAAAAAATACCTTAATAATATTCTGGAGTACCTTCTCATTCACCACTGCTTTGTGACAGGCTGTTTTTTGGTATAAATCCACAACTACTTCTAAAGACCTTTCAGCAAATGGTACATAATTCAAGGCTACCCATTCCGCCTAGAAAGTAATATTTTCACAGAGTTAAAATAAAAATGAGATTAAATGAAATCATATTGCTTTCAAAGCGAAAGCTTCTTTGTCTTAAAGTTTAGACCTTGGTTTTAGGCCAGATTATATTACATGCAAAGTTTTCAAAGAGATATGTACTTCATGAAAGAATAATTTTCAGCCAGGCAAAAATTATAACTATCAGAAAAAGTACATAGAGCATTCTATCAAAAACTGGGAAAGATGTACTTTATTTGTTGCCAATAGGTTAGGACAATTTTAGGAAATTTAACTCACCGGTGCAAATAGTTGGATCTATTGTGATTCCATTGTGTTGCAAGACAAATAGAATGAGAAAAGTTAATACACATTAAAACTATGTTTCGGACCATGTAAAATTATAATTTTTATGTTGAGTGAACAAAATCAGCATGTGCATGCATTCAGAAATTTACTTTTCCCCTAAGCCAAAACAAAGTTAAAATTTGCCAACTATGGCTATAAAAATCTTTTATGTAAAATCCAACTAAATTTCACACCAGTAGTAGACTTATTTAGTACACACAGATTTCTTCATTTTGTATTGCAGATATCTATTTTAGATAAGATTAGGCTTAGGGATTTAGAAGCCATTTTATAGTGGGATGAGGACACAAAGAAAGGAACTTCGAAGAAAGAGTAACATGAAAGGCCAAACTTTCTGGAGAACCACTTGGGAAAAGAAAGTAATAAACAAACGAACACACAAAAGGAACACAGAAAAGGTCTTCCAAATAGTGTTTCTTTTCAGCTTAAACTGTTAACATACATATGAAAGTTTATTTGTGAATGAAAATTTTCTGGGATAATCAAAGTCCATCTTAGGTGGAACTGACTATATTTATAAGCCATGAAATCTTACAGAGTAAATATAATTTATAGCAAATTACCTGATTATATTTTGCATTTGCAATGTGTTTTGTTTCTAGCTGTCCATACTGTGGAGGTTTACAGGAAAATTCTACAAATGCCAATAACTGGTCAAATATAGCTGGATACATTATCTGCATGTTTTCCGGTCCTATACAGATGGCCTATAAAAACAATATATGAATAGTAGAATGCATAATCTGAACTCCATTAAGTTCTTTACTGTATATGCTTTTGTTTAACCAAAGAATCGAAAAGACTGTCTTATTTTATGTTAAGTATTATACAATTTTTTATAAGCCCTGAAGGACATTTAAGCTATTTTAAACTATTATTGAATAAAGTGTAGGCTAAATGAATTAATCAGTTAAAAAACGTTTTTTAATTAAAAGTGTGGCTCATTACTTAGCAGACTAAACAAAGGGCAAGCACTTAAAGAGAAAACCCAGGCAGTTCTGAGGTTCCACAATCTGATCATTTGTTCAGTAATATACCCATCAGACCATTTACAATGCTTCACTGATTAAGATGATATTGACTTCTACTTAAGTGATGGCATTAATTTATTGAAATGACAGCTGATTCCTGTATCATGCCTGGTCCACAGACTTTAACAAATAATCATGTTCATTACAGTTGGGAAAATAAGTTATGAATAAAAATTTGTTTCTAAAAGAAATGTATACAGTATATTAATTTTTAACAGGGCAGAGTATATTTAGTGTCTAATGTATCTAAATATATAGACTTGATTTAAAACAAGAAAATTTTAAAAATTTAATAGAAATTAAACTTAATGCTACAAATAATTTCAAAAAACAGCATACATATTCTGACACTGCAGATTTTAATTACTTCAAATACATTTAAAGTACTTAAAAATAAATCTTATGTTTTTATGTCTTATGTTTTATGTGTTTTCTCCTCCCATCCTTTCATATTTTCCTGTTTTAGTGTTCGTTTCCCTCTGTGGGAAAAATATTTAATGATATGTTATGGAGTATCTAAAATATATTTGTGCTTTACAAAACAAAAAGCATGATCATTCTACACTTGAGGTACCCTCAAAATACAAAATCAAAATTCAAAGCATTTCAAAATTTTAAGGAATTTCTTTAAAAAGATGTGTACAACGTTTATATTTTCATGCAATCATGGCTTTTTTAACCTGTCAGATAAAAGACTAGTTTTATTTTCCCTCAGAGAAGAGGTAGCCGTTTAGCTTTAACTGGTGTTTTAGATAAAATTATCTTGAGGTACAAAGTAGATAAGCAAAGTGCTGCCCATTAGTACGTTAGATTATCCAATAATTACAATGTGAAAGTAGAACAAAGATATCTAATACCATCTTTCCCTACTTGGTTACTTTTCTCGGAAACAGTGAATCATGAACTTGAAAGGTATACAGCCTAAAAAAATTCTCTCTACTAACTACTTCTAATAGTTTCACGGTCTTCTTTATTAACCCCTTGCTGAGTCTTAACTCTTACAAGTAAACAAGTAGTAATTACTGTGGAAAAGATATGATTACCCTAAATGAATTCTTTTATTTTCAGTGACAAAGGAAGGGAGGAAGAGAGAGAAGGAGGGAGGGAGGGAGGGAAAAGTCTGTGTGGAGACCTTAGAAAACTAAGTATCAAAATTTTTCTGAAAATACCTTAGCAACAAATAATGACCTGGACTATATGTTTTGATTTTCAGTGGTCCTTTATTAAGAAAAAAACAAAACTAAAAACTAATAGTGTTACAGTTGAATTCTGGAATCTTAAAATGCATAATATGGAACCAACTCTTTTTTCTTTTTTTTTTTTTTACAACAAACTTCATCTAAGAAAAAGTTATTATTGGCTTTCTTCAGTATTCTGAAGTTTATCAGAAAAGCCTATATATAAATCTGGTAACAGATTTTAGTCCAAAAGCTAAGAATCAATAAGCAATCTGGACAACAGTTCCTATTAGTCCTTGAAAACTGTGTATGTGAAAAAAAGAAAAGAAACTGGACATCTAACCTCTGACATGGTTCAAGGTTTCTCTTATTAAGTCATTTAAAATAATTCAATCCGTGTGGCAATAAATAAGATAAATGCAGTCTCCTGATCTCAGAACTTAGGGAAAGCAGATAATCAAATTCTCAGGTCCCCCATGTATGCCAAAATATCTTTGCCAAAAAAAAAAAAGTTAGCCTACATGGCTAAATCATTTTGGTTGTGAACTAGTGATTTGACAACCAAGGAAAAGACTATGACCCTGAAACCCTAAACAATGTAAGGGTAAACATGAAATTAGAAATGAGTTTTTCCTTTAGGAAGGAAAACTGCTTTTAATCAATAAAATGTTTTGCAGAATAGCTTATTAGTCTATGAATAAAGTCCCAAAGCAAGTAAATTTTGCTTGTGAAAAAATTTTCTGACACCTGTGGGGGGAAATATAAAAACATCCTTACTTGGAAAAAGAAAAAGAAAGAAAAAATAAAAACACTCTTTACTAATAATGAAATATGTTTTCTGTTAGGAAATATTAAAGACCCCATATATTTGAATCACGTTCAAGTATTATGAAACATCATTTAGATAATCACATAAGTAATAAACAATGGCTAGAGTGAACATTAGTAAGGCAAAATGATATCAATTTATATAAATAAAACTTCCTAAGTTTCTAACAATAAAACTTCCTAAGTTCCCAACTGAAGGTATATATTGCTTTCAAAGCCATTAAAAGTTCAAAGCTTAGAACAAATTCCTAGTAATTGGGATGAATGATTCTATTTGTTTTCTTACTGTGAAAGCAGCAGTTTTTTTCCTAAATAAAATTATATACTTTTTTCCCTGGAAAAAAGTTTTGGGGGTTTGTTGTTTCCTTTTGTTTACTATCCTCTGCACATATATAAAAGCTTGAATTAAACATCTGAAAGTTCTAGATTATGGGTATCTCACAAAGCCTATGCTCTCTTTCTCTAATATATTAACTTTTCCATTCCCTCTAAGGCAGTCTATAAGCAACTTATGTTCACAGTCAGGGAGAAAAAAGTTATTATTGACAGGCTACTTTTCTTCCCCCACTGAAAATAAAAGCAGCTCTTCTGAGTTCAATTATGGAGAACTTATATCCCTACAATAAAGTTTTTAAAATGCCAGATTCTCTTAGATTTTAAGTTTCTACACAATTTGTTTCTCTGCACAGTGTAACTAGGGGTAAAGAGATCAAGGAATTACTGCTCAGCTAGACTTCCTCCAGAGTCATTCAAGGCGTATTATGGTGTAGTAGAAACCACTATTCTTACTGTGAAAGTTTTCTTCAATCCAGTTGGATATAAGGCAATCATTTAATTAGAAAACATGATCTTCAGTACACAAATGGCTACTGATAACACATGTGTGATCAGACTCTAATACTCCCATTTTAGTTTTGTTAGAATGTCATAGCTACTTTGTTGGGATTGCTGGCTCTTCGAAAGGTGGCATTTTTTTGTTTAGCATTTTGGTTGATGTGAATTGTGCTAATAATGAACTTGACAGTTTAAAAAATTCTTCGACTTTGATCTGGTCTTGCTTGCTAACTGGAATCTGCTCAATAATTTTTAGGTCTGTTTTAATATATATATACATACATATTTTGCAGTAACAAAACACACATAGGTTAAAATATATCTTTTTAAAATTTCTGTGAGAAAAATACTTCATAAATTTATTCTTACTTCTTTTTTAAAAAATATAGGCGTCCAACAATTCCAGAGCTAAATTTAAGTACAGATGAAAAAAACAAAATATAATCCCATGGCTTATTAATTTTCTAATTATAGAAATACTTTACTAAAGTCGTCATTCCAAAAGTATAACCTCTTGTGAAGAGTTGCATGAACAAACCAAAAAAGCTGGTGAATAGAAGCAAGAGAATGCAGGCAGTTTCTTAAAGACTCTCAAAATAAACCTGAAATACCTTTTAAAATATATTAGAAAAATAAAAGTCTTAAAAATAACTGGATCTTTACAATCTTGAATTCATCCCGAAGTATACATACACAACAATCTTGATGATCCAGAATTTATCCCAAAAAATATATAGCAAAGTAAAAAAAGTTCCAGAGAATCATATGCAATATTGCTTAGACAGCCACTAAAATTCTATTACCTTTTGGAGAACATCTAGAGCTGTAAGTACAGCTTCCTGTAAACTTGTCAAAACTGCTTCAGTGTAAGATGGAAGAATGAAAGGGGATGCATCTGAACTTATTGGGACTGAAACGGCACTGTGTAGTATGACTCCCAACTTTTGCAAATCATCCATGTTGAAACCAGTTTTTATGTGTTGGTAAAGAGCTGGAAATATCTGAATTAAAGCTGTAAGAAAAGGCTGGCTGGGAATGAAAGTTAGTTTATCAAAAGTAATAGGAGGCTTAGTGCTTTCAGATCCAACTCTATACCAGGTATTCCATGCAGCCCACCAGAGATTCAAATCTTCAAGCTCATCAGTAACTACGGGTGGCTCAAAGCTGCTGTATCTTCCAAGTCTTTCTCCAATGGAATCTGTTCTTACAAATGGCCTGTTCAGGCCAGGGCCTGATATGGACCCTAAAAGGACAGGCACAGGGACATTAACTGCAGGTGGTGTCTCAGGCTTATCTGAGTCTCTGACAGGGGTCACAATCTGTAAAATTTCCTGGAAGCTTTTCAACGCAGCCAGAGATACTTCATTGTTTTTGCTGAGCGCTGCTGATTGTATATGGTCAAGAAGAACATCCCATGCTCTTGAAAAATCTCCTATATTAGGAAGAGGAAAAAAAATTTTATCACCATAAAAGAGATCAAATTTTCTCTTACTATTAGACAGTTTAAAGTTTATTTGCTTTATTTTTCTGCTTAAATTCCTATAGAACTAGAAAAAATACGCTAAGGTACTAACAATGTGAATTAAAATCATTACAACCCAAAAATCCAGTAAAAAATTTTTGTCAGCTACAGGAACAAACAGCATCAAGAAGAGGATAATGAGTATATCAAACAAGGTTTTGGTCTTAAAAATAAAACTCTGTAAATGTATGTATACATGTTTCTATTCTAGTACTTCTACCTAAGGAGAACAGAATAAAAACTTAAGAGGGTGAAAACAAAAACTTTTCAGTAACATCTTCAGTCTATCCATCTATCGTTATTAATGATTAAGTAAGATGTTCCCATTCTTAAGCATATTGGAAAAGTTATAACAGTATGATACACGTTTTTTTATCTGTCTAAATGTTTAAAATAAACTGTAAATCATACTCCATAAAAATCTTAACTTTACACTTTGGTTTTCATATTTAAATAATTTTACAGTTGTGGAATTTTCTTAAACATTTTTCCCCCATCAGTGAGTTTCCAGGAGAAAATGCACCATAAAGATTAGACTGTCCTTTTACAATGAGTCTAAATTTATTTCTCCCATGTAAAACTGAGTCGACTGATCTACCATCAGCAAAGCATGGGCTGAATGGTAGCTGTTGTTTCCACTAATCAATTCAATCTCTTGCTCTACTCCTGTGACCAACTAAGCACGTTTATAATGAAATTCTCTATGGCCAGGTGTGGTTTGTTCCTATAAAGCCCAGCAAAAAATGATCTTGTTCCTACAGACATCTAGCCCAATGGCTTTGTTAGTAGCATGGATTATTACCCACCTATTTGTATTTAAATAATGCAAAAATCAGAGGAACTGACATTCTGCAAAGGATAACATAAGTTGGCTATGAAATAGAGATAATTGAGGTTTAAAGAATTTCACTTCACAAAAGCTATCAAAGACTAGATGTTTTTTCAAGCAGGGATAAACCCATATGACTGAGGAAGCATTCAGTTAATTGGAAAGCTGGAACTAAGTCTGGTATAAAACAGTTAAGTACTGCTCTGCTTTTATAGGATAAATGATAACACTTGCCCAGTTATACGCCTCTTCCTCTCCATACTCTTTTTTTTTAATTGAAGTATAATTTACATACAATAAAAAAACAGATTTTTCAGTAAACTGTTCAGAGTTTTAAAAATTTTTGTCTAAAAACTATCAAAACAACGAACAAAATACTTCTGCTTGTTACCATTCCAGTCCAAAAGTCAGATGAAACATTACATTTCCCCACCAGAATGGTGACCAAGTCTCAGATTTAGAATATTCCATGCCATAGGAAGGAAAAAACCCAGCAATTCTTTCATTAATATATTCTATGTCTAGGAAGAAGTCTTCTTTCTAAAAGGCTAGGTATAATTATATATTGCACATGGTTATGTTAAAAATATTAACTGCATTATTTAAAAATATTTTTAAATTTTTTTATACAATTTTTAAAGGTTACACTCTATTTACAATTATTACAAAATACTGGCTATATTCCAGTGTTGTAAAATACATCCTTGTAGCCTATCTTATACCCAACAGTTTGCAGCTCCCAGTCCCCCACCCCTATATTGCCCCACTTGCCCCTTGTCCCCACTGGTAACCACTAGTTTGTTCTCTGTATCTGTGAGTCTGCTTCTTTTTTGTTATATTCACTAGTTTGTTGTATTTTTTAGATTCTACATAGAAGTGATATCATACAGTATTTGTCTTTCTCTGTCTGACTTACTTCACTTAGCATAATGCCCTGCAAGTCTACCCATGTTGCTGCAAATGGCAAAATTTTCAACTACAAGAAAAAAACTGCAAAAAACCACAAACAAGTGGAGGCTAAACAATATGCTACTAAACAGCCAATGGATCACTGAAGAAATCAAAGAGGAAATCAAAAAATACCTAGAGACAAATGAAAATGAAAGTACAAAGATCCAAAACCTTTGGGACGCCAGCAAAAGCAGTTCTAATAGGAAAGTTTATAGCAATACGAGCTTACTTCAGGAAATAAGAAAAATCTCAAATGAACAACCTAACTTTACACCTAAACGAACTAGAGACAAAAGAACAAAACCCAAAGTTAGTAGAAGGAAAGAAATCATAAAGATCAGAGCAGAAATAAATGAAATAGAGACTAAAAAAAAAAAAAAGAAAAGATCAATGAAACTAAAAGCTGCTGCTTTGAAAAGATAAACCAAATTGACAAACCTTCAGCCAGACTCAGCAAGAAAAAAAGGGAGAGGGCCCAAATCAATAAAATCAGAAATGAAAAAGAAGAAGTTACAACTGACACCACAGAAATACAAAGAATCATAAGAGACTTCTATGAACAACTATCCACCAATAAAATGGACAACCTAGAAGAAATGGACAAATTCTTTGAAAGAATCTCCCAAGACTGAACCAGGAAGAAACAGAAAATATGAACAATTATTGGTTATGAAATTGAATCAGTAATTTAAAAACTCCAACGAACAAACGTCCAGGACCAGATGGCTTCACAGGTGAATTCTACCAAACATTTACAGAAGAGTTAACACCTATCCTTCTCAAACTACTCAAAAAAAAAACTGCAGAAGAAGGAACACTTCTGAACCATTCTATGAGCATCACCCTGACACCATAATCTTATTCTAAAATAATAAAAACCATTTCCTAGTGTCCAAACTATAAAAAATCACCAAAGCTACATGAACTGCATCATGTCTTCATTTTTAAAAATCTAAATCTATTAGTTCTTAGCTTTTAAGATAAAGTAACTATCACAGAGGTATTAAAAATGATGCTTATTTGTCAAAACTCAGCAAACATACAGTTAAGATTGGCACATTTCATTATATGTAAATTTTACATGAAAAAAACTAAGATTTAAAATGTATATATATGTACATTATATGTATGTATGTGTATATATAAAATAGAGACAGCCCTAAAGTGTACATGATGAACACCACACAAAAATGCCTACGAAAAGAGTAAATATGCTTATGCTTTAACATAATGAGGGGGGAAAAAAGCCAACCATAAAATAATAAATTAAAAAAATAATATATACACCTTGTTCACAATTATGTACAAAAGTACTTCTGTTCACTTTTCTCAATCAATCCCAGCCCTACCACCAGAATTGAAGGAAGGTATTATAATCTACACCAGAGTTTCTCAATCTCAATACTACTAACATTTTGGGTTGGATAATTCTTTGTTGTAGGGGCTATCCTGTGCATTGTAAGATGTGTAGCAGCATCCCTGGCTGCTATTCCCCCCAGAAGCCAGTAGTGCATGTCCTTCCCCAGTTGTGACAAACAAAACTGTCTCCAGACATTGGCAAATATCCTGTGGGGGCAGGGAGTACATTGGGCAAAATTGGCCCTGGTTGAGAGGCATTGATCTACACCACCAACAGTTTCCTCACCAGTCTAACAGTATCCTACCATTCTTCTTTGTGGCCATTCCATTGTACACGTATCATCTGAAGTGATATTTCTGAACTGCATATCTGATCACATCACATTATGGATTAAAACTTTCCAGTGGTTTTCAGTGCTCTTAGAATAAAGTCTTAACTTTTGAACATAACCTACAAAGTGTTCCATGCTCTGGCCTCTCTCTACCTCTACAACCTCATGTGGAATTACACTTTTCCGTGTTCTCTTCATTCCAGACCTTCAAACATGCCGGGGTCCTCACCATCCCCATCTCCTCAATCTTCTCCCATCTCTTTTACACATTCTCTCTGCCTGTAAGGCTCTTCCCAGTTCCTCCTGCCCTTGCCTGATGAACTACTACTCAGATAAAATATTGCTTTCTCAGGGAAGCCTATACATACCTCACTGGCCTGGTCAAATATCTATTATAAGCACACAATCTATTATAAGCTCCTTTTAGCACTGACCGCTGTAGCAATTTTGTATTTATTTATGTAATTATAGTTCTTCCCTCATACCCATGATATAGCAAGGACATTGTATCCCCTAGAGACTCACCCACAGTAGGTGCACATTACATATTTTTTCAGTGAGATGAATGAAAATGTGCATGCTCATGCACACACCATACATAACACAAAGACTGGCAGTTAAGACGGATTATTCTTGAAAAGTAGCATTGTATATGAACTTTAAAGAATCTCCTGTATTTTCCAAATTTCCTTTAACATTAATTACTTGTATACTCAGAAAAAAAAATGTATATCTACCTAAAGGTTGCAGTAAATATCTTCTAGTGTTGAAGATTCTTGCTACTCCGGCCAATGTTAAAACCCATGTCTCAGCCCATTGCTTCTCTGCTGTGTCCCTTGAATGATGAATGAGAATATTGCCACCTCCGGACTCAATCTTTTCTTTGTCTGCAGTGGTAGAAGACTCTCGAACTCGGTCCAATAGATGAAAGAGAACCTAAATATTTATAACAATGCATATAAAAAGTATTGATAACACAGCTTAAGTAACAGCATAGAAAATTAGGCATTGTTACAAAGAATCACACCTGACATTCTGATCAATCCCCATATATTAGACGAAACTGACCAACAGAGGTATCCTTATATTAAGTTTATCCTTAAGGTCATGGAATATGAAAAATTAAAATAAATTGGATAGACTATTGTCTAAGACTTACTGAGCTGAGGCGCCAATGGAGCATCTAGGGGGTAATGTACAACAAGGGAATGAAGCTAAGGAGAGGGATCCAGGCAAATATATAACTATGAGTGACATCTGGACAGAGGTTACTGCTGAAACTTCAGGACTGGATGAAGGTGCTTGAAAAAAATCAAGCAGGAAGCGGTTGGGATTTGGGGAATGTTTACATTTAAAATGTAGAATCAGAGGAAGTAATAGGAGCCAAAAAAATAAAAAAAAATTGAATAGAGAAGCATACGCATGCTGTGGAACAGAAGCCAAAGGAAGAGAAATTTCAAGGAAAAAATAATCAGCAGTATTAAATGCTACAAAAAGTGAGTAGGATAAGGATTGAGCATGGGGCAAGAGACTTGGCAATTAGGAGACTACCTGTACAGCCTATGAACAATTTGTGTGGTTCTAAAAATATGGTCTCAGAACCATCAGCATCACCCGGGAACTTCACAGACATGCAAATTCTCAGTCCCCAGGCCAGGGGAAAGAAATCAGAAACTCTAGGGGGTTGGGGACAGTGGCTCAAGCAATTTGTTCTTTAATAAGTCCTCTAGGAGATTCTGTTACATGCTAAGGTTTAAGATACTCTGAAGTAAAATAATCTGGATATCAAATTACAAGGGGGTAAGGGAATGCAGGGGAAGTGAGAAAAAAAAATTACTGAGATTTAGGCAGCAAGATTAACAATGAAGCTGTCTGAAAAGAAAACAGGAATCAGAGAAATATCAGTTTGTTTTTTAAAACAGTAAAGGACTCTTCAGCATGTTTGTGAACTGAGAAGCCAGGGGATAGAGTTGAAACAGAAGACACAAGAGGGGACTTCCCTGGTGGTCCAGTGGTTAAGACTATGCTCCCAATGCAGGGGGCCTGGGTTCGATCCCTGACATCCCTCATGCCGCGTGGTGCAGCTAGTAAAAAAAAAAGACAACGAAAAAAAACAGGAGACATAGGAGTAGGGAGCAGGGCTTTTAATTATTTTCATTAGGGAACATACATTATTAATTTTTTAAGAGGAAATTCTGGGGTCTTTTTATTAAACTGAAAACATTGTTAAATACAATGAAGGTTTACCATTTTGCCTACCGTCAAACTTGCTGATTTAAAAAATTCACAAAAGCAATGAAAGGATTATAAATAGAATTTTATTAAAATGGAACAGATTAAACAAAAAACAGAGAGCTTTTAGCAAAGAGGGGATGCTCACTAATAAGCTGTTGACTTTGTAAGAACATTTTAAAAAGAAGATAAAATTGAAAAATTAAAAAATTAAACTGCATATTTAATGAATAAACATGGAATTTACAAATTGGAGGTGGTTTTTGTTTGGTGAGTCTGCAAGTAAATTTCACTACTGTTGAAATTCTTTATTTATAAAATTTTCATTTGACTATATTATATTTGAATTATAGGTAGTGGTTTAACAACTACTAGTTTTATTACCACAGGGGAAAATGAGGAGAAAGGGAAGTGTAAAGGAGATAAAGAGATAAAAAGATGAGGCTTTTAGTATTTAATCTATGTGAGGTGCAATTAAAAATACGACAAAGCTAACATTTTCTGTTTTGCCAAATGCACAGAAACTCTTGTTTAAAAATTAATAGGAAGAAAATATATATGTATAACTGAATCATGTTCAGTGAAAGTGAAACTAACACATTTTAAATCAACTAGACTTCAATAAAAAAACTAAAAATTAAAAACATTTTAAAAAAATTAACAGTAACAAGTTTAATTGAAAAAGTATATAAGCATGTCTCAATTAAGAACTGATAACTCAAGCTATTTTACAGTACCTTCCAAATAACAGTGTGCCACGTTGAGTGCTGTAATAAAGTTCCATGTGCACCAATTGTTGAAAACAGAGTTTGCCCTGCACTCTTCCTGACAGCAGGACGGGGGTCCACACATAGTTCACCCAATTTTGCATAAAGACACAACCACAAACAATCAAACGGTGGTGCAGGGTGGAACGGCCGATTTAAAACCACTCCTTTCTCTTCTGCCTGCTTTTGCTGTGCTGCCTCTTCGTTATTTAATTCTTTTTCAATAGTTTCTCCTCTTTGGAAAAAATAATCTGAAATATTCCACTAAAAAGCAAAGGAGAAAATATCAATTTATTCATAGATTTTATTTTAAACACATAGATATGCAACACATACTTTTTCAGAATTAAAAAAACAATTATTTCAGAAACTCCTTTTCTAGTAGAATGGATTTAATGAAAATATCTCCTCTTCTGTCAAGTGCCTCTATCTGATTTCAGAATTTGAGGGAGCAACCTTGTGCTAACATTAATAATTTGAAAACATTGGTGCAGTCAATGTGGAAAACAATATGGAGGTTCCTCAAAAAACTAAAAATAGAACTACCATATGATCCAGAAATTCCACTCCTGGATATATATTCGGAAAAAATGAAAACACTAATTTGAAAAGACACATGCACCCCAATGTTCATAGCAGCACTATTTACAATAGCCAAGATATAGAGGTACCTAAGTGCCCATCAACAGATGAATGGATAAAGAAGATGTGGTAGCTAGATAGGTAAATAAATAGATTGTATATATTATATATATATGTATATCTATCTCTCTCTGTATATACATACACGTACACACACACGCACACACACACACACACAATGGAATACTACTCAGCCATAAAGAAGAATGAAAATTTGCCTTTTTCAACAACATGGATGAACCTGGAAGGTATTATGGTTAGCGAAATAAGACAAAGAAAAACAAATACTGTATGTTATCATTTATATGCAGAATCTAAGATGATTCAAACAAATGAATACAACAACAGAGAAAGAGACTCATACAGAACAAGCTAGAGGGGAGATGGAAGTGGGAAGGGACAATATAGGAATAGGAGATTAAGAGGTATAAACTACTATGTATAAAATAAACAAGCTACAAGGAAATATTGTAAAGCACAGGGAATATAGCCAATATTTTATAATAACTTTAAATGGAGTATAATCATAAAAATTTTGAATCACTATGTTGTACACCTGAAACTAGTATATTATAAATCAACTATACCTCAATAAATAAAAGAAAAAAAGAAAACAAGTTGGTTCTACCTAGAAAGTTGAACATGCACATACATAAAGACCCAGCAATTCCAATGTAGGCTATGTGCCCTCAAAAAATTCCTTGCACAAGTGCAAGAATCTTTATGACAGCATTGCTCATAATTGCAAAGACCAAGAAATAATCCAAATGTTCACCAAAGGTAGACTGGATCATTAAATTGTGGTATAATCATACAATGAAATACTGCATGATTAAATCACCAGGGATGAATCTCAAAAATAAATGTTGAGCAAAGAAACAACAGAAGATTAAAGTATGATTCTACTTATTCTGTTTAATAAACAGGCAATTGCAAACAATATATTATTTAAATATAAAAGCATGAAGTGATAAAAACTATAAAGAAAAACAGGGAAGCAAGTAACAGAAATTTCAGGATACTAATGACTTTGACAGAGGAGACCAGTGCAATCTGAGAGGGGCATATGAAGGGTCTTAAGTAGGGTGATGTGCCATTTCCTGGCTTGGGTGATGGGTACTGAGGTGTCTGGGTATATCTTTACTTCACAGTAAAAATTAAAAGAAATGAAGAACAATGAAAAAGAAAAAAAATGTTTAATATGAAAAATTTCAAGAACATACAGAAAAACAGGGAGAATATATCAATATACTGATATAACCACCACATCTAGATATAACAATTGTTAACATTTTGTCATATTTTCTTCATGCCTATATTTTATAATCTCTACTAGAAAAGGCTTTAAAAAACATAACCATGATACCATTATTACCCTAACAAAATTATTAAACAATCCCTTACTATCATTTAATAATATTTTGTAATTTCATACAAGAGTAATTAATATCTCCAAACATGTCTTATTGAGTTCATTGTCAACCACAGTAAGGTATGTGAATTAATGAGAATTACGTCAATTGTAAAAATGAAGAGAATACAATACCTATGAACATAAACGTAAAATAAAGGAGTAGCAGTAATTTAATCAACACTGAATTAACCAACCACTCTTTGGGAGCAATTAAATACTCAACATGCCTATGCTTTCCCCTATGATTACATTTTTAATTGTAAAATATTAGCTTATCTAGTTGTAAGGAACATTAAGTTTGACCTTAAAAACTTCTGAATTATAATATGTATTTAAAAGTCTAAATAATTGCCTTTAAATAAATGTATACTGTTTTCTTCTCTATATGTTTAATGTAATATTAACAATACCTTAACATAGATTTAATTATTTCTATACTCAAGATAAGTGAAATGAGGCTCAAGAGGTCAACAGTTTAACAATGAACAAGATGCAGACAGAATTAAAATAGTACATGTATATCTGTTTCCACAGTCTAGGCTCTCTCACTATTATATGCTATCTCCTAAACACCTAACTAAGCAGTGTTGACACACTACAGGACTATGTAAATGGTAAAGTCTTTATTGAAGCTTTACTTCCTAAATAAGTAGTACATAAAAATGTTACTACTGTCAGAAAGAGAAAGAAAAATACCATATGATATCACTTATATATGGAATATAAAATACGATACAAATGAACCTACCTATGAAACAGAAACAGATTCACACACATAAAGAACAAACTTGTGGTTGCCAAGGGGAAGAGGGGTGAGGGATGGATGGATTAAGAATTTGGTGTTAGCAGATACAAACTATTTAGAATTGATAAACAACAAGGTCCTACTGTATATAGCACAGGGAACTATACTCAATATCCTATGATAAACCATAATGGAAAGGAATATAAAAGATAATGTATATATATATGTATAACTGAATTACTTTGCCGTACAGCAGAAATTAACACAACATTGTAAATCAACTATACTTCAATTTAAAAAAAATGTTACTACGAAAATAACGTTAAAAATCAGTTACCCTTGAGACAGCAGAAGCAAGAAGAACTACAATCCTGCAGCCTGTGGAACAAAAACCACATTCACAGAAAGATACACAAAATGTAAAGGCAGAGGACTATGTACCAGATGAAGGAACAATATAAAACACCAGAGAAACAACTAAATGAAGTGGAGATAGGCAACCTTCCAGAAAAAGAATTCAGAATAATGATAGTGAACATGATCCAAGACCTCGGAAAAAGAATGGAGGCAAAGATCGAGAAGATGAAAGAAATGTTTAACAAAGACCTGGAAGAATTAAAGAACAAACACTTAGAAGAATTACAGAACAAACAAACAGAGATGAACAATACAATAACTGAAATGAAAAACATACTGGAAGGAATCAATAGCAGAATAACTGAGGCAGAAGAACGGATAAGTAACCTGGAAGACAGAATTGTGGAATTCACTGCCGCAGAACAGAATAAAGAAAATAGAATGAAAAGAAATAAAGACAGCCTAAGAGACCTCTGGGACAACATGAAATGCACCAACGTTCGCATTATAGGGATCCCAGAAGAAGAAGAGAGAGAGAAAGGACCCAAGAAAATATTTGAAGATTATAGCTGAAAACTTCCCTAACATGGGAAAAGAAATAGCTGCCCAAATCCAGGAAGTGCAGAGAGTCCCAGGCAGGATAAACCCAAGGAGAAACACACTGAGACACGAAGTAATCAAACTGACAAAAATTAAAGACAAAGAAAAATTATTAAGAGCAACAAGGGAAAAATGACAAATAACATACAAGGGAACTCCCATAAGATCAACAGCTGATTTCTCAGCAGAAACTCTACAAGCCAGAAGGGGGTGGTATGATGTATTTTAAGTGATGAAAGGGAAGCACCTACAACCAAGATTACTCTACCCGGCAAGGATCTCATTCAGATTCGACGGAGAAATTAAAACCTTTACAGATAAGCAAAAGCTAAGGGAATACAGCACCACCAAACCAGCTCTGCAGCAAATGCTATAGAAACTTCTCTAAGTGGGAAACAAAACAGAAGAAAAGAACCTATAAAAACAACCCAAAACAATTAAGAAAATAGTAATAGGAACATACATATCGATAATTACCTTAAATGTGAATGAATTAAATGCTTCAAACAAAAGACACAGGCTTGCTGAATGGATACAAAAACAAGACCCGTATATATGCTGTCGACAAGAGACCCCCTTCAGACCTAGGGACACATACAGACTGAAAGTGAGGGGATGGAAAAAGATATTCCATGCAAATGGAAATCAAAAGAAAGTTGGAGTAGCAACTCTCACATCAGACAAAATAGACTTTAAAATAAAGACTATTACAAAGAAGAACACTACATAATGATCAAGGGATCAATCCAAGAAGAAGATATAACAATTGTAAATATTTATGCACCCGACATAGGAGCTCCTCAATACATAAGGCAGATGCCAACAGCCATAAAAAGGGAAACTGACAGTAACACAATCATAGTAGGGGACTTTAACACCCCACTTTCACCAGTGAACAGATCATCCAAAATGAAAATAAATAAGGGAACACAAGCTTTAAATGATACATTAAACAAGATGGAGTTAATTGATATTTATAGGACATTCCATCCAAAACCAACAGAATACACTTTCTTCTCAAGTGCTCATGGAACATTCTCCAGGAAAGATCATATCTTGGGTCACAAATCAAGCCTTGGTAAATTTAAGAAAACTGAAATCATATCAAGTATCTTTTCTGATCACAACACTGAGACTAGGTATCAATTACAGGAAAAAATCTGTAAAAAATACAAACACATGGAGGCTAAAAAATACACTACTAAATAACCAAGAGATCACTGAAGAAATCAAAGAGGAAAGCAAAAAATACCTAGAAACAAATGACAATGAAAACACGATGACCCAAAACCTATGGGAAGCAGCAAAAGCAGTTCTAAGAGGGAAGTTTATAGCAATACAGTCCTTCCTCAAGAAACAAGAAACAACTCAAATAAACAACCTAACCTTACACCCAAAGCAATTAGAGAAAGAAGAACAAAAAAACCCCAAAGTTAGGGCTTCCCTGGTGGCGCAGTGGTTGAGAGTCCGCCTGCCGATGCAGGGGACACAGGTTCGTGCCCCGGTCCAGGAACATTCCACATGCCACGGAGAGGCTGGGCTCGTGAGCCACGGCTGCTGAGCTTGCGCGTCCGGAGCCTGTGCTCCACAATGGGAGAGGCCACAACAGTGAGAGGCCCACGTACCGCAAAAAAAAAAAAAAGGGGTGCTAGGAAAACTGGACAGCTACATGTAAAAGAATGAAGTTAGAACCCTCCCTTACACCATACACAACAATAAACTCAAAATGGATTAGAAACCTAAATGTAAGACCGGACACTATAAAACTCTGAGAGGAAAACATAGGAAGAACACTCTTTGACATAAATCACAGCAAGATCTTTTTTGACCCACCTCCTAGAGTATTGGAAATAAAAACAAAAATAAACAAATGGGACCTAATGAAACTTAAAAGCTTTTGCACAGCAAAGGAAACTATAAACAAAACGAAAAGACAACCCTCAGAATGGAAGAAAATATTTGCAAACGAATCAACGGACAAAGAATTAATCTCCAAAATATATAAACAGCTCATACAATTCAATATTTAAAAAACAAACAACCCAATCCAAAAATGGGCAGAAGACCTAAATAGACATTTCACCAAAGAAGACATACAGATGGCCAAAAGGCACAGGAAAAGCTGCTCGGACTTCCCTGGTGTCGCAGTGGTTGAGAATCCATCTGCCAATGCAGGGGACACGGGTTCGAGCCCTGGTCCGGGAAGATCTTACATGCCGCAAAGCAACTAAGCCTGTGCACCACAACTACTGAGCCTGCGCTCTAGAGCCCACGAGCCACAACTACTGAGCCTGTATGCCACAACTATTGAAGCTCACGTGCCTAGAGCCCATGTTCCGTAACAAGAGAAGCCACCACAATGAGAAGCCCACACACCGCAATGAAGAGTAGCCCCTGCTCTCCGCAACTAGAGAAAGTCCGTGCGCAGCAACGAAGACCCAATGCAGCCATAAATGAATAAATAAATAAACAAATTTAGAAATAAAAAAAATAAGAAGCATGAAGGCTTAAAAACAAAAAAAAGGTGTTCAACATCATTAATTATTAGAGAAATACAAATCAAATCTACAATGAGGTATCAACTCACACTGGTTGGAATGGGCATCATCAGAAAACCTACAAACAAATGCTGGGGAGGGTGTGGAGAAAAGGGAACCCTCTTGCACTGTTGGTGGGAATGTAAATTGATACAGCCACTATGGAGAACAGTATGGAGGTTCCTTAAAAAACTAAAAATAGAATTATCATATGACCCAGCAATCCCACTACTGGGCATATACCCAGAGAAAACCATAATTCAAAAAGACACAGGCACCCCAATGTTCATTGCAGCATTATTTACAATAGCCAGGTCATGCAAGCAACCTAAATGCCCATCCACAGATGCATGGATAAAGAAGACGTGGCACATGTACACAATGGAATATTACTCCGCCATAAAAAGGAACGAAATTGGGTCATTTGTTCAGACATGGATGGACCTAGAGACTGTGATACAGAGTGAAGTAAGTCAGAAAGAGAAAAACAAATATCGTATATTAACGCACATATGTGGAATCTAGAAAAAGGGTACAGATGAACCAGTTTGCAAGGCAGAAATAGAGACACAGATGTAGAGAACAAATGTATGGACACCAAGGGGGGAAAGGGGGTAATGGTGGTGGTAGGATGAACTGGGAGATTGGGATTGACATATGTACACTAATATGTATAAAATAGATAATAAGAACCTGCTGTATAAAAAAATAAATAAAATTAAATTTAAAAAGAAATCAATTACCCTTCACAGCAGAGTCAACTGAATATTTCTCTTGTATGTACTATTATTTGTTTACTAAATCCTCCCATAACAAACCTTACAAAAGCCAAATTTCAGCTCAATATATCAAAAGTATCCCAAATACTCTGCTTTTAAATAATCATTTCTTAAATGAGATTATTTAACCCTTCATACAAGGAATAAGTTTCGTACTTAAAAGTCATTTAAATGACTCCTATAGAGTCAAAAGCATAGCATTAGCTTGGCATTCACTCTCAATTGCAAACAGTGATTTCTAGATTATATGAGGAAGGCAATGATACTTACCAATAAACCTATTGAAGTTAAACTAATATTAAGCTCTTGGTTATGAAGTCCAAAGCTACCTGCAACATCTACAACTATCTGCAGGCAAGTGCAAGGCATTGTTGGTAGAAAATCTGTCACAACCAACTGAAGACACTGGAATGCAGTTCGTATCAAGGATTCTCTGAAAATACAAAAGAAAAGAAATTTATACTCATGTATTTAACATAAATGCAAGGAAAAATACATACCTACAATAATTTGAAGTAAAATTTTATTTTAAAATTCGAACAAGAAAATCTTCCCTAAGGTAGATTATAGAGTACTTCATCATTTACATAAATGTAAAAAAAGATAGGCTTACTTAAAAATAATTAACAAATAAAAATAAAGTACAGGAATAAGAAATAAAAGCAGTAAACTAAAAAAAAAAGAAACTATGTACTAATGCCATATTATTTCTATTGCATCAATTAGTCAAACAAAACATAGACATTGAATGAAAAAGGGAAACTGGATACAGCTACTTCCTCACCACTGTACCCTCAGTATCTAGCATGGTGCCTAGCACAGGAGAATACACACAATTCACTCACTGAATGAAAATGAGTTCCTTATTCTTTTATATCTATATTATATTTTATTTAAAATTCTACATCTAGTCTGTAAAAGTAAAGAGTAATTTTGTATTTCAAATGAAGACCATAAGAAGTATATGGTTTTGGAGAAAAATTCTGGTGGTGAAAAAAAATAATAAAAACATTAAAATAGCTAACACATTGAGCATTTACTATATTGTGTACTTTCTAAGTATTTTACATGTATTAGTTAATTTCATCCTTACAACACACTCTATTTTATAACTGTTGGGATGATCTAGGCTTTGGCTGATATCTTTCCACTTTAATCATCTCGTATTTTATAGTATATAAGGAAATTTGTTATTACAAATAAATAAGAAAAATTAATTTTCCACAGGAGTCTCAAGCATTTCCATCATGTAAAACTCTAAACTAGTCATCAAAACAAGATGAGTCGTGCCACAGAATTACAGACAAATATATCCAAATGTTTGCTAAATCTCGCCACTGCAATGTACTACCTTACATTAAACAAGTCCATACCTTTCCTCCAATTGTGCTCTTCCTTCTGTATTCCCTATTTAGTTAATAATACCACCATCCACTAAGCTGCCTAAGTCACAAATCTTGGAGTCATCCCTGATTCTGTTTGCTATTTCTGCCTTCACTCCAACAGTCAATCTATTAAGTAGCTCAAATCCATCTCCTCCTACTTCTAGAGAGCGCTGCAGGATTTCCCATTTACCCCTCCATGCTACTGACATAATGAGGTATCTCAAACACATAACAAATCACATCATTCCTCTGCTTAAAATCCTACAATTCCTCCCAAATGTACTGAGGATAAGTCCAAATAATTTATAAAGGCATACAAGGTCCTTTACAGTTTTGGCTCTGCCCCACTCCACAGGCATATACCCCTCCCACTGGAGTCCTATTCTTTTTTTTTCTTTTTTTCTTTTTTTTTTTTTTGGAGTCCTATTCTTTTGCAGCATAACAAACTACTTTGTTACTAGGACCCTAGGCCTTGTTCCTTTTCCACAGGTTTCTACTTTCAGAGCAGGAACTATTTACCCATGTAATCAGACTAACTAGCAAGTATAGTATATGTAGAGAGGTCAAACACTAAATGTTCATTTACATCTTACCAAATCGTTTACCAAAAGGAAACTCAACCTTTGGATGTGTTTCAAAGTTTGTTAGATTGATGCATTTTTCTTATTGTTAAGTAAGAACCTTGTATTCATGTATAAATGGCAAAGAAACAGCAATTTTTCCATCCTTCCAAAACAAACGTGAGCCCTAAGAATTCCCTATAGCCACTTGAAGGTAGGGTAAGAAAGACTATTCTAGATCTTAAACTTAAGCAGGAAGGGCATACATAAAAAATTAACCATCATCCCAAGATTTTAGGAGGGATTCCCTTTCCCTATCACTTTTTGGATGTTAATTTTAAACACTTACCCTTGATCATTTCTGATTGCTCCCATAACTCCAAGCACTAACGGCCATCCAGGCCCAAGACTGTCTCCCTGACTCTGCAGAATCTGCAACACACATTCTAATTGCTTGAGTCGGATATCTGGATGGTTAACACTGGACATCTCCTTTAATGGGTTCAGTAAAAGCAACTGCAGCCTCTGAAAAGGACGCAAGAAGCTAATTAGAATGAGAAGTCCCAGAACACAGAAAGGCTCTGCTATTGCCTTTCAAGTTTATATTCACCTCCACTCAGACTGCAATGGTAAAGAGAATTTTTTTAGTAAAATAAACATTGAAAAAGATTTCTCTAACAGTAATCATTAGGATTATTTTGTCATCTATGTCTTTCTTTTTAATAAGAGAAAATAAAAATCAATCTTCAAGATGCTACATTTCAGGATAAATAGGGAGTGATCTTATGTTAAAAGGTATTAACTATAGACCCATATATAAATGAATCTCACTAAAGGAAATATATCTATATATACCTAGCTCTATTTGGAGAGAAGAAAACAATTCCCAATTTCTAAAATTACCTTTCATTCACTCTATTAATGCATACCCCATGTATTGAAATTTAAAAGTCTCAGTACTCCTAAAAATGAACAAGTACAGTAGACAAAGATGACATAAAACCACAAAATTTTTTTTACTGTTGCAAAGTGGAAAAAGCACTTTGTTCTATTCTTTTCAGCATTTGAAAGCACTTGCTTCATTTTTAATTTTGTTCTCTCCAAGGATTCATTTATTTGGTTCACTGACTGAGCAAACATTTATTAAGCTCTCACCATGTGCCAGGTATTAAACTAGATGCTGAGGATATATACACAAACAGGGCTTTTGTTATAAAAAACTTAAATTGTAGTAGGAAAAAAATATGAAATCACTAAAATGAAAGCTCTATAAAAATGATCTTCTCTGTCCTGTTCATCATTCTATTCCCAGGCAGCTAAAATACTGCCTGGCATAGCATGCACTCAATATTATTTGTTGAGGAAATTTGTAGACTATAACTACATACAATACAGTAAGATAAGAGGGCAATGGGAATGGCTATTAAATGCCTCATTCCTACTCAATCTTCAAATAATAAAACTTTCGTGTACTTTTTAGAAACTGTATAAGATGTATGTGAATGATTATGGGAGTCAGGACAAAGGATTCATGACAAAAGTAAACTCTGAAAGTATAAAATAACCTTTAAAAGTATTTAAAAATAAAAATCTATTTTATTGTGCTTTCCTCTTCTGCCACTTGTTTCTCCCAATGTAAGGGTAATGAGTGGGAAAAATAAAAATAGAGACAGGTAAGGACCAAAGGAAAAGAGGCTAATAAAGTATGGACCCCAAATGAAGTCTTGGCACTGCATGAAGAGGGAAACTTCTAGACCGGGAGACCAATTCTAGGTAATTTATTAACTTAGTTCAGTGTTATTAACAAGAAAAAATTTCAATACAGATAATCCTAAAAATCTAGACATATCAACCTTCTGTAAGAGATCCATGGCCTACAAATAAAATAGAATATTAAGCAACAAGACCCACTTTTAGACTATCATCTATTTGATAAATTAAGAAAAGTTACACATGGGAGAGGATGATCTTACATTAAGTACTTTTAAAAAAGAGATTTTTTTTTTTACCTGGTTTTGTGAAAGTGGAGGATCATGGTTAAATGTTAATCCTGCTTTAATAAGTGAAGTTAAAGCTTCTGCTCCCCATTCTCTCATTCGAGAGTTTGGATGCTGGCACACCTAAGGGTATACATGTGGAAAAAAAATTAATATTTAATTTGTATACTTCTGCTATGCATCACACATCAGTTTGAGAAAAGAAAAATTAAAACATCACATTTTCTATTCTTTCATATTTAAAAAATTATATCAAATGTGCATCAATAAAGGTTGAAGAATATATGAAAATATCCAAAAGCTTACCTTCTGAATAAGAGGCAAGAGGAAGCAATAGAGAGACAGAAGATAAAAAATGAAACTAAACAAGTCACAGAAAAGAAAGGATTTCATAAAGGTAAATGATGTCATCAGAATAAACAAAAGCAGCAGATACTCAGGTTCCTAATCAGGTCTATCTTCATAATCAAACACTGAGCTAAAATTTGAAAAAACTTATTTTTTGCCATTTCATGAGAATCCTATAATGAAGAAATCTGCATATATTCTTTAATAGCTCATAAAAGTAATCCCAATAAAATGGAGGGAAAAAAAGAAAGAAAAGACAAGCACATTTTTTTCCTATTAAGAATACCTTTCTCAGATTACTAAGATAATGTGAAACAATCATAACAACCTAAACCTAAACTGCACATAAACATGTATTCCATAGAAGCAGCTGTTATTAAGAAGCAGCTAATTCTTCAGATTCACCCCAGTCTGAATACAAGAGAATAGAAATCCAAATAAAATTCCCTGGCACTATTTATAATTAGTGATACCAAATAGGTTTTTTTCCCTTTGTAGAAGAGCTACCTCATAATCACAGGAAAGGCTGTAAAGGAGCAGTGTTCAGTACGAAGTCTCAGTGCTAATTGCCTTGAAGTTTCAGAACTAGCTGAAGGTGAGGGGATCAAAAGATTATATAATAAAAGAAAGGGGTCCCAAGCTATCAGCTGAAGGAGACTTCAGAGATTTCATTGATATATCACCCATTTTCAGCCAAAAAAGTCAACCTGTTCCTTCACCAAAACGATTACTATAAAACTTTAGTCCCTGATAAAATATACAAACAGAAGTACAAAGAAAAAAATGTTAATGCTGTTTTTTCTTATGGTTATCCACAATTATTAATTCACTGTGTATGTCTTTATCCTAAACAAAAAGTAAATATAATAATTAAGAAAAAGAGGTTACCTCAAGTAGATGGCCAGTTAGAGGTCTCCATAGAATTTCTATTCGGTGCATGTTAACTAGACCAGTTTCTAACAATTTGGCAACAGCAAAAAGAGATGGTTCCTAGAGAGAAAACATAATACATTTTTATATTATAAGGAGAATTTGAGTATTTCACTTGTAAATAAAACTGAGAATACTGTGAAGAGCATGACTATAATTAATATATGATTAATTAGCAGTAAATAGAACAAAACCTCAGTTATCATAAGACAAGCCTTTCTGCCCACCCTCAAGTATCTAGAATAGCTCCTAATTGGAAAATTTGGTTGGGAAGAGAATGCTTTAGTGGGGAAAGAGTGAAAATTCAAAAATTATACCAGACACACAAAATGGCTAGTCTTCTGACCAGAAGGAAAGAATTTGCCTATGGACTGAATTGTGACCCCCACCCCCCAAACTTCATATGCTGTAACTCTAACCCCCAGTCTGATGGTATATGGAGATAGGGTCTATATAGAAGTAATTCAGGTTAAATGAGATCATAAGGGTGGGGCCCCAACACGGTAAGATTAATGTCCAAACACCAAAGAGCTTGTGAGCTCAGGCACACTCCTTTTCCCTTTTCTTCCCCCTTTTCCCTCTCCCTTTCCCTCTCTCCCTGCCATGTGAGGACACAGTGAGAAGGCAGCCATCTTTCAATCCAGGAAGAGCATCCACACCAGAACTGATCATGCTGGCAACCTGATTTTGAACTTACAGCTTCCAGAACTATGAGAAAATTAATTTCTATAGTTTAAGTTATCCAGTCTACAGTATTTTGTTATGGCAGGCTAAGCTGACTGATATATATTCTTATTAGTGAAGTCTTCAAATGCTCAGGGTTTATGTGTTAATATCAGGAAATACGAAAAAAAAACCCCAAAAAACAGAAAGGAGGCAACAGAGATCAGGGGAAAGAAGCATGACGTCAAGAAGAGGCAGAGATAAGCGTTGTCAGTTTAGACACTAACAGAAAAGCTGCAGAGACAGAAGACAAACCCCGTTTCTCAGTCGCTGGCATTTCAACAACAGAAAGGGAGTCAGTGTACCTCATAAGTGGCTAAATTAGAGTACCTGCTCCATGTGTTATAAGAACAGTTTCAGTAAAAAGATCAAAGGGCAACTATCTCTAACTCAATATTAACAGAGGTAGTAAAATATACTTAAATGAAAACTAAGCTGACTAAAACCGTGAGAATTTTTTGATGAGTGGCTGTGGTACTTCAAAAGGAGACAATGCATTAGAAAAAACAAAAGGCAACTGAAACTTTAAAAACAAATTAAGAGGATAATAGTTTTACAATTTTTAAGGAAAAAGATTTCGTAATTATTCTATACTCAACATTTTTACAGGGCTGATAAAAACCTATTATGAAAATGTGTGATATTATCTTTCTTTCCTAGTAAAAGCCGTTAAACCAAGTACCCTGGGGTCTAAGATAAATATAGTCAGGTTGACCCTGCCTGTGTGTGCTAATGCTGTACGTACCCTAAAAATTTTTGTGGTAGAAAAATTCACCATTCTAGAGACAATATAAGTTCATAGGCCTATGAACTTTTAACATGTCAGTACTACCACTTAATAGCTATGTAACCTTGAGTAATTTTTTTATTGAGGTATAACTGATTTATGATATTAGTTTCAGGTATACAACACAGTGATTCAAAATTTTTATAGATTATATTCCATTTATAGTTACTACAAAATATTGGCTATATTCCCTGTGCCACACAATATAACCTTGTTGCTTATTTATTTTATACAAAAAAAGAGTTTGTACCTCTTAATTCCCTTACCCTATTTGCCCCTTCCTCATTTCCTCTCCTCACTGGTAACTACTAGTTTGCTTTTTTTTAATTATATTCACTAGTTTTTGGGGGGGGGTTGTTTTATTTTGTGTTTTTTTTTTTATTCCACATATAAGTGATAACATACAGTATTTGTCTTTCTCTCTCTGACATATTTCACTAAGCATAATACCTTCCAGGTCCATCCATGTTGTTGCAAATGGCAAAATTTCATGTTTTAAGGCTACTAATTTTTTTTAATCTATGAAATGGAGATAATAATATACAGAAATGACCTCACGTTAGAAAGTGCCTGGCACATAATAAATCCTCATAAATTGCCTAGTATTACCTCCTCCTTTTCCTCCTTCTTCTTATTCTAATGAGGATACACAGAGGAATCACGTAGCATTTAGAAGAATGTATATGTCCAGACCTCATACCCAAAGATTCTTATATTCATGAAGCCTAGAAAGTGGCCTTGACTTGTGCAATTTTTAAAAATGCCATACCTGACTTTGATGCACACAAAACTTAGAGCCACAAGTGAAGTGGTTAAGAATGGAGCTCTGGGGCTTACCTGGTGGCACAGTGGTTAAGAAACCACCTGCCAATGCAGGGGACACGGGTTCGAGCCCTGGTCCGGGAAGATCCCACATGCCTCCGAGCAACTAAGCCCATGCACCACAACTACTGAGCCTGCAAGCCACAACTACTGAGCCCGTGCGCAACAACTACTGAAGCCCACACACCTAGGGCCCGTGCTCTGCAACGAGAAGCCAACGCAGTGACAAGCCTGCTCACCGCAACGAACAGTAGCCCCCACTCTCCGCAACTAGAGAAAAAGCCTGCGTGCGGCAATGAAGGCCCAATGCAGCCAAAAATAAAATAAAGAAAATAAATTAAAAAAAAAAAAAAGAATGGAGCTCTGAATGAGACACATGTGGGTTCAAATCCAAGCTCTACCAATCACTAAATAGGTGACCCCAGGCAGGTTATTTAAGCTAGTTTTATATTTCATCTGTAAAAAGGGGTTACTACTACTGAACCTGACAAAGTTGTCTTAAATGATTAAATAAAAATACATTAGTACCTGACATACAGTAAACAAAGAATAATAGCTCTTTTATTATTTTTGTTGTTGTTATACTGAGTCTGGTAATATGCCTGCACAAGTATCATCAATATTGCCCCCTTCTAAGAAAGAATTTGCAAGCTTTACTATCAGCTACCACCTCAACACATTAGCACAAATTCCTGAAATGAGGACCAAAAATGAGATGACTGGTCACTTTAAAGCCACACCTAAAGGACAATGATATATACATTTTAATTCCTAAGCTATTTAACTCACTCAGAACACCTAACATTGATAAACTTTAAAAAAAAGTAAAAAAAAATACAAATGTTTCTACTTATTTTAACATCTGAACATTTATAAATTTTTACAGAAAGCACAACTGAATAATAAACTGTTTTATACCTCCATAAAAATAATTTTTATAAAGTTCACACTTGAATACTTCTAAAAACTTTTATTTCCATTCCTTATCACTACATTACTTTACAAAATTAAATCCTAAAATGGAGAGATGTGACCCCATTCTCAGGGAAGTCATCTCTATTCCAGTGTGTCCATTTTCTCAACATCTGTTCCCTCCAAGCCTCCCTGAAATATCACATCTACTCCTACAACTCTATTGAAATTATACTCCTCAAGGTGAACAATAAACTAATAATACTCAAATCTATTTTTTTCTCAATCCTCATTGATCCCAACTTCATGTAACATTTTTCTCTTCTGACTTCCATGAACCTGCCCTTTCATACATATATATATCCTACCGTTCCTTGAATATTCATCTTCAATCACAAATTTAATTTATCTTGATTAGTTTTAATTCATTTTAGTAAAAATATGTACTAAAAAATCTTATGTAACAAGTCAATAAGGATTCAGAAAATAGGTCTCATATCACTTAATATCTATACCATTTATTTAGACTCTCTTACTACCTTAACTGCCACTTATCCATGGGCCAAGTGGTTTACATGCTCTTTCAAAGTAGAAATCTTACATTTCCTTTATATTTTCTAACAGAGTGTCATGTACATAGTAAACATATTGTACTTGTTGAGTGAATACATAAAATCTCAAGCCATTACCATATAAACTTGCTCAGATTTCATTACGGTACTCTATTAAAAATATTATACTTTTGTGTTAAGAATTAATCTTAAGGATGTAGGATTATTGAAGGTATCAAGAATTTGATTACTTCACTGTATTTCATATCATCCTTGCCTTGATTTGGAGTAAACTATAATATATATTTTCAAATACCTGCATGTTTATGTAATTCTCTACATGCTTTAATATACAAAACTTTGTCCTAATAAGATCTTATTGGCTAATATTTAAATGAATTACATGAGCCAAGATGACAAGCCACAGTACCCAGAATTATAATTAAGGACTAGGCAGACAACATAATTTTGGATCCTACAGTTGGATATTAAATAAACCATAAGCTGCATTCTCTGCTATTCTAATTATTTTCTGGATGTCTTCATTTATTTGTAAATGGTCCAAGTACTATATTTATTCATTTTAAAATGTAGAAAGTATTTTATTTTAAATAATTTCTAAGGTATAAATAAACCCAAATATTCCCGTGCTTTTCCAAGTTTAACAGAAAATGATATTTTGAGTATAGAAAGAAATGTTCTCAAAAGTACTGTTCTATTCATTTAGTCAACAAACAAAGCAAAAATTTAATTTTCAAGGTAGGGAGAATCATTACCTTCAGAAAGAAATGATTAGCACCTTATTTTCCAACCCAATGAAGGCAAGAGAAACTGAGACATATATTCCTTGATTTAAAACTTGTACTGCCCCAATCATAAGTTATAGTCATGAGGATTATTGTGACATTTTGTGGAACATATTTATAAATGTGGTGTTGAATTATTCTTTATAGAAATATTTTTTAAAATATTCAGTACATGAGAGAAATGGACACAATTTAAAATCATAATACATACTGGCACATACCATAAGCCAAAAAATGTCCTCTTCACTCCCCCTTCAACAAATAACAACCATAAATATAAAAACCCAACAGAACAGGGCTAGCCTACAAGGTATTACTCCCACTTGTAAAACGCTAAGATCATAATGAATATATACCTTATTAAACAAAATAATATACCATATTTAACACAGAAAGGTAGAATATCACACCTTATTATTTCCATAGGCCATATCCATTGCTTCTAGGGATAAGGAACAAAGTGCATTTATTAAATGATGCAATGATACATCATCAAGATACCTAAAAAAAACAATGAAGAAATAAGACATTCTGATCTAAAATATACAGCTAACAATAATGTTTGTATCAATTAAAAAACCTGACTCTTACTGTGAGCTTTCAAACAGTCTTGAAAGTATGTTGGAAATCACTGGCAAATCTGTCATCACTGCTGTTGTTAGAACCTAAGAGAAGAATAAAATTAAATGTAACATATAAACATTTTGAGAAGTACTAATTGAGTAAGAATGACTAGAGCTTACTGTACTGGGTCCTTCTACAGCTCTCCCAGGTTTCAAGGCACCACCACTACTAGGCTTTAATCCCAGAATCCATACTAGGTGCTGTTAAAAAAAAAAAAAAATCAAAACAAAGAAATTTATAAACCTACAAAAATTCCAGTAACTAAAACTAAAATCAGTAGTAGGTATCTAATAACTAAATATAAATTAGTAATTAATATTCATACAAAAGACTTATTACACCAAACATAGGCAGTAGAACAGGCCATTACAAGAAACATCCCATTGCTTTGTACAATATGAGCCATGTCTTTTTTCTTTTTCTGACTTCTTTTTCATACTTACTGTCTATTCAGGCCTGCCCAAAGGACCGATAGGCACTGGTAAGTTTAACTGTTAGCATTTAGATATAAAAACAACATTGGCCTCTGACCCAGAGGCTACAACATACCTGTAGAGTTGCCAGGACAAGTTGCCATGATGTTCCAAGAACAGCCCCATGGCAGTGTGCCAAGTTAAGTAAAGTCCTCATACACTGGATATTTTTGGAAGTTAGCTATATTAAAAAAGGATATATTTGCAAGAACTGTTATGCATTCTTGAAAATTATAAGCTTATAAAGAAGTATTAACGTATTCAAATTTTTTTACTAAAAAACAAAAATACTAAGAAAATAGGCTTGGATGGTTTTGTACAGAACAAATTCATTTGCTTAAAAGTTGTGTTATCATAGTTGGTTATAATAATGTCACTCCATATTTATCTAGTTTTTCTAAAAGTATCATTCAGATAAAAGTAAGTATAATGATGAATTTTGAGAAACATAAAAAAGGTACGAAAGATTTCCTTGATAGTTAATTAGTATTAATTGGTTACCAAGAAAAGAAAAAGTACTTTACCATTACTGTCCCTTGAGGCTGGACTGCTAGCGGTTGACCCACTGCCACAACTTGCTGGTGAGATTCACTTGATGGACTGATCATCATAACACTTTGGCCCTGAATGGAATATGCTAGAACACAAAGGAAAACCTAAATAATTAAAATATACTTTTCATGTTGTACTCAAAGTAATGTTATATTTTAAAACATTAATTTGATTAAAATAAGTTCATCTATGACATTTATTTAGTTAGCTATTATCTATATGCAAACATTTTGAAAACCCAGGAGGTGAAAGAATAAAGACAAGTTAGGCAAATATTAAGTAATTTTATATATAGCTTTAACAAATTATAAAACTTTGGTAGATTGCTTCACAAGCAAAATAGAATTTAGGACACTTACTGTTTTAAACATGTATTCCCAGTAAACTTTTCTACTTAAAGTTGAAGAGAGACCAATACTCACATTTTCAGTTTGAAAACTGAGCATCACACTGAAATTTATTTATATGACATGTAACATGTAACAAAGTAATCAACAAGAAAAAAAATTTTTTTGAATGTCAACTTAATCTAAGTGGTGGCAAACATTACTGTTCTACTAGTTCCATTAAAAACAAAACAAACTAACCACTCCCATTTCAACAGTATGCTAGAGTTTACAAAGGACTTCTAGATTTATCTTCTTTTATCCTCACAATCATTGTTTAAAATTGGTATTATTCTGCCCTACTCCCACCTCCATTGTTTTAAAAAGATGGAAGAAATTGAGGCTCAGGGACATTAACTTCCCACAGAGGTCAGAGACTCAGTGAGTGGAAAAGCAGAGGCTTGAACTCAGAATTTCTATAATCTTTTCCCTATGCCATGTCACCCCACTAGATGAAGAGAACTCTGAGGAAGCTGAAATCTTACATTTGTTGGAAAGTGTGGCTGCAGTGGTGGTATTCAATACAGTAAGAGCATAATGGGGAGGCAGGGAACCTTTGCATATTGCAGTTATAAAGGCATCTCTTGAAGTTACAAGGCCCAGTCTTCCACAAAGAGCAGCCATAGTCAGTTCAGCTTTTAAAATATTCTCAGTGGCAGCTTCATCTGTGCTGAAAAGAAAAAGAATTTTATTTAGTATGATTAATTTATTTTAAATTATGCTGCCAAACATGATGTGGAATTAGGCAGTCAGTAAAGTTTTAAGAAAATCTATTTAATACATTGTCAAAATCAGTCTACTTAAGAAGAACTTTTAAATAATAAACATCTGAAAATTTGAACTGGTTAAAAGCAATTTATGACACATATATTCATTAATGAAGAAAATGGTCAAGAACTCAAAGATGTAACTTAAAAATATCAAGCATTTTAAAATCAGTAAATTCTATAATTCTGAAGAAAAACATCAAAAATAATTGAATAATATAATCATCATCATTGTAGAAGTAGTAGTAAAGCTTAAAATGAAAAAGGCATTCTGTGGATAAAGAAAATGTGGCACATATATACAATGGAATATCACTCACCCATAAAAAGAAACAAAATTGAGTTATTTGTAGTGAGGTGGATGGACCTAGAGTCTGTCATACAGAGTGAAGCAAGTCAGAAAGAGAAAAACAAATACCATATGCTAACACATATATATGGAATCTAAAAAAAAAAGAAAAAAGATTCTGATGAACCTAGGGGCAGGACAGGAATAAAGACACAGATGTAGAGACTGGACTTGAGGACACAGGGAGGGGGAAGTGTAAGCTGGGACGAAGTGAGAGAGTAGCACTGACATATATACACCACCAAATGTAAAATAGATAGCTAGTGGGAAGCAGCCACATAGCATAGCACAGGGAGATCAACTCAGTGCTTTGTGTCCACCTAAAGGGGTGGGATAGGGATGGGGGGAGGGAGACGCAAGAGGGAGGAGATATGGGGATATGGATATATGTATATTGATACACTTTGTTATACAGCAGAAACTAACACACCATTGTAAAGCAATTATACTCCAATAAAGATGTTAAAAAAAAAGAAAAGAAAAGGGCATTCTGTTATTTTAGGATTGTATTTTCCATTATAACATGTGACAATAGGATGGGGGAAGAGGATGGCAGAAAAATAATAACATTCCACGAACATAAAAACTAGTATTAGGAAATAATTCTCAGGATAAATTTAAGGAAACCATTTTAATGGTTTGTTGTTTTCTTTTTAACTGCCACATGCAATATAAAACTTACAAAGACTTAATACCTGGCATCAAGAAGGAGTGAGAGTGCAGCAAGCAGACCACACCAGCAGGCATTCACCATTTCTTCCCAAACGGCTCTACTAACTTAAAGGAAAAACATACAATATTTAATGATAATTACAGATGTCACAGCACTTGACAGTATGTCAAACTCTATAATCCCCCTTATCACTTGGTAATATAGCAAATATTCCAAAAACAACTCAATTATTAAATAATAAAGCTGTAACATTTAATATATATCTGAATAAATGAAAATTTTAAAACCATACCATAGTTTCAGAATTCAAGACGTTTTTTTTTGGTTGTGCCATGTGGCTTGTGGGATCTTAGTACCCCAACCAGGGATGGAACATGGTCCCTCAGCAGTGAGAGCGCAAAGTCCTAAACACTGGACCACCAGGGAATTCCCAAGAAGTTTTAAAACTGAGTAGTTTTACCATATCAATGATAAGATCTTTCTTACAAAAGTGATCTTCAAAATATATATATATTTATATATATAATATCAGTTCCTATTCCCTTCCATTTCATTGGGCCAAACTTTCGGCCTGTGTGACCAGCTGGCAGTGAGACACTGTGATAAGCAGGCTCAGCTACGAGACTGGTTACATACACTGTATATCGTGCAAATAAGTAAATACACGGAGTAAAACAGGATCAGGTTTCTCACTGTTGGAGAAGGAAATTACAAATATGGAAAGTTAAAAGTAAACCCTGTGGTATTAAACTGGAATTGAAAAAATTGGTGTGACCTCATGGTATTTAATATAGAGAGATATATGTTTTTATTTTTATTTATTTTTTAAAGATCTTTAAAATTTATTTATTTATTTATTTATGGCTGTGGGGGGGTCTTCATTGCCGTGCGTGGGCTTTCTCTCGTTGCGGCGAGCGGGGGCTACACTTCGTTGCAGTATGCAGGCTTTTCATTGTGGTGGCTTCTCCTGTTGCGGAGCACGGGCTCTAGGCGCTCAGGCTTCAGTAGTTGTGGCTTGCAGGCTCCAGAGCGCAGGCTTAGTAGTTGTGGCGCATGGGCTTAACTGCTCCGCAGTATGTGGGATCTTCCCAGACCAGGGTTCGAATGTGTCCCCTGCATTGGCAGGTAGATTCTTAACCACTGCAACACCAGGGAAGTCCCAAGATACATACTTTTAAAATGTAGATAGATGTGTGCTCATGTATGTGTGTATTTCTATTCAAGTACCAAGAAGTATACTTAATGCCCATGTGTTAGTTTCTAAATACTATTCTCCACTAAAAGGAACTAGGGCTCCTTGGAAAAATAACTGACTCCTAGGTTAGGCAAGAAACATCCAAGATGATCTTAGAACATTCTGCTGTATCAGACAGTAAGGTAGTGCTCAGAAAATGACAAAAGGACATGGGATGATAAAAGGACACAGGGGCTAGCTTGAAAGGGGTCCCAAATGGCCATGTCAGGGATAATGAGCGTCAAACCAAATAATGATAATCAAACATTGTAACTCTTTGAATAAAATAGGAATCTGAGAGTCTACACTAATACAAATAAATAAATGAAACAAAATAAATGAGGAAGAAGGGAAAGCTCTCTTTTACAGATATCTCAAAGTATTTCTCCAGAAAAAGTTAATAATTAACTTTATACTGAAGAAACAAGGCATACATCATACTAACCAAATGATAAAAGTTAACATCACCAGTGTATAGCATAGCAACATTTCTGTGGTAGCTCTGCCAAAAATGAATATATTGAATCTAATTATGAGGAAACAAAAACAAACCCAAGTTGACTGGGCTGTTCTCTTCAAAAATTTCAAGGTCATATAAAACATGGAAAAATTAAGGAATTGTTCCAGACTGAAGGAGGGTATAGAGATACGCAACTGATTTCAACATGTAATCCTAGACCATAAAGGACATCACTGAGGCAAATGGCAAAATTTGAAGGACATTTGGGATTCGAAGACATATTGAATTGATGCTAAATTTCTGATGGTGACTATACTGTGGTTAAGTAGGAAACTGTCCTTATTTTTAGAAAATACACTTTAAAGTACTAAGGGGTAATGGGCATCATGTCTGCAACTTATTCTCAAATAGTTCAGAAAAAAAGTATAATGACATGTATATAGAGAGAATGATAACACAAATATGGTAGTTAACAATTGGAATATCATGGTGAAGGATATATGGAAACTATTATTTTTGCAATTTCCCTGTTAATTTAAAATTATTTCAAAATAAAAATTAAAAATACAGAATCATAATAATATACCTATTGCTTTATCCATTTGGTCTGATGTTGACTGTAATTCTTGCTGTTCTGATGACTGTGTTGGTGAAGAAGCTGCTTCAGTGGTAGTAGTCTGACATTCTGTTTCAACCTCTCCTAACTCTCCTTCAATCATACTAGTGATTCCACGTACAAGGTCTAGCAAACAATGGAATGCCACAGACATAGCATAACCTTCTGGTATAGTTGGGGGCTCAACTTTGTCCAACATCTCTAGGCTGAAATTATGAAAAAATCAGATGCTTAGTGAGAAGCCACAATGATGAAAATATATATAACTATTTCTATAATCTGTAGACTACAGAAATTAAGATTAACAGAATAGCAAAAGTAAATGGTCACTACTGGGTTTCGTTTGGAGGACAGATCCCTTCGTGGTATTCTAAGAAACTGATTAGAAAAATTAAGGCCTGACCAGTATGATAACCGATTATTTTAATAATTCACTTTTTGCCTCTCCCCCAAGTTGTGCCAGTATTTTCATTAATTGTTGACATTAGAAAAAATACTTACATACAAAATAGAAAAAGACAGATTACAAGCCATCTCAAACTCTGACTTAGCTGCTTTTAAAATAAGCTGCTATAAAAAATCGGTAAACAACAAGGACCTACTATATAGCACAGGGGACTACACTCAATATCCTGTAATAACCTGTAATGGAAAAGAATCTGAAAAAGAGTATCTATAAATATTTATGTATAAGTGAAATCACTTTGTTGTACACTTGAAACTAACACAATATTGTAAATTAACGATAATTTTAAAAAGGTAATAAATAAATAAAATAAGATGTTATAAAATCAAATCAATCCTATAAAGAGGAAAAGAAGCTTTCATACTAGGGAAAATTATTACTGTGAGATATCCAGCTCATCTGTCATCCTATCATCTCAGATACAATCGGCCAACAGGGCAAGGTTAATACTTAAAGCATCAGTGTGTCACGTTCAAATTTTAGAGCAAGTTATACTCCGTAATTAGGACATAGCTTTCAGACAGAAAGACAACAAACCTTTTGTTTCAAATCATGACAAACAGGTTTTAAATCCCTTAAAATGGAAATCTGTCAAGATAATTCAATGGAGAAAGAATAATTCAATGGGGAAAGAACTAATGGATATTCACATGTAAAAGAGTGATACTGGAGCCTTACCTCATACCATATACAAAAATTAACTCAAAATTAATCAATGACCTAAATGTAAGATCTAAAACTAAAAACTCTTAGAAGAAAACATGGACAAAAATCTTTATGACCTCAAATTATGAAATGGTTTGTTAGGTATGATATCAAAATGCATAAGTGACCAAAGGAAAAACAGATAAACTGAATTCATCAAAATTAAAAATGATTGTGCTTCAAAGGACACTATCAAGAAAATGAAAAGACAAACCACAGAATGCAAGAAAATTTTTGCAAATCATATATCTGATAAGGGACTAGATGCTGAATATGTAAGAACTTTCACAGCTCAATAATAATAAAAAGAAAACCCAATTAAAAAGGAGCAAAGGATTTCAATAGATATTTCTTCCAAGATGATATATAAATGGCCAATAAGCACATGAATGAGATGCTCAATGTCAATTTGAAACACAGTAAGATACCACTTACCCACTAGGACGGCTATAATCAAAAGACAGTAACAAGTATTGCTAAGGATGTGGTGAAACTTAAACCCTCACACATTGTTGGTGAAAATGTAAAATGGTGTGGTCGCTTGGGAAAACAGCTTGGCAGTTCATCAGAAAGTAAAACGTAGAGTAACTATATGGCCAAGCAATTCCACTCCTAGGTATACATCCAGTAGAAATGAAAACATCTATGCAAAAACTTGCAGGCAAATGCTCATAGCAGCATTATTCATAGCCAAAAAGTGGAAACAACCCAAATGCCCATCAACTGACAATGAGATAAACAAAACGTGGTATTACCATACGGTGGAATATTATTCAGCCACAAACAGAAAGTACTGGTACAACCTGAAACACAGATGAACCTTCAAAACATTATGCTGAATAAAAGAAGCCTGACACACAAGAATATTTATTGTATGATTCCATTCATATGAAATATCCAAAATAAGCAAATCAACAGAGAAAGTAGATTAGTAGTTGCTAAGGGGTAGGGAAAGGGAGACTGGAGAATGACTGCTTATGGATATGGCTTTTTTTTTTCTGGGGTGATGAAAAAGTTCTGAAATTAGATGGTGCTTATGGTTGCCTAACGTCTGAATATAATAAAACCATGAACTGTACATTGTAAAAGGGCAAATTTAATTCTATGTTACTTATACCTCAAAAACAAAATTGAAATCACTAAAGATCATAATAAGAAAAGCTAATAAAAGTAATTTCCAAACTCAAATTCTAAAAGTCTCCGAATCATAATCAGTATAAGGTAGGAAATTTATAAAGATGTAAAACTCAGAATAAACAATAAAAACACCTATGTATACCTATCATTTATTGAGCAATTTACTCTGAGCCTGGGACACTAAGGGTTTTTTTTTTTAATGAACCTCATTTAACTCCTCACAAAAACCCTAAGAGATACAGATGATGAAACTGTGAACTATGGTGACAGTTATCAGTCAGCAGTTTTTAACCCAAGTCCGACTCTAAAGCCTATCAATTTAACCCATATGGGCCAACTCTCAGTATTTTTAAAATTTAGGTAATCAATACAAACATATTTATATTACTGATCAAGATATTTAAGCTCAAATGGGGAAGTGAAGTTTATGGGTTTAATCTTTGCCAGGCCAATTAGCCTCAAAGAGCCACATACTAAACCAATCAGTGCCAAGCATCTTGTTAGACAAATCTCTGTTCTCAAAGAATATATTCTCTATTGGAAAAATGCATCTAAAACAGATAAAATACTCCTAAACATCACAAACTCTAATTCCCAAATACTGTGGTACAGACTTTAAGCACCAGAATAGTTAACAGAAAAAGGTAATTTATACCACAAACCTAAACACACCCACACTTTTGTAACTGTTTCAGTGCTGCTTTATTATAATTACTACACAAACTCCACTTTTAGATTAAAGGTAACCCATTTATTTAAATATTTTAAAATTAAGGTCAAGTTGAAAAAACTGTCACAAGCCCAACTTCGAAGGGAGCCATAGTATAATAAATTTGAAAGAATATATTGTCATCAATTATGTCAAAACTACTTGTCTTTATGTCACTTAAGTTTTCAAATTATTACACACTTAAGAAGTCAAAAAAGAACTGTATACACAATTAAGATTTATATGTATGTCTTCAAAGAAAACAGTGAAAATCATTTTATACTAAAATTCACAATGAATGAATAAAAGATACCAATTCAACAGGTAAGTCCCAATGTGAACATACTAACCCATTTACAAAAGAAACCCAATATTTTCCGTCTATTTATGATTTCAGAAGTGAGTAATGTCAGTATCTATAGCACTAAAAAAAAGAAAAGAAAATTTATTTATATGTTCCTTTAGAGATTTAGTCCTAACCATGTATTAAAGATAAGAAGATTAAGATCAAGTGAAATAAAGTGCCCTACTCAAAATCATAGTATTTAGTAGCAAAACTAGTTAAAATCCAAGTTTCTTAATTGATAAGGATTAAATAATCAATAAACAACTTGGTAGAGACTTTTATTAATTAAAAAAAGCAACTCTACAACTTGGCCAAGCATTTACTCTCCTGTTATTTGTTCTTATTTTTCTTCCTCAATCATATATCTTCACTCTTTCCTTTTAATTATGTCTTTGCACAAGCAAAAGCTGAGAATTCAGCACCACCAAACCACCTTTAGAAAAAATGCTAAAGGAATTTCTCTAGGCAGGAAACACAAGAGAAGGAAAAGACTTACATTAACAAACCCAAAACAATTAAGAAAATGGTAATAGGAACATACATGTCAATAACTACCTTAAATGTAAATGCTCCAACCAAAAGACACAGACTGGCTGAATGGATACAAAAATAAGACCCATATATATGATGTCTACAAGAGACCCACTTCAGACCTAGGGACACATACAGACTGAAAGTGAGGGGATGGAAAAAGATATTCCATGCACATGGAAATCAAAAGAAAGCTGGAGTAGCAATTCTCATATCAGACAAAATAGATTTTAAAATAAAGACTATTACAAGAGACAAAGAAGGACACTACATAATGATCAAGGGATCAATCCAAACAGAAGATATAACAATTGTAAATATTTATGCACTCAACATAGGAGCTCCTCAATACATACGGCAAATGCTAACAGCCATAAAAGAGGAAATCAACAGTAACACAATTATAGTAGGGGACTTTAACACCCCACTTTCACCAATGGACAGATCTTCCAAAATGAAAATAAATAAGGAAACACAAGCCTTAAATGACACACTAAACAAGATGGACTTGACTGATATTTATAGGACATTCCATCCAAAAACGGCAGATTACACTTTCTTCTCAAGTGCTCATAGAACATTCCCCAGGATAGATCCTATCTTGCATCACAAATCAAGCCTTGGTAAATTTAAGAAAATTGAAATCATCAAGTATCTTTTCTGACCACAACGCTATGAGACTAGGTATCAATTACAGGAAAAAACCTGTAAATAAAGCAAACATATGGAGGCTAAACAATACACTGCTAAATAATCAAGAGATCACTGAAGAAATCAAAGAGGAAATCAAAAAATACCCAGAAACAAATGACAATGAAAACACGACGACCCAACACCTATGGCATGCAGCAAAAGCAGTTCTAAGCAGGAAGTTTATAGAAATACAATCCTACCTCAAGAAACAAGAAATATCTCAAATAAACAACCAAACCTTACATCTAAAGCAATTAGAGAAAGAAGAACAAAAGAACCCCCAAAGTTAGCAGAAGGAAAGAAATCATAAAGATCAGATCAGAAATAAATGAAAAAGAAATGGAGGAAACAATAGGAAAGATAAATAAAACTAAAAGCTGGTTCATTGAGAAGATAAACAATTGATGAACTATTAGCCAGACTCATCAAGAAAAAAAGAGAGAAGACTCAAATCAACAGAATTAGAAATGAAAAACGAGAAGTAACAACTGACATTGCAGAAATACAAAGGATCATGAGAGATTACTACAAGCAACTATATGCCAATAAAATGGACAGCCTGGAAGAAATGGACACATTCTTAGAAAAGCACAACCTTCCGAAACTGAACCAGGAAGAAATAGGAAATATAAACAGACCAATCACAAGCACTGAAATTGAAACTGTGATTAAAAATCTTCCAACAAACAAGAGTCCAGGACCAGAGGGCTTCACAGGTGAATTCTACCAAACATTTAGAGAAAAGCTAACACCTATCCTTCTCAAACACTTCTAAAATACAGCAGAGGGAAAAACACTCCCAAACTCATTCTACAAGGCCACCATCACCCTGATACCAAAACCAGACAGATATGTCACAAAGAAAGAAAACTACAGGCCAATATCACTGATGAACATAGATGCAAAAATCCTCAACAAAATACTAGCAAGCAGAATTCAACAGCACATTAAAAGGATCATACACCATGATCAAGTGGGGTTTATCCCAGGAATGCAAGGATTCTTCAGTATACTCAAATCAATCAATGTGATTCACCATATTAACAACTTGAAGGAGAAAAACCATATGATCATCTCAATAGATGCAGAGAAAGCTTTCGACAAAATTCAACACCCATTTATGATAAAAACCCTCCAGAAAATAGGCATACAGGGAACTTACCTCAACATAATAAAGGCCATAAATGACAAGCCCACAGCCAACATCGCCCTCAACGGTGAAAAATTGAAACCATCTCCACTAAGATCAGGAATAAGACAAGATTGCCCACTCTCACCACTATGATTCAACATTGTTTTGGAAGTTTGAGCCACAGCAATCAGAGAAGAAAAAGAAATAAAAGGAATCCAAATCGGAAAAGAAGTAAAGCTGTCACTGTTTGCAGGTGACATGATACTATAATAGAGAATCCTAAAGACACTACCAGAAAACTACTAGAGCTAATCAATGAATTTGGTAAAGTAGCAGGATACAAAATTAATGCATAGGAATCTCTTGCATTCCTATGCACTAATGACGATAAACGTGAAAGTGAAATTAAGGAAACACTCCCATTTACCACTGCAACAAAAAGAATAAAATATCTAGGAATAAACCTACCTAAGGAGATAAAAGACCTGTATGCAGAAAACTATAAGACACTGATGAAAGAAATTAAAGACGATACAAACAGATGGAGAGATATACCATGTTCTTGGATTGGAAGAACCAGCATTGTGAAAATGACTGTACTACCCAAAGCAATCTACAGATTCAATGCAATCCCTATCAAACTACCAATGGCATTTTTCACAGAACTAGAACAAAAAATTTCACAATTTGTATGGAAAAACAAAAGATCCCGAATAGCCAAAGCAATCTTGAGAAAGAAAAACAGAGCTGGAGGAATCAGGCTCCCTGACTTCAGACTATACTACAAAGCTACGGTAATCAAGACAGTATGGTACAAAAACAGAAATATAGATCAATGGAACAGGATAGAAAGCCCAGAGATAAACCCATGCACATATGGTCACCTTATTTTTGATAAAAGAGGCAAGAATATACAATGGAGAAAAGACAGCCTCTTCAATAAGTGGTGCTGGGAAAACTGGACAGCTACATGTAAAAGAATGAAATTAGAACACTGCCTAACACCATATACAAAAATAAACTCTAAATGGATTAAAGACGTAAATGTAAGACCAGACACTATAAAACTCTTAGAGGAAAACATAGGCAGAACACTCTATGACACAAATCACAGCAAGATGCTTTTTGACCCACCTCCTAGAGAAATGGAAATAAAAACAAAAATAAACAAATGGGACCTAATGAAACTTAAAAGCTTTTGCACAGCTAAGGAAAACATAAACAAGACGAAAAGACAACCCTCAGAATGGGAGAAAATATTTGCAAATGAAGCAACTGACAAAGGATGAATCTCATGCAGCTCAATATCAAAAAAACAAACTACCCAATCCAAAAATGGGCAGAAGATCTAAAAAGACATCTCTCCAAAGAAGACATACCGATTGCCAACAAACATATGAAAGGATGCTTAACATCACTAATCATTAGAGAAATGCAAATCAAAACTACAATGAGGTAGCAGCTCACACCAGTCAGAATGGCCATCATCAAAAAATCTACAAACAATAAATGCTGGAGAGGGTGTGGAGGAAAGGGAACCCTCTTGTACTGTTGGTGGGAATGTAAATTGATACACTATGGAAAACAGTATGGAGTTTCTTTAGAAAACTAAAAATAGAACTACCATACAACCCAGCAATCCTACTACTGGGCATATACCCTGAGAAAACCATAATTCGAAAAGAGTCATGCACCACAATGTTCATTGCACCACTATTTACAATAGCTAGGACATGGAAGCAACCTAAATGTCCATCAACAGATGAATGGATAAAGAAGATGTGGCACATATATACAATGGAATATTACTCAGCCATAAAAAGAAACGAAATTGAGTTATTTGTAGTGAGGTGGATGGACCTAGAGTCTGTCATACAGAGTGAAGTAAGTCAGAAAGAGAAAAACAAATACCATATGCTAACACATATACATAGAATCTAAAAAAAAAAGGTTCTGAAGAACCTAGGGGCAGGACAGGAATAAAGATGCAGACGTAGAGAATGGACTTGAGGACATGGGGAGGGGGAAGGGTAAGCTGGGACGAAGTGAGAGAGTGGTATGGACATATATGGACATATATACACTACCAAACGTAAAATCGATAGCTAGCCACATAGCACAGGGAGATCAACTTGGTGCTTTGTGACCACCTAGAGAGGTGGGATAGGGACGGTAGGAGGGAGACCCAAGAGGGAGGAGATATGGGGATATATGTATACATATAGCTGATTCACCTTGTTATACAGCAGAAATTAACACAACATTGTAAAGCAATTATACTCCAATAAAGATGTTAAAAAAATAATAATTATGTCTTTTCTTACTCTTATTTCCTCAGATATATCCTTTCTGTTCCTATCTTCACTGTGATCACTCTCTACACCCTTATAACTTGCTTTTTCTTCAAACAGTTAACCACTACCCAAAGTGATACTATATGTTTATTTGCATCTTTATTGACTATCTCACTCACTAAAATGTAAGGTGCACAAGAGCAGCAATTTTGTTCTGTGTTGGGATTTTTTCAATTTAAAAAATAAGGTGGGGTAATGAATGAGATAATTATTAATGTCTCCTTCAGTGCTAGAAATCTCATTCTTTTACAACTTGATACTGTAGTATACTCAATCATTAGCCTTTGTAGCAAGGCAAAGCCTATATGAGACAGTAACTTCAATCTTTTAAGTGACTAAGAATAACAATATTTCAGTCCTTTATGACTCTTTACTTTTACAATTTTAGGCAAAATAAAAAGCTGCACAGTAAAATATCATTGTGATGATACAATGCAGGCTGACATATCATACAAATTCATGATTTAAACTAGTCAGAGATTCTGCTTCACAGTTTAAGTCTTGATTTACTGTCACTGGAACAGTGTTTTAATTATGCATATCAATTACTCAAAATATCTTAATTAACTGCCTCACAACTGTGGCAATGTTAAACACATGTAGTATTGGTTGCTTTAACTCTGTAAGCACTAGAGTTCACTAAGATTTACTTAAGAAAAATCAACAATACACTGCTGAATACGTAGTTGTTAAATTGAAATGTCTAATGACAAATTTTTAAATAACACATGTGGAATCCATTAAACACTTTAATTAAACTAAAAGTTCTATGTGTTAAACCCTAAAAGTGTGATCAGCCAAACACTTAACTATTCACATACAGAATCCTGAAAGGTAGATATATCACTACTCCCATTTTATAGTTGAGTACACTGAGATTTTTAAATAGGTAAACTAATTTGCTGAAGGTAACTCAGTATCAGAAGACCTAAGTCCACAAGGCCTGAAATCAAGCCACATACTTAAATCAAAAAGCCATACAGAACAAGTGGATAGGTCCTTAGGTAAAGAAATCACATTCTGTTTTATAATGCTGTTAACAGTCCTCAAGCAGTACAAAAGAAAACAAACAAAATCCAGTCCTAGATAAAATTCTCAAAATATGACAAAAGAAAATTAGTTCTTAAATATATTAGAAATAGTAGGTCTAAAATTTTAAATATAATGCAGAGAGAAACATTTTAGTATAAAATATAACCCCCAACAATAACATTCCTTACAAAATAATGCTACTACTACTTACTAGGTTGCTTTAGCACTGCCTTGTACTGTTACAGTCAGAATAGGTATCCAAGTTCCCCTATATTCAAATGCTGGTAGCAAAGTAACACCTCCACCAATCCCCAACATTCCTGAGTTAGCTGGTGCCGAGACAGGGCCACCTGAATTATTGTTTCCTGTTAGATAAGGGAAAGCAAGCAAAGACACCAATTTACTACTTAATTACAAATCCATAATATTCAAACACTTGGTCAATTTTTAAAAATTATGCTATAGGAATGGATACTGCACAAATAAATGAAATGTATCAATCCTATTCTGGCTACTAGAGTCTCCCTGTTTCCCCAAAACACCATTTCCTTCTTTATATAAAAGGTACTATGACTAAAAATACTGACAAACTATGTAACATACCTTTTGTTGAATCACTTTTTATCAGAGGTGGGAATAAAGGACAAAAGAGACCACTAATCAGAAAGTTAAAAATGGAAGAGAAAGAAGTTAAAGGGAACAAGAAGCTATACACTGATTTCCAAACTTAAATCATGTTCACCTGTTTTGTTAAAAGAATGACTAACAGACCTCCTTAGTTACTACCTTAGTAGTAACCACACTCTTTAAAGAGAGGCACCAAATGAAGATTCTTCTAAAATGAAAATTAGCATCTAAACTTTTGTTCTTATGTGATGAGAGGAACTGAAAGTATATCAGAGAAGAAAATATATTCTGGAAAGAAATAAACATGGTTACCTCAGTGAGATCAAATTATTCTTTAAGTGTAAATCTTTATATTTATATATAAAACATAAAATATTATAAAGAAATATAATAAATTATAAAATAAATGTATATATTTAGGTAACCTCAATTTCTCTAGTCACAGGATTTCTGTAAATATCCTCTCAGAACACTGAATATTGTAAATTATGGCAGAATATAAAAACCAAAATATGAGTAAGCCTTTACCAGCTTGGTTTGTTGTAGCAGGATTTCCAGTAGGAGGGACAAGAAACAAGGACTGGATAAAAGATCCCAGTGCATTCACAATATCACGAAAAACCTTGGTAGAATGCTGTTTCATATCATAGGACTGACAAAATGACCTGTAAAATAATTTTAAATGTTTCTGAAGAAAATATTTGATTAAAATTTTTAAACTTTTTTTAATAGCAAGCAATGCTGATAAATCAGTCTCAATGCTATACTTAAAACTTCTTCATCACACCTGAGTGATTTTACTAACTCTGGACAAAGGTTCAGAATGAGGTCAGTGTTCTAAAAAAATTATCTTGGCCATATTAACACAGTAAATTCAACTGATGGCAATCCCTAACCACACGTTTTGCCCACACCTACACCCCTCCATATACATACAATACACAATTTTCTTTGTTTAGAAATCATTATTTGAAACAAATATTCAAGCTCTTTCTGCTAGCATAAATATTAACCTATCCATTTAACAAAATATTGCTGAGGTTTTACCTCAATAGCTGAGGCTGCACACAGAGTCTGTGTATTGATTCCACTGCAACAGCTCGTAGCCACTGTGGTTTATCTGCATCCAGAAATTTCACCAGAAGTGACAGAAATATTTCACATTCAGTTACCTAAAAAATACAACATTTTAAATAATATTTCTTTAAATCTAAGAATTATAAATTATACTTATTCTTACTCCTATGGACAAACCAATAAAATCTTTTAATTTTAAATAAATTATGATCCTTAATGGGGAGTGGAGAAAAAGAAAAGAAGGGAAAAGTAGTTATATATGGAAAAGATAACAGTAAAAATAATCAGTGTCTCTCTAAATATATCATTGAAAACTCACACTAATGATCTTCTAACATGGTTAATCTTTTATACCTATTCTTTAGAAAGCACTATGCACCATCATGCCATCCTCATTCCTGGAAGGCAGCATGTATCATGTACACTCATGTACCCTTCATAATATCACAACACTTTTTCCATGTGTTCTTATGCTGCTTAAGAAACAAAGAGGCAATAAGCCAAAGAATGTTTAGCATATACTTTCTAGTAGGAAAACAAGAAGGAACCTATAGCAGTTGACAGGTGTAAGATATATAAAGTACTCAGAACAAGGCTTGGTACATAGTTTTGCATTATTAACTATTAGTTATTACCTTTGGTATTAATATAAACCATCTCCTTTGCAAGCTCTTTATAAATAAATAACAACATTTAAAGCATATTCTTGACATTATTCATTAAATGTCTGATAACTGAACGAATGAACAAATGAAAAGTAACCAGGTTATTCAAAGGTTGTTTCTGTTACATATTTGTTGAGGACACAGCAGGACCTCTGGGAGGTAAGAATTAACCTGACATTGTGATCACTAGGCCAAACTAAATCATACTTCCACACCAAGGACAGCAGGTTATTGGACGTTTTAGCTGGGGGTGCTCCAAAATGAGTGCGCATAATGCGAGGCAAGGAAATGTGAGAATACAGGAGCCCTTAGGATTTTAGCCCAAAGTCTCAGCAGTTGGCATTTTCTAATGCCTTTTAGGTAGATGCTTAAAAATAGGACATAATTATAAGGATAAAGTAGGAGGGATAACTAAAAACAATTTCATCCTTAGACTGCTATGACTGGGTAAGTCATAAGGCAGAGCTTTGTCACTGTCCTAAACTTGATACGGTTGAAAAGCACTGATGAGAAATCACATGGCTCAGCTTCTTTATCCATCAACTTTGTAGATGACAACAAGCTAGGTAATTGTCTTATAAATAAAGGATAAAAGTACCTGCACCTTCCTGAGAACTCAAATGAGAAAAATATAAGAGTAAAAAAATCCCCTAGACATGACAAAGTAACATGCAAATGCACAGTGCTTACTATTTTTTCTAAATAAAATTACCCCTTTTAGTAAAGAACTGAAAAGGAGAGAAGCATGCTAGTGACTCACTGGGCAATAGTTATATCTACTGAAGAGTTTTAACATGAGTAGGTCCTTCAAAATGTGTACTATCTGCTTTAGAGTAAAAGTAGAATTTAAAACGGTGACAGAATTGAAGCTCACTGGTTAGGTTTTCAAGCCAGAAAATATAGGCTCTCAGAAACATCAAGTACATCACAGCCAAAGGAATTATTAATGTTATAAAACTTGCCTAGAAGAGTTTCCTTTCATTTCCTCTCCTATGAAAAAGTGACTACAGTACAAATCAAACAATCACTCAATTTTATACTACAGCCACTAAAATCTTGTGATTTGGGTAACAGAGAGAGCCTCTCTCCTGAGGTCTGGAGCTTTGCTCTTGCTTCTTCCCTCCTTGCCAAGTGTGAAGCTCTGGTCAGAGAACTAGTGGCTGAGGACAATGAATTGTCCTCAAGGGTATCTATCAATGGAAGGTGCCTATTGTGAATCTAAGTTAAGCCTTTCCTCCAAGAGGCTGCACTCATATGAAACAGGTATCTACGGTCCAAGTCCAACTCTTGTGGCACAAAAGTACTCCGTGAACACCATTATACTAGCATGAAGGGTGATGAATGTTTCTGAATTCCTATAGTCCTCTGGTACCAAATAATAGTCAAGAGACAACTGATGTTTAAGATGAATCAAAGCCATCCTGGTGGAAATTTTCATCAAAATACCACATAGATGTCTGATAAGGTTTAATGTACATAAGATAACTGTTTGCTCAGGAGACAATGAAGAAAGTCTTGTAGAATATTTAAATGCAGGAGTCTATTTCTCAGGAGCTGTTTAGTGCTAACAACCTTATAGCTAGTGGATTTGTTAGTGATAAGATCCTTTGTGAGAGAAATATATGTAAAGACGTGGAAAATTAAGTTGCACAAGTCAACTGAGCCCATTCATTCCTTTTTAAAAGCAGTAAGTCAAAGGCAGAAGAGAGATATGCTAGCCACTTACAACTAAGTTTAGTAAACTCCTTAAAGATATGTTCCTAAAAAAGACATCTGGGCATGGAGCCTAAGTGTATCAGAGACCAGAAGAGCACCTAGCTCAGATGACAGAACGTGGAAAGAACATAGTGTACTACCTATATTATATCTGTACCCGAATGACTGGAGCATTCTCATTTCTTCTAATCACTCTCTATATATTAACAGAAGATTAGTTATCTTCTCTGCCCTGAGTTACTTGATAGAATAAGAGATAAGCTGGTGAATACTGGGGAAGAACACTGGTTCTCCAGTGCAGTGGTTCCCAAAGTGTGGTCCCTCAGACCATTTCAGTACATCTGTAACATCACACTATTTTCGTAATAAGACTAAGATATTACTTGCCATTTTTAATGTATTGACATTTGTACTGATGATTCAAAACAATGGTGGGTAAAACAGCTGGTGCTTTAGCAAGAATCAAGGCAGTAGCACCAAACTGTACTGCTGTCATTGTATTCTTCACCATCACACACAATTAAGGAAATTAAAAGGGTCTATTTCACCTAAGGACCACAATCACAATGAACAAAAATAAAATAACAAATAACAAATAAAATACTATCGATTTTATCAAATCTGACCCATACGTGCATGTCTTTGTAATTTTCTGTGTGACAAAAACAGAAGTACACGTGAAGTACTTTTGCTGTGTATCAAAGTACAATGGTTGTCTGAAGGAAAGGCACAGCTGGGAACTGAACTAATCACTTTTTTTCTCCTATGAGAACCGTTTTAACTAGAAGAGTTTATGGCAAACTATGACTATTTAGACTTGTGTATATTGCAGATATTTTCTCAAAAATTAACCAAGTAAGCCTGTCACTTTTGGGGAAACAATGGACAGTATTTATTGTCAATGATAAGATTCAAGCTTTCAAATAAAAATTAGAATTTTGGAAAACTTATATCTGCTGTTGTGACCTTGACAGCTTTTTAAAAACAAAAGACTCTTCTGATAAATGGTTGCTGATATTAACACATGAGATTTTTGGTACTATATAAAGTATTAACATTTGGAACATTTGCTCAACCATAATAAATGATGCATGAGTAAAGGATACAATTGAAGCATCAGATGAATCAATGAATTTTAATGTAAGAGTATAAAAATGTCATTACCATGGTTTCATTTCTACACCTATAAGAAAGAGTCACTGGTTCAGTTTGGTATAAGATCGAAGAAGAATATATACTATTACCTGAAAATGCCATTAAAATAATTCTGCCTTTTCTAACTATATATCATTGTGAGGACAGATTTTCTTCGTATGCTTTGACCGAAACAACGTATCACAAAAGAATGAAAATAGAAGAAGGTATGAGAATCCAGTTATTTTCTATTAAGCCAGACATTAAAGAAATTTGCAAAAAATATAAAACAATGTTTTTCTTTTCTTTGGAAAATATAGGTATCTTTCACGAAAATAAATTTTTCTGTTAACATGTAATGGGTTTTAGTATCATCTCAGACTTAATTTTTAATACAGTAAATAATGTTAGAAATAATCCACATAAATGAAAGCTCCTCAATATTTTTAAAGCATATAAAGGGGTCTTACAACCGAAAAGTATAAGAATTACTACTCTAGTATGTCCTTTAAGATGTATCATTTCCAGGTTTAAATATAGAAAACACAAGAGAAATAAGAGAGATGCATTCCACATCAATCACGTATCTCACCCCACAACAACCACACTTCTAACTTTTGCCCTTGGAGAAGCAAGAATGTCTGAACTGTTCCGTACTAATGAGTCAAGTCTCCATGTAACAAATTATAACACTGAGGAATTAATGTCATATCTGAAGAATTCATCTTTGCAGCACAGTCCTAGAGCTGCCTTGTTATGAAGGGAAGTTTTACCAGTTGGTCATCATGCCGAATTGATAAGTGAAGAATAGAAGCAGGCTTTTCTCTTCCTTCAAACAGCAACATTCAATCTTTACTGTAGCTGGTTGTGCTTTTATCTCTCCCCATTCTGTCCCCCCAAATCGAGGAGACTAAGATCAAAATATAGAGAATGTACTGTTGTACAGGAAACTTGGCACTGGCAGCCTTGGAGAGAGGAAGAAATGAGAACTAAGAAAACAGTGAAGAATAAAATGCAGTGGGGTTAAGAGTGTGGGTTTTGGGGGCGTAAAAGATGATTTACTTAACAGATGATTACTTAACATCCCAGCTCTGCAGCTTATAAACTGTAGGATCTCAGGCAAACTACATAAATATTCTGAACCTCATTTTTTCAGCTGTAAAATAGAAATATGAAGGCCTGCTTTATAGGGTTGTAGTAAAGTCTAAATGAATGAATGTAAAGTACTTGTTAGTATCCAGAGTATATGCACTCAGTAACAGCAATTCCATCTAAAATTGAAATTACTAAAGAATAAGATTTCTGTAGCTATGAAAAAGTCACTGGATGAACCGCTAGACAACAGAAGTGGTGAACAGAAACAAAATGCCTTAGTCTGCTTGAGCTGCCGTAACAAAATACCATAGACTGGGTGGCTTAGAAAACAGAAATTTATTTCTCACAGTTCTAGAGGCTGGAAGTCTGAGATCGGGGTGGCAGCATGGTTGGGTTCTGGTGAGGGCTCTTTTTCTGGCTTGCAGGCGGCTGCCTTACTACTGTGTCGTCACATGGCAGACAGAGAGAGAGAACACGCTCTCCAGTATCTCTTTGTATAAGGTCACTAATTCTATCATGGGGGCCCTACCTTCATGACCTCGTCTAACCTAATTATCTCCCAAAGATCTCATCTCCAAATACTGTCACAGTGGGGGGTTAGGGCTTCAACATATAAATTTTGAAGGGATACAATTCAGCACCAAGTTTTATAAAAATAAAAGATAATTAAGTTGGTAATTCTTGATTTGGGAACAGAAACAAAATGTGAATTCTGCATTTGTCGTGGTGAAGATGTAAGCATGCTGCATTATTGTGGAGAACAGAAAAAAGATGGGGTTCTCCATTTCTGATTAGTGGATATGAAAAGGAAAAGGAGAAATGTCTTCTCTTTCTATAGCCTTATGTTAATTTAACTAGTTAAACATGTATTTTAGAGAGGGAAGAGAGAGAAGCCCTCCCAAGACAACTCTGATAATACTTAGGGAATAAATAGTGAAGTGACATATATTCGGCCTAGTCAAACAGGTAATAAACTCTCTCTCAGTTCATCTGGGAAAGACTTCATTTCTCCTTCATTTTGAAGGAAAGTTTTGATTAGTATTCTTGATTGACAGTTTTTGCTTTCAGTACTTTGAATATATCACCCCATTCCCTTCTGGCTGGCAAGGTTTCTGCTGAGAAGTCTGCTGAAAATGTTATGAAAGCTCCCTTGCACATGAAGAGTCACTTTTCTTTTTCTGCTTTAAAGATATTTTGTCTGTGACTTCTGACAGCTTGATTATAATGTGTCTCTGTTTAGGTCTCTTGAATTAATCCCAGTTGGAATTCTTTGAGCTTCATGAATTTGTACGTCCATTTCCTTCTGCAAATTTGGAGAGTTTCAGCCATTACTTCTTCAAATAGGCTCTCTGCCCCTTTCCCTCCTCATCTAAGGCTCCCATAATGCATTGTGAAATAATAAGAAATATATATGCTGGTCTCCACCCCTGATTTTAGGAGAGCTCCTAAAACCCTTGTAAATAGGGGTGGCTAGGAGCATCCTTTGTTCTAAGAATTGACTTCTGACCCCGGTTCCTGACACATACCTCCTAAAACCCTTGTAATTTCCTGAATGATAGGAGCATCTGACACAGAGCTCCTAAATCCCTTGTAACTTCGTAGGTAACAGGAGTATCTTTTGTTCCAATGAAGCAACTCTCAATGGACTCTGGAATAGGGGTTAGTTACCAGAAAGAGCAAACCATGATTAGAAGCTTGGTACTTTCAGCCCCACCCTCCATTCTCTGGAGTGGGAAGAGGGGTGGAAATTGAGTTAATAATCAATCATGCCTACATGATGGAACCTCCCTAAAAATTGCCAAAAGATGGAGTTTGGGGAATATCCAGGTTAGTCAACACATTTACATGACAGAAGGGTGGTATACCCCAGCTTCACAGGGACAGAAGCTCCTGCTCTCAGGACCCTTCCAGAATTCACCCTATGTATCTCTTCATCTGCCTGTTCATTGGTATCCTTTAAAATATCCTTGCTAATAAATTGGCAAAAGTAAGTAAAATGTTTTCCTGTGTTCTGTGAGTCACTTTATCAAGTTATTGAACCCCAAGAAGGGGTCGTGAGATCCTCCAATTTGTAGCCAAGTTAGACAGAAGTTGTTGGTAACCTGGGGATCCACTACTTGGGACTGGCATCTAAAACAGGGGACAGTCTCGCAGACTGATCCCTTAACCTATGGGGCCTGTGCTAACTCTGGAATATGTCAGAATTTAATCAAAATGTAAGACACCTGGTTGTCAGAGAACTGGTCAGTGTGGGAAAAATATCTATGTTTGGTTACAGAGGTATTGTGAGTGTGAAAGTAAAACACAGTGCGTTTTTCCTAGACATGCATATACTGGTCTACTTGAGGTGTCCCATAGGGTCTCTTCATTCTTTTTTCTTTTTGCTCCTCTGACTTGGTAATTTCAAATAACCTGTCTTCAACTTTGCTGATTCCTCCTTCTGCTTGATCCAGTCTGCTGTCTATTTCCTCTAGTGAATTTTTTCAATTCAGTTATTGTATTCTTCAGCTTCAGAATTTGTTTGGTTCTTTTTTATAGTTTCTCTTTGTTGATATTCTCATTTTGTTCATATACCATTTTCCTGACTAGTTGTCTGTGTTCTTTTTTAGCTCTCTGAGCATCTTTGTGATGATTATTTTGAATTCTTTGTTGGGTAACTCACTTATCTCCATTTCTTCAGGGACAGCTTCTGGAGGTTTATTTTGCTCCTTTGGTTAGGCCATGTTTTCCTGTTTATTTGTATGTCTTCTTATTTTCTGTTGAAATTTGGGCATTTGAAAAAACAGCTAACTCTTTTAGTCTTTATGGACTGGCTTTGTACAGGGAAAGATCTTTACCAATAAGCCCAGCTAGAGATTTTGGGGTCCTTTCAAACCTTTTCTGTCAATGTGTCCTCTCTGGGCTTATGTGTGTAATTTCCCAGCTAAAGACGTTTGCCGATTTCCACTCAGGAGCTCCCTCTGGTGTCTGTATGTAGTACTGCAGTCTGTGGTGCTGTATCAAGTCAAGGTATTGGTGCTTCCTCTGTTGTCTGTCTGTGTTACTACAATCTCCCTGGTGCTGTGGAAAGCCACAGGGCTTGACTTTGATCTCAGCAGGCCCCCAGGCATCCAAGTATGTTGCTGCCTTTCTTTTAAGTGTCCAAGAGTCAGGTGAGACAAAAAATCAGTCCCTTGGGCAGTACCCCCAGAAGTCAGGACATTGGTTGCATATTTCACCTTTCTTTTCCACCTGAAGGAGAAGGCATAAGTTGGGAATTTCCCTTGATCATACTATGCTGTGCTGTGCCAGGAGTGGGATGAGGTACAGCGGGTAAGTGCAATGGGTTTTCCTACCTACTCTAATGAACCTTTTCTTGGCCTTGGACTTGCCTGAGGTGCTGTACTTTCTAAGCTGGTTTCTAAAGTTCTCACAAGGGCAATCTGTTCTGTATATTGTTAAGTTGGTGTCTCCATGAGGGGTAGAGTGCCTGGAGCTTCCTATTCTATCATCTTTTCACTCTGCTGTACATTTTTTTTTAAGTTTCTTTGTGGATAGAAACAGACTATAAATAAACACAATACAGAAAATATAACAGCTGATAGATAAAAGCTTTCCATCTTTAGAGAAACTAATCTACCTTTCTTAAAAAAGAAGAACTTTAAAAGACTCTTAAACCCTTGGCACCAAGCTCTGATAGTTTACAGTTCCCTAAATAGCAACACATTCTCTTTTTTTAATTTAACTTTGTTTTTCTTATATAGCAGGTTCTTATCAGTTATCTATTTTATACATATTAGTGTATATACGTCAAACCCAATCTCCCAATTCATCCCACCACCATCACCCCCCTCCCCGCTTTCCCCCCTTATTCCCCATACGTTTGTTCTCTATATTTGTGTCTCCATCTCTGCCTTGCAAACTGGTTCATCTGCACCATTTTTCTAGATTCCACATATGTGCATTAATTTACGATATCTGTTTTTCTCTTTCTGACTTACTTCATTCTGTATGACAATCTCTAGGTCCATCCACGCCTCTACAAATGACACAATTTTGTTCCTTTTTATGGCTGAGTAATATTCCATTGTATACATGTACCACAACTTCTTTATCCATTTGTCTGTCGATGGGCATTTAGGTTGCTTCCATCACCTGGCTATTGTAAACAGTGCTGCAATGAACAATGGGGTGCATGTGCCTTTTTGAATTATGGTTTTCTCTGGGTATATGCCCAGGAGTGGGATTGCTGGGTCATATGGTAATTCTATTTTTAGATTTTTTAAGGAACCTCCATACTGTTCTCCATAGTGGCTGTATCAATTTACATTCCCACCAACAGTGCAAGAGGGTTCCCTTTTCTCCACACCCTCTCCAGCATTTGTTGTTTGTACATTTTCTGATGATGCCCATTCTAACCGGTGTGAGGTAATACCTCATTGTAGTCTTGATTTGCATTTCTCTAATAATTAGTCGTGCTGAGCAGCTTTTCCTGTGCCTTGTGGCCATCTGTATGTCTTCTTTAGAGAAATGTCTATTTAGGTCTTCTGCCCATTTTTGGATTGGGTTGTTTGTTTTTTTAATATTGAGCTGCATGAGCTGTTCATATATTTTGGAGATTAATCCTTTGTCCATTGATTTGTTTGCAAATATTTTCTCCCATTCTGAGGTTGTCTTTTTGTCTTCTTTATAGTTTCCTTTGCTGTGCAAAAGCTTTTAAGTTTCATTAGGTCCCATTTGTTTATTTTTGTTTTTATTTTCATTACTCTAGGAAGTAGGTCAAAAAAGATCTTGCTGTGATTTACATCAAAGAGTGTTCTTCCTATATTTTCCTCTAAGAGCTTTATAGTGTCCAGTCTTACATTCAGGTCTTTATAATCCATTTGGAGTTTATTTTTGTATATGGTGTTAGGGAGTGTTGTAATTTCATTCTTAGCAACACATTTTGAAATGACTTGATTTCCTACAGCATTGCCATACAATGTATTAGATATATTATAGATATACCTCACATGGCCAGAAAAAATTATAACTACAGTGCTTATAAAGACTATTTCTAAATGCATTTTACATAAATGGACTTGGAATATGAAAAGAACATCTATGACAAGTATAACATAAATATGGAAAAAACTTTTTTTTTAAAATAGTCTCCACAGAATTTAGTATAAACTACCTATATGGTCTAATAGTTTGTTATGTTGTTGGTTATCACTAACATGTAGCATATTGACTTTTCATAGATGGTCTATAACCAATTACTTTCTTTTTTTTTTTGCAGTATGCGGGCCTCTCACTGTTGTGGCCTCTCCCGTTTTGGAGCACAGGCTCCAGACGCGCAGGCTCAGCAGCTGTAGCTCCCGGGTCTAGCCGCTCCACGGCATGTGGGATCTTCCCGGACTGAGGCATGAACCCGCGTCCCCTGCATTGGCAGGCAGACTCTCAACCACTGCGCCACCAAGGAAGCCCTCTTTTTTTAAAAAAAAAAAAATTCTTTTTTCTTGTGATGAGAACTTTTTTTTAAAATTAATTAATTAATTAATTTAGTTATTTTTGGCTGTGTTGGGTCTTCGTTTCTGTGCAAGGGCTTTCTCTAGTTGCAGCAAGCGGGGGCCACTCTTCATCGCGGTGCACGGGCCTCTCACTATTACGGCCTCTCTTGTTGTGGAGCACAGGCTCCAGACGCGCAGGCTCAGTAGTTGTGGCTCACGGGCCTAGTTGCTCCGCAGCATGTGGGATCTTCCCAGACCAGGGCTTGAACCCATGTCCCCCGCATTGGCAGGCAGATTCTCAACCACTGCACCACAAGGGAAGCCCTAACCAATTACTTTTGTTAATTAAAATGAAGGTAAAATGCTGAATTTAACTTAACATAAAATTAAAAAGAAACATACCATCATATACCATTTTCTCTGAAAAACATTTAAGAGTCAATCATTACATTGAAAGAATTATGATCTGGAATATCACAACATATCCTGCATCCAAAAATTTATGCAAAATAGATACAATATTAGACTGAAAGTAAAAATTGATTTCTAATGCTAGAATTCACCAAATCTGATAACAGGCCATGACTCTTCTTTACATACATTAAAAATGCCACATAAACATAAGGAAGGGAAGAATGAACTTTTGAGTACCTAAGACAGTACCTATAGGTGCTCAAAAAAAAAAGTTTGCTTAACTGAAGTGAAAAAGCTAAATACATCATCTTCTCAGAAGAGACTTCATGCGATTACACACACAAACACATATGAAAATTAGCACTTACCAAAAGACTGTAAAATTGCTTAATCAGAACAGATACTACTCTCAGCAAACGCATGCAGATAGGAAAATATGGTTTTTCAACTGGTGCTGGAGAAGATGAAGTGCTGGAACCTTGTCTGAACTTTATATTTGGAGAAAAGAGCTTTATCACAAGAGGACATACCCTTTCTTTGAGGAGGAAACTAAATTCCTGATGCTATTTGCAAAGATTAAAAAAAAAAAAAAGAAAAAAAGAAGAATTAACTTAGTTTGTACTTAATGCTTATAAAACAGTCTCACAGTTAATAATAATCTTTAATAATCAGTATGAATAATTTAGCTTTATTATAAGTTTATACAGTTTATTATTTTACCATTTTACACACAATTCTGAAATTAGTATTGTTCTTTGAGAATATAAGATCAAACAATATTTCAATAAGTTTTAAAAAGAATCTAAGTTAAAAGGGAACATTTAATAATTTTGGAATTAAAACGTTGTTTATTACTAGGAATTTTAATTTTTGTAGGACACTAGCAATTAAAAACATAAAGAACAGAAGAAAGAAAATAGATTACACAAATTCAAACAGATAAAGCATTTAAATAGGCAGCTGACAAAAAATCTGATTAATAAACTATAATAAATTATATAATTCAGATTTTATTTTGCAAAGATAATTCTATTCATGCATAGAAGATTTACTAATTAAGTTAATATTTTGTTCTACTTAGATTGCTTGAACAGAACACAATGAGCTGATAAAAACACAATGACAAACAAGCATAATTATTTTAAAGTCTGGGAATCTTGCAAAGAATTCTTAGATTTTACTTATAATTATGGCATACTATGCAGAAAAGCTCCCTTAATCTATTAATGCCTTGACTATATTAGCCAAAAGTAGTCCCATTATACTGACAATACAAAGTCCAGTCTACATTTAATGTCTAACCTCAAATATATATTATTCTGTTGTTTTAAGCATCTCAATTTCATTGAAGCTGCAAACAAAGAAACAATAATAAAAATCTACCAATCTAATCCTTTAATCTTACCAAAAAAAGGAAAAATAAGGCATAGAGGTTTATTTGTTCAGAATCACAAAATTTGTAAAATGTATTTTTTTAAAAAAATCAGGTTCATTCAAGAAAAATCAGCTTCACTAGAGAAAAAAAAAAAGAAAGAAGACACAAATAAGTAAAAAGATAAAAATAAAAGCTTTGCTTCATCTCACCTCCCAGAGATAAGTTAGTGAGTCATCATTGTTGACTCCAAATATATATCCTTCTAGTCTTTTATATCCATTTTTTTAACATCTTTATTGGAGTATAATTGCTTTTATATCCATTTTAATGTACTTTCAATTCCTCCCCCCAAAAAATGGCATCTTAAGAGTTAAGTGATTTGAAATTCTACTCTCAAATCTACAGTAGTTTCACTGACAAAATGAAAAGCATAGTTAAGTCCGTTTTCATACTTTATTAAATAACCTTAGGTATTGGTTAATTCATAAATATTACAGACAACTCTGAAAAGTTTTATCTATTCACTTTTCCCCCTCACTATTCAACTAGCTGCAACTGGGTTTCCTCCACAACCCCCATCAACCACTCCATCTCCACTGAAACTATTCTCATTATACTCATGATCTCTGTGGACACAGCAATCACTGCCCTTTCAGTCTTACCAAATTTCTTTGAAGCACCTGACATAACTGATTACTTGGTTCATCTTGAAGCTTTCTCTGCTTTTGTCTTTTATTATGCCACAGTCTCTCAGATGCATTCCTACACTTCTGGCCCCCATGTTCTTAGTCTCTTTTGTATGCTCATCCTCTCATGCCCAACCATTTAACAATGAGGTTCCTCAGAGCTCCAGAATATCAGGTCCTCACTTCCATATGTTATCGCCATAGGTGATCTCATTCACTCCCATATCTTCAATTAGCAACTATATGCCAGTGAAGTTTAAATTTATAACTTTAGCCCAAAACCTTACTTCTGAGCTCAAGATGCATAAATTAAACTACCATTTTGTGTACACTCAGGTATCTCAAAATGAGTAAGTTCAAAACTGAATAAACTATCCTTTCTAGCAAAAGTTCTGCCCAGAGTATTCCACCTTAGTAGCAAGCAACACACTGCTCAAGCCAGAAAGCCAAAAGTCATCTTTGATTAATAAAGTATAATTAGTCCTATAACTCACTGATTTTATTTTGAAGAAGGTAAAAGACTGCTTTTTCCTCACATTTCAATGATTTATTCAGCATTTACTTGCTGACTGTTTAATATGCACCAAGCACTGTGCTAGGTAAAGGAATTCAAGGTTAAGTTCGATTTTGTCCCTTCCCTTATAAAGTTTATTTTCTAAAAGAGAAGACAGATCCTTTCTTAGAGCCACTGCTCTGGAATATTCTTTTCCTATACTACCTATTTCCCCCAACTAACTACTCTTTATCTTTCAGGTGAAAGCTTCATAGCCTTCATTCATCACCAACTCTCCACCAGGTTTAGTACCTATGTTACTCATTTCCATAGCACTTTTTATACTTTTTCCTCATAGCACTCATCATGGCTTATCATTCAGTTAATGCCTTTCTTCCAATTAGATTGATAAGTGCCGTAAGGGCAGGAACTTTATCTGTCTTATTTAAATTCTGTATCCTTGGCACTGAACACATGGACTAGCATATTGTAAGGGATTGGTAAATTTTGATTGGATGAGTGAATAATGAGTGAATGAAAGCAAATATTTATCTCTTGAAGAAAACTTTGTAGGTGTAAATTCTAGGATCTTACACAGAATAATTCTTTTTTCTCCTCTGCATTATAGCAGGAAGAATAAAGTAGAATAGATTTATTATGGGCACAATAAATCTGGAAACATTTTTTCAAATCTTTTCCTACAAAATTAAAAAACATAATCCAAACTATAGACATTTCAAATTCAAATTCATTGTCTATGGCCATACCACCCTGAACATGCCCAATCTCGTCAAATTCAAATTCATTTACAAATTCATTCACTCATTTAAATATTTATTGAACACCTGTCATATGCCAGGCACCACTACAGGCACCTATACAACAGTGAACTAAGTCCCTGCCTCATAGAGCTTACCTTCCTGCAGGGGAAGTGAGAAGATCAACTAATGTACAGATATATATGCCAGGAGGAAATAAGTGATATAAAGAAAAATAACAAGGAGTAAGAAAGACAAGAGTGCTGCCATGAAAAAAAGCTGCCATTTTACACAGTGGTGAGGAAGGTTTATCTGGTAGGTTGACCACTGAGTAAAGACCCCAAAAGAGTAAGAGAACAAGCCATATGGGAGAAAAGCATTCCGGGTTCAGGAAGCAGGAAGTACAAAGGCCTAGGAGCAGGAGTCCACCTGGATCATTTAGGAACAACAAGAATGACAGTGTGGTTAGAGGGTGAGGGCACTTACAAACTAGGAAACCTTAGACAAATTATTTAACCCTCTTAAAGTCTTAGCTTCCTCCTGTGTAAAGTAGGAATAATTGGTACTTCTCAGGCATTTGTGCAGCTTAAAGAGAGTATGATATATAAGGAATTTAGCAAAGTCACAGCATGGAGTAGGCAGTCCAAAGTGGTAGCTGTTACAACTATCAGTTTATACAATTAGTCGAGTTGTATCTAAACTTATCCTATACTAATATAAGAAAGGGAATCATCAGTTAATATTGTTATCATTGAATCATCAGTTAATCATCAGTTAATACTGTTACCATTGAAAGGACCTACTTTTTTCGCACTTGATTCACACATTTTGTAGGTAAGAGCAAGGATAAAATAGATGACTTAGGGAGGGGCAGCATGGTAGGGAAAGGAGCTAAAGTAGTAGTTAAAAGTTCTAAGTGTTTGTTCAAGATCTGCTAATAACTAAAGAACCCCATGTAAATCACTGAATCACTTTTGGAATTTAGCTTCTTACAAGTAAAATGAAAAGTTTGAATTCTTTCTCACTTTTTCCCCTATTAACCTTCTGTTTTGAAATATTCTGTATAGCACATTAAATTTATTAAGCATTGATGACTTCTTTTTTCCATTTAAATTATGTTAAAGCACAAAGCTGCATATAAAAAAGTAAAAAAATTAGTAACAATTTTTTAAGACTTTTAAATATAAAAATAGCTCATGTACCACATTCCTCTGTACACCCTTAGATTGGGAAATGCTTGACTAGACACTCTAGGAATTCCTTCTAATGTTAAAATTTCAAACTGCTTGGGCACAACAAAAATTAAGATATCAGCAAATTATTATATGTCTAAAGTCTAAGGTTATGATTTTTTGCATCTTTTAATGTGGGGGAAAATACATGTTATTCTCTTGAAAAATATCTGTGAAAAAATTAAAGATTAATTTTGTTGCAAGATACTACAAATGGCTTACTTGTAAAAAGACTTGTGGAAAATCATTCAAGACTGACTCAAGTAATTCGAGGCCAAATGTTCGGGTCATTTCTGTCATGCCTACTAGCCAGTAAGGGGCATCAGCATTAACCAACTGACAAAGGTCCTGGGAAAATAAATCAAACAATGAATAAAAAATAATTAAATATTTCACATGCTGGAATGAAATGTCCTTTCATTTTATAGTTCATAAAAAATTTTTTAAAGTATCTCTTCTTAAATAATAGGTTTTACTCCTTAGGAACTAAGTACTGGTAATTCAAATTTTGATTAATTGTATAGTTGATTATATAAGTAAACTAAATATATAGAGTGCACAGATAAAATGGTTATTCTAACATTGTTTTAATGAAAAACCACTTAACCCTTTAATCAAAATTAATAAAATTTTCAGTGCAGGTTAATCTTATTTATTCATGACAAGTAATGTAAAAATCAGGTATTTGCATATCAAATTACATTAGGTAGAACAGAAGTTTAGTACTTTAATTTTCCTATTAAAGGAAGTATTTTATATGACTAGTCATCCTTAATATATCTAGTTCAGGGTTTAATTCATTTTATTTCCTTAAAGTGAAACATAACATTTTATCATGTTAATTAGCTATAGATGCTCTTTAATGTTTTAGAATTTTTTTTAAATACAGGTATCATGGGCTTTTCAAAAGTTCTCTTTGCCACTTAGCTTTTACAGAAGACCTACGTTAGCACCTGTTTTCTCTAACCATAAGAAATTTGAAGAGGATTTTCACTTTTACAGAAAAAAAATAAAAGGCAAAAGTGAAAATCGTGTCAGCACTTGCTTTGCAGCGAGGCCATAGTAGAGGCAGCACACACCCCAGGCAGCAAGAGTGGTACTGCCAAGCTCTTTCCCCGGGAACTACACTCAGCATCTCAGCATCAAGCTGCCATAGCTTTGAACTGTGTCTGTGAGCATCTGTGCTTTATCTCGATCTATTTTGTGCATTCGTTAGGTAATTGTGTACTAAGGTAATTGCTTTTTCACTTTAGGTCATTTTGTCTTATGAAAGGTTTCACAGAAATGTGCTACTGTCAGATAGTGGGGGAAACCTGTACCTCTTTGACACTTTAAAATTGGACAATTAAAAAAAAATGACGCTTAAAAAACTGAATCAGATACAAAATTCCAAAATCAAAAATTCATACAAAACTATATTGTATAATAAAAATTATTCTTATCAACTGAAATACCTGGAAAAGCATATATGCATCTTTAGCACAAGGTTTGAGGGTACTGACAGATCTTCTGTTACTATTTCCTTGGACTAGTACTGGTTGTTCTACAACATCTGCAATCAAAATTAGAGGGGTTTTAGGAGTTCATAATGACCTTTAATAAATCATATATACTGTCTAAAAGGTATGCTTAAAATAAACACTTATTTATAAAATTATAAACTTTAATAATAACTTCACAACCATGCCTCCAAAATGGAAAGAAAAATTGGGAATCCCATTTTTTTTTTTTTTTTTTTTTTTTTTCTCTTTTTGCGGTATGCGGGCCTCTCACTGTTGTGGCCTCTCCCGTTGCGGAGCACAGGCTCCGGACGCGCAGGCCCAGCGGCCATGGCTCACGGGCCCAGCCGCTCCGCGGCATATGGGATCCTCCCAGACCGGGGCATGAACCCGTATCCCCTGCATCGGCAGGCGGACTCTCAACCACTGCGCCACCAGGGAGGCCCCCGGGAATCCCATTTTTATACAAAATGCCATAAAAATCACTCTTCACTGTCTTACATTCATTTTAATAAACTTAGTATCTTTACGCATACATTTGATTTTCTCAGTACCCCTTTCTCCAGTCTCTTTATTTCATGGATTCAAAATCCACATGATCCTTGCATGTACCATTAAATATCAAACATATAAATATTTATCACATGGTTAATTTCTCTATCATCTCTCCATCTTCAAAAGAATTAACTGCTTGATCTGCCACAAGTACTATGTCAGTCACAGGTACTGACTAGCTAAGAGTCAACTAGAATGGGGCTTCCCAATTTCTTTGAATACTAAGAAGATATCATTCCCTGTAAGTTATGACAGCCTGTTTTGAATAAATGTTGACTCAATGACTACTTGAAAAGAAAGAGGTTCTAAGTATTTTCTACCTTATTAGAAAGTATTAGTCTTTAGAGACACACAGCCAAAACTACCAATCCAGAACTTATATTGAGATTATGAATATACAAGACATTCAAACTGGAGAACTGCCCTGTTTTATCCCTTAAGTTTAATTCCTTAATATTCCAAACTGCTAGAATTCCACCTGCATTTCCCCTAGGAAAAGTGAGACCAAAGTCAGTGGGAATATTCTAATAAATCAACAGATTAAATGCTCAAACTGAATGTGAAAAATCTGACCAATGGTTAATTTCAGGAAAAGTGAAGCAATTATTAGAGTAGGCAGCATTATCATTACTTACTAGTACTGCCGGTTTTTTTTACCAGTATTACCAAGATTGCTAATATCAAGAGTTTAAGGGGAGGGCGTCCCTGGTGGCGCAGTGGTCGAGAGTCTGCCTGCCGATGCAGGGGACACGGGTTCATGCCCCGGGCCGGGAAGATCCCACATGCCGCGGAGCGGCTGGGCCCATGAGCCATGGCCGCTGAGCCTGCGCATCCGGAGCCTGTGCTCCGCAACGGGAGAGGCCACAACAGTGAGAGGCCCATGTACCGAAAAAAAAAAAAAAAAAAAGAGTTTAAGGGGAAAGAAAAAACTATGTAAAGGGAAAAAAAAGTTTAATCTTTTGTTTCTTGACTCCATCGAACAGAGAGGTTGCTCTTGGTAGCATCTTATGATCTTTTCAACTGATCATGGGAAAAAATTTAATTTTCATCCAATAAGGGTAACAAATGAAAAAAATGTTAAAAGTTATCAAATTATAAAAATTATAACAGAAACATAGTATCTGTAAGCTCTGTGACAGGACATGTTTCTAAGTTTTTAGGAAATGTTGTAAATCACAAAGAAAAAGATGCTAAAAATTACAAGTATTTGATGCAAATATGAAAATATTAAACTTTACATTATATAAATATTCTTGATTAATACATGTTAATAGGCAGAGACAAAGATTCACATAAGGGAAGCTCACTCTTGGGAATTTACCCTAAAGAAATAATTCATGTGGAAATATGTATGTAGGAAGACACTCAAAACAATACTAAACTATTGAACACAAGTAGTTCATTAAATTATAGAATAGCCACAAAATATAATGCAACCATTAAAATTTCAATTACAAAAATAAAAAAATAACATGAAAAATTCACATAATGTAATGTTTGGCTAAAAATACTTAAAATGCAACATCTGGTGTGAAATGTGAAATTATCATCTTCGATATGAAATTATGAATATATTAGAAATAAACATGGAAAATAGAGTCCACTTTTTAGGGTGATAAAATTATGGAGGATTAATCTTTTGAATTGCCATTATCAATAATAATGAAGTTAAAATAAACAGACTTTTTAAAGTATTCTAATTTTTAGGTAGCCTAAGTTCATAGGGGAATGGCTGACAATCAATAAAAGAGAAAAGCATGGATGTTAGAGCCACCCACTGTCAAAAGGAAACAACTTTTTTCACTTTACCTCTGTGTCGTTCATCTTCAGCAACCATCCTCTCAAACACAACAGTAACAACTTGTCGCACTGTAGCAGCAGCTGTATTATTTGTAATATTATCTTTTGTGAAGTGTAGTCGAAAACAAAGAACAATTGCCTAAAAAAACAATTTCCATTTAGTGTGAAATAAGATTGAGGAACATGGTTATTATCTTTATTTTATCTGATGTAACCCAAAATTAAATAATTTATTTCGCTGCTTCAATCACCTACACTAAAAGTCTCACTCTTTTATATAATAAAACTACAAAAAGCTCAGGATTTTTAAATAATTCAAACTCTCAGTAAATACACAAACACATAAGATTAACCAAGGTAATGTGAAATACTCCTTTCACAATCTGGTTCTTTTAACATGTATATAATAATGTGTTGTGCTTTTATTTTCCCAGAACAACTTTTTTTTTTGCAAATAGCAAGTACTCAAACTTTGTTGTATCACTAAATCATCTGGAGAAATACTATATAAACTTGCTAAGCATATAAATGAATAATTTTTAAAAAAGGAATCATTTTTTCTTTTAAAATAAACTTTATTAAGGTATAATTTATATATAATAAACTGTATCCCTTTAAAGTATATAATTTTATGAGCTCTGACAGTTATATTCACCTATGGAACTACTGCCACAATCAAGTATAAGACATTTCCACCATCCTAAAAGTTTCCTTGTGCTCTTGCAGTCCATTTTTTCCTCCACCCTTGGCCCCAGGTAACCACCAATCTGCTTTTATCACTATAGATTAGCTGGTATTTTCTATACAAATAGAATCATTCAGTATGTGCTCTTTTCTGTTTGGTTTCTTTCGCTTGTAATATTTGTGAAATTCATCCACGTTTTTCTTTGTATCAGTAAGTTGTACTTTTTTAATCCATGGTATGAGTATACCACATTCTACTTAACCATTCATCTCCTGATACACATTTGGGTTGTTTCAGTTTTTGGCTACTGTACATAAAGCTGCTGTGAACATTCACATACAAATCTCAATGAGGACATGTATTTTCATTTACCTGGGTAAGTAAACACCTAAGAGTGAAATGGACAGATCACATAGTAAGTATAAGTTAAGATTTTAAAGAAACTGTTAGTTTTCCAAAGTTGCTTTACAATTTTATATTCCTGCCAGCAGTATGTGTGAGTTCAAAATTATTGCATATTCTCAACAACACTTGATATGGTCAGTCTTTTTAAATCTTAACTATTCTAATGGGTGTGTAATAATATCTCCTTGTGGTTTTAATCTGCTTTTCCCTGATAACTAAAGATTCTGAGGCACTTTCCATGTATTCATTAGTCAGCTGAATAGATTATTTTGTAAAGTGTCTGTTGAAATCATTTGTCCATTTTTTATTGGGTTGTCTTATGAATGAGTTGTAAGAGTGTTTTCAATAAATTCTAGATAAAAGTCCTTTGTCAGATATTTGTGAATATTTCCCCCATTCTGTGGCTTCTTTTATGGTTCATGGGTTTGTGCCCTACCTAAGAAGTCTCTACCTACCCCAAGGTCACAAAAATTTTCTCCTGTGTGTTCTTCTAGAAGTTTTACAGTTTTAAAAGAAGCCAGTCTTGGAGGAAAACATAATAATGGTATTTTTAAATGCTATGCCTTATCATATTAATTATATTAAACACTTAAAAGAAAACAAGCCTTTGATACCACTAACACTTTTAAAATTTCAACATAAAGGAAAAGTACATGTTATAGAGAAGCTTTCCTATTACCCAGTTTTATATTATTTCTTTATACTTCATTTTTCATCCCCAAATATTACATTTCCAAATTAACCAAAATACCAAAATAAATCCTATATTTATTTATAAAACTATAATCAGTTCTTATTGCTTGGGTAGGTCAAATGATAGCCTTTTATAAAATTTTAAATATATGTATCAGAACAATAATTTGATAGCTAGAAACCAAGAGGAACTACATACAACAAACATATATATAAAAATACATTAAATATCTTATAAGCAGGTATGGGGTAAAAGCATAAGCTATTTGCAATTAAAATCTCATTATATCCTAAGAACATCAAATGAATAACTAGAAAAGAGATACAGTCTCTATACAGTATACTGTGATGGTATACTTTGCTACTTTACAAGTCAGCCATTCTTAAAGGCATACAAATTATAATACAACTATTACTGAAACTCCAACAATTTCCCTAAATAGTAAACCATGAAGTAAAGACTGTTTTTTATATTACTTGCTGTACTTTCTGTTCTTTAGAAGTATTTCTTAATTTTAAAAAACTTTTAAAAGAGTGAAACAAATAATAGAACAGCTGTTATATGTTCCTAAAGAGGGTGGGAATAAGAAAGGAATGAGAAATAGCTATCATACATGCAGCCTTACCTAGCATCAATGTATCAATGCCAAAAGGACATTTTTCCAGATACTTAAGGGCCAGATTTAAACTATCTGGTTTACATAACATATATATGTGAAATTATTTTTAAAAGGGGGAAAGGGAGAGCTATCAGGAATACCCAAGGTAATTGTGGAGAACACTGATACCTCAAAACACATTTTTCTTTTTTTCCTCTTTCTCTATTCCTTTTCTTCTGCTACTTTTCTTTTTCCACATCCTATTCATAACTAATCCTGTCAGCTATATCCAAGGGGCTCTGCTTAATCACCTTAACCTAATTTCACTTCTAACCTGTGAAAAATAAAGCACCGATGGCTTTTAACATGCAATGTGCATTATCGCAATAGCCACAGGAAAGGTGCTGTTCAAACAGCACCAGGCTTTTCTCTTTCAGTCAGCTTATTCAAATACTGTCTCAAAGCACTTACAAACGTTGACAAACAGGCTTCCTACCTTTGAGAGTGCCTCGTCATGAACTACTGTATTGGTTGTTAAAAGAACAAGAACTGTTTGAAGCAGCTTAAGTTCTTCAAGACTATTTTCCATTAGCTGCCAAAGCATGTTAATTATATTTCCAGCTGCAGTCTGTAAAACAATTATTTTAATTATTGTCAACAAATAAAATATAGGTGTTTGGGTCCTTAAATAATTAAAGTGATGCAGATTCATAGTGATGAAATGTTTTTCCTTATTTTACCATCATAAGGTCAGATACAAACAATACACTTAAGTTAACGAACAACAAACTATCACTTCAGATAATCTAGCAAACAGTCATGATTTTCTCTCCTACCTTTTAAAAAATAATTTATGAATAATATTCTCTGTCAGTGATATTGAAAACTTGCTTGGTTCTTAAGATTTCATCTATATTAGTGAACTATGAATTCTTAGATTACAAATGACTTGACAAAATGTACTTCGTTCTTTATTCTGAGCGTTTAATAATGAGACAATTTGGTAACCTTTTAAAATTAAGCCAATGTCCTTCAAGCACTGTTGTACATTAAAATATCAGGTATGTTCTATTCTCTCCTTATGAAAACTCATGATTTGACTTGTAAGTGCACAGTTCAGATAAAATCTTCACATTACCTCAGACACAACTTCATGGGACATGAGCCTCTGAATGGCGGCTAAACATAGCTGAGTGATCTTCGGTTCCTTGGTTCCACAACCCATAAGAAAAGGCTGAACAACCTCTGAGCTGTTCTCTTTCAATGCTTTATTTGGAACACATATAAAATAAAATTTTAAATAGAATTCATAAATAAGAATATTTTATATAATTACAACCAGTAATGACAATCTTAATAAAAAAATCACTTAATGTAAAATAAATACCAAAATAAAAATCAAGCAGTAAGAGTTAAAATACTTCACATAAATACTACAGACTCTGTATCTAAACTACTCCCCCTTAAGTTCAGCTCTCCCATGCCTTTCTCCTGACACTCCTTTGGTTCTCCTCCATCTTCTTCTATAAACTCTTTAATGGCAATTTCTCAGAAGTTCTATCCTGCGTCAGAGAAAGACTCTATTTCTTCAATAGCACAGAAGGGAAAACAGGAATAAGAATTCATATTCTAGAGCAGAAAAGTAATTAAAAATAGTATATACATCAACCCCACAACATTTCTGAAAGAATATTCAGAAACTCCCTAGAATTTTATTATATGCCTTGAATTCATTGGCTCTAATTTCTTCTTCAAGAAGTAAACTCATTAAAAACAATAACATTACTCATCTTATTACTGAAGTATTGCTTTAAACTAATTGGATGCACATGCTGTAATTCCAAATCTTAAAATAACTCCTTCTACCAAGCCAATACTTTCAGAAGTTTTAAAATGGCAACAAAAATGTAAAAGATTAGAAAATGCACAAACTGAATTATACATAATTAAATTTACAAAATGAAATTAAATCAATACACACTTACTGAATGGCTACACAAAGATGAACAAGACAGGTTTTTCATCTTCAGGGAATTTGAATAAATAACATAAAATTCCAAGTCAAGAGAACTTTAAACTTATGTGTTTGGTATTTGTTTTCAAATGTACTACATCCACCAATTATTTTTTGATGTTAAGAATTGTAATAAAGACACAGAAATCTGAGTTTTAACATGTTTTTCAAAAGAAATTGTGAGAAGGTCATCCAGAATCACCTTTAAAAGTGTAAAACTAGTGTTAACATTAATTTTATCACTTAAATCCCCTTCTTTCTTCTCCCAAAGCTCCCTTTATGGTATGGCAAATAAAGACTACTATTTACTACAGCATGCTCTGCAAAGTCCCTCAGTATGCCAGTATAAGTCACTGATTTAGCACAGCTAAGAGAAGGCAAATATGACTGGCAAAGAACAGTGTCTTCAAAAAAGCTCCCTTGCCTTATTTCCTTGTTTTCTTGTGCATAAAGGTTTTGAATCAAAACCAGAGACATAAAATTTCCATAACAATGTCACAAAACATTTTACATGAGTGATTAAAGATGACAACAAAGCTCAAAAAATACTATTCTGAAGCAGTAAATATCCTGCTATATTCAATTCTGCCAGAATCAATGAAGTATAAGGCCATTCTTAACTCTGCAAAACATTCCAAATTATTAAATCTTGTTCAGGCAAATATAAGTTTTCAATACTAACAAGTGGCACTTATAATTTTTATTACATTAACATGTGTTTCTCATTTGAGTATCACAATACTCATATAGAGTTTATAGGGTATGATTTGGACCAAGTAACACAATAAGTAGGTGGTAAAACCAGAAACTGAAAATGTCTTCTAATCCCTGGTTCACTATTCTTCCCACAACATTATGCTGCCACTCTTTAAGGTAAACAGCATTTGATGCAAATGGAAATTAAAAGAGTCAAAAGTGTCTAAGAGAAACCAATTGCCTGAAGTCTTCAGATGAATGAAGAAAAAACAATGTACTTTCATAGAGGCTCTGAGGACAATGATTTTAAGACACACCCATATCACCAGAAAGAAAATCAGTGCCAATTACCTTTGCCAATTAAACTATAATACGATGCATTCTAATCACTTATACTTTTTCCTCACAATTTCATACTCTAGGCCAAGAAGGCCATTGTTATTTCTTATCTTTTTGATAATAGCCATTCTAACAAGTGTAAGGTGATATCCTCATTGTGGTTTTGATTTGCATATCCCTGATGATTAATGATGTTGAGCACCTTTTCATGTACCTGTTGGCTATCTGTATATCTTCTTTGGAAAAAATGTCTTATTTAGATCTTCTGTCCAATTTTTAATTGGATTGTTTGTTTGGGATGCCTCATTGCTTGAGAGTACTTCACTACTGTCTCTGAGATATTCTTCTAAGCTAATGACACCCATTCTGCACGCTTTGATGGTGGTGCTTTTTTTATTTTTATTTTTATTTATTTTATTTTTTTATTTATTTATTTTTTTTTTTTTTGCGGTACGCGGGCCTCTCACTGTTGTGGCCTCTCCCGTTGCGGAGCACAGGCTCTGGACGCACAGGCCCAGCGGCCATGGCTCATGGGCCCAGCCGCGCCGCGGCATGTGGGATCCTCCCGGACCGGGGCACGAACCCACGTCCCCTGCATTGGCAGGCGGACTCTCAACCACTGCACCACCGGGGAAGCCCAGTGGTGCTTTTTTTGACCTTACCATAAGATGTTAACAGAAAGTTTGTGCACAACAACTAGGGTGACATTTCAAATAGCAATGAAACTTACGCAATACCAACAATGCACGTTAACTCAACTGATGTGATAGTATGAACAAGTTCACACATGCACTGAAAATGACAACTGCAACGCTACCTGGCCCACAGTGATTCTAAGATGCCATGAATTGTAAAATGCATACCAATTTGGGGGATATTAACATGTGAAAAAACTGTGTATCTTAGAATGAATAAAACAAGGCGAGTTACACTGAAATATTGTATACATGTCGGTCACAGTTATCCAGATCTATCAAGCTGAGCTAAGCTAATAATAAAAGTAATTTTTAATTCTATTAAGTCAAAGGTACCCTTCCTACTTTTTTTTCTCCCAGTTTATTTGAGAATATAATGGTCAAAGGAAATTTCTGTTATCCAGAATAGATGATCAAGAACAACCAAAAAATAAAACCTATTGATCTATTCTACTTTTTGAAGCATAATGTGAAAAACGGGAACATATCTACCATATCTAGATCACAATGAAGTAATAGAAAGATCGTTTTTTAGAAGTTTCTAGTTATTTTTCTCTTCTGTTAAATGTCATAATGGCCCTAAAAAGCAGAAATTAATTCTACTCTTCTAATTGAGCAATTGCTGCTTTCTCTTTATAAACAATCATTTTCATTACATGCATTTAAAGGTGGCTTTACATAGAAAGCTTCCTACGGGTTTAGAGTTTAGAAACCACACTGAGGAAAAGGCTGTGCAGCAATATAAAGACATCTTGCCTTAACCATTTTTAAAAAAATCATTCCATGGAAAAAAGAGGAAAAGGTCAACTCTTTTTAATCAAAACTTGGCGGGTGGGGGTGGGGTGGGGAGAAAAAAAGTTTAATTTCTACCTAAGTCCCTTAAGAAGCACAACTCCTTTAACAGAATAACACTGTATGTTTGATAAATATATTTTATTTCCAAATTTTATAACTGTGAGATCAAATGATGCACTTTCACACACCTGAAAGAGGTCCAGCAGGTCCCCATATCCTAGGGGTTTCCTTGCTCTGAGCAGTTTCACTGCAAAATTGCAGTTTTTATCCTGGAAAAAAAGAATTAAACTAGGATACCCCACTATGAATCACACTAATAGGGGTTAATAAAAGTTTTATTATAAATTTTAACAGTCATTAAATAACAAATTATAATTCTTGTGAAAGAAATAAAATGTGATGCAGACGTGATTGCTACCCTCAAAACCCTTAAAATCTAGTTATGGGAAAGACTGATACTTCTAACATTAAAAAAATTTTAATGGTTCAAAATGTCTGAAAATATTTTAAATGATTCAATATGAGGAAAAATAAAAGTATGAGCAGCTTCATCTTAAAAGTACATTACAGGAAAAGGAAGAATGATGTTGGTCCAATCGGTTAGTAATTTTGCAAAAGAAAAAAAATCTAGGTCCTCATGTCACCCCATATATTATAAAGAAAAAATCAAACCATAGAAAAACTAGAAGACAATGAAAATGATTATCAACTATGTGGAAGGAGAAGGACTGCCTAAGTGGAGCGCAACAAATAAGAAAAATTTGTTAAATTATGTAAAAATTAAAAGCATCTAGATAAAAAAATTAAAAGGTAAATGATGCAGAAAATATGATATAAACATGATGAGAAGTTAATATTTTTGCTGTATAAATAGCTCAATTTGATAAAGAAAACACAAAAACTCCAAAAAAAGTAATAATAAGAAGAAAATAATTTAATAATTCAGAGAAAAATGTTCAACATTAAAAAGAAATGTCAATTAAAATGAGAAGCCATTGCTTGTTCAATTACCAAAAAGCTTTTTAAAAATAATAATCTGGCAAGGATGCTATAAAAATATACTCACATATTGTCAGTAAAGGTATAAACTTTTATCTTTTCAGAAAGTGGTATGATGACAAATTCTAAGAACATGTTCATGCCCTTTAATTTAATAATTTCATTTCTAGAAATGTATCTTAAAGAAATAATTCTAAATATTGAAACATGCCTAACATAAAGGAATTGTTAAATAAACTACAATCACCTGATGAAATATGGAACAATTTAAAAAATTAGAAAAGATGGCATCAAAAAAAGTATATATGATATAATATTATAAAAGGCAGGATACAAATTAAAACTGTTTAATGTTTTTTTAAAAAGGGGGGAAAACAATAAATAAGAACACATTATATGGCAGAAAATCTCTCTGACCCATTAGGTCAGTTTGTGAGCAAGGCATTAAGTACAGCCCCCTGTATCTTCTATCCCAGATTACAGAAATAGTCTACCAACAGACCTCTGTCTTACTGATGATACACTGAAATAAACCTTTCACACTGCTGTCAGAGTAATGTACAGAGTATAAAAATATTAATATGAATGTGTCACCTTCCTGATTCAAACTCTTTCCATCAAGCTGCTCAGGAAGTTACACAATGGCAATAGTTGGACAGTGTATCCAAATAGACGGAACTGTTTTATACCGCATGTATTTAAGTAACTTCCCTTACTTATAGCTTCTACACCTTATTTGCCTGGCTAACTCCTTTACAAGCATCAAGACTCAGCTTCAGATTCCCAGGTTGGGTTAGGAGCCTTCCCAATGTTCTCGTAACAAGCCTGTCTATACTTCCATCTTGGCATTTACCATACAGCCTCAGAATTTTCTGTTTAGGGTCTGTCTCCTTCATTACTCCATTAACTGGCTGACATGAACTAAATATGACAAAATTCATGTACTCAAATAATCATAACATGAAAAATTAAAGAAAGGTAGAAAAATATACTAGAGGCAGAACTCAGAGACTTACTTGCATTTTGGAGTGACTCATTTATTAGCCTACATTTAAGGAGGGCTTACTATTTATTTCCCATGTAATGTGCTAACTACTAGCAATATAAGGGAGAATAAGATATTGATCCTGACCTCAGGAAGTATGTCATTTGGAAGGGAAAATTTCTGGCAAAGAACTCCAAAAAGTAAATGGAGGAGCAGGTAAGCTAAACAGAACAAATGGCACAAACATACTTTTCAAATATATTTCTTGTATTAACATATAGATTGCAGATGAATTCTATTTCCCATCTTCGTATCTCCCCTAGTGATTCTTACATAATTATTTCTTTATTAAGAATATGTTATATGATATATTCTATAGATGTTCGCAAGATATCACAGGTATATGTACTGATGAATTATAATATACTGAAAAAAATAAACAGATAAATTACCTTTTAATGTCAGAAAAAAAATTCCAAAGTATATTTACTCACTGCTACATAAATTAGAGACCTTTTAGTAATAAGACTATGTAGCTATGAAAAGGATGAGGGAAACTGTGAGGAAAGAAGAACACAAATCATACATAATGATTATCTATGTAAAAATTCTCTATGCATACTGACAGTAGATGAAAGCAGTCATAGGTGGATGTAACTTATGGTTTTCAGTTAGGGGTTAAATATACAATTTTAAAATATCACAACTTCATTGAGCTCCTTGTTTCAAATATTTATTAAAATAGCAGATTCTCTGTTTATGTAATTTCTGTGTAACACAAGCCTTCTCAGTCAATTTCAAGTATATTTATTGTAAGCTGGGATAATAAAAACAATTTGTAATATACGGCAGTCAAATGTAAGAGTAAGGTACCTGGCCTTCTAAATGAAAAACTTTATGTTGCTTGCTATCTCTCATTTGCAGTTTTATCTTTAAAGAAAAAGGCAATGTTGAGATAATGATCTGTATATTTGCATCGATGCTGACATTACCTGGCATAGCATTCCACTTATGTCAGCATTCATGACAGCAGTGAAAACAAAGAAAAATAAACATTAAAGGAGGATGCTTAAAAGAAGGGGAGATGTAAAGCAAAGACTTATTCTGCAATGTAAATAAACTTTCCTTGGAAAATAAATTTAAGAAAAAAAGTTGGTTAAAATCTATGCTAAGTACTGTTTAATCAGATTAGTCAATCCTAATTAAGGGTTCTGATTTTTATAGCAACCTTTTATATTTTCTGAATATGCAGAGATATCTGAGAATTCAGTATCTCATTTCATTTGAGACTCCTCAATTGTTTGATTTCTTTAACATCCATTATAGCACAGAAGTAGTAACCTATAGTCTTTAGAACTACAGAGAAGTAAACACTTCTCAGTAAATAAAAAAGTTAACTAAAAATTTTTCTCAGTGTTAACTATGCCTTGAATTAAGTACTTTAGAAATGACCTATTGATTAATTTAAATTCTTTCCTTTTTCTTAGGAGCCTTTGATTTTTCAAGATGACAGTGGTCTAAAATTTACAAATTTTTACTTATCAACTGCTATAAATACTTGGTTAAAATACTAGAAAAAAGTTTAAATGCTAATATAGCTCCTCAAGTACATGGTTGGATGCTATGGATATTAAAGCAAGAACTATTAATTGTATGTGCATAAAGATTTGTTCTAACTTGATTTAAATAAAGCTAACTGAATTAAAATGAAATTAATAGCCAGCTTATATATTAAACTCATACTGAGACAAAATTTTTCTTACTTGCCCTTAATATGAATTAGACACTTTACTTGGTACAGAACTCTGTAACAGACAGTGATTCTCTGAAGAAATCAGTCTTTTTAAAAGTTCTTCTATCAACTACAGACTTAATGAAAATTTCTATTACTAGAGATTAAGGACTTACCATGATATCAGCAATGACAGTAGCAAATGTAAATATTTGTAATGATATTCTAATATGATTGGCCTATGATGTCTCCAACTTAAAAATACCCAGGCCCATAATTTATCTGGAAACATTAATTTCCTCATGGTAGCTAATCAACCCAACATGCATCTCCCAAACCCACTTGCCCATCCTCCCAATCCAACCATACATACCTGTGCCTTTACCCACCACTTCACTATACCCCTTTCCTCAACATGCACACAGAGCATTATCCAATGCTGTGAATAATGTTATAAAACTCTTTGGTGTTTTGTCAGAATGTTCAAAATCAGAGAAGCTGTGAAAAACAGATGCAACTTAACAGGGCTAACCCTAAGCTGACAAGTGAAATCCACTCTCACCTGTCACCCCTAAACTGCCCCCAAAGTCTTCATTACATTTTGTAATACTGTTTGAAATTCCACCATTTAGGGATTTACTGGTATTCTTCTTTTAAAAATGTAAAGAGACTTGAGAGTTAAACAGATTCTCTACTATTTGGACTTTGTGTACATTAACTTAATAGGACTGCTTTTCTCCTATAACTAGCTGAGACCAATAGCACTACTGGAATTGGAAATGCAGATTGAAGGATCAGCGAAGTAAGCAATGGTTAAATATAAACACCTGGGAGGGAGTAGCTAGTGTCAAAACCTCACGATACCGTGGCAGCACACTGCAGCAGGAAGAACATGGGCTCTGAACAGCCTGGGATTTGAATCTGATTCCACCACTTACCATGTGACCTTAGGCCAGTAACTTAAATCTCTTTGCATCTCAATTTGCTCTACTATTAAATAAGAGTATTTCCCCACAAGGTTGTCATATAAGAAAGAGTGGCCCAAATGCCTCGCATGTAACAGGTTCTCAAAAAATGCCAGTTTCCTTCTTTTCCATGTTCATTATTGAGGCAAGAAGAGAAAGTCACCAAGGAAAAGGAAGAAGCAGACTGAGTATCAAAAGGGTGCCAGAGAGAAACTCTTGAAAATTCCTCCCTGAAAAGCAGTGTCAATCAAAAGAATGTTAAGACAACACTTTTCTCTGTTTTTCCCATTTTTTCTTCATGACCATGTTGTCTTAGTCTCAGGACTCAAAACTCAAATAGTACTACTACTAAGTTTTTAATGCTATATTATGACCTTCTTATATTTTATTAAAGATAAAATAGGTCTTAGAAGGTGGTCTGAGAACCAATCTGCCATTCAATTCAACAAATATTGATTGAATGTCTCTTATGGGTAAGATGTATCTTAGGTGATTGATAAGAGGTGGAGGACAATACAAAGAAGAGTAAGAAAGATCCTTTCCTTCAAGGAGTTAGTAGTTTTAAGTTTTCTGATTTCAGAGAATCGTACAGCATTCATCTCTGGGAAACCCAATTAGTTCATAAATTAGGGACTTTCACACGTTCTTTATCATAATGGATAGCATGTTGGGGCATAAGAAAGAGATGCTATAAAAAAACTTACGGGTTTTAAGATTCTACTTTTACTGTTGGTCAAATTTTCATTAATTGTTGAATTTTTAATGCAAAAAAATTACCTGCCAAAATTTCGGTGTTTCGTGCAGCTATTGTTTTAACTTTTATTATTCCTGATTCAGCAGCCTGCAAGAATAAAAATAATTAGAACATAAAACTTACTATCAACATGAATTATCTAGGGAAAAGAAATCATATATGATAAAATCTCAAGCACAGAGTCAGTCACTATTATTTTTTTATTTCCAAACTTCAGATACTAAAGCCTGGTAGTGAAACACACATTAAATGGAATAAAATGTGATTAATTTGATTATTCACATGTAAGCTCTGCACTACAGCATGTTGCCTTTCTATGCCTTAAAATGCACTGGGAATCCCTAGTCTCTCACATTTAAATCTTCAGAAAATAAAAAATAATAAACAAAAACAAAGCCTAATGAAAAAAATTAGGTTTCTCTTTCCCATTTCACACTTCTCTCTCAACCATAAAAAAAATTGCAAAACACTGCAAAATCAAGTAAAACTTCTTTGAATTAGAAGAGAATGAATAACTAAGAACTCTGTCACTACTTTTAGATTGCGTTTTTTTAAACACACATTCAGTTTTCATAAGGTGTGTCAATCACTTCAACATAAGTATGTTGAGCTGGCAGTACTTGAAAGTCATATGGCATTTTACACTATGCCACAGAACTGCGGTGTTCAATATGGGAGTCATTTGGCTACATGTAGCTACTAAGCACTTTATATGTGGCTGGCCTGAATCGAGTTGTATTCTAAGTATAAAATATACACTAGATTTTGAAGACTTAGTATGGAAAAAAGAATGTAAACTATCCCTTAAATATTTACATTGATTAAATGTTGAAATGATATATATGCTGGGTTATATATATACTGGTTTGAATATACTGGGTTAAATATTATATATTATTAAAATTAAATGTTTCATTTTACTTTTTTAATGCAATTTAAAATTACATATATGGATTGCATATTCAGCCCACATTATATTTCTACTGGACACTGTTGAGATAAAATATTGATATATAACATCCATTACAGAAACTCAGGACATTTTTACTATCGAGAAATATGCCTATTTTATACTTATACTGATCTCCATGCCTCCAAAAATAATAAATACTCATATATGTTCAAATTTTCCTATTAATTTGCTTGCTACTTGTTCATTGATTTCATCCCCTACTGTTTACTAAGAGACAAGTGGTAGCAGGCTCTAAAGATTTAAAAATAATTATGGAAGAACCCAGTGTCCTTTGGGTTATTAGGTTGAGGACCAGTGGATTAATGCATAAAACAAATAACACATTGTAGGCTATACGATGTATAGTAGACCTTTGTCATTTTGTTGGCTTCCAAGCTCGTGAAGCCCTTGCCTGTGATCGGAGAACTCAACTTTATGAGTTTTGATGCAAGACAGAGCCTATCTTCTACTATTCAAAATTTCAACTGCCAGATACTTGTTTTCCCACATACCCTGGCAGCCTCCGATTATCCAAATAGGCACACCCGCCAGGAATTTTGAATACGGAGGCTAGTGGCACAGAAAAGCAGAGACAAGATGGAACTCTGACAACAGCCACAGTGGAGCCAGCATCTAGTTTCCAAGGGCAGTGATGGCAGCAGAACCAGTGGTGGCATGGGGTGGCCAGCACAACCAGCAGTGCAATCTAAGGCACCCAGTCACTGTTCAGCAGAGACAACAGTAATGGTCTCACTGGCAATGAGTTTTGCTGTGGTTCTTAGCTGTTCAGCCTTCCTTCGTTCCTGTAATTTCTAAGGCTCACTCCATCCAGCCTTCTACCAATTCTGTGAGACCCTCAATGTTTTATCAGTAAACTTAATTTCTGCTTAAGTCAGCCCAAGTCAGCTTTCATTGCTCACAGCTAAGAAGCCTAACGGATATACTACAACTTACTTCTACAACTTTAAGAGATGGAAATGTCCCACATTAAATGAACATAGCTACTAGCAGGAAAATATAGTCAAAATAAATTACTCCAGGGAAAAATTATTGATTTTCTGATTATCTGGGGGCAGTGCATATTAGAAACACCAGGAGCTTTAAAAAAAAAAAAGCTTGATGCCCAGGTTGCAACCCATTTCAATTAAATCAGAATGACTGCCAGTGGGAGTCAAGCACTGGTATTTTTAAAAATCTTCAGGTGATTCCAATATGTAGCAAAATTTAAGAGGCTACTGTAATAACATAAGCAAAAGATGATGGTGGATAGGCCTGAGGTGATAGTGACTGAGACGGTACGGAGTGGTCAGATTCTGGATACACGATGAAGATGTACAAACCACAACAAATTTACTACTATAAAAATTCAGTAACACCGAAATTATTATGTATACTTTGTTATACTCATACAGCATCTCAAACTCTCTTAGGTAATTTTCTTACTGAGCCAACTGAAATTAACCTGTGGTCACTGAGCTTTCTTCCATCATCATTTTCAAATGTTCAAACTCTCCCCCTCCTTACTATGGCCCTATGTACCCTGCATATGCTCAATTCAGTATTTCATTCTATTTCAGTATCAACAGAGACTGATCAAACTAAACCATCATAAATCCCAATGTAATCTGTCCTAACTTCCTGAATTCTAGTCAGTTTCCAAAATCAGTCCTGTAGCACAGTGGATGCTAGATGCAGGTAAAGGATTTCAAATTTGCCAGACACTATTTTGATTTCCTCAGATAAATAAGAATTGACCCATGTATGAATCATAAACAAGTTATAAAAAATATATATTTAACACATATTTTTATATGTACACACAATAAGGAAAATAATGAGTGCTTTTTCCTTAAGCAGTTCCAAAGTAACAAGTGTTTTAAAAGATATATAACCAGTATTTTCATTCAAAGGCTCAAGAAATCACCAAAAGGACTGTTTGTTACCTCAGATATAATTAGAACTATCTCACAGCTCCTAATTTTTTACATCCAACTTCCTATTGTCAAACTTTGAAACTGAACCATCTTATTGTCATAGGTACCCTGTGTTGCTGGAAAGTTTCACTATCAATGTTTATTGACAACAGTTGTATATCACAGTCCCCCTAGTCACTGCAGTGCTACTTCATACCTCAGCCTAGCCTACATCTTTAAGTGTCCCATATAAATGCAAGTATTCAGCCCAGATTTCCTTCTATTTATCAGAGACTATTCTGTGTGAAGAAGAGTCTTTAACCTCTTGCTTTAAAAGTAACCCCTACTCTGATTAGATACTTATATATCCATAGGGGAACTACTCAATTTTTTTTATATAAATTTTATTTATTTTATTTTTGGCTGTGTTGGGTCTTCGTTCCTGTGCGCAGGCTTTTCTCTGGTTGTGGCGAGCAGGGGTTAGTTACTCTTTGTTGCGGTGCGCCCGCTTCTCATTGCGGTGGCTTCTCTTGTTGCAGAGCATGGGCTCTAGGCATGCAGGTTTCAGTAGTTGTGGCATGCGGGCTCAGTAGTTGTGGTTCGCAGGCTCTAGAGCACAAGCTCAGTAGTTGTGGTGCACGGGCTTAGTTGCTCCGCGGCATGTGGGATCTTCCTGGACCTGGGCTTGAACTCGTGTCCCCTGCATTGGCAGGCGGATTCTTAACCACTGCGCCACCAGGGAAGCCCCTCAATTGTAAATATAGTTATTTTTTTCCTGAATTGGCCCTTATGGAAAAAAAAAAGTGTCAGTCCTGTAGACTTGAATAGGGATGATATAAGTTACGGTGGGTAACCTAAAATCTCTATTCCTGAGGGCAATCTATGAGTTGGGAAACAAAACCAAAAGTATTAAATATACTGCAGCATTTAATATTTGTTAATCTTAAAATTAATGTCTCTCAAGAAATATTTTTTTCTCTTTCTCAAAATTCTTTGCTTACCCAAATAGACACACCCACCAGGGACTCTGAACATGCAAGCTAGCAGTATAGAAAAGCAGAGACAAGAGAGAATGCTGACTCCTCTTTCAAGAGCACACAGAATATGCTTGGCCTCACTTCTCAATAAACTCTTCCTGGGCAATCTCAATCCTATGGTTTCAATTACTTTCTAAAGGCTGAAGAATCCTAAATTATATTCCTGTCCCTTAACTGTCTCCTAAACTATAGGATTTATTAACCTATATATGTTAAAGGCACCTTAAATTCCAAATATTCAAAACGGATGCTATTATCTCTCACACACACACCCAACTTCCACCTCAGCCCCAGAAAAACCTATTTCTTCTTCCTATAATCTTTATTTTTCCAAACAGCAGCAGCACCCATCCAGTCACTGACCAGACACCTGGGGCTTCTCCCTCATCCCACAAATATAATCAGCCACAAAGGCTATGTAGCGCACATCTCTTATACTCTTTTTTCTCCTCAAATGCCACTTCTACACCTTAGTTCAAACTTCTCATTATCAACCTAAACTAAGAGATTTCTCTACTTCAAATCTTGTCCTCCACCCATCCACTGTCTCAACTCTTCAATGGTCCCCCAGAACCCACCTCTACTAGTGTTTCTCGAAACTGAGTAGTGTAAGGACATCTTTTAAAAGTAAAAAAAAGAAAAATCTCATGGACCTATCCAGTCACTGACATATTTAAGTATTTATAAATAAAATTAGGAATAAACTCCTTATTTTTATAGCTCTTAAATTATAAAGCCAACACATTCACAATAAAGTGAACACTAAGTTAATGTGACAAATAAAGCTTTGCTGAAATTAAACCACTGCTAACAACATGAAGATAGTGCAGGTTTTTTTGATTTTGGCACTCCTGTAGTACCATGAGCAGTGACAGAAATAATTTTTTCCACCACCTTCTTTCTATGGCAAGTATCAAAAAGCCCTTCCATCTTTGTGGGCTGTCTGTGGTTTGTACCTATGGTTGATCCTATTCCTCCTATGATATGTCTGTTTCTCTACTCTAGCTGTAAGCCCCATGAGGATAAGAAATATATTTCATTCATCTCCCCATATTACTAATGCCTATCACAGTACCTAGCATACAGGGGCTATGTAATAAACATTTCTAAATAAACAAATGAAAAGTTCTACACAAAGGGAGGGACTTTACTGCCCACTCACTGAAAAATAAAAATACGGAGGAAATTTGACCCAGAGATTCACAAAATGTCATCAGGACTGCAGTTTCACTTCTCTACCATTCTCTTGGTTCTGTCCTGTTCCCTGGGTAGGTTCATCCTCAGGCTGCTCCCAATCTTGGCAATAAAATTAGTTCCAGCCATTCTACACCTCACAACTTCATATGACACTATCCAGAAAGAGAGAAAAGGTCTCTTCCAGTAGCTCTTGAGGAAGACAGAGGAAGCTTTCCCTTTCCAGGATCACTCACTGGCATTATGTGACTTGGGCAGAAACAGAGGTGGGGATAGGGAGGGTTAAATTAGATTAAACGAATCAAGGTATCCTAGAGCAAGGAATGAGATTAATTCATCTAAATTCAAAGGGTTGAAAATGAAGGACGAGTGCAGCCTACCACTGAAAGAAGAGGGAATGGATGAGAGGAAGGGAATTAGCAAATGTCCACTACTAGAACCACACACAAATTTACAATAATGATAATACGCTTCTCTTCACCAAAGCTTCTATGTTGTATTTTAAAAAACAAAACAAAAACCATATTTATTTTTAATAACATCTATGAGAGTACAGCCTCAAAATTAGAACAAATTTACCAAAGCTCCAAATTAATTATTCACAGGACGTAGCATGAAACAAGAGCTAAAAGAAGAAATGTGAAATTCAAGTTAATGGCAAGTTAAGGAGAATAATCAAAAGAGGAGAATATCAAAAGATACTAGGGAGGTATGAAGCTGCCTGTAGACTTATGATTTCAGATGTCAGGTAAAATCAAAAGACCTAAAGTCAAGTTCTCACTTGGGAATACCTAATAGATCTAGAACACTCCCTAGAGGACAATATGCTCATTAAACAATTACTACATTGAAACCAATAAATTTTTCTTCTGTAACATGTAATTAGTCTAAAATCCCAAAGCTCTGAAAAATATATACCTACATGGCATCCTATTCAAAATCTCTGGACTAAAAAATAAAAACAAAACAAAACGAACAAAGAAAAACCTCTGGCTTCTAGGAAACAAATTTCCTTTAAGATACATATCAAATGAAAGACTGAAGTGCAGATTACATGTGGATAGCTAAAGATATATATGTGGTACACCTACATATATGGTATCCCTTTTTTTCCTTCTTTAAAAATTTAATCTCCAACAAGTATCTAATTAGCACCTCTCAGATATACAAATGCTTTGAACTATGATGGACAGAAGGATAAACAAAGATGCAAAACTGACCCTTAAGGAGCAATTTAGAAAAGAAATACCATAGCAGAAGGTAAAACATAAGAGTTATAAGGGTGCTCACTTTGGCAGCACATATACTAAAATTGGAACGATACAGAGAAGATTAGCATGGCCCCTGCACAAGGGTGACACGCAAATTCGTGAAGCGTTCCATATTTTTAAAGATGTTTAAAAAAAAGTTATAAGGAAATAACTTATAAAGTAAGCTTATATGAAAGTTAAGAAAGCAGAGGAAAACATATTAGCTTGAAAATTCTGGGCAGGAGCTGCAACTGTTCTTGCCACAGCAACCAGCTAGTACATGGCACACAGCCGGTGTTCAAAAATTATCTCAGGAACAAATGAATGAATATATGAATGAGTGAATGAGGGAAGAAATGAGAACATTATCTGTAAAGTTGGGTCATTCAGGCAACAAATAAATAAGCAACATGGGTTAAATTAAAGGTAGAATTTTAACTATAAAAAGATGGAAGGAGGTGATTCCAGGACAGCAAAAGGAACCTCAAAAGCCACAGCATGGAAGAGGGATGGAGTATTTGGAGAATGGGCATATTTGGCATATGAAGAGAATATGGGCATATTTGGAGAATGAATAGCAGGCAACAGAGTTTGGCTGAATTATAAACACATTTGAGGAAAACTGAGGGTGATGAAAGAAGGTTGGGAAGACCAAGAAGGTCTTAAATGCTATGCTGAGGAGTTCCATAAGTACAGAGTAGCCACTGAGAGTTTCTGACCTGTTCAGGTACATTAATCCGGTGGTAACATACAGAATGGTCTTTTGTGCCATTAACGCACATCAAAGCTCAGTCATAAGATTGAAACCTGGAGCTAGAATAATAGCTAAGAAAATAGAAAAGAGGTGAGATATGTTAGAAATTACAGAGTTGGAAGGAACATCTGACAATGAATACAATGTAAAGAGAGTTGAGGGAGAGAAGACAACCACATATAACCAAGGTAAGCAACAGTGATAACTACCATTAACAGAACAAGTGAAATGTGGGGACAGGACAAGTTTTAAGAAAAGTAAGTTCAATTACCAGAAGTTCTATCTGAAGTATGTGAAAGATACTCTGGTAGATGTGTTTAACAGATAGGTGGAAACACAGGTCTAAGCTCAGTAAAGAGAGCAGAGTTAATGAAGTAGACTTAGAAGTCATCAGCACTGTAGTAAGGCCCGAAGCAATGGGAGGAGATGAGAGTGCAAAGGAGATGAGCACAGAGAAAGAAGAGGTCTCAAGACAGAACTTGGGATACACCTATATGTAAAGAAAAAGAGAAGGAATACTGAGAGAGGGAGGAGAAATAGGAAAGTAGAGTGTTACAAAAGTCAAAATGAGAAAGATGAATAGCAACAAATAGCCAAGTTGCAATAGAGTCAATGGATGCAACATTCCTAACCTAGTGGAAAGACAGTATTTTACTCAACTCTTGAGTTAACTTCAAGAAGATAAAGGCAGTTTCTCATTGATTTTTGTATTTCCTGCCATGATTTACACTTAAGAAACTAACTTCTATTAAATGATAAGAGTAAATAGCAAAACCCTCTATTTTCTACATGGTTAAAAATAAGCTACACTTCTATAAAAGAAAAAAGGAGGAAAATATTTCCATTTCCGGAGACTGTCTTCCTTTTTGGTTTATTAGCCTGAAACAATGTCTTTTATTTCTTCTATGTCACCAAAGCACAATGCTAAGAAGATAATACATTCTTTTTTGACTAAACTATGTTTTCATTGACATTTGCTCTCTATTCATTTTCATGAAAGTAAAAATACAATGGTCAAAATCTTAGTAAAAAAATAAGCTATGTATGCTTTACACTTTAACAATAAATTTCAGTGGCTCTGGTACTAACTTTCATAAATATATAAAACATGTTATAGACTAATCAAAAGCTTTTTAAAAAGCTCTCATTGTAAAATGCTCTTAGAATACTGCAATAAGCTTGTAAAATTTTCCTAGACGTCCTAGTGAAAATGTTACTGCTTATATTACTCTTGAAGTTAACATCTAAAATATTTATCAGAAGAAGATGAATTTAATAGACCCTAGGAATCTAATGTACCTTTTCTGGAATAAAGTCAACAGCAGCATAAAAAGAAGAGCAGAGTCAAAATCTAAGATCACTAGCATGTCTATGTAACTATGTAAAATTGCATTATACAGGAAAGTAAGTCTTGACCAAAATAATTTATAACTCCTTACCACACTTGTCATACTGCTCTGACTAGTGTTGATAAGTTTTTTGAATAAATTGTGAAAACTAATTTATTTCAGTGTATAAAACATGGATTTATTCTTTATGCTAATGAGGGAAAGAACACAATTGGCTGTATCATGAGCAAATTTCTCTGACCAACGTCAACAGGAAGAAAACTATAGTACGTTATAGGATACTAAACAAAAACAGCTCCCAATTAAGCATGTATACATGATCCAGCCCTCATTCTTCACTGTCATAAGGTCCTGAAAATGAGATCTTCACCCTAGCAGAAGAGCCAGCTGACTTGGGCCTCAGTCCCCAAATAGCTGGTTGAAGGGACAATCCTGTCATGGTAAGTAGAGGGCATCTCTCTCACCAAGGGTCCCCGCTCAGCCAGCTAATGCATAAAAACAACAGACACTGAGGAACTCTACCACAGGAACCTTTGCTTTTATAGGCAAAAATCCCTGCCAACCAAAACTTAAATGTATAAGAAGAAACAACGTACATAGCCTGGGAAGACTACTTGTACTTTATTATATACACCCTTACTGATTCCACTTCATTTAAAAAGAGAGAGGAAAAACCCCATCCTCAATCCTAATTCTGAGCACCTCAAGTCAAATGACCTTCATTCCCTTTCCTCTTCTATCACCCACTCCCTGGACTTCGTCATCCTCTAGTGCAGCACCACTTGGCAATCTGAAATCCAATATCTCCACTTTTGTCCCTTTTGTCTTTATCCTTCTAGCTCTCTCACTCCCCAATACCACTGTTCTTGGATTAAAGTGTTCCAATTCAATCAAATTGCTGCTAGTCCCTTATCCTTTCCATCCTGCAATCAATCAAAGTTGTCTTGGATTGCCTTCTTTGGGAATCCAGCCTAGATCTCATGATCCATCGTCATTTCAACCATTTTTCCTGTGAAGACTCTTAAGTGTTCCAAGTCACTTTCTCCTTCACTTCTACAAAGTGATCCACTGCTCCCCTCAAAGTTCCTATCACTATTTTCACCACAAACTGCTCCTAGCAACAAGCTTGTTTCCTATCTTACCAAGAAAACAGAGGCCATAGGTCAAACTGTCCACAACTTCCTATCCCTCCATTATGCCTCTCGTTCAAATTTATTACATTCAAATCCATTTTTTTCTTTTACCCTTCTTCTGTCAGAAGATAATGTGTCCCTTCTCAGATCGAAAGCCAGTTCATACACTTAAGCCCTTGAAACTCCAGCTTTCTCAGGGACCTTGCTCTAGCCAAGTATTCCCTTTCTCTCCCATATCCCTAACCTTAGTCACCCCAGCTGCCTCTTTCCCTTTAATGCTGTTATTTCCCGAAGTTCCTCCTGATATTTTCGTTCTATACACTCTTCCTGGACTATTTTATCTACTCCTATGGTTTCTACTAACATGTATAACTGATACGCCTAAATCTAAAATTCTAGACTTCCCTCTTAAGTGCCAAACCTTCACTTTCAAACACCTACTGATCATTTCCACTTGGATGTCACACATAAATCTTAAACTTAATATTCATGACTACTCATTTTCTCCAACAACATTTTTTCCTCTTAGTGATTTACCCAGTTTCCCAAGCCAGAAACCTGGGAGGCATCACAGATTTCGCTTTCTATATTATGAAAAGGTCACTGTGCCCTGGTAATTTTGCCTGCTACATCTCTCTAATGCATACTCTCTCTTTCACACACGTCTACCACAGTACAAGCAACTTTCTGTCTACCCCTACTGCTACCTCAGTGCAGACAATCATCTCTATAAAATTTGCTCTCTATGCCTCAATCTCAATCCCCTCTAATTCTTCCCTTCAGTACTGTTACTGTAATGTTACTGAATATAAATTTGATGTTACTCCCTCTCTTAAAAAACCTTAATGGCTTCCAATCACCTTCAGCATGAAATTTCTTTTACGTGGAATACAAACATGTGCTATTTCCTCTGCCTAGAATGATCCCCTTCTTCTCTTGGCTGGCTTCTACTCATCCTATAAAGACTCGGCTCAGGAATTACAAACTCGCTCTGACCAAACTTCTAGGCTCAATTAGATCCCCCTCATCTGTTTCCACAGAGTAGTGCCTGCAAATAGAAATGACCAAAAAGGTTTTATTCGTTAAATACATAAAACCTCAGAGTTTACTGCCTCTGAAGGCCACTGAATATCAATTACACAAAAGTGATTTTACAAAGTTTTAAAGTAATTTTTAAGACAATGAAAAAATTTTTCATACAAATATTCCAGAACAAATCAGCTAGTACGCCTATGCTAAAAAAAAAAAAAAAAAAAAAAGGCTTCCCTGGTGGCGCAGTGGTTGAGAATCCGCCTGCCAATGCAGGGGACACGAGTTCAAGCCCAGGTCCAGGAAGATCCCACATGCCGCGGAGCAACTAAGCCCGTGCACCACAACTACTGAGCTTGTGCTCTAGAGCCCGCGAGCCACAACTACTGAGCCTGTGTGCCACAACTACTGAAGTCCACACGCCTAGACCCCGTGCTCCGCAACAAGAGAAGCCACCACAATGAAGCCCGTGCACCACAGTGAGGAGTAGCCCCCACTCGCGGCAACTGGAGAAAGCCTGCACGCAGCAACAAAGCCCCAACGCAGCCAAAAATAAATAATAAAATAAATAAATTTATTAAAGAAAGAGAGAGAGAGAGAGAAAGAGAGAAAGAAAGAAAGAAAGAAAGAAAAGAAAGAAAGTTATATTGCTGAAGCATGAAAATTCATATTTAAGGAAAATAAGGAGAAAAAAGAGGAAGGACTGTATTGCTGTTATTATTTAATTACTATCTTTATTATAAAATGACAAAATGATATTACAGCCACTATAAAAACAACTTAATATGCAAATTGTTTTGTAAATGAAAACAATTAAGTTGGAGAAAACTGTAGAAAATCCAAAGATAAGTAATAAATATCAGTAAGTAAGACATTATCCTTTATTAACACTCTTTTCTTCTGTTTTTGTAAAAGATTTGAAATCTTAAAAAATCCAGATTATTAATTAAGAAAAATATTAGAGCCAAGCACTATGGCCAAAAAGGTAGAAATTATTAAAACTTAAAGACTAAACATAGAATGTCTCACTTCATTCTACCTTGTTTATAAAGTAATGGAGAGGGACTTCCCTGGTGGCGCAGTGGTTAAGAATCTGCCTGCCAATGCAGGGGAAACAGGTTCAAGCCCTGGTCTGGGTAGATCCCACACGTCGCTGAGCAACTAAGCCCGTGCACCACAACTACTGAGCCTGCACTCTAGAGCCCATGAGCCACAACTACTGAAGCTCGCGCACCTAGAGCCTGTGCTCCGCAACAAGAGAAGCCACTGCTTGCCGCAACTAGAGAAAGCCTTCACACAGCAAAGAAGATCCAATGCAGCTAAAAAATAAAAAAAAAAGTAATGGGGAAGGAGACAACCATTCCAAAGCACATATGCAGTTAGAACTGTATTGTATTAAGTTCTTGAGCAGGCTTCTAAGTAGGTCAAAATGACTGTTTTTCAGATAATGTTTGTGAAGATACTGGGAGAATGTTAACCAGAAAATCAGTATACAAATGGAAAAGCTTCTTATACTTAGAAAGGCTTTGCCTTAGGGTCTACCAAGCACACTTCTCCCCTGACCCCCACCCTCCCAAAAAATAAATACTACTAAAAACTTACCAGTTCTTTTAAGAACAAAAATCAAAATACAGCACTGCTATCAAATTACCAGGGAAAATTTAATTCAATCAAAATATTTCTTGAAAGTCAAGCCTCCCTCCTAAAACACCATCACTATTAGGCTAATTAATTACTTCATTCTTGTTTTACACTTGTGACACAGTCAAGGTTTTTTTTTTCAATTCCTAAAGGACTGCCCTAAGCATATTAAAAGTGCCACTGGTTAAGAAGTCAAAGTTCTTATATCCAACAAATTCTTGTGGAGCCTGTACTATACACAAAATTATGTATCAGAGATAATCACACCAAAAGTTACTTTTGCCATAACCTAGAAGACGAGGTGCAATTACTAAATACCTCTTTAGCTAAGGTTCAAGTAAAAAAAGCTAATGAGCTTTACTGAAAGTTCCTAGATTAGAAAGGGATTGAGTTTTAGAACTTTGTAAATTAGCTGTTTGGAGCTCCGAATGCATTTTCCAATAGAAATAATGTAATAAATGGCAATTAAATCCACAAGTCAGCCCACAAAAGCCTATGATACAGAGGAATCACAATTTTTATATGGATTATAAGAACTGAGAATAGCCGGTTCTATAAATTATTGTTAAAATTACAAAACAGGATTTGAAATTGTCTAATTTCCTTACAATTAGAACAGCCTATTTCTTTAAAATTATTTAAAATGGCCAAATTGTTTTTTGTGTGTGTTTTCTTGGCCAAATTCTTTCAAATACTTTTTATAACTTTGAACAGATCATACAGAGAAAATAATGAAAATCCATATCACAACAAACTACTGACTGTCTGAAATAAAACTTATAATAGTCATCTTTCCAAAAGTGGCACATCTGGTTTCCATCATTGGGTAGGTAATATTTTCTTACTTTATTAAAAAAAATACTAGATGGAGTTTGTTGAAGAATGATGAGACCAAAGCACTTACAGAAAAGTTAAGGTTCCTTAGAAGTCTAAAACTCAAACTTTACTGGGTAAGTTCTAATTATGAAATTGCAGGTACTCCAAACTACATTAAATAGGAAGAAATATAAAATAATTGTTTTTACAAAAATGTCACTGAAATATCTTATTTCAGAAACGTGAAAAGAAATTGAGAGGCATCTTTAAAAAGTTTAAGAGAAATAAAATGGCATCTTAAGATAAAAAGCCAATAGAGACTAAATGTTAATAATTTCAATTCAGGAACTATTTGGAGAATTTAATTTGTATATATTATTAACTTGAGTCTGTTTAATAATAATACGCTTTTTCCCTCTTAAGACTTTCTCATCATATTGTAATAAACCCACTATTTAACCCTATTTTACATCAGAAAGAAAACTGAAGCTCAAAGAGGTTAAGATGTCTTTCTGTTTTGCTAGCACTTAAATTCAGGTGTATTCTATTTGACTCTAAGCCCAAACTTCTCAGTACAGTATTGCTCATAACAAGGCTTAAATGATTCCTGTGGCTCTTCACTGTTTGTCCTAAGTCAGATGTCTCCAGATAATTGAACACTTCATGAGATTGATAAGAGTTAAGCTGCATGACCCATGACAAAGAAGGAAAGCTACTTCCAATTGAGCGATATATACTATAAACGCAAAGGGGCACAGACTGTACAACAACTATGATTATTAGTTTTTAGAAGCAACAAACATAAGTTTCTGAATCCTGCCGTGACCAATTTAATGTTTGAAAACGGCCAGAAAAGGGGAGGGTACCATACACCTAGCTGAATTCGCTGAATCGGCTCAAGCCGCGAACTTCGTTCCTAAATCTGGTGGACAGGACGGTAGAGAAAATGAAAGCGCCTCACACTCGCCAAAGCAAACTATAAAAACGCTTGTGGAAAAACCCACCGGCTCGTACATCTGGACAGGTGGAGGGCCAAAGGGGAATCAGACAGGGCTGGAAGATGCAAGTGAAGGACGGGGTCTAACAGGACCGGCTATGCTCACCGTGCCTTCTCCCGAAGTCGCCCGAAGCTTACCTCCTTGACAGGTGGGAATTTCTTCTTGCATTCCAGGGACAGGGCCCGCAAGTCGCTCTGCATATTCTCCAGCAGCTTCTTAACCGCCTCGGGGCTGTTGGTGCCAGACATGATCCACCAAGCTCCGTGCCAATTCCTGAGCGGCGCAAACGAACTCCGGCACTTGTCAGCTCCGTGGGGTGACCGGCAGCTTCTTCCAGGCGCCTCCGGCCCTTGGGCTGTCCGCCTCTAGAGCTCCGCGGGGGCGCGGCCCGGCCTGGGCAGCGAGCCCGAGCGCCCCCGACAGCCTCCTCGCAACTCCCCCGGCTCTTATCCGAGGGGCCCCCGCAGTCGCCCCGCCCCGCTAACCTCCGCCGGCTCTGGCAGAGGAGCCCACAAGGTGGGCAAGTCCCTCCCGCTGACGCAGGCCGGGCCACACAGGTTGTCACCAGCCAAGCTGGTGAGAAGCTTCAGCGATGTCTCCCTAGACCTCCCAGACTCCCCGACGCCATTAGCCGAGTCGCCCACAATTCCGAGCGCGGCCGGGACACGTCAGCTGCACTTCCGGGCACCGCGGCCACCGCCTCCGCCGCGGCCAACCCGGGCGGCGAGCCTCAGGCAAGGCGTGGCCAGGGGCGTGGTCACGCTCCGGGCGGGCCCGGATCAGGCCCGAGGCGCTTCCCGAGGCCCCCGCTCCCGGCCTCCGAGCCGCGTTAAGGCGCAGTTTGCCTGGAGATTCGCTTCCTTTTAGGTGACAGGTGTCTGAATAGAGTCCCTGGTACTCGTTGTTGTACCTCTTTGCGTATGTTTGTGTTAAATTATATTTCGGTGTAAACAGTTTGCTTCCTTTCGGATTAATCTTCATTTGTCTTGTCCCTCTTCATTTCTGCCCCTTCGAATCTCGGGGCTAGTGGCCCCAAATCAACGCTTACCTTCTGTTAATTTTTCCCCCCTGAGGACCTAAATTGCAATTCCTCCACAGAGTTGTACAAAGCATGCTGGTCCACTTATTGCGGAGCAGTCACTTATTTTCCTAATCTGTAAAATGGAACATTAAACTGCCCTCTATTCCAAACCCTTCGCTGGTTTTCCATTTTACCCAAAGTAAAAGCCAGAATTCCTCTTTTCACCTACTTGGCGCTCTGCGATCTGTCTTGCCTCCTTTACTGCGTGTCTGTCTCCTCGCTAAAATGAAAGTTTCAGAAGCGTTGGGGGTTTTTGTTTTGTTTTATTTGTTTCTGTTTTGTTCCCTGCTGTATCTCCAGTGTTTAGAACAGTGCTTGGCGCAAAGTAGGTGATCGATTAATATTTGTTGAATGAATGGATACCCTACTAAAAACAGCATTTTGATGCTCAAATAAGGAACCCATATAAAAGCCTTCATTAGGTCTGAAGTGCCAAATACATGGGAGGCAAAGATAAACAGAAACGTCATCTGTGCTTCTCCGAAGATCCAGGTCAGTATACTTTTGCCCAAAACATTTCGCAGCTAATGAGTAGGAAGCAAAGAAAGGCAGAGGGAAAGCCTGAACCAGGGTAAAGGTAGGAGATGAGGAAATGAACACCTTCAGACAACTGAGCTAATGACACCTTTACAGGACGGAAGACAGGGACCTATGAGATTTTCAGTGGGCAGCAGTGTTGGTTGTAAAATAAGAAGGCCTTGCACCACAAGTAATTTGTAAACTAAGTAATTTCTTTTTTTTTTTTTCCTCTGAGACAAAGCAAAGCAAGGGTGAATAAAGGTGGCAGATGAGGTAAAAGTAGGGAGGTCCTAGAACAGTAGCTTGGATCATTTGTGCCTATCACACAACTTCTGGGAAACTTGACAGCTGTATTAAAAGATGTGAATTTAGCAAAAAAATAAAAATAAAAACTTTGGCAAAATTGTCACAAAAGCAGCCACAGACAATATGCAAAGGAATGGGCACAGATGTGTTCCAATAAAGCTTTATTTCCAAAAAAAAAGAAAAAAACTTTGGCAGAATACAGGAATATGTGGCAGATGTTATTCTTGAGGTCCCAGGGAGCTTTTTAAAAATGAGCCTCTAATAACTGGCCTAGTAATCTATGACAAGGGTCCCCAACTCCCCAGGCCATGGACCGGTACTGGTCCACAGCCTGTTAGGAACCTGGCCGCACGGCAGGAGGTGAGCGGCCAGCGAGCAAAGCTTCATCTGCCGATACCCATCGCTCCCCATTGCTCGCATTACCACCTGAACCATTCCCCCACCCCGTCCATGGAAAAATTGTCTTCCACGAAACCGGTCCCTGGTGCCAAAATGGTTGGGGACCGCTGCTCTAGGATCAAGATCCCATCTAGTGCCTTTTTCTATGTAGCCAATTTTTCTATTGAAATTTATTTGTTTTTTAAATTATTTTATTTATTTATATTTGGCTGCTATGGGTCTTCGTTGCTGCGCATGGGCTTTCTCCAGTTGCGTCGAGCAGGGGCTACTCGTGGTTGCAGTGCACAGGCTTCTCATTGCAGTGGCTTCTCTTGTCGCGGAGCTCGGGCTGTAGGCACGCGGACTTCAGTAGTTGTGGCACGTGGGCTCAGTAGTTGTGGCTTATGGGCTCAGCAGTTGTGGCGCACGGGCTTAGTTGCTCCGCGGCATGTGGGACCTTCCCGGACCAGGGCTCGAACCCGTGTCCCCTGCCTTGCAGGTGGATTCTTAACCACTGCGCCACCAGGGAAGCCCTATTTGTTTTCATTATTAGTAACTTTGGCATGATTTACTCAAAATCAATCTTCCTAGAGTCTTTTACATCTCTATTATATATAGTTGAGGTAATGAAGTTGGAATTCATTGATTAAAAGCAACACAAAATGATTTGAAACGCCAAAATTTTCTTAATATGTAACAATTACCTATATCTAGTATTCCGTAAATTTCTTTAAAAAAAACAAAAACAAATAGTTTTCCACTTACATATGCCCAGAGAGGCTGTATTGCCCTGGGAACAATGCATGACTTTATGCTGAAACCAAGCAAGTTAGCAAAGGTAAAAGCAATTTTTGGTTTCACAAGTTAAGAAATCAGATAAACTCAGGAGTTAGCATTCTGGAAACAGAATCATTTCTCTTTTAGTACCAAAAACAAATTTTTCAAATATGTATTATTGTTTTCAGGTATATCAAGAAGTACTTTTTAAATTGTAGCACACCTGTAAATGTTGGTATGAGTGTAATGTGCCTACAGAATCTTCCTTCATTGAAAATTACACTAATAAATGCCTGATAAATCTAACCTTTTATTACCATAAATAATGCTTTCACAGCATTATCAAATAGTAGCTAAGCCTCAGGCTCTCAAGTCAAAAAGCCCTCCATTTGAATCTTCGCCCTGTTAGTTACTACCTGGGTGACTCCAGCAAATTATTTAACCTCTCAAATGTTCAGTTTCCACTTATTTATTTATTTATTTATTTTTAAATTTTATTTTATTTATTTTTTTATACAGCAGGTTCTTATTAGTCATCAATTTTATACACATCAGTGTATACATGTCAATCCCAATCACCCAGTTCATCACACCACATCCCCCCCCCGCCCGCGGCTTTCCCCCCTTGGTGTCCATACATTTGTTCTCTACATCTGTGTCTCAACTTCTGCCCTGCAAACCAGTTCATCTGTACCATTTTTCTAGGTTCCACATATATGCATTAATATACGATATTTGTTTTTCTCTTTCTGACTTACTTCACTCTGTATGACGGTCTCTAGATTCATCCACATCTCAACAAATGACCCAATATCATTCCTTTTTATGGCTGAGTAATATTCCATTGTATATATGTACCACATCTTCTTTATACATTCATCTGTCGATGGGCATTTAGGTTGCTTCCATGACCTGGCTAATGTAAACAGTGCTGCAATGAACATTGGGGTGCATTCTACTTCTTTAAAAGAAGAAAATACAAGTGCCATCCTCATGAGGTAGTTCTAATATCTAAATGAGATATTGCAGGTAAAGCACAATACCTAGCACACATTAAGTGTTGAGTAAATGTTTTAAATAGAAAAAGGTAACTTTTGAGGTCATTACTCATGCTAAGTCTTTTATTAACTTCTAAATAGACTTAATTATCAGCAAGTTTTAACTTTCTAGTTGAAAATTAAGAAACCCATCTTTTTCTGAGCCTTTGCTATGAATCTTTTAGAAAGTTAATCTAACAATGAGCATGTATTCATGTGTAACAAGAAAACATCTAATATCATTCTGAAACATCTATCTCAGTTTAATGATGACATACAAATATTACTCAATCTACCTTTCTAGTTGTTCAGTCCCTGAGATTTCATCATCATTCATTTATTCTCCTCTTGGACTTTTCTCTCTTTCACCTACTCCTTAAATATTAGTATTTCCCAGGATTCTGTTCCCTGCTCTCTTTTCTTAATTTATCCTCCCAAGTGACCTTATAAACACCATGACTTCAATTCCTACCAATCCATTGATATCACCCTATATAACCTCCATTTTGACAAATACCAATAGAATGTCCAGATTAACAGAAATACCACAATAGGGATAACACTTGGATTTACATATCTAAGGGATACAGAAAGGAATATAGTTGTAATATCAGCCAAGACATGAAAGTGCAAGCTTCTAGACCTTCCAAATACTCAGACCTTCTGGAATATATAACATCAGAACTTCTGGAAACTTTACTTCCCCTTCTAGTCCTAGCCTTATATACGTAAAGCTAAACTGGTCCTATACATAGCCTTCTGAAGAGACTGCCTCACCTAGGCAAGGTAACTCATCAATCTCAGAGTTATACAATGTACAGTGTGATAGCTAAGGTGCAGTACAGAGGATATTCAGACATGAACAAATCCTATATTCTCAGCTTCCCTAGGCTAACACAGCCTAGTCCAAGAGCATCCCTAAAGTTAGTGCTATGGAAATAAAACAAGAAATTGTTATTTCAGATATCTCTGAAATTCATAATATCAAGCCCTTATACACAAAATTATAACTCCAGAGCTCTTGTGTGAGATCCAGATATGAACATTCCACTGCCTACTGGACATCTTTACCTGGAAGTTTCACTGGCACCTGCCACTCCTCCCCATAAAGGAGTCGGTCCTCTTCATACGTCACCCTTCTCAATGAAAGGCATCACCATCCACCTGGTTGCCCAGACGAGGAAACTAGGAATCAGACTTGACTCTGCCTGCTCCCTCACTGACTACATCTAAGCTGAATCAAATTCTGTTCATTCATCCCCCTTCGTAATCCAATTCATCGATCATCCATCACCATCTCTCGCTGATTTAAAACAGATTCCAAAGTATAATCTCTACCTCTAGTCCATTTTCAACTTATTTCCACATTGGTCCCAGGGTCTTCTTTCTGAAATGAAAATGTGAATCCCTTTTATAATTATTGTTTTGATTGAAGTCCAAACTCCTTTTCATGGTGTACTAGTTAGATTATTTTTAGATACCTCAGGCAGTAGGGGTTCAAAGAATAGTGCATGAGAAAATGAGAAAGGAGTTTCAACCACAAAGCCAGGCCCCATGGGAATATAGGAAAAGCTTGGCTTCAAAGAGCCTAGAATGTAGTTTGAAAACTAGAAAAACCTTTGGTGTCTGTACTGCTTGATTGATCTCAGCAGCAGATGCATTTTGCTTCCTTCTCCCTAGAATGCTCAAGTATTACCAAGACACAGCTACCCTATGTTTCTACTAATATTTCTCCTGCCTCTTCCAACCAGTTACCTCACTCCAATTCTACACATCAGTGAGATTCTGTTTTCTTATGGCTTCTGTTTCCCCGTGTTTTTTGCTACCTCATGGTCTTTGCTGCTTTTCTTATTTCTCTGTGTCTATTTAGCTTCTGTCTCACTACCCTACCAACTACATATGTTCTCTTTATGTGTCACATTCATATTTCTAAAGAGAAAGAATCTAAGTAGTTCTGCAAATCACATATATATGGTATATTCCTATTTTGCTGTGCTTTTTGCTGGACCACCTCATAGGTCACCAGAAAGTTTACAGATTAACTGTTTTTGGAGCAGGGGACACACCTGGTTCAAACAGCTGTGGTCAAGGGTGATGGATCTATGTGGTTAGGGGAAGGTTCTCATGTGGTACAGAACATGGGCATCTGTGCTGAAGAAAATGTATCAGAGATCTGTTAGTTGAATGAATTAATAAGAAATTTTATTTGCAAATGTGTTTGTAAGTGCTTTCTTATTCACTTTTTATCAGCAATTATATTTTAATTATTATTTATAATCTAAAGCATTTGGAGATTAAAACTATGTTAACTCATAATTAATAGCTGTTATGAATTTAATTTTAGTTTTATTTTAGTCTCACTCTATTATTTTTCCTTTGTCATCATTAATTCTCTCAATTATTTTTCCTGAAATCAATTCATTTCCACAGTTTTCTTTTTCAAAGAATTTTACTTAGTCCAGAGATAGTCTTTAATGCCTCTTGGCACATACTGTCTGTGTACTTCTTAAAAAATATTCTCAAAGAATCCCTTAAGCTTTAATTTTCAGAATTAAAAATTATAACTTGCTGGCTGGTCTAAATTACATACTAACTGAAGAACACAGATGATTTCTTTACACAATAAGAAAATGATTATGAAAGACAAATTGTGAATAGAGAACCTATAACCTACTATTTCAAACATCATGTTTCTAAATGTAAAAAATAAGTTGTGTATATATTACTTATGCTTACTTTCCAAAATGATTTTTTTTTTTTTTTTTTGCGGTATGCGGGCCTCTCACTGTTGTGGCATCTCCCGTTGTGGAGCACAGGCTCCAGACGCGCAGGCTTAGCGGCCATGGCTCACGGGCCCAGCCACTCTGCGGCATGTGGGATCCTCCTGGACCGGGGCATGAATCTGCGTCCCCTGCATCAGCAGGCGGACTCTCAACCACTGCACCACCAGGGAAGCCCCCAAAATGATTTTTTAAACATTTTATTTTCTGTCTTTATTGTAACCTCTTTATGAACATAAAATGATTCTTACATATGGCCCATCAAAGTTTGGTCCCTGTTGTGTGGAATGGCAGTAACAATGAAGTAACAATGAAGGAGCAAGTTTTTTAACAAGATAGCCATCTTCACTGCAAAACTGCTCTTAGTTGGTCCTTCCCAAAATCATTGTATCAATCAGCTACCAGAGTGCAAATGGTGCAGAAATAGTTCTGCTTTGAGATAGAAGAGGGAACAGTCACCTCTGATAGATGTCCTCCACTCTTAGCAGTTCACTGAATGTTTTAACCAGCCGAGGGAGGAGTGGCAGTATATAGACTTGCTGGGTTGTTTCTATATTACAGAGATTGAAATACTCCACTGCACTGTTTTCAGAGTCCAGTGGGTTAGACTCTTTCATCCTGTAATGATGAATTCTCTAGAGATATTTAATATTAACAAGAAATCATTTTAGAGATATTTCTTCTAATAGTTGTTATTTCTATAGCATCTTAAAGCCTTGTCCTTTATTCTTGCTTTCAATCTTGTTCCTGAGGCCAAGACCACACTGTCTGGTTGCCCCCAGCTCCTTTCAGTCAGTTCTCTCATTGCAGGGCTCACACTGGAAACCTATATGATGGGGGCTTCAGGCCAGCTTATCCTTCATAGCCTTCATTCTGAGATGCTCTCCTGGACTTGTTTCTCAAACCTGACTCTGTCCTTTGACCCCAGTCTTCCTGGCTGTATTAAGCTGGGTTCCCTGGGAGCAGACCCTAAGGAGAGATTTGTGTGCGAGTAATTTATTAAGGACATGTTCCCAGAAGAAGCCAGTAGAGAGTAGGGGAAGCAGGGAAATGGAAGAGACCAATCAGGCAAAGCCCCAAGGAGGGCAGGGGAACATTAGGGAAGCCCCTAGGCAAGGGATCTGTCTCACGTACATCGGCCACATCAGCCGTTGGCCAAAGGCTATCCCAGGTCTTTTGGCTCTCCGTGTGTAGGAGGCAAAGAAACCAGAAGCCCAAGGGCAGCTCAAGACGCAAAAGCACACTGAAAAGGGAGTAGAGAAAACAGGACAGGCTGAACAGAAATGATGAAAGCGACAGATCTGGCAGAACGCTTCACTACAGTGTCTTACTGGGCCACTGTCTGTCATTCCGTCCTCTAGATCAAACCATCCCTGAGACCCTCTTAACCCAGCCTCCACCGCTGGAGCAGTGCTCTCCCACCAGGCATATGCCAGCACAGTGGTTCTCAATTAGGGGCGACTTTTCCCCCGCTCCCATCTCCCCATCCACGCTGCCCTGGGACAGTGGGCAGTGTCTGGAGACGTTTTAGATTGTCACAACTTGAGGAGGGGAGACAAATGGCATCTGGTGGGTAGAGGCCAGAGCTGATGCCAAACATTTCACAATGCCCAGGGCAGCCCCCCCTAACAAAGAGTTATCCAGTCCAAAATGTCAGTGGTGCCAAGGCTGAGAAACCTTGCATCTAGCATCAGTGTCGGTAGTTAGATCACTGCTTTCTTCTCCAGTGTTTGAAAACCTGGCTTTGTGACCTGCCTGGTACCCCGATTCTCTAGAATGATTCTCATGAATCCCCAGACTCCTTCTCAAACTGAGAGTCAGTCCCTGAGCCCCAGCCTCATGTCATGTCCACCTACCTGCATGTCAGAATATTGCCTACTTCTAGGTGCCTGTATCCAGGAGCTTTGTCTGCCCACATGGGTGAACAAGCAGTTCCTCTAACTGGAACTTCTTGAAGTCAGTTATCCTCCCTGAATATTAATATCATCTGTGTTTGTTAATCTGTTCTTGGATATCAAATGCCACCTCCCTGTCTAGACTTCTTCCTATGGCCTCAGTTTCATTTATTCTCCTCTGGCTGATTCTTCCCACTTCTCACCCTACTGCTCTTTCATCAAATGCGCACACACAGTTTCACACTCCCATCCTTCCTGGTTAGCCCAACCTCACTGTAGTTAATACATCTGTGTCCAGCTGCTTGACTAGACACCTCAAAATGTGTTCTAGAGTTAGAAGATGTGTCCCATAGAGAACTAGGAGATCGCATTGGTTTAGCTCAATATTTCCTAACTGGGAAAATCAGGAAAGAGGTGTCCATGCAAAGCAGCATCCAGGCTAGGTTTGTCTTGTAAGTCCTCCTCTAAGTCTGAAGAGAGAACAGTTCCCACTTCTAGAGCAACTGTGTGGGAATCTCTATAATAAATGCATTTACTTTTAGACCCACTAATTTTTTTTGCTTAGTTTAATATCAAATTTTAAAAAAATCTCTCTTGAAATTTTTAAAGGACTCAGCAGCAATAAATTGGCTGTGTGGTCTAACACACTGCATGATATGCATATTCTGCCCCAAAACAACAAAATAAATAAATAAATGAAAACAATGAAATTAATTTATGTTTTATGATGTGAATATAAACTGATGAGAGAATTAAATCTCTCAGGTCAGTAATAATAAAAAGTCTAACTTGAAAAAAAATAAATGTATTTACTATCTCATTTAATTTAACATTTACAAAAGAATCCTGTGAATTAAGAATTACTGTTCCTATTTTACAGATGAGGAAACTCAGACTCAAAGAGATTAATTCACTTACTAAAAGTCCTCTAAATAGAAAGTTGTGAGTCAGGATTGCCAGTTGGGGTTTTTTTGTTTGTTTTTTGTGTTTTTTTTGCCACACTCCACGGCGTGTGGGATCTTAGTTTCCCAACCAGGGATCGAACCCATGCCCCCTGCATTAGAAGGGCAGAGTCTTAACCTCTGGACCACCAGGGAAGTCCCTCAACTCAGGTTTTTTGACTATAAAATTTGTGCTCCTACTTCATCTGTATTTCAGAAATGACATGTTGTCCCATGAAAATCTGGTAAAGCTTGAGACATTTCCCCCCTTAATCTATTTCCTGAACATTTTATTGATTATTCCTTTCAGATTGATTATTTGTTTAAAAAGAAAAAACTTTAGGTTTGTCATAACACTCAGTACATTTCCCTGTGGAGAATAACATACGTTCCATTTAATTATAAGCTTATTTTTCTGTCTCCCCGCTATACTATAAGTTCTTCAGTGGAAAGGCCCTTGTATTATTCATTGCTATACGCCTGGCAACTGGCAAATATATACCTGGCTTCAATAAACATTCATTTTGGTTACGTGGATTCTTGTCCTCTATCAAAGAGGAACAAAGATACTGAGAAGGTTATCAAGACAAGAATTCAAGCAAAGGACAACAAAATAAGGGATAGGGTATACACACTAGGCAATCTGATCCCACAGAGAGAACTGGGATAAATTTTGGAAGTGAGGGCTGCCATGTACCTGCCACTCTGCGTCTTTTCCCACATAGCTGTTTCCTTCCCTCAAGAAACATCGATACTTGTTGCGTGAGTGAGTGAATGAGTGATTGACTGAATAAATGAATACTGCTACTAGGATGAGATTTCTTTCTTCAAATTTTAAGACCTGAACTGTAAAAAATATCTGGTCATTGTGGAAACAACTGTATGTGGCATATGGTGTGTGCCAGACATAAATGTCTCAAATCTTTGAAATAAAACTTGAGTAACAACCAAGATTTCTTCTTGAGATCAGTGAAAACAATGTAGATTCTTGATCAAGGTTTGGTTACTCTGCAGGCAGTCAAAGATGACTTTCAAGACTCTGGTAATATATCTGACATTTGATAAATCTTTTCTTTTATAAATTACTGTGTTACAGGATTAGTGACTTTACATTTTTAAAATCAGTTTTACAAGAATTAAAATCACACCATAGCAGGAATACAAAAACAAACCAATCCACTCACATTCCCACCATCTGATTAAATTTTTGGTCTTCATTTTTCTTGTTTCTTTATAGTTCCTGTCTACATTTATGCCTAATTTTTACACATTGCCTGGCAGAGTGCCAGATAGGTGAACAGAGGAACACTTTGTGTACTTTTTTTTTTTAATATTTATTTCTTCATTTGCCTGTGCTGGGTCTTAGTTGTGGCCCACGGGATCTTTGTTGCGGCATGTGAACACTTAGTTGCGGCATGTGGGCTCTAGTTCCCTGACCAGGGATCGAACCGGGGGCCCCTGCATTGGGAGCATGGAGTCTTAGCCACTGGACCACCAGGGAAGTCCCCACTTTGTGTACTTTTGATAACAAATGTTATCTGTTTGCTGAGAAAGTCACTTGTTCCCTAGACTAGGATCTGAAGATCATGTTGTTTGGTCCTGGAGTTATTAAATCACTCTAGTTTCAGTTTTGTAGCTTTTTATTCATTTTTCTCACTTGTCTATTTTCATTTAATTTCAGACTACAAAAAAAGGGAAGAGATGGGGTAATTCAACAGCTCTTGAATCCATAAATACATTTAAGAAGCTCTTTGTCTCAGTCTACCACCTGCCCTTTCCCCTGGCAGTTCTAACTCCCTTCTCTTTCCATCTTCTCCCAGTTTTCCCATCTCCAGCCCTCAATACCCCAGGGCATGTTATCTTTTCTGCAGCCAAAAAGACAAGCAACAGGAAAAAAAAAAGAAAAGGTTTTAAAAACAGGAATTTATTAGTTTTTTTGTTCCCTTCCCCCAACCATCCCGTTTCCCAGTTACCTGCTCTTTGCCTGACTCTACCATTAGCCAGACTGACATCTAGAAGCCCCATCTTCAGTCATCAGTATTACATCAGGTACAGCACTGCATTTATTTCTCAGCAACTGATCTTTTCTTTTTTCTAACATGTTTCCATTTCAACAGTAAGTATACTCTGGTTCTTTTCAAAATACAAAGCAAGATCTTTTTAGAGTCATACAGGATTAGAGCTAGAAGGGACGTTAGAGATCATCCAACCCTCTTGTTTTACAGAGGCCACAGATGACCCAAGCTAGTCAGTGATGATTTAATAAATGTAAGATTTCTAGCACTGCGCTTGAAGCATGACCAGTACTCAAAAAGTATGCACTCCATGTCCTCTTAATACAAAACCTAGAATAGTCAGTGAATGTATTTTCCTCACTACTTTTATGCACTGAATAGTATATATTTTCATTGTAAGGCATTTAGGGGCAACTGGCTTTATTTTAAAAAAATTCTTGGTGAGAGCTTCCCTGGTGGCGCAGTGGTTGAGAGTCCGCCTGCTGATGCAGGGGACACGGGTTCGTGCCCCGGTCCAGGAAGATCCCACATGCCGCAAAGTGGCTGGGCCTGTGAGCCATGGCCACTGAGTCAGCACATCCAGAGCCTGTGCTCCGCAATGGGAGAGGCCACAACAGTGAGAGGCCCGCGTACCAAAAAAAAGAAAAAAAAAAAAAAATTCTTGGTGAGGACAGATGTCAGTCAAAACGGTAGAGTAGGTAGCCTGACCTGTCCTTTCATAGAAACACCAAAAAAAATGAACAAAAACTGCCAGAATCAACTTTGTCAGAACTCTGGAATGTGGTCAAAGATTAATAACAACCAAGAAAACACTGAATCAAGAAAAAAGTGTCGGGCTTCCCTGGTGGCGCAGTGGTTGAGAGTCCACCTACCGATGCAGGGGACACGGGTTCGTGCCCCGGTCTGGGAAGATCCCACATGCTGCGGAGCGGCTGGGCCCGTGAGCCATGGCCGCTGAGCCTGCGCGTCCGGAGCCTGTGCTCCACAACGGGAGAGGCCACAGCAGTGAGAGGCCCGCGTACGGCAAAAAAAAAAAAAAAAGAAAAGAAAAAAGTGTCTATAGTGTTTTAACCTAGCCTTACCCCATCCCCTCCCGACAGAGCAGCGGGTCTTCTGGCCGGCAGCTCACGTTCCTGGTGTGGATACCTGGTTCTGGAGGGAAGGAGAGGGGGCCTTGTTCCCAGGGAATTGTGTTTGTCTGCTATCATCTGTCTGCAGGTTCTCTGAAGGACTGACACAACACACTGCCTTTTGTTCACCTGACTCAGAGCTCTCTCAGGGCAAAAGTGCAGCTAAAGGAAGGTAGTTTTTGAAAACATGGAAAGGCAAATGAACAAACTTAGGAATCTCTCTCTTGAACATATAACTATAGTCTAAATACCTATAATCTATTTATATACACATATATGCAAATATATGTGTATATAAATTATATATATACTATATATACATATACATATAACTATGTAAATGCAATTTACATATATATTTAGACTATATGTGTATATTCATATATGTATGAATACGTATATTTAGACCATGGACTGCCAGATATCTTTACAGAATGGACGAACAAACCTAATTTGTCACCAGCAGCACATGAGGGTTCCTGTATCTCCACCTTCCCACTAACATTTCACATTAATAGACTATTTACTTTTTGCTAATCTGATGGATAGAAAGTCTTATCTCACTGATTTAATTTGTATTTATGTACTTACTAATGGCTTCATATATCTTTTCATGTGCATGTCAGACACTTGGGGTTCCTTGTCTGAGAGTCTGTCCCTGTTTCCATTGGGTTTCCTTGTCAATGTTGACTTGGAGGCATTTCTCATATATTCTACATATCAATACCTCGTCTGTATTAGACAATACTAATGCTTTCTCCTAATTTTTTGGATGTTTATTAACTTTGTTCACAATGTTCTTCATCGAAAAGAAATCCTTAATTTTGATAAAGTCAAACTTTTTATCCAGATCCTAGAGCAAGTGTCTTCATTATTTTTTCTCATCATTTCTTCATCTTCAGGATTGTGCTTTTTGTAGTCCTGTCCAACCTCCAATTTTCTTCAAGTTGTTTAAGTTGAAGAGTCAGGAGCTTGCATTTTGTGGATTTAATTTTATCAGCCTATGCATGGATTTTGGAGAGACGAGCATTCTACCAATTAATATGTTTCTGAATGGCCTAAGTTCTGCACAGAGCCCATTAACAAACCGGTATCTAAAGCACATACCGTGTGGTCATCAGGGTTAGGCCTGAATAATCCTTCCAGATGTTTCCTAATAATATAATTAGATATGCCTATAATTAGAGACTCATTTGCCTCTTTAGTATCTCTACCCTTGAATCTTTTTTTTTTTTTTTGTGGTACGTGGGCCTCTCACTGTTGTGGCCTCTCCCGTTGCGGAGCACAGGCTCCGGATGCGCAGGCTCAGCGGCCATGGCTCACGGGCCCAGCTGCTCCGCGGCATGTGGGATCCTCCCAGACCGGGGCACGAACCCGTGTTCTCTGCATCGGCAGGCGGACTCTCAACCACTGCGCCACCAGGGAAGCCCTACCCTTGAATCTTTGACCAGTCTATTCTGTAGGGATGCAATCTGAGTTATTCTCCACTCTCCTTAGCCCTATGATTGACCTAGGTTATATTTTGATTTAATTGAGTCTTTGGTTTTTCAGACTATAAGTGGATCCTGGCATCTCCAGGACCCACAAGAAGTTTGGCTAATTGATAAAGGTCTGGAAGCCCTGGAGAATATACCTCTAAAACTAATCTGAATTATGTAGAAATTTTCTGTTTTTTCATGGTTCAGGAAAGCCCTTTCTTATCTCATTTAAGGCAGATTGAGACCAATGCTTAAAAATGACTTATTGGGAATCCCTTGGCAGTCCAGTGGTTAGGACTCTGTGCTTCCACTGCTGGGGCCCCAGGTTCCATCTCTGGTTGGGGAACTAAGATCCTGCCATGCAGTGGGGCCAAAAAAAAAAAAAAAAGACTTGTTGAGAAGGGACAATTGAAGTCCTTCAACTTTCCTTCCTTGAAGTCCAAGTACCAGAAAAGTAGGGCCAAAGTCTTGAGTAACTATAGGGTAGTGGGGAGACAGCAAAGTGGATCAGGTTTGGCAGGGGTGTGGGGTGGGTAGATACAAGGAAGTTCAGGACGTGGTGGAGAGAGAGAAAAGGAGTCTGAAGGAGCAGATGGATAAGGAGAGGAAAAGGAGGCAGGTATGGGTGTCTTTAAGGTTGGAATAGATGAAGGAGCAATGGGTGAGGAGGACAGGTAATCCTTAAAGGTTAAATAGCTTCAGATAAAGTTGATTGAGATTGTTGAATGGCCCCACTAAAGTGAGACTGATAAAGCCACTTTTCAGTTTCTTCATACCAAGAGAAACAACACCATTATCTAGAGGGGTTTTTTGATCCTTAGGATGCATGGGCCTCCCATAGATGAACCAGGCTGGGGAGATCCCAGGAACCCCAGGGAGAGGACATTGTAGCTCCAAACTATCCTTTGTAAAAATGTTGACATTTTTGGAGATCTTAGACTGCATTAGTGCCATAGTGATGGAGCATGTAGTCAGGAGGAGAGGAGCCTCATGGAGTGAGAATTACTCATGTGTCTAGGCTAGTACTCAAATAAACAAAAAAAGATCTCATGAAAGATCTAGGAGTAATATTCGACTCAGCAGAAAAGAGCCTAGAAGAATTCCACTCAACAGAAAGAGTCAGGGATTGAACCCTCACTCAAAAAAAAAAAAAAAAAAAACACCTAAGAAGACTTCCATCCAGAAAAATTCTCACCCAGACAGAAAAGGGCCAGAAAGAGTTCCTCTCAATGGAAAGAGTCAAGGATTAAATCCCCACTCCAATAGTGCCAAGATGCTGCTATGGAAAATAATATAGCGGTTCTTCAAAAAATTGAAAATAGAACTACCATATAACCCAGAAATACCACTTCTGGGCATATATCCAAAAGAATAGAAAGCAGGGTCTCAAAGAGATATTTGTGCACCCATCACATTCATAGCAGCATTATTTATGATAGCCAAAACAGTAGAAGAAACCCAAAATGTCCATTGACATTTGGGATAAATAAATGGATGAATGGATTCACAGATGAATGAATAAAAAAATGTAGTTTATACATACAGTGAAATATTATTAGCCTTAAAAAGGAGGAAAAATCTGACACATGCAACAATATGGATGAACCTTGAGGACATAATGCTAAGTGAAATAAGCCAGCCATAAAACGACAAATGCTCTATTGTTCCACTTATATGAGGTATCTTGAGTAGTCAAACTCATAGAAACAGAAAGTATAATTGTGGTTGCAGGGACTGGTGGGGAGGGGAAATGGGGCATTGTTTAAACGGAATAGAATTTCAGTTTTTCAAGACAAAAAGTTCTGAAGATTGGTTGCACAAAATGTGAATACACTTAACACTGCCGAACTATACACTTAAGATGGTTAAGATGGTAAATTTTATGTTATGCCTATTTTACTACAATTAAAAAAAATTTTTTTTAAGAGTTAAGATAACTTTTGTCCAGCAAGACTCTTCCTCAAACAGAAAAGAATCAGGAAGAGCCCCATTCAATAGAACCAAAGTAACTCCTTCCTGTGTTACAATAGACATATGTCTGGATGACTGGATTAGGAGTTGTGACTTACCCCTGTGTGTTATTGGGCTGAATTGTGTCCCCTCAAAATTCATATGTTGAAGTCCTAACCCCTAGCACCACAGAATACCACAACGATACAGTTGACTCTTGAACAACAGGTTTGAACCACATGGGTCCACTTTCACACGGATTTTTCTTTGATAGTACATACTACAGTACTACACCATCCAAGCTTGGTTGACTCCATGGATGCAGAACTCTGGATACAGAGGAACCTCTAATACAGAGGACCAACTATAAATTATACGCGATTTTCAACTGCACAGAGGCTCGGCACCTGTAACGCCCAGTTTGTTCAAGGGTCAACTGCATTTGTAGACAGGACCTTTAAAGAGGTAATTAAGGTAAACTAAAGTCACATGGGTAGGACCTAATCCAATATGACTGGTATCCTTGTAGGAAGAGGAGGTCAAGACACTGACATAGAGAGACAACCATTTGAGGACACAGCAAGAGGACAACTGGGGCTACATAATTTTCCATTATCTTTGTGAATTTAAAGTTCACATTTAGTCTTTAATATATTTAGGGTCCACATTCAACTATCATATTTGGAAGGAACATGGTTTTATTTTTTTCTCTATTTGGTGATCTAGTTTTCCCCAAACCATCCATGAAAAAGTTTAGTTTATCCTTTCCCTGTTTTGTGGTAATAACTCTCAAATATATATGGCTGTATCTCTGAGCTCCCTATTCTGTTCCAGTGTTTATTTATCTGTTCTTGTACTTTACTGTTTTATTTCCATGGCTTTGTAGTATGTCTTACCACCCGCTCCTCTGAATTTGGCTCTTCTTTTACAACTAAAAAAGATAACCTTTGTTCTTTCAGATAACTTCAGACTGTTGAGTTTATAAATAAATAAAGCTGGAATTTTTATTGAGATTGCACAGAATTTATGGATTAATTTGGGGAGAATAGATGTCTTTATAATAATGTTATCTCATTCAAAAGTAAAATATTTTCCCATTTATTTGAATATTTCCCTATGTCTTTTAATAAAGGTTAAACTATTTTTTCATAGGTAACTTCTATATTATTTGATAAATTAAATTCTTAGATATTTATATACTTGCTTTTAAATTATGTTTTCCAGTTGATCATTACTCATATAGAGAAATGTTATTGATTTTTATCAATACATCTTGTATCTGGTGCTCTTTCTCAGTGCTCTCATTCGTGCTGATAGTTTGCTTGTTGATTCTGAGTTTTCTATACAGATGATCATATCATCTACAAATAGTGAGAAGATTATCATTTTTTTCCTGATTCTTACGTCTTTTTTTTCTTTTCCTATACAGCTTACTAGGTACTGCAGAACCATGTAAAATAGTACGAATGAATGTGAGCAAACTTGTGTTTTTCTGATCTTAAAGCAAATGCATCTAAATTTTTTCCATTAAGTAAAAAGTTTGCTCTACGTTTTTTGTATTAAACATTTATCAAGATGAGGGAGTTTCCTTCTATTTCATGTTTTTAAAGGATTTTTTAAAATTAGCATAAATGGTAATCATTATTAAAGTCTTCTGAGTTTATCATATGATATTCTCCTTTAGAATATTAGGGAGGAATTATATTGCCAGACTTTTCTGACATAGATTATGCTTACATTCTTAAGATAAACTTGATTATAATGAATTTTTTGGACACTATTAGACTTAATTTGCTAATGTAGGCATTTCCTGCTTAATGTCATTAATCCTTTTTTTTTTTTTTTGCGGTACGCAGGCCTCTCACTGTTGTGGCCTCTCCCGTTGCGGAGCACAGGCTCCGGACGTGCAGGCTCAGCAGCCATGGCTCACGGGCCCAGCCGCTCCGCGGCATGTGGGATCTTCCCGGACCGGGGCACGAACCCGTGTCCCCTACATCGGCAGGTGGACTCTCAACCACTGCCCCACCAGGGAAGCCCCATTAATCCATTTTTGAAGATGAGGTGTTCTGAGTGAAGTCCCTAGCCAGTGGAAGTTATAATACATTTCACATCAACCCCAAACCCCAAATAAATTTCTTAAAACGTAAGAAAACTCATGAAAAGCCTATAAGTAACAAACACTACTGTAAGACTATAAAATGCTTAAAACATCATTCCCCAATCACCTTAAAACTAAGTGGAAGTTGGTAGATAGGACTTTGGGGAGATCAGCTGAGGTATAGTCCTGGCCCTCCTGTCTTTCTTCCTGTTCCCTACCTGGAAAGCAGATAACGATGGTTGAACTTTCAAGCAGCCATTTTGTGAGGTAAGGGTGGAAACACTAAGAATGGTAGAGAAGAAAGCCTGGCTCCTTTATGCCTTTGTAGAGCTGCTCTATTAGCCTTTGATTGCCTATTTCCCTAGATTTCCATTAAGTGGGAAATATATATCCTTATGTATCATAATAGATGTGTCTGTTACTAGCAGCAACTGAACATCCTTCCTAACTGATCCAGGTATCTTATTATTCAGGCCTATGATCTCATTTCCTCAGAGGTATCAGTTACGTGGACTGATCTCATGTATTGCAGAATGGGCCAAAGCCCTGCCCTAGGTTTTATTCTTCCCGGCGAGTTTAAGCTGGGGGATGGGAAGGGAGCAAATAGGGATGAGCCCCCAGAGCAGAAGGTCTCCAGCTGTCAACCACTTCCTTTTTCTGTCACTTCTTCAGGTGACTCTTCAAAGAGTTTCTTCGTATTAAAAGAAGCAGTACGGGAAGGGGATAGTTTTCTTACACTGTAATATACTAGTCCCGAGGATTAGAAAGGGAGAGGGTGATTTTGCAGCCTAATTTTGTAAAAGATGCCAAGCATGGCCACATTCCTTCAGCTCATTCTCAGCACCATCAGCGCTATGGCTGACAGCTGCTATAATGAAAATTTGGCTGGAGTATCCTTGGAAAATAGCTTGTTTCATGTAATGTCACAGAAACAGCAAAATCTCTCAGCCTGCAAATATCTGATATGTAAGGTTTCAGGCACCTACTTCATATCCTGAATCCTATTTGTACATCCCAGCAACTATTTTGCCAACTCTCTTTGAAGTCATCACTCAAATGTTACTTCCTCACTGAAGCTCTCACTGAGCATCCAATTTAAAATTGCACATCTTCCAACTCCCCCATCTTTCTTCCCTGCCTTTATTTTTCCTTCGTAGCATCTAACATACGGTATGTATTTTATTTATGTATTCTGCTCATCATCTATCTCCTCCAACTGCATAGAGGTCCACAAGCGCAGGGGTGTTTGTTTTCTTCACTGCTGTATCACTAGTGCCTGGCACATAACATATGCTCAATAATTATTTATTGAATAAATGAATTCCAAGGTGTTAAACAGACATCTCCCTGTCACAGGGGTTGCTGCATTCCTTTAAATCAAAAAACTAAATTGTATTATTCAGAAGCACCCCTCAATACCCCAAGCCACTCCTGAACTGCTCAGGCTCATAAGGAATTCCCATGGTGGAGGATCTATTCCTTAGTTTGAGTGATGTATGAGTCAGGAGACAAGCAAGAGATAGATGGCGCTCTTAAGAGGAGTATTTGAGGATTGCTTAATAAAGGGGCTATTTACAGAGGTTTGGGCAGGCTTAAAAGAATCCTTACAAGGGAAGGTGAAACACCCTGGACTAAAATCCATTAGGAGCTCTTATCCACCCCCAAACCTGTCCCCTGCTTACCCCTTGAAGAGACAAGGAGAAGGCCAGTCACTGGAACCTGATGACAGTAGTTATAATTGTAGGAGTTGTGGCCTGTGTATAGACAGAGCTAACCCGCAGTGAGCTTGCAGGCTGGGAGCTGAGGAATAATGTCTGGCCATTACCCTCTTCCCTCCTTCTGCCCTCCTGCCAGTGCCTCTCAAGCCCAACAGGAAGCCTGAGAGTACAGAATCTTATTGATGCAGTATATTAAATTCAATTTCCAAGATTACTGAGAAGGGAGGAAACAGTGGAGAGTGGACTTAGATGAGAAAAAGGAAAATATCCAGTACAAGCGGTAATAATATACTGGTCAATTATGCAATCTGTAACTCTTTTTTCTAGAAAACTCTTTTCTGCCATTGCTCAAGCAATAAATTCCTGAAAGCCAACTATATGTGACCCTGATTATTTTCATCAGGGTGTCTACTACCCATCAGCATCTCTACCTGGAACCCCTACACTTTATCACACTCAGTACCTTTGTCTACAATCTATGGGATCCACCTGTTCTCAGCAGTAGTTGTAGGTAGCATGATGCCCCCCCTTAATTAAGAACGTGTTTTAACCACAATCCACCCATTTACTGACTGCACACGTACCTAATGTACTTTTCCCCTTCAGCCCCTATGTCAGCAGACACTGGTAGCCAATGACAGAATTAATAGTATTCTTTATTCTTTACTTAGGATACTAAGGGCCTTTAACATGTCCTTCTTCTAAGTGAACAAAAGCATCATCTTTCTAACATCGAACTTGACTGCTACAGTATACTTTGGAAAGCTTATGGAAATTAGGCATTCCCCAGGACTAAGTAATCAATGTATTTCCCTCACCTACCTGCCCCTGCAGGTTGTCATTGTATCAGATGGTTCCAATTGCTACAGAGGATGATCTCTCCTTCTTAGGTTCTAAGTTTCTGGTCACAAACTAGGAGTATCCATATTAAGTAAGTCTCACTCTTGCCTGGATCACTCAAATACAGTTCCTTTGATCAGATCGCAAATTCAAACCCCTGCTCTGCCAAAGCATCAGATTAAAATAGGCAATTCTCCTCAGTTTTGCATCCCTGTCTCTTGTAGTCATTCCCCACAGATCAAAGTATGATAGAAACTTGGTTCACAAGTCTCACACAGTAAGTAGGGCCATATTGGTATCCTGGTACCTCCCAACTATATGACCACCCTAGGATGTAACCAACATTCCTAGAATTTCACAGGTGTATGTGGTAAACAGAAAAATCTTCCCCCAAAGATGTCCATAGCCTAAGCCCTGGTAACTCCCTCCACAGCAAAAGGAATGTTGTAGATGTGATTGAGTTACTTAAGGATCTTCAGCTGGGAAGAGTATCCTGGACTATCCAGGTGGCCCCAATATAATCACAAGGGTTTTAAGAGAGATGTAGGAGGGTCAGAGTCACAGAAGGAGATGTGGCAACAGAAGTATAGGTATGTGACTGCAAGGGAGAGAGAAAAATTTGAAGATGTTATGTTGCTAGCCCTACAGATGGAGAAAGGGACCATAAGCCAAGGAATGTAGATGACTTTTACAAGCTGAAAAAGACAAGGAAACAAATTCTCCCCTAGAATCTCCAGAAGGAACATAGTTCTGCTAAAATCTTGACTTCAGCCCATAAGACCCATTTCTGACTTTGTATTTCCAGAATTTTAAAATCATAAGTTTCTCTTATTTTAAGCAATTACATTTGTTGTAGTTGTGTTACAGCAGCAATAGGAAATTAATACTGGTGCCATCCTATCTCTGGGTGATAAATAATGGAATGAAGTAGCTCCAGGACAGCAAAATGAATAACAGGTGAGTACAGGTCTTCTACTCACTCTTTCTCTCTTAACTAAACTTTGTACCAGCACAACTCAAAGATATTGCAAGTTCGGTTCTAGACCACCACATAAAGCAAACATCGCAATAAGGTCAGTCATATGAACTTTTTGGTTTCCCAATGCATAAAAAAGTTTATATGTTTATGTTTATGTGTTATATGTTATGTTATATGTTTATGTTTATGTTTATGTAAAAATATGTTTACACTATTCTGTAGTCTATTGTGTGATAGCATTATGTCTAAAACAACAATGTACACATAACTTAATTAAAAAATGCTTTACTAACACAGAATTATAAAGCAACTATACTCCAATAAAAATTAATTTAAAAAATAAAAAAAAGCTTTATTGCTAAAACATGCTAACCATCATCTGAGCCTTCAGCAAGTCATAGTATTTTTGCTGGTGGAGGGTCTTGCCTCGATGTTGATGGCTGCTGACTGATCATGGTGGCGGTTTCTGAAGGCTGGGGTGACTGGTAATTTCTTAAAATAAGACAGCAATGAAGTCGGCCACATCAATTGACTCTTTTTTCACAAATGATTTATCTGTAGCATGCAATGCCATTTGATAGCATTTTACCCAGAGTAGAACTTCTTTCAAAGTTGGAAACAATCCTCTCAAAACTTGCCACTGCTTTATCAATCATGTTTATGTAATATTCTAAATCCTTTGTTGTCATTTAAACAATTTTCATAGCATATTCACCAGGAGTAGATTCCATTTCAAGAAACTACTTTTTTTTACTTATCTGTAAGAAGCAACTCCTCCTCTATGAAAGTTTTATCAGAGATTATAGCAATTCAGTCACATCTTCAGTCTCTACTTCTAATTGTATTTTTCTTGCTATTTCTACCACATCTGTAGTTACTTCCTCCACTAAAATCTTGAACCCCTCAAAGTCATCCATGAGGGTTGGAATCAACTTCTTCCAAATTCCTGTTCATGTTGATATTTTTACTCCTTTCCATGAATTGTGAATGTTCTTAATGGCATCTAGAATGATGAATCCTTTTCAGAAGTTTTTCAATTGACTTTGCCCAGATCCATCAGAGGAATAACTATCTATGGCAGCTATAGCCTTATGAAATGTATTTCTTAAATAATAAGACTTGAAAGGTGAAATTGCTCTTTGATCCACAGGCTGCAGAATGGGTGTTGTATTATCAGGCATGGAGACAACATGAATCTCATTGTACATCTCCATCAGAGCCCCTGGGTGACCAGGTTCGGTCAATGGGCAGTACTATTTGAAAGGAATCTTTTTTTCTGAGTAGTAGTAGGTGTCAACAGTGGGCTTAAAATATTCAGTAAACCGGGCTTCCCTGGTGGCTCAGCGGTTGGGAGTCCGCCTGCTGATGCAGGGGACATGGGTTCGTGCCCCGGTCTGGGAAGATCCCGCATGCCTTGGAGTGGCTGGGCCCGTGAGCCATGGTCGCTGGGCCTGCGCGTCCGGAGCCTGTGCTCCGCAACGGGAGGGGCCACAGCAGTGAGAGGCCTGCGTACCGCAAAAAAAAAAAAAAAAAAAAAAAAAAAAAATTCAGTAAACCATGTTGTAAACAGATGTGCTATCATCCAGGCTTTGTTGTTTCACTTACAGAGCACAGGTGGACTAGATTTAGCATAATTCCTAAAGGCCCTAGGATTTTCAGAATGGTAAACAATCATTGACTTCAACTCGAAGTCACCAGCTGCTTTAGACCCTAACAGGAGAGTCAGCCTGTCCTTTGAAGCTTTGAGGCCAGGCCTTGCCTTCTCCTCTTTAACAATGAAAGTCCTAGATTGCATCTTCTTCCAATATAAGGCTGTTTTGTCTACATTGAAAATCCGTTGTTTGGTGTAGCCACCAGCATTCATTATCTTAGCTAAATATTCTGGATAACTCGCTGCAGCTTCTAACTCAGCACTTGTGGCTTCACCTTGCACTTTTATGTTATGGAGTTGGCTCCTTTAACCTCAAAAACCAGCCACTGCTAGCTTCAAACTATTCTTCTGCAGCTTCCTTGCCTCTCTCAGCCTACATAGAATTGAAGAGAGTTAGGATATTGTTCTGGATTAGGCTTAAGGAAATGTTGTGGCCAGTTTGATATTCTGTCCAGACCACTACAACTTTCTCCATATCAGCAATTAGGGTGTTTTGCTTTCTCATCTGTCCTGTGTTCACTGGAGTTAACACTTTTAATTTCCTTCAAGACCTTTTCCTTTGCATTCACAACTTGGCTAATTGGCACAAGAGGCCTAGTTTTGACCCATCTCACCTTTCAACATGCCTTCCTCACTAAGCTTAATCATTTCTAGCTTTTGATTTAAAGTGAGAGACGGGCAACTCTTACCTGAACACTTGGAGGCCATTGCAGGGTTATTAATTGGCCCAATTTCAATATTGTTGTGCTTCAGGGAATAGGGAGGCCTGAGGAGAGGGAGAGAGACGGGGGAATGGTTAATTGGTGGAGCAGTCAGAACACACAACATTTACCAATTAAGCTCACTGTCTTAAATGGGTGCAGTTTCTGGTGCCCCAAGACAATTATAATAGTAACATCAGAAATCACTGATCATAGATCACCACAACAAATATAATGATAATGAAAAAGTCTGAAATATTTCAAGAATTACCAAAATGTGAGACAGAAACATGAAGTGAGCAAATGCTATTGGAAAAATGTCACCTATAGACTCGCTCAATGCAGCGCTGCCACAAAACCTTGTTTGTAAAAAAAAAAAAAAAAAAAGGCAATATCTGCCAAGCACAACAAAACGTGGTATGCCTGTATTTGAAATAATTTTAGCTCTACAGAAAAATTGTAAAGATAATTTCAGAATATGCTCCCATGCCCTCCCATGCAGTGGTGCCAGGGGCCAAGGGCAAGAGGAGAGAATTGTCTAAAAAAGGGCATGGGGAAAGTTTCTGGGGTGAGATGTTACGTTATGATTCTGGTGATGGTTATAGAACTGTATACATTTGTCAAAGTGAATTGAACGCCTAAAATTTGTTAATTTTATATGTAAATTATATTTCAATAAAATTAATTTAAAAATATTTAAAGGTGGCCAAAAATACAAGATTTTATGTTTGTATTTAATTTAATTTAATTTAATTTAATTTTGGCCACACTACATGGTTTGTAAAATCTCAGTTTGCAGACGAGGGATTGAACCTGGGCCCCAGCAGTGAAAGAGCCGAGTCCTAACCACTAGACCATCAGGAAATTCCCTGTATTTACTGAATTAATTCCTGCTAAGTATATTGTTTTCATAATTATGATATTATTTAGTTTTTATGCTCACCTTTTTAAGTAAAAAAATGTATAGTGAAAAATAATTTATGAGAAAAATAGAAAATCAAATTGAGAAATCTCTAAGGAAGTGGAACAAAAAGGACAACATAGTACAAAAAAAGATGCATATTTATCACATGGATGAAACTTGAGGGCATTATGCTAAATGAAATAAGCCAGTCACAAACAGACAAATACTGTGTGATTCCACTTATGACATCTCTAAACTAGTCAAATTTACAGAAATAGAAGATCTGAATAGTGGTTGCCAGAGGCTGGAGGGAGTGGGAAATGCAGGGTTGTTGTTTAATTGGCATAGGCTTTCAGCTCTGCGAGATGAACAACTTCTGGAGAGCTGTTTTACAACACTGTGAATATATTTAGTATTACTTAACTGTATACCTTACAATGGTTAAGGTGGTATGTTTTATCTAATGTTTATTTTTATATAACAGTTAAAAATAATTTTTTTAAATCAAGAAAACAGGAATATCCTTTACTCCAAAAATTCCGTTTGTAAAACTTTATCCCACAGACATGCTAACAAGATCCCAGAGGCATATGTGTAAATGTATATAAATGTTTATATACACATTTGTGCATAAGTATATATAAATCAACAGGAAACAACCTAAATGTCCATCAAGAGAAGAATGGCTAATTAAATAATGGCACAGACAGCAAAATATCAAACTGTGGTGAAAATGAATTAATTACAGACATACAGACAAACATGGGTAAACCAGACATATCATATTGAGTAGAGGGACTTCCCTGGAGGTGCAGTGGTTCAGAATCCACCTGCCAATGCAGGGGACACGGGTTCAAGCCCTGGTCCGGGAAATCCCACATGCCGTGGAGCAACTAAGCCCGTGCCTGCAACTACTGAGCCTGTGCTCTAGAGCCCGTGAGCCACAACTACTGAAGCCTGTGCGCCTAGAGCCCGTGCTCTGCAACAAGAGAAGCCACGGGGGCTTCCCTGGTGGCGCAGTGGTTGAGAGTCCGCCTGCTGATGCAGGGGACATGGGTTCGTGCCCCGGTCCAGGGAGATCCCACATGCCACGGAGTGGCTGGGCCCGTGAGCCATGGCCGCTGAGCCTGCACGTCCGGAGTCTGTGCTCCACAACGGGAGAGGCCACAACAGTGAGAGGCCCGCGTACCGCAAAAAACAAACAAACAAAACAAAACAAAAACAACAAAAAAGAGAAGCCATGGCAATGAGAAGCCTGCGCACCACAACGAAGAGCAGCTCCTGCTCGCTGCAACTAAAGCCCGCGCACAGCAACAAAGACCCAACACAGCAAAAAAATTAAATAAATAAATAAATAAATATTTTAAATGTGTAAAAAAAACATTGAGTAGATAAAGCAAGACATAGATGTAGATTTAGAGGAGGCTACCATTTTCATAAAACTCAGAAGCCACAGAGCTAAACAATATATGGTATGAGAATATATACACTCAATTCAATTTTGATTCAACAAATGTGTTTTGAGTGCCTACTATATTCCAAGCAGAGTTCTAGACACCAAAGATAGAGGCAGCAGTAAACACAAAAGATAAAAAAGCCTGCCCTCAGGGTGCTTACTTTCAAGTGATGGAACAGACAACAAACAAGGTAAGTAAATTAAACATGTTACAAAGTAGAAAGTTAATCTTAAAGGAAGGGGCTAGGAAGTGGTAGGGAGATTGATTAGATAGGGTGGCCAGGGAAGGCCTCTCTGAGAAGATATATTTGAGGGAAGACTTGAACGAAGCGAGGAGTTAGCTGTGCAGAGATTTGGGGAGAGAGCCTTCCAGACAGGAGACACAGCAAATACAAAACCCCAAAGTCTGAGTGTGTTCAGAGAAGCAAGGTTGAGAGAGAGGGGTGGGACCAACCATGGGATATTGTAGGGTTTTTCTCTGAGATAGAGAGCTATTATGCAAAGATCTGACTTCGTGCACTATCTGACTTAGGTTTAAACAGAATTACTCAAGCTGCTGTATTGAAAGTGGACTGGAAGGGGGCATGGATGGAAACAGGGAACCAAGTTAGGGGGCTACATTGGTGATGCAGGTGAGAGATGGTGGCTTGGAATAGAATGTTGCTGTGGTGGTGAATTCCGGATATGTTTTTAAAGGCAGAGCCAGCAGGATTTGCTGACAGATTGGATGTGAGGGGTAAGACTAATAAGAATTGAAGAGTGACTCCAATACTTTTGGCTTCAGGAACTGAGTGATATATATGTGGTAAGACAAATAACAACAAAAAAGGGAGAGATGACAGCAACAAACTTGAGTGCAGTATTTTTCTCTGGAGGTTAGGAGGGGTTAAGACTAGGGAGGAGGCCACATGCAGCTTCAAATATTGATAGTGGTTGAGTTCTGAGATTGGATAAAGGGTTCCATGGTGTTTATTTTCTTCTTCTTCTTTAAACTTACATAGTCATTACATAAATATTCTTTTATGAGTATCAAACACTACATACTTTTTTCTAAAAATAACAACAAAATCCCAACAGTAGATAAAAGTGAAAATATAAAAACTAATCACATGTAGGACTATTTCCTAAAATAATTAGCAATGTGAACAAAGGTTTATATACAAGGAGGTTCCCTCTTCCTCATTAGAAATAAGAGTAATACATTGGGGGAAATAGAGGCATGGTTAAACTATGAGACAATAGAATATTATGCAGCCATTAAAAACCATATTTTCAAAGCTATTTGCATGGGCACTGCTCTCCTATTTTAAGCAATAAAGCTATGTGGTAGGATGATACTTATTGTACTCTATATATAGAGAGAAAAGAGACTGGATATTTGAATGTAATTATAGAACTACATATAGATCTAGCATACTAGTTTGCATGAAGTGTGGCTTTGAGTTACAAAAATACACAAAAAAAGTGACTTTAACAAGATTGAGGTTTACTTTGCCCTCATGTAAACAGAATTCCAGCTTGGGATGGTTGTTCCAGGGTAATCAGAGACACAGGCTCCTTGCATGTGATTGTTCTGCAACCTTCAGCACGGGGCTTCTTGCAGTCTAAGCTGGCTACTCCAGCTCTAATCATTATGTTTGCATTCTAACTACGGGGAAGGAAGAGAAGGAGATGGAAGGGTATGTCCCCGCTTCACCAAAATCTGCTAGAACTTTTCATCATTGCACTTGTAGCCCATTGGCTAGAACTTAATTTGTATGGCCACACCAGCCTGCAAGTTGAGGTCATATGCTGAGCTAAAAGCTTGGGATCTTACTATATAGAAAGAAAAGGAGAACAAATCCTGGGAGACAACTCTGAGTCTCTGTCACATCTAGTGTGATTCCACTTTTCTTAAAGACAGAGACAGCAAGACCAGAAAGTTGTATAGCAAAATATGAGTGCTGGTTATCACTGGTTGGTAGAATGTTGGACAATTTTTGCTTTCAATCTTGTATTTTTCAAATTTTTTATATACAACATGTACTATTGTTAAATATTAAAAATAAAATACCTAGAATTAAGAATAAACTATATAACAAAAACAAGGAAATTGAAGAGTATTCTTTTTTTTTTTTTTTTTTGCGGTACGCAGGCCTCTCACTGTTGTGGCCTCTCCCATTGCGGAGCACAGGCTCAGCGGCCATGGCTCACAGGCCCAGCCGCTCCGCGGCATGTGGGATCTTCCCGGACTGGGGCACAAACCCGTGTCCCCTGCATCGGCAGGTGGACTCTCAACCACTGCGCCACCAGGGAGGCCCCGAGTATTCTTCTCTGTACCAAATCTGTTTGTTTTAAGGGATGTTTAGAAAGCACCAATAAAGACTATAGAAAGCACCTTGAGTGCTAGAGTATAATTTCTATGTTAAATAGAAACTCAAAATGTATCTGTTGTAAAACAAGTATCAAACAAAGGGATAAAAGGTAAGTTCCTTGGAAACATTCAAGAACCCCAACTTTTTAACACAGTTGAAGTGGGTCTGACTTTTGGGAAGGCCCCTGTTGTGACAGCTGTGAGTTCAGAAAGCCAAGAGATCAGAAAGCAAGGTCATATCCTTGGCTTAGCCTTTCAATGTCAACTGGACATGTCTTCCTAATGTCCACAGTCCCTGAAGAGTGTGGTTCCCTGGGCAGTCCAATATAGCCTTCACCCTGGTCTTTGCAAACTTCTTCAGTAAAAACTCAGGGAATTTAAATGAGAAGCCCAAGATTGCTGGTGAGGCCTGATGTCTTGGGAGTGTAAGTTTTTCCATCCATCCCTGTCTCCAGTTGAAATTATCTGCTGAATATAAAAAGGCAGAAAATTTTGTTATTTGGAGGTCTAAGGAGAGGCTAAATCCTTGTGTGAAAACAAAATCAACATTCATGATCAGTAGAAACTTATTCCAATTTGCCAAATTGGAATTGTTTTAACATGACAATACCAATAGTCATTTTTGCTATGTACAATTATACAGCTTAAAACTTGAAAGAATTCCACAGAACAAATTAAAAGAACTTTTTTTTTAAACTAACTTATGGTTACCAGGGGGTAAGGGGAGGAGGGATAAACTGGGATATTTGAATTGACATATACACACTACTATGTATAAAGTAGATAACTAATAAGGACCTACTGTGGAGCACAGGGAAGTCTACTCAATATTCTGTAATGGCCTATATGGGAAAAGGATCTAAAAAAGAGTGGATATATGTATATGTATAACTGATTCACTTTGCTGTACACCTGAAACTAACACAACATTGTAAATCAACTATACTCCAATAAAATTTTTTTTTAAAAAGCACTTTTTAAAAGTAGGTCTTAGAAACATTTGAGTAACTGCACTGATTTATACAGCTGGACACCCCTGCCCCCTGCTGGCTAGAATTGGCTACAGCCAGACTATCCCAGGTTAACTGTACTCATACAGTAAGTTCTTCCTGTACTTTGGGAAATCTCTTAATTTCCTTCAAGAGGCATACACACAGAGACAGAGGAAGAGAGGGACAGAGTCAGACAGAAAAAGAGAGAAACACAAAGAATAGATAGACACAGAATACCTTGTGTTCTTGCCTTCCCCTCCCTCTTTCTACCTTATTGCACTGCAATAGCCTGCTCAAGTACTGATTTGTTTCATTATATTGTAAAAAGAGAGGGAAAATGCTTTTCTGATTCAAAATATAATCATCAGCCTAAAATAGTGCCTGGTACGTAGAAGGTGCTCAGTAGATATTTGCTGAGAGAATGAGAGGGAGCCAGAGAAAAAGTTGCAGAGGGATTGAGAGAGAGGAGGAAGAGAGACAAGACCTATTCTTTCCAGGACTCCTCCCACTTCTATTTGAGAGACAAATTTATATCAGAAATACTAACATCACAGTACGTTGCAGACATAGGAAATAGGAACTCAATTAAGTTGGCACACACAGGCATTGACCTAAGCCTTTTACTATTATTCTTATATTGTCCTAATAATAATCTTATAAAATAAACACTATTATATCCACTTTAGAGATGAGAAGCCTCAGGCAGGAAGAGGTTAAGTTAAATTTCCCGAGGCTACTAAGTGGTGGGGCTGGGATTTCAACCCAGGAAGTTTGACTCCACAGTTCACACTTTTAACCAGCAGCAAGGTGCCTCTTCAAAGGATGTGAAGAAGAGGGCAGAGCAGAGATAGAGGAAAATAATATCTTTGGGAGTATTGTACCAATCTTTCCATGTAAGTCATCTGCCTGCTGGAGAATAATTTTATCAGAGATGACATAACTATAGCAGAGAACCAACTTCATCAATCCAGTCCTTCTTACACTTGATTACTAAAGGAGAACTAATAGCAGAGGTGGATCAGAGTGGTTTAAAGGACCTGAAACAGTCTCAGGGGAGAAATTTCTTGTTAGTTTTCTATTATAGCCTAAAAATTCATTAAATCTTTCAACTTTCAACAACAGATAGTTTATCCAGACAGAAAATCGATAAGGAAATGTTGGACTTAAACTACATTTTAGGTCAGATGGACCTAACAGACATTTACAGAACATTCCATTCAACAGTAGCAGAATATTCTTCTCAAGCACATGTGGAACATTCTTTAGGATAGATCACGTTAGACCACAAAACAAGTCTTAATAAGTTTAAGAAGATTGAAATCATATCAAGTATGTTTTCTGACCATGATGGTATGAAACTAGAAATTAGTTATAAGTGGAAAACTGGGAAAATCACAAATATGTGGAGATTAAACAACAAGCTCCTAAAACCAATGGTCAAAGAAGAAATCAAAGGGAAAACCAAAAAATATCTTGAGACAAATGAAAATGGAAACAACAAACTAAAACTTAAGGAATGTAGCAAAAGCAGTTCTAAGAGGGAAATTTATAGTGGTAAATGCCTTCATTAAGAAAAATGAAAGATCTGAAATAAACAGCCTAACTTTATACCTCAAGGAACTAAAAAAAGAACAAACTAAGCCAAAGTTAGAAGGAAGGAAATAAGGATCAGAATGGAAATAAATGAAACAGAAACTAAAAAGACAATAGAGAGGATCGGTGAAACTAAGAGCTGGTTCTTTGAAAAGATAAACAAAATTGACAAACTTTAACTAAATTCACCAAGAAAAAAAGAGAGTACTGAAATAAATAAATCAGAAATGAAAGAGACCTTACAAGTGATACCACAGAAATACTAAAGATTGTAAGAAACTACTATGAACAATTATATGCCAACAAATTAAAAACCTTGAAGAAATGGATAAATTCCTAGAAACATACATCCTACCAAGCTTGAATCATGAAGAAACAAACAATCTGAACAGACTGATTACTAGTAAGGAGATTGAATTAGTATATAGCATAATGACAGAAGTAAGTCCTTCCTTATCAGTAATAACTTTAAATGTAAATGGATTACTCTCCAATGAAAAGGACAGAGATTGCCAGGATGGTATTATGCCAGATGGATAAATACACATGATCCAACTATATGCTGTCCGTGAGAGATTCACTTGAGATCCAAAGATACAAACAGGTTTAAAGTGAAAGGATGGAAAAAGATATTCCATGCAAATAGTAACCAAAAGAACCACTCCTGTTATGCTAATACAAGACAAAATGGACTTAAATCAAAAAAGGCTACAAGAGACAAGGAAAGACATTATGCATTAACAAAAGTTTAATACAGCAAGAAGTTATAACAATTTTAAATATTTACACACTTAATGAGAGACCATCAAAATATGTGAAGTGTATTGTTCTGTAACAGATCTCTAGGAAATTTTTCATTTTGGAAAACAGAAATTCCATATACACTGAGCAACAACTCATAGATTTTTTAACTAACCTTGCATTTCTGGGATAAACCCTACTTGGTTATGATGTACAATTATTTTTGTAAATTGCTGGAGTCCTATGCTAACTTTGTGTGTGTATTTCTGCATTTATGTTTATTGGGTTTTACAGGTTTTAGTATGAAGTGGCCTTATAAAATGAATTGGAGGGTGTTCCCTTTATTTTCTGGAAGAGTTTGTGTAAGATTAGTGTTATTTCTTCCTTAAGTGTGTGATAGATAGAATTCAAAAGTGAAACTTCAAGGCTTTTGTTTGTTTGTTTGTTTTTCTGGTCAGTTAAAAAATTTTTTTTATAGTTAGGTATAATTTATATACAGTAAAAGTAACTTTGTGTGTGTATACAACTATGAATTCTATGAACCTATTAATTAAATTCATTTTTATTTCTCTCAAGTAAATACTTGGAAATTGGATTGTTGGGTTATATGGTTAACTTTATAAGAAACTGTCAGACTGTTTTCCAAAATGGCTATACCATTTTTTCTGCTCTGTTCAATTTATTCTTTTTTAAAAAAATTTTATTGAAGTATAGTTGACTTACAATGTTGTGCTGGTTTCTTCTGTACTGACTCAGTTATACATATATATTCTTTTTCATATTCTTTTCCATTATGGTTTGTCACAGGATATTGAATACAGTTCCCTGTGCTATACAGTAGGACCTTGTTGTTTATCCATCCTATATGTAATAGTTTGCCTCTACTAATCCCAAACTCCCAATCCTTCCCTCCCCCTTGGCAACCACAAGTCTGTTCCCTATGTCTGTGAGTCTGTTTCTGTTTTGTAGATATGTTCATTTGTGTCATATTTTAGATTCCACATATAAGTGATATCATATGGTGTGTCTCTCTTTCTGACTTACTTTTTAGTATGATAATCTCTAGGTCCATCCATGTTGCTGAAAATGGCATTATTTCATTCTTTTTGATGACTAATATTCCACTGTATATATGTACCATATCTTCTTTATCCATTTATCTGTTGATGGACATTTAGGTTGATTCCATGTCTTGGCTATGGTAAATGGTGCTGCTATGAACATAGGGGTGCATGGATCTTTTCAAATTATAGTTTTGTCTGGGTATGTGCCCAGGAGTGGGATTGCTGGATCATATAGCAACTCTATTTTTACCTTTTTGAGGAAACTCCATACTGTTTTCCATAGTGGCTGTACGAATTTCATTCCCACCAACAGTGTAAGAGGGTTCCTTTTTCTCCACTCCCTCTCCAGCATTTGTTATTTGTAGACTTTTTAGTGATGGCCATTCTGACTGGTGTGAGGTGATACCTCACTGTAGTTTTGATTTGCATTTCTCTAATAATGAGCAATGTTGAACATCTTTTCATGTGCCTATTGGCCATCAGTGTATCTTCTTTGGAGAAATGTCTATTTAGGTCGTCTGCCCATTTTTCGATAGGGTTGTTTTTTTGTTGTTGAGTTGTATGAGCTGTTACTATATTTTGGAAATTAAGCCCTTGTTGCTTGCATCGTTTGCCAATATTTTCTCCCATTCTGTAGATTGTCTTTTCATTCTGTTTATGGTTTCCTTTGCTGTGCAAAAGCTTGTAAGTTTGGTTAGGTCCCATTTGTTGATTTTTGTTTTTATTTCTATTGCCATGGGAGACTGACCAAGAAAACATTGGTACAATTTATGTCAGAGAACGTTTTGCCTATGATCTCTTCTAGGAGTTTTATAGTGTCATATATTATGTTTAAGTCTTTAAGCCATTTTGAGTTTATTTTTGTGCATGGTGTAAGGATGTGTTCTAATTTCATTGATTTACATGCAGCTGTCCAACTTTCCCAGCACCACTTGCTGAGGAGACCTTTTCCCATTTTATATTCTTGCCTCTTTTGTCAAAGATTAATTGACCGTAGGCATGTGGGGTTTTTCTGGGCTCTTTATTCTGTTCCATTGATCTGTATGTCTGTTTTTGTGCCAGTACCACACTGTTTTGATTACTGTATAAAATGGCTATACCATTTTGCATTCCCACTAGTAGTGGAGTGTTCCACCTGCTCCACATCCTCACTAAAACTTGGTATTTACTTTAGCCATTCTAATAGGTCTATAGTGGTATCACACTGTGGTTTAATTTGCATTTCTCTAATGATTTATGTTGAGCATCTTTTCATCTGTTTATAGGCCATCAATATATCTTCTTTAGTGGAATACCTATTCAAATCTCTTACCCTTTTTTTAAAAAATTGAGTTGTTTCCTTCCTTACTGTTGAGTTTTTTTTTTGTTTGTTTGTTTTTGGGTTCTTTTGCAGTACGCGGGCCTCCCACTGCTGTGGCCTCTCCCATTGTGGAGCACAGGCTCTGGACGCGCAGGCTCAGTGGCCATGGCTCACGGGCCCAGGCGCTCCGCGGCATGTGGGATCTTCCCGGACCGGGGCACGAACCCGTGTCCCCTGCATCGGCAGGCGGACTCTCAACCACTGCGCCACCAGGGAAGCCCACTGTTGAGTTTTGAGAGTTCTTTTTTATATTTTGGGTACAAGTTTTTTTTTTATGAGATATATCAGTTGCAAAGATTTTCCTCCCAGTCTGTGGACTGCTTTTTCATTCTTTAACAGTGTCTTCTGCAGAACAGAAGTTCTGCAATTTTTGTAAAGTTTAATTTATCAAACTTTTTCATTTCATATTATGCATTAGCTGTCATAACTATGATATCTTTGCCTGACCCATAGTCAAAAAGGTTTTCTCTTCATTTTTCCCCTAAGTTTATAGTTTTAGATTTTTACCTTTTGATCTGTGATCCATTTTGGGTTAATTTTTGCATAAGGTGTAAGTTATGGGTTGGGGTTAGCTATTTTGCATAGGAATGTTCCATTGTTGCAGCACTGTTTGTTAAAATGACTATCCGTTCTCCATTGAATTACTATTAAACTTATGTAAAAAATCAATTGATCAAATCAATTGATCTATTTCTGGACTCTATTCTGTTCCATTGATCTTTGTGTCCATCTTTTACCAATACTGCACTGTCTGATTATAGTTGTTTTTTTTTTTTTTGCGGTACGCGGGCCTCTCACTGTTGTGGCCTCTCCCGTTGCGGAGCACAGGCTCCAGATGTGCAGGCTCAGCGGCCATGGCTCACGGGCCCAGCCACTCCACGGCATGTGGGATCTTCCTGGACCGGGGCACGAACCCATGTCCCCTGCATCGGCAGGCGGACTCTCAACCACTGTGCCACCAGGGAAGCCCTGATTATAGTTTTTTTTTTTTTTTTTTTTTTTTTTTGCGGTACGCGGGACTCTCACTGCTGTGGCCTCTCCCGTTGCGGAGCACAGGCCCTGGACGTGCAGGCCCAGCGGCCATGGCTCACGGGCCCAGCTGCTCCGCGGCATGTGGGATCTTCCCAGACTGGGGCACGAACCCGTGTCCGCTGCATTGGCAGGCGGACTCGCAACCACTGCGCCACCAGGGAAGCCCAATATAGTTTTATAGTAAGTTTTACAATCAGGTTGTGTGAGCCCTCCAACTTTGTTCTTTTTTTTTTTTTCTTTTTTCTTTTTGGCCTGGTTGGGTCTTTGTTGCTGTGTGTGGGCTTTCTCTAGTTGCGGCAAGCAGGGGCTAGTCTTCATTGCGGTGCACGGGCTTCTCATTGCAGTGGCTTCCCTTGTTGTAGAGCACGGGCTCTAGGTGTACAGGCTTCAGCAGTTGCAGCACGCAGGCTCAGTAGTTGTGGCACATAGGCCCTAGAGCATGTGGGCTTCAGTAGTTGCAACATGTAGGCTCAGTAGTTGCGGTACATGGGCTCTAGGGCGTGCAGGCTTCAGTAGTTGTGGCATGGAGGCTCAGTAGTTGTGGCTCATGGGCTCTAGAGCACAGGCTCCGTAGTTGTGGTGCAAGGGCTTAGTTGCTCTGTGGCATGTGGGATCTTCCTGGACCAGGGATCGAATCCGTGTCCCCTGCAATGGCAGGCAGATTCTTAACTACTGTGCCACCAGGGAACTCCCCTCCAACTTCATTCTTATTCAAAATTCTTAGGCTATTTCTTTTGATTTTCTATATAATTGTTATAATGATCTTGTCCATTTCTATAAAAAGTTTTGCTGGGATTTTGATTGAGATTGTGTAGATTCTATAGATCTCTTAGGATAAAATTGACAGCTTTACAATATTAACATATCCATAAATATGATATATTCTTTTATTTAATTGGGTCACAGATCATCAGTGTTTTATAGTTTTCACCATATAGTTTCAGCACATTTTTCTGAGATTTATTCTTGAATTTATACATGATACTTTTACAAATGGTACTTTCAAAAATGATTTCCAGTTTTCATTCCTTATATAGAGAAATACAACTGATGTTTTATACTTAATCTTGCAATCTTGTTAAACTATGTATACTACTATTTTTTGATATTCTTTGGGATTTTATATGTAAACAATTATGCTTTCTATGAATACAGACAGTGTTATTTCTTCTTTTCCAGTCTATGTGTCTTTTATTTCTTTTTCATGATTTATTACACTGGCTAGACCCTCCAACATGTGGGCACATTGAGAGGAGACATCCTTGATGTCAGGCAGAACATTGAACACTGGTTACCAATGTCAGGGGAGGTCTCCAACAACATGAAGGATAGCAAAGATCATTACTATGCAAATCACCAGGAATAGAAGTCCAAACACTTCCACTCACTTTCATTCCACTATACTTGGTAATGGAGTTGCCAAGGAAAACATAACACAGTCAAACACTAGGTGGAACAACAATTTTACTTACATGGAGAAGAGACAGAGAAAGATCAGCTCCAATTGTGTGCATTGGTCCCCTATGGCCAGTGGGTCCCACCAGGATGCCAACACAGGCAATTAGCCTGCATGCACCCCTCTTGTGCTGTAGCAGAAGGACACCTCTTCCTCCTCCATGGAGTCTGAAATAAACGAAAGCTGGAAAGTGCCTGAGAGTCATTGATGCATTGAGTATAAATACTTAAGCAGAACAAAGGAATACACATTGGGTCTGAAAAAGACGATATTCCCATACAAGGTGATAAATCTGGCACTGACTATATGGGTTCCTTATCTCTTGGTAAAGAAGTATTCTAGGCCCAAGTCCTGTTCTTCTGAAACTAGATGGGGGGGTGGTCAACAAGCAGTGCACATTAGACTGCCTTTCCCAACATTTGCCTTGTTAATCCTAGGGGAAAACCATGGAATCTTTGATTGTTAAGTATGATAATGACTGTAGACTTTTTGTAGATGTCCTTTGCAAAATTGAGGAGGTTCCCTTCTGTTACTAGTGTTAAGGATTTTAAACTCATGAATGTGTGCTGAATTTTGTCAAATGCCTTTTCTGCATTTACTGAGATGGCAATATAATTTTTCTTTTCAAATTAGTTAAAATGGTGAAATATATTGATTGGTTTTTGAATGTTAGACTAGCCTTGCATTCCCAGAACAAATCCCACTTGCTCATGGTGTATGATAATACATCCTTATATATTGTTAGATTCAATTTGCTAATATTTTATTGAGGATATTTGTGTCTAGGTTCATAAAAGATATTTGTCTGTGGTTTTCTTGTATTCTTATTTTTCTGTTTTTGGTGTCAGGATAATGCTGGCTATGTGATTTAGGATATTTTCTCTTCTATTTTTTGAAAAAGTTTGTAATTAGTATTACTTCTTCCTTAAGTGTTTGGTAGAGCTCACCAGTGGAGTCATTTGGACCTGAGTTCTTTTTGGAAGAGTTTTATATACTAATTTAATTCTTCTAGTAGCTATAGGACTGTTCAGGTTATCCATTTTGTCTTCAGTTAGCCCTTTTAGTTTTTCTTTTTCAAGGAATCTGTTCTTTTTACCTAAGGTCAAATTTATGGGTGTAAAGTTGTTTGCTGATATTCTCTTATTCTTTTAATATCTGTATACTCTGTAGTGATATCATCTCTCATTTCTGAAATTGGTCATTTTGGTTTTCTCTCTATTTTTCTTCATCATTATGGTTAGAATTTATCAACTTTATTGATCTTTTCAAAGAATTAGCCCTATGGTTTTATTTTCTCAATTGTTTTTCTGTTATTCATTTTACTAATCTCTGCCCTTATCATTATTTCTTTTCTTCTGCTTGCTTTGGGTTTAATTTGCTCTTTTTTTTTTTATAGTCTCTAGACCGAGGCTTAGATGACTTGACACTATTCTTCTTTAGTAAACATTTAATGTTCTAAATTTCCCCAAAGCACTGCTTAAGCTGCATCACACACATTTTGGTATGTTATGCTTTTTCACTTCCATTCAATTAAAAATATTTTCTGATTTCCCCTGTAACTGCCTCTTGGACCCTTAGGTTATTTAGAAGTAGGTTATAAAATTTCTAAATATTTAAGTATTTTCCAGATTAAAAATATTGATTTCTAGTTTTCTATTATGTTTACAAAACATACTTGGTATGATTTAAATTTTTAAAATGCCCTTAAGGGTTTTTTATGGCCCAGAATATGGTCTATCCTGGCAAATGTTCCATGTATAGTTGCAAAGAGTGTATTTGGGCGTTGTTAGGTGGAGTATTCCATAAAGGTCAATTAGGTCAGTTTGGTTGGTAGCACTATTTATGGCTACTATATCCCTTTTCATTTTCGGTCTACTTGCTCTACCAGTTAGGGGTGATGGTATCTTTAGTTATAATTGTAGATTTGTCCACTTTGAAATTAATATAGTTACTCCAGTTTTCTTTTGATTGGTGTTAGCACAGCACATCTATTCCTTTTCATTTACATTTCACCTGTGTCTTTGTATTTAATGCAAGTTTCTCATAGGCAGCATATATTTAGGACTTGAATTTATCATCTATGAGTTTATCGTTTATGGGTTGAATTGTGTGTCCCCCCAGATTCACATGTTGACATCCTAACTAGTACCTCAGAATGTGACCTTATTTGGAAATAAGGTCTTTGTGGATATAATTAGTTAAGATGAGACCATGTTGGTGTAGGGTTAAGCACCTAATCCAGTATGGCTGGTGACGTTATAAAGTGGGTTAATGGAGAAAGACACATACAGGGAGAATGTCATGTGAATATGGAGGCAGAGATTGGGGTGATGTAGACAAGCCAAGGAACATCAAAGTTTGCCAGCTAACCACTAGGAGCTAGAAGGGGAGCAAATTCTTCCTCATAGCGCCCAGAAGGCTCAACCCTGCTCACACCTTGATCTCAGACTTTTAACCTCCAAAACTGTAAGAAAATTTCTGTTGGTTGAGCCACTCAGGTGGTGGTACTTTTTTAACAGCAGCCCCAGAAAACTAAAACACCATCTAATCTAACAATCTCTATCTTTTAATTGGTATGTTTAGATCATTTATATTAATGTAATTATTGATATAGTTGGTTTAAGTCTTCTACTTTGTTTACTGGCTGTCTCCTCTGTATTTTGATCTTCTTTCTTACCTCTATTTCTATTATTTGAATACTTTCATATTCCATTTTAATTTATTGGCTTTTTGGCAATCTTTTGGGTTTCTTTTTTGTCTTAATGGTTTCTCTATAGATTAAATTACACATACCCAACCTTTCCCACTATATCCAGGTTAATATTTTACCACCTCAAGGGAAATGTAGAAGTCTTACAACCATGTAGGTTGCTTTACCCTGCCCTCTTTATGTTATAGTTGTCATATATATCTACATATATTGATATTCCTACCAGGCAGTGTTACAATTTTGAGAGGGGATTTATTTTAATCAACTTTCAAGCTATTAAGTTAGCATGCTACCATTTCATGGGTACTGAACACAGTAGAATCCTAGGTAAGGTACCCTAGACTATGCACAGTAGACATGCACACTAGACTCTGAAACTTATGGTGACAGCAGAGGCAAGAGTATTTTTATGCTGATTACCTGAGCCATAAGACCCACAAGGCAATGCAGAAGGCCTGATGAAGCCTGCAAAATTAGTGGATTTTGGGGCCACAGGAAAGGAGCTTTAAGGGGTCTACTTTTATGGCAATCAGTAAGGAGATCAGCTTTTTATGTGATGGAAGATATTACCTCACCTTTCATACTTTCCAGCTGCAAAAACAATCCTGAGAAATGACCTGGATGAAAGAGTTGTCAGGGTCTTGCAATCCTTTACACACTTAGCAACATGTGTCAGAGTTAGAGAGACCCATTGACTATGTCCCAATCATTTTTTGCTTTCATCAGTTATGCATATTTTAAAGAATCTAATAGGAGAAAAATAGACTGTTAAATTTACTCAGATCTTTACCATTTGTGTTGCTTTTCCTTCATTTTTCAACTTCTAAGTTTCTCTTTGGTATTCCTCTTTAGCCTGAATCATTTCCTTTAAGTATTCTTCTCGAATCAATCTGCTGATGATGAATTCTCATAATTTCCTTTCATCTCAGAATATCTTTATTTATTCTGATGGATATTTTTGCTGGACATAGAATCCTGTGTTGACCACTCTTTTCTTTGAGCACTTTAAAGATGTTCTTCCATTGTCTGAGTTTCATGGCTTCTGATGAGAAATCCAAGAGCATTCCAATCATTGTTTCCCCATATGTAATGTTTCATTTTTCTCTACTTCTGTTAAGATTTTTAAAAATCCTTTTACAAAAGTCTTCAGTAGTTTCATTAAAATGTGTCTAAATATTATTTTCTTTATCTTGTTTGGGGTGCATCAAACTTTTTGCCTCTGTAAATGTATGTCTCATTAAATTTGTGATGTTTGGGGCATTATTTCTTCGAATAATTTTTTTGGCCCCAATCTCTTTATCCTCTCTTTCTGGAACTCCAGGGGCAAGTATGTTAGATTTTTAAAATATTGTTCCATAGACCTTTGATGCTATGCTCTTTTTTTTCTCTTTCTTTCTTTTAAAAATCTTTCCCTGCTTTTGTCCTTCAGATTCCATAACTTCTGCTTATCACTCTTCAGGTTCATTGAGTGATTATATCTTTAATTTTTGAGAATGTTTTAATTTGAAATAATTATAGAATAAAAAGTTGCAAAGGTAATACAGAAAGGCACTATGCATCTTTCATCCTGTTTACCTCAATGGTTACATCTTATACAATTATAGTACAATAGCAAATGACATTGACAGGAAATGACATTAATATGGTGTGTATATGTAGTTCTATATCATTTAATCACATGTATAGATTTGTGTAATGACTACTGCAGTCAAGATACCAAACTATTTCATCACCACAGAAACCTCTCTGGTGCTATTGTTTTATAATTACACCCCTACTTTCACCAACCACTAATCTTTCCATTTCTGTATTTTTTTCATTATGAGAACCATATATATATATATATATATATATATATATATATATATATATATACACATATATATGGAATTATACAGTATGAGTTTTTGGAATTGGATTTTTTTTTCACTCAGTACAATGCCCTTGAGATTCAGTGTAGTTGTTATATGAAGATATAGTTTTTTTCCTTTTTACTGCTGAGTAGAATTCCATAGTCTGCATATATCAGTTTAACTGTTCACCTACTGAGAGACATTTTGGTTGTTTCAATTTTGGGCTATTACAAATAGAGTTATGAACAATCATGTTCAGGTTTTAATGAAGACTTATGTATTCATTTCTCTAGAATAAATGTCAACAGTGATTGCTGGGTTGTATGATAAATGTCTTTAAAGAAAATGCAAAATTATTTACCAGAGTGGCTGTACTACTCTATATTCCCATCAGCAATGTACAAGACTGTTTTTCTGTATCTTCATCAGCATTTGGAATTGTCACCATGCTTTATTCTCTTGTGTTATCTTCTTTTAGCTTTATAGTTTTATACTTTGCTTTTAAATCTATGATTCACTTCGAGTTAATTTTTGTATAAGGTATGAGTTTCAGGTCTAGGCTTATTCTTTTGCTTATGGATATTTAATTACTCCACACCATTGTTGAAAAGAGTGTCCTCTCTCCATCAAAATGCTTTTGCAACTTTGTCAAATACCAGTTGGCCATACTTGTGTGATGCTATTTTGGAGCTCTCCCTTCTGTTCCATTGATCTGTGTGTTTATTCCTCTGCCAATACCACCATCTTGATTACTACAGCTGTGTCTTGAAATCTGTTGGTTGTCTTTGCCTGGTTAATTAGTCACTTTACTCATACTTTATATGCTAAGTAACTTTGAATTATATCCTGGAAATTGTGACTGCAATACTGTGTAGACTGTGGGTTCTCTTATAATCTTATGGAGGATGTTAATTTTTTTTAGCCAGTCTATCAACTCAGTTAAAGTTCTGTCTTGCCATACAACCATCACCCAGTATTAGTCTGAGATTTGGGCCCTGGTTTAAATCATAGTTCAGGTCATAAAGCATTTGCTATACTGTTTTGGGTCCGACCTGCACATGTGCTTTTCAGGGGTTAGTATGAGACTTGAGCAATGGTCAAAATGTTAAGTGTTATGAAGTTTTAGATTTGTCCTGTCCATGCACAGCCCAGGGGTGAGCCTGTTACACCAAATTAGGTAATCCCTTTCCCCAAATCCAGAATTCTTGTTACACTTTCTGACCTGCAAGTTTCCCTTTTTGTGGTTCCTTTGGACAGGAAAACAAGGTTCTGTTGGAGGCTAGCCATCTACATGATCACACATTTCTACAACTGAGCCCCCCCTTGGGGGCATAGCTATAAAACAGAAACTCAGAAAATTTACTCCTTTATGGATTGCTTTTCCAACTGCTGACTTCCTTCCACAATTTTTTGTTTACTTTTCAGAATGCTCAGGTAGTTGCTTATGAATATTCTCAAGAGATTTTAGTTGTAATTCAAAAACAGATAAGCTGTAGTGGACTTTAGTGTCCTGATGGAACCAAAATCTTCCTTTTATCTCTCTGGGAAGGTTGTTAGATACAAATTCAGCGTGTTTAAGATGCAGAGCTTTTCAGAGTTTCTAGGTCTCCTGTGTCAATTGTGATAAGTGGTATTTTTGTTAAGTTGTTCTCTTTAAGGAAACTGTCCATTTAATTGAATTTATTGTCAGTTGTTCATAATCTTTTATTATCCTTTTAATCTTTGTAAAATCTAGTCATGTCCTTGCTTTCATTCCTGATATTGATAATTTATTCTATCAGTGTTATGGGCTGAATTGTGTTCCCCTCAAGTCGAAGGCTTACCCCTCAGTACCTCAAAATTGACTGTATTTGACTGTATTTTGAAGAGGTAATTAAGTTAAAATGAGAGCATTAGAGAGGGCCCTAATCCAATTATGACTGGTGTCCTTATAAGACTAGAACACACAGAGAAACACCAAGGGTACACTGCATGGTGACCATGTGAAGAGAAGGCAAGAAGGTGGTCATCTGCAAGCCAAGGGGAGAGGCCTCAGAGGAAACCAACTCTGCCAGCACCTTGATCTTGGCATGCAGCAAATTCAAGTTTTGCTTTCTGGAACTTTCTGGAAATATTTTTCAAATATTTTGGGTCCTAGGTTGGCTGAATCCACCAACGTGGAACCCACAGATACCGAGGGGGCTGACTGTATTTCTAATTTAATTATTTGGTGGTGTGAGAGCGTATTCTATAGGACATCAATCCTTTGCAATTTACTGAAACTTAATTACGGACCAGCATTTTGTCTTAGAGACTATTCCATGTGCATTTGTTTTGTGTAGTGTTCTATAAGTGTCAATCACCTTATATTAATATGGCCACACTAAATTCCCTATGCTAGGTGTATCTTTTTACTTATAACTTGTTTGGTCTTTATAAAGTGTCTCTCGGAAAAAGCATATGGTTGGATCTTTCTTTCTCCTGCCTTATTCAGAGTTTAGTCCATTACATTTAGTTATTAATATGGTTGGATTTAAATCTACCATCATCCTTTGTTTACCATTTGTTCTTTCTTTGTTCCTTTTCCCTCCTTTTCTACCTTTACTTTTTTTGTGTGTGGGGGAGGGGGGTGACATGAGTATTATATATTATTACATTTTATCTGTTTTACTGGCTTTTAGTTATGCCTCTTGTTCTTTTTCTTTTTTTGTGTGTGGTTGCTCTAGGGTTTATAGTATATGTTTTTTTAAAGATTTTTTTGATGTGGACCATTTTTAAAGTCTTTATTGAATTTGTTACAATATTGCTTGTTTTATGTTTTGGTTTTTTGGTCACAAGGCATGTGGGATCTTAGCTCCCTGACCAGGGATTGAACCCACACCCCCTGCATTGGAAGGCGAAGCCTTAACCACTGGACCGCCAGGGAAGTCCCTATAGTATACATTCTTAATATATCATGATCTTTTGCATTCATATTATATTAATCCACATATAAGAACTTTATAACAGTATAATTTCACATAAACCACTCTCCTTTGTCTGATGTCATATATTTTATTCACATGTTACAAATCCCACAGTATGTTTTCATTCATTTTGTTTTGAACAACCATTTGATTTTTATCTAAGAAAGAAAAAATTTTCCATTTATCCACATACTCTACTCACCATTTCCAGAGGTTTTATTCCTTCCTGTAGATCTGAAATTTCCATCTGGAAATTCTTTGAGCATTTCCATAAACACTTCTGTATTATGGGTTACTGACAGACAAATTATTTTGAATCTGAAAATGTTTAATTTGCCTTCATTTTAGAAGGATATTTTCTTGTGTATTAATCCTAAATTTGACAGGTTTCCCTCCCCCTTCCCCCACCTTAGCACCTCAGAGACGCCATTCCATTTTCTCCTGGCCTTTGTTGTTTCTAATGAAATGTCAGCTGTTATGTTATTTGCTAGTAATGTGACTTTTTTCCCCCCATGGCTGCTTCTGAGAATTAATTTTTATCTTGGATTTTTATTAATTTGACTATTTAAGGGTATGGATGTGGTCTTCTTTTCTTCTTATCCTGCTTGGGGTATGCTGGCTTAAGTTGATATTTTCAGTCAAATTTGGGAAAACTTCAGCCATCTGTTTTCAATTATTTTTTTCTACATCATTCTTCTCCTGTTTGGTTCTCTCTCACAAGTCTTTGTGTCCCTGTAAATTTAGGGGGAAAAAATCTCTATGCCTTATTTTGGATAATTTCTAGACTTGTTTTTAAGCTGTGTTCTGCATTAATCCCATCCAATTAATAGATTTTTGATTTCAGTTATTATATTTAGTTTTAATATTTACATTTGGTTATTTCTTATAGTTTTCATATGTATTTCCTGAAATTCCCTATTTCTTACTCATTCTATCTTTTCCTGTGGATTCTTTAATGTATTTATTATAGTTATTTTAAAGTCCTTGTTTACCAATTCTAACATCTGGGTTATCTTTGGATCTGTTTCCATTTACCATGGGTTTACACTTCCTGTTTCTTTATATTTCTAGGAATTGTGAATGATACATGTTATTTTCTATTTTATGACATATGGAGGCAATGTAACAATATCAATGCCTCATCAAGGCAACTGAAATGAACATTTTAATGAATATCCTTGGAAGGTATTTCTCATTTTTTAAACAATATACTAATTTTCATTGAATTATTTGGATCCTGACCTTTTTTCTCGAAGAACTTGGTTTTACTATATTTGAAATTACATGAAGAAAACAACAACAACAACGTGACAGTTGTGGAAATATATCCACAAAATATTTACTATAGAATAACATCCCTGATCCTTGAAGTTAACAGTCTAGTTACAGGGAGTGTAGTCTATTACAGTTTTCCTATGGGTTTCCTATGGGCAGATTTACAGAGTCCAAGAAAATATACCTTAGGCAAAGACAGAGAAGACAAAACAGTAACCTTGATTTTAGGGGTGAATCCCAACATTACATTTTGAAAAACCAAACCAAAACTGCGGAAAACGAGCAAACATCAGAGTCTGAACAGATAAGCCATGCCCTTGGAAATCCGATGTAGCTGTGGAAACAGACAGCAGTAACAGAAGGATGACTAGGTAAAAATCCAAGTTTACCAGCTAAATACCAGCTAAATACCAGCTAAATGTAAGGGTAGAAACAAATAGGCATTAAAAACTTGAAGTAGGGCTTCCCTGGTGGCGCAGTGGTTGAGAGTCCGCCTGCCGATGCTGCCGATGCAGGGGATGAGGGTTCGTGCCCCGGTCCGGGAAGATCCCACATGCCGCGGAGCGGCTGGGCCTGTGAGCCGTGGCCGCTGAGCCTGCGCGTCCGGAGCCTGTGCTCCACAATGGGAGAGGCCACAACAGTGAGAGGCCCACGTACCGCAAAAAAAAAAAAAAACAAAAAAAAACCTTGAAGTAAATAGAAGTGTCCCAGAATCTGGAGAGTATGTGTGGGTCCAGTGACAGGAGAGGGAGATATAGCTAGCATCTAAGACAAGGAGCTGTCTTCTCTCTGCCCTGGTTTTAGGTTGTCTCACACTTTGAGGGCAGGCTGTTAGGACTCACTGAACTCTGAAGCTAAATTCTGTATTTGCTAATAATTGTAGTATGAAAGTGGCTTCCAGAGTTACACCAATTTCGCTAGCACCAAAGAAAACACCTGGTCTTAGCACCACTCACTGTGAGCCTCACACATATTAAAATTACACAAATACTTCTGTACTATACTACTTATTTCTAGAATATGTATCAAAGAGGTGGTTTGCCATGTGTTTCAAAAAGCAGACTTTGAACAAGCTAAGCAATTTAATTTTCCTTCTGGGTCTATCATTGAGGGTTTAAAAATCTTGTTAATGGATCGTGTACAAGTAATTCCGGTTGGGCTATTTTATTTTTACACAATCATAATTGGTGTCATTATATAGTTCATCTTCTGTGTGCCATTTTTAAGAAAAGTGGGAAGATCCAGGATGTTCCCAGTCTACCTAGTTGTTTAAAGGGAATTTTGAGGGATCTGTCCAAGAAAATATTTTCTTTATAGCTTAAACCACCCACGAAAGAAAAAAACCACAGAAAATCTCTCCTTTCCAATCAAACTTGACTATCTTCTCTTTCCTTAACATTTGGCTCCTTTTGTTTTCAAAATTAATTTACCCTGTTGGGAAACTGAGTCTTACCCTTGGCCATCAACAAGACTCTTTTTTTGCCTCAAAAGTGAGGTTGTTTTTTTTTTCTCCCACTCCCCACATTACTTCTTGTTTAATTTAATTTTTATTTCTTATCGGAGTAAAATTGAAAAAGTGAGGTCTTTTTAAAATGGGAATTCAAGTCTGAAAACTATGGACTGTTTCACTTCCCAAATTAGTAATTTGTACACCAGTCTTTGTATATTCCAACCAAATACTATATAGTATTTTTACTATTTCAATGTGCTTGAGGGTGATTTAGGGACTTCTATTTTGGGACAGCAGTAACAACTCATCCAGGCTTATTAATACTATATAAATTGTGGGCTCCCATGGGGATGGGGTCTCAAGGCAGTGTTTGTTTAAACATAGTACCACTACACAGGTTGCTTGGAAGCAATCAGTAGGTAAACTCTCATTAGTATTTAATAACTCTGAGACCCTTCTCAGAAGATGCATGAAGACAAACTTGGTGACTACATTGTTGGTCAATGCAGAGGCAAAAAGGATCTAGATCTTTTTTTTTTTTTTTTCTTGTGGTACACGGGCCTCTCACTGTTGCGGCCTCTCCCTGTTGCGGCCTCTGCCGTTGCGGAGCACAGGCTCCGGACGCGCAGGCTCAGCGGCCATGGCTCATGGGCCCAGCCACTCCGCCGCATGTGGGATCTTCCCGGACCAGGGAACGAACCCGTGTCCCCTGCATGGGCAGGCGGACTCTCAACCACTGCGCCACCAGAGAAGCCCTAGATCTAACTTTTGATAGTTGTTAATTCTCCTGGAAAACTTTGGACTCAAGAAAAATGGACAATCTTAAGGGAAAGTAGACTTCAGAATGTTGTATATGTGATACTAGATAAGGAGGCTATTAGCCTAGTCACAGAATGGTTACTTTGCCATGGAAACCAGACAAAAACTGGGTTGAAAGACAGATTTCTTTGCAATAAAAATGTCTTTAGAAAATATAAATGAAATGTTGCTATTTTTTACATTTAATCTTGAATATTGTAAATTCCATAAATAATACTGAATTTATTATTCTTAATAATACTGAATTTAGAATGTTACTGTATTTTAAACATATCTATTTTTAATGCACATTCATAAGGTAAATTTACTTTGAAAGCTTTAAAAATACTCAGTAATACATCAGGGATAAAACAAAATCACAGTAATACAGTGATGCTTCAGATATTGAGGCAAATCCTTCATTTAATAATTATCACATTTGGAACACATACTATACCCAACACCATCTTAGCATCTATGAACAAGACTCTTCCATCAGATTAATTCAGTCTAATGGGGGATGAGATATGCATAGCCCAAGGTGACAACTGATGTGTCAGGAAGAGCAAGCCAGTGTATGTTGGGATTGGTCCTGAAGAATGTGTGTAGGAGTTTGCCTGGTAGGAGATAATGAAGACCATTGAACAGAATAGTATGTGGGAAAGCCCAGAGTTGTCAAATTGTATATGTTTGAGGGAAGGTGAGGAGTTGGATAAGGGCTAGTTCTCAATCTTTTCCCTCAAGCACCAGTTGAACAGGCAATCTGGGTGGAATAATTGTTACCCTATTCTTTGTTCTCTTGCTGAAGAAAGCTTATTGGAACTTGAGTGTGAATGATATTGAATAACGATAATTAGTCTCATGTGTAAAGAGAGAACAGTCATTCCCACACTTGGGTGTACTTCTTTGTTAGTAATAATACCTGCTGCATTCTTCATAATGATCAGGACACAATTTATACCTCACAATTATTCTAAAAGGTAGGGTAATACTCAGTGCCAGGAGTGGATGGCTTAGGTAGATGGGGAGTTTGGCTTCCTCACAAATAACTATTAATAGCCCTCTACCACAAGTAAACTGTACATTCCAAGAAAAGCCATGTGCTTGCTGAGCAAACATGCAGTTTTAAGAGTCTCACACTTCCTTCTACTTGGACTGTTCACCCCAAGCCCTCCTAAGATGGAAATTCTGGAGCTGCTCTAGTTTGCAAATTGGGAGTCAGAGAGGTAACAAGACTTACAGAAAAGTGGTAGGCCCAGAACTCAGGTGGTTAAAGTCCTAAGCCTATGTTCTAAACCACTCTTTTATTCATGGAGGGTTTGGAGGAGGACTTTAAGCTAAAGAGAGGAAAAGAATCTGACTTTTACTAATTATATCCCAACAATAAAAGTCATAACCTGTGGAGTTTGGATTTTACTTTACTCAAATGATTTTAGATACTGATAAATAAAGTTGGGGGGAAAAGACAACATAATCCATGATTGCTGAAGGCAGAGAAAAGGGTTTTAAGTGTAAAATGTTTAGTTATGCTCATAAATAGCTTTAAAAAACAAATCTGTTAGTATGTAACTGGATTCTAGTATCCGTGATGAAATTTTAATTTTCAAGCTTACCATCACATTAAGACTTCTGCTCCAAGTCTTTTACAGGAGCTAGGAGAATATCTTTAAAAAAAAATGAAAAAACAAATATTAATTTGATCCATCCTACTGGTTATTCTTCTGCTAAAAATATATACTTAACAATAACTTTAAAAGCTGAATTTGAGCCTTCAATTGAAGAAGTCTTTCATCAGCAATGATAGAGCACTCTAGTTGTCCATAATAGGAAATATGCCTTATTTGGCAAAACCTCGAAGTTCATACCTCTATATCCATTAACTCTTAATCCTCACAAGAAACTGATATTTTATGGTTGAGAAAACTAAAATTCAGAAGCCAATGACTTTAAGAGCTAGCTGTGGTGAAACGGTTTTAAATACAGAATTTTTCCTACCCTATCTCACTGTCTCCCAACAAACATCTTACCCAAGTATTCGTGATTATTGATGTTTACTGTTTGAATTTGCAATGTTACAACTCACACTATAGATACATGGCACAAGATTGAAATTGTTTTATAAATTGAGTTTTATCTTACTAAAGTCACTCAATATGTGTCCTACAGGAATAAAAAAATGTACTATCAATAATTTCTCCATATTTAGTTTATTTTTTGGTTTTCTTAAGTGAGGGCAATTCTAAAATAATTCATATATGCTTGGAGGTTGCTCTGTCTTAAGTGGTCTTCAGGACACTGATAATTCATTGCAGGAGTTAGGGAGCTCAGGGGATGAACAATGATCTGGACGTCTTGAACTTCTTTGGGAAATGACTTAAAAGGTCATGATGTGATTAATTCTGACGAACTCAAGAGAATTTTAAAATTGCCCACTTCATATAATCAAAAGATTGTTTTCAGTATAGAGAAAATGAAATACTGTCACTACTTATAGGGAGAACTCAAGGTCAGAAGAAAAGCAGGCCAGATGAAAGAGTGAAGGCACACATGTAAGGCCAGACTAAGAAGAACACTTTAATATATGAGTCTAAACTATTCAAAACCTAGCATACCTAAGAATCAATGAACAGAGGAGGAATAAGGAGTTACAATGACTGTTAATCTACAATATTCTTTCATAAAGTTTAAAAGAAAAACAAATAAGTGTTAATGAGAAACCTCGGTTTGAGATATTACAGAGTTTAAGAATCCTGAAAGGTTTTAAGAATTAAAAAGCAAGGTGATACTTAAGGTTTAAAACAGTTTGGGAAATGTAAAGAATTTGTCATTACTGAGAAAAACGTAAGAATACACATTATGGGAAAAGACTGTTGGGATGTTTCCGTATTTATTGTTTTACTTGTATGTATGTAGATTTAACTCCTAGCAATGGATTTGAAGGTCACAGCAAATAAAACTATTTTTTTGTTTCATCAAACTATATAGAACAAACTACAAGTTCCTGATATGAGGGAAAACTTTGAGCAAAATGAGCACCAACTTCAACCATGATTTTCTACAGTAGAACATAGTTAATTACCAAAACAATTCAAACATTTAAAATATTTGATTTTGTGCATACTGAAAATGTGCAGTCTTATTTTTACAGCATTTCCATTTAAAAGAACAATTTCCAAAGAGCTGTATTTTTAGCTGCTTTGTATAATATTTAATAGGCATTTCTAGAAAAAAAATGACATCAAAACCCATTTGACTGATTTTTCTCTCTGTCCTTTGAGACTCTAGTCCACAATATTATGTCAACTCTTGATTTTCCCTGGTTTATCCACTTTCTGGATTCTCTTAATAACCCAGAGTCTCTTCCCTTTCACTATCCTGGCAATTTCCAGGCTTCCAAAGATAGAGCTGGTTATAATTAGACCATGGTATGATGTAGTGTGAGTATGTTTCCCAATGCATATATTTGCCAAAAATAATTTTTGTACTGTCTGTTTTATATTATCCATTTAAAAATTCTTTACCCCATCATTAGTGCAAATAAGGCTTGATCAATATTTGAATTTTTACTATGTACATTTTACATGTATATTTTATCTTCCTGATTCTGATATTTAAAAACCTATTCTATGCTGATTAAAAATTTGAATATACCTAATCCAGTTTTAAATGAAAGTGTTATCTGAGCTATTCTGAAATTCTTTTGCTTTAATATATGGTAAATATGAATTAAACACATGAAAAAATATATAGAATTGAAATACCCCCCAACCTAGAATAATGCTTATAAGATAAATTAAACATGTTTCTCATTAAAAAACTCTGATAATGAAACAATAGACTATATAGCTCTACAACTTAATATATGTCAGCAAGAATATAAATACACTCTCCTTCCCCCTTTCTCTATCCTCTGGCACTTAAAAAAAAGTATCTGTGAGTTATCAACATAGTTACCTTTTCAAGAGAAGCTGTTTCAAATAAAAATTTAAAAAATTACTTTATTGTAGAGCAAAAAATATGACCAAAGATTTCCACTATTCTTCTTTGGCTTCAGAAATAAAATTTATTTTCCTTTCCTTCTCACTCCTCTGAGATTTTAAAGACTTTTGGTTCCTTCCCCTGTATACAAGAATTCTCCACATTTCTACCTTAAAAACTAAACTGGAGAGAATGTGCTCATCTATACTGCACAAGCAAAGATCAGAAGCATAGCTACAAGTAGGGAGGATGGGAAGCAGGCAGTAATGAAATGTATTGTCTGTAAAGTACTTAAAGATAATAAAACAGACTAAAAGTTGGCTTACGTTTTGTTATCACCATGTACCAGTGATAGTGTCAGAGACAGTACATTCTTCTCTGGGGTGAAAGGCTCCTACTGGCATGCTCCCCACCCCCGCAAACCACGCCCCACCCCCCAACTCCCTTTTATAAGCCACTGAAGGAGACTTTACTCATTTTATCTCATAGTCTCCTGGCTTATTTCTCATAAGATGTCCTCACCTCAATGAAATTAGTTGATGAACAAGCACTGTCTTTATACTGTATCAATGGCTTTGACACTTAACTAATTTTCTTCATACCCAAACCACTGTTTTGTGTAGCTTTATATCTAGCTGCCAGAAAAGCAAGGATAAATATAGGACTACTAAAGGAATACAGATTATAAGAGAAAGCAGGATACTTAAATAAAACATTAGGCTGCAGCTTTTTCATATAGATTAATTAAAACTAAATCATAGGTGAAGAAAAAAAGTCCTGAAAATCAGGGTTGCATTTGGGGAAATGTAAAGAAGGGCACAGTTGAGTTAGATGAACAAGGAAAAAAATGCCACATTTAAAATTTAATTAAAATTGTAATAAATGTATGTAAGTTGAATGAAGTTAGTTTTAAAAGGGAATGGTTAGTCAATGTTCCAGCTGGTATTTCTCTTATTCAGTACTCAAATATTCACCTGAAGTTACTTTTGGGAGCAAAGTTATTAGACTTCAAGATGACTTTGTATTCAGACTGAAAAAGTCAGTAATGAGTATACCACATAGCTTACAAAGCACCTTCCCATAAAATGCATTATCTTGTTTGAGCTCCAAACAATCCTGTGAGTCAGACACTATAACTAGTGGGAAGTAGCACATGTACCTGAGGATAGAATATTGGCTACCACATAGCAATTGCGTGAACTTGGGAATATTGGCTGCTTTGTACCTTGGTTTCTCCGTATGAGAAATGGGGATGATGAATGTTCCTACCTTGTAGCTATTGTGGAATTATATGAGGTAATACATGTAACACTTTAATATATAGTACCTGGTCCATGGAAGTGCTCAATAAATGCTCCTATTATTATTATTATTTTACAGGCGAAGAAACAGACCAGGAGAGATTAAATTCAAAGTCATGTGATTACTAAGTAGCAAAGCTAGAAGCAGAATTCTAGACTGGATATATTCCTACTACCCTGTACTACCTATGAATATTTACTTTTAATTAGAGTATGGATTAGCCTTTGTACTATTTTTACAGTTTTTTTTTTTTTTTGCAGCTGAAAATGCCATTTGAGTTTGACAAATTCAATGGTATTATTAACATCATTTTCTTTTCCTTCAGTGGGAATATAAGTTAATCACAGGAAAAAGGAATGGTCTCTATGGACAACTAGGGTAGAGACTACAATCTAGAGCTAGAAAAAATTTTGTCTTTTCTTTAAACCTCAGAAAAATGGAAATAAAGTTTGCTAGTTGGCAGGTAGCAGACAGACTGCAAACTCTGTGAGCACAGGGATATTTGTTTACTGCTAGATCTCAAGATTCTAGATTAGTAGGTATACAAACAAACATTTGCTCAATGACTAAATATTTAAACTGAAAAAGTCAACTTTAAAACATGTCCTTAACAGTAGGATTTACTTAGCTATGACATGCTTTCCTTTCTATTTTTAACTGTATAACTAAAAAGTCTATGGTGACCTACCATAAAATAGAGGATTTTTATTAAAAGATTCAGAGTAAGAAATAAAAGACTAAATAAGGCCTTGAATAGCTTTATTGAAATCTGTATAAATAAACATGCACATTTCAAATGTAAACTCAAGTGAACTCAAGTGCAGACAAAATTTTAACCTCTGTCATGCAGGAGGTTAGTTTACATTAAAAAAAAAAAAAGAAAGAAAAAAAGAAAAGAAAAGAAGAGAAAAAAGGAAAAACCCAAAGCAGCTTTAAAAATACCAGGATGAAAAACCAGCTTTAATATCACGGTATAAAGTAAAGCCATGATCAACATACCTCATTTATCCTGGTCAAATGCATTTCTCTTTCACTTTTAAATGCTAACATAAATAAATAATTTACCAAAATGTGCACTCACAGAGTGAACTTTTATTTACAATACACAATTTATAATCTATTGTATTTGATTAGTTCAAGTGAAGAACATTATACTTTTTGCTTTAATAACAGTGGGACACAAAGCAATTTCTCAGGTAGTCGATATGTGAAATGTGTCCCAGCATTTATTTTCTATTAAAGGCAGTATTGTATGCCAACTGACAGTACATTCTTTCAACTAGATCAAAGGGAAAAAGCAGCAAATGAAAAATGTTTCAAATGTTCACACATATTTTTGGCATCCTGGATCCTTGAATGTGGTGAACTAAAATAAAATTCAAGGTTTGTATACTTTATATACTGTACAGGTTCTGACTCTGGAACATGCAAATGCCAATTCTCTTGTAACAAGTTACCTTCTGAGAAAAGCTGTAAGGCTATGGTGAATTCCATCAGGAACACACAAAGAAAGTTAACAGACCTACCTGTAAAGCCAATTGTCCATTAGTGATTTAAAGGCCAGTATATGAAAAAAAAATTCTCATCTAAGCTTGATGTAATTATTACTATGGATACAGAATACTATTAAGTTTGTCCTTATATTACAATACTTGGGAGAGCTGAAAGTTGCCAAATTACCAAAAAATGGGGTAGAGAAAAACAGACAGCCAAAATTTTAATTTTGGACCAACACCAGATTAAAGATATGCATTTTAAAGTAAGTCAAAAAGAATTTGAATATCTAGGGAATAGATCCCAATAGCAGTAAAAAATACTTACATTTAACTGAAAAGTGACTTTCGATGAAGTGTGAAATCTAGAACCTGTTTCCACAGTAGTAATAAGATGAACATAACATTCTGGATTTTTTATGATACTATAAAAGGAAATAACTTTTTCAAGATTATTTCTTGTATCATGATTTGGTTTTATAACAGGCCCACATTGACTACCAGGCAAAGATTTGAAAATTTGGTTTTCCAAGAATACTACTGCAGTATTTATGCCACATGGATACCGCAGCTAAATATCATAGTAGTATATGTGGCAGCTTAATGCACATGAATTAGATTATCCAAAAACTAAGTTCAGCCATAGTTTTCTTGCAGTATTATTTGAGCAAAATAAATGACCAACATCCACAAATTTAACGTTTGTCATCAATTAACTCACATCCAAAAAATTAAAGAAAACATAATTCATCAAAACAGCAGCAAACTTAAAAGGGATTTATTTGTGATTTCCTATATATATTTAGCTTGTAAATACAAGACTGTAAATGTATTAAGAGACAATTTCTGTTAAAGTTTTCATTGTGTTTCACTTCAAGTACTGCACAAGTTAAAATCTGATAAAGGATTTACATTCAGTTATCTGAAACTCCCCATCTCAGACTTTTGTTTAATGTGGTGGGTAACTTCATCATTTTGATACCACCAGCAGGAAAGTCTCTCTTTTATGGCTTCTAGGACTTTCATTAGTTAGTGTGCATACAGTTTTCATTTTCTATATCATTGTCATTATCATTGCTATCTTCATCACTTTCTAATGGGATGCCTGTGGCAGCTGAAGCACCTTTAGTTTCTCGGTCAAGAGGAAAAAAGCCAGTTCCACTGAAAGTGTCTTGCCTCTGGTAGAAGAGTACATATGCTGCTTTGGACTGTTAAAACAAACAAAAAAAGAATGTTAAAATGGTTATGATTCTTAAAGGTTATGTTAAATACAGTATGAATTTTGAGCTGGTAACCAATTTTGGTGACAGGACATAAATCAAGAAAACCACACATGGTCAAATGGGGGTTACTAAAACTGAGTAAATATAAGATGACTTCTATATATATAAAGGAAAAATGGTCACTGGATTTAACATTTTTATTCTCTTCTAAGTTAGCTGGATAGATAAATAAATCCAACTGTATCACAGATTAACCTAGTTACTCTAAAATGAAATAGAATTCTATGCTTTCTTCCCTCCTGTCTCTAAGGAAAAGGTAAGCTTCTTTCTAATAGTAATAACTTCATTCTGTATTTGCTCTAGATTCTAACTTTTCTTACCATCTTAAGGATATTGCTCCATCAATCATCACTGTGTATCTTTAAAGAGTCCTTATCTACTGGACTTTTGGGCATAAAAAATACTTAAGTCTTTTCCCATCATAAATCCCTCTCCATTCTACCACTTCTTCTAGCTGCCATATACCTCTTCCTCTTCCTCATCCTCACAGCCAGGCTGGAGACAGAAAATCTAATATTCATCATTCACTCTCACGTACACTCCTCAATTCAATGTGACTGCCGCAACCATTCTAATGAAATGGCTTTCACTAGGCTCAAAAACCTCCTATTAACAAATTAAATGGATGCCTTTTTAAGCCAGTCTTTCTGTAGCATTTAATGCTTTACTACTCTTCTTACCTGCATTAAAGCATTTTTGGCTTCTGTTACACCACTTTTCCTTAGATCTTCCATCTCTACAGTTTCTTCTACTTTTCTGTGGCTCTTTAAATCCTGACCTTCAAAAAAAATCATGTTCTGTCCTCAGCCTACTGCTCTTTCTCAATCTGTATCTTCCCATAGGTGACTCATTCGAACCTATGGTTTTAACTGCTACCTAAGACAGACAATTCAGATTTATAACTGAAGCCAGTTCTCACCCTTGAGTTAACTCACCCTAGTCCTATTAGTCCAATTTCCTAATGGAAATTTCCACATAGCTATTATACATGTATCTCAAACTTCACAGCAAATTTTCTTCCTATGTTTACTACCTTAGTGAATGTTGAAGAGTCATCTTCAACTTCTCTCTCTCTACCTCTTTATATCTAATCTTAATCAAGTTCTATTATTTCTATCCATTAAGTAGCTCACAAATCCATTCTCCCCTTGTCTATATACTTACTACCACTACTTTAAATTTAGAAGCTCTTGTTGGTTAACTTACATGACAGCCTCCTTTCCTCTGGAGACAATAATGACCTTTCTGCTTCTGTACTCAGTGCCCTCCAACCTGTCTTCTAAAGTGTTCATAAGACATGTTAAGATGCAAATTTAATAATGTTCTTCTATTACTTAACAACCATCCAATACTTCTTACAAACTTTAAGAAAAGGTCTAGGGCTTCCCTGGTGGCTCAATGGTTGAGGTCCGCCTGCCGATACAGGGGACACTGGTTCGTTCCCTGGTCCGGGAAGATCCCACATGGTGTGGAGCGGCTGGGCCCATGAGCCATGGCCGCTGAGCCTGCGCGTCCGGAGCCTGTGCTCCGCAACGGGAGAGGTCGCAACAGTGAGAGGCCCGCGTATCGCAAAAAAAAAAAAGGTCTAAACAACGAAAAATGTCATCTTTCTTGATCTGAGTGCTAGGTTTAGCCCCAGCCTAATTTCTGCTCCATATCCCCAACAAGAGTCTTTCCCTTCAGTAACACCAAATTATTTGCTGTTCCCCTAAATGCTATATTCTGTCATGCCTCCTTGCTTTTGTAGGTACTGTTCTTTTTGCCTGGAATACCTTTGCATCTTTTGTCTAATTTACCACTATTTGTATCCGCAACTCAGGTCAAACACCACTTTCTCTGTGCAAACTTCCCTGCACTGGCCCTGTCTCCTTAAACCCCGAATCAGTTGAGACAGATGCCTCCAACCTATACAGCCAAGATATTTAATAGTAATTATCATATACAATTGTCAATTCACTTCTCATCACCTTTAGATTGTAAGCCTCTTGAAATCACAGATAGCTGTCTTTTAACCTTGTTTAGAATGAAGTGCTATATATAGAAGGTACTCAAGTACCTGTTGACTAAATGAAGAATTGTCATTGTTAAAATGTAAGGTAACATCAAATTCACTTATTGTATATAAACGAGATATATTATTTATTTGAAAGCAAGATTAGGGCAGTGTTGTCAAATAGACTTTGAAGGACAATGTAGGTAACTTCAGGATGTTTTGGTTGGTAGATTAAAAAGGAGAACAGAATTGAAAAGTGAGGGATATGATATGAAATTAGAAGTCTAAATATAAACTAAAAATGTAGTTAACTTAGGCGTATACACATTTTAAAAAATATTAAAATATTAAGAGTTCAAAAGTCTTCTTGTTCTTTGTTACAGCTGTAGGGAGATAAGCAACGGTACATAACTTAATATATAAATATATAAATTATATACACATATATAGATAAAAATATGAAACATCTACAGAGAAACAATTCAAAATAATTTCATATCTGTTCATCCAATGACCAATTAAAACTATGTCAGTAATTGGGCTCAGAAGTTTATTAACTTATTAAATCGAACAATTTTAGTTGAAGACTTTTAAAGCATTATAAACTAAAAAAGTAAAAAACTAGTCTCTGCTCTCAAGGAATATATAATTTGAATCAGGAAATAAAGTAAAGCAGTCAATGCTCCCCAACATCACCAGAAAACCTATGTATAGGAAATGTCATCACATGAGCAAATACCTTAATTCTCATAATTTGTAATACTGTCATCAATAAGTAAAATATACAGAAAGGCAAAATTTATAGAATAATAAATTCTTATCAAGCAATTATTAGTTTTCTTCTTAGAACATACTAGTCATGTGTTCATCAATCAATATCTGATAATAAAAATGTGCTCTGATGGGAAACAAAACAAATGCCAATATTTTGGCTCCAGCTGTGGCTGATAAACTGATGCAAGTGTGACTAGATGTAACTTCCTAATTTTTCTACTATTCAGAAAACATCAAAGTAACAAATGCACAGCATTAATTTTTTAAAAATCTGTAATTTGTTTTATATAACTATATCATTTTGAGTTTGAATATGTAATTGTCATAAAGGGTAAGACTTTAAAAATCTGAGGTATGGTAAGGCCCTTAAAGAATTTTTTTTTTCTACTTTAGCATTCTGACTTTAGGCAGTCAATGTCTAGAATGTCTGAGCCTATTTTTCAGGGGAAAATGTGATATTTTCATTAGAAAACTCCAGTTTTCATGTTGAAAACCAGAAAAATTTTCATGTTTCAACTTATGCTTCTGTTAGTGGGCAAATTTAGTAGACAGATTTCCACTTAGAGGACAATTTTACGTTTCTTTAAAGCAGAGCAAGTCTCTCACCTATTAGAATTGCTAGAATATAGACTATAGTGTTCCATGGGCCCCTTTTAAAACAGTAGGTTCCTTGATTTTCAGGAATAAAAGATACACTTACCACAATCTGGTCTTCAGATGCAGTTGAGACACTACTGTCATCAAAGTAGTACCATTTTCCATCATCTTTATTTTTTGCGAAAGCAGTATCTAATGAAAAAATATAATTGCTTCTGTGACTTAAATGAGCTGTGGTTTCCTGGGAGGGAACCCTCAAAACTTTAAAACCATCTAATATAGGGAATACCTATTAAAATTACATGATAATCATCTATATAAGTCCTGTCTATCATGTATTTAACTGATTCCAATGATTAAAGGTTTTTAGAATAATTTCCTACAAACTAGAAGCCTACAGTACTTTCATATAAGTTGAAATATGTGACTTTTTTCATCCCAGGGATAAACAGGACAGATTTATTATTTTTTAATTCACAGAATAACAATACTAATGACAATAACTGGTGATTAACTTTTATGTAGTGCTTCTGGTGTATCAGGCACAGTGCTATGCACTTTACATGTATTATCTTGTAAAGAAGGTACTATCATTACTATTCTTCTGATTTTAGAGATGGGGAAAGGGAGGCATCAAGAGAAGTTTAATTTGTCCAACAGTATAGCGGTTAGGTAGCAGAGTTAGGATTTAAACTCAGGCCTGTTTCTGATTCCAAAGTTTGAATTTTCAACCAAAATTTAACTTTTCTATGACTAATATTTTTCCAACAGTATTATCTCATTGATTTGTAGAGGTTTTTACAACAGAATCTTTTCCAGTCTTTAACAAAAGTACAGAGCAAAGGAAAGGTAAAAAACGATCAATTGATGTGCACAAATTTTAAAGATCTGCTTTATCTTTAAGTTAAAAAAAAAATGCCCAATGCTCCCATCCATACTTTGTATAAACTATCCAGTAACTGAGGAAACAAAGTTGCAAAATGTACTCAAAACAATTATTTGCTGTCATAGTTTCTAAAAAGTGACTTTATAGGTTTTGTCTTCTAAATAATTCTACCCCTCTTAAACAAAATTATTGTTCTTCTGGGTGGAGCCCATTATGGGTTATAAATTTGTCAATCTGAAATCAAGACCACCACACTCCCAAATTTAACGAAACATATTTTCAGACCAGTAAGTCTGAAAATAAAAAGATAAGATTTAACAATAATATAGATTATAAGAGACAAATCTAACAAGAAGGCACACAGTTTGCAAACGAAATCATGATATCAAAAGAAAGCTAAATTAATATTTGTAATTCTGAGAAAAAGACAAAAGGAAAAATGAATGTCAAATTCTGGTAAAAGGAACAATAGAGAAAGAAGAGCTACCCATTTTAAACATAAATGAAACTAATAATGCAAAAGAATTAATAAAACTGTTAGAAGAAACAGATAAATCAACACTTCAGTAGGAGTCTGACAAATTCCTCTCAGAAAAAGAATGAACATCAAAAATAACCAGAGATAGTAACGATTTGAATACAACTGATCAGATTAACTGTAACGGAAATATAGAACTCTATGTTTAAATGGGGAATACGTATGCTTTTCAAGTACACAAACATTTAAGGAACAGACCATATATTAAGCCCCATGGAAGGCTTAATAAACTCCTAGGACTAATATAATATAGATAATGCCCCTAAATGCTATGAAATAAAATTAAAATTAAGAAACAAAGGAGAGCTTTATAAAACCATATATTTGAAAAAGCATATGATGAGATAATCTTGGGATAATCAGAAAATTATAAAGGAAACTAAAGACATATATAGAATTGAAAGACAATGAATACTACATTTCAATATTTATGGAATAGTGGTAAAGGAATATTTAAAGGGACATTTACAGCTTTAATTATAGCCTTCAATAGAGGGGAACAAAAGGAAAACAAAAAGTTAATAAGCATTCAACACAAGAAGCTGGAAAAAGAGAAACAGAGCAAACCCAAATTAACAAGAAGAAAAATATACCAAAGGGAAGAGAAGAAATCAATGAGACAGAATACATACATGTATAACAATGAGAAAAATGTAATAAAATAGAAAGCTAATTCTTTGACAAGACAGAAAAGAAAAAGGGACAAAAATACAGCACAAGAGTATTACAAACAACTACTCTCAAATATATTGGAAAACATACATTTTTAGAAAAATGGAGAATGCCAGAATGTACACATTTTAGAAAAAGAAAACTGAATATACTTCAATAAGCATGATATAAACAGAAAAATTTATGACTGTAAAGCCCAGATAGTTTTATACGTGAATTCTACTAGACTTCCATGAATAGTTAATTCCTATATTATACTAGTTGCCCCAGGAAATAGAAAAAGAGTAAAGTATCCCAGCCTGTTTCATTAGGCTAGACTGTAATCTTGATTCCAAAGTAAGAACAATATAAAAAAATTGCAGTATCATTTCATTTATGAATTAAATTTTAACAATCCTAAATAAAATCAGCTAACCAAATCCAACTGGGTATATTAAAAAATACTTCAAGACTAGGATTTATCCCAGAATGCAATGCTGGTTCAACAGACAGAAAAACCTATCAGTTGGAGAGCACAGACTGGTATAACCGTCCTGGAGAGCCATCTCACAGTACTTTACTCTATAACCCAGCAATCTTACATCTGGGTATGTAGCTCAATCAAATTCTCACGTAGGAGACCATAATGATGTTTATTGCTCTTGTGGTGGTAGAAAGTTAAAGACAATTTGGATGTCCACCATGAAGCGAATAGAGAAATAAAATATGGTTAGATATATAAATCATGTGTGGTTAGAAGCAATGAATTAAATTGACACAAAGTAATATGGAGAAGTCTTAAGTGTCAAGAGAGAAAAGTAAGATCCACAGCAGAGTAACAATCATGTAAATTAACAATGCTGCACGATTCATGAGAGCTCATACATCAAACAAGTTAGAAACGGAAGGGGAAGGAGAATGGGGAAGGACAGGAGCTCTGAATGGACCAGTGATTTCCTGTGCTTTGAACTATGGAGCATGATTAACTCAATCCTCTACTCTTGATGTTAAAAAAAAAAAAGGTTCAAAAACTGATTCATTCATTAATCAATATCTATTGAATGACTGCTGTATGTAAGACACATCTCACAATTTCCCTTTAAGAAGTAATAAATAGCTTAAGGAAAAAAGTCTGGAGTTATCAAACACCATGATTTTAGTAAAAAGGTAAACTATCAACTTACAGTGTCCTCCTCCCATCCCTCCATAGTGGTTGGAAACAGCAATCAAATTATAGCGGCAAGGACCTGCATTTGGATTAATTAGGAATTCCGACATATCCAAATCACTGTTTAAAAAAGAGATCAAGTTAGTTTTATGTTTTCCCTAAATGTAATGAATTCTACTCTCCTTTGTCAGTGTTGTTTGACTCTCATTTAAATGTATTCCCATCTATCTATCTATCTATCTTACTAAAGAAATTACTAAGAGCCAAATAACTTTATAAAACAAATTATATAAATACCCTTGAGATTTGAATGTTTTGGCAAAAATTTTCTTAGAGATTGAGAATTTAAAAATTCTCCAATGATTGTTGTTATTCAGATTAATGTTTTCATGCTAATACATTTCTCTCTTAGTATATGAGGAGATACAGACATCACCATTTACCATGTGGATTCTTTTATTTTTTAAAGTCATTTTCAGAAATGATTTATTTAAGGAAGAATAAAGGGACAGTGAAAAACAACTTTTTAAGAAATTTTATCATAATTTAAATATAAGTATATACTTAAATATAATCCCAATATCTATTCTATATTTTTCAGGTTTTGATGACCTCTGTAACCTAAATGGGTAACATTCTCTGAAATATAACCAACTGTTTATATAATCTAGCATGCATGAAACTGGAATATGACCATTTTATAGCTTATCATTATTTCTGGTTATTCTTCTTGTATTTACATAATTAAAAAGCAATTATGATTCTAAATTTCAAATACATCTCTAAAAGGTTCTAGCTTATCATTACTTTTGTTTCACCTTGTACTCACATTTTCAAAATGCTGTATTCTTGAAAACTTTGATGGCTCAAAATTTTGTTTTGTTAAAGAGAAAATTAGCATTTTTTGTTCTATAATTGCAAAACGTTTTCAATTTTAAATTTATAAATGCCAATTAGAATAAGCAATCCAAAGAATGTTTTCAATATTACATCACCTATTTCCTTCTAATCACCTCTGCATGCACACACACCTGCCTTCAGTATTTGTTTACTTACTAACTGTAATAAGTAAATTTGGTGCACAAATATCATGAAATATGAAAGAATACTACCAATTTTTTTTTAGCGAAATGGGAGAGTAGAATGTTCTTGTCACAAGATAGTGTATGATAAAGTCCTGGACTCCATGAATGAAGATACACTATTCCCTTTTTGTCCTTCTGAATTCTCAATTATGTTTAGTGAAAGCTTAAAAGAAAAACAAAAAAGGCTACCAAGATGCTGTCTCCAGACTTCTTTACACATATTTACAAATAGGATGTCATACTCTGGACGCTGCAATAAGAAAACTGAAGGATGACAACAGGGATGACTTATTACACTACTGCATCATCCTCCTTCTAAGCAATTCCGTTATGCTGTTTTCACATTAGTCTTTTTAAAAAAGCATTTAGAAATAATTGAGGATTAATGATGAAATAAGTCCTGGGAAAAAGAAAATCACTAAGATCCCATGAAGTATCTTAGATTTATAAACAGGGCCAGTGAACTCATAAGATTATGTAACATAGAGTCTTACTCTTGTTTTTTCAAAAAATATATTTTCTCTTTGATCTTTGAAAGATCTCTTAAGAAGGAATAAAAATTGTTACCGATCCACACAAATTGTCAGAAGTACCCAAAAATACACTCAAAAACTGAGATTGGACGCTAAAAAACAAAACAAATGAGCAAATATAACAAAACAGAAACAGACTCACAGATACGGAGAACAAACTGGTGGTTGCCAGAGGGAAGAAGGTGGGGGGATGCGTGAAAAAGGTGAAGGGGATTAAGAGGTACAAACTATCAGTTATAAAATAAGTCAAAGGGACTTAGTATATAGCACAGAAAATATAGTCAGTAGTATTATAATAATTTTGTATGCTGTGTAAGGTATAAAAACATCAAATCACTATGCTGTACACATGAAACCAATATAATATTTAAAGTCAACTATATGTAAAAGTAAATAGACAAAAAAAAAAAAACCCTAAAATTTGGGTGCAAACTTACCTAATGTCTAAAAAAAAGCTAGAGGTGCCCAATGTTTATGAAGCAAAATCAGAACTTACTTGATAGGAAAATCAACTAAGGTATCTAACTTGTCTCTCATGTATCGACTGTAAGAAAATCGCTTGAGATGTACCACAAGTACTGGAGGCAGGGACCATAAATCTAATTTCTTTGTGGCTTGCTGATGTTCTTTACAATTTGGACAATACCTAAAAATAAAGAGAAATATTTAAAGCTTGTTAGAGATAATGTTAGAGGTAATATTAGGTAATGCCTAATATATAACAGATAGGAACTTCTATTATTATTTTTATCATCAATACATTTTCCAAATAGATTTAACGATTAAAAATGAATATGTAAATAAGTATTCAAAGAAATAATGAGGGCTAGATTATTTACATTACAGTATGCTAAAAAGACATGGATGTATTATAAAACTGTGCTGAGATACAGGCATGAGAAAAATCTCAAAACTTCTGGACTCTAATGGAATTAGTAATGCCACAAAACATATTGTGATTTTCCTAAAAAAGCTTCTCTTGAAATAGCTGCACAGATAAAAGTTCTTGGGAAAATGTAACTAAAATTAATTATTCACAGTAAAATGGCTATTATGGAAAATATAGTAACAAAATTAAAGCTTAACATTATAATAATACTTTTAAAGACATTCTCATCCCTCTTAATATATTATTAGCATATAAAGAAATGCTTATTGTTAAAAATATCAAAGGGAATTTAAATATCACTTTTTCAATTTGATGTACCACATACCTCAGTATAAATCCTTAAAAAATAATTAGACACAATTATTTAATATTGTCTCTTACCAGGGATCTTCAGCACCCAGCTTTTCTTTTGTTGTAAAAAGCTCAATGCAATCTTTTAATTTCACAAAGGGTTTTTTAGGAGGTTTGTATTCCACACTTTCATGTTTTTCAAAATCCTAAAGAGAAGTATTTCTTGAGTTAAGAAAACAAATGAAACAAAACTCATTTTAGTGATACCATCTTACTATGAATAGTAATGAAAAACTCCTAAATGTTCTCAAAAAAACCAAAGCTTATTTCAGCTGAGATTTACACTACACTTCTAATAATTCCTGTATACACACCTAAATGCACAACCAGGAAGTTTAAACAAAAAGCAGTTCCAAAACCAACAAGCCTTTTCTCTTTTAGCACATAACCAATTTTTTACTGCAAAATAAACATAGTTGGTAGAAGCAAAAGAGTGTAACAAAACAGTGTGATCAACAGGGAAAGATAAAGAAGGAATGATTGATGACCTACCTCAGCAGCATTTTCATCAAAATATCTTTTTTTCAAATCAGGATCCCAATCCAAAGCAAGAAAAGATCTTTCTAAGGTGGAAAACATATTTTTTCTTTAAGATTTAATATGCCTTAATGTTAAAAACTAATATATTTTAATGTTAAGATATATACCAGAATAAACAAATAGCAGTCTCTTCTACTTGCACTAGGTGATCAGGGTAAATAGCTGTTTCCAAGCCATTAAGATATTTTAGAGCTAAAAAAAACTTAAACATAAGTCCAACTTTCATTTAATAAACACTGACATGTGTTTTAGTATACTTAGAAATGAAGGCTTTTCATTTAAAAATGTAGATAGATACATAAATGTTATTTTTCATGATAGTGTTGAATTTCATGGTTTCACCTAAAAAAAGTAACATGCGCTCAAGTTTAGTGTTTAAGCCATTTTCACAAATACTTACCATCTAGTCTAAGCTGCCTATCATCAAATCTTATATGCCTGGTATCATCTTTGATGTAGTTGATATCAGTATTGCCTAAGTTGTTGAACTGGAATGTAAACAATCGTTTTTTGTGTCCCATGAGTTGACCTTTGCAAGTTTCCTCAGTACATAATCCATTTTCAGAATCATTATCTCCTCCAACTGAATCTTCAGACTGACTGTTTTCATTCTCAGATGGAAGTTCTTGATCCTGGCTGGATTCATCATCTGGCTCATCTGTTTCCATTTCACCTAAAATTAGATATTAGAAATCTTTAAATAAACCCAATGTTACATTTAAAACTTATTAATACTAACACTATTTTTCCCAGGCTTGCAAATATTGTTTAGTTCCTTAATCCCCATCCTCTTAATTTTTCTCTGCAGCAATAATCCAAGTGAAAAGTTTTTACAATTTAATAGGGAAGTCTTACTTGGTGAGCCTTCTTCATGTATGCCATTTGGGCCATTCCCATTAATACTTTGGTCCTTACAGCAGTGTAGGGATCCTTCGGTTTCTTCAGTGTCAGTAGATATTTTGACATATCGGCTTAAATAAAATCAGAAATCAAACAAGTTCAGTTCTATAAAGGCAAAAACTTAAAAAAAAGTTTTTCATTCTTTCAATAAAACAAAACCTCTAAATACAATTAACAGTGGTCATTAGTGGATTCAATGATAAATTCAAACTCAAGACATGATACCGTAATCATTTGTGTTTGGCTGTCTTTATGAAAATAAGTTAATTTGTTACTTCTAGGGTTTTAACATCTTTCTTTTATATGTTAAAAGTTTGTGGCAAATAATTTCTTGACATAAAATTATTTTATAAAGATCCTCATTTAGATGATATATATATATTATTGCTAAGACCACTTATAGTTTATAATGTCATCTTTATGTATGGTTTATGGGACTACAATATCAGGAATATCAGTAATGTGGTTTACATGATCAAGAAACTGGATTAGACTATAATGTGATTTCTTACATTGCTACCCATCTAAACAAAGCTGAAATAATACAGACAACTAATTATATTCTGATAGTACCTTGCATGTTTACTTTTATTAGCTATTTAATATTTTATTTTGTTAATGTAGAATTGTTTGGCACTTACCACATTCTCACAAGCAGAAGATTATAGAGTTTATCTTCAGTGTTGTTTCGTGGTACAGCCATAAGAAAAGGCTGACCAAAAAGTGAAGAACCAGTATGGTGGGTGTAACTTGAGTGTCTAAATTTTTCTCTCAGGCAAACAGGAATAATCACATGCTCTGTATCTTCTGTTCTATTGATGTTAATCTCAAACCTACAAGGATAAAATTGACTATAAACTCTTGAAAATTTTATGATATTTCTTTTCAATTTTTTCTCAAGTAATATTTGCACAATAGATTTCATACTTACACATAAATATCATCCCGTTCCATAATACTACTAAGGTTTTCATCCATTGCGAATATTCTGTGAAATCTATGATTGTATATATCAGTAACTATCATCTAAAAGGAAATAAATTTCTATTAAGCTGGTTTTACAACAGTGAAAAATTAAACTCCAACTTACATACTTTAAACCCAGAAACATCCTACCTTATCTGCAGGTACTCCTGACAAAGCAGACAACGCTGTACAAAGATCAAGTATGTTTCCAATTTTGGGGACAACCACTTTGTACTAAAAAACAAAAAAAAATTATAATACATTTATTACTTTGGAAAATATTCACTAGGTGAGATAGACCTTTTGGTCGCTTCCTCACATTCACGGTGGCATCTGGCTCACCGTGTCTTGTCTCCAATCTTGGCATCATCCTGGGTGACAAAGTCCACATGGATGGTTTATCTTATTGTTCCCTGACTCCTCAATTCAAAGACCTACACTTGCTTCAACTGTAGTTCACTTCTTGGACCTTGCCATCTCCTGCACCACCTCTGACATCTTAGACTCTTAACTGTTTAATCACTATTTACTTTTCCTGGAAACTCATTCTTTCCTATTCTTGGCTTGCCCTGAGATATCTAGTCCTTCTAATTCTCTATTTTCTCCTAGTTTATCAGCTCCCTATTATCTCCATGCCCTTCCAGCCCCATGATTCATCCCTTCAACCACTCATCGCAAAAACATTAATTACTTTGTTATTCAGGTTTATTCTTGCTATACTTTCTCAGAGTTGTTTAGATTGCTGGAGTAAACTGCTCAACTTCAGAGACTGGTGTAGTACAGACTCACAGTGCTCAATCTCAACTGATCCTTCAACACCAGCCAGAAATTCTTCTGTGTAGCCTTTATTCCCTTATTCTCTTATTTTTCTTAATAACTATTTAAAATCTTCACCATTTCTTAGGCTTTTAATTTTACCACTTCTCCCCTCACTATCAGCAGAATACCTATTTCACTGAGAAAAATATAGGCTACTGGATAGGAAAATCTCCAACTTACTGTTCCCCCTACAAACTTGAGTCTAAAAGGTCCTTTTCTCTGTCTCTTTTGACACAAGGAAAGAGAATCGGGTGTTACTCTTCCCATTCAAGGCTAACCCTGGCATCTATCCTTTTCTGCCTCCTTTAGAACAGGGGTCCCCAACCCCTGGGCCACAGACTAGTACTGTTCTGTAGCCTGTTAGGAACCGGGCCGCACAGCAGGAGGCGAGCGAGCGAAGCTTCCTCTGCCGCTCCCCATTGCTCCCCATCGCTCGCCATCGCTCCCCATCACTCCCCATTGCTCGCATTACTGCCTGAGCCATCCCCCACCCCATCCCACCCCTGCCTCCGTTCCGTGGAAAACCTGTCTTCCATGAAACCGCTCCCTGGTGCTAAAAAGGCTGGGGACCGCTGCTCTAGAACATAAACCCAGCAATTATCCTTTATTTCATTTTATTTGACTCTTATAAAAGCACTGAACTATATACAAGTCTCAAAAAACAAAACAGTCTCTCACTGTTTTCTAATAATTTTCCACTAATTATCGCCCTTTCTCCTCTGCTTTATAAATAACCTTATTAAAAGTAATGTCTACACTTACTATCGTAACTTCTTTATCTCTCATTCACTTATTTATCCACTCCTGGCTTTTGCCTTCACCTCTTTATTTAACCTGTTACCAAGGCTGTCAATACTATCATTTAACCAAATCTTTACCAGTCCTTACTTTATTGAACTCTCTGCAACATTACTGCTGACCACTGCCTCCTTCAAAATTCTCCTCTCCATATGACACTACACTTCTTATTCTTTAATGTCCTGGTCACACCTTCTTTTGAGTGAAGAACTACCCTCTAGCATTATCCTTCAGTGTTTTATCCTCAGCCTTCTTGATTCTATATGCTTTCCTTAGACTAGGTGACAATATATCCCAGTTTGCTTTGGCAAGTCCTAGATTAGCCTGCTGTCCTGGTCTAACTATTAATATGGTCCTTTTTATTTTTAAAACAGTTCTGATTTAGATGATCATTTGGGTGATCTCATCCTTCTAAGACATTCACTACCATCTTCATAGAGCTCACCACCCAATTTATATCTCAAGCACAGACCTCTCTCCTCTAGTCTACATACATAAAGTCAAGGCCTATTGATATACCTCCTAAATTTTCCTCACGAATCTCAACTTGTCCAATACTAAACACAGATTTAGGTCATGTTAGGTCAACATATCCAATACTAAAATAGGTTTCTTCTTAAACCTTTCTTCCTATATCTCCCATTAAAACAAATAGTACCATTCTCTCCTCAGTTTTCCAGTTCAATAAACTTGAATACTCTTAATACATTTTCAACTCCTATATTCAACTGGTTCTTCTATCTGATTGCCATCCTGACACTTAGCTTAAGAGGTCAAGCCCTTGTCCTCTGTCATCTCATCACTGCAAAAACCTCCTACCTGGTCTTAGTACATCTGATCTAAGCCCCTCCAATCCAATCTTTGCACTAGCCAGAATGTTCTTTCAGAAATACAAATCTGACCATACAATCTCTTTATACTTAATACACTTTAATGGCTCCCTTAGTCTTTTAGGATGAAGCCCAAACTTCCTATGAAAGCATCAAGGTTCTTTGTGATCTACCATATTATCTACTTGTAGTTTCCAGAAGTGGGCCACATTCTCTTTTGCCTTCAGCCGTTTGTACGTGTCACTCTCTTGTTCTATATAATACTTTATTCCCAACTTCCATGTGATTAATTTTAAAACCTGATCATCCTTCAGGATCCAGCAAAGGCATCATCACCAGTTTGGGTAGGTTATTCCTTCTGTATATCCCTACAGCACACTGTCAGAGCACTTTTCACACTCTATGAAAAGCTTCTTGAGAACAAGGACTAGGAACACCCTTGTACTTCCAGCATCTTGCATAGTATGTGAGTCCAATACATAACACATGTTCAACACAATTACAAATAAACTTCCATGACTCAAATCTACTTCAGTGATGGGAAAACTCATCAAGTGGGCTAACCTAGCTAATTCCCTTTTCCTCTAGAGCTGGTTAAAGCACAGTGTTAATGAAGTGATAATTTTGGATTTGAGTTGTTACTGTCTCCAAAAGGAAAAAAAAATCCCAATTCCTCTGTGCTGATCACGGCTCTAACTTCCACAAATTTATGTTTCTGGTCACCAAGTGAGAAAAGAGGTAAATCAGTGAAATTCACATTGCTGGAAAACTAATTTAAAACCCAAATTATGGAAGATCATTCAACACATACTTTCCAGGTTAATGTGTAATTTGATTTCAATTTGCTTCTACATAATAGATGTTATATTATTGGCATGGGAAAGTACTATCTTTAACAAATGAGTACAGAGAAATAGAGTACATTTATTTTATGTTGCAATAAATTTTTACTCATTTTTTTATACTCCTCTCTTATTCCATTATAGTCACTGGCATATATTTGTAAAGTTACAAACTAGAGAGGTTAAGGATGTAGTTTAGCATTGCTATACCTTCTCTCCATTGAAAAGAATGTTAAAAATCCTATACTTCTAAACAAGTGAATAAGTGAGTATCTAAAGGATGTGATTTTAGACATGTGAACATATATGCCCCTGGCCAAAAATAAAAGCAGGTATTCATTAACCTTGCTCATGGATAAGGGCAAGTGCCATGTCTCTCTTGTTCTCTAAAATATTCTCAGCACTGATGGATGAAATACTGACATGAAGGTACCAGGTTCAATGAGTTCATGAAGCAAATACATAAATAGCACAAGAAATGGGTGAAATTTGCATAACTGAGTACATGACTAGTCTCTACCAACTTTAATTATTTTGGATGAAAGTACTATATTTTTATGAGTACTTCATATTCTGTGCCCTGTTGACAGTAAACCCAAACACTTCCACTAAATGAATGGTACAATGACAATTTTGTTCAAAGCGTACCTTTCATAAAGATTTCATGAACACTGCTATGGACTGAATTCTGTCATCTCAAAATTCCTATGTGAAGCCCTGTGATGGTATTTGGAGATGGAGCCTTTGAGAGATTTAGATGAGATCATGAAGGTGGGGGCCTCATGATGGGATTAACATCCTTGTAAGAAGAGACACCAGAAAGCTTGTGCTCCCAGTCTCTCTCTCTGCCCTGTGAGGACACAGCAGAGGAGGCGGCCATCTGTAAGTGAGGAAGAGTCTGCACTAGAAACCACCAGGCTGGCTCTCTTGATTTAGACTTCTAGCCTCCAGAACTGTGGGGAAATAATTTTCTGTTGCTTAAGTCCCTCAGTCTATGGTATTTTGTTATGGCAGCCCGAGCAGACTAATACAACTAATAGGCTCTAACAAACTGCACTGCTGGCTGGAACCCTCAACTAAGATCTTTAGTAAAGAATCTTCTAAAGTAGGAACTATGTCTGTCTTGTTTACCAGAGCTTTACAATCAGTAGGTGCCCATTTGAATGAATAAAATTTTTGAACACTTCTAAGTCATGAGGGTTGGGAATACAAAGATTTACGAAGTCCTTTTCTTCAAAGAATTCATGGTCTGGGGACAAAAGTTAAAGTAAACCAAAGGTCATAATAAAATTTGGTAAGTGCTATAATAGAAATTAGGGTAACAGAAGGTAGAAAAGGAACGAAATACTTTTATTAGGGTGGGTCAAGTATCAGAAAATGATTAACTGATTAATAAAGGGAGAAAATATAGTGTTTTGCTCCATAAAATGTAAAAAAATCCAATTATAACACTAGGCAATGGAATCAGGCAGACAATTGATATTAAGGTCTAGCACAGGGCTCTTGCATAGACTAAGTGTTATGTGATAACCCAAACTGTTAAAATATTAGAACACTACTGAAACAAGTATTTTTAGCCTAACTAAATTTCCACTTCTTTTCCAGGTTCTTAAGATGCCTAAAAATTACAGGTATTTGAATATACTATTATTGAAACCATTTCCTCTAAGATCAGGAACAAGACAAGGTTGCCCACTCTCGCCACTATTATTCAACATAGTTTTGGAAGTCCTAGCCACAGCAATTAGAGAAGAAAAAGAAATAAAAGGAATCCAAATTGGAAAAGAAGAAGTATAACGGTGACTATTTGAAGGTGACATGAGACTATACATAGAGTCCTAAAGATGCTAACAGAAAACTACTAGAGCTAATCAGTGAATTTGGTAAAGTAGCAGGATACAAAATTAATGCACAGAAATCTCTTGCATTCCTATACACTAATAAGGAAAAATCTGAAAGAGAAATTAAGGAAGCACTCCCATTTACCACTGCAACAAAAAGAATAAAATACCTAGGAATAAACCTATCTAAGGAGGCAAAAGACCTATATGCAGAAGACTATAAGACACTGATGAAAGAATTAAAGACGATACAAATAATGGAGAGATATACCACGTTCTTGGATGGGAAGAATCAATATTGTGAAAATGACTATACTATCCAAAGCAATCTACAGATTCAATGCAATCCCTATCAAACTACCAAGGGCATTTTTCACAGAACTAGAACCAAAAATTTCACAATTTGTATGGAAACACAAAAGACCCAGAATAGCCAAAAGCAATCTTGAGAAAGAAAAACGGAGCTGGAGGAATCAGGTTCCCTGTCTTCAGACTATACTACAAAGCTACAGTAATCAAGACAGTATGGTACTGGCACAAAAACAGCAATACAGATCAATGGAACAGGATAGAAAGCCGAGATAAACCCACCCACATATGGTCACCTTATCTTTGATAAAGGAGGCAAGAATATACAATGGAGAAAAGACAGCCTCTTCAATAAGTGGTGCTGGGAAAACAGGACAGCTACATGTAAAAGAATGAAATTAGAACACTCCCTAACACCATACACAAAAATAAACTCAAAATGGATTAAAGACCTAAATACAAGGTCAGACACTGTAAAACTCTTGGAGGAAAGCACAGGCAGAACACTCTATGACATAAATCACAGCAAGATCCTTTTGACCCACCTCCTAGAGAAATGGAAATAAAAACAAAAATAAACAAATGGGACCTAATGAAACTTAAAAGCTTTTGCATAGCAAAGGAAATCATAAACAAGATGAAAAGACAACCCTCAGAATGGGAGAAAATATTTGCAAACGAAGCAACTGACAAAGGATTAATCTCCAAAATATACAAGCAGCTCAGGCAGCTCAATACCAAAAAAACAAACATCCCAATCCAAAAATGGGCAGAAGACCTAAACAGACATTTCTCCAAAGAAGATATACAGAGTGCCAACAAACACATGAAAGGATGCTCAACATCACTCATCATTAGAGAAATGCAAATCAAAACTACAATGAGGTATCACCTCACACCAGTCAGAATGGCCAACATCAAAAAATCTACAAACAATAGATGCTGGAGAGGGTGTGGAGAAAAGGGAACCCTCTTGTACTCTTGGTGGGAATGTAAATTGATACAGCCACTATGGAGAACAGTATGGAGGTTCCTTAAAAAACTAAAAATAGAACTACAATACAACCCAGCAATCCCACTACTGGGCACATACCCTGAGAAAATCATAATTCAAAAAGAGTCATGTACCACAATATTCACTGCAGCACTATTTACAATAGCCAGGACATGGAAGCCACCTAAGTGTCCATCGACAGGTGAATGGATAAAGAAGATGTGGCACATATATACAATGGAATATTACTCAACCATAAAAAGAAACAAAATTGAATTATTTGTAGTGAGGTGGATGGTTGTAGAGTCTGTCATACAGAGTGAAGTAAGTCAGAAAGAGAAAAACAAATTCTGTATGCTAACATATATATATGGAATCAAAAAAAAAAAGGAAGGGGCAGGACAGGAATAAAGATGCAGATGTACAGAATGGACTTGAGGACAGAGGGAGGGCCAAGGGTAAGCTGGGACGAAGTGAGTGAGTAGCACTGACATATATACACTACCAAATGTAAAATAGATAGCTAGTGGGAAGCAGCTGCGTTGCACAGGGAGATCATATTGGTGCTTTGTGACCACCTAGAGGGGTGGGATAGGCAGGGTGGGAATGAGACGCAAGACGGAGGGGATATGGGGATATGTGTATACATATAACTGATTCACTTTGTTATACAGCAGAAACTAACACAACATTGTAAAGCAATTATACTCCAATAAAGATGTTAAAAAAATAAATATACCATTATCTTATCATAATATGAATCAAAATGTATAGCAAGTATTAGTTTCTCTTCCAACAGCCAGTAGGAAAAAAATTACAATGAACATTAAAGAAAGTTCAAGTTGGAAAACTGGGAAATTACTATGTTATTAATCTTTGTAAGCTAATATTCATACCGATATTGTAAAATCAAACCACCTCCCATTTTTCTTTGATAAGAAAAAGTCTTTGAGAATTTTGTTTTTACATGACAAATAATAGTACTTTACACATCCCTCACCCTTTCAAGATTCTGAAAAGTTGTACTAATTAGTGTATAAAAATCTCTTATGCAAAACAGCTTATTATTATCGAATTGTACTTGAGGCATAAGGACTCAACACTAATCTTTTATAAAAATAACAAATGTGGGCCTCCCTGGTGGCGCAGTGGTTGAGAGTCTGCCTGCCGATGCAGGGGATACGGGTTCGTGCCCCGGTCTGGGAGGATCCCATATGCCGCGGAGCGGCTGGGCCCGTGAGCCATGGCCACTGGGCCTGCGCATCCGGAGCCTGTGCTCCGCAACGGGAGAGGCCACAACAGTGAGAGGCCCGCATACCGCAAAAAGAAAAAAAAAAAAAATAAATAACAAATGCAAAGAAATTAATCACTTCCTACCTGCATAGGTTTCGTAAGTGGATCCATTCTAACTAAATAAACTTCCAAGGTACGTTCCTTTTTCATGGGCAATGGAAGTGTCAAGTAACAAAAAGGATCAAATGTTACTGAAATCTTAGCACATTCAGGACAAACTAAAGTTGATTTAAAAAGGCCATGAAATATATCTACTATGATAGAATCATTTCTTTTTAAATGGTTTTCCCAGGCTTCTTCAGCAACTACCTGTAAGGAAAACAGACACATATTACAAAGAGATACCACATTATTATAACAATGATGACAATAATATGGTTAAATTTACCTTATCTGGTCTTCCATCAGCATCTTTTAATTGTATATATGGTTTTTTCCTAATTCTATTCAAATCCTCATGTAGTCCATCTAATAGGAAAGCTAATAGTTCTTGACAGTCTTGTTGCTGGTATCCAGAGAACTGAGGTGCAAAACGTCCTACCTGTGTCTGTAAGAGAAGCAAAACTATAAAATCAGTTCTAGGGACAAGATTGATTTAAAAAATATATAGTCCATTTTCATTATTCACAGATTCCATATTTGTGAATTCACCTACTTCCTAAAATTTATTTGTAACCTTCAAATCAACTTGTGGCACTTTTGCAGTCATATGCAGATATGATAATTACATATGGATAAATACACGTAAAGAATTACATATCTAAAAATATTTTAATAATGATAACTAATCTGTAAAATAGAAAAGAAATGCTGACCTAAGGAGAGAACACTGAGAAAATATGGTATAGTTTTGTACGAAGGATTGGGAAACACTGAAGACTTAAAATTCAGTAACATTTCTGGGTCACTTGAAAAAAGTAAAATGCTCTCATTTAGTTTCTGTGTGTAAAGAGAGGATAAATCTCATAGAGATAAAAAGAATATTCATGTTCATATATAATTTTCCTAGTCTTTGCAGTGCTTTTTTTTGATGAGACTGAAAAGAAATGCAAAAGAAAAAAGTCAGATATCAAGGACCTATTTACACATAATTGAGAACATCTTGTAAAATGAAACTAGTTGGAATCATGGATAATGGTTGAGAAATGACTTGTCTGAACTAGTTTGTCCTAAGTTTGGAAAGTTAAGGAAGATAAATGCAGGACTTCTTTTGATTTGTCTTTTATTTTTTAAGAACTGGTACCTAGTTAATAAAATGTTGCCCAGTCCATGTTCTATATGAACATCATTTAAGTTGTATAAAAAATGGTTGAAAACTGCTTATTTTCTTCAAATGTTTAAAATTTCTCATAAATCTCACCCATATAATTAATTAGGAAAACTTTAACAATATAAAGCTAAATTTCAGTTTAATTCTTATTTGAATGACAAACTAAATTACTTGAGATTTTGATTCTAAGAATTAACTACTTCACAAATAAGAAAAAATAGAAGATTAAGAATTATATTGAAAATATTTAATTAATATTTAGTGCTTACTTTGCAGACCAGTTTCATTTCAATAATTTTTCAAACCAATAATGACTCTCAAAATAAAGTTCTTAGAGTTTAATGACATGCCCAAATTTAGTCTTTACATTTGTGTAAAATATTTATGTGGGTTTCTTGGAGATGTGCTGTATTCTAAAACAATCTGCAAATGCTCACTGCTGTCTATAGTCATTTTGAACCATACCAGTGTTTCTCAAACTTTATTTCATTATTTCCTTTACCATCCTCCAGAACTCTTTTTGGACAGTTTAAATTAATCATCTATTATGTGCCCCACCCTGAAAATTTAATACCATATATGCTGTGTATGTATTTATGTGCTGAGTCCCTTTGGAGGGCCACAAACCACTGTAATAGCTATGGTTTTTTTACCCCTTTCCCAAAGATTTTTGTCCTCTTGGGTGTGATACAGGCCTTGTTGAAAATGTATTTACCATACTAACCTTAAAGGCTCTTGGTGTGACGTAGCTAAATTTTCCAGACCACATTTGCTTGATCAATTCAGCATAAGATTTAGCTATTTCACCTCTCATTCCTAAGGGATTGTCAAAATTCAGTTCTTCTTGATACTTATCATTCAGGAAATATTCAGTAAGTGGAGGTGTATTGCTCAAACACTGCAAAGAATAAAATATATTTTCAAGTAAAAGAAACCACACGTTAAGCATGTTAAAATGTAGAGAGAAACAAAGTGATAATATACAGAGAAAAATTTACATGATGGCCTCTTGCACTAATAAGTAACTGATCAAATAAACACTCAAATGATGTGCTCAACTATTCATTTCCCAAATTTCAAGTCAATTACTTATAGTAAATGAAAATGCTAATATTTGTTGCTGTAAAATCTGCATTAATTTTAACCACAGCAAGCTACTGGTTAACTGGGAGAGAAGCTCAGAATTTTCTTTCCTTCTTTTACTTGACTGGTAGAAATTATGGATTGTCTAATCATCCCAGGCATCTGCAAATTAGCCTGAGTAGGTAAAAACTGAGACAGAGCGCAAGCAAGAAATGAACTTTAAAGAGGTATTTACTGCTTCCATTATCAGTTCCTTATCGAAGAGCAGCCTTCTAAACTTTCCTTTTGGATCAACCATTTTTAGAAGGGAGAGTACAGATCAGCTGAACCTCAGAAAACAAACTTGTTATGTGAACTCTGGCTAACTGTGTTCTTACTTCTTCTAGCTCTTCTTTAATAACACAACAATCCAACTTTCCTTTATGGCAAGATTAAAATTATGAATAAGTTAATTCTCCAGCTCTGTTCCACTTTGAATTAAATAATTTAGGATTTAAAATAAAATAGATGGCGGAGGTACAGTTTTTCCACAATATTTTATCTCAAGATGAAATAATTTTTTAAGTTGATAATACCATAAAATGTGACTTCATTTTGAACCGAATATTACTTTATCAAGTAGATGTCTAGAGCCATTAATTAGAACATGTAATGACTGACACAGACATACGGTCATATAAGTAACTTTTTTTTGGCTGCAGGAAGATATTTGTCTTGGAGTAAAGTGACAAAGTGCCTTAAGTGAAGCTAGTTGCTTGCACGTAAAGTAGTAGAAACCTGTTCTTATGACAGTTCAGACTTATATTAATGGAAATAAAAGTTTTTCAAAGCTTGCTTACCACTCATACGGAATAAGTTAAATAGTTTTGGTAACTATGAAAGGTTCAGCCTGCTGAGTTCATGCTGATAACTTGGATGCTATAAACTATGACTATATGTCATATACTGTTTGGCTAAAACTCCAAAATTAAGCATATTCAATTTTTTTTTTTTCCGGTATGCGGGCCTCTCACTGTTGTGGCCTCTCCCGTTGCGGAGCACAGGCTCCGGACGCACAGGCTCAGCGGCCATGGCTCATGGGCCCAGCCACTCCATGGCATGTGGGATCTTCCCGGAACGGGGCACGAACCCGTGTCCCCTGCATCGGCAGGCGGACTCTCAACCACTGCGCCACCAGGGAAGCCCAAGCATATTCAATTCTTAAAAATAGATTACGGCGTTATATTTTGTGGTTTCAATTATAAATCAATTTATGTGTACTCATGTTACTATGATATCTATTTTGGAATTTTCTAATAAAAATAATAATGTCCAAACTGGCAGTCTGGCCCCTACCTCAAGGTAAAAGGGAGAACTCTTCATAATATAATGGGACTTGTTATTGTATTATTCTTAGGCAATGAAAATAATATCAACAGTTTAAAAATGTTTGAGGTGGGCTATACAGCCTGTACAGTTATTTACATGTCTTTTTTAACAGCAAAATATTTTATGTGAACAAGAGGTAAGCTACAGTGTAGGAAGTAGTTAGGGAAGAGACTTTTTTCTACCTCTCCTCTTAATTCCTTTTATATCTCAAACTTCCATAATTCTTACAGGCCTTCTGAGTTTCATTTTCTCTTTTCTTTTTGTAATATATGTCATTTTAATTATAAACCCAGCACTGGAGGTAGGGCCAGGCAACCTAGAATACACCATGACCACATAGGACATAAATGCCATCACTTAGCAGTATCATCTCATTTAGTACAAAAAGGACCAACACTAAATAGTCGATGAGGCAAACTGGAGGTCAGACAGCATTTACAACAATTATCAATTACTTTTCAAATCCTTATATTTGATCAGCTCAGGGTTATACTAAGAATATAATATTCTACTACTGCGTGTAACAATTATATAAAGCACCTAATGCTTTATCGTTTAAACACTTCAAAAAATCAAGTTGTGCAAACATGAATAACTCTTGAGCTTTGTTTTTACCTAATTATTCATGTTTATCCTTAGCTTGCAAAGAGCTTCCAACTATAATTGAAAATCTAGCTTTCCATAGCATCCAGAGTGATCTTTCTAAAATTTGTCACTAAAATTTATGACTTAATTATGTCACTTCCTTGCTACAAATCCTTTAATAGCAATTTCAGATTAAAATTTCAAATCTTTAGAAGGGTCTGTCTTTTGCCCATCTATTTAGCTTCATCCCTTGTCAATAAAGTACCTTTAAAAAAACAAAAAACAAAAAAACTTCCATCCCAGCCTTATTTGATTACTTGTGGTTCTTTGACCTCCATGCATTCTCTCACTTTTTAAGTTCTCATTACTCTACCTATATGAAATATACCTTCTTTGCCTTACTAACTTCTACTAAACCATTCAGGTATCCTGTCTGGGAAGGATTCCCAGGTTCCCTTATAGTGTTTCCTCCTGTATGTTTCCTTATTGCTTACTTTTATTACAGCATTTATTTTATAATATACTGTAACTTTAATTTTTAGGTTGTCTGTCTTGCCAAATGGACTGAGACTTCCATGAGAGCAGGATCATATCCTTTAAATTCATGTCTCTAGCACTGAGCACAATGTCCCTTGGCATTTAGCATGTATACAATAAATGCATGCTTAGTTAAAATGTTTTTTGCCTATATTTACTAATGTATTTATCCTCCATTTTTTCTTCTTTTTCTTAACTCTTTTCTTTCAACGTTTGGCACAGAGTACTCAAATTTTGTTGAATGAAATATCACAAAGTGAGGCAAAAATATTTTTGCTTGTAATGCATAATTTCAAAAGTTTCTTCAAGCACTTCTACCTGAATACTAAATCCAAAAAGACAGCACCTAGTAAAAACTCCCTGGTCCCCTTTTGTTTGACTTTCATTTAATCTACCATCTGCTTTGTAGTGGGCCTCTACTTGTATTTTTAAAAAGTCAATGACACAGAGACCAGTGCTTATTTTCATAGTGACTCATGCCAATTTGAAACTGATTATAATTCACTGATAACAAACTAAACAACAAAATACAAATAGTCTTAATAAGTAACTGCCTGTATTTCCTGTCAAGATATCATAACCAATATATTTTGAGATAAACTTTATATTTAAATGTAAACTATTAAATACTAAATGGTCCCCCAAAGCATCTTATTTGCTGAACATAATGTTTTAAGGAACTCACAACCTTAATTTTTCTAAAAATTTTCTAAAACACAAATACATAAATTCAATAGCCGATTTAACTGTTCTACATAGATTGTAATAGTTTAAAAACTAAACTGATGTTAGACTATTTTCCTCATCTTGAAAATACCATAATTTTCTCCTTCACCTTGAATATAATGTTACTATAGGAGTCACTATATTCTTGAAATAATATGAAAACCAGTTAAACATTAAAAGTTCTCTTTTGGTATAAATTTCAAGGAACTATTGTAATAGAGCTCAAACAACTAAAATATTTCCTCCAGGTGACATCAGTATTCAATGCCATCATTCTGGTAGAAGAAAGAAGCCCATTTCTTAAATTTGGTCATAATACAGCTTGATTTTTAATTTATGCAACTCATTATTCAATCTTTTAACATGAGGCTATCTTAGAAACATGAACATCTTCGACAATTACAAGAAAATTGGATACTTGGACTGGCTGCCATTAAATACAATGTTTTAAAGAATAAAGATAACTTTCATTAGTTCAATAATAAAAACTATAACCAAAGTTCTGAAGCATTTCTCTCAAAGATTCTTCTATTATAAAAAACATCACTTTCCTATCTGATTGGGACTGTTCCAGAACAATTCCTTTTTTAAGGCATGTAGATATTAGAAGTCCTACATATGTAGACATAGGAAATGTCCTTTTTAACTCATGATACTTTACTCCAGTAATGTAATATGGACTAGAAATCATACAACATATGTTGTGCCTATGTGGATATATCTCTTATTCTCAATGTTTCCTGAACGGCAAACAAAACAAAACAAAACAAAACCCTCATCCTTAACATACATGGTTTTTCTTAGCAAAAACTGAGAATAAAAACCCCCCCACAAAACCTGAGAATATATATGAATGTATGATAAAAACAAAAAGGATTATTTCAACAGTATTAGTATGTTACTTTTACAGCTACTTATGAGTTTTGTGCCATTCTAATAGTCACATGCCATTTTGAGCTTCACCTATTAATTCATTTGATTTCAACTGCCTGACACTGACAAATGCCAACACTTTCTTTTTTTTTTTTTTTATTTATTTTTATTTATTTTTATTTTTTTATTTTTTATTTTTTTTTATTTTTTATTTATTTTTTTTTTATGCCAACACTTTCATAGTTTAAGAACCACCTATTACAAGTCATCACCAAAAAAATGAGGTCCATAAATGAAGTAATGTGACTGATCATAAAACATGTATCTCAAGCCACATTTTGTTTGTATTATAATTGTGTATAGAGTTGGTCCTAATATTGGGTAGAATTCTGTCAAATAACATGTTAAAAATAAAGCAATAATCAGACTGAAGAAAAAGATTCTGTACTAGTAGTTTCAATTCTTGATGCAAAAGAGAAAAAGTAAAAAAGCTACATTAATCAACAGACAAATGCACTTGTTAACTAGGCAAATTATTTATTTAAATATTTTTTATGATCCCTAGGCAAGTTAATAGTGTGCAAAACTGACAAGAGCATTTGAAGATCTAAGGATTAAAAAAACTTTCACATTTAGTATATGGTAATATGAAATACTAAAGTTTCATATTTAGTGTATGGTAGACTTTTGGCATTCATTAATTTAGCCTTTGTGATAAAGCATCTTCACAGCTGGCTAACTGGAAGGTTGAGGATATAAGCTAGCATGAAAAGATGTTGATCCATGAGGAATGATGAGAATGGTGTATTATGTGCAAGCCAATCGTTTTGTGAGCAAATGTATCTGTTCCTCAAAATGGCTTTGTAGTTCTCTACTTGTGCTCACATATGCATTTAAAATGGAAATTGCAAGTAAGAGTATTCTTGAATATGAATTTGAATAAGGGGTCTTAAGATATATTCCTTAGTTTAAGGTATTAAGACTGAGCCTTAGCATGTACTCCTCCCCTTCTTAGAACATTCTTCCCCTTTAAGAAATTCCTACTTATTCTTTAAAACTCATCTCAACATCTCAGCACCTCAAGGAAGAACATTCCTTCTTCTGGACTAATGCTATACCTTGAATTCACTTAGACTGTCCTTATCTTGAGAGCAGAGTCCATGTCTTATTCACCTTTGTAACTTAGCATCTAGCACAATGCCTGGCACATACCGTAATAAAGGTATGTGATGAATGAATAAAAACTTATACAGTAAATCAGTCCTTAGAGACTGAGAACAGTGGGAAAACACTTGACTAAGATCTGAATTGCACCCTGTTACATAACTATAACCTATTTAAAGTTCTACAAGTTCAAAAATAAAGTCCAAATAATGCCTAAAGAGGCTTTTCTAATGAAGGAAAAATAACTATTGTGAATACTCCAAAAAATAACTGTCAAGATAAATCCATATAAATAAAAGATATGTGAAAGAAAAATATTTGGTAATATATTTTCATGAAGACTCTTTTTCCCAAATCAACCTGGAACTAGACACCACAATTCTTAAAAAAATTCTTCTAAATAATCAAGTATCTCATCCAGTGGACATTCTATATGGCTCAATGTATACAGACCTTTAATCACTGTCACCATGAAGAACTTTTTTAAAAAGAATGCATATACCATTGGACTATTTTATAAAGTATTAATTATCTATGAAAAACTCTCTGATTATAAATTTCTGCGCTTAACCCAACATCCTAAAATTGGAATATTATGTGAAGTATGATTCTCTCTCATTACTTAAATTTCATGGAAAGACTACAATATTTTGTACATAACTTTTCCTTACATACACATGCAAAAATCCTATTCCTCTTACATTACTTTCAAAAAGTTCTTCCATTAAATATGTTCTGATCAGTAAGACTGATGTTTCTTGAGTTCTTTGAAAGAGTGACTCATATAAGAGTCTCAATTTTGTATTTCACTATAAACTTCTATATATTTTAAAAAAATTGATGAATTGAAATAAAGTTCTACTATATAACCAAATCTCAAGTCTATAATCAACATATTTTAGGAAATGAATAATTAATAGCCATCCCAATAACTTGTAATGAATCTGGAATTTCCCCAGTACCTGGAAAATAGTCAAAGTAATCCCCTTCAAAAAGAGAAAGTTGTCTTTTGTAATGCTGAATATGAACCACTCCCTTTCTGTTCAGGTGCTCCAGAAGCCCAATTTTCAAGTGATCATGTATGCTCACTATTTTAGTAAACCGGTAACTAGAACAGGAAAGAAAACAAACTTAATTTTTGAATACCTAAAGCCTTTGAGTTGTGTAACTCATTCTGTAACTGATCAAAATGTAACGCCACTCACAACTCTTAAAGTAGCTACACTTTCAAACTGACCAATACTAAAAATAAAAACCCAATCTAAAATGAGGAAACCATTTTATTTTCTTATGATTTAAAAAATAAAACCTAAAGTAATCCATGGTTAAAGTAATCTTAGAATACCCCCAAATATCTTATTTTGGATTTTTAAGATTAGATGGATAAAGAATTTTCGAATTTGTCATGTTGTTATTTTTCAATTTGTCATGACAAGAGTATAAACGTTATAAAAAGGTACTGTATAACTCCAAAGCATTTTATTAAAACTGGGATACTGGCTCAAATTCTGTAAAAAAGTAGTGGATAAGACAGAAAACTATGACGTAGACTTTTACAATGAAGAACTACAAATATAAGCCTGCCCCTTCACCACGGAGGTTTGGAAAATGAGATATTTTTAAGACACTTCATGTTTTATCTTTTATTATTATTTTTCCTAGGAAAGGCAAATCTCATTATATTTGAGATCAGTTCTGAAGTTTCTCCATATATTTTAGGCAAACAAATACAACTATAGCTCTATTTTGCTTTACATTTCCATTCTCTCTTCAAGCTTTCTTTAAAGAACAAATTTGTGTAAGTAAAATATAAGTCAATATAACTTTCTTTTTATTTATTTAGTTTTAAAAAACTTTAAGTATGTTTTCTTCCCCCTCTCACCTAGTTAGTGAAGAGAGAACTGCCATACACTTGACTTAAAATATTGAAATTTTACATAAAGTAGGTCTAAAGACAGTATTTTTGAATTGGACAAAGATGTTCTAACATTTTCATGTTTATCATTAATCTGGTCACTATGCTTAGGACATGAATAAAATTAAACTTCATTTAAAGTCCCTGCTGTCACCCTTTCTTCAAATTCTATGTAATCTCTCTTCACACGCTACTTGAATTTAATTAAGAACTATTATGAAAGCTTGGGAAGTATGAGAACTAATGGGAAACCTTTTGGCTAGCAAAGAAATGTCAATGCCTTTCCCCTCCTCATCTATGGGACTGAGGAAGGAAAATTTTGTCAAAAGGACTACCCTGTTACTTGCAGTGAGTAAGTCCTATAACTAGAGATGTCATGCTTAAAAAAACATGATTATATAAAGACCAGTGATTTTTTCATATTAAAAGCTAAAAGTAGAAACTGGATAGAAGATCCACTTGCAATACAGAGAAATTTGAAAGCTTCTGGGATAACGATTAGATCAACAATGATGTTATAAGCTTCAGGTAGTTGTATGATGCTTTAAAACTACTAGATTGTAACAGCAATTGTTTAATTTTTTTTTTAAGTAACAGGCTATTTATTGAATGATTTTTATGTTTAGATATTCAGTTTATGGGACGCATGCTCAAGCTAAATGGTTCTAATAACATTAATAAATATTAGTGTAAGTTATATTTATTTTAAAGAACTAAAGCTTATTAGCTCAATTTTAATGTTTAGTAGCTTATTAATTACCTATTAATTACCCTATTAATAATTCAAAACTGGCTCACAATGAAATGAATGCCAATATTTTAAGCAAGTAAGATAGTGAAAGGTTTTAAGAAAAAACAAGTGTTTTATAGTTTTGTTCAGTCCCCTGAACATAATATTCAGTAAAGAAACATTTTTGAATAAATTAGTATTAAGAATTATGTGATTTATTCATCTTTTAGTTATCCTGCTAAGGCATAAAGAAATGGACAGCAGAATTTTTAAAAAAGTTTAACTGACTTACTGCATTCTTTGAAAGAACTACCAAGTAATATACTTCTCTGTATCATTTCATTACACTAGGCCCATAATTGACAATATTAATATTTAAGCTGAGTTGAAACAGAAATTTAAGGACTATGTGATAACATAACTATGAAGGTTTCTAACTATTTTCATAATAAAAGAGAACTTTAAATTTATTTGATTAATCACTCAACAGATATTAAGAACAGAAGACCATTATGAGACTAGAAATACAGAAATACTGTTCTAAAATGATGTTTTCATGCCATTCATTGTGAAATCGTTCAAGAAACAATTTGCAGAGTAGTAGGGTATGTTCTGCCAAGCTGTGATGAACATGGCAGCCCAATTCAAGTACTATCAGACTGGCTACATCAGCAGAACATAAGCTATAGTGTATATTAGACTTTATATAAATTGGTAGGTCTTTGCAAGAAGTAAATATATATATTAAAAGCTATAATTCTTTTAAAAATTATTGTGCTCTTTGACATTTAGACAGCTCCAGAAATATCATTAATCTGGTACAGGTCAAGTACTAAATATTTCAGGTAAATTTTCCTAATGCAGTGCTTCTCAAATCATCTATGTAGAAGGACTAGTATCTTTTTAAATTTTCAAACTGTCACAGACTGATTCTTCTATAAAGTTTTTTAGAAGACAAAAATGAACCACTAGAAAAATGAAATAAGAGAAAGCATACAGAAAAGAAAGACCCATTTTTAAATTATTAGATTTAATAGATATGAAACTAACCTAACTGCTATAAAAGTTCTGGATCATTCACTTATGCCTAATTTCTATAGTTATTTTATTGTTGACCAGCATTGTCTCATCCAAATACTGTAAGAAACACTGTTCTAATGTAGTTACTATTATGTGGCATTATACCAAACATTGGGGATATAAAAGAAAACCAAAGATAGCCTCTAATTTCATGATTCTTACTGTGTAGTAGGTATTTGTCCAGAAGAGATAGAGGAAAAGGTGTGTGTGTGTGTTTGTATGTGTGTGCGCATGCACGCATATGTGTGTGTGAAAGGCAACTAGGGAAGAGGTAACATTATATATAAAGAGATTTGAAACTTAATGAATTCCAAGAACCTTTAGTTTTGGTTAAAGAGCTAGGTAGGGTCCAGTTTGGATTTTATACTTTAGGTGATAGGAAATGAGGCTTTTAAAAATAATTAATTAATTAATTTTTGTCTGCATTGGGTCTTCGTTACTGTGTGGGCTTTCCCCAGTGTAGGTGAGGGGGCTCCAGGCGAGCAGGCTTCAGTAGTTGTGGCACGCAGGCTCTAGAGCGCAGGCTCAGTAGTTGTGGCGCATGGGCTTAGCTGCTCTGCGGCACGTGGGATCTTCCCGGACCAGGGCTCGAACCTGTGTCCCCTGCACTGGCAGGCAGATTCTTAACCACTGCACCACCAGGGAAGTCCCGGAAATGAGTTTTAAGTAAGGAGGTATTTGCTTTTAAAAACTGACTCTGGGAGCAGTGTACTAAATGGATCAGAAGAGGATAAATGATGGAACAAAGAGATGAGTTAGATGTATTTTTCAACAGTTCACTTAAAAGATGCTCAAGTGTTAAAATACTGTACTGACAGGAAAGGAAAAGATAGATACAAGTGACATTTAAGAGGCAGTAGAATGAACAGAACTTGTGGTAAGTCTCAGGTTTTGACTTGGGTTAATTAATGGTTGCACCTATAAGGGAGTATAATAAATAAAAGCATCGGGTTTCTAGGAAATAGACATCCTGATGTCTATGACGTTTAGTCATAGACATCCTGAGTTTGAGTTATCTTTAATATTGTTTAGGCAGAAATGTCCATCTAATAGTTATATTTTGGAGGGAAACTCAGGAGGGAGAAGTATGGTGGAGAAAGATCTGGGATTTGTCACTTTTAAGCAGATGTCAACTTCTCAAAGGTAAAGGGGCTACAAAGAGCCTAGGAAACGGAGTCAAGAATGACCTTACCAAAAACAATTTCTATGGGGTGGTATGATGGTCACAGTGATGATATAACAGCAGTTGATACTTACACGTTGCTTGTTATGTGCCAAGCACTTAAGCATGTTATCTTCATTTAACAGATAAACTAAAACGTTTCTTATCCAAGGTCACACAACTTACAAGTAACAGAACTAGGATTTGAATCCAAGCAGTCAAGTTGCAAAATCTAAGCTTTAACTACTGTGCTAAGCTGCAGACATGAGGGCTATCGAGTGGGACATGAGAAAGTAGGGAGAAAGGACAGACCACCCTTTTCAAGGTCAAGGGTCCTCCTCACTCCATCTCCCTCCCACCCCATTAAAAAAAAGAGTTGACCATGCATATACGAGGAAGACAGTGAAGAGGTGAGGTTAAAGATACAGAACAAAGAAGAGACAATTAATGTAACAAGTCTCAGGGAAGGTAAGAGCGGTCTCAGGAAGATGGTGGCATAATTATGATGATACAGATACTTTTGGTATGGTATTCAATGAATGTAAGAGGAATCATAAAGTATATTATATCTTGCTATTAAGAATTTCCTTATGAACAGTTAGTAATATTTTGGTCAAGAACTTGTTTTTACTTTCTTTTAAAAACAGTTACTGAGGGCTTCCCTAGTGGCACAGTGGTTGAGAGTCCGCCTGCCAATGCAGGGGACACGGGTTCGTGCCCCGGTCCGGGAAGATCCCACATGCTGCGGAGCGGCTAGGCCCGTGAGCCATGGCCGCTGAGCCTGCGCGTCCGGAGCCTGTGCTCCGCAACGAGAGAGGCCACAACAGTGAGAGGCCTGCGTACCGCAAAAAAAAAAAAAAAAAAAGTTACTGAAAGCTTTCTCTTGGGTAAGGTACATAATGCTTAGAAAAGCCCTGGGAAATTACTGAAGAATTACACAAAATACCTTAATCATATACCAAAACTATTTAAAAATATATGTATTCATTCATATATGCATAATAAATATGTATGTATGTATATTGTCATGTGTGTGTCAGTCAATGTTCAGTTTATATTCAAAACAAAATCTCTCTAAATAGGACTTCCCTGGTGGCACAGTGGTTAAGAATCTGCCTGCCAATGCAGGAGACACGGATTCGAGCTCTAATCTGGGGAGATCCCACATGCCGTGGAGCAACTAAGCCCGTGCGTCACAACTACTGAGTCCATGTGCTGCAACTACAGAAGACTAAGCACCTAGAGCCCACGCTCCACAACGACAGAAGCCATGGCAATGAGAAGCCCGCGCATAGGAACGAAGAGTAGCCCCTACCTCGCCACAACTAGAGAAGGCCTGTGCACAGCAATGAAGACCTAAAGCAGTCAAAAATAAATAAATAATTTATATATTAAAAAAATCTAAATGAAGACATATTTTTAATTATACATGGGACTTGATTATAAAGCAAAGAGTGATTTTTCCAGTAAACACTTCAAATTCATATGAACATCATTTTTGACTTAATTACTTTAGGAGAGTATATGTTTGTTTCACTGATATTGTCACTGCTCAAAATATTTAGGTACTTCTCTTTTTAGAGTTGGCAGATGTACAAAAAAGCATTGCTGTCTAGCATCCAGGAGGTGTCAGTATGTGTTTATTGAGTGTATGAAAAATGTGGTTTTTACTATGGTAAAATATGATTTCTTTTTTTTTTAATTTTTTTATTGGAGTATAATTGCTTTACAATGGTGTGCTAGATTTTGCTTTATAACAAAGTGAATCAGCAACACACATATACATATCTCCATATCTCTTCCCTCTTGTGTCTCCCTCCCTCCCACCCTCCCAATCCCACCCTTCTACATGAGCACTGAGCTGATCTCTCTGTGCTGTGCGACTGCTTCCCACTAGCTATCGGTTTTACATTTGGTAGTGTACATAGGACCGACCACCTCACTACAAACAACTCAATTTCGTTCCTTTTTATGGCTGTGAAATATTCCATTATATATGTGTGCCACATCTTCATCATCCATTCATCTGTCGATGGACACTTAGGTTGCTTCCATGTCCTGGTTATTGTAAATAGAGTTGCAATGAACACTGTGGTACATGACTCTTTTGGAATTATGGTTTTCTCAGGGTATATGCCCAGCAGTGGGATTGCTGGGTCATATGGTAGTTCTATTTGTAGTTTTTTAAGGAACCTCCATACTGTTCTCCATAGTGGCTGTATCAATTTACATTCCCAACAGTGCAAGAGGGTTCCCTTTTCTCCACACCCTCTCCAGCATTTATTGTAGATTTTTTGATGATGGCCATTGTGACCGGTGTGAGGTGATAACTCACTGTAGTTTTGATTTGCATTTCTCTAATGATTAATGATGTTGAGCATCCTTTCATGTGTTTGTTGGCAATCTGTATATCTTCTTTGGAGAAATGTCTATTTAGGTTTTCTGCCCATTTTTTGATTGGGTTGTTGGTTTTTTTGATATTGAGCTGCATGAGATTCATGCTTTGTCAGTTGCTTCATTTGCAAATATTTTCTCCCATTCTGATGGTTGTCTTTTCGTCTTGTTTATGGTTTCCTTTGCTGTGCAAAAAATTTTAAGTTTCATTAGGTTCTATTTGTTTATTTTTGTTTTTATTTCCATTTCTCTAGGAGGTGGGTCAAAAAGGATCTTGCTGTGATTTATGTCATAGTGTTCTGCCTATGTTTTCCTCTAAGAGTTTTATAGTGTCTGACCTTACATTTAGGTCTTTAATCCATTTTGAGTTTATTTTTGGGTATGGTGTTAGAGAATGTTCTAATTCCATTTGTTTACATGTAGCTGTCCCATTTTCCCAGCACCAATTATTGAAGAGACTGCCTTTTCTCCACTGTATATTCTTGCCTCCTTTATCAAAAATAAGGTGACCATATATGTGTGGGTTTATCTCTAGGCTTTCTATCCTGTTCCATTGATCTATATTTCTGTTTTTGTGCCAGTACCATACTGTCTTGATTACTGTAGCTTTGTAGTATAGTCTGACGCCAGGGAGCCTGATTCCTCCAGCTCTGGTTTTCTTTCTCAAGACTGCTTTGGCTATTCGGGGTCTTTTTGTTTCCATACAAATTGTGAAACATTTTGTTCTAGTTCTGTGAAAAATGCCCTTGGCAGTTTGATCGGGATTGCACTGAATCTGTGGATTGCTTTGGGTAGTAGAGTCATTTTCACAATGTTGATTCTTCCAATCCAAGAACATGGCATATCTCTCCATCTGTCTGTATCATCCTTAATTTCTTTCATCAGTGTCTTATAGGTTTCTGCATACAGGTCTTTTGTCTCCTTAGGTAGCCGTATTCTTAGATATTTTATTCTTTTTGTTGCAGTGGTAAATGGGAGTGTTTCCTTAATTTCACTTTCATGTTTTTCATCATTAGTGTATAGGAATGCAAGAGATTTCTGTGCATTAATTTTGTATCCTGCTACTTTACCAAATTCATTGATTAGCTCTAGTAGTTTTCTGGTAGCATCTTTAGGATTCTCTATGTATAGTATCATGTCATCTGCAAACAGTGACAGCTTTACTTCTTTTCCGATTTGGATTCCTTTTATTTCTTTTTCTTCTCTGACGGCTGTGGCTAAAACTTCCAAAACAATGTTGAATCATAGTGGTGAGAGTGGGCAACCTTCTCTTGTTCCTGATCTTAGTGGAAATGGTTTCAGTTTTTCACCATTGAGGGCGATGTTGGCTGTGGGTTTGTCATATATGGCCTTTATTACGTTGAGGTAAGTTTCCTCTATGCCTATTTTCTGGAGGGTTTTTATCATAAATGGGTGTTGAATTTTGTCGAAAGCTTTCTCTGCATCTATTGAGATGATCATATGGTTTTTCTCGTTCAATTTGTTAATATGATGTATCATATTGATTTGCGTATACTGAAGAATCCTTGCATTCCTGGGATAAACCCCACTTGATCACGGTGTATGATCCTTTTAATGTGCTGTTGGATTCTGCTTGCTAGTATTTTGTTGAGGATTTTTGCATCTATGTTCATCAGTGATACTGGCCTGTAGTTTTCTTTCTTTGTGACATCTTTGTCTGGTTTTGGTATCAGGGTGATGGTGGCTTCATAGAATGAGTTTGGGAGTGTTCCTCCCTCTGATGTAGGGTTTTTTGTGGTGGAAAAATGTAGTAACAAGCATGAGCTATAATGTTATCGTTGTACCTCTGGTAAGTCACTGCTCTTTTTATGACCAGATGAACCAAACATAAGTCATTATGAATAATATACTCAATCAAATGAAATCAAGACCCAACTCAAGTGTCACCTCCTTGGTGAAGCCTCACTTATTTTCCAATGGCTCTCTTTTCTTTGCTTTCAAAACATTTGGCTGATCATGCTTTCTATCATGTCACATGTTACATCTAATTTATTTATATGGCTATCTCATTCACTACAGCACGACATTCGAGAGGATAGGCACAGTCTTGTTCAACTCTGTACCACCAGCGTCTAGAACAACACTTGGCATGGAGCAGGTCTCAAGGATGTTTACTGGATTAGCTAAATAAGAAAATTAGTCTAGTTGCTCTTAATTCCTTTGACCTTTTCTCTTTACAGCCCTAGATGAACCCAATCATTTTAATGTATGAACCCATCTGTTTTATGCACCATGTAGCTAAACATTAAGATCTCAAACAATGAGATCTCAACATTGCTGAGCAATCTTATTCTTTCATTCTTAGCTTATGATCTGGTCTCGTACTTTTAGGATAACGGAAGTCATTACAAAATCTAGAAACTACTTGCGTCCATAATCCATTTCTTTTTTTCCTGTTGCAACAGTAGTGTCTTTCCTCCTTTCAAATGTTATATTCAAATGTTATATTCAAATGTTATATTGTAAGGCTTAGTCCTGGGATCTCTTTTTCACAGATGGCCTCACTTCACAGATGCAATCATTTCCCTGATTTTAAATACCATCTACAGTCATATTTTTATTTCCAACCTAGGCCTCTGGTCTATGTTCCATACTAGAATATCCAACTGCCTATGATATATCCACTTGGATGTTTCATTGGCATGACAAACTGAACATGACTAAAATTAACTCATAATCTTCTCCTTACCCCAAACCTACTTCTCCTGTGTCTCTCCTCCCACTGTTACCGTTATGTTAACATTATGATGTACAAGCCAAAAACAAGACACACACTTGTGATTTCCTTCACTTTTCATTAATTTGAATGCCTTCTACAATACATGCCAGACACTGTTTGAGGTAATGGGGCTATAGCAGTGACTAAAACAAAACCCCTGTGCTCATGGAGCATGAGTTGGGAGTAGAGGGAGGCAAATAGATAAATAAAAAACTCAAATATATATATACAGCATATATCAGGTGGTCATGGAATGGGAGAGGGCAGTTACCATCGTATACAGTGAGTGGGGAAGAATCTGACTGATAATAGAGACCTAAAGGAAGTGAGAAAGTAAGGATATAAACATTTGGAGAAAGAACATTCCAAGTGTAGGAAATTATAAGTTCAGAGACCCCAAGGCAGGAACATTTGTGCAATATGTGAGGGGGCTACTGAGGATGGAGCAGAGTGAGCATGGAGGAAAGTGGTAGAAAATAAGACAGAAGCCAGATCATGCACGGCCTTATATTCTCTTTTAAGAACTCTAGCTTCTGTTGAGTGAAATAAGAAGGCATTTAGTGATAAGGACAAAGGGTAACAGGAAATGCCTTAAGTTTAAAAACATTGCTCTGGCTGTTCTTGTGAGGACAGACCATAGGAGTTAAGGGTATAAGCAGAGAAATCAGCTAGAAGATAACTGCAATAAACCAGGTGAGATGATAGCAGCCTGGAACCTTCAATGCCTTTTAATAATTACAATCCATATTCCCCCTACATGATCTGGCTTTTGCCTATTTCTCTGAACTCATTTTATCCCACCCCCATTTAAATATTATCTCACAGGTTATTCATCTTTGGTTCCTCAAACTTGCCCACCTTAGGGGCTTTGCACATGCTGTTGCTCCATCTGACTTCAACTCTCACCTGCCCAACTAACACCTATTCTTTGGTCATAGCTCAAAGGTTACTTCTGGGGAACATGGTATCCAATATAAATTAGGTGCTCTCCCAGCTCTTGTTATACTCAGAGTACTCTCCATGATTTTTTCTTTTCATGATGCTTAAAGTATTCACAATTTATTTAATGTTTATCTCCCCTACTAGACTACGATCCATGGAAATAGTACTGGTTTTGTTCACCATGGTATAGTTATTGCCTATCAGAGTGAAAGGCACCTAGTGGGCCCTTGATGAATATTTGCTGAGTAAATGAATGGATGACTGAATAAGTATATTTATTATTTGAAAAAAATTATCTAGCTTGACCACCTATAATATTCTGCAGATAATGCTCTGAATAACATCAGGTTTTTGAAAAATCAACTTTGTCATCAAAGGAAGAGAAATCTCCATCAGTGAAATTCAGAAGAATGAAAGCAATTCCAAAAGGAGCTCTTAAACTATTTCGAACACACCATCAAATGAGTAAGTGTGTAAATAACCTCCCAGGGAAACTGTTTGAATCATGCAAACAGTTATGGGAACACCTTACGGGAATATCTTGTATTATGGGGGCCATAAATTTGGCATAAACATAAAAACATTTTTAATGGTTGTACAACAATGTGAATATACTTAATACCACTGAACTTAAAAATAGTTAAAATGGTGAATGTTATGTTATGTATATGTGACAATAAAATGAAACATTTTAAAAGCATTTCTTACAAGCTGACTAGTATAATTATGAAAGATACATTATCTCAGGATATCTGAATAACAGCCCAGTTTTAACTCATTTATTAACTTGTCTTAGTGAATGACAAGTCACTTAAACTTTCCTTGCCTCAATTTCCTCATCAGTGAAATAAGGATAATAGATGCCCTAACCCAGGGGTGTCTGTGAAGAGGAAATTAAGAAAGCGACAATGATATGAAAAACAACCTTTACTATGCAAAGAAGGATACTGTTACTATCAGATACTGCAAGTTCATTACTGGGCTGTTAATATTTTAACATGAATTTATGAGAATTAGTAATTTATTTTAAATATTATTATTAATTAAGCAATGGTTTTCAGTAACCAACTCATTGACACTCTCCCAGTATAGTATAGTTTACAAATTACTGTAAAGAGGTGATTGGTAAAAATTGGTTTCCATATATACACTACTAAAAAAAAATACTGAACTAAGCATCAATTATTGGCAAAGTGAAAACACTAATGAAGTTGATCATTGGTAACATGCATCACCACAAACTATTTTTACGCACAAACTAAAATAGAAAGATGATCTTAAGTGTAATATTAGAAGAAAAAAATCTAACAGATGAGGGCCTTTTAGTAATTAAAACAGCATAGCCGCAACTGACCAGAATTTAAATGTATACGTTAGAACAAATAGGCAAAAGACAACAAACAAGGCTTTAAGAGAAATTTAGCATGGCTTTCTCCTTTGAAAGTCTCTATCAGTCCAATACCTTATATTTTCTAGTTACACTATTCAATAATACCAATTTATAAAATTTAGAACATAACCCTGATATACTTAAGAATATTCCAATCATAATGTGTTGAATGATATGCATACCTTTATTAAAGGAAGAAAATGTATTTTAGAAAAGATTTTGACAACAAGAAAATGAACTGTTTTTGATTTTTAGGTAACAGAAGTAAATCTGGAAACACTTTTCTTTTGTTTTGTTAGAGGGGGCAAATTTGTAGTCACCATTATATATTAAAGATTAACATTTCTTATGTTTTCATTTACAAATACTTTGAGTAGTTATTAAAATCAATAAAAGATACTTCAGTGTGATTATATTAAAAACTGCTGCCATAAATGTTAGCACTGCAAGTAATTCTACCTAGTAAAGATAATGTAAAACAATTCTGTATTAAAATCAGATGTAATTATTTACAACTCCTTGAAATAAGCCTTTCCCCTGTAACCTGTACTCTTGTCATTTCCTATTATAGAATTAGGGACTGACAAAACATTAGAAAGTTTATATTAACAGAAATAGAAGCATTAATCCTAGAGAAATTTGTATATTAATTTGGAAGAATGTGAAGAACAGACAAGTAAGACTGTTGGTTAAGAAAGGCATATTTTCGTGACTAGAAATCATTTTAGCCAAGTAACACAGGTACAAGGTATTTTTTCAGAGATACCGTTTCTGCTCCAGTTATGAAAACTGAATACTTACAGAACTTTACTATATATACTCTTTCCATAAATAAGCTGCCTGAGAATTCAGGTTCTCTTTTCCCAGTCCCTTTTCTTTTTCTAAAGGGAAGGGATACTTCTCCCTTTCTCTGCAAACAAGGGAGAAGTAGAAACATTGGTACCTGTGATGGGAAAGTGAATGGTTCTAATACAAGTAAGGCTGTTTCCATTTCTTTACCTTTATCAAATTGGAAAGATCTGATTGAGTTGTCATTTGATAGATAATTAAACATATTTTTGATGCTAGTTTGCCATGTAATTTTTGGCACATAGTATGGAAGGAACTCAAATAATTCAGTTTAATTGCTTGGATAGATAAAAATCTGCCCTAGGAATATTATCTGAATTTTTAATCAGCCACATTCTCAGCTTATCGCAAGTCATCATTTTCTTTAAAATCCTAAACTGTTTTTTAAAATTCTTATGTCTCCGGGGTTAGGTGTTTCTTTTTGTGATTGAAACTATGTTCATTTATTCAGCTGTAAGTTTGGTTAATTTGAATAAAATTACAAAGCTTCATGTTAAAGTGCGTTTCCAAGAATTTGTTCCAATAAATGCAAAATGAGAGTCTCAGGTAAGTGTAGAAAAGCATTACACTTAGTCACATTCAAAGTTATGAAGTACTAGAACACAGAAATAATAGCTTTAGTAATGACTTTTTTACTGTTTTACATTATAATGAGAACCTAGTTTCCTAAAAGAATATTATTTCTGTGTAGTATCACTCATTCTCTTTAACTAAGTCTTATAAAAAAACTTTCAACTTTCTATATTCTTCTGAATTTACAGAAAGATTTTTTCCCTAACCCAACAGATCACAGGAAGAAGCTGACCTTAAAAATGCCTGGAGGGGCTTCCCTGGTGGCGCAGTGGTTGAGAGCCTGCCTGCCGATGCAGGGGACATGGGTTCGTGCCCCGGTCTGGGAAGATCCCATATGCCGCAGAGTGGCTGGGCCCGTGAGCTATGGCCGCTGAGCCTGCGTGTCCGGAGCCTGTGCTCCGCAAAGGGAGAGGCCACAACAGTGAGAGGCCCGCATACCGCAAAAAAAAAAAAAAAAAAAAAAAAGCCTGGAATTTCAACTGACTTTGCATTGTGTGACAGGGATAATGAACAGGTCCTTGATTACTATCAGTTTTTTCAGTGAATTCCTAGAGTCTGTTTAAGGAGACCTATTACTTCCAAGTAAAGAGTTTGAAAACAACTATCTCATGCCATGCAGCTTTCCAGTGGAAAAGACCATATCACTCCCCTGCTTCAAATCCATCTGAAGAGTTGCTTCTTTCAGGAGGCCAGTCATGAGCCTCCTAGGCCTTGACAATGAAAAAGACAAGGGTTGGAGTGCTCCTGAAATCTACTCAACTAATGCTAATTAAAATTACCTCCAATAATGCAAATTTCAAAAACTAGACATTCTCTCAATGGAGTAATACATTTAGGGCCCTAGAAAACTACTTTGTTAACTTATTTGTACCACTGGGACATGGTGGTATATGCCTGTAATCATAACTACTCAGGAGGCTGAGGCCAGAGATAACCTGAACTCAAGAATTTTAAATTTCCTGCAGGTTGACTATTCATGAACAGTTCTATGTTGTTATATCCCTTGCCTATCAAGTATGCCTAGGAGAGCTAAATTAACACAGCTCAGAAATGGAGATGATAAATACCATTATTGTAATACTACTAAGCAAAAAAGAATTAAAAGTACATTCAAGTCTTTCTTCATTCACTAGGTCCTGACAAAGTGGAATAAGACTTGTAGGAAAGGAGAACAAATAAATACAGGGACTATGGATGGTAGAATTTTCCCGAAGTCATTCTGCTTGACTCCTTCAATTTAAAAAGATAAAATAATATCATAATCTAATACCCATTCACTTCCAATGTGCCAGTCACTATCCTAAGAGCTTTATATTCATCAACGCACTTAATCCCCACAAAACTCCTAAGATATGGGTACTATTATTTTCCTCACCTGAGGAGAAAAATGAGTTGTAGAAATAACTTATACAGGGCAGCACAGGTGATCAGTAGTAGAGACGTTTTCAATCCAGATAGTGTAACTCCATAGTCTGTGCTTCTAACTTATATTGCTAATTTTTAATGTGTTGTTTTCTTTTCTCTAGCCAGAATATGGTTTTTAAACTGTTCCTCAGAGTCCTGGGATCCCATAAGAATGCTTCTGGGGCCACTAAATAGAAGAAAGCAGATGGGACTCTGGGCACTTCACCCAACCAAAGCAACTTCACTACATCTGTTTAAATATTGAGGATACAATTCAACTTTTCACAATAATAATTAAAAAAAAATTTCATGCTAAAAGTAAAACATTTGAAAAATCACAATATCAAGACTATACTCTTCATAAGTCAGGATCTATGTCTAAAAGTATCTCACATGTTTGCCATTCAGTAAATATTAACTTGATAAATTGAAACTATGTGGCAGTACTGTACTCATCAGAAAAATTTAATACTCAGTTGTACCATTAAATCAGAGAAAATCTTGAATATCAATATAATTAAATTGAATAATAACAATAATGATATTAAATCACACTCAGATTGGTGCTTAAGTTTTTAATCACAAGCTATCAAACAATTTCATCATCTCAAGGCTACTGATGGGTTAAGCATAACCCATTCTCACAAAGAAAAAATAGGTATGTTTTCACATCCATATTGTTAACAATATGTAAATAATTACACTGCCTGATGTACTAATGCCCACTCATATTTTTAGAATGATTGAATTAATAAAAGGAATTATATTAAAATACAAATTATCAGTAGAAATTTTATTTTATAATATTTTCTGAAGTTCATGAATTATCTTCAGTTTCACAGAAGTCACAAAGAAACTTGAAATAAAGCATAACTGAGGAAACAATATCTAAAAAAATTATTTTAAAAAATCTACTCTATTAACTATCTTTTACCCTTTTTACCTGTGGACCTAAGAACTTACATGGTGTTCATGAAATAGAATAACATAGGCTACTGCCACCATTTTATATTCCCTCCTATGGTGAATTTTCAACTTGAGAGCTGACATCTAAAGCAATTAAAAATCACAGATGCTTTCAGAAAATAAAACTGAAGTACTAGCTTTTCTAATTCTGGATTTGGATTAAAAGTCAAAAGCAGCAAAAATTAAAACTAATTTTTTCTCTTCTCCAACTTGATTGGAGAGTTTTATTTTAGAAAAAGTACAGTTTCCAACAAGATACAGACATAAAATAATACCCACTGCTTAAAATACTTTGCTAAAATTTTCATGAAAATTTTTTCTTACTTTATGATATTATCAGAAAATTACAAACTATCACCCTAACAAACCTCACCCTCATGGCTATATCTCAGTTGAAATGAAACATGTAAAGGTGAAATATATTAAAAGAGAAGGTCAGCATTAGACATACCTATTGTAATAAAATTGCTTTGAACAGAAGCAAAAACTAATAAATGAAGTTTCTTATACCTTAAACATACACAAAATAGTTCAACAAATGCCAAATCTAGCTCAACATGGCTGATTAGAAGATTTCATTTTAATACTTGTTTTTGAGAAATTGAGTTAATCATATGGAGACAACACTAAATAGACTATAACAAAGGCACAGGAAACTAGAATGTAATATTGCCCTAGAAGGAATTTAGTTTGAATGTAAGCTAGAGACTACCATGAATGATTAGCAAGAACACTAACTCTTGTTCTAATAGACTCAAATTTTTTATGCTTATGCTATTAAAACTTTTTGAATTTCCTAGTCTTAATCCTTACGAAAAAGCAACAAGACTGGTTTTCCATACTACAATGTTAAAAAACAAAACAAAACCCAAAAGACTTCAAGAATATCAAGCCTCCAGAACCAAAGTAATTTTGGTAGTGCAAGGATAAGCAGTTGTATAACGATTAATATGATTGGTGATATGAGAAAGGGTTTTCTGATACTGATGTAACCACCGATTATATAAAACATTTTCCAGAGGTGGTGCTGAAGATGATTTTTCAGTGATTAGGCAGGGTAGTCCAACAGATATACAAACAAAATTACAATATGTCTGCCCTGTTCCTAATCTGAAAGCTCAGCACCCATGCACTTTACTTTGTTATCTAAATAACTGCCAGGATAACAGTATGTTTTGGCTTGATCTTCTCAGATGAGTTCCCTTTCTCCTCTTCCGGAAAATAAAGATAAAATATTTTAAAATTTAATTGTCTAACTAGTGCTGGGATCCTAGAAAAAAATTTTGGATAAAGTAATTCACATTAAAGTATAAGCAATATTACTCATCAAAGAAAGTTTATAAAGGAATAGTTTATTAACCTACACAGTATCTGCTTCAGCAGATAGGCTATTTCCTGAGTGGCTCAACTCTAAACCAAGATATCAGGAATTAATCAATTATACATCCCATCCCAGTGCATGTCTAAGAAAAGTTGCCAACTCCTGGTCAAGAGTTATGACAGTTAAATTTCTAGTTTTTCAAGAATGCTATAAAGGCAATGGTTCATTTAGGAAACAACTGGATTAATGACTATGTACAAAGGATTTATTCTGAATTTTGGATGATAAAGAGTCCTATACTTTTCTCAGATAGTCAAGATTTGCAATAATGTCCTTATCAATCCATATCTGTATTTAATTTATATCTTTGGAGGGTGCCTCCTGGGCATAGGAGATTCAGTATTAAAATATAGATAGAGAACAGAATACTGCAGATTTAAAAATAAAAATTCAGAATTGCACACACACAAAAAAAAAAAGAAAGAAAAAAAAAAGACTTCCAAAAGAAGGTTAAAATTCAAATATCAAAATAGTATACCATTATTTTGGGCTTTTTGAAATACAGAATTTTATTTGTAAAAGGGGAATAAAATAACCAGCTCTAATTTTATGCACAGTAACAGTGATATTAAAGTATACATGGATCTTGTTACTTCACAATCAATCAAAGACATAAATATTTCACAAGTAAAACTGGAAGAAGGTACAGACAGAGCAGGAAGAAAAGGGAAGCTCTATGGAGAGACAAAGGGAAAAAAAGGGCAGTGATCTGTTATATCCCCAAATTGAAAGAGTATTAAGGGAAAGTGATTTGTTAAAAATATGTATACAAAAGGTTCATAAAATTTTCTTATTTTTACAAATCTTAATTTCACATTAAGGTAAAAAAAAAGGTTTAAAACTAATTTTATTTAGAGTTAGAACACTGGTGACCATAAAATAATCATTCCCTGAAATTCCCACCAATGTCTAAAGAAAGCAAGAGACTTCATATAAAGGAGAGATCTCACTAGCTTTTTTTTCTTCTCAGAGAGCCTAGGTTTTCTGTTTGGAATTATATTTTTTGTATGAACTTATATTTAATCTTCTACTATATGATAATCAATCACATGCCACCTAACTGAGAATCATAAGATATTCTTAGAATGAATGATTCAAATGTGTATGCTTAAATCTTCCATGAAAACACAAACTCTCCAAACACATATAATACTCATATTCTGACATGTAAAACCCAACTCTATTCCTCGTGTATTATTGATTACCATAAAACATATGAGTTTCATTTTGTTTAGAAAGACCTACCTGAATAGCTGAGTTCATGAAACACGTATTTCCCAAGTTACTTAGGCCACAGAGGCCGGGCTGTTCATTGTTTCTTCCAGGTTCTGAATAATCATAGTTCTTATAAGCAGTATATGATGGGAGACAATAATTTGAGTTTTTCACACTGGAAGAAAACAAAAAATCTTTTTCATAATGCAGCCAATTATCATCATATAGTTATAATGAACAGAGTACTTTAAACCTATTTGAGATATGTGGTCAGTCATTAATTTTTTTATAAAGCACTTAACTCAGGTACTTTTAAAACAAACCTAAATAAAAATAACCCCCTTAATTAATATACTCCTCTTTCAATCAACAAAATCACGGCATCATATACCACACCAACCAATACAAACCACATTATGTCTTTCTACCCTTGATTAACTGGAGCAGCCTCACAGCTTGCTCCATTCTTCATTGCTCCATCAAATGTAAAACATTCAGATTTTAAACACCACCCGCAGCAATAAATCATCTCATTGATGTCCCTTTTACATCCTGCTACTGTAATAGAGTGAGAACAGTAGAAGCAGGAAGAGTTGTGCTTTAGTTACAGGTGAGAGCAGAGATTTCCAGGGCCTTTGTGACACCACTGTTCTGATGCATCAAAGATTCTATTTATAGTATTCTACGCTAGACCAGCAAAATCTGGTATTCAAATGCAGAAAACAGCCTGGGGTGATCAGCAATGCAAAAATGAAATGATTCGAAGCAAGTACACACTTCAGTATTACTATTATGGAAAGAATCTTCTAGTTTGTTAGATTAATGCAGTTTATTTAACTAGGTAAATACAACCTCAGGATAATTTGTACTATGAGTAAAATAAATATTAATCTTAAAAAAACCCTACATAATATTCAACCTTAGAGAATCAGGGTAATTTTACAAAGAACTAAGAGAAGTCAATAAGTTAGATCCCTCTTTCTTTTTACATGTAACTAAAAAAAATTTTGTGGAAAAGGATAGATTCTTCCTTAATTTTTAATAGGTTATCTTATAAGATATTTATGATGGATGCTTTGGATATAATTCAAAAGCATACTTTCAATCATTATTTTTTTTATTCACTAGAACAAACCTAAACAAGAATCAAGGTTATTTGCTAAAAGCAAATAATGATGTAAATAAATGAATACAGTGTTACAAATAAACATGGTAAATCAGTAACTCTGACAATCTCAATTGGCTATAATTTATCCTTGGTATTATTTTTTTTAAAGTTTTTACTTATAATTTCAAATACTTCTTATTGTAGCTTCTATACTCTCACTTTATAACAGTTAAAATGAACTGTACTACTGCTTGTTCTAACAAAGCCTTTAGTAAACTTACACACCCTAACAAACCAACAGGTAAAACACACAAAACCATATCAACCAAAATTTACACACACAATGCTATCCCACTAATATTTTTGTATTTTTAAGAAAACATCCCCCTTCATCACAAATAAAAGATCAACTCTCAGACTGAAAAACCAACCTACCCCAAAGTTAAACAAAAAGAGCAGGCTCCAAAGAAGTGCAACCTTGATCAATTCATAGACTTGTAGCTATTTACTTGTTTTAAACTTAAAGAAAAAAAAAAAACGGGTTCAAGCGTCTTTTGGATTTTGCAGATCACTAGCCTTATAATTCATATTTTATTTTATATTAGCAGTAACAAAGTTCAAGGCACCTATCAGCAATTCCATATATAGTCACTCAGTGACTGGATTCTTGAATCTAACGTTGAGGACATGTAACAAAAAACTGAATCCTGGTTTTCCTTTTACCCCTTTAAGAAGTGCTTAAGGGGCTTCCCTGGTGGCGCAGTGGTTGAGAGTCTGCCTGCCAATGCAGGGGACACGGGTTAGAGCCCTGGTCTGGGAGGACCCCACATGCCGCGGAGCAACTGGGCCCCTGAGCCACAACTACTGAGCCTGCGCGTTTGGAGCCTGTGCTCCGCAACAAGAGAGGCCGCGATAGAGAGAGGCCCGCGCATCGCGATGAAGAGTGGCCCCCGCTTGCCGCAACTAGAGAAAGCCCTCGCACAGAAACGAAGACCCAACACAGCCAAAAATAAATAATAAATAAATAATAATTTTTAAAAAAAAGTTAAAAAAAGAAGTGCTTAAAATCAAGGTCTGCTATATATTACAAAAATGCAAGGCCTACATTTTCAACATGTTAAAGAAACCCCATATATATCAGCTGTAAAATTATAATAAAACTTAAGTCAGAGTACAGAGGGAAAGTATGCCCAAATACATGCTCATGCATACACACACCCACACCAACACCCATGCAAGTGATCCGAATCCTAAAAGGATATCTACATTTTAAGTGACAGGATAAGAATAAACCTTAGCCAAAAATTAAGATGGTAGTCTACATGCTCAATGATAATAAAGAAAACTAACAAATTAAAAATATTTTAATACTATCTTCATTGGTCACTTATAATCCACATCTTATGTGTTCTTTAAATCAAATAAAGTCTGTCGTGGAAAATGTCAAAACCAACAGCTCTTTAAACACTTCAACAAAGTATGTGTAAACCTAAACCCGAAAGACAGCCTCTGTATCTTTCATGACTACTGTTGCTATTTTTTTTTCTAAAGGTTGTAAGCTAGTCCTTATCCCATAAGGTTATGTTACTTTGCAAAAACAAATAAACTTGCCAGTAATCTTAATGGGAATTTTAATGCTATGCTAGATTAATTCATCTTAAATGAATATACATTTTAAAATATAACATTTTTTAGTAAAATCGAGCCCTTATCTTTCTATAAATATTTGAAACTGACTTTAAAATTTAATTTTATGTATATTTTATACAGCACATTCTTATTAGTTATCTATTTTATACATATTAGTGTATATATGTCAATCCCAATCTCCCAATTCATCCCACCCCCCTCTCCACTTTCCCCCCTTGTTGTCCATACATTTGTTCTCTACTTCTGTGTCTCTATTTCTGCCTTGCAAACCGGTTCATCTGTACCCTTTTTCTAGATTCCACACATATACATTAATATACGATACTTGTTTTTCTCTTTCTGACTTACTTCACTCTGTATGACAGTCTCTAGGTCCATCCACATCTCTACAAATGACCCAATTTCATTCCTTTTTATGGCTGAGTAATACTCCATTGTACATATGTACCACATCTTCTTTATCCACTCATCTGTCGATGGGCATTTAGGTTGCTTTCATGACCTGGCTATTGTAAATAGTGCTGCAATGAACATTGGGGTGTACGTGTCTTTTTGAATTATGGTTTTCTCTGGGTATATGCCCAGTAGTGGGATTGCTGGGTCATATGGTAATTCTATTTTTAGTTTTTTAAGGAGCCTCCATACTGTTCTCCATAGTGGCTGTATCAATTTACATTCCCAACAGTGCAAGAGGGTTCCCTTTCCTCCACACCCTCTCCAGCACTTGTTTGTAGATTTTCTGATGATGCCCATTCTAACCAGTGTGAGGTGATTCCTCATTGTAGTTTTGATTTGCATTTCTCTAATAATTAGTGATGTTGAGCAGCTTTTCATGTGCCTCTTGGCCATCTGAATGTCTTCTTTGGAGAGATGTCTATTTAGGTTTTCTGCCCATTTTTTTGATTGGGCTGTTTGTTTTTTGATATTGAGCTGCATGAACTGCCTGTATATTTTGGAGTTTAATCCTTTGTTCATTGATTTGTTTGCAAACATTTTCTCCCATCCTGAGGGTTGTCTTTTTGTCTTGCTTATAGTTCCCTTTGCTGTGCAAAAAGCTTTTAAGTTTCATTAGTTTCATTCATTATTTTTGTTTTTATTTCCATTACTCTAGGAGGTGGGTCAAAAAAGATCTTGCTGTGATTTATGTCAAAGAGTGTTCCTCCTATGTTTTCCTCTAAGAGTTTTACAGTGTCTGGTCTTACATTTAGGTATTTAATCCATTTTGAGTTTATTTTTGTGTATGGTATGAGGGAGGTTCTAATTTCTTTATTTTACATGTACTTGTCCAGTTTTCCCAGCACCACTTATTGAAGAGACTGCCTTTTCTCCATTGTACATCCTTGCCTCCTTTATCAAAGATAAGGTGACCATATGTGCATGTGTTTATCTCTGGGCTTTCTATCCTGTTCCACTGATCAATATTTCTGTTTCTGTGCCAGTACCATATTGTCTTGATTATTGTAGCTTTGTAGTATAGTCTGAAGTCAGGAACTCTGATTCCTTCAGCTCTGTTTTTTTCCCTCAGGATTGCTTTGGCTATTTGAGGTCTTTTGTGTCTCCATACAAATTTTAAAATCTTTTGTTCTAGTTCTGTAAAAAACGCCATTGGTAGTTTGATAGGGATTGCAATGAATCTGTAGATTGCTGTGGGTATTATAGTGATTTTCACAACATTGAATCTTCTAAGCCAAGAACATGGTGTATCTCTCCATCTGTTTGTGTCATCTTTGATTTCTTTCATCAGTGTTGTATAGTTTTCTGAGTACAGGTCTTTTATCTCCATAGATAGTTTTATTCCTAGGTATTTTATTCTTTTTGTTGCAATGGTGAATGGGACTGTTTCTTTAATTTTTCTTTCTGATCTTTCGTTGTTAGTGTATAGGAATGCAAGATTTCTCTGCATTAATTTTGTATCCTGCAACTTTACCAAATTCACTGATTAACTCTAGTAGTTTTCTAGTGGCATCTTTAGGATTCTCTATGTATAGTATCATGTCATCTGCAAACAGTGACAGTTTTACCTCTTCTTTTCCAATCTGGATTCCTTTTATTTCTTTTTCTTCTTTGATTGCTGTGGCTAGGACTTCCAAAACTATGTTGAATAACAGTGGCGAGAGTGGACATCCTTGTCTTCTTCCTGACCTTAGAGGAAAATGCTTTTAGTTTTTCACCATTGAGAATGATGTTTGCTGTGGGTTTGTCATATATAGCCTTTATTTTGTTGAGGCAGGTTCCCTGTATGCCCACTTTCTGGAGTTTTCATCATAAATGGGTGTTGAATTTTCTCAAAAGCTTTTTCTGCATCTATTGACATGAACATATGATTTTTATTCTTCAATTTGTTAATATGGTGTATCACATTGATTGATTTGCGTATATTGAAGAATCCTTGCATCCCTGGGATAAATCCCACTTGATCTCGGTGTATGATCCTTTTAATGTGTTGTTGGATTCTGTTTGCTAGTATTTTGTTGAGGATTTTTGCATCTATATTCATCAGTAATATTGGCCTGTAATTTTCTTTTTTTGTAGCATCTCTGTCTGGTTTTGGTATCAGGGTGATGGTGGATGAAACTGACTTTTTAATTAGCATTTACATTTAACATTATAAACACTATAAATCTATAATTTAATCCTCATAACTGTAATTATGCTCACTTTGCAGTTAATGAAATGATACTTTCAGCAACTAACTTGTCAAAAGCCAGATGGCTAGTCTCTGGCAGTCTCCAAAATCCAGTTCCTTTTCATTGCTTAATCTCTTACAGGGAGTCATTTCCATTTCAAATAAAAGAGCTTTAAATGAATTAACAGAAAAATACAATGTGCCTCGATGTGGAATGCCAAGAGTTGAGACAATAAATACATTAAAGGCTTCCCTGGTGGCGCAGTGGTTGGGAGTCTGCCTGACGATGCAGGGAACACAGGTTCGTGCCCGGGTCCGGGAGGATCCCACATGCCGCGGAGCGGCTGGGCCCGTGAGCCATGGCTGCTGTGCCTGCGCGTCCGGAGCCTGTGCTCCGCAACGGGAGAGGCCACAGCAGTGAGAGGCCCGCGTACTGCAAAAAAATAATAATAATAAAAAATAAATAAATACATTAAAGAGATTTTTTTTTTTTTTTTTTTTTTGCGGTATGTGGGCCTCTCACTGTTGTGGCCTCTCCCGTTGTGGAGCACAGGCTCCGGACGCGCAGGCCCAGCGGCCATGGCTCACGGGCCCAGCCGCTCCGCGGCATGTGGGATCTTCCCAGACCAGGGCACGAACCCGTTTCCCCTGCATCGGCAGGCGGACTCCCAACCACTGCGCCACCAGGGAAGCCCTAAAGAGATTTTTTTAGAAGTATTATAGTAAAGCAAATGCAGCAAGACAGAAGAAAAATGCGGAGAGTGGAAAGATTTTGGTACATATTAAAAATGTACTTAAATTATAATTGAGGCAAGAATTAATACTGTACGGATTAACAAGTAAAACTACTACACAGGGTGAATGAACAATATTCTGGCATCTGATTCTTCATAATATTAGTTTTTAATAAAAACTTAAACTTTATTAAACTTCAATGAAATAATTCCAAGTACACTTTGTTATTACTTTTATAACAAATATTCTTATTTCTGGAAATGAAAACTTTACATCTTAATAATGTATCAGTTTAAGTCTTGAATTTGTAAAAAAATGCCATATAAACTTTGTGTCACAACTACTGATTTTAATATGCATTTTACACTTGGAGTATTATCTCCACATATATGAAGTTTCATAAATGTATTTAATCTTAAAAGGTTATTACCCATTTTACATACTTTTAAAGAAACTATGCTATTTCCACCTGAAGTCTTAAGCAGCTACTTATTTCCACAAGTTGAAAAGTCAAGAAATAAATTTTATGTGAAATAATTGTTATGATAACATTAATTCAAGTTTTTTAAAGTAAAAAAAAAAAACTCTCCATTTTGTAAATGTTTAAATTTTGTTCCTTACTAAGAAAGGTTAAGTTTTACTTTTAAGTAAGGTGGTACCAGTAGCTGTTTGCTATTAAAATTTTCTAATATGAAAGGACTATTTTAGTGTCTAAAATAGACAAATATAAATAGCTAAAAATATAACCTAGTCATAGGAGTAGAATCATTAATTAATCATGTTCTAAACTTTTAAGACAACACTCCAATTCCTCTCATAATATTTTCTGCAGTCAGAGGTTTTGAGATCAGATTGTACTGTCATATTTTTACTGTGAGAGGGAAATAAGACAAAAACAGAAGCACCAGATCACATATACTAATATGGCAACTCTGGTCAAAATACAGCCTATGTTCAATACAGTCTATATACAATGCTAAAAAATCTCTCCAAAGAATAACTAACTATAAGTACATGTTATACCTGGAACCAAATTCTTTTATAGTAAATGTGGGAGCCATCTGCAATTGGTAGAAACACAAACAATATTTTATCTCAGATGAGAAAATTACTTTTGATGAATTACATTAAAAGATACCATGTAAAATACAAACCAGATTACAGGAGGATATTTCCCTTTACTCTTTTGCCTGTGGATATACATTTTTAAATAGAAGAGAACACACTACACTGCAATTTTGGATATCCAGTGTCTTCAATATTTCACTATTATACTACAGTGCACGTATCTTGTTACTACTAAAGTAAGGAATTCGTGTTTTAAATCTTCTTGATACATATAGCAAACTCTTTTCTACGAAAGTTGGACTAATACTCCAACCACTCAAACAGAATCCTTACAAGAACGGATACCATCACTTAACTTTTCCCAATGAGATTGAGGTGGGGGAAAGTGGATGGAGTTGTTTATGTTTTTAATTTACATATCTCTAGTTAGTAGTGAACTTGAACATTTAAAATGTCTGTTTTAATTCTCTTATTTTCATTGCTCAGCTGCATCATTTACTTACTTTTCTAGTTGTCTTAAAAAATTTCTCACTGATTTTTATGAGCTTGATATACTAAGAGTATCTGTCCTTCGTCATTTGTAGCAATAATATTTTCCATTTATTTGCTGTTTAATTTTTAATATGCTTGACAATTAAAATTTTTAATTTAATTTAAAGTTTTAAAGAGAAATAGCAATCCAATTTTTCCAATAGCATTGCCTGGATAATCTGCCCATTCTCCATTAGTCTAGGATACTTTCTGATCACATTACATTCTTTTATATATAAAGGTCTGTTTCTGGGCTCCCTTTTCTATTCCACTGATCTGGAGGTATATTCTTGGGTCAGTACTATGCTGTTTGAATTATTATATCTTTATAACAGGTTGTGATATTTAGTAAGATTAATCCTTTCTCACTGTTTTTCCTTTCCAAAATTATTTTGGCTATTCTTATATATTTACAATCCAGATGTATGTTAAAATTAAAATCATTTTGTCAAGCCCCACCTCTCCATATGAATTTTAAGGGAACATTAATTAAACCTATAAATTCAATTAACGGTGCTTTTTAAAAGATTATTTCATGAATAGTTTCAGTCCTTTTAAATTTACCCTTTGGAATAATCAGATGCCATTTATGAACTGGACAAGTAGTGTAAATATTTAACTACATAAATCCTGTAAACCTAATACATAAACTACAATGTATATATCCAAGAAGTAAAAGGACAATAATCATCTCTGGATTAAAATCCTTCCCATAATTGAATGGACTAATTATAAATAAAGTTTTCTTTTTATCCTTTTATATAAAACCATGCCAATTTTCAAGGTAATACATCCATGTCAGACATTATAGTGAATCCCAAGTGACTTTGAATCCTTTTTCTTATAGCAATATGGCACACATTTTCATGTAATTTTTGTAAATCCTAAGATTCTGAATACTATTCCTGATGGAGCAAGGGAATTGTTTCTCCAAACTTTTTCAGAAAAAGTAATTGCCTTTTTGATAAACATAAAAATTTGTATGTTTTCCAGTTGAGAATCACTGATAAACACTTTTAAAAAACATTATGTATTATCTGTGATTACATGTCTAGTTCTAAAATGATATCTGAAATTTATACTGTTCCTAAAAATTTGAATTATAACAGACTTGTATATATATTTCAATAATTAGTGTTTAGAATATGAAATTCTGAAAGTGCTTTATTTCTCTTTTAGTAAATTATTGTAGTATATATATTAAATCAAGAAGTTTATACCTCTGCTTGCTTTCTTGTGAAGTTACTCCTTGAAGAACTGACCAGTAATTTAAAAGAAAATCAATTTTAATGCATTAAGACTTTTATCCTAAATTTTAGATACAAGAGATTTTTTGCAACCACAATAGGGCGATCAATTAAACAAAGAGTTTTCAAGATTCAGTGCTTACTTTCTGTTGTTGATGTTGTTATAATTATTTGATAGAGATGAAGGAGAGATCTTTGGTAAAGTTGAAAAATTGGATGCACCTGGGGACCTTTAAAAATATGAAAATGTTAAATTAGATAAAAAATGCTGAATTTTGAAATTAATTATGAAATAAAGAAAAGAACTACAGATGACAATGTATGTAGTAAATGAATGCTGGAAAACAGATTTATGAGCAAAATCACCATATACCCTTTCGTTTTCAATTTCCAATGTATTTGTTCATATAAAAAATAATAGTATATAAGGGAACTATTTTCAAAGGAAATTTATCAAATTAAATATAAAACTTGATATTATTCTTATAAATCTACTAATGCAATACACCCAGTTCTGAGTTCAGGTAACCATTATTAATATCTTACAATCAATAATTTCCTTAAATCAATGGAATTAAAATATTAATTTTTAAAGGAAGCATGTAAAAGAAATCTACTCTGTGTCTCAGTAGGTACTATGGCATTCCAATTATATACAACACAGACACAGATATCATAGATTTTATCAATTTTTAAAACTGTAAGGCAAGAGGGATGAAATAGCAAAGAGAATTACAAACATAATCCTGAGAAGTAATTTTTGGCCAAGGTTATCCCTGCAAAAACTGAACAGATATATATCTCACTATCTATTACACACCTCACTAATTCAGAATGTTTTTGGAGAAATCTAAATTACTAATGGCTTTTAATCAACAAATATGCTTTATAGGCATGATTTATAGTAAACAAATCCATTATATAGGAATGATTATTTTAAAGTAGTACTTAAAAACCTCTAAAAGATTTAATTTCCCTTGTAATTTTGTATACAATTTTAATTTACTAGGCAACATCTAGGCCACGGGCTGTAAGAAGCTAATACTTTCAGTCCAGTATCTCAGTCATCATAAATTCTAAATTAGTGAGGCCCAAAGTGATTACTGTTTAAAAATTATTTTATTTCCTCTACTCAGGTGCTAATGAACAGCAAAATGGTCATTGGGCAGGAAAGTGTAATCTACAAAATTTGCTTTTAGGTAATTTGGATTTTGCTAAACTAAGTGGTGGGTAATAAAATTTCTTACATATAAAATTTTACTTAACTTTTGAAGTTTTATATATTATGAAATATTGGTAAAATTTTTTTCTTCATTTTAAAGGAGAGTTTTTTTGTTGTTGTTGATGCAGGTTATATACAGGTAGATTACATTAAGTGGGACTTCTATTTAACTGCTTTTCTGATGGAAGACCCTTACAAGATTTTATTTAACTGTACTAAGCTCAAATCCAAAAATACAAGCAACCAAGTTTTAATATAAAACAATGTAGAAAACAAATTTAAAAGGTAATTTTAACATACTAATATTTTAAGGTACTAATTTTAAGATATTAATAGAATTAATATTAATATAGAAGTATTCTGGCATTTTCTGCCTTCATGTTAAGAATGCTAACTTAGGAAAACAATCTAAAAACACCGAGATTGACTTATAATCAATTAAGGAAGTTAATTTTTCAAAATGTGATCCATCTGACTACAATTTAATTCAATTCACTACAACTTTTCAAGTATACAGATAGAAACTGAAATATTCCCTTGAATTTTACTTATAGTAAAAGTTATGAAAATAAAGATTACTTTATTTTATTTATAATATGTATATTTTTTACATATTATATATGGCTGAGGCATATATATATATTTTTTCCCCTTTTTCTGCCCATCTGTGGCCTTTTTACTATTCATTAGCAACTCTATCCCAGAACAGTATTAGAATTTTCTATGAAATTCATTAAAACACTCAAACATTTATTAAATGATTACATTATGCCTTGCCCTTGTTAAGTACTAGGGGTACAAAGAGAGAGATAGTTCCTGATCTCAAATAGCTCATACTCTAATAGGGGAAAATGATACAAGCAAAATAACTATAAAACAGCGTAAGTCCTTAAACAAATTTTAAAATTATAACAAAAAGGGCTTCCCTGGTGGCGCAGTGGTTGAGAGTCCGCCTGCTGATGCAGGGGACACACGGGTTCGTGCCCCGGTCCGGGAAGATCCCACATGCCGCGGAGCGGCTGGGCCCGTGAGCCATGGCCACTAAGCCTGCGCGTCCGGAGCCTGTGCTCCGCAATGGAGAGGCCACAACAGTGAGAGGCCCGCGTATCGCAAAAAAAAAAAAATATATATATATATAATATATATATATATATATTATATATATAACTAAGTCAAATTTTGTGGGTAGTAACATGATTTTAAAATGATGTGCACAGTTGGAGGGGTAGGTGGAAACTGTAAAGTGAGAGTACTCCAGGTGGAAAGAATAGCATGTGAAAATGTGTGGGACTATAGAAAGCATGATGTGTTTAGGGAATTACCAATGAATTGGCTGAAAGAGTAGGGTGTAGTGATAGGAACAGAGGTTAGTAAGGTAGGTATAATGAAGAACCTTTTTATGTTCTCCAAAGGAATTTGGATTTTATCCAATTGTGCTGTGGCATGTTGAAAGATTTTAACAGTATCAACGTAATCAGATTTGTATTCTAGAAAGGTAACTCTTGAGGAAGAGAATGTGACTGAAGATTGGAAGAGCATTTAGGAGACTATAAAAACAACAAAGGTGAGAAGTAAAAAAGGCTGGGACTAAGACAGTGGAGTGGGCAAGGGCAACATATCTTGGAGGTTTAGGAAGCAGTTCTCAAAGTACAGTCCATGGACACTGAGGGGGATACAAGATCCCTTCAGGGTACCTGTCCATGATCAAAACTATTTTCATAAAAACACAAACGTGTTATTTATTATCTGACCTCCTTCACTATACAAAAACAATGGCAGGTAAAACTGCATACTGCCAAGGAGGTAGCCGTGAAAAACTGTGGTATCATGGATTCAAAATAAGAGAATTTCTTTAGGAGATAGCTATCAAAAAGAAGTATTTAAGAGAGGTCAAATAAACTAGGTTTAAAAAGTTAAATAAGGACTTTGTTAAATTCTGAATATGTGGTAAGGAATGGTAAGCACTGCTTTTTTTTTTTTTTTTTTTTGCGGTACGCGGGCCTCTAAGTGTTGTGGCCTCTCCCGTTGCAGAGCACAGGCTCCAGACGCGCAGGCTCAGCGGCCATGGCTCACGGGCCCAGCCGCTCCGCGGCATGTGGGATCTTCCCGGACCGGGGCACAAACCCGTGTCCCCTGCATCGGCAGGCGGACTCTCAACCGCTGCACCACCAGGGAAGCCCAAGCACTGCCTTTTTAAAGAAGTTGGTTATTAGAAGAAAAACTAAGTGGTATTCAGAGGAAGCTGATGGTCTTGTTTTAAAAGATGGGAGAGATTTGTTTGTATCTATAGGTTAGCAAGGAAGGTGATACTGGAAAAGAAACAAAAGCACGAACTAGTGTTAACTGAGTGTCTACTATACGTGTGGCAGTATGCTAGGCATTTATATGTATAGGAGACAGGAGATAACAAAGGAAAAACGAGGTCTAGGAAACACTGAGATAAATGCTATTGGTAGAGAGATTGTTCTTAAAGAGCATGGAGATCAGAGAGAGCAGGATGGATGTGGTGATCCACAGCTAAATAAAAGTATGATAACACTTTTTGCCTCCTGTTACAGACATTATGGTTAATAGTTAGATCACTTATCTATTGTGATTCCAACTTCTGACCGAGATTACACATAGCCCAACCTAGCTAACATTTGTGGAGTTAGTGTAGGGGTTGACTAGTCAATCTGTGGATTATAACCTGAATTCTTTAACTCTCTTTCTTTGATATAACTTGGAAATTACACTGTTTATTAGCAACTTCGCACTAGTAGCTTTCTGAAGAGACGAGTGAAGAAAATGCTCAGAATATTATACATAAACTAGATATTAAGCCATTTATCTAGTGTTAAACTAATTTTGGCTAGTTTGGGCTAAGTGTAATATAAGGCAGTGAATCGTCTCTTAACAAGACAGAAGAAGGTAAAACATGAGTTTAGCTGAAATGATTTCATGAAGAGAGAAAAACTTCATCCCTGACAACTGAATGCAGTATTTTAATTTCCCTATTTCCAATGTTTCAACTAAAAGCCTGCAATTCAAGGCTAAGCTGAACTTCGTACTTGAACAGAAAAATACAGCTTAATCTTTGTAAGTTACCTAAATAGTCAACATACATGGAAATCTAATACCATACTGAGCAATCAAAATATAGAGAAATTAAGTCTGAATGCTGACATAGCAAAATTAGTTATTTAAAACTTTTTATAGTTATTTTCAAACCTGATATAAAACAACCCGAATTTGTAAATTTTGACATTATAAAACAAAAACTATCTTATTAAGAAAGACAAGACCGACCTTAAACTTTCCCCATTTCTAACAATCATCCTAGGGTAAGTTCTTAGAGGAAAAAGAGAAATTTAAATCTCTTGAAAAATTAAGCACCTTTATTCTTGTGAGATACAGATTAGTTCAGTTCAACAAGCATTTGCTATGTGTTTCCTCTGTGTCAGGCAGGGTGTTAAATACTTAAACAAAAGACAATTTAAGGAAATTTATATATAAAGTGTTTCTCATAACCTGATTTTTGTTCCTCATTTTGACTGCTCTGTATGGTATTTGACAAAACATTCCACTTAAAAAAAATAAAACTACAGTTACTTTTCTTTAGCCATTATCAATCTCAATACCAAAACTGCAACCCATTTTTATTTTTGCTGTTATTACAGATATCTCCAAACACACAAGTCCTCATGTACCCAATATCAGTCATTCAGTTTCAAAAATTATTAACATTCTACCACTCTTGGTTTTTTATAATCTCCTTGGCCTCCACATTCCTTCATGTTTTTGCTGGACAACTTTAAAGCAAATCCCAGACATTTATAATTTCACCTGTAAACACTACAGTATGCATCCCTAGCAGGTAAGAAACCGTTTTTGATACTACTGTCTGTCCCAATCTAACAGTCAGTTCATGTTTACATCTTTTCCCCAATTGCCTCAAAAACTGGGTAGTTTGAATCAGGATCCAAAATAAATTCATACATATGCAGATTAATTTTAGTAACTTCAAAAGCCCTTACTGCTCCCTACCAGCTAACTTCTCTGGTTTCAACTTACTATGACAATTGTTTATTTTCCATTTGTCCTGACTTTTGTATCTATTCATATAGTTAACTTTGACTTACATGTGTTACTGTAAATTGCTCAAATCTTTTTCAGAACTAGGGGAGAAAGGAAGAAATAAAATAACCAATAATTATTTGTGAGTACCCCTGAATCAAGCATCTATATCAGAACTGAATACTTAAGTTACATTCATTTATGCATGAAATACTATTTAAATGTCTTAATTTCAATTGAATTTGGATATGGCTTTTAAATATTGAAGCTAACACTAACTAAGAAGCTTGACTGTGACCATGCTCTCTTTGGTAAAACTTGGAGACATAGTACTAGGTTATACATTATCTTACCACAACAGAAAGTAGGTAACAGTGTTTACATGAAGGAAAGATTTATTTAATCGATGTGCATTTTCAGCATTTCAAAGGAAAATCTGCATACACACTCAAGATCTTAATGAATATTAAATTGAGGAACCTCAAAGTACAGAGTTATGGGAAGTGTGTGTTTATGTACAAGCACAAGCTTTTCCAAAAAAGATTTGGAGTTTGGACCACCAAAATAAAATAACCAGAAAAAACCAGTTTATCGGTAAATAGCAGTACACAAGAACTTCATTCTACCATTATGCTGCCTTCATCGTTAGGTGACAAACACCCAGGAAAGGATGTGTATATTTAAATAACAAACAGATTTATATAGTTTCTTTTTCTCTCCAGGAATCCTGCATTTCCAACCAAGTACACCTTAGTTATCTTACTTCTTTCAGTACATTACGTGATGAATGATCTATACCAGGTGTTCCATTTTCTGACTAGGTATTCATCCCCTTTTCCTACTATTTGTCATTCTCATCATGCTGACCCCATCTGTCAAATACACCGAATCTCTTCTGTCTCCCCCCAATTTCTGCATCATTTAGCACTGCTTACCATTCATTCCCTTTCTTCTAGAAGCTCTTTTTTCCTTTGGCCTCTATGACAAAACAGAATCCAAGTTTTCCTGAATCTACACGATTATCTATTTGATCTTTCTTTTATATCATTACTTAGGGATACCCTTTAAGGTTTAGTATACAGTTCTTTACATTTTGAATTAGATAATTCACATACACCTAATATTTCTCACTTCTAGGAATATAACTCCATACCTGCAGTTCTCATTACTCCCCAAGCTTTGGCTCCCTATATTTAACTTCATCCTAGGCAGTTCTGTTTGGCTGTTCCATTACCTCAAACTTTAGTCTCAGAAAAAGTCATTTTATGTCTTTTTCTTTAAAAAAAATTTTTTTGGAGTATAGTTGATTTACAATGTCATGCTCTATGTCTTTTCCTTAATGAGACCAATAATAAGAATGAGATAAAATGAGATGAAGCATGAAAGAAAATTTATAAAGACTCAAAATGTCTTTAAAAATGACAAGAAATTGCAGGTTTTAGAATGTTACCCTAGATTTATGGCTCACAGGTTGCATTTCAAATTGAAGACATATTATTAACTTAAAATATATGAATATGCATGAATGACAAGAAATAAAAAACTGGCTCTTGAGCCATCCTCTCGACCCCTACATCCAAAATCACTCAATCCCCCATTTCCAGTATTTGAACAAGGTTAAAATTGGTAACAAATTTGTATACTTTCATAGAAACTTTAAGAATGCACTTTCTGTGAACTATAATAACCACTGTTCTTTTAGTACCAAAATAAAACTGTCATAACCTACTAATGTTTCAAATAAGTAGAGACTATCATGCTTATAAATACTTTAAAAGTTTCTGTACAGGGTTTCCCTGGTGGTGCGGTGGTTGAGAGTCCGCCTGCCGATGCAGGGGATGCGGGTTCGTGCCCCGGTCCAGGAAGATCCCACATGCTGCGGAGTGGCTGGGCCCGTGAGCCATGGCCGCTGAGCCTGCACGTCCGGAGCCTGTAAAGTCTCTGTACAGTTTATTGTTAAAATGAAAACACTTTATCTGACAAGTTTCCTAATATGAATTTTCAATCTAATAGGTCTATCCACCATTTCTGAATCCATTTATACAGTTAACCGTGCAATTACTATATATGCAAATTGGGCTTAATAACTCTTTAAAAAATTCTAAAGTATATGCTAAGTTTTTCTACCTGTACTTAAACAGGTACAACAGCAAAACAGCTGGTGTAAAAAAAACAAAAACAGAATATTGCAGAGTCACCTAGATGTTTATTATTTATCCTAACTGAAAAATAGTACGCAATGGTTTTATTTATAAAGTGCTTCCTCTCTCCAAGAAGAGCACTCAGGGACAGAGTGCTGTAAAAATACTAATATGCCACTAGATTAAGTTTATACTTAGTGCTTCAGTCACCAATTTGGAATTCTGTTAATCAGAACACCACAGATGGCAGGGGGACAACATATGAGTTAAGAACTACTGGCTTAGTTTTCTATTTGATTTTTTTTAGCCTCTCATGCCTTACCTTGTTGATTTTGGATTCTTCTCTGAATATTTTCTAACCCATGAAAAAGTGCCTCTTCAGTTATCAATGACGCTTATCTTCTTCCACCAGATTTTTACTCACATATCTCGTCAATATTTTTGAGCAATTAATGAAAACGTCTGAATTACATCAACTTCTCATGTTACCCTCACAAGAATTTTTACTTATTTCAGGAAAACAGCAAAATTTGGACCTTTTTATTTCCATAATGTTAGTAATCTCAAAGGCATTCTTTGAGATAGTTATACCTAAATGAAACCATACAGAAAAAAATTAATAGTACAACTTAGTCAATTAATAAAGCTGTACTGCTTCTAACTGAGGAATAAGGTGTTAACACTAAACAAATTTTCTGGAAAGTAAGGGATAATCTATTGATTAGGTTTCTCCTCTCTTCAGCAACACCCAGGATTCTACAATTATTCTACTTTAAAATAATTTTAAAAAAATACAAGCTGTAACTAGCCACACATCTCCAATTGAATAATCAGACTATCCACCCAATGCCAACATCTTCGGAAAATAGTCAAATTTAACAGAATAGAAAAAAAGTTAGAGTGGTTTAAGCTTTTCTAAGGTATCATTAGAAAATATCACGTTTTTGAGAGGTTTTAAGAAATGAGATGCTTAAGAACTAGATTAGAAATGCATGTTCTGAAAAAACTAAGCATTTTAATATTTAAAAAATACAACATGAATATAAAGATGAAAAATTCAAATTATAAATTGATATCTAGCAGAAAAATCCACATAGAAAACTTCTGAAAAATTTTTAGGTAGGTTTTTAGGTTTCTAATATAGACTTTGGGTTGTCTTAGGGTATATCCATTTTTATAAATAGGACTACATGTTTTTGTTTTTGTTTGCAGTACACGGGCCTCTCACTGTTGTGGCCTCTCCGTTGCAGAGCACAGGCTCCGGACGCGCAGGCTCAGCGGTCATGGCTCACGGGCCCAGTCGCTCCGCGGCATGTGGGATCTTCCCAGACCGGGGCACGAACCCGTGATCCCTGCATCGGCAGGCGGACTCTCAACCACTGCGCCACCAGGGAAGCCCAATAGGACTACATGTTCTAAACAAAATTATATTTTACGCCTAACATTTTTTTTTTAATATTTAGCATTTCTTCAGATGAGGCTATATGGTCTCCATTCTGATAAAAATGGGCCTAGGGACTTCCCTGCTGGCGCAGTGGTTAAAAATCCGCCTGCCAATGCAGGGGACACAGGTTCGAGCCCTGGTCCGGGAAGATCCCACGTGCCGCGGAGCAACTAAGCCCGTGCACCACAACTACTGAGCCTGAGCTCTAGAGCCTGCCAGCCACAGCTACTGAGCCCGCGTGCTGCAACTACTGAAGCCCACATGCCTAGAGCCCGTGCTCCGCAACAAGAAGCCTGCGCATCGCAGGGAAGACCCAACGCAGCCAAAAAAAACAAAAACAACAACAACAACAACAACAAAGGGCCTAGTATGATTTTAGGGCCTTCAGAACAATTAATTTCTTTGTTTTCAGTGGTATGGAAAAGTCAGACACTTAGATACTAACATGCTTTCTCTTAGTGAACATATGCCTACTGTAGTGGTGTGGTTTTTTTGTTTTTTGTTTTAACTGGTATTATTGTTTTTATTTATAAAGAATTATTTTTATTTGGCTGTTTGGAAAACCACTAACATTTTTCACTTTAGAAAACATTAAGTAATAAACAAGATGTTATACAGTACTTTGGATAACTTCTTCTATCAGTGTAGTGCAATGCATTATTGGCACCTAAAAGTGAGTGAAACTTTCTATTATTTTCCCCTTTCATCTCCAGTTGTGCAGTTATATGACCAAAAAGGAAATGAATCATGAAATTCAGATTCCTGAGTCCCTTCATAAAGATTTATATTCTGCTGGCCTGGGGGAGGACTCTGGAAGCTGCTGCCTATGGGGGTTCACATAATACATATTAAGAAACGTTATCTACAGAATTTCTCAAAGTGTGATACTTAGACCAACAGCATTAGAATCACCTGTGAGCTTAGCAGAAATGCAAATTCATGAGGCCTACCCAGATCTACCGAAACAGAAATTCTGGGGATGGGGCTGAGGAAACAGTGTTTTAACAAACTCAACAGGTGATTCTTCCTTCTATCACCATATTATAGTTTTTAATGATTTTTCCTTGGCTTTTGACACTCTAGGTAGGAAACGGTTATGTGCTAAGCAGTATGAGCACTGGACAGACCCCAGGTTAGTGATGTTTATTAGAACTAGCATCTTCATACCATGTTGAGGATGAGGGGTTGTCTCCTGAAAAATATGATGACAATTCTAAGCATATAAAACAGGCTGTTCTGTATCTTAATAACTTGAAGTTTCTTTCTTGAGGACCTTAAAATTACATGCCTTCTGCTGGAGTTGAATTTGTCTAAGTTACATCTGCTTGTAATGTAACTTCAATGAACACACAGAATTCTTTCTTTTTAAAGTTGCCATTTACCCAAAAAAAAGAATTTGCATCCTTACTTCAATTCTATACATATAAATAAAAGTAAATGTTAATTCCTCAAACTTTTTTTATCTGTACTATTTTCCTCCACTATAGGTGTTTTCTCAATGTTCTTGAATATTATAATTTTACACAGTATTTTCTAAGTTTACCTAAATGGTACTGAGTGAAATCTCATTTTGTTTTTATTTTTTCTCTCAACTCTGTTTTAAAGTTTATCCAGTTTCAAAGATCTCACCATTGTTACTTCTATCTGCTGCACTGGCATTCCACAGTCTATCACCATCATTTTTCTTATTCACTCTACCAGAGATAGATACTTACTAGGCTGTCTTCAAATCCCCACTACCACAAACAATGCAGCTACAAAGATTGTATATTCAGGGACCTGTGTGAAAAATTCCGCTGAGTGACAGGTCAGAGGGATTAAACATTCCTGATTTAATTAAATACTGATATATAGCATGGTACTAGTTTGTACTCCCACCATCAGTACATAAGACTTCTACAACCCTCCAAACACTTTTTATTAGCACCCTTTTAAGTTTTTGTCATTCTGATGGCTATTAGATTGTATCTCATGCTTTAATTTTTCTGATTACTAGTGAGTTTGTATATCTCCTCAGCTACCTGTCAGCACTTGGGCTTCCCCTTCTTTAAACTATTTATATCTTTTATTTTTTAAAAGCTTGTTTGCTTTGTTTCTGTTAATTCACAGCAGTTCTTTGTACACTGTGGGTATTATTCTCTTGTAGGTTTTAGATTTTCTAAAACCGACATTTGACTTTTAACTTTGTATATGGTTCCTTTACCAGAAATACTTAATTTAATGCAATCAAACATTAATTTTCGCACTATGTTCTGTGATCCCTAGGCCACAGATATTCTCCAAAATATCTTATTAGCTTTAAAGCTTTACATTTCTTATTTGAGTCTTTAGTCCTTCTGGAGTCTTTGTATGTAATGTGTAAGGCAGTGATTCTGCTTTCTTTTCTCCAAATAGTTAGTACTCCTAATAAATCTAAGCACCTATCTGCTTTAAGCAACCTGTTTTTCACTGCCTAGCAGTGCCACTTATCATACATATAGGAGTTTTTCTTAGCTCACTAGTTTATTCCAGTCTATTTGCCTTTTTTTTTGCTAGCGTCATAGTGTTTTTATTACCATACCTTTGCAGTAATTCTTACTATCTAGTAGGTAAACACTTCCCTTCCTCTTCTTTGTCAAAACTGACTTAGCTAATCCTGGATCTTTATTGGAATATGCTAATTTTAGAATGAGTTTCTGAAGTTTCTCACACACACAAGCAGAGGAAAAAAAAAAGGTCAGGATAGAATTTTGTTCCTGTTTTTTAAAATTTATTTTATTTATTTCTTTTTGGCTACTATGGGCCTTTGTTGCTGCGTGCAGGCTTTCTGTAGTTGTGGTGAGCGGGGGCTACTCTTCGTTGCAGTGCGCAGGCTTCTCCCTGCAGTGGCTTCTCTTGTTGCGGAGCACAGGGTCTAGGTGTGAGGGCTTCAGTAGTTGTGGCACGTGGGCTCAGTAGCTGTGGCTCGCAGGCTCTAGAGCGCAGGTTCAGTAGTTGTGGTGCACGGACTTAGCTGCTCCACGGCATGTGGAATATTCCTGGACGAGGGCTTGAACCTGTGTCCCCTGCATTGGCAGGCCGATTCTTAACCACTGCACCACTACGGAAGCCCCAGGATAGAATTCTGAATAGGAGGCACTGACATGACAAATTTAGAGAAAGGCTAGGTTAAGCCATATAGTACACAATAATCTTTTGTCTTTAATGAAGTTAGAATTTTTTTTCCATGAAGGTTTTATGCATTCCTAATTAAGTTATTTTTTGTTATGCTATTTTCTAAGTGGGTTACTAATGTTATATAGCAGGGTCAGGAATCTATGGCTCACAAGACAAATCCATGTTTTTTAAATAAAGTTTTACTGGAGCGCAGCCACACGCATTTGTTTACACAATGTCTACTGCTATATCGGTAGTTATAGTTGAGTCAGAGACCCTATGGCCCATAAAGCTAAAAATACTTATCTGGTTCTTCATAAAAAAGAATGCTAACCTATGGGTATGGAAGACATCTATTAATTTTTACAAATTAATCTTGTATTAGATAATGTTGCTGAATTCTCTTAGTTCTAGTAGTCTGCTGATTGCTTTTGGATTTTACAGATTGCATCATATGTAAATAGTGAATTTTATTTCTTTTTAAAATTCTAATCTTATTTGGTTTGTGTTCAAAATTTCTCAATTAAATGTTTGCTACAGATTTTGGGTTTATAGGCTTTAACAAGTTAGGAGAATTCCCTTTTATTCTTAGTTTATTGAGAGTCTTTTCATACACTAGATAGTGATTAAAAATTTTTTGTATTCTAATGAACTATCACTTGGCAATTTAGTTTATTAGCTAGGTTAGCAATTACTAAATTATTTATTTATTTAAGAATAATTATTTTAAGGTTTCAAAACAAATTCACAACCTCTTATCAGAAAATCTGAAATTCCAAAATCTCTGAAAACTTAAAAAAATTTTCATAATTCACTTCAGGGCAATCTAACCTGAACTGAAATGATGCTATTTACACTCCTTTTTATCTTACTTAGTGTGGATACTTACTGAATATTAATGTGCTTAACTATAAGAGTCCCCCTGGACTCTACAAAAATAGTAAAATAATAGGTGGCACATGTACCATATTACTTCTCAGAGGTTTAGAAAGTCCAAATATTGAAATACAACTAGCCCTAAGTGTTTCTGATAATCCTAAAACCCTTAAAAATATTTCCTCCCATTTGGCATGTTGCCTTTTCACTCTGTTGATTGCTTCCTTTACTGTGTGGAAACTTTTTAGTCTGATGTAGTCCCTTTTGTTTATAATTGCTTTTGTTGCTTGTGCTCTTGGTGTCATATTCATGAAATCTCTGCCTAGACCAATGTCATGAAGCTTTTCCCCTAAGATTTCTTCTAGATGTACAGATTCAGGTTTTTTGTTTTTTTTTTAACATCTCTATTGGAGTATAATTGCTTTACAATGGTGTGTTAGTTTCTGCTTTATAACAGGGTGAATCAGTTATACATATACATATGTCCACATCTCTCTTCCCTCTTGCACCTCCCTCGCTCCCACTCTCCCTATCCCACCCCCCCATCCCACCCCTCTAGGTGGTCACAAAGCACTGAGCTGATCTCCCTGTGCTATGCAGCTGCTTCCCACTAGCTATCTGTTTTACATTTGGTAGTGTATATATGTCCATGCCACTCTCTCACTTCGTCCCAGCTTACCCTTCCCCCTCCCCGTATAAGGTCTTATTTTTAAATCTTTAAACCACATATCTGGTAAGGGGTTAATATCCAAATATATAAGACACTCATTACAATTCAACAGCAAAACCCCCAAATAACCAGATTAAAAAATGGGCCTGAGACTTCTTTGAATAGACACTTCTCTAAAGAAGGCATACAGACAGGTAATAGGTATATTAAAAAGATGTTCAACGTCAGAAATCATTGGGGAAATGCAAATCAAACCACAATGAGATACCACCTCACACCTGTTAGGATGCCTATTATCAAAAGAACAAAAGATAACAAGTACTAGCAAGAATGTAGGGAAATTGGAACCCTTGCATACTCTCGGTGGAAATGTAAGATGGAGCAGCTGCTATGAAAAACAGTATGGAAGTTCCTCAAAAAATTAGAAATAGAACTAGCACATGACTCAGAAATCTCATTTCTGGGTATATATCCAAAGGAAATGAAATCAGTATCTTGAAGAGACATCTGCACTCCCAAGTTCACTGCAGTATAATTTACAATAGCCCAGATAATGAAAACAACCTAAATGTCTATTGACGGATAAATGGATAAAGAAAATATGGTATATACATACAATGGAATTGTATTCAGCCTTAAAAAAGCAAGGAAATCATGCACATGTGATAACACTGATGAACCTAAGGGACAGTATGCTTGGTAAAGTAAGTCAATCACAGACAAATACTGTATGATTCCACTTATATGAGGCTATGTAAACTAGTCAAACTCATAGAAACAGAGAGTAGAACGGTGGTTCCCAGGGGCTGGGGGAAGGGAGAAATGAGGAATTACTCTTTAACAGGAATAAAGTTTATTATATAAGATGAATAAATTCTAGAGATTTGCTGTACAACAATGTGCCTACAGTTAATAATACTGTAAGTGCACACATTTAAAACTTTGTTAAGAGGGCAGATATCAAGTTTTCTTACCACAATTAAAAAAAAAGTTTAAAAGGTTTCTAATCACTCATTTACCCTCAAAAGCAATTCTTATACTCCTTTATCTCTACTTGTGCTGTTATATTCTAAAACACGTATCTAAATAAATAAAATATTGCTTTCACGACTAGATTTAAAATGTTGCTTTCACATCAGATTCATTTTGATAAAGAGCATTCTTTTAACAGACACTTTTAAAAATACCACAAAATGCTTGAAAAATATTAAACAAAATGTTTAATAGTGATTTGATTGTATTAGACAATGCACCATTACATTTGTAACGTATTTATACTGTACCTTATTCTAAAAGAGATTAGAATTGGAAGGCTTTTAAATTACAGCATATTCATTTAAGTGCAAACTTAGATAACTTCTATAGAAGAATAAAATATTAAAATATAAAGAAGCTATATATATTTACAATTGCAATATACAATTAGGTTCTTCTATCATTCTGGATTTTATTATCTGAAATCAAAGCTTCAACATCATGCACTGAGCCATAAAAAGTGGGAGCACTTACTTAGGAGTAGAAGGACCCCTTGGCCATGTTCCATCTTCATTCTTCTGTTCTATCACTAACACCTGCAAATAAGACACAATAAAAGAGTGTATTTCCTTAACCCTGAAGTTAAAATAGCTTCAGAAGATTAGCTGTATATGCTAAGAAACTAAAGTAACTCTGCGATGACTTAAAGGACACAGTAGACAAGGTGAAGAGGCATTTGCATTTTGATTCCAAAGCTGGCCAAGGGAGATAAAGAGACCTTAAATATAAGAAGTCAGCAATGACGGTCAGAAAGAAAGAAGGTAAAACACTACAAGGAAAATCATTGGTTCTATGACTTTAAGTATAAAAAACTAGATGCAATGTAAGTTCCTTGAGTTTAGGGCACATTTTCTATTCCTTTTCTATTTGTAGCTTGTAAAAGTACTGTGCAAAAAACAGATGCTGAATAAATGGTTATAGTTGTTAAACATACTGATGTATGATCTCAGTCAGCTATTATTATGTAAATACTGAGGAACAGTGGCAAAAATAATCCCAAATTACAGAGTATACATAATTACACATAATTTGTTTGGGGCTATGAAATTTGTCTTTATTTACATTATGAAATTATAAAATCTTTTAATATATAAACGATAGAGCCATGTGTGTGAGAATCAGACTGAAGTTCCCTACTGCAGCATGGTCAGGGTAGACAAAAAACACCTCTAATAAATGAAAAGTACAGGCTAAGGTGAGCTATACTATATTTTAAAACATCCCAGAATCTTTTTTCGTATGTTTCAGTCTAAAAAAGAAGGCTTTCTTCTAGTTTTTACTAGGGGCAAGTCTGTGCAAAGAAGAAAAACTAACCAAAATAATTAATAATATAATAATAATATCTAAATTTCCACAGGAAAACTATAATATAGAAAACATGCCTTGAAGCAAATTCAAGGCATTAAAATTTTGCATATATTCTACATATTCAGTTTCATTAACTCTTGTTTCTTAAAATTGCAATCTTGTAACCTGTTCTGTAAACTCTTAGCAATATACTTTTGTGGACTATATGTTTCAGGCAATTTATAAGCTAGCATTTGGATCTTAACCATGTAAAATGTAAGCCTGATTCAGAAGACATATAACAATGAAACAGCGATTTAAAAAACTCATGGAATCTTGCTGTTGAAAGAGTAAGCTAATTAAAATACTAAAGTTGTCTTTTAAAAGAAAAACAGTTATTTCCTACATTCAAGAAACACACATGGTGGGGCTTCCCTGGTGGCGCAGTGGTTGGGAGTCCGCCTGCCGATGCAGGGGACGCGGGTTCGTGCCCCGGTCCGGGAGGATCCCACATGCCGCGGAGCGGCTGGGCCCGTGAGCCATGGCCGCTGAGCCTGCGCGTCCGGAGCCTGTGCTCCGCAACGGGAGAGGTCACAGCAGTGAGAGGCCCGCGTACCGCCAAAAAAAAAAAAAAAAAAAAAAAAACACACATGAGGGACATCCCTGGTGGTCCAGTAGTTAAGACTCTGCACCCCCAGTGCAGGGGGCACGGGTTCAATCCCTGGTCAGGGAACTAAGATTCCCGCATGCCACATGGTGTGGCCAAAAACAAACAAAAAAACACACACATGAAGTATATGTAACATATAATGAATAAGTGCACTGTATACCTGCCATCCTGATCCCTCCCTGATCACATTTCTCTCCTTACCTACCACAGACAATTAACCATTATGCTCAACTGGCATCATTCTGATATATACTTACATATTTTACATATTTATAAAATTGAATTTAGTGAGTAGTTTTTAACTTCTGAAGAAAGGTTTTCCTTTGCTACAACTTATAACTCTACAGACATCTACATAGAAACTATATTATATAAAAAAACATATATATATACATACATACTGTCTCTAGGAGGACTTGAACCAGTTATAAAACAAAAGATTTTACCTACAGAAAATTTCAAAGTTATGCATTTAATATCATTGTTTATGGCTTGTTTTTTAAAGGAAGGTCTTAAAGCTGAAGAATCAAGTAAATATTTAAAGTTCAACTGTAACCTTTAATTCCTCGCAGTATTTGTACTTTAAATTCTTTTTGTCTTTACAGTCACAGATATTAATGTTGAATGCCACCAGAAATGTTAAAACTCACTTGTTTATTCAAATGTATCATTTTCTGAATAAAATTTTGCTCATGGTTAAAACTTTAACTCAAAATGAAATTATTTTTTAAAAGATTTTAAGATTTAATTAAATTGAACACACACATACAAGGGAGAGAGATAAAGACCACCCACTTTGGGAGATAAACTCTTCAATAATGTATCTTCGTTTCACTTTCTAATGAGGATACTTTTGATTTCAGTAAAAAAACAAAACAAAACAAAAAAACCAAACTTCTTTTAAGTCTAAGATAGTGTTTAGTTCATTTATCATCAGTCAGAAAATAACTGGTACAAAACCTAGAAAATTTAATCCATGTTTTTTGAACAATTCCTATTTCAAAAGATCAAATGTCCCTAAAGATATTTTATAAGAATAATATATTTAATAAGATAGTTAATCTTCTTATTAAAGTAATTTATTCTGTCATCTTCATTCTGATAAATGCATTCCTATCAAGAATAACAAATTAAATTCTCTAAGCCTTGGTTTTCTAATGTACATGATGAGTAGAATAATAGCCATTACTCAGAATCAATTACTGAAAAGATTTAAAGAAATAATCCTATATATTTTAAATTGTACTCCAGGAGCTACCTCAAGGCCTGATGGATGGTAACCAAGGAGAGAAGTGTATGTCTATTTGGAAGACAGAAAGAGGAAGTTGGCTGGCTAAGGAGGGGAGTGTTGACTAACCAGTAGAGTTCCAAATGTCTCACACTCAGCTTCAACTGGGTAACTCCTTTTAATTGTAACACATATTATTAGATTTCATAAGATTTCATATAAGAATATAATGGCTAAAATAAGTCTGAAAATCACTGTTTTATAGCTGAGTACAATACCTGATATATAGTAGGCATTTGCTAAAAAATTAATTTCCTTCTGTTCCTCTGATTTTTTTAAATAACTTACATCATATATCAGTATTAATTTTAAATAAAACAGAACAAAACAAAACAAAAAACTTCCATATACTAGAGTGGCAGGCTCTGGGTTAGGTACTAAAATAAAAATAAATAGGAAATAAAGTCCAACTAAAACAAGGACCTCACAGTCTAGTTGGGGAGCTTAATATATAAATAACTTAATGAATGACACAAGACATATATGTAAATCACTATGGAAGTTAAGGGAGAAATCTCTTCTCCAAATTAAAACAAATCCTATACCTCAACTAGATACTGAAATAAATAGATCAGGAAAGGCTCAAGAAATGATGTGACAAATTTTGAATTGGAATTTGAAGGATAAATAATCTGATCTGGTTAGATTATATGAAAGGATGGGATGCTTAATTTCAATATTTGGATGTTTAAAAGGACTTTTTCTGGATGAATGCAGGGACTGGGGAGAACGGTACAACAGGCAGATGGAACAACATATATGAAAGCACAGGAGTATGTAAAAGCATAGCAGGCTTAGGGAACTATAAGTAGTTCAGTTTGGTATTATTAGAGTGTAAATCCAAAGGCAAGGATAATCGAAAGATGCTGGAAGACTAGGCAAAAGGATAAACCATGACTTGCATGCTGCATTAAGGTGCCTGGACTTTATTCTACAATTGTTAAGGAGCCAGGAAAGGTTTATGAAAAGGAAATAATAAGGTTCACTTTTTTTTTTTTTTGCAGTACGCGGGCCTCTCACTGTTGTGGCCTCTCCCATTGTGGAGCACAGGCTCCAGACGCGCAGGCTCAGTGGCCATGGCTCATGGGCCCAGCCGCTCTGCGGCATGTGGGATCTTCCCGGACTGGGCCACGAACCCGTGTCCCCTGCATCGGCAGGCGGACTCTCAACCACTGCGCCACCAGGGAAGCCCTAAGGTTTAGATTTTAGAAAGAGTATTCTGACAGAAATACGGAAGACTGAGAACAAACATGCAAAAGACTGGAAGCAGAGGGATTTGTTAAGAGATTACGGAAAGATAAGGGGTAAGAATGGGCTACAAACATTAATTAAAGAGATGTTTAGAAGGTGGAATCAGTAGAACTTGCTGATTGTGTCTAAAAGTCTTCATTTCTCAACACATTCATTTCTTTAGATTCTGTCATAAAGAAAGACCAAATTGGGGGTTGATACCTTCTAGCAGGGGTTGGCAAACTAAGTTCACTTAGCTCACTGACTGCTTTTGTAAATAAAGTTTGTTGGAACATAGCCATATCCATTTTTTACATATTGTTTATGGCTACTTTCTTGCTACTACAATGGCAAAGTTGTAGTCGTGACAGAGACCTTACAGACTGCTGAGCCAAAAATATTTATTATTTGATCCTTTACAAAGTTTGCTGACCCCTTATTATATTAGCTATTTTTCAGTGGAAAATAATTTCTTTTTAAAAAGTAGGTTATTCTCAAGCTCAAGGAGAGAAGCAGAAGTTATAATTAGTGACCAGCAGGGATAGAGAGGAGTTAGAAAGAGGAAACCAGAAACAGTAGAACCAATTATAGATTGTCAGGATAGCCATAAAGTTTGTGACTCCCAAAAACTTCATGTATAGTATGCTTAAAATAAACAGTATTGCTAAAAAATACCTGTCCTTGGTATAAACCAGCATCCTGAATGGTGCTGTCTGGCTTATTCAGTGGTTCAAATGTATTACTCATGTATTTGTTCCACAATCTGGTCTCCTTTTCATCTGGAATATTGAAGATTTTTCTTATTTCCTTTTCAATTGTATCTAGATTTAAGGAGGAAATATATGTAAATATAATATTTAAAAATATACCACAGAGAGTTAAGTGCTCACTAGCATAAAAATCCTAAATTTAAATTACTGATATAATAGCAAGAATAGATAAACAAATATGTAGGAAATACATAAAAACAATAAAGAAAAATTTTAAGACCAGGTATACTTTTTAGGAACAAAATGGTAATTATAACCCAGATGATTACTTTGGGAAATTAAGACCTCAAAAGGTAAGGGTTCAATAATATAACAATTAAATATAATTTATGTTATACAGGATGAACTTTAACTTTTTACACATTATAAAATCAATATATTTTCTAATGATACGTTAGTTAGAAACTAAAGTATGACTCAGGGATACCACAGATAAAAAATATTTTAAGTTATAACCAATTTAAGAATAATTTGTATTAAGTTGAATACAATTTACAGTTTAAATAGCTAACTAAAATTAAATAGATTACAGGGACACAAAGAAAAGTGCCTTCTTTGAAGAGAGGTCTGAATTGGTCAAAAGTTCTTATTTCCAAGGTAAAGCCATATATTTTCTTTATTTCTAAACCAATTATCTGAATGGAAGAAGTCTTTTTTTAAAAAAACTGGAGCAGCTTAATCTGCTGTAAAATAAGATATAGGAGTGTCTACATGTTTGAGAGTAATTAAGTTTCGGTACCATATTTAGATGAATCTTTTAAAGTACTTAAACATTAGAAAGAGATATTAGAAAATACTACTATATCTATCAAATTCTGGTCAATAATGTACCTAACTTAGACTCAAGAAAATTACACTTAATATATTTTATGACATATAAAGAAATATGAAATACTTCTAAATTTTAGAATACTTGATTAATTTTGGACAAAACATTATTTGTAAAATACTAAACCTAAAAATACATGCTCTCTTAAAAAAATATAAAAACCCACATCTATCTTACATAATTAAACTTAGTCCAATAACACTGTTTATGTTTTACTTAGCAGCTAATGTTCTTTAATAGTCTTATAGTCAATGACAGTTTGATTAAGGCATTAAATAAGTAGTAATTACTACAGTGTATTTCAAAACTTAATGCAAACTAGCCAGAACATTAAAAAAATTACATTAAATAAATATAAATATACTGTAAGTACTGCTTTCTATTTTGGCGGCATTTTTTTTAAATTGAAGTGTAAATGTATATGGAAAAATACACAAATCGTCAGTATATAATGATAAATTTCCATAGTGGATACACCCGTGTAAGCAGTACCCAGATCAAGAAACAGAAAGTAACGGAGGAAGGACGAAAGAGGAAGAAGCCAAGGAAGGGAGGTCATTTTAGTCTTTCTATAAAAATGAATACTTCTTTCCTGATTGAAAAAATAAATCTTGCTCATTGCAAAAATTCAGAAAATACAAGTACAAATAAAACGTCCACCTAGAGATAACCACTGTTAACATTTTGATACTTCTTCTTCCAGGCATTTTTTTCTATTAATACATACATATTTATATACATAATATAATATATACCAACACATATGGAAATGCCCCCTTTATTGAGTTTTGAAAAGGGTAATGCAAAGACCCTGAGATGGGAATGTATTTGGCATGTTTTAGAACAGAACGGTGCACCAATGTGGCTGAAGTGGAATGAGTAAGGTGGAAATAAGACCATAAAGGTGCTCATGTAGGACCATACAGAATTGAGGCAGTTATGAAAGTATTCTATTTTATCTGATTAAGAAGGGAAGTCATTTAGGAGTTTTGAGCAGAGAAGTGGTATGATCCAATTGACACTTCAAATGTTCACTTTTGCTGCTAGTGAAAACAAACTGCAGGATGTCAAGGGTGAGAGAGACTAGGCTACTACAGAAATCCAAACCAAGGTGGTAACAGTGGAAGCAATGTTAAGTGGTCAGACTGGGAGTAGATTCTGAAGGCACTGCTTAGAAGATACGTTGCTAAATTATATGCAGGGTGAGAAATACAAGCCAATCATTATGATACCAAGGGTTTTGGCCTGAGCAATTAGAAGAGTGCAAGTGACGATTACTCAGATGAGGAAAAATGACAGAGTAGTAGGTTTCAGGGGGAAGGGAGAGAGTTTAGTTTCATATATGTTATCTTTAGATTCTCATCAGACACATGTGAAGATATGGAATGGCTGAAACTGGAATTAAGGGAGAGTTTGGGTAGGAGATATAAGACATCAATATACAGAAAAGTATTTAAAGCCAGGGGACTAGAGGAAGTCTTCAAGGAAAAGAAAGAAGATACAAGGACTGAGCATATCACACTGATGTTCTGAGGCCAGAAATATGAAGAGGAACTTACAAAGGACTCTGAGAAGATGCAGCCAGTGAGAACTTGTGCCCTGGCAGCCATGTGAAGAGAAAACATTTCTAGATGGAAAAGTGAGTAAGTATGTTCATTTTTGCTGGCACGTTAAGAAATGGAAGACTTCGACCACTGGATGTATCAATGTAGAAGTAATTAGAGACCATCACAGAAGCAGAACCAAGGAAGTGGTTGGTCTGATTTAGTGGGTTCAAGAGAGAACGGGAGCAGAGGAAGTGGTAGCCAGAAAGCAGTTTGCTTAAACTGAAATTTGGCAACTGCAGCTGTAGATAATGACAGCCTAGGGTATATCTATGGGAACTGGTGGTTGAGGCTGGATGCAGACCAAGATCACTGGAGTTGAGAATGTCAAGGTATTGAGAACATGTGCATATTTTTCTGTATATTAATCCGACTCTATTAGGCAGTTAATGAAAAGCAAAAAGAGATAAAAAAATATTAACACAGATAACAGAAATAAAATTATTGTGACAAACATTTCTAGTAGGAACATTTACTAAGAAAGTTAAGCAGTGAGGGAGGGGAAGATGGCGGAAGAGTAAGACGCGGAGATAACCTTCCTCCCCACAGATATACCAGAAATTCATCTACACGTGGAACAACTCCTACAGAACACCTACTGAACGCTGGCAGAAGACCTCAGACCTCCCAAAACGTAAGAAACTCCCCACGTACATGGGTAGGGCAAAAGAAAAAAGAATAAACAGAGACAAAAGGATAAGGACGGGACCTGCACCAGTGGGAGGGAGCCATGAAGGAAGAAAGGTTTCCACACACTAGGAAGCCCCTTCGCAGGTGGAGACTGCGGGTGGCGGAGGGGGGTAGCTTCAGAGCCGCGGAGAACACAGCAACAGGGGTGCGGAGGGAAAAGCGGAGAGATTCCCGCACAGAGGATAGGTGCCGACGGGCACTCACCAGCCCGAGACGCTTGTCTGCGCGGCCGCTGGGGCAGGTGGGGCTGGGAGCTGAGGCTTGGGCTTCAGTCAGAGCGCAGCGAGAGGACTGGGGTTGGCTGTGTGAACACAGCCTGAAGGGGTTAGTGCACCACGGCTGGCCGGGAGGGAGTCCGGAAAAAAGTCTGGACCTGCCGAAGAGGCAAGAGACTTTTTCTTCACTCTTTGTTTCCTGGTGCGCAAGGAGAGGGGACTAAGAGCGCTGCTTAAAGGAGCTCCAGAGACGGGCGCGAGCCTTGGCTAAAAGCGCGGACCCCAGAGACGGGCGTGGGAGGCTGGGGCTGCTGCTGCCGACGCCAAGAGGCCTGTGTGTGAGCGCAGGTCACTGTCCACGCCCCCTTTCCAGGGAGCCTGTGCAGCCCACCACTGCCGGGGTCCCGGGATCCAGGGACAGCTTCCCCGGGAGAGTGCATGGCACACCTTGGGCTGGTGCAAAGTCACGCCGCCCTCTGCCGCCACAGGCTCGCCCCACACTCCATACCCCTCCCTCCCCCCGGCCTGAGTGAGCCAGAGTCCCCGAAGCGGCTCCTCCTTTAACCCCGTCCTGTTTGAGGGAACAACAGACGCCCTCCGGGGATCTACACGCAGAGGCGGAGCCAAATCCAAAGCTGAGACCAGGGAGCTGTGAGAATAAAGAAGAGAAAGGGAAATCTCTCCCAGCAGCCTCAGAAGCAGTGGATTAAAGCTCCACAATCAACTTGATGTACCCTGCATCTGTGGAATACATGAATAGACAACGAATCATCCCAAAATGAGGAGATGGACTTGGAGAGCAAGATCTATGATTTTTTCCCCTTTTCCTCTTTTTGTGAATGTGTATGTGTATGTTTCAGTGTGAGATTTTGTCTGTACAGCTTTGCTTCCACCATTTGTCCTAGGGTTCTATCCGTCCTTTTTTTTTTTTCTTAAATTTTTTTCTTAATAATTATTTTATTTTAATAACTTTATCTTAATTTTAATTTATCTTCTTTCTTTCTTTCTTTCTTTCCTTCCTTCCCTCCTTTAGACAATGAATCATCCCAAATTGAGGAGGTGGACTTTGAGAGGAAGATTTTTAATTTTTTCCCCTTTTCCTCTTTTTGTGAGTGTGTATGTGTATGCTTCTGTGTGAGATTTTGTCTGTATAGCTTTGCTTCCACCATTTATCCCAGGGTTCTATCCATCCGTTTTTAAAAAATTTTTTTGCATAATAATTATTTTTTAATTTAATAGCTTTATTATATTTTATCATACTGTATTCTATTTTACTTTATCTTCTCTTTCTTTTTTTCCTACCTTCCTCCCTCCCTCCTTTCTTTCTTTCTTTGTTTCTTTCTTTCCTCCCTCCCTCCCTCTTTCTTTCTTTCTTCCTTCCTTCCTTCCTTCTACTAATTCTTTTTTTCTACTTTTTCTGCCTTTTATTCTGAGCCGTGTGGATGAAAGGCTCTTGGTGCTGCAGCCAGCAGTCAGTGCTGTGCCTCTGAGGTGGGAGAGCCAACTTCAGCACACTGGTCCACAGAGACCTCCCAGCTCCACATAATATCAAATGGCAAAAATCTCCCAGAGATCTCCATTTCAACACCAGCACCCAGCTTCACTCAAAGACCAGCAAGCTACAGTGCTGGACACCCTATGCCAAACAACTAGCAAGACAGGAACACAACCCCACCCATTAGCAGAGAGGCTGCCTAAAATCATAATAAGTCCACAGACACCCCAAAACACACCACCAAACGTGGACCTGCCCACCAGAAAGACAAGATCCAGCCTCATCCACCAGAACACAGGTACTAGTCCCCTCCACCAGGAAGCCTACACAACCCACTGAACCAACTTTAGCCACTGGGGACAGACACCAAAAACAACGGGAACTACGAACCTGCAGCCTGCAAAAAGGAGACCCCAAACACAGTAACATAAGCAAAATGAGAAGACAGAAAAACACACAGCAGGTGAAGGAGCAAGATAAAAACCCACCAGACCTAACAAATGAAGAGGAAATAGGCGGTCTACCTGAAAAAGAATTCAGAATAATGATAGTAAAGATGATCCAAAATCTTGGAAATAGAATAGACAAAATGCAAGAAACATTTAACAAGGACCTAGAAGAACTAAAGATGAAACAAGCAACGATGAGCAACACAATAAATGAAATGAAAAATACTCTAGATGGGATCAATAGCAGAATAACTGAGGCAGAAGAACGGATAAGTGACCTGGAAGATAAAATAGTGGAAATAACTGCTGCACAGCAGAATAAAGAAAAAAGAATGAAAAGAACTGAGGACACTCTCAGAGACCTCTGGGACAACATTAAACACACAAACAGAATTATAGGGGTTCCAGAAGAAGAAGAGAAAAAGAAAGGGACTGAGAAAATATTTGAAGAGATTATAGTTGAAAACTTCCCTAATACGGGAAAGGAGATAGTTAATCGAGTCCAGGAGGCACAGAGTCCCATACAGAATAAATCCAAGGAGAAATACGTCAAGACACATATTAATCAAACTGTCAAAAGTTAAATACAAAGAAAACATATTAAAAGCAGCAAGGGAAAAACAACAAATAACACACAAGGGAATCCCCATAAGGTTAACAGCTGATCTTTCAGCAGGAACTCTGCAAGCCAGAAGGGAGTGGCAGGACATATTGAAAGTGATGAAGGAGAAAAACCTGCAACTAAGATTACTCTGCCCTGCAAGGATCTCATTCAGATTTGATGGAGAAATTAAAACCTTTACATACAAGCAAAAGCTGAGAGAGATCAGCACCACCAAACCAGCTTTACAACAAATGCTAAAGGAAGTTCTCTAGGCAAGAAACACAGAAGAAGGAAAAGACCTACAATAATGAACCCAAAACAATTAAGTAAATGGGAACAGGAACATACATATCAATAATTACTTTAAAGGTAAATGGACTAAATGCTCCCACCAAAAGACACAGACTGGCTGAATGGATACAAAAACAAGACCCATATATATGCTGTCTACAAGAGACCCACTTCAGACCTAGAGACACATACAGATTGAAAGTAAGGGGATGGTAAAAGATATTCCATGCAAATGGAAATCAAAAGAAAGCTGGAGTAGCAATTCTCATATCAGACAAAATAGACTATAAAATAAAGACTATTACAAGAGACAAAGAAGGACACTACATAATGATCCAGGGATTGATCCAAGAAGAAGATATAACAATTGTAAATATTTATGCACCCAACATAGGAGCACCTCAGTACATAAGGCAAATACTAACAGCCATAAAAGGGGAAATCGACAGTAACACATTCACAGTAGGGGACTTTAAAACACCACTTTCACCAATGGACAGATCATCCAAAATGAAAATAAATAAGGAAACACAAGCCTTAAAAGATACATTAAACAAGATGGACTTAATTGATATTTATAGGACATTCCATCCAAAAACAACAGAATACACATTTTTCTCAAGTGCTCATGGAACATTCTCCAGGATAGATCCTATCCAGGGTCACAAATCAAGCCTTGGTAAATTTAAGAAAATTGAAATTGTATCAAGTATCTTTTCCGATCACAATGCTATGAGACTAGATATCAATGACAGGAAAAGATCTGTAAAAAATACAAACACATGGAGGCTAAACAATACACTACTTAATAACGAAGTGATCACTGAAGAAATCAAAGAGGAAATTAAAAAATACCTAGAAACAAATGACAATGGAGACACGACGACCCAAAACCTATGGGATGCAGCAAAAGCAGTTCTAAGAGGGAAGTTTATAGCAATAAAATCCCACCTTAAGAAACAGGAAGCATCTCGAGTAAACAACCTGACCTTGCACCTAAAGCAATTAGAAAAAGAACAAAAACCCCCAAAGTTAGCAGGAGGAAAGAAATCATAAAGATCAGATCAGAAAAAAAAAGAAAAAGAAATGAAGGAAATGATAGCAAAGATCAATAAAACTAAAAGGTGGCTCCTTGAGAAGATAAACAAAATTGATAAACCATTAGCCAGATTCATCAAGAAAAAAAGGGAGAAGACTCAAATCAATAGAATTAGAAATGAAAAAGGAGAAGTAACAACTGACACTGCAGAAATACAAAAGATCATGAGAGATTACTACGAGCAACTCTATGCCAATAAAATGGACAACCTGTAAGAAATGGACAAATTCTTAGAAATGCACAACCTGCCAAGACTGAATCAGGAAGAAATAGAAAATATGAACAGATCAATCACAAGCACTGAAATTGAAACTGTGATTAAAAATCTTCCAACAAACAAAAGCGCAGGACCAGATGGCTTCACAGGCGAATTCTATGAAACATTTAGAGAAGAGCTAACACCTATCCTTCTCAAACTCTTCCAAAATATAGCAGAGGGAGGAACACTCCCAAACTCATTCTTCAAGGCCACCATCACCCTGATAACAGAACCAGACAAAGATGTCACAAAGAAAGAAAACTACAGGCCAATAACACTGATGAACATAGATGCAAAAATGCTCAACAAAATACTAGCAAACAGAATCCAACAGCACATTAAAAGGATCATACACCATGATCAAGTGGGGTTTATTCCAGGAATGCAAGGATTCTTCAATATACGAAAATCAATCAATGTGATACACCATATTAACAAATTGAAGAAGAAAAACCATATGATCATCTCAATAGATGCAGAGAGAGCTTTCGACAAAATTCAACACCCATTTATGATAAAAACCCTGCAGAAAGTAGGCATAGAGGGAACTTCCCTCAACATAATAAAGGCCATATATGACAAACCCACAGCCAACATCGTCCTCGATGGTGAAAAACTGAAACCATTTCCACTAAGATCAGGAACAAGACAAGGCTGCCCACTCTCACCACTCTTATTCAACTTAGTTTTGGAAGTTTTAGCCACAGAAATCAGAGAAGAAAAAGAAATAAAAGGAATCCAAATCGGAAAAGAAGAAGTAAAGCTGTCACTGTTTGCAGATGACATGATACTATACATAGAGAATCCTATAGATGCTACCAGAAAACTACTAGAGCTAATCAATGAATTTGGTAAAGTAGCAGGATACAAAATTAATGCACAGAAATCTCTGGCATTCCTGTACACTAATGATGAAAAATCTGAAAGTGAAATGAAGAAAACACTCCCATTTACCATTGCAACAGAAAGAATAAAATATCTAGGAATAAACCTACCTAAGGAGACAAAAGACCTCTATGCAGAAAATTATAAGACACTGATGAAAGAAATTAAAGATGATACAAATAGATGGAGAGATATACCATGCTCCTGGATTGGAAGAATCAATATTGTGAAAATGACTCTACTACCCAAAGCAATCTACAGATTCAGTGCAATCCCCATCAAACTACCACTGGCATTTTTCACAGAACTAGAACAAAAAATTTCACAATTTGTTTGGAAAAACAAAAGACCCCAAATAACCAAAGCAATCTTGAGAACGAAAAACGGAGCTGGAGGAATCAGGCTCCCTGACTTCAGACTATACTACAAAGCTACAGTAATCAAGACAGTGTGGTACTGGCACAAAAGCAGAAAGATAGATCAACGGAACAGGATAGAAAGCCCAGAGATAAACCCACGCATATATGGTCAACTTATCTTTGATAAAGGAGGTAGGAGTGTACAGTGGAGAAAGGACAGCCTCTTCAATAAGTGGTGCTGGGAAAACTGGACAGGGACATGTAAAAGTATGAGAGTAGATCACTCGCTAACACCATACACAAAAATAAGCTCAAAATGGATTAAAGACCTAACTGTAAGGCCAGAAACTATCAAACTCTTAGAGGAGAACATAGGCAGAACACTCTATGATATAAATCACAGCAAGATCCTTTTGACTCACCTCCTAGAGAAATGGAAATAAAAACAAAAATAAACAAATGGGACCTAATGAAACTTCAAAGCTTTTGCACAGCAAAGGAAACCATAAACACCAAAAGACAACCCTCAGAATGGGAGAAAATATTTGCAAATGAAGCAACTGACAAAGGATTAATCTCCAAAATTTATAAGCAGTTCATGCAGCTCAATAGCAAAAAAACAATCCAAAAATGGGCAGAAGACCTAAATAGACATTTCTCCAAAGAAGATACACAGACTGCCAACAAACATTATGAAAGAATGCTCGACATCATTAATCATTAGAGAAATGTAAATCAAAACTACAATGAGATATCATTTCACACCAGTCAGAATGGCCATCATCAAAAATTCTAGAAACAATAAATGCTGGAGAGGGTGTGGAGAAAAGGGAACACTCTTGCACTGCTGGTGGGAATGTGAATTGGTACAGCCACTATGGAGAACAGTATGGAGGTTCCTTAAAAAACTAAAAATAGAACTACCATATGACCCAGCAATCCCACTACTGGCCATATACCCTGAGAAAACCATAATTCAAAAAGAGTCATGTAACAAAATGTTCATTGCAGCTCTATTTACAATAGCCAGGAGATGGAAACAACCTAAGTGTCCATCATCCGATGAATGGATAAAGAAGATGTGGCACATATATACAATGGAATATTACTCAGCCATAAAAAGAAACGAAACTGAGCTATTTGTAATGAGGTGGATGGACCTAGAGTCTGTCCTACAGAGTGAAGTAAGTCAGAAAGAGAAAGACAAATACCTTATGCTAACACATATATATGGAATTTAAGAAAAAAAATGTCATGAAGAACCTAGGGGTAAGACAGGAATAAAGACACAGACCTACTTGAGAATGGACTTGAGGATATGGGGAGGGGGAAGGGTAAGCTGTGATAAAGTGAGAGAGAGGCATGGACATATATACACTACCAAACGTAAGGTACATAGCTAGTGGGAAGCAGCCGCATAGCGCAGGGAGATCAGCTCGGTGCTTTGTGACCGACTGGAGGGGTGGGATAGGGAGGGTGGGAGGGAGGGAGACGCAAGAGGGAAGGGATATGGGAACAGATGTATATGTATAACTGATGCACTTTGTTATAAAGCAGAAACTAATACACCATTGTGAAGCAATTATAAAAAAAAAAGTTAAGCAGTTCTATTAATACATTTTATAAACATAAAGCATTTTTCAAATTTAATAATAAAATTATTTTTCAGTGGTATCTTTAAAGAAAAAATAAAAACAAGTTTTATCTTTCTTACTGATACATGTTCAATACCCAAATATATCAATTTAGGTAGAAAAATATTAAAAAGGCCAAGTATCTTGGCTCTGAACATGGTAAATTATTTAGATCCTACCTACGGCTACTATCATTTTTATTGTAAATCAATGTAGGCATTACTAGCTGAAAATGGAACATTTTATTAATTTGGTAAAAACAGTAAACAGGTGCTTATATTTCTTAATTCCGTTTACAAAATTTGTATACTGTATTTCATGTACATAGCTATTTTGATCCTTTTTAATCACGAGTGAAAAAACACACAGGGAAAAATATACATCTCGTATTTCCTTTCTTATCAAATTCTTTGTTTCAAAACTCACTTCCTAAAGAAACACAAAATCAGCCCAATTAACATTTGCACAGATTGTATAAGGCAGCCAATTAAGAAGTGAGACTCTGGTATAAGAGGCCGGGTTAAGGAGTTAAAATACTGGCTCTATCACTTGGTAGCAGGGTGAACCTATGTAGGTTACTTAACCTTTCTTAGCCTAGGCTTTATCACCTTTAAGATGAGGGTACAGTAATGTTGAGCTTTAAATAAGAAATTTCCTGTAAAGTGCCTAAAGCATAGTAAGTATTCAATAACTGCTAACTATTATACCCATAACCATGAAGTTTCTAAAATTCCTGACTTGATTAATCTTTGCAAAAATTTTTGCTTAGAAAGCAAACTTGCTCTAACATAGATTTTCAAACTTTTAAAACTACAGTAAGGAATTGTGACCCACTATACACATATATGTTGATATTTTCTATTCTGATATTTTCCATTCCATTCTCTTTACTCCACAAACTGTTTAATGACCATGAAAGTATAGACAACACAGTTTGAAAAAACTGTTCTAATAAGAAATGTTAGCTATGTGAAAAAATTTATTCATATACAATTTTAAGGCATATAGCCAATGTATGTAGCATTTTAAAGTATTAGTAAATTTAAACTATGCTAATTAACATCTATGTAAGTCATAAACTTTTTGAAGCAGAGATTCTTTACAAATCATCTCCTTGACAATTCTTACCTAGTACTTAATGTAAAAACTCCAAAATGCTTGTTTTGAGTTCACAAATTAAACCTTAGATCTTCACATAATGAGTTTTAAGATATTTTTCAGTGAACTAATGTTCTAAAATAAGTTTCTTATTGTCTCATGTAACATATATATATATATATATATATATATATATATATATTTCCTATAGAAATGAGGTAAGAAACAAAGAAACTTTAATACCAAAAGTTTAATACCAAACTTTAACTAGAAAACACCAAACTTTAAAATAACTAGAAAACATTATCTACATCAAGCATTTAAGAGGTAGTTTATTTATATTCCAATTGGCTGAACATTTCAGAAGTTAGTCTCTGAATTAATTTTAATAGGTCATCTTTGTTGGACAGACAGATTCTTAAAGATTCTTACTGTGTACATTTTAATATCATGATTAATGTAATTTGATACATTTAAAACTTTCAGTTCTTAGGATATAGAAATGTTTTACTTTCCTGAATATGTTCCAAAAATCTAGAACTGCAAAAGTTAAGTACTTTATCCATAATAATACTTTATACATAATAATGTAATAAAATGACATTTATATGGAGTTCCTAACATTTTAAGCATTCATTTTAGAAAGATGACTGTGTGACTTTACTGAAATTGCATCTCAACTTACAGATGTTCTCGGTAAATAAAAAGAGGGAAAATAAAAAATCCATACATAATGTCTGGCAAAAACATTAGGATTAACCAAGCATTAGGAATTGAAGAATGGTACTATTTCATGAAAATTATGAGTTAAAAGTATTTTCCTGCAGTGAAATGGCTATGTGGTGAAAGTCAAATGTACTTAAGAAATTCAGAAATATTTTTATTTACTTTTAATAAAGTGTACTTAATGACTGGTTCCAACAAGAAAAGCTATACGGTGCTATAATTCATAAATTTTCTAATCTTTCTTTCTTTCTAAGTTCTACATTAAGTGTTATGTCCTTCTCCAGTGTCCATTTACACTTTCCAACAAGATCAATGTTACTGCCATTAATCTTCTGTTCCAAAAACTTTATTTGAAAGTAACGACCTTTTAAAATTTTTATTTTGAGTTGTGTCTTATCAAAAAGTACTGCAATTCTGTTATTAAATGCATAATCATTTATTTACAAAACATTTATTCAATATATTCTTTTTTTAAATTGAAGTATAATTGACATTAAACATTTTATTAGTTTTAGGTGTATGACAGAATGGTTCAACATTTGTATACATCACTAAGTGATCACCACAATAAGTGACCATCTGTCACCATACAAAGTTAGAAAAACTTTTTCCTTGTGATGAGAACTTTTAAGATTTACTTTCTTAGCAACTTTCAAATTTGCAATTCAATATTATTGACCATAGTCACCATGCTGTACATTACATCCTCATGACTTACTGGAAGTTTATACCTCTTAATCCCCTTCACCCAATTTCACCGAACCCCCAAGTCCCTCCCATCTGGCAGCCACCAATCTGTTCTCTGAATCTATGAGTTTTATTTTGTTATTCAATACATTCCTGATCTTAAATTAACATGTGGCTTTTAAACAGAATTATAAATTTACATGTATTTAAATATACATTTACATGTGTAGATATGTAAATATATAAAGATATATAAATACACAGAAGGAGTTAGGCACACTTATATTTGATATATAATTCTGTAACCTACTCATTATTAAAAAAAAAATCAATGAGTCATATTAATGCTAAGCCCGCTGCTGTAAGTAGCTACTTAATTTTGTATTTATAGAGTCCAAAGAATAAACTGTGAGAAAAAAGAAAAGAAACAGTCATTTTCCATGCTAAGAATGGTAAATTATTATATTGATATATATATTACATTACCTGACAAAGTTTTACCTAAGCAAGCTTTTATTTAAAGTTCTACTTCAATTTATAGTCATATGTTACAAACATATGTATTTTCAAATGCTAAATTAAAACAATTATTTGATTTTTTTAAAAGTAAAATGGCACAAATATTAACCTCATTTAATAATGTAAAGTAGACCTAGAAATGATAAATAATTCAACTCTAAGCTAAGACTTATTGTATGATGCTTGGAAATCTGTGATGTCTAAGGATAAACCCTTAAAATGGTTATCATCTTAGTAGCATATAACAAATAGAATTTTAAATAAATTTCGAATAGCAATGGTTTAACAAAGAAACAGGATCTTGCATTACCTATTGTGTCAGCTTTGCTAAATCTTCGAGTTACAACATTGTTCATGTTTCCATTTTCACAGAGCTTCAATTCTGTGAGATATACTTCTACTTTGCAGTGTTTTACAAACATACCCTGTTCAACCACCTAAAAAAAAAACAAATTGTTATCAGCTACAGCTTGATATATTTCACTGTTCTGAATAACAATACCTTTCTCTAAAGAGGCTTTAGAAAAAAACTACAGATCTCCAGTGAGAAACTAGTAACTATTAAAACCCATCAGTATAAAATAATAGATATTGGATAGCTGAAAAAGAAAGGAACATTTTTGGAAATTTTAATATTTAACAGAATATGAATAATCATGACACAAACATTAACAGACAGTTTAGAAAGGCATTCTACTAGTCTATGAAGATACTTTGGTATACTATAAATAATGAATACATTTAGTATTTATGATGAGAAAGTGAATGCAAAGTGTAAATGCAGCTCTGATTAAAGATACATACTTTTAGCTTTTAGTACTTGATCTCAAGCAGAAAACCTTTAAAAATTGTAAGTTTTATACAATTTCAGTTAGCAACAGCTATAATATCACTCTATACGTTAAAATAAATCTTTCAAAACAATAACTACAAATTACTGTTGCCAAAATATCCAGCTATGCCCTGTAACTGATATGTTAGTTTTCCATCCTAAGATGACTTTGTTTGACCTTTAAATGCATACTCAGTAATTCTATGCAACAAATGAAAAAAAAAAAGCTGCTAAACATGCAAGCAATAAGGCAGAAAAAGAGAAAATATGTATATATTAGGTTCACCTTATTAATAAGTATATTTCCTTTTGATCTTCTAAAGGTTAACTGTAGGATTTCAGCCATGAACACTGTTTCTGAAAATAGTAATCGGCCTGATATGTGATACATTAGACAAATATGGCAAAAGGGAGGCTCCAAATGACTGTTGTACTCACATGCTTTGCATCAATTCAATAAGGGACTCATAAATTTGTCTTTCACTTGCAGGGAATTGTTTTAGCTCAAAAAGTTCAAATGTAGTTTGTCTAGTATTTAAAATATCCAATCCAATGCTAATTTTTATGATACTTTGTCACATATATTCTCCTAATTATACTTGTTACATTCACATTTCTAAAACAAGCAGCAGCATGCACTTCCGTGTTAATTAACTTAACCCATTTTACAAACTAATATACAACTGTTTAACCCTGAACTAATTAAATTTGTTTTATACTTTATTTGAAGGATTTTGCTTCATGCTTATTTGAAGTTATGAAGGAAGCAAAGGATATTACATCATTTCTAAGATTACTTGAAGCTGTAAAGCTAGGAATCAAATATTCTTATTAATCAGAAATTTCTGCTCTGGGAGTCAATATGTGAGTAAGAATCCTAAAATAATATTATATCAAGTTAGTTACTAATCATCGGTAGGTTGCCAAAACTGAGGTAGCTACAGGCCTCATTTTATTGGCGGGTGGGGAGGGGATGACTAACAATACAGCAGGTAATGGGATAAAGAAACAGGATAAAATAACAAAAAATAAGAAAATCGTTCATTATGATTTATATTGAGGTATATATTTTCTAAGTAAGCATAGTTTTTTAAAAAATGAGAATCTTCATAAAACTAATAGGTATTTTCCTGGAAAGAACCTGGTGATTTAACTGTCAGAAACTCACTGTCAACAATGAAAACAAAACATCAGTTCACTATTTCACTATCGTATGTAAGACAGATAACCAACAAGGACCTAAAACAGGGGCACTCTACTCAATATTCTGTGATAACCTATACAAGAAAAGAATCTAAAAAAGAATGGATATATGTATAGGTATAACTGAATCACTTTAATGTACACCTGAAACTAACACAACACTGTAAATCAACTATACTCCAATAAAATAAAATTTAAAAAAAAATCAAGGGGGCTTCCCTGGTGGCGCAGTGGTTGAGAGTCCGCCTGCCGATGCAGGGGACGCAGGTTCGTGCCCCGGTCCGGGAGGATCCCACATGCCGCGGAGCGGCTGGGCCCGTGAGCCATGGCCGCTGAGCCTGCGCGTCCAGAGCCTGTGCTCCGCAACGGGAGAGGCCACAACAGTGAGAGGCCCGCATACCGCAAAAAAAAAAAAAAAAAAAATCAAGATTATTTCAAAACCTACTCTTTATTGGGATTCAGAATATTTCTCATTTTTCTTCTTTTCTCCAACAGTATCTTACATTGCTAAAACCCTCACTAACATTACTCAGAATACTACTACTGTATTTATAAGATATTTTACTGTTTCCAAAAGTAGTGTATTAAAAAGCAGTTCTTTTAAGGAAGATATGAGTTTGTCCTCAAACAATTTTTATTTGAAAGAACCAGACTGTATGAATGGTTAAAGCTTGAATACAACAGCATCACAGCAGAGAAAAATAATTAGCATATTTATGTAGTAGTGTCATAATCATACGTATATTACTTGTTCATATATAGCATCTTCTTTATATTTGTTTATATAAAGTATCCTACCTTCATTAAAAATGTTTGTGTTGAAAATAATCATTTAAAATGATGGCTATTAAGACTGTAACAGGAAGAAACAGGCTTAGAAAAAACAGGATACAAAGATTTACCTAGTTATTATAACCATTAAGATACACATTTGAAATAAGACAGAAAGGTGAATATTCAGAAATATCAGTTATGTTTCAGAATTAGAGGTGACAGCTAAAGTGTTTTTTTCCTAAGTGAATTATAATGTTGTTGAAATCTGTGCTTGGATTCTATTAATTCATGGCTACAATGAAGGTCAAGTTTTTTTACTAAGTTAGTTAGGGAAATATGTTTATGCTAAATTAAAATAAATATAATTTCCATTTGTTCATTTTGCTGTGAATATTAGAGAGCATTTTGACTAAAGCTATGAAATATACCTGATAAACCTAATGTAGTCTACTCTTTATATCGGCATATGACTGCTCCCCCCTTGGAAACAGAAAGTAATTTCTAAAGAAATCTAGTACTTTAAAGCAATTTGATAACACTGGGCCTAATAGACACATTTACTATTTTTGAGGAGTTAGCTACATTCACTTTGGCAGCACTTATTGAGCATCTATGCTTAGCCCTAGAAATACACAGGTGAATTAGACCCAGTCCCTGGAATCAGGGTGAGAACACCCAGTGGTAAAGACAGAGAGACTAGCAGAGAAGTATAACACAACTATGAAATCACAGGTGTTAACGTACAACAAACAAATCCTACTTGTGATATTCTATACAAATATTTCAAGATATATTTCTTCAGAAACAAGGACTCAGACATAACCATAAACACATGATCACACCTAAAATATTAAAACTAATCCCTTAACATCGAATATTCATTACATTAAAATTAAATTAAAATCATTTTTAATATAGATCCAAATGAAGCCCATACACTGCAAATGACTGATAAGTCTCAAGTCTCTTTTTTGTTTTTTTAAGTGTCTTTTAACTGAAAAGTTTACCATCAATCTTTTAATTCTTGCAATTTTTAGTAAGACTACTTCATAGGGATTGTGAGATATATTCTACACAAGATGCAAATAATATCTAGTTGCCCCTCTTTTTATGATGTTGGTAGACATTAATTAACCAGCACCTAGATCAGGAGTGGGCTAACTATGATCCATAGGCTAAATCTCGCTCATCATCTATTTTTGTAAATAACATTTTACTGGAACACAGTTATTCCCATTCATTTACGTGTCACCTATGGCTGTTTTTGCACCCAAAACAGCAGAGATGAGTAGTTCCACAGCGACCATTTTGGCCAACAAAGCTGAAAATATTTGCTATCTGGCTTTTTACAGAAAAAGTTTGGTGACCCCCTAACTATCAATTCATTAGGTCTTCTTTAATTTTGCTCAGTAATGTTTCATAATTTTCATTGTAGAGAAGTAATTTTGTAAGGTTTATTTCTACGTACTTTGATCTGTTGTAAACATTATTTTAAAATTCAACTTTATTTGTTGCTGATAAATAACTCATTTTTCTATATTTACCTTATATCCAACCACCTTGTGAAACTTAATTATTGATTTTAATGATTTGTTAGTACAACTTTTGGAATTTTCAACATATAAAATCATGTCTTTTAGAACATTACAATTTTATTTATTTTCAATCCTTATTCTTTGAGTTCTTTTCCCTGCATTACCACACTGGCTAAGACCTCTAATATAGTTATCCTTGTCTTGTCCCTGATCGGAGAGGAAGAACTTTGAATATTTTACCAATAAGTATGTCTGAAATAGGTTTCTATTTCTAGCTTTTCTTAAAAAAATCATACATAGATATTGAGTTTTATCAAATGCTTTTTCTGCATCTACTGAGATGGTTTTTCTACCAGATAATACAAAAATTATAATAAGTGATTTTCAAAGTAAAACCAAAATTGCATTTGAAAAAAATCCAGCCTGGCCATTTTTTAACTCCCTTTTTGCATAATGCTGGGTTTGGCTTGTTAATATTGTGTAAATTATTTGGTATTGTGTTATTAAATATTTGGTTGAATATTTACTGGTGATGCCTTCTGGAGCTACAGTTTTCTTTGTGAAAAGATTTTTATTTAATGATTTAATTTCTTTATTCAGAGAGGGCAATTGAGATTTTCTATTTATTTCAACACTGTTGTATTTTTCTAGAAATCTGTCCACCTAAATTTTTAAATTACATAAAATTATTCAAAATTAATCTTTTAAAAAAGGCTTTAGACTCTGCTATGATGTCCCCTTTTCCATTCCTAATATAGGTGACTTGGGCCTATTTTCCTTTTATTCTTGATCAGTCTTGCCAGGACTCATCTTTATTTTACTAATCTAATTCCAATGTTCTTTATAATGAGTCAACTTTGTTCATTTAATGCAATTTTTTTTCTATTTTATTAATGTCTACTTCATATTATTTCTTGATTAGGCTTAATTTCCTTTTCTTCTCATTTTGAGTACAGTCTTTCTTCTTTTCCAGTATTTACATTTAAGCTATAAAGTTCCTTCTAAGAATGACTTTAGTCATTCTTTTATGATGCACCATTATTCTTCAGTTCAAAATATGTCTAATTTTACTTTTTATACCTTTGACCTAAGGATTACTTAGAAGTATATTGTTCCATTTCTAGGTAGCTGAGAGATCATCTAGTTATCTTTCTGTTACAGACTTCTAAATTCCCCTGAGGACAGAAAATACACTGAATAATTTCTATCATTAGAAATATATTGGAATTTGCTTGATGGCCCAGCATGTGGTTAATTTTGGTAAAAATTCCACTTAAAAATTTTTGTATTCTGCATTAAGTGCAACGCATGTCAATTAGGTCATGGTGGTTAATCATGTTGTTCAAATCTGCTTCCAAGCTCATTCATGTGTTGTTGGCAGGCCTCCATTCCTCTCCAGCTGTTGGCAGAGACTTTTAGTTCCTCATCATGTGAGTCTTTCCATAGGCTGCCTGCATGGCATATGGCTTCACTCAGAGTGACTGATCCAAGAGAGAGCCAGAGAGCACTCCAGTATCTTTTACAAACTCAGAAACAACATACTATCACTTCTGCCATATTTTACTGGTCACACAGACCAACTCTGGTATGATGTAGATTACATAAGAGTGTGAATAACAGGAGGTGGCGATAACTTGGGAGCATCTGTGAGGTTGCCTACAACAGTCAAACCTCTGGTACCCAATAAGTCACAGACCCTCTCGCCAACATGCAAAATACACTCCACCCCCCACAAAGGCCCCCACTAGTCTCATCCCATTACAGCATCAACTCAAAGTTCAGAAACTTGTCATCTATATCTGACTAAGGTACAGATGAGGATCCTTGGACATAGTTCCTTAAGCATCTCGAGTATAGTTCCTCTTGATCTACAGGCCTGTGAACTAAAAGATAAATACTGAAAGTTCCTTGGTTAGGGCTCACTTTTGCCTTGACATGAAAATGACTCTTCATAACATTTGCTTCTGTTTTCTGAGTCATCCTTTTTTTCATGAAAGTTAGCACATGTTTGCAGTTGAGTAAATTCTTAGTCTGATTCCTGCTTGTAGCAGTCTGCAAGGGCAAAGGCCTCTCTAATTTTATACTGTCTCTGCAGTCCAAGATGGCAGTGGTTCTTGAAAACACTGTGCGTCTCCAGTGGATCTCACTGGAGTTCAACCCAGTAGGCAAAAGTCACAACCACAAATGTCCTCTAGCTAAGTCCTTTCTACCTTGGGTTTATACTGAGAAGGCTCAGGAACATTGCCCTAAAGCTTCTTAGAAGCCCTACTGTTCCTAAAAGCCACGTATTGAAAGGCGGTATAAAGTACACCTTAAAATCCTTTAAAGGGCCCTTTTTTCTGAAGAGTATTGTGAGGCACTACCTTCAACTTTTCTGAGGTCTTAACCAAGAAATTTTACAGTCACAACCTTGGCTTCAACTTTAGACCATGCTTTCTTAAGAGTGCCTTGAGTTTGATCTTTGCTTGGAAATATTTCTTAGTTTTAGTGTTGTCATCTGGAGAGGCTAATTTTCAAAACTAGCAAGTCTTGGCTCTTTTTTATTTAACAGTCCTTTCTTTAGCTTCTCTTTCCTCATATCTGACTAAAGGCAACACAAGAAGAAACCCAGCAGTACTTTCAACATTTTGGCAGATCATTTAGTTCATGAATATATTTTTTATCTTTCAGTTTACTGCAGATTGACACGTTGTTAAACTTTCTGCCACCTTATAACAAAAATAACTGGGTTCCAAGATTTCCTCTTTCCTTTAAGATCTCACTGGCAGCCTCCTCAAAGTCTAAAATTCTACTACCAATTTATTCAAGGCACTTTAGGCTTTCATTAATACTCTTAAAATTCTTACAGCTTCTATCCACTGCCCAGTTCCAAAGCCACCACCACATCTCAAGTTTTTGTTACGGTTGCATGCAACTTCCAGGAACCAAAATCAGTATTAGCTACCTACTACTGCATAATAAATTACCCCAGGTTTATCAGCTTAACAAAGCAAACATTATCTCACATAGTTTCTGAGGGTCAAGAATCTGGAGCAGCTTAGCTGGACTGTTCTGGCGTGGGGTCTCTCACGAGGTTGTTGTCAAGCTGTGGACTGGGACTTCAATTATCTGGAAGCTCAAATGAGACTGTAGGATTCACTTCCAAGCTCACTCACATGGTTGTTAGCAGGCCTCCATTCCTCTCTATTGGCCAGAGATCTCAATTCCTTAACATGTGAGCCCCTCCATAGGCTGCCTGAATGTGCAGTTGAATTTCCCAGACTGAGAAATGAGAGAGAGCAAGAGGGCGTGTGCACCCAAGATGTAAGCCAAGGTGTCTTTTATAATCTTAATCTTTTCTTTTTTAATGAGGTACAACTGACATATAACATTACATTAGTTTCAGGTGTATAACAAAACTATTCAATATTTGTATATACGGTGAAATGATCACCACAATAAGTCTAGTTAACATCCATCACCCTACATAGTTACACTTTTTTTTCTTGTGATGAGAACTTTTAAGATCTTCTAGAACTCTTAGCAATTTTCAAATATGCAATATTTTTAACTATAGTCACCATGCTGTACAAATACATCCCCATAACTTATTTACTTTATAACTGTAAGTTTATTCCTTTGACCTAAAACTTAATCTTGAAAGTGCTATACTTTACCATGACTTCTGCTATATGTCACTGGCCACAAAGACCAGTACAGTACAATACCAAGACGCTGGTACAATGTGGACGGGGACTATCCAAGGCTGTGGATATGAGGAGGTGGAGATAATGGCTGTTGTCTTGGGGGCAACTATCTTAACGTATATACTAATATTGTTATACACTTTAATTTTATACATATTTTCACCCTCATAAGGAATTATTACTATTTTAAACAGCCCACCTTAACATCTATTCACAGTATGTGCTTTTGTCAGTCAACATTTTTTCCTGTGTCTCCAAGATTCCATACGGAGTAATTTTTCATTCTGAAGACTGTTTTGTATTTCCTTTAGTGCAAGTCTGCTGGTAACAAAACCTATCAATTTGTTTATCTGAAAACAGCTTTTGTCACCATTATTCTGAAGGATCATTTCCTTGGTCATAGAATTCAAGGTTAGCAGTTATTTTCTTTCAGCATGCTGAAGATACACTATTATTTTCTTGGCATTTATTTCTCTTGAGATATCACTCCTTTGTCTTACCCTTACTTTGAAGGTAATATATCTTCTTTTCTGGCTACTATCAGGAATATCTTTGTTTCTCAACAGTTTTATTGCATATGGTTTTCTTTGCATTTTTTTTTCAGCTTGGAATTCACAGCATTTCTTTAATGTGTAGCATGATACCTTTCACCATTTTCGGAAAATTCTCAGCTATTACTTCCAGTATTACTTCTACCCCATTCTGTCTTTCCTTTCCTTTGAGGAGTCCACTTAAATGTATGCTAAACTTATTCACTGTATTCCATGTGCCCATCTGCTTTTTTCTTTATTTTCCATACTTCAGTGGCTTTAAACTTTGGTCAATATATTTTCTATTGATGTTATCATTTAGTTTACACATTCTCTCCTTCTTTTTAGTCTAGCATTTCTCTCAAATACTATGTTCTTAATACTTAATATTTTCATATTATTGTTCACTTTTAGAATTATATTTGGTTCTTCTTTTCAACTATCTTATTTTTCTGAACATAACAAGCACAGGGTTTTAAGGTTTCTGTCTGATAATTCCATTATCTGGATTCCTCACGTGTCTGTTTCTATTACCTATAGTTTCTTTTGGATTTTGGTCCCATTGTACTTCCTGCTCATTTACCTGTTTTGTTTTTGTTTTAAATTGAACGCCTCATATTTTAAGTGAGACAGTTTAGTGATGATTTTAGGTCCAGGAAGATGGTTAACTTTCTTTCTACATGACAGAAGGAGCATTACCCATTCCAGATTCCTCAAGGCAATGAGAGATTAGTAAAATTCGAACCTAGGGCTTCCCTGGTGGAGCAGTGGTTGAGAGTCCACCGGCCGAGGCAGAGGACACAGATTCGTGCCCGGGTTCGGGAAGATCCCACATGTCGCAGAGCGGCTGGGCCCGTGAGCCATGGCCGCTGAGCCCGCGCGTCCGGAACCTGTGCTCCGCAACAAGAGGCTGCAACAGTGAGAGGCCTGCGTACCACAAAAAAATAAAAAAATAAAAAAAACAAGGCTGGGCTTCAGACTCTAAAAAAACAGCCTATTCTTTTAAGTAAGTTCCACTGGCGTAAGAGTCTGTTCTTTGAGTTCACTGGCATCAGAAGCATATCAAAAATGGAAATTCCCAGACTTACTGATTTAATTCTGGAGGAAGACACATTTTAATAAGTACTCTAGGTAATTTTTTTTTTTTTTTTTTTTTTGCGGTACGCGGGCCTCTCACTATTGTGGCCTCTCCCGTTGGGGAGCACAGGCCCCGGACGCGCAGGCTCAGCGGCTATGGCTCACGGGCCTAGCTACTCCGTGGCATGTGGGATCTTCCAAGACCGGGGCACGAACACGCGTCCCCTGCATCGGCAGGCAGACTCTCAACCACTGCTCCACCAGGGAAGGCCCCTCTAGGTAATTTTATACACACTAAAGTTTTTTTTTTTTTTTTTTTTTTACATCTTTATTGGAAGATAATTGCTTTATAATGGTGTGTTAGTTTCTGCTTTATAACAAAGTAAATCAGATATACATATACATATGTTCCCATAACTCTTCCCTCTTGCATCTCCCTCCCTCCCACCCTCCCTATCCCACCCCTCCAGTCGGTCACAAAGCACCGAGCTGATCTCCCTGTGCTATGCGGCTGCTTCCCAATAGCTATCTACCTTACGTTTGGTACTGTATATATGTCCATGCCACTCTCTCACTTTGTCACAGCTTACCCTTCCCCCTCCCCACATCCTCAAGTCCATTCTCTAGTAGGTCTGTGTCTTTATTCCTGTCTTACCCCTAGGTTCTTCATGACATCTTTTTTTTCCCTAAATTCCATACATATGTATTAGCATACGGTATTTGTCTTTCTCTTTCTGACTTACTTCACTCTGTAGGACAGACTCTAGGTCCATCCACACCATGATAAATAGCTCAGTTTCGTTTCTTTTTATGGCTGAGTAATATTCCATTGTATATATGTGCCACATCTTCTTTATCCATTCATCACATGATGGACACTTAGGTTGTTTCCAGCTCCTGGCTATTGTAAATAGAGCTGCAATGAACATTTTGTTACATGACTCTTTTTGAATTATGGTTTTCTCAGGGTATATGGCCAGTAGTGGGATTACTGGATCATATGGTAGTTCTATTATTAGTTTTTTAAGGAAACTCCATACTGTTCTCCATAGTGGCTGTACCAATTCACATTCCCACCAGCAGTGCAAGAGTGTTCCCTTTTCTCCACACCCTCTCCAGCATTTATTGTTGCTAGATTTCTTGATGATGGCCATTCTGACTGGTGTGAAATGATATCTCATTGTAGTTTTGATTTACATTTCTCTAATGATTAATGATGTCGAGCATTCTTTCATGTTTGTTGGCAGTCTGTATATCTTCTTTGGAGAAATGTCTATTTAGGCCTTCTGCCCATTTTTGGATTTTTTTATGCTATTGAGCTGCATAAACTGCTTATAAATTTTGGAGATTAATCCTTTGTCAGTTGCTTCATTTGCAAATATTTTTTCCCATTCTGAGGGTTGTCTTTTGGTGTTTATGGTTTCCTTTGCTGTGCAAAAGCTTTGAAGTTTCATTAGGTCCCATTTGTTTATTTTTGTTTTTATTTCCATTTCTCTAGGAGGTGGGTCAAAAAGGATCTTGCTGTGATTTATGTCACAGAGTGTTCTGCCTATGTTTTCCTCTAAGAGTTTGATAGTTTCTGGCCTTACATTTAGGTCTTTAATCCATTTTGAGCTTATTTTTGAGTATGGTGCTAGCGAGTGATCTAATCTCATACTTTTACATGTCCCTGTCCAGTTTTCCCAGCACCACTTATTGAAGAGGCTGTCCTTTCTCCACTGTACATTCCTGCCTCCTTTCTCAAAGATAAGTTGACCATATGTGCGTGGGTTTATCTCTGGGCTTTCTATCCTGTTCCACAGATCTATATTTCTATTTTTTTTGCCAGAACCATACTGTCTTGACTACTGTAGCTTTGTAGTATAGTCTGAAGTCAGGGAGCCTGATTCCTCCAGCTCCGTTTTTCGTTCTCAAGATTGCTTTGGTTATTTGGGGTCTTTTGTGCTTCCATACAGATTGTGAAATTTTTTGTTCTAGTTCTGTGAAAAATGCCAGTGGTAGTTTGATAGGGATTGCACTGAATCTGTAGATTGCTTTGGGTAGTAGAGTCATTTTCACAATATTGATTCTTCCAATCCAGGAGCATGGTATATCTCTCCATCTATTTGTATCATCTTTAATTTCTTTCATCAGTGTCTTATAATTTTCTGCATACAGGTCTTTTGTCTCCTTAAGTAGGTTTATTCCTAGATATTTTATTCTTTTTGTTGCAGCGGTAAATGGGAGTGTTTTCTTGATTTCACTTTCGATTTTTCAACATTAGTGTACAGGAATGCCAGAGATTTCTGTGCATTAATTTTGTATCCTGCTACTTTACCAAATTCATTGATTAGCTCTAGTAGTTTTCTGGTAGCATCTTTTGGATTCTCTATGTATAGTTCCATGTCATCTGCAAACAGTGACAGCTTTACTTCTTCTTTTCCGATTTGGATTCCTTTTATTTCCTTTTCTTTTCTGATTTCTGTGGATAAAACTTCCAAAACTAGGTTGAATAAGAGTGGTGAGAGTGGGCAACCTTGTCTTGTTCCTGATCTTAATGGAAATGCTTTCAGTTTTTCACCATTGAGGATGATGTTGGCTGTGGGTTTGTCATATACGGCCTTTATTATGTTGAGGAAAGTTCCCTCTAAGCCTACTTTCTGGAGGGTTTTTTTATCATAAATGGGTATTGAATTTTGTCGACAGCTTTTTCTGCATCTATTGAGATGATCAAATGGTTTTTCTCGTTCAATTTGTTAATATGGTGTATCACATTGACTGATTTGTGTATACTGAAGAATCCTTGAATTCCTGGAATAAACCCCTCTTGATCATGGTGTATGACCCGTTTAATGTGCTGTTGGATTCTGTTTGCTAGTATTTTGTTGAGGATTTTTGCATCTATGTTCATCAGTGATATTGGCCTGTAGTTTTCTTTGTGACATCCTTGTCTGGTTTTGGTATCAGGGTGGTGGTGGCCTTCTAGAATGAGTTTGGGAGTGTTCCTCCCTCTGCTATATTTTGGAAGAGTTTGAGAAGGAGAGGAGTTAGCTCTTCTCTAAACGTTTGATTGAATTTGCCTGTGAAGCCATCTGGTCCCGGGCTTTTGTTTGTTGGAAGATTTTTTATCACAGTTTCAATTTCAGTGCTTGTGATTCATCTGTTCATATTTTCTATTTCTTCCTGATTCAGTCTTGGCAGGTTGTGCATTTCTAAGAATTTATCCATTTTTTCCAGGTTGACTATTTTATTGGCATAGAGTTGCTTGTAGTAATCTCTCTCATGATCTTTTGTATTTCTGCAGTGTCAGTTGTTACTCCTCCTTTTCCATTTCTAATTCTATTGACTTGAGTGTTCTCTCTTTTTTTCCTGATGAGTCTGGCTAATGGTTTACCAATTTTGTTTATGTTCTCAAGGAACCAACTTTTAGTTTTATTGATCTTTGCTATCGTTTCCGTCATTTCTTTTTCATTTATTTCTGATCTGATATTTATGATTTCTTTCCTTCTGCTAACTTTGGGGGTTTTTTGTTCTTCTTTCTCTAAATTCTTTAGGTGCAAGGTTAGGTTGTTTATTCGAGATGTTTCCTGTTTCTTAAGGTGGGATTGTATTGCTATAAACTTCCCTCTTAGAACTGCTTTTGCTGCATCCCATAGGTTTTGGGTCGTCATGTCTCCAATGTCATTTGTTTCTAGGTATTTTTAAATTTCCTCTTTGATTTCTTCAGTGATCACTTCGTTATTAAGTAGTGTATTGTTTAGCCTCGTGTTTGTATTTTTTACAGATCTTTTCCTGTAATTGATATCTAGTCTCATAGCGTTGTGATCGGAAAAGATACTTGATACAATTTCAATTTTCTTAAATTTACCAAGGCTTGATTTGTGACCCAAGATAGGATCTATCCTGGAGAATGTTCCATGAGCACTTGAGAAAAATGTGTATTCTGTTGTTTTTGGATGGAATGTCCTATAAATATCAATTAAGTCCATCTTGTTTAATGTATCTTTTAAGGCTTGTGTTTCCTTATTTATTTTCATTTTGGATGATCTGTCCATTGGTGAAAGTGGGGTGTTAAAGTCCCCTACAATGATTGTGTTACTGTCGATTTCCCCTTTTATGGCTGTTAGTATTTAGCTTATGTACTGAGGTGCTCCTATGTTGGGTGCATAAATATTTACAATTGTTATATCTTCTTCTTGGATCGATCCCTGGATCATTATGTAGTGTCCTTCTTTGTCTCTTATAAGAGTCTTTATTTTAAAGTCTATTTTGTCTGATATGAGAATTGCTACTCCAGCTTTCTTTTGGTTTCTATTTGCATGGACTATCTTTTTCCATCCCCTCACTTTCAGTCTATATGTGTCTCTAGGTCTGAAGTGGGTCTCTTGTAGACAGCATATATATGGGTCCTGTTTTTGTATCCATTCAGCCAGTCTGTGTCTTTTGGTGGGAGCATTTAATCCATTTACATTTAAGGTAATTATCGATATGTATGTTCCTATTCCCATTTTCTTAATTGTTTTGGTTTGTTATTGTAGGTCTTTTCCTTCTCTTGTGTTTCTTGCCTAGAGAAGATCGTTTAGCATTTGTTGTAAAGCTGGTTTGGTGGTACTGAACTCTCTCAGCTTTTGCTTGTCTGTAAAGGTTTTAACTTCTCCATGAAATCTCAATGAGATCCTTGCTGGGCAGAGTAATCTTGGTTGCAGGTTTTTCTCCTTCATCACTTTCAGTATGTCCTGCCACTCCCTTCTGGCTTGCAGAGTTCCTGCTGAAAGATCAGCTGTTAACCTTATGGAGATTCCCTTGTGTGTTGTTTGTTGTTTTTCCCTTGCTGCTTTTAATATGTTTTCTTTGTATTTAATTTTTGACAGTTTGATTAATATGTGTCTTGGAGTGTTTCTCCCTGGATTTATCCTGTATGGGACTCTGTGCTTCCTGCACTTGATTAACTATTTCCTTTCCCGTATTAGGGAAGTTTTCAACTATAATCTCTTCAAATATTTCCTCAGTCCCTTTCTTTTCCTCTTTTTCTGGAACCCCTATAATTCAAATGTTGGTGCGTTTAATATTGTCCCAGAAGTCTCTGAGAGTGTCCTCAGTTCCTTTCATTCTCTTTTCTTTATTCTGCTGTGCAGCAGTTATTTCCACTATTTTATCTTCCAGGTCATTTATCTGTTCTTCTGCCTCAGTTATTCTGCTACTGATCCCATCTAGAGTATTTTTAATTTCATTTATTGTGTTGCTCATCATTGCTTGTTTCATCTTTAGTTCTTCTAGGTCCTTGTTAGATGTTTCTTCCATTTTCTGTATTTTATTTCCAAGATTTTGGGTCATCTTTACTATCATTATTCTGAATTCTTTTTCAGGTAGACCGCCTATTTCCTCTTCATTTGTTAGGTCTGGTGGGTTTTTATCTTGCTCCTTCATCTGCTGTGTGTTTCTCTGTCTTCTCATTTTGCTTATCTTACTGTGTTTGGGGTCTCCTTTTTGCAGGCTGCAGGTTCGTAGTTCCCGTTATTTCTAGTGTCTGTCCCCAGTGGCTAAAGTTGGTTCAGTGGGTTGTGTAGGCTTCCTGGTGGAGGGGATTAGTGCTTGTGTTCTGGTGGATGAGGCTGGATCTTGTCTTTCTGGTGGGCAGGTCCATGTCTGGTGGTGTGTTTTGGGGTGTCTGTGGACTTATTATGATTTTAGGCAGCCTCTCTGCTAATGGGTGGTGTTGTTTTCCTGTCTTGGTAGTTGGTTGGCATAGGGTGTCCAGCACTGTAGCTTGCTGGTCGTTGAGTGAAGCTGGGTGTTGGTGTTGAGATGGAGATCTCTGGGAGATTTTCCCCATTTGATATTACATGGAGCTGGGAGGTGTCTTGTGGACCAGTGTGCTGAAGTTGGCTCTCCCACCTCAGAGGCACAGCACTGACTGCTGGCTGCAACACCAAGAGCCTTTCATCCACACGGCTGAGAATAAAAGGGAGAAAAAGTAGAAAGAAAGGAAGAGGATAAAATGAAATAAAATAAAATAAAGTTCGGTAGGGGCTTCCCTGGTGGCGCAGTGGTTCGGAGTCCGCCTGCCGATGTGGGGGACATGGGTTCGTGCCCTGGTCCGGGAGGATCCCATGTGCCGCGGAGCGGCTGGGCCCATGAGCCATGGCCGCTGGGCCTGGGCGTCCGGAGCCTGTGCTCTGCAATGGAAGAGGCCACAGCGGTGAGAGGCCCGCATACCGCAAAAAATAAATAAATAAATAAATAAATAAATAAAGTAAGGTAAAATAAAAGAAAGTTATTAAAATAAAAAAATAATTATCAAGAATAAAATTTTTTTAAAAAGTAAAAAAAAAAGGACGGATAGAGCCCTAGGAGAAATGGTGAAAGCAAAGCTATACAGACAAAATCTCACACAGAAGCATACACATACACACTCACAAAAAGAGGAAAAAGGGGAAAAAATAATAAATCTTGCTCTCAAAGTCCACCTCCTCAATTTGGGATGATTCGTTGTCTATTCAGATATTCCACAGATGCAGGGTACATCAAGTTGATTGTGGAGATTTAATCTGCTGCTCCTGAGGCTGCTGGGAGAGATTTCTCTTTCTCTTGTTTGTTCGCACAGCTCCCGGGGTTCAGCTTTGGATTTGGCCCGGCCTCTGCGTGTAGGTCACCTGAGGGCGTCTGTTCTTTGCTCAGACAAGACGGGGTTAAATAAGCCGCTGATTCGGGGGCTCTGGCTCACTCCGGCCAGGGGGAGGGAGGGTTACGGAGTGCGGGGCAAGCCTGCGGTGGCAGAGGCTAGCGTGACGTTGCACCAGCCTGAGGTGTGCCGTGCGTTCTCCCAGGGAAGTTGTCCCTGGATCCCGAGACCCTCCCTGCAAGTGGTGGGCTGCACAGGCTCCCCGGAAGGGATGTGTGGAGAGTGACCTGTGCTCACACACAGGCTTCTTGGTGGTGGCAGCATCAGCCTTAGCATCTCATGCCCGTCTCTGGGGTCTGCACTGTTAGCCGCGGCTCGCGCCCGTCTCTGGAGCTCCTTTAAGCAGTGCTCTTAATCCCCTCTCCTCGCGCACCAGGAAACAAAGAGGGAAGAAACCACACTGAAGTTTGAAAATTATTTTACAAGTTGAGTGAATTCCAACTACCTTATTAAAAATAAATATATAGCCTCCTAACAGACTTCTTAAACTTTTTTTCTTTCTCCCTGTATGAAGTCTTCATGATTCTTTATCTTCTTTAACTTGCTTATCAGACACAGATTTCAAGAAATGCCAGTAAGCCCTCTTTCAAAAAGAAATGCCAATGGAGTTGTCAGTTGACCTGTTTACTATATTATATGATATGCTACAATTATTAAGAAAAAAAAGCATGTCATTAAGGTTGAATTAATACAGTTTTACACATTTGAAGATATTCCAGACATATTACAGATTTTCCTTTATCCCAGGAATGAAGGTCTTCTTCTACATAGTTTTACAGCTGAGTAGTTTATCCTTCAAACAGTAAAAACACTCAATTCTCCAGCAATTATAGATAAAAATGATAGGCCATTACATATATATATAAATATATATAATTTATGGGTAGCATTCCTAGTAGATATGAATCTTAACTTTGAAATGGCTATAAGAAAAGACTGAGTGAAATTAAGGAACAGAATTAAACTACACTAAACTAAATAAAAGGCACATTCACATTCTATTTAGAAAACGAAATTCAATTCTATACCTAAACCATAGATACACAAATACAAACTGTTAATATATTAACTTTGTAGCATCAGTTCCAAATAAATCCAAATATGGTTTGGTCTATCAGCGGTTTATACCCTTGTGTTACATAATTCGGCTTTTTAATCGTTTTTATGTAGAAATAAAATCAGATAAATAATTTTGCTCCATCCAAATACACTATCAAATACTTGTGTAAGGCTGACAGATCTACTTTAAGCAGTTGGTATTATTCTACTATGGTGATACTGATACTTTCATAAATGAATTTTTAGTTAACCAAAAAATAAAAAAAGTGGGTCATTTTTAATTTTTCTAGACTGTAACTGTAAAACTTAAAATAGGGATAAGAAAAATATCTGCATTTTCAAGTTTTAAGAAAATTGTATGCTGTAAAATATTTCTTCTACTTTTAGTTTCCTTATCATTTAAAAAAATTTTTTAATCAGAAAAAAAAGTCAGAGTCAGGCTACTTAAGTACGTAAACTCATGTGGCTTTCTAAAAGACCCTGCACCTCTCTACCTCTGTCCTCATTTCCTCATCTATAAAATAGGGATAATACTTACCTCAGAGAATTTTTTATGAGGATTAAACTAGTTAATAATGTATATGATGTGCTTATAACAGTGGCTAGCATATAGTAAACCCTCTATGTGTGTTAGTGTACAGTAACATTCTGATGGTCTTTTTCTCCAAGATAATTGAGGAGGCTTCATAAGTCATTGAAATTAACAAGAAAATGTGAACTAAGAAAAATATTTCTATTCAGTTATTCTTAATATGTACCTTCCGTGCTATTGGTTCCTGACCTTCCATCAATGTGTACCAGCTGACAAGTTTATTCCAGCCCTCAGTTGGCAACAGTATGTAATCCAATTCATCAATAAGATGCTCCTTAAGTGACTGGGCATCACCATCTACAAAAGGAAAAATAAACTCAATACATAAAAAGAAACAATACTACATATCTCTAAATACTTTGGTTGTACACATTAAAAATTACGTAAACTCATGGAGACTAACTCAGGTATTTAAATAATGAGTTTTGAAGAAAGCTCTGAAGAGGTTCACATCTAAGTCTACATATTCCAAAATAAACTGTTGCTTTACAAAGTTTCAATGTGTACCAGGCAACCAACAGTGTTTAAAAAAATAATTTTTCTTTCATTGGGCTCTTAAAAAAAATACTAAAGTGTAACTGTTAGCCAAAAGATCTGAATGAAGACTGTTTCCCAAATATTTTAAGTATCAGAGATCCCTCACATGGTAATAGTGATCGTTCTAGCATTAGCTGATGAAGAAAATTCAGAAGCAAATCAATAACTTTTAACAATGATGCCATAGCACATGGGCTGGGAACCATGATGGAAATCACAAAAGGGCATCTCATTACTCTATAGAGGGCCCATGATCTAGATTCCTCCACAGATCTAAAGTAGAGGTAGTTGTTCAGATATGGTTCTAATTCTATGATCCATTTTCAAAATTCCAGTTGAACTAGAAATGCAGTATAGGACAGGCCAGAGATAGATATCTATTTTAGATCAAAAAATATATTCAAGCAAATTGAGTAACTTGCCCCAAATCATTCAGAAAATTGCAGGTACTATGAAAGGTATTATTATGGAAAACCCTTTCATCTCAGTTGATTTTCAGAACAATATTATCAAGTAGATAGCTACATTTTACTTAGTAAATAGATTCAGATATTGATTAACTTGCCCAAGTTCACATACAGAAAACTGTAGAGACTGGACTCAAACATGTATCTGTTTATGCTAATATCCATTTTCTTTCCACTATAACAGACTACTTTGAAGTAAATTTAGGGGAAAAAAAAGTTTAAAAATTAAGACTTCTATGCTATTCTCCACAATAATTCAAGATTTTGAGTAAATGATTTTATTATGTAACAGAATCCAAATAGTAATTTATATCTAGTGGATAAAATAAAATGATCAATTTTTGGATCATTTTTTTAGGGGGAGAACACCCCTAAACACAGAACCCCTAATTTTTGTTACTTCTGTGTTTATTGACATAAAATTGATACAAACTGTTGCAGATTTAAGGTGTAAAATTTGATAAGTTCTGACATATCACTACAAGTGTGAAACCATCATCACCAAAACGATGAAGAGATCTATCAGTATCCCCCACCACCAAAGGTTTCCCTGTAGCCCTTTTTTGTAATCTCTTCTTGTCCATCCAGGTCTACTGTCCTGACCCCTGAAAACCACTTATCTGTATTTTGCAATTGTAGACTAATTTGCATTTTCTAAAATATTATATAAAAAATAGTATGTACTGCTTTGTTTGGCTTCATTTATGCTGCATCATTATCTTGAAATCCATCCATGTTTTTATGTATCAATAGTTCATTCCTTTTAATTGCTGAGTAGGATTTCATTATATGGATATTCTATAATTTGTTTATCCATTCAGCTGTTGATGGGCATTTTGGATTGTTTCTAATTTTCTCTACTACAAATAACAGTGTGTGGTCACTCATGTACAAGTTTTCATATGTAGAATGGTTGGTTCCTATGGTAAATGTATGTTTAGCTTTTTAAGAAATTGCAAGACTACTTCATTCCCAAAAACAGTGTATGAAAGTTCTACTTGCACCACATCCTTGTTAATACTTGGTATGGGCTCATCTTTTAAATTTTAATCATTTTAACACATGTATAGTAGGACCTCATTGTGGTTTTAATCTTCATTTTTCTAATGACAATTGATGTTGAGTATATTTACACGTGCTTTTTCTCCTTTAAATTTTAATTTATTTTTGGCTGTGTGCGGGCTTTCTCTAGTTGTGGCGAGCTGGGGCTACTCTTCATTGCAGTGTGTGGGCTTCTCATTGTGGTGGCTTCTCTTGTTGTGGAGCACGGGCTCTAGGTGTGTGGGCTTCAGTAGTTGTGGCAAACAGGCTCAGCAGTTGCAGCATGCGGGCTCTAGAGTGCAAGCTCAGTAGTTGTGGCGCACGGGTTTAGTTGCTCCGTGGCATGTGGCATCTTCCCAGACCAGGAATCAAACCCGTGTCACCTACATTGGCAGGCAGATTCTTATCCACTGTGCCACCAGGGAAGTCCCACATGTGCTTTTTGAAAACACTATCTTCTTTGGGGAGGCATCTGTTCAAACCTTTTGTCTACTTTTTCCACTGGGCTTTATGGAATTCCTTATTCTGCATATAAATATTTTATCAGCTAGGTGATTTGCAAATATTTTCTCCCACATTGTGCTTTATTGTTTCATTCTCTGAACAGTGTCATTTGAAGCATTTGTTAATGATGAAATACAAGCCATCAATTTTTTTCTTTTATCAACTGTGCTTTTTAAATTCATATTTAAGAAAACTTTGCCTAACACAATGTCACAAAATTTTTCTCCTATTTTTTTCTATAGTTTTGGTTTTTACATATAGGTCTATGGTCTGTTTTGAGTTAATTTTGTATATGGTGCCAGGTATAGATCAAAGTTCACCTGTTTCTGGCAAATAGATACTTAATGCTCAAGCAGCATTTGTTTAAAAGACTATCTTCTCTCCACTGAATTCCCCTTACAACTTTCTGTAAAATCAATTGGCCATACATGTGTGGATCTACTTCTGGATTCTCTAATCTGTTCAATTGATTCTTACCTCACACCATATACAAATACTAACTTAAAATTGATCAAAGACATAAATATAACAGCCAAAACTATAAAACTCTTAGGAAAAAACATAAGTTTTTTCTGATCTTGGATTAGGTGATGCTTTCTGACACCCAAATCACAAGCAACCAAAGGAAAAAAACAGATAAATTGGACTTCATCAAAATTAATTTGCACTTTAGAGGCACCATCAAGAAAGTAAAAGACAATCCACATGTTAGGAGACAATTTTTGGAAATCATATGTCTGATAAGGGACTAGGATTCAGAATACATAAACAACTCTTAAAACATAATAAATAGACAAATAATCCAATTAAAAAATGGGCACAGGATCTGAATAGACATTTCTCCAAAAAAGATATAAGCAGCACAGACAAGATACTTAACATCATTAATCACTAGGGAAATACAAATCAAAATAACAATAGATAATATTTCATACCCATTAGGATGGCTATAATAAACAAACAGACAATGACAAGCTTTGGCAAGATGTAGAGAAACTGGTACCCTACTTGTTGCTGGTGGGAATGTAAAATGATGCAACTATTTTGGAAAAGTCTAGCAATTCTTCAAATAGTTAAACACAGAGTTAATATATGACCTAGTAATCCCATGCCTAGGTATAGATCCATGAGAAATTAAAATATACATCTACACAAAAATTTGTACATGAATGTTCAGAGCAACATAATTCATAATAGCCAGAAAGTGAAAACAACCCAAATGTCCATCAATTGATGAATGGATAAATTAAATGTGGCATATCTCCATACAATGGAAAATTACTCATCCATAAAAAGAAATGAAGTACTGATTCATGCTACATGAAGACACTTTAAAACTTTGTGCTAAGTGAAAGAGGTCAAACGATAAGGCCACATACTGTATGATTCCATTTAGATGAAATGTCCCTAAAAGGCGAATCCATAGAGACAGGAAGTATACTAGTGATTGCCTATGGCTGGGTCTTGAGTGGGGATGGAGAGTGACTGCTCATGGATACAAAGTTTCTTTCTGGGGTGACGAAAATTTTGTGGAATTAGACGGTGGTGATGGTTGTAAAACTTTGTGAATATACCAAAAAACAGTGAATCACAGAATTTAAAAGGATGAATTCTATGGTATGTAAATTCTGTCTCATTTTTAAATGAGATAGAAAAACACCTACTAGAAATGTGATTTGGAATTGTGTTGAATCTGTAGATTGAGTGGGGGAATTTAACAATATTGAGTTTTCTGATCCACTAACATAATTTCTGTCTTTATTTAGGTTTTATTTATCTCAGCAATGTCTTATGGTTTTTAGTTTACATGCCTTGCACATGTTATCAGACTTCCCTGTATTTTATGTTTTTGGTGCCACTATAAAATGTACTTTTGAAATTTCAATTCATGTTAGTTCATTTTTAGTGTACAAAAATACAATTGGTTTTTGAATAATGATCTTGTATCCTACAGGCTAATCTCATTTATTAGTTCTAGAAGTTTTCTTTTTGTAGATTCCATTAAATTTTTTTTTTTTTTTTTTGTGGTACGCGGGCTTCTCACTGCTGTGGCCTCTCCCGTTGCGGAGCACAGGCTCCGGATGCGCAGGCTCAGTGGCCATGGCTCACGGGCCCAGCCGCTCCGCGGCATGTGGGAATCTTCCCAGACTGGAGAACGAACCCGTGTCCCCTGCATCGGCAGGCGGACTCTCAACCACTGCGCCACCAGGGAAGCCCTCCATTAAATTTTCTACATAGACATAGGTTATGTGAATAAAGGAAGATTTATTACTTCTTCCGATACAAGCTGTATGCCTTTTATCTCTTCTTCTTGCCTTATTACACTGCCTAGGCCCTTCAGTACAATCTTGGCTTGAAGGGCTGAGAGTAGACATCCTTGTTTTTTCCTGATTTTAGAGGGAGAGGACTCAGTCTTTCACTGTTGAGTATGTCTTCTGTAGGTTTTCCATAGATGTCCATTATGAGGTTGAGGAAGTTTCCTTGTATTTTACTCTTTTGTTTTATATTATATATTATCTTTGTAATATTTATTTCTCTATTTATACTTAATGTTTATTTCTATATATATCTTCTTTATTGTTGGACTTGATTTACTAAAATTTTGTTAATAACTGATGCATCTATGTTCATGAGGGATAATGGTCTCAAATTTTTTCTCTTGAAATGTCTCTGCCAGATATTGGTATCAAGGTAATGACGGTTTCATAGCATGAATTGGGACGTATTCTCTCCCAATTTTCTAAAAGAGCTTTTGTTATTCAGGGCTATTCAGAGAATCCATTCCTTTGGAATGAGCTTTGGTAGTTTTCATCTTTCAAGAAATTTGTCTTTTTCATCTAATTTGTTGAATTTAATGGCATAAAGTTCATAATATTCTTTTATTCTCCTTTTGCTGTTTGTAGATTTCTGTATTGATGTTACCTCTCTTGTTCCTGATATTGGTAGTTGTGTCTTTTCCCTTTTTCTGATGATCAAACTAGGTATTTATAAATTTTATTATCTTCACAAAGAACCAGTTTTTGGTTTCATTGATTTTCCCTATTTTTCTATTTTCTCTTTAATTTCTGTTCTGAACTTATTAGTAGTTCCTTTCTTCTGCTTGATTTAGGTTTAATTTGTTCTTACTTTTAGTTTGAGTCAGAAACCAAGGTCAAAGATTTCAGACCTTTCTTTTCTTTATAGATGTTAAGAGCTATAAATTACCCCCCACATACTATTTAGCCACCTTCCACAAATTTTGATATGTTTTGCTTTCACTTTCATTTAGTTAAAAATACTTGCTAATTTCCCCTTTGAGTTATTTTTGACCCATGGCTTATGCAGAAGTATGTTAGTCTCCAAACATCTGAAGATGTTCCAACTGTCTGTTATTAACTTATTTATTCCACTGTAGTAAGAAAACATATTTCATATGATTTAAATCCTTCTAACTTTATTTATTTTTTAAAAAAAATTATTTATTTTATTTATTTACTTTTGGCTGCACTGGGTCTTTGTTGCTGCACGCAGGCTTTCTCTAGTTGCGGTAAGCGGGGGCTACTCTTCGTTGAAGTGCACGGGCTTCTCACTGCAGTGGCTTCTCCTGTTGTGGGGCACGGGCTCTAAGCACGTGGGCTTCAGTAGTTGTGGCTCACGGGCTCTAGAGCACAGGCTCAGTAGTTGTGGTGCACGGGCTTAGTTGCTCCGCGGCATGTGGGATCTTCCTGGACCAGGGCTCAAACCCGTGTCCCCTGCAATGGCAGGCGGATTCTAACCACTGCACCACCAGCCCCCTTCTAACTTTATTGAGACAGGTTTTATGGCCCAGAATATAGTCTATTTAAATGCTTCATGTGTACACCTAAAGAGAATTTTCATTCTGCTGTTGTTCAGTGGAATATTCTATAAATGTCAATTAGGACAGGTAGGTTGATTTATTTCATTACTTTTCCATCTACACGTTTTCCATCATTTATGGAGAGAAGAATATTGAAATATCCATTATATAATTGTGGATATTTTTCTATTTCTCCTTGCAGTTCTATCAGTTTTTTGCTTTACATATTTTCAAGTTATGCCATTAGCTAGGTATATATTTAGGATTATTATGTTTTCTTAACAAATTGTCCTGGACCATTTATGATCATGAAATGAACTTTTATCCCTAGTAATGTTCTCCGTTCTGAAACTTAACATCTGATATTAATATGGCCATTCCAGCTTTCTTTTGATTAGTGTTTAGTATGTGTATTAGTTTTCTATGGCTACATAACAAATAACCATAGTAGTTTAAAACAACACCCATTTATTATCTCACAGTTCTATGGGTCAGAAGTTCAGATGGGCTCAACTGGGTTTTCTACTTAGGGTCTTACAAGGAAGAAATCAAGATGTCACCAGGCTGGTCTCCTATCTGAAGGCTCTGGGGAAGAATCTACTTCCAAGTCCATTCAGACTGTTGGCAGAATTCAGTTCCTCATGGCTACAGGTATGAGGTGCCTGTTTCCTTGCTAGCTGTGGGCCCAAAGACTCTCTTTATTCCTGGAGGATGCCTGTTTTCCTTCTCACGTAGTCCCCTCCATTTTCAAACCAGCAATGAGTCCTTCTCATGCTTTGAATCCTGATTTCTACAGCTACCAGCCAGAGAAAACTCTGCTTTTAAAGGGCATGCACGATTAGATAAAGCTCACTGGGATAATCTCCCTTTTGTCATATAATATAAATAATCACAGGAATGATATCCTATTCTCAGGTTCCACTCACACTCAAAAAGGAGATGATTATGTAAGAGGAGGGTCACTGGAGGTCAGTCTTACAATTTTTCAATCTCTTAATCTATTTGTATCTTTATATTTAAGGTGGGTTTCTAGTGGACAGTATACAGTTGAGTCTTTTTTTAATGCAATCTTACAGTCTCTACTTCAAATTGGGATATTTACATTAAATACGACTGTTCATAGAGCTGGGTTTAAATCTACCATCTTACTACTTGTTTTGTATCTGTTTCATTTGTTCTTCGTTCTTTTCCGCTTAAAAAATATTTTTTTAAACATTGCTATTTCTCCTTAGTATGCATTGTATTTTTCTGTTTCTTTGCATTCCAGATAATATTTGGTTGCATCCAAGATATTATAAATTTTATCTTGTTGGATGCTGGATATTTTTGTATTCCTACCAATACTCTTGTGTTCTGTTCTGAGATGCAGTTAAGTTACTTGGAATTAGTTTGATACTTTCAATTTAGAAGGATAAATTTTGCCCTTCTATAGAGGCAAACCCATTCTCTGCAGTCTACCTCATGATTTATAAGGTTCTCCACTCTGGCTACTGTGAACACATTATTCCTGGTCCTTTATGAGTGAAACCGAGGATACTCATCAGTTAGATCCATTAAACTATAACTGTAACCTGCCTTTACTGATCAAGCTCACTTTAATTGTTTTTATAAAAACTTGCATGTCCTCCAAGCTTCGCATAGCCTAAACAATAAGATATTTGCCTGAGTTGTTTTTCAGGAACTTGAAATCAGCTGTGTTCAGTTCTAGGTGGAGCTAAGACTGGTTAAGACCACCGACTGTCCAACTGGGCTTGTGTGAATGTCCGCTTGGTGACCTTTTGACATGAGAGGGCCAAAAACTCCACCCTCAGCACCTGTTAATGCCTCCATTTTCGGAGTCCCACAGAGAAGCAAATAGCTTAGCTGCACCTGCACAGAACGACTATTACCTCACTCTTTCCTTATCACCAATTACCTTTTCCCATGCTCGCCACACTTCAGACCACCCTGCTTCTTTGTTCCCATAAATTCCCTGAGCCTCTTGCCATCAGGGAGGCAGATTTGAGATTTGTTCTCCTGGCTCCTCACTTGGTTGCCTTATGAATAAACCCTTTCTCTGCTGCAAACCTTGGTATCTCAGAATTTGGCTTGCTGTGCATCTGGCAAATGAACTTGATTTGGTAACATGAACCTAAACAATTGTTCCTTCTAATTCTTTTGGATGGTTCTTTCCTTGGCCTTCGGTAGCTTCCTCACATACATGCACTGGTCAACAGTCAGCTCTAGACTTAAAAGAGAGCTTCTATAGATCTCTAGGTCTCTTTCTCTTTGTGTGCTGCTCATTCCTCTCTGGTACTCTGCCCTGAGAACTCTGGCTGCCTTCGTCTCCGTGGACTCCAAACCCTTTCCTCAACTAAGGGAGGTTGCCAGGCTTTGCGTGGGTTTCTCCTTCTGTGCTGTGTCTTGGAAACTCAGTACAGTAAGCTGAGGAAATCATAGGGCTCACTTCATTTGTTTCATACCTCTCAGGGATCACTGTTGTTTGTTGCCTGATGTCCAATGTTTTGAGAACCACTGTTTCATGTTTTTTGTCAGGGTTTTAGTTCATTCAAGTGGAAGGATAAGTCTAGTCCCTGTTATTCCATCCTGGCCAGAAATGGAAGTTCTGGTACTTATGTTTTATTCTCTTTAAATGTTATGCGAGTTTTAGAAGAGCTGGCAAGTAGTAAAGGTTGTAGAAGATTAATGCAAAAATCCAAGAATGTAACCATATACCACTGATCCCCAACTTAAAGAGAAAAGTCATGTGCCCATTAGCAAAATAATACACAATACAGCATTTTCCCCAAACAATAAGATAGTGCTTTCTAATTTACATTCTAGGTTTAAACGATAATAAACCCTTATTAATCAGAAATGACAAACAGAATTCATCATGATACAGAATATAACTAATTATAACAGAATAATCTGAATTCATTAGGTCAAATCTATAATACAGTCGGCCCTCTGTATCCATGGGTCCTGTATCTGCAGATTCAACCAACCCTGGACAGAAAATATTTGAGGGAAAAAAAAAATTTCAGAAAGTTCCAAAAAGAAAAACTTGAATTTTCCGTGTACCAGAAACTATTTGCATAGCATTTATATTTTATTAGGTATTACAGATAACCTACAAATAATTTAAAGTATATGGGAGGATACACAGATAATATGCAAATATTATGCCATTTTATATAAGGGGCTTGACCATCCATAGATTTTGGTATCTGAAAGGGGTCTTGGAACCAATCCCCGCATGGACACTGGGGGATGACTACACAAAGAAATTTCTAATTTACCAATTTATTTACATTAACATTTTCCATATTACTATAACATACTGAAACGAACACATTTACAGCCTGACTGAAAGAAGGAAATAATACCTTTAAGAAGCCCAGAGTTATCAATGGGTCCAGGATATACATTTTGATCTCCCATCTGGTATTTGTCCCAACTGTCAAAGCCAACATATTTTTTCCACTGTTTGAACCAGCGACTATCGACTAGGTACCTAAAAAAGAAGAGAAATCGGTAAAGGAAAATACCAGGAACTATAGGAATAGCAGAAAATCTGCCTATTTTTTATATTTTATTTTATATCAAAGTACATGTCTACTTCCAGGGACTACTGAGAATAACTATGTCACAGTAGTGGAAGAAAAATATTTCACTTGTGTAAAGTATTATTTCTATTGTTCTATAAAGTATCTATCAAAGACAACTATTAACATATACATTTAAAAAAATCCTTAACAGCATTTTAAAAAACTGCAATAGCTATTCAACAGAATATTTACCAATTGGACAAAAATTCAAATGGTAATTATAAGAATCAGCCAAAATAAAATTTTAAATGCAACATGGTAAAATATAAATATGGAAAATGGTTCTTTTGCAAAAAACTTACAATATGTTAATTTTATATATTTAACTGTATCTTTTATGGGGTAAGGAAAGCAATTATTAAAGGTTTGCAAGATTGATTTTAGTAATCATAATCAAAGCTTAAAAGAAACTTTAAAAATAATTCGCTTCTTTACCAACAAAAGTTAATAACAACAATACTGTCTCCAATTGTTTCTCATACATTAGTAAAATCTGCTGGGGCAAGCAGGACTGGTTTTTAATTGATTTCAAAAGTGTGATACCAAGCACTATAATAAGCATTACTGAAACTAAATTCATCTTACTTTCAAATACCTAAATTAGTTTCTCATCAGATGACCAGTGACAGAAAAAATAAAATAATGGTTCTCTAGCAAGAAAGCATAAAAAATTATAAATCTAAAAAACTTTACAAATTGATTTATATTATACCTACTATGCTTTGCCACTGGTTCATAATTATTTTAAATTCTTTTCCAGAAACACCTTCCCCACACTTAACCAGGTTCAATCACAAACAAAAGCAAAAGTAAAGATTAACAAGATGTTTAAAGCCCACATGCATAACCAAGTTTTTTAGAACATCATTCTAATATTTCTGTGCTTATAGCACTATACATACAGCACTATAGGAAAGAAACGCTACAGTTATGTTTGAAACAAAGGCACTAACATAGCAAAACCCCACAATACTTAAATAATATTCATCAGCAGTTTAATTCCCTAAAAGTGGGTAAGGCAGAATTATCTATACATGAGTATTCCAAACGCACTATCAGGGTTACACAATGGAAAGCCCCCAAATTGTAGCTTTTGATATTTATGAGAAAATAAGAGTTGAAAAACTAAGTTTTAAGAAAACCCTGTTTCTAAGATAAATAAAATAGATCAGACTAGCAATGACTTTATATGTTAAATTGATAATAAAGAAAATCATACTTAATTGTATATCACCCACTAAAATTTTTTAGACTCTTTCTCCCTTGCAATTTAAACAAGATATTCAGACATTTCATTTGCTTTCTTTGCAAATAAATGTCATACTAAGCGATCTTTCCCCTATTCCATTAATCTATTTTTCTATTATTGTGCCATTTTAATTGTCTTAATTACTTTTATATTGATATTATTTAGGGCACGTTCCCCCAGCTTCTTCTTGTTGCAAACGGTCTTAACTATCTTTGGCCATTTGCTCTTCCATATGAATTTTAGAATCAGTTAATCAAGTTCCACAAAAAACCCTATTAAGATTTTGATTAGAATTGTGCTGAACTTATAGATTAACAATAATACTATAATTTAAAATGTCATTTATAAAACTTACATTAAAAATATTTGTGGAATACTATCAAAATTCTATTTACATTTACCTAAAAGATATTTCTAAAAGATGACGTTTTACCTCCCAAAGTATTTAATAAATTCTTTAGTTTTAGTGCAGGGTTGCATTGGGCAGAATTCATCTGCTGCCATAATATTTCTAGTTCAACTTTCTTTCCTAGATCTTGAACTGAGTGCTTTCTGTATAATGAAACCATTATGAGAGGAAACTCTCCCAACTGATGAAAATTCAGCTGTTTTTAACACTACCTTCAATTGAAAATGGCCATCATATTTCTATTAAAGGCACCTATAACTTACTTGCAGAATGTTGTGGTCATGAAACATGAGGGAAATAGAAAAAACAGGAGTGTCTATTACTGAAATAATGTGTAGTTATAGATGCACCCTTGAAATTAGATGAAGTGGACAAATAAATGAAAAAAAAATATTTCAAGACATTTACACGGATTTGTTGTACTGTAAAAACTCTAACCGTAATCTATTAAGAATCTGCCCTAAACACAAGATTGCTTAATTTTAACTCATAAAAGGCTAGAACAAAATCAATAATAGCTCACCAAGATTACAAGTAAGTGAACAAGGACTTGAATTTATTTTACATTCTCAACAGCACTCTTAATCCTTGATATGCTATTAGGGTCCAGATGCACCCAACTTTAGCTTCTGAGTTTCTTTTTTGAATAGTTATAACTATTTGTAAAGATTAATACTTCATGGCTTTTATTCTTGAAATATCAATCTTTACAAATAGTTGTAACTAATTTTAACATGAAGTCTAAAATGCTTAACATTGCCTAATAGGTCTTGCATGATCTGATCTGCTCCTACTTACCTCTCTAGTCTTAACTGGTACCATTTTTCTTTGTGCTGAGATCTAGTTCCTGGACACACTTTTTTCTGCCTCATGGCTCCTTCTGCCTCAAATATTCTCCTACTGCTCTCAACACCTAGTTAACTCTTATCATCTTTCAGATAGTTTAACCATCACTTTCTCAGGGAATCCTTCCAAAAGCTTCTCCTCACTTCCTCTTAGTTTGGAAAAGGAAAAACAAGATGGCAATCTCAGTCTACTAGATCTCAAGACTCTTTATTAACTAACAGGATTTACTTTTAATAATAACAAAATAACTAACATTTGAGCTTTACTCTTGGGCCAGGCACATACTTCTAAGCACTTTAATATACTGGCTCATTTACTCCTTTAACTACCCAATGAGGAAGGCACTATTATAATTTCATAGGCACACAGAAATTAACTTGCCCCAAGTTACAAAGTTAGTGCCAGACCTGTGATTAAGAAAATGTGTTATTAGCATAGGGAGAAGCGGAAAGACCAATGAAAATAGCACAAAGAAACAAGAACCAGGCTCAAATATATGTGGAACTATGCTGCATGCTAAAATCATTACAAACCAGTGTAGAAAGATCTGGCCACCTATACGGGAAAAATTAATTAAGAGCTCTATACCTCACATATGTAGTCAGTTCTATTCGAAAAAGTTTCTTACGAAAGCCTGAATGTGTTCAACATGATTGATATACAAGGGAGCAGTAACACAAATTCAGTGCATGCTTAAGCACTACTTCACCCATAAGCAGTGCAAGGACTAGGGTGAGGCAAGTGAGATGCCTAGGGACCCTAACAGGGAGTGCTTCCTTAAATTTTACACCCTAGGTTCCTTGCTTGTCTCACCCTCATCCTAACTGAAACAAACACCAGATATATGTGGAAAATTTCCCAGCTACACTGAGCTGCACAGGTATGCACAAAACATACATTTTAAACATCTACCTACATTCACCATGTGTTATGAACCACACTCTCCACATCTGGTGTTACAACTTCTTGGCAGATTTCGGATAACTCTCCTTCTACCATTTCACAATCCCACTTCAAGCAAATCTCATCTTTTTCAAAATAAAAATACCGTACTTATTGCAGTATTAATGTATTTCTTAACCATTTAAAATGTGTAAAACCATGCTACCATTTTATTAAGTATCTTTTTTAAAAAAAAAATGGGTGCCTGAAAAAAAATTTTTAAAGCTCTGTGCCCCAATCCTATTTTTCCCGTATGCCCTGTGGTTTTTATTGCATGATTTTGCATATAGCACAGAGATTTTTAGGTACACATGCTGCATTACAGCAGAAAATTACAAAAATAAATTGTAGTTGGATTAAAAACATAAATGGGAAGCTAAAATATAATTTTTTTAAAGATATAGGAGAAAATCCTTGTTACTTCAGAATATAGGAAGAGTTAAGACAAAAAAACAAAAAATCTTAAAGGTAAAAGCTGATAAAATTGCAAGGTTAAAATGAAAAGCTTCTGCTCAACAAACGCACCAAGTAAAGAAAGATATAGATTGGGAAAGATACTTATACCGCCTATAACCAACAAAGGATTAGAACATGAAAAACACCTTTAATTTTTTAAAAAAAGAATGCAAAAAAAAGGGCAATTCACAGAACATCAGAATGGCCTCTACACATATGAGAAGATGTTCAATCTCATTAGCAATGTGAAAAATACAAATTAACACCATACCACATCATTGTCATGAAATTGTTGAACACACAAGCACATGCACATGTGTCAATATTAAGTGTGGAGAAGACGTGTAGTAACTGAAACTCATAAACTACCAACTGGGGTATAAACTAGAATCCTCATTTTGGAGAATAATTTGGCAATATTTATTAAAGATGAAGATGTGCATACCATAGAATCATGTATTGCCATTGCTAAGTTTTACCCTACAGAAACTCTTGCACATATTTACAAGAATACAACTGAAGAATACATAACGCAGCATAATTTGCAAATGGAAAATTGCAAAAAAACCCAAAACCAATATTCATTATTCCTACCAAGAAATACTACCCAAAAACTAAAATGAAAAATACTACATGAACTAACATGGATAAATCTCAAAACTGTGTTGAAGTAAAAAATACAAGCTGCAAAAGGCTACATGTAATATAACACAAACATATTAAGATAACATAGATATGCACACACAGTACAACTATATAAAAATTTTAAACATGCCACAAATAATATTACTCATAAATCCATGCATATATATTAAAAATATAAGTAAAGAGAATAATAAAAATCAATTTCTGGATGGTGGCTCCCTCTGGCAAGGGAGGGAAGGGGTTAGGATTAGGGAAACATGTACAGGGAGATTCAACTGTATCTGTAATGTTTTATTTTTTTAAACTAAGAAAGGTGTACACAGGTGTTTTGTTATATTTTTCTTTGTATTCTGTTTCCTGAAATATTTACTATGACTAATATGTTTTCTATTTAATATAGAATAATAGTTTATATATATATCTTCATATACATACACAAAATGAAATGGAGTCAAATGTACAGACTATGAATAATGTTGCAGTCAAAAAAGCTGATAGATTCAGCAAATGAAAATTTCAAGCATAAAAATAGGATAAAAAATATGTACAGCAAAATGTATAAAATGCATAGCTTTAGTTTTATTTTTTAAAGAAATTTCTAATTTTCTATTACCTCACATTTATCTTTTACATTTTATATTACCTCTTCCAAATCCAACAGATGAATTTGCATTAGATTTGAACAAAAAACTTACATAAGCTTTGAAGAATTTTCTTTAGAAAAACATGATTTATTTGATTATTTCCAAATTGATCAAATTATGATTCTGATATATAGTAATGTATTCATTTTCAAGAAATATTTCCTTTTGGTAACTAACGCCTAGTAAGTAAGCCAGAAAAGTAAAAATGACTGGCTGACATCTCATAAGAAAAGCACAATGTACAGAAAGTATAGATTACTACCCTTGATATCTGGGAAGATAATATAAGCAAATCAATCAAAAAATCCTAAAACTGACAGAAATACTGATTTTGAGCTGATCAAGCTTTAGTATCAATATTACATTAAACTATAGACATGCAACCATCTAAAATTCAAGTAAATACTAATGTGCAAATATCTTGATAGCCCAAAGTACAGAGTAGTTATTAATCGCTTTATGATAAACAGACTAAGTTTCTTACACAAAGGAGTCTATACCTTATAGATGAAACTAAAGGTGAAATACTTCTGAATAATATTGAGCCATCTGACTGTTTCCATATAAAAAGCTATGAAGCAAATGTGCCAAAATATGCTCAAGATCATTTTACTTTTGACTGAGGCCTCTGGCTGTGGCTTAATCGCTGTCATTCCCCTCTGTTTCAGTGGATTACAAGGGATTTTATGACGATGCCTCATACTAGGTCGCGACCGATGATTCTCAAACACTAAGTACATCAATATGAAAATATTTTGATCATGTTATTATCTGAGTTCAAAAATTACTAAAGAAAATTTCATCGAGATTAAAGATCTATGGTCTTCAATCAATATCTCAAGTCCTTTAAAGATGACCCACAATCCTCCAGCATGTCTCCATTTAGCCTTCTCTATTTCCAATAATTTGCCAGTCTCATTAAGTCTCTAGCCCATTAGGCTGAATAGGCAGCCTTGCTGCTTACTTTTCAAGGAAGTAAAAGCCCCAACTTTCTTACTCTTTTGTTCCACACCTTTATCATACCTGATTCCCTAATATATCGTGGAGGAATATAACCCTCCTTAAATCCAAGGCTAATAATTTTTGTTCCTAGTCTTTGGATCTAATTTCCTTCTGCTTCCTTGGAGACTTACGTCATTAACAGCCACTAATCCCCTTGTTGCTCCCTGTATCTCTTCTCTCTTTTTTTAACTTAGCATATAAGAGGGGCCAACTCTTTTCCCCATTCCCCCGACATTACCTCCCAACTCACATATTCATTTCCTCTTCTATCTACCCCCATTTTTCTGACTTGTCCCTGCAGCCAAGCTCTCCTCAACCCTCACTTGCGCTTCAACCTAGCACAACAGATCTTCCTACCTCAATGGGCTCTCAAAAAGGTTCTCACTAAGTTACCAACGGCCACCCTAACAAATCCAAAGGATCCATAATTTTATTACCATATCAATGCTTTTAAAAATAATCTGTGATTCTACCTTTCTGGATAGGAGGAATACATATATATATAATATTATATTATATATTATATCTAATAATAATATAATTAATATTGTATTAATATAACAGTAAATATATATTACATACAATTATATATATATGTAATTTAACAATATTCTCTTCCTCTGCTTAAATGTTAGTATTCCACAGAGCTGCTCTCAAATTTCTTCTTCTCTCACTGTTAATACTCTCAGTGATATTGTAACTCATACCAATGATTCCAAAATTTGCATCCCGAGGCCAGTCCTCAAGTTCTTTTTTACTCATGAACAAAATAAGTATTTTCAAAGTGGGGGCACCTTTTGGTAAATGTTAGATCTTTGCCTATCAGGAACTTAGCAGAAAAGCACACCCAACAGCAATTTGTTTTCATGATTATTTTTGCTTATAAATTTTCTTACCTCCTGAAATGAGACTTAAGTAGATGTGAATTCTAAATTTACTGTAGAAAAAGTACTAGACCAAAGTTCTCTTTCTGACATTACTTGCTGTGAGGTCTTAGAGAAGTTACTCAATGCTAAACCTTTAGATTGCTCATCTTAGAAATGGAAATACATTCATTCAAAAAATATTTATTGGAGGTCTACTACATATATGCTATTCCGTATGCATTAGTTGTCAGCAAAATAGCCAAGAGCCCTATGTTCATGGAATTCAGAGTCTAGTGGAGGAAAGAGACAGTAAGTAATTAAGATGTAGTAAAATACTGTAGTAAGTGCTGTGACGCATAGGGAGCTATGAAAGCATAATAAAGGGGTCCCTATTTAGAATAAAGGAAAGCCTTTTTGAAAAAATAATATTTTAGCATATGGACAGGAGTTATTTCACGAAGAATAAGATAAAAAGCTATCTAGACGGAAGGAACAGCACGCGCTAGGGCCAGAACAACTTCGGGAGTTAGGTATGCTGGAGGAACTGACTAAATGCAGTTGGAGTTTATGACAAAGGGAGAAGAGATGCTAGATAAGGTAGGCTGGGGCCAGACTACATAGAGCCTTTAAGGTAATTAAAGATTTTATCCTAAATGCAATGAAAGCCAATGAAAAATATTTAGAAGAGATATGACCTGATTTACATTTCATGATGACCACTGGCAGTATCTCACAGGATTGTTGGGAGGTTCAAATACTCATGAAATGTTTAATAAATCAAAAACTTACATAAAGTTATGGGTACTTCAATTGTATGGTGCTAAATATTCTAATGGCATCAAGAAAGACAATTTGTACTGTGGTCTGGACAGAATAATCTTCAATGGCTCCAGAAAAGCGGGGTCAATTTTAGGAACCCAAATAAATCTGAGTCAATTTTAAGACAGTCCTCAAATGCAGAAAAGCTACTGTAAGAACTAAAAAAGCCAGGGTGTAGGTTTTTTGTTGTTGTTTGGTTGTTTTGGGGGGGATGGTAGTGGGGAAAGATAGGAGAGTCTCAAAAGTTGTTTAGTGTTTTTATACACACTAGAAGCAAATTTAAGAAAGATATAAAGGGACCAATAAATGACTTAGAAATAGTCCTAACTACAAAGACATTTAAAAGCAGTACAGGGAAATGGGGAAATCCCAAAAGCTGGATTTAGAAAACCGCAGAGCCAGTGAATGTATAGTTGTGTGTGTGTGTGTGTGTGTTTTTTTGATTAGTACATGTTTATGCTGACAACTTTCAGATAAGCAGTTCCTTCTTAATTGCCTACTACTGACATAAATATGACGTTTATTTTTTCAAAAAAAATCCTACCTTTTTCTCCTCAAAGTAGACATAATACTGTCACTCTTTTACAACTAAGAAGATACATAAAAATTTCAGCCTAATCCAATGTAGCACACTTAATCTGAGAACAACATGTGTAACTATTGTGTGTAGAATTAACAGCATAAACAATTTTGGATATTAATTCACTATGACTAATCCTCTCATTTAATAAAATACTGTTTAAATTACATGAGTTGCAATAGCATAAACCATTTTTAATAGTAAAAGAGATATTAATAGTATCTAGTATTTTATTTATTTTTTTGATGAGGACCATTTTTTTTTTTTTTCCCTGTAGGCGGGCCTCTCACTGTTGTGGCCTCTCCGTTGCGGAGCACAGGCTCCGGACACGCAGGCTCAGCGGCCATGGCTCACGGGCCCAGCCGCTCCGCGGCATGTGGGATCTTCCCGGACCAGGGCACGAACCCGCGTCCCCTGCATCGGCAGGCGGACTCTCAACCACTGCGCCACCAGGAAAGCCCAGATGTGGACCATTTTTAAAGGCGCTATTGAATTTGTTACTACATTGCTTCTGTTTTATGTTTTGGTATTCTGGCCACAAGGCATGTGGGATCTTAGCTCCCTGACCAGGGAACAAACCCGCATCCCCTGTATTGGAAGGCAAAGTCTTAACCACTGGACCGGCAGGGAAGTCCCGTATGTAGTATTTTAAATCGTTATAAACTAGATATTTCACTGAATTTTTTTTAAGTACCACAAACTAAAACTCATCAGTAAAACATAGCCAAAGAAAGCTATGAAGTTCTTTCAAATAAACCATCAAATAAACCAAATAATCATCCCTTTATATCTTAATTTTTACATGTGAAGCGTTTCCAACCTATTTTCTGTTCTGCACATTAAATTCATCAGTTGGCAAGAACTAATTTTTATGACCTCTTTTTACATCTAAACTAAGAGACAAATAAAGAACTCAGGAAGGAGGCCAAGTAAGATTGTGAAAGTGAAAAGAAAACCCACAGAATCAGAGAAAATTCTGCAAATCGTCTATCTGATAAGGAGTTTGTACCCAGAATAAAGAACTCTTAAAACTCAATAATAAAGAGCCAAATAACCAAACTGGAAAATAGGCAAAGGATCTAGACAGACATTTTGCCAAAGATATACAAAGGGTCAATAAGCATATATGAAAAGATGTGCAACATCATTAGCCACTATGAAAACTGAAATCAAAACCCCAATGAGATACCACTTCACATCTACCAAGATGGCTATAATCAAAAAGACAGGCAACAACAAGCACTTCAAGGATGTGGAGAAACTGGAGCCCTCATACACTGCTGGTGGAAATGGAAAATGGTGCAACTGGTTTGGAAAAGAGTCTATCAGTTCTTAAAAAGCAAACACAGAGACTTGGCAATTCCATTCCTAGGTATACACCCAAAAGAAATGAAAACTTGTGTCTAGACAAAAACTTGCACACAAATGTTCATAGCAGGATTATTTGTAACAGTCAAAAGTTGTGAACAACCCAAATGTCCATCAACCGATGAAGGAATAATTCAATGTGGTATATCTATACAATGGAACATTTTTTGGAAATAAAAAGAAATGAAGTACTGATACACACAACAAAATGGATGAACCTAAAAAACATGTTAAGTGAATGAAGCCAGGCACAAAAATCACACATATTATATGATTCTATTTACATGAAATATCCAGAAGGCAAAATTATAGAACAAGAAAGTAGATTAGTAGCTGCCAAAAACAGGGAGATTTGGGTAGAAAAGGGGGCAGGGGAGACTGCTAATAGGTATGAGGTTTCTTTTAGGGATGATAAAAATATTCCAAAATTGATTGTGATGATGGTTGCACAACTTTGTGGACATACCCAAATCCAGTGAATTGTACACATCAAGTGGGCAAATTGTATGATATGTGAATTATATCACTATAAAGCTCTTGTGTTAAAAAAAAAAAAGAAGAGAGTGAAAGGGCCATAGATCTGGATGGAATTATTATGGATGATTTTACAGAGATTGGTTTTGAAGAAAGTGAAAGTCAGGGCTTAGTAAAATGTACTGGAAATAATATGAATGATGTGTAAAGTCCTATAAGGTAGGAACATGTAAAGACTTTGCAGGAAACGGGAACCACCATCTGTATCAAAGAGCTATATTAGTTAGAAATGAGACTGCTGTGACTAGAATGCTAAACCAGAAAGACCTAGAAAATTCTAGAGGTTCCTCACATGGATAACTAGATGAATATGGTGTTCTACTAATATGACAAAGCTGTCACTTTTTGATTCTAATACTTTCAAGTATTCATCCCTCAAAAAATTGCTTCCATAAATGGCTATGGCTTATCACTCATAGGCAGGCAGTACAGTTTAAAATGCAGGTGTTAGAGTTGACTGTCTAAGTCAGAATCTCTGCTCTACCACTGACTGAGTATATTACCATGTGCACTTAACTCTGTACCTCAGTTTCTGAATCTGTAAAATGAGAACACTATCACTTATTTCATACATGCAAAGAGCTCTTAACCTTATAAAAGAGTGGTAATATTTGTAATCATAGCCACAACTACACGGTACATATAAATACTTAGCTACATCTCTCCTGAGAATCAAAAGTTTCTTCTGCTTGATATCCAAAGTTATGAAAATACATTTTCCATCTATATCAAAGATAAATTTCTTGATTAAACTGTTAAACTTTGTCAAGCTGTTATATTGCTAAATAATATAAAGCAACCCAAATTATCAGGTCTCTTTAACCATGATCATTTAACCCTTACCATTCTTTTTTTCTTTCCTCCAGTTTTATTGAGATATAATTGACATACAGCACTATATGAGTTTAAGGTGTACAGCATAATGATTTCACTTATATGCACTATGAAATAATTACCACAATAAGTTTAGTGAACATCCATTATCTCATATAATACAAAATTAAGTAGAAAAAAACTTTTTTCCTTATGATGAGAACTCTAAGGATTTACTCTAACAACTTTCATATATAACATACAGCACTGTTAATTATATTACAATGGAATACTACTCAGTCTTAAAGAATGAAATTTTGCCATTTGCAACAACATGAATGGACATAGAGGGTATTATGCTAAATGAAGTAACTCAGACAGGACAAATACGTATGATTTCACATATATGTGGAATCTAAAAAATGAACAAACATAACAAAACAGAAAACAGTCATAGATACAGAGAACAAACAGGTGGTTGCTAGAGGAAAGGAAGGTGGGAGGAGGAGAGAAATAGGTGAATGAGATTAAGAGGTACAAACTTCAAGCTGTAAAATAAATGAGTCACCGGTATGAAATGTACAGTGCCGGAAATACAGTCAACAATTATGTAGTATCTTTGCATGGTGATAGATCATAACTAGACTTATTTTGGTGATCATTTTGAAATGTACAGAAATATCAAATCGCTATGTTCTGCAACAGGAAGTAACATAGTGATACAGGACAATTATACTACAAAAACAACCAACCAAACTCATATAAAAAGAGTGTGGTTACTAGAGGCAGGAGTGGGGGGAAGAGGAATTGGATGAAGGCAGTCAAAAGGTACAAACTTAACAGTTAGAAAATAAATTCATACTAGAGATGTAATGTAAAACATGATAAATATAATTATCACCCTATCATTCTTAATGTTTTTGTTTTTTTACTACAGGAACTTGATGCTCTTTTTAATTTTGTCTCTAATGCTCCCAGGTTTTAACTGGCTCTCTGTACTAAGTGAAGTCAGTCAGACAAAGAAAGGCAAATATCAGATGATATCACTTACATGTGGAATCTAAAAACATGGATACAAATGAACCTATTTACAAAACAGAAACACACTCACAGACATAGAAAACAAACTTATGGTTACCAAAGGGGAAAGTGTGTGAGTGTGTGTGTGTGCTTTTGGGGGTGGGGTGGGGGGGGTAAATTAGGAGAGTTTGTGATTAAAATATACAAAACACTATATATAGAACAGATAACCAACAAGGACCTACTGTATAGCACAGGGAACCATATTCAATATCTTGTAATATCTATAATGGAAAAGAATCTAAAAAAGAATGGATATATGTATAGGTATAACTGAATCACTTTGCTGTACACCTGAAACTAACACAACATTGTAAATCAACTATATTTCAATTAAAAAAATAACAAAAACTGCCTCTCTGAAACTCAGAATAGCCTGGTCTCAGAGCCACATTGGACTTAACTTGTGAGAGCCTTTAACTTCTTTCACAGAGGAAGTCTTTTCCATGGCTACTTCTGCTAAACCATTTTCTTGAATCACGATTTTCCTGAACCACAAGGAATTATCACACTAATATGTGGGTCTTCTCAAAACTAAAAGGAGAGTGGAAGGGACAGTATTCTTAATTCTCCTCCTCATGAAGAGGAAACAGTAGTCATTACCCTCCTTTTCTTTTTGGAGAGCTATAAAGAAGCTATGCAGAATCTTACCGACAGAAGCAGTATTCTAGGCATAACCAAATATAGGTTAATCCTACAGAGGTTTTCTGCCTTATATTAGAATCTGAGCTTCTTCTTTTTGAGGAGCTATTCTTGATTGTTCCCTCAGATACATCATTTTAATCTATATCCAAAACTGAGGTCACTTACTATCAATCAGTCTTATTCTAGGTTTCTTTAGTAGTGGTTTCTGTGTAAACTGGATGATAAAGTTGAAAGGAAATACATTCCCTTTGTTTAAAGAATAGATGGTGAAAGAATCTAGAAAAATGACTTCAAAGGAATAAATATAAGATACAGAGTGTGAATTACAGTAGTAACTAAGGAAATGAAAATAAGAAGCACAAACCGGGCTGACATTATGCAGGCAAGGAAAAACTAGTAATCGCTGAAAAATTCTATATGGAGACTAAGAAGAAATAGTTTACTGCCTTATGAAATACTGTTTGAATTACACGTAAGTAGTGACAGCACAAAACATTTTTAATACTAAGGAGATACTGGTAGGATTTAGTATTCTAAATCATTATAAGCCAGGTATTTAAAAAACCATCTCTGAAATCATCACACACCCATAAAATGAGGTAAATAAGAGTATTTGCTCTTATTATATGCTGCACATGTATAAAGCATTTAGAATAGTGGCTGGAACAGAGTAAGCATTCAATAAAGGTTCACTAGTGGTGGTATTATCACCTGTGAACCACATGCAAACCAACTGATTCCTCTGAGCTCAGACTTCTCATCTACAAGAAAGGAATATAAATACATACTTTGATCCTTATTTTGAGAATCCAACCAGATAATGCATGCAAACACCTCCACCAGTAGTTCTCAACCTTCCCTTTATCTCCCTGCCAATATATCTGATGGTGTTTCAATTCACTTTTATAATAATTACGTTTTTTTTCTAAAGTGATTCTCAAAGTGAGGAAAAGAAAAATCACTCTAAACTCATGTAATAAAACCAATATATCTAATGACTAACATGGCAAAATTGATTTTATTAGCAGTCATGTTACATGGACTGTCAGTTTTCAGGAAGATGTTAAAGAGGTATCAATATGGTTATGTACCTTCCACTGTCTTAATTCAAATGTGCTTTGACTTTGAAAATTCACAAAAAGTTGGTAAACATAGAAAATAAAATAACAAACTTTCACATTTGCATTTTCTGTGTTGGGTTATTCCTATGGATTTTTAGTTGAAAAAAAGTCTTATGTATTTGTGGTTTATTGTAAACCAAACACTTTAAGAAATATGGGCAAAGTACTAAAACAAAATATCCTACAAGTTCTTCCTATCTACTTGATATGCTGTTTCTGTAAAACTATATGAAAAGGGGCCATATGGCCTCTAACAATCTCTTATGATTACTGATAAACAATTAAAACCCTAAATCTAAATAATACACAATCCCAGTTTCTTTTGTTTAAATGTACTTTTGGATCAAAATAATATTTATTCTACATATTCAGTAAATAACCTATTAATCTTTAAACAGATTTTAATTTCCAAAAGCAAGATGTTAAGATTTTCTACCATATCTAAACTGAACAGTCACAAGAAACAAGTGTGGGATAAAATGGAAGAATTCTGCTGCTAAATATAAAATAGACTCCATTTAAAGAGAAAAGAATGTCCATTTTTTTAAAAAGTGGAACACTTTAAAATGCGTCTTTAAAATAAAAGGCAGCGTAGAACAGTATTTTTAAAGCCTGAATTAAAGCCCCAGACTACTTGGGTTCAAATCTCAGATATATCAATGTGTGAACACCTCTTTGAGCCTATCCGGGTGAATTCCTATTCTGGCAAATGTGAATTAGAGCACATTCACATTCTAGTACCCTAGAATTGTGGTGATGAGTAAATAAGTTAACATATGTAAGTACTTCAACAACACCTAGCACAGTGTTTTCAAATGTAATATGATCGGTCATAGCCTGACAATTTTTTTCTTATTATACTTTCATGCAAGCAAGATTAATAACTGTCACAAAACTATTTTCTAAAAAGAACATCTAGTTAATACCTTGTATGTGCTAATAAAAAAATGGTATGATTTAGGAAAAAATAAAGCCTGAATGTCACTAAGTAGATAAATGAAATCACTGACTAAAGCTCTGGATCTTCTTGGCCAAATAGGGTACATTAATCTTGGCTTCACTAACAACTTACAAGTGATTTTAAAACTTATGAAAACAATTAAATTAGGAAAAATTGCTTTTCTCAATTTTAAGCAACTAAAATGTGAAAAATACACTTTAATGTCCCTATTTCTGTCCTTATTTTCATCAATTTACTAACACTAAAAAACAGTTTTGCTTTCTGGTTTCATTTCCTGCAAATGATGTAATATATACCCTATTTCAGTGGTAAACACTTTGTTACAACTAAAGTTAACAGTAACAGTAATGTAAAAACTTCTCAACAAGTACACACTAAACAATTTGGAGTTCATATTGATTAATAGTGTCCATTTACATTATTAACTGATTTTTTGACTTAAGATTATTTTCTGTTAGTGTAACTCTAAGTCGCAAAAACATAAGGGACCATATAAAATAAAGCCTCAAAGACTTCTAAGTAAAAGAGTAGGAATGGAAGGAAAGCTCTGAAATTGAAATTAGTGTCTCTCCTATCTAAAAACCTGACTGATGTGATTCCTCGGCACTTTACTGAGGCAAAAACATCATACATATTTTAAATGACTCTAAGTGCAAATTAAAGCTACTCTCCAAATTTACCTTAAACCTACTTGAGTTATTTTATTAGGGTTTATATAAAAATGACATGCAAAATTTAATTTATAAAGTTAGCTTTGAACATACTTGAACATAAAAATTAGTGAAAATGACTGGTAGATGAATAACACTTAATAAAATGGGGAAATAAAGCAGTGATTTTGGTGATTTGTAGTCATCTGTTTATTTATTCATAATAAATCTATTTTAAAAGAAATCTCCAAAGAGAGTATTCCATAACCCACAACATGCCTTTGCACATTTGTACATTTATTCATTTAACTATCATCCCCTTCAATAGGTTCCTCCATCCTTAATATACTTACATGCAATGAACTTTAAGCAAATTTTCCTTTTATCTTATCAGGAGAAACTACCATGTATCTGAAAATTAAGTTATCTTTCATTCATCCTAAGCTAAACAGTTCTAGTTCCTTTATTCTTCCTCTATAGTTTCTTTCTTTCTTTCTTTCTTTCTTTCTTTCTTTCTTTCTTTCTTTCTTTTTACATCTTTATTGGAGTATAATTGCTTTACAATGGTGTGTTAGTTTCTGCTTTATAACAAAGTGAATCAGTTATACATATACATATGGTTCCCATATCTCTTCCCTCTTGCGTCTCCCTGCCTCCCCCCCTCCCTATCCCACTCCTCTATAGTTTCTAAATTCTAACAGTCTTGTTCCTGGTTTTCTGAATCTCTCCTTGGAGCTGAACACAGATCAAGAAACAGCATACAAGACCACTGCTTTACTCCATCTAATGCAGATCTGTGTTACTTTTATACCCAACCTTTTTAAAAGGTACGACTCTCTTGCATCAATTTTGACATTACTGTCACTATGAAGTCTAATACCAAACATATCATAAGGTTTGTTTCTCCTCATCTCAGACATGTGTAACTTATTTTCATTTCTAGAAGGTTAGCTTCCAGATAAAAATCATTCACCATTTACAAATAAACAGAAATTCATGTAGAAGCAAATTTTTATCCTTGCCCAGGTGTTAGCATTAATTACCAGAGTACTAAGAGGCAGTCCTTATCTGCAAAGTGCTCACAACCTAATTAATGAACTTTATTCATCTGCATGCATTTCATGATAACACCAAACATTAGTATTAAAATTTCAAGAATAAACTCATGGTAAACCTACCATTTTTTCTCAATAGTCCAATCAGTCTTTCCAAGATTGTTATATACATATACCAAGACAATGTTCCATTTGCATATGGCCCATTTCAGCTATAAAATAACAAACAGTATTTGCCCAAATACCCATAAATGACTAATCCAACGATTTTTAAGACCTTAAAAAGAGAAATAACTTTTTAACAAGTTTTAATGAGTTCCAAAAACATGAACCCAAGTTACAACTAAATCATTAAATATCTGTACTAATTCTGTACTCATGAATACATTATCAAATTTGTACTTACGAAATTATTCTCCTTAAAACTCTGAATCAAACTTTTGTTAATTCCTTTTTTAACAGGTTTCACCTGCTAATTCCAAGAAAACTGGCTCGCATATAAACCAAACTATATAGTTTCTGCAGTATCCCAGCACCATCTTTTTCCTGCATTTTTTTCTTTAAATAAGAGGGGAACTCAATTGTGAGGATAAAAATTTGCACATTCTGCTGTTACCTAAATATCTGGGCCTCAGTTTCCTTTTCTTTAAAATGGAAGCACTGAAATGACTCAAATTTATAGACTTCCTGTATTTACTCTTTTAAATAGATCTTTTAAAATGATTTACAGTAACTTTGTCAAAAAATAAAAATGCTAAACTTTAACGTTTAGTGCTCACAATACTCATATTGCTCCCATCATCCTGTAGATCCAACACCACCAATTATTACTCAGTATATCAAAACCACAACATTAAAGAGAATACCCATATAAATAATATCTATATATTAAATTGTAGATTTCTATTTTGTGGAAATCCACATTTATCTTTTTATGAGGTGGTAACAGGCAAGGTAAATTAAGAATTTTAAAGTGTTCTTTAACAAACAATAAGAAGCAAGGATTGATTTCATCTTTAACAATCCACAGGCCAAGGTAAACATAAATGTCCTAGGAAATGTCCAATTTCCCCACAGTAATAAACATCTTAGGAACACTGCCATATGAACAATAATTATTAAATATTTTTTGCTATAATGCAACAAGTATATGTTTACATCCTCAGGGATTTTTATCATATAAACAGAGTATGCAGCCTAACAAAGTAGGAAAAAAGTACCAAGACTTAGATCAAAGTACTTAAATTCAAGTCCCAAGTCTGCCATCTACTAGCTTACTTGAAAATGATTCTAATACCACAGCATTTTATCAGAAATGGCGGTGATAAAAAGGTAACTAAAATTTAATGTTCTCTCATAAATAATCTTTTAAAATATTTCACTGACTCAGGATAAAGCCCTATAATGAAATTATTCTGTCCATTTCATAGACGAAGGTACTGAGGTGCAATGATTTAAAGTAACTTTCCTCAAAGTCATACTGCAAACTAAGTGGTGAAAAGGTAACCTAATTTGGGTCTAAATCTTATGTTCCTTCCACTAAGCCATATCGAGTAAATGAAAAAACACTCTGTAAATTATATACCACTGTTATGGTGACGATGAGAAATGAAAATAACTTTTATTATAATAAAGAAGCTCATTATACTTCCTAATAAAACAGAGCACTTTATGTTACATATTCACATACTGAAGTTATTCTGAATACCACTTGATATTGGCCCACAAATATTAAAATCTCCAAATACTTCCTTCAGTATTTTAAGTATATCCTTTCGTATTTTATAAGTCTGAACGTTAACAAGTGACTTAAGCCTCAAGTGGACTTATCTACTTTTTGCAGGCCTGCGTTATCCTTCAAACAGGAGGGAAGAGATGCACTTCTAAGAGAAACGCTACCGGCGTCTATCAAGTCTCCAAGGCACAAGACCACGTGGTACCACTCAGAAGCCTAAGGTTCCGTACTCCCCTCCCTCCTTTTGACAAGGAACTAGGAACTAAGGTTCCTTTCTCTTAAGTGGCGCCCTGACACATGCCACCTGTGTAGTACGAACCGCAAACATCCTGCAGCCGGCCTCCCGGAAGAATACGAGAATCAGAATAGGGAACTTGGATGCCGACAATGCCGGGAAAAGAAATGACTAAAGAAGTAGAGGGTGAGATCCTGATCAGCTGCGGGACCAGGACCTGTCAAACATTAAGAGACTCACACCAACGAGTGTAACCTATCGTTCGGGAAGGCCTGGGGTGGGAGCGGCAGTACCAGAGGAAGAAGGACGAAGGGAACTGCACGAGCCGCCGCCGCCGCCGCCGCTCCCCGCAAGCCTCTTAGCATGCTCCGACGAGCCACGAACCCTGGCCCTCATTTCGGGTCCGATCTTTGCCCCAACCTTTCGGGAGCGGCCAAAATCCTGCTGCCCGAGGCGGCCGCCGCCGGACCTGCCCGCACCTGTCACCACCGAGACACCAGCCCGCAGTTCCCGCCCAGTTCTCCACCACCCTCGGGCAACCACAGCCACCTCAACCCCTTTCCCTCACCAGGTGTCCCCTTTCCGGAGCGGGGTTTTGAGTAGCGTCGCGATGTCAGACCGCTGGATGTCCAAATCCGCCGCTCCGCCTTCCGCCATCTTCTTCCACTAGCGGTAGCGGAGGCGGCAGCAACCGCCGCGGCACGCCCCAGAGCATTGTGGGAATGGCGTCCCGCGGCCCCGCCCAGTCGGCAGGTCGAAACCAAAAGAGACGAAAGGTTGGGGGGGTGCGCCTCCGGAGAAGCGTTGGGCCCGAGCAGAGTGAGCGCGCCGCGGTGGTCTGCTGCCCCCCATCGGCTCCCGCCCGTCCAGCAGCTCGCCTCGGTCTTCTCCGGCCCGGGACCGCCTGGTTTTAACTCTCGTGTTTGGGGCCTCGGTCCTCTCGCGCTTGAGCGGTGCCACCACCCCGTCCATCCTTGACTTCTGCCTTCCCCTCCCTCTTTCCCACAGACGCCTGAAAATCCTTATTTGCGCATTCACTCACGCTTGAGGGTGGGGCGGGGGGCGTGGGGACGGCTAAAATATGGCAGAAAATTTTTAACAGGTCCGTGACTCGAGTCTTTTCGTTGCGAGTCGCAGAACCTAAACTCGGTGAATATTGGGTCAAACAGAGAACAATCCGAAACCGAACGCTTAGCCGCAATGCTCTGCCTGGGCTCTTTCTTGCGCTTCTACTCCTGCTGTAGGTGGAGACCTTTTACAGGTTCTTTGTGACGCCTCCCCAGGCACACCCAGATAGCTAAGCTGCAGTGAAAAACATGTTCCATTTCCTCGGTGAACAGAGTGTAAAATATGTATCGAATAATGCCAGGTACTAAAGGGGAAAAAACGGGCGAGAAACCCATTCTCCTAGATGTTAAGAAGTAACATTTTCTTAGGCACACCTTCGCCTGGTGTGTGCAACCTGAAAGTAGATAATACCAGCTATTATTTGAAGCCAGTTGTGTTATAAGTGGGAAAACCGAGTTTCTCAAAAATCAAATGCTAACGTCACACAGTAAGTGGAGAGGCAATCCAGCTTCCAAAAGCCCACTGGCTATCTATACACTATAGTACACTAATTACCACTCCGTATGAAAGCCTAAATTAAAATGTAAACTGAGCTGCCCTAGAGTCATAAAACAACCCCCAAAAAACCTTTGTACAACTAGCGGCTAGCACAATGCTGCCTAACATATAAGAACCACCCAAATATGTGTTTCATAAATGAATTGTGGCAAAACTGCTTAAGTAATTCCAAGCATGAAGATGTTCGGAGATTTGACTTTAAGATAACACGTGATGTGAAAAGACTAAACTATGGATAAGAATTCCTGCATGATCTCTCTTGTTTACTCATTTTCAACCTCTACACTAACTCATTTGGTGAGAATGCAGTAACTGGGTGTAATATGCTACTAAGAAGTGCTAAACCCTTCCAAGGGTAGTGTATATTGGCATCGTAATTTGTGTGTATCAGCATTATTACTGCTTATTTTCTTTGAAATAATACTATTTTGTATTATCGTATCATCCTTGATTTGAAATTCTGAAAACAGCTTCCAATTACTGATATTTCTTATACTATTTGACTCTTGACAAGTTAAAAATTAGTTTGTTTAACTATGAATACCATCAAAGGGTTACGTTTCCCTCCTTTCCCACCCAACCTCTGAAAGAGAACTAAGTAGTTTTCCAGAGAAAGATAGCATGAAATGGGAAGAATAGTGGAGTCATATGAACATGAGTTCAAACCTCATCTCAACCTCTAGCTGCAAAGTATTTAACTTATAGTTTAGTCATTAAATTGGGAATAACAGTACCTATGTTAAAGAATTTTTATAAAGATTAAATGAAACAATGTGAGTTTATTACTTGGGACATAGTAGCCAATCAATAAACACTAATGTTCTTCACTATTGACAGGATGAATTTTAATAGTGTGTAAATTATATCTCAATAAAGCTGTTGGAAAAAAGTTACGGACTTTGAAGGCAAACATACTCTCCATCATTTTATAAATATAACATAATTGAGAAGTGATGCCTCATGCACACTGCTGTCCAATTTCCTTTCAAAGAAAGTGCATTTTTGATATGTTGAATTCTGTAGCCATGCAAAAAATGAACTAACCTTTTCTTCATTTGCACCATGTTCAAGGCAATGAGTTAATTGGATATAGATGTGTAAGTTCAATGTCAATTTGAATTATATGTCAGATTTATGAGGTCATTTTGTAGACCTAGTTGCCTTCAGAGTCAAGAAAGAAATAATAGTCATAGTATTTTATTTAACAAGCACTTATAAAGTGCCAAACCAGGTTCTAAGCACTTTGAAATATTATCTTTTTTTTTTTTCCTTTGCGGCACGCGGGGCATATTGAGGCAATTGGCAGAACCCAAATTTGAAACCAAGCAGTCTAGCTCCAGAATCTAGAAGTTTTGAGTAAGCTTTTATTTTTCTACTGACCTTCATGATCTTGATTACAGCAATCAACTTTCTAGTGACTTCAGTTTACTAATTTATGGAAATTCTGCCTATTTTACTTATGCTTATTCTACTCTCAATTATGAAGAGAAATAAGATATTGTTTATAAATACTAAATTGGTTAAGGTCCACTACTGAATATTTTCTCTACTGAATAACTAAGTAGATAATTGATGAGAAATGTTACTTTCCCTTGAATCACACAGATAATTGAATATAAGCCAGGGGTTACATCAGCTTCTTTGGAATGAGTATCTTCATTGATGCTTCCCTTAGTTAATTTTCTAAAAATGTAATATTTACTTGGTGATTGCCATTGCCTTCTCAGACTCTGCACCTTTCTTGTCCGTTAAAAATTTAATCTAGGGCTTTGAATAGGGAAAGGGGGTATGCTGGGTACTTTAGAAATTAGGCTTCATATGAATAAAGTGCACCTTATATAAAGGCAGGATTCCTTCATCTTCAAATAATTTCCTCTCTGCTCACCGATGTTTAAATGATCCCTTTCAGAAAGGTTCTTGTATCCTACAATTAAAAGATAGGACTTCAAATGTCAACAGTCTAGGAGAGAGTAAGTCTTAAAACTAAGGTGTTAAATGAGAGCTGGTTTTCAGCCTGAGATGGACCAGAGAAAGAAGAAAAAGCACTGCATTTTTTTAAAAAATAGAGCTGAATGCAAGAAAGTACAAAGAATTCCAAGAGGAGCTTTGCATACTTCACAATTTTGTTTGGTGCTGGCTACATGAGCCTAAGGAAAAATCTGCTAGAATCAGCACATCCCCTAAAGGAACAATGATTGATGACCTTGCTGTCTTTATTTCTCAACACTTCTTATCTCGGGTCTTCAGGAACCACTGTTTCACTTTTTCCTCCTTCCTTGTCCTTCCTCTACAGTTATTCCCTCCGATAACGCCCCACTCCCCCATGCCTGTTCAACTGTCTAAACCCTTCATTCTTTTCTCTTTTGTAATTTTATAACTCTCTTTTTGCTTTACTAGCTCTCTGGACAGCTAAAAGGCAGTGGAAAGGCGGGGGAGTAGTGCAAACACCAAAACAGCATGTAGTAATGTGCTTAATCTGTTAATGATATTTTTAAACTTGAGATATGAATAAAAATTGTAAGTGCCACGATGCAGTTTTTAAAACTTAAAAAAAAACCCACAGAGGCTTCTTATTTCAGATAAATGTTAGGTGCTGATAAAGAGAAAGAAAAAGTAGTGAAATGAATACAGTGTCTTAGAAAAAGGGCCAGTATACTTGGCTTTTGACTCTGGCTCAGTGCCACTAACTATATGGGTCACCTTGGCCAAGTTATTTAATCGCTGTGAACATTTGTTTTCTAATTAAAAATAAGGTGATTAGACTCTTCTGGGGCTGAAACTCAAATGCTTGCAAGGGTTCAATATAGATAATGTAAATGGGCGAAGAAAAACTGACAGTAAGGAGTTGCAGGAACTCTAATGAACGATCTGCCCTAACTAAAGTTACTTAAACTAAAAAAGTTAGAACAAAAAAAATTATACCTTCTACCCTAAAGGATCTAGAAGGTTTAATTTTAACATAGGCATGAAGTCTGCTAATGAATTAATCTGAGCTGCTTTTTATTCTCTATTTTGGAAGCGTACACAAAATGCTGTGGAAGCTGACACTACTCTGAAGGCTGATGTCAATCTATAGTAGATACTAAATGATCAGAGAACTAAATTGAATTGAATCAATAAACAAATTGAATAGTCTTATAGGTCTAGAATTATAGCAAAAAAATTCTTAAGACATAGTATATTCTGTGGGTCCTAGATATTTCAGAATGAAATGTACCTGTATGGTGGGAAACTTTTCCAAGAAAAGACTCTGGTTATCCTATCCAATCAAGAGTAATATAGATTAAATCAAGGTTGATAGGAGGGAAATCTGCCTGTTTTATTTTTTCTTTATTTGTTGCTTATATGTATTGATAGATTAAAGGTTGAATATGTTATTATATTTATATATAGACTTCAAGGTTAATAAAGAACCACTTCATGAAAAAATAGAAATGCTAAGCAGCTTCTGGGTCCTTTTCCCAAGCTTCATAATAATAGATGGACTTTAGAAAGCTAAATCACTTCAAACATGCTGATATTTTGTTTTAAAGGACAGGTTAAATTAAACAAAATATTGATCTTAACATTATATACTTGATCATACTTACATCAGTTTTGTGCATGAGTTTAAAAATGTTTTCTTTTATGCCCATGGGTCTTCAAAATCTACACATCCAAAGTGAGGTAGAGACTTGTGTAATGATCCAGTGATTCTTCAACTATATAGAGTCCAGAGAGATTAACTTTGTTTCCTCCCAAGAAAGGACTGAATTATTCAGATTTTCTGTTTGAACAATCCTTCTCTTCATTTTGGCTTAGGTAGCAGAAAGATTTAAATTGCTTACACAGAGTTTTAGAACAATATAATAGCAGTTCTTAAAGAATACATCTGTGTTCTGGGAGTGATATAAACATTGTATGAGGAATTTTTCATGATGTTGTCTTCAGGTATCTCTAAGCAATAGGGGCACTACAGACCACATGGATGGTTTAGTCAAGTTAGAAGACATCAACAATGAAGGTAAAACAAGTCTAGTGATTTTATAAAAATATTTACTATCACTTTTTGTTGCTAGCCAGTATGCTTCTGTCTAGGCCCTTTGAACTGTGTCAGTTGTGCATTTCTAAAATTATTAGTGGCCCAAGACCACTATGTAATACATTGGATGTGATTTGTTTAGCATGAGGAATTCATGATATGTGCAGGAAATAACAATATACCTCCACATATAACTTGATTTACTTAATGTTTATGGAAATTTAATACAATATAGTGGAAAAATTATATATCTTAGAAAGACCTATATTTGAATGCCCCACTCTGCTACTTACTAGTTCTGTGATACTGGAAACTTTAGTTTCCTCATCTGTGAAATGGAAATAATAGACTTCTTTTATAGCATTCAGTCAAAAAGAGAATGAAGTAATGAATGTGAAACTCATAATAGAGCTCAATATATAGTAGCAAATATTACTTATGAAATATCTGTCCCTCTTAGACTGGGGCAGATATTAAATTTGAATGTTTAAACAAATTCATTAAGACCACAAAGCTGTATGCAGTAATATAAATAATTCTGTTAAAATTAGTAGTATCCTATGTCAAAGACACCCAATCATTAAAGGGGCTGAGAAGGATAATATTAAAAGTCCAGCTTTACTCACAGTCTTTTCTGTGAAGGTGTTCTTAAGGGTAAAACAATGTACTTGGAAGCCAATAGTGGAATATGATACAAAAATATTTTCATATGATTATGAATGTCCTCTAATTATAAATATAGATACATAATAGATCAAATACATGTGTTATAGTCATCTTACCTGTGGACTGAGACTGACAGCACAGAAGGCAGAGTAGTGGCTCCCCAAAGATGTCCATGTCCTAATCCTGGAACCTGTGAATATGTTACCTTATGTGGCAACATGGCAAAAAGGACTTTGTTGATTTGATTAAGGTTGAGGACCCTGAGATGGGGAGATTATCTTGCATTATCCAGTTGGGTCCAATCTAGTCACATGAATCTACCTCTGACCACAGCCAGAAACTTCCCTGGCTGTGGTCAGACGTTGATATGACAACGGAGGAACAGCTTTGAAGATGGAATAAAGGGGCCATGAACCAAGGAATGTAGATGGCTTCTAGAAGCTGGAAAAGGCAAGGAAATGAAGTCTCCAGAAAGGAAGACTGCCTTGATTTTAGCTCAGTGAAATCTGTATTCCACTTCTAACCAATAGAAATGTAAGATAAAACATGTGTGTTGTTTCAAGCCACTAAGTTTGTGGTAACTTGTTACAGTAGCAATAGAAAGCTAATGCAGATAGGTAGTAGAACAGCCTATCCTGAGGAAATTAAGACAAAGCAAAATATTTTCAGACCTAAAATTGACCACTGTATCCACCTACTGTAGTACTACACAGATATGTTATGTCATGCATAACAAGAAATTGGGCTCAATAAGATATATTCTCTGGACTGCTGGTTCACAAAAGTATGGAAGATATTTTTAGCAATGAACTGTAAAACTGACAACAATATAGAAAGTAATAGCCATACTAAAGTCTTCAGTGATTATGAGATACTTTTTAACTTTTTAGGCAGTGTTGCCAAATTCGTAACATCAAATTTTAATAAATATTCATCAAGAATGATGACCTGGAGTTTGTAAATTATGCTGATTACATTTCCACATTACATTTCTACATTTCCACTAGACCAGTTGTAGTAGAATTATTGGCATACTCTGCAGAAAAACGCTATAAAGACTCACTAATAGAGACTCTGAAACAGTTCAGGGAAGCAAGAGCAGCAGTTAAGGGAACCTCATGTACTACAATCAGAGGAAATTGAGTCAAGGTGACTTATGAGGAGTAGAGCTGTAATTACATATGGGCTGGATAATACAGATAACTGCTAGCCAAAATAGAGTACAAATCCATACACGTGGTCAAAACTTTGTTTCCTTCCTTCCTTCTGCCTTCCTTCTCGCCCTCCTTCCCTTCTTCCCTGCCTTCCTTCTGATTTTCCAAGGTATTTGATACAGGTCTATGTGGACAATGGTTCCTTGATAAGTATATACTTACTGAATGAAATGGCTTTGCAGGCAAGTTAAAACTAAGGATAAAACCCATGTCTACTGACTACTTAAAGTGGTTAATGGAAAAGAGAAGTAGATCAAGGTAAGGAGGAAAGTACCCTGTCTTTAATAGAGCAAGAGCTGAGTGGTTTTAAGTACTGCCCTTTAGACTCCATAATGCTCTAACTGCTTTTGAATAGTCCGTGTAAATGGTGCTATACAGCAAGTTTCTTTTAGCCCTTTCAGAGAAAAATGAATTTCAATTTTGTTTCTCTTTAAGTGAAAGTAAAAGAAACTAGAAAATTAAAAGACAGTTCAGAACTGTCAGACTTCCAAAATAGAGGAAGTTTTCTCCAAATTCTTCTACTGTTAACACGGTTTGCATTTGTAAGCTTTCTATTTTCATATTGCATAAATTAATTCAGAAAACAAACAATAACAATTTATAAAGATGCGAATACTTTTTTGTCTGAAAGAACTTTAAAACTATGGTAAAGAGAGTAAATACGTTTTTTAATTATAGAAAGACTCATCTAAGGGAAATGGTAATTCACTGGGAAGGAAATTTTTACTGACAATGATTTTTTAAAAATTAAATAAATAAATTAATTAATTTTTGCCTGCATTGGATCTTCGTTGTTGCGCGTGCACTTTCCCTAGTTGCAGTGAGCGGGGGCTACTCTTCGTTGTCGTGTGCAGGCTTCTCACTGCGGTGGCTTCTCTTGTTGCGGAGCACAGGCTGTAGATGTGCAGGCTTCGGTAGTTGTGGCTCGCGGGCTCCAGAGTGCAGGCTCAGTAGTTGTGGCGCACGGGCTTAGTTGCTCCGCGGCATGTGGGATCTTTCCAGACCAGGGCTCGAACCCGTGTCCCCTGCATTGGCAGGCGGATTCTTAACCACTACACCATCAGGGAAGTCCCTACTGACAATGATTTTATTACATATTTGCTATCATGATATGGAAGAACATTTGTGATGAAATCAACTCAGGAATTGGGTGTTTCTTTTTTTTTTTTTTAAAGGAATTTTGCTTTTTTTTTTTTTTTAATTAATTAATTTATTTATTTATTTATGGCTGTGTTGGCTCTTCGTTTCTGTGCGAGGGCTTTCCCCAGCCGCGGCAAGTGGGGGCCACTCCTCATCGCAGTGCACAGGCCTCTCGTTGCGGAGCACAGGCTCCAGACGCACAGGCTCAGTATTTGTGGCTCACGGGGCTAGTTGCTCCGCGGCATGTGGGATCTTCCCAGACCAGGGCTCGAACCCCTGTCCCCTGCATCGGCAGGCAGACTCCCAACCACTGCGCCACCAGGGAAGCCCCTGGGTGTTTCTTTAAAAGCTATAGAAATAGTATTTGCTGATTAAGAATAGACTTGGCTACCTCAAATTAAATTCTAGGGCTTCCCCCTCAAAAAAGGAACTCTTAAATTAGGGAACAAGGAATCTAAGAAGAGAATGCAGTCCTTCATATGAACTTCAGAAAGGGATGATAGAACTCATTTGGAATTTATTCTTCCTTTTCACCACTGAAGGTATATTACTTATCCAACGGACTGTTAATGGCTGGAGGGTTAAAAAGGAAAATGAGTGTTTCTAAACTAACTCAGGCAGTGTTTCTAAGAGTCTTGTCTGTAAATTAGCTGTATCACAATCACTTAAGGTGCATTTAAAAATGTGGATTCTTAGGCCCAACTCCAGACACAGTAAATCAGAATCTATAGGGGTTAAAGTTTAGAATGCTGCATATTAACAATCTCACAGGTGGTTGTTATGCTTTCCAAAGTTTGGGAAGCATTAGTGTAAAGAGATAGGTTAGCTTCTTGAATTAATTTTGCCCAAATTCAGACAATGACCTTGTGATAAGAGTGCAATTATATTGTAGCTGTAAGGCTGGATTGTCAGTTCTTGATAGAAAAATTTCTATCCCCAGCCCTCTAGGAATATTTAGTCTCAGTAAATTAAATGAACAAACTCTAGTATAACTCTCATATACTGTAACTGGCATCACTTCATCTAGGATTCTTTTCCTTCTTAAAAATTATGGCAATTTCTTTAATAAAAATGCTGGGTTGTATCAGTGGATTGATTTTATATTCAATCATTTCTTCTTTTTGATATCTCTATATTAACCATTTATAGTCCATTTGGCTTCATTTTTTAGTAGATAAATCATATTTTAGTTAAAGCACAATAAACTAAGAATTGTGTATCTAATTGATGATAACTATCTTTAGTAAGCAATGTAAAAGTAATATATTTTTATGTTAAAAAAGTTGTACTGCCTATACAAAGACCTACTTTAAGATTTGTTAAGTCATAAATGCTTAAATATAAATGTAATACAAATATATGCTATGGCATATAGATTTTTAAGATATATTTATATATTATATATATATATATATTTAGATAATGTTTAAGCAGAGGGAATGAAATACTTGTATAAATCGCGTACCACATATGATATATGTGTACACCACGTATTTACCTATGACAACTTAAATGTGTGATAATTTGTAGACTCTATGTCAAAACCTTGTTTGCTTTAGATTTTTAAGGATCATAGTCTTTGTTACTGCATTCAAAATCTTATTAAAAATGGATTTTATTTTGGAAACACTGAAAAGAGGAAAAGATCTTTTTGTAGGCTGTTGTCATCCTCAAACTTTGATGTATGTAAGAATAAGTATGCGATATGTAAAAGTGGCACATTATTGGATACCTCTCAAATCAGAAAATCAGCAGGTGAGAACTAGGAATCTGCTGTGTTAGAAGCCCTCTATATGATTTTATGAAGTTAAGTAGTCCTTTGAGAAATCTCCATTATAGAGACAGACTACAACATATGTTAAAAATGAAAGCATCAATAATTATTCTTTTTATAAACATTCTGCATTTTGTATTGAGGCAGTGGATACCCACCCCTATCCTACCTCACCCTACCCCCAAATGAGTTCAAATCCTTTTTTTCTTCCTGGACCCATGTCTCTTCATGCCTAGGGAGCAGTTTGGGGATCCATGGGACTGAAAACATGACTTCCCTGAAAAGTACTGAAAGTGCCTATGTATTGACTTATAAAACTAACTCCTTAGGACTCATATTTTGATAGGTAATAAATAATACAACATGAGAGTCAAAGGAGTCTTGAATAAGTAAACTATTACATAAGACACAGACAATGGCAATATGAAGATGGCTTTTAAAATAACTAAAAATGATTAAATAGACTTAAATTTAAGAGCAAAACATCTTGAAAAATGCTATTTAGAGTTACATTTCCCTTAATTGGAGACAGATGGAACTGAGAAGCTTGAGTTAGCTATAACTAAGATTTTTTTGTTGGGAATTACAGCCAAATAATTCAAGGAATCTCCTTTACTAATGATACTTAACAACTGTAGTTGAATACTTTCCTGTTTAAAGTCAGGGTTTTACCAGACAAAGATACTACAAAAAAAGAAAATTACAGACCAATATCACTGATAAATATAGATGCAAAACTCCTCAACAAAATACTAGCAAACAGAATACAACAACACATTAAAAGGATCATACACCATGATCGAGTGAGATTTATCCCAGGGATGCAAGGATTCTTCAATATATGCAAATCAATCAATGTGCTACACCATATTAACAAATTGAAGAATAAAAACCATATGATCATCTCAATAGATGCAGAAAAAGCTTTTGACAAAATTCAACACCCATTTATGATAAAAACTCTCCAGAAAGTGGGCATACAGGGAACCTACCTCAACATAATAATAAAGGCCATATACGACAAACACACAGCAAACATCATTCTCAATGGTGAAAAACTGAAAGCATTTCCTCTAAGATCAGGAACAAGACAAGGATGTCTACTCTCACCACTATTATTCAACATAGTTTTGGAAGTCCTAGCCACAGCAATTAGAGAAGAAAAATAAGTAAAAGGAATACAAATTGGAAAAGAAGAAGTAAAACTGTCACTGTTTGCAGATGACATGATACTATACATAGAGAATCCTAAAAATGCCACCAGAAAACTACTAGAGCTAATTGATGAATTTGGTAAAGTTGCAGGATACAAAATTAATGCACAGAAATCTCTTGCATTCCTATATACTAATGATGAAAAATCTGAAAGAGAAATTAAGGAAACACTCCCATTTACCATTGAAACAAAAAGAATAAAATACCTAGGAATAAACCTACCTAGGGAGACAAAAGACCTGTATGCAGAAAACTGTAAGACACTGATGAAAGAAATTAAAGATGATACCAACAGATGGAGAGATATACCATGTTCTTGGCTTGGAAGAATCAATATTGTGAAAATGACTATACTACCACAAGCAATCTACAGATTCAGTGCAATCCCTATCAAATTACCAATGGCATTTTTTTACAGAACTAGAGCAAATAATCTTAAAATTTGTATGGAGACACAAAAGACCCTGAATAGCCAAAGCAGTCTTGAGGGAAAAAAACGGAGCTGGAGGAATCAGACTCCCTGACTTCAGACTATACTACAAAGCTACAGTAATCAAGACAATATGGTACTGGCACAAAAACAGAAACATAGATCAATGGAACAAGGTAGAAAGCCCAGAGGTAAACCCACGCACCTAGGGTCAACTAATCTATGACAAAGGAGGCAAAGATATACAATGGAGAAAAGACAGTCTCTTCAATAAGTGGTGCTGGGAAAACTGGACAGCTACATGCAAAAGAATGAAATTAGAACACTCCCTAACACCATATACAAAAATAAACTCAAAATGGATTCAAGACCTAAATGTAAGACTGGACACTATAAAACTCTTAGAGGAAAACATAGGAAGAACACTCTTTGACATAAATCACAGCAAGAATTTTTTGATCATCCTCCTAGAGTAATGGAAATAAAAACAAAAATAAACAAATGGGACCTAATGAAACTTCAAAGCTTTTGCACAGCAAAGGAAACCATAAACAAGATGAGAAGACAACCCTCAGAATGGGAGAAAATATTTGCAAATGAGTCAACGGACAAAGGATTAATCTCCAAAATATATAAACAGCTCATGCAGCTCAATATTAAAGAAATAAACAACCCAATCCAAAAATGGGCAGAAGACCTAAATAGACATTTCTCCAAAGAAGACATACAGATGGCCAAGAAGCACATGAAAAGCTGCTCAACATCACTAATTATTAGAGAAATGTAAATCAAAACTACAATGAGGTATTACCTCACACCAGTTAGAATGGGCATCATCAGAAAATCTACAAACAACAAATGCTGGAGAGGGTGTGGAGAAAAGGGAACCCTCTTGCACTCTTGGTGGGAATGTAAATTGATATAGCCACTATGGAGAACAGTATGGAGGTTCCTTAAAAAACTAAAAAGAGAATTACCATATGATCCAGCATTCCCACTACTGGGCATATACCCAGAGAAAACCGTAATTCAAAAAGACGCATGCAGCGCAATGTTCATTGCAGCACTATTTACAATAGCCAGGTCATGGAAGCAACCTAAATGCCCATTGACAGACAAATGGATAAAGAAGATGTGGTACATATATACAATGGAATATTACTCAGCCATAAAAAGGAACGAAATTGAGTCATTTGTTGAGACGTGGATGGATCTAGAGACTGTCATACAGAGTGAAGTAAGTCAGAAAGAGGAAAACAAATATCATATATTAACGCATGTATGTGGAACTTAGAAAAATGGTACAGATGAACAGGTTTGCAGGGCAGAAGTTGAGACACAGATGTAGAGAACAAATGTATGGACACCAAGGGGGGAAAGCCGCGGGGAGGGTGGGGATGGTGGTGTGCTGAATTGGGTGATTGGGATTGACATGTATACACTGATGTGTATAAAATTGATGACTAATAAGAACCTGCTGTATAAAAAAAATAAAAATAAAGTCAGGGTTTTAGATGTGTTATCCTGATCTAATTTATCCCTAAGAGTCTGTAATAAATATTAAGGAGAAAAGCTCTCATTCACTTTCAGTGCCTCAAATAGTAAAATACAAACTCTTGAATGGAGAATTAAAGATGAACTATTTGAGAATAAGAAGTAAATATTATTTGAACAATATTTACAGTAGTTGTTATACATGAGGGGGGCTCCTGGGAACACTGTAAGCAAGTGCTTGACTCTTGAAATGACAAATAGGAAGGAAACAGTCTGTGAAAATATCCATTTGTAGAGTTGAAATCAAATGTCCTTAGAACTCAATGGATGTAGCAATCATCTCATTTAATCCTTACCTTTTGGATGAGCAGTTTAATACTTAGAAAGTTTGCGACTTACCAAGGTCATAAAGCTAGTAAAAAGGTAGGGTCAGGACTAGCATCCAAATAACCTTACTCTTGCTTCGTTGCTCTTGCTATAATGTCACACTAATTCAGTAAGTCACTATATTAATGATATTGGGCATTCTTAATGTAACATGATTTGCTACTAAATTGGAAACTGTACTAATAGTGCCAAAAGTCAGAGTAGTACCTATGGCAGAGACTGCTTACTGTCTCTAAATGTATACTCTCCTTTTCTTCCATAGCAATAGAAGTTTCAGCTGAACACATGGCTACACAACCAAACACTCTGGATGTTTTTTTCTTTTTTAAAACCACTTTGAGGGCCTCCCTGGTGGCGCAGTGGTTGAGAGTCCGCCTGCCGATGCAGGGGATACGGGTTCGTGCCCCGGTCTGGGAGGATCCCATATGCCGCGGAGCGGCTGGGCCCGTGAGCCATGGCCGCTGGGCCTGCGCGTCCGGAGCCTGTGCTCCGCAACGGGAGAGGCCACAACAGTGAGAGGCCCGCATACCGCAAAAAAAAAAGAAAAAAAAAAAATAAAAAATAAAAAAAAAATAAAACCACTTTGAGATATAATTCACATACCATACATTTGACTCCTTTAAAGTGTGCAATCTAATGTCTTTTAGTACATTCACAGAATTGTGCATCCATTGCCACAGTATTAGAATATCATCATTACCCTCCCCAAACCCCACATCCCATAGCTGTACCCCAATCCTTTCAGCCCTTCAGCCCCAAGCAACCATGAATCTATTTTCTGTCTCTATAGATTTGCCTATTTGGACATTTCATTTAAGTAGAATCATACAATATATGCTCCCTTGTGACTGACCTCTTTGATTTTGCATAATGTTTTCAAGTTTTATCTATGTAGCGTGTATCAGTGTGTCATTTCTTTTTATTGAATAATAATAATAATAATAATTCCATTGTATGGATATACCACACTTAATTTAATCCACTCATAGTTGATGGACATTTGATAGGTTTCCATTTTTGGACTACTATCAATAATGTTGCTGTGAACATCACGTACAATTGTTTGTGTGGATATTTCCACTTCTCTTGGGTATGTACCTAGGAGTGGGATTGCTGGGTCAAATGGTCACTCTATGTCTAATCATTTGAAGAACTATCAGATTGTTTTCCAAAGTGGCTGCAGCATTTTACATTGCCACCAGCAGTCTATGAGGGTCCCAATTTCTGCACATCTTCAGCAACCCTTGTTATTATCTGTCTTTTTGACTATAGGCATACTAGTGTGTGTAAAGTAATATCTCATTGTGGTTTTGATTTGCATTTCCCTGATGGCTAATGATATTGAGCATCTTTTCATTTGCTTATCGGTCCTTTGTATATCTTCTTTGGATAAATGTCTATCCACATTCTTTGCCCATTTTATAATTGGATTTTTTTATTACTGAGTTATGTGTTCTGTAAATATTTTAGATCCTAGACCTTTATCAGATAGATGATGTCCAAAAATTTTCTCCCATTGTGTGGGTTAGCTTTTCACTTTTTTGTTGGTGTCCTTTGAAGCAAAAGGTTTTAAATTTGATGTCCGATTTTATCTGTTTATTCTTTTTTTGCTTGTTCTTTTGGTGTTCTAAGACATTGCTTAATCTGAGGTCCTAAAGATTTATACCTATATTTTCTTCTCAGAGTCTTATAGCTTTGGATCTTACATTTAGTCTTTGATCCATTTTATATGTGGTGTGAGGTAAGGGTCCAATTTAATTCTTTTGCATGCGGAAATTCCAGCATTACTAGTTAAAAATACTATTCCTTCCCCCATTTAATTGTCTTGGCACCCTCTTTGAAAATTAACAAATGATAACTAGGAAGACTCTCCATTTTATTCATCTCTGTATTTATCCTTATGGCAGTATCACAATGCATTGATTAATCTAGTTTTGCAATATGCTGTGAAATCGAGAAGTGTGAGTTCACCAACCTTGTTCTTCTCTCTCAGGATTGTCTTGGCTATTCTGAGATTCTTGAAATGCCATAATAATATTAGAATTAGCTTCTCAATTTTTGTAAAGAAGTCAGCTGGGATTTTGATAAAGATTGCTTGGGATCTGTAGATCAGTTTGGGAAGTAATGTCATCTTAACAATATTGTCTCGCAATTTATGAACATGGTGTCACACCATGGTCTATTAATCTCCTTTCCTAATATGTGTGGTCATGTTCTAGGTTGTGGTCAATAGAATGTGAGCAGAAGTGATATGTGAAACTTCTTATTCACGCTCTTAAAAGGAAGGATCATGTTTATCACTCCCCCGTTTGTGTTCTTCCTTTCTGGTGGCTGAAAATTAGAGATGTTAGTGGGAGTTAGAGTTACCACCTTTTCCATAAATTGGAGTAGATGTCCTGTCTCCTCTTTTTATAAGGGGTTTAATCCCTACATGAGGCCCCACCTTTATGACCTAATCTAACTTTAATCACTTCTTAAATGTCCTACTTTCAAATACCGTCACACTGGGGATTGGAGCTTCAATATGTGAATTTGGGGGCCAGTGGTACACAAAAACATTTCAGTCCATAGTATTCTGCCACTGGCTTTCCCAAATTTATATCCTTCTCACAGGCAAAATACATTCACTCTACCTGAACAACGCCAAAAGTCTTGACTCTTTCCAGCATCAATTCTAAAGTCCATCTAAATTACATATGGGTGAGTCTCGAGCTATGATTCATCTTGAGGCAAAAATTCCTCTCCAGCTGTGAGTGAACATGTGAAACCAAGCAGTTCTGCACTTCCAAAATTCAATGTGAGAAGGCATAGGATAGACATTTCCATTCTAAATGGGAGAAATGGGAGAGAAGGAATGGGTGCTGGGTCCCAAGCAACTTAAACTCTAGCAAGGTAAATCCCATTGGATTTTTTTTTAGTGTAAAAATTAATTAAGCATTTATTTAAGTTTTAGTTTAATTAAGTTTTTTTAAAATTAATTTGTATTGAAGTTCATTGGATCTTAAGGTGAGAGAATAGTCCTGGTTGGATGCTTTGCCCTCCAAATCTCCTGGAGTGGCCAATACCATCCCCATGGCTCAGTGGGAACACGCAGTCTACACCACAGTTCTTCCAGTGGGCGTCATGCCCCCACAGCTCCAGGCAGTCCCACCCCATAGCTTCCTTCGGTGGCTGTCTAGCCTGTTGAAAGTGAGGTGCTGGCCCTGAAGATCTCTGAATCACCCTCAGGGCCATTCTTTTTTTTTTTTTTTTGACATCTTTATTGGAGTATAATTGCTTTACATTGGTGTGTTAGTTTCTGCTTTATAACAAAGTGAATCAGTTATACATATACATATGTCCCCATATCTCTTCCCTCTTGCATCTCCCTCCCTCCCACCCTCCCTATCCCACCCCTCTAGGTGGTCACAAAGCACTGAGCTGATCTCCCCCTCAGGGCCATTCTTCCCTTATCTTGAAGAATAACACATGTTCACAGCCTAATAGCACTATGGTTGAGGTCCTGTAGGGTCTAAGGAGTCTGACAGCCTTCCTTCATTTTGTCCCCTCTCCGTTACTTTCAGTTCAAACCGGCAGTGCTGTTGCTGGGATGGTTGATTAGATCTGTGATTCACACCCATGTTAAACTCCTAATTGAATGGTCAGTCAGCCATACCCTTAGCATTCTCTTTTGAACACACTTTCTCATTTTTTTTTTATGGACAGGCTGAGAATTTTCCAAATATTTAAGTTCTAGTTCCTTTTTGCTCAGTAATTCTGTATTCAATTCAAATCTCTTTTCTTATATTTCACTATATGCAGTCAGAAGGAACCAAGCTACTCCTCCACACTTTTTTTGGAAATCTCCTCAGCTGAACACCCAGTTTTATCTTTTGCAAGTTCTACCTTCCACAACACACTAGAATGCAAACACAAGTCAGCCAGATTCTCTGCCACTGTATAATGAGGATAGCCTTTCCTCCAGTTTCCAATAATCTGTTCCTCATTTCCATCTGAGACCTCATCAGAATGGCCTTTTACCATCCACATTTCTACCAACATTCTGTTCATGATTATTTATGTATTCTCTAAGAAGATGGAGGCTTTCTCTCTAGTTTTCCTCTTTTCTTTCTGAGCTCTCACCAGCATCACCTTTAGCAGTCTCTTCATGACAATATGAGCTTTTTCTACCCTGCATTTCAAAATTCTTCCATCCTCTACCCATTACCCAATTCCAAAGGTACTTCCACATTTTTAGATATTTGTTACAGCAGCATCCTACTTCTTAATACCGATTTCTTTATTAGTTAGGATTCTTCAGAGAAACAGAACCAATAGGATACACACACATATATAAGATATACATATACATATATGTAGGATATGCATATGCATACATTTATTTATTTCTTTATTGGCTTATGCAATTATAGAAGTTGAGAAGTCCTATGATCTGTCGTCTGGAAGCTGGAGGGCTAGGAATGCCAGTGATATAAATTCCAGTCTGAGTCTGAAGACACAAGAACCTGCAGAAGGTACAGATGGTGCAAGTCCCAGTCCAAAGACAGGTGAAGACTGATGATTCAATTAAAGCAGGTAATCAGGGAGAGAGAGCCATCTCATGTTTCCTCCTCTTTTTATAAGGGCACTAATCCAACCATGAGGACCCCACCCTCATAACCTAATGTAATCCTAATTGCTCTCCAAAGGACCTACCTCCAAATTCCATGGTACTGGGGGTTAGGGCTTCAAAATATGACTTTGGCTTGGGCACCACATTCTGGTCATAGCAAAAGATTAAATTACAACTAAGATGCAAATGAAGAAACAATTCATAAATTGAATCTTTTTAAAATTTATTTTATTTTTTATTGAAGTATAGTTGATTTATGATATTAGTTTCAGGTGTACAACATGTTGATTCACTATTTTTATAGATTATGCTCCATTTAAAGTTATTACAAAATAATGGCTATATGTCCCTGTGCTGTACAATATATCCTTATTGCTTATTTATTTTATACATAGTGGTTTGTATCTCTTAATCCCCTACCCCTATATAAATTAAATTCTTGATCTGAGAAAATCTCCCTATACTACTTGGCTTTTGCTGTGCAGCCAACCACCCATATACTTGGTAGCATGCAGGGAATATAAGCTTTCATTTATTTCTTACACCTATTGTTACTAAGGCTTGACAAATCTAGTTTAGACTCAGCTGACCTTGGCTCTAAGCTGCAAGTTGGGTCCAAGTATACCCTACATTTCTGTTATCATAAAGATCAGTGTACCTGAGGCATATCCTTCTGATGTGAAAAGCTGGAATGCAAGAGAGAAAGCTCAGTCATATAAGCGCATTGCAAGCCTCTGGTCCTGTCAGGTCCATTAACATTCAATTAGCCAAAGGACATTAAATGGCCAAGCCCAAAATTAAATAGGGGCAAAATATACTCCTCTCCAGAGGAGGAAGGAAAAGAATGACTATTTGTTGAACAATGTTTTAAGTCTAATCTACTACAGTCTACTTTTTCAGTCACAAATTTTCATTCACCAACCATATGTAAAATACACTCACTTCCATTCCAAGACACCCCAAAAGTCTCATTCAGTCATGACATCAGATTTAAAGTGTAGGATCACATGACTTATATAAGTTTTAGAGTATCTCTTTGTGATTCACAGACCTAGAAACTTAAAGGATAAGGTATCTGCTCTCATACATTCAACATATGATGGTGGAACAAGGACAGGATAACTATAATAGACACTTCCATTTGAAAAGGAGAAGAATGAGACACAGATAGGAGTCACTGGCTCATACCAATTTTGAAATCTTGCTAGACAAATATTTGCAAGTACCTCCACCTTGGGGGTCTGGGATGTTCCTTGATGAAGTCCTAGTTCCGTCTCTTGGAACTAGAGTTTCGTCTCTAGTCCTAGTCCCATCTGTGCTTCTTCATGGCTCTTTGCTCTGTCCTCTTGTGGGGAGGAAGGATCTTTATTTTTTTTATCATCCTCCTTAGCCACTTCTGAAGAGGGCTTTTCTTTGTAGCTAAGATGATGTCATGGTCTGGTCCCTGCCTATAGAAAGTTGGGGCCCAAAGTTCTTTTTATATTTGAAAAGTCTCAATTTCTTTTAGCTCAGGCCTGTGGTGCTTTGGCTAGAATAGCTTTCAAAAACAGTCATGGATTTTCTATGTATTGATTCCAGTCAGTGCTACATATCAAAATGCTCCACAATTCTCTTTGAGATATGGTCATCCTACTTTAAAGACATAATTACAGATATTTTGGGTACTATCAAGGTTTTCTGGGACCATATCCTTTATTTCTTTAGATCCCTTTTACCCAGGTGAAAAGATTTAGTAGATAACATGTGTAGTAGACACTGTCTACTTAAGCTCATCTCTATGGCTGCATGATTGATACCTAATGATTAGTTTACGATAAAAGGAAAAAGTTGAGGTTTATTTATGAATGACTTAGCTCAGTATGTTGGTCAAAGCCAAGAAAAGGATCATGTCTGCACTACAGAGCCTTTCTTGGGTGGGCTTAAAAGAAAACAGAGAAATTCTCCCAGTGATCAGAACTTTGGGTGGTACACCTGGTCATCGACTTTGCATGGAAAGACAAGTTTGTTCAGGGGCCTGCAAGGAGAACTATTGTTAGACTGAGGGCCAGGAAGCCTGAGGAAAAGTTATATGGATGGACCTAAGGAGATGGGCAAAAATGTCAAGAGTTTTGTATTATATGTGAGCACCAACCATAAAGCATACACCACAGAGGAAGTATTGAACAAATAGACTGAATGACTACAACAGTTGGCATGAAATAGCTTCTATCCCCAGAGGTGGAACAATGAGCACATGAATGTCATAACCACAGGGGCAGGGATGGTGGCTATACGAGGGGCCCACAGCACAGTTCCTGTTTATCAAGACTGAGCTAGCTGTACTGCTGCCAAATGTCCAACTTGCTGGGAACAGAGACCAATGCTGAGCCTGTAATATGGAATCATCCCTAGAGGAGAAACAAATGATGTCAAGTTAAGTACATTGGACCCTGATTCTGGAAAAGGCAATGATTCATCTTGATTACAACTGATATTACATGCATGAATTTTCCTTTCCTGCCAGCAGTATCTCCACCATCTCTACCATCAAAGGGCTTACAGAGGGTTTGATCTCATGGCATAGGATCTTTTATAATATATCAAACAATGGACCACCATGCCTAGGAGATGCTCCATTCCAGGGGGCATCTAGTGTGTAATGACTAGTTGATATGGGGTTATAAAGATGTGGCCTCAATGCCTCAGTTTGGATCAACTCAGAGGAGCCATTTAGTTTCAGTGGATTGAAGTCTTTTTGTAAATGCATTATAGCCCAATTTCTTTCTCTGCTCAATCTTGCTTGCTTCCTTTCTTCCACAGGTTTTGATCCTGAGAGCACTTCTTTGCAGGCTAATCTCCATGTCAGAGCTGACTTTCATGGCATTTTGACCTGCAATACCACCTTTATCTTTTCTGAGGTTTTAACAAAGGGTGTTGCAGTTACACCCTTGATTTTGTCTTTATCCTGAGGTCAAGTATTACTGGTAGTAGCCTAGACTTGCTTTTTCTCTGAAGTTGGAATTTGGTGATAAACAGTTTCATTTTTAACCCTGCAAGTTTCAGAATTTCTGGACTGTATATTTTTATTTATTTATTTATTTTTTTTGCGGTACGCGGGCCTCTCACTGCTGTGGCCTCTCCCGCTGCGGAGCACAGGCTCCGGACGCACAGGCTCAGTGGCCACGGCTCACGGGCCCAGCTGCTCCGCGGCATGTGGGATCCTCCCGGACCAGGGCACGAACCCGTGTCCCCTGCATCGGCAGGCGGACTCTCAACCACTGCGCCACCAGGGAAGCCCTCTGGACTGTATATTTTTTCTCAACTATAATTCAGGCAGGTCTTTTTGAGTTCATCTCTTTATTATGCCTTTTCAAGTACAGCTAGCAGCAGCCCACTTTTTAACATCCTGCTTTGAAATCATCTCACCTAACTTCACAAGTTTATTAAGTACATGTTCTGCCTTCCATGTTATTGCAGGTGACAATTTTCCCAAACGTTTTTCCACTACATAACACTGCTGCCATTTTTCCACTCTCCTATGACAAGTACATCATTGCCTGCTGCCCATTCCCAAGGCCAGTGCTGCACAACTTAGGTTTTTGTTACAGTAGCACTTTAAATACCAAATTCTGTATCAGTCAAATTTTTCTGCCTTTCAAAACACTCCAAATCATAGTATCACACAATAATCTACATATATTTCTTATACATTTGTGGGTTGGATGGAGTTTGGCCGATCTTGGCAGGACTCAACTGGTCTCTAAGCTGCAAATTGGGTCTAAGTCTGCTTCACACATATCTCATCTTCCTCAAGCCAGAAGCTAGCCCTGTTCTCATGCAAAAAGCAAGAGACCAAGAAACAAGCCCAACTATGCAAGCCCACATCAGTAGTAGAGAAGTATATTCCTCCTGTGGGACAAGGGAAAAGGAGTGATCATTTGCTGAAAAATCATCTGTCTACTGTATTACCAGGATGCAGAATAGAGAGATAAATTATGGAAAATATGAAAGAACAATAATTTAATGGAGAATGGATAAAACCCAACATATGTCTAATAGGAGTTCCAGAATGAAAAATAAGCAATATTCAAACAGAAAATGCCTATGATTTTTTTCCAGAATAAAAAACAAAGTCTTCAGATTCAAAAATTAAAATGAACTTGATGCAAGTAAAACTAAACAAAAACAATTCTCTCTCTTTCTCTATACACACACACACACACACACACACACTCTTTCTCTCTCTAAAGATACACAAACACATACCTATATGTACAGAAATTAAAATGAGTTTGATAAGAAAAATAAAAATAAATCCATACATATATATTCATACCTATAAATACCTAGACCCATTTTCATGAGCATAAAAATATGAATCTCAGAGAAAATCTTAAATACTAAGAGAAAAGACAGTTCCCTATTAAAGAAATGCCATTTAGATAGAAAACTTCTCATCAGCTACAGTGTATGCAAGAAGACATTGAGAAAATATCTTCAAAGTACTGAGGGGAAAATTACTATCAGCTTAAAATTCTGTATGCAGTTAAATTATTCAAGATGAAGGGAAATAAAGAGAATTTTAGGAGAAGATTGAGTTTACAGGACACTGACCTTCTCACAACTTCTCACACAATGTACTTCAGGAAGATGAAAACAATTTAGAAATGAATGTAAGAAGCCATTATGAATGAGGAAATAAATACACATAACCATTGATTAGACTGATTTTGAAGGAGGGGTGTTTTAAAAAGTAGTCGTGTGGACTTCTCTGGTGGTGCAGTGGATAAGAATCCTCCTGCCAATCCAGGGGACACAGGTTCGATCTCTGGTCTGGGAAGATCCCACATGCCGCGGAGCAACAAAGCCCATGCACCACAACTACTGAGCCTGCACTCTAGAGCCCATGAGCCACAACTACTGTGCCCTCATGCCACAACTACTGAAGCCAGTGCCCCTAGAACCTGTGCTCTGCAACAAGAGAAGCCACCACAAGGAGAAGCTTGCACACCACAACGAAGAGTAGCCCCTGCTTGCCGCAACTAGAGAAAGCCCGCATGCCTCAATGAAGACCCAGTGCAGCCAAAAGTAAAATTAAATTAAATATTTAAAAAAATTGTTGTATGAATGACTCTTGAGGACATCATGCTGAGTGAAATAAGCCAGTCACAAAAAACCAAATACTATAGGATTCCATTTACACAAGGTCCCTGGAGTAGTCAAATTCATGGAGACAGAAAATGTAACAGTGGTTATAAAGGGCTGGGGAAAGAGAGGAATGGGGAGGCTGTCGTTTAATGGGTATAAAATTTCAGTTTTGCAAGGTGAAAAGAGTTCTGGAGATTGGGTGCATAACAATGTGAATATAATTAGCACTACTGAACTGTACACTTAAAAATGGTTGTGACAGTAATTTTGTTTTACATATTTTACAATTAAAAATTAAAACAAAGAAAGTTGAAAGGAAATAATTTTAACAAATACAATAAATGGTCTAAGTGTAGCAGTATCAATTAACTTTAGACCGTTTTAAGAAAGCATGTTAAAAATTTAAGGGTAACTGTTACAAAAAGAAAAAAAAATGAGACAGTAAATTAAGCCAATCCACTAGAAGGCAAACAGCAATGACAGCAGCAATAATAGCAAACAGGGAAAAACTAAAAGAAGCAGCAATGGAAAGCATAGCATATAGAAAGCATAGCATATTTATGATAGTAGAAATAAGTCCAAATATAATCACAGTAAATATGAGTGATTGGACTTGTTAAAAACCAGAGGTTTTATACCTACTTAAAAAAAATAAAACAGCCTTAAGCAATTTATGAGGTACCAAAAACATGAAGACATACAGAAATGGTGAACATAAAATGATCGAAAATAATATGCCAGGAGAATACCAAAGAAAGTTGGTTTTGCTGGTAGATCAAAACCTATTTTGAGTTGTCTTACCATCTATTATCAATCAAATTTCTATCAATATAGACTATGAGGCAAAAAAGAAAATAACTTATTAGGAAAAAAGTCACTATTTACTGATAAAAATAACAGTTTATAAGGAAAATGTAACATCTTGAATCTTTTCGTATCTAGAGGCATGACCTCAAAACATATAAAACAGAAAGTCTAAAGAATTGTAAGTAGAAATTGAGAAACTCTTTTAAAAGATCCCAAATGCCACAACTAAGACCCAGCACAGTCAAAATAAATAAATAAATATATTTTTAAAAAGCTGATGGATCAAGCAAAAATCAGTAAAGATAGAGAATATTAGGACAGCATAAGCAACACGCTTGATCTAATAATCATATATAGACTCTTCTGGCCAACATTTAGAGAATACAGATTATTTCAAACATGTGTAAAACGTTTACAAAAATCAAGCAGTACAAAGCCATAAAGAAGATTTCAAAAAATATCAAACAATCCATGTCATAAAGAGCTCCTTTTCTGAACAAAATCAGAAATCTAAAGAAAGAGATGGCCCCAAATACTATGTGTTTGAAAACTAAATGGTTCATGGCTAAAATAAATCAAATTGGAAATTATATAACATTTATAAAGGAGTAACAGTGAGAATAGTCTGGTGGTAAAACAGAACCAAGAGTGACATGTAAGGTCTAAATGCATAAATAAGAAAAAATGAAAACTAAGCTAAAATTTCATTTTAAAATATTGAAAAAGTACAACAGAATAAGTCACAGAAACTAACAAAATAGAAAATAGAAACAAAAAGAAGGATCAAAAAAAGCTAAAATCTGGTCCTTTGAAAAGACAGGGATATTTTATAAAATGAGAAGAATGATGCCAGTGTGCAATGAATGTTAACTAATAGCTGTAATCATTAAGAGAAGATTGCTACTGAGCCATCATCTTAGTTTTCTGGGTTTATACCATGTAGTTAGTTTTTGCTGGTTCAAGTCCCTGGCATTTAACCACACAATAAAACAAAAAATCAGTCCATAAATGATAGCCTTTACAAATAATCATGAGTATATATTGTTGCTTGGTTTAATCGACTGCATAATGTTTTATAAAAATTACTTCATTTACTTGATAAACTGAAACGGCTATGGGGCTCGATTCCAGCCTAAAGGTACATGATATGCATCTATAAATACATAATTAGGCAGTTCTTAAAGCCAAATTTGCTAGTGCTACATTGCAGGTCCAGCATCATAAGTACTAAAGCATTTTCCTGCCAGGCTTCCTTTATCAGCATTATTACTAAGTGGAGAAGCTTGGCATTCAAATGTAGTCTCTATATGAGAATATGTAATGGAAAATTGATATCCTGGATATATTCTATATAATTTCCTCTTACTATGTAAATCTTTCATAACTAAGGGTGTTTTCATTTTCTTAATATCTTGAGTATCTTAATATTTAAAAATCTTAATAACTTAGCTTAAAATCAATAATTTTGCCTGTAGGTTTCAACACAATTTTATGTAAAACATATTTATTATCTACTTTTCAGGTCAGTGACTCAGTTAAAAAGACTGTTAAGTGAATCTAGCTTTGGGGAAGAAATGTGCTTATTTTTAAATAATAGGTTTTTTATTAGAGTTTTACAAGGTGGTTGGTTATTACAGATTATGTTCACATAAGGTGTGTGAATTTCAATCTATGTGAACTTACTCCAATCAAAGTACTGTGTTTCCTTGGACTAAGAAGACTTTGCTTTTTAATCTTATACATGTATTAGGCTAGGTGTGTGTGATGTTAAATTTTAAAATTTGTGCAATTAAATTTTAAAATTTGAAATATTTTAAAAATATAGGAAATTATACAAAGTAATAAAACATACACTAGAAAATGACCATAAAGAATCCTCAATAGTTAATATTTTGTCATATTTGCTTTATCTTTTTATAATATAGTGACTAAAACATTAAGGATAACTTGGAGTCTTTGTCCCCCCAATCTAGTCCCATTTCCTTCCTCTTTCCCTATAAATTCAATGTGTCTTTTCTTTCTTTCTTGTTTTAAATGTCTCTCTGTATTTATTTCTCTGTATCTTAGACTGGAACACAAAGCTTTAATTTTAGTTTGAAGATAGGTGAAAATCACAACTTGGACTTGGTTCAAGGCTTTTATGTTGGTGTACCACAAAAGCAGTTAATAAGCAGTGCTAAGGATATAAATGAGGTAAGGATGCAGGTAGGTGAATTCACCTGCCCACTTCCTGCTTGTGTATCACAAAAAATTTGGTGGCTTCAACAGCTCTAGCAACTTAATCAGGCTAATCTTCTCTGTATCGTTCCAATTTTAATATATGTGCTGCTGAAGCAAATGCTCGATGTGTCTTTTCATTCAAATTTTATGCCTTTACACACATAAAAATATATTCAGGTAAAATTTAGAGTATTGTTTTATGTTTTAGACTTTACTTAAATGAATTCATCCTGTATAAATTATACTGCAACTGCTTTTTTTTCTGACAGCATTGTTTTTTATAATCCACTAATCATGTATATATGTGTGTGTGTGTGTGTGTGTGTGTGTATATATATATATATATATATATATATATATATATATATATATATATATATATATATAAAATTAGTGGGTTGCTTTTACTTGCTGTATGATATTCTATCATTTAAGCATACCATATTTTATTTAGTTAGTTTTCTTCCAATAGACATTTCAGTTTGGGTCAATATTTTGCATATGACCCTCATAAATGTGTGAGAGTTTCTCTAGAGTATGTATCTAGAAATAGGAATGTTGAGTTTTACAGTATGTTCATGTTAACCTTCATGTCCTTTATTTACTTTTTGCCAAAGTATTATACTTAGTTAAAAATTCAGAGTATAGCATAAAAATTGTAGAGTATAGCATAAAAGTATAGCATAAAAAATTGTAGTCCCATTTTCTACCTTTTCTCATTCTTCTCCCTGGAAGCCACCACTTCCAACTGTTTTAAAAGTTTATTCTGATATTTACCTCCATTTATATACAATATGCATGTACTGCCATCACTTGATTATTAATCGTAAACATCTGTTGTCTTCTTGCCTTGGAACATAAAGACTTTAGCTCATTCATAGCTTCTTATTCCTTCCTTCTATTTTTCTATATAATTTTGTATCTCAATTTTTGCTTATTAAATCTCTAACTGTGTCAGCATCTTTTGACTACGTAAATATTGATCACTGTTGAGCCAAGCATTAGACTATGCTTTTATTTCCTATCTTGTTCTTTTTTTCTGAAGTTGATAATTGCTTGATTTTTTATCTTCATTCATTATTTTCCTTTGAAAATTTGAATAAAGTTTTCCCATAGTTCCAAAACTGCCATAAAATATATCTCAATATAATTTTCATCAGGGCTAAACTTTAGGACAACTTATTTGTTCTATCTCCCCCCATGGAAACATCAACACTGGACATATCTGATGTCCTGACAATCTGAATTGGTTGCATTCTCAGCTTTGATGTTCACTGTTATCTTGGTACTTTCTTTCGTCACCATTTTTGGAATTTTGTTTGCTTTCCTTCTATCTTCTTTCTGGAGCCAAAAGGAGGAAAGAGGAGAAGGGTCCTACTGCTCAGTATGAACTTTTTTCATCTATGCCTGGTCATCTTCCAACTGGGACCTCTCTGTATTTCCAGAGAACAAATACTCGTTTCCCTGCAGGGATTGGGGAAGTTGCCTGGCTTCTTTGAGGATGAGAACTTGGGAGTTTCATTACAAGCTGTACAGTCTTACAAGCAACCTCTGTGTTTTCAGCCCCTTCTCTGCATCACTGCCTCCAATTCTTGAGCCATTCTAAGGTTGTGAGGGCTAAGGCAGCTTGCTTATCTTTGCTTCTCCCAGTATAGGCAAAAATGTTGTATTTCTGTTTCTTTTTCTTGTTGTTTGAGATAATTTCCAATTGGGGAAGCAGTCAGAAATGTCTTCTGTTCCTTCTACTATGGTATACTGCTTCCTCAGAGGATACAGAAGTTAAACTTCCACATTCCCAATAACTATTATGGCAGCAGTTGCTGGAACCAAATTAGGAACTCCACTGAGAGCTTGGTAAATTAGACTGAAATTAACTGAAAAAACTAGATAAAGCTTCTATATCAGCCAGGATTAGGACTTAATGTTAGAAAATTAAATTGAGTGTAAAAAAAGAAAGGAAAGGGTAGCCCCTTTTCAAGGTGGCAAAGATTTTTCTGAGTCTTCCTTTTGAAAATTCCTTCAAAACAAAGAGAAGAGAAAAATGAAACTCTGACTTTATCTCTGATGAAAATAGGAGACATTTATATCTCTGAACCATCTTAAGTGCTTACAGGAGAAGTACCGATGTGAGGCAAGTTTGCTGCATGATCTGACCCCAATCTAACCTTACAAAATTATCTTTTATCACTTTCTTACATGTACCTCATGTTTAAACAAAAATGGGTCCTTCAGTTTCCCAGAATATATCTACCTTTCATATCTTCCTGTTATGCAGGACACATGTTATTCTCTCCTCATAAAATAATGTTGCTTAATGTAGGCTTGTGTGTGTGTCAGGAGAGGTGTTGAGAATTAAATATCCTCCTAGTGAGCTAGTATGCAGTTAAGATTAAAACCAACTGGTCTGGAATGTCCTCACCACCCCTTTTCTCTTCTGCCCTCAGGCTTTAATGTAGCAAAACTCTACTCATTGTTTCTGGTCATCTCAAGGTCCACCTCAAACTCTTCCTGACCTTCCTCACCCTCCATTCCCCTATCCAGATATTATTTCTTCCTCCATTGATCCTCTGTAGCGCTTTATTTGTAACTTCTTCTGGCACATATTATATTCTTGCACATGGAAGAATGACACTTGTTATTTGTTTTTGTCATCTCTAGACTGTAAATCTCTGGAACGATAGAGCCTCTATTCATTTTTACATCTTTCAAAGCATCTAGCACAGGGGCTTTCATATAAGTGGGTACTCAATAAACATTTGTAACATTGAATAATTCACCTTTGATGAGGTGCATTTTTTTTTAACTGAGAAAACTGAGATTAGAAGTCTGTGGGATGTGAAAATAAGGGCATATACAGTGACAGGTCAGGATTAATGATTATTTCTTCCATGTTTGAGTGTATGGTTTAAAGGACTAAAGTCTGGCTAGCTATAATGTTTCTAACACAGAGATAAGTAATATACACATCTTCAAAGTTTTACCTAAGTTTACAATTTCTAATTTTCTGTCAGAAAACAACTCTGAAAAGAGAGCCACCTTAATTATTGTATATTTCTAGGCCCAATAATTAGAGAGCCAATTAAGTAGTATTTGCTGACTAAAAAATTACACAACATAGGAAACAGGAAATTACAGTACAATATATCAAAGCAACAGTACTTATAAATTCAAATTGCTTGAGTCTGTCAACCTTTACCTGGTGCATTTTAGGTATTCATTGTTTGAAGGACTTAAATAATACAAGGTGAATTGATGTAAACGTCTGAAGATGGGGGTCAATGCTAAAGATTTGGGGGAGGGGGCAGTAATATACTGATGGTAGGTAAGGCCCAGAGAATAGATGGGATTGCTTCAGATGAGTATGTCAAGAGAAAGATGTGGACCAAGAATGGCATTCTAAAACTCAATAACATTTAAGGGATGTCATAGGAAGAAGAATTTATGAAGGTGAATGAGGAGGATAGGTCAGACAGGAAAAGGAAAATCAGGAGGGAGTCAAATTTCAGAAGCCAAGGGATTAGAGAATTCAAGGACCCAGGAGGACTTCTGGTTTGAAGATGGTGTCATATGTAGTTGGCATTTTCCTTTTCTCTTACTAAAAATCATCTGAAAGCAGCAAGGAAAATGAGAAAATAAAAGAACACAAACCAGGAGACAGCTAAAACCCCAATCCACCAGATAGGTGGAAATGACGATGAAAGCTTTAAAAATTAAGCAAAAGTAGTTGTAGGAGGAAGCAGAGAGAACACAACATTATCTTAGAATATCTTAGAGCCAGCAAAGTAAACTTCTCAAAGGCAATAAGCATAGCCTAGGGAACAAAATCTAAATATGTTGTTTGGGAATAGGGTGTATGTTGGTTGGATGAGACTACCTGTAGGATTAGTTGTTAGAAGTGGGATTGCTGGGTCAAAATGCAGGAACCTTGGAAGTTTTGTTAAATATTGCTGACTTGTCTTCTACAGATTTTAAACTCATTTACACACCAACCGGTAATGTATAAAAATCCCCGCTTCTCTGTGCTCTTGTCAAGAGTGTTATATTAAACTTTTGAATCTTTGCCAAAGTTATAGGTGAAAATTGATATTTCAGTGTATCTTTATATATGTTTCTCTTCCTGTGAGAAAGTTGGAGCATCTTTTCATATGACCAAGAACCCATGAAGTGTCTCTAGATTTTTCTGCATTTTCCATATTTTTCTCTATAATGCTGATTTGGAGACACTCTTACTATATAAGGGAAATTAATCATTTGTCAATGAATAAATTGCAGGTTATTTCCAGCTTTGCTCTTTTTAAAAAAACTTTAGTGGGTTTTCCATGTAATTTTTATAAAAATTAATTGTAGTCAAATTAGTTTTTTCTTTTATGGCTTTTCGTTTGGAAGCATACTTAGAAAGAATTTCCTTATTTCAAGATCATAAATTTTTTTTCACATGGTTTCTTCTAACTCCTTTATAATCTATTAATATTTGAGTCTTTGATCAATCTGGAATTTTTCTTATTTTAAAATGGGAAATATGAATCAAATTTTGTTATTTTCCATAAGGCTACTCCAATAGCGTTTATTAAGTAATCATCTTTCTTTTAATGACTCAAAACATTCACCTTTGTTTTTCTTTGTCCACTCTGTGTGGCTTGTGGGGATCTCAGTTCCCTGACCAGGGACTGAACCTGGGCCATGGCAGTGAAAGAGCCGAATCCTAACCACTGGACCACCAGGGAACTCCCCTTCATGACTCAAAACATTTAAATTCTCATTTTATTTTATCTGTTTCTGGACACTCTAGTCTATTTCTTCTATCTGTTGGTTTATTATTATGCTATAACACACTGTTTTAATTAACTAGTTGGCTACTTTTTAAAATACTCTTTTTTCAGAAATGTATTGACTATTACTTATTTTTTAAACTTAAATTTTTGTTTAAAAATTGTGGTAAAATGTACATAACATAAAAATCACTATTCTGGCCATTTTTAAGTGTATAATATAGTGAAGCTAAGCACATTTCCATTGTTGTGCAAACATCAACACCATCCACCTCCAGGAATCTTCCCAAACTGAAACTTTGCACTCATTAAACAATAACTCTCCATTCCTCCCTTCTCTCAGTTGCTGGAAACCATGATTCTACTTTCTGTCTCTATAATTTGACTACTCTAAGTATCATATGTAGGTGGAATCATATAATATTTGTCTTTTTTTTTCTGGCTTATTTCACTTAGCATAATGCCCTTAAGATTCAAACATTTTGTAGCATGTGTCAGAATTTCTTTCCTTTTTAAAGGCTGAGTAATATATAATGATACATTATTATTGTCATATATTATCCTCTGTTCCATTCATCTGTTGATGGACACTTGGGTTGCTTTTACCTTTTGGCTATTGTGAATAATGCTGCATGAACATGGGTGTACAAATACCTGTCTGAGTCCCCGCTTTCACCTCTGTTTGGTATATACCCAGTAGTGGAATTACTAAATCGCATGGTAACTCTATTTCATCTTTTTGAGGAACAACTATACTGTTTTTTGATGAACAACTATACTGTTTTTGACAGTGGCTGCATCATTTTGCATTCCCTTTTCACTCTGTTGATAGTGTCCTTTGCTCCACAAATTTTACAGTTTTGATGAAGTCCACTTTATCTTTTTTTTTCTTCTGTTACCTGTGTTTTTGGTGTCATATCCAAGAAGTCATTGTCAAATCCAACGTCATGAAGGTTTCCCCCTATGTTTTCTTCTAAAGATTCTATAGTTTTAGCTCTTTTGCTTGGGTCTTAATCCATTTTGAGTTAGTTTTTGTATGTAGTGTAAGGTGAGAGTCCAACTTTTTGTGTGTGGATATCCAGTTCTTCCAATACCACTTGTTGAAAAGACTGTCTTTTCCTGATTATGGTCTTGTTACCCTTGTCAAAAAGCATTTGATCACATATTATTTATTTATGTTTTATATATAAAATTTAGAATCAGCTTGCTAATGGAAGAATCCTGTTAGTATTTTTTTAAATTGAGGTGTGATTGACATACAACATTATTTTAGTTTCAGATGTACAACATAATTGTTTGATTTTTGTATATATTGCAAAATGATCAGCACAATAATTCTAGTCAACATTTGTCAACGATACACAGTTACACAATTTTTTTTCTTGTAGTGAGAACTTTTAAGATTAACTCAGCAACTTTCAAATTGCAATACAATATTATTAACTATAGTCACCATGTTGTACAGTACATCCCGTGACTTAATTTATTTTATAATTGAAAGTTTGTATCTTTGACTCCCTTCACTCATTTTGCCCACTCCCCATCCCCCACCTCTGTCAGCCGTCTTTTCTGTGTAGCTGTCCTGTTAATATTCTTATTGGGATTGCATTGAATTTATAGATTAATTTAAGGAGAATTTATATCTTAATAATGTTGTGTCTTTCTAACCAAGAATTGGTATGCTTCTTCATTTGTTTAAGTCTTCTCTTGTGTCCTTTAATATTATTTTAAAAGTCTTTATATAAATGTCACATACTTTTTACTTAATAAAATCTTAGCTATTTTATCCTTTTTTATTGTTATTATAAATGAGATTCTTTCTTAATATTTTTAAACCAATCACAGTATGTATATATGAATTCTTCTGTTTTCAGTTCATGGAAAAATATGAATATATATATTAATTTTATGGTGAAATGCGTGGGTCACAATTTTTACTTATCCTTCAGCAATATTTTCTGGAGAATGTTCTTCATAAGCTTTCTGTATTTATGTACTCTGGTAGAATCTTTGTACAGATCTTGTGCTGGTTCTTTATTGATTACTCATTTTAAAGGAGGTAAGTTTTTGCTGGATGAGGTACGTGTGGGTGGCTCATGTTGGGAAGGAGCCAGAGCCATGTTGAGGCTAGCTGGAATTTCCTTATTATCTAGAATTTGTGTGTGTGTGTGTGTGTGTGTGTGTGCACGTGTGTTGTTTTAAAGCCTTTACTTCTCCCCAGTCAATGGAGATAGGCATGTATATCCAATGGAATAGAGGTTTTCACAATGCAATGTCTCTCTTCACCTCTCTGTCACAGACACAGACCACTTCCTTAAATGTCTTGCTTGTTTTAACCCTTATTTAGCCCCCACTCCATATTTTTATTGGACTTAAACTCTTTGTTTAACATGGTTTAGGAATCTTTACTCTGGAAGTCTCCAACTTAGGGATTTGTAAGAGTTTTTATATATTTTGGATAATAGCTCTTTGTTGCTTATATGTGTTGAAAATATATTCTCTCCTCTTGCTATACTATTAAAAATATTTTCAGTAATTTCCAAATCTTTTTAAAGATAGCATAGGTAACTTCTGGTTATAATATATAATAGCAATACATGTATATCATAGAAAATTGGAAAATACAGAGAAGCATAATAAAGAAAATAAAAATGACCTATATTTTAACTACTCAGAGATGATTACTTTTTAAAATATTTTGTTTCATTTCTTCCAGGCATCTCTCTTTCTCTTTCTTTTTAAAAAATAGACTTTAGTTTTTAGAGTAGTGTTAGGTTTACAGCAAGATTGAATGGAAGGTACAGAGATTTCCCATATACTCCTTACCCCTACACATACATAGCTTCCCCCACTATCAACGTTACTTACCGGAGTGCTACATTTGTTACAACCTTCATTGACACATCATTATCATCCAAAGTTCATAGTTCAAAGTAGGATCCACTCTTGGTTTTGCATATTCTATGGGTTTTGACAAATGTATAATGACATGTATTCACCATTATAGTATCATACAGACTAGTAGCACTGGCCTAAAAATCCTTTGTGCTTTGTCTATTCATCCCTCCCCCCAAGAATCCTTGGCAACCATGGATCTTTGTACAGTCTATATAGTTTTGCCTTTTCCAGAATATCATATAGTTGGAATCGTATAGTATTTGGCCTTTTCAGATTGGCTTCTTTCACTTAATAATATGCATTTAAGCTTCTTCCATGCATTTTCACAGCTTGATAACTCATTTCCTTTTATCACTGAATAATATTCCATTATCTGGATGGACGACAGTTTATCCTTTCACCTACAGAAGAATATCATCATTTCTCCCAAATTTTGGCAGTTATGAATAAAGCTACTATAAACATCTGCAGGTTTTTGTGTGGACATAGGTTTTCAACTCATTTGAGTAAATATCAAGGAGCATGTTTGCTGGATCACATGTTAAGAGAATATTTAGTTTTATAAGAAATGGCCAGACTGTCTTCCAAAGTGGTTGTACCATTTTGTATTCCCACCAGCAATGAATGAGAGTTCCTGTTGCTTCACATCCTCATTGGCATTTGGTGGTGTCAGTGTTTTGGACCTGTCATTCTATTAAGTGTGTAGTAGTATCTCATTGCTGTTTTAATCAGATATTTTTTTTTTTTTTTTTTTTTTTTTTGCGGTAGGCGGGCCTCTCACTGTTGTGGCCTCTCCCCTTGCAGAGCACAGGCTCCGGATGCGCAGGCTCAGCAGCCATGGCTCACGGGCCTAGCCGCTCTGCGGCATGTGGGATCTTCCCAGACCGGGGCACGAACCCGTGTCCCCTGCATCGGCAGGCGGACTCTCAACCACTGCGCCACCAGGGAAGCCCTAATCAGATATTTTTCAAAATCTTTTGGTACTTATGTTTAGTTTCTCAATTTGTTAAATTGTATTTTCTTCCTTTTCACTAATTGGCTTAATTTTGTAATTTCTTTTCAAAATAATTATTAGTGTTTTTCTTTATTGTATTTATTTTTCCTGATAGTTTATTTGCACTGCTTACTTTCACATGACTTATACTTTGTTATAGTTCTTTTTTTTTCATTCCGGTAGTTTGTTTCTGTCTCTCATTAGGTTCTGCCTTTAGTAAAGACATTCTCAACATTTTTTAAAAATGACACTTCAGTAATTTAGCTGTTTAATAATACTCCATAATTTTGTTTTAGATTTTTTCACTTTCTGAAACAAGTATTTTCTGTTTCCATCTCACATTCTCTTTGATCACTAGGTTAAAAACAAATTCCCAAATCCATAGGTTAGCTTGTTGAGTAAACCCTGTGACAGAATGAGATTTTGTGTTGTGTTTTAAAGTTAATATGTTAGAATAATTTAATTTAGCAAGCTATTCAAGGAGGAAGACTCACTGATACAGTTCTAATTTAATAGAAGAAGGCACAGTTTTATGTACAGGGTAGGTGGGTCATTTATAATAAGAGCAGTAAGGTTATATTTAGTGATCTAATTGTCATAATTTTAGTGAACAAATTCAACCCCTTATGACAAATATTGCTTACAACTTTAAGTGAAAAAAATTTTTGTTAGCAAATAAATCTCTTATAAAAAATATATGTCTTTTCAAAGTTTCGAGTCAACAGTCCTAAAAATTTTACTCTTAGAACTAACTTCTGAATATTTTAGAACAACTCTGTCCTTGGTATACAGAAATTCAGGTTTATATTGGTTTAGACTAAGTGTAGATTTAGTTTATTTTGTGGTTACTGTTTGTAGATATTCTCTAGTCCTCTCTTGTATCTACCAATGCTTTGCATTCCCCAAAGCACTTGTGTTAGCAACGTCTTCAAGTTTTCTATTAAATACAAGTAAAATCGTGACCTAAAGTTTCACTTAAATTTTAACTAAACCTAATTCTTCATTTCACACTTCAAATAATCAAATTAATTTCTTTTAGGTCTATATTTGAACTCCTATAAATCAACCAAGTTTTTGTTTTTAGAGCTGGAGCGTATTTTTATTCATCGATTTACAGAGATATAATATTAATAAGAGGGACTTTTAAATTAAGTCTTTTCAAAAATATTTTTCCATAAAAATGTTTTCTTTTGCTATACTCACCTTGACATATTCATTAGTAAAATATTATTTTGTCCTCATCTTTTCTCATGTAGTCCAAGTCACAGTTTTCATATACTGCCATTTTAATCTCATCATTTCAAATCCAAAATGCCAAACTGCCTAGCTACTTTGCAAGTATGATATTATTGAATGTCCTATGTAAATGTGTAACTGCTTGAGAAAAAATGTCCTTCAGGATATCTTTGGTGAATAGATGATATCTACTCTGATTATTATTGCTTTATTGACTTTGTGACTTGCAGTGAGGTATCAACAAAATGTAAAAGAGAAGGAAAATAAGTGGCTAGGAATAACATTATACCTAATAATACTTGAAATATCTATTTGGCTTATAGATTTAAGAGTGTACATAAAGATAATACTACTATATTATAGAAATAGATCAGCGCTTGACATATTATAGGTGCTAAATAGATATTTATTAAGTGAATGAGTAAAATTCAGAATTTTCACAGGAGGTAAAAACAAATACAGTTTGGGTTAAAATGTTTAGTTTCTTTGCTGAATAGCAAATGGTAGTGTTTTTCTGGGATAATATCCTCCACTTTAGTAACTGGGAAGTGAAAGGCTACACAACTGATTACATAGCTTTTCAAGGAATGGGGAAGATGTGTTTATCAGACATGAGGAGGGGAGTCTCTTTTACCTTTCCTTTACCTCCCTCTCTTCCTTTCTCCCACTCTTTTTCTTCATAAATTAGAAATCAATTCAATTCAGATTTATTTAGAAAAATCCAGAAGTAAAGCTTCTTTATTCCCCTTCCCCACTTTCACCTAACTGAGTAGAATTTTGGTACATGTATCTTAGGTAAGTTTTCCTGGGGAAAAGATTCTTAGATGCACATTTGCTTGCCAGAAATTTATTGAAGAATGTCCTTGGGATCGATATCCATGGGGGATCAAAGGAAGTAAGAATGGCAAGAGGGAGGAGTTGAGCTGTGATTCAGTTGTGACAATGGCCTCAGCCATCTCAAGGGGAATTCTGGAACTAGTATGGCCCTTCAGAGGTGTTCTACTTTGAAGGAAGTGCTGAGCTTTTATACCCTTGTATCTGGATTAGACATTGGAGGTAGGTGGAACCCAGGGAATAGGTTTGATCTTGGCCAGATGGCTCTCTTGAACTGACTTAGGAGAGGTCTGGCAGAACCCACCTATAATGAGTAGTTCTCGCCCACTGGTCACTTGATCTCCCATGGTCAGGCCTCTGTCTCTACCAAGGTCCAGTAGCATTCCAGAGACCTTTTATAATTTTTTAAAATGCTGTATAACTCACTACTACAGATGGCATAGTTTGATCAGAACCCTAAGGATGTACATTGTGATTTCACTTTGGGAGCTTGTCATAAACGCCACATGATATCTTTTCCCATCACTGATACCTTGAATACTGAAGGATCTGCCAAATCATATGGTCCAAGCACTCAACCTGGACCTGCTGCAAGTCTCTTTCCTGCTTTGAGTCTCACTCACACTTTCATGGCACCTGTTAAGTGCATCAGAGCAGTATTTACTAGTGTGTAATATGTTACTTCCAGAACCAAAAGACAAATACAGGGCATTATGCTTCCTTATTTGTGCAGGGAGAGACAAGATGCAATAATTTGTTCCTTAGTTTAGAAAGAATGTCATGACTTGTCCCAGAGCACTGGACTCCTACATATTACTTATATGGAACTTCCCTGAATTTTCATATAGTTTAACTCCCACTTTTTAAAAAAAATTATTTATTTTTTTAACACCTTTATTGGAGTATAATAACTCCCAATTTTTGGAACACATATGTTATACCAAGGCCTATTATATGTATGCAACATTTTTTTTTGTATGCAACTTCTTGCTCATCCAGTCTGATTAGCAAGGTACCATCAATAAAGTGAACCAATGCCATGTCTTGCCAAATGACCAGTTCAGATCTTTATGACTATATTATGTCAGAGGGGAAAAGAATTAATCTAGTTCTGGTTAAGACTGTAAATATATACACATATTTGCTTCAAGTGAATTCAAACGATTTCTCATCTTTCCAGTAGGGATGGAAAATGACATGTTCATCATATCAATGATAGTATACCATGCACCCAAGGCCATGGTAATCTGTTCTAGCAAAGAGGTCACAACTGGCATAGCAACTGCAATTGGGGTTGCTTTCTAATTGACATTGCCTTACTTTCCTGTCATTCTCCAAGATACGTCTTTTTTTTTGGTAAGGTCCAGGCTGGTTAATGAAATGGGGATATGATGAGAACCAGCAACCATGCATCCTGAAGGTCTTTAATGGTGGCACTAGTCTCTGTTACTCGCCTCAACTCCCAACCAGGGATAAAATACTTTAAAAAACTATAATCTTGATGAAGGTGGTTTGAAGCTGCATAGGTCTTATCTCACAGTCCAGGTAACCAATATGGAGGTTCTGCTAATTACCAAATATGTTCATAATAATTATGCCTTTAGGAACAGGAGAGGGAACAAATAGACACTGGAGCACTCTGTGGACCCACTGTTAGCAGAGGAATTTGACAGGACTGGATCTATTACATCACCCCCATATTCTGGTACTCTAACAGGGGAAACATGATGATGTTTCAGTGTCAACTCAAACTCTGTGTCCAAAAGCCCTTGAAATGTTTGGGCATTTTCTTCGTTGACTAAATGGTCTTAGGTCAGGTCCCTTTGGGGAAGAAAGGTTGAGAAAATTGTTAACCTATTCACTTGTCATGGTGATACAGGTCCTTGGGACTTGCTCTTTCAATGGGTGAAACTTGCCAGTCTTCATAATTATATAAGTTTATTTAAGGCTCACCACAATCCCTGTAATTAAAATAGCTGATATTATATAGGTGCCCTGTCTCAACAGATAGGGTTCAGGGAATTTAGATTACACGAACAGTAAGTTGCAAAACCTATGTTTGTACCAATATCTTTTTTGTTTGTGAAACAGTGTTCTTTTTCTTAAGCCAAATACTATCCTGGAGAGGCTGTGGCTACAATAAATTTACCCAGAGCAAGATTATATTCAGATAATTCTTTGTAGCTGAAAAACAAAGCTGAAAGGCAAAAGAATAGGTGAAAATGTCAGTACTTCCCTAGGCTGTGGTATGTGCTGGTAAATTTGTCATTCTTGTATCCTATGAAATGAAATGAAAAAAATCCTAACCTTTTTCCACTTCAGGATATTCCCACTGTTAGGGCAACTACTGAGAAGGGAAAACTTGAATGACCTAGGTATAGTATAACAGTGATTGTTTTGGTGACTGAATATCATCATGCAATTAATAAATACTTTATGAAAAAATGACTTATCAATAATTAGAAATTTTCAGTGTCCTATGTGAATATACAAAAGTATCTTATGCAGAAATGATTTAGCTTTTTAGTAATCTCTCTTAGATGTGTTCCACAACTTCCTTCCTTTTCTAGACATGCCCCCTTTTTGCCTTGAATCAGGAGAGTGAGTCTCAGCATTGCTGAAGGGGTATGAGTGAACATTCTTGTCTTGTTTCTGATCTTAAAGGCTTTTAACTTTTCACCATTGAGTATGATGTTGTCTGTGGGCTTGTCACATATGGTCTTTATTATGTTGAGGTACATTCCAGTTATACCTAATTTGTTGAGAGTTTTTAATCATGAAAGAATGCTGACTTTTGTCAAATGCTTTTTCTGCTTCTATTAGGATGATCGTATAATTTTTATCCTGTATTCTGTTAATGCGATGCATCATATTCATTGATATGCTTATGTTGTGCCATCCTTGAATCTCAGGGATAAATCCACCTTGATTATGGTCTATGATCCTTTTAATATGCTGTTGAATTTGGTTTGCTTGATTTTTTTTTGTTGGGGACTTTTGCATCTATATTTATCAGGGATATTGACCTGTAATTTCTTTTCTTGTAGTGTCTTTGTCTGGCTTTGGTATCAGGGTAATGCTGGCCTCTTAAAATGAATTTAAAGTGTTCCCTCCTCTTCAATTTTTTGGGAAGATTTTGAGAAGAATTGGTATTAATTCTTCTTTAATGTTTGGTAGAATTCACTAGTGAAGCCATCTTTTCTTTGTTCTTAGCTGCCCCCAGGTGTTCTAACTATGGTAGTTGCCTCAGCACACTGAATGAATGAAGTGAGACAGAAGTAAGTCCCTTGGGCAGTTCCCGGGAAGGCTACAGATGCTAGATGGGCACGTCACTCCTTCTTTCCCCTGAGGAAGAAATTGCAGGCTGAGTGATCTCAGCCCTGAACTGGGTGGCTTGAGGGAGGGGCTGACATGAATAAAGTGAAACCACTTTATTTTCTTGATTTTGTGCTCTTTTGGGGTGTTGCAAGTTCTTAATTGGATTCTGAAAGCCTTATGAAGGTATTTTGGCCCAATTATTGTTGTTTTATCGATGTCTCTGTCGGGGGGACAAGAGGTGAGATTTTCTTTCCACCACCTTGTTGATGTCACTCATATGTCTAAGTCAGCCCTTCTTAACCGGGGGTTCCTGGGTGGTTCAGGGGATCACCAGTCTCCTTGAAACAGTTCATTAAATTTTAGAAGTATGTTCTTTCGTCAGGTTCTTATTTATTCCCCCAAGTGTTAAGAGTCCAAAGGGTGTTTACATTCTGGTAGTGGTATCAACTGGGAACTTGATTCAGCATCTCTTTGTTTAACGTTTTTTTTTTTTTTTTTTCTGAACTTTTTATTTTGGTACACAGGTCTGGGAACCTAATTTCCATTTTAATCATTGTTTCCATGGGATGGGGACATGCTGAATTTCAAATAACATAAAAAGTCTTGAAAGACATCCCATTGTAAGTTGAAGCTACCTAGAGTTGAGATAAAGAATAACTGATTTTAAAGGATTTCAGAGACTGATAGCATTTTTATTCTCTGGCTTGGGTTATAAATTCTAAAAGACCAGACGATGTATATTTAAAAAGCCCCGTACTACACAAAGAAGTACCTAATAGCAACTTGTACTTTTAATAATTATTAAACAAATTGAACTTACATTGTTCAAGTATTCATACTGAAAACTATGCAGATTGTTTATAAACAGATTACAACCAGGGATTTCTCCTCTGAATTCTAAGTATGACTTAGAACTTTTTTATTCTTTCTCTTGTTGGGAAGGGGGAAATATTGCCCTCTACCTCTCTTGAGTTCTTGTGGCTGGACTAAAAATAAAACGAACACAAGACAGATTAACAGGAGAAAAAGAAACACATTTTAATTCGTGTGTATGGAGGTCTCATAAAAATGGGACCTAAGAAGTGGACAAAGCAGGAAGCTTTTATACTTTTTAGACAAAGAAACAATACATTTGTAAAGAACGGGACAGGACAAAGAAATGTAGCCTTTGGGTACTTAATTAATGAAGATTCTAAATCGAGTTTGGGCTTGGGGTAGTAAGTTAAAGAAGTAACAAGGTTTGTTTACACAGGCTTCTTGGTCCTGAATTCCCTTCTCTGGTGATAAGAGTGTCCTTCTACTTCCAGATGCAGAGAGTGCACCTTTCACATGAGAGATTTATTTTCTGCTTGGGGAGACAGAGAGGTGGGTTAAATCGTCCCTCTTGTATCGGCTCTTTCTTAAGTAACTTTAATTCAAAATAATTAATATGCCATTGAGGCACATTTTGGGGCAGTCTGCCCTGGGCTCCAAGAGTTCCCTGCTCTGCAACTTCCCTGGAAGTTTCACATATTAAAATTTGAGCTGGTATATTTTTCCATCTCATTGAACCAGTCTCTTAGTCTTGACAATAGGCCAGTTCACTTAGACTCATTTGAGTAGGTGGGTTCCAAAAGTTAAACCTATGGTTCAAGCAATTGTGTATTTAACAAGTGTGTCAATGGAAACAAAAGGAAAACAGAGGTTAATGATTGGAGCTGATTATAAACCAGTTTCTGAGCCCAGAGTCCAGTCAGTCAAGAAGATTTCTAGATATTAGGGTTGAAGCATCTTTTACAGTTTGAAATGTCTCTGATGATGTCATCAGTAAACTTTCTGAATGGCTCCTGCAGCAACAGGCATGAAGATTGTGACAATTTCTCTGAAGTTTATATCAAGTCACCTAGCTTCAGTTTGCAGGACTTCAGGGAAAAGGGCAGTTTTAATTCTCAATGATTTCAAATGAAAATTTAGGAGAAATTTGGAAATGTTAGTTTGGAGAGTCATAGTCAGATGTTAGAGGAAACTAGAATAATTCAGGATCCAGTTCAGTTTACAGGTAAATAACAAAAACCTCAAAGACAGTAGTTAACAGAACTAGAATCTGGTATCTATAGTATGTATTACAGTTTCTGCTGAAACATATTTTTTTTCTCTCTACAATTACCCCCATTTTTACCAAAGATAGCCAAATTAAGATGAATTTATTTGCAAAATAAGTCTAGTTTCAATAAACTTGGCCTAGTTATTCATATAACTACAGCAAGAATAGTGATTGCACCATATAGGCTTTTAAAAATCTGCTTTGTCAGAACTTTAGAAGGAATCTCAGATTGAACTTTTAATAGCCTCTCAAAAGTATGAAGCCAAGCCAAATATCAATATTTGCCATCAGACATTGTTTGCAATATGTATAGATTTGGGTTAATTCCTCTCTTCTCAAGGTCCCCCAAATGTTTTGAGGATTCTGTACCTGTCAGGAAGTGAAATTTCTTACTCACCTGGAAAGACTGCTGGGAACCCTGTAAACAAAGCACCAGGCTGTTTTTCCAAGGGGCTTTATTGGCTCCATAAAGTCAACCTTAGTTCCTTAAAGCTGTCTAGTCATATCTGAGTCTAGGCATGTATCTCTCAAATATGACATTCCAGTCAAAGCTTTGGTAATATAATCAATGACTCCAGTTGTGTCCTGTTATAAGGACAACAGATTCTTATTGAACATATGCAAATAACTATATTGTCAAGAAAATAAGAATACTCACTGAGAGTTTCTGAATTCTGGAGGAATCAAATAGAGAAAAACAGGTAAATGTTTTGATCTGGCTTACAAAGGTATAATTTACAAAATTGCTTCTCAAATCTGGAGAAGTAAAACATTTAAAAAATCAGTGATGTCGCAGAAAAAATCATAAAAAATTATAATCATCTTCCTCAGTTCATTTAGCCCCATGTAATTAATTCTTGTTCTCCTTAATCTTTTGTTAGGAATTTTATGAAGGCATCAATTTCTCCATTAGGGTTCTGTAAATTCTTACCCAGTTCAGTGGTTTTATTTGAAAGACATCAGAAACTTGTATTCTAGAGTACTTGTTAGATTCCTTTCCATGAAGTTCTTTGAAGATAAAACACATTTGCAGGAAGCTTTTGTAAAAACATATGAGTAAAACAATAACTGTCTGTAAATGATAAAAAACTTAAAAATAGCTATTATTAAAGATCTGATTCATTATAATGGAATTGAGAGGAAATTTAGTTATCTCTGTGACACACATTTTAAGATAATAACTAGAATTATGACTGGTAACATTATACTAGGGCATATCCAAATTTTAGAAATTTCATATATTTTCTAGAACATTTAATTAATAACATTTATTCATACAATATAACCTAAGAAAGCTTATCATCATTTATTTGACAATGCTTCCTATGTAATTTAATAAATATGAAAATTTACAAATAAGCCTAATTAATTTAATATCTCCCTTTTATAAGAAAAGAAAATAAATCTTTTGAGACATTCTAGGGACCTTTAGAAAACCCCAAACTTATTTCCAGGTCAATAAGTCTTCATTTAGAATTTTATTTTTGGAAAATTTATTTTTGGGAAATTTGTCAAAAATATCAAAAGTTTAAAAAACACTTGGTTAAATAGGATCAGAGGTCATTATGAAACAATACTTAGTTATACTTTTAATCAAAATGACAAAGACTTCACAGGCAAATAGAGAAGTTAAATAGTTATAAAAAGCCCTAGCTCTACTTATTTATTTATTTTTTGCTGTATGCGGGCCCCTCACCGTTGTGGCCTCTCCCGTTACGGAGCACAGGCTCTGGGTGCGCAGGCTCAGCGGCCATGGCTCACGGGCCCAGCTGCTCCTTGGCATGTGGGATCTTCCCGGACCGGGGCACGAACCCGTGTCCCCTGAATTGGCAGGCAGACTCTCAACCACTGCGCCACCAGGAAAGCCCCCTAGCTCTTTTAATATTGAAAAAATTCAGTTTCTTTCCTTTTCTTCTAAGTAATCAAAGACCTGTTAAAGACAAAATATAGAATCTTTGTTTTTCTAGACAGATTATATTAAAGGTAAAGAAAACCTTTGTCTACAATTTTTTATTAAAACCAGACCAATAATCTAAGAAAACGTTGTCCTTTTCACAGATAGAAAAATCAAATTTTAATTTTGTACCAGCTTACTTTCAATATTAAGATTTATTTGCTTAATTAAATTCACTGCAGTCTTAGCCAGTCCTTACCACAGATAAAATTCCTTTAGAAAGATTCCTTTTTTTCCCACAAACCTTTTACAATTTTCCATGTCCATTTTATTTATCACTTGTTTTCTTTCCCATTTAGAAATAAGCAGCTTTAGGACAAAATCACTTTCTTTTTCCTTAACAAAAACATCTCCATACCTTATAGCTTTTCTTACCCCAAAACACATCTTACTTCACTTATTGTTTCTGGTAGCTTTAGCCACATGTGTTAATTAGAATTCTTAATCCTTTGAAATTTTAATTTTTTTAGTGAAAATAAAGAAGTAAACAATTGTGAACTGTATTAACATTTTGTGGCTTAGCAAACTTATAAATATATTTTATAATTTCTAGAAACATATGCTATTTCATAGTACAGTCTTTCAATAAAGCATAAGATATATTTACTAATAAACCCAAACTTATTTAGTCTCTGTAATAGAGGTCAAAAGTAGGTAAACTTAAGACTTGTTTAGCAATAAATGTTTCAGTATTTTATCTTATTTGGAAATGATCTAGACATTCAGTGAATCCCCATCATTTAATTTAACTTTGCAAAACTCTAAGGGTATAAATTACCAAAGAGATTTAGGAAACAATTTAAGTAGACATATCATAAAATAATTATTGTTAAAAATTTTATCTAAGAACTCTTATCTCATTTATGTCTATTTAAGTCATATGTTTTTAATGGTCATACTTAGATTACTCATGACAATTTCATGAGACAATGAAGCAATTAGTCATTACCTTAAGTTTTTTTTATTTTTTTATTTTTTTTATTTTTTGCTTTATAACAAATTTAATCAGTTATACATATACATATGTTCCCATATCCCCTCCCATTTGCGTCTCCCTCCCACCCTCCCTATCCCACCCCTCCAGGCGGTCACAAAGCACCAAGCTGATCTCCCTGTGCTATGCGGCTGCTTCCCACTAGCTATCTACCTTACGTTTGGTAGTGTATATATGTCCATGCCGCTCTTTCACTTAAGTTTTTTTGTTGTTGTTGACAAACTGCAACAGAGACTACATGACCCCATTTGACCAGTATACCCAGGTAGAACAAAAGGTGTTTATCTGCATTGTATTTAATGCTGATAACTCTGAAGACATACCTGTATTAATTAAGCCAACAAGCTTAAAGTTAGCTTTTATTCACCAAAGATTATTCTAGATCATGTGAACTTGAAAAATATTTGTGTTAGTCTTTATTATACTTTTGAGAATTTTAATAAAAGCACTTGTTTGTTTAGGTCAAAGAAATAGAGCTCCTTTATAAATTAATTTTGTCAAATCATCTGATGGTAGAAAAATACCATATCTACAATGTACACATATAGACATGTAGACAGGCACAACCAGAGATCTCATAGTTTTCATTTTAAAACTTTAGCCATGAATCAGGTACAATACAAAACTCACTATTTTATAAATAACAGTTGGAATAAATGAAGTTCACTTACTCAGATGGCTTAAGTCTTTTATTATTTGTGGAGAATACTTTTTTTAAATTTATTTTTTATTGAAGTATAGTTGAATTACAATGTTGTGTTAATTACTGTTATACAGCAAGGTGACTCAGTTATACATATATATATACATTCTTTTTCATATTTGTTTCCATTATGGTTTATCACAGAATGTTGAATATAGTTCCCTGTGCTATACAGTAGAACCTTGTTGTTTATCCATTCTATATATATACCAGTTTGCATCTGCTAATCCCAAACTCCCACTCCTAGCCTCTCCCACCCCCCACCCTCTTGGCAACCATCAGTCTATTCTCTATGTCCCTGATTTTGTTTCTGTTTCATACATAGGTTCATTTGTGTCATATTTTAGATTCCACATATAAGTGATATTATATGGTATCTTTCTGACTTACTTCCCTTAATATGATAATCTCTAGTTGCATCCATGTTGCTGCAAATGACATTATTTCATTCTTTTTTATGGCTGAGTAGTATTCCATTGGATATATGTACCACATCTTCTTTATCCATTCACCTGTCAACAATAGGTTGTTTCCATGTCTTGGCTATTGTGAATAGTGCTGCTATGAACATAGGGGTGCATGTATCTTTTTGAATTATAGTTTTATCTGGATATATGCCCAGGAGTGGGATTGTTGGATCATATGGTAATTCTCTTTTTAGTTTTTCTGAGGAACTCCCATACTGTTTTCCACAGTGGCTGCACCAACTTACATTCCCACCAACAGTGTAGGAGGGTTCCCTTTGTGGAGAATACTTTTAAGATATGTATTTGCCCTTGACAAGCAATTATAAGGAGGTTGTGATTTATTAGAATTTGAGCAAGAGAATCCTTTTAACAGTTTGTATTTAAAAAGGCCTCTTTCCTTTTTTTTGTGTGTTGTTTTGTTATGTTTGTTTCAGGTTCTACCAATTGAGCTAATCTGGCTCAGTCTCAGGCAATGTGGACTGTGTTTACATTTCAAAGACGTGATAAGATTTATGACTTTAAGGGACAGAGAAAGAAAATACAAGCTTTCTCCTAGGAGTTTTGGAATATAATTGTCTATTATAAGCTTAGGGTAGTTACTATTATAAATTTTTTTTAAAGTTTGGGACAATTTTGCTCCAATATCCTGATCTTTTATAATATCAACAAGCATTTTGAGAGGAATAGGTGAAGTTTTGGGATTGGTAAAGATAAGTGGGCCTTGACTTGTTTCTAGAGTTGCATTTCTGATTTTGTAGAGATTTGTAAGACAAAGACAGTTGTTTCTAATAGCCCTTGAATATTGGCTTCCAGATGATCTATTTCTTTTTTTTTCTTTTCTTTTTTAAGAAGAAGAATTTATGTTGGATCTTTAAATCTAATTTTTGTTTTTTTCAGAATAAGGGATTCCCGAAGGCTAGCCATTATACTTTTTTCCCCTTTCAATTTGATCCTCCTGAAAGTACTAATATGACAGCTGTTTATAATATGCAGCTCAATATAAAAAAAAAAAACCCAACCCAAGCAAAAAATGGGCAGAAGATCGAAATAGACATTTTTCCAAAGAAGACATACAGATGGCCAAAAAGCACATGAGAAGATGCTCAACATCACTAATTATTAGAGAAATGCAAATCAAAACTACAGTGAGGTATCACCTCACACTGGTCAGAATGACCATCATCAAAAAATCTCCAAATGTAAATGCTGGAGAGGGTGTGGAGAAAAGGCAACCCTCCTACACTGTTGGTGGGAATGTAAACTGGTATAGCCACTATGGAGAACAGTATGGAAGTTCCTTAAAAAACTAAAGTGGAGCTACCATATGATCTAGCAATCCCACTCCTGGGCATATATCTGGAGAAAACCATAATTCAAAAAAATACATGCATCCCAGTGTTCATTGAAACACTGTTTACAATAGCCAGGACATTGAAGCAATGTAAATGTCCATCAACAGAGGAATAGATAAAAAAGATGTGGTGCATATATACAATGGTATATTACTCAGCCATAAAAAAGAATGAAATAATGTCATTTGTAGCAACATGGATGAACCTAGAGATTATCATACTGAGTGAAGTCAGACAGAGAAAGACAAATATCATATGATATCACTTATATGTAGTACCTAAACTAAGATGCAGATGGACTTATTTACAAAACAGAAACAGATTTACAGACTTAGAAAGCAAGTTTATGGTTACCAAAGGGGACAGGGCTGGGGAAGAGGGATAAATTAGGAGCTTGGGATTAACAGGTACACACTACTATGTATGAAATAGATAAAAAATAAGGTCCTACTGTATAGCATAGGGAACTATATTCAGTATCTTATAATAAACTATAATAGAAAAGAATCTGAAAAAAATATATAAAACAATCACTTTGCTGTACACCTGAAACTAACATGACATTGTAAATAAACTATACTTCAATTAAAAAGAAAGAAAATCAGAGACGGTATCTGGGAGGAAAAGGATCCCCAGGTGTCACTAAGTCCAACCAACTAGCTCTACAAATATTTTCTCCTGCTCATCTAAATTTAGAGAGAGAGAGAAAAGGGCTCTCACCACTTTGCTTCCACCAGACCTTGCAGGCATTTTACCACCTTTGTCAGATGTCTCACGTTCTCTCAGTGGCAGAAGTCTCAGGGTGGAAAGTGGGGGGTCCACCTAGCCTCCTGATGGCTCACTGACTGTCCAGGAGGGAAAAATTTGCCCCTCTACCCCTCTTGAGTTCTTGTGGTCAGACTAATAATAAAATGGACACAAGACAGGTTAACAAGAGAAAAAGAAACACATTTTAATTTATGTGTATGGAGGTCTCATAGATATAGGACCTAAGAAGTGGCCAAAGCAGGAAGCTTTTATACTTTTTAGGCAAAGAAACAATACATTTGTCAAGAGCGGACAGGACAAAGAAACATAGCCTTTGGGTACTTAATCAGTGAAGAATCTAAACAGAGTTTGGGCTTAGGGTAGTAAATTAAAGAAGTAACAAGGTTTGTTTACACAGGCTTCTTGGCCCCAAATTCCCTATCTCTGGTGATAAGAGTGTCCTACTTCCAGATGCAGGGAGTGCACCTGTCATATGAGAGGTTTATTTCCTGCTTTAGGGAGACAGAAAGGAGAGTCAAACTGTCCCTCTTGCACTGGCTCTTAAGTAACTTTTATTCAGTATAATCAATATGCCATTGAGGCACATTTGAGGGCAGCCTATCCTGGGCTCTAACACACTCCACTACTTCTCCAACTGTGCTCCTTATCCTAGTGAGGAGGGATTGAGGGATGTGTTGTATACTAGCAGTTGCCTGGTGTAAATCTAGGAGAGAAGACAGACATTTATAGTGGCTTCTGGATATAAATTGAATCAGAGACAGGGGCTAAAATAAAATTTGTGGCCTCAAAACTTCCTGGGTTGCCAGTATAAATTATACTTATACAGTTATTTCACAGCCTTTAATATAATTATTTCCACCAAAGAGAACAAAATATGTTACCTGAGGCTTCCATTTTATATAATTTCATAGTTGCATTTTTTTTAGAACTAGAATATAAGGCAAAGACTTCACGTTTCAATCATTTGTTTGGGCTTATTTTCAGGCATCTTCAGGAGCTCTGATATTAAAAGTTTTAATCATTTGTACATATTTTTTTTTACCTTGGAATTTACATCTCTTGGACTCAGTTGTTTAAGTGTGTTTTTTATTCTCCTTAAAGTAACACAAGAGTTGAGAAACCTATTGTGTCAGCACAGTTGCAATTTATTTTCTTCTCTTGAGAATTGGGTTACAACTTTGATAATTTAGAATGCCAAATGAATAAGAAAGAAACAGTTTTCAAATATTTCATTTTTATTAGAAATTTTTTTGGTGGTAGAGCATATTACAATCTGAATTATTCTAACAGGTTTTTAAAGGAAAGCAGTTCATCTGCCAAGGAGAGAAGAATCAACGTTTAGAGAATGGTTATTAAGCAGAGAGGAGTAGAATGACTTTTCCTCCACGTATGTCAGCGAACTTGGATAGGCTCAGCTTTGACACCTTGGCAACTTGCAAAGCGTCTAATGGTGGCTTGAGCCACAGGGGATAATTGAATTATGGTCATTAACAATATTTATTGCTTGACTACTGGCTTCATACAATTTGGTGATTTTTTGTGAAGTTAGTCATTAATAATAAAGTGACTTAATAAAGCACAAAGCTTTGGGAAGTATTTACTTTGCAGTGTAAACTGGAAAAGTTATCCCTATGATTGTCCTTTATAATTGCCCTGTTTAGTCACTTGTATTAACTATGCTTTGTCAGTGGGAGAGAAAGGACTTACAGTAAAGAAGTCAAGAATTTTGAATAGTCCTGGTACATTTATAAGAATGCTTTCTATCCCACACATGGAAACTAATTAAAATGTTGAGAGCTACTTGTCCAATCTACAACATTGTATATTTGTGCACTGTGTTGGGGCCAACACCCTAGTAGAGCTAGGATTTCATAGCCGAGGTTGACCCAGAGAGCCCAAGCAGAAAACCTGAATAATTATGAAATAAGACATATTACCATTAAAAATCCTTTCCTTTTCTTACTCAGAGTTCTATGGCTATTTTTCTACTTTTAAAATTTAAATTATACTCCATCTCTGAAATTCACACCTCTTTGCCATTCATTTAATTGGATTAATGAGCTACTAGCTTCATTTGTAGTGATGTTATCATTTTGCTCTTTTAGACTTTCTTGAAAGGGCAGGTGCTATCTACATACAATTAAGTGTGTAGTAAATCCACTTAGATGATGATGATGTTCTAACATTAGTCTTCATAGATCTCTTGCTGCATGTTGTTTCCTTGTGTTTGTAATTACGACTTGAGGGAACTTGATTTCTATGTTTCCCATCAGTTGTCAGTAGAGATTTCGTGAATACCTCCAATATTGGCAAGTCCACTAATTCTTTTTGTAGCTCATTACACTGTCTAATTAACCTGTACATTAAAGTACGTTAAAAATGTGTTAAAAACTGAATTTACCTCCTCCTATTTTTATTTTTTTTCCGGTACGCGGGCCTCTTACTGTTGTGGCCTCTCCCGTTGCGGACCACAGGCTCCGGACGCGCAGGCCCAGCGGCCATGGCTCACGGGCCCAGCTGCTCCGCAGCATGTGGGATCTTCCCGGACCAGGGCACGAACCTGTGTCCCCTGCATTGGCAGGCGGACTCTCAACCACTGCGCCACCAGGGAAGCCCTACCTCCTCTTACTTTTGACTGCTTCTTTACATATGATTAAACTTTATTATCTCATTTCCTTTTATTCCATTTTTTCTAGGATTTTGGAACAGGCACATCTTCACTTACACTATTTAAATTCTTCATTTAAAAAATATTGGCTTCTCATTTTCATGTGCTTCTTTCTGTTGTGGGAGTATCTTCTAAATGTACAATCTTTACCATTGAAAGACTTAAGAACCTCTGTCATGATTTATTTTTGTTGCGGTAAAGCAGACAGTATGTACTATCATGCCTGTCTGTAGAAACATCAGCACCTGCATGCAGTTGCTCTGTTTTGACACTGGATGGCTGAAATACATAGTGAAGTTTCTTGAAACACTTAAACCTTTGCAGGCAATATTTTGATCATGTTGGGTGACAGATGTCATTTTATATTATACTAAAAATAGGAGAAAATTTTGTGCAGAAATCCAAAGAGAGTTTGAATGGAGGAATTTCAGGGTTTGCACTTGAGCTTTGTGGAAATAATTAAATCAGAACAATATGTAAAGTGAAAAGAACAATGGGCTAATAACTAGGAGACATGAGTTCTTATTAATGCTCTTGAGTCAGATCTAATTGTAATTCTGGCTGCTCTCACTTTTTAACTGAACTTTTGGGCAATTTACTTAATCTCTGAACCTTAGTGTATAAGTCATAAAATGAGATAATATCTGTTTTATAGAACTATTATGAGAAGAAAGAAATGTGTTAGTTTTCTTTCTTTTCTTTCCCATTTCTGAGTAAAACTTGTAAACCTTATCCTCTACTTAGCTTCAGTGAAAAATAACCTTTGATGCATGGTCAATTAGTTCAGTGGATTTTGCTCCCCTTCCCCTTATTCTTAGCTACATTCTGTGGATGAAATCTATGGATTATTAATATCTAGTTGGCAGATAATACAGGGAAATGGGACTTTGAGCTAAAGACTAGGAAGACCAGGCTCTTAAGCATGGTACTGAAACTGACTTTCATCTTGGTTTGTACCTTCAGAATGTACCTTGTTGTGTGGAATCTGGTTCCCTGATAAAGTGAGAGTCTGTCTGCTTCCACAACCTTGCAATGGGGAAGTGGGGGAGGAAAGAGGGCAAAAAGGGAATGAGAGGCCAAAAGCAATCTCGTTAATCCAATAAACCAAGCAGGAAGAATGAGGATTAGAAGAAACATTGATTACCCATGATTACTACAAGCATGATAAAATCAAGAGAGATAATCTGGAGCCGTAGTATTGGCATGAGGCTGTATATCACACCTCAGGTAGAGACTGAAGTACAAGCAGGTCTTGGTAACTTATGAAAATCTTATGAATGAACACAGCCAATGACTTAAATGAGGTAAAGTTGTTAAAGACTCTGGACTTCCTACCTCAAACCAATGGAAATTTTAATTTCTGATGGAGGAAGGGAGTGGTTTAGTAAGACAACATTCTTAATCCTGATGATTCTGCCCTCTAACCTATACTGCTGAGACTGGTATATTCATTACATGGATCATTAATTTCTCAGAGATCTGGAGTGTGTCAGTCTCTGCTGAACCCTAACCCCATGCTAGCTCTTCATAATGATTTTATAGCTACTTACTTGCTACCTATTTAGTTCTAGAAATCATTAGGTCTCAGCCTACCATGATATTAATAGCTTCTTTCTACTAACAAGTAGTATCTATAAATAGTTTCTTACTACCTTATGCTACAGAACTAACATGCCCTGAAAGCCAATATTCATAGAACCCATGTTAGCCCATAAATAAACAGAATGGGTACAAATTAAGTGCAATCAATAAATAGTTTTATTTTTCTTCCATTGCTTTGATGACTCAGGCCACTACCTTGTGTGACACCCACTTGGTCCATGGAACTACTATGTCTTTGTCCCATGAAATGATAGATTTGCCTCTTGACTATCAGATGACCCTCTTTTTTGGACTGCTGGCCTTGGTCACTTCAGCTAGCCTCCTACCTTTAGATTTTTCACACAAGAAGCAGGCACTTTTCTCTAATTTCACATTTTCCCCCAGACTATTGGGAAACAAATGGTAGATTCTCCTAAGGGCTCTTTTTCACCCTGGTCTCTGCAACTCAGCAAGCATCTGGCCAAGGAGTGAGACCAAGATTACCCATCTCACTTCATCCCTCCCTATGGTCGACCTCAGGTTCACAAGGAATGAGAATGTCTAGACACTAGAGACCTGGGCTCAACACCAGTACCTAAGTTGTCACAGGGAAGGGCTTATACTGGATGCAGCATGAAGCTGATACCAGCTCTCTTTCTTACCTAGCTACTCTGGCAGTGCGGGCACACCTTGGGGAAAATATCTATGTGCTTGTAACTTAAGTTGCTCACCAAGAGATGGGTCTTCTAGAGTCTAGGGCTATTTTTCTTTGGTCTTGGACTGAGTATAACATTGTGGAGAAGTGAAACTTTCCCTGTACTCAAGGAACCACTGCTGTTCAGCTGTTGGAGCAAATTGAACTTCAGTTACTATTCTGAAGTGGGGCTTAGTGCTAAAATGTGCATAGAAGCAGCTGAATGTAGGAAATAGAAACAGGCAGGTGGAGCTCTGGAGGTCAGCAGGACAAGATAGACCTTAAGGAGTGCATTTGAGCTCCTGTCTCTGGTGTGTGTGCAGGTGCAGTAATGAAGAAGGCTAATTTTATAAACCATGTCAGCATTCTTCAAGAGTGCCTGTAGGCACTTGGGACTCTAGTGTCTAGATGCATGTAATGCTTGTGATCAGCAAGATGGAGGCCTAAAGTCATTATTATTGGATAATAAAATAAATGTGACCATACATTTCTCCACAGTCTTGTGAACTGAGATATATTAGTTGCTCATCCATTCATGTCTGTAGCTTTCGTAGATGAAACAATGATGAACATGACTGTGTACCTTCAAGAGGGATATAGTCTAATGTAGGATAATCTATTAAAAATGACTCAATTACAACACAATGTGATAAGTGTTAAGATAGAGGGAACTCTCAGGTGTTTGGGAGCACAGAGGAGAAACGGTTAATATAGTGGATTAAGGGAATTATGGATGATTTTTTAGAGAAGATAACCCTTGTCCTGAGCCTTAATGAATGAGTTGGAGTTAACCAGGTAGAGATTGTTTGCAGATGTGGTGAGGTGGTGCCAAGGGTTTCAGCCAAGTCCATTTGGGAAGCCATTATAGTAGGTTTTACTCATCTCAATTCTTTGGAGTATGATAAAAAAAATCAGGAAGTAGGCTTCCCTGGCGGTGCAGTGGTTGGGAGTCCGCTTGCCGGTGCAGGGGACATGGGTTCGTGCCCCGGTCCGGGAAGATCCCACGTGCCACGGAGCGCCTGGGCCCGTGAGCCATGGCCGCTGGGCCTGCGCGTCCGGAGCCTGTGCTCCGCAACGGGAGAGACTGAAATGGTGAGAGGCCCGCGTACCGCAAAAAAAAAAAAAAAAAAAAAAAAAAAAAAAATCAGGAAGTAAACAAAGTCTCTAAATAACCGAAATAGATGCTATCAGGTTTGTGTACCAAAGATGACATAATCACTGTCACGTAAAAGTGGCTAGTGATTTCTAGCTTAACAAGTCGAATTTTTATAATCCTGTTGATAAATCTGAATTGTAAATTAAAGCCCTGAGATTAATTCAATGGCTAATGTGGAAAGTATGTTAAATCTTGGAACATTTGCACTTTCTAGTGAGACAGAGAATTACAGAAACGTGTTGCATTGTATTGGTGAAAGGTGTTGGATGGACTATTTCTTTTAAATTGATAATGGGAACAGTCCAGGGACTCAATAATCTGAACAAACATCTTGTTCTTACCCAAGACAGGTGTCCTCTAATCTATAATGGGAATACTCTGCTGTGCACAGGTCAGTCCATGAAACACTTGGTGGATTAAGCTACCGTGCAAGATGCTAGCTTTCTGGGATAGCTATCATGCTAGATTGCAAAAATGAAAGCAAATACTTTTCCCCCCATACCAGGTTCTTTAATGTACTAGGTTTTTGTAGCTCTACCGATTAAGAGATGGAGTCTTTCTTCACCCCTTGAATCTGGGCTGGTCTGATGAACTGCTTAGCCAAGGGGACTGTAGCAAACATGATGTGAGCAGAGACTTGGAAAGTGCTGGGGTACTGAGGCTTCCCCTATTGCTACTCTTGGAAGCCTGTGATTGCCACCATGTAAACAGCTAGTGTACCCTGTTAGATGATAAGGGACTAGCAGCTTAGTTACTCTCAAATACTCCAGCTTACAGTCAGCTTATAGTGAGGCACTATAGTGCCAGTTGACCACAGATACACAAGTGAGCTCAGCTGAGTTCAGAGGAACTGCCCAGCTGACGAGCTGAGCTCAACCCATATTGCCAATCCCACAAAAATGTGAACTAAATCAATGCTTGTTCTTTAAACCACTAAGTTTTGGAGTGGTTTGTTCCATTTGCCTCACTCCTCCATATAGGGCAGTTTTCCTACCTCAGTTACTTTCTCATATGGCTCTGTGGAGTAATTCTTTTGGTTTATCATCATGGTTTCAGTCTGCTCACTTGACCAATTTGGTTTCCTGATTACTGACCATAATGTATTTATAGAGTATTTATTGTGTATTAAGTACTATGCTAGGTGATGGGGATTCTAAAAGTTAATAACATGCCACCTTAGGTTATGTGAAACGGATTCTGTGCTTCCTTCTGTTTACCTAATTACATGAAAACAAAAGTGAGTGAGGGAGACATTACTGAAAAAGATATCAGTAGAATGAGGTGGTTAGGACCAAATAAACAAAACAAGAGGAGATAAGGAAGAATGAACGGCACTCCTCTTCACTTACACACTAGGAATCAGAATTTTTTTGTTCATTTGTTTTAATATCCTAGACCTTGGCTGAGTGCTGAGGGGATCTGGTGCCAATTTTTCTTCTCTCTTTCCCATGAATAACTTCTTTCTATTCTTATTAATGGACTCACATTCTTTAGCTAAGTTTTTTCGATATCCAGGTCCAAATGATTTTTATTTCCCTGTAATATAGAAGACAGCCTATTTTAGTGGTGGTTCTGGGGAGGGTAGAAAAAAATATCAAAGCCAAAACCAAACCAAAAACTGGTTTTGGATTCAGGTAGAGCCATCTGGTTTAATTCCCAGCTCTGCCACTTAATCACGGTGAAATTGTCTCAATTTTTTTCATGTGTAAAATGGGGTTATATCAGGTACTTTATGGCATGTTGTGAGGACTTGAGATAAGAATTTGCGATAATATAGAAAGCCTCCAGCAAGCTTATAGTGCCCCAAAGTGATGTTTCAGTGAGCTCTCAGAACATGAAGAGCTATGCTCTGGGTTACTGTCAGTGAAGTTCTGCATTCCAAGTAATTAGTTTTTACTGTTTATATGGGAGGAGGCAGGCAGTTTAAATAAACAGAAGATAAGAAGTATCACCTCAAGATTTCTATTAAACTAGGGAAGTATTTGCCATTTTGTTTCAGAAGGAAAACAAAATATTTGATTTCAAAGTCTAGGAGGTGCTGGAAATAGGAATACCTTGATCTAAAAATCATTAGAAATTATCTGGATCTGTACAAAAAGTACAAAGGTTATTACAGAATTTAAGTATCATATGACTTTGGATAAGAAATTCTATTATATTTTGTAATTAATTTACACATTTGTTCTCTTTACGAACTTTTTTCTTTACATTTTTGTAAAAACATGATGGGTTTAATTAGGAAAATAAGGATGAAATGTCATATATTTTAACAATAAAAATAAAAATTTAACAATATGATAAAATGATAGATTTTCCTATAGTCACAGAGAGCTACTTGAATTAGAAGCTAGAAGGATTATAAAGTATACTTTATATTTCTTGTAAGAAAGGAAGGCCAATGTTCTAAAGTGATTTTGTAAATGGCTATGCCTCCCAGCACAGAGTCCAGATTTCCAGTCATTCCTGCTTGGATTCCATCCTACTACTTAACATAGCAGACTGAGAATACTGTAAGATTGGCAATGAAACAGCGCCAGGTGTTTTAAAATGTAAACTTTGCTCCCTGGGGAAATAAGTTGCTAGGTAATGAAACGGAGCAGGACCCCATGGTCCTTCGCACCCCCCACCATGGCCTCTGCCTGCCTTTTGTCTGTGCAAAAACTTTAGCCAAAGAATAAGTTTAATCAGAGAAGTGAGAAAATGCAGAAACAAAGGAAAACAGTAAAAGGAGTCCAAATAATAATAGTTTTGTCATTAAGCAAGGTCAAGGACCTTTGGTTCCTCCTCAAGGGCTATAGATAATATCCTGAGCCACATCCTGTGAGCTGCCTTGTAGATACTGAAACTTCCACCAGGTGGAAGAAGTTAACCACATGATGACCAGCTGTAGCTCTGACATAAGCTGCCACAATTCCAAAAACTGGCCTCAAGGAAATGGGAATTGACCCTGGAACTGAAGATTAATTGTACTTAAGACAATCAGGATAACATTGGTCAGACCACCACATGACCAATTTCAAGATGACTGTCAGAGCTAACTGTGCTGTTTCTACATGTAGCCCCCTTCCTCCGTCCATAAGAGGTCTTGCCCACTGATTGTCAGTGGTTGTGTCAGGTTGGCCTTTAGACAGGAGTCTGCTCTCCCCCACTTGTTGCTGGCATCCAAAATAAAGCAAGCTTTCCTTTCCAGCAACGTTGCCTCTTTTTTGGCTTTTGAGTGGCAAGCAGCCAGACCCCACTTTCATTAACAGTAAGAGGAATGAAATAAAAATCTTTGACCATATGACATGAAACTTTTGAAAGAGACCAGGTGAGGTTACCTCAAATGACTGCCATGCGTTTGACTGATTCAAACTTACTATAGTACAATTAGCTAAATAATAAAACTACATGACTTAGTTTTGGCTCCTTGTTTTAAATGACTTCAGTCAGTCTAAGCTATTTCTTATAAATTCTTTTCTTTCTTTAAGCCTGTACTAAATTAGATTATCAAGTTAAAATATGACTACTTCAAAAATTCAGAGTGAATGGAAATGGGAAGGAGTTTAATAAAAACTTGAATACATTTTTTATAATTTTTAAACATACAGAATTTTTTGTTTTATTTTTATTATTTATTTTTAAGTTTATTTAAAAAACTTTTGTACAATTTTTAAAGGTTACCCTTCATTTACAGTTATTACAAAATATTGGCTATATTCTCAGTGTTATACAGTGCATCCTTGAGCCTATCTTATACCCAGTAGTTTGTACCTCTCTTTCCCCCAGCCCTGTATTGCTCCTCTACTGCCACTGATAACCATTAGTTTGTCCTCTATATCTGTCAGTCTGCTTCTTTTTTGTTATATTCACTAGTTTGTTGTATCATATAGAAATATTTTGAATGAAAACTTTCAAATAGTTAGATCACAAAATCTAAATATTAAAGTTATGGATGGAACCTAGCTTGGACTTGACTGAAGTAACAAAACATTATAACATCCATGACACTATTGTTACCGAACAAAACTTGGGTCCACCTGCCTTGGTGCAGTAAAGCCAATCCACTGATACCAGGTTTTGGTGAAGGAAAGTGCAATGTTTATTGTAGGCACCAGACAAGGAATGCCAGCAGCTGACGCTCAAAAACCCCGAACTCCTCTTCTGGTTAGTTTAGTTGACAATGATTAGTTTAGTTAAATAAGAGTATGAATATTGGCTCCAAAGCAAGATCTTTGAGATATCCCTAGATGTAAGGGGCTTGTAAGATTTCCTGGATCAGCATGCTATTTCTTTGCTTTAGATTTTCTTTTCTTTTTCTAAATTCATTATTACTACTTATTCATTTTTGCATAATCCTCTAATCACTAGATTAAGGTATTGTTCATCGCCAAACTTGATCAGAGTGAGTCTAAGAAGATCCTTCTTTTGAGCTCGTATGCATACTGCTTAAACCAACACCCAAATTGACCAAACCTGTAAGGAAATGACCTTCCAGCGTCTTGCTATTAAATTTCTGTAAATATTGAGAGGTTCCTTTAGCAAGGACTCTGCTTACATAAGCCTGCAGTGCAAATCCTCTCTCTAAATCCATTAGAGGTTGGAATTTGTAAAAGTACAAAATTCTCTGGAACCGATATTGTTTTCTTTTTCTTTGTGGAGAAATTGGAGTCGTAGTCAGTAAAGCTTTCTAACCCTGGCCTCCCTCTAGAGGGAGACATAGTCCAGCTTTTATACCAATTGCCGCCCTCTCATCTTGTACTGCCTCTTTCTTTTTCTGCGAGACCGCAGTTTCCTCTCAGAAGCAGCTGCGGCTGCTAACAGAGGTGGCTGTTGGGAGACAGAGGGAGGCAACGCCGCCTGGTCCCGCCCTCGCATTTTCCTGCTTAGCTCAACCTGAAGTGTTGGCACCTATTTCCTCCCTGCGTTCTCCTTGTACTATACAGGGAAGTCAGTCACTCCGGACTCTCTGGACGTCCAGGCTGGGTGGAATAAGGGGTCTGGGTGGAACAGGGGGCTCTGCCCTCTACGGTGACTTTCTAAAAGGTACCACTAGTGTTTTTTTTTTGACAGTGCAGCGCCCTAGGGTGGGCGGCGGAGAGGAGGCTTCGGTTTCTAAACCGCTTAATTCTTTTTATTCTGGTGACCGGATTTGTTTCCCCGCCCTCCTCCCCCGCCCTCCTCCCCCGCCCCATCTCCCTCCCCTCCTTTAGCGAACTGACACACGCAGCACCTGCTCGCTTGTGTTCGATGTTGGAACACGCACCTTCTCGGCGGTGACTGTGCCCAGCGTACTAGGGACGGGGGACAGCGGCGGTTTCCCTTCCTCCCAGCCCACGATGCCTAGAGGGGCAGCGGTTGGGCTGCGTGGGGCTCTGCCCGCAGCACTTCGAGGAGGGATTGAGGGTCTGCAGCTGGCCTGGAGTTGCTGTTAAGTGGACTTGGCGCCAAGTCTCCGAGAGGGCATCAGCTGGGACCTATCTGCTAAAAGCGGGAACAGGGGCGCCTGACGGAGGAACTCCAGCGTCTCGCGGGCGGAAGACTGCCGAGCTCAGAGCCTCTCCTCCTTCCTGCCCCGAACCTCTCCAGCAACTCTCGCACAACGGAGACCCGGGACCTACGAGAGCCAGGGAACTGGAGAAGTACGTGGCGGAGGCTGCTTTTTCTGAAGGTGAACTGTTCCGTCCAATTGCCTTTCCCCAGAGAGCAAAAAGGGAGGGCGGGGGAAAAGGAACCGAGTATGCGTGAGTGTGTGTATGTGTGAGAGGCAGAGACGACGTGTGGCAGGAGGAAAAGTCTTTACTCGGCGTTCAAAGCAAACAAATCAGAGATGGACTAAGAGCGGTACCTGCTGCAAGACCGCCTTGATTCTCGCATTGTGAGGAGCTGAGCGCACCGCGCGCAACCGGCGAGGACCGCTGGCGACCGCGGGCGCTGGCGAGGGCTGCAGGACTTCGGCGTTTCCCCAGTAAACAAATCTTTTGATTACTTTGACTTGTGAAAAACGAGAGGAGGAAAGAAACGAGGCTCCCGCACGCCATCTTCCACCCACTTTCAGGGGATTCCAGTTTGGATGTCAAGAGATTCCTGAACCCTCTTTGCTCTCGGAGGAGGAAACACACGCGCGCGCGCGCACACACGCACGCTCGGGGCCACACTCACACGCCCTCCACGAGCACACACCACCAGACTTCGGTTCCCTATGCCCCAGAACGGTGACGGCGGATTGGCATCTTGGAAGCGATGCAAGAGCGATAAGGCTGGCGCGGGCCCGCGGAAGCTGCAGGAGCATCGCTAGGTGTTGCCGCCACCAGGAAGCCGGGCTGCAGGTAGGTGCCAGCCGCGCCTCCCGCCGGCGCTGGGGATTCGGGCGGCAGCTGGAGGACCCGGGGCCCGGAAGCCCTCCCCTCTCCGAGGGTCGGGGGCTGTAGGGAGCTTGCCCGGGGAAGGCGAGAGGTGATAGCAGATGCTGGTTGGGCGTCCAGGGTAGGGGCGGGGGTAGAGGAACGCCGAGAAGGGGATCTGAGCAAGTGTAAGGCGGTTCCGAGAGCCTTGCCCTCCCTCTCTTCTGTGCCCCATTTCTCTTAACACAACGAGCGACCCGGCCGAGGTTGAAGTGGGTTTTAATTCGATCTCTCAACCAAACCAATCTCGGTTCGTAACCATTTTGGACTCCTAAAAAGAAGTTGGGGGTCGCGTTCAAGGGAGGATCAATGGGATGTCAGGTCGCCTTTCTGAAATCCCCACTTTCTGTCCACTTCTGATTCGTTACTTCTCGGGCCTGTCTGTAGAGGGTGGATGTTTCAATGAGGCTATTGATTTCTCCACCTCTAACCATTTTCATAAAGAATCTTCTTGATAAGTTCTGGAGCCTCATCTGTGTAAAGGTTTATTTAGATTTGGTACCGGACGCTTTACTACTGAGTGAGATAAAGCTTCAGTAAAGGATACTACAGGAGAGCTTTAGGACAAGGATCATTTTAGGAACAGCGTTCAGAAAAAGAACAGCTTCGAGAAACTAACGGTTTTTCATTTATTTCCGCATAGATGCCTCTAGAATCTTGCTAATAGTACACGGTTTTTCTGCCCCACTGCTTTCCTGTCCCTTCCCCCTTCTATTCCAAAAGGCCAGGTTCCACCAAGAGGTGTTTTCTTTAAGCCACTGATCTTCACTTGTCAGTGGGGAACGTGTTATTTCCAGAAACTGCCTTTGTAAAGGAAAGTTTGAGATCCATTGCCCTGTTTCTCCTAGAGCTGCGGGCTGAGCTATCTAGTCCCCACTTGAAAAGGAGGAACTGTAGGTGCTTGCAGAGCCCCGTGGTAGACGTGAGGCTTTCGAGTCAGTATTCCACCTCCTGAGCAAGTGTTAAACGATTGCCTGAACTGGGTGGAATCACAGGTGTAGTCACTACAGTGGATAGCTAGCCTGTTTTCACCCGGTGCTGGGTGAGTTTGGCTTGTGGCAATAAGACAGAAAAGAAAATGTCTCCTTTTTGTGAGTGTTAAATACCCTCTTGAATTTTGCAAACATCATTCTTGAAAAAAACAAAACCAAACAAACCTGTATGCAACCTTTGCTCTGAAAAGTACCCCCAAAGCAGTCAGTGTATAAGGGTCTTTTACTCAGGACAGGATGAATTTTAATGACTATTGACTGCATGATAATTATCTGGTTCCAGTCTTCCCCAACTCGATTGTTTGAGACATCAACATTCAGACTATTATCAATTAACACTTTAAAACTGCTCTGTTAGGCAATGTAAGTTAAGACAAATGAGTAATTAATTTAAGATTTCTGGGTAAAGTCCTAAATGGCAATAACTAGCAAAGGATTCTGAAAACACTTCTAAAGGCTTTAAAAACCAGGGCATTAAGATTATTTGTATTTATTCCAGCCTTCCCATGTTTGCACATGTACTCTCAGACTGGTGAATCTTTTACAGTTTCAAATTTGGCACCTAAGATCCTTAAAAATGATCAGACACATTTAATCTTCCCTTTTCCTACTTTATTCTGTTCTGGATCTCTTCCTGGGTCAGTTGTTTGCATACTGACCTTTTTAGAGTCCTAATTTTTAAAACCATCTGTAGCCATTGAAAGGCCATTACGAACCACACTGGAGCTTATTTTATTTTCATTTTCTTAATTTTCAATGAAAAAAATTAGATTGCATTATTTATAGACATAATACTATGAAAGCAGTGTCACACTGCCAACTGCTTAGACACAGTACTTTTAAGAGGCAGAACACAGTTTTATTGTGTGGCTTTATTCAAATCAGGCATTCTTTGAGACTGAAATCTTGATTCTTGCCTTTAATACAGTCTTGTAATTTAGGATGCTTGAATTTACATATTTATACATAGTGCTATGATATATGTCTCTTACGGAAGAACCAAAAAACCTCGACGTGAAAGCAAACACCTGTAATGCTACAAGTTGTGCTAAAAAGGAACCTAAGCTTTCTGAGTATGTGTGATTTTGAATCTGAAAAGTATTAGCTATTTTAAGTGACAAACTGGAGAGTGAAGATTCACTGAGATCCCATGGATCTATGTCAAAAAAGGTACATATTGCTTGGAGACTGCATTACAGTATTTACTAACCACCGAGTTATAAAAATGTGATGACAACAGCTGTAAAAAGATCTGTTTTTAGACATGGCCACTTTTCCTTTTTAAAAATTTATGAAGTGATGAAATTCAGGGGGTGATAGAAGATTTTATGGAAGTTATTTTGTATAATATCAGAAAGGTTTAGTTGTCCTGGATTGTGTATCTTTAACGTAGTATTTTAATGATGATCCTTAACAATGTGTTTTTGAATACGTAAATGTTGAAAGTGCATTTTAAGTTTGATTTATCACTAATTGCAGGTTATGGATTATCCCATACAGGTAGGGTAAGATGTGCCTCTCCAGCATGTTCCAGACGTTTGTTTTTGTTTTTTGTTTTGTTTTGTTTTTTATCATGGGCCCTAATAAAAGGTACTGTCAAATTCTGCCTAAGTTCAGCTGTGGCAGCAAACGAATGGGCATTTACCTCTTTAATGCATGTCCCAAACTAGGAATGTTCCAAAGTGTCATCAGTTATTTCTAATATATTTGAGAAGATGAAACAAACAGAAACAGTTCAGTGCCCCTGCTTTTACTTCTCCAGTATTTTATTAGGAATGCCTCATTAAATCGCATTATTCTGCAGCTGTTTTGTTCATTGAAGAGTCAAGTAAAAATAAGGAACTTTACTGTGCAATGCAGTTTTGTTTTCTAGGTGAAAAACCATAAGTTGAAGTAAAATAAGCATCTAACATAGCCCCCTTTGATCTATAACTGACATTTACAAACGCAGTTCATCAACTTGTTATTAGTAGGGCTCCATCAAAACAAAGAGAAGAAACGCATTAACACAGATTGCTGCCAGATATGAAGGCCAAGCCAGCCGAATCAACCTCATGTCTGGTCCACATACCTGCACAGCATTTCACATCCTATATCTTGCTTATGAACCATTGATTTTAATGCCATGTAATATGGTGACTTTGTTATTTTGTTGGAAAATTCTTTGGTTTAGTTTGAATTACTTAGAGCACATGGAACTGTACCACTGGAAGAGGAGGAATAGTCCCACAATGAGTTACTGTAAGTCTTTTTAGAGAACAGTTTTACTTTTGGTTTGGAGTGCAGTCTGAAACGGGAGGTGGAAAGGTGGCCCTAGCAAACAGAGACCTAGAAATTAGTTTTGGTTTTTAGTTGTCATTGGCCGCTGATTTCCTGGGTAATTTTTAGAAAATCTGATGCTATTCATTTGGCACAGTGATTCAGTGCCCTGTCAGTGAAATATAGCTAACAATTCTTATCTTCTGCTTATTCTCAACAGAAATTTTAAGAGGAATGGTTAGACTTCATTGGAATGTGAAGAAAAGTGGTATTTAAATACTTTTCTCTGCAATATGAATCTAATTTCTACTTCTATACATATATATGCACATGCATACATACATACATATGCTTTTAATGGGATCCATGTAAAATACTGGTTTAGTATTGAAGGGGCAGGGAATGACTTTTAAAAAAATGTCTACATTTTTAAGGTACCTAGTTTTTCACTATTTTACATGATTTGACCTACAGTGCAACTGGGCAACCATGGTTTAACAAGGTCATTTATAATTGAGTTTTACTCTTTGAGCCACCGTTGCAGGCAGTATTTTTTCTCTTCAGTTTTTCTTTCGGAGATATTTTTATTCATTAGGCTACAAATGCAAAAAAAAATCAATTTTTTGTCCTCTATGTAGGGGTGCTTTGGGATGTGTTTATTGACACTATGACTAGAAATCTCAACACATTTTAAACAGTGAATATATCTGTATTCTGTCTTTATTAAATATGTGCCTCCACAGTCAAAACACAAACCGTGTGTTACATTAGCGCATACTATTCTGGTTTCAAATGGTATCTACAAAATTTCCAGAAACATATTGATATTATACTCCAAATTTGTTAAATTTCCTAAATGCACCCATTTCCAATGTGTATACCACATGTCGTTGTTGGATTTCATCCTGTGCTGTAACTAGGCCACCTAGTCACTGGAATTAGTGAAAATCTAGCATATTTAGGCAATTGATTATTATTACCATTGAAAAATATAAGACTTTCAGGTAACTTGGGATTCAGATGAGACATGACTATATAAGCTGTAAAGAAAGTATTCCGTTTTATTCACAATTATCCCTATGGGGTATGAAATATAGCTAGGGAATCATAGTTTATATGCTTATATTAGATAAAGTCCTTTTAATCACTTCCTTCAGTTTCCTAAATTACTCCATAGTACCTGTAATTATTTTATGATTTCCCCTGAATGGCCAGTTAGCAAAGGTACATCTCCCTTTCCCCTAGCAATAGCACAAACATACTTATCAATTAAATTTATATTTATAATGCTCCTTTTACACAGTAGATTTTGGAAACTCTTTACAGAGAGATTGGATAATGTGATAATGTTGCCTTCTTAGCAATTATGGTGGTAGGCTAAATTTAGTACTTTGACAAAATGGGGACAATCTGCCAAACAAGTCTTCTTTGCTCTTTTATTTTTGTGCTACATAAAGCTAACTCTTCACGTAAAGCCCGGAGAGTGCAAAGGTTTGTTTTACTAAATATTTTTATGAGTTTTTTTTTTTTTTTTTGCTGCTATGAACTAGTCACTGTATAATTGCATGCATGTGCATACAAAGATTCTAAACCTTACAGTTTACAGTGTTAATTGCCTATGGCCTCCTGTCGCTGCATATGGAGCTTTCTGTTGAGTTTAATAATACAGAACAGATTATGGAGGTGGCAGATTATGCCCTTCTTTATAAGTGAATTCATGAATGTATCCACAGTAGGCACTATGACAGAAGATTTTTGGAAAAGTGTATATGTGCTTTGGAATTAAAGTTTTCAAGCAGAATGGCCTGAGCTATGAGGATACAAATGGATTATTTCTGGTGCAAAAAAACTGACCACTAAAAATTATTATTTATATGTAAAAACTGTGCCATGGTTTTCTTTGGTTCTGGCTGAGTTTTTCTCCCTTTTTTAACATCCTTCTTGGAGATTCCAGTGAAAATTGTACTTAAATATTGGAGGAAGTAAATATGCTTTCTCTCTCCTGCTCTATTATGAAAAAGACCATCTATATAAGAAATGCAAGGTGTGTTATTTGTCCTAGTCTGCATTTTTCTGGCTTCATATTTTTTGTCTTGATGGATTGGAGTAAGCAAAGGCAGGCAACTAAAAATGGGTTATGTGGTCATAGGAATCTTAATAACAAAACCTCAACCTATTAATAGAACACTGAGACTTTGTTAGAATGGGTTCTTCAAGAGAGCAGGGCTTTTACAGCCCTAAAACTTGGGTCTACTCAAATAATAGAGCTTGATGGACCGATGTAGCAAATTTGTGATTGTTCAGATAAGAAGAATTCAGAAGTGGTCAACTCAGATTATTTGAGGAAAACAACATATATACTTATATTTTAAATTTATATTAGTTTATGACAGTTCCAAATTCATTTAAGGTGGAAAAACCTAGTTATTGTTACCATTTCCTTCTCAGTTTAGTTTTCCTTGTTGTAGGTGTATGATGGATGGCATACTCAAATTTGTTGGTGCTGAAGAGTTCAGTAAATTCCTCCTTAGAATGGCCATCAGACATGTCAGTAGCAGTGACGTGGTCCTGCTTTTGTTTGTATTTTCTTCAGAAAGTTGAGTTTGAGTGAAACAGCTCTAACTTTAGCTCTCTTTTATGGTATAAAAGGAGAAAGGAGGTAGATGATCCACCTTTAAGTCAGGCAATCCAAAGCCCAAGGGGAGAGTGAAAGGGCATTGAAATCTCATACTCCAGAAAACAGAGGCCCCATTTTGGGCAGCTTTAAGTTCGAGGAAAATTCTAACCTAATTTTTTTTTTCAGGCTTAGTTCTTGAAATGTTGTATCACAGTAGTATCCTGCTAAGATACATATGTAGCATTATTGCAAACTCCTTTTAGATTGATTGTTGTATGTTTATAAATACACCAGAACTGGGTCAAAATTTAGACTTTGCTATTTGAAGATATATTTGCTCATCACATAATTTGTTGAGTGGTTAAAATTCATTGGCTTTCATTTTAGTTAGCAGATAAATTTTGAAAATGACTATTATAAAACTAATGTGGTGCAGTGGTGAGAGCTCTGGAGATGCTTTTCTAACTCTACCAATAAATAACCATGTAACCACAAGAAAATCAATTTATTTCTCTGTGCCTCAGTTTCTCAGCAATATATTTTCTTCAGTCAAATTTTCAAGATTATTAAAACTGTAATTTTTTCCTGTATTCTGACCTACTAAACATCATGGTATGGGAAGTATAACAGTATTCCAGGACATACCTTTATTCAGAAAGTCAAGGGACATCTAGCACAAAAAGTTCCTGGAGCACCAGTAAAAGTTCCATAAATGCTTTTCAGTAAGCAATTTGTAAAAGTTAAGTTTTATATGATTGGGATGATGATGATGATGTTAATGATGATTATGGTGATGACTAAAGACTATAGATGTAGGGATATAAAATTGAATCAAACTAACTCTTATTCTGTTTATCCATTTTGCCTACTTTGCATGATGCTGTTTTGCTGCAAAACAAGTTGTGATAGGCCATGAGTCTTAGGCTTGTTGAGGTTACATGTCTCTTCTTTACTGCTGGTTTTCATAGTCACTGAGATAAAATGGTTTGGTTGATTAATCCAAATAGAACTAGTTAGCAAATGAATAATCTTCATATACCTGTTAATAATGAAACACAGTCATTCAAAATCTGCATATGAACTTTAGAGAATTTATAATCCTTGGGAAAGTTCATTCATATATTCAATAAGTATTTGCTGAACACTCTCTAGGTGCTTGGGGTATTTCAGTAAACAAAAAAGACAAAGATACAGAATTTACTGTTTTAGTATAGTACTTGAAGTTTTGAAATGAATCTGGAGGAATGGTTCAACAGTGTATTTGTGTTATATCTGCTCTTTCTATTAATTCTTGTTTATAACTGTGAAGTACAGTTCTGAAAAGAGTTAAAATAGTTAAAATGTCTGAGTTGGGAAGAAAAATATCACAGTGTGTATTTAAGGTGAGGTAATAATGTAGTTTAGTGGATTGATTCCAGCTTACAAGATCGATGATCAAACTAAAGGTGACACAAACAATAGCTCCTTTTCCTGAGTTACGTACCTGAAAGAAAGAAATTCAGATAGGCTGAATGACTTGAGATCAGTGACATGATGCTTCCTAGAGCCTCTTAAAGGGGTTGCAAATTCAAATGCCTATAGGAGTTAGGCTGGGAATGTGAATGAATGAAGCAGACCAAATGGAAGATGACAAATGGCAACTGACACATAGCCTCAGCTACAGTGTTGGGGAGACTGTAGGGAATAGTGGAGATTCTGGCATTCTGAGTGGGATAGCCGAACCTTGGCTCCACTTGTTGCCATGCCGGAATGTGGGTCTGGTGTTGCCATGATTTGTAGAAGAGAACTTAGATGTGCAGATGTTTTAACGTGAAAGTTTCAGATTTATAAATGATGGTATTAAATTCAAATTTGAAGTACTGTGTGGGCCAACAGACATATCTGTGGGCCATATGCAGGCTAAGGGCCTGCAACATGACTGTGTCACTGTTGACAGAGGGATGTGTGAAGACAGCTAGCCCTTCTGTCCTCTGTAGGTACAATCCTCCAACCCCAGTTGCATCTGGAGCCAGGGTGGTTGACAGTAAAAGGCTCAGCTGGAGATGCTGAATGATAATAATGTGTGGTTCAATCTCACCGCTGTTTGTAGTTTTCTTCTGATTGACTCATTGTTGCTGAACTCACCTTGAAGCTGGTGGTACCTTGGAGGGTTTAGGAGATGTGCTGGGAATACAGAAGTTTAAATTTATGCCAAATATTTGGAATGGCTCTATAGTTCAGTAAAACCTATCCCTTTAGATAGGTGCTTCTTAAACTTCGACACGCACACTAATCATCTGGGGGAATTTTGCTAAAATGCAGGTTCTGCAGTGGGTCCTGGAGATTCTGCATATCTAACAAGCTCCTGGATGAAGCTAATGCAGCTGGTACTTGAGTCGCAAGGCTTTAGAGAGCTTCTTTACCACTGAATTTCATTTCATGCACACACAAATGTTGGAAGCCTCCAATTCTTCTCAGACAGGTTTCTCCTTGTAGTAAGCAGCATAAACCTGGCCACCGACTCTAAACACTTTTCTCAAAGGCTCTTTAATCTGAGCACAGAATTCATAAGTGTTCAATTTAGTATTGAAGACATAATAGCTTATCATTTAGGGAGTTTAACTTCTTCATATTTTATTAATAGTTTTTTCACTAAACCAGTTTTACTAATGCCAGAAGTGTTATAGCTCAGATGTGTGACTCTAATCTATTGAGAAAAGACCTGGGTCTCATGTCACAAGCTCAGTTCAAAAAAATTTTGTTGCCAGTTTTATCAATGCCCGGGAAATTCTTACATGTTTTCTTATTCTGGTATATTAATTATAAACTGAGATTAGATTTAGACATGTCAGTCTGAGAGAGAGTGAATCAATTTGTTTTCTTGCAAGTTGTATGATTAATATAGTTTGTAATAGTAATGCTATTAAATCTTACTCAGTTTCTTTTAAGTGCTTTTAATAGAAGTTTCTGTTATATTGAATAGCTTTGCTTATAGCTGAGTAATGATATGAATTGATTTTACTGAGTCCATTAGACTGTAAGCTCTGTGAGGCAGAACCATGTTTAACATGTTTCTATTGATTCCTGGTGCTTAACACAGTGTCTGGTACATTACAGTACTTAATAAATTTAATGGGAAGATGATCAATAGTTCATATTGATAGAATGTCTTTTTGTATGTTTCTTCAGTGTGTGAGGAAGTATTCTATGAAGAACTGTCATTTATTCTAATTGTGTGTTTGTTGTGTGTGTGAGAGAGAGAGCGCATTTATTTTGACCTGCACTTTCCATCTCTAACCTGAAAGGTATATTAGCATTAAAAAATAAATACATTCTAGGCAAAACAGCAAGGACAAAAACAAAATGAGCATGCTGGCCGGTATTCCCATTCTTTCTACAATTTATTGTAACCTGGAGGTTTAGAGACTACATATGCTTGTGATTCTACTGTTGTTTGAATTAAATAATATTTGTCAATGTCAAATTTAAGTGTTGTTAATCACATATGGAATATATTTTGATTACTCTTGTCAGTGACTTGACTTATCATTCATTAGGGAATTTAAAGCCATTTATTCTTATCTACATAATTACCATTTTCATAATTTATCATGAACCAGATTTACTTATTTCACCTTCAGGAACACTATTGACTGATATCATTGTTCTTGGCTTCAATGATGTTGAAAATTACTGGTGTTCTAATTTTAAATGCTATTTAGTACAGATAGTATGTATTCAAGTATTGATTTTATTTTAGTCCTTCTGGGTTAAGCAAAGCTTTTAAATGCTTGCACCATAGATAATTTCACAAAATTAAAATTCTTTGACTGTATTTGAATATGAAGCAAACTCATGTGTATTATAAAACCAAAAAAGGCAACTCATTATATCGTTAAAAACTTAAAGTTGAATTATTGCATTGCCTTTATTTTAAAAGATTGCATTAAACTGGTTATATTAACATTCCTATATACTTAAAAAGCTGCTAAAAACCCTTAAATATAATGTCTTCACTCTTTGAAATATAAAGTATATTTTTGGAACTTTTTAATGAGTCAGAGGACAGACTTTAAATTGAAGGGATATGATTTTTCTCTGTATTGTCCAAAAACACTCATACTTTTATAATTAAGATCTAAGGCTATTGAGCTAGGGACACTGTGGAACTTATTGAAAAAGACAGGTCTATACTTCTTTCCCAACCCAATCTCAAATATGAGATTAATGAAAAATTTAGGTACTATATAGTACTGAAAGATTTTCAAATCAATGAGAATTAAAATCAAGCTTATTGTATATTGGTGAAACTTTACCTTGGAGCATAGTTTCTGTTATATTTCTGGGAAGACTGTGTGAGTTATGGTCTTCCTTGACTAGAATCTTTTCCTAGCTGCTGATTACCTCTAGTCTTTAAAATGGGCCTCAGGGTTTGTGGCTAATATTTCATTTTGTATTTTGTGAAATCTGCTTCAAGTTCACTGGGTAGATGGTATGGCAGACTGGAGTGAAATGAAAGCAAAAAGCAGACTGAATAACTGGCAATCAGGGATTATAAAGGTGGCAGGGTTAGCATTTTGTAGGATATGATGGGAAAAAGGTATTAGATAGGAGGTCAGATGGAGTGAAAGGGAAGAAAAAGGGTCAGAAGGGAAGTTCGTTCTAGCTAGAATTTTTATACAACAAAAAGAGGAAATAATTGACCTTTGAGAGAAGGAAAAAGACAAAGAACACATCCATTGTAATTCTTGGGGAACAAAGAGGTAAAATGGCAACAAACTAAAGTAAAGTTATAGAGGGAAAGATGTATGGTGCCAAACCAATTTTTCCCTCTAGATTTTGTAAAAACTCTGTCCAGGAATAAGAAATTTCTGTCAGGTTTTTTTGTTTTTTGGGTTTTTTTAAACCAAACTAAAAGCCAGAAAGAATGGATCCTAGTTCTGACCTCACCTACATGTAGTCAACCCTGAAAAAAGTTACTGAACATTTTTGTCATCAGTTTTCTCAGTGGTAAATAAGATAATTGGATTTAATGATTACTTAGATCTCTCTAAGCTCTATAAGTCAGTGATGACCATAGGTCATCCTTCTGTGCTTCTATTCTGTCCCCTGAACATATCTTAGACACTGCCCTGTCTGCTTCCTTCCTAGACTGTGAAATTCTTGATCTAGAAATGTTTTATTCTTCAACTTGTACTACCTAAGCCTACCCTAGAATATTCAGGGGATAACTAAGTGTTTTATTAATTGATCTTTAATTTTGTTATTCTAAAATTCTATATTTTTTATCTGCATAATAAACAATCGTGTGTTCTAGAGGCATAAATAATAACAACATTTGTATGCTGCTGTATTGTTTATAAAACAGTTTCATGCATGTGATTTCATTTGATGTTTAAAATGGCTGTGAGTTAGGGATAAGTGCTATCCTCAATTTCAGGTGAGGAAACTGATAGAGACTGGTAAAAATCATACAACTAGGGAGTGCCAAGAGGTTGGCTTGAATTCAAAGCCTGTCTGTTGGAAGAAAATTCTCCCTGGGTCTCTCAAGACACTAAGTACCCTTTTGTTTCATAATATCTTTTTAAGGATGTTTAGAAAATGATCAGTCTTGGAAGATAATGTCTTCCTCTGAATCACAGGGCAGATTTGCTTGCTGTCCAGCATAATAAAATAATGTCTCCCTCCAAGACAAAGGGTGTGTCTGCTTGTAGCCCATCATAAAAAATTTCCTAATCTCAAGGTTCCACAAACCAAGGCATGTGCAACATACATATGGACTGCTTTGTATCACACCTGTGGGACTTGCGGACAAAGGGAACTGACTCGAAAGTGATGTTCATGCTTCTTGCTATGTAACAAGTCCTCTGACCCAGGAGTCTTGTGTCTTTTGCCAGCATCCATAAAATATGGCAGGCTTCCAAGTAGCATAAAAAGTCTCAGACCCTTTGTAGTTCTTAACAGTACATCTTTATGTTACATTAAAGAAAGTCTCTTTTTCTTTATGTAGTTTATGTCCACTTTCATAACCACTCTAAGAAGAATTGTAACAAAATTAATGACCTATTATACACTGCCAGGCTTTTAGTTCTGAGGACCCTCTTCAGACCCATCCTCCTCTGATATTTAGAAAGATCCTTTGGTGGCACTATAGAGGGGAGGTTCCATGGCATCCAGAATAGGAAGCCAGGGAGACCAGCTAGAGAGCTAGTGAGAATTGGCAAGAGTTTGACAAAAAACGTTGGAAGAAGGGAGGAAGAAAAGGCACAATTTAGAGGTAAGAGATGGAACCAATTGGTCCTGGAGACAGAATGTGCTGAAGAGGGAAAGGGTCAAGAATAGGTCCTGGCTTGGGCGACTGGTGCTGTTTATACAGTGAGATCCCCAAAGCTACTCTAGTCTATTTAGATGAAGATAGTTGGTTTAATTTTAAGTATTCTGAGTTTGAGGTACCCTTGGGATACTCAAGAGGAAATCTAAATAAGTAATGGTAAATTTGGGTTGGGTGTTCAGGACAGAATTACGGTTATGACATAGAGATTTGGGAGTCATCAGTGTACATGTTGCTGTTGAAACCTAACTAGATGAGATCTCCAGGAAGAGTGTTGTATAAACACCAAGGAGAGAGCCCTGGGGAGCAATAACATATATAAAAGAATCTCAGCTCTTTCTAATATCAGAAAGAAGACTCACGTTTTTCTCTGTTGTTCTCTCTTTGGGCTTTTGTTCAGCTTGCTGCAACTTGACCTCATAAACCATGAGGTCCACCTTTCCTGTAATGATCTGCTGTGTAGAGAAGCTGATGATAGCAGGAAGAGAGAGCAATGCAGGAAAGTGGGGAGGATGCCTGGTGCTTTTTTTTTTTTTTTTTTTTTTTTTTTTTTTTGCGTTACGCGGGCCTCTCACTGTTGTGGCCTCTCCCCTTGGGGAGCGCAGGCTCCGGACGCACAGGCTCAGCGGCCATGGCTCACGGGCCCAGCCGCTCCGCGGCATGTGGGATCCTCCCGGACCGGGGCACGAACCCGCGTCCCCTGCATCGGCAGGCGGACTCTCAACCACTGCGCCACCAGGGAAGCCCCTGCCTGGTGCTTTTTATTTGTATTTTCCCCTCTGCTAACCCTGGAGATCGTTGTATTAAGGCTGTGCCCCTGCAGAGCTGTCATGGACAAGCACACTGTGAGGGGATAGAGACTTTCCCCTGTGGTCTTTACTCTTTGTGGAGATCTGTAGACATTTGAAAAATTAAAAAGTGGAGCATTCACAATGTGCCAGGCACTGTGCCAAACACTTTACATGAATTCTCTCATCTAGTATACACAGTAATTCCAGAAGAAGGTGCTACTGTTATCCCTATTTTATAAATAAGTGACTTGACCAAGGCTGTATAGCTTTTAAGAATCAGACAAGTCTTGAATCATACACCCTGGCTTCAGAGCTGAGTTTTTAACCATATAGTACTGCACCTCAGTCATACTTGTTAGAATAGTAGACTCATTCTGCTTAATAGATTGCTGGTTAAAGAATTGTCTTGGTTCAAATTATTTCTATCTACACATCCTAAGTAGGTCCTACCTCTCTAAGTTTAGAATTGTATCATTAAAATTACACTATAACGTCCATAGCATTCTTTGAATATCTCTCAGATTTCCCATACGTAGCTTTCTATGATTCTCTAATTCCATTTGATAAAAAATTTTATTAAGTAATGAGATAAAGATCTAGCATTCAAGAAAATTTGAAAAATTCATTCACATACTCATATGTTTGTACCTTTGAATTGAAAAAAAAAGCTCTAACTTCTAAACAAATGTGAGCTAAAGTGTGTCTTTTTCTGGAATTTAAATTCAGGCTGAAACATTCTATTATATTTATCTTACAAAAATCTCTCTTCGCTCTTTGCTATGTAAGAAAATGTGTTTCTTAAGGGTAGGGTGGGAATAGCCTATGCAGCAGTCCTGGCTGCAGAGCTCAGTTGCGTCTGTAGAACATCAGTATAAGACTAATAAGATGTTAAATGCTTGGTGAGTATTGAACAATGCATTCTTCTAATTTTCTGATTAATGACAAAGCTTCATGAAAACATTAATTGTATTGGAAGAATTCAGATAATCCCTTTTTGAGTAAAACAGAAAATATATCTGTAAATGGACTTTTTTTCCTAATAATATGATAATACAGACAGCAGACATTCTATGGTCATGTGAATAGTAGGTTCCTATTCTTGAAGGTTACAGATGTGTTTAATATGATGACCAAATCAAAGGAGGAGTACTGTATTGTGCAATAGCTACATTATATTTTCTTTTGAATCTGTCTTTAAAACTCAGAGTTGGAAAGGGATGGGAACATATTGAATCGTTTTTATTTTTTAAATGAGACATATCATGCAAAGTAAGCATATATATGTATATATATATATATATTCAGAATATATATATATATATTATGTTTTATATGCTCTTTGTTTACTTCAGTTTCTTAGTCTGAATTATTGATATAATTATTGCTTCTAGAATGGATTAGTAGTGATAATTTATCTTAATTATCAATAATTTAAGTATCATTATAGATTGCACTCTAAAACTATAAAAAGCCCCAGCTAGAAAGTTTTGTTATACTAAGAGAAAAGCCTCTTGTGAAAGATAAGATTTAAAATCATAACAAACAACAGTGTACTTTCATTTGAAGAGCCACTTTGTTGAAGATGACAGGACAGTTTTATTTCAAATGACTGGGGATATGGCAAAGTGAAAATGTGCTATAAAAGGAGTTTATTGTAGATACACAATAACTTTAGAAAAGAAGAAAAATGTGAAGTTTAAAGAAATGATATAATCAGAGCAATGAGTAGGCATTTCTAATATTTTTCTATTTTTATATATTTTCTCATTTTATTATAACATTTACACCTGATTCAACCCCTCCCCCTGCCATAATCTTATAGTTTTAAATCAGGAAAAAAACCTTGGAGTATATATAGTAGAATCCAAAAGCCTCACTTTATATAAATGAGTTCTCAAGGACCAGAGAAGCAGCCAGATTTGCTGAAGAGCACAAAAATAGTGGCAGACCCAGGTCTGGAACCTGGTTTTTCTGATTTCCCAACGCTATGTTTCCACTACAAATAATCTTTGTCAGCTTTTTATAGAATCAAAGTTCTGAAAGGGCATTTCAGAGGGCACCTAATCTGTCTTGCTTTCTTACACTGATTTAGAAAGTTATGTGACCATTGATCACATAACCTTGATCCAATTAAGGAAAAAAAATCTACAGAGAAAAGGATGCTAAAATTTCATTCAGTAATTTATTCTAGAGTTTAATACCCTATTTGTCAATATCTGTATTCATTTAATCATTGTTTATGTGATTAAACTGCTATGTGTCAGGCACTATGCTATGTGCTGCAAATACTTACGTAGTAAAGCAGAGAGTTTCCTTACTTCTTGGAGTTTATAATCTAATAGGAGAGATAGCCAATACACAAACATGTTATGTATATATATACATATACACACAAATATATTTGCCAATCAGGGTAAGGCTGTATCTTCAAATATTTAGAAAATAGTGTTGCATCAGTGGAAAGACGTATAAGGAGTAAGATTTTGATTCAAAAGGAGAAAAAATTTGTAATATTTAGAGCTGTCTAAAAATTAAGGGTTTTAGAAAGTGGTAAACTTCTAACATTGGGGTGTTCATGAAAGTGCAACTGGACAGATTCCAGGAGAGCATTATTTTGGAGGCATTCAAATGGTAGATGGACCTTTTATTAAGTTAGTTTTCTTTGAACTTCTTTATGGGCAAATTAAATTTTTGACCCAGTGGATTTTATTTAGGCTTCATTTTATTTGATTTCTCTGACATTTGATTTAGATGACCATTACCTTTTTTTCCAACTCAACTTCTCTCCCACCACAGGCTATTGAACAATATTTGTGGCTCTCTTCCTACTTCTATGATCATTCTTTTTTTTTTTAACATCTTTATTGGAGTATAATTGCTTTACAATGGTGTATTAGTTTATGCTGTATAACGAACTGAATCAGCTATACATATACATATATCCCCATATCTCCTCCCTCTTGTGCTTACCTCCCACCCTCCCTATCCCACCCCTCTAGGTGATCACAAAGCACCGAGCAGATCTCCCTGTGCTATGCGGCTGCTTCCCACTAGCTATCTATTTTACATTTGGTGGTATATATAATGTCATTGCCACTCTCTCACTTCGTCCCAGCTTACCCTTCCCCCTCCCCGTGTCCTCAAGTCCATTCTCTACTTTCGTGTTTTTATTCCTTTCCTGCGCCTAGGTTCTTCAGAACCATTTTGTTGTTGTTGTTGTTGTTTTAGATTCCATATATATGTGTTAGCATATGGTATTTGTTTTTCTCTTTCTGACTTACTTCACTCTGTATGACAGACTCTAGGTCTATCCACCTCATACAAATAACTCAATTTTGTTTCTTTTTATAGATGAGTAATATTCCATTGTATATATGTGCCATATCTTCTTTATCCATTCATCCATTGATGGACACTTAGGTTGCTTCCATGTCCTGGCTACTGTAAATAGTGCTGCAGTGAACATTGTGGTACATGACTCTTTTTGAATTATGGTTTTCTCTGGGTATATGCCCAGTAGTGGGATTGCTGGGTCGTATGGTAGTTCCATTTTTAGTTTTTTAAGGAACCTCCATACTGTTCTCCATAGTGGCTGTATCAACTGACATTTCCACCAACAGTGCAAGAGGGTTCCCTTTTCTCCACACCCCCTCCAGCATTTATTGTTTGTAGATTTTTTGATGATGGCCATTCTGACTGGTGTGAGGTGATACCTCATTGTAGTTTTGATTTGCATTTCTCTAATGATTAGTGATGTTGAGCATCCTTTCATGTGTTTGTTGGCAATCTGTATATCTTGTTTGGAGAAATGTCTATTTAGGTCTTCTGCCTATTTTTGGATTGGGTTGTTTGTTTTTTTGATATTAAGCTGCATGTGCTGCTTGTAAATTTTGGAGATAACTCCTTTGTCACTTGCTTCATTTGCAAATATTTTCTCCCAGTCTGAGGGTTGCCTTTTCGTCTTGTTTATGTTTTCTTTTGCTGTGCAAAAGCTTTTAAGTTTCATTAGGTCCCATTTGTTTATTTTTGTTTTTCTTTACATTTCTCTAAGAGGTGGTCAAAAAGGATCTTGCTGTGATTTATGTCATAGAGTGTTCTGCCTACGTTTTCCTCTAAGAATTTTATACTGTCTGGACTTACATTTAGGTCTTTAATCCATTTTGAGTTTATTTTTGTGTATGGTGTTAGGGAGTGTTCTAATTTCATTCTTTTACATGTAGCTGTCCAGTTTTCCCAGCATCACTTATTGAAGAGGCTGTCTTTTCTCCATTGTATATTCTTGCATCCTTTATCAAAATTAAGGTGACCATATGGGCTTTCTATCCTGTTGCATTGACCTATATTTCTGTTTTTGTGCCAGTACCATACTGTCTTGATGACTGCAGCTTTGTAGTACAGTAGGAAGTCTGGGAGCCTGATTCCTCCAGCTCCATTTTTTTCCCTCAAGACTATTCGGGGTCTTTTGTGTCTCCATACAAATTTTAAGATTTTTTGTTCTAGTTCTGTAAAACATGCCATTGGTAATTTGATAGGGATTACAGTGAATCTGTAGTCTGCCTGGGGTAATATAGTCATTTTCACAATATTGATTCTTCCAATCCAAGAACATGGTACATCTCTCCATCTATTTGTATCATCTTTAATTTCTTTCATCAGAGTCTTATAGTTTTCTGCACACAGGTCTTTTGTCACCTTAGGTAGGTTTATTCCTAGGTATTTTATTCTTTTTGTTGCAATGGTAAATGGGAGTATTTCCTTAATTTCTCTTTCAGATTTTTCATCATTAGTGTATAGGAATGCAAGAGATTTCTGTGCATTAATTTTGTATCCTGCAACTTTGCCAAATTCACTGATTAGCTCTAGTAGTTTTCTGGTAGCATCTTTAGGATTCTCTGCATATAGTATCATGTCATCTGCAACCAGTGACAGCTTTACTTCTTCTTTTCCGATTTGGATTCGCTTTATTTCTTTTTCTTCTCTGATTGCGGTAGCTAAAACTTCCAAAACTATGTTGAATAAGAGTGGTGAGAGTGGGCAACCTTGTCTTGTTCCTGATCTTAGATGAAATGCTTTCAGTTTTTCACCATTGAGAATAATGTTTACTGTGGGTTTGTCATATGTGGCCTTTATTATGTTGAGGCAAGTTCCCTCTATGCCTACTTTCTGCAGGGTTTTTATCATAACTGGGTGTTGAATTTTGTCAGATGCTTTCTCTGCACCTATTAAGATGATCATATGGTTTTCTCCTTCAGTTTGTTAATATGGTGTGTCACATTGATCGATTTGCATATATTGAAGAATTCTTGCATTCCTGGAATAAACCCCACTTGATCATGGTGTATGATCCTTTTAATGTGCTGTTGGATTCTGTTTGCTAGTATTTTGTTGAGGATTTTTGCATCTATGTTCATCAGTGATATTGGTCTGTAGTTTTCTTTCTTTGTGACATCTCTGTCTGGTTTTGGTATCAGGGTGATGGTGGCCTCGTATAATGAGTTTGGGAGTGTTCCTCTCTTCCGGCTTACAGAGTTTCTGCTGAAAGATCAGCAGTTAACCTTATGGGGATTCCCTTGTATGTTATTTGTTGTTTTTCCCTTGCTGCTTTTAATAGTTTTCCTTTGTACTTAATTTTTAATAGTTTGATTATTATGTATCTTGGTGTGTTTCTCCTTAGATTTATCCTGTATGGGACTCTCTGTGCTTCCTGCACTTGATTAACTATTTCCTTTCCCATATTAGGGAAGTTTTCAACTATAATCTCTTCAAATATTTTCTCAGTCCTTTTCTTTTTCTCTTCTTCTGGGACCCCTATAATTTGAAGATTGGTGCATTTAATGTTGTCCCAGAGGTCTCTGAGACTGTCCTCAATTCTTTTCATTCTTTTTTCTTTATTCTGGTCTGTGGTAGTTATTTCCACTATTTTATCTTCCAGGTCACTTACCTGTTTTTCTGCCTCAGTTATTCTGCTATTGATTCCTTCTAGAGAAGTTTGTTTGCTCTTTAGTTCTTCTGTATCCTTGTTAAACGTTTCTTGTATTTTCTCCATTCTGTTTCCAAGATTTTGGATCATCTTTACTATCATTCTCTGAGTTCTTTTCCAGGTAGACTGCCTATTTCCTCTTCATTTGTTTGGTCTGGTGGGTTTTTTCCCTTGCTTCTTCATCTGCTGTGTGTTTCTCTGTCTTCTCATTTTGCTTAACTTACTGTGTTTGGAGTCTCCTTTTCGCAGGCTGCAGGTTCATAGTTCCCATTGTTTTTGGTGTCTGCCCCCGGTGGGTAAGGTTGGTTCAGTGGGTTGTGTAGGCTTCCTGGTGGAGGGGACTGATAGCTGTGTTCTGGTGGATGAGCCTGGATCTTGTCTTTCTGGTGGGCAGAACTGTGTCTGGTGGTGTGTTTTGGGGTGTCTGTGACCTTATGATTTTAGGCAGCGTCTCTGCTAATAGTTGGTGTTGTGTTCCTGTCTTGCTAGTTGTTTGGCTTAGTGTGTCCATCACTGTAGCTTGCTGGTTGTTGAGTGGAGCTGGGTCTTAGTGCTGAGATGGAGATCTCTGGGAGAGCCTTCGCTGTTTGCTATTACATGGAGTTGGGAGATCTCTCGTGGACCAATATCCTGAACTTGGCTCTCCCACCTCAGAGGCACAGCTCTGACACCCGGCCAGAGCACCAAGACCCTGTCAGCCACACGGCTCAGAAGGAAAGGGAGAAAAAAAGAAAGAAAGAAAGAAAGAAAGAAAAAATAAAGTAAAATAATATAAAGTTATTAAAATAAAAGACAATTATTAAAGATAAAAAAAGTAATAAAAAAAGAAGAAAAGAAAAGTTAGAAAGAAGAGAGCAACCAAACTAAAAAACAAATCCACCAATGATAAGAAGTGCTAAAAACTATACTAAAAAGAAACACAAAAAATGGACAGACAGAACCCTGTCTGTACCTAGGACAAATGGTAAAAACAAAGCTATACAGAAAAATCACACACAGAAGCATACACATACACACTCACAAAAAGAGAAAAAGGAAAAAAAAATACATCGTTTCTCCCAATGTCCACCGCCTGAATTTGGAATGGTCCGTTGTCTTTTTCAAGTATTCCACAGATGCAGCGTTCATCAAATTGATTGTGGAGATTTAATCTGCTGCTCCTGAGGCTGCTGGGAGGAATTTCCCTTTCTCTTCTTTGTTCGCACAGCTCCTGGGGTTCAGCTTGGATTTGGCCCTGCCTCTGCGTGTAGGTCACCTTAGGGTGTCTGTTCTTACCTCAGCGGGACGGGGTTAAAGAAGCGGCTGATTAGGGGGCTCTGGCTCACTCAGGCCAGGGGCAGGGAGGGGTATGGATGTGGGGCGAGCCTGTGGCGGCAGAGGCCAGCAGGACGTTGCACCAGCCTGACGCGTGCTGTGTGCTCTCCCGGGGAAGTTATCCCTGGATCACGGGACCCTGGCAGTGGCGGGCTTCACAGGCTCCCGGGAGGGGAGGTGTGGATAGTGACCTGTGCTCGCACACAGGCTTCTTGGTGGTGGTAGCAGCAGCCTTAGCATCTCATGCCCGTCTCTGGGGTCCGTGCTGATATCAGCGGCTCGCGCCCACCTCTGGAGCTCGTTTAGGTGGTGCTCTGAATCCCCTCTCCTCGCACACCCCAAAACAATGGTCTCTTGCCTGTTCGGCAGCTCCAGACCTTTTCCTGGACTCCCTCCCGGCTAGCCGTGGCGCACTAACCCCTTCAGGCTGTGTTCACGCAGCCAACCCCAGTCCTCTCCCTGGGATCCGACCAAAGCCCGAGCCTTAGCTCCCAGCCCCCGCCTGCCCGGCGGGCGAGCAGACAAGCCTATCAGGCTGGTGAGTGCTGGTCGGCACCGATCCTCTGTGCAGGAATCTCTCCGCTTTGCCCTCCGCACCCCTGTTGCTGCGCTTTCCTCCGTTGCTCCAAAGCTCCTCCCACCCCACGTCACCCCCACTCCCGTCTCCACCCGCGTAGGGGCTTCCTAGTGTGTGGAAACTTTTCCTCCTTCACGGCTCCCTCCTACTGGTGCAGGTCCTGTCCCTATTCTTTTGTCTCTGTTTTTTCTTTTTTCTTTTGCCCTACCCAGGTACGTGGGGAGTTCTTGCCTTTTGGGAAGTCTGAGGTCTTCTGCCAGCGTTCAGTAGGTGTTCTGTAGGAGTTGTTCCACATGTAGATGTATTTCTGATGTGTTTGTGGGGAGGAAGGTGACCTCCATGTCTTATTCTTCCGCCATCCTGAAGGTCGTAGTCCCATCATCATTCTTTAGAACCTCTTTTGTTGGCTCCTCTTCCTCAGTATTTCCTTGAAATATGATGTTCCCTAGTATTCTGTCCTTGGCACATCTATGTATTTACATTTCCGTGTTGATCTTATTTACTCTGATCACTTAACTAGTGCCAATGTGTTGATGATTTCCAAATCTGAGGTTCATAGCAAGATTTTTTAGTCTGAATATCCAATGTATACTAGGCCTCTCCATCTGGATGTCTCCAATTGAACTCATTCTCTACTCTCTCAAAACTCTTCTATGTTTTCCTTTGTCACCAAATAATATTTAAATCTGAGTAAAGACTTAAAAGTTGTCTCCCGGGCTTCCCTGGTGGCGCAGTGGTTGAGAGTCCGCCTGCCGATGCAGGGAACACGGGTTCGTGCCCCGGTCCGGGAAGATCCCACATGCCGCGGAGCGGCTGGGCCCGTGAGCCATGGCCGCTGAGCCTGTGCTCCGCAACGGGAGAGGCCACAAGAGTGAGAGGCCTGTGTACCGCAAAAAAAAAAAAAAAAAAAAAAAAAAAAAAGTTGTCTCAGAAAGTGGTGAATTTCCAATAGTGGAGGTTATGGATACTTATCATTCACCAGGTTATCTAGATCAGAAACTCAGACACAGGTTTAGAAGATACTGGTCTGGAATGAAGTCCATTGCATGTGGTAGATACTTAATAATAGTCAAATAAATGAATGGATGAAGTTTATGCTTGATAATGAGGCCAGTTTCTTCTGCTCCTAAAGGAGATTAAACCATTTGATAAGGAAGGTTGTGGAATGACCTTTTTCACTAAGTTCAGAATGTCTTAAAGGGAAATTGAGGAAGAGACCCTTCAAGGTCTTTTCTAGTTAGGAAACCTCACTTTTTCCATGTATGTAGTGAAGACGTGAGACTAACATTTACAGAGTACTTTACATTGGGAGATGCCCTGAGTTAGGGACCTTTATATATGTTAGTTTATTTATTCCTCATAATGACCTAAGGGCCCCAGGGATTAGTATCGATATCCTCATCCTCATTTTATGGCTAAATAGTTGATTGTTTTTTTTTTTTTTTTTTTGCTGTACGCGGGCCTCTCACTGCTGTGGCCTCTCCCGTTGCGGAGCACAGGCTCCGGACACACAGGCTCCGCGGCCATGGCTCGCGGGCCCAGCCGCTCCGCGGCATGCGGGATCTTCCGGGACCGGGGCACGAACCCGTGTCCCCTGCATCGGCAGGCAGACTCTCAACCACTGCGCCACCAGGGAAGCCCTAGTTGATTGTTAAAGAGATTAAAGAGTAGCCCTGCTGAAGGCCACTAAGCTTATTAGGTGACAACTCAAATTTGGACCCAGATTATTTGAATTCAAAGGCAAAGACTTGCTCTAGCCTTTATTTGTTTTCTGTTGATTATTTTCAATTAACCAAGGTCACTGACATTTTAATTTCATCTTTATATATGAAAACACTTTGCGTGTTCATGTAGCTTTGAGTGTAAAATTAATATGTATTAAGCACCTACTCTGTGTTTTTACTGAGTATTATATGCAGTAAAAGAGGGAGAAGTCAGCCCTTGCCTTGAAAGAGCTTTTGACATAGCTGCCCACAGTGTTATGAAGCATGCTGTCTGGGCCATTATGGAGGCTGTGGAAAACCATTTAAACCACTCTGGATCCAAGATTAATTCCTGTAATGCTTCATTTTTCTTGCTGAATTCTTGTAGTTACATGAAATTGGAGATACTTTTTGGTATGCTGATGAATATATCACTGAAGTCATGTCAAGAGAGTCTTCTATTTAGATGGAACTATTGGGGCCCTCTTTTAAGCACTCACAACTTTGATTTCCATCCCTTAATGCCTCCACCTTATTTTGATGAAATTATTTGTTTGCCTTAAACACTAGATTATGTGATTCTTGAAGGCAGGGGCTGTTCTTTGCCTATTTCCTGGCATGTTGTTGTCCCTTAATAAATGTTTGCTGGAGAAGGAAGGGAGAGAGGGAGGAAGGAAGAAAAACATCCTTGTTTTTTATCTCCTAAACTTATAATTTTGTTAACTAAAAATGTTAAATTTGTCTGAAATGTTTTCTTTCTTTTCTTTTTTTTTTGGCCACACCATGTGGCATGCAGGATCCTAGTTCCCTAATGAGGGGTTGAACCCATGCCCCTGCAGTGGAAGCACAGAGCCTTAACCATTGGACAGACAGGGAAATTCCTGAAATGTTTTCTTTTTTAAAGAATGGGCTTACTACATGATCTATGCTGTTTTTCTTTTTGACAAAGATTTTATGATGATTTGCTCTGATAGGTTTCCAGTAACGTTTAAAAATATATATATATGAGAGACAATATAGTTATACTCTATCTTCCTAATCCTCCATGAATTTTTAAAAATAATAGGTGTGGGCCTGTGGCCAGTTTCTTAATATTATAATAGATTAAATATATTTATTCTTTTCTTAAAAATAAATTTTATTTATTTATTTAGTTTTGGCTGCATTGGGTCTTGGTTGCTGTGCGTGGGCTTTCTCTAGTTGGGGCGAGCGGGGGTTGCTCTTCATTGCGGTGTGCAGGCTTCTCATTGCGGAGGCTTCTCGTTGCAGAGCACGGGCTGTAGACACGCGGGCTTTAGTAGTTGTGGCACGTGGGCTCAGTAGTTGTGGCTCACGGACTCTAGAGTGCAGGCTCAGTAGTTGTGGTGCACGGGCTTAGTTGCTCCGTGGCATGTGGGATCTTCCTGGATCAGGGCTTGAACCCATGTCCCCTGTATTGGCAGGCAGATTCTTAACCACTGCACCACCAGGGAAGCCCCGAAATGTATTTATTCTTACTTTCTCAGTATTATCAGTATGCAGCACATCAAAAGGGAAGAAAAGAGGTCCTTTGAAGTCTCTGATGAAATTCTTTGTTTGGGGAGTGTCTGTTCCCAATGATTTATTATAAATGGAATGTCATGCAGCAGAAGTTTCTTCTTATCATTCAAACTTTGTTCTAGTCACAGCTGTAGTTTTCTTTCAATACCATCAAATTTCAGGGACTATATTTCAGAATCTGGAATTGTTCTGTAATGTAAAATTTTAGCAAAGCAGAGCTGAAGAATTGTGTATTAAGGATTTGCTTACTTATGTTCTCTTTTCTCTTCAAATACTATAGCTCATCTGCACAAATCAGTTATCAGTAACAAGGTGATGGTTAATAATAAAGCAATAATAACAGTAATTAATACTAAAATAATCGTAACAGCAATAATACAGTGTATAATCAGAGAGATCATGTGATACCTTAAGTGTGATGTGTCATAGCAAAGTGAATAATATAATGTTGCTAGGCTGCAAACTACTTATTGTTTTCAAAATAGAGGTCAATCAAGAATCAATCTATAGCAGCCTGAATATAAAAGTAAGAATAAGCATACTTTTAAAAATCGTGGATACAAAATGTTGATGGGTAGGGCTATAACAATAGGCCAATAGCCAAGCTAGTCTGCTATCTGATAAAGCCCATATTGCAGTTGGGTTTTATAGCTCTTGATGGTCCCTATTGAGTAAATACTACAGAAGTAATAAACAAGTACATTATTCTGGTAGAGCAAATGTGGAAATGGAAGAACATAAAAGCAGAGTTATCTATCTCAGGAACCTGGCTGACTTGATGTACAAGTTGGACAAATTTCAAAACTAGTGTTTCTTTCATGTTTTGGCAACGTTTCAGGAGAAGGTGCATCTTTGTACTCGCTATATCACTAGGAGATTTCTTTCCTCAAAGAGATTTGACTAAAGTACTCACCCAGTGTGTTGCTGTGACCTATTATCTGATTTACTTGACTTTAAAAGTACCTTTACTTACTATTATGATGATGATAACACTGTACTTTGACATATAGTTTCCTTCGTTTGTCATTTAAAAAAAGGATATCAATTATTTTAGGCTCAAGGGTGCTATTAAGTCTTGCCTTAGGGTCCTTGGGACTGCAATATTCTCTTCTACCTTTCATAAATCACTGGCACAACAAGACAAACAAGACAGTTATGCTGCTTGTAAAGAACGTGGAAGCTATACAATAAGGGAATTCTCTTATAATCTTAATTGAACTTTTAAATTTGTGCTTATACTGTAAACTCGTTTCTGTTATGCATCTCAGACTCATTTCTATTATTTAGGTGCTATCAGTTATGAATAGAATATATTAACAAAAACACTTATTAAAAAGACCTGTTACTTAGTTTAAAACATCTATTTCTTGTGCTTTTTTTCTAAGTCTAATTTGCCACTCTTCTAGTTGGCCTCACTTTTTATTATAATAGGTACACACTTATAAAGCTCTCACTAAATGCATAATTAAGGCATGGAGAACCCTGAAAAGCTAGGTAATGTAGGTAGTCATCAATTTACAAATGGTCATGTGCAGGCATCTATGTGGTGCATTTGAGAGAATCTCAGTGACCAGATAGATCACAGACTTTGGCATCATACAACTAAGATAAGAGTTATGTTGCTTACTAGGTGTATGATATTGGCCAAATCACCCAGCTTCCACAAAAACCAATTTATGGCTGTTTTTGTTCGTCTATACCTCCATCCATTCCCCTACCCTGAATTAGAATGTCCAAGATAGCTATCATTTCTTCTGAAAATATTTCAGTATTTCTCTAAAAGATAATGAATTTAAAAAATTTTTATATATTTTGAATATTAACCCTTTATCAGATATATGATTTGCAAATATTTTCTCCTGTTCCATGGGTTGCCTTTTTATTTTTTCAAAAAACTAAACAGAAGCTTTTTAATTTGATGTAGTGCCACTAGTTTATTTTTGCTTTAATTGTCAAATCCAAAAATTCATTGCCGAGACTGAAGTCAGTAAGCTTACCCACTGTGTTTTCTTCTAGAAGTTTTATGGCTTCACTTCTTATGTTCAGGTCTTTAATTTATTTTGAGTTGATTTTGTGTCTGGTGTAAGATAGTGATCCAGTTTCATTCTTTTGTATATGGCTGTCCAGTTTTCCCAACACCATTTATTTCCCCATTGCATATTCTTGGCCCTTTTGTCATAACTTAATTGACTGTATATGTATGGATATATTTCTGTTTCTATTCTATTGATCTATGTGTCTGTTTTTATGCCAATACTATACTGTTTTGATTACTGTAGCTTTGTAATATAGTTTGAAATCAAGACACACCATGACTCCATCTTTGTTCTTCTTTCTCAAGGTTGCTTTGGTTCTTTGGGTCTTTTGTGGTTCCATACAAATTTTACCATTGTGTGTTCTATTTCTGTGAAAAATGCCATTGGAATTTTGATAGGGATTGCATTAAATCTGTAGACTTCTTTGGGTAGTATGGACATTTAAACAATATTAATTCTTCTGATCCATGAGCATAGAGTGTCTTTCCATTTATTTGTGTCTTCCTTAATGTTTCATCATTGTATTATAGTATGCAAGACGTTCTATACTGTATATAAGACATTATATGCTGTATATAAATGTATATATGTAATATGTCTATATACACATATAAAAGTATATATTATATAAATATGTATGCATACATATATCTGTATGTGTATAAATAACTCCTACAATTCAATAGCAAAAAACCAAACAATCCAATTAAATAATGGGTGAAGAACTGGCTAGACATTTTTCCAAAGAATACATACAAGTGGTCAACAGGTACAGGAAAAGGTCCTCAACATCACTAATTATTAGAGAAATGCAATCAAAACCTCAGTGAGATACTACCTCATATTGTCAAATTGGGTATCATTAAAAAGAGAAGAAATAAGTGTTGGTAAGGATGTGGAGAAAAGGGAACCTTTGTACACTGTTGGTGGGAATGTAAATTGGTACAGCCACTATGGAAAACCATATGGAGATTTCTCAAAAAAATAAGAATAGAGCTACCATATGATCCAGCAATTCCATTTCTGCATATATATCCAAAGAAACGGAAATAACTATCTCAAAGAGATATCTGCACCCCATGCTCATTGCATCATTATTTGTAATAGCCATGGCAAGAACCTAAGGGTCTATTGATGGATAAATGGATAAAGAAAATGTGGTACATTTATACAATGGAATATTCTTTAGCCATAAAAAAAGAATGAAATTTTGCCATTGGTGACAACATGGATGGACCTCAAGGACATTATGCTAAATGAAATAAGTCAGACAAAGAAAGACAGACGCAGTATGATTTCACTTGTATTTGAAACAAAAACAAAAACAAACTTATAGAAACAGAGAACAGATTGGTGGTTGCCAGAGGGAGGGAGTGGGGGAAATGGGTGAAGGGAATCAAAAGGTATAAACTTCTAGTTATAAGGTAAGTAAGTTCTGGGGGTGTAATGTATAGCATGCTGACTGCATTGTATATTTGAAAGCTGATAAGAGAGTAAATCTTAAGTGCTCTCTTCACAAGAGAAAAGAACATGTAACTACATGAGATGATGGATATTATCTTATTGTGGTGATCATTTCACAATATATACATATATCAAATCACTGTGGTATACACCTTAACTAATAGTGTTATATGTCCAAAAATTAATCACAATGATGTCACCACACCTAAAAATTTAACATTAATTCCTAAATATTACCGAATATCCAGCAGTCAGTGTTGGAATTTCTTGCGATGGGAACTTCTAAGATCAGGATCTTAAAAGAATATAAACAGATATCTTGGATCAGGATATACATAGAGTTTGTTTGAATTGGGATCCAAAGCAATCCATCCACTCATGATTGATACCTCTCAAATATTTTTAAACCTACATTCCCTCTCCATCTCTTTTATTCTTCTTCCTTGTAATTTATCAGTGGAAGAAATCAGGTCATTTGTCCAGTATATTTCCTATAGTCTGGATTTGCCAGTTGAATCCTTGCTATGTTTTTAACCCATTTATTTGTTCCCTATATTTTTGGTAAGTTGGTAATTCAAACTAGAAGCATGGTCATATTCAATTTAGATTTTTGGGGCAAGAATACTTCACAGATGGTGTTGTACACCTACATAATATCTGGTTGTCTCTCTTTCCTGATGTTAATAATCACTGATGCTCAGTGCCTAGATCTATTAATTTATGAAGGGTTACAAAGTAGTGATTTACTAATTCAATTATTCCTTTTAAATTTATTGGCTATACTATTTCTATAAAGAGAAATTTCTCCTTCTCAACTATTTGTTCACACAGAGGTATAGGTAGAAAAGGCAGGACAAAAGTGATTTTTTTTAAATTTACAAATAATGTTATATTTTTAGCATCTTTCAAAGGTGACTATTGAGCTTTTAAAAATTATAATTATGAACTTATATTTCATATGTTTCATTCCATTGCAGATATTATACTTATTAATGCTCAAATTGCCCTATCTTTGGTCAGTAAGAACCTTTTCAAGTTTTCTCATGAGGTTTTGAACAACCCTATTTTTAGTGTGACAAGATGTCTCAACCTTATCTTATACTTTTCCTTCTCCAAACCTGGAATAAACTATTTTCTCAAGAAGCCCTGCTTCTTTTTGTTAGGAAATGACATTTAGAACTACGACTTGGGAACTAGGTTTGCCCACTGCTATTGGGTTGAATGTTGTTTCAAAGCCTTTCTGGTGTACAGAACTAGGAAATATTAACTTTTATGATGTTTTATTATAAATTCATAATACCTCCAATTAAAGTTTAGGACTATAGAGTTTTCACTTAATTTCTTTGATTTTATGTCTCATCCCATGGTGGAAAGCCTTTTTACCAATGACAACAATATAATTGTTCATTTGTTTCATCAGACAGCGTACACACAGCAGTCTCAGGAGGACAATACCAACTCTATCACCAATGACTGAGTACTGAAAACATCTGATGTTAGTTAATAGTTTCTCTCTGTGCTTATGCTACATAGATTCACTGGTTTCATACTGCTTTTAGCTTTCAGAGCTTGCTTTTAAAAATTTAATTTAAAAGTAAAATATTTGTATCTAACACACAAGGCATATTCAGAGAAGTCTAGTTTCTATCCCTGTTCCCTTCAACCACTTCCCTCCCTCCCTCTATATAAGTAACTGTTAAAAAAATTTTGGTTCTTATGTATTTTTAAAAATAATTAAATGCATGTATATATTTATATATTAAACCCTTAGATAAATGGCAGCATATTGTACTCCACTGATTTTTTTTTTCACGTAGTATTTCTGGAAATCATTCCATTGTAGTATATAAAGATTCCTAAGCCCTTTTTACACTTGCATAGTGTTCATTTGGTGGATGTAATATAGTTTATTTGGTCAATTCCTAAAGATGGACATTGGGGTTTGTCAAAGAAAATAATAGCTAAAATGATTCAGGTAGAGATTATGAGCTTTAGTTAGCTGATGTTCACTGGGAAGTACCTGAAACCCAAATAATTTCTCGAGTTGTATTGGTCCTGGAATTTCACAGTGTGAGAAGTGAGGAGTACATGTCTTGGTGGTTTAGCCATTTTGCTTCTTCACCTTAACTGTTGGGGAACTTGTGGTTGGGACAGTTGGAGGCTGTTTTGGTTTTTCATGCCTCATGTTTGGGATCATGGGTGTAAATCTCCTCCTAGCAATTGTCAGAGCAGTTCTTAAGGAGGTATTTTGGAATCCTTGTAGTTTGTTAAGGTCCAGGGGTAGAGGTGAAGGGAAGATAGCAAACAAAGGGGAAAGGTAAGAAGAGAAGAGGAAAAAAAGAAAAGGAAGCAAAGGTTGAAAAAGAGAACATAGAGTCTTTAATCAATTTATAAGTTATTTCCATTCCTTTGCTATTATTAAATAGTGCTACAAAAATGGGCTTTTTTTGTGTTGCCAGTATTACTTTGGGATAGATTCTTAGAAGTGAAATTAATGGCTTATAGGCTAAAATCACATGTAATTTTGCTAAATTTCCCTCCTTAGGGTTTTACCATTTTCCGTTAACACAAGCATTGTATGAAGTGCACATTGTTCTACCAAATTGCCAAAAGAACATGTCAAATTTTTTGATTTGTGTCAATCTGATAGTTAAGAAGTGGTGTTTCAGGGTAGCTTCAGTTTGCATTAGATAATTTTTTTTAAAGAACGAGGGATACATGAAAGAAAAAGAAACAAAATATGAGAAAAATCAAAGAATTGTTATTGTAGGTGTATTTCTTTGCAGAGGGATTTAGCTAATAGCCTTCCCAAAAGAGCATTCATGATACTAGCCCCTGAACATCCTGAGAAGTCAGAATGCAGATAATGCTTGTTAATAATATGGAAGAAAGAGAGACTGACTGTAGTAAGCTTAAGTAACCACCAATTAAAAAAAAAAAAAACAGCCCAGCTGGCAAAATGTTAAATTCTGGGTTCCCTAAGCAGTAAGTTTTGGACAGACTTCCTTAACATTTTGTTGGAGAAAAATGAAACAGACTTCCTGCTTTTGTTTAGTACTATTATCGAGACTGTATTTTAGCCTGAATTGCCTGTGGAAGACAATGATTATAAAACCTTTCTAGAAGGTAAACTTCTTCATTTGGAAAATGTTAATAGTGAGTGACGTCAATTCTAAAAAAGTATTAGGTTGTTTAAATTTAATTTTTGTTCATAAGAAAGAAAAACCATCACATTAATTCTGAGCACTGTACACCTTTTCTCATTGCCTGAATAATGTCAAAGAGAAATATTAAACGTACAAACTTGGTATGTAACTTTGTATTTTGCTGAGAAATTGAATGAACATAGTGGATAACAGGGCAAGATGGTAGAGAGTTCTGATTGCAAAGCCAAAGCGTTTAGATCCTATCTTGTAGGTGCAGTGAAGTGGTTGGACAGATTTGATCTGAGGAATAATATGATAGAATGTGACTCAGGAAGATAAATTACCCTCAGGGAGTTTGTAAGACGGTGAGGAGTAAAGGCGGAGCCATCAGTTAATAGGCTCTCAGAACTGGCCTTGCAGGTGAGGAACTAAACTAATGTGATATTAGTGGGAAACGAAAGGAAGGAAAAAAGAAAAGATATAATAGAATTTGTGATCGATCACGTCTGAAGGGTGAGGAGACTCAACGATGTCTTCATGATTTCAAGACTGGAAGAATTATGGAACTGTTAACAAACTTTGAAAATGGAGATTTTGAGCTTCTTTAGGGGGGAAGATGATAATTTTGATTCCAGACATAGTAGTTTTGAGATAATATTGGAACACTTAGGTAGTAACATCCGGTAGGAAACTGGAAATTTGCTGCTAGATTTCAAGAAAGACATGAGGGCTGAAGACGTTTTAGAGTTAGCTGCATAGAGAGAGTCCTTGGGAATACATGTGATCTCTGAAGGAGAAAGAACAGATTCAAGCATTCAGCTCTAGAGATTCCCATGCTTTGGGTACATGAGGAAGGAGGGAGAAAGTAAACACAGAAGGAGTAAATAGAGAGAGAGGAGTTGGTTTACTGTGGTGTCGCTCAGGCTGAAGGACAGTGTAGTGATGGTGTGAAAAATAGCAGAGGTTAAAAGAAGGTGAGGACTGAGAAAAATCCCATCACATTCTGAAATTACAAGTTAATCAGGATAGAAACTGAGAAGGCTTGCCACCGGAAGATAGAAATGAAGTTTAGCCTTTCTCTCTAAGGATCTTTTATATGACAAAAGAGCTCATTATAATTGAAAAAATTATTCCCCCCAAGGTATTGGGGAAACAATATTAGACTTGTAAAGGGGCCTGCCTTCCAATTTCAGCTCTGCCACTAGCCAGCTTTGTAACCTTGGGCAAATGATTTAATTTTTCTGGGCCTCATCTGTAAAATGAACTGTTCGGTGAGGAGAGGGTGGATGACTACTGCTATTGCTACCACTACTGCCCTACTGAATTGACAGCTGTTGCTTATTGAGCCCTTTGTGCCAGGCTTTGTACTAATTACTTTATCCCTATTCTTTCTTTTATATGATATTTAATGTACCTTTTATGAAAAATATCATGATTTAATCTGAAATGTATGAGAAGCTCTAACATTTGGAAACTACTCTGAAATAACCAAGATTATGTCTGAATTTTTCCAGTTGATTAATTTTTCCAGTTGATTAATTGCTGGGTGGATTTGTAAAAAATAATTATTGTTTTAAATCTTGAGTGAATCTTGTATGTATGAATCTAAGACCTGAACCCTAGCTAGATTTAAAACTTAGACATTCCCATGGGAAGTAGCACTTGTATTTTTAGGCATATTTCTTTCACTAAAGACAGACATGCTCATTAAGAAACTAAATGAAATATTTCTTTAAAAAGAACTCAGTGTCTCAATAAGGCTGCCTGGCTTTTGTCTGCAAGTCACAATGATGTCCGGAGTATAAAAATGTATCTTAAGTTCTCCAGGAACAAGATAGATGTTCTCAGTTTCTCAACAACTCTCTCTGTCAAACCTAAGTGAAACTTTGGCTGCCCTTCAAAAACCTCAGGTTTACCAAATTGCAGATCAGTGAACTCAGCTCTTATGAAAACTTCTAAGGGAGAGCCCTATACAGAAGGATTTGAGGCATAAGCACAGATGTTCTTTGAACCGTGCTTGTGGAAAACAAATCAAATACTAGATTTCTTGTTCCACTCTCTTTGATTGCCTGAAATAAGACTATTCATAACAGTTTCATTTTCTCTGTTTTCCAAAAATAAATTAGATCTCAGCTCTGATGATAGAAACATCTGTTGAAGTGAAAATTCTTTTTATGAAGTCACGGGAAAGAGTTAAAATGAAACTTTCCCCCACTTCTCCATACCCTTAATCTTTGTGTTTTTAATATACTTATCAAAAGAAATATGACATGTTAGTACAAATGGTTATTGCTGACATCCATTTCTTCCTTTGCCTAGCGTTTTGAAGATCCATTGCAATTATGATAGGCCAGTGAGAGATATATATTACTTGGAAAACAAACAGATGTATTTGCTTTACTTAAATAACAGCCTCTCTTTAAAAGCCTTTGTCTTTGAATGCAGATTTTACAAATGAAAGACGACGTTCTGTGGGTTCTTACATTTCCGTGACTGCTCATTTGGTTTCAGCAAATCGTCTTTAAATAGGTAAGACACTTCCCTGAAAATGAGAAGGAAGGTCAAATAAAAACTGGAACCACTGGCCTTAGCCACCGTGAGTGACAGCATAAGAAAAGTGAGAGCAATGGTTGCTCTGGCCCAGAAGATAAGGAGTTGAAAACAAAGAAATAGTTCTTCTAAACAGCCATGCCATCTTAATAACAACACCCCAAAACTGCTGTTAGCTGTTATGGAGATAAAACTGATAACTGTGGTCAGATAAGAGACCTGCTCCTAAGAGCAATGAAAAGTTGAGATTTATCTTTTCTTCTAGTGTTTGAAGATTTAGGCTGGAATTAAGGATAATTTTTACAGAATTGTAAAGAGAGTGTAGCATTACCCCAATGTTCATAGCAGCACTATTTACAGTACCCAAGACACAGAAGCAACCTAAATGTCTGTCGACCTATGAGTGGATAAAGAATATGTGATATATATATACAATGGAATATTACTCAGCCATAAAAAAAGAATGAACTATTGCCGTTTGTAACTACATGGATGGACCTAGAGATTATCATACTAAGTGAAGTAAGTCAGAGAAAGATAAATATCATATGGTACCACTTATATGTAGAATCTAAAAAAATGATACAAATGAACTTATTTACAAAACAGAAATACACTCACGGGCACAGAAAACAAACTTATGGTTACCAAAGAGGAAAGGTGGGGAATGATAATTTGGGAATTTAGGATTAACAGATACACACTACTACATATGAAAGAGATAAATAGTAAGGACCTACACCTATTGTATAGCACAGGGAACTACACTCAGTATCTTGTAATAACCTATAATGGAAAATAATCTGGAGAAGAATATATATAAATATATATGTGTATATATATATATGTGTGTGTATATATATATATGAATCACTTTTCTGTACATGTGAAATACTGTTAATCAACTATATTTCAATAACAAAATAAAAACATTAAAAAAATAAAAAGGGGGGGCTTCCCTGGTGGCGCAGTGGTTGAGAGTCCGCCTGCCGATGCAGGGGACACGGGTTCGGGTCCCGGTCCGGGAGGATCCCACATGCCGCGGAGCGGCTGGGCCCGTGAGCCATGGCAGCTGAGCCTGCGTGTCCGGAGCCTGTGCTCCGCAACGGGAGAGGCCACAGCAGTGAGAGGCCCGTGTACCACAAAAAAAAAAAAAAATAATAAAAAGGGAGTGTAGCACTGAACATACGTTTTTGTATTTATCATGGAAGATCCTTGCTAAATCATATGTTGCTCCCTTCAGAGACAACCTGGGTAACTTTTTAAAAATTTAATTTAATTTTTACTTTATTTTATTTTTAACATCTTTATTGGAATATAATTGCTTTACAGTGGTGTGTTAGTTTCTGTTGTATAACAAAGTGAATCAGCTTTACATATACATATATCATGATATCTCCTCCCTCTTGTGTCTCCATCCCATCCTCCCTATCCCACCCCTCTAGGTGGTCACAAAGCACTGAGCTGATCTCCCTGTGCTATGCAGCTGCTTCCCACTAGCTATCTATTTTATATTTGGTAATGTATATATGTCCATCCCACTCTCACACTTCTTCCCAGCTTACACTTTCCCCTCCTCATGTCCTCAAGTCCATTTTTTATGTCTGAATCTTTATTCCTGTCCTGCCCCTACGTTCTTCAGAGCCTTTTTTTTTTTTTTAGATTCCATATATATGTGTTAGCATACGGTATTTGTTTTTCTCTTTCTGACTTACTTCACTCGGTATGACAGACTCTAGGTCCATCCACCTCACTACAAAGAACTCAATTTCGTTTCTTTTTATGGCTGAGTAATATTCCATTGTATATATGTGCCACATCTTCTTTATCCATTCATCTGTCGATGGACACTTAGGTTGCTTCCATGTCCTGGCTTTTGTAAATAGAGCTGCAATGAACATTGTGGTACATGATTCTTTTTGAATTGTGGTTATCTCAGGGTATATGCCCAGTAGTGGGATTGATGGGTCATATGGTAGTCCTATTTTTAGTTTTTAAAGGAACCTCCATACTGTTCTCCACAGTGCTGTATCAATTGACATTCCTACCAACAGTGCAAGAGTGTTCCCTTTTTTCCACACCCTCTCCAGCATTTATTGTTTGTAGATTTTTTAATGATGGCCATTCTGACTGGTGTGAGGTGATACCTCATTGTAGTTTTGATTTGCATTTCTCTGATGATTAGTGATGTTGAGCATCCTCTCATGTGTTTGTTGGCAATCTGTATATCTTCTTTGGAGAAATGTCTATTTAGGTCTTCTGCCCATTTTTTGAATTGGGTTGTTTGTTTTTTTGATATTGAGCTGCATGAGTTGCTTGTAAATTTTGGAGATTACTCCTTTGTCAGTTGCTTCATTTGCAAATATTTTCTCCCATTCTGAGGGTTGTCTTTTTGTCTTGTTTATGGTTTCCTTTGCTGTGCAGAAGCTTTTAAGTTTCATTAGGTCCCATTTGTTTATTTTTGTTTTTATTTCCATTATTCTAAGAGGTGGTCCAAAAGGATCTTGCTGTGATTTATGTCATAGAGTGTTCTGCCTATGATTTCCTCTAACAGTTTGATAGTGTCTGGCCTTACATTTAGGGCTTTAATCCATTTTGAGCTTATTTTTGTGTGTGCTGTTGGGGAGTGTTCTAATTTCATTCTTTTACATGTAGCTGTTCCCTTTTCCCAGCACCAGTTATTGAAGAGGCTGTCTTTTCTCCATTGTATATTCTTGCATACTTTATCAAAGATAAGGTGACCATATGTGCATGGGTTTATCTCTGGGCTTTCTATCCTGTTCCATTGATCTATATTTCTTTTTTGTGCCAGTACTGTACGGTCTTGATGACTGTAGCTTTGTAGTATAGTCTGAAGTTTGGGAGCCTGATTCCTCCAGCTCTGCTTTTCTTTCTCAAGATTGTTTGGCTATTCAGGGTCTTTTGTGTTTCCATATAAATTGTGAAATTTTTTGTTCTAGTTCTGTGAAAAATGCCCTTGGTAGTTCGATAAGGATTGCATTGAATCTGTAGCTTGCTTTGGGTAGTAGAGTCATTTTCACAATGTTGATTCTTCCAATCCATGAACATGGTATATCTCTCCATCTCTTTGTATCATCTTTAATTTCTTTCATCAGTGTCTTATAGTTTTCTGCATACAGGTCTTTTATCTCCTTAGGTAGGTTTATTCCTACATATTCTATTCTTTTTGTTGCAATGTCAAATGGGAGTGTTTCCTTAATTTCTCTTTCAGATTTTTCATCATAAGTGTATAAGAATGCAAGAGATTTCTGTGCATTAATTTTGTATCCTGCTACTTCACTAAATTCATTGATTAGCTCTAGTAGCTTTCTGGTAGCATCTATAGGATTCTCTATGTATAGTATCATGTCATCTGCAAACAGTGACGGCTTTACTTCTTCTTTTCTGATTTGGATTCGTTTTATTTCTTTTTCTTCTCTCATTGCCATGGTAAAACTTCCAAAACTATGTTGAATAATAGTGGTGAGAGTGGGCAACCTTGTCTTGTTCATGGTCTTAGTGCAAATGGTTTCAGTTTTTCACCATTGAGAACGATGTTGGATGTGGGTTTGTCATATATAGCATTTATTATGTTGAGGTAAGTTCCCTCTATGTCTACTTTCTGGAGGGTTTTTACCATAACTGGGTGTTGAATTTTGTGAAAAGTTTTCTCTGTATCTATTGAGATGATGATATGGTTTTTCTCCTTCAATTTGTTAATATGATTTATCACATTGATTGATTTGTGTATTTGAAGAATCCTTGCATCCCTGGGATAAGTCCCACTTGGTCATGGTGTATGATCCTTTTAATGTGTTGTTGGATTCTGTTTGCTAGTATTTTGTTGAGGATTTTTGCATCTATGTTCATCAGTGATATTGGCCTGTAGTTTTCTTTCTTTGTGACATCTTTGTCTGGTTTTAGTATCAGGGTGATGGTGGCCTCGTAGAATGAGTTTGGGACTGTTCCTCCCTCTGCTATATTTTGGATGGGTTTGAGAAGGATAGGTGTTAGCTCTTCTCTAAATGTTTGATAGAATTTGCCTGTGAAGCCATCTGGTCCTGGGCTTTTGTTTGTTGGAAGCTTTTAAATTACAGTCTCAATTTCAGTGCTTGTGATTGGTCTGTTTATATTTTCTGTTTCTTCCTGGTTCATTCTCTGAAGGTTTTTAAAGAATTTGTCCATTTCTTCCAGGTTGTCCATTTTATTGGCATAGAGTTGCTTGTAGTAATCTTTCATGATCCTTTGTATTTCTGCAATGCCAGTTGTTAGTTCTCCATGTTCATTTCTAATTTTATTGATTTGAGTTTTCTCCCTTTTTTTCTTGATGAGTTTGGTTAATGGTTTATCAATTTTGTTTATCCTCTCAAAGACCAGCTTTTAGTTTTATTGATCTTTGCTATTGTTTCCTTCATTTCTTTTTCATTTATTTCTGCTCTTATCTTTATGATTTCTTTCCTTCAGCTAACTCTGGGGGTTTTTTGTTCTTCTTTCTCTAATTGCTTTAGGTGTAAGTTTAGGTTGTTTATTTGAGATGTTTCTTGTTTCTTGAGGTAGGATTTTATTGCTATAAACTTCCCTCTTAAAACTGCTTTTACTGCATCCTGTAGGTTTTGGGTCGTCGTGTTCTCATTGTCATTTGTTTCTAGGGATTTTTTTTTTTCTGTACGCGGGCCTCTCACTGTTGTGGCCTCTCCTATTGTGGAGCTACAGGCACCGGATGCGCAGGCTCAGGGGCCATGGCTCATGGGCCTAACTTCTCCGCGGCATGTGGGATCTTCCCGGACCGGGGCACGAACCCACATCCCCTGCATTGGCAGGCAGACTCTCAACCACTGCACCACCAGGGAAGCCCTCTAGGGAGTTTTTGATTTCCTCTGTGATTGCTTCACTGATCTCTTTGTTATTTAGTAGTATATTGTTTAGCCTCCTTGTGTTTGTATTTTTTACAGATTTTTTTTCCTGTAATTTATATCTAGTGTCATAGCATTGTGGTCGGAAAAGTTACTTGATACTTTGGGTTTGTTATTGTAGGTCTTTTCCTTCTCTTGTGTTTCCTGCCTAGAGAAGTTCCTTTAGCATTTTTTTGTAAGCTGGTTTGGTAGTGCTGAAGCCTCTTAGCTTTTGCTTGTCTGTAAATGTTTTAATTTTTCCATCGAATCTGAATGAGATCCTTGCTGGGTAGAGTAACCTTAGTTGTAGGTTTTTCCCTTTCATCACTTTAAATATGTCCTGCCACTCCCTTCTGCCTTGCAGAGTTTCTACTGAAGGATGAGCTGTTAACCTTTTGATGATTCCCTTGTATATTATTTGTTGCTTTTCCCTTGCTGCTTTCAATACTTTTTCTTTGTATTTAATTTTTTTTTTTTTTTTTTAAATTTATTTATTTATTTATTCTTGTCTGTGTTGGGTCTTCATTTCTGTGTGAGGGCTTTCTCTAGTTGTGGCAAGCGGAGGCCACTCTTCATCGCAGTGCGCGGGCCTCTCACTATTGCGGCCTCTCCTGTTGCGGAGCACAGGCTCCAGACGCGCAGGCTCAGTAGTCGTGGCTCACAGGCCCAGCCGCTCCGCAGCACGTGGGATCCTCCCATACCAGGGCCCAAACCCGTGTCCCCTGCATTAGCAGGCAGACTCCCAACCACTGCGCCACCAGGGAAGCCCTGTATTTAATTTTTGATAATTTTATTAATGTGTGTCTTGGCGTGTTCCTCCTTGGATTTATCCTGTATGGGACTTTCTGTGCTTCCTGCACTTGATTGACTATTTCCTTTCCCATATTAGGGAAGTTTTCAACTATAATCTCTTCAAATATTTTCTCAGTCCCTTTCTTCTTCTCTTCTTCTTCTGGGACCCCTATTACTAGAATGTTGGTCCATTTAATGTTGTCCCAGAGGTCTCTGAGACTGTCCTTAATTCTTTTCATTCTTTTTTCTTTTTTCTGCTCTGTGGTAGTTATTTCCACTATTTTACCTTCCCAGTCACTTATCCATTCTTCTGCCTCAGTTATTCTGCTATTGATTCCTTCTAGGGAGTTTTTAATTTCATTTATTGTGTTGTTCATCATTGTTTGTATCCTCTTTAGTTCTAGATGCTTGTTAAACATTTCTTGTATTTTTCTCCATTCTATTTCCAAGATTTTGGATCATCTTTACTATCATTACTCTGAGTTCTTTTCCAGGTAGACTGCCTATTCTTCATTTGTTTGGTCTGGTAGGTTTTTCCCTTACTCCTTTATCTGCTGTGTGTTTCTCTGTCTTCTCATTTTGCTTAACTTACTGTGTTTGGGGTCTCCTCTTCTCAGGCTGCAGGTTCCTAGTTCCCGTTGTTTTTGTGCTTAACTTACTGTGTTTGGGGTCTCCTCTTCTCAGGCTGCAGGTTCCTAGTTCCCGTTGTTTTTGGTGTCTGCCCCCCATGGCTCAGGTTAGTTCAATGGGTTGTGTAGGCTTCCTGGTGGAGGGGCCTGGTGCCTGTGTTCTGGTGGATGAGACCGAATCTTGTCTTTCTGGTGTGTGTTGGGGTACTCTGACCTTATTATGATTTTAGGCAGTGTCTCTGCTAATGGGTGGGGTTGTATTCTTGTCTTGTTAGTTGTTTGGCATAGGGTGTCCAGCACTGTAGCTTGCTGGTTGTTGAGTGGAGCTGGGTCTTAACGTTGAGATGGAGATCTTTGGGAGAGCTTTTACTGTTTGCTATTACATGGAGCTGGGAGGTCTCTGGTGGACCAGTGTCCTGAACTCAGCTCTCCCACCTCAGATACACAGGCCTGACACCTGGCCATAGCACCAAGACCTTGTCAGCCACATGGCTCAGAAGAAAAGGGAGAAAAAAAAGAAAGAAAGAAAAAATACAATAAAATAAAGTTGTTAAAATAAAAAAAATTAAAAAAATTAAAAAGTAAAAAAAAAAAAAAAAAAAGGACAGATAGAACCCTAGGACAAATGGTAAAAGCAATGCCATGCAGACAAAATCACACAAAGAAGCATACACATATACACTCACAAAAAGAGAAAAAGGAAAGGAATATATATGTTTTTTATATATATATAAAAAAGGGAGAGAGCAACCAAATCAATAAAGGAATCTTCCAATGATAATAAACTCAAAATATTAAACTAAGATACCAGAAGCAAATTTGATGCAGAAAGCAAACCCCAAATCTAAAATTGCTCCCAAAGTCCACCTCCTCAATTTGGGATGGTTCATTTTCTATTCAGGTATTCCACAGATGCAGGGTACATCAAGTTGATTGTGGAGATTTAATCCGCTGCTCCTGAGGCTGCTGGGAGAGAGTTCCCTTTCTCTTCTTTGTTCGCACAGCTTCCGGGGTTCAGCTTTGGATTTGGCCCCGCCTCTCCATGTAGGTCGCCTGAGGGCATCTGTTCTTCGCTCAGACAGGACTGCGTTAAAGGAGCCGCTGATTCGGGGGCTCTGGCTCACTCAGGCCGGGGGGAGGGAAGGGCATGGAGTGCGGGGCGAGCCTGCAGCGGCAGAGGCCGGCGTGACGTTGCACCAGCCTGAGGCGTGCCGTGTGTTCTCCCGGGGAAGTTGTCCCTGGATCACGGGACCCTGGCAGTGGCGGGCTTCACAGGCTCCCGGGAGGGGAGGTGTGGATAGTGACCTGTGCTTGCACACAGGCTTCTTGGTGGCTGCAGCAGCAGCCATGGCATCTCATGCCCGTCTCTGGGGTCCACGCTGATAGCCGCGGCTCGCGCCCGTCTCTGGAGCTCGTTTAGGTGGTGCTCTGAATCCCCTCTCCTGGTGTACCCCCAAACAATGGTCTCTTGCATCCTAGGCAGCTACAGAGTTTTTCCCGGACTCCCTCCCGGTTCGCTGTGGCACTAGCCCCTTCAGGCTGTGTTCACGCAGCCAACCCCAGTCCTCTCCCTGGGATCCGACCTCCGAAGCCCGAGCCTCAGCTCCCAGCCCCACCCGCCCTGGCACGTGAGCAGACAAGCCTCTCGGGCTGGTGAGTGCCGGTTGGCACCGATCCTCTGTGCGGGAATGTCTCTGCTTTGCCCTCCGCACCCCTGTTGCTGCGCTCTCCTCCACGGCTCCGAAGCTTCCCGTCTCCGCCACCCGCAGTCTCTGCCCGCGGAAGGGGCTTCTAGTGTGTGGAAACCTTTCCTCCTTCACGGCTCCCTCCCTGTGAAGGTGCAGGTCCCGCCCCTATTCTTTTGTCTCTGTTTAATCTTTTGTCCTTTGCCCTACCCAGGTAGGAGGGGAGTTTCTTGCCTTTTGGGAGGTCTGAGGTCTTCTGCCAGCGTTCAGTAGGTGTTCTGTAGGAGTTGTTCCACATGCAGATGTATTTCTGATGTGTTTGTGGGGAGGAAAGTGATCTACAGGTCTTACTCCTCCGCCATCTTGAAGGTCTCCGCCTGGGTTACATTTTGATCGTTAAGTGGAAACTCTTCCTCCTGGCATGTAGATCTCTGCACTATTGTCGTAACTTACATTACTGGTTCTGTCTTCCAAGGTCCTACATGCATTCAACATTTCAATGTGATCAAGCTTCTTAGTGTTCTCCAAACGCCCTGTTTTTCCTCCTTTGTACTGTGTTCACGCTGCATCTTCTATTTGCAGTGCCATCTTCCTTCATTTCTGTCTTTGAATGTCTTCCCTTTCCTTAGATCTTAAAAGACCTAAAACCTTAAAAAAAAAAAAAAAAGCTGAACTTTTTTTTTTTTTTTTGTAGAATGCCACATAGGGACATTCACATAATAGATACCAAATTCTTAGTTGACATCTAAATTCCTTCTAAATGGTAAGATTTTATTACTTTATGACTTCAGAATCCAAAGAGGAACCCCAGTCAAATAAACAAGGCAAATTTGCTGGTGACTAGAGAAAGGCTGCAATGCACTGGGCATTTCAGTGTTCGTGCTGGATGCTGTTGGGGAAATAAAATGAAAAACAACATATCCTTCCAACTTAGGAAACCTCTCTACAAAGGTAGAGAGAATGACAACACTTTTATTACTGAATAAGTATTAAACCAGAATGTCATGTGTATCACAGGTGATCTGTTAAGAGATTATAAAGATGGAAACAATCTCAGCCTTTTGTATAGCTAAGCAGATACAAATCATTATGTGTCCTCCAGATAAATAGTAACTAGTCCTCAAGTTAGGAGACTAGACAGTACCACTTGTCAAGCATAGTTTATCATATATTCACCTGGTAATTGAGGTGACCATCTATGTTAGCTAATTGACTTTATCCAGAGGATATACTCTCTTCTCATGACAGGAGGTAGTTATTGCAATTTGGTAAGAATTTCCCACTGAAGTTAGGTTCCTGCCCTCCCAATAGACATAGGAAGATGGGGTGCTATCTTCCTAGATAATTACATTTCAGAGAGTTGGTTCCCAGGTCTTTGAGGAATATGTTCCTGGGTTTTAAAGTCAGCAAGAGATTGACTTACCTTTTAAAAAGATTTATGTGTATTTCGAAGAGAGAAAGAACTTAAAATTACAAATCTTTGAAAGTAAATAAGGAAAGGGATAGTGAGTGAGGGTTGGGGAGGATGTGTCTTCCCTTATTTTCTTCTTTTTTAAAAAATTCCAAAATTTTCAACTTTCTTTAATATACAGAAGAGCAGTCCTCTCATTCACTGTGCTTTTGTTGTAGATATACATTCAGACATTCTTCACTCTCTGAAGTATTTTTCTTTTCTGGTAGTATTTTATATGTCAGATTATTAATTTTTTAGTGTGGTAAAGTGCCCATAATATAAAACTTTCTGTCTTAATCTTTTTAAATGTACAGTTTGGTGGTATTAGGTACCTTCCTATTGCTGTGCAACTGTCACCACCATCCATCTCCAGAATTCTTTTCATTCTATAAAACTGAAAACTGTACTCAGTAAACAATAACTCCCAATACCCTCTTGCCCTACCTCTTGGCAACTGCTATTCTACTTTTTTTCCCTTCTTCTTTTTAAAAAATCTCTCCCTTTTCCCCTGTGCCTCAGGCTCTGGTAACTGCTATTATACTCTCTGTTACTATGAGTTTGCCTTAAAAATACACACACACACATATTCCACATATATGTAACATCATGCAATATTTGTCTTTCTGTGTCTGGCTCATTTTATTCAGCGCGATGTCCTCAAGTTTCATCCGTATTATCAGAGATGGCAGAATCTCCTTCTTTTTAAAGGCTGAATAAAATTCCATTGTTTATGTACACCACATTTTCTTTATTCATCTATTGATGAGCATTTAGGTTGTTTTCCCATCTTGGCTATTGTGAATGGTGCTTCAGTGACCTTGGGAGCGCAGATGTCTCTTTGAGATAGTGATTAAGTCTTATATTTTAAATGTGTATTTGCCCTTGCAATACCACCCTGAGAGCAACCAGACCTAATTTCAGACCCCTCTCACAGGTATGGACACAGAGCTGGTCAGGGACATACCTATAGGAGACACACCTGCCTTCACACTCATGTGCACTTGCAGCTGATCATATTGAAGTCAGAAACTGGCAGTAAGCGTTTGTACCTTTCTCTTACGACACGTTACTCTCTGTCATATATCAGAGTTATTTATATGCGTGCCTCATCTCCTTTGCATGACTTGGAGCCCCTGGATGGCAGTGAAAAACAATTTCTTATTGTTTTCTAACCCATTAATATTTGTCAACATTTATTCAGTATTTTCGGTGACAGGTACTGTGCTAAGGTAAGGGCACAGAGATGAATATGAAGAGATGACACTTTATTAGGAGACACCAAATAATTGCAACTGGCCAAGGCCTTTAAGAGAAGTGTGAACAGAATGTAAGAGTGAGAAACTACCTGAAGGATTCTGGGAAGATTTTCTTAGGAGGTGTGATGGTTAATTAATTATATATGTCAATTTGAGTGGGCCATGGGTTGCCCAGATTAAGCATTATTTCTGGGCGTGTCTGTGAGGGTGTTTCTGGGTGACATTAACATTTGAATCGATGGATTCAGACAAATAGATTGCCCTCCCCAATGTGAGTAGGCATCATCCAGTCTTTGGGGGCTTGACCAGAACAAAAGTGAGAGGAAGGAGGAATTTGCCCCCTTTTTCTGCCTCACTGCTTGAGCTGCAACATCTCATTTCATCTTCCTTTGCCCTTGGACTGGGATTTCCCTTATTGGCTCCTCTGGTTCTCAGGCCTTGGGACTTGGCCTGAATTATACCACTGGCTTTCCTCAGTCTCCAGCTTGCAGACAGAAGATTGTGGGACTTCTTAGCTTCCATGGTTGCGGGAGCTTCCAGTTCCTCATATTACTATGAAGAGCTCTCCTTTCATAATCCATTGGTTCTGTTTCTCTGGAGAACCCTGACTAATACAGGAAGTGACACTGAACCTTGGTAGAAATCTCTTTTATCAGCTGGCTACATGCCTGCTCATAGACATATTGACTTTTTCTTGTACTTAATTATCATCTGGGATCATAGAGCTGTTAGGGAAAGAAGAAAGGCCAAGAGAGATATTCCTGGTGGGGGGAAAGGGCAGTTGCATGGCCAGGTTCCCAGGAGATTTTCAGAAAGGACTTCAGATATATCCTTAACACCAATCACTTTGCCCTCTTAGCTCTAAAAACATGGGATCTGGTTGGGACCTGGCACACAGAGGATGGCATATTGCTTGAGTTGAATGAGTTTGGTAAAGGTACAGAGGTGAGAGGAGATACTTGAAGATACAGAGTTCCCGGGCAGTGCATCCAAGAATGTAGGAATTGGAATATCATGGGGCAAGCTAAGAGCATCAAACATTGTCTTCCTCTACTACTTTACTTTGTTTGCACTGAGCTTAGTTAGAAAGCTGAGACTTGATAGAGAATTCAAGTCTATTATTCAGATTCTGCCCTAAAAAATATTTATTGTGGCCTTCTATGAAAACAACCTGGAGTTCTGACACTCAAAGGAGCAGGCTGTTCCTTTTAGAATATTTCTTCCTGAGTTGTAATCCCTAAATGGGGAAATGCATCCTACAAGATACTTAAGAATTTTATGATGCTCAGTAATTCACCATAGTCTCCTCAGTTTATGGTGGCAGTTCTGCTGGTAATGATAGCATGAATATTTTTATTAATGGCCATTACATCAAATGTTAGTTTCTTCAGGATTATTAAAATCCTTTGTTTAGTTTCTGTTATATTCTCCCCTGAACCCACCTTTTGGCAAGTGATTGACTACAGCATTGCATAAGCCAATACTTTAAGGAAACAACTTCAGCACTAAAAAAATGTCTTTTAGCCACATCTGATGCATTTACAGAAACAGAAGAGTTCTTCAGTGCTATGTCAACTTATACCATGGGACAGGAAGAAATTATGGTTCTTCTATAATGAGTCTTTTGACAAGCTGAACTCTAATAATTTTTTTAGAACTCCGTATTAGATTAAGAATTCAGTTTTCGTACCTGTATAATATGTGAAGTTATTACCTTGTAGTTCTAAACTGGAGTATTTCAGTGAAAGATGAACATTTCCTCTTTCTTGTTTTAACTGACTTGAGGAAGGAGTCAAATGCTTCCTATCTTCCAGTGCCTTTTCCTTTTCATTTGTACTGGAAGTACATGAACCTTAAGTGTTGGAGATAATTAAGGAGGTTAACATTCTGTTTTGCTTTTAATTACGTATCTTACCTTTACCATCCTGTCTTGGAAACTAAAGGTGAGAAAAAAAAGAAACGTCCAAAATAAGACCAGTTATAGTTTCACAACTATGTCTTTATAACTGGGTTGGGTAGGAGAGAAATGAATCTGAAGAACAGAGATCTAAGTCTAAGATACAAGATACAGATTTAAGGGGACAGCAATTTGAGAGTCCTTTGTCTAAGGAATTTAGCTTATTGATCTGACAAGACTTTACTCTGTTCCCATGGAGAGCTGACAGTGCCTGGAAAAATACATTCTTATATGCTAATAACTTTTGAAGAACTCACCAGGGGAATGTCTGGGTCAGCTCTTTAGTTTTCCTTAGGTACTTAAAATCCTTCCCTCAGTAGAAATATGCCAATAGAATATGTTTTAATGAATTATTATATGAAACTTACATTTATGATTTGAAATACTGCCTACTGTGTACACCTATATGCAGCAACTTAGTCCTTTCCAAATATCTAAAGTGGTTCTATAAACTTGTGGTTTACAGAATGCACATATATCTTTTTTCCCACTCAACAAATATTTATGGAACACTTACTTTGTGATGAACCCTGTTTTAGGTACTAGAGGTAGAGCTATAAACAAGACAGACAGTGCCCCTGATTTTGTGGAGTTTATATTCTAGACTAGTGGGGAGGCATAGGATAAACAAACCAAATAAAATATGTCAAGTAATTGTAAATGCAATGAAGAAATAAAAGTGAGATGATGGTGAGTGACTCTTTCAGGGTGGGAAAGGCTGGAGGAGGTCAGCTCTTTAGTCAGGATGTTCCCAGAAGGCATCTCTATGGAGGTGACATTTGAATCAGCCCTGGGATGATGAGAAGGAAACAGCCATGTGGAAAAATGAGGAGGAGACAGCAAGTGCAAAAACCCTGAGGTAGTAAGTGAACTGATGAGACTCAGGGAGGCAGACTTGACTGCAGAGGTATTGCTGCCGTGGTTAGGTGTAGGTGTGGGCAAGGTGACTTCTGAGGCCTTCTAAATGTCTCCTCCTTAATATCACTTGCCACTTTAACATCATGCACATTCAAACTGCATTTTAATATCTATCTATGCTCTGATAGTCGATAAAAATCAAGTAACTGTGCCAACTGCTTCTTCATAGGGCACTATAATTAGTTGTCACTGAGACAGAATATTTTCCTAATTTCTTCTTTCCTGCATTGATTTTTTTATTTAAAAAAATCATCTTTTTCCCAAACCATTTTCTAGGATATGAAAAAATTGACTTCTTGAAAGAAAAAAATACATTGTCTATTATATATTTTTGGATACTGAAGATAAATTCTTTAGAATTTTGTGCTTAAATTTTTTTATAGTTGTATTTTTATTTATTTTTTGAGGGAGAGGATAGTGTTTCAAGGCATTTTAATTTACAAACTGCATAATTACTATTTAGTTTTATAACATGTAAATGAAGTGAAGGCATATATACCCCATTTTTAGGCAAAAACCTGAGTCATCAAAGGTAAATGATGTATTTACATAAAAAATTAAGCAAAACATAAAAAACTCCTGTGCTATGCATTAATGCTATAGACCATAACTGAATCACATATGGTTTTAATTTACATTGCCTCAGTACATAAGGAAAAGAAATTAATTCCTCCCATTTGCTTCAGGTGTGTGTGTGTGACCTAATATACTATATATCAGTTAATATGCTTATATGTTAGTTAAAATATAGTATATATTTTATCTTAAGGTCATTTTCCAAGATACTGTATGTACATGAAAATAGGCTAATATTTATTGCACTTAAAAAATGTTCAACTTTTGGAATACTGCTCAGCCATAAAAAAGAATGAAATTCTGCCATTTGCAACAACATTGATGGACTTGGAAGGTATAATCCTAATTGAAATAAGTCAGACAGAGGAAGACAAATACTGTATGATATCACTTAGATGTAGAATCAAAAAAGTAAACTAGTGAATATAACAAGAACGAAACAGACTCACAGATATAGAAAACAAACTTGTGGTTATCAGTGTGGAGAGGGAAGGGACGAGAGGTAAGATAGGGGTAGGGGATTAGGAGACAGAAACTACTATGTGTAAAATAAATAGGCTGCAAGGGTATATTGTACAACACAGGGAATATAGCTAATATTTTATAACTATAAATGGAATATAACCTTTAAAAATTGTGAATCACTATGTTGTACACCTGAAATTTACATAATATTGTACATGAACTACACCTCAATTAAATACCAATTTTGTTTAGCTTTATGGTTAACTGAACGTTTTCAAATATGTTATCTCATATAATCCTTAACACCAAGTCTGTAAAGAATATTGAGGCAGACATTGTTAGTTACCTATTCATTCCAATCTCCCTTCTTTACTAACATAACCCCAGTTGTGACTGGACTGGAAATGTGTCCAGCTTAAAAAACCCCTACATTTCCTAACCTCCTTTGCTACCAGTGGTATGTGACACAGTTGTAGTCAATGAACTATAAACGGAAGTCTTACTTGGATCTCAAGAGCTTTTTCTCTTCCAATGAAGCTTCTGTCCTCTTCTGTCCCCCTTCCTCCTCTCATAACAGACATAACTGTTAGAGCTAGAGCTATCACAGATTTCTTAGGACCAGAGGGAAAGGCCAAGAGAACTCCAGTAACAATGACCCTGGCTTCCTTTAAATCACCAAACCAACTCCAACAACTCCATACTCCTGGACTTCTTATGTGAAAACAACGCTCACAGTTGTTCACCTGCAGGCAATCCATTACTAATAAAAATATATTACTAGTTAGAGTTTCAGTCATTTGATTAAGAGCACATAACACATAAATGGCAGTCCTTAGGATGTGAACATGTCTTTATACTCTGTATCTTATATTCTTTTTCACAATACTACATTGCTTTGTTTGTATCACACAGTTGCTTTAGTGTTTTGATTTTATGTTCCTGTTATTGTTCTTCTCAGAAATCCTGTCTAATTAGGTTGCAGTATTTTCCAGAGTAGCTACTCATGTTCCTCTTCACCTGATAGAATAATGTAATGTGATAGGTCAGGGGGTCAGTGTGCCAAACATATGCCAGAGGTAGCAGATAAATCCAGTTTTGTTGTAGTCACCACTCTGCTCTGGACAGCCTTCACCAGCCACCTCTCAGAAGAACCATAGCTGGTCCTTCTACCTTCAGATCCCAAATTTCCGATTTAAATTGTAGAAATTAGAAGTTGTATTCATTCATTAAAAACAAAGTTATTGAATACCAGGCACCAGGCGAGGTGGTGGTACTAGAATTATTAATGTAGTCTTACTATAGAATATGCAGCTAGCGTCCTTCCTCTGTTTGTCAGGCTAGACATCAACATATCACAACATTTTGGCATTTTTTTTTGCCCTAGAGCAAGGGTTCAACACATTCTTGGAGCTTGATTAAAATTAAAACCTGAATATTTTCTAGAGAACTGGCTCTATTGTTGTAATATAATTTGACACTTCAGTGGCTTTCAAATCTATGTCTTTAGAGCCACAATTATGCTGGTGATTTGGGCAAAAGCAATTACCCATGCAAGTAGCTGCAGCTGTGTACAAATAGCCTAAAATTATACACTGCCCCCATCACAGCTCTATGCCTCACTTCTATGGGAGAGTGACCCTGAATTTCAGAATAGCATAACACAGATCTTTAAACAGGAGATGAATTACTATGCAGAGGAAGACATTGTCAGAATGTTCATATCTATCCTTCAGATCTGGATTAGACAATTTTGGGTTCCATGTTTACAGAGAACTTGAGACCTCTTTGAGCTACAGGCAATGAACAAAAAAGTAAAATCTCTAAACAGTGAATGTTTTGTCACATTTTAGTGCTATCTTTTGGGTCAAGAGTGAATTCCTGAGTTTAAGGGGCGTCAGGGTGCCTCATCTTCTTGGAGGTCTTCTTCCTCCTCAGCTGCTTTATCCTGTGTAAGGAATTGACATAAGTTCACATTTTTCTCAGTAGTTTTCAGCAAATCATATCCACTTTAAGGTTTTTTTTTCTCTGCATTGTTCACTGTGCATACAAATAAGTAATCTGAGAATGTGAATGTAATTAAAAAAATTCTCTCTAATGAGCATGGCAGGAAAAACCTTCCAGCCATCATCTTTTTTTCCCCCTCTAGATATAGTTGATTGCAGTGTAAGGTGTTTGTACATTTTCTAAAGCAACATCACTATGCTGTATATTTTACGGATTGGCTTGCTGTTACAGAGGAATGTATTAACTCAGAAATGTCTGCTTTATTGAAAATATTCTGCACTACAGTCTTGCATTGTGTTTCCTATTTGTCCCTAGAATCATAAACATCTAAAGGTTAACATCATTTTTTTTCTGTAGTTCACTGGGTAACTGTATCTGATAACTGAATTAAATGTAAATGAAGAATTTATTTCTCAAGTCTTGTTAGTGTTCCTAACCCCATAAATATACTTTTCTAAATAATAGAGTCTGTTCTAATGTGTGACATAGAAGTCCTGTTGGGCTCAAGGGTGTGTATAAATAGAGATTTCTATTCTATGTACTAGATACAGAAATTTGGAGGAGAAAGAAATTAGCTTCCTAACACTTTTTCTGGCTAGAAAAGTGGAAGAATTACAGTGGAAATCAGAGTAAGCTGGCTAAAGGATTTTCTTCTCAATGATAACATATAATTGGGTTATGAAATTGCTACTAAAATCTTATCATGAAGTATCAGGTCTTTTCTATATGACACTAAATAACTATAGACACATCAGATACTGCAAATAGGCCATATATATTGTCATTCTGGACAATCTTGTGCATTTAAAATAAAGAAAACCTTCCTTTATATAGAGAAGACATCTTAGACTTTTCTGAAAGTAGCAAGATCTAGGAACACCATCTTTCTCTGTGGAAACTTTCAATTAAGGACTAATCTGCAAGAGAATTGCACTGATGGGTGGTGGACAGTCACCATGGACTGCTTTCCGTAGTGGCTCATGGGTTGTCATTCTTCTTCAGAGAGGTACCCTGGGAGGAAGGTGAAACCAACAAGATAGGTGCTGATTGGCTGGGTGACCTTGAACTTTGGTTTGCTAAAGTTGTTGAATTTATAAAGGGTAAAAAGAATGCCTTTCCTGACTAAAGGAAAGAAACCAGTCTGCATCTCAAGGGACCTCTTAGAGCCCCTCTGTTTCTAGGGGTCAGATTTTCAGGTACATTTGAAACTAAATTCGAAACTGCAAAATCGCTCCTCCCTTCCCCCTTTGGTGGTAGTGGTGATGATATGAATGTGGGCAAAACTGGGAAATAAAGTAAATAAGCTACATGGTGGTTATAAGATCCCAAATGGATAAAAAGTTGAATTTTAGGCGAAAGTACACATGTATCTATTGTAATTTTTTTTTTTTTTTTTAATGACAAGGCCTTAGGCAGTTGGATGTGCCTATTTTAGTCTAGGAATGGGTTACCCATTCCCATCCACTCATAAATACATATAAGGGATGAAACATTTAGGCAGGTTCCATATTCTTAAGACTACCTCTGACTTGCTACTGTTTTGTTGATTTTATTTTGAGGACAAGTGTGTGGTGCGGCAGTTAATACTTTTGAATAGATGAGTGATGTGATCAGAAAGGGCCTGTTAGGAAAATTAATCTGATTGTAGGATGGATTGGAAGAGAGGTTCAGTCTGTGAGATGATTCAAGAGGCTAAGAGAAAAGAATATAACTTACCTACCCCTGAAGGCAAATTTAAATCAATGTCTTCTCTTACCAGGTCATGCTAATTCATTTATTTGCCTGTGATACCATATCTGTTTTTGAAAACAGATATGAGATAGTTACAAATTAAGGTAGATGTATACACAAAGATCATGAAGATAGAAGAACAACAGCCATTTAACCAAGATCTCTTTCAGGGAAAGCATCGTGTTTTAATAATCTTTGTGCCCTTGGTGCCTACCACAGTACTTGGCACCTAAGTACTAAATTAATGTTGGCTGAATTAATGAAGAGCCGGGTGATAATTGATAATTGGGTCAGAAAACACAGCATCTTGAATATAGGTCCTCCCTTCTGACCCCGTGCCCAGATTTAACTTTCAGTTTTTTGGCAGCTAAAGGCAAATCTAAATGACAAATTCTTTGGTATCTTAAAAAAAGGAACATAGAAGATTTTTCTAGCCGTAACTCTAAGGGGAGTTCATGACATGTATCTTTATGTAAGGGACATGGACAAAGTCTTCAGCAGCACCTTCACAAACAAGGAAGAAATGTCGTATTGAGATTCCTTATATTGACCCCTGATAAAGGCCAAGGCATAATATTATAGTTCTGTAAAGGCATTTCTGTGGCCAAGTAAGAGCTGAAGGAAGTTATTTGGTATAGCTGAATACTGAAGAGTGAATTGCAAAAAGAAAGATTCACACGTGTGTCTCACATGTGAGGGGTTGGACATTTTCTGCAGATTGCACATCCATGGCCAGTGGTACCCAGTAATGCCATTCAAGTAAGAGATGCTTGTCCCTTTCATCTGAAGGGGGAGAGACCCAGTGGAGGAGGGAATGTCCTAGAGGGAGATCGCCGATGTTCACTCTAAGGTAAAGGAGGAAGATAAGTTAAATAATATATTTTTCTCTACTTCCTTCACATCCATTCTACCACAGACTGAGCAATAATGAGTGGGGAAAGCTTTCAATCTGATATGAGATTGGAAATCAGATTGAACAAACTGTTGAAAACAAAAGGTGGTTAAGAAGTTATGGAGCCTGCCCAGGACACTGTTAAATGCTCTGCTACACTGGAGAAGAGGGGAGCCACTTAGGAGGCTTTGGAGAGAAAGAAAAAAAACTTTTTATGTTTATACCCCACCGAGGAGAGGCTTTTAAATAAACTGGTTCATGTAGGTGATGATTTACTAACACTTCCAGGTTGGACATCAAGGCCAAATGCATCTGGCTGAGTCATAACCACCAGATCAATTTCTTAACAGATGAGAATATAGGCCTCCTTGACCAGTCCATCTTGAGAGGTCAGTGGCTTAATGAAAAAACTGCCAGCTGTGGGGCGATGTGATGACATTCTATGGCCTTGGATGTAGGTGGTGTTCTACTAAAGAGTCTGGGATATTGCTTTAAATGATGCCAAATATTAGGAGTATCTCCTTTTGGGTTAATTTTAACATATATTTGAAATTAAGAAAAAGAAGCAAATCTAGTTACCTACAGATGTAAATCAGCAAAAGATTATTCTTCTGATTCTTTGTTCTGTATCTAAAAAAGGATCACACAGCATTTATATATTACCACATTGGATCAGCTCTCTTTGTGGGTTCTTTTTCTTAGTTTTTTCTACAAATGTCCAACCATATTTGGACCTTCCCTTTTTATTGATGGAGGTGAGGGATAGAGTAATTCCTTTGTAGGGTTTTGGCAATTTTACCTTTTTGTTGAGCTCTTCTGGACAGAAGTGATTGGCAGGAATGATATCCAATCATAATTGCATGCCTCAATAGAGGTGCTTCCAGAGGCAGGCCACTTTCTGCTTTTTAGTAGCAATATTAAATAGGAAGCTGGTATAATTTTTTTTTAATTTTAAGAGTTTATTTTTTTAATTAATTTTTATTGGAGTATAGTTGCCTTACAATGTTGTGTTAGTTTCTGCTGTACAGTGAAGTAAATCAGCTCTGTGTACATATATCCCCTCCTTTTTGGATTTCCTTCTCATTTAGGTCACCACAGAGCACTGAGTAGAGTTCCTTATGCTGTACAGTCGGTTCTCATTAGTTGTCTATTTTATACATATTATCAATAGTGTATATGTGTCAATCCTAGTCTCCCAATTCATACCGCCCATACGTTTGTTCTCTATGTCTGTGTCTCTATTTCTGCTTTGCAAATAAGATCATTTATACCATTTTTCTAGATTCCACATATAAACATTAATATACGATGTTTGTTTTTCTCTTTCTGACTTACTTCACTCTGTATGATGGTCTTTAGGTCCATCCACGTCTCTGCAAATGACCCAGTTTCATTCCTTTTTATGGCTGAGTAATATTCCATCGTATATATGTCCCACATCTTTTTATCCATTCCTCTGTTGATGGACATTTGGGTTGCTTCCATGTCCTGGCTATTATAAATAGTGCTGCAATGAACATTGGGGTGCATGTGTCTTTGTCAATTATGGTTTTCTCTGGGTATATGCCCATAGTATAATTTTGGACAAAGATATTTCTTACAGGATCTTGGCTAACATTTCATTCTTTCTGTATTGAACTGTATCTTCTAGAGAAGGACATACACATCTTACTTAAGAACAATAGATAGCAGTCATCATTTGCTAGTACCATTTGTTTTCCACAGGAAAGAAAAAAACTATCAATTATATGGTAAACATAAGGGAGCTTTAGAACTTTTTTTTTTTTTTGACCATGCCACACAGCATGTGGAATCTTAGTTCCCCGACCAGGAATTGAACCCCGTGCCCCCTGCAGTGGAAGTGTGGAGTCCTAATCACTGGACTGCCAGGGAATTCTCAAGAATTTTAAAGGACAATTTGACTAATGGTCTCCAAGAAATGGGTACCATCAAGAGGAGACTAGGTGATTAAGACTGTGGGGCAGGCAGAGAAAATTGCTATGAGATTGCCATTAGATGAGTTTGGGTGGTTGTTCACAACTGCTCAGGGTGAGTACTGCACTGATCCAGGCAGCTCCTTTCACATGGATCATGTGAATGACATGTGCTGGAGTAGTGCAGTGTGGTGACTCTAAGAATGTTCTCCTGGGTAGGTTGTACAGATGGAAAAACAAGTTTCTAGTCAGGTAGCCTTTGGGCTGGTCAGATTCTTTGAGAAGTTCAGCTGGTGAAAACATTCCTGTAGATGATTAGTTCTAAGGTCTAAGCTCTGCATACTGATCACTTGGCTTTATAGAAAGTCAGGCATGCCTTAACAGTACCTGGTTCTTTGCTAAGTAAGTCCACAAATGCAATTAGAGGCTCTCTTCAGATGACAGTCATGTATGGGAGATTCTTCTGCCAAAGGGGCTTAGTATTTTCAGGGAGGTAAAGAGGGCTGTTAGTCTTGGAAGGCTACGGGGTTATGTCACAGGTGGATGGGAGGTAACCTAGCATGGTGTAGTCATCTCCTTATTGAAAAAAACTCGTTAGGCACAATTTTAAACTTAGCCATTTCTTAAGTTTCTTTAAAGCAAAGGAGTCTGGAAAGGCAGATACAGAGGGACTGTATAGCATAGTGGTCTCTGGCTCTGGAATGCCTGGGTTTAAATCTCTGCTAAACCCTTATTCACAGTGTAACTTTGAGCGTGTTCCTTGACCTCTGTGTGCTTCACTCTTCTGCACTGGAAAATGAGGACACTAGTAGTACTTAAACAGTAGAGTTGTCATCAGGATTAAAGATGTTAATTCACATGGAGTGGTTAAAACGTTGCCTTGAAAATAGTTACAATTCAATAACTATTAACCATATAAAAATCATCTCAGATATTCTGCCTTAACAAGAGGTGGATCTATTTAATTTGATTTTTTTTGAGAATCCACCTAAATTTAAAGGGGATTCTACTAATTGCAGACTGTTAATCCTTCTAGAAAATGTCATAGGGAACTTTGCTGGAAGCATTGCTGAGAAATTTCATTGAAAGGTCTGACTTGCGTAGAACTTTTCTCCTATTTTCTTCTCAGCTTCTCTGATCAATATTGGGTGGTCATGCTTGGGAGACACTATGAATTTTTGCTATTGTATGTCTTTAGTCTCCAAATTATTCTGGAAACATAAGAATGCCTTGATCTTAAACATGATGCAGGATAGTGAAAAGAATTGAGGTATTTGGAGACTGAGAGACAAAGTTGGAATTCCTGGCCTGCTACTTACCAATGTGTAACTCCGGATGACAATGATTGAGCCACCATTTGCCACAGAATGTTCTAGTCCATTTTCATGCAGTGCTTCTAATTCTTATCACCTTTAGACCTTGTGAATTTCATTTATTCAAGAAATGCTAATTGAGGGCCTAGTGTGAGCCAGGCAGAGGCTGGGGCTGTGGGTACTCTACAGGCTCTAGTAGTTATCATTTTTCCCGTTTTATACTTGCCAGAACAGGCTTGGATAGGTTAAATAGCTTTCCTAAGATCACAAGCTCATAAAGTGACAAGTTACTTAACCTTTATGAGCCCCTGTTTCTTTTATAAAAAGGGGGAAATAATACCTACCAGTAGCTAGCACACACAGATGAAAATGCCTCCTTCGCTGAGTGATGAGGATAACATGTAAAGTCTGGCATTTGTAGGCACTCAATAAGTGGCTGATAATAACAACAGAAATGATGATAATTTAGTGTGAAGTCCAGTTTCAAGGCCCGCGTACTTCCATAGGAACATTTAGTTTATGATTCTCCTAAATTACTGGGACCAGTGATGAGTGTGGCTCTGTCAGTCTTTCTTAATTGACTGAGTTTAATGTTTATTGAGGCTTGCCTAGGAGTCCCCCTTAGGGCTATAGGAAAAGCCTGTGCAGAACTAACTATAGAAAATAAGCACTCGGTTTCCCCTGTTTGGGGTACGGCTCTCCTCTCAATTTCTTTGCTTACATCATCTCATTATTTACAGTTTAAAAAATGTAAAAAGCAGGTAACATTATAAAACCAAATCAAAAGATTATTCACTAAAAAAGGTAAAACTGTTAAGCTGCAACATACGGTAAAATTTAAGCCTCGAAATAACAAAGGGCCAAGCAGAGTTCCTTGTTTGAATGCTGTGAGTACCAGGTCTGAGGTTTATCCTCAAAGCAGGGAGCAGATGTAGAAGACTTCAGGTAAAGCTTCTGAAGGTTGAGGCTTAGATGAGAGCCCATCCAACAGCAGCAGGAGCTGGAACTTTCCAGGCTGGTGCCAAAACCCTTGAACCACTTCAGAGAAAAGCATACCCATTAGCCAAGGGTGAGCCCTCACACCTGTAATATTCTTCCTGTCAGGCTACAGGGAACACGCAGGCCCCACAACCCCATCATCATTCTGAATTTTCCATCTCCAATAATGCTTCAGGGCTTTAAACCTACCTTCTGTGTATGGAATGAAGAACTTTGTTTATTGTGAAAGGAATTCCAGGCATCTGTGATCATGTTGGTGACCTTGAAGAATTTATGTAGCCTCTCCGTTTCCAAAACTGTAAATCAGGGATGATAAAACCTACCTCAGAGCAGAGGGTGGTTGTGAGGATTTGAAGGGGCAGCATGTGTAAAGCACCCAGCACAGTGTTGGGCCAGGAAAGCTGATCCTGATAAAATGTGAACAGAGGGTCCTTCCCTGGTATCCACTTCACCAGGGGCTCATCTGTCCTCTCTGTAGTCTAGGCTGTTTTCACTCAGCTCACGGGCTGACTTTTTGATCTGATGTGAGCAATGCCTATAGTCTTTGATCGTTCTCTCAAATTTCCCTGCTCCTATAGGAAATAACCCACTTCTGACAGTACGAGTGCACAATCAGCACCTGGGAAGTTGGTGAGAGTATGAACTGGGTACCACCCTGGGCTGGCTGAAACCTTGTGGTTAGGGTGTCTGCCTGAGAAACAAAGTAAACATTTGTGGTAGTTTGGATTGAGTTGAAGCACATGCTGGGGCAGAGCTTGGGGTGCAAGATATTTACTGGGGATCAACACCTGTGAAGGTTTCAGAAAGCAGAATTGGGTGGAGGGAGAAGTCGAACTGTGATGTAGGTCCGACAAAGCCTTGCTCCCCCTGGGAGTGAGCTCTGGAGCAAATATCGTGCCTCAGAATTGTCCTGCATTGGCCCAACTGTTTATCCTACCACCTTGCTTGGACACCAGATTTGGGTGGTACCAGAGGGCTCGTGCTCTGGCGAGACAGTTTTCTGCAGCTGATGGGAAGCTGGAGGAGCTGATAGCTGAAGCTGTTCTCTCTTCTTGGGCAGGAGGAAGTCCTTCTTTGAATGTCTACCAAACATTCTTGAATGAAGAATGCGGTCATTCTTGTTGCAGGCACTCCCTCACAAAACTGCTTCTAATCTGCAGACATTGGTTTGGGGAGGCTGGGATAAATTTCATCCCACAGCAAATAATGGGAAACTGCTAAAATATTTACAGTAAAATCTGCTGAGTTCCCAGGACAGATCTCTTCATAGAACACACTCACCCAAGAGCCCATATGCTCTGGGGAAATGAAATACACACTGCCACTCTGGTATTGTCTTTTTAAAGACTTTATATTAAAAAATACAAATAAACCATAATAAATGACAGTGTCTTTTCTCTGTCTTTCCTCCTGCTACTTAAAGGGAAACCAGAGGGCTTCCCTTCCCTGGTGGTGCAGTGGTTGAGAGTCCGCCTGCTGATGCAGGGGACACGGGTTTGTGCCCCGGTCCGGGAAGATCGCACGTGCCGCGGAGCGGCTGGGCCCATAAGCCATGGCCGCTGAGCCTGCGCGTCCGGAGCCTGTGCTCTGCAATGGGAGAGGCCGCGACAGTGAGAGGCCCGCGTACCGCAAAAAAAAAAAAAAAAAGGGAAACCAGAATGTCTTGAGTACTCACAATATAGTAAAAAGATGATTGATTGGGGGTTAGGAGACTTTATCTTAGTCCTGGCTCAGTCACTGTGTAAACTGTATTAGTCACTTCTCAAATCTAAACCTCAACTATCTTGTCTGTATAATGGGGAAATTGGGCTGGATCCTTTCCAGCTCTGATGTGTCATGACTTTAGAATAATGAGAAAGCTTCTCTCCAAAGTGTTGACTCCTTAGTCTTTTTATCACATGCTATGGTTTCAAGCAGTGCTTGTTAAGATGTATGTCATTGGTCACACAGCCTGCTCACCAGAGAAAATGTTTCTCTGATGTAGACTCTGGCTAACATATCCTTCCTATCCCCAATTATGAATTCCTTGATTTGCTGTTTAATTTTATATTAAATCAATGAGTAAACTATAAAATAGTAGGGGTAAACTTCATATTCTCTCATAAAAATTTTTATTTTGCTTTTCCAGTAAAAGCAACTTGTAGTGCTGATTCTCTAGGGTAGAATGTTTCAGTTTATCCTACTTCTTTGTAAATTACAATCCCTAAATAGGGGAAATGAATCCTACAAAACACTTAAATTTTATGACACTCAGTAATTCATTTTACAGGGTTGGATGCATTGGTCATGACAGTACCAAGTAATTATAATAATGACTATCTTGCTGGCTATTGCTTTCTTCAGGAGTGTTAAAACACATTGGCTTACTTATTTGTATTTATTCTATATTTTCCCCAAACTCACCTTTTAACAAGTGATTGACAAGACCTCTGCCTAGGTTGGTGTTAAAGGTATTAAAGCTTTGGAAAAAGTCCCCCCTTCCATGTTCCCACAATTTAAACACATCTAACAATTTCATAAAATCTTAGGGTTTCTTTTATTTGTCTAGTTACTCCATGGGCAAGGACAGAAATTACTTTTTTCACCCTATTGCTGGTCTTTGGGGGGCATGAAATCTATTAATTCTGTGGTACTCATTATTGAATTAAGGATTTGGTTGGCAAGCCTGTTTAAAATGGAAAGCTCACACCTCTTCTGAAAAAAAGGTTGTTTTAAATTAAAATGAACGTTTCTATTTCCACTGCTTTAGATGTCTTAAGTGGTGCACTGAACTGAAAAGAGACGTGAAGCAGACATTTGGTTGTACCAGGGGAAGCCAAACCTTGCTGAGCACCGCGTACACACTCAAAGGCTGCATTTAACTGGTGTGCAGTGGAGTGTAGCAAGGCAACCCTCTGTTACAGCAGCCATCATCCATGTGGGTTCTAGAAGACTGCACAATTCAGTGCCTTCTGTTGGTCTGTCAACTGGGACTTGAAGTACCAGTGACCATTTATTTATTCATTCCTTCATCAAATGTTGATTGTGCATCTACTATGTGCCTGGCATTGTTCTGGCAATTGGAGCTATAGTGGTAAACAGGCAAGAATTCCTATTCTTGTGAAACTTTACATTCTACAGGGAGCAGAAAACAGAACATAAGCGAACAAGCAATATTAATGGTAAGTCAAATGATAATAAGTGATATAGGGAAAAATAAAGACAGGTAGAGGGATAAGGAATGTTGAGGTCGAAGTTTGTATGCAATTTCAAATAGTGTGGTCAGGAAAGACCTTACAGAGGAGGTGGCTTTTGAGACGAGGTCTTAAAAGATGTGTGGGAGTTTGTGATAGGGAATCTGGGGGAAGAACATTCCTGGCAGAGAGAATAAGTAGGTACTGAAGTCAAGAGGTACATCAAGGAGGCCATTCTACCTAGATTGGAGTGATCTGTAGGAAGAGATTTCAAAGATCCAAGGTGAGATCAGAGAGGCAAGGGTGGGGCCTGATGGAGTTGGACTTTGTAGGCTTTTGTAAGGCCTATGGTTTTTATTCAGAGTATGTTGGGGAGACACTGCAGGCTTTGAGCAGAGGAGTGATGCTATAATCTAATTTATGCTTTAAAAGGACCACTTTGGCTGCTGTGTTGAAGACAGAATGTATGGGGGCAAGAATAGGAGCTGGGAGACTAGTGAGAGGAGGCTATTATAATAACCCAGGACTTCCCTGGTGGCACAGTGGTTAGGAATCCGCCTGCCAATGCAGGTGACATGGGTTCGAGCCCTGGTCTGGGAAGATCCCACATGCCACGGAGCAACTAAGCCCATGCGCCACAACTACTGAGCCTGCGCTCTAGAGCCCACGAGCCACAATTGCTGAGCCGGTGTGCCACAACTACTGAAGCCCGTGCACCTAGAGCCCGTGCTCTGCAACGAGAGAAGCCACCGCAATGAGAAGCCCACGCACTGCAATGAAGAGTAGCCCCCACTCGCGGCAACTAGAGAAAAGCCTGTGCACAGCAACCAAGACCCAATACAGCCAAAAATAAATAAATAACTAAATAAATTTATTTTAAAAATCCCCAAACATACAATAACCCATATGGAGTTGCTGATGCCTTATACCAGGGTGTTTGCAGTAGAGGTGGTGAGAAAGGGTTGGGAGACTTTTGACTAGATTAGGTGTGTGCTCCAAGAAAGAGGCCCTGGACTCTGTCTGCATTCCAAGCACTGTAGATGACCATGCCATAAACTTAGCTGTGGGATAATAGAACATAATAGAGAGCATGTGGGCTTTGGAATTAGAGAAATCTGAGTTAGAATCCAATTTCCATCACATATCAGGAGTGTGACCTTGGGCAGGTTACTAACCTTATGGAACCACTGTCTTTGAATGGGAATGCTGTGGTCTGAATGTTTGTGTTCTCCCAAAATCCATATGTTGAAGTTTACCCTCCAAGATGATGGTGTTAGGAGGTGGAGGTGATTAGGTCATGAGGGTAGAGCCCTCATAGGTGGGATTAGTGCTCTTATAAAAGAGGTTCCAGAAAGATCCCTCACCCTTCCACCACAAGGAGAAGTGCCGGCTGGGAACCAGGAAGAGAGTCCTCACCAGAACACATCCACAGTTAATGTCTTGACGTGACACGTGAAAACTTGACATGTCTCCACTTGAGAGTCTTACAGTTTGGTGCCTTGATCTTGGACTTCCAGCCTCCACAACTGTGAGAAATAAATTTGTTGTGTATAAACTACCCAATCTGTGGTATATTGTTATAGCAGCTTGAACTGACCAAGATAGGAAATAACCAACTCCCAGGGTTCTTATGAAGATTTAATATCATGGTAGGGTGACAACAACTTGTAGATGGGTTAGCCTACCAAAGTGCTTCATAAGTATTAGTTTTCTTCCATTCTTCATTAGCTTAGGTATTGTCACTTATAATGTAAACTCAATAGATCATGGTTTATTTGCCCATAAACTATTGATATGTTACTTTGACTCTGGGCAGAATCTGTGCAGGGCGTTTCCCAGTACACTTGTCCTTGAGGTGGCAGGGGTGAGAAAAAGAGGTTTTCTGGCCAAATAGCTGGAACTGTATTGAGGACAAATTCCTAATACAATGCTTTTTTCTTTAAGTTTCAGTCTCATGTTAAAGGTGAGGGTCCTCTCCAAAGCAGAGGCTTCTCTTGGGGAATGGGGAATGGTTTCCAAGGATAGACTTAAGGGGCTCAGGGAATCTCCTCAAATTTTATGAAAATTTTGTGCATATGCATATTTTTTTCTGGGAATAAGAAATTGAAGATTATAAGAAAAAGAGGCCCATGAACCCCAAAATGTTACCAACCACTGTTCTATAAAGTTTTACTTAGCCAATGGCTGTGTTCTAAATACCGCCTCCCCATCCCCCATTCCCCCATGTAAGAGAAATTGTTGCCTACTCTTGCTGATTCTCTTAACAAATATTTCACCACAAAACACTTTGTGGTTAGGAGATGTTATCCTGGCTTCTTACATTTCTCAGTCTGTCAATATCTTTTGTCTTTGACTCCCTGACCACTGCTAATTATAAACTTCTCTGCATATATACTGTATATGAAAAAAGCTTAGGAGATCTTTATACTTTATACTTACTGTTGTGAATTACAAGGATAGCTTATTTTTTCTGTGCAGTGTTCTCCCAGAACATGGGTGGGGGGAATCATATTCTGAAAGGTTTGTCCTTTGCTATTTGTAATTGTTGAATATTGGAATGATACACTTTCCTAGAAGGGTAAAACAGATATCTTTGAAAATTATCAGAGTTGACAGAAGAATCACAGAAGAGATGAAAACTGCCACATTCTGATTCTGGATTTGTATCTATCGAACCCATCTGTATCCATACTTACATTACATGATTCATAATAATTGTGGATCACTCTATTAAATAAAATAACTTTTATGTTTCTTGGGTCTTCTAAATTGATGAAAGGCAATATACTTTTTCTCCTAATAGAAATCTCTATAATTTAAAAACAAAAACCTGTCCACTTGTAAACTAGGACTCATACCCCAGATACTGCTGTGTGTGCAAGCCAATGAATTTACAAAGTTGAAAAACTGCCTGCAAAATAAGTGTCTAGGCAGTGATAAGTCAAATATTGTCTCATCAGCATTCATCATGATGATGCCTCTGGCAGGAGAAAGAGCGTTCTTCTCCTGAGACACAGAAAGAACAGAGAAAAGTCAATCAGGGTGAAGGAGCCAAGCATTCCTTCTGTACATATATGATTTCTCCTGCGATTTACATTGTTTATCAGATAGTTCATATCGCAATAAGTTCTCATTCTTTAGCTACTGACCAGTCAAAAGATATGCTTTTCTAATAGCACTTTATATGATCTTTCACTTGATTGCATAATGCAAGCTTTGTTACTAACTTAATTGAGCTGATGATATCCATAAGTGGTATAATTCAGAGGTGGTAAATCAGCCTCTAAATTCGCTTTCTAAACGGAAAGCTTGTTTTCTTATTTAATTTGGTTGTTTTACCATGATATATAAAATCTATTTTCATTACATGTTTTTTCTTTCTAATGTTTATTTTCATTTTCAAACAACCCTTTGCTTTATATCTATGATGGATTTTCCAAATCTTTCTCACCTTGTAGTAGTAACACCCTGCTGGCTCCATAACCTTCTGATGAAGAGATTTTTACTTTTGTTGAGTAGCTGAGTTTCCAAATTGTAAATCTGATGGCAATCTTGTGATGCCTGTCACTGGATTGCTAAGCAATTTATTTAACTATCCAGTCCTTCACAACTGGCATTTTGCCTGATATGAAGTTAGAGGAGTCAGATTTTGCTAAGAATGTGGCTTTGCTTGGGTCATTTGGGGACTCCCCCCACACACAACTGGCTCTTTTTTGTAAGTCTCTTGATCACAACCTCATATAGAGTGACCAGTCTTACTGAGAGAGGGAAGGAAACTGGTTTTGTTAAGCACCTACGATGTGACTGAAGCTGTGGCCAAGATGTAGTCCTTATTTCCATAGGGCTTACAGGTTACCAGGGAAAAGAGATAATTAAGTAATTGTTATAGTACATGTGATTAGTATTGTGATTTGGCATTATTGCAGTGGGCAGTAGTGGGGGCTTTACTTAGTATTTTGGGCCAGAGAAAGCCTTCTGGAAACGAATGATGTTAGGATAAGACCCTATAGAACAGTAGAAATTAGACAAGTAATGGGAGATGAGATCAGGAAGTGAGGTAGTACTGCAACACTGGAATGGAAGATGACTTTTGGTAGGTGGTGTAACATGTGCAAAAGCTTGTTTGAGGAATTTAAATAAGTCCAGATAGCTACAGAATATAGAGTTTGAGTGGTATGAGGTGGGCTGGAGAATTAAGGACCATTCATTTCACAATTATGTATTGACAATTATGTGCTAGGTGCTGGTGATAGATGAACTAGATAGATATACTTCCTGCCCTCATCAAGTTTACCTTCTAGTGAAAGAGACACTAGATAAATTAGGAAACAAATCAAAACCAAGATTAATGTAGATTGTGATAAGTTCAATGGAAAAAATTAATGGAATGTGATAGAAATGTGGGTGTGGCTGCAGGGTTGTCAGGATGACTTGGTAGAGGAAGTGACCCTCCATTGAATCATGAAGAAGCAGGAAAAGTCAACCATAAGAAGGGGAAGAGAAAGAGCATTCCAAGAGGAGATAACCTTTGTAAAGGCCATGACTCAGGAAAGAGAGTAGACTGTTTTGCAAGGAGTTCAATGTGGCTAACCATAATAATCTAGGGGTAAAATATTATGAGATGAAAATGGACAGGTGAGCAGATAGAACTCTGTTCTCAGTTTTACAGGTAAGGAATCTGAGAGGCTATTTGCCCAGGGTTATCCTAGGTAGTAAATGGCAAAGCTATGAAGATAGTGCAAGCCTTTATACTCCATGTTTGTTTGTCCAAGCCTATGTTTGTTTGTTTATTCATTCAACTAATTAATATTTATTGGCAGCTGGGCACCATGCTATGCTTCAGCAACACAATATTATATCAGATATTCAAAATCCTTGCCTTCATGAGGCTATGTCTTGCTCTTTTCCCTGAGTCATGTTGCATCCTTGGAGGGCAAGGGGAATACTTCCATCTGCAGGTAATGGAAAAACAAAGATTAATATGGCTTATGAATTAAAGGGGAATTGTTTGCTTATGTAATTGAAATGAGGCTTCTAGGATGATTGAGTAAATCTCCATCTCTATTTTTTTTCTGTCCTTTTCTTAGTTCTTTTCTCTTCTGTGATTCAGTTTTGCCCAGTTCCAGATTTTGTATCCACATACCACACTGTACAAAAAGAAAAAAGATTCCAGAATTTCCACCATAAGTCCTGAGCTTTGTTCTAATTGGGTTGACCTTGATAGAACCAGGATAACATTCATGCAGACTGGCTTAGGCCTGGGCTCCATATTTATTCCTGAAATAATAGTTGTAGTGAGACTATTCCCAAAGATTCTTAATGGGAAGTGATACTAACTGTTGGGTGTGTGTGCACAAAAACTTATAAGGAGTGCTGTGTTGTCACAATGAAGGGAGGGGGTGCAAAACTGACATTTAGTGGTTGAAGACCAGGGATGCTAAAGGTCCTTCAGTGCATAGGACAGGCCTGCACCACAAAGAATTGTCCCATATTCTGCATACATTTTGGATGTGCTTCTGGAAAATATATAGGTGAAAAATTTTATATAATCATCTGAACGTAGAGCTTAGCTGTGCCACATTTAAACACCAAGCAGAGTTTGGGGGACAATATTTTAATATATACTGAATTTCCCAGAAACATAGCTATTGGGTATGTTGTGAGAATATTGTAATTTGTTCAGAATTTTTCCAAGATTTGTTCATCCATTTGAAAAAAATCACATCATGGTTGTTATGATGCTCTGGTTTTTGAGGTGTCTGTGCAATACACCTTATCACTTGCGTATGTAGGTGTCTCATTTCATGATGGTTCCATGTAAAGGTATAGGCATTTAATTACGTTATCATGTCTAAATATTTACATATTGAAATATATTTGTTTTATGAATTCCTTTTATTTCTACTTTGCCTTTTATTTTGAGCATCATACTGCTTTTTGAAATTATATTTATTTATGAATTAATTTTTTAGTATAGAAAGAGATATTACAAAATTATTATTACATAAAGAGGCCAATGGATATGATAGGGTTGAAGTCACTGGTTTAGACCTATCAGAGCCCACCCTGGAGTTGGGGTTGGGGTGAATACATGCACAACCTGGTTAATATGCACTAGGGAGAAGATGGGATGGATATTGGGGAGATACCCACAATGTCCACTGGATCCTCATTTTATTGTTAAAAATTGGCTTTTCTGCTCAGAGATAAACCCACGCACATATGGCCAACTTATCTTTGATAAAGGAGGCAGGAATGTACAGTGGAGAAAGGACAGCCTCTTCAATAAGTGGTGCTGGGAAAACTGGACAGGGACATGTAAAAGTTTGAGATTAGATCATTCCCTAACACCATACACAAAAATAAGCTCAAAATGGATTAAAGACTTAAATGTAAGGCCAGAAACTATCAAACTCTTAGAGGAAAACATAGGTAGAACACTCTATGACATAAATCACAGCAAGATCCTTTTGGACCCACCTCCTAGAGAAATGGAAATAAAAACAAAGATAAACAAATGGGACCTAATGAAACTTCAAAGCTTTTGCACAGCAAAGGAAACCATAAACAAGACCAAAAGACAACCCTCAGAATGGGAGAAAATATTTGCAAATGAAGCAACTGACAAAGGATTAATCTCCAAAATTTATAAACAGCTCATGCAGCTCAATAGCAAAAAAACAAACAACCCAATCCAAAAATGGGCAGAAGACTTAAATAGGCATTTCTCCAAAGAAGATATACAGACTGCCAACAAACACATGAAAGAATGCTCAACATCATTAATCATTAGAGAAATGCAAATCAAAACTACAATGAGATATCATCTCACACCAGTCAGAATGGCCATCATCAAGAAATCTAGAAACAATAAATGCTGGAGAGGGTGTGGAAAAAAGGGAACACTCTTGCACTGCTGGTGGGAATGTGAATTGGTACAGCCACTATGGAGAACAGTATGGAGGTTCCTTAAAAAACTAAAAATAGAACTACCATATGACCCAGCAATCCCACTACTAGGCATATACCCTGAGAAAACCATAATTCCAAAAGAGACATGTACCAAAATGTTCATTGCAGCTCTATTCACAATAGCCCGGAGCTGGAAACAACCTAAGTGTCCATCATCGGATGAATGGATAAAGAAGATGTGGCACATATATACAATGGAATATTACTCAGCCATAAAAAGAAACGAAACTGAGCTATTTGTAATGAGGTGGATAGACCTAGAGTCTGTCATACAGAGTGAAGTTAGTCAGAAAGAGAAAGACAAATACCGTATGCTAACACATATATACGGAATTTAAAAAAAAAAAAAAAAGTCATGAAGGACCTAGGGGTAAAACGGGAATAAAGACACAGACCTACTTGAGAATGGACTTGAGGATATGGGGAGGGGGAAGGGTAAGCTGTGACAAAGCGAGAGAGAGGCATGGACATATATACACTACCAAACGTAAGGTAGATAGATAGTGGGAAGCAGCCGCAGAGCACAGGGAGATCAGCTCGGTGCTTTGTGACCGCCTGGAGGGGTGGGATGGGGAGGGTGGGAGGGAGGGAGATGCATGAGGGAAGGGATGTGGGAACAGATGTATATGTATGACTGATTCACTTTGTTATAAAGCAGAAACTAATTAAAAAATTAAAAAAAAAAAAAAAAAGAAAGAAAAAAAAAAAAAAAAAAATTGGCTTTTCTGAAGACAGAAGTGATTAGAGTTTAATATTTTTTTGTGTGTGTTTTATTATTTAATCTCATAAGTGGAATACCATCACTTTTGCCATATTCCATTGATTACACAGGCCAATCTTGATACAGTGTGGGACTACACAGGGGTGTGAGTACCAGGTATGAATATCAAGAAGTGATAGGCTACAATACCCTCTGACACCTGAAGTGCCATTCTAAAGTCTAGTATAAAACTAAGGTTTCTTTTTTTAAATTGAAATATAGTTGATTTACAATGTTGTGTTAGTTTCAGGTGTACAGCAAAATGATTCAGTTATGCGTATGTACATATATATACATATATATTCTTTTTCAGATTCTTTTCCATTAGTTTATTATGGTATTGAATATAGTTCCTTGTGCTATACAGTAGGTCCTTGTTGTCTATTTTATATATAGTAGTGTGTATCTATTAATCCCAAACTCCTAGTTTATGCCCCTGCCCCTCCCCACCTTTCCCCTTTGGTAACCATAAGTTTGTTTTCTGTGTCTGTGGGTCTATTTCTGTTTTGTGTATAAGTGCATTTGTCTTTTATTTTTTTTTAGATTCCACATATAAGTGATATCATATGATATTTGTCTTTCTCTGGCTTACTTCATTTAGTATGATAATCTCTAGGTCCATCCATGTTGCTGCAAATGGCATTATTTAGTTTTAATCTTAAATGCACACTCAGGGAAAATCCAGATTAAGGTAACTTCTTGTTGTGAATACTATCCCAAAGTGTTTACTTTAAAAAGCAAGTTCACCTGGGATGAAATGTGACACAAATTTTATTTCATGTTGAAAATTTTGTCAGTGTAGATTTCATTCTTGCTTTTGACAATTCAGTTTTGTGTTGGCATCTCTCATTTGTTGCTTTAATACACCATTTTCCATTTTAATGCTGTGAACTAAATGCACGCTTCCAGCATCTAGAAGGGTTCTCAAACATTAAACCTGACCTGGCCATGAAGTTGTGAAAGAGGAATGACTGAAATACTAATTGCTAGTAAAAGAACCATCATAGAAACAATGGAAGGATAGAAATGGAAGGCAGCAAGCGCAAAAATGGAGAATAGTGGCTTGATTTGTTTAACGAGCGAAACAGTTGAGATAGTAGCTCAGATTAGAATTAAACAAACATATCTGGTTCCCTGAAAGCTGGGTTTAAAAAAGATAGAACATTTGAAAATGGCCATTTTAGATAGTGGGCATAGACTTTTTTCTGCTGCTACAAAATTCACACCTAAGTGGACCTCTCTTACCTGTTCCCTTGAATTAAATGAAAAACCAAAAAGGTGTTTCTATTGCTTTGGTCATAATGTATCTGGTACAGTGCACACACAGCCACTGGGCTGTTCCAGGAGCACAACTGAGAGCCATTTGAATTTTGCAGAGGGATCTGTGGAGAGTTGTTAGAGAACATGCCCAAAGCTCTGCACTTCAAGAACTTTCTAAGTCTCTATAAAATAATTAATTTATATACCAAACTTCCTCTAACTATGTAGGAGTTAACTACTTGCTGTTGGATAAGCTTGAGTGCATAGAGAAAGTGCAGATGTTACCTCTTTTTCTTTCTCCCTTGTGGGATGCCAACCAAAGACTCTTTACAATTTCAGGGGTGGTAGGTGACCTCTTAATTATAATTACTTAGCAGGGAATGGGCTCTGACATTTTGCGTTTGTGCCCTACATTTCTAGCTCATCTAGTGAACTGCAGTACTGTACTGCTTCACATGTGACATTCTTTCCACAAAAGCCAATGAGCTCTACAGCATTGTCCCTTTTCATTAGTAAGGTTTTTCTGTTTTAACATGTTATTTTATGTCAGCTGGCTTTTTTGATTTTGCATCAACATTGTAACGGTAGCTACCTTTTTGTTAAGCAATTTGCTGATGCTTATCCCTTGTCAGGTTTTCAGTTTGTTAACCACTTTTTTTTTCACTTTCTTGTTCAGAAAAAGATTTTTACAGTTTAATAAAATGTTCCCAAACAGACCATTTTCTCTCCCCTCTCTTTTCCCTTTCTTGACCCTTGCTTACAAATAGTATGTCCCTCTCAAAGAAAACATACTGTGTTTGGAAAATATGAACAATTAAAACATATCTAATATGAGTCAGTGGATTTCAAGCACCAGCTAGAGAAGACCGCTATGTGGAGCATGTCATACATCTATGTGTGGCAATGCTCTCAACCTCTGTGAATGGCTCTAGCGCAGTGCCTGCTGCTTAGTGAGTGCTCAGGAAGTGCCAAATGAAACAAACTGAGGAATACACCAAATATTTTATTTTCTAAGTTTAAATAATAAGGAACTCTCATTTTCATTCATTTTCCTACCACAGTATATCCTGGCAATTGAGTTGGCCAGTAAAGATGTCATGAACTGGTCTTTATTTGTAATATTAGTTTATTTATTCATTTATTCCTTACCCCTTGAATCATATTTTACTTTTGCCCCTTTAATTTTGAGCTAAAATGTAATGCTTTTCCTCCTTCATGTGCGTTTCAGCAATAGCAGGAGAAATTTTGTAGGCTTCCTGATAGCAGTTGAAAAGATAATGAGTTACCTTGTTTCCCAAGAGTAAAAGAACAAGCTAAGGGGGACCTTTATGTATGAGGCTACAACTATGGTTGTAAAGTCCCTCAAGCCCCCAGTTACTTGTGACAACGGAGGCAATTTACCTGAAGAACTACCTTGGCTTCTAATTTATTGTTAAAAATAGCTGAATGAACACTGAAAATTTTTGAACATACTCAAGGTATTAGAATACCTTGTCGTCTAATTTATTGTTAAAAATAGCTGCTAAAATGTAAGAAGGTTAAGTTCATGAATGGATACTTTGGATTTATGTTTCTCCTCTGTTGTAACAAGGAAATGGGATTTCTGGGTTTGTCTAATATGCTGGTTAATGGAGTGTTACCAAAGCATAACATACAGACTTCTTGTTTATCCAGGATGATTGGGAAATAGAATATTGTGGTATTTTTGATCTTCAAGAGTTGCCACAGGGCTTCCCTGGTGCCGCAGTGGTTGAGGGTCCACCTGCCGATGCAGGGGACACGGGTTCGTGCCCCGGTCCGGGAAGATCCCACATCCCGCGGGGCGGCTGGGCCCGTGAGCCATGGCCGCTGAGCCTGCGCATCCGGAGCCTGTGCTCTGCAGCGGGAGAGGCCGCAATGGTGAGAGGCCCACACACCACAAAAAAAAAAAAAAAAAAAAAAAAAGAGTTGCCACACATTATGCCTACTATAACGGTGGCTCTCAACTGAGGGCAATTTTGCCTCCTAGTGGACACATGGCAGTGCGTGGAGACATTTTTGATAGGGTGCTGGGAGGAAGAGGTGCTACTGCTGTTGAGTGGGTAAAGCCCAGGGATGCTGCTAAGCATCCTACAACGCACTGGACAGTCCCCACAACAAAACATTATCTGGTCCAAAATGTCTATAGAAACTCTGCTGTGCAGGCTAGCACTTCTTATCAAATTATAATTCAGCAATATTCAGTTAAACTACAAGATGACAGCGAATACTTTTGGTGGTTTAGATGATAATTTAGCATCTAACAGTGCTTCACTGTCTTTATCAACATCAATTTCCACTGTATTGGTGAAGTGTAGAAGTGTTGGTTTGTGAGGATTCCTGGTTGCTAGATGGATAAAGATGTTATGCTGTGTTACAATTATCTGAAGAGTGTCAATTAATTCTTGTGTCATAACAGTTATTTGAGTTAGAATTGCTGCTTCTTTCTTATAGGGCAGATTATTTACTTTTCACATTACAAGAAAATTGAGATATAACTTGATCTCTATTAATGTGTTTTAAATACACTTTAAAAATAATAAGTGACATGGTATTGGAATAATACTTCTGTCAACACAGCTGTTGTTACAATACCCTATGCTTTTATTTCAAGCCTACTAGGGAAACATAAGAAAGAAGGAAATTTTTCCTTCTATCATTTGGACAAGGTTTATTTGTGGGCACAATCCAACAAAATGGGAAAGAAAAATACCCACTTCTGGGTAGGAAAAAGAAAGGAATCTATTAGTCAATGAATTAACTATTTATGGAGGACTGTCTCGTTCACAGTCTGGGGCTAGCACAGCAAATCAGGTAGAACTTTTTATGATGTTGTTTACTGAACTATTTGGAAAATAAAAGTTTCAAGCATGAGACTAAAATTTTATGTGTCTATAGTATCTTCTTGTACACATGAATTCAGATGTGGTATATGGGATTTACAAGTACAGAGACTTAAATACTAGAAACCACCTATTGTGTGACCCTAGTCTTATCCTCTGAACCACTCTTTGAGTTATGAGATGAGTAAGTAGCTTATCATTAGTAAGTGGGTTTATGCAATCAATGATTCCTTTTTTACTAACCAACATTAAACACCTAATATGTGCTATGCTATTCTGCAAAGAAGAGACCTAAACATAAATCAGCAATAGTCCCTGCCCTTCTGTGCAGTTGCTGGAGGAGGTGCTGGGGCCAGGGAAGAAAGAGTGGGACAGGGGAGTATTGAGATTGCGGGGAGGAGCAGCGGGGAGTTATGTGAATTATGTGTTATAAGTGGTCGGAGGATAAACAAAGCATGAAAGGAACAAAATCTGTCACTTATACCTGTTTTGACCTCTTGCTTTTTGTTTTTAACCTGGATTTGTTTTTTAACTCTTTCTGTTAGATACTTTTTTTTTTTTAAAGGAAACTTTATTATTTATTTATTTTTTTGGTCGTGTTGGGTCTTCCTTGCTGCGCGGGCTTTCTCTAGTTGCTGCGAGTTGGGGCTACTCTTCATTGCAGTGCGTGGGCTTTTCATTGTGGTGTCTTCTCTTGTTGCAGAGCATGGGCTCTTGGCACGCGGGCTTCAGTAGTTATGGCACGTGGGCTCAGTAGTGTGGCTTACAGGCTCTAGAGCACAGGCTCAGTAGCTGTGGCACACAGGCTCTAGAGCACAGGCTCAGTCGTTGTGGCATGGGCTTAGTTGCTCTGCAGCATGTGGGATTTTCCCGGACCAGGGCTCGAACCCATGTCCCCTGCATTGGCAGGCAGATTCTTAACCACTGTGCCACCAGGAAGCCCTCTTTCTGTTATAACAAGCCTTGGGAAGGGCAGGGTAAAAACATAAGCTTTCACAATGTTTCACAACTTCTCAGTTTCCTGGGAAATGAATTCTCTGAGTGCAAACTCAGTGCATTGATTTTTGTCACGCTTAACAATAAGCACGTGGCTCCCAGGGCCATTCTCTAAATAGATTAACATTGAATAAACATTGAAAATTCTTGAGCCCATATATTCTGCAGTTTCTGTTTCAAAGTGTAATCCTAATTCAGCTTTTACATATTTCTGTTTTGTCCTAGAACGGAGTGATAAAATTGACTGAAACAAACTACTGAGATAGAAGGGAAAAAAATGTAATTCAGGCAACTTAATCTCAACATGTCCAAAATAGAAGGCATTGTTTTTCACCATACTCTTGCTTCTTATTCCCTACTCATTTTTTTCTTGCCTTGATTGTGCCTCCGGTGGACTTCTTTCTCGCCAGTCTTGATACCTTCAAATCTGTTCTCCACATTTGATGTCAGAATGATGTACAGAAGCCACAAATATGAAGGGAATAATATTAGCAGGTAACATTTAATTGAGTACCTTCGATGTACTTGGTATTCTTCTAGGTGCTCAATGTACAGTAAATCTCAATTTTCACAATAGTATGATATCAGAACTATTATTACCTTTAATGCACAGACAAGAAAACTAATGCACAAGAAGAAACTTGGGCTAGGTGACATATGTAATAAGTGGTAGAGCCAGGTTTTAACCCTGTATTAAGACTGGGGAGCACTGGATCCTGACTGCTGTGTTATGCTCTTCTGTTTAAGACATTCATTGTCTCCTCAGAGCCTACCACAAAATTGAAAGTTCACTTATCTCTCATTTAATGACTTTAATTCATTTTCAGAAAAACCTATTGCCAACTGAAAAACTCAAAGTAAAAGAAATCCGTTAGCTTCTTTTTTGAACATCTTTATTGTAGTATAATTACTTTACAATGGTGTATTTAGTTTCTGCTATATAACAAAGTAAATCAGCTATACATATACATATATCCCCATATCTCCTCCCTCCCACCCTCCCTATCCCACTCCTCTAGGTGGTCACAAAGCACCGAGCTGTTCTACCTGTGCTATGTGGCTTCTCCCCACTAGCTGTCTATTTTACATTTGGTAGTGTCTATGTCCATGCCACTCTCTTACTTCGTCCCAGCTTACCCTTCCCCCTCCTCACGTCCTCAAGTCCATTCTCTGCATCTGCATCTTTATTCCTGTCCTGCCCCTAGGTCCTTCAGAATCTTTTTTTTTTTTTTTTTAGATTCCATATATATGTGTTAGCATACGGTATTTGTTTTTGTCTTTCTGACTTACTTCACTCTGTATGACAGTCTCTAGGTCCATCCACCTCACTACAGACAACTCAATTCATTTCGTTTTATGGCTGAGTAATCCATTGTATATATGTGCCACATCTTCTTTATCCATTTGTCTGTCGATGGACACTTAGGTTGCTTCCATGTCCTGGCTATTGTAAATAGAGTTGCAATGAACATTGTGGTACATGACTCTTAGAATTATGGTTTTCTCAAGATATATGCCCAGTAGTGGGATTGCTGGGTTGTATGGTAGTTTTATTTTAAGTTTATTAAGGATCCGCCATACTGTTCTCCATAGTGGCTGTATCAATTTACATTTCCACCAATGGTGCAAGAGGGTTCTCTTATCTCCGCACCCTCTCCAGCATTTACTGTTTGTAGATTTTTTGATGATGACCATTCTGACCGGTGTGAGGTGATACCTCACTGTAGTTTGGATTTGCATTTCTCTAATGATGAGTGATGTTGAGCATCCTTTCATGTGTTTGTTGGCACTCTGTATATCTTCTTTGGAGAAATGTCTATGTAGGTCTTCTGCCCATTTTTGGATTGGGTTGTTTGTTCTTTTGATATTGAGCTGCATGAGCTGCTTGTAAATTTTGGAGATTAATCCTTTGTCAGTTGCTTCATTTGCAAATATTTTCTCCCATTCTGAGGGTTGTCTTTTTGTCTTTTTTATGGTTTCCTTTGCCGTGCAAAAGCTTTGAAGTTTCATTAGGTCCCATGTGTTTATTTTTGTTTTTATTTCCATTTCTCTAGGAGGTGGGTCAAAAAGGATCTTGCTGTGATTTATGTCATAGAGTGTTCTGCCTATGTTTTCCTCTAAGAGTTTGATAGTGTCTGGCCTTACATTTAGGTCTTTAATATATTTGGAGTTTATTTTTGACTATGGTGTTAGGGAGTGTTCTAATTTCATCCTTTTTTATGTAGCTGTCCAGTTTTCCCAGCACCAGTTATTGAAGAGACTGTCTTTTCTCCATTGTATGTTCTTGCCTCCTTTATCAAAGATAAGGTGACCTTATGTGCATGGGTTTATCTCTGGGCTTTCTATCCTGTTCCATTGATCTGTATTTTTGTTTTTGTGCCAGTATCATACTGTCTTGATGACTGTAGCTTTGTAGTATAATGTGAAATCTGGGAGCCTGATTCCTCCAGCTCCGTTTTTCTTCTTCAAGATTGCTTTGGCTATTCGGGGTCTTTTGTGTTTCCATACAAATTGTGAAATTTTTTGTTCTAGTTCTGTGAAAAATGCCATTGGTAGTTTGATAGGGATTGCATTGAATCTATAGATTGCTTTGGGTAGTATAGTCATTTTCACAATGTTGATTCTTCCAGTGTAAGAACATGGTATATCCCTCCTTCTGTTTTTGTCATGTTTAATTTCTTTCATCAGTGTCTTATAGTTTTTTGCATACAGGTGTTCTCTCTCCTTAAGTGGGTTTATAGTTAGGTATTTTATTCTTTTTGTTGTAATGGTAAATGGGAGTGTTTCCTTAATTTCTCTTTCAGATTTTTCATCATTAGTGTATAGGAATGCAAGAGATTTCTGGTCATTAAGTTTGTATCCTGCTACTTCACCAAATTCATTGATTAGCTCTAGTAGTTTTCTGCTGGCATCTTGAGGATTCTCTGTGTATAGTCTCATGTCATCTGCAAACAGTGACAGCTTTACTTCATCTTTTTTGATTTGTATTCCTTTTATTTCTTTTTCTTCTCTGATTGCTGTGGCTAAAACTTCCAAAACTATGTTAAATAACAGTGATGAGAGTGGGCAATCTTCTCTTGTTCCTGGTCCTAGAGGAAGTGTTTTCAGTTTTTCACTATTGAGAACGATGTTGGCTGTAAATTTGTCATATGTGGCCTTTATTATGTTGAGGTATGTTCCCTCTATGCCTACTTTCTGGAGGATTTTTATCATAACTGGGTGTTGAATTTTGTTGAAATTTTTTTCTGCATCTATTGAGATGATCATATGGTTTTTCTCCTTCAATTTGTTAATATGATTTATTACATTGTTTGATTTGTGTATATTGAAGAATCCTTGCATTTCTGGGCTAAACCTCATTTGATCATGGTGTATGATCCTTTTAATGTGCGTTGGATTCTGTTTGCTAGTATTTTGTTTAGGATATTTACATCTATGTTCATCAGTGATGTTGGCCTGTATTTTTCTTTTTTTGTGACATCTTTGTCTTGTTTTGGTATCAGGGTGATGGTAGGCTCGTAGAATGAGGTTGGGAGTGTTCCTCCCTCTCCTACATTTTGGAAGAGTTTGAGAAGGATCGGTGTTAGCTCCTCTCTAAGTGTTTGATAGAATTCACCTGTGAAGCCATCTGGTCCTGGGATTTATTTTGTTGGAAGATTTTTAATCACAGTTCAATTTCAGTGCTTGTGATTGGTCTGTTTATATTTTCTATTTCTTCCTCGTTCTTCTTGGAAGGTAGTGCTTTTCTAAATATTTGTCCATTCCTTCCAGATTGTCCATTTTGTTGTCATAGGTTTGTTTGTAGTAATCTCTCATGATCCTTTGTATTTCTGCAGGGTCAGTTGTTACTTCTCCTTTTTCATTTCTAATTCTATTGATTTGAATCTTCTCCCTTTTTTCCCTGATGAGTCTGGCTAGTGGTTTATCAATTTGGTTTATCTTCTCAAAGAAACAGGTTTTAGTTCTATTCATCTTAGCTATTGTTTTCTTTGTTTCCATTTCATTTATTTCTGTTCTGATCTTTATGATTTCTTTCCTTCTACTAACTTTGGGTACTGTTTGTTTCTCTTTCTCTAGTTTCTTTAGGTGTAACGTTAGGTTTTTTTTTTTTTTTTCTTGTTTCTTGAGGTAGGATTGTATTGCTCTAAACTTCCCTCTTAGAACTGCTTTTGCTGCATCCCATAGGTTTTGGGTCGTTGTGTTTTCATTGTAATGTGTTTTTAGGTTTTTTTTGATTTCCTCTTTGATTTCTTCAGTGGTCTCTTGGTTATTTAGTAGTGTATTGTGTAACCTCCATGTGTTTTTATTTTTTACAGATTTTTTTCTTGTAATTGATATCTAGTCTCATAGTATTATGGTTGGAAAAGATACTTGATATGATTTCAGTTTTCTTAAATGTACCAAGGCTTGATTTGTGACTGAAGATATGATCTATCCTGGAGAATACTCCATGACCACTTGAGAAGAAAGTGTATTCTGTTGGCTTTGGATGGAATGTCCTATAAATATCAATTAAGTCCATCTTGTTTAATGTATCATTTAAAGCTTGTGTTTCCTTATTTATTTTCATTTTGGATGATCTGTCCATTGGTGAAAGTGGGGTGTTAAAATCCCCTACTATGATTGTGTTACTCTCGATTTCTGCTTTTATGGCTCTTAGCATTTGCCTTATGTATTGAGGTGCTCCTATGTTGGGTGCAGAAATATTTACCATTGTTATATCTTCTTCTTGGATTGACCCCTTGATCATTATGTAGTGTCCTTCTTTGTCTCTTGTAATAGTCTTTATTTTAAAGTCAACTTTGTCTGATATGAGAATTGCTACTCCAGCTTTCTTTTGATTTCCATTTGCATGGAATATCTTTTTCTATCCCCTCCCTTTCAATCTGTATGTGTCCCTAGGTCTGAAGTGGGTCTCTTGTAGACAGCATAAGTATGGGTCTTGTTTTTATATCTCTTCAGCCAATCTGTGTCTTTTGGTTGGAGCATTTAGTCCATTTAAATTTAAGGTGGTTATCAATATGTATGTTCCTATTACCATTTTCTCAATTGTTTTGGTTTTCTTATTGTAGGTCTTTTCCTTTTCTTGTGTTTCCTGCCTAGAGAAATTCCTTTAGCATTTGTTGTAAAGCTAGCATTTGTTGTTGTTGTTGGTTTGGTGGTGCTGAATTCTCTTAACTTTTGCTTGTCGTTGCTTTTCCCTTGCTGCTTTTAATATTTTTTCTTTGTATTTCATTTTTGAAAGTTTGATTAATATGTGTCTTGGCGTGTTTCTCATTGGAATTATCCTGTATGGGACTCTCTGTGCTTCCTGGACTTGATTGACTATTTCCTTTCCCATATTAGGGAAGTTTTCAACTATAATCTCTTCAAATATTTCTCAGTCCCTTTCTTTTTCTCTTCTTCTTCCTATAATTTGAATGTTTGTGCATTTAATGTTGTCCCAGAGGTCTCTGAGACTGTCCTCAATTCTTTTCTTTCTTTTTTCTTTATTCTGCTCTGCAGTAGTTATTTCCACTATTTTGTCTTCCACGTCACTTATCCGTTCTTCTCCCTTGGTTATTCTGCTATTGATTCCTTCTAGAGAATTTTTAATTTCATTTTTTTGTATTGTTCATCATTGTTTTTTGCTGTTTAGTTCTTCTAGGACCTTGTTAAACGTTTCTTGTATTTTCTCCATTCTATTCCCAAGATCTTGGATCATCTTTACTATCATTACTCTGAATTCTTTTTCAGGTAGAGTGCCTATTTCCTCTTCATTTGTTTGGTCTGGTGAGTTTTTACCTTGCTCCTTCATTGGCTGTGTGTTTCTCTGTCTTCTCAATTTGCTTAACTTTCTGTGTTTGGGGTCTCCTTTTCACAGGCTGCAGGTTCATAGCTCCCGTTGTTTTTGGTGTCTGCCCCCAGTGGGCAAGGTTGGTTCAGTGAGTTGTGTAGGCTCCCTGGTGGAGGGGACTGGTGCCTGTGTTCTGGTGGATGAGGCTGGATCTTGTCTTTTTGGTGGGTAGGGCCAGGTCCTGTGGTGTTTTGAGGTGTCTGTGAACTCATTATGATTTTAGGCAGGCTTTCTGCTAATGGCTGGGGTTATGTTCCTGCCTTGCTAGTTGTTTGGCCTAGGGTGTCCAGCACTATAGCTTGCTTGTCGTTGAGTGGAGCTGGGTTTAGTGTTGAGATGGAGATCTTTGGGAGAGCATTTGCCATTTGATATTACGTGGGGCCGGGAGGTCTCTGGTGGACCAATGTCCTGAACTTGGCTCTCCCACCTCAGAGGCTGAGGCCTGACACCCCACCAGTGCACCAAGACCTTGTCCGCCACACGGCTCAGAAGAAAAGGGAGAAAAAAGAAGAAAGAAAGGAAGAAAAATAAAGTTATTAAAATAAAAAATAAAAAGAAATTATTAAAAATAAAAACATAATAAAATAAAAAGAAAGAAAGAAAGAGAGCAAACAAACTAAAAAACAAATCCACCAGTGATAAGTGCTGAAAACTATATCAAAAAAGAAAAAAAAAAGACAGACAGAACCCTAGGAGAAATGGTAAAAGCAAAGCTACACTGACAAGATCACACAAAGAAGCATACACATACACACTCACAAAAAGAGAAATAGGAAAAAAAAATCTATATAAATAGCAAAGGAAGAGAACAACCAAATCAATGAGCAAATCTACCAATGATAATAAGCTCTAAATACTAAACTAATAGAAACATAAAATTTGAAAGAAATAGATGCTGAAAGGAAACCCCAATTCTACATTTGCTCCCAAAGTCCACCGCCTCAATTTGGGGATGATTCGTTGTCTATTCAGGTATTCCACAGATGCAGGGTACATCAAGTTGATTGTGGAGATTTAATCTGCTCTTCCTGAGGCTGCTGGGAGAAATTTCCCTTTCTCTGCTTTGTTCGCACAGCTCCTGGGGTTCAGCTTTGGGTGTGGCCCTGCCTCTGTGTGCAGGTTGCCTGAGGGCATCTGTTCCTGCCCAGACAGGACGGGGTTAAAGGATCAGCAGATCAGGGGGCTTTCGCTCACTCAAGCCAGGGGTACTGAATGCAGGGTGAGCCTGCTGAGGCAGAGGCCGGCATGACGTTGCACCAGCCTGAGGCGCGCCGTGTGTTCTCCCGGGGAAGTTGTCCCTGGATCATGGGACCCTGGCTGTGGCGGCGGCACAGGCTCCTGGCCGGGGAGGTGTGGATAGTGACCTGTGCTTGCACACAGGCTTCTTGGTGGCTGCAGCAGCAGCTTAGTGTCTCATGACTGTCTCTGGTGTCTGATAGCCGCAACTTGCATCCATCTCTGGAGCTCGTTTAGGTGGTGCTCTGAATCCCCTTTCCTCATGCACCCTGAAAAATGGTCTCTTGTCTCTTAGGCAGTTCCAGACTTTTTCCCACACTACCTCCTGGCTATCTGTGACACACTAGCCCCCTTCAGGCTGTGTTCACGCAGCCAACCCCAGTCCTCTCCCTAGGATCTGACCTCTGAAGCCCGAACCTCAGCTCCCAGCTCCCACCCGCCCTGGCAGATGAGCAGACAAGCCTCTCAGGCTGGTTAGTGCTGGTCAGCATCAATCCACTGTGCAGGAAGTCCCTCCGCTTTGCCCTCTGCACCCCTGTTGCTGCGCTTTCCTCCGTGGCTCTGAAGCTTCCCCCCGGCCCACCCCCCATCTCTGCCAGTGAAGGGGCTTCCTAGTGTGTAGAAACCTTTCCCCCTTCACAGCTCCCTCCCCGTGGTGCAGGTCCCGTCCCTATTGTTTTGTCTCCGTTTTTTCTTTTTTCTGTTGCCCTACCCAGGTACGTGGGGAGTTTCTTGCGTTTTGGGAGGTCTGAGGTCTTCTGTCAGTGTTCAGTAGGTGTTCTGTAGGAAGTGTTCCACATGTATTTTTGGTGTATTTGTGGGGAGGAAGGGGATCTCCACATCTTACTCTGCCATGTTGAAGCTATCCCCAAATCTATTAGTTTTAACGAGAAAAATTATGGTGAGTTCAATCCCAACTTAAGATGCCCAAACAGCTTTCACAGTTAGAAAAAGATAGCAATTCAAACATGAGGACAGTTTTATATAAATAATAAACAATTTGAAAGTAAATAAATCCAATTTCTACATAAAATGAAGGCTTATTATATTTGCCGAAGGAAGAAGACAAGACTTGGGAGAGTGGGTAGTGAATGATAGAGTTGATCATTCTTTGGAGGGTGCAGTCTTCTTTCTGACTCATTTCCTTTACCAGTTCTTCAGTGTTTTTGGATTGATAATTATCTTGTACTCAAGCTTCACTTTCTAAAGAGAACACAGGAAAATACCTTGAGCACCAAATAAAGGCTAAACTCAGCACTACATCTACTACATGAACCCATGATGAAACTACAGCATATATGTACCCATACATATGCTCTCAAAATTTTTTTTATTGGTTTATCCAAATGTGTTACTTGATTTAAATGTATTCCAGGGATGTGGGAACAGATGTATATGTATGACTGATTCACTTTGTTATAAAGCAGAAACTAATAAAAATAAATAAATAAATGTATGCCATAAGATACTAAAAACTGGTAAGTCAAGTATATTGGTGTCTCCCTAAAACAGTAACATCAGTATATCACATGTTATAGAGTATATATTTAGTGGATTTGGGGAAAAATGTTGCTCTATAGAAAAAAATAAGATTTGCTCAAAAAATGGCACGACTTTTCAAGAGCTATAATGCTGAAAAATTTTTAGCTGAACAGTTATTATGAAATAGTTTATGCTTGGCACATAAAGTCCCTCAAGGTTCTGCCTTTGTGTGGTTCTCTAGACTCATCTTTACCCACTTTCTATCTCTGACCTTACTTGTTGGCTTTATTTCATCCTTTGTGCTGAAGCATCTATACAGTGCTGTTTCATACGTGGCTTCCCTCTGAATGGAATATCTATTTTCCCCTTCTATACACACACAGCAGGTTTGTGGCACAACTGAGGAATTCTGAACTTTGGAAACCTGAGCCTTTTAAGGAGGGCTGCTAGCAAACCTGCTCACACTTTGCCCTGGAAGAACACATTATCTTTATTATTCTGGTCAAAACACAAATCTGCCCTCTCCCATGGAGAGAGAGTAACTATATCTTGGAAGGCTATTTGGTATACAAACATTCCTGAACAGCTAGTCTACAATAAAATAGCTTTTAATGCCTTTGCTCAGAAAGTGCCGAAAAAGGAGAGATCCTTGGAGAATTGTCTTCCAATAGTTGTTGCACTTGGCACATTGTATTAAAATTATTCATTTAAATTTCTGGTTGTTGAGCTCATTTAGAGCAGAAATTTAATCTTGTCAGTCTTTCATTCTTCATATCTAGCATAGTGCTTATCCCAGAATAGAGAATTAATATATATATTTATGAAATAAATGAATAAACAAAGGCATTTAAAAATCTGGAGAACATGGGGGCTACACCAAAAGTTATTTCATATAAGATAATCCATTAAACCACACCAAACACAACTGTTTTGAATGCCAGGAGGCTCATTGGTAACCAGCTGGTTTTCCATGATCCAGATTGTGAAACATCTGAAAAAATTTCTTATTGTGTAATCATAATACCAAATTCATCAATAATTATGGACCCAGAACTTAAACTCTTTGTAGATAATGCCTCAATATATCTTGGTAAGCAACCCTATGAAGTGGTACCATTATCATTTGCTGTTGGAAACAGAGATTCAGAAAGGTTATGTAACTTGTTCATAGTCACACAGGTGGTCAGTGGTGGAGGTGAGATTTGAACACAGGTGATTTGACTTTGGAGGTTGTGTTTTTAGCCACTTAAATGGTACAGCCCCTCACAGGAAAGGAAACAAAAAAGTCAGCATGTGTTGTCTTAGGCTTTCTCAACAGATGCTTTGTCTCCAAAACCAAACTTGGATAGACAGAACAAAAAACAGATTCTGGTATGCATTTGGTGAACTAAGCAAAACCTTGTTTTAGTAAAGATGTCTTTCTTGCAAAGGAAATTCTTTGAGGATAGTAAGACAAAGGGAGCATCTTTGGGTATTAAGGACCCATGAAGACATTTTTATGGCTAACCTCCTAGGTTAGTTGCTAACCTCCAACTATCTAGGCTAGAGCTGGGCCAGTGTCATGGGCCTGTGACTTATATAGTCACATGGGGCCTTGCACTTAGAAGGGCTGTGCTTTGAAAGGTTTACTTGGTTGGTTTCGTGCTCTGCTATCCCTCTCTTGAAATCCTTAAATCAATACATTTTGCATAAGGGGTCCTGCATTTTCATCTTGTACTGGGCATGTCAAGTTTGTAGCTGGTCGTGGACTGGAGTCTTCTTAACTCTTTATAGCAGCTAATTATTTGACAGTGGGGAAGGCAGGAGGCCTGGCAACACCAGAAGAGCTACCAGTAAAGGCCTCAGGTTCTGCCAGTATTCATACTGGACTCTGGAGAGAAAAGCTCAGGCCTTGAATTTCTAGGCTATGGAATATCCAGTTCCCTGAGTATTTGATGATTCTGCAAGATCACCCTGGGGTTAAGTTAAGATATTTATTGCAGAATACCAGGCTGTCTTAAGGGAAAAAAATATTACAGACAATATTATTCTGGAGTTTTAAGCGTCTTGGGTCTATTTTCATTCTTTTTCCTGGTCTGATGGTTTGTTTAGGTCAATTTAACCATTCTCTTTTATAGTAAGCACCAAATCAATTAAATGAGAAATAATATTTCTTAGTAACAGGAATCAATATGCACCATTTCCATTCTGATATGTAAGTTACATTTCTATTATCTTTAATAAATGTGAATGTACTTTGTGACTTCAGGGTTTTTTGTTTTGTTTTGTTTTTTGGTGTGTGTGTGTGACTGTGTTGGCCCAATATACTTTATACCATCAGGTTTGCTAGTATATTTCAGTGATGTTATCAAAGCTTCTATTTGTGATACCTCAGTAATTCTACCTAGCTGCTGCTGCTTTTTCTTTACTTCCTCAGGAACCTTGTTTAGAGGCTTTATATGACCTTGGATCATATCCATCTGCATTAGCTTCTGACAAACACACATGTAATCTAGATCTTATTTCTTGTGATTATTTTCTTCTGCACAGGTTTACATCATTATCTCTGCCATCTTTGAGATCCCCTGCTGAATTCCACCATTCTATACCTGAAAATAAGCAGGGGCAAAAACACTGATCTATGTTGCAATTTCTTAAACAACCACTTGTCTTGATTTATTGTTACTAATTTATCCAAGTCCTAAATCTCTTCTGTTTTCAAATGATTATATTCTGTTGGATATTGAGTTTAGTTTTAGTTAAAACAGGAGAAATTCTGTGGGGAATGAGGTCCAAAACCTCCGCTTCTACAGAGCTGTATGTTTTACTGCTGCAGGCCCAGCAGAGGGAGCCCAAGTTAGTGAACGAAATTTTCTCTGGCACTATTTTGATGACTCAAAACTAGTAACTCATGGTCAAAAAGAGATTTTTTGAGGGGCAGGGGAAGAAATCAGGATATATGGGGTGTATGTGTATGTGTGATTGAAAGAGAGTAGAAGGAAGAAGTAAAGTAGAAGGTGCAAGCCATGTGGATTTTAAAATGTACTTGAAACCTGGGAGATATATGACATCTTCTGAAGGAAAATGACAGAATTGATGGAGAGAAGCATTTGATTTTCAGATCCTGAGAAGGTAGTTTAATGCTAAAGGTATAATACTACTTTCTTTTTCTTACTTTTCTGGTTAGCCATTTCTCCCTTTAAAACTTTTTAGATTGAATCCTTATACATTTCCATTTCTTGTGATTTTTATATTTAGGGTAATTTCCCAGTGAAAGCTTTTTCTTTTTAATTCCCTTTCTTAGTCTATTACCTCACTGGCTCACACATTGCGTGTGCATCTGTGTCTGAGTGTAGAAAATGTTGGAGGCTATTTAAGTTTAGGTGAATATTTATTCAATAGATTAATCAATTAGTCCACCAACTATGCAAACAGTAATTATTGAACTGAGGTGCAGAATGTGTGTGTATCTGTGTATATGGGGGAGTGGTGTAGTCAGAAGCGAGAATCAAAACCATTTTCTGTGCTCAGTGAACTTACATGTAGTTGAGTAGATAAGTGTGTTTGGTAAAACACAAAACACTATGTGTGTAATCAAATGTTAAGCAGTGGTTCCAAGTGCCCGCAAAGTAAACTGAACATAAAGTAGGTGTTCACAAGACAGACCTGCTGATCCTTGAGGTAGCTGGAAGAACCCAGAAAGGCTTCAAGGAGGATTTGAGTGGGCCTGAATAATGAGTGGTTTTGTGCATGGTGAGAGCAGAAGAGAGGAGTGGACAGGGCCTCTTTTTGTGGAGAAGCAACATGAGAAACGCTGTGAGATAAAAAGTATGGTTATGATGGAGATACAGGGCCACTGTGAGCGGTTATGCCGTTTGTGTACTGCATACTCCTAGGGAGTGCCATTCACACCAAGCCCGTGTGATTGGTGCTTCTGGAGGCACCCAGTACCTTAGAATGAGTTCTGAAGTGACTGTGGTTCTGTTGAACAGTGGTTCCTCATTCTCCGTATACTATATTAATATAGCCATCAATCTCTCTATTGAGAGGAATCTATAAAGAGGCAGTAGAACACAGTGGGTGCAGATGGACTGTGTAGTCAGACAGCCTGGATTTGAATCTTGGGCACATCAAAAAATAGATGTGTGGGCTTGCCTGGTGGCGCAGTGGTTGAGAGTCCGCCGGCCGATGCAGGGGACACAGGTTTGTGCCCCGGTCCGGGAAGATCCCACATGCCGCAGAGTGGCTGGGCCCGTGAGCCATGGCCGCTGAGCCTGCGCGTCCGGAGCCTGTGCTCCACAACGGGAGAGGCCACAGCAGTGAGAGGCCTGCGTACCGCAAAAAAAAAAAAAAAAAAAAAAAAGATGTGTGACCTAGGATAAGTTTCTCAACCTCTCTATGCCTTATTTCCCTCCTCCAAAAAAATGGCAAGATAATGTATCTATTGCATGTAGTTATAATGGTTAAATGAGACAGAATGTCATCTGCTTAAAACCATGCCTAGAGCCTAGTGAGCCCTCAGCTTTAGCTGTTATTATAAGAGAGCTAACGTGTGACTCAAACAGAAAGCAAATATCCTACTTTTTCAGGTATAGAAATGTTCCATTAGGCTTTCTGTTATGAAAATCCTGGGTCTCATCTAGACTACTTTGTTTTTTGCTGGTTAGGAATGATGAAGCAGATTATATCGTTTAAGATTATGCTGGTTTCACAGGCTGATTTATGGAAATAAGCGTAGCCTCCCTCTTTCAGTAAGAAAACAAAGATGATGCTCATTTCAGTAAGATTGGTGCTCACCTGGGAATTCGGTGGTCCTGTTTGTGTTTGCAGTGTCTCCATATTTTCCAAATGTTTTTAAACCATGGGCAGAATATAAGCTCCATGAGGGCAGGAACCATGTCTACTTTGGTTACTCTTGTATATTCTTGTACCTGGCATTCACTTTTTATTTGGGGCCAATGACTGAATGAAGGCATGATTTTGGAAATTATCCTTGTCTCTTACAAATTTGTGGACAGTCCTATTCCTAGCATAGGTGAAGTAGGCAATACTACAGAATGTCTTGAGGGATGTCTAATTAAATATCTTTCCTGGTGGTTTATCATTGCCATAAAATGAAAATCACTTATATTTTAGATCACTTAATAGTTTACAAATACTCTTATACTTCATGTAATTTTCTACAACACTCATGTGAATTTGCTAATATTCCTTCCATTTAATAGATTAACTGGGTCTCAGTAGAGTTAAATGGCTCAATCTCACGCATTAATTATTGTGGAATTTAGATTCGATCTGAGGTGTTTTGACTGCAAGTGCAAAGAATTTTCTTTAAAATTTTTGCAGCACCATACTTTTTTTCTACCTGAATTAAAAGCCTCATGATTATATTCACTGTCCTGGGAAGGATGGGGCCTCTCTAAATTTCTCATATTGGTATACATTATTTGTGAGATTAGGTTGGGATTACCTTGGAAGATACCCAAAACTCTTAGGGGATGTGATACTGGATAGAGCCTTGAGGTGGGAGGAGTAGTGGGCAGAGTTAGAATCTACCTTGGGTAGGTCATAGAAATCATGATGTGTCCTTTGGGACTGGAAGGTCTGGGTGGGATGCTCCACTAGAGGTTCTGAATAAAGGCAAGTGGGAGTGTGGAAAACAGATAAGACAGGGAAGTAGAGGGCCTGGCACAGGCATTAAAAATCTTCATAATTTTTTGTAGAGCTGGCCCTTCTCTTGGGTCAGGTAGAAACCTAAAGCCAAGAAACTGAGTAGGCTGGAACTGTCTGACTATGTAAACTACAGGACAGGAGAGTTTGGAAACACCCTGTTCTTCAGTTCTTCTCTTTTGAGTTTGGAGAAAAGCCTTCATCAAGTATGCTGGCAACAGTCATCATCTGCTATGCTAGTGTTTACATTACACTCTGAGGCATGCCTGGAAATGGATTTTGCCTGCTGTTGACTGTTTTTATTCTAAATTCCCAACATCATGAAATTACTAAATGGACTCTATAAAAAGAGATTAAAAAATGCCTATTTAGTGAGGCCACTGAAAAGTACAATGCTGTATCCTCTTATGTGCTTAGTAATTACAAACATAATTGAACCCAATGAACATTTGTGACTACTTCTATTATATTGGGTTGGCCAAAAAGTTCCTTCAGTTTTAAAGTAGAAGATACATATTTTATTTTAACTAAGAACTTTTTTCAATTTTATTTATTTTTTATACAGCAGGTTCTTTTTAGTTATCTATTTTATACATATTAGTATGTATATGTCAGTCACAATCTCCCTTACCAAGAACTATATTGAACAAAGTATTCACTGTTTTGTTCCACTACCTTCTGCCATTTTTCAGGCAACTTCATAATTCCATCTTCCCAAAACTTTTTATCTTTCTGAGCAAAGAACTATTCCAGGTGCCTTTTACAGTCTTTCACAGGGAATTGAAATTTTTTCTGTTAAGAGAATTTTGTAAAGACCGAAATAAATGGAAATCCGAAGATGCAATGTCTGGTGAATATGGCAGATGAACCAGAACTTCCCAGCCAAGCTGTAACAGTTTTTGCCTGGTCATCAAAGAAACATGTGGTCTTGCATTATCCTGATGGAAGATTATGGGTTTTCTGTTGATTAATTCCAGATGCTTTTCGTCATGTGCTGCCTTCAGTTAGTCTAACTGGGAGCAGTACTTGTTGGAATTAAATGTTTGGTTTTCTGGAAGGAGCTCATAATAGAGGACTCCCTTCCAATCCCACCACATGCACATCACCTTCTTTAGATGAAGACTGGCCTTTGGTGTGGTTGGTGGTGGTTCATTTCACTTGCCCCACGGTCTCTTCCATTCCACATTGTACAGTATCCACTTTTCATTGCCTGTCACAATTTGTTTTAAAAATGGAATGTTTCATTATGTTTAAGTAGAGAATTTCATGTGGAAATATGGTCAAGAATGGTTTTTTTGGCTTAACTTATGTGGAACCCAAACATCAAAGCGATTAAGATAACCAGGCTGGTGCAAATGATTTTCAACACTTGATTTGGATATTTTGAGTCTGTCGGCTATCTCCCACATGGTATAATGTTGATTGTTGTCAATTAATGTCTCGATTTGATTGCTGTCAACTGCAACTGGTCTACCTGACCAGTGGAGCATGTTCAGCGAGAAATCTCCACGAAACTTCACAAACCAATTTTGGCATGTTCAGTCAGTCACAGCACCTTCTCCATACACTGCACAAATCTTTCTTTTTTTGTGTTTCAGTTTTGTTTTTACCTTTCTTGAAATAATAAAGCATAATATGCCAAAAATGTTGCTTTTTCCTTCCATCTTCAATATTAAAATGGCTACACAAAAATTCACCAATTTTGATGTTTTCTTTTAAATGCACACTGATATGACAGCTGTCACAATACAGTCTAACAAAATTGTTTCGAATGAAGTTAAAGACAACAAAGTGCTTCTAGAACCATCTTATGGAAAAAACCGAACGAATCTTTTAGTCAACCCAATATAACTTATCATAGTTGGTCCCATTTTAAATTTATTTATGTCTCCTTGATTATATTATGGAACAACTTTGTATTCCATACAAAGGACAACAAGTTTATCCTTTATACTATCTAGTTCAGTGCTTTGCCCATAGTGGATTTTTTTTAAATTTTATTATATTTTTGGCAGCATTAGGCCTTAGTTGTGGCACGCGGGCTTCTCTCTAGTTGTGGTGTGTGGGTTTTTTCTCTTCTCTAGTTGTGGTGCTCAGACCCCAGGGCACGTGGGCTCTGTCTTGTGGCACATGGGTTCCAGAGCACATGGGCTCTGTAGTTTGCAGCACTCCGGCTCTCTAGCTGAGGCGTGCGAGATCAGTAGTTGTGGTGTGTGGGCTTGGCTTCCCTGTGGCATGTGGGATCTTAGTTCCCTGACCAGAGATGGAACCTGAGTCCTCTGCATTGGAAGGCGGATTCTTTACCACTGGACCACCAGGGAAGTCCCTAGATGTTTAACAGGTGTTTGTTAAATGGATTGGAAGTTAAACCCTTTCACTTTTATAGAGTAAAATGCTGGAGAAACAGAGAAACAAGAGTTCCTCTGAGATAGTGGATATTTGGCAATTAATTTACTGTTTGGTATGCCATTTCTTTGTGAACCAATTTTATATATAAGGTAGAGGTTAATTTTATTTTAGAGTAGAATTCAAAATAATCAATATACAAAATGACTGTAAAACAAATCCTAGTAGGAATGCAAAAATAGATATGGAAGTTGATATGTGTGTGGAACAATGATTATGCTTGCCTCTTCCACACTGCTGTTGCTTTCTATGTATGTTGTGTATATGTGTGAGTTTGTGTGTTCCAATTAGTTAAAATAGATTATTAAATATGCCTTGATGAAGGGATTGGGCATGCTTAGTTGTCAGGAAAATCACCTTCATTTTCTCTCCTTTTAATAATCATTCTTATTGTATATGATGGAATTAGTAACTTCAGTTACTACTGTGTAAGATTTTCTTTCATTTAGGAAGGTATTGTATAAGTAAGTAATATCAGAATTTTGGGATAGTTGATTTTAGAATCCTGTAATTGCAATTTCCTATAACTAGAGATCAATGCTTGAAGAACAAATAGTTCATTAAGTATCAAGAAACTTAGGAAATTTGATCCTTACCTTACAGTATATAAAAAAATCAGCTCTAGATGCATTAAGGATTTAAATGTTAAAAGCAAATACTTAAACAGTAAAAAATATAGGTGAATGTATTTTAAACCTAGAAGTAGGAAAATATTCCTTAAAAAAGGCATAAAACATGTCGACTATAAAAGAAAAGACATATTTTACTATATTAAAATAAGAACTTTAGTTCATCAAGAGACCACTTAAAAAAAATGAGAAGTCCTATCACAAACCAGGAGAAGATATTCATGACATACACAATTGACAAAGGATTGGTGTCAAGAGCACAGAAACATCTACAAATCAGTAAGAAAAATAGGGAAAAAAATCCTTAATAGATATTTCATAGAAGTGAAACTCATATGATCAACACACATATGAAGAGATGGTCATTACATCATATCATACCCGTTAGTGATTATGGAAATGCAAAAAAAACAATAGTACAATATCATTTTATGCTCTTCTTTTGGCAAAAAAATGAAAAGCCTGATAATATGAATTTTTGGAGAGGATAGATCCACTAGATGTTCACTGTTGGTCAGAGTGTAAATTGGTACAATCATTTTAGAAAACATTGAACATTTTGGAAAAAATTGCACATTCATATATCCTATGATCCAGAAATTCCAATACTAAATATTCAGTAAACCTCATTTGCATGGGCAATGGAAAAAATGTACAAGGATGTTCATATCAGTGCTATTTAAAGAATAACCTGGAAACAATGCAAATGCATAGCAGTAGGAGCATGGATGAATAAACTGTGATATAGTCACAGTAAAATATGACACAGTAGTCAAATAAAGTACAGCATTTACAAATATGAAGGAGTCTTAGCCGTGTAATACTAAGTAAAAATAATCAAATTCTAAAGTATTATATATAATATACCATTTTTATAAAGTTAAAATAACTAAAATATCTCTTGAAATACAGATAGATATAATAAGTCTGTTAAACAGGGACATCAAGGGAATGATGAATATGGAAATTAATGTGGTTATTGCCTCAGGTCTTGGAATCGAAATGGTTGTCATGTGAGGTGACCATGTAGCTGAACGTGGGTTCCAATCAAAATCCTCTTCTTATGGGTGGGGAAATTCGTAGTTCCTTATTACATTATTAAAAATGGCTAAATAAATGAAAGTGGGTCATACAGTTACCCATGATGTGAGTTTGGTATGAGCCAAGGATTATGATTAATCCAACTTTGTACACCTGTGGTACAAAGAGAAAACGATGAACTAGTTCCCCAAATATATGACTATTAAGGAAATACAGTATTTAACCATATTTTCAGAGTTGACATGGCAGACTATATTGTTACTGTTTTTATAGTATTTATCTATGCATTTTTAGATTATATGTTATATGAAAAACACTTTTTGAGCTTATTCCCAGATTATGAGTCTATCACATAAAAGATATAAAAGTCATTCTCCATTTCTTGGTGCACATTTTAATTATATTTCATCTGTTTTTTAAAGAAAAAAATTAAGGCAGTATCTGAAACCAATTTTTGCTGCAGAAGTTATTAAAACCTCATAAAGATTAGATAACTGAAACATTTGAAGTGCTGAGCATTTAAATAATCAGCCTAAACATACCTGTTTAAAAGATGTGGGGTCTTGGGCTGAATACCCTGGGTCAGTGTGTGGAATTTTCAGATCTAAAACATCTTATTTCCTAAAACACATTTCCTAAAATACAGTTTGTTATATTTAGAAAACAAAATTGGAAGCATCTTAGAATAGCAAAATTAAATCTGTTGTGAATTACTGTAACTATAATATAATACAAATATAAAGTGGAATATACATGATCCAAAAATGAGAGAACTAATCAATAAAAGGGATAGGAATTTCAGCTGACAAAAACAAATGGCAGTTTTAAAAATTTGGAAATACTATTTTGTAATGAATCCTAGATATTTATTCACATCTGCATTAGTTTGCTAGGGCTACCATAACAAAATCACAGACAGAATGGCTTAAACAACAGAAATTCATTTTTTCACAGTTCTGGAGGCTAGAAGTCCAAGTTCATAGTATTGACAGGTTTGGTTTCTTTTGAGGCCTCTCTCCTTGGCTTGCAGATGGCTACCTTCTTGCTGTGTCCTCTCAAGGTCTTTCTTCTGTGCCTACACATCTCTGTTGACTCTTCCTCTTCTTATAAGGACACTAGTCAAATTGGATTAACTCCTCCTCACCTCCCTACCCAGCATTGGCCACATTTTAACTTAATCACCACTTCAAAGAATTTATCTCCAAATATGGTTACTTTCTGAGGTACTAGAGCTTGGAATTTCAACATATGAATTTTGGGGAACACAACTCAGCCCATAACAACATCCTTTTCTGTGACTGTGATTCTTGCTATGAGTGCCTGCTGTTGCCCAGGCCCCCTTCTAGGTGTTGAGGCACAACAGTAAAGCTTATTATCTGGGTCTCACAATGGACGTAAGAAAGCAAAAAGGCCCCCAAATTAGAGGAAAACTCTGACAGTATTAAATTTGCAAATGCCGTTATTCCCAAATCCCTGTCATTTTTACTAAGGACTAGAGGCTCCCTCCCCACTTAATTGTTTCGAAGAATTAACTATTGGTAAATAAAAAAATCCCGGTTGCTACTCACTGCAGCGTCTAGAGCATGTTGTATAGAGTTGAGCACATGAGAGCAGCTTAATTGCAAAAGAACACCCATACTTAGCAGCATCTTTCACATTGTGACAGTTGGTTGTGGGCTTATATTTGGAGCCACTGTGTTTTCTCTGCCGACAAGGTCTTGCTTCATGCGTGAGGTGTGTCTCCTCTAATTGTGGTCATGTGGGCCTCTTGCCACTTGGAGATAGCTGCTCTAGAAGATGGCTACCTCTCTCTCTTGAAGTATGTCTCAGTCCTTCAGAGGGAAACTTGTGTAAGCCTCACAGCACACATTTGAAGTCAAGGACCCAAGCATACCCTCCACATTTTTCTTCTTTTTTAAAGACTAATTTTGTAATATTGTGTCACATTCCTAAAACTAATACCTTACTGTGCTTGTTAGACAACACAGGGCATTTTTTTAACATCTTTATTGGAATATAATTGCTTTACAAAGGTGTGTTACTTTCTGCTTTATAACAAAGTGAATCAACTATACATATGCATATATCCCCATATCTCCTCCCCCTTGCATCTCCCTCCCACCCTCCCTATCCCACCCCTCTAGGTGGTCACAAAGCACCGAGCTGATCTCCCTGTGCTATGCTGCTGCTTCCCACTAGCTATCTATTTTACATGTGGTAGGGTATATATGTCCATCTCACTCTCTCACTTCATCCCAGCTTACCCTTCCCCCTCCCTGTGTCCTCAGGTCCATTCTCTACATCTGAGTCTTTATTCCTGTCCTGCCCCTAGGTTCTTCAGAACCATTTTTTTGCTTTTTTTTTTAGATTCCATATATATGTGTTAGCATACGGTGTTTGTTTTTTTCTTTCTGACTTACTTCACTCTGTATGACAGACTCTAGGTCTACCCACCTCACTATAAATAACTCAATTTTGTTTCTTTTTATGGCTGAGTAATATTCCATTGTATATATGTGCCACATCTTCTTTATCCATTCATCTGTTGATGGACACTTAGGTTGCTTCCATGTCCTGGCTATTCTAAATAGAGCTGCAATGAACATTGTGGTACATGCCTCTTTTTAAATTATGGTTTTCTCAGGGTATATGCCCAGTAATGGGACTACTGGGTCATATGGTAGTTCTTTTTTTAGTTTTTTAAGGAACCTCCATACTGTTCTCCATAGTGGCTGTATCAATTTACATTCCCACCAACAGTGCAAGAGGGTTCCCTTTTCTCCACACCCTCTCCAGCATTTATTGTTTGTAGATTTTTTGATGATGGCCATTCTGACTGGTGTGAGGTGATACCTCATTGTAGTCTTGATTTGCATTTCTCTAATGATTAGTGATGTTGAGCATCCTTTCATGTGTTTGTTGGTAATCTGTATATCTTGTTTGGAGAAATGTCTATTTAGGTCTTCTGCTCATTTTTGGATTGGGTTTCTTTTTTTGGTATTGAGCTGCATGAGCTGCTTGTAAATTTTGGAGATTAATTCTTTGTCAGTTGCTTCATTTGCAAATATTTTCTCCCATTCTGAGGGTTGTCTTTCATCTTGTTTATGGTTATGATTTCCTTTGCTGAGCAAAAGCTTTTAAGTCTCATTAGATCCCATTTGTTTATTTTTGTTTTTATTTCCATTTCTCTAGGAGGTGGGTCCAAAAGGATCTTGCTGTGATTTATGTCATAGAGTGTTCTACCTATGTTTTCCTATAAGAGTTTTATAATGTCTGGCCTTACATTTAGGTCTTTAATCCATTTTGAGTTTATTTTTGTGTATGGTGTTAGAGAGTGTTATAATTTCATTCTTTTACATGTAGCTGTCCTGTTTCCCCAGCACCACTTATTGAAGAGGCTGTCTCTTCTCCATTGTATATTCTTGCCTCCTTTCTCAAAGATAAGGTGACCATATGTGCGTGGGTTTAGCTCTGTTCTTTCTATCCTGTTCCATTGATCTATATTTCTGTTTTTGTGCCAGTACCATACTGTCTTGATGACTGTAGCTTTGTAGTATAGTGTGAATTCAGGGAGCCTGATTCCTCCAGCTCCATTTTTCTTTCTCAAGTTGCTTTGGCTATTCAGGGTCTTCTGTGTTTCCATACAAATTGTGAAGTTTTTTGTTCTAGTTCTGTGAAAAATGCCAGTGGTATTTTGATAGGGATTACATTGAATCTGTAGATTGCTTTGGGTAGTATAGTCATTTTCACAATGTTGATTCTTCCCATTCAAGAACATGGTATATCTCTCCATTTGTTTGTATCATCTTTAATTTCTTTCATCAGTGTCTTATAGATTTCTGCATACAGGTCTTTTGTCTCCTTAGGTAGGTTTATTCCTAGGTATTTTATTCTTTTTGTTGCAGTGGTAAATAGGAGTGCTTCCTTAATTTCTCTTTCAGATTTTTCATCATTAGTGTATAGGAATGCTAGAGATTTCTGTGCATTAATTTTGTATCCTACTACTTCACCAAATTCACTGATTAGCTCTAGCAGTTTTCTGGTGGCATCTTGAGGATTCTCTATGTATAGTCTCATGTCATCTGCAAACAGTGACTACTTTACTTCTTCTTTATGATTTGGATTCGTTTTATTTCTTTTTCTTTTTAATTGCTGTGGCTAAATCTTCCAAAACTATGTTGAATAATAGTGGTGAGAGTGGGCAACCTTGTCTTGTTCCTGATCTTATAGGAAATGTTTTCAGTTTTTTACCATTGAGAACAACGTTGTCTGTGGTTTTGTCATATATGGCCTTTATTATGTTGAGGTAGGTTCCCTCTATGCCCACTTTCTGGAGATTTTTTTTTTATCATAACTGGGTGTTGAATTTTGTCAAAAGCTTTTTCTGCATCTATTGAGATGATCATATGGTTTTTCTCCTTCAGTTTGTTAATATGGTGTATCACATTGATTGATTTGCTTATATTGAAGAATCCTTGCATTCCTGGGATATACCCCACTTGATCATGGTGTATGATCCTTCTAATGTGCTGTTGGATTCTGTTTGCTAGTATTTTGTTGAGGATTTTTGCATCTATGTTCATCAGGGATATTGGCCTGTGGTGTTCATTGTGACATCTTTGTCTGGTTTTGGTATCAGGGTGATGGTGGTCTCATAGAATGAGTTTGGGAGTGTTCCTCCCTCTGTTATATTTTGGAAAAATTTGAGAAGGATAGGTGTTGGTGAATTCTATCAGACATTTACAGAAGAGCTAACACAGGACACTTTAAGGTAGCAAATAGATGTTGTCACAGAAATGGAGACAAGTGACTTAGACAAGATACAAGTTTTCCTAACACCTAGTAGTCCAATACAAGCAGTCTGGGGCTGGCAAGCTGGCTCCTCAGTGGAAGGGCACTGAGGGCTGTCTTCTCTCCCCAAACTCCCAAGAGAATAGTTTTTAGCATCATGGAAACCTGAGTATAAATCCCATCTCTGGTCAATGCAGTCAGTAGCTCTTGCTTTTTGCTATAAGTGCTTTATTAAAATAGCCCGAGCAGTTCAGCAAAGCATTTAATTGCTTCACCTTGCCAAGAGTAGGCAGAGATGGGGTGGTATCTCTATGAGTTCATGAAGAATCCCAACTCTTTTCTCTTGTCTGTTGTGCCTTCTTCATCTTCTCACCTTTTGGTCGTTGAGCTTGTCACTTTGTGTTTGAAAAATGGCCCCAGACATCATAACTCCACACCAGTGCCCCATACAGGTGGGGAGGTAAGGGAGGGCCCCTTACTCCTGCCTCTGGCAACCACCAATCTGTTCACTGTAGCTGTGAGCTTGGTTTGTTTATTTGTTTGTTTGTTTGTTTATTCGATTCCACCTGTAAGAGAGAGCATTTGGTACTTGTCTTTCTCTTCCTCTCTCTGACTTATTTCATTTAGCATAATCCCCTTGAGGTCCATCCATGTTGTTACAAATGGCAAGATTTCATACTTTTTTATGGCTGAATAATATTGCACGGTGTGTGTGTGTGTATGTGTACATACGTACAGTTTCTTTATCCATTCATCCATTAATGGGCATTTCGTCTCTTGGCAATTGTAAATAATACAGCAGTGAACATGGGAGTACACATATATTTTCAAATTAGTGTTTTTATTTTCTTTGGATAAATACCTGAAAGTTATGTTGCTAAATCATATGGTAGTTCTATTTTTTTTTTAATTATTATTTATTTATTTATTTTTATCTATTTATGGCTGTGTTGGGTCTTCATTTCTGTGCGAGGGCTTTCTCTAGTTGTGGCAAGTGGGGGCCACTCCTCATCGCGGTGCGCGGGCCTCTCACTATTGCGGCCTCTCTTGTTGCGGAGCACAGGCTCCAGACGCGCAGGCTCAGTAATTGTGGCTCACGGGGCCAGCTGCTCCGTGGCATGTGGGATCTTCCCAGACCAGGACTCGAACCCGTGTGCCCTGCATTGGCAGGCGGACTCTCAACCACTGCGCCACCAGGGAAGCCCGGTAGTTCTATTTTTAATTTTTTTGAGAAACCTCAATACTATTTTCCATAGTGGTTGCACAATTTACATTGCCAGCAAGAATGCATGTGGGTTCCATTTTCTCTGCATTCTCGCCAACACTTGTTATTTGTTGTCTTTTTGATAACAGCCCATCTGACAGGTGTAAGGTGATATCTTACTGAAGTTTTGATTTGCATTTCCCTGGTGATAAATGATATCGAGTATCTCTTCCTGTACCTGTCAGCCATCTATATGTCTTCTTTGGAAAAACGTTTATTCAGATCTTCTGCCCATTTTTTAATTGGATTTTTTTGGGGGCTGTTGAATTGTGTGAGTTCTTTATACATTTTGGATATTAGCCCCTTATCAGATATATGATTTGCAAATATTTTTCTCCCATTCACTGGGTTGCCTTTTCATTTTGTTGATGGTTTCCTTTGCTGTGCAGAAGCTTTTTAGTTTTATGTAGTCTCACTTGTTTATTTTTGCTCTTGTTGCTTTTGCTTTTGCTGTCAGATTAAAAAAATCATTGCTAAGACCTATGTCAAGGTGCTTACCACTTATGTTTTCTTCTAGAAATTTTATAGTTTCAGGTCTTACATTCAAGTCTTTAATGCACTTTGAGTTAATTTTTGTGAAAGGTGTAAGATAGTGGTCCAGTTTTGTTCTTTTGCATATGGCTGTCCAGTTTTCTCAAATTGAAGAGACTGTCCTTTCCCTATTATATATTCTTGACTCCTTTGTCATTTATTAATTGATCATATGAGTGTGGGTTTATTTCTGGGTTCTTTATGCTCTGCTTTTGCATCAGTACCATACTGTCTTAATTACTATAGCTTTGTAATATAGTTTGAAATCATGGCATATGATGGCTCCAGCTTTGTTGTTTTTCCTAAGATTGCTTTGGCTCTTCTGGGTCTTTTATGTTTCCACAAAAATTTTAGGATTGTTTATTCTATTTCTGTGAAAAATGCCACTGGAATACCCTCTACATATTGAAGTCCAATCAATTATTTTCACGTTTTCAGACACACAAAAGAACTAATATTTTATTTAAAAATGTGGTTAGATTTTTTTTTAGATTATCTAATGCACCTTTCCTCCCTCCATACTATTTTTTTAAAAAATATATTTCATCTGGATCCTCCTTTTATTTTATTTATTTTTGGCTTCATTGGGTCTTTGTTGCTGTGTGCGGGTTTTCTCTAGTTGTGGTGAGCGGGGGCTACTCTTGGTTGCGGTGCGTGGGCTTCTCATTGCGGTGGCTTCTCTTGTTGCGGACCTGCTGGCTCAGTAGTTGTGGTGTATGGGCTTAGTTGCTCCACAGCATGTGGGATCTTCCTGGACCAGGGCTCCAACCTGTGTGCCCTGCATTGGCTGGCAGATTCTTAATCCCTGCACCACCAGGGAAGCCCCCTACATACTATTTTCTGTTATTCCCTTGACTCTCCTTCACTTGGGAGACTAGACCACAGAAGGATGCAGAGAATAACAGTCGAATGACTTTACTGAAGTTGAGGCATCTAGATGTGATGGGGCTATTGTGGATGAGTATGAAAGTACACCTGGCAGTAATTTCCTTGGGTCAATGGCCAAGGATAAAAAAAGAAACTGGGTGTCTGAGTAGGTACCATTGCATGTAAATGGCATGAGATTCACTCTGAACTCTCTGGGTTGTGGTACAATTATGCTCCCTCCACAGGGTAGTAATCAGACCTAACCTTGGGAAACTAGGACTGTGAGGAGGGCAGGTGAGGGTAGATGTGAAGATGCATCTTTAAATTTACTGAGGTGACATTTCCATTCCACAGTTATAGAAACTTCAATATACAAAAGTGATATTTCTTGCCCACCTGAGTTTATGGTCTGCAATTTGAACCTGGCACTGTACATTCTATATATTTTGGTTTAGTTACAATGGCCTCTGTTAACAAGGACTGAAAAAGATTGAGCAGCAGCATGGCTTGATCCAAGGCTAGAGAATCATGAACTGTAAAAATCTTACCTTAGCTCTTGTAATATGCTGTCATAAATTGAAAAAAAAATCAGTTCAGTGTGAAATACTTCTGCAATAGCATGAAGATGATCTGATATATAAACTTGGAAAACAGGGGCCTAGGGAGGGGGGCATACACAATCTTTGTACAAATGGGGAGGTAACTCTTGTTAGTTTTCAGTTTGGTGATATTCTGATCAGGACGAATTTATTAGTTTCTCAAGACTTGAGATTAACATAAAAATAGAAAATAGCCACATTACAGGGGAGGAATTACCCAAAAGAGGTCACTATTTCAAGAAACTATTTTAAGAAAAGGTGCTATGTTAATTTTAGAAATTAGGCTTGGCTTAAGTGACCAAGATCACACTGCATTTCGAAAAATCCATAATTAGGTCAGCCCATGTTCAATTAAATGATACCCTTGAATTAGAAATGTTCCATATAAGAACTCTGACAAAAATTATTAATAAAAATTAAGTTCTTGGAGTAATCTTTGGGGACTCTTAGAGTCATGAATCATACTAAGGAAAACAATCTGTATAATTACAATAGTGAGACAATTGATAACAAATATGCCTGGTAATGTAAGTAGTGGTTAAATCCTGGGCTTTGGATTCAAGTAGATTCTGATTCAAAGGCTGTCTCTACCATTTAGTATCTGTGTCGGCCTGGGTAATATACTTTGCCTTTCTGTAAAATGGGAATACAAGTACAACTCCACAGTATTGCTGTAGGTATTAAATCTGATCATGTATTTAATGTGCCTGGCAATGGTAATAATCTATATTATTATTAAAAGTTTTACTAATTGGAGGCTTTTAGCAACCTGACCCATGATATAAAATGTTCTTTGTTGGTTTTACAAAATAACTTTAATTATTGAGACATTATGATTCCTTGGATTTCCTAAACAATCTAATTTTTTTGCACGTTAGAAATCACTGATACACATGTAAAAGCTTTCATATGGTTTTTCATAAAGTATGGCAAAAAAAGCCATGAAAAGATAAATGAAAGAATAAATTCTTGAGACAATACTGTTTATGACTTCTCAAGCAGAAAAGAGAAGATAATTTTAATGGCCTCTGGCAGATACTAAAAATAATATTAATGTAATAAATACTACAGTAATTTATGTTCTATTTAGTAGTATTCTTATTTCAGTCATCCGGGAGATTTTAACAAAATGAAACAGCTTTTATATGCTACGTGTGGAAGGAAGAGGTTATAGTTATGAACTTGCATTGAAGAAAACAGAAATGCAGAAGAGTTAAGAAGTCCAGTGAATATCCTAATGAAATAACTTTTCTTTCAGACCTTCTATTTCAGTTTCCTCTCTGAATGCAAGCCCTACTTAAGGAAATAATTTTAGTTCATTAAGTCAGAATCCTGAAAATGTTGACATCCCTACAATTAAGAAAACATGGCTTTAAAAAATTCCTCAGAATTTACCACTTTATTTGCATTTTTGAGACAGAATTTTGTTTATTTGGAAAAATAAAGTGAGAGCCAAACTTAGGACTCTGGCTGCTTTTACTTGATGTTCCCTTTGGTAGTCTTCATTTTTTTTGCCTTTTGCCATTTCAAGAAATGATGTCTATCTTTTTTCTAGTAGCTTTATTAACTCTGATTGGTCTCCATTCTCAACTTTTTTTTTTTTTGAAAATACCAGAGCTATTTTAAACTTTTGCCTGAACTACAGAGTGATCTAAATTTTGTTTTGCTTTTAACTTTTTTTTTTTTTTTTTTTTTTTGCCGTACGCGGGTCTCACTGTTGTGGCCTCTCCCGTTGCGGAGCACAGGTTCCAGACGCGCAGGCTCAGCGGCCATGGTTCACGGGCCTAGCCGCTCTGCGGCATGTGGGATCTTCCCGGACCGGGGCACGAACCCGTGTCCCCTGCATCGGAAGGCAGACTCTTAACCACTGCGCCACCAGGGAAGCCCTGCTTTTAACTTTTTATTAATTACTTTCATTATATGTAATGGATAGAGGGTGAATCTTAACAGTATAAGTATATGAAAGTAAAAATCTATGCATGAAGAGGATTAAGAAATCTTTCTTGTTAGGGATTTTGTCTTGATCTTTGTCAAGGAACAGTGGAGAGGCTAGTAGTAAAGGAGGGGTATCCTTTCTTGGGAGGTTCTTTGCTGTAGTCAAAAGGTAACAGTAATCCTTTGGAAATAGAACACTCTGCAGCAGTAAAAGGAAGCTCTTTTGCAAGTCTCTTCACTGTGGCTGCTGCTCCTGACAGTGAAGCTATTGCAATTTTTAATTTGCTGAAAGGTACATAAGGCAGCTGTCTTCATAGTAGGAAGTTAAGGGTGAGTGTTGGAGACACAGTTCTCTTTTCATGTAAATTAAAGGAGAACATGCTAAAGGAAAGTTTACTGTTACTCTACAGACTCTCAGCAAGCAGACCAGAGGGTCATCCTTTGTGATTCTCTTACGCTTTCTTTTAATTTGCCAAACACATCAGATCTGAGGGCAGATTTTAGATTTGACAGCATTGAAGCATTCCTTCCCCTTTGCCTCTTCCTCCACCTTTCCAAACACCAAAACCCAGGGAACTTTTTGGATAATGTTTGAATTTAAAACTCTACTTAATATTTTCATTAAGCCTTTATTCTTTTCTTTATGATATTCCTTCTTATTGAAGCATTTTCCTAGAGGAATTGAAGCGCATGAGGCAAGAACTAAGATTGCACCTTTTTTCACTAAATAGGAGCTGTGTTAGCAACTTCCTCAAGGTTGCATGTGATATACTAATGGCAAGAGCCTCTGGATGATTCCTTTTGATGTTGCCCTCTAAAGGTCTCATCAGAAAGCATTACTCTCTGCATTATCCCCTTCTGACTTCTGGTGGTTTTATTTGGCTATTGATTGGTATTACACATCCCCCTTAATGCTAACATTAGATGATGCTTTATAAGAGCACTTAGTGGAAAATTACTGTGTATAGGTAGAAAGTTCATTAAATAGTTTGAACTATGTGTCTGGGATGCATTATCAGCCAGATATATGTTCTAACTATAGGACTGATTGGGAATTTTGGTAAATTGACTCATTTAACTTATCTCTGCTGTACGGTTAGTCTTTTGTAGGGTGACATGCATTATTTAGATGAATGCAAAACTCCCCTTTGTTATCAACGTAATACATTTTTAATGGCTAATGATTGTATAGATAATCTCACATGGGGAGCAAAACGTTTCTCTTTGGTTATCATTATAAATTTACTTCTGAACAAGTTAAAAATGAAATCATCATCCCTGTCAGAAATGGGCAGGAAAACAAAGGCTTATTAACAATTTGCTTTTCCCTTGGTGAAATATATTATCAATAATCATGGTAGTTCATAATGCATGTGGTTTGGCATGATATATTAATTTGTGTGATTTTATGGTGTAGAAACCATTTGGCATTTTCTTGTCTGGGGACTTGCAGTAGTCACATATCTTCTTTAACTGAGTTTGGATTATGGTAAGCACACTGAACCTGGTTGGTATAAGGACAAATAAAATTAAGAGGCTTAATTGTCACTGTTGAAAATGAGGGAAGAGACATTCCCCCCTTTTTTTACTTTAGAAAACTTGTAACTGTAGGTACTTTCTCCTCTCTGTGAAAAGTATATATATGCTTCTGGAAACTGGATGTGCCTTTTCTCAGCTTTATGACCCTGGAATATCTTCCTCGAGGACCTGGGTTCCATTCCTTTGAAATATAAACAGTATCAGTTCTTCTTTTTACCTTTAGACTTATTTAGGAGATGGTCTGATAATTGAGTGTCAGCCTTGGCACTGAGTGTGTCAAGTTCATTGTTCAAGTATGTATTGGCCCTTGTGGACCTCGGGTGAGTATAGGCTATTGGTTAAGGAACCTAGTCTGTGGAGTGCTGGCTTCTCAAGCTGCTCTTATGTTTGAGGGATCGCTTAGAATCTTGAGGACTTTCCTGGGTCTTTGTTTATTCTGGAGTGCCCTTGAAAAACAGTTGTTGAATAATCTGCTACTAACCTAGGCCATTTCTGCATTGTGAGTGTTTGTGCATGTGTATCTGAGTGTCTGTGTGAGTAGGTATTGTTTTAGTTTGGGTTCCCATAACAAAATACCACAGATTGGGTAGCTTCAACAACAGATATTTATTTCTCACAGTTCTGGAGCCTGGAAGTCTGAGATCAGGTTGTCAGCAGGTCTGGTTCTTGGTAAGGGCACTCCTTCTAGTTTGGTCTTCTGGTGGCCACCTTACATGGCAGAGAGAGAGCAAGCTCTTGTATTTCTTCTTGTAAGGGCACTAACCCCATTCATGAAGGCTCCACCTTCATGTCCTAATTACTTCCTAAAAGCCCCACCTCCTAATACCATCATTTTTGGGGCTAGGTTTTCAACATATGAATTGCGGGCAGGGGAGCGGTACAAATAGTCAGCCCTTAACAGGTATGTCCTAAAGTGTAACAATTAAACAATATTCTATAGGAAACAATAGGACGTCTCTTATCATAGTGATTAAGACCTATTTTTCTGATGTAGCTCTATCATTTACATAACTTTCCAAGCCTCATTTTCCTCAGTTTCTGTGAAGAACAAAATAGTACCTACCTTTAGGCTACTGCATGAGTTGGGCTTTGCCTATGCCCAAGGAGTGCAGTTCAAACTGTAGTCTAAGTGACTGGCCCCCCAAAGTTTGTAGAGCACAATGTGTGCAGCCACTAGTGAAAGACCTGCGTGGTTATGAGAATTAATGAGTCCCTGTACATAGAATGCCCAGCACAGCACTTTGGACATGTACAAAATTGACGACCTCCATTGTTATAGGAAAGGTTACACTGTTCTTTTAGAAAGACCTGATAGAATAAGGGGTATGATATAGGCTATAACAAATAATATTTTAGAGTGATGCTAAAAGGTGTGTAAAGGATTGAAAATACAGTGTATTCCATCAATTATTACTAGAGTTTATGTTTAGAAGTCAGCTTGTTTGCTAAAAATCTCAGACCAAACTGCATAAATGTATAATGACAGCCACATTTCATGTACTTGGAGGTGATTTTCTATCTCCAATCCTGCTTTCTGAAATGTCAGTCCTTTAGGATGTAATTTTTACTAGAAGTAAGAAAATAAACTGAGGAGGCTTCTGAAACACCGGTTCAAAGATGTTACTATGAAGACATGGAATTGACTTTCTGGCTTATTCCAGAATTTTATGATTCTTAATAAACCTATAGCTCTTAAACAACATGATCATCTTGTTTCCCCATCCATAGCAGATTGGAAGAGCAAACTTGAAGGTGTATGTGTGTACACACATGTGTGTGGAAAGCTACTATTAGGAATACACAATACACAGTGACAGCAAGTAGAATAATCAAAAGCTTGGCCTGGAGGGGTTATAAAAAAACAAACAAATTTTAAAAGGAAATTCATATCTAAAATTCATTCCCTTTTTATTACCACTTATTAACTAAACATGGTCTAAATGAAAAAAAAATTTGGTAGCTAAAAGAAGGCAGCATGATAGGACTTGGCATTGTACTGGGCTTACATTCCGGATTCACCTCTTATGCTTAAGTGATGTGGGCAGGTTTCTTAATGCTTGAGCTTCCATTTCCTTATCTACCATAAAGCAGAGGTGATAACTTCCCACCATGCAGGGGTGCTGTAAGGCTGGGATGACATCATATATGTAAAGTGCAGCCAGCAAGGACCTTGTACATCGCTACCTCTCATTCTATTATTTGCCTCCTTATCTGTTTGGTGAAATTTATGTATCTAAAACACCCCATTGTCAATGAGGTTTCACTGCATTGCTATTTCTTTGACTGAAAATTTATAATTCACAACTCAGAAAACTGGTCATTGAACTTGGTAATTATACACTTTGAATGATCTAGATACTGCTGAAAGCCTGCAGGTGTGAGTCTGTAGCAAAGTGCTAGGGTAGTCTAAGTTTCAAAACTATTTATAGTTTTGTGAGGTTTCTAGAATGTTGTGACTCTCTAGTATGAAGGAGAAAAGATAAATTTTATTTATTGCCTGTGTTACTGAAGTTAAGAAGATTGATCACATTCTTGTGTTAAATGCACTTTTAATATAGTTTGGATATTGGTTCTGGGCTGTGTTACAATTCACTTTTTTTGTTTTTTTTTCATTTACTCTTAGGTGCTTCTTGTCATTATTATATATTTTATTGATTTGGAGGATGTTCTAGAGACATACACTATTGATTGGGCAGTGTTCCTATATTTTGTGATTTATCAGTTTTTGCTCCTTATATCATTATTATCACTAGAATAAAATTGAAGAGACTCACAGATCCTTTTCTTTCATGGAATTTTTAGAGTATTTTATGACATGTAATGGATTAAAAATTTTATGGTAGCTGCCTGATTCCTTTAAATTTATCTAAAATATGCCATCTGCTTTGTAACCTCAAGTGATCTTATGGTTTATTAGATTTATTAAGCAAACATTTAATGTGTAAATATAATTTAATAGGCTTTCCACAGGTGCTAATTGGGTTTTAATTTCTGCCACTAGAATTAAATCCAATAAAATTAAATCTCTAAGTCAGTAATGTCTCTGAATGTTAGCTGGTCAAATATGAATTTGTATTTTGGTTCAGTTTCAATTTTAATATCTATAAGTCTCTGTTGGATTCTGCTATCAGATCACTACATTAAAGAGATAATTCTTTTTTTTTTTTTTTTTTTTTTTTTTGCCGTACGCGGGCCTCTCACTGCTGCGGCCTCTCCCGTTGCGGAGCACAGGCTCTGGACGCAGAGGCTCAGCGGCCATGGCTCACGGGCCCAGCCGCTCCGTGGCATGTGCAGACCGGGGCACGAACCCGCGTCCCCTGCATCGGCAGGCGGACTCCCAACCACTGCACCACCAGGGAAGCCCAAGAGATAATTCTTAAGCTTTGGAAGGTTACTTATAAGCCAGAACTACTTCTGTTGCAAGTGACAGAGAACTTCAACTCAGACTAGCTTAACCAAAAGAACTGAACAGCTCAAATAGCTTGGAAGAATACTGGGGTAGATCTCAGAATTGGAAGAAGAGATGCAAGAACTAGACCTTAATGAGTGGAACCAGGGACACAGTGATGGCAAAAATCTATCTGCCTAATTTTTTTTACCCATGTTTCTATTTCTTTACACATTTGTTCTATTTTGGATGGATTTTTTCCATTTGGCAGGGGACATGGCCATTGCAACCCAAGCTTAGCAACTCCAGTGGAACAAATTTCTTTCTCTTCATATGTCAGTACCAGGGAAGACTCTGTTTGGCCAGACCTTGGTCATGTGCTCATGGGTGATGGGAAGGCTTGCTAGGCACAGGTACATTAACCTCAGTCACTCACTCTTGAACCCTACTGAAAATCTGATGAGTGTTACAGACCTCTGCAGGAAAATCTCTCTAAGCACAAACGCATCTGAGTGTTTGTGTATTCCTTCAGGGAGCTAGTTCATAGTCTCCTTAGAGGTTTATGGGCTTTAGGTTAAGAACCCCTGTGATAAAATGTTAAGGCAGTGTCATTCATCATTGAAATTAAATTTTGGCAAATGTTTTTATACTTCCAAAAGAGTAAATTCTTTTGGTTAAAAAAAAGTGTGTGTGTGTATGTAATATATATGTATATAATACCCAATAGAATTTTAGGAACTATCTCCTTGCGATACAAGGGAATGTAAACACTTCGTTATCTGGGAATCAACTTCACAATCTTAAAACATCCTTAGACTTTAATGATAAAACAGCTTCCAAGAATAGTGAATACCGCTGAGAAAAGTCAGAACTTTTCTTACACTGATTATTTGATTTGCCACACCGAAGAAAAGAGGGATCCTGGTATCTCTAATAAGTTAAGCTTTTCCATAAAAAAATCAGAGTGGGGTTATAAGTGACTAGAGGAGAGAAGAAACTCACTGAAAATAAATGGAGTCCACCTGCACGACTGCAGTGCCTCTGTAATTGGCCTCCTGTGTTCCACTCTTGCCTTCTTGGTTCTTTCCCAGGGAACAGACAGAGCAATCATTTAAAATATATTCAAGCAGATAATGTCAATATTGGCCAGTCCTTGTGCTGAAAATATTTACTGTGATCTGGCATGATCTGGCTCCTACTTCTTTCCCCACCTTATCACCTCAGTTTTCCCTTGGCCTTTGACTGGCCTTCTTTCCATTCCTCACATGTGCCAACTGTCTTTGATCTTAGGCCTTTAACCATGTTGCACCTTATTTCTTTTCTTTCTTTCTTTTTTTTTTTGTGGTACGCGGGCCTCTCACTGTTGCGGCCTCTCCCGCTGCGGAGCACAGGCTCCGGACGCACAGGCTCAGCGGCCATGGCTCACGGGAGCCGCTCCGCGGTGTGTGGGATCTTCCCGGACCGGGGCACGAGCCCGTGTCCCCTGCATCGGCAGGCGGACTCTCAACCACTGCGCCACCAGGGAAGCCCCCACCTTATTTCTTGAAGGTCTTCTCTCCACTGTTTTCCTGGCTCTCTCCTACTTATCCTTTAGGCCTTGGTTTAATTATTTCCTCAGAAAAGGCTTCTGGAACCTGAGTCACAGTGAACTCCTTTCTGTTCCTCCCCTTGATAGTACTGTATTACTGCAAGTTGTAAGAACAGATTTATTTGTTTGTTTAATCTCTTTCTCTATTTTGCGTTGTAAGCGCTATGCGATCAGGTGCCATGTTTGTTTTGTTCAGTTGGCGCCTAACACCGTCCTTGGGACAGAATTCCTACTCAATAAATTCTTTTTGAATAATTGCTGAAAAAATGGAAAGAGAATAGTGGAAATTAGAAACAGCTGAAACAGCTGACTCAGAAGCTTAGAAATAGCACGGGGGTGTAACAACAGTTCACATTCTGATGGTGGAGTCAGAGAGAGAGAGATATGTACAAAGCCCGCGGAACAGCATTGCAGCCGGGGGCGCGGGGCTGTGTGATTTCAGGCATGTGACCCATGAGGACATGCACAGACACACGCGCCTTCTGCTCAACAGCCCCTGCACGAATCGGGGTGACATTTGGGAGGCCTGGCGATCAGCACTTCTTAGCAGCCTCGGGAACGGTTTGCACACTGCCTGTGAGTGACAAGCTAAGCCATTTGTGCCTATGTGTCAACACTAGCTCTCCTGGAAGATTTGGCTTCATTTGTAACACTGAGTTGTTATTATTGAAATATTGGAAATCACATTGTACACTTTGGAAGTATTTTCATTAAAAATAATTGAAAGGCAAGATTTGATTGTTTACCTTCTTCTGGGAATACATACTTATAAAAGTGGAGACTTACTCAGTTGGTATAATCCTGGATACCTAATTTAATAAACCCTTTTAAATAAACTTTATTCCCCTGCTTTTTCAGCTAATATTTTATATTTCCTTACCTATAAACAGGATCACATTGTGACACGCCCCCTCTCTTTTTACATTTCTTACCTTTTTTTTTTTTTAAGAGTTTCTTTTTTTTTTTGCGGTACGCGGGCCTCTCATTGTTGTGGCCTCTCCCATTGCAGAGCACAGGCTCCGAATGCTCAGGCTCAGCGGCCATGGCTCACGGGCCCAGCCGCTCCGCCTCATGTGGGATCTTCCCGGACCGGGGCACGAACCCGCGTCCTCTGCATCGGCAGGCGGACTCTCAACCACTGCGCCACCAGGGAAGCCCTAAGAGTTTCTTTTTGATTCAGATAGAGTTGGAGCAGAGCTCCTTCCCCTTCCCCTTGTTTTCTCTCTAGTACTTAGGTGATTTTAGTGTTTGTATTAACAGTGATATGTGGATGCTTGACTTTAGAAAGAGCACACCTCAATCTAAGCAATATCTTTGGCATCAAGATAGGAGTCCCCAGATCCATCTGGGGACTTCGGCTGTGCTTAAAGATATTAAGAGCCCACCAGCAGATAAGATCCCCAAATAAGAGAACCAAAGTCACCCTTCTTTTGATAATGGCTTCCACATCTTCTCATGGATGCTGGTTTCATGGTAGAGGGAAGTGGTAAGGTAAAAAGGTATTAAGAGATATAGCAATATAGAAGAGACATTTTCCTAATATTGGTCTTTGTAAAAGTTTAATCTCTGAACCAGATCTGTAATGCCCTTTCTCTTGGAGCTTTGCGTAACTGTCTCCTCATCTTTCAGATTTCAGTTTAAGTATCGCATCCTCAGAGAGGCTTTTTCTGAGGTAGGTCAATTCACAAAGACTGCTTCATACTTGAGGGTTGGCAAAAAAGGATTCTCATCTTTGAGCAAGCTCTCAGTTTTCTTTTGTGTTACTGTGAATAAGACAATAAGCAGTGCAGGATACACGTGTATCTAAGAATACAGTGGTGAGGATGGATGCAGATTCTTGGAACCTCCTGTATCTTTCAGAGGCTCACCCAAAGTATAGTAGAATGAGGTATGAAGGACCCTTAAGGTAAGAGGAATTTTTACCTTTTAACCCTTTTTAGACTAGTGTGAGAGTTGGACATATCAACTCATGGGGGGGTCTACCTTATTAAAAAAAAGTCATTTCAGCTGTGCTACTCCGATATGGATAACGGTTTCATAATTTCTTGCTGTGACACTTCTACATCTTATTCACTGCTCTGCCATCTGGCCTTACAGGGCTTCAGTGTGTTGGGCCTGACTGTGATTCTCTAGACATTTCCAGCATCCCCTTTATGCTCTTAACCACAGTGCTGTGTTTATTTCCATCATAATTCAAATAACACTCATTTATTTACTTGTTTCTTGACTGTCTACCTCTTAACTCCTGCAGGGTGGTGATTACATCCCTTCTCTCAGGTGCAGCCTCAGCACCTAGCACAATTCCTGACACTTTAAGGACCTTGCATTTCCTACCCCTATAGTATCATGCTTATGATGCTCTTGTGGTTGTATGTGTCATGAGATAGGAAAGTTTTGTAAGAGAATGCAAGGCAGACACTTTGACTATATTTATGAAGTCTGGAGCCTGGGATCTGGGGGTAGGTAAGCAGGTATAATGATATTATTACAAACATCTTTAACATTTGGAAGACCAGGTGGTTAAGAAGAACTTGCTGATGGCTGATATTTCTTTGTTATATCTCCTCATTCCTGCAAATTTTATCACCTTTGAAACATACATTTTCCTAACTTGTCATGATAATATGGGCAGCATTCTAAGCAACATAGCATTGTATTTCAGAAAACAGGCTCTGAATTGAATTGCCTTTGTTCCTGTCCTAACTCTACCTCTTTTGCGTTATGTGATTTTTGGTGGTTTCTTAATCACTCTGATTTCAGTTTCTCCATTTTTAAAATAAAGCTGATAATAGAATGTATTTTATAAGGTTCTTGTAAAGATGAAATTAACATGTTCGATGTGTTTAGAACAGGATCTGGAAGAGAGTAAGCATTCAATATTAGCTCATTATAAATAAACAAATATATTATAAATAAACAAATATACTAGATAATTTGGGGATAAAATTCAGGTTTTCATTTGTTCTATTTTTCCCTATGTTATGTGTCTGTTTGAAATTTTAAGAGGTAAACTAATTTCTTAAATTCTCTCTTAATAAAGCTACTTTAGTCAATGATACAGATCTTTTTAATGTTGGGAGATGTAACCCTGAGAAGGATGGGGAAGGTTGGCTCTTAGGTATCTAAATTAGTAAATATCCACAGGAAAGAACTTTTAAAACACAAAAGTTTCTGAATGTATAATCAAAGTGATTGATATCTTTCAAAGTATTCACTCCCGGAGGCTGCAAACATTTCAACCCTGCTGTGTAATTGCTTAATACATGTTAAAATCCCTTCCTTTTTCAGACTTGCCTTCAGAGTAAATATGACAGTCTTTACAAGGACATCTGCCTTTTTATTTTGTAGCCAAATCTTGTTTTAGATTCAAGATAGTATTACTCAGTTTTATTCACCTGATTGGCCCTGACACCAAATAATTTTTGTTCTTTAAAAAAAAAAAAAAATCCACCCTCAAAGTATGAACATGTTGCCCTCTGAGGATAATCAAAAGAGTGTGGTTGTGACCTCTGGCAATGTTTTCAAAGGTAGAGTTCCGAAAAGATTCTGAGCCTATGGCACCATCACTGGAAGATCGTGCAGGCTTGCAAGGGTATCACTTTGAGGAGAACAACACCTAGTTGCATGTATTATTTCTAGCAGTTATTACCTTTGTAGCTAAAAATTTAGACTCCCCAGGGGGTCTGGTTAATTCTTTTAAGAAACATAACAACTTTGAAGTCAAAATTTATTTGAATGTGTGAATTCTATTAGTTTAAAAAAATCTCTAGTAATGCCAATACACAATCTATTCTTGTCATTGCATCTTACCATTAAACATTTATAATTTGAATTACTATTATCTGAGATCTTCATTTCCATCATTAATATCATTTTGATGAACCCACAGCATGCACACAAGAGGGGCTTATGTTAATACATATATAAATGCATTCAGTCATTTCTTTTCACCTCAACACATTCCTGAAAATGATTCTATAAAGCAGGTAATATTTTCCCAAAGGATTGATATTGTTGGAGGTTATGCTCCTAACCAATGACAGAGAATCAAATAAATCAGAGATGTAGCAATAATGCATTTTAAATGCAAAATTATAACAGCCAAGTCCTTTATAATATTCTAAAATAATAAAGTTGTATGCTAACTGCTATCAACTATCCATAAATATAGTGGACATATTGATTATTAAAAGGATATGAATGGACTATAAAGTTTTCATATTACAAACAAAACCTCTATTGAAGTATAAATTTGACTGGAAACTAATGTCTGATCAATGATAAATGGTAAATATTCATTTAATTATAATAGTTTAAAAATTGTATGAGATTTGGAGGGAGATGATTTGCAAGGCCCATGTCTCTGAAATGGTCTAAGGAAATTTAAACATTATGCCTTTTCTCTCTCAATAGAGTATTCCCATAACAGGCAGAGATATAAAAAAAAAAAATCGTACCATTGACCTCAGATCCATCTCCCAAGCTACTTCAGCAGGTTTTCAATACACTTGTTAATGAAATTGATTGATTTATTAATCCATTCAAGAGATGTATATTAGACATCTACCATGTTCCAGGCCCTATTCTAGGCATCAGGTTATTTGAAGTTGGGGAGTTGAGCAGGCAACCTTAAAGGAGGCTGAGAAGGAGTGGAAAGGAAAACCAGTGGGGTTCTGGAAGTGAATTGAAGAAGATATTTGAAGGAAACTGGGTTGATTAGTTCTCATACTACTGGACCCAAAAGCTGACCATGGAATTTATGGAGGTGGAAGGTAATTTGTGACCTTGATAGGAGTGGTTTTGGAGGGAGTGAAAGCCCGATTGGAAAGAATGGGAGGCTAGACATTGGAGATGGGAGTTTAAACAACTTTTTAAAGAGGTTTGCAATAAAGGATTAGAGAGAAATGAGGTGATAAGAGATGAAGGTACAGGGGAATGAGGTCAAGAATTTTTTTTTTTTAACGGGAGAACTCACAACATGTTTGTGTGTCTATGGTAATGATCCATGAGAAGGACAATCTGCTCATGTAAGAGCAAGGGGAGATGAGCTGGATCAGTGTTCCTGAGTAAGTGTGAGGGGATGGGATCTAGTGCACAAACAGAGGGTTGAGCTTAACTCGGAGCACAGATGGTTCCATGTTGTCAAGAAAGAAGGTAGAGTGTGTGGGTACAGATGCCAATAGGTGGCTATTATTTATCCTTTTAAAAAATTCACTGTTGTTGCCCAGTATCACACCTGATAATGATCAGCTGAAAAGAATGTGTCACTCAACTTGGTACTCTGTTGATAGCCATTAGAATGTTTTACTCTTCTTGGAAACATTTAACAACAGTTAATAACAACTCTTCAAAAGGTGCTTCAAAATCTCTTTCCTAGAGCAGGTATGAGCCAATTATGGAACAGTCTTGTGATTGAACTTATACTTTGACTTCAATCTGACAAATGATTGAATGAATATATAGGGAGTAGGATCACCTAAGTGTGGCTGTTAATTTAAGTGTGGCTTTGAATGATTGCACTGGAGATATGAGAAAGGATGGCAAATAGCTATATGAGATATGAATTACCTGGTCAAACTATCAATTGATTGGTCAGTTCTTCATGGGTAGTTTGGTGATCCTATTCTTCTCCACCCCCTACCGACAGGAACATTGTAAAACACCAGGCATAAAAATGTAAGACTTGTATCTGGAGAAATGTTACATTAGGGGTTTCCATGTGTTTATGTAAGTATATATGTTATGTTAAAGAGGGAGGCACGTGTTTAATATTCTTTTACTGTATGCTAAGCATGTGCCAAGGTCTGTAATGATATTTAATGTCAAATAGATATTTACTGCCTTGAATTAAATTGAGAAATATAGATATAAATGATACAGTTGCTTAGGAAAAGAGAAAGAATCACTGTGGACTGAAATAGTTGTGGGAAAGTTGGATGAGAAATGTAGAATTTGCAATACGACTTCAAGCCAACTCTTTGCCTTGGCACCTGAGATAAGAAAAGTCTGTGTCTGTACCTAGCAAAATGCTTGGTGCATACTAAGTACTTAAAGATACCTGCTTGATTAATTTTGCTGCATTATGTGTGTGAATATTCAAATCTTTGGTTCAAATTTCCTAAAAGTGGGAAAACAATGGAGACTAGGCATGAATATCTATATTATGTGGTAAAGAATCCAGCTTGGCCAGCGTTATTCAGTCTTAATTATTAGAAATCAAATTTAGGCCCATGCTGGCTATGCTCTGAAGGATTTATGAGATGTTTTAACAAAAGTGGCAGATTTCTGGAAAGGACTAAAGAACCAAAGAAGAGATAACTTTGGTCATTTATCTTGATCGAACTGGGAATATTTAACCTGGAAAATGAAGGTTGCAATTGGGATTTTATCTGTTCTTTAGAAAAAATATTTGTCATGTTCAAAAAAGAAAAAAAGGGGGTAATTAAACAATTGTAGAAAACAAACTGAACAGACTAGTTTTTCAGTTGACCTTGAGGCTTTAGCACTATAACTGATAGTGACTCTATTTCAGCCTCCAATTATTCCTCAGTTGCCAAAGGAAAATGTCTTATTCACACAGTCTTGAGGCAAGCTCTTTCTCTTTCTCTTTCTAAATCAACAGATTGTTCAAAGTGATGCCAACTGTTGTGTTTAGAAACCTCACTATTCTTTAAACTGTGAAAGTATGCTTCTATTTTCCAAAGTAGAAACATTTTATTTTCTGTTTTCTTTGATTTTGCAGTCTAATTTTGATAACTTTGTGGTAGTTTGAAAATTTTTTATTCAAAAAATGTATAAATGACTGCCAGGAGATTTTAGTCAGAGTCCAATTTCCTATAGCTCATCACTTATTTGTAGAAAAAGCTTTCAATTCAGTCCACCAATTGAAATTTTTGAATAAATCCCCCGAGAGTTTACTGGACTAGAGGTTAGAGATGATTTTGAAATCATGTTAAAATTTTATCCACTAAAAAAGCCAAGATCTGAATGTGAACTGAAACCAAGGGAGACTCTAATGTTTTTTAATTTTTTTTTTTTGTGGGGGGTGCTGCGTTGGGTCTTTGTTGCGCACAGGCTTTCTCTAGTTGCCGTGAGCAGGGGCTACTCTTCATTGCAGTGCACAGGCTTCTCATTTGCAGTGGCTTCTCTTGCTGTGGAGCACGGGCTCTAGGCGTACGGGCTTCAGTAGTTGTGGCATGCGGGCTCAATAGTTGTGCCTTGTGGGCTCTAGCGCGCAGGCTCAGTAGTTGTGGCGCATGGACTTAGTTGCTCCGTGGCATGTGGGATCTTCCTGGACCAGGTATCCAAACCATGTCCCCTGCATTGGCAGGTGGATTTTTTTTAAATAAATTTATTTATTTTATTTATTTATTTTTGGCTGTGTTGGGTCTTCGGTGCTGTACGTGGGATTTCTCTAGTTGCAGTGCGCGGGCTTCTTGTTGCAGTGGCTTCTCTTGCTGCAGAGCACAGGCTCTAGGTGCACGGGCTTCAGTAGTTGTGGCACGTAGGCTCAGTAGATGTGGCTCACAGGCTCTAGAGAGAGGCTCAGTAGTTGTGGCATCCAGGCTTAGTTGCTCTGCAGCATGTGGGATCTTCCTGGACCAGGGCTCGAACCCGTGTCCCCTGCACTGTCAGGTGGATTCCCAACCACTGCGCCACCAGGGAAGCCCATGGCAGGTGGATTCTTAACTACTGTGTCACCAGGGAAGTCCCGAGACTCTAATGTTAAGTAAAATGAGCAGACACTGCAAGGGCCTGAAGGTAACTATGTGTGGAACATCACGCTCAGGCAACCTTGTGAGAAGTGATAATATTTAGGTAGCACATAATTCATAAAGGACAACGCCGCGATGATATCCCTCGTGATACTGACTACAGGATAGCATGATGAGCAAGGTTTGATGGATCTGTGGAAATATCTGTGATTAAAGAACTCTGTTAAGAAAGTAAAGCAAATGAGGGTGGCAAGATGAATGATATTTGTATAGGCAAAAGCCTCATCAAATATGTTACCCTGGGGCTTCCCTGGTGGTGCAGTGGTTGAGAGTCCACCTGCCGATGCAGGGGACACAGGTTCATGCCCCGGTCCGGGAAGATCCCACATTGCCGCGGAGTGGCTGGGCCCGTGAGCCATGGCTGCTGAGCCTGCGCGTCCGAAGCCTGTGCTCCGCGGCGGGAGGGGCTACAACAGTGAGAGGCCCGCGTACCGCAAAAACAAACAAAAAAACCAAAACAAAGACAATTATAGGGCTTCCCTGGAGGCGCAGTGGTTGAGAATCCGCCTGCCGATGCAGGGGACACGGGTTCATGCCCCGGTCCGGGAAGATCCCACATGCCGCGGAGCGGCTGGGCCTGTGAGCCATGGCCGCTGAGCCTGCACGTCCGGAGCCTGTGCTCCGCAACGGGAGAGGCCACAACAGTGAGAGGCCCGCGTAGTGCAAAAAAAAGAAAAAAAAATGTTAATACTGGAAATCATAGTATGTAGATGGTTCACAAAACTGAGGCTTAAAATAGGCTAGAAATTATGGGTAGCAGGGGAAGTACAACAATTCCCTTTGAAACACAACTAACGTTTCTGTTTGCTTCTTTACCCAGATCACATTCACTGACAATCCCTAGTCAATTATCAATCACTTTAAAGAGTATATTGGTTCATTTTGTAGTAAGAGGGTTTAATCGTAACTAACTGGCCTTCAAATATCAATAAAGGAGAGTAGTTGTAGTACAAAACTTTGGTGTTCATTTGGTTAACAGTTGTCTCAGGTTTGGTTTGAAATCCTATTTTGGCCTTGAGGAAATCTGTTGAACTTTAGAATTAAGAAGAAAACTTTAGAGAATTTTTTCATTGCTACTGCTTCTCCTTTGGATAAAGGAAAAGAAAAAGCAACACTATATCCTTATAATTTTGGTTTTGTTTTGTTGTGTGTGTGTGTGTGTGTTTTGTGAGAAGAATAGATAACAGGTCAGCTTGGTTTTTCCCTCAGAATTCAAAATAATAAGTCTGACCTGAGCTCACTGAGAGTATTTCAGGAAATGACAACTTCCAGATATCCAAACCTATTTCTTTTTGTTTGTTTGTTTTCTCTGTACGCGGGCCTCTCACTGTTGTGGCCTCTCCCGTTGCGGAGCACAGGCTCCGGACGCGCAAGCTCAGCGGCCGTGGCTCACGGGCCCAGCCGCTCCGCGGCATGTGGGGTCTTCCTGGACCGGGGCACGAACCCGTGTCCCCTGCATCGGCAAGCGGACTCTCAACCACTGCGCCACCAGGGAAGCCCCAAACCTATTTCTTGACTTCCAAATTTTCCGGAGGACTAACTCCATCACTTCTAATTGTTTAGATGCAAGATGTTCTTGTGTCACTAATGTCCTTCTAAGGAAGAATTCTTATGTAGCCTTATTTCCCCACTTCTGATGTGTTTTCTAACTCAATGCCAATGCCATTTGCTGTGGAGCAAGCAGTCTCTCTTTAGGGCTTTTTTCCCTGAGGCTTCCCCTCAGTCTTTCCTTCTATTCACTTTGTGGTATAAACCCATTGCAGGCTCCAGGTTCCAGGATACAGCTCCTTGTACCAGCCTTGCCAGACCAGTGATCCTCTTCCATGATCTTTGTCTCTGCATGAGCAGAAGGACTGGGGGCACCATGAGAGCCCCTCCTGTACATGCTACTCCTCCTGGAAATTGCTCTTTTTTTCATTTATTTTCTGGCCAGTTATTTGAGCTATCATTTAGTTGGCTGACTCAGTTGGCCTTATTTTTTTTTGTCTACTGAAGTTTTGAGATGTGTACCTACCTACTGAATTGAGATGGAATGAGGAACAGGGGCAGGAAGAACTCATGGATAAAACAAATGGAAAAGAGAGGCATGGACATATATACACTACTAAACGTAAGGTAGATAGCTAGTGGGAAGCAGCCACATAGCACAGGGAGATCAGCTCGGTGCTTTGTGACCACCTGGAGGGGTGGGATAGGGAGGGTGGGAGGGAGACGCCAGAGGGAGGGGATATGGGAACATATGTATATGTATAACTGATTCATTTTGTTATAAAGCAGAAACTAACACACCATTGTTAAGCAATTATACTCCAAAAAAAAAAAAAGACGTCACTTCCTCTTGAGTACTCTAGCTCATTCTAATGCTGTCTTCACCCTTTCTCCAGTCACTCCATCATATTATGTTTCTTTATACACTTCTCAGTATCTGAAATTATCCTCTTTTTTAAAATTGTGGTAAAATACACATGGCAGGGCTTCCCTGGTGGCGCAGTGGTCGAGAGTCTGCCTGCCGATGCAGGGGACACGGGTTCGTGCCCCGGTCCGGGAAGATCCCACATGCCCTGGAGCGGCTGGGCCCATGAGCCATGGCCGCTGGGCCTGAACGTCCGGAGCCTGTGCTCCGCAGCGGGATGGGCCGCAGCAGTGAGAGGCCCATGTACCGCAAAAAACAAACAAAACAAACAAACAAAAACAAACAAAAAACCCACATGGCGTAATATTTATGATTTTTACATGCAAAATTCAGTGGATTTTAGGACATTCCCACTGTTGTGCAAACATCACCACCGTCCATCTCCAGAACTTTTTTCATCTTCCTAAAGTGAAATGCCATAGCCATTTAAAAAATTTTACTGAAGTATAGTTGATTTACAATGTTGTGTTAATTTTTTCTGCACAGCAAAGTGACTCAGTTATACATATGTATTTCTTTTTCATATTCTTTTTCATTATGATCTGTCACAGGGTATTGAATATAGTCTCCTGTGCTATACAGTAGGACCTTGTTGTTTATCCATCCTATATATAATAGTCTGCATCTGCTATTCCCAAACTCCCATTCCTTCCCTCCCCTCCCCTTCCTCCCCCTTGGCAACCACAACGCTGTTCTCTATATCTGTGTCTGTTTTTGTTTCACAGATATGTTGATCTGTATCATATTTTAGATTCCACATGTAAGTGATATCATATGATATTTGTCTCATTCTTTCTGACTTCACTTAGTATGATAATCTCTAGGTCCACCCATGTTGCTGCAAATGGCATTATTTCATTCTTTTTGATGTCTGAGTAATATCCCATTGTGTATATATACCCCATTTCTTTATCCATTCATCTGTTCATGGATATTTTTTTCCATGTCTTGGCTATTGTAAATAGTGCTGCTGTGAACATAGAAGTGCATGTATCTTTTTAAATTATAGTTTTTTCTGGGTAAACGCCTAGGAGTGGGTGTGGGAAACTCCATACCCATTAAACCATAACTTCCTATACCTCCCTTGCCCCAGTCCCTTGCACCCACCATTTTATATTGAGTCTCGATGAGTTTGACTACTCAAAATATTGATACCTCATATAAATGAAATCATACAGTAGTTGTCCTGTTGTGATTGCTTATTTCACTTAGCATATGTTCTCAAGGTTCATCTATATTGTAGCATATGTCAGAATTTATTTCCTTTTTAAGTCTGAATAATATTCCACTGTGTGTGTGTAAACCACATTTTGTTTATCCATTTGTTTATTGATGGACACTTAGTTTGCTTTCACCTTTTGGCTATTGTAAGTAATGCTGCTCTGCATACAGATATCTGTTTGAGTCCCTGCTTCCAAATCTTTTGGGTATATACTCAAATGGAATTGCTGGATCATATGATAATTCCATGTTTAAGTTTTTTAGGAACCACCATACAGTTTTCCATAGTGACTGCACTACTTTACATTCCCACCAGCAGTGAACAGGGTTTTAATTTCTCCACATCCTCACCAACACTTATTTTCTGTGTGGGTTTTGTTTGTTTATTGTTTATTTGTTTTTTTGATATAAGTCATCCTAATGGATGTAAAGTGGTATCTTATTGTAGTTTTGACTTACATTTCCCTAATGGTGAGTGATGTTGAGCATCTTTTTCATGTGCTTATTGCCCATTTGTTTATCTTTTTTACAGAAATGCCTATTTAAGTCTTTTGCCATTTTTAAATCAGTTTTTATTGTTGAGTTATAGGAGTTCTTTATATATTCTGAATATATTCTTATCAGACAGATGGTTTGCAAATATTTCTCCCATTCTATGAGTTGCCTTTTTACTCTGTTGATAGTGTCCTTCAATGTACAATAGTTTTTAATTTTGAGGAAGTTCAAATTATCTATTTTTTCTTTTTGCTTGTGCTTTTGATATTATATACCAGAAATAATTGCCAAATCCAATGTCATGAAGTTTTCCCCTATGTTTTCTTCTAAAACTTTTATAGTTTTACCTCTTACATTTTAAATCTTTGATCCATTTACAATTACTTTTTGTGTTTGGTATATAGTACCTGTTCTATTTTTTGATTTCTGTCACTCCCATAACATATAAGCTCTGTGAGATTATAGATCATGCCTGGCTTGCTCTCCATTATATCCCCAGTCCTTCCATGAGAGCTTGGCACATATTAAAATGTGAAATGAGTGAACAAAAGAAGACATTCACATGAAGTTTCTAAGGCAAATAAATGTTTACTTATTAGAATCATAGAATCTTGTGCTAACCTGAGAGTTTATTTAATTTGTATTGGTCACCTTCCAGGTCAAATTTCTTCTCCTGCTCTTATTTCTTTTAGGACCATATAGCCTAGAAGTTATACTCTTGGAAGCATGGTTAATCAGGCTTAATTTACCTCACTCCACTAAGACTGGGTTAAAATATAACATAGGCAGTGTAACAAACATTGAAAAGTCTCCTTTTGTCCAAAGAAGAAATGGGGACAATGAGCTTCAGAATAGATTTTCTTTTTGATTCTTTATGTTTCATATAAGATATCTCATCACTTTAACTTTGGCTAGTTTATTTAACTGGGGTAATCCAGTCCTATTTATGGTTCATAACATATTATGAACCATGACCCACAGTGGAGGAAACGGGCCTAAAAACTTTGGCATTCCTCTCCTTAATAATTGATTGGAGGGTAGAGAAGACTCTTCTTTCTATAATCCCTCCTCTTACCTCAAGAAAATCTGCTTATACTATTTGTGAAAGAATCTGCTGATGGAGATAGGGAGATCTGATAAAAAAGACAAATCATAGTTTCCTTGATGATAGAGATTGGAGGGACTGAAGTTTGGATCTAGGGTTGCACAGCCTGGGACAGTGGTAAACAGCCTCTTCTCAGTCTGGTGGGTGGTACTCACTCTGCTTGACTGTGGAATGGGGGGTGGGAACTTGCACAGATAGCAAAGAAGCATCTTGGAGAAACCTGGCAAAGAGAGCTGTCTGACAAGACCAACAACATTTGGATTTTTTAGTTGTTAGTGAAAGCAGCAACTGAGGAATTCCTCATGGATCCTAAAGCTTGAGGTCATGTATGATGAATGCAGTGGCTTCTAGCCACCTTAAATGGGTTCTCTTTCTCTTTTTGAGGAAAGAAAGAGACTTGGATGATATTTTAAAAGCTCAAATCGCAAATAGACCTGAATTTTGCATACACCCTCTGGCTCTTGAGTCATAGGGGAACAACTACTGTACCAGGAAAGCCTTAGTAAATGTTTTAATTGATGCCAACATGTCTTGCTTAGAACTTTCCTCTCTCACCAATTTTTTTTGAAGTATGAGATTTATTTTTCAATGCTACAGATTATGGTAAAAGAAAACAAAATAAATTCTCTGGGTGGGTTTTAGAGTATTTCTTAAAGCTTCTGTCATTCAGATATCTGTCTGCTGTCTCTACTATTTCTTTGTCCAGTCTTTACCTCTAGGCATGAGTGTTGATGATAGTCTGAGGCCTACTAATTAGGAAGGAAAAATTCAACAGAAGTAAATGAACCACTGGAGGAAGAACTTCCTTTGACTATTCTCTTTTCCCCCTTTAGGGGGAGCAGAATTTCTCTTCTCATAAGAATTATTGCAGACTGATGTCCAAACATTTCTCTCAGGTCTTGGCAAACGTTTTCAACTGTGCATTGGTAAAGATGCCAATAGACTTTTCCCACTTCTTGTGAATCTGACTTTGCACTTCTTCCTTTAGCATCATTTGTATTACATCTCTACCTTTTGTACTGTATTATTATAATTAGAGAAGAACAAATGGAAAATTGCTAATGACTGTCATAATTGGGTTCATTATTTAAACAAGTATTAGATAAGCTGTTTAATTATCAAGGCTATAATTGGGAAGTGGTTTTGTGCTCTCAAAAAGCTTTCCTGTAAACTTGGATTGGAAAATTGTGAAAGGAAAAGGAATATAAATATATGAGAGGAAATACTAGAAAAATGTACTGTGGTTGCCAGATGATTTTGTCTCCCTTCGCATACCTAGTACAGATTTTGATGAAAGGTTGGCTTTTTTTTTTTTTTTTTGGAAAATGTACTATGTACTCATACTTAAGCCATAAATCTTTTGAATTTGGAGTTCAGTGTAAAAACATGCCGGGAATACTGATGCATCCCTTCTTGAATGTATCTTTTGAAACATACACACAAGCATATATATACAATAAGAATAAGGCATTATCCAAGTAGCAGTCAGCAGTGTGGGAAGAATTCAAATTAGATGATAAAAAATTTTAAAACTCACAAAAAGGCTAAGGCTACTAACATAATTTAAATGTTCTAGATATTTTAATGACAGAGATAATCTGTTGAGACTCCAGTATGCTTAAGATACTCCTATACTGGTTTCTTCGCTGTCTATCTGGCCATTGTTACATAAAAATAATGTTTAAAACAAATAAGACATTTTTTTCTGTCTTATGCTGAAACTCTTGGAGACAAACCAAAGTTCTAACATTAGAATAAAATTGTATTTGTAAATGATGATTTGGGTTTGCAGCTATAAAAATATTGTTCAGACTCAGATTAACTAAAGCTCACTGTTATTAGAGCTAACACCTATCCCTCTCAAACTCTTCCAAAAAACTGAAGAGGGAGGAACACACTCAAACTTGTTCTATGAGGCCACCATCACCCTGATACCAAAACCAGACAAAGATATCACACAAAAAAATTATAGACTAATATCACTGATGACCATAGACACAAAAAACCTCAACAAAATACTAGCAAACAGAATCCAACAACACATTAAAGGATCATACACCATGATCAAGTGGGATTTATCCCAGGGATGCAAGGATTCTTCAATATACGCAAATCAAAGTGATACACCATATTAACAAACTAAAGAATAAAAACCATATGATCATCTCAATAGATGCAGAAAAAGCTTCTGACAAAATTCAACACCCATTTACGATTAAAAAAAAAATCTCCAGAAAGTGGGCATAGAGGGAACCTACCTCAACATAATAAAGGCCATATACGACAAACCCACAGCAAATATTATTCTCAGTGGTGAAAAACTGAAAACATTTCCTCTAAGATCAGGAAAAAGACAAGGATGTCCACTCTCGCCACTATTATTCAACATAGTTTTGGAAGTCCTAGCCACAGCATTCAGAGAAGGAAAAGATATAAAAGGAATACAAATTGGAAAAGAAGAAGTAAAACTGTCACTGTTTGCAGATGACATGATACTATACATAGAGAATCCTAAAGATGCCACCAGAAAACTACTAGAGCTAATCAATGAATTTGGTAAAGTTGCAGGATACAGAATTCAAGCAAAGAAATCTCTTGCATTCCTATACGCTAACAACAAAACATCAGAAAGAGAAATTAAGGAAACAATCCCATTTACCACTGCAACAAAAAGAATAAAACACCTAGGGATAAACCTACCTAAGAAGGCAAAAGACCCTGTATGCAGAAAACTATAAAACATTGATGAAAGAAATCAAAGATGACACAAACAGATGGAGAGATATACCATATTGTTGGAGTGGAAGAATCAATATTGTGAAAATGACCATACTACCCAAAGCAATCTACAGATTCAAAGCTATCCCTATCAAATTATCAGTGGCATTTTTCACAGAATTAGAATAAAACATTTTACAGTTTGTATGAAAACACAGAAGACCCCGAATAGCCAAAGCAATCTTGAGAAAGAAAAACGGAGCTGAAGGAATCAGGCTCCCTGACTTCACACTATACTACAAAGCTACAGTAAAACACAAAACCACAAAAACAGAAATATAGATTAATGGAACAGGTTATTATCTTTGATAAAGGAGGCAAGAATATACAATGGAGAAAAGACAGCCTCTTCAATAAGTGGTGCTGGGAAAACTGGACAGCTACATGTAAAAGAATGAAATTAGAACACTCCCTAACACCATACACAAAAATAAACTCCAAATGGATTAAAGACCTAAATGTAAAATCAGACACTATAAAAGTCTTACAGGAAAAGATGGGAAGAACACTCTTTGACATAAATAGTAGCAAGACCTTTTTTGACCCACCTCCTAGAGTAATGGAAATAAAAACAAAAATATACAAATGGGACCTAATGAAACTTCAGAGCTTTTACACAGCAAGGGAAACCATAAACAAGATGAAAAGACAACCCTCAGAATGGGAGAAAATATTTGCAACGAATCAACAGACAAAGGATTAATCTCCAAAATATATAAACAGCTCATGCAGCTCAACATCAAAAAACAAAAACCCAATCAAAAATTGGGCCAAAGACCTAAATAGATATTTCTCCAAAGGTGACACTCAGATAGCCATGAGGCACATGAAAAGCTGCTCAACATCACTAATTATTAGAGAAATGCAAATCAAAACTACAATGAGGTATCACCTCACATGGGTCAGAATGGCCATCATCAAAAAATCTACAAACAACAAATGCTGGAGAGGGTGTGGAGAAAAGGGAACCTTCCTGCATTGTTGGTGGGAATGTAAATTGATACAGCCACTATGGAGAACAGTATGGAGGTTCCTTTAAAAACTTAAAATAGAACTACCATACAACCCAGGAATCCCATTACTGGGCATATACCCAGAGGAAACCATAATTCAAAAAGACACATGTACCCCAATGTTCATTGAAGTACTATTTACAATAACCAGGTCATAGAAACAACCTAAATGTCCATTGACAGATGAATGGATAAAGAAGATGTGGTACATTTATACAATGGAATATTACTCAGCTATGAAAGGAATGAAATTGGGCCACTTTTAGAGATGTGGATGGACCTAGAGTCTGTCATACTGAGTGAAGTAAGTCGGAAAGAGAAAAAAAAAACATGTTAGTGCATATATATGGGATCTAGAAAAATAGTACAGATGAACTTATTTCCAGGGCAGGAATAGAGATAAAGATGTAGAGAACAGACGAGCGGACACAGGGGAGGAAGGGGAGGGGTGGAATGAATTGAGAGATTAGGTTTGACTTAAATACACTACCATGTGTAAAATAGATATCTGGTGGGAACCTGTAGTGTAGCACAGGGAGCCCAGCTCAGTGCTTTGTGATGACCTAGATGGGAGGGATGGGGTGGGGGATGAGAGGGAGGTCCAAGAGGGAGAGGATATATTTATACATATAGCTGATTCACTTCATTGTACAGCAGAAACTAACAACATTGTAAAGCAGTTATACTCCAATAAAAAAAAATTATTGGAAGGAAGTAAACCAATATGGTAACAGTAAAACAAAATAAAATTCACTGTTATTTGATTTTGTTTTTGTTTTGATGGTGAGGAGGAGAGAGAGAGTATTAAAATACAGATGTATCTCAAAAGATAAAACCTGTATTTGACATGTACCTCAGAGAAATGTTTAATCAGATTTTGGGGGGTGTCCAGTAAGCATTTTTCTACGTTCTGTAAGTCTTTACAAATAAAAACTCTCTTCTGATAACAGAAAGGTTAGAAGAAAACAGTGGTCTCTACCATTGTGAAAGTTATAGAAATTGTAGCAGTGCATTTTCTACCCAAAGTACTGATTCAGATTAGATCATGTCATAGTCATATCAGATATAACAGGTTCATATCAGATCAGATTGCTGCTTCAGTTTATAATCTCCATTACTTAAAAAAAAAAAAAAAACTTACAAAACAAATTCCCCGTGCCTTGAGTTTAGAAGACACTCAGCAAAATGTCTGTTGAGGCAACAGTGTCTACTGGTAAGAGCCTCCATTCTGGAATCAGACTGTGAAAGTTTAAGTTTCAGCTCTACCACTTACTGTGTATGAATTTGAGCAAGTATATTTTTTTTGCTTTAGTTTCCTCATCTGTAAAATAAGAATAATAATAGTGCCCACTCTCAAAGGGTTGTTGCAAGGATTAAATGGAAAAAAACAAAACAAAACTGTAGAACATGGTGGACCCATTGTTACTGTAATGTATTAACTGTTCAGTGAGTGAGTGAATGACACAAATTATTCTTAAGAGACTGTATTTTTAAATTATAATGGGTATTCTTCAGAATTCAATTGAAATGTTCCATTGTGATTGAATGAAACTGGTTATTATTTTGATAACATGATGTAATTACTGTCTTTTCTTGACTTCAGAGCCCACATCAAAAGACTATGAGCTCATGAGCTCAATGAAAATTGGAATCTGCTTTTGGTTCTGTTCCTAACTTGCCTAGGAAAAATTATTTAACATTTTCAGACTCAGGGTTTTTTTTCCATTTGTAAAATGAGAAAAGTAATACATGCTTTATCTATTTTACATAGACTTATTTAAATTATAAAATTAATGTGACAATAATTGTGAAGGTAACTTGAAACGTTAAAATGATTCATTAATTGCAAAGGTAGTTTAATTCTATAAGTAGAAGTAATACTTAGGGGAAGGTTTTAATGCTAAGAGAAAATAGACCATTTGTGAAAATTTTTTTCATGAATAGTTGTATAGACTATTCTTCATGGACATTAATATAAAGTGAAGTTGAGGCCATTTTTTTCTTTTTGGTCACCTTGTAAATTTTATAAACATGTTATGTATGAATGTATAGCCTTACAAAGTAGGAATCATTGTTTTATAAATAATGAACTTGAAGCCCAGAGAAATTCAGAGATTTACTAGATCCACATTGAATAATGTATAGATTTTAGAATTTTGTAAATTTCACATATGTGGAAATCAAAGAAGCCGTAACAGTAGCATACATTCTTCTCCCCATGTCTATTGTTCTTTTTCTATTTTTCCCTCCTCTCCCTGACCAGGAGGTAATTCAATCTAGTGCATGATTATGTGGTAGGAAAGAACTATTATAAGTAGGAAGGTTAGTGTGGGAGGCAGAGTGTTAAGATGGCCCACAAGATTTCTACCTTCTGCTGTATGTCTTTATATAATTCCCTCTCTTCAAATATGAGCATGAATTAGGCATCTGATGAAGCTTTAAAAAGGGGAATGAAAGATCAGAAAGAGAAATTAAGAAAACACTCTCATTCACCATTGCAACAAAAAGAATGAAATACCTAGGAATAAACCTACCTAAGGAGACAAAACACCTGTATGCAGAAAACTATAAGACACTGATGAAAGAAATTAAAGATGACACAAACAGATGGAGAGATATTCCATGTTCTTGGATTGGAAGAATCAACACTGTGAAAATGAGTATACTACCCAAAGCAATCTACAAATTCAATGCAATCCCTATCAAACTACCAAGGGCATTTTTCACAAAACTAGAACAAAAAATTTCACAATTTATATGGAAACACAAAGACACTGAATGGTCAAAGCAATCTTGAGAAAGAAAAGCGGAGCTGGAGGAATCATGCTCCCGGACTTCACACTATACTATAAAGCTACACTAATCAAGACAGTATGGTACTGGTACAAAAACATAAATATAGATCAATGGAACAGAATAGAAAGACCAGAGCTAAACCCACAGACGTATGGTCACCTTATCTTTGAGAAAAGAGGCAAGAATATACAATGGAGAAAAGACAGTCTCTTCAATAAGTGGTCTGGGAAAACTGGACAGCTACATGTAAAAGAATGAAATTAGAACACTCCCTAACACCATACACAAAAATAAACTCAAAATGGATTAAAGACCTAAATGTAAGGTCAGACACTATAAAACTCTTAGAGGAAAACATAGGCAGAACACTCTATGACATAAATCACAGCAAGATCCTTTTGACCCACCTCCTAGAAAAATGGGAATAAAAACTAAAATAAGCAAATGGAACCTAATGAAACTTAAAAGCTTTTGCACAGCAAAGGAAACCATAAATATGAAAGACAACCCTCAGACTGGGAGAAAATATTTGCAAATGAAGCAACTGACAAAGGATTAATCTCCAAAATTTACAAGCAGCACATGCAGCTCAATACCAAAAAAAAAAAAAAAAAAAACCCAATCCAAAAATGGGCAGAAGATCTAAATACACATTTCTCCAAAGAAGATATACAGATTGCCTTCTCCAAAGAAGATATACAGATTGCCAACAAACACATGAAAGGATGCTCAACATCACTAATTATTAGAGAAATGCAAATCAAAACTACATTGAGGTATCACCTCACACCAGTCAGAATGGCCATCATCAAAAAATCTACAAACAATAAATGCTGGAAAGGGTGTGGAGAAAAGGGAACCCTCTTGCACTGTTGGTGGGAATGTAAATTGATATAGTCACTATGGAGAGCAGTATGGAGGTTCCTTAAAAAACTAAAATTAGAACTACCATACGACCCAGCAATCTCACTGCTGGGCATATACCCTGAGAAAGCCGTAATTCAAAAAGAGTCATGTGCCACAATGTTCATTGCAGCTCTATTTAGAATAGCCAGGACATGGAAGCAACCTAAGTGTCCATCGACAGATGAATGGATAAAGAAGATGTGGCACATATATATAATGAAATATTATTCAGCCATAAAAAGAAACGAAATTGAGTTTTCTGTAGTGAGGTGGATGGACCTAGAGACTGTCATAAAGAGTGAAGTAAGTCAGAAAGAGAAAAACAAATACTGTATGCTAACACATATATATGGAATCTTAAAAAAAAAAAGGTTCTGAAGAACCTAGGGGCAGGACAGGAATAAAGACGCAGATGTAGAGAATGGACTTGAGGACATGGGGAGGTAGAAGGGTAAGCTGGGACGAAATGAGAGAGTGGCATGGACATATACACACTACCAAATGTAAAATAGATAGCTAGTGGGAAACTGCCGCATAGTACAGGGAGATCAGCTTGGTGCTTCATGACCACTTAGAGGGGTGGGATAGGGAGGGTGGGAGGGAGATGCAAGAGGGAGGAGATATGGGGATACATGTATATGTATAGCTGATTCACTTTGTTATACAGCAGAAACTAACGCACCATTGTAAAGCAATTATACTTGAATAAAGATGTTAAAAAAAAAAGAGGGGGAGATTCTTCCTTGGTGAGCCTGACCTCATCAGGTCAGTCTTTAAAAGGGACTGCACTCTTCCTGTAGAACGAGATTCACAGAGAGTGGGAATTTTTGACACAAGAGAAAATCTCTGTTGCTTGCTTTGAAGATGGAGAGGATTACATGGCAAGGAATGAGGCTGGCCTCTGAGATCTGAGAACAACCTCCAGCTGACAGCCAATAAAGAATTGGGGACTACAGTCCTATGACTGCAAGGAATTGAATTCTGCCTCAACTTCATATTTTGTAGGAGGAGCTGTGTTCCAGATGAGAATACAGCCTGACCGACAATTTGATTTTAACCTGTGAGACTGAGCAGTGTAACCAGTGTCTTTATGCTTGGACTTCTGACCTAGATAGTTATGAGCTAATAAATTACTGTTTTAAGCTGCTAAATTTGTGCTGATTTGTGATACAGAGGAAGAAAATTAATATGGAGAGACTAAGGGATTGGCTTTGCCATTACTGTGCTACTTGATTTATTTTCTGTGAGCAGCTTCTGAAAAACATGCATAGGTTGGCCCAGATTAACCAGTATTCTAGATAGAAATACTGGTTTTCAATAGTGGATTTAGTAACAACAGGCTATTAAAACTTTATCAAGCCACACTGTTGACTCCAATCCTGTAGACCCATCAGAAACATTGAATAATTTGAAAATAATTGACAAAATACATTTTTAACTTCATTTTAAATTTATGCTCTTTTTTTTTGTCAGTTTACTATCTGCCCCTGTGACAAGGATGAAGGTGAATGTTAGGAGATGAGAAATGCAGACATTGAGTTTGCAGATTTGGAAGGAAGTGTGTGTGTGTGTGTGTGTGTGTGTGTGTGTGTGTTAGAGAGAGAGAGAGAGAGACAGAGAGATACAGACAGACAGACAGAGAGAGTTGAGATTAAATAGAGATTCAAATGTTTCTGGGTATGTGAGACCAGCAATTTTTCTAGGCTTCTGTGTGCATGGCTAGACTTTTTTGGAGGAAAGAAGCTTGCAAAAGGAATGTTAGTGTATCGCTCCTGGAGAGCTGAGTTTGGAGAGAAGGGTAGTTGCAGATGACAACATGACATTGGGAATAATACAGTCTGACTCTGTGGACTACATATGACCTTATAGAGAGAAAGGCTATAGCTGCAACTTAAGGAATTGTTTTCAAGAAAAATTTGTGATATATGCACATAAGCTGGGCTGCATGGATCTCTAGGGCCAAAGTAAACAAGAGTGGAGGATTTTAGGTTTCTCCCCTCTTCCTTGGGAAGCATGGCATTGCTCTTCTGATATGAAGGCCCTAGATGCTCATGGGTGTACCCAGAGTAACACAGACAAAGCACTGCAGGAGAAGACTGAAACCATTCATTGAGAGAGAAAACACAGGAGGGCTAACAGTTGATTTGGATGTGGGTTAGGGAGTAGAGATAGTAAATCTGGAACATGTTGATTTTGAAGTCCTGGGATATAGAAGTAGAGGTTTCAAAATATGGATTGGGAACTTAGCATGGGGTTTGTGTTGAAGATGTGGATTTTGACAGTCAGCGTATTGGTGCTAGTTGAATTCACGGGTCTGGATGAAATCATCCTGGGGGAGAGTATATGGGATAAAAAGAAAAAGCTCTGGAGACAGACAGGCAATACTGGAAAATACTGATTAGTTGTCAGAATTTGGAAGAGAATTGGAACAAAGTGGTATCCTGGCAGCTAAGGGAGAAAGATGTTTTATATCTTTATAAAATTTCTTCCATGCTTTATAATACCTGTTGCATAGCCTTAGGGGGATTTAATGATCCAGTCATTAAAATAAATTTCTTCACAGAAATCAGCCACAGTCGATGCTAATCCTCATTTCTTCACCAACAATATTACTTTCCTTTTAACAGTTGAGAAAGAAGTTACCAAGCATTTCCTCTTTTGTAATTAAACAATCATTACTTGCTAATTTAAGAAGGAATTTTAATTTTTAATTTACTGTTACATAAAAGCTTACGCAGTGACTTTGAACCAAAATATCAATGAATATTTCTTTGTCAATTAGTGAAAACAGAACACAGAATAAAAGGATCTCATTAAACCATGTTCATATGTTTTACAGCTTCTGAAATCACTAGTGTCAAATTAATTGACATTTCTTTAAACTGTTGGTTTTAAAGACAGACCTAATCAAGTCAGCCAGTAATTCTCTAGGTTAGTAATTAATGAATTTAATAATTTATCTAGTGTTGAATAATTCCTTTTATGGTTGATGGATCCATAAATAATTAGGATTAGAAGAATATGCAATATTTTCATTTATATTAAATATCTCAGAAAGTTAATCACCTAAATCTGGACTAATATACTGGAGGAATCTAAAATTCATTGAGGCTTCATTTCTATTAGAATTCCACTTCTGAGCTTTCTCCTTTTTAGAGGTTCCAGTTTCAGATTATTTTTTCCCAGAGACTTTGATGTGGCCCTGAACAGCTATCTGTATCTTCAGGGCCTTCAGAAAAACTATCTTATCTAAATAATGTCCTCACTAGCCCATGAGGATACTTATGGGGATGAGAAGTTATATTTTTATTCCTTCTGCTTTGTATGTTGTATAACAGTAAAACTGCTGGTTAATGCTGTGGAAAAAAGAATTGGTGGAAGTTGTTGTTGAAAGAGCACAGATTTTGGTTTAGCACCTCCTCTCCTGGTTGAGGGCTGTGTACTATTCGGCAGGTCACCAACTGCTCTGAATACGTTTGGTTAAGTACAAAGTAAATGGAATGTAATGAGGATCAAGAGAGAATTTTTTGGAAATGTTTTGTAAACTATAACATTTAAATTCAAAACTGTGCAATTGAAATGTTATTAGCAGTAATCATCAGAAAAAAATAATCTCATTTATAGCTCATGTGGGTGATCTTGGCGATTTGGTCTGTACTTACTCTTAAGGAAGTTAATGGATTAATAATCCTGCAAAAGTAAAAACAAAAGCCCCTATTGTTTATTGACTGTAACATACACATATATGTATGGCTGCATGTATGTATATACATATGTGTGTGTATGATCTATTAATTAGAGTAGCTAAGCTGCTGCAACAAATCGACATCAAAATAGTGGTTCCATAAATAGTCTTAAGCATTATCATCTGACTGGTAGCTCTGCTGCTTACAGTGAAACAGGAACAGAGCTGAAACGGCCATCGTAGCTATGAGAAGGGGGAGAGTGTCTAATCCAGTTGCACTGATTTCCACTCAAGAAAGTGAGGTGACATGTGCATGCATTGCTTCCACCCACACTCCATTGATAAGAGCTTGGACACGTGGCCACATTAGCTGCAACGGAGCCTGGGGACATATTCAATACAGTGTCTAGCTTGGCATCCATATCCCACCTAGAACTTTATTACTATCCGAAGAACAGCTAGCATGTCCACCATAATGGGCACTGCTTTTTCCTTATTTCTCTTTTAATGGAATACCTAGTACATTGAATGATTTACATATTAAATAAGATACTATGTAAATAGTACATTTGTGTCTGACATATGGTAAGTACTCAAGTGATAGCTGCCATTATTATACAAATGTTTCATTTAATAACAGTGAACAAGAGAGTCTTCTTGGTACAATGCTTGGTATCTGAAAATGTGTCCATCTTACCTCTATGACAAGTTTCCTATAGTCATTAAAAGTTTAAAAATCAGGTAGATAAAAGGATTCTGGTTATATTCGATGTAAATATTGCATATATGAGCTCACAATGCTATTTGTCATGAAAATAATTAATGATCAAAGGATGTGTCTTCAGAGGCAAGAGGGAAATGGAATTTATTTTCAAAGTGTTCTATATCTATGGATTTGTTATGAAAAAAACTTTGACATATATTATTCTTACTAGAGTAACAGGGAAATCTTCAGGCAGGAATGTTTAGAATATGGTATTTGTAGTAATTTTTTTTCAGATTCCAGTCTCTCTCCCTCTCTCTTTTGCTTACTTCTGGCCACTATTCTGCATTGCTTGTTTTTGTTTTCTGTAATACTATAGATGGAATGTGGTACTTCCTGGTATCTAAAGCAATATCTTGAGTTTGTTTGTTTAAGCCCTTGCCCTGTCCTCTATGCCATTCTGTTGGGAGGATTTTAAAGGTCTCTGTGGCTTCAGATAAGAGCAAGAACGTCCAAGAACTATATTTTCACACTGATTTCTCTTTCAGACTAAACAATCTCACTGTACAAAAATGACCTGCTCTAGGGTAAAAGTCTGTCTTATCAGCTGATCAGGGTATTTGTTCTCTTTTTGGCTTTGCTCCATCATTTTGTCATTCAGTGTCTTAAGCTGTGGAGTGGGTTATTTTTAACGTTGAGGGTGCAAGATATTGTTGCCCAAGGATGTTGGTCCTCATGCCCATTTGATATTTCAGCATACCCATCTTTCTTCAGAGATGCAACTTTTTCTAAGGCAGGATACTTGGAGAATGAGTGTGACAAAATAGTAATATAAAGAGGTTTAGTTTCTCTGCCTATCATGATATTATTAATTTTTATAAACATTAGGGTGGTGAAGTATATTGCTTGATAAAACATCAAGACCTGGTGTGCCTAGACATCTGAAACAGAACAAGGCCACAACAAAACTGTACATCCTCCACCCCTTCAAGTCTTCCCCATTTCAGTACTGGCACTGTCATCTTCACAGTACTTGTTCAATCCAGATATCTAGGAGTTGGCCTTGTCTCTATCAGCCAGTTTTGATTAACCCTATATTCAAAACATATCTCAAACCTGTCTTTTCTCTTTCTCCTAACATTCTAGTTGAAGTCAGCATGGTGTCTCCTTGGTATCCTTTCTTGGATTGTCGCTCCCCGAAAATTCATCCTCTGTGTGTTGCTCTCCTGCTTAAGAACACTTTAAAGCTCCCCATTCCCACTTAGGAAATCCACTCTCCTTATTCCGGCTTGCGAAGTCCTACATGACTTGCCTACTTCTCTGAGCTTCTTTTGTGATCCTGTTCTCGCCTAGCTCTCTCTGCTTCAGCCACGTGCCAAACTTATTTGCACTTAAATCCTGTGCACCGAGTGTTCCCTCTGCCTGGAGAGTTCTTCCTTCTTATCTTCATAAGATTGTTTCCTCCTTGACATTTCAATTTTAGCCTAAATGGTACCTTCTCAGAGAGGGCTTTGCTGTTGCTTTCCTTCACATGGTTACTTTTAGTATCTCCATAGCATTTACCAGCCTCTGACCCCTTTGGCTCTAAGCCCTTTCATCACTGTATTCACAGAACCTGCAGAAGTGCCTGTCTACAATCGATTTAATACATAATTATTGAAAGACTATTTTTTTGCTTTTTATTTGAGTAGGACTCTGCAGTTTGTATATTAAACAAGGTTTAACTTCACATTAATTATAGGAGGACACTAATTAGTGGTGGGTTATGTCACTTTATTTCACATATTTGGATTTGATTACTTAGTTTGAAATTTGATATAGCTGAAACCTTCATGTTTTATAACTGAGATGGATGATGAGACTATAAAAAACTATACACTGACCCCTGCAAACATAGACATGAAAAACAAGAAAGAGGAAAAAAGAGCACACTGATACCTCATGATGCACTAAAATTATATTAATAATTATTTAACCCTTAGGTGAGGTATTCAGAGTACAAGATAACTAAGGGATTTTTCTTTGGGTAGCTTGATGCTATATCTTTTGTACTAGAAATAATTTCTGAATTTGTTATCAGGTCACCCTCAACTCATTGGTTGCTACGGGTGTAGCCCTAACTACTACAGTTGGGTATAGCCCTAACTACTACAAATGGGTGTAGCCCTAACTACTAGCAGAGGCAAGGCAGTGGAAGTATGCCACTTTCTCCATCTGTAAGGGAACACTTAACATAGATGCCCTAGCCAAAGAGCTGCCATCAAAATCCTTTTGGTTTCAATGAAGTCATGAAAGATCAGATTGTTGACTATATTTGCTTTTATGATTATTGCTCCTAGCTTATATATTTTGAAGCCTATTTTTCAATATATGTTTGGTGAATTTTGTACCATGTTCTCTCTCTTTCTTTCTTGCCCTCCTCTTTTACCTCCTTCTTCCTCCCTCCCTCCACCCCTGCCCCATGCATACACACACACTTTCTTGTCCTTGTGGAAAGAGTTATGTCCCTTGAGGTTTGCTTAAAAAATGTTACCAGTGGTGTCAGTGTTAGAAAGAGATTAAGAAAGTCTCTGCAGTCCATTGCTATTGTTATACCTCATTCAATACACCTTTTAAAATTCCCCAATAATGTTCTAAACATAAAGCAGCACAAGCAATAAATATCATAAAAAAGAAGCTAACTTCTATATCTTTGGAATTTCCTCTAGTTCCTTGCTGAGAGCTGGTCTCAGATGGCTCATGAAAGAATGAATAAATGGATGGATTAATATTACTCTCAGACTAGCAAGGAAGTGTATAAATGTCTTTGGGAAGTAAGGCTACCTTGCAACATTATAAATAGTAGAAAGAACTCAACACATGTGCATTGGCCATAACAAGCATGATACCTAATCCAAATAAAATTGTTTTTCTTTTAAAATGTGGTAGCAAATCTTTGTAATATTAATGAAGAGTGCAGTGGCCATGCACATTGAACCTGAAGCAACGTGCATGGTCACTATTATGTTGTTCTTATCACATGGAAGAAGCAAAACTCAAAGATCCAAGGGTAGCATTTGAGTCCTGAGTAGTGATATATTATTTATTTGCTTTTTTTTCAAGTGTAGGAAAGAAACACTTGGACTCAACATACATATGTAAGGACCCTATTTATACATTTATCTGGCACTTAGGAACTGCTCAACACACATTAGCTAGTGTCATTATATGGTTTAAATATCTGTTGTTCCCGTTCTGCTGGAGGTTGTTTATGCTATTAAAATACAATTTGGGGGGCTCCCGGGAGCGTGGCTTCTGAAGGTGACTATCTATCCAGGAGGCACTGTGAGCCTGGGAAGCTACAGTTCAGCGTTCTCTTAGTTTTGGTAATGTCCTAGGTGTGTATAGAATAAAGATTAAATGCTGTCCCTGTCCCCTTGGACTCATAATAAGAGCACCAGATCAGTGATTGCCAGAAAATAAACAACACCCACGTTTAAAGAAATCTGTTTTGATTCTTTCCCTGCCCCTGTGCCATTAGGGATTTTCTGTTATGGCCAGAGATAAACAAAAAAGGGTAATGGGCTGTTAGGAAGCAATGAGAAAGGACCCAGCCTGGAGGGCAGGAGACCAGTGTGGAACCCAGAAGCCATTTATTGGTGGCTTCCAGAGGTTGCACAAGCTAATCCCATCTGTGGAAACTGTGATTCAAAATCACTCTGCTTCTTTTGTGATTGAGGTTTGCAAGCTGGCTTTGTTCAGTTTTAGAGAGTACATGCTTTGTGATAGCCCTACGTCAGAAACTTCTAAGACCAAGAGGAAATTGGTGACCTTCAGGTTCATGGTTTCTGAACAGCATTGTTCCATTGGTCTGGGCACTGGTGTTGGTAGCACCGATGTGTTCCATCAGTAGGAATTCATCGTTTCTACTTTTGAATGATTACCTATGAGCATCAGTATTTCTGATGGATACAATCATGCAGACTGCAGGTTCACATTTCCTGGTGATTCCTAACGAGGGCCGAGTAGTACAAAACATCTGAAATTCTCGATGTGAAGTCAAAGATAAGATTTGGCTTGGTGAAGGAAAAATGCTCTAAATGGAATTTTTTGAATAATATTTGGAGTCTGTGAATTTTTCCATTTCCAAATTCTAGCAGAAAGTGAGCTCATCTGATAATTTGACTGGCGTGATATATGAGCCCCTTGCTTAACTATTGTAAAACCTATTCCAAGGAGGCAGGTGGAAGATGAGATAATTGCTCTTAGGATGCCAGCAGGAAAAATAGCTTAGCTTCGATATTTTTCAGCTTTTCAAAACAGAGCAGAGGTGAGGTTATAAAAAGAGAATCCCATCTCATCTCTTTCTCCCAAAGCTCCCACAACTTTGTCAGTGCCAAGTTTTCTATGTGACAGATTTGCACAGGTAACTGAGGATGTGCCATTGGAACTGAAGGGAGGCCACAGGTCAGCCCATGTCAGGGTATTTGTCATTTAAAATTCCTTGAAGGTTAACTTCGTAGTTCTAGCTTCCTCCTTTCAGTTGTATTTATAAGGACTTTCGTCACAATGTTTTCTGCATTAAAAAGTTAGAAAAATATAGAGATCTCTTCTGAGTTGCTTTGGTGTTTGTATTTGCAAAGTGAAGCAGCTAAATAAGGCTTATTATTTCTATTTTTGTAAAAGCCAAGGGAAAAGGAATTATGGTCCAGTGTCTTTAGAATTGAGCTACTGTGGAATTGGGGGATGGAGTTTGTAGAATCGGACACCTGATACTAATAGTCTTCCTTTTTATTCAGAAGAGCCTAAACAAATTGGAAAGCAAAACCAAAAATTATTAAAAAGGAAAGAAAAGGAAAGTAATAAGGAGGTACACAGTCAAGTTGAAATAAGTCATTTAAATAATGTCATAATAATGCAAATTTAAATGTGAAATCTGATCTTTTATTTGCCTTGTTTGTGATACATGGATATTTAGAAGACACCTGAATATTCCTTGAAATTTCCTTTTGATATTCTAAGGAGAGTAAAATTTTGTCTGATGCTTTATCATTGAAAAAAAATTAGGCTGTTTCAGGAAAAGAGAAAGGGTTAGGCTTTTATTTATATGGGGAATTCTCCTGCTTTTACTTTCCAGTTACTAATTTGCAGTATCCTTCCTCTGTGAAAAATTACTATTCCTTATCACACAGAAATGACAGGGTTTACCTCAAGGTTTTCCTACATGCATTGGCACTCTCTAGATTACACTGACATTAAACATTGGTGTGGCTCTGGAGGCTGTTGGTGTGTTTATAACTGACATGCCAGAAAAAACTTGTTTTTCTTTTATTATTTTGTGGATGATAAGGCTGAGCACAGGCGTAAATATTTTGAGGTGAAATATATGAGCAGAGCCCAGAGTTCTAGTTCTACTCCTATTAATCATTAAAACACACACACACACACACACACAGAGTCAGATGTTTTATCAGTATACATAATACTGCTTCGTTAGTCAAACTGTATGATTTTAAATGTTGACCGAACATGATGATCTTTTGTATGATCCAGAGGCAAACTGTATAATAAAGAATAAATAGAAAAAAGTAAGAGTAAACAGAAAAAAGTTCATAATGTATTAGGCTCTGGGCCTGTACTCAGATACACAGAGTTCTCAGTCTGAATACTGATTTTGCAAGTCTGGGTATGATTTGGAGTTTTCAACTGCACATTTTTTCAATATTGTTTTGGTATTTTTGTTGGTAAGACTACACAGGAAAACAAGAGCCTCTTACATTATGATCACTGATTGTTTCTTTGGCCTGCAACATGTTGCTGAGTATTTGATTTTTGCAATTAGAAATTCCTATTCCTGTTTACTACCCCTACAAATATTATTGACATTTTGACTGCTCTATGGTTTTTCTTGGAAGTGAGGTATATCATCTTAATGAGCACTTTCTTAGTAAAATACATATGTGTGTTGGATGTTCTGATTTCATACAAAGCTTATACTCATTATGAAAATAACTTGCACAAAATGCTTGCATCATGACTGGTTTTGGGAACCAAATTCCTTGGAGGAAAAACAAAGCTATATGATTTGCTAATCCTGAGGGAGTGCTTTTAAGCATAGGCATAGTGCTAAAATATAGCAAAACAGCTTTCTAAAGTAATATTGTACATAGCATTCAATTATGTATGCACAAGACCTTATACTATTAGTTAAAATAGTAAAATTAATATTGATGACCCAGAGAAATCTAGACAAACAGAAACTGGACTTCTAGTTCAAAAGATAGAGCAAATTCAGTAGAAAAATTATGGCCAGGATTGTCAGTGATATTTCTGTAGTGATAGTTTTGGAGGTTTTGTGAATTACATGGAAACTATGTGCGCTTGAATGTTGCCAACCACAGTTTGTTTCAGGTGAAATGAATGGAAAACTCAATGATTATATTGAACAGAAACATACTTTTACTTGGATAATTATATTTTAAATTTTGCATCATCTCTGTTGAGCCCCTTGAAGGCAGATTTGAAAACAAAGGCCAACAGATTCGGTGATGTATATTTTTCCTTTTATTCTCCTCTTATTGTTTCTGGCTTGCAAGCTAGCCCTGGGTTCCCTCTTAATGTTGTACCAGCAGTACGTTAATAAGAAAGCATAGGTAAGTTGTTTGTTGTCTGACAACTAGTATTTTAGACTAATACATAAATTATTTTTTGTCGGTGTGTATATACGACATGGCAAAATATGTTACAAAAGCCCACAAAATAAAAGTGTCTTTCCCCCCAGTAGTTAAAAAATAATAGTGTTAATAATTCTTAGCTAAAGTTTTTAGAAATTTTAGAAAGATCATGAACTTTGAACTCAGGTTCAAAAATCCCAACTCTGACACTTATTAGCTATTTGATCTTAAGCAAATTTTAAAACTTGCTCTTGAGCCTCAATTTCCTCTACTCTAAAATGGTCATGCCACATAAACTACACGACTGTTGTTAGGAATGTATTAATGTATATTAAGCACTTAGCACTATCTCAGGAACAAAGAAAGTGAAGAGTAAATAGTAGCTCTTATCATTGTTTTTCTATAGAGCTCCTTTTCTCTTCTTGCCCTTAAACATTAGGATCATCTAGTCTACTTTCTGTGCATGGCCAGCCACCTTTCCTAGGTGTGACAACAGAAACTGTTGGCTTTCTTTGTATTTAGGTTCATTTCTGGGATATCCTTAATGATTAAGTTTTGTTCTTAAAGGATTTTGATTACAAGAAATCTACATGTGACATATTTCTATTAATCATAATATTTGATATATCAAAACACTTTACTCCCATTTGGATAATGAAGAATTTGCTATGTGAATAGCATTCATTGGGCAAACAGAAAAATATGATTAGGTTAAGCATTAAGATGAACATTTCATTGCCTCTGTTTCTGCCTTTTGATCAGAGGTGCCTTTTCTAGGGCTGCATACTGAGTGGATTTCATTGCTATAGAAAGATCCCAAGGGTGCTGACTAAAGGGTAACTCAACCTATTTATGGAATACATATTTCTGTTTCCTCAGATAAACTTGAGGAGGTAAGTGAATAAGAATATTATGGTATGAAATGTGAAATCGATAGCTAGTGCAAAGTAGCTGCATAGCACAGGGAGATCAGCTCGGTGCTTTGTGACCACCTAGAGGGGTGGGATAGGGAGGGTGGGAGGGAGGGAGATGCAAGAGGGAAGAGATATGGGGACATATGTATATGTATATATGATTCATTTTGTTATAAAGCAGAAACTAACACACCATTGTAAAGCAATTATACTCCAATAAAGATGTTTAAAAAGAAAAAAGAATAATGTTATGGTATGATAAGCCTTCTGGATTTATTCATAAAACAAAGTAGATACATAAATAGCCCAATTATTATAACTATTGGCTTAGGTTAGCACTAGAAATTACAGGACTATTTCAAGTTAAGATTTGGGGAAAACTTTAGGAATAAGAGATTATAAACAACTTTTCCTTCTACAAAGCACCTATCACTTATAAGAAGACTGAAAAAAAAAAGACTAAAGTGACTAAGTAATACTCAAAAAGAAACTTATCTTCTAATGGAATAAGTAAATATATTCTGAAATCACAAAAAACACTTTTAAATTTGCCATTTCAGGTTGAATTAATGGAAAATGCTTGCATCACAAAAAAGATAATTATCCTAAGGTGATAAAGTACCACAGACATAAACCTAGAGAAAGAAAAAAAATGAATGTGTTGTCATTATTAAAATTTTTATGGAAACAAATAATATTTCCCTGTTGTGACATGGTTTGGCATTAAAGATTTGGATTATTATTGTTTCATAAAGCATCTTAATGATATATAATAGGAACTTAATAGTACATAGCTTGAAAAGTTATTGTTAGTTCTGCATCACAAAATAAGTACACCCCAATAAAAAATACTATTCTAATTACTTAGGAAGTTTATTTCCTCTTTTGAAACTGTCTAAAATCACATTTATATAATACTAATTTCATTATTGCAATTATTTGAAGCCTCCCATTTTTTGCTGTGCATGACCTAAAGAGGTCATTACCAAAACCCTTTCCTTCTTCCCAATGCAGCCTCTGTCTGTAGCCAGCACAACTTTTCTGCATAAGGAACATCATGGAGCCAAGCCACTAGGACTGTGTGGAAGCAGAATAATTGGTCCTCAAAGATGTCTGTGTCCTGAGATTCAAAACCTGTCAATATGTTACCTTACATGGCTGTCTTAGGCAGTACACGATGCTATAACAGAATATCATAGGCTAGAGGGGCTTATAAACAACAGAAATTTATTTCTCACAGTTCCAGAGGCTGGAACAGAGGTTCTAGTGAGGAACTGGTAAGGACCCTATTCTAGGTTGCTGATGGCCGTTTTCTAATTTTATCTATTCATAGCAGAGAGGGTGAGAAAGAGCTTTCTGGGACTTTTTTTTTTTTTTTTAATAAGGCACTAATCCCATTGATGAGGGCTTTACTCTCATGATCTAATTGCTTCTCAAAGGCCCTACCTCCTAATACCATTACCTTGGGGGTTAAGATTTTGATATATGAATTTGCGGGGGATACCGTGCTATGGCAAAAGAGGCTTTGAAGATGTGATCATGGTAAAAGTAAGGGTCAAGGGTAAGGTGGGAGACTTTAGTGGATGATCTAGGTGGGCCCAACTAATTATATGAGTCCTTAAGAGTGGAACACCTTTCCCTGCTGGGTCAGAGAGATGAGACAGAAGAAGGAAGAGGAAGGATTTGTGAGAGGGACTTGACCACTGTTGCTGGATTTCAAGATAGAGGAAGGGGACCATGAGCCAAGGAATGCAATGACCTTTAAAAACTGGGAAAGGTCTTTAGCCTATAGCCAGCAGGAAAATGGAGACCTCAGTTTTACAACTGTAAGGAACTGAATTTTGTCAACAAGCAAGAAATGGAATTTCTCTTAGAGCCTCCAGAAAAAAAATGCAGCCTACGAACACCTTGATTTTAGTATGGTGAGCTACAGAACTGTAAGATAATAAATTTCTGCAGTTGTAAGCCACTATGTTTGTGATAATTTGTTATGGCAAGAATAGAAAACTAATAAAGGTGGGTTTACCACTCCACACCATTTCAAGCAGATCAAGACAAGGGGGCAGTGGTGTAGGACTTTTTTTTTTTTGTAAAAAGGAATAATAACACTTGCTCTAATACTTGGCTGGGTGATTTTGAGGACCATGTATGAAAACCACTGCAAATGGTACAAACACCAGTGGAAAATAACCAGGTCCTTTAATAAATCAGCATAGTTGAGCAAAAAATCTGTCCCCAAACCTAGTTTTTCTCTTTATTACCTCCGTGATCTTAGGTAGTTCATCTGAGTTCCAAGTCTTGGTTTCCTCACTTGTAAAAGAGATATGATAATCTCTGTTTCATAGAGTTGGACCTTATTAGATTTATCTTCAGGGTAAAAAGAAGCTAAGTTGCCCTGGAACCTATTCTGCTACATCCCTGACCAGCCCTCCACCACAACTGCAGGATCACGAGGAAACTTGAAGAGTGGGATACTTTGATGTAATGACTCCTTTTGTCATTATAAGTTTTGGCTCCCAACCCCTGGTCCTCATAAGTTGGGTTGGACTGTGTGTGGACTTCCAGCCTCCCTTGTCTTCCTGAGGTAAGGCCTAGACTAAAATCAACCTCATTGCTCCCCTCTGCCCTTTGCCTAGGCCCACACTTTGAACTTGATCCTTGTGGTCTTACTACTAAGATGATGAGTAGGCAAGGATGAATCCAAGGGAAAAGGCATTACATTTCTTGCTGAGATTTAGAGCAGAGGATGGCCTAACTGGCCCACTCACAGGTGTCCTCAGAGTGGGATGGGGAGAGATCCTCCCTAGCTAGGCAGTCCAAGGACTGTCTTTCCACCCTTATTGCATGGTAGTGAATATGTTAAAATAAGGCTGAGAGTCAAGAGAGCAATATTCTTAAAAAAAAAAAAATTCAGAGTGGTGAAAGGATATTTCAAGCACAGAAAAGCACAGAAGAAAAGGCCTATAGTTTCTTGTCAAGTCAAACTGTAAGCCCATTTCCTGTTCCAATATTATTTTTAATTTTATCCTTCATCATTTGCTCCCCATCCAGATGCAGGAAGCTTGAGCTCCCCCTACAAGACAGAGCATGTTATTAACAGACTTAGCAAACATTTTAAATTAATAAATTTCATCTTGAAAATGAAGGGTCAAATCTAATTTTCAGTCACATGGCCAAGTAGAAGAGTTTTATGTTTTTACATTGCTTTTTATCTGAGCCTCCTTTGGACCTCTTGGTGCCAAAGAGTGTCTTTCCCACTCTTAAAATAAATAGCTTAATGACCTCATGGTTAATAAAATGCTTAGTAGATGCAAATTTCCTGTGGGCAAAGACTTTTGTCACTTGTATTTGTCACTTTATTAATCTCTAAAGCTGGAGAATTTTCTGCTCTGATACCTTGTAGATGCTCAGTAAATATTTGTCAAATGAATGAATGAGTGATGTCTTCTAATTTTTTCTGACACCTTCTAGCATCTCTATTCCTGTGGTGCTGCCACTTTCCAAAGTAATTCTTGTACCTCATCATGTGAGAACACTCCTAGTGGTAATAGAGTTAAATTATGTTAAAAGATTGTACTAAAAGTGTAGCATTGTTTTATACCTCACATCTGTGACTGCCCTTTTACCACCCCATTCACTGTAGGATATATTTAACTCTTACAATATCCCTAAAGGTATCTGCCTATAAGAACCACATAATGGGGAGATTCGTTCAAGATGGCAGAGTAGGAGGACGTGCGCTCACTCCCTCTTGCAGGAGCACTGGAATCTCAACTACCTGCTGAACAGTCATTGACAGGAAGACACTGGAACTCATCAGAAAAGATACCCCACATCCAAAGACAAAGGAGAAGCCTCAGTGAGATGGTAGAAGGGGTGCAATCACAATAAAATCAAATCCCGTAACCTCTGAGTGGGTGACTCACAAACTGAAGAACAATTATACCACAGAAGTCCACCCACTGGAGTGAAGGTTCTGAGCCCCATGTCAGGCTTCCCAACCTGGGGGTCCGGCAATGGGAGGAGGAATTCCCAGAGAGTCAGACTTTGAAGGCTAGTGGGATTTGATTGCAGGACTTCAACAGGACTGGGGGAGACAGAGACTCCACTCTTGGAGGGCACACACAAAGTAGTGAGTGCATCGGGACCCAGGGGAAGGAACAGTGACCCCATAGGAGACTGAACCAGACCTACCTGCTAGTGTTGGAGGGTCTCCTGCAGAGGCAGGGGATGGCTTTGGCTCACCATGGGGACAAGGATACTGGCAGCAGAAGTTCTAGGAAGTACTCCTTGGCGTGAGCCTTCCCAGAGTCGTCATTAGCCCCACCAAAGAGCTGGGTAGGCTCCAGTGTTGGGTTGCCTCAACCAAACAACCAACAGGGAAGGAACCCAGCCCCACCCATCAGCAGACAAGTGTAATAAAGTTTTACTGAGCTCTACCCACCAGAGCAACACCCAGGTCTACCGACCACCAGTCCCTCCCATCAGGAAGCTTGCACATCCTCTTAGATAGACTCATCCACCAGAGGGCAGACACCAGAAGAAAGAAGAACTACATTTCTGCAGCCTGTGGAATGAAAACCATGTTCACAGAAAGACAGACAAAATGAAAAGGCAGAGGACTATGTACCAGATGAAGGAACAAGATAAAACCCCAGAAAAACAACTAAATGGAGATAGGCAAACTTCCAGAAAAAGAATTTTAAAAAAAATGATAATGAAGATGATCCAGGACCTTGGAAAAAGAATGAAGGCAAAGATCGAGAAGATGTAAGAACTGTTTAACAAACACCTAAAAGAATTAAAGATCAAACAAACAGAGATGAACAATACAATAACTGAAATGAAAAATACACTAGAAGGAATCAATAGCAGAATAACTGAGGCAGAAGAACGGATAAGTGACCTGGAAGACAGAATGGTGGAATTCACTGCTGTAGAACAGGATAAAGAAAAAAGAATGAAAAGAAATGAAGACAGCATAAAAGACCTCTGGAGCAACATTAAACACACCAAGATTCACATTATAGTGGTCCCAGAAGGAGAAGAGAGAGAGAAAGGAGCAGAGAAAATATTTGAAGAGATTATAGTTGAAAACTTCCCTAACATTGGGAAGGGAAATAGACACCCAAGTCCAGGAAATGCAGAGAGTCCCAGGCAGGACACACCCAAGGAGAAACACACCAAGACATTTAGTAATCAAATTGACAAAAATTAAAGACAAAGAAAAACTATTGACAGCAGCAAGTGAAAAATAACAAATAACATACAAGAGAACTCCCATAAAGTTAACAACTGATTTATGAGCAGAAACTCTACAAGCCAGAAGAGAGTGGCACAATATTTTTAAAGTGATGAAAGGGAAGAACCTACAACCAAGATTACTCTACCCAGCAAGGATCTCACATTCGATGGAGAAATCAAAAGTTTTACAGACAAGCAAAAGCTAAGAGAATTCAGCACCACCAAACCAGCGCTACAACAAATGCTAAAGGAACTTCTGTGAGTGGGAAACACAAGAGAAGAAAAGGACCTACAAACACAAACCCATAACAATTAAGAAAATGGTAATAGGAACATACATATGGATAATTACCTTAAACATGAATGGATTAAATGCTCCAACCAAAAGACACAGGCTCGCTGAATGGATACTGAAACAGGATGCATATATATTGTTATCTACAAGGGACCCACTTCAGACCTAGGGACACATACAGACTGAAAGTGAGGGGATGGAAAAAGATATTCTATGCAAATGGAAATCAAAAGAAACCTGGAGTAGCAATACTCAGATAAAATAGACTTTAAAATAAAGAATGTTACAGGAGGCAAGGAAGGACACTACATAATGATCAAGGGATCAATCCAAGAAGATATAACAATTATAAATATATATGCACCCAACATAGGAGCACCTCAGCAACTGCTAACATCTGTAAAAGAGGAAATCGACAGTAACACAGTAATAGTGGGGGACTTTAACACCTCACTTACACCAGAGGACAGATCATTCAGACAGAAAATTAATAAGGAAACACAAACTTTAAATGACACAGTAGACCAGATAGATTTAATTGATATTTATAGGACATTCTATCCAAAAACAGAAGATTACACTTTCTTCTCAAGTGCGTATGGAACATTCTCCAGGATAGATCACATCTTGGGTCACAAATCAAGCCTTGGTAAATTTAGAAAATTGAAATCATATCAAGCATCTTTTCCAACCACAATGCTATGAGTTTAGAAATCAATTACAGGGAAAAAAAGTAAAAGCCACAAACACATAGAGGCTAAACAGTAAGCTACTACTAACCAAGAGATCACTGAAGAAATCAAAGAGGAAATAAAAAAATATGTAGAGACAAATCACAATGAAAACACAACGATCCAAAACCTATGGGATACAGCAAAAGCAGTTCTAAGAGGGAAGTTTATAGCAATACAATCCTGCTTCATGAAACAAGAAAAATCTCAAAGAATCTAACCTCACACCTAAAGGAACTAGAGAAGGAAGAACAAACAAACACAAAGTTAGTAGAAGGAAAGAAATCATAAAGATCAGAGCAGAAATAAATGAAATAGAAACAAAGAAAACAATAGCAAAAATCAATAAAACTAAAAGCTGGTTCTTTGAGAAGATAAAGAAAATTGATAAACCTTTAGCCAGACTCATGAAGAAAAAGAGGGAGAGGACTCAAATCAATAAAATTAGAAATGAAAAAGGAGAAGTTACAACGGACACCACAGAAATACAAAGGATCATGAGAGACTATGACAAGAAACTCTATGCTAATAAAATGGGCAACCTGGAAAAAATGGACAAATTCTTAGAAAGGTATAACCTTCCAAGACTGAACCAGGAAGAAATAGAAATATGAACAGATCAGTCACAAGTAATAAAATTGAAATTGTGATTAAAAGTCTTCCAACATACAAAAGTCCAGGACCAGATGGCTTCACAGGTGAATTCTATCAAACATTTAGAGAAGAGCTAACACCCATCCTTCTCAAACTCTTCCAAAAAATTGCAGAGAAAGGAACACTCCTAAACTCATTCTACGAGGCCACCATCACCCTGATACCAAACCCAGACAGAGATACTATAAAAAAAGAAAATTACAGACCAATATCAGTGATGAATATAGATTCAAAAATCCTCAACAAAATACTAGCAAACAGAATCCAACAACACATTAAAAGGATCATATACCATGATCAAGTGGGATTTATCCCAGGGATGCAAGGATTCTTCAGTATATGCAAATCAAACAATGTGATACACCATATTAACAATTTGAAGAATAAAAACCATATGATCATCTCAATAGATGCAGAAAAAGCTTTCAACAAAATTCAACACCCAGTTAGGATAAAATCCCTCTGGAAAGTGGGCATAGAGGGAACCTACCTCAACATAATAAAGGCCATATATGAGAAACCCACAGGAAACATCATTCTCAATGGTGAAAAACTGAAAGCATTTCCTCTAAGATCAGGAAGAGGACAAGGATGTCCACTCTCACCACTATTATTAAACATAGGTTTGGAAGTCCTATCCATGGCAGTCAGAGAAGAAATAGAAACAAAAGGATTCCAAATTGGAAAAGAAGTAAAAGTGTCACTGTTTGCAGATGACATGATACTGTACATAGGCAATCCTAAAGATGCTATCAGAAAACTGCTAGAGCTAATCAATGAATTTGGTAAAGTTGCAGGATACTAAATTAATGCCCTGAAATCTCTTGCATTCCTATACACTAACAATGAAAGATCAGAAAGAGAAATTAAGGAAACACTCTAATTCAGCATTGCAACAAAAAGAATAAAATACCTAGGAATAAACCTACCTAAGGAGGTAAAAGATCTGTACTCAGAAAACTGTAAGACACTGATGAAAGAAATCAAAGATGACAGAAACAGATGGAGTGATATACTATGTTCTTGGCTTAGAAGAAACAATGTTGTGAAAATGACTCTACCACCCAAAGCAATCTACAGATTCAATGCAATCCCTATCAAATTACCAGTGGCATTTTTTACTGAAATAGAACAAAAAAATCTTAAAATTTGTATGGAGACACAAAAGACCCCAAATAGCCAAAGCTGTCTTGAGGGAAAAAAACGGAGCTGGAGGAATCAGACTCCCTGACTTCAGACTATGCTACAAAGCTTCAGTAATCAAGACAGTATGGTACTGGCACAAAAACATAAATATAGATCAATGGAACAGGATGGAAAGCCCAGAGATAAACCCATGCACATATGGTCACCTTATTTCTGATAAAGGAGGCAAGAATATACAATGGAGCAAGGACAGCCTCTTCAATAAATGGTGCTGAGAAAACTGGACACCTTCATGTAAAAGAATGAAATTAGAACCCTTCCTAATATCATACACAAAAATAGAACCCTCTTGCACTGTTGGTGGGAATATAAATTGATACAGCCACTATGGAGAACAGTATGGAGGTTCCTTAAAAAACTAAAAATAGAATTTCCATATGACCCAGCAGTCTCACTACTGGGCATATACCCAGAGAAAACCATAATTCAAAAAGACACATGCATCCCAACGTTCATTGCAGCACTATTTACAATAACCAGGTCATGGAAGTAACCTAAATGCCTATCGACAGGTGAATGGAGAAAGAAGATATTGGTACGTAGATACAATGGAATATTACTCAGCCATAAAAATGAACGAAATTGGGTCATTTGTAGAGACGTGGATGGGTCTAGAGACTGTCATACAGAGTAAAGTACATCAGAAAGAGAAAAACAAATATTGTATATTAATGCATATATGTGGAATCTAGAAAAATGGTACAGATGAAATGGTTTGCAAGGCAGAAATAGAGACACAGATGTAGAGAGCAAATGTATGGACACCAAGGAGGGAAATTGGTGGTGGGGGGGATGTGGTGGGATGAATTGGGAGATTGGGATTGACATATATACACTAATATGTATAAAATAGATAACTAATAAGAACCTACTGTATAAAAAATAAATAAATAAAATAAAATTCAAAAATTCAAAAAAAAAAAAGAGAAAATAACCACATAATGGCTGATGAAGGTGAGGACAGGAGACAAAAACCTAAGATCCACCCCAAGTGGGCAGTTTGAGAGACCAAAGGGCGGCATCTTTTGCGGAGGAGTAAACCAGTAAAGACTCATTGTGTGGGGACTTCCCTGGTGACACAGTGGTTAAGAATCCACCTGCTAATGTAGAGGACACGGGTTCAAGCCCTGGTCTGAGTAGATCCCACATGCAGCAGAGCAACTAAGCCCGTGTGCCACAACTACTGAGCATGCAGTCTGTTGCCTGTGAGCCACACTACTGAGCCCTTGTGCCATAACTACTGATGCCCGCGTGCCTAGAGCCCATGTTCCACATCAAGAGAAGCACTGCAAGGAGAAGCCCGTGCACTGCAATGAAAAGTAGCCCCCACTCTCCGCAACTAGAGAAAGCCCACGTGCAGCAACAAAGACCCAGTGCAGCCAAAAATAAATAAATAAATAAATAGAAGCCATTAAAAAGAAAAAACAAAACAAAACTCTGTGTATAAAGACAAGACAAGAAGATGTGCTTGTCTTGACATTGCTCCTGGGTTGCAGGGGAAAGGAAAGGTCATGCCTGAGAATTTGAAAAGACAATATGGCTCTCATATGAGTTTGAAATTTGATTTCTTGCCACTTGTGTGTTCCTTCTATCTATGCCTCCAAGAATTTCCTTAAACAAGATAACAAAGAAAATACCTCAAAGTTGAAACAAGGCCCCCCATGAGAGAACCACCTGAAACAACAGATAATAGAATCAGACTGAAGGGCAGGCAGACTCTGAGGTGGCCCCATGGTCCCTGCTCCCTGACATTCACACCATTGTGTCATCTCCTTTCCTTGAGCATACGTGGAACCTGTAACTCTTAATGAGTAGAGGACAAAGAGGATGGATTGTCACTTCTGTGATTATGATACATAATATTCTATTGCACCATCTTGCAAGGAGATTTTCCTTTGGTGGTTTTGAAGAAGGATGCTGCTGTGTCGTGAGATGTCCTATGGAGAAGACCTTAAGGTAAGAAGCTGAGGGCAGCCTCCAGCCAACAGCCAGCAGAAAAGTGAAACTCCTCAGTCTGGAAGATTGCAAGGAACTGAATGCTGCCAACAACCATGGGATCTTGGAAGCGGATCCTTCCCTAACTGAGTCTGCAGCCCTGGCTAGCACCTTGACTGCAGCTCTGTGAGACCCTGAGCAAAGGATCCAGTTAAGCCTAGGCCAGACTCCTGACCCACTGAAACTGTGAGATACTAAATGTGTGTTGTTTTAGGTTACTAAGCTTGTGGTACGACTGTTATGTAACATAAGCAACTAATCCTCAAAGACTTCAGATATTAGAATGATCAGACATAAATATAATAAATATGTTTAATACAGTTTGAAGAAGTAAAGGATGGGATGAAAATATGAGCAATGAACAAGAGATTATGAAACTGATCAAACAGATTTGAAAAGCAAATAGAACTTCTAAATGAAAAATATAAAATTTGATATTAAAAACTCAATGGGCAGACTAAACAGTAAATGTAGCTGAAAATGGAATTAGTGGCCTGTAAGGAAGACCTGAAGAAATCATTCATAATGAACTTACCTTGACTCTTACTGTTTATTCTGACTGTCACATGGCTTGCTCCTTCACTCCTTTTAGGTTTCTGCTCAAATGATACCTTATTTGGAAGGTCTTCCCTGACCATCCATGATTAAAGAGCAACCTGCACTCATTACTGCATGTCTGATATCTATTACCATGCTTTATCTTTCTTCAGAGTATTTATTATCCAGTGACATACTGTTTATTATGTATTTGTTTATGGCTGGTGTTCCCATATCCCACCCAATAGACTGTCCTTCATGTTTAGAGCAGCAGCCCTGGGGCCTAAAATAATGCCTCTCCCATAGTAGATGCACAATAATTACTTCTTTTTTTTTTTTTTTTTTTTTTTTTTTTTTTTTTGCTGTACGCGGGCCTCTCACTGTTGTGGCCTCTCCCGTTGCGGAGCACAGGCTCCGGACACACAGGCTCCGCGGCCATGGCTCGCGGGCCCAGCTGCTCCGCGGCATGTGGGATCTTCCGGGATAGGGGCACGAACCCGTGTCCCCTGCATCGGCAGGCGGACTCTCAACCACTGCGCCACCAGGGAAGCCCATAATTACTTCTTAAATGAATGAATGAAAGGGGCACAGAGAGAAAAAGAGATGAAAACACATGAAAGGGACGCTGGGAACTGAAACAGCCCTATCAGACCTACTACAACTGTGCTTATATCCCTGCTGTCTGCCTTGCCTCATTAGAATGTTAGGACTCTGAGGGTAGCGTTTGACTGTGTTACTCACTGCTGTATTCCCAGTGCCTAAATCAGTCTGGAACTTAGTACTGTATACATATTGCTGAATAAAATAATACATGAAAAGTCTAATATCTACCTAATCAGAGTTTTGGGAGGAGAGGAGAGAGAATGAAGGAGAGCTGAATTTTGAAGAGCTAATGGCTGGGAATTTTTCAAAACTGATGAAAGATATTAATTCTTAAGTTTAAGAAATCCCAAAGAATCCCAAGGAAACAAAAGGGTATCTATGTCCAAGGCCCATAATAGTGATAGTGCAAGGAACTTATAAGCCGCTCAATGAAAGGACAGATTCCCTGCAAAGGAATGACAAAGTATAGTGGACTTTTCAATGGCAAGAATGGGAGCTAGAGGATAGTGGAATAATATCTTTAATTATTAAAAGAAAACAATTGTCTAACTATAATTTTATGTTCAGCAAATCAGTCTTTCAAAATATGGGCAAAACAAAGATATTTTCATAAAATTAAAGAAAGGGATTCACTAAAAGAAATTCTAAGGATATACTTATGAGTGATTCCTTAAGGGAAATCTGAATGTAAGAAGGAATGGTGATCAAAGAAAATCAGAAATGTGTGGTTGCAGCTAAACTGATACCCACTACATGAATCAGTAACAGCAGTGTCTAATTTGTGTGGTTGAGATAGAATTAAAATATTTGGCAATAGCATATAATTGAGAGTGGAGTATGACAAAATATGACAAGACAAAGTATTCTGAATTCTGTATATTTTTTGAAAGGAGGGAAATAATATTGATTAATTTTAGGCTTTACTTTTTAAAATATTCATAATAAATTTTTTTTAATTTTTATTTATTTTATTTATTTTTATTTATTTTATTTTTTAAATTTATTTTATTTTTGGCTGCATTGGGTCTCCATTGCTGCATGCAGGCTTTCTCTAGTTGCAGTGTGTGGGGGCTACTCTTAGTTGTGGAGCACAGGCTCTAGGCATGCAGGCTTCAGTAGTTGTGGCTCGTGGGTTCAGTAGTTGTGGCACACGGGCTTAGTTACTCCATGGCATGTGGGATCTTCCTGGACCAGGGCTCAACCCATGTCCCCTGTTTTGGCAGGAAGATTCTTAACCACTGCACCACCAGAGAAGCCCTGAATAATAAAATTTTAAGGGTAAGACTTAAAAGGGGCAGAGTACATAATTTCCAAATTAGTAAAGTAAAAAAAATGGAATGAGGAAGAAAATAATTTAGAAAAGGCAAGAAAAGAAGAAAAAAGGCCTAGAAAGTAAGAGAAAAAAAGGAAATACAGTATCAAATAGTAGGAATAAGCTCCAAAATAATCACAATTTAGAAAGAAAACAGTTTTAAGAGATAGCACCAACAAAGTCAGAATTTGTTTCTTTGAAAAGACTAACATAATTAGCAAATATCTAGCAAGATGGATTATGAGAAAAAGCCATAAAAATTGTTAAGAATAAAAAAGGGGGGGGACACAGTTGAGAAATTAACAAGATCAGAAAGGTAATGTGAAAAACTTAAGGGTAGTAAATTTGAAAACTAAGACAAAAATGGAGAAAATTTTTTAAAAATCACTTTCTACAAAAACTCAAAAAGAGATAGAAAACCTGAAAAAATTCTATAAGCACTGAAGAAATTAAATGAATTAATAAATATCTTCCCACAAATAAAACACTAGGCTTCATTGGTATTATAGGTAGTTCTTCCTAACATTCAAGGAAAAAGTAATTACCATATTCCACCGCACACTTTTCCAGAGAATAGCAATGGATGTATAGCACAATCTTGACACCAAAATCAGAAAAGGAAAGTATGAGAAAAGAAAATTGCAGGACTTTTTCTCTCAGGAATGTAGATAGAAAAGCCCTAAACAAAATAAATACTAGCTAATCTTGTCTTGACAGAGGATTAGAAACCACCCCCTTAATGCTTTTAAGGAAAGACTAGCCTTTTTTGGGGGATTGTATCAGAGGCAGGCAACACCTGTTTAGCCTGCTAGAGAATGCAGGATTCAGTGTCTCTGAGGTAGTTCTTGATTTTCAGTTTCCCTGGATGGCCAAACATTTGTGACTTCAGTGTTTTGGGGAGATCCTGGCTAAGGTGTTTGTTCAGCCTCAGGTATTAAGATATACATCACAGCAGACAAAAGTGTCCAGTGGTTGCCTTAAATCAGCCCCAGAAAGTTGCAGATTGCTGAGATGGACACCTCCAGGAGAGTGACAGTGTTGTGAGAGAGGTGAGTTTGGTAGGGGAACCCATGGACCACAAACTCCCAGGTCCCAAAAAGTTCTAGAGCAATTCCTTTCTGCTAATATGCTATCAGTGACTGGTTACACCACATACTACTGGTACTACTTATTACTTACTATTCCTACTTATCATTACTCATTACTATATGCCACACTGATGGTTATGTACATTAGGTTAATTTTTCTAAGTTATGTTCAAGCATTCTGGTTAGTTACTTTTATAGCATGATATTCTATACACATTTTTAAAATTAGAGGGAATATTGGTTACAATTGCATATTGAAGAAGACAATGGTTTAAACTTCTAGGGAGCTAGCAAGCTAACTAATGTGTGGCTTTCCTTGTGCTACCCAACTTTAGATATCCACCTTCCCAAACAAAAAGAGTTAGAAAAGGTGGATTCAGCAAAGAGAAAAGTTTTATTTCCAGTTTTTAAAAATGTAGGTCATAACATCAGGAATGAAAATTTGAGCTTTAATGCAAAGAATCATTTTTCTATATTTGCTACAACATTAGATATTGCAGAAGTATATTAAATTCTTGTTTGAGTGGGCAGTAAACTACAGAGATAAATTGTAAGCAAGAGTCAAGAGTTTTACATTTTAGTTTTATACTTAAATTTATGCATAATAGTTCTCTGTTGACTTTCAAATGTTTCTAACAGTTACCTATAGTAAGAAATAGATTTTAATTACAACCCAGTATGAACACAAATACATAACTGAGAAAGACATTTTATGAGAAGATACTCTTATTACATATGGTATACTTTAATATTTCTATTCTAATTTATTTTATTATTTAATTTAAAAAATGCACATTGTGAACCACTAAATTGATTTTGGGACACATTAATAGGTTACAACCTGTAGCTTGAAAACTACTATGTAAAACATAATTAGATTGATAATATCTCTTTAGATAACTATTGATATCTTCTACTGAATATTATTTAGGTACAGCACTTGAAATCTTTTTTTTTTTTCCAGTCCTGGTGTTACCGAACTCAGATTCGGCTGCTTGTCGCTCAGGGATCCAATACTGAGAGACAAGTGTTGAGTAAAAGGAAAGATAACTTTATTGAGGAAGCTGGCAATCCTGAGGAGAAGGTGGACTCATGTCCCAAAGAACCAACTCCCAACTCCCCAGGTTTTGCTCAGAAATTATATAGGGAAAAGAGGAAGGGGCTATGTGCTGCTAAGGGGATAAACTTCTATTTTCAGAGATGATTGTCTGAATCAGGCAGTTCCAAGTAGCTGTCAGGTATCACCTGCAGTTGGAACATTATCTGAGCCATAAATCTTTGGATAGCTATTCTTGGAGAATAAGAAACAAGGGTGAAGCCTATAGAACAACTAATCTTCAATCTCGATATACATCAAAAGCTTTCTCCATCAGCAGCAAGCTAAGCTAAGTTAATGGTGAACTAGCGTAGAAGTCAGGCATAGTAAGCATACGATCACAAGCCATATCATAACTAAGAAATAGAGTTGGACTAATGCTGAGGAGTTGAGCGTCCCTAGGTACCATCTCATTGCCTCACTTACCATCTCCACTGTCAGATTTTCCTTCCATTGCTGTGGAAAAGGGGCAAAGTTCCATCTTTTGTATCTTCTTCAAGCTGAGCCTGGGTGACAAATGATTCTTAGAGTGGAAGGATATGACATGGTGTAAGAAATAGTCTTTGGTTCCCTTACATGTTGGTTGAGATTCCAAAAGAGGCATCTCATTACTAACTTTTTAGTAATTCTTTTGCAAAGAGTCATTATGCCAATTATGACCTCCTTTACTAGCAGATAAAAACCCCACAATAATTAGTAAAAGAGTTAGTCCCAACTTAAGAATTCCTTCAAACATTGACCTAATTTCCGAGAGAATCCAAGAAAATAGGTTAATAAACCAATCCCACCCCCTGAAACAGGGGAGTATGGTGGTCTAAGGTCTGTTGGAGCCAGGTGGCCTGTTGTCTAATCTTTTTAGTACTAGTCTCTACCTGTGAGGGGGTATTTACATAAGAGCAGCAAGTGGCGGCTTTGTGCAAAACAGCACAGACAGCCCCGACAATCATCTTGAAGCTGATCATGCGGTGGTTCGGTCAGTGTCATCTTGATTGTTTTAAGTGCAGTTAATCTTCAACTCCAGGGTCGGTTTGTTTCCATTCTCTTGAGGCCAGTTTCTGGAATTGTGCAAGCCATAGATTCAGTGCTGCTCAAGATACAGCAGCTTAGTTGAATCCATGTTGCCGTAAATAGCATTATTTCATTCTTTTTTATGGCTAAGTAGTATTCCATTGTATATATGTACCACATCTTCTTTATCCAGTCATCTGTTGATGGACATTTAGGTTGTTTCCGTGTCTTGGCTTTTGTGAATAGTACTGCTATGAACATAGGGGTGCATGTATCTTTCTGAATTATAGTTTTGTCTGGGTATATTCCCAGGAGTCGAATTGCTGAATCATATGGATGCAATTAGAGGTTATCATACTAAGTGGAGTAAGTCAGAAAGAGAAAGACAAATACCATATGATATCACTTATATGTGAAATCTAAAATATGGCACAAATGACCCTATCTACAAAACAGAAACAGACTCATAGACATAGAGAACAGACTTGTGGTTGCCGAGGGGGAAGGAGAGGGATGAACTGGGAGTTTAGGGTTAGTAGATGCAAACTATTGCATTTAGAATGGATAAACAACAAGGTCCTAATGTATAGCACAGGGAGCTATATTCAGTATCCTGTAATAAACCACAATGGAAAAGAATATAAAAAAAAGAATGTATATGTGTGTATAACTGAGTCACTTTTTTGTACAGCAGGAATTGGCACAACATTGTAAATCAACTATACTTCAATAAAAAAAAATTAAAAAGAGAAAAATGATGCAGTACCTTATGTCATGGCTGCAGTTTGGTCATCATGCAGTTAGCTTTTTCCCTCTGGTGGCAGTTATAGTATCTGCAAAGCAACTCAGGAATGTGCATCAGACACTGTTATCTATATCCTTCAGGGAGGAACTAAAAATTTTGTGACTCTATTGTCCTAATCATTAACTGCTTAACTCTACTCTTTTGTGACTCAGGGGATGCCTGGGAGTCTACAGCTTTTCTACAAACAGGAGACAAGGGACATGGAGGGGCTTTTGTACCTGGGAGGAGCCCGCAGCATCCTGCTAGGTTTCACTTGTAGTTTGGCCTTCAAATGGTGGCAGCACGGTAATTGTGACCTTCATAACACATAATCAGCTTTGATAAGTTTAATTCTGCTACTGAAGGTTGAAATGAATGCCAGTGGTAACTGAATGTGGAAATATCTATACTTACCAGTGTAATAAGTTGACTAAATGGCATGTGGAAAATCAGATGGAGAGGATTTTCTCTTTTTTTTTCCAGCTTTATTTAGATATAATTGACATAGAGCACTGTATAGGTTTAAGGTATACAGCATAATGATTTGATTTACATACTTCATGAAATGATTTCCACAATAGTTTAGTGAACATCCATCATCTCATACAGATACAAAAAAAGAGAAAATAATTTTTTCCCTTGTAATGAGAACTCTTAGAATTTACTCTCTTATCTTTCATATGTAACATACATCAGTGTTGATTATATTAATCATGTTGCACATTACATCCCTAGTATTTATCTTAAAACTGCAAGTTGTGTCTTTTGACCACCCTCATCCAATTCCCCCTTGAGAGGCTCTTTTCTATTGCAGACTTTTTTTTTTTTAATCTTTCTGGACTATATGGGTTAAATATTAACTGTTACAGTGATCCAGGAAAACCTGTTTTATGTATGAGAATAAATTTTCCTCTTTAATTATATTTAGAAGATAAAAATACTATTTTAAAAATAAGGTTCTGTGTTGAAATCACAATGTTCCCATACTTTAAATTGGGACACTTTTATAATTATTTAGTTTTGACATCACCAATAAATGCAGGTCCAGAAAACAATGCAATTTAAAATGCCATGAGATGTACCCGAGTGTTATATATTTAGAGCACAGCTTTACAGACTAGAGTGTTGTTTTATGTAAAGTAGCAGCTTTCACACTTCAAGTATCTGGAAGAGTTTTATAAAACACAGTGTTAGGGCTTCCCTGGTGGTGCAGTGGTTGGGAGTCTGCCTGCCGATGCAGGGGACATGGGTTCGTGCCCCGGTCCGGGAAGATCCCACATGCCGCGGAGCGGCTGGGCCCGTGAGCCATGGCCACTGAGCCTGCGCGTCCGGAGCCTGTGCTCTGCAACGGGAGAGGCCACAACAGTGAGAGGCCCGCGTACCGCAAAAAAAAAAAAAAACAAAACAAAACACAGTGTTAAGTGTGAACTACTCCTTTTTTATTCAAAGTTGATGGGATTCCAGAAGTACCATTATATTGCCTTTACTTCAAAGTGCAGTTCACAGTAAAATACACCTTCCCTTTCTTTTTAAATAAGTTTCAGTGGGATAAAGCTTAAAGTGTCTTGTAACTTGTATCCATTTCCTTCAGGCTGAAGACACTGAGGTGAATTGAGATTTTTGCCTAGTCTGAGAATTAGATTTAAGTGTTCTGGAACTTTATTTTTGAAATGTTGCTGTGTTAGCAACATAATGGGCAAGTGTTTATATTAAATCTAAGGCACTAATGATGAAGAGGGCTGAAAAGGCAAAGTATAAACCTTTCAATATCATGCCCACATTTGAGTTTGTCCACATGCAGACATGCTTTTCATATTTGGGTTAGAGTTGTTAACCATTGAATCTGTTGCTGTATACACTTTGGCTTTTTGGTTTTTTGGTCTGCTTGATGTTGCTGGCTGAAAACATTGCTTGGGCATCCTGCCTGCTGTGTACCAGACTGACCTGACAGCCATTACTAGTCACTAGAAGTTCATAGCTATGTCCTTTGTATTGAGTTGTCCTCTATGTGTTTCTCCTGTCCAAACTATGTGACCCCAATTATCCTATCTATGCAGCTATAATCTCTTGTTTGTATAGTTTGAGGTCAACTTGTAGTAAATAAAATGACACAGAACTAAGAAAAATGAACATGTTATAATGGCTAACATTTATTCAACATTGTCTATGTATTAAACTCTGTTTATAGTAGATTATAAGTATTATCTCACATAAATCTCACATCAACTTGACAAAATAGGTTTTAATATTATTTCCATTTTATAGGGGAGAAAATTGAGACCCAGAGAGAGATTAAGTAACTTGTCCAAAGTCACTCAGTTACTAAGCAATAGAGGCAGAATTCACATTAGTAGAATTTAATTATAATGTATGGGATAGCTTCTCAACTTGCAAAGGAGTGAAAAAGGATAGAGTTCCCCTCAACATTTTTCTAATAAATTGAATTATTGAAACTTATTTTGTTGGCATTGTGAATGCTTTGCTTTATTTTATGTTAAAACAATTTTTTTAGTAAAAATAAATATTTCAGATAGGATCATAGTAAATAGATTAAGTTATAAAAATTTTAGCCTATTTATTAATTTGATTTCAAAGTTAGTAAATTATCCATTTATTAGTCATATAACAGTCTTACATACTCTGCATGTTAGTTTCTCTACACGGGGTCTTTTCATTTTCCATATGTGTAAAGATATTCTTTCAAGCTCACAGCAAAAAAATAAGTAAGAATATTTTAAAACATATACCAGAAGATTAAACATGTATATTCAGAGCAGCATCTTATACTGACCAAACAAGTAAAAATCAACTACTCAGAGAATATTAATCTGAGTCATAGTGATATACAGGAAACTTGGAGGAAGGAATAATTATTGCTTAGGGAAAATGTACTGTTTGCTTTTTACATATTTTCATGATTTTGATTTGGATGAAAATGAATTAAATTAACTTTGATTTTAGAAATCTTATGGGACCATCAGTAATTGATCCCATGAGATTAAAGTTTGGTTTTTTTTGCACTGTTTTAGCTTATTGCTCAATTCAGAAATTTCTGTGTAATAAAAAGAAACACTAAGCTTTCAACCTTTTCTCCCCATAATCTTTCACTTCTTAAATGAGCCAATGTTAGTTTACTTAATTTCTGAAGAAAGTCAGAATGAACTGTAAACTTTCTCAGTAAACTTTCAAATAATACCCAAATAACAAACTTTAAAGAAATTATCAGTTTAAAATCTGTACTCCCTATTTAGCAAACAATAAATATCAGTGCTTGGATACAATCTTAATTTGCAACTAATATCTTCACAATATATGCAGGTTCTCTTAAATTCTACTTTTATGTTCTGGGTCAGACCCTGAAGTTCTAGAACAATTAGAATTTAGGCAGAGCAGCTTTCATCATTTTAAAGGGACTGCTGGAGCGAGTTGCCTATACTGAGGGCCAAATAGGTACTTGTTCACCTCCAGGTGTTAGGAGGACTGATAGAGGGTGCACAGGCAGAGGAGGACTGTTTAAAATAAAATGTTATAACAAATTCTTAGAAATGCACAACCTTCTGAGACTGAACCAGGAAAAAATAGAAAATATGAACAGACCAATCACAAGCACTGAAATTGAAACTGTGATTAAAAATCTTCCAAGAAACAAAAGCCCAGGACCAGATGGCTTCATAGGCAAATTCTATCAAACATTGAGAGAAGAGCTAACACCTATTCTTCTCAAACTCTTCCAAAATATAGCAGAGGAAGAAACACTCCCAAACTCATTCTATGAGGTTACCATCACCCTGATACCAAAGCCAGACAAAGATGTCACAAAGAAAGAAAACTAGAAACCAATATTGCTGATGAACATAGATGCAAAAATCCTCAACAAAATACTAGCAAACAGAATCCAACAGCACATTAAAAGGATCATAGGGGCTTCCCTGGTGGCACAGTGGTTGAGAGTCCGCCTGCCGATGCAGGGGACACGGGTTTGTGCCCCGGTGTGGGAAGATCCCACATGCCACGGGGCGGCTGGGCCCGTGAGCCATGGCTGCTGAGCCTGCGCATCCGGAGCCTATGCTCCGCAACGGGAGAGGCCACAACAGTGAGAGGCCCGCGTATCGCAAAAAAAAAAAAAAAAAAAAAAGGATCATACACCATGATCAAGTGGGTTTTATCCCAGGAATGCAAGGATTCTTCAATATATGCAAATTAATCAACGTGATACACCATATTAACAAATTGAAGGAGAAAAACCATATGATCATCTCAATAGATGCAGAGAAAGCTTTTGACAAAATTCAACACCCATTTATGATAAAAACCCTCCAGAAAGTAGGCATAGAGGGAACTTTCCTCAACATAATAAAGGCCATATATGACAAACCCACAGCCAACATCATCCTCAATGGTGAAAAACTGAAACCATTTCCACTAAGATCAGGAACAAGACAAGGTTGCCCACTCTCACCACTCTTATTCAACTTAGTTTTGGAAGTTTTAGCCACAGCAATCAGAGAAGAAAAATAAATAAAAGGAATCCAAATCAGAAAAGAAGAAGTAAATCTGTCACTGTTTGAAGATGACATGATACTATACATAGAGAATCCTAAAGATGCTACCAGAAAACTGCTAGAGCTAATCAATGAATCTGGTAAAGTAGCAGGATACAAATTAATGCACAGACATTTCTTGGATCCCTATACACTAATGATGAAATATGAAAGTAAAATTGAGGAAACACTCCCATTTACCATTGCAACAAAAGGAATAAAATATCGAGGAATAAAACTACCTAAGGAGACAAAAGACCTGTATACAGAAAATTATAAGACACTGATGAAAGAAATTAAAGATGACACAAACAGATGGAGAGATATTGCATGTTCTTGGATTGGAAGAATCAACATTTTGAAAATGACTATACTACCCAAAGCAATCTACAGATTCAATGCAATCCCTATCAAACTACCACTGGCATTTTTCATGGAACTAGAACAAAAAAATTCACAATTTGTATGGAAACACAAAAGACCCTGAATAGCCAAAGCAATCTTGAGAAAGAAAAACGGAGCTGGAGGAATCAGGCTCCCTGATTTCAGACTATACTACAAAGCTACAGTCATCAAGACTGTATGGTACTGGCACAAAAAAAATATATAGATCAATGGAATAGGATAGAAAGCCCAGAGATAAACCCATGCACATATGGTCACCTTATCTCTGATAAAGGAAGCAAGAATATACAATGGAGAAAAGACAGCCTCTTCAATAAGTGGTGCTGGGAAAACTGGACAGCTACATGTAAAAGAATGAAATTAGAACACTCCCTCACACCATACCCAAAAATAAACTCCAAATGGATTAAAGACCTAAATGTAAGGCCAGACACTATCAAACTCTTAGAGGAAAACATAGGCAGAACACTCTGACATAAATCACAGCAAGATCCTTTTTGACCCACCTCCTAGAGCAATGGATACATAAACAAAAATAAACAAATGGGACCTAATGAAACTTAAAAGCTTTTGCACAGCAAAGGAAACCATAAACAAGACGAAAAGACAACCCTCAGACTGGGAGAAAATATTTACAAATGAAGCAACTGACCAAGGATTCATCTCCAAAATTTACAAGCAGCTCATGCGGCTCAATATCAAAAAACAAACAACCCAATCCAAAAATGATCAGAAGACCTAAATAGACATTTCTCCAAAGAAGATATACAGACTGCCAACAAACACATGAAAGAATGCTCAACATCATTAATCATTAGAGAAATGCAAATCAAAACTACAATGTGATATCATCTCACACTGGTCAGCATGGCCATCATCAAAAAATGTACAAAAAATAAATGCTGGCGGGGGTGTGGAGAAAAGGGAACCCTCTTGCACTCTTGGTGGGAATGTAAATTGATACAGCCACTATGGAAAACAGTATGGAGGTTTCTTAAAAAACTAAAAATAGAACTACCATATGACCCAGCAATCTCACTACTGGGCATATACCCTGAGAAAACCATCATTCAAAAAGAGTCATGTACCAAAATGTTCATTGCAGCTCTTTTTACAATAGCCAGGACATGGAAGCAACCTAAGTGTCCATTGACAGATGAATGGATAAAGAAGTTGTAGCACATATATACAATGGAATATTACCCAGCCATAAAAAGAAATGAAATTGAGTGATTTGTAGTGAGGTGGATGGACCTAGAGTCTGTCATACAGAGTGAAGTAAGTCAGAAAGAGAAAAATACCGTGTGCTAACACATATATATGGAATCAAAGAAAAAAAATGGTCATGAAGAACCTAGGGGTAAGACGGGAATAAAGACACAGACCTACTGGAGAATGGACTTGAGGATATGGGGAGGGAGAGGGGTAAGCTGGGACAAAGTGTGAGAATGGCATGGACATATATACAGTACCAAACGTAAAATAGATAGCTGGTGGGAAGCAGCCGCATAGCACAGGGAGATCAGCTCGGTGCTTTGTGACCACCTAGAGGGGTGGGGTAGGGAGGGTGGGAGGAAGGTAGACACAAGAGGGAGGAGATACAGGGATATATGTATATGTATAACTGATTCACTTTGTTATAAAGCAGAAACTAACACACCATTGTAAAGCAGTTATACTCCAATAAAGATGTTAAAAAATAAATTATGCAGTAGTTTAGTGCATTAAAAATATGAAAAATAAAAAATAAATAAAATGTTATGTAAAACTATCTAATCACCAGTTGCTTAGAGCACACGTTAGTACAGTCTTCTCAGAACAAAGAGAAGGTAGAACAAGGAGGAGATGGGGTATTAGAGGCACCTATGAAGATGTTTGAATCAGCTCAATTTTTAAAACTGAAATTGAGATTGGCATACTATGGCTTGTAGGCTACTTCCGCCCACTGCCTGTTTTTGTAAATAAAGTTTTATTGGCCCTTGGCATGCTCCTTATTTTATGTATTGTCTATGGATACTTTCATACTACAAAGGCAGAGTTAGTCCTTACAACAAAGACCGTATGGACTATAAAGCCTAAAATATTTACAATCTGGTGCTTTTTAGAAAATATTTGCTGACTCCTGTTGTAAATTTAATATGAAAATTATTTTCAAGTTCCCTTTAAGATATTGTTTGTATACATATAAATTGGTGGAATATCATACAGGTTGAGTATTGTGATCTTTTAAGAATACCACACTGAATAATTATTAAATTATTTAATATTATGAAGAGATATATCCAGGAGCTATCTTTGGAAAAATGTTGTTTTTTTAAAATTTTTAATTCAGCTGTTTTAGGAACAGTTTGTTGTGTATTCCTTTGGATGAGATAAACTTTTGTATAGAGATTTAATTCTTAGCAATTTTGATCACGTCTTAATGAAATTGTAATATTTGTTATTCTGGTTTGTTAATATGGAATAAACTATGTTTAGTTTCTATTTTGCTTACTGCATTTGATATTTTGTTAATGGGAGTTAGTATACATTAATTTTCTCATTTACAGAACATTTTAATTGATTATAAATTACAGGATATCAATTGAATATTGCTTTGATTTGGTAGCAATCTATGATGTTTATGTGTGATGTACATAAGTTTCATGTTATATGACAACCATTAATATTATAAAATGCAGTTAGTGGTTGAAAGAGAAGTGTTCTATTTGTATTACTTGTTCTTTCTTTGAAGGGGGTAGAGAATTATTTTTGAAAGTATGCCAGCTTGTGTATGTTTTGTTTTTATTTAATTCATTTAAACATTTTTTCTGACCATACAGGATATGGTTTTGAGGGCTAGAGTATACCTCACTGCTGAGTGGCATCCTACATGCAGCTAATACTATAGTATAACTTCACTGATGGCATGTCTGCTTCTCTCACTGTTTCTATATCTTTATGGTCAGGGGAGAGGTATGCACAGTGCCTGGTTCACTGTGATCACTAAGTAAATGAATTGAATTGAATTGAAGTATCCATGTAATGGGAAATTTTATATTTTCGAAATTCTTCCGGAATTCCAAAATATTCTTGCTGTTTCTACTCTTAAAATACATGAGGAAGCAGTTGTTTAGATGTCTGTTTGTCAGCTTGATCTTACAACCCTCCATAAGGAGGGACTTTGCTTGATTCATCTTTTTATTGTCAGCACCTGACACAGAGCAAGGAGCACATACTTGTAAAGCAAGGTTATGAGTAATATGATTGCCATTCCTTATCACAAAATATGGGCATTTGTTTCTGGATCTGGATGAAGTCTTTTGCACGAAGCAGGCAAGAGGAGGGAGGAGTAAGGAGTAAATGTGTGTGCCTCACTGGGCTAAAGGTCTGAATAGTCAAGGATTACTGAATGGATGAATGGAAGAGTGGTAGTTAGACTCCTAGCTGTCAGGAAGTGCAGAACTGAAATATTAGAGCAATACCAAAAGCTGATTTAGCAAAAAAGTCTTCTTTCCTCTGGTATAATTTAGCAACACTAAGGAGGCTGTTAAGGTGTGTTTCCTTGGAGAGAGTAAATTTTCAGACTTGAAAATGTTGGTGTTATGGAAATCCTGGAGAACTCTTCCAGACTGAGAGATACTAAGGGATCCAAGTCTGCTTTTTTATAGACCTGATGCAAGGATGCTTAGAGTCATGGTAGGCTAGTAAGGTTTAACAACCCCTCTCTAGAAGGGGACAGAACTCTGATTTGCAGTGTTTTCCAGTTTCTGTGGTATAAATACTCCCACCATGACTGTTAAGCTATTGATTTGACCTCACTGAACATGGAGTTGAGCAGAAGTACACAAAACTCACTCAGGGGCCAGCGCTGGCACAGAACAGGTTTGAAATCACTTTAGCTCTTAGTTGTAGGGATTTACTGCCAGGTTACTAGGAATTATATGGAGGTGTTTCATGTTATTAACTGATAGGTATGGATGTGACCATTTGTTTTACATACCTGAGTAGATGTGGAATTGTAATGAAATTTTTATTCTTTTTACCTTTGTGACATCTTGGCAAGAAAGGCAAGGGTAACTTTCAAAATTTGTGTCTCTGGAAAACTAGAGGGCATGATCTCAAGCGTTTTCGTTGCCCTTCAGAAGTGGTAATAGTAGAGGCATTTTGTAATTCTCTTTCCAAAAGAATAGGCTATCTCAAATGTACAAGGAATATGGGAATTTTTGCTCTACACCCAAACGAGCCAGCACTGTGCCATTGTTCTAGTCAAAACTGGTCTGATTTTATACTTGTGAATCTACACATTGTCTGAAGGTGATTCATGCTTAGCTAAATTATTCATTTTTGATATTCAGGTGGCAGCTTGGAAGTTTTCTGAAGCTACCCTCTTACAGGCAACCACTAACAATGCTTCCCTGTAGCACCATGTCAGTACTGTTGGTGTGTGAGGTACAGAGGGTTTGTCTTCATTCGAAATTGCTTGGTAAGATTCTGATTTACTCTTTCTTTATGTTGCTAATAGGTCACTCAGTAAACTTAATAGCATATTACATAATATATATAAATTGACCTCACCTGGCAACCTGGTTTTCATATCCTTCTATTTTTCCTATATATGTTGACTTTCTCCTAATGCTATTAAAACATTTAAGATGATTGAAAACACCCCTTCATAGCCAATCTTCATGGAAAAGGGGTTTATATTCATCTCTTTTTCAGTCTCCCACTTCTTCCTGAACTCAGTGTTGTTTAGCTTCTTTGCCCATTATTCAACTGAAAATGTTTTAGTTAAGGACACTCTGCTCTCCTCTTTGTTTGCTTGTTCCCCGTATGACCTCCTCCAAACTCATGCCTGGGTTCAGCTGCATGACTGAGTTACATGACAGACGCTTCTTGCCTGGGTGATTGTGATTGTCTGCTAGTATTTCTCTGTAACTATGTGTCTCCCCTGCAGTCCACGGTGCTGTCACAGAGTGTACCATCTAAAATGAAAATCTGATCATATTAGGTGACATGGGGCTGCCCTGGTAGAGCAATAATTTTGTGCCCCTTCTGCAAAATTCTCTTTATTTCTTTATTCAACATTTATTTGGAGGAGTGCTGATGGAGGGTGCGATAGGTACAGGACAGCTTCTGGAGGCTCACTCAGTGAAGGCCCCCCTACCTCCCTAGAAGACACATCACCAGAGTTGCTTGGACATATACCCCAGGAGGAAGTACTCCACCTCATGAGACTGATTCTTTCATACAGCCTCTCCCTGAGAGAACTTTGGGTCAGTACAATTTTCTCCATCTGGTTACATATCTAATGATAGTTTCTTGGTAACATGAGCAACTGCACGCTAGTCAGCTTTTTTTTTTTTAATTAGAGTATAGTTGCTTTACAATGTTGTTAGTCTCTGCTGTACAGCAGAGTGGATCAGGTGTACGTATACATATATCCCCTCTTTTTTGGATTTCCTTCTCATTTAGGTCACCGCAGAGCACTGAGTTCCCTGTGCTCTACAGTAGGTTCTCATTAGTTACCTCTTTTATACATAGTAGTGTATATATGTCAATCCCTATCTCCCAATTCATCCCACTCTCCCTTGCCCCCTGGGTATCCATAAATTTATTCTCTACGTCTTTGTCCCTGTTTCTACTTTGTAAATAAGATCGTCTGTACCAGTTTTTTCAGATTTCACATGTATTGGTTAATATATGATATTTGTTTTTCTCTTTCTGCTAGTCAGCTTCTTAATGTGGCTCTGCTTACAGATATTTTGTTTACATTATCAAATCTTTGGTGATACATTCCTCTTCTTTGGTCTATGTTCATTATGTATGTGGTCTCCAGCTGAAATATTTACACATTGCTAGTGGGTCCTGTCCTCTACTATGAAATAACTCAACTGTGATAACAAGGTTTGGGCCTTGGATTACGCAAAATCATTTAGTTCTCTGTTTTATTAATTCTATTATTTGGACAATTTGCATATTGAGTTTACTATGGCTTCCTTATAATAATAAAATGAAACTAATGGGGGCATAAGTAATAATGAATTTGATATAACAACATTATGATAAAATGTTGAGCAGTAAATAAAGGGGTAACTGACGACAAATGAAGATTCAGAAATTTGGGAAATGTAACTAGGAAAACATGTATAGATAAGTGAGGATTTAATTTCTAGTATCTCAAGGGTGTTGTTACTGTCTTATATTTGCTTTTCCCAAAACGATTCAATGCAGATATTTGAGAGATAATTTCCCTGATTGGAAGCAATCTCTAGTTACTTTAAGGTGATCACCCCCCCAAAAAAAAAGAATTATTTGAAAAGATATGCTACAGAGATCACTTTATCATAACACATTGTTTTCTTTAAAGTAGGAATGTATGTAGTTGTGTGTTTTTTTCCCTGTGGTATTTTAAAGGCCTGCATATCAAGGACTTGTGAAGAGTTTCTATTTAGAAACTTTCCAACTGAGAAAGTAGTTGCCCATTTTCCATTTTAACCTCTATTTACACACATCCTAGTATTCCAGGAAATTCAGACTAGATCATTCTTGAAGGCCAGTAGACTAAAGTGAAACTAAAAGATTATTATTATTATTATTATTATTATTTTATTATTTTTTTTTTTTGCGGTATGCGGGCCTCTCACTGTTGTGGCCTCTCCCGTTGCGGAGCACAGGCTCCGGACGCGCAGGCTCAGCGGCCATGGCTCACGGGCCCAGCCACTCCACGGCATGTGGGATCCTCCCGGACCGGAGCACGAACCCGTGTTCCCTGCATCGGCAGGCAGACTCTCAACCACTGTGCCACCAGGGAAGCCCTGTTATTTCTTTTTAAAAAATGTCACTGAAGTAGTAAAATGACAGTTGCTTTACACATTTGTGACTATGTGTACTTCAAGGAAAGAAGATAATTTATTAATTACCTGGTTAAATAAGTTTTTACATTTAACAAGTATTTATGAAAAAGTGCCAAACTAACACTTTGGATAAATAAATTTGAAAATCTACATTGAGAATTGAATTAATGAAACTTACCAGTACTCTGTGATCAAATAAACCCAGCATCTAATCCATTTATTCTTCATTATTTCTTATTGTTTCCTCTGTTGAGCTGAATATTGGTAGTAGTAATAAATTTATATTATATTGGCTTTATCATTTATAAAATAATGTCACCTACACCATCTAATTTAACCATCACAGTGCTTCTGGGACATAAGTTGAGCTTATATATTATGGAAAAATTGTGGTTTAGAGAGGTTATGACTTGTCAAATATCATACAGCTTATCGATGGAAGATCTAAAATCCAGGCATCCAGATGCCTGACCTTACGTCATTTCTCCCTCCCTCCCTCCAACCTAACCTTATTTCTGTCTTAAAGATCTTGCTATCGCTGAGATGCTGAATTGACATCAGAATTGACTGAAATTTCTTGCCGAGAATATGTTTATCATGCATTAATAAATCACATTTTTTGATGCTTCAGTTCCTGATGTAATTCTTATAATTACTATTTTACTTTACTAATTTTAAGATGATCTCAGTCTTCTTACATGCATTTTCTATGTGTGTTAGCCTAAGGAATAAAAAGTAAAACTAAAAATTCTTGGGATTGTGCAAATATGTTGAAGTATTAACCCTATCTAATGAACAGAGCAGTAATCTGTTAAATAACCATTAGACCAAGACAAATCCCTCAATCCACATGGTTTTAGTTATTCATGTACTGATCCTGGCCAGTGTTTTTTCTGATTAAGTAAGGTGTAGGCAGTTAGAATGAAGGGGCCAAATAACAATTATAGTACCAGTATTTACTCAAATCCTTACAGTATTCTATACTTGTATACATACTTTAAATTTACATAAGTATCTCTTATATTGGATATGTTTGCTCTGTCAAAATAAGGGTATTTTTAGTTTCATTTAAAATATTTTTATCAATTAGGTAACAGTATACCAAAATTCAGAAGAAACATGTTTAAATGTTAACATCTGTTTTTTTTTCCTTTAACACTTGCAATGATTTATAACCCATAATAAATTAGGTTCTGCATATCTTTTTGTGTAGTCAGTTGAGATAGAAGATTGTACAAGTTTTAGCCTTTATAGTATCTTCTTCCTTTAATCTTTGTTTCTGATCATTGAGCCGGGATCTCCCTAATTGGATAGCAATAAATCATAGGAACTGACATATCTTGATTCATTTTTCTAGCTCTGATAATACAACAAACATGGGAGCAGGTTGAATTTTGGGGTGAAATAGTATCAGAAACACACTTTAATCTTTTAGATCCAGTCTCAGTTTTTAAAAAGCAAATTATAGAAGTATTGCCTTCGGGATCCATCATTGTAGCCCTGGGCTACTTTGACTTTTGTATCCCTAACTGGGGCCCCTTATTTCTCTAGCTGGTTTTCTTCCTTTCCAATTTCACCTTTCATCTGGTTTTCCCTCTGGTTTTCTTTGGATCACAGTTCTTTTCCTTAAGTTCTCTGTTGGTGTTCAGCTCCCTTGCTCTGGTCTTTCTTACTACAGGCAGTTTGTATTCTTTCCCGTCTTTTGTTGACTCTGCAGACAATAGTGGTTTGGGAAGCCTCCTCGCAGTTTGCTATCTGTGTGTTGAGAACAATGGTTTCTCTCATACCATTCTGGTAGCCATTGTAATTTGATTGATTTGGGGAAGGGGAAAATGTCATGTTAGATTCTCTCACATGTAGTATTTCTCAACTTTTATAAACATTACAAATAGCCCCAGGTTAATATCTTACCTGATATAGGTTCGTGTTTTTTAATAGAAGACATGGCCAAAGTTTGTAGAGCGTAAGTTGAAAGCATAACATCTTTACCTGTAAGTAATTTGTTGTTTTTGAATATTTTAGTTTTGGCTGAAATTTTCAGAATCCACATTACTTTGCTTTGAAAGAAAGGGATAAGCATCTTTGTTTTTAATGCTAACATCTCTCTGGGGAGTACATCATGTGCATTGTATGATGAAATCTAGATTTGTCTCTTATAAGTTATTTCTAGGAGAGCATGAAAATTCTTTTATTACTTGGTCAGATTCCAGCCAAAAACATATAGTATTTGATGAATAACTAACACAGATAATTAACAGATTAAGAGAATGTGTGAGACCAAGCATGAACAGAGAAGTTGGGAAGGAGGTTATCAGCATAAAATACTTTGGAAATGAACAGGGCAACTAGAGCATGAATGTAATCAATTTAATTTGTGGGAACTATATTTCCTTAGAATTATATTCTTATTTCTTACTCTGTATGACTTCGACTATATCCACATTAAGTAAAGAATATCCATGTCTCAGCTGTGTGCCAGGTGGGCTAGTTAAGTTTCTCCATAAAGGAACCCATTGCTATGTTGGATGGGTGGTTCAGTCTGTTTTTCCCTCTAAAAGGAATGCCATCTCTGGTGTTCAGGGCCTTAAAATATCAGGCACAGTGATTTTCAAAGGGCCCAAGGAACACAGATGGAGACCCTTTTATGCCAAATGAGAGGAGAAGCAGAAATCAGCCCAGCTATCCTAGGTCCTGCTCTGTTCTCACATAGTTCGGAAGCTTGAAGGAGACGGATTGCCTGCTTTCCCTTTCCATACCTGGGAGAGATTTTAAGCCCAGCTGTTCAACTAGCATTTGGAGAGTGGTACCTCAAAAGAATGAAAGATAAAAGACTCTAGTTGTCATGGACTTTTCCAAAAGCAGTTGGCCCCCAAGATGTTTGGCACAAGAAATAATGTCTGCTAAAGACTATTGATTTACCAGCGTATAAGAAGCAGGCAGTGGAGCCAGATGAAAGGAGGATGGATCTGAACTGAAAATCATCTCCACCTCCATGTTTATTAATGCTTCGTCCATTGGCTGTGCCATGATGATGCCTGCCAGCTGTAAGCCAGACACAGACTGTTCAGACTTTCTCCACTCATGGCAAATGCACATGACTGGCCTAGTTTTATCCCCAGAATATGTTGCACTTTGCTACCTTTTGGTGACCCCCTTCCCAGGTACAGACCCTGGTATTCTCATGATCCATAACTCTCATCACTTTATCTGTAGATATAAAGCTTTTGTTACTCTAAGTTATATAAATATGATAGCAGCTTTAAAGTGTTAAAATTCCCAGATTATTGCCAGTTGTACTAATATTAAGAATGTAAACTAAAAAGATTTGGTCAATTCAAAAAATAGGAAACATAGGAGAGGGGAGTTAATTTTTGCAATCTGAGTTTTCCTGGTGCTTAAAAAACAAACAAAAAACAACCCGTAGCTCCTTAATACCCACTGTACCCACTGCCTGCTCTCCTTCACAGAGGGAATATAATGTTACTTTAGGATCATAATGTTAGTGGATTCTCAAGTACCTCTGTATCTGAAAATTTGCATTTCAAAGATGAAAAAGGTTTGGAAATTGTGTGGAACAGTTATAAGTCTCATGAGTAATTAATAGAAGATTTTTGAATTGAAGAAGATTATATTTGCTTTAGAATGTTAGGACAAGTGGCACTTGTTACTTTTTAGTGCTTTCCTTTGTGCTATTTTTCCAAAGTGATTATCATAATTGTTAATGCAGCAGTCAATCTGATGGCAGCAAACGTTTTATTTTTTTTAAACATCTTAATTGGAGTATACTTGCTTTACAGTGTTGTGTTAGTTTCTGCTGTATAACAAAGTGAATCAGCTATATGTATACATGTATCCCCATATCCCCTCCCTCTTGCACCTCCCTCCCACCCTCCCTATCACACCCCTCTAGGTGATCACAAAGCACAGAGCTAATCTCCCTGTGCTATGTAGTTGCTTCCCAGTAGCTATCTATTTTACATTTGGTAGTGCATATATGTCAATGCCGCTCTCTCACTTTGTCCCAGCTTCCCCTTCCCCCTCTCCATGTCCTCAAGTCCATTCTCTACATCTGCGTCTTTATTCCTGTCCTGCCCCCAGGTTATTCAGAACCTTTTTTTTTTTTTTAGATTCCATATATATGTGTTAGCATACGGTATTTGTTTTTCTCCTTCTGACTTACTTCACTCTGTATGACAGACTCTAGGTCCATCCACCTCACTACAAATAACTCAATTTCATTTCTTTTTATGGCTGAGTAATATTCCATTGTGTATATGTGCCACATCTTCTTTATCCATTCATCTGTCGATGGACACTTAGGTTGCTTCCATGTCCTGGCTATTGTAAATAGTGCTGCAGTGAACATTGTGGTACATGACTCCTTTTGAATTACGGTTTTCTCAGGGTATATGACCAGTAGTGGGATTGCTGGGTTATGTGGGACTTCTATTTTTAGTTTTTAAAGGAACCTCCATACTGTTCTCCATAGTGGCTGTATCAATTTACATTCCCACCAACAGTGCAAGAAGGTTCCCTTTTCTCCACACCCCCTCCAGCATTTATTGTTTGTAGATTTCTTGATGATGGCCATTCTGACTGGTGTGAGGTGATACCTCATTGTAGTTTTGATTTGCATTTCTCTAATGGTTAGTGATGTTGAGCATCCTTTCATGTGTTTGTTGGCAATTTGTATATCTTCTTTGGAGAAATGTCTAATTAGATCTCCTGCCCATTTTTGGATGAGATTGTTTGTTTTTTTTTTGATATTGATCTGCATGAGTTGCTTGTATATTTTAGAGATTAATCCTTTGTCAGTTGCTTCATTTGTAAATATTTTCTCCCATTCTGAGGGTTTTCTTTTCACCTTGTTTATGGTTTCCTTTGCTGTGTAAAAGCTTTTAAGTTTCATTGGTCCCATGTGTTTATTTTTGTTTTTATTTCCATTTCTCTAGGAGGTGGGTCAAAACGGATCTTGCTGTGATTTATGTCATAGAGTGTTCTGCCTATGTTTTCCTCTAAGAGGTTTATAGTGTCTGGCCTTACATTTAGGTCTTTTGAGTTTATTTTTGTGTATGGTGTTAGGGAGTGTTCTAATTTCATTCTTTTACATGTAGCTGTCCAGTTTTCCCAGCACCATTTATTGAAGAGGCTGTCTTTTTTCCATTTTATATTCTTACCTCCTTTATCAAAGATGAGGTGACCATACATGCATGGGTTTATCTCTGGACTTTCTACCCTGTTCCACTGACCTATATTTATGTTTTTATGCCAGTACCATACTGTCTTGATTAGTGTAGCTTTATAGTATAGTCTGAAGTCTGGGAGCGTGATTCCTCCAGCTCCGTTTTTCTTTCTCAAGATTGCTTTGGCCATTCAGGGTCTTTGTGTTTCCATATAAATAGTGAATTTTTTTGTTCTAGTTCTGTGAAAAATGCCATTAGTAGTTTGAGAGGGATTGCATTGAATCTATAGATTGCTTTGGGTAATATAGTCATTTTCACGATGTTGATCTTCCAATCCACGAACATGGTATATCTCTCCATCTGTTGGTATCATGTTTAATTTCTTTCATCAGTGTCTTATAGTTTTCTGCATACAAGTCTTTTGTCTCCTTAGGTAGGTTTATTCCTAGGTATTTTATTCTTTTTGTTGCAGTGGTAAATGGGAGTGTTTCCTTAATTTCTCTTTCAGATTTTTCATCATTAGTGTATAGGAATGGAAGAGACTTCTGTGCATTAATTTATATCCTGATACTTTACCAAATTCACTGATTAGCTCTAGCAGTTTTCTGGTAGCATCTTTAGGATTCTCTATGTATAATATCATGTCATCTGCAAACAGTGACAGTTTTACTTCTTCTTTTATGATTTGTATTCCTTTTATTTCTTATTCTGCTCTGATTGCTGTGGCTAAAACTTCCAAAACTATGTTGAATAATAGTGGTGAGAGTGGGCAACCTTGTCTTGTTCCTGATCTTAAAGAAGATAGTTTCAGTTTTTCACCAATGAGAATGATGTTGGCTGTAGGTTTGTCATATATGGCCTTTATTATGTTGAGGTAGTTTCCCTCTATGCCTACTCTGGAGAGCTTTTATCAAAAAATGATGTTAAATTTGGCCAGAAGCTTTTTCTGCATCTATAAGGTTTTATCCTTCAATTTGTCAATATGGTGTATCACATTGATTGATTTGTGTATATTGAAGAATCCTTGCCTTCCTGGTATAAATCCCACTTGATTATGGCATATGATCCTTTTAATGTGTTGCTGGATTCTGTTTGCTAGTATTTTGTTGAGGATTTTTGTGTCTATGTTCATCAGTGACATTGGCCTGTAATTTTCTTTTTCTGTGACATCAGTGTCTGGTTTTGGTATCATGGTAATGAATGGTGGCCTCGTAGAATGAGTTTGGGAGTGTTCTTCCCTCTGCTATATTTTGGAAGTTTGAGAAGGATAGGTGTTAGCTCTTCTCTAAATATTTGATAGAATTCGCCTGTGAAGCCATCTGGTCCTTGGCTTTTGTTTGTTGGAAGACTTGTAATCACAGTTTCAATTTCATTACTTGTGATTGGTCTGTTTATATTTTCTGTTTCTTCCTAGTTCAGTCTCAGAAGGTTGTGCTTTTCTAAGAATTTGTCCATTTCTTCCAGGTTGTCCATTTTATTGGCAAAGAGTTGCATGTAATAATCTCTCATGATCCTTTGTATTTCTGCAGTATCAGTTGTTACTTCTCCTTTTTCATTTCTAATTCTATTGATTTGAGTCTTCTCCCTTTTTTTCTTGATGAGTCTGTCTAATGGTTTATCAATTTTGTTTATCTTCTCAAAGAACCAGCTTTTAGTTTTATTGATCTTTGCTATTTTTCCTTTATTTCTTTTTCATTTTTTTTGGATCTAATCTTTATGATTTCTTTCCTGCTAACTTTAGGGTTTTTTTTTTGTTTTTCTTTCTCTAATTGCTTTAAGTGTAAGGCTAGGTTGTTTATTTGACATGTTTCTTGTTTCTTGAGGTAGGATTTTATTGCTACAGACTTCCGTCCTAGAACTGCTTTTGCTACATCCCATAGGTTTTGGGTTGTCGTATTTTCATGGTCATTTGTTTCTAGGTATTTTTTGATTTCTTCAGTGATCTCTTGATTACTTAGTAGCATATTATTTAGCCTCCCTGTGTTAGCATTTTTTACAGTTTTTTCCTGTAATTGATATCTAGTCTCATAGCATGTGGTCAGAAAAGATCCTTGATACAATTTCAGTTTTCTTAAATTTACCAAGGCTTGATTTGTGACCCAAGATATGATCTCTCCTGGAGAATATTCCATGAGCACTTGAGAAGAAAGTGTATTCTGTTGTCTTTGGATGGAATGTCCTATAAATATCAATTAAGTCCATCTTGTCTGATGTGTCATTTATAGATTGTGTTTCCTTATTTATTTTCATTTTGGATGATCTGTCCATTGGTGAAAGTGTGGTGTTAAAGCCCCCTACTGTTATTGTGTTCCTGTTGATATCCCCTTTTTTGGCTGTTAACATTTGCCTTATGTATTGAGGTGCTCCTACGTTGGGTGCATAAATATTTACAAATTTTATATCCTCTTCTTGGATTGATCCCTTGGTCACTATGTAGTGTCCTTCTTTGTCTCATGTAATAGTCTTTATTTTAAAGTCTGTTTTGTCTGATATGAGAATTGCTACTCCAGCTTCCTTTTGATTCCCTTTTGCATGGAATACCTTTTTCCATCCCCTCACTTTCAGTCTGTATGTGTCCCTAGGTCTGAAGTGGGTCTCTTGTATAATACAGGTCTTGTTTTTGTATCCATTCAGCCAGTCTTTGTCTTATGGTTGGAGCATTTAGTCCATTTTCATTAAAGGTAATTATTGATACATATGTTCCTATTACCGTTTTCTCAATTGTTTTGGGTTTGTTATTGTAGGTCTTTTCCTTCTCTTGTGTTTCTTGCCTAGAGAAGTTCCTTTAGCATTTGTTGTAAAGCTGGCTTGGTTGTGCTGAATTCTTTTAACTTTTTCTTGTCTGTAAAGGTTTTGATTTCTCCGTCAAATCTCAATGAAATCCTTGCTGGGTAGAGTATCTTGGTTGTAGGTTTTTCCCTTTCATCACTTTAAATATGTCTCGCCACTCCCTTCTGGATGCAGAGTTCCTACTGAAAGGTCAGCTGTTAACATTTTGTGGATTCCCTTGTGTATTATTTGTTGCTTTTCCCTTGCTGCTTTTAATATTTTTTCTTTGTAGTTAATTTTTGATAGTTTGATCAATATGTGTCTTGCACAGACCTACTAGAGAATGGACTTGAGGATATGGGGAGGGGGAAGGGTAAGCTGTGACAAAGTGAAAGAGCGGCATGGACATATATACACTACCAAACGTAAGGTAGATAGCTAGTGGGAAGCAACTGCATAGCACAGGGAGATCAGCTCGGTGCTTTGTGACCGCCTGGAGGGGTGGGATAGGGAGGGTGGGAGGGAGACGCAAAAGGGAGGGGATATGGAAACATATGTATATGTATAACTGATTAAATTTGTTATAAAGCAAAAAATTAAAAAAAAAAATATGTGTCTTGGTGTGTTTTTCCTTGGATTTATCCTGTATGGGACTCTCTGTGCTTCCTGGACTTGACTGACTATTTCCTTTCCCATGTTAGGGAAGTTTTCAACTATAATCTCTTCAAATATTTTCTCAGACCCTTTCTTTTTCTCTTCTTCTTCTGGGACCCCTATATTTTGAATGTTGGTGCATTTAATGTTGTCCCAGAGGTCTCTGCGACTGTCCTCAATTCTTTTCATTCTTTTTTCTTTATTCTGCTCTGTGGTAATTATTTCCACTATTTTATCTTCCATGTTAGTCATCCGTTCTTCTGCCTCAGTTATTCTGCTATTGATTCCTTCTGGAGAATTTTTAATTTCACTTATTGTGTTGTTCGTCATTGTTTGCATGCTCCTTAGTTCTTCTAGGTCCTTGTTAAACGTTTCTTGTATTTTCTCCATTCTATTTCCAAGATTTTGGATCATCTTTACTATCATTACTCTGAATTTTTTTTCAGGTAGACTGCCTATTTCCTCTTCATTTGTTTGGTCTGGTGGGTTTTTACCTTGCTCCTTCATCTGCTGCATATATCTCTGTCTTCTTATTTTGTTTAACTTATTGTGTTTGGCTCTGCTTTCTGCAGGCTAGATTCTTAATTCCTGTTGTTTTTGGTGTCTGCCCCCAGTGGGTGAGGTTTGTTCAGTGGGTTGTGTAGGCTTCCTGGTGGAGGGGACTGGCGCCTGTGTTCTGGTGAGTGAGGCTGGGTCTTGTCATTCTGGTGCACAGGGCCACGTCTGGTGGTGTGTTTTTGGGTGTCTGTGAACTTTGTATGTCTGTAGATAGCCTGTCTGCTAATGGGTGGGGTAGTATTCCTGTCTAACGAGTTGTTTGACATGGTGCATCCAACACTGGTGCTTGCTGGCCATTGGATGGAGCTTAAGACTCTTAGCTCTGAGTCGGAGATCTCTGGGAGAGCTCTCACTGATTGATGTTACCTGGGGCCGAGAGGTCTCTGGTGGTCCAATGTTCTGAACTTGACTCTCCCACCTTAGAGGCTCAGGCCTGATACCAGGCTGGAGCACCAAGACCCTGTCAGGCACACGGCTCAGAAGAAAAGGGAGATAAAAGAGAGAAAGAAGAATTTAATAATAAATAAAAAAATAAAAGAAATTATTAACATAGAAATATAATGATAATTTTTTTAAAAAAGAGAGCAACCAAACCAGTAAATAAATCCACCAATGATAACAAGCGCTAAAAACTAAACTAGGATTAACAAAAAATCAGAAACAATTCAGTCACAGACAGCAAACTCCAAGTCTACAGGTGCCCCCAAAGTCCACTGCCTCAATTTTGGGATGATTCGTTGTCTGTTCATGTATTCTACAGATGCAGGATACATCAAGTTGATTGTGGGGATTTAATCCACTGCTTCTGAGGCTGCATGGAGAAATTTCCCTTTCTCTTGGACAGCTCCTGGGCTTCAGCTTTGGTTTTCACCCCACCTCTGCCTGTAGGTTACCCTCAGGCATCTTTTCCCCTCCCAGACAACAGGGGGTTAAAGCAGCAGCTGATTATGGGGCTCGGGCTCACTCAGGCCAGAGGTAGGGAGGGGTATGGTTGTCATAGTTGGAATGCAGGGCGAGCCTGTGGTGGCAGAGGCCAGTGTGATGTTGCTGCAGCCTGAGGCGCACAGTGTGTTCTCCCAGGGAAGTTGTCCCTGGATCATGGGACCCTGGCAGTGGCGGGCTGCACAGTCTCCCAGTGGGGGGGCGTTGTGTGTCAATAGTGAGCTGCGCTTGCACACAGGATTCTTGGTGGTGGCCCAGCAGCCTTAGCATTTCATGCCCATCTCTGGCGTCCGAGCTGATAGCTGCAGCTTGTGCCTTTCTCTGGAGCTCATTTAGGTGGTGCTCTGCCTTCTGTGGGCAGACGGGGAAGGAATCCCCTCTCCTCATGCACCCTGAAACAATGGTGTCTTGCCTCTTATGCAGTTCCAGACTTTTTCCCGGACTCCCTCCTGGCTAGCTGTGGTGCACTAGCCCCCTTCAGGCTGTGTTCATGCAGCCAACCCCAGTCCTCTCCCTGGGATCTGACCTCTGAAGCCCGAACCTCAGCTCCCAGCCCCCACCTGCCCTGGTGGGTGAGCAGACAAGCCTCTCAGGCTGGTGAGTGCTCGTTGGCACCAGTCCCCTGTGCGGGAATCTCTCCGCTTTGCCCTCTGCACCCCGTTGCTGTGGTCTCCTCTGTGGCTCCAGAGCTACCCCCCCCAACCCCTGGCCAGTCCCCGTCTCTACCAGTGAAGGGGCTTCCTAGTGTGTGGAAAATTTTCCTCCTTCACAGCTCCCTCCCAGAGGTGCAGGTCCTGTCCCTATTCTTTTGTCTGTTTTTTTCTTTTTTCTTTTTTTGCCCTACCCAGGTACGTGGGGATTTTCTTGCCTTTTGGGAAGTCTGAGGTCTTCTGCCAGCAGTCAGTAGGTGTTTTGTAAGAGTTGTTCCATTTGTAGATTTATTTTTAATGTATTTGTGAGGAGGAAGGTGAGCTCCACGTCTTACTCCTCCACCATCTTGAAGGTCCCCCTCACAACAATCAGCAAAGCTTTTATAAATCTTAATAAAATGCCCCAGCATGTGGTTTCAATCAATGTGTAGGGATTTATGGGTTTAATATTGGATAGAATTATCAGATATTATAGGTAAGGCAATGTAGGCCTTTCCTTTGAAGAATAGACTTCTTGCAAAGGTACTTAGATTGTGACATATTTCCAGAATTATTTGGGGCAAAACAAAACACCAACAAGTAAAATTTAAAGATTATTGTACTGAATTCTGGAGATTCAATTACCATATAATTTTCATTAAATGCAAATATTATTTATCCTTCTGAAAAAAAGGCAGGATTTAAGACATACATGAAATATTAATTAAAATGGCATCTTTTCAATTTTTATTTTAGGAATGAAAGACATACTACTTATAAACATTTGTTACTTCTTTCTTTGTCATTTTGGCTGATCTCTCTAGCTCATTTATTTTTTTGAGGATCTAATTTTATATTTTATAAAATGATTGAGGTTGGTAGAAATTATGAAGTTTTGATGATGAAGACCCTAAAGGAGGGAAGGAAAGACAAGGTGCTGACAATTCTGCATTTAGGTGGATCCAAGAAGTGATCCCTAAAATAGGTTGTGTTCAGGACAGGGCTGATTTCACACAGTTAACCTTGGCAGGATAGAGTATACTGAAAGTCCACTTCATTGGAATGGAACAGATGAGAAAATGATATATGTGGTTTAATACAGTTGATGAGATGCAGAGCCCATTATTAAAAAGTATATAATGAACAAAATACAGGCTCATCATGGAGTTATAAGTGTTTTGATAGGTAAGATAAAGTAATATAATGCAAGTGCTTAGGAGTCCAGGCAGGCCTTCAGGCTGGTAGGACCAGAGAAACCGTTCCACGAGTTGCAAGTTCTCAGCCACTAGACTGGAATTTAGGGCAAGACTGTTCCAGCAGGGAGACTGGCCAGATGAAGCCAAAGTCTCAACTCTGGAGGAGTACATGCACTATGCATGTTACTGAAAGAAAGACTTCAGTGCAGAAACTAGAACTAAATTCAGCTGGTTAGAATTTGGTTTCAAGCACCTGAATTGGTCTAGCAGTCAAGGAGACTTATGCTGATTCTGTTTGACTCTAAGTTTTGGGCTAGGGTTGTTCATAATATTTCTCCATAAGATCAGAATCCTAAACACTGGGGCATAGTTGAGGCTTCAAGTAATTTTGATTGTGGGAAGAAGAGAGCCTGGGGACAGGTAAGATATCCCATGAAGGACTCTTCTCTCTCCTGGGAATTCCCTTCAAGTATGTATGCCGTGGTGGAGGCAGCCCTCTTAGAGACTTTCCGTCATGAACATTATTTAAAATACATTTTTATAAGGTATTAAGACAACATGGATAAAGTAAATGCCTCTTGGACAGCCCTTATTACTCTGTGAGTCCCAATAGAATGCTATATCCTTTGCTCCTCTGGATTCTTGGATTTTAAGCAGTATTGGAATCTTGTTTTAGAACTTAAAGATGCATGAAAATTACCTTAAAATGAAGTAGGTTAGTCTTTGAAAGAAAATCTTTTAGGTCCTGTGAGAAATCTTTATTAAACCATAGAGCTTTATTTAATCTTCAGTGTGTTAAGAAAACATGATGGTATTAAAATACTTAAATTTTACATTGCAATGTGCCATATGGTTTGTGTCCTAAGCTGATTTCCACCCTTTATCAAGGAGAAGAATAAGTAAGTATACACATAATTCTGATTGTGACCTCCAAATTCTGCTTTGAGATTTCCTAACCACATAGCCAGTTAAAGTTGTTCACCTGACCAGAAGGTCCATTTTCCTAATACACATTGATGGGAAATATATTTTATTTTGGCAGCAATAAACTCTAATTACTTCTATGTGAGTTTTCTTTAGCTACTCTATGCATAAAGTTCTCTCAGATAGGAGAAATATCTTTTAACTATTTCTGTGAAGTTAAGAAGATATAGTTTCATAAATCCACTTTCAGTACCTATCTCATTGTAATAATTATTGGGGAAACTGGATAGCCACATGCAAAAGAATGAAACTGGACCACTATCTTACATCATACAAAAAAATTAACTCAAAATGGAATAAAGGCTTAAACTTAACACCTGAAACCATTTAACTCCTAGAAGAAAACAGAAGTGGTAAGCTCCTTGACAATGTCTTGGTAATAAATTTTTGACTCTCAGACCCAAAGTAAAAGAAAGAAAAGCAAAAAAAATCAAGCAGACTATATAAAGCTAAAAAGCCTCTACACAGCAAAGGAAATCATCAACAAAATAAAAATGCAACCTACTGAATGGGAGAAAATATTTGAAAATCACATATCTGATAAAGGGTTAACATCAAAAATATGTAAATAACTCATACAATTCAACAACATAAAACAAATAACCTGATTAAAAAATGGGCAGAGTATCCTCAAATAACCTAACCTACAATCTAAAGAAATTAGAAAAAGAAGACCAAACAAAGCCCAAAGTCAGCAGAAGGAAGGGAATAATAAAGATCAGAGAGGAAATAAGTACAATAGAGACCAGAAAAAAAAAACAACAATAGGAAAGATCAGTGAAACCAAGAGCAATTCTATTTTTGGGTATTTATCCAAGGAAAACAAAAACACGAATTGGAAAAGATATATGAACCCCCTTGTTCATTGCAGCACTATTTACAATAGCCAAGATATGGAAACAACCTAAATATCTATTGATGGATGAATGGATAAAGAAATTATGGTATATATATGAAATGGGATATTATGTAGCCATGAAAATGAATGAAATCTTGCCATCTGCAACAACTTGGATGAACCTCAAGGAGATTATGCTAAGTGAAATATAAGTCAGAGAGAGGAAGACAAATATCCTATGATGTCTCTTACACATGGACTCTTAAAAAGGCAAATAAAAAAACTAAGCTGATTGAGTCAGAGAATAGGCTAGTGGTTGCCAGAGGCAGGGGTGGGAGGTGGGAGAAATGGGCAAAGGGGAGTCAGAAGGAAAAAAAAAAGTTCCATTTTCAGTACCTGTCTCATTTTAGTAATTATTTCATGGAGTTCAGCAGTCCCCATGGAGGCCTGTTACCATGTAGTAGAAAGAACATGAGTTTTGGAGGCAACAGATATGAGTTTGAATGCCTTTTTTAAAAACCACTTACCAGTTGTCTGATCCTGGACAATTTACCTAAGATTTCTATATATCTGTTGTGAAAGGTGAATGACATCTCCCTCAGAAGATTATTGTAAATATTAAATAAGGAAACAGTTAACCTAATGCTTGTACATTTTACAATTTCACTTAAAGTTTAGATTTTTTCTCAGCTCTTACTTAAACAATGGAGTCAATGTCTACCTTATCAGATTGTTTTGAGAATCAATGATAAAAATGTTTGAGTAATAAGGTCCTATGGACATGTAAAGATTTGTTATAGTTCTTTCCTGCTAACAATTGATGTCTCAAAAATGTTTTGAGATTTCCTCATCACATGACCAGTTAAAGTTTTTCACTTGACTGGAAAGGTCATTTTAAAGGGAAGACAATTGTTTAGGTAATTTTTGTGAAATTCTTACATGTTTCTCTTTAATCCAAATTCAGTTCAGCCTCTTTCCCCTTTGATCCTATGGTATAGCACTTCTCTCCATCCAACCATGGCCTCTTAGCCTCCTTTGTGGGCACTTCCTTCTGTTCCTGTAAATATTGGTGTGTTAGTTTTCTAGGGCTGCTGCGAGAAAGTACCCAAAACTGGGTGTCTTAAAACAACAGAAATCTATTGTCACATAATGCTAGTCACTAGAAGTCTGAAATCAAGATGTCTGCAGAGCTGTGCTCTCTCTGAAGGCTCTATGGGAGAATCCTTCCTTGCGTTTTCTAGCTTCCAGCAATCCTTGGTATTCCTTGACTTGCTGATGGATCTTTACAGTCACATGGCCATCTTCTTCCTGTGTGTCTTTACATCATTTTCCCTTTGTGCAAGTTTGTCTCTCTGTTCAAATTTACCTTTTTTTATAGGAACACCATTCACATTGAATGAGGGCCCATCCTAATGATCTTATTTTACCTTTATCACCTTTCTAAAGACTCTGTTTCCAAATAAAGTCACATTCTGATTTACTGGGGGGTGGGGTTAGGACTGCAACATATCTTTTTTGGGGGGGGCACAACTCAACCCGTAACAGTTGGTATTCCCAAAGGTTCTGACTGCAGCTACTTTTGGGTCCTCTCTCTGTAAATCATTCCATCTCCTTATGACTTTAATGATAGTTATGGTGTAATGGAATGAACATGGTCTTTGAAGTCAGACTGTCTTACAGTGGATCCTGGCTATTTCACTTTCTAGCGAGTTTACCAATCTAAACATCATACTTACAGGGGACTGTTGAGTGGCCTTCTCCTATTCAAGGTCCTTCCTAGGGAAATGCTTAGAATGATACAACACAGGCCAAATCCCCCAGTGGGTTCGCCTTCAGCATTCTTAGTTTACCAAGTTAACATGAACATCCAGAAACAATGCTGAAGTATAAAAGGAATCAGAAAAAAACCACTTGGAGGAATGTCACTCAAAGTGTGGCCCACAGACCAACAGCATCTGTATCACCTGGGAGGTTTTGGGAAATGCCAGTATTTGGACCCACCTCAACCTACTGAATCAAAATCTCTAGGGGTGGGTTCAGGCATCTGTTTTAAGAAGTGCTCTAGGTGGTTCTTATGTATTTTTCAGGCTAGGAAGTATTGAATTCAAGTGGGTACAGATAAGACATGGTGGACATCAGCCATGGTGATAGTGGTGGGGTTTATAGGTGGACTGCACAAGTATATATGCATCTCAGGACTTTCTAAGTAACAGGTGGTGGAGCCACCCCTCTCCTTTAAGTTCCCCTTTCTCGAGTACTTAGCAGCAATCCTAGCCATACTAATGGCGAAGATGGCATTGATGCTGAGGCAATGTAACATTAATTTTTATCTGAGTTACTTTAAAAAGCCCTATTCTAAGCTCCATTTGGCAACTGATCTCTCTTGACATTGCTTAATGCCCTGCTCTCAACCATCAAATTTCTGCTTTACAACTGCATGTCCAGAGTAAGAATCCAGTGAAAGGCATTTCTTTCTTATTCTTTTTTTTGAAGAAATATGTTATGCACATCAGCCTCTTATTAGGGGCTCACATCAGCCCCTCTCCAAGGGGATGTGTGCAACATAAATTACAGTGATTTATTAGGAATGAACCAATTAGAGTGCCCTTACTCAGCAATTTTTGCAGAGTGCTCTGTAAGTGGGAGAATATTTGTCATTGTTGGACGGATTCAGAATAAGTAGAGAACTAGCATAAGGCGCATAGAGTTTAACACATCAGATGAATTTGTATATCATTACAGTCCAACGCACCCATTGCATTTTGTGCCTGCATATTAGGAATTCTGGTTCTGCATTTCCTCTGCATTTGAGCTACTGATATCTCAAATCAAATGTGGGATCTGGAATATCCATTGTGGGCCACTTTGTGCAAGCACAGAAACTGCTGTTTTTGAAAAGATGCAGGCATCTTCTGAGGCAGATGTTGCAAAAGAGTAATGCAGTAATGAGCAGTCAGGTCAGCGAATGGGTGTATGGGGGATGGCCGGATGAGGGATTTGGGAGTAATCTAATTTCTTCCTGGGAACTTTATAACTATCATATACAAATGGCTTATTTTAATTGCTCTTAATAATTGAGGCTTAAAATGCATTCATGGTGGAAAAGATGGGTAAGAGGAATATGCATTTCCTTTCTGGGAACCTGACATGTTGTACGTTCTTGCATGGTACTTCTAAGTGATAAAATGAAGTGAAGATCCTGGCATTTCATTTTTTTCCTCTTTGTGTACATCTAGAAGTTTTTCTTATATACAAATGAAATAAGAAAACTGATTAAAGTTGATATTCATGTATGTAGATTTTATTTCTTTATTTTTCTAAACTTTATTGAGCATCTGCTATATGACTGGGTATGGGGTACAAATGTGATTATGAGATTTTATCAGTATTTCCTCCAAAGAGATTTCAGTCTAGTAGAGGAAACTGTCAAATCACCTGGGGTAAAATAATTTATGTTGTCAATTATATTTATGTCTGACCAATTAATAATTAATTATTTGACCATTACTAATTATTGCTCTAGTCTATAACGTAGTTACTCTTAAATTTTGGTGCACATCAGAATTTGCTGTGCTGGTTCTTTTGTGGATTTTTTTAAAAGCACAGATGGTCTGCTTCTATCTCTGGTTAATCTTATTCCATAAGTCTGTAGTGGGGCCTGGACATATGTATTTGTAAAAGGCAGTGCAGATAATTCTGATACCAACCAAAGCTTATGAACCCATGCTGCAAGTGCTTAGAAGCAGACATGATATACATTATTTACTTGTGGCATGAATGGTTTCAGAATCATGGTTTTGCAAAAGTCAGAAATTTGCCTGGAACTTTGAGCCAGAATTCCAGTGAGAGCAGTTTAATGATAGCATTAGCTATTGGAGACTTCAGCTGGTTTATGGGTCAGAGGGATTCCATTGGCAGTGTTTTTCCATCCCGGTTGTATGCTTAAGGACACTGGTTCCTGCTTCTTGGTTATTGGTTTGAATGAAACTCATCCTAAACAGATGGGCCATGGTTTGTGAGCACAGATGGAGAAGGAACAGTAAGTTCACTGGCAGAGCCCACACATGGGAAACAGCGAGAGAGAAAAAGACAAAGTCTGAAGGTAGAGGCACTAAACAAATTAACTTTCACCTGGTCAGTGTTATGACAGAAAACATTCTCTTATGGTTCCTAATGAGGATGTACATAGCAAGTCTTTTATAAACTCATCCAGATTTATTTATTGTCTCTAAATTACATGATAAATACCCTCTAAGCACTCACTAATATAAAAATAACTGACAATGCAGCAGAATTGAAGTAAAAAGAAACCTCAGTGTCAAATTATATGTCTGTCCCAAAAGCAGAAGGAACTGAGTTAATAAGGATGGAAATGGTTGACTGACATTCTGTTCTAACCAATAAAAGTTTCAAGTTAGTACAACCATGAGATTTCTTTAAAAAAAAAAAGCAAAGATTACTGCTTCTGGTGGCACAATGTCTTCATTTTCAGTATTTGATATTTGCTTTGGTTCTGGAATTTGATATTTTTAGTTTTGTGGTAAAAATATACATATGAGGATGTACTCAAAGGAGCATAAAATATAATCATTGCTACATATTCTATATTTTTATAATGTTTATTTACAATTTATTCCCCATACTAATTTTAGCTAAGTCCCACCCCCCAGCATTACTACTAGGCTGTATGGTGAACACAGATTCAAAAAAGGCCCCTGAAGTCTCAGTGATCCAGATAAGTGAATGAACAATGAGGAAACATGTAACCAGTGGCCCTGTTTCTACTGCCAACAAGGCAGCTTACCTAATTCAGAACATCTCAGGCTTGGTTGAGCAACAGATCCCCCTTCTCTTCTGTAGGCTGGAGAGCTATTAGTTCTCTGGCAGCTGTAGAATTTCACTCTTTTAATTAATTTCCTCTTTCCCTACCCAGATTGTTTGAAAAATCACTCATTTGCTAAAAGTATTCAGTATCATGTCATTGTTTTTAGGATAAAGGCCAAACTCATTAACATCACCTACAAGGCCTATGGCAGTGGTTCTTAATTGGGGATGGTTTTGTCCCCAAGGATATATTCAGCAAAATCTGGAGACATTTTTGGTTCTCCTGGGAGGTGGGGTTGGGGAGTAGTGTTACTGCCATCTAGTGTGTAGAGGCCAGAGATACTGTTAAACATCCTACAATGTGCAGGGTAGGTCCTCACAATAAAGAATTATCGACCCCAAATGTCTAGCACTAAGGTTCAGAAACCTTGCCCTATGGTACCAGACCCCTGCCTATTTCACCAGCCACATCTCTGGCTACCCTTTCATTGCACCCTCTACTCCAAGGCACACTGGTTTCCTTTCAGTTCTTTGAATAACCTCTGTTGCTTTCTATTTTTAAAGCTTTTTTATTTGCAGCTCTCTATACATGGACCCCCGCTTCCTACTTTTTTCATTTGTCTAGTAGGAATTCACTTTGAATCCTTCACAGCTCAGTTAATAGCACTCCTCAAACATATCTTCCATATCTCTCCCACTAGGTTAGATTGCCTTAAGCTCTTAGAGCACCATGTATTCTTGTGCCTTTGACCTTAATAATACTCTAAGTAATGTATTGTGTAATTGGTTGTTCACATCTTACCTCCTTCATTAGAATATAATCTTCAGGAGGGCAGGGCCAATTTGATGTTGTATCCCCAGTGGCTGTCTGGGGTTAGGGCTTTATACTTCGTAGTCACTCAATAAATCTCTCTCGAATGAATGACTCATCAAATAAGATATTTATAAAGAATTAGACCTATTGCTATTTTTGACACGTTAGCTGGGGGTGACCTCTCTCCTCTAAATCTATAGGGCATATTTTAATTTAAACCATATCTGGTATTTAATCACATACTGTTTTGTATAGTAGTTATAGGCAAAGTAGGATATGTTGGTCATGGCTTTTTGGATGTGGTTGTTTTGATACAATGAGTGCAAAGTCACTCACTTTTTTTTTAATCACCATTCCTTGCTCTCCTTATTCTACCCTTCTCACTCCAATTACAGCTGACTCTCATTTTCTACTTTATTTTTGCATTGTTTGATTTTTTAAAAAATTAATGAATATTACTTTATATTCAGAAAGATGATTAAAATTTTAAAATTCTATTGGAACTGGACTGGTTTCTAAGATTGTATCATCCAATTCCCCAAACTATAATTTTATAGGAATTTAATAATAATAATATTGGCTATGGGGAAATTTGTGAGAAATTTAATTGAAGATTAACTATGCAATTTAGAGTTGAGAATAAGGGATCCTATTGTGATCTAAACATCCTGCTCGGCTTGCTGTCTAATATATACTCAGTCAAATATAGTTAACATAATTAGGCAGCCTACATAAAGCAGAGGTGTTCACCCTCTAGATTTTTCAAATAGAAAACAGACTGAATATCCTTATTAAATTGATTAATCTATTTATTATCTGGAACAAATTTGAATGAACATTACAGCTAAAGAGAATAATGAGAAAATTTGAATTATAGACCATTATGTATGTATAAACTCGTGGAGAATGAACTGACTCTGGCCTTTCCTATTGAAGGCAAGTCTAGTAAACTTTTGACTTGCGTTCATGTGGTTTGTCTGCCAAGTGATGCCTAACCTTCCTCCTGTCCCTACGCAGGGTGTGGGGTTGGCAAAGGGAGTTGGGTTCAGAGAGAGGTGAAGATGTCTACTGCTTACATTGCTTGGTAATAAAGAAATGTGTGGTGTTTTTAGCTGCCCTTATGCATCAAATTCCTGCTCATAATGTCATGTACCTGTTACACACATTTGTGTGTTAACCGGATGTGATGGTCTGTAAAATACAAGCACTTTGACTTGCATATCTCTGTTCCCAGCCTCTTTCTATCTCAAGCTATTCAGTTAATTTTTCTTGAATGAATGTATCAGCTTTAATCATATGAAGTTGTTGATATTCAGCAGTTTTTGACCTTCAGAAACAACATTTTCATATGATTCAGTTTAATATAAACAAATGGATGGATGAACTTTTTTTTCGGACACGCAGGCTCAGCGGCCGTGGCCCATGGACCCAGCCGCTCCGCAGCATGCAGGATCCTCCCAAACCGGGGCACGAACCCGTGTCCCCTGCATTGGCAGGCGGACTCTCAACCACTGCGCCACCAGGGAAGCCCAGACGGATGAACTTTGAATTTGTTTTTTCCATAGAAAAAATGTTCTGAGTAATAGTGAAACAAATTTGCAATAGTCCTATTTGCTTTGGTACATAATAGTTCAAATAGATTTTCATATGATAGCCAGGAAACTAACCATTATTTAAGCCATTGATTCTGTAAGAAAATGCATGTCAACTACAAACCTCAACTTACATATGAACATTTGATACACAATGTATTCATAAATTGGTGACATAAATCGTGACACCTGTAAGAATATTTTTCATATTCTAACAGGATCATTAATATAAATCCTTTTGCTAATTTTTTGGTTTAGGACTAGTGATTAGGAATGGATAGAGAATTTAGGTGATAAAGTCAGTGTTGTTGGAGTTTGTCTTTTCTTTTCTGGGTATTTATCTGAAGAATACAAAAACACAAACTTGGAAAGATATATCCACCCCTATGTTCATTGCAGCATTTTTCACAATAGACAAGATACAGAAACAACCTAAGTGCCCATCGGATAAATGGATAATGAAGATGTGAGATATATATATATATATGTGTGTGTGTGTGTATATATACATGCATACAAATATATATATGTGTGTGTATATATATATATACACACATGCATTATCTATCTATATACACAAAGCGTCCTTTTCTTGAGGCATTAACTCATTAATGGAAACCTTTGTCACTAGAGAACTGGGTCTTTGAAATCTAAAGAAATGTACAAAAATGTGCAGAATTATAAAAAGCAAGCCTTTTTCCTAGGGGCTGATACATTCTGTATCAGTGATCTGCAATGAGTGAGGTCATTTTTAGTCATTATCTATTTCCTGATATTAGGATTTGGGGATTCCTTTGCTCATGGACTTTGAGCTCTCTAGACACACAGGAATATATGAATTTCGTGAAACACCTCATGATGAGAGAAGGCATATGGTGGTGTTTCATAAGAAGACACAGGAAGGGTGATATTTCTGCCAAAAGGTGATGTAACCCACCATAATTTCAGCCTTGGAAAAGCAAGGGTAATGGCTTAGCTCACTCCTCTCCACAGAGAGGCTGAACTAACTTTCCAGGTGCCAGTGTGATGTGGCTGTAGAAGTGGGCTGGCTGTCTATGCATGTGTTTTCTCGCAGGGCAGAGCCTTAGTTGGGGAAAAGGAAGAGATAGATGTTTGGATCATATATTTTTATTTACTCTTTAAATCCCTTGATGATATAACAACAACAATGATAAAAACCCATGAAGAATGGGAATCATTGCTGAGGGGGAGGATATTTTTAGGTGAGAATGCTGCTTCCTTTTCTGGTTTTATTTTTAAGATAAATAGAGGAATATGGAACTTACACATACTTTTCTGTTTCTGTTTGTCTGATTAATATTGAGCAGGAAATACTAAGAACACTCTTGATGCTCATAAATATAGGTAGCTTTAAGCGGGTTTGTTTTTGTCTTGTTAAAAGAGACCTGGAGATTTTTATTTAATGCATCAAGAAGTCTTTTTTTGGGCTTGCCTGGTGGCGCAGTGGTTGTGAATCTGCTTGCCAGTGCAGGAGACACGGGTTCGAGCCCTGGTCTGGGAAGATCCCACGTGCCGCGGAGCAACTAGGCCCGTGAGCCACAGCTACTGAGCCTGAGCGTCTGGAGCCTGTGCTCCGCAAGAGAGGCCGCGACAGTGAGAAGCCTGCGTACCGCGATGAAGAGTGGCCCCCCGCTCGCCACTACTAGAGAAAGCCCTCGCACAGAAATGAAGACCCAACATAGCCAAAAAAATAAATAAATACATTTATTTTTTAAAAAATTCTTTTTTTAACATCTTTATTGGAGTATAATTGCTTTACAAGGTTGTGTAAGAAGTCTTATAGGAGAAATTTTTGAAGGAAAAACAAAACAAAGCAAAACCCATTATTACTATGGAACTTAATTAAAAAATCAGATAATGAGTAATATGATTGCCAATGCTCTTATCATGCCAGGGGTTCTTAAGGATGTAAACACTACATATTGGTGAGACTAGAAATAATACTACAATTATTATTATTACAAGTACAATTATAAATATAAATATAATGCTTTTTATACCCTATAACCCTTTCACATACATGTGTTTTGCAAAACAGTTCTCAGAACTATTGTCATAGATATTGGCAACGTTTGAATAAATCTTAACGTGCATGTTCTATCAATGCCAATGTGTATTACTGGATTCCATCAGAAAACTTTTGGGTTGAATGAGATTGAGAAGGGTCCTATTGCTGAATGAAGTTCTGTCTGTTACCTCTCTCAGGTGGGTTTTTCCCTCATCATAGTTATCTCCTTCTGCTTTGTATGTTCAACATTATTCTATTTGTTATTCTGTTAGCAGCAGAGATGTTTGTAATTCATCACTCACCACTGATCTCTTGGACTAACACTTGCTTTGCATTTCCAGGTTGGTATTATGCCATCAATAACTGCTTTTTAGTACACTTTCTAGCCAACTTTTCAATGTTATTTACATTATGGACCATATTTCCCCAACCTGATAATAAAAAGCAAGCAGAGCCTAATTAAAATCTTTGCTAATATTAAGAATAATTCACTTTTTGCTTTCTCATAATCTTCTCATAATCTTCCTTATACCATATCAGCTATATTTTTTCTTATCAGATAAATTGGCCTGGAAAATTCATTCCAAAAATATTAGAATGCACTCAAAACTAAATAAGATTGTTAATAAAGTAGGCCATTATAAATATTTGAATTATGCTCCAAATGCTACAAAATATATGTCACCAGAAGTGACACCAGAGAAATGTATAGCCTAGATGACTATTAAACTTGTGTTCCCCAAGTTCTCAAGATATATATGCACAGGCAATGTGTATTCTTTATAATTTTCTGTGGATTTGTCTAGCCTCAAGGACCTTTTTGGTAGTCAAGAAGGTCTTGGCTCTTCACACTGGACCCACCCCTTGATCTTCATCCTCTGTAACTTCTCTCTCTCTCTGCAGATCCAGATCCCTTCTCCCTAAAGCAGACATGACCCAGCTCTTGTAGTCCTTGGTCCTGGAGCTTTAAGTACATAGTAAAGTTCACTCTATTTCTCATAAGTAAAATGGGAATCATAATAGTACCTACTCCATAGAGCTGTGCACTGAGACTAAGCCCACACTTCCCCTATGCCTTTCACCTGTACCACTGAGGGTAAAGAGGCAGCCCCTGAAACCCATCCCTCCCACCTCCAGCACTCAGCCTCCCCTTCACCATTTGCTTTGAATCGATTGAGACAAATCTTATGTTCTTAATCTTGTGTAAGTCAATCACAATAAGAACTTTTAGTCTTCCAGATCACACCCCATCATGTCCCATGCCTCATTATTTCAGCCTCCGTCCATTCTCTATCTTGTCCCTTTATAACATGCCTCCCTGACTCCTAAACACCCCTCCTTGTGCTTTCTAGAGCCATGAACTGTTATCAGAAAAATCTGTGCTAGTTTCAGAATTTTTCTCTGAATATTCCTTTCACTTTCTTTTTCTGACAACTGGCTTTCCCTGAGGTTACTGTTTTCATGGAAGGCCTGGCAAGAGCTGGCTGTTTTCCTCCTGTACCTCTGCTTTGTACCCCCAGGCCTGGGGTGGGGTCCATGTCTTCCTTGCTCCTCATTGCTGTTTTCAGACGGTGCTCCTGCCCTCCTCCTAAACTCCTTTAAAGTACTCTTATTCATTTCTTTGGCTTCCAACCCTTGGGTCTTCTCTCATCATTTCTCAGCAGTTTCCCTCATGGCTGTCTCTCACCTTCTCCCCATCTTAATTCTTGGTCGTTGAAATGTACACTTAAGTGATCCTTCCCATATCCTTGCCTCTGAGTTCCTAGGAGTTTCCTTCTCCATGACCTTCTAACCTCAGCCAGCCACTTTCTCACTCATACCCAGGACCTTGTGTTCGCCAGTAATTGCAACCTCTCCTTAGTCTTGGTTTCAGGCATCCTACTTGCCACCTTCTTTGGGTTTCTAAGAATTCTGGTATACCTTTGACCCTATCTGAGCTTCTCCTCCTCAACAGTGGAATGATGAAAATGAATGAGTGGTAGGAATGGTCATTGTGAATTCTTCCTGTAGGATAAATTTTGTGCTTTTATGTTGTTAAAATACAGCCGGGTGACACCCTGGGAGAATTGTTGTGATTACTCTTTACTTACATGAGGCGGCCAGATGAGACCTCAATGGGAAATAAAGGTAGCTCTTTAGGGAAAGCAGGGTCCTATGTTAATTCTGAGGTCATTTTTTCATACACTGCTCTGATGCTGTTGCTGTGTTCACCCTGATTCTCTAGAAACTTCTCTAGAGTCCTACATGGTGTGTGTGTGTGTGTGTGTGTGTATGGGGGTGGGGTGAGAGATTCCTATCCTATGTAAGTTCATTTAGGTTGCCATGATCACGAGGGCTGGAGTCAACTTTCCTCATCTGGGTTTATTATTCTGGTTATTTGAGAGAGACTTTGTTTTAACTAATGAAGTGATACAGAAGTATAGGGTGATTGCACTTTCTCTTGCCTTAATAGTCCACATTTATTTATTTATTTATTTTGCAGGGGGTGGGTTAGGGGGAAGAACAGTTTGTCTTGTCAGTTGAGGATGTTCTGCCATATTGTTTGCTACTTAGCCACCCTCTCATGTGAATTTAAATTCTTCAGGCATGGGACATAGAAACTATAATGCATAGTTTACTGGAGTTGGTAGATATGCAAGCAGAAGACATGTTAATTATTACCTGTATGACCTTAGATGAGTCACAAATCTCTCAGGCATATCATTTTGTTATCTGTAAAATGACTATGATAATACCTCCCTCACAAGCATAATATTAGTGTTAAAAAGATACCATACAGGGCTTCCCTGGTGGCGCAGTGGTTGAGAGTCCGCCTGCCGATGCAGGGGACGCGGGTTCGTGCCCCGGTCCGGGAAGATCCCACATGCCACAGAGCGGCTGGGCCTGTGAGCCATGGCCGCTGAGCCTGTGAGTCCGGAGCCTGTGCTCCACAAAGGGAGAGGCCACAGCAGTGAGAGGCCCGCGTACTGCAAAAAAAAAAAAAAAAAAAAGAAAGATACCATACAGGTGAACCTGTCTAGCACATCAGACACATGCTAGGTCTTCCATAATTTGATGGTTTTCTTCCTTCCTGTCATCTCAACCAACCACAACAGTGCTGCCACTGGGTGTTTCCCTTATAGATTATATATCCTAACTGAATGGTTTGAGATAGCTGGCCTGTTTTCACTTGGAATAAAAATATAAAAATTGTTTAAAACCAATTAGTCAAAGTTAAAATGTTACTTACCTAATTTTTAATTTAAGAATTAAATACACTGACAGCATTTTCCATTTTCAATATTTACCACATTATCAGTCTTTAAAAATATCCATCTTTATAAATTTTCTAATGCATATCTATTAATTACACATTAAATACACGTTTTCACCCATGTTTTAAAAGTGAAAATAATTATGCATTTGTGGCATGTTATTATTATCACAGTACAGATAATAGATGGCAGAGACCCCTCTTAGATGTGTATTAGATGTGAAGGAAGGGTTGATGGAAGCAAGCAGGACCTGGGAAGTAGTCTGGTCTATAGATTGTCCTTTAGGGTGGTTGTACTGACTGTTATGACAGATGTCCCTTTTCCTGCTTAATAAACAAAGCTGTTTTGACTCACATTTGTTCTTGGTTCCTACCTTGCAACAGGTGGCCTGTCAGCCTATTGTTGACTTTGCAACTGCTGGCTGTCAGAAGCTTTGAGAACCTTCTGTTATGATTAAAGCAATAGTTTAGGGGAAACTTCGGAAAACTAACTGGGTTTACACAATTTGTTTAAACTTTCTTGTAATCTAAGATGGATTCTAGGTATTCACGTGATGCTTTTCTTTTATGCTGTGTTGACATGTTTGGCCATCGAGACCTCTAGCATTGACCACATAGTGAGTACTGAGTAGCTGGCAGCTAAGAATTATTTCATAAATGTCTCTGCTTTGAACCTTAGGTAGAAGACATCTTTTTCCAAGACCTACTGGCTTTCTTGCCTTGCAGACAAAGAAGTCAGGTTCAGAGGTTAAAGATGGGGAGAGAGAGGGGAGACTCACTGTGGAGCAGTGAATGAACATTGGCCTTCTTTTCCCTTCCTGGTCTAGCTCTTGGTAGACAGACTAGGTCCTCAAGCCCAGCCCAGCCTGCCACAGTAGAAGGCCAGACTAACTCATAGAAAACAAGTATGAAAAATTGCCTTTGTATACATTCCTTGAGAACTTGGTATGGTGCTAGATTAGTAGAGAAATATTTTGGGAATTTTCTCTTACAAAAAGGAAAACACAAGGGACATTGTTTTCTTCCATGCATGACATGGCATCCTGGAATTTGAACCCAACCAGTCAGACAAGAGTCTGACTCTATAGCTCTGATGAGTTAGGAAGTAAACATCCAGACTGAAAGGTCAAAATCTTTCCACACAGAAAAAGAATGACTGATTTGGATAACATGGAGACAGGAGATTTTTAGCCCACTATACCTCAGAACTTCTGAGATCTTCTCTTAGTTCTCCAAATGGGTTTGATGGTTGAAAAGCATTAGAGCATGATGATTAAGCCCATGAATACTGTAGACAGACACCTGGATTAGAATCTCTGCTTTACCATTTTCTACCTTTGACAAATGGGCAAATTAAATTAATTAACCCTTACGTTTTTCAATTTCTTCATCTCTAAAATGGGAGTAACTGTAGAGAGGATTTAGAATACAAAAATAGCCTTCAGACCGGAGCTGGCATATGGCAAAGTGCCACATATGAAGGTCTTTTTTTTTTTTTTCCCTGAGGCAGGAATATGGGGTAAAATTTACTTTCTATAAGTAGGATAATGTTGTTGTACTATGCAAGAAAAAAATCATTAGACTGTTTTGGGACTCTTAAATGAAAAGTGTTACACATATAAACATTATCAATCATCAACACTAGCAAAAAGAAACTGAATCTTTTCTTGCTTTGCTTATTGCAATGAATTTCACTTTCTTAGAAATTTAAAAGTTAGATTACTTCTCTTAAGGATAATTTAATTTTCTCTAGTAGCTTTTTTAAAATTCCTACTCTATTGCCCCATGAACAACATTCTAGTTCATTAATTTGTTTGAGTGTAAACATTATCCTCTTAGTCCCTACCCTGTGTCTAGGGCCATACTGAAAGGCTGCATGTGGCATGTTACTTCTTTGTCTTGCGATCACATAAAATGCAATTCAAAATAATAACTTACAAGTAACTTTCTTGGTCCAGCCTAGAAAATTTTAATTTACATATTTTAAATTAGTCTGCTTTTAGTTCAGTGATTTTGTCTAATTTTATACTTATAAATATGTGGCAGATGTTGTTTAGCTAAATTTAAAAACTAGGAATAATTATTGTAGAAATAGTGCTTTTATATATGTCATTCTGTGAACCATGGGAGAGCTATTATTCAAAAAGAGAAGAAAACTCCGTGGAAAAAATGTAAGTCTTTGAGTTATTGGTTTTTAAAGGAAAGACACTAAAATTATTATGAAATCGGATAAGTTAGGACTATAATTTCAAGCTGTGTTCTGATTTATCTCAAGCTGTCTGATATTGCCACATAAGTGATGCCAGCACGGTCAAGCATTTAAATGCAAATTTATAATTCTAAGTGCTCTTCTTTGTTGAAGGCATTTTGTTTAAGCTTGAAATCCCCAAAAGATCGTGATTTTGATTTCTTTCTGAAATAGAAAACTTTGATAAAAATTGAAGATGCAGAGAATAGCATTATTCAGCAAATTCAAAACAGACCATCTCCCAGACACTGTAGATGAAAACAAAGTTGGACAAAATGACCCCTGTTTGCCAGCTGATGGAGGAATCAGAGCTGTTTGTGAGACAAACGACGGAGTTTGCAGCGCAAAAGGTCAAGTTGAGCTAGAGCTGGAAAGAGAAAAGCAGATCAATAAGCAGATCAACCTGTTCTAGTGACAAGAGATGTTTCCAGGCTTTGCCAAGAGACTGGAAATTCACATTAACAAGAAGGAAGCAAATCTATCATGGGTTCACCCCGGTGAAAATTGTGGGGAGGGCTGGCAGCGGGGGGGGGGTGCTTACATGTTCCTCTCTCTCTCTTCTTGTGTGACTTAGTGCACTGGCGAAATCCATCTACGCAAGGAAACCTTGACACAAGTGAGCAATGGAAATCACACATATGGAACACCTAAGCAACCTTCCCATTTTATCAGTGTTTTGTCAGAGGGTTACAGAATGGCAATTGACTAATTTTAATTCATCCTTTTCTTGGTTAGTCTTCTTTTTTTTTTCTTTGGCTGCGTTGGGTCTTCGTTGCTGTGCGCGCGTCTTTGTTGCTGTGTGTGGGTTTTCTCTAGTTGCGGCGAGTGGAGGCTACTCTTAGCTGCGGTGCGGTGGCTTCTCTTGTTGTGGAGCACGGGCTCTAGGCACGCGGGCTTCAGTAGTTGTGGCTCATGGGCTCTAGAGTGCAGGCTCAGTAGTTGTGGCACATGGGCTTAGTTGCTCCGTGGCATGTGGGATCTTCTGGGACCAGGGCTCGAACCCGTGTCCCCTGCGTTGGCAGGCGGATTCTTAACCACTGCCCCACCAGGGAAACCCCGGTTAGTTTTTTTTTTATTTAGAAAGAATGATGTACATATCCCTTCTAATTATTATATTATTAGTAGGGTTTTTTTTAATCCCTTGAAATATAAGTTATTAGTGGTCCTTATTGATTGGGTTCCTGCATGTGCTGAAATATACTTGGTATAAAAAAATGAAGCAGGGTTGATTGTTTGTCATATTAATATGTATTACTAGGTTAATTGAGAGTCTTGACTACTTACTTATCTTGCCTTTCTCTACAGTACATGTAATAGGTGCTGAATACTTTTTTTTTTTTTTTTTGGTTTGTTTCCATAGCACTTTAGTTATTTATTTATTTTTATTGGTGTATAGTTGCTTTACAATACTGTGTTAGTTTCTACTGTACAGCAAAGTGAATTAGCTATATGTATACATATATCCCCTCTTTTTTGGATTTCCTTCCCGTTTAGGTCACCACAGAGTATTAAGTAGAGTTCCTGTGCTATACAGCAGGTTCTCATTAGTTATCTATTTTATACATATTAGTGTATATATGTCAATCCTAATCTCCCAATTTATCCCACCCCCCCCTTCTCCCCCTTGGTGTCCATGTTTGTTCTCTACCTCTGTGTCTCTATTTCTGCCTTGCAAACAGGTTCATCCGCTCAATACTTTTTTATTAGACTTTTTCTTTAGGTTAAAAACTCTACTTTGCATTGCGATTAAGATGGAACAGAGAGTTCCCTGGTGGCCTAGTGGTTAGGATTCTGGGCTTTCACTGCCGTGGGCCAGGTTCAATCCCTGGTGGGGGAACTGAGATCCTGCAAACCATGCAACATGGGTAAAAAAAGAAAAGAAAGAAAGAAAAAAAAAAGATGGAACAACCAATTTTTAAAAATCAGAGCTAGAAAATAAAATTTGAATTAGGTTACAATTTTTCTCATAAAACATGTTTTTCATTACAGGCATACCTCATTTTATTGTGTATTTCTTTATTGTGCTTCACAGATATTGTGTCTTTTACAAATTTAAGTTTTGTGGCAATCCTTCATTGAGCAAGTCTATTGGTGCCATTTTTCTAAAAGCATTTGCTCACTCTATGTTACATCTTGATAATTCTCACAATATTTCAAGCTTTTGCATTATCATTATATTTGTTATGGTGATCTGTGTGTGATTAGTGATCTTTAATGTTAGGTTTTTTTGTTGTTGTTGGCCGCATTGAGTGGCATGCGGGATCTTTGCTCCCTGACCAAGGATCGAATCCGCGCTCCGCTCCCCCTGCAGTGGAATCATGGAGTCTTAACCGCTGGACCACCAGGGAAGTCCCTAACGTTACTAGTTTTGGGCTGCCACAAATCTCACCCATATAAGACAGCAAACTTAATTGATAAATGTGTGTGTCCTGACCAGCTGTTCCCCTATCTCTCTCTCTCTCTCCTTGGTCTTCCTTATTCCCTGAGACACAACAGTATTGAAATCAGGCCAATTAATAACTCTTCAATGGCCTTTAAATGAAAGGAAGAATCTTAGGTCTTTCACTTTAAATCAAAAGCTAGACATGATTAAGATTAATGAGGAAGGTGTGTTGGAAGTCGAGATAGGCTGAAAGCTAGGCCTTTTGTGCCATTCAGCCAAGTTGTGAATGCAAAGGAAGAATTCTTGAAGAAAATTAAAACTGCTACTCCAGTGAACACACGAATGAGAAAGAAAGTGAAACAGCCTTATTGCTGATATGGAGAAAGTCTGAGTGGTCTGGATAGAATATCCAGCCAACCACAGAATTCCCTTAAGCCAAAACCTAATCCAGAGCAAGGCCCTAACTCTCTTTAATTATATGAAGCTGAGAGAGGTGAAGAAGCTGCAGAAGAAAAGTTTGAAGCTAACAGAGGTTGGTTCATGAGGTTGAAGGAAAGAAGACATCTCCATAACATAAAACGGCAATGTGAAGCAGGAAGTGCTGTTGTAGAAGCTGCAGCAAGTTATCCAGAAGATCTAGCTAAGATCGTTAATGAAGGTGGCTACACTAAACAACAGATTTTCAATGTAGATGAAACAGCCTTCTATTGGAAGAAGGTGCCATGTAGGACTTTCAGAGCTAGAGAGGAGAACTCAAGGCCTGGTTTCAAGGCTTCAAAGCTCCAAATAACAGGCTGAATTTCCTGTTATGGGTTAATGCAGCTCGTGACTTGAATTTGAAACCAGTGCTCATTTACCATTCTGAAAATCCTAGGGCCCTTAGGAATTATGCTAAATCTCTGCCTGTGCTCTGTAAATGGAAAAACAAAGCCTGGACGGCAGCACATCTGTTTACAACATGGTTTACTGAATATTTTAAGCACACTGTTGAAACTTACTGCTCAGAAAAAAAGATTCCTTTCAAAATAACACTGCTCATTGATAATGCACTTGGTCACCCAAGAGCTCCGATGGAGATGTACAATGAGATTAATATTGTTTTCACGACTACTAACACAACATCCATTTTGCAGTCCATGGATCAAGGGATAGTTTCAACTTTCAAGTCTTATGATTTAAGAAGTACATTTCATGAGGTTATAGCTGATAGAGATAGTGATTCCTCTGATGGATCTAGGCAAATTAGAGTTGACCCTGGAATAATACAATTTGAACTTTGTGAGTCCTCTTATATGCAGATTGTTTTCATTAGTAAATACTACAGTACTACGTGATTCGTGGTTGGTTGAATCTGTAGATGCTGAAGGCCAACTATAAGTTATATGCAGTTTTGAACTGTGTGGAGGGGTGACATCTTGAAACCCCTCATTGCTCAAGGGTCAACTGAAAATTGAAAAGTATTGAAAATCCTTTGAAAATTGAAAATCCTTCTGGAAAGGATTCACCATCTAGATTCACCATTCTAGATGCCATTAAGAACATTTGTGATTCATGAGAAGAAGTCAAAATATCAACATTAATAGGAGTTTGGAAGAAGCTGATTCCAATTCTCATGGATGACTTTGAGAGATTGAAGACTTCAGTGGAGGAAGTAACTGCAGATGTGGTGGAAACAGCAAGAGAACTAGAATTAGAAGAGGAGCCTGAAGATGTGTCTGAATTGCTGCAATCTCATGATAAAACTTGAGTGGATGAGGAGTTGCTTGTTACAGATGAGCAAAGAAAGTGGTTTCTTGAGATGGAATCTACTCCTGGTGAAGATGCTGTGAAGACTGTTGAAATGACAACAAAGGATTTAGAATATTACATTAATTTAGTTGATAAAGCAGCATCAGGGTTTGAGAGGACTGACTCCAATCTTGAAAGAAGTTCTGTAGTGGGTAAAATGATATCAACCAGCATTGCATGCCACAAAGAAATTTTTGGTGAAAGGAAGACTCAATCAATGCAGCAAACTTCATTGTTGTCCTTTTTTTTTTTTTAATTGCCACAGCCAGCCTAACCTTCAGCAACCACCACCCTGATCAGTCAGCAGCCATCAACATCAAGGCAAGACCCTTCCAGCAGCAAAAAACTTATGACTAGCTGAAAGCTCAGATGATGGTTGGCATGTTTTAGCAATAAAGTATTTTTTAATAAAGGTATGTACATTTTTTTAGACATAATGCTATTGCACACTTAATGGACTACAAGGTAGTATAAACATAACTTTTATATGCACTGGGAAACCAAAAAATTCATGGGACTCATGATACTTGCTATATTGCAGTGGTCTGGAACTGAACCTGCAATATCTCTGAGTCATGCCTGTATTAAATGCCTGTAAAATACGATGCTTATTATGCTTTACTAAGTGTGATACAAAGCAAGTTAAAGCAGATTTTTTTACACTGACATTAACAAAACAACAACAATAAAATGGTCTCACTAATTTTTACCTGCTCTGTTGAATATAGATCAGTTTTAGGTAGGAACTCTTTCCTATAAGTAAAAACAGTCCACAATAATATTTTTTGGATCTATGTCTTACTGAGAGAAAGCTGTCAAATAATAGATAGTCATTATGTAGAAATCAGAATGATTTCTCAGGTGGGATATGAATTTCATCTAGCTGCCAAGTAGAAACAGCCTGCAGAGGTTGTGTTCTATTCAGGCAGGAGGCACCTTGAACACTATCACAGAATCATTTTGGAAGAAGCTAAGCATGGTGAGAGTCATATCTGTTTCTAGACAACTATTTATCAAACTCTCCATGACTATTCAATCAACATAATACAGTCAGGTTACTTAGGCTGTGGGTTTTAGAAAGTTGTATTTTCAGTAGTATAGACCAAGTCTGTACAGAGAGCTAAGGAGAATGAATACTGAGATCATGGAGCTGTTCATTGACTTTCCTAGTGTAGTCAAGGATGATTGTACCAAATTATGGTGTGGTGAGATGGGGAAAGAGGGGTCCACATGATGCAGACAATGTCTCTACATCTGAGTCAGGTAAGAGGAGTGGGAACAGAGTCTCTTCAGGCAGTAAAGAGAAGAGGTTGAGCCTGATATTGGAAAACTTTTAATTAAGTCAGACACAAAAAGGCACTTTAGAACGAATCCACATTTCTGACTTGACAATCTTAACAAATGTCTATTTAACTCTCCCGTAAACCTTCTAATAAGATAACTGAGGTTAGTTACCCTCTGAAAATAAAGATGATAATTTGCAGTAAAGAAAAAAAATTAGTGAGAGGTAAATGTTAGTGGGAAGTTTTGGGAAAAGACCTGTGGTTTTCCCTACCTGATTTTTTTCTCTTTGCCTTTTTAAATCCCATTTGTCAGCAGGTCAAGTTTAGAATATGAAGTGTGGGTGTAGTGGTAAATCTATCCATCTCAGGTGAATTGAAAAAGTACGAAATGCTGTCATTCCCTCTTGGCATTGTTTTCTAGTGAGTCTCGAGAGTATGCTGCTACTGTAAGAAGTCTGGAGGGAATTCCAGACACACTTTAGTATGTTTCTAATTACAAAGTCATGGTTTACTCATGGTCTAGTCTTGGTTTGTAAATCTTGTACTGTGTGGGCAGTGCTCCAATAAAATGGTAACTTTTTTGTTTGTCATCTGATTTTACCTAATTTTCCAATAAAGTGATTAAGCCTGTAAACCTGTGAAATACACCATAGGATACAGGTATCCTAGATGTGCACATAATTACTAAATTTGGATCTGAACTCGAAAGCAAATTGATTTAATATAAGCAAAATACTTAGAGGTATGAAACATTTTCTGCACCTTTTATAGTATAAATGAAGACGAATGTGAAGTATCACTGAGGAAGGTCCACCTCTTGTTCATAGTGGGTCCCCCTCCCCTCCCCTATGCCCTTTTCCCTCTGTTTCTAAGCTAGTCATGCCAAGTAACAATCCCTTGTTATATTTCATTAGTTTTGTTTTCGGGAAGCAGGCCAGAAATAACATGTGTGAAGCATTGATTTCTGTCTTGTCTTCATTCTCATCACCGACACTTGTTAATTCTCTTTCTTTCTGTCTCCCTCTCTCTCTTCTGGAACATGCCGGAACATGTATCCACAAAACTACTTAGAAGGTGGATTCTTTAAGAAGAAGAATTTCAAGGATTAGGTGTATCCAACAGTGTAATCCTGGGTTGATGGAATGAATAGTGACTGGGTTTCAGGTCTGAGAGTGGCGGTGTGTTTACTTTTCTCATTCAGCTGTTGGAACCCCTGGGAATGGAAACTGCTTGCAGTTGTATACCCCTGCCTCCCCAGTTTGGTTCCTCATACATGATCGACACTTAGTACCTGATTGTAGTGGATGAATGAGTGACGACTCAGCGACCTGTCTTGCTTGACACAGGGAGTTAAAGTTATGCTACAAGTGTTTAACATATTCAGCTAGGAGTGGAAAAAAGTATGTGGTTTGAACACTAGAAATATTTTCATCCAGAGAAGTGTTAAGTCTCATGTTATCTTATGTCTCCAGCTCAGTAAGAATTACTTGCACAGGTCATATGTGTGAGGATTGAATGAGTTAATACATCTAAAACACTTAGCAAGTGCCTGGTACACAGTAATGCTCAATAAGTACTAGCTATCATTGTTGTTGTCATTATTTTATTAAAAGAGAGAAAGTGAATAAGAAAGACGGTTGCCTGATAAGAATGCTCTTGGCTCTTCCTAGTCCTTATGTCCCAGTGGGTTATTTTGTTTTTTTGTTTGGTTTTTTTTTTGCAGTACGCGGGCCTCTCACCGTTGTGGCCTCTCCTGTTGCGGAGCACAGGCTCCAGACGTGCAGGCTCAGTGGCCATGGCTCACGGGTCCAGCCGCTCCACAGCATGTGGGATCTTCCCGGACCAGGGCACGAACCCGTGTCCCCTGCATCGGCAGGCGGACTTTCAACCACTGCACTACCAGGGAAGCCCCACAGTGTTTTTTTTGCTTTGCCAGAAAAAGGTAGTAAGTACACTTAGGTACATTGTGATCAGGATCGTTGTTTTGAAATACAAGACAGATCATATCATAGGCCTTCTTAACACCCTGCAAAGGCACGCCATTGCTTTCAAAATGAAATTTGAAGTCTTTAGCATGACAGGTAAAGATCATGATTTGATCTCTTAGTTTAATCTAATCTGGTTTTATAAACCTTTCCTTATTCACAGTCCCTTGCCACAATTTGGGCTATGTGTCCCAACCGTGTGCTCCTGTAACATTCCGAGATTAGGTCTGCTTCCTTGTTCATCTCCACAATTAGACATTGTTTTCTTTTGCCATTGTCTAGCATGTGGATCAGCAACTTTTTCTAGTTTTGTAAATGCTTTAGGCTTTGTGGGCTATACTGTCACCGTCAGGACTATTCAGTTCTGCTAGCATAGCACAAAAGCAGCCATGGACCATATGCAAAGGAATGAATGTGACTGTGTTCCAATAAAACTTTATCTATGGACACTAAAATTGGAATTTCATATAATTTTCATGTATCATGAAATGTTATTCTTTTGATTTTTTTCATCCACTTAAAAATGTAAGAATTTTTCTTAGTTTGCAGGCCATACAAAATCAGGCAGCAGGAAAAATTTGGCCTGTGTGATATTTGTTGCTCCCCAGTGTAGCAAAATGCCTGGCATGGAAATGGTGCTCAGCCAGTACACTTGAGTGTATGCTACAACTCACTGACACAAGGAATTGACATCCTCTGAAAACACCATGCCTATTTCTACCTATAGACCATGTGTCTTGCATCTTTCTTTACTGAAAATGTCCTCTCCAGTTTTTGTTTGTTTGCTTTAATTTTCTGCTTAGTGAGCTATTATTTGTTCTTCAAGGTAGAAGATCAGCTCTTCAAAATAGAAGTCAGCTCTTCTCCAGGTAGAAAAGAAGAGATGGGGACTTTGGTGAGGGCACATCCCTCTGTGTTTCTATGGAGCTTTGTATATATCATTAGTGTAGCACTTTTTATACAGTATTTTAATTATCTTTGTGTATGTTGCTCTTTTCCGTCTTGCTCTGAAGTTATACTACACAATGGCAGTATAGAATTTGGCATTGGTAGTCATTTAGTAACAGTGAAATATTTTTATATAAATTCCCAATATCCTATTGAGACTGTTTGGCATCAGTTTAATTTACAATGATGACACTATCTTTCACTGTTGATAGTGAGGTAACCTCAGTGTCTAACAATGAAATGAATACAACTAAAATTGAATAAAAATGTTAAATATTATTAAAAATTGAAAATAATTAAATCAGAAATTCAGGAAGTAACAGCATTTTTTGTGGTATAAAATATCAGTTTTCTAATTTAATTGCAGACTTAGTTGAATTGAAATCTGTAGATGTATTTTAAAAATACTGTCTTTAAGCCTTTGCTTGGTTTTGTGTGGATACATGGCAATACTATTTAACCATAGGCATGTATTGCTATTCTTTCCTGGAAAGATGAAGGACACTTGTAGTACTAGAGATTTCGTGGTGAAATGTAAAGGATTTTGACTAATGATTATGTTACTTCAGCAAGTCAACTGCTTTCAAAAGTTTACTTTGATGGGGTTTGCCTAGAAGAGATAGGAGGTATTTTATAACATATATTAGTTATTGTGTCAGATATTCTGTTATTATAAATTCTCTCAGATACTTTATACATGCTCAATATTTATTTACCATGGAAATATCCAGTGCCTTATATCATATATCTCCCTGTTTCCCTGAGGAAATTTCCTGCATTCTCCCAAACTATAAGATTTCCAATTGAGATCAGTGTTCTGGGTAGATTTCACCATAAATGTCTTAGGAAATCTCACTAGAAATCAGAAGCATATTGCCATGTGAGGTGAATAAGAAGCTTTTCCATTATTGATCATTTTTTTTTACTCATTCTAATTATAGAAGATAGTAGTGAGCGTGATAGTTTAGGTTGTCATTATAAACAGAATGTCTGAATGCAGGCTGCTTATCTTTTCTTGAGAGAATTGCATACCAGTGATTGGAAATCAGCATGTGTTCAATTGGTACAGATGTTTATAAAATATATGCCACATTAATATGAAAAAAAAAGAGCAACCATGCTTGGGTGGATTTACCTGGTATTTAACTTGTAGAAAGTCATATTTTGTAGAGGAAAAAAAAAGTCAAATTGCCTTTATGGGACAAAAGGGTGATGGCAAGTGTAACAGAATATACAGAACAGGGATATTTCACACCAAGCCCCAACCCTTGGTCCATCGGTCAGTTGCCTTAATTTTAAGATAGAATATATTTTCTTTTAAATTCACTGGATTAAACACCTTAATGATAGAAATTGTGTCATATATCTTTGTGTACATTGCAGTGTCTGGTACAGTGTCTTCTATATAACAAGAACACATACATTTCCTGAATTAAATTGTATTTATAAACAGTTCAGCGTGTATAAAAAGTAGTGCTCTCTAAAACGCTCCCCTAGAATAACCTTTCCAAATATGTGCTATTTCTATAAATATATAAAAATTAAATCATGGTATCAGCATTCATTCATTGAGCGCCTGTAGTATCTTAGTTATTTTTTTACACATTAACTCATTTAACTTGCAAAACAATGGTATGAGGTTGGTGTTAATCCCTCCCCACTCAAAAGAAACTGAGGCTCAGCAATTAAATAACATGAGTTTATGTGTAAAATAATAGTAGTATTTACTTTATAGGGTTTGTGAGGATTACCTGAGGTGGATTATAGACCAAACTTCCTGGTGCATGCTAAGCCTTCAGTAATTTAGCTATTATTATAAGGACATGCAGCTAAAAAGTTGTTGAGTTGGGATTACATCACTGTCAGTCTCACTCCAGAGCCCATGTTCGTTTCATCATTGTATTCCAATTCCCTGCCTCAGATATAGAGTACAAATCATTATCCTTCCTGTTATGAGCTCCTAAAAGGTAAAGGATGAGAGTTTCTTTTGTATTATCTACTAGTACCCTGTATACTCGATAATAAATATTGTTGACAGCTTGACTGGCTTGGCAGTGATAGTGTTTCTGGTTTTGTTTTCCATATGTATGGTTGGTAGGATGCTTGGTTCTGGGAAGGACTCAGAGGAATGTTGTTACAGTAGGCGTTACGTGTTATATTTAAAAAAGGTTTTAATTAATATGCCACCTGCATCTTGATTCTAAATGTTGTTTCCCTTATTGAGTGTGTAAAGAAGGGACTGAGAACGGTCATAGTATTCAGGCGTTGATAACATTTTCCAGTGAGCTTTGTCAGTACATCTCAGTTTCATCCTGAAGTCATTTCTGGTGGTCGTGTCCTGGGACTTTTCAGAGTTAGCCGTTTTCACTTGAGAGGTAAAAAATTTCTTTGTGTTTTGGAGGAGAGAGAATTAAAACAAGAAAACAAAGCAAAACACTGAGACTCATAGCCCTGGAGAGTTTTCCTCAAAGGGAATTTGAGTAAAAAATGAGCTGTCAAGTGTCCTTGAGGTTCCTTGCTAGTCACATAATGATGCATCATTTGTCAAATGTAGTTGTCTTTCTTTATTTGAGGATCCTGCTGCTGGTGGTGTTTCTCCATCCTTGTGCATGTGGAACTCAAAAACAAACTGAGGACCTGCCCTTCTGTACATGGAGGTGCTGAATGACTATTGTACTGTCAGGAGGTATAACCAATTTGTGTGACTCAGTTTTTTTTCTGCCGTTTTTTGTTTTTAACATTTTTATAGGGGTATAATTGCTTTACAATGGTGCGTTAGTTTCTGCTTTATAACAAAGTGAATCAGCTATACATATACATATATCCCCGTATCTCCTCCCTCTTGCATCTCCCTCCCACCCTCCTTATCCCACCCCTCTAGGTGGTCACAAAGCACTGAGCTGATCTCCCTGTGCTATGCGGCTGCTTCCCACTAGCTATCTATTTTACATTTGGTAGTGTATATATGTCCATGCCACTTTCTCATTTCATCCCAGCTTACCCTTCCCCCTCCCTCCCTGTGTCCTCAAGTCCATTCTCTACATCTGTGTATTTATTCCTGTCCTGCCCCTAGGTTCTTCAGAACCATTTTCTATTTTTTTTTAGATTCCATATATATGTGTTAGCATATGGTATTTGTTTTTCTCGTTCTGACTTACTTCACTCTGTATGACAGACTCTAAGTCCATCCACATCACTACAAATAACTCAAATTTTGTTTCTTTTTATGGCTGAGTAATATTCCATTGTATGTATGTGCCACATCTTCTTTATCCCTTCACCTGTCGATGGGCACTTAGGTTGCTTCCATGTCCTGGCTATTATAAATAGAGTGGCAATGAACATTGCAGTACATGACTCTTTTTGAATTATGATTTTCTCAGGGTATATGCCCAGTAGGGGGATTGCTGGGTTGTATGATAGTTCTTTTTTAAGTTTTTTAAGGAAACTCCATACTGTTCTCCATAGTAACTGTATCAGTTTACATTCCCACCAACAGTGCAAGAGGGTTCCCTTTTCTCCACACCCTCTCCAGCATTTATTGTTTGTGGATTTTTTTATTATGGCCATTCTGACTGGTGTAAGGTGATACCTCATTGTAGTTTTGATTTGCATTTCTCTAATGATTAGTGATGTAGAGCATCCTTTTATGTGTTTGTTGGCAATCTGTATATCTTCTTTGGAGAAATGTCTATTTAGGTCTTCTGCCCAATTTTGGATTGTGTTGTCTGTTTTTTTGGTATTGAGCTGCATGAGCTGCTTGTAAATTTTGGAGATTAATCCTTTGTCAGTTGCTCCATTTGCAAATATTTTCTCCCATTCTGAGGGTTGTCTTTTCGTCTTATTTAAGTTTTCCTATGCTGTGCAAAAGATTTTAAGTTTCATTAGGTCCCATTTGTTTATTTTTGTTTTTATGTCCATTTCTCTAGGATGTGCATCAAAAAGGATCTTGCTGTGATTTATGTCAAAGAGTGTTCTGCCAATGTTTTCCTCTAAGAGTTTGATAGTGTCTGGCCTTACATTTAGGTCTTTAATCCATTTGGACTTTATTTTTGTGTATAGTGTTAAAGAGTGTTCTAATTTCATTCTTTTATATGTAGCTGTCCAGTTTTCCTAGCACCACTTGTTGAAGAGGTTGTCTTTTCTCCATTGTATATTCTTGCCTCCTTTACCAAAAATAAGGGGAACATATGTGTGTGAGTTTATCTCTGGGCTTTCAATCCTGTTCCATTGATCTATATTTCTGTTTTTGTGCCAGTACCATACTGTCTTGATGACTGTAGCTTTGTAGTATAGTCTGAAGTCTGGGAGCCTGATTCCTCCAGCTCTGTTTTTCGTTCTCAAGATTGCTTTGGCTATTCGGGGTCTTTTGTGTTTCCATACAAATTGTGAAATTTTTTGTTCTAGTTCTGTGAAAAATGCCCTTGGTAGTTTGATAGGGATTGCATTGAATCTGTACATTGATTGGGTAGTATAGTCATTTTCAGAATGTTGATCCTTCCAATCCAAGAACATGGTATGTCTCTCCATCTGTTTGTATCATCTTTAATTTCTTTCATCAGTGTCTTATAGTTTTCTGCATATAGGTCTTTTGTCTCCTTAGGTAGGTTTATTCCTAGGTATTTTATTCTTTTTGTTGCAATGGTAAATGGGAGAGTTTCCTTAATTTCTCCTTCAGATTTTTCATCATTAGTGTATAGGAATGCAAGAGATTTCTGTGCATTAGTTTTGTATCCTGCTACTTTACCAAATTCACTGATTAGCTCTAGTAATTTTCTGGTTTCTCTATGTATAGTATCATGTCATCTGCAAACAGTGACAGTTTTACTTCTTCTTTTCTGATTTGGATTCCTTTTATTTCTTTTTCTTCTCTGATTGCTGTGGCTAAAACTTCCAAAACTATGTTGAATAATAGTGGTGAGAGTGACCAGCCTTTTCTTGTTCCTGATCTTAGAGGAAATGGTTTCAGTTTTTCACCATTGAGAATGATATTGGCTGTGGGTTTGTCATATATGGCCTTTATTATGTTGAGGTAACTTCCCTCTGTGCCCACTTTCTGGAGGGTTTTTATCCTACCTGGGTGTTGAATTTTGTTGAAAGCTTTTTCTGCATCTATTGAGATGATCATATGGTTTTTCTCCTTCAATTTGTTATTATGGTATATCATATTGATTTGCAAATACTGAAGAATCCTTGCATTCCTGGGAGAAACCCCACTTGATCATTGTTTATGATCCTTTTAATGTGCTGTTGGATTCTGTTTGTTAGTATTTTGTTGAGGATTTTTGCATCTATGTTCATCAGCGATATTGGCCTATAGTTTTCTTTCTTTGTGACATCTGTGTCTGGCTTTGGTATCAGGGTGATGGTGGGCTTGTAGAATTAGTTTGGGAGTGTTCCTCCCTCTGCTATACTTTGGAAGAGTTTGAGAAGGATAGGTGTTAGTTCTTCTCTAAATGTTTGGTAGAATTCACCTGTGAAGCCATCTGGTCCTGGGCTTTTGTTTGTTGGAAGATTTTTAATCACAGTTTCAATTTCAGTGCTTGTGATTGGTCTGTTTATATTTTCTGTTTTTTCCTTGTTCAGGCTTGGAAGGCTGTGCTTTTCTAAGAATTTGTCCATTTCTTCCAGGTTGTCCATTTTATTGGCACGTAGTTTCTTGTAGTAATCTCTCATGACCCTTTGTATTTCTGCAGTGTCAGTTGTTACTTCTCCTTTTTCATTTCTAATTCTATTGATTTGAGTCTTCTCCCTTTTTTGCTTGATGAGTCTGGATAGTGGTTTATCAAAGAGCTGTCAAGGAGCAGCTTTTAGTTTTATTCATCTTTGCTATTGTTTCCTTCATTTCTTTTTCATTTATTTCTGATCTGATCTTTATGATTTCTTTCCTTTTGCTAACTTTGGGGTTGTTTTGTTCTTCTTTCTCTAATTGCTGTAGGAGTAAGGTTAGATTCTTTATTTGAGTTGTTTCTTGTTTCTTGAGGTATTGTATTGCTATAAACTCCCTTCTTAAAACTGCTTTTGCTGCATCCCATAGATTTTAAGTCACCGTGTTTTCATTGTCATTTGTTTCTAGGTATTTTTTGATTTTTTCTTTGATTTCTTCAGTGATCTGTTGGTTATTTAGTAGTGTATTTTTTAGCCTCCATGTGTTTGTATTTTTTACAGATTTTTTCTTGTAAATGGTATTTAGTTTCAAGACATTGTGGTTGGAAAAGATACTTGATATGATTTCAATTTTTTAAAATTTACCAAGGCTTAATTTGTGACCCAAGATATTGTCTGTCCTGGAGAATGTTCCATGAGCACTTGAGAAGAAAGTGTATTCTGTTGTTTTTGGATGGAATGTCCTATAAATATCAATTAAGTCCATCTTGTTTAATGTATCATTTAAAGATTATTTATTTTCATTTTGGAGGATCTGTCCATTGGTGAAAGTGGGGTGTTAAACTCCCCTACTATGGTTGTTTTACTGTTGATTTCCCCTGTTACAGCTGTTAGCAGTTGCCTTAAGTATTGAGGTGCTCCTATGTTGGGTGCATAAATATTTACAATTGTTGTATCTTCTTCTTGGGTGGATCACCTGATCATTATGTAGTATCCTTCTTTCTCTCTTGTAATACTCTTTATTTTAAAGTCTATTTTGTCTGATATGAGAATTGCTACTTCAACTTTCTTTTGATTCCCATTTGCATGGAATATCTTTTTCCATTCCTTCACTTTCAGTCTTTATGTGTCCCTAGGTCTGAAGTGGGTCTCTTCTAGACAGCATATATATGGGTCTTGTTTTTGTATCCATTCAGCCAGTCTGTGTCTTTTGGTTGGAGCATTTGCTCCATTTACAGTTAAGGTAGTTATCGATATGTATGGTTCCTATTACCATTTTCTTAATTGTTTTTGGTTTGTTATTGTAGGTCTTTTCCTTCTCTTGTATTTCCTGCCTAGAGAAGTTCCTTTATTTGTTGTAAAGCTGGTTTGGTGGTGCTGAATTCTGTTAGCTTTTGCTTGTCTGCAAAGGTTTTGATTTCTCTGTTGAATCTGAATGAGATCCTTGCTGGGTAGAGTAGTCTTGGTTGTAGGTTTTTTCCTTTCATCACTTTAAATATGTCCTGCCACTCCCTTCTGGCTTGCAGAGTTTCTGCTGAAAGATCAGCTGTTAACCTTATGCAGATTCCCTTGTATGCTATTTGTTGTTTTTCCCTTGCTGCTTTTAATATTTTTTCTTTGTATTTAACTTTTGATAGTTTGATTAATATGTATTGGTGTGTTTCTACTTGGATTTATCCTGTATGGGAATCTCTGTGCTTCCTGGACTTGATTGACTATTTCCTTTCCCATATTAGGGAAGTTTTCAACTATAATCTCTTCAAATATTTTCTCAGTCCCTTTCTTCTTCTCTTCTTCCTCTTGGACCCCTATAATTTGAATGTTGGTGCATTTAATGTTGTCCCAGAGGTCTCTGAGACTGTCCTCTATTCTTTTCATTCCTTTTTCTTTATTCTGCTCTGTGGTAGTTATTTCCAGTATTTTATCTTCCAGGTCACATATCTGTTCTTCTGCCTCAGTTATTCTGCTCTTGATTCCTTCTAGAGAACTTTTAATTTCATTTATTGTGTTCTTCATCATTGTTTGTTTGCTCTTTATTTCTTCTAGGTCCTTGTTAAACTTTTCTTGTATTTTCTTTATTCTATTTCCTAGATTTTGTATCATCTTTACTATCAGTACTCTGAATTCTTTCTCAGGTAGAGTGCCTATTTCCTCTTCATTTGTTTGGTCTGGTTGGTTTTTACCTTGCTCCTTCATCTGCTGTGTGATTTTCTGTCTTCTCATTTTGTGTAACCTACTGTGTTTGGGGTCTCCTTTTTGGAGGCTGCAGGTTTGTAGCTTCTGTTGTTTTTGGTTTCTGCCCCCAGTGGGTAAGGTTGGGTCAGTGGGTTGTGTGATCCTCCTGATGGAGGGGACTGGTGCCTGTATTCTGGTGGATGAGGCTTGATTTTGTCATTCTGGTGGGCAGGACCATGTCCGGTGTTGTTTTTGGGGTGTCTGTGGCCTTATTATGATTGTAGGCAGCCTCTCTGCTAATGGGTGGGGTTGTGTTCCTGTCTTGCTAGTTGTTTGTCATAGATTGTCCAGCACTGTAGTTTACTGGTTGTTGAGTGGAGCTGGGTCTTAGTGTTGAGATGGAGATCTCTGGGAGAGCTTTCACTGTTTGATATTTTATGGAGCCGGAGGTCTCTGGTGGACCAATATCCTTAACTTGTCTCTCCCACCTCAGAGGCACAGGCCTGACACCCGGCCGGAGCACCAAGACCCTGTCAGCCACATGGCTCAGAAGAAAAGGGAGGAAAAAATAAATAAATAAAATATAAACTTATTAAAATACAAAATAAAAAAATTATTAAAAATAAAAAATATTTTAAAGTAATAAGAAAAGAAAGAAAGAAGAAAGCAACGAAACCAAAAAATAAATTCACCAATGATAAGAAGCACTAAAAAACTATACTAAAAAAACCCCCAAAAAACAAAAAAGCGGACAGACCCCTAGGACAAATGGTAAAAGCAAAGCTATACAGACAAAATCACACAAAGGCTACTGCCGCAATTTTGGGGTTATTCGTTGTCTATTCAGGTATTCCACAGATGCAGGGTACATCAAGTTGACTGTGGAGATTTAATCCACTGTTCCTGAGGCTGCTGGGAGAGATTTCCCTTTCTCTTGTTTGTTCACACAGCTCCTGGGGTTCAGCTTTGGATTTGGTCCCGCCTCTGTGTGTAGGTTGCCTGAGGGCCTCTGTTCTTCGCTCAGACAGGACGGGGTTAAAGGAGCAGGTGCTTTGGGGGCTCTGGCTCACTCAGGCCAGGGGGAGGGAGGGGTACGGATGCGGGGCAAGCCTGCGGCTGCAGAGACCGATGTGACATTGCACCAATCCGAGGCGCATCATGCGTTCTCCCGGGGAAGTTGTCCCTGGATCCCGGGACCCTGGCAGTGGCGGGCTGCACAGGCTCCCGGGAGGGGGGGTGTGGACAGTGACCTGTGCTCACACACAGGCTCCTTGGTGGTGGCGGCAGCAGCCTTAGTGTCTCATGCCCGTCTCTGTGGTCCGTGCTGATAGCCGCGGCTCACGCCCATCTCTGGAGCTCGTTTAGGCGGTGCTCTGAATCCCCTCTCCTCGCGCAACCTGAAACAATGGTCTCTTGCCTCTTCGGCAGCTCCCGGACTCCGGCCTGGCCAGCTGTGACGCACTAGCCCCCTTCAGGCTGTGTTCACGCAGCCAATCCCAGTCCTCTCCCTGCGATCCGACCGAAGCCCAAGCCTCAGCTCCCAGCCCCCGCCTGCCCCGGCGGGTGAGCAGACAAGCCTCTTGGGCTGGTGAGTGCCGGTCAGCACCTATCCTCTGTGCGGGAATCTCTCCACTTTGCCCTCCGCACCCCTGTTGCTGAGCTCTCCTCCGTGGCTCCGAAGCTTCCCCCTCCGCCACCTGCAGTCTGCGCCCACGAAGGGGCTTCTAGTGTGTGGAAACCTTTTCTCCTTCATGGCTCCCTCCCACTGGTGCAGGTCCCGTCCCTATTCTTCTGTCTCTGTTTTCTTTTTTCTTTTGCCCTACCCAGGTACGTGGGGAGTTTCTTGCCTTTTGGGAGGTCTGAGGTCTTCTGCCAGCGTTCAGTAGGTGTTCTGTAGGAGTTGTTCCACATGTAGGTGTATTTCTGATGTATCTGTGGGGAGGAAGGTGATCTCCACATCTCACTCCTCCACCATCTTGAAGGTCTCCCCTGTAGTTTTTTTTTTTTTTTATTGTGGTAGAATATATATAACAAAATTTATCATTTTCACTATTTTTTAAGTATACAGTTCAGTGGCACTAAGTACATTCAAATTTTCATGCAACCATCAACACCATCCATCTCTACAGCCTTTTTCATCCTCCCAAACTAAAATTCTGTGCCCATGAAGCACTAACTCCCCATTCTCCTCTCTCCTCAGCCCTTGGTGACCGCCATTCTGCTCTCTGTCTCTGAATTTGACTGCTTGTTTTAGTTTTATAACTCTATGATTTATTGGTTTAAACTGAGGCCTACATTCTTTGTTTTTCTTTATTATGGTTATTATCCAATTATTGGGATTGATGTTCCACTGCTAGATCTATGCAAGGATGTGAAATTAAGGCAGTAAATATTCTACTTTGCTTCTTTATATAGTAACCTCTTAAATTTTGTTATCACATCCTGAGGGCAAGACCTGTATCTATTCTGTTCACCACTATATTACCAGTGTCTGGTACATTGTTGTACATTGTGGAAAAACAGTAAATATATATAGAATAAACAGATGCTGCTGATCTTCATCATTGGAAAAGTTTACTTACTTAAGAAATAATTTAAAAATCTTTTACTGGAATTTTGTACTATGTAGGAGACCAGCTAAATCAGGCACTCTTACTCTTTCTGTGACTATTTCTCCAAATTTTTAAAAATTAAAAAAATTTAATTTGGGCGTATGCCCCCCAAATCATTTATTTATTCTTTGATTTATTCATCCATCAAATAGTTTCTGAGTACTGATCTCTTTTAGGTGTTTCCTGTGCAGTGGTGCACAAAATGGCCTTGATCTCTGAACTCATGGAGAGAGTCCTAGTGGAAAGCACAGGCTGTAAAAAGTAAACACACAGCTGATACATTAGTTGTAAACTATGTGAAGGAAAAAGATGGGAGGCTACCAAAAAGATCTATGATGGGCAGACAACTTTAAAATGAAGGAAGTGGAGAAATGATAACTGTTTTCACGTTTGTGACGAGCTGTGTTCTCATGTAATACAGCAAGAGGGCTTGTTTGAAAGACTCAATGAGGTCGTAGGATAAACGTTCTCAGAACACAGATTTTGGCTAATAGAGGTCTTCAAAGATAAAATGCATGGCCTTTACCAGGTTGTTTTCCCTATTAGTGGAGCTAGTTAAGCATGGCTTTATGGAGATATTGTATTCAAACACTGGCAGGTTGGTTTCCAAACCTGGTTAGATGTCAGAATCATCAATTTATGCGGAAAAGTCCAGCCCATTGCTTGGTATTTAATAGTTCTGCTTAATAAGTGCTACTTGAATCTGACTTTGAGTTGCTTTTTGGTATATATAGTGATGGCAGCCAAGATGAGAAGTATCTGAAAACTGAAAATAGCTTTAAATTATTTCCAACTCACAAACACAAAATTAATTACTCAGCAGCATTTGTTAATATACTGTCTGATTATGTCTGCATATTGGTATCTTGTGCCAAACTTGACTCACTAATATTCTAAATGTACACAGAAACCTTGAGGATGTAGCTTTCTAATTATTTGCCTTTTGGTGCCTAAAATAGAATCAAGATTTGTGATGCCAGTTGGGTCTTTCTGTTATAGAACCCAGTGGAATAACATGTATTTTAAAAATTTGGTTAATTTGTTTCACAGTTGCTCACAAAGACATCAGTCAATAATCAGCTATCAAGTATTTCAGGAGCATCTTCTGTGTCCTAGGCACTATTCATAAAAAGTGGATCTAAGGTTGATAATTTTCACTTTGCCTGTATTGATGAGACCAGTTGAGTAGGCTTTGTGAGGTAGAACTTGTTGCTGTTATATCAATTATTGTAAAAGTGTAATGGTGTTTTGGCTCTTGATTATGCTCTGTTTGAAGTAACCTTACATTATGGCTTAACTTACACCTAATTTATCATATGTACATACTGAATCTCCTGTATTGCCTAACCATAAATGGTCAAGATTTAAAGACGTAAGTAGTTGAGTGAATAAGATAGGTTATTCAGTGGAATGACCTGGCTTCAACACACTCTACTGAAAAGCAATTTCATATTATTTCAATTCATTAAGTAATCCTATACCTCTTACAATGCAGTTTATTACTCACACTGTGGTATTGGGCTAGTAATAAGGGTGCTTTTTTATAATCAAGTCCAGCAGAGCTACCATGCTGTGTGATGGTAAATATATGGGTGTATTGTTTGCCTGAAAAATTGGATATTGGAATTTTAGACTTACTATGAATTTAAGTCTCAAATGGTACCCAGTAGCAACAGGAAGTCTTCTTTCCTTTTTCTTGTTATATGTATTAATAAATGCTTTTAACACTTTTAAAATATGTTAACCGGGAAAATCGTGTTCTACTTAATTTTATTTTAGTTCAAGCCTGTTAAAATGTTATGATTAGAGATTTGTAGGTGGGTAGTGGCAGGCATTGATTTCTATTGTGCCGCCCTTACCATAAATACCACAAATTTATAAGCTGCAAAACTTGAATTTATCTCACTGATTTCCATGTAGTAAAATTCTACCTCATTTATAGTCTGATAACCTAATCCTTCTTACATAGCCTATCCCACTGAATTTACTGATCCTTTGTCCATAAACTGCAAATGCTCAATAATAGGCTAAATTCACATGACAGTATCTGCAGATAATCTAAATGTTCCCCTTGTGAACCTGTATGATTTTAAATATGGGACCATGAATGCCTCTTGGGCAAGGAATTAATGTCCAGCATTTTAGTAAGAAGGGTGTGTAAGGGTGTGTTGAGGCCCTGAACTCTTTTTGTTAACTGGGTGAATTTCAGAGCAATGTTTGTCTGCAGCATGAGTGCACTTACATTATTTTCTGCAAACTACATTTTCCTCCAGTATTTAGATTTAAGTAATTTTTTTTCTAACCTTGCAATAATTGGGAAAAGAGGATTTTATTTTTTCTCTTCTATGAGTGCATTTTATTGTGGAGTATTTAACAGTATTATAATATCAAAAAAATACTGAGTCTCTATTGTTATTGGTGAGATTAAATTTCAAATGCTATGTTTTAGATTGGATTAGTTCCCACTAAATTCCAAATATTTGTTTCTGTAGTGTAATTTTAGGAATAAGACAAAGTCTGAGATGAAATAATTTGGATACAATTTCACTCTTGTAGAGATTTTTCTACTTTCATGTTTAGACAAAATTTAATAAGAGTGTAAGTAATGGAAGTTTGAAGGTACTAAGAAAAATGGGAGATATTTTCTTTCTGACTACAGGCACCTTTGTGCCTTCACAAAACATCTACAGAAGTTAAAATAACAACAGTATTATAAACCAGCAGTTTGTTTAATCGTAAATGCTGAGATATGAGGAAGATGGTATGTGTGCCTTTCATTAGTTTCAATGTGATACATTAACCTACAGGAAAATAAAAGTAATAAAAATAGGAGTTTTATTACAGATGAAATATTTTGTTTTTTATATTTACCTTAGGAGAAGTACAGACATCAACTTTTAATAATGTGACAATCAGATAATTAATAGTTATTGATAATTCTCCAGGCACTAGATGTATATCAGGTGGTCTAGTTCTTATTGTCACTGCTAAATCACTTTTATTCAATGTCTACTGGATATGACTAAAAAATTAGCCCTTAGAAATTCTAGATTTCTACAGATTCTATCTGTAATGTTGTGCATTCATTATAAAATGACTCAAGAACACTTGAAAATTATATACAAATGTATGATTTATTTAGCATTCATGTGCTGATAGCTCAACCAAGCATTTTACAAATGTGGTGGTCGTAACTGTTGTATGACGTAACTGTAACTGTTTTACAGTTGAAGCAAACTGAGGTTTCTAGAAGAGCCTAGTGGAGTTGCTGAGATGCTAACTCTGGTCTACTTAATGCAAACCCTGGAGCTCATTGGCTATCTTATACTACAGTTCCAAATTAATGTTTTTATATGGATGTTTTGAATGCTGGAAAAATATAGTAAGAAGATATAAAAATTAGTGGAGAACAGTATATTTCTTAACCACATCTAAGTATGTTAATGAGGCTACCTCAATGGGCTGCCTTCCTTTATGCTTTTATGGTAATTGGAAAAGCTGTTTGGGGGCACTTTTCAAAGTACATTGAATTATTTTAACATACAGTACTTTGCACTAAGGCATTTCCATCAGCGTTTGAAGAGGGAAACAGAAGGAAGAGTTTATTTTATATGGTAAGATAAATTGCTGTAAAAGGAAAAACCATAGACTAGATGCTAGCAGAACAGAGTTCAGATTTAAGATCTCATTTTTTTTACCTTGTACATGTCATAAAGTTTTCAGAATATTGGTTTCCTCATATGCAAAACAAGGAATGTAATTCTCTTATTACTTTCTAGGGGTGATAAATGGATGGAATGACAAAATGTATTGCTTGTGATGGCTTAGTCATTTGAAAGATTATAATATCATACTTTTACATGAATTTTTTTATATCTGGAATGGACAAATGAGTGTGTATAAATTGCTCCATATCTAATGCTTAGTTTCTTTTTGACTTTTCTTTGAGAGCTTTTCATGGTGGTAATGTTATCTGCCAAATCAGAAGTCCTGTCTGCTATGTCAGGACTAAGGGGGTTGGAACTATATATAATCTTCATATTCTCAGCAGCTGTTAATTCCTGACACATACTAGGCACACAAGAAGTGCTTATTAAATGAATGAATAGTCTCAGGAACTTGAGGCTTCTCACTTGCTTTTTGATAATCTCTGTAAGAAGGATGGGTACTAGGGAACATGATGATTTCATATTGTATCACCTTTTGGTCTTAAGATATTCCCAAAATTCATTTACCAATTTTAAGTAATTTATTACTTTGTAAAATGTTATGAAGATCTGAAATTATGCATTCAATTTGATGATTCTAAAATGACTAGATACCGAAGTTCTCATGGCTTTGCCTTTCTTTTTCAAAAAGCTGCTTGTATATGCTACAGGATTTCCCTTCTTGTAATATATACTTGGTTGGAGATTTTCACTGAGAAGCATAATTAAATAACAAAATTTACTGGTTGAGAAAAGTTGGTCATTTGAGAAGAAGATCCAAGTATGATTGCAACAACTGTCTTTTCTGTCAATTTCAGTCATTTGATTTTTCTCTGAGCCCACAATTTTCTCTCAAAGGTCATTTCTCTCATCATGTACAATATGGGGCCTAAAATGTTGGCAATAAATGGATGGTGTCAGGTTTTTTTCTAAACACCAAATGACTGCAATCATTTTTCTTCTGTGCAATCCTGGTGCATCTAAATAGATGGAAATACCAGAAAGCCAGATAGGAATATTTGGACATGTTAACAATTCCATCATTTTGTTTATTCCTTAGTGATAACAGATAATACTTAAAATGTGTCCATTATAAAGTTGGGCTTTTATAGTAGCAGTATTTTTAGTACAGTATAATATTTCTTTAAGATGAATTCTAGGCATATCATCTTTGGATCAGACCCAAAAGATGTTGTAGAGTGTGATGGTGTGTTAACATACTTCTATTTTAACAAGTTTTGGCAGTGTCATAATGAAAAAAAACAAAACAGTAGGTACTAGCATATGTTCACACATTTAAAATTTATATATTTTTTTCTGTTACCACTTTTCCTTTTTCATTCTTGAGAAGCATTATTATCTTATAAATTTAATTTTAAAAAGAATAATAACTATGTGAAATATTTAACATTTAACCACTTAACCATTTCCAGGAGTATGATATTTTTATAGCTATTTTTGGTAGCTGTATTTTATTTGTCTTAAAATGCTTGATCAAAAGAAGACAGTACAGGGCTTCCCTGGTGGCGCAGTGGTTGAGAGTCCGCCTGCCGATGCAGGGGACATGGCTTCGTGCCCCGGTCCGGGAAGATCCCACATGCCACGGAGCGGCTGGGCCCGTGAGCCGTGGCCGCTGAGCCTGCGCGTCCGGAGCCTGTGCTCCGCAACGGGAGAGGCCACAACAGTGAGAGGCCCCTGTACCGCAAAAAAAAAAAAAAAAAAAAAAGACAGTACAGTCGTCCCCCCCATCCTTGAGGAATACATTCCAAAACCTCCCAGTGGATACCTGAAACCTCAGATAGTACTGAACCCTATATGTACTATGTTTTTTCTAATACATACATACTTATAATAAAGTTTAATTTATAAATTAGGCCCAGTAAGAGATTAACAACAACTAATAATAAAATTAAAACAAGATAATTTAATAAAAGTTATGTGAATGTGGTATCTCTCTCTCAAAATATCTTACTGTACTGTACTCAGCCTTCTTCTTGTGATGATATAATATAATGCCTGCGTGATGAGATGAAGTGAGGTGAATGATGTAGGCATTTTGACGTAGCGTTAGGCTATTATTGACCTTCTGATAAAATACGTTAGGAGCATCATCTGCTTCAGGTGATCCTGGATCATTGAACTGTGATGATGTCGATGGTTGGATGTCAGGGGCAGATGACTTGAAGTGTTGGGGATCCTGGAATTGAGTGGGATGGCACCAGAGTGCATCATGCTACTCGGAATGGTATGCAATTTAAAACTTATGAATTGTTTATTTGGGGAATTTTCCATTTAATATTTTCAAGCCTCACTTGACTGCAAGTAACTGAAACAGTGGAAAGTGAAACTGAGGATAACGGGAGACTACTGTAATCCAGAAGAAAAAATATTTTATGTGGTAGTGCACTCAATTATTTAAACATCTGATCAATCTTTTTTATGGTGCTGTCAAAATTCATTTCATTAACTTGTTTATAATTTATTCCTTTGCAAAAAAGGAATAAGAAAGAACTTATTATAAGTAAGTCCTGTTTATGAGGACTTCTGAAAGTACTTTTAGTAATCAGTGTGAAGAGGATGGGGGTGTCTTTATTCAAGATGATCTTTCTTTATAAAATCATAGAATGGGGCTCTAGAAGTCATTAGTTTACTCCCCCATTTAAAGCAGAAATTATCTCTGTAGTATGCCTGATAAGTCCATTTATTCATTAATTCAACAAATATTAATTGATTACCTACTATGAACCAGGTACTCTTCCACTCATTGTGAAAAAGCAGTGAACCAAATAAGTAAACTCCCTGCCTCACAGAGTTTGCCTCCTAGTGGGAAGATATGGACTAGAAAACAAAATCACTGTAATAACAGGAAGTGATAAATGCTAGGAAAAAAGTCAGGGTGAAGGGATATGATTTTATGTAGGAAGATCAGTGAAGATCCTTTTGATATGGTGCAGAGCCCTAAATGAACTGGGAACAGGCTGTGAGGCTCTATGTGTAAAGAACATTAGAATCATAATGGTCAGCACGTGCAAAGGCCCAGGTGCATGGTGTGCTTAGCAAGGACTCAGTATGGCTGGAGTAGAGGGAAAATGGTAGAAGAGCTGTCCAGGGGACAGATCACATAGCACAGATCAACATCATAGCATGTCTGTTATGCTTCATGGGCAAGATCTGTTTCTCAAAACTCAACATATTTTGTCCCTTTAGTCCACAAACAACCTTATGAGATAAGAAATATTATCCTAAGTTTATAGTTGACAGTTTAAGTAACTTCCTCGTGTCCAAAGCACACACTTGTAATGAACATTTGTGGTGAGCTAGGGATCTCTCTCTCTTTTTTGTCTTGCAAGCAGATATTTAAAATGTTGATGGGAATTACTGAACAGCAGTGATAGAAATGGGTGGGGAGAAGATATGTTAGTCACAGAATTTGGTGACTTCCATTTAAGTGACAGTGTCAGTGCTTGCAATTGCTATTTACAATTGATAAGCAATTGACAATTCACTTGGCAAAATATGGTGAAAAATTGCAGTGGCTCCATCAAACTGAGGAGGATTTCACTTTCTTTTCCTAGCTGTAGCCTCTGTTAGACTTCAGCTAGTAGTAAAACAAATATAAAATGCTGAAATAAATATAAACTCTATATTCAGTTTCAGTTTCTATGCCTTGTAAATCTTTCCAGCTTTAAGTGCCTATACTATAATATGGTTATCTTAAAAATCAATCATTTGTGGCCTCATATATTTCAGATCTTTAGATGATACCAGATATTAACATAACTCATAGATCTCTTTGGTTTAAAGTATGACAATTTTCTAGAACTAGAACAAAAAATTTTACAATTTCTATGGAAACACAAAAGACCCTGAATAGCCAAAGCAATCTTGAGAAAGAAAAACGGAGCTGGAGGAATCAGGTTCCCTGACTTTAGACTATACTACAAAGCTACAGTAATTAAGACAGTATGATACTGGCAGAAAAACAGAAATATAGATCAATGGAACAGGATAGAAAGCCCAGAGATAAACCCATGCACATATAGTCACCTTATCTTTGAGAAAGGAGGCAAGAGTATACAATGGAGAAAAGACAGCCTCTTCAATAAGTGGTGCTGGGAAAACTGGACAGCTACATGTAAAAGAATGAAATTAGAGCACTCCCTAACACCATACACAAAAATAAACTCAAAATGGATTCAAGACCTAAATGTAAGGCCAGACACTATCAAACTCTTAGAGGAAAACATAGGCAGAAAACTCTATGACGTAAATGACAGCAAGATCCTTTTTGACCCACCTCCTAGAGAAATGGAAATAAAAACAAAAATAAACACATGGGACCTATGAAACTTAAAAACTTTTGCACAGCCAAGGAAACCATAAAGAAGATGAAAAGACAACCCTCAGAATGGGAGAAAATATTTACAAATGAAGCAACTGACAAAGGATTCCTCTCCAAAATTTACAAGCAGTTCATGCAGCTCAATAGCAAAAAAACAAACAACCCAATCCCAAAATGGGCAGAAGACCTAAATAGACTTTTCTCCAAAGAAGATATACAGATTGCTAACAAACACATGAAAGGATGCTCAACATCACTAATCATTAGAGAAATGCAAATCAGAACTACAGTGAGGTATCACCTCACACCAGTCAGAATGGCCATCGTCAAAATATCTACGAACAATAAATGTTGGAGAGGGTGTGGAGAAAAGAGATCCCTCTTGCACTGTTGGTGGGAATGTCAATTGATACAGCCACTATGGAGAACAGTATGGAGGTTCCTTAAAAAACTAAAAATAGAACTACCATGCCACCCAGCAATCCCACTACTGGGCATATGCCCTGAGAAAACTATAATTCAAAAAGAGTCATGTACCACAGTGTTCATTGCAGCACTATTTACAATAGCCAGGACATGGAAGCAACCTAAGTGTCCATTGACAGATGAATGGATAAAGAAGATGTGACACATATATACAGTGGAATATTATTCAGCCATAAAAGGAACGAAATTGAGTTATTTGTAGTGAGGTGGATGGACCTAGTGTCTGTCATACAGAGTGAAGTAAGAAAGAGAAAAACAAATACAGTATGCTACCAAATATATATGGAATCTAAAAAAAAAAAAAAAAAAAAAAGATCCTGAAGTACCTAGGGGCAGGATAGGAATAAAGATGCAGATGTAGAGAATGGACTTGAGGACATGGGTAAGGGGAAAGGTAAGCTGGGATGAAGTGAGAGAGCGGCGTGGACATATATACACTACCAAATGTAAAATAGATAGCTAATGGGAAGCAGCCGCATAGCACAGGGGAGATCAGCTGGGTGCTTTGTGACCACCTTTAGGGGTGGGATAGGGAGGGTAGGAGGGAGGTGCAAGAGGGAGGGGATATGGGGATATATGTATACATATATCTGATTCACTTTGTTATACAGCAGAAAATAACACAACACTGTAAAGCAATTATATTCCAATAAAGATGTTACAGAAAAAAAAGAGTAGGACAATTTTCTTCCTTTTGCCAGCAGAGGGCCCACTTCACAACCCTGTTTCCTTTTGTCGGTAAAAAGCACAGATGAGTTAGAAAGGAAAGTTAAAAAAAAAAAAAGTCTAAAGCAATGAACTTTCAAATTATCTGTATGTAGTTTCTAAAACAAAAACTATCCAATGGAAGGGAATTTAGGATCTAGTCAATACTCCTATTATCAGGACAGATTTTTTACTGTTCCAAGTCATCCAAGGAGATGAAAATTTGTTTTTATAAATTGAGAGAAGAAAAAAATACAATAATAAATCCTTGCTATGAGCCTTAATGGTATTAAAAAAGAGAAAACAGGCTTATTTTGTTGAACAGAGCTTGATAATGAAAAGCAAATTTTAATAAATAGATGATTTTGGGGTAGATTATCCAAGGTTTACTTGCTTTGCAGTTGTTTCTTCTCCAGATGTGACTTTCCATTGGCAGGTACACATATCAGAAAGAGCATCAAATTTGAGTCGGGTGCTTACCGTTTGTGCAGCTTAGGGCATCTGGCCTGTCTCCACCTCACTTTCCTTATTTGTAAAATGCATGTAGTAAGCCCTGCCTGATTTATTTGTGTGGGTAACTGGAAAGAAAGCAGGAGGTACATAGAGAGAACCTCCATTCTAGTCCAGCTCTGTGACCCTAGACAAGTCATTGAACATCACTGGATTTCATTTTCCTGCTTTCAGAATGAACAATTTGAACTAGATTAACTGTGATGTAGGTGGTATGTGGTCCCTGAATGCACTTCTGTGCTAAAATCTTGCCTTAAAATGGCTAGTAAAATGGAAAGTGCTATATAAATATAACTGAATAATTAAGCATGTATTTCACCCATATTTTAAATTAAATTATGTTGTATGTGAATTTGCAGGAGCATATCTGTATTCTGAAGCCACAATGGATCTGTCTCTAACATCTGATAGGAAAGAGAGAAAGAAGCAAGGCTAAAGCGAAGGCAATATGAGTAAAAGTAGAACCCTTAAAAGGTAGCCAGAATGACTGGTCATCAGGATGTGACACTTCTTCCCAGGCTGCTTCTTTCCCACAGTGAAAGCAACCCTCAAGTTATAAACACACAACTTATGAATTCATTCACTTATTCATTGATTCACTAATTGAGCAGTTATCTTGCTCATTTTCCTTGTCTTAAAGGCATTACACGCTGTCACATTTCCCACCGGACTTGGAGATGCTGTTTTTTCTTTCTCTCTACTCATGTCTGAGCAGAGACAAGATGCTTCCTTCTCTTTTACAATACAGCTATTTTTAGCTCAAGTAATTTTTCTTCTTTTTAACACCTTTTTGCCCTCCCCCCCACCTTCTAGCTGTTGCTTAGTAATCTCAGAGACACCTGTTCTCCTTCACCCTTTCCAGCTCTCTTTTTATTTCATTTAGATGAGCTGAAAAGAACCTGTATGCAGACTAGAAGTTTAAGAGCAGTGCTAGTCATCTACTTCTTACAGGGATAAGGGAAACCAGGCTTTGAAGTGAAAAATAGATGTAACAAAGGCTCCATTTCTAGTAGCCTTAAAAGCGTCTTGAAGTACCCTTCAGAATTGACAAAAAAGTTTCCATCTTTTTTCTCACTTTCTTTAATTAAACATAGCTGCTCTTAAGTGTTGGTATTCATGATAAAATGATACTTTTTATTAGTTATTTGTTTTGTTTTTAATAAAAAGCTTTATTGAAAAATTGATATGCCAAACACTGCACATGTTTAATGTATACAGTTTGGTGAGTTTGGGCATATGCATATACCCGTGATACCATCACCACAATCAAGGTAACAGACATATCCATCACCTCCAAAAGTTTCTTTGTGTTTTTCATTAGTTAATTGACATTGAGATGGTTTAACTCACTGTTATCCATTTATAATATATGGCATTTTAGATAAATGTAAATTAAATATGCTTTTATAGACTTATCTGTGGATCTATATTTAGGACATTTGTTACTTATGGCGGAAAATACAGAAATCAACTTTTAGACTTTTATGGGTCATTAGGAACTTTCTAATCTTTCTGAGCCCACTTCTTATCGAAAGATTGCACATGAGGAATCTGAAAGGTTTTACTGCAATCTGCTTTTTGTTCTTTTGAAATCCAGCAAGTCACACATAGAAACATATTTATGTTTAATTTCTTTAAGCATATTTACTGTGCATCTACTATATACTAGGCATTGCTTTAGGTACTTGGGATGTATAAGTGAACAAGACAGATCGAAACCTTTGTCACTCATGGAGTCTAAATTCTAACAGTGGAGGAGCAAGGGGAAAGCAGTTAAAATAATAAATAAACAAATTTTATAGTATAGTAGTTGCTTAAAAGTGCAGTAGTAAAAAGAAAAATAAAGCAGGTGTGGAGGGTCGGGAGTGCTAGTCTGGGGTGAGTGGGTTACAATTTTAAATAGGATTTCAAGGTAACCCTCATTTAGCAGCTGAGATTTGGCAAAACTTGAAGACAAAGGAGAAAATCACGGAGACATACCTAAGACAACAGCATTCCAGGCAGAGGAGACAGTCAGTGCAAAGGCCTTGACGTGTGGCATGTCTGGTGGGTTTGAGGCTCATTGAAGGGATCAGTTACTGGCTTACAGTGAGTGAACAGAGGGGTAGGAGGAGGAGAGGAAGTCAGAGAAAAGTGGCACTGGTCATGGCTGGGCTCATAAGCTAGTGCTTGGACTTTGGATTTTACTCTGAGATGGAAGCCAACTGAGGGTATTGAATAGAAAAATTACATGATCTGGCTTAAGTTTTTAAAGGATCCTTCTGGCTGCTGTGTTGCAAATAGGTTGTTGGTAGATAAAAATAGAAGCCGGAGGACCTGTTAGAAGACTAATGCAAGATGATGATGGTGAGAGAGGAAAGGATTCAAGAATATATGTAAGGAAGTTATTATAATAATTTTCCATAGAATTTTAATCTATTTAGGAGGGTGGAGAGAGATCAGAAGGGTGAAGGACAGTGAAAAGGAGTAGGATTAATGCTCTGCACGTTCCTAAGAGGTTTAAGCATTGTCAGAGTGATCTGAACTAGGAGGAACGTACTTAAAGACAGGAAGTGATCAGGAAACGGGATGCATGAAACTTAGATTTTGGAGGATTTGTAGGTAATAAGGTGAGGAGTGTGACTTGAGATTCAGTGCTTAGGATAGGGTGTAGGGCATGATTATTGGAGGAAAGAAATTTGGGGAGAGGCCAGGGTGTTGGAAGGCCTATTTATGTATGAATTGAAATAGCCAAAAATTAAGATAGGATTTTAGAGAGTCATAGTAAACTAGGTGCTAAAATAGTCAAACGATAAGAGGAATGACTAGGTATTAGTAGATGATATCAAGATTGTGGGCTTGGGGTGATTATATCTGATGAGATTCCAAGCTAGGGAATTTTATGGAGGAGAGAAGGAGACTGTAATGAGAAGAATGTATTGCAATATGAGAATGTAACTGGAGAGGGACGCTGCAGTGAGAAGCAAGGAGGACACCTACTTCACTTCCAGGCCCGATTGTAGGAGAGAAAGCCAACTCTTGAGACGCAAGGGGAGCAGGCTGCTCAGGGAGGAGCCAGGGTTTCTCTTAGTTCCTTTAAGGAGGGTGAAGATGGCAAGATCGCTACATTCCCACTAAAAGGAGAAACCAAGAAATGTCTTTTATGACCGAAGTGTATGCCTCACAGAACACTTCTTTTTTATCCCAAGGAATCAAATCTACCAATATTTACTGAATACCTGTAATATATAGAGTATTATAGCCTATGGTCTATGCAAACACAATGAAGCAGAAGCCATTGCAAGACTTAATTGCTGTGACCTGCCCTCTTATGTCATTGCCAGTCCCTGAAGATGTTTTCCATTGGCTGGACAAAGGGACACATGATATGGCTCACACAACCGAGAGAGGTTGGAGGATTGAGGGTCCTCTGGGCTGGTGTTAAAACCATCTGGCTCTTATTTTTCTGGTAATGCTCTTCTGTTCATACTACTATGGGATCTCTTGTTTCCAAGTTTTATTTGTATTAAAACCATTTGACAGCATCATCACTTAAGAGCAGTTAATTGTAGCTTCTCATAGTTTCTTCTGATGTTTAGTTCTTAAATAGTTGTAATCATAGCGTATTTTTGTTTTACTTTTTATGTACAAGTGAATCACTATATATTATGTCACCTAGAGGATAAAAGATGTCAGTTCAATACATTTATTTTCCAGATGAGGGAGCACAGAGCGAAGTTTAGTAACTTAACTGACTTGCAGAGCTGATATTTCAAGGAAGCAATAGAACCTCAAAGAAGGTCTTACAGACCAATGTTCTTGCTCTGATGTTTTTTCCCCTGACTTTTAGAATTCCTATAAAATATTCATAAATTACAGTGATACCATTAGGCAGGGGGAAGGTAGCAGTGGAGTATAATGTTGATCCTGAAGCTTTTTATTTACAGCAGTATGTTTTATTCCTCGTACTACATGAGTCCCTCTTATGTCCCTCTCCCAAAGGCAATCACTGTTCAGATTTCTGTCTTTATAGGTTCATTCTACCTGTTTTTTTTTTTTTTTAATTTATTTATTTATTTTTGGCTGCGTTGGGCCTTCATTGTTATGTGCAGTCTTTCTCTACTTGTGGCGCGTGGACTTCTCATCGTGGTGCCCTATCCCGCCGCGGAGCATGGGCTCTAGGCACGTGGGCCTCAGCAGTCGTGGCTCATGGGCTCCAGAGTGCAGGCTCAGCAGCTGTGGCGCACGGGCTTAGTTGCTCCACAGCATGTGGGATCCTCCCGGAGCAGGGCCCGAACCCGTGTCCCCTGCACTGGCAGGCAGATTCCCAACCACTGTGCCACCAGGGAAGCCCCATTCTACCTGTTTTTGACCCTATGTAAATTGAATCATAGAGTATGAACCTCTCTGGGTCTGGTTTCTTTTGCTTAACATTATGTTTGTGAGAGTCACCATTATTGATATGAGAGGGAATGGTTTGTTTTCTTTGCTACCCAGTATTCTATGAGTATGTCATAAGTCACTTATTTTTTCTATCCTGGAAGAACATTTAGATTGTTTCAGTTTGGGGATATTCCATGTAATACTGCTTTGATCATCTTTGACGATTTTGGGGGTGCACATATTTATGTGTATCTGCTCAATATATACCAGTAGTGAAATTGCTGGGTCATAGGGTATGTATCTGTTCAGTTTTCTTAAATACTGTCAAACATTTTTCCAAAGTGTTTGTACCAATTCTGACCTCCCTCTTGTAATGTGTGAGAGTTCCATGTGCACCATGTCCTGGCCACCAGCTAATATGGAATCTAGTTCACAACTACCATGATATCAAGGTACTGACCATCTATTATGTACTGGAAGTTATAGTAAGTGTTGCAGGGAATAAAAAGAAAGTATATGATATGGTTGTCTTGAGCTTCTCCTAATGTACTTTGAATAGCTAAGACATATGAAGAAACTAAAGAATGACACAGGGAGTACATAATAAAATGCTAAATCATGGGACTAGGCTAAAAGCCACATTTATTATTTTTTATGATTTAATTTTGGTTGCTATATTTGTTTTTTGTTTTTAAATGTGTAGGCAATAGGAAATGGCAGTAATCTTAATGGAAAAATAAATGAGTTGGTTAATCCAAACATTTGATCAATTTATTTTGGTGTGTCTTTGAAACTCCTTTAATTTTTTGTTTGTTTGTAAGATTTTTCTCTGTAAATATATGACTATTTCTGAGAAGGTGCTCCTATGTCAGCAAATAGGGTAAAAAGAACTTATATTAGCCAAGAACTTATATTAGCCAACTTATATTACCTCTTTCCATAGTCTCACAGGTTTGGGAAAGACTTTGTCCATCATTTCTGACATATGTCATCCAGGCCACCTTTCTACCATTCTGATGAGAGGAGCTCAGTTATTATTAGCTTTAATTACAAAGTTTTTTCTTTAAGTTTATTAAAAACCTTTGTGCCAGGCACTGTGCTAAATGCTGACATACATTACCTCATTTAATCTTCAAAATAATTCTGGGATATAAGTACTAGTATTAGCCTCATTATATAGATAAGGAAGCAGGTCCGGGTGGTTAAAGAACTTGCTTGGGAGTTTCGAATGATTCTCTATGAAACTCTGTTGATTAGCATGAAACTGGGCACAGGCTAATCAGTCAGCCAGCTAACTGACTGACCCACCATCAATGGATGATTGAGTGGTCTGGTCTTTACTTTTATGAAGCTGTATCCACATATCTTCTCCATATTTTATCAAGTTATATGATCCTATGGAAGACATTTAAGCTCTCTGTCCTTTAACTTCTATACTCAGCAAATGCAGATACTAATATCTAAGGATCTTCTAGGTTGGATTTTTATGAGGCTAAATTTAAGTACTATGAGATGAAAGCCTAATTGTATTTATGTGTTGAGGCTATTGCATGAATTGTTTGGGAACGTCTGGGAAGATTTCCTGAGAGAGCGTCTTAAGACCATTTTTGAAGAAGGAGGCATGCTTTGGTAGAATGGTATTTTGAAATTTGTCATTCAGTTAAGTTGGAAGACAAAAACCCCTGGAATTAAATAGAATTGTTTCCTTTCATATTAAGATCCTCTTAATGGCAAGGGTATTTTTAAATGAAATTTTAAATGAAATCTCTAGATAAGAAATAAGGAAGCCTAGTATTTGAAACTAGGTCTTGTTCACCCCGCTGAGTAAAAACCCAGCTTTTCTGGCATCATGCCCTGGTATTATTACAGAAGAGGTTAACACTTGACTGCTACGGCTGGAAGAAAATCTTTAGGATATGAGAAGCTGCCTACAATGTGGAAGGTGAATCTCTCACACTTCTAGGTGAGATGTTTGGCAGGATTAGAAAATGTCACTTGCATCTTCCCTGGTGTTGGTGGAATTAGCTATTGAGGAGAGATGAGTATTCCCAACCCCTCCCTTGTTCTCCTTCAATTACATCCTCCAGATGCTGCTGCTAGATTTTTCCTCCTAAACCAAGCTACCAGCTACGCAGCACAATAGGAGATGGTATGTGTAGTGGTTAAGAACACAGAGCCAGACTGCCTGGGTTTGAATTCTGGCTTCCAGTTGTGAGATTTTAGTCAAGATATTTAACTTTTTAGGGCCTCAGTTTCCTCATCTGTAAAATGGTACAAATTATAACACATGCCTAATACAGTTGTGAGGATTAAATGCTTTTATATATGCAACGTACATAAGACAGTGTGTAGCATATAGTAACTACTAAGTAAGTGTTGGCCATTAATATATAAAGTGTTTGTTAAAGAGTGAAAAAGATACCTACCTGTGTCATAAAAAAATATTATTTGCATCTTTACATCTAGGTTCAATCTTCATGCAAGTATCATTTTTTTAAAAAGGTGTAAGGGGAGGAGATGCAATAAATGAAGAAGCAAATGGTATTTTAAAAATAGTTTTCTGGAAATATTTTAAAAGTTATGCTATATTACATTTATGTTAAAAAAATCTGTAGATCTGAAATCTTATCATTTCAGTAAAACCTCAGATTTCCCCTCATACCGGTGTTCTGAATGACAGGAATTGGCAATCGTACTTTTAAGGAAAATTTCCACTCTCCTTTACCTGTGCTGGTTTATTCCCTAAATTTCTCCATTAAATGTACTCATTAAATTCCTTTTAATGTTCTAATCTTTCGACTAGTGAGCCTAGGATTTTCTTTTCCCTCCTGGCTTGTGTAATTGACATCTGACGTTTGATTTCCTGTAGATTGTGGCTGAGGAAGCTGATCTAAGTTCTCTCCTTAACGTAAGCACTTAAAAATAAGACTTTGCTCTTCTTTGTCAACAGTATGAACTTTCTTATTTAAAAATTCATTTAAAATTTTCTTTGTTTAATGTGAATTTAGCTTTTGGTCAAAACGTTCATTTGCAAGAAAAACAATACTTGAGCAGGATTAACATGATCACTTTTCTTTTAGATGCTTAAGTCATTTGAATGCTTTCTCCCTCCCTGCATCTTTATCTACTGTTCTCTCCCTCCTGGACCACTGTTAAAGCTTTTTCACGGGTCTCTGGCCTTCCACCTCTGCCCTCCTAAAGTGACTTCACCACACAACAGCCAGAAAGATCCTATAGAATGGTAAATTCAGTCACATTTCAAAACTCCCCCATGGCTTCCTCTTATTTCCTCTAACTTCTGTCTCTTGGTCTTCAAGAGATATGCTGCCTCTTTCCTGCCGTTCTCCGAGCTCCTTCAACTCCAGCTCTCCAGTAAGACCCGTACATACAAACGAGTTCTGTTCTGAGAGCGAATTCATAAGTCCAATTTGTTCGTTAAGTCCAACAAATTTAGCCTAGGTACCCAACTAACACAACTGGCTATATAGTGTGGTACTGTAATGGGTTTATAATACTTTTCACACAAATATTACATTAAAAACAAACAAACAGAAAATATAAAACGTTTTTAATCGTACAGTGCAGTACCTTGAAAAGTACAGTGGTGCAGTACAACAGCTGGCATACAGGGGCTGGCATCGAGTGAACCGGCAAGAAGAGTTACTGACTGGAGGAGGGAGAGGAGGTGGGAGATAGCAGAGCTGAAGGATCGTCAGTAATAGGAGATGGAGGGCAGGCTGCAATTTCATTCACGCCTGACGCTGATGGCACAGGTTCTGGTTCCTTGCTGGATTCAATTCTATCTACCCTCTTGAAAAAATGATCTGGTGATGTCTGGGTAGTAGCTCTTTTCCTCTCATCATAGATGACATGGTAGCACTGGATTGTATTCTGAAATGCTGCTGTAACCTTCGTGTACTGTTCTACGTTTGGGTCCTGTGCCTCAAAAACTAACAGTGCCTCCTCAAATAAAGAAAATCCCCTTGCCATTTCCTGCTTCGTGAATCTCTTCGGTTCTTTGAAAGTTTGCAACTTGAAGGTTCCTACGTAGGGGACTTACTGCTTTCTTGCTCTTTCTTGAACAGACCAAGTTCATTCCTAACTGCAGGCCTTTGCCCTTGCTATGCTATTTGCCTGGAACGATTTCCTCCAGATAGTTTCAGGTTCACTTCTCACTTCATTCAGATCTCTGCTCAAATACCACTCTTTCAGAGATTCCTTCTCTTGTCACTACCTCTCCCCAACACTTGTTATCACTTTACTATTTTTTTTTAAATTACACCACTTATGACCAGCTGGCATATTCTATATTTACTTATTTATTGTTTGTTTCTTTCCACTAGAATATAACCTCCAGAGAGTGTAGATATTTTTTTATTGAGGTATAGTTGATGTGCAATATTATATAAGCTTCAGGTGTATAGCATAGTGATTCACAATTTTTAGTTTGTATTCCATTTATAGTTATTATAAAATATTGGCTATATTCCCTGTGTTGTACTATATATGTATGGCTATTTTATTTTATTTTATTTTTTTGAGATTCTCCTGTTTACTTTATTTTTTTATTATTACATTTTTTAAATTAATTTTTATTGAAGTATAGTTGCTTTACAATGTTAGTTTCTACTGTACAGCAAATATGAATCAGCTATACATATACATATATCCCCTCTTTTTTGGATTTCCTTCCCATTTAGTTCACCACAGAGCATTGAGTAGAGCCTATATATTTTGTATGTAGTAGTTTGTACCTCTTAATCCTCTCCTCCTGAGACTGTAGATTTTGTTGTGTCCATTGCTGTATTTCCAGGACTTGAAAGAGAGCCTGGTTTATAGTGGGCAATCAATATTTGATGAAGGAATGAATGAATTGAAATAAAATTAATTGTTTAGCAAAGTAGCTTGGTAAGTGTGTAGACCTAAGCAGAATTTTTCGCTATCTTATCTGATTGATGTGATATCGTGATTTGGATTCAGATTATTTGGTTCCTCTTGCTAAGGTGATGAGAGCAGAGAAATAGACTTTGAAGGTTGCTTGAAGCTGAGACTGCTTCCCAAAGGAGAACTCAAAACATGGGCTTTCACACAAGTAGTTGATTTTGGGAAGTGATCCAAGGATGCAGAAGTGGAACACTTGCAAAAGAGGAAGAGGGAAGCAATAATAACCTATCCAAGGTGAAGTTTTGAGCTGTTTGCTGCTGTGGGCTGACTCAATCAGCCCACAGCAGCAAAATCAGTCCCCAACTCTGACTCAATCCCACTGGGCAAACTTTTGAGAAATAGTGGACGTTACACCTGAGAATTGTGCATCTGAGACACAGAAGAGTGGAGTATTTATGTATAAGCTCCCAGGGTTGTACCAGTGGTTAACTCCCACCTACTCTAGGTTTGCACATATGTTGGAATTGCTGAGCATTTTTGCAATGTCACTGTGGCTGCAGTGGAGTCCCCTGGTAGAAAGCTGAGGTGAGGGGTTGTTAGGTTACACTTGCACGCAGCTGGTTGCTGAAATACCAATTGGAGTAAAAAGGGGTGGAGGAGGATGGGAGATGGGTAATAAGAGGTTTCTGATATAGTGATCTTCATTGTTTCCCTCTTATCTTAACCTGGATTAAATTGATTCTTCATATTCTTTAAGGGCAGGTTTGAGGCATTTTTCTTTTTGGTTTGCTTCAATATCTCACATGGTATGTAGTAGGAGTTGGATAAATACTTCTTTACTATTTGACTGCCTTGTTGGCATTATCCCATATTCATTTACTTTTGATAGTACCCTTAAGTACTATAAAACAAATAAAATGTAGGTTAGTGTACATCTTTTGTCAATGAAATGTAAACAAACAACCCAACCAACCCACAGATTAATTAAATGTTGTCTTTGGTGGGAGAGGGAACAGCATTATTGTGACATGATTTACATACTATACAGTTCACCCATTTAAAGTGTACAATTTAGTGATTTCTGTGTATTTGAAGAGTTGTGCAACCATTACCACAGTCCATTTAAAAACTTATTTATTGCTCCAGAAAGAAACCCCGTACTCTTTAGCAGTCTTTCTTTTCAGCTACCCCAAGCCCTAGGCACTGACTCATCTTTCTGTTTCTATTGATGTGCCTATTCTGGATATTTTATATAAATGGAATCATGAAATATTAGCAGGTATACTCTTAAATCTTGCACATATTCATTGATTCATTCAATCTGTATTTCCTGAGTACCCACTATGAGCTAGGAACTATGCTAGGCATGGGGGAACACAATGTTGAAAAAAGCAGACCTGGTCCCAGGCTATATTCTAATAGAGGAGGCAGAAACAAATAAACAACAACAAAAATCTAAACAAATACATAAAACAGTTAGATACGTGCTATGATGAAGATATAGTACCCAAATAGAGAAAACTGAGGGTGGGAAAGACACTTTGATTGAATTTTGAGGTCATGCGAAAACCCTTTCTAAGCAGGTGACATTTATGCTAAACTTGAAGGAAGTGATCATATGAAGATGGAAGAGGGTGTTCTGAGAAGAGGGAACAGCATGTGTAAAGGCTGTGACGTGGGAAAGAGCTTAGCTTATTTGAGAAACTGAAAGTAGACCATTGTGGCTGAAGCATAGTGAACTAAAGGTGACAGGGGTACAGGACTGACTACTCAAGTCCTGTTGAGGCAGGGTAGAAGAGTGGGGGGAGCAGATGATGCAAGGCCTTGGAGATCAATATAAGAGGCTGAATTTTATCCTCTGTGTTTAAGAAGCCACTGAGGGTATTATGCAGGAGAGTGAAGTGAACTGATTTGTGTTTAATAGGATCATTCTTGTTGAATGGCAAATGGAAGAGATACAAGACAGGGGAACCAGTGAAGAGGCAGTTTCAGTGGACTAGGCTAGCAAGGATGATGGCCTGGGAAGGGACGATTTCAATGGAGATGCAGAGAAGTGCATATGTTCAAGATATATTGTACAACATAAAAAAGAAGACAGCCCGGGCCCAAGTTTAGAACAAACATTTAGAGTTGAGTTAAGGGAAAAGGAGAAAGAGAGACTGAGAAAAGTCTCCAGGCAAGTAGGAAGAAAGCTGGGAGCTTAAAGAAGTAGAAACCGAGGATGATGGAGTGGGCAACTATGCCAAAGACTATGTCAAAAAAGATAAGGACAAAGAAGAGTCCATTACATTTGGCAAAATAGAGGTCACTGGCAACTTTGACCAGGATGGTATTGGTAGAAAGATGGGTAGAAATGTGGTTAGAATGGACCAAAATGGGAATGCATGTGTAGACTATTAGGGAGAGTAGAAAAGCACCTGGGGGTTAAGTGAGCTGGGTGAGGTGTTTTCTCCTCTCTCCAGCTGGGATGTGTTGAAACATATTTGAATGTTGGTGAGAATTACTCAGGAGAGGGTAAGAGATGGAGAGACAAGTTTCAGGGGAGAGGTCTTGAGAAGACAGTAAGGTAGGGGATTCTGACTATGGCTGGACGCATTTGTCTTTCATAAGAATACTGACATTTTCCCCATTGTAATCTGAGGGAAGAAGACCAAACAGGCACAAACAGGTTTGTTTGTTTGAGGTTGTGACGATGACAGAGTTCTGCTTTGGTGGCTTCCTTTTTCTCAGTGGAGATGTCTGGACTCTGAAGAAGGGGGGAATGTCAATCCTAAAGTGAGGGTGGAAAAGGTGCACTGTGCAGGTGAACTTACCTGGGCAAGGGACAAAGGATAGAGTAAATGTATTATGTGCATATGATATCTCATTGAATTACTTAAAATGTGCAAGCTTATTGGCCTGGACTATTAGTTACAAAGTCATGGGCCAGTTTGTAGAGAGTGGGCTCTAGAGGTGAGGAGTTTTTGGTGGGAGACAGAGCAGTCTAGAATTCATTCTATAGTAGTAAAGAGCTGGGCAGTGTTTCATAAGACAGCAAGCAATGTTAGCGACGTGGTATTTAAGAAACATGAATCTTTCATCTGCTTTCAGTCTAAATTGGAGGGGAATGAAATGCAAGCATTTGAGGCAAATAAACATCTCCTTAACACACACTTTAGTCTCAGTGTTAGAAAATGATTAAGCATCTATTTCAGTATCTATACCTAACAGTGACCATTTGTGGAGTGTCCTCAATTTACAAATGTGATAACTGAGGGTTAGCAGGATTAGAAAGGAAAATCATGATGTATGAAACTTTGATTAATCTAAGCAAATGGACCTCTGCTCTCTGAGCTTTTATGTCCAATGATAAGAATATCTGAATGGCAACAGTGAGGTGTGTATCTTCTGACATCCAGGTATGTTGTATTTTTATACATATTTGTGTATCTTCTGGTCAACCAATCATTTAACACCTATTAGGAACATGATGACCAAGATATGAGGCAGAAAGACATTTTAATAAAATAGTTTCCAAAATAAGGCCCTGAATTGTATTTGTTTGGCAGATAAGATTGACACACATACAGATTAGAAAACTATGGAAAACATGTATACTCGAGAGGACTATGGTACTTCACAAACTTTAACTGCTTTAATCCTGAGAATGGAGACACTGACATGAATTGGAGTGATTCATATGGATGAGTGGGATGTTGAAAAAGGAAATTACTAAGAGAAGTGTTGATTTGTAGTAGCAATCTGAGATTTAGGGTTGGAAGAGGGCATCCCGGATATGGTAAGAACACCAGTTGAAGGGATAGAAGTGATTGTGGAATATTTAATGAGCAGAGAGACCTAGCGAAAAGATCAGAGACTTTAGTTAAAATCTCAGTGCTGCCACTTTCCAGCTGTGTGATCTGGGACATGAAATATAACCTTCCAGGGATTCAGCTTCCTCATCTGCATCCTAGGGATAGTAACGGTTGCCTTCAGAGTTTTCATGAAAGTTTGACATAGTGTAGGCATTGGGGTTGACACTCAGTGTGTAGGAGCTATTATTTATGGAACAATAGAGAGAAAGCGTCATCATTCATTCAGTCTGTTCTTTTGGTGGGAATATGAATGTGCTAGGCACTGTTCTTGGTTCAGGGGATGCAGCAGTTTATAAAATGCCCATGTTTCCACTCTCATGGAGCTTATAATCTGGTGGAGGAATGTGTGTTGGAAGAAAAGGAAGAGCAGTGTAGGTGAAGCAGAAAAAGGTGGATGGTGGAGCTGGTGAGGAGTGATGGATGAGGTTAGAGAGGAAACAGTGGCCAGATCATATAGGGCCTTAGTGAAGGCACCAGAGAGGGCTGTGGTGGAGATACTGGGTTCAACCGATTGAAATGGGAAACCATTTAGATATTTGAGGGGAGTGGTGATACACTTATGTTAAAGGCTTACTCTGGCTGCTGTGCAGGAACAGGCTGTAGGGAGACTAGGGCAAAAGCACAGAGAGACGCTCTTGGAAAAAGTCCATCTGAAAGGCAAAGGGGCCTTTGGATAGTGGTGGAAACTATAAGATCTGATTAGATGTTGGATATATTTTCAACAAGGAGTTGGCAGGATTTGCTGATGGATTGAATGTAGAGTGTGAGAGAAAGAGGCTGATCAAGAAAGACTTCATCTGAATGGAGTCTCCATTTACTGAATTTAGGGAGATGGAGTAGTAGCAGCCATGGGTGGAATGATCAAGAGTTCTGTAGGACATACAAACTTTAAGATTTTTTTAGCTTTCCGGATGGAACCAACTAATAGAATTTGGAAGTTTGTCTGGATTTCAGGAGAGAGGAAGAACCTAAAATATAAATTTGAGAGAAATTTGCACTTAGATAGTTTTTAAAGCCATATGACGGGATAAGTTGAGCTAGGGAGTTAGTGTAAGAAGACAAGAGGTCTGAGGATTGAGTCCTGAGTTAGATCAATGCTTAGAGGACAGGAAGATGAGAAGGAACCACCAGCAAAGAAGACTGAGAAATAATGTAAGAGAAGAATTGAAAGAGTAGTGTTTTAGAAGCCAAAATGAAGGAAGTGTTTCAAAAGGCAGGAAGTGATCAGTAAAGTCAATTTTTACTTAATAGATGAGTAAGAGGATCCCTGAGCATTGGCAATTGGGTTTGACGATGTTCAGATTACTGGCCTTGACAAGAGCTGTTTTTGGGAAACTAGTAGGGAATAAAACCGACTTAGAATAGGTTCAAGAGAGAATGCACCAGGAAATTCAGAGAGCAAGTATAGATAATTCTTTTAGGAAGCTTTGCTATAAAAGGAAGCAAAGAAATGAAATAAGGAAGATCAACAGAATTTTCTTTCAAGAGGGGAGATATATCATTAATTTATGCTAATGGAAAAGAGCCAATAGTGGGGGCCATTGATATAATTGAACTATAGAATTCATGTTAGAAAATGTGAGAAATGTTTGGATAGTGGCTGATGACATAAGGCTTTAAAAACCATTGAAAAACTTGAGACTGTACCTGGTAGGCCACATGAAGCCTTTATAGATACTTGAATAGAGAAGTAACATAAAAACCTATATGTGCCTGTAGTAAAATTCACCAAAGTGATTTATAAGCATCATTATCTCTGATACCCCCCCTTAAATATAAAAGATGGAAAAGTCTCTGCATTAGAAACAGCTCATCGTTAGGCAAACTTAAAATGTGCTGTATAACATGAACTCTAATATGCTAGTCCATTGAGTCTGCCCAACAAGTCCATAGGTGGATACTATAATTGATCACATTTCATAGAAGAGGAAACTGAGGCCCAGAAATTAAGCAACTTTTCTTAGGCAATAGCTGGAAGTGGTAGAGCCAATAATTGCACCTAGACTTCCTGGTTCCAGAATACAACATAAAGCAGCATGTTCTATTGCTTCTCTCCATGTATTGCCTTATAAATTGTAAATTTCATTTGGCCCCTTTGTAGTTATTTCATGGGTATCTAAGAGCATTCACTGTTTTCTTCACTTAGATATCCTGCCTTGCCATTTCTATTAATTCCACAAATTACAGTTTGTTTGGTATAGCTCACATATATTGTACCACACACATCATTGTGCACAATTCACATATCAGGTACACACAAATTCTATTTATATACATATACACTCCTTGATGTGGTGGTCATATGCAGAGTCAAACAGGTTAGAATGTTTTTAATAATAGCCACTTCATAATTGCACAGTGCTTTATTGTTTACTAGGAACTACCACATAAACAGTTTTAATACTCATAGCAACCTGGTGTGTTTGTCAGAATAGATATAAATATTGCCCTTTAAACAAATGAAGAATCAGAGAAACTGACACAGTGCTTAGCTCAGAGTAGACACTTAGTAAATAGTTGAATAAAAGAATAAATGAACAAATGGTACATAGTCATAGAGTTTGGAAGAACAGCACAGTAATAGAAAGCTGAGACTCCTGACTGCTAATCCAGGGCTTTTCCCATTATACTGAAGTTGTCTTAAATTTTTTTTAACCCTTATTTTTAAATAAAATTCTTTGGCTTCCAAGTACTAGCAGTTAAAATATAATCAAAGCAGTGAGATGGAATTCTTTACATGCTGTAAAATTTAGAGCTGGTTTCCGATTGGGGAATTGCAGTGATGCCACAGGTAGCAGACATTTCTTTGGGTCAATATTCAATTAATGTCTCAGCAGATTGCTAATAGAGACTGAATTGTAGGGAGGGCTGTTTTGGAGGTGAAACGGATGAAGAAAAGATGATTCTCAATTACTGAAATCACTAAAATATTGAGGGTGATTATTTACACATTTAGGGTACATTAATTGTTCTGACTTGGGCGCACTCCAGCCTGGATAATCAATGTCCTCTGCATATTCTTCTCTCCATTTATTTTAACAGGCTGTGAGGGCAGTAGGCTTTTTGGCCTCCTATTTTGGAGCACTTCTAAATATTTGCTTCAGATGATGAGATCTGCCAGATGCCACTCTTGAAATATGTCTATTCTGGGGGTGGGTAAAGAAGTGCAGGTTCTCACACCCATCTTCTAACACAAGCTATGAGTCGGTTCTAGCTTCTCCCCTCTGAGAAGGTGGGCAGTGACACTTTTTCTGGAGGAGGCAGGCAGTTGCAGTGGTAGTGCTGAGGGACTTGGTAAGCAGTTAGAGAGTGGCGAGCACATTTTTTTTTTTAATACTCTTGGTTAGCCAGGAGTGATTTCACATAGCCAAGAAACTATTGGCATGTGATGGGCATTTGTCCAAGTCATGTACAATTGTCAACGTTTTCTCTGTAAAGGAACATTAATGGGACAACACAGCTTTTCAGTATGTCTTCGGCATGATCCTTTTTGTGGGAAGGAGGGATAACAGTTTTTTTGTTTTTTGAGTTTTTTTGGGGTTTTTTGGTATGAGGTAGATGTTATTATTATCCTTGTCCTCTACGGATTGCCAGGCATTCTTCCACATCTTGAGGAGAGGATACAGGCAACTCCATTTTAGAGCTCCATGCTGCTACCCAAAAGTAGTGAGCACAGGACCCTCTTCCAGCTAACTCTTCTTGGTGGGGAGCATCATGTGGCAGTGCTACTTTAAATGTCATCTTAAAGAGGTCTAATCAATACAGCATGCTATCAACAAATATCTGCCTTAAAATTTTTTTCCTTGTCAGAGGCATTTCTATCATGTAAGAAGCATTTGAGGAACTAAAAAAAGAATCTTTATTTTTGAGAAAAAATTTGTTCCTATTCACAGACACCCCTGTATCTGTCTTTATATTGTGATGGGGCTGTTTCCTGAAACAAGGATAAAAGTTGTATTCCTAAGTGTCAAAATAGTATGTCTACTCTGCTTCTCGGGCGTCAATTAAAAATGTAGACTCCCACATCCTGCATCACTTAGCAGAGAGCCCAAGCTTGCAATATACAGCCTTCTATGAAACATGTTTGAAACTGCATTTTGAGAAACAGTTCAAGAGACACATTATTCAATGAGAACCGAATAGTCTCTGAACTCTGTTGCTGGGACCAAATTACATCTCCAGAATACCAACAGGTCTTAGCTAAAACCTTAGTTTTCTAACAGAATGTATTGGTTGAGTAATCTTTTTGTTTGAATTTTTGATTTGAGTTTATTTGACTTGTTGAGTGTAATTAAATGTTACATCCTTGGCTTTGATCAAAGGGCAAGTTCAGAAACAGCTATTTGAAGAATATTTCCTAAGCAAAATTGCAGTGCACACAGTAATTTTTGCCAATGAACACAGTTGAATTAATGAATGAATTGGAGACATTTGTACTCTGCTTCTTAAGGTCTCCCACAGGAGGTATCATGTGGAAAACTCCATGAGTTTATTACCAGCAGAGTTTGTCTTTCCATATGGATTCACATACTTCTTTTGATTTCATTACTTCCCAAATGACTTCTGATCCATTTTAATTTTTAACTCAGCTGTTTTATGTATTTTAATATTATAAAAAATTCTCTAGACTCTAAATCTGGGAGCATTTTAGAATACATTTAGTTTATTTCACTCTCTGCTGCTTGAAATGCTTCAAGTCCTACTGGGGAATGAGGTGGCCATATAAGACATATGAAAAAGAAACCAACGACAGAATAGTTTCCCCCAAAGAGCTTCCTCAGGAGAAAGGGATACTTCCATTGAGACTTGTAAAGCAGGGAGCTTAGTTCAGTCTGGAATTCACGCTTGGACTATGGTGGCACCCCAGAAACAATCCCCCAAAGCTTGGGCACTACCAGGGCAACCCTCCAACCTGGTCATACCCCACTGTATCCATCAAAACACCAGTTCATTGACTATGGAAGAATACTAATTGAAAGAAGGATTTCACTGTGGTGATGATTTATAATTTTTTACTTATTTTATATGATATAAGCCTTAGGGAAATTTATTGATTTTAATTTGCTTCAGCAAACATTTGTTGAGGCCTTGATTTAAGTTAAACCATTAGATTTTCCCCCTGAGCTTTCCGAGCACACTCTGTTTTGGGGCAACGTTTCTGTGTCTATTTGCTTCTTTCTACCAAGGAGAGCTTTCGTGAGATGTTACAGTATTGTTTTATTTACAGATTTTGATAATGTACTTTAGGAGGAGAAGTAGCCTGAATAATTTGAATGCATTTAGATTAGCCTTTTTGGGTTTAGACATTTTTTATTCTCAGAAGTACAGCTTTCAACAGGTCAACTGTCATTTGGGAAGGGTGTAGACTTTCTTGGACTCTCTTTAGTTTGGCAGCTTGCAGGGGGATACTATTTCCTGTCAGTTTCTAACAAAGGCAATCTGTATTTTGAACAAGGCAGAACACAAATTAGCCACGATACTCAGGCTGTGCAGTAATGGCCCCCAGATCCAGAGAGAAGTACATGTGTACATTTGCTCAGTGATGAGTTGACCAGGACCATGTACTCCTTTGTCCTGGACCTTGATGGATTACTGGATTGAAAAGCAGGCAGAGATCTATAGATACAGCTCTCATTCTAACAGAAACCAGCAGTACTATTGCTCACCAACCCTTATTGGTTTTTTAATTCAACCACATGTAAAGAGGATGCTTCAAGGAAGCACGTTATGATTTATGAGTTGTAGAGCCCACTGCACTAAGATTCTTAAAACCGTACTGCAAGCCTGTTCTTTGAATTTTAAAAAGAACAAAAAGGTATTTGTATCCTCCTCACTTATAAAACTGGATGCTTAAAAACAATAGCAAAATTATGATTTTAATGACTTTGTTTATATTTGGAGGAGGGAACTCAGCTATCTAAGATGAGATTCTCAAAGGAAATAATTTGTATGTTCTGTTTTAAATAATTCCCCAAGATGTGGATCTACTGGAGTTCATTTTCTTGACCAAGAGAATTACTTTGTAGCAGGTGGTGGCTTTAGTGCTGGAGAATGTGAGCCTCTGATCTAGAAGATTTGCTTGTCTTCTCCTTGGTTTGGCGTCTGTCAAGGCCTGTTTATATAATGTCATATTTTTATGTAATTCTTCAAAATTTGAATGATTTTTGTTTTCAAACATAAGAGATTGGTATGCTTTTGACTCTTATCCATTTATAAATATATTTCTTGGAATTAAAAATATTTTTTTAAAACTTTCTTGTACATACCTTGATCCTAGACGTCTGAGGGACACAGCCATGAAGAGGAAGAAGGTGAAAATTACCAATACACATGTGTTGTTTCACCAAAGTGCCTTATTTTTGTAAGGACTGCATTGTATTTCTGCTTGAATGAATACCACATACTGAAGATTGAATTAGCTTTGTGATTTCATTGCTATTGACCAACTACACAGGCACACACACTTTTGTTTCATACTATATAATAACACCTTTTTTATTTGATGCAATTAAAAGATATAAAATATCTTATTAACAATTTTCATATTGATTACATGTTGAAATGATATTTTGGTTATATTAGATTAAAATATTAACTACAATTTAAAAAATAAATAAAAGTAGCCCATAAAAACCATACAGAAGTTTCATAACAATTCAATGTATTTCACGATGATAGTGCAAGATAAAGCAATTTGTTTTCCTCCCTTGGAGAGTTTAGGATCAGAAGACTGCTGCTTAATACTTCATCCCTGATGATTCCTGGAAGCTAAAGTATACACAGGACAAAATAAACTTCTAGTGAAAATTATTTGCAAAATATTTCTATGTTCTTTTGTTCACCCATATTTAGGACATATTATACAAGTCAAAATAAGCCCAGTATTCCTCCCCAGTTTTGATGTGTGAGTCCCTAAGCTCTCAGTGCAGGAGCTAGTCTGTTTGATTGGATTTCTCTGGTGTCAGACAGCATTGTCTGTCAATAGGAATGAACTGTGGCTTCTAGAGGGTATAATCAGCCCAACTTCACATTCATAGCAACTTTCACCTTCTCCCTGTCTCTCAGTTAGATTCTAAGACAGTGTTTAAAACTTCAGTTCCTTGTTTAAAACTTCAGTTCCTTTCACTTTCCTCAAGGACAGTCTGGCTTAAAATATAAAATAGGATGTTTATTCTTACTCCAATGCATGTGGACAGAAGCTTTATGTTCTAACTCACTCACTGATAGAAAAACTATCACAATTCTAATAAGACTTGGTAGATATTGCTTTCATTCTGTTTGAAAATAAGCATCATGACTTAATGGGGACAAGTTATATAATCACTGAAACAGTTCCAAATTGTCAGTTCTTGTACCCCTTGTTAAACTATATGTGAGGTTATATATATGTGTAAATGTATGCACATCGATTAAATTACTACTGTGATAATTTATTTACAGCTTAAATGCTATCCCATGTATGAGAAATATAACTGAAAATGCTCTTTAGAATAATAGCAGTCTGTGAAGAGTCCTCACAGCTACTTCTTCTTTTGTTGCCTCTAAGCTGAATGGGTCTCTGGAAAACCATAAAAGCTTTAAAGGTACATAATGGAAAAAGGCAACTAATTTGGCTTTTACAGCCTTCTTTTCTCATATTTGATACTGTCTTCCCTTAGCTGTTGGTAATAATCCAACCTCACCTTTTATACCTTGTTCAGCATGGCGGAGTGGGAAGGGCTGCCTGAGTCAGAAGACCTGAGTTCTACTGCAAAGCTTATAAGTCTGCTTCCCTTATGAGCGTGTAAGCTCCATGAGGGCAGGGACTGGGCTGTCTCCTTCATGATGAGATCTTCAGCAGTCTATCATAATCTAAATCGATTTGTTCCACAAATATTTAAGTACCTTCTTTGGGCCTGACACTGTTCTAGATGCTGGTGATAGCCCAGGGAAAGAAACAGACAAAATCCTTGCCCAGGGAAAGAAACAGACAAAATCCTTGCCTTCATGGTGTTTACACTTTAGTGGGGACACATATGTGATAAGTGCATCGAAACATAGTATAGCAGAGTGTGAGGCACTGTGCCATGAAGGGTGGTTGTGGAGGGCTCTTTGCTAAATAGACACTTGAGCAAAGCCAGGAATGAGCCATGTGGCTAGATGGGGATAGTTTAGGGCAGAGTAAATAGCAGGAGACCCTGGGATGCTTGATGTGTTTGCAGAATAGCAATAATAATACATGTGAACAAAAAGGAGGAGGCCTGAGATCATAGAGGTGTTAGTATTAGGACTTGAAGCTATTAGCTTTAGCTGTTTAATAGGGACTGTTAAGCTTGTTTTTCAGTCTCTGAGCAGGATACTGCACTGACTTCCCGGATTCTTAAAATGAAGGGGCTTCAGATTGATTTCTAGACTGCTGATTAATAATCCCAGGGACCTAAGGCCCTAGAATTCCACCCCTCCCCAGTTTTTACTACTTCATGATAATAGCAGAAAGTATCCAGAATGAAAGTCAGTGGCAATCTGAATGGGAGCTTTTGCTTGTTTTTTGCCCCAAGGGTGTCATTTTGGATCTCACTGGGTATAAACCGGAGAGTGGATTTATGGGACATGTAGTATTGATACATTGTAAAGAACAAAATAAATAGAGTGTTCTATAGAAAATGTGGTACCTTCTTAACATAAGACAACCATGATGTTTTCCCCATCGCTTGACTCTTTCTGTCACTTGAACGCTTAGAGGCTATTGTAGGGTTACTAACTGGCCTAATTTCAGTATTGCTGTGTCTCAGGGAATAGGAAGGCCAGAAGAGAGGGAGAGAGACAGGAACGACTAGTTGGTGGAGCATTCAGAACCCACCCAACATTTATTGGTTTAGTTCGCTATTTTATATGGGTGTGGTTTGTGGCACCCCAAAACATTTACAATAGCAACATCACAGATCACCAGAACAAGGATAATAGCAATGAAAACGTTTAAAATATTGCGAGAATTACCAGAATGTGACACAGAGACGTGAAGTGAAAAAATGCTGTTGGAAAAATGACGTCAATAGACTTTCTTGGTGCAGCGTTGCCACGAACGTTCAGTTTGTAAAAAACAAAAACAAAAACAAAAACAAAAAACACAATGTCTGCAAAGTGCAATGAAGCAGCACACAATAAAACAAGGGTGTGCCTGGATAGTCATTCTGGAAAGCCATCCGGTAGCAGTTAGTGAAATTAAGTTAGCACGTGTTCCGTGGCTACTCACTCAGGCCTAGGTACACCCTATAGTAAATTCTAACAAACGTAAAGGAATATATCTGAGGATTATCTTTCTCTCTCATCTGTTTTGATGGTGTTGGGAGTGGTACTTAAGAGTTAGAGGTGTAGGGGTGGAAAATTTTCCCCTTCATCCCTTCTCGATTCTTTCGCTGGCCTAATAATTAAATTGACATAAGACATATTGACAGGAAAAAAACAAATTTAATTTTGTATGTACAGGACATCATAAAAGTATAAGACTCAAATAAGTGACCAAAGCAGGCAACATTTTATACCTTTTAGACAGTTTTAGACAATACATTTATGAAGAATGGACAAGGCGAAGGGGTTTGGGCTTGGGGTAGTAAATTAGTGAAGAGGTCACAGGTTTGTTTATACAGCCTTCTTGGCCCTAAATTCCCTGTTTCTGGTGATAAGGATGCCTTTTACCCTTCTGGTACAGGGAGGGTACTTTTTCACATGGGAGATTTGTTTCCTGCTTTCAGGGTGACAGAGGAGGTTCAGAGTACCTTTTTTTATTGGCTTTTCCTTAAGTAACTTCAATTCAAAATCATCAGTATGCCAGAGTGGCGTATTTTGGGATGGCATATTCTGCTCTTCTTCAGAGGCATTGAAGAGATCTATAACTAGGGAACTGAGAAAGTGAAATGTGGAATAAGTATGCTGAACAAGTGCCTTCAAAGCAGCAAACTAGATATAGATAGAGCAACATGGGTAGATATTAAAACTTAGATACTAAGAACATGGTACAAGTTAAGAAAAAAAGAAACAACTTTTAAAAATTGAGATGCATAGCCTATTATTTGCTTTTGTAAATGAAACACATGAACTTGCTATTTTCATAAATATATGGACATATTTCAGGACATGTAGCAAGCAGTTTAGGAAAGGGGGGCTATGGAGCAAGGGAGGATTAAGAATACTTTGGAAATTAAACAAAAGAGAGAGGCTTTACAACGATGATAATGTGCTATTTCCTTGCACCTGAGGTTCAAAAGACAAAGGAAAGTCATGCTCTGTTATTTGAAAATCAAATAATCTTTTTTGATTCTCTTATATTGTGATCCCAGGGACATATTCCTATGGGAGAAAGAGTACTTGGAAGTAATTCTGAACAATTCCTGAGCATGAAATACACTTCAAAGATAACTTATGCAAAAGAAAATAAATTGTTTTCTGAACAAACATTCACGGTAATGCCTCTAGGCAGTGTGGCCTTTAAAGTATTCTTTCATAGAACACAGGCTTGGTAAGGCTTGCCTATGGGATGTGGGGTGGAGAATGAACATAGAGGGCTGACTGTTAATTTTTTCTTTTTATTTATCTCCATGATGATACCTTTGTGAGACTTCTCTTCCAGTCAGGTTCCCCATTTCTACATCTTTCACTAACTGGCTTCCTTCTGGGTGCCTTTACTGTAGTGATGAGTTCCCCAGGGTGGGGACTATGCTGTATACTTACATTGTGTCAATAGTGCTTTTCTCTTTGAGATTAATTTTTTTTTCACTCTTTCCTCTTATTTTCTCTGCTATTTTCTGAACTTCCTCCTTATGAACTCTCCTTCCTTTTCAAATTCGAATGACATTTTACCCAGTTCAGGACATTTTATGGGCAGCACTTCAGTGCTAGAACATACATTACCTCCCTCCTTTCACACTCTGCATATGCCCTGGCTATATAGATCCACTTGGATTTCAGCATTTTTTTTTTTTTTTTTTTGCAGTACGCGGGCCTCTCACTGTTGTGGCCTCTCCCGTTGCAGAGCACAGGCTCCGGACGCACAGGCTCAGTGGCCATGGCTCACGGGCCCAGCCACTCCGCGGCACATGGGATCTTCCCGGACCGGGGCACGAACCCGCGTCCCCTGCATCAGCAGGCGGACTCTCAACCACTGTGCCACCAGGGAAGCCCCGATTTCAGCATTTTTAAAGTAGAAAGGGTGAACTTATGCAGCCAGCTTTAAGTTCTGAAATGATAATACAGAAAATGAATCACCATTTCACTAAATTTTCTCTGTTTGATTTTGTTCATTTTTATTCCAGGTGATATAATCTAAAACCCATGACATTTGAGATATTTTTAGTGGATTAATTTTTAGACCTTCATTAAAGATCTCTTTCCTTTGTTTATCCAGTAAGGCAGTGATTCCTTTTCCCATACACAAATTCCACTTAGTTATTGGTTCCTCAAAGGATAATCACTCTTTATCTAATTATGTGGTAAGTGCCCTGCAGTGGCAGGGTAAGTAAACAATGTGCTGCACAATTGCAAAGTAACTGTGCTGTTTGGGGGAGTTTGACCAGAATTCATCTTGATGGTAATCCATTTGATACCAAAAGGGAATAACATCAAGTTATTTGTAAGAAAATGGCAAATGTCATTTAGTTTCACATTATAACCTATTACAGTTTAGCACTGAACAAGTGAAGTATATTCTCCCATGGAAATGATTTTCACACACTTTCTTGGTTACTGGAGAGCTAGGCTTTTGGTTTTTCTGATTGGGAGGCAGTTGCAAAGGTTTATTTAGGAAATATTGACCATCTCCATGTGTGCTTAGTTTGAAAAGCAATGCAAATGTAGGCAAGAGTGGGCAACAGTCAGTAAGCATAGTTACTGCTCATATGAGACTTCAGTTCTACCAGTTTCTTAGAGTACGGTACATGGACTACTGCATCGTAGTCACTGGGAGAGACTTTTAACCTCAGGTGGCCTTGGCCTACAGTGGCTTGAAGCAGGATTTCGGTTCCCAGCCAAAGATTGAGGTCGGGCAGCCGCAGTGAGAGCGCTGAATCCTAGCCACCAGACCACCACGGACCAGTGGCCAGTGACAAGGCCCTGGCCCGTCAGCTGTGTAGAAATGAATTTCCTCATAGAGATGGAAAGTAGTGAAGCAAGTAAAGTGTTTATTAGGAGGAAAAACAGTACAGTACATGTGGAGAGACACGTGGGCGGGATCAGAGAGAGAGTCGCGCCCTTGTGATAGTTTGAATCACTTTTATGGGACATTTCTTCCGGGCTTCCTCTGGCCAATCATCTTGCTTTGCCTGGCTCTGAGTCCATATTTGGTTTATCTCAGAGTCCTCCCCTGTGTTCTTGTGCATCTCTTAGCCAAGATGGATTCTAGCTAAGAGGCCTATGGGTAGTTGACATCACTTACTATGAGGTGGTGCCCCTTCCCTTTTTGACCCCTGAGGAGCCTTTCTGTGCATGTGTAGTTGGGAAGGTCTGCTTGACTTTGAGAATGAGGAATATGTGGTCTTTTATCTCTTATCTGGGCAGGGCCCAGCCTTCTCTCTCCATTGTCCTGCTATTTTCATCTTGGAGTATCGGTCCACAGAGAATGAGCTCCAACTGTTTGCCCCGGGACCCATCTATCTCCTGCCTCACTTTGAGCCTAGGAGGGAGCTCTTGCCCATCCCCCAGCTACCGAGGTTCTAATTCAGTAGTTTAGGTGGAGACCCCCAAATCAGCATTTTATCCACACAGACTTAATGCTCCCCAGATGAGTCCAAGGCATCTTCAACTTTGACAGCCACTAAGCACCACACAGACACCCAGGTCTAATGTGTGTGGGGATGTCTATGACCTGTGGGTTGTTCTTTTTCCCTCCCAGTACTTCTCTCTGACAGAGATGTATGCCAATCCTTCTTTCTTTCTCATATAGGAATATTTTTCCTTTCTTTTTAATTTCAAAATACATTTTCATTTTGGAAATTACTAAGTCCCCCAATTAGAGTATTTGTCACAAAATATTGTGACATCAGTAGGTGTATATCTTGGAATGTGGGGTACGATGGGTATGATAGATGCAGATAAGGATGCTGAGTTCAACAAATTTATTTTAGAAGTCATTTATAGAGGGTACTAGGCCTTTTGGAGATCATCATTAAATTCTGCTTTCAAAGTAAGGGTTAATTTAATTTGGCAATTACTCAGATGGGTGGAGTATTTTATGTACATTATCCCTTTTAATATAATAACCTTCTCTAGAGAGATGTAATATTATTACATTTATTTTCACATGGGAAAATGTGGTACAGAGGAGCTAAGAAACTTGCCCAAAGTCACACAGATCAATAAAAATTCATTGCTGAACAAAATCTGGGTAATGCTGCTGTGGGGAAGGAAGAATACTTTTTCCTCTACCCTTCTAAGTTCTTGGCTGAGACTTCCCCCACCCGCTGTGATAAATAACAGATTAACAGAAAAACAAACAGAAGATGACATGTTTACCTCTTATATACAAGGGAGATATCCAGGAAAACTAAGAAACTCCCCCAAATGGCCCAAGCCACCACCTTAAACAACCTTCTTCAGTGAAAGACTAAAGAAGATGTTGAGAGAGGGGGAGGTCAGTTATGGGAGGTTACCAGGCAAAGCACAGCAATCAAGGGTATGGTTGTCATGCAGATTTAAATCCATGCCTTCTCCATTGATAAGACTTTCTAGAGATTTAAACATCCTCCTCTTCCAGGTACAGAGAGGGAGACCTGGTTACAAATGGAGATTTCCCTTGTAAATGTCTCTTACAAAAGGGTAACTTCTACTTGGTTTTCAAGAGCTTCTCCTATGTGTGCTGTTTCCTAAAAATAATCACCCTAAAATAATCCTTATGCCAAAGAGACATATTTGGGGGACAAATTCTGCTCCCCTTCACTTCTTCTGAGTACCCTCACCACAGACAATGTCATAGGGCTGTTTTTATGATTCTTATAAAATGAATTCTTAATCAAAAAGAAGGCAAATTCTTAACTTCCTGAAACCTACATTATGATCCTTCCTTTCCTCTTTATATTTCCCATTCCCCCCAAAACAATCAAAGGTGTCTGAGAACTGATCAGAAGAAAGAGGACACCACTACATTTGCATTCTAGGAGCCTAGCTGAAAGAAAGACCGATGTTCACAAAAGTGGCTGCTTTGAGTTGATTTATCTTATGGTGAGAGAGACAAAAGGAAAGAGTGGCCACATGCTCTAGGAAATGACAAAGACCTGTAGACTTAAACAAAGGCAACCAAGAGAAAACTAGGCTTTTAAAAAGAGTGACGGTTTTACTTCCTTGGTCTACCGAGTATAAGACGTACAAATACAGTTTTCTTCTTTTTAGAGGCCAGGTACAGGGTTACTGAATGAGTTTCACAAAAGAAGAGGTTTCAGTCAGAAATGGCTTGCTAACAGCATCACGTTCATTGTCTGGGCATAGCAATGGAAGACAGGACATTCAGTGCATTCTTGGGGAACAATGCCAAATAGCAAAATCAAACAATAAGACATTTTTGTTTCATAATTTGCTAGAGCTTTTATAATACTTCTAGTATTTCTAGTGTGGATGCAAAAAGACTAGACCATCTTTTAGGGAAGGAGATAATTAAAATTAAAAATGCTTTTTTAATATTAGCAATTTAGAACCATTTTAAAATTTGGAGATGAAATATTTGTCTGTTGATTTTGCTAAGAGGAGAATTGAAATGCCGATCACATCAACCATTTAATGAAGCTTGGGCAGAAAAGTTTGAGTCTTTCATTTGAACTAAAGTATATGTAGTTTATAAAGCAAATTCATATGAAAAGTTGCAAAATGTTTTGTGCTTAGAAAGAATGGTTTTTAAATTATCTTATTTTTTTAAATAATGTTTGAATCATAATAAACGTTGCTGACCAGACTCAAAGTAAAAGCTGATTTAGATGATACATGTGTGTTTCTTTAACGGCTAGGAGTGTCCATTTTAAAATTGTTTTTATGATTTTTATTTTCAGAGTTATGTATGTTGCAAGATAAACTGAAGCATATTAAAATTTTTAAGAGTCTAATTGAGAGAAATCGATTCCAGTTTGGCAGCACTAAAGTGGAAGTGGTTAGGGACACTCTACCTACAGGGGTCCAGGGAAAGACTTACAGAGGAAAGGTGTGGAAACAGAGAAAGGAAAATATTTGATTGGCTATGGTTTAATGCCTGGTTGGCTCTTTGTGATTGGTTGTCCTTAAGCTTAGATTTTGCAGCCCTGAGGCATTTACAGGCTTAGGTTTTGGTTTGGTTACATAGGCCCCCATGACATTTGAGCCACCTCGGTTTTAAGGCCTCCTTGTTTCATTAACAATAACAACTCAGGTTGTTGAGAAAAACATTGCCTTTTGATTGGGTAACTAGTTAGTCCAATAGTGGCTCAGTGCAGAGGTTGAAAGGTCAGATCATATCATCTTTGACTTTTTCAGCTGTGAAAGACTCTTCCAAGCGGATGAAGAGGGAAAGTGATTATTAAAGGTTTAAGACTACCAATATCTAGAATTGCACCTACCTCTGCATTAGAAACTGCAGATAATTTAGAAATCTCTTGGTTCATCTGGCTTCAGCCCAGGGATTTGTATTTATAACAACTGCTAAATCCTCCCCAAATGGCTGGCTGTGTTGGGCAGGGGGAAATTTGCTCCCCTTTCCGTTCTTGAGTTCTTTTGGCTGGTCTAATAATTAAATTGACACAAGACAGATTCACATGTGAAAAAAAAATTAATTGGTATGCACAGAAGTCTCATAGAAATGAGACCCCCAAAGTGACCAAAGCAGGCTGTTTGTATATCATTATTAGACAAAGAAATAGTTATTTGTGGAGATTTAACAAAACAGTGGGGCTGGTACTTGGACTAGCAGACTAATGAAGAAGTAACAGTTTGTTTATGCAGCTTTCTTAGCTTTGAATTGTTTAACTCTGGTGATAAAGATGCTTTCTATCCTCTGGGTATAAGGAGGACACCTTCATATGAGTTTATTCCTGCATTCAGGGGGAAAGCAGGGGGTCAGAATTTTTTTTTTTAAATAAATCTTTTTCCTACTGGCTGTTTATCAAGTAACTTTAATTCAAAATAATGAATATGCCATTGAGGCATAAGGGGCAGCCTGCCCTGGGCCCCAGCAGCTGTATAGATGTTTGCACATAACTTTGTCTTAAGCATATACTGTTAATTTGTGGTGCATGCCTAGCTGTTACATAGATGAACTAATGATAACTGAGGCTTTGTTTCTTTTTGTTTTTTTTTAACCAGGCAGTCAGTTTGCAAAAGTTAAAAACCTTTCTCCCATTTATGTAGCACACGGGTTTTTTTCCCCAAAGGAAACTGCATTGATTAATAATTTAAATGCTAGTATCCTTGCAAGTCTATACTCACGTGTGCTGTGGAGACTGGATTACATTCTGCTGTGAGCATTGTGCAAAAGATCAGCTGTTCCGGGTGGCACTGCTGCTGTAACAGTATGAATTGCACTTTTAATTTGTCTTCCCATCTGACAGCACATCTAATTATACTTTATAAAATCTGTTTTAAATGATACTTAAACCTTCCATTGAAAGATATTTACATAAAAGCGAAGATTAAATAAACATTTAGAAGTTATATCATCAAATCATCTTAATTCAACCACCCTTTCTGTTGCATTTGAAATGTAATATATATTTTGTTCTTACTGAGCTAATTTTCAACAAAACCAAAGAGTGGCCAGGAACTACTGATTAGAATGGGAGTGAGAGATGAGAGATGACCTTTACTTGCTTTGAAGTTATTCAGTCACTCAATTTACATATCTGAGTATTTGGAAACCTTTTTCTACAACTAAAATTCTTTCTTTTTAAGTTTTCTTAGACTTACACATTTGGCAAGAGTAGTGAATGGGACAGGGGCATATTTTAATTATGTAGAGACTGAGAGATTCAATCAGACCTATTTAAATGCAGTGGTTACATTTCTTTTTCTCCTTTTGTCTTGCTTAGTCTTTTTTAGATGCTGTCTTAATTTTTAATATTGTTAACGTAATAGCTGTTCTGCTTACTAGAGCACATTATTTTTACATAATACACATTCTTGTTCTTTTCCTCCTGTTTTTTTTTTTTTGGAGAGTTTTAATAAGAATTATTAAATTAAAAAATAAAGTTCTTGTTCCAGTCATCTAATGATTGTGTATTACAAGCCACATTGATTCTTAAACTTGGCTGTACATTTGGAGCTTTAAAAAACAACTGGTGACTGGCTCTCATCTCCCAAAGTTTATAATTTAATTAATCTGGGGTGCAGCTAGGGTCTAGGGATTTTAGAACTTCCCAGATGATCCTGGTGTGCAGCAAAGTCTGAGAGCTGCTGCTCACAAGGGCTAATCAGGTTTCCTTTAAGGAGTTCTGTATTAATGCACTGATTTCCAACCTGTCTGCACATTGGAATCACCTGGGGAACTTCAAAAAATAATGATGCCTGTGCCTCAAACCCAGAGGTTGTGATTTAATTGCTCTAGATGGTAGACTTGGATTTGGAATTTTTAAAAATCCCCATGTGATGCCGCGGAGCGGCTGGGCCCGTGAGCCATGGCCGCTGAGCCTGCGCATCCGGAGCCTGTGCTCTGCAACGGGAGAGGCCACAACAGTGAGAGGCCCGCGTACCGCAAAAAAAAAAAAAAAAAAAAAAATCCCCATGTGATTCTAGAAGGAACACAAGTTTAGGAAACACTGTGTTAACCTGTAACTAAAAAATAATAATATAAATGATATTTTCTAAGGAAATCAAACTTATCTATGTTTGCAACATGTATTCATCCTTGGAGGATACTTGATTAAAATGAGATATGAAATATTCTTTCCCCTTGATTGTTAACGTAATGTTATGTAAGGGAGAAGGTTAGAGGCACTTGGAAATCATAACATTTTTGTAGTGCACTTTTAACTTGCATTCCTATGTATGCTCCTAAGTAGAAGAAATGAACCCAAATGACTTTTACTAACAGTATCTATAATCTATCTTTGATAGTTTATTAAAAACATGCATTTATTTTAATGGGTATTATATGTTTGAAAGGGAAAAAAACTGCTCTCTTATACAGTTCACATGAATATTTTTATCTTGGGATGGTAATAGAGAAAGTGTTCTGCTTTCTGGTACTAGTATTTGAATGGAGCATTGGGGTAGGTGGGAAAATCATTTCTAAAGCATGAATTACTTCATTTGGGTCACTTGATTTTTGTATAAGATACATCCTCTACTTCCTATCATGGATTTGAACTATCTGTAATCCAGTTGATCCCGGTTTAATGGTTACCCCCTGACTTTCCCTCAGATATTTCTTGTATGCTTCTTTCTTTTGGCAGCTCATCTCCTGATGCCCAGCTGTTCCTCCAGATGATTTACTGCTGCCAATAATATTTATTCCCAAGTACCAGTTTGTTCTTAGGTAAAAGTCATTTGCTCTGTTAGAAAAGCTATTCTACTTGTTCTATTTCCACTACAGATTCTTCATTCTGTCTTATTTTTTACTGCTTAATTCTTTCCCAATTTCTAGCTTCCCTAAGTTATCTAGACCTGATACCCTTATACCTTGCCCATCAGTCACGGTTTGGCCAAGAAAACAGAATCCAAGCTGTGAATTCTAACTGCAAAGGTTTTAATTCAGGGACTTAGGATCCATAGAACTTTGGGAGGACTGGGAGAGTAAAATTATTACCACGTGGGTGTATCTTCTAACTAAGCCAATTTAAGGTCCTCCCTTCTCAACTTGTCCTTTTCTATAAACAATGCTGATGCCTTAGCCCAGCTGCTTGATTTATTATTGAACATAACTTCTATTCCTCTATTAATTTATCTTCTCATGAGCTTAATAACAAGACTGAGTATATTCAAGAGTATTACATAATTTACCATTTTCTGATTCCTACCCATCTTTCAAGACCCAGGTAACCGTTACTTTTTTTTTAAGGAAGTCTCTCATCACCTTTTCTCATATGATTTTTGAATGAATATTCTATATCCATTGTCTTTGATTTCCACTTCTTGTTTTTTTCTTTTTTCCTAATTTTGCCACTCCTTATTTGCCCTGCTTTCTATATCCTCCCATTTTCTTTTCATTTCTTTTTTAAGTTCACTAATGACATGTTTTGCTATATCCAGTGACTTTTTTCAATCTTGATTCATGTAGAACTAATGGGTCACTAGATGTTGTGGGTTACCCTCTCCTTTTTGAAATTCCTAGGGTTAAAAGCAGATGTGCCAGAAGATGTATTCTTTAGCTTGCTAGCTTTTTGTTTGTTTTACCTGTGTAGAGTGAATCACTGAGGACCATTTTTTTCATCTCCTAAAATGCTTTTTGGATTTTTCTTCTCTGTTCGTAATGTAGCCATTCTAGTCTAGGTGTTCATGATGATTTTTGCAGGAACTTGCTAATTGGTGACTCTTGTTTCTGTAACCACTTCTCAACAACTCCTCTCTCTTGGTCCAGTAGGCACTTCATGCAGGTTTGTTAACTAATTATCTAAAAAAAAAGTGCTTCCATTATGTCATTTTCTTGCAAAAGACCTTAGTTTTTGTTATCACCATACTCCTTTGACTGTTGTAAGTTCCTTCAGGCTCTGGGCTTGATCTGCCATTTAATTCTTAACACCATAACTTCTGAAGAAAAGCAATTCATTTGGCTAAATTGGTTTATTTCTTATATTCCATATGTGTCATCCCTCCTTTGTTTATTTAAATCTTGCTCATCCTTTATAGCCAACTTCGTTCTTATCATATTTAACAAATTACAGCTTCTGACATTATATTTTTTCTTTTATGGCCATTATTTTAAAAAGTCCAATATTTGGGAAACAAAAAAATATTTAGATATAAATTTTATTAAGAAAATTTGATTCTTCCATCAATTTTTAGTTGCTAACAAGTTTTATCATGAATAATTTAACCATTATCAGTTCTATTCTGATTTGATGAGATTTACCAGTAATCTCCATTATCAAATGGATAATTGATTTATTTTTTATTTATTCTTTTGTATTCTTAGTGCCAAGAAAAAAGGAGGATATATATATATATATATATATATATATATATATATATATATATGAACAAAGACACAGGAATTTGGTGTACAGCTGTGTTAAAATGGCAGAGTAAAAATATTCTTCTCTGGGTTGAAATGGTAGAGCCCAACCTTCTGCTTTGAGTCCATGATTCTTAACATGGCTGTCAAGGTCTTGTCAACTGGAAAACAAACAAACAAACAAAATGCATAATTTAAGAGCTGTGAGTTGAATCTCTTCAGTGTCTTACTGAGGGACTATAGCCCAGGAGACAGCCTCTTAGATAGCTCTGATAGAATGTTCCATAGAGGTGGGGGAGGCTGGGAGTTCAATATGTATGTGATTTGGGCAGAGGGTACAAGTGATCAAGCACACATCTTGGTAGAATGTTGCTGCTAGTCACAAGGAGCAGATATCTTAGTTAATGCTTTTCTAAGTATGGGAAGACGCAAGAATTTGGGTTCATAGAGTTTTTTCCTGAAAATATCTACTATCTGAAGGACTGTTTTGCCAGTTTTCCCAGAACACAGTACCTCATTCCTAATCTCTTCCCTGAATTCCCTTCTGGGTATGTTGAAGGTCGGTGACTGCAGTGGCTAATGACTTAATTCTTGTGGAACAGGTGGGAGTGACATTCCTCATTTGGCAGTCTTTAACAGTTTGACTGTATCTTCCTTTCCCATCCTATCTCTGATGATACATCTTTATTTGCCCTTTGCTTTAGCCGTATTGGATTTCTTGACATCCTCTGAACATATTGCCATGTAATTTTTTCATGGATCTGTGCCTTTGTTCTCACAATTTTCTCTGTACGGAATATTCCTTTGTCTCCTTCTTTGCGTGTGAACTTGTACTCTTTTACAAGGCCAAGTTCAAATGTGTATTGAGTTCTCTGATCCTTCAAGCTTAGTGAATATCTCCTTCCTTTGTGTCATTATATTATTATTTTTGTACCTTTTAAAAAGTATTTACCACATTATGTCATACATGTTTTCTCTATTAGACTGTGAGTTCATTGGTGATCAGGTATATGTCTTCATTTATTTTTCACTCAGTACCTAGTAGATCATTCACTTGAGATGCTTATGGAATCATGCCTCTTTCGTACTGCTGTCTTACACAATGTGTAAAATAAGATTTGGGCAAGCAGAGTAGGTCCTATATTTTTAAAGTAGTCTAATAGCCACAAGCTAGGTAAGGATTCTCCTGTTTAGTCACTGAATGTCTCCAGATAGTCTATGTTAAATTGTAGGTTTTCATATCCTTTGTATAGTCTCACTGATGGATAATAGACTCTGAAGTTAGGAATAAAAAAAGTTTAAAGTATATTTTTTGAAAGAGGTCTTTTTTTAACCTTAAAATTGCTTAGTATATGAATATATCTTTTTCCTTAACAATAAATGTATATTGTTCAGTCATAAAGCATTTATGGATTACTTATGGTAACATTGTTATGCTAGAAACACTAGGGCACACCAACATCATAAAGATGTTTCTTGACTTGAAGAGTTTCTAATTTATTTAGAAAGAAAAAGGAAAAAGAAATAGGACTAGCTAAATATTTCCTATATGGTAATCACTTTTTTATGTATTTTATGTACATAATTCCTGTTAGTACCTAAAATCACATTATTTCATTGATGAAGAAATGTGGCTCAAAGTGGTTCATGAACTCACCCAGGGTAACCTAGATATCATCTCTAGTAGATGTGGGAGTTCATAGGGATATGAATTCTAGGGCAAATTCCTTAACTTCTTTTTCTATCAGTTTCCTAATATAGTTAATTGAAATACTTATCCTCATACCAACTCAACTGAATATCATTGTTTCAGTGATTAACTAAGAAAATATATGTGAATGATTAGCACAGTGACTGGAACAGAGTAAGCTCTCAGAAACTGGAAGTTATTATAATTATTATGATGATTAAATCATACAACCTCTAAAAAAATAAACAAGCAAGCAGACATAATCTCCAAACAAACACAAGAAGCTCAAAATGCTGAATGTAGGATTTTAAGCAATGACACTGAGATTGAGGCCCATGTTGTGTGTCTCATATTTTTGTACAGTGGTTTAAAATGAACAAGAAGCTTTAACGTGCATTGTTGAGGCATGTAAAATGTAGGGGGCTGAAGCACAAGCTTATTATACTATAATATGTGTGTAGAGTATTCTAGGAGCTCAAAGAAAGTGATGTTTGGCTTGGAGAATGGAGTGAGTTAGGGAAAGTTAATAATACTGACAGGGTTGTCATAGAAGTGCTGGTAGAGGGGTTATAGAAGATAAACTGGGTAGGTAAAATAGCATGAGGAAAGGCCCAAAAATCAGAATAAGAAGTTGTATGTGGAAGAAGAAAATTAACACTGCCCAGCAGAAATGAAGGTTTTTAAAAATTTCATTTTCTAAATATCTAGCCATCTGTAAAGCTACCTCAAAGAGCAGCTAGTGTTGGAAAGAGAGGGAACATGTTTTCAGCATGTTTCAGTTGATAATATGTCTGAAGTGATGAATACCCACCGGACCAACGAAAAGACCTTAGTAAACAGTGGTTGCCCACCATTACTGGGCCAGGACCAAGATTGCAGAAATATGGGCCTGCAGACCTGTTTATGGGGTTTGTTGCTTGTGTGGATATCATATAGGGACTATTATCTGCTTCATTGGAGAATGGGTGACACTGGTGAATAGATTGTTTTCTCTTCATTCATATAATACTATACTCCATAAATCCTGACTGTAAGTGCATGTTAGTTTTCTTTCTTCTGATATTTTTTCACTCCTCCTGCTACTATTGTGATTACTTTTCTAGTTCTGAACTGAATGTTTGATATTCCAAAGGAGGACACTTCTATGAACACTATTTTGAATGGTTCAAGGAGTTTGTTAAGGTTTCATTTCAATTATATTATATATTATATATATTATTAGAGATTGAAAAAACAGTACCAGTCTGCCAATGTTTCTTGTGTATGTGGGCTGCTGGATGTGTTTCATTCAAAATGATAGAAAGAACAATGGGGGCATAATATTTGATTTTTGATTCTTTAGATTTGATTCTTTTTTTTAAACAAATGTCCTTTACTTGAGAGCAAATAAACTTCATTTTTAAAAATTTATTTATTTAATTTTATTTATTCTTGGCTGCACTGGGCCTTCGTCGCTGCATGCAGGCCCTTTCCAGCTGCGGCGAGCAGGGGCCACTCTTCGTTGCGGTGCGGTGTGCGGGCGTATTGCTGTGGCCTCACTTGTTGCGGAGCACGGGCTCCAGGTGCACGTGCCCAGCCGTTGCGGCATGTGGGCTCAGTAATTGTGGCGCACGGGCTCAGCTGCTCTGCAGCATGTGGGATCCTCCCGGACCAGGGCCCGAACCCTCGTCCCCTGCATTGGCAGGCGGACTCCCAACCACTGCACCACCACGGAAGCCCCTCTTTTTTTTTTTTTTAAATAAATTTATTTATTTATTTTTAGCTGCGTTGGGTCTTTGTTGCTGTGCGCGGGCTTTCTCTAGTTCCGGTGGGCGGGGGCTACTCTTTGTTGCGGTGCGCAGGCTTCTCATTCCAGTGGCTCCTCTTGTTGCGGAGCACAGGCTGTAGGTGTGCAGGCTTCAGTAGTTATGTGCAGGCTCAGTAGTTGTGGCTCGCGGGCTCTAGAGCACAGGATCAGTAGTTGTGGCGCACGGGCTTAGTTGCTCCTTGGCATGTGGGATCTTCCAGGACCAGGGATCGAGCCTGTGTCCGCTGCATTGGCAGGCAGATTCTTAACCACTGCGCTACCAGGGAAGTCTCCTAGATTTGATTCTTGAATCAAATCATTTCACTAAATACATAATAGATGGCTATTAGATTCTCTGTAACTTATCCTTTACATTTAAGTTACTGCATTTGAAAATTTTAAACTTCCTCTGGTATAGGACTTCTATGGGGCATGGTTATTCCCAGTTAATATGTTATTTCTTGGGAGCAAGTTAAGTCCTTGAGTTCTTCTTTGTAACCCCATTGAGCCTAGCACAGTCTTTATTTTTAGCAGAAGATTAACTAGTGTATCTTGATTGAATTAATTATTGTCTAGTTACCGAAAAGTACACATGCTGTTCTGAAAACTTAACACAATAGAATATACACATAGAGAAAGATACACTCAAACATCACCTCCTCACTGAAGCCTGACCCACAAGAAATGATTAGGACCCTCTGTGATATAGTCCCTCAGCACGTCTCACATTTAATTTGGAGCAACTTAAAATTTTGTTTGTAATAATAGATATATTTTTGTACCCAGGACAACTTGGGTATTATTCTCCCATACATCTACTGTTCATTTGTAAACTTAACATAATAGAATGTACACATAGAAAAAGATAGATATAGAGAAGCATCTGCTTTATTGACTGGCAAAACATAAAGAATTTCATATTTGTTCTTGAAATCTCCCACTTTAGTGTTGTAAATGTGTCCACATAGTTTAAAACAAATGAGAAAGTAGAAAGTTAAAAGTTGTGTTAGCATAGCTGCAAATGAGAGCAAAATGGGCTCTCCTCCAAGCTCCCTTAAGACAGAATTATACCATGTAATGTGCATCTGCTCTCCTTGGATGCTACTGAGCTGAGCTCTTTGCCAGTTTAATTCCATAAGTATTTATTGAACATTTATTATATTCTCAGGCATAACCTTGATGATGTGGATGATTTAAAAGATGATTAATACTAACTCACACCCCTTAGATTAAAAAAATGGCAAAAAAGTGTTGGCTAGGATGAGGAGAAATTGGAACACTTATGCACTGTTGGTATGAGTGTAAAATGGTACAGCTGCTATGGAAAACAGTATGGTGGTTTCTCAAAAAGCTGAAAATAGAATTACCATATGATCCAGCAATTACACTTCTTGGCATATATCCAGAAGAATTGAAAGCAGTGTCTTGAAATTTTGTACACCCATATTCATAGCAACATTATTCATAATAAGCAAAAGGTGGAAACAACCCAAGTGTCCCCCCGTGGATGAATAGATAAAATGTGGCATATACATATAATGGAATATGATTCAACCTTATAAAGGAAGGAAGTTCTGACATATGCTACAACATGGATGAACCTGGAGGACCTTATACTAAGTGAAATAAGCCAGTCACAAGAAGACATATACTGTGATTCCACTTAAATGAGGTACCTAGAATTGTCAAATTTATGGAGACAGAAAGTAGAAAGATAGTTTCCAGTGGTTGGGGCAGAAGGGAATGGGAAGTTATTGTTTAATGGGTATAGAGTTTCAGTTTTGCAAAATAAAATGGATTCTGGAGATTTGTTGTACAACAATGTGAATGTACTTAACACTACTGTACACTTTAAAATGATGAAGGTAAAAATCGTTTCGTATATTTTACAACCTCCCCTACACACACACACACGCACCAGTTAAGACAGAGTTCCTGCCTTTAAATGCTTTACAATCTCTTAGTGGTGATGAAGTGAATGAGGTTATACTTACTTGAGTGGAAAACTAAAGGATAAGGAGCTAGCTAGATATAGAGAAGAGAAGGAAAAATGGTAGAAGGCTCTGGGAGAGGCACGTAGAGAAACTAGATACTAGGATGGCTGAAGCTCAGAGGATGTGCTAGGTAGACAGTGATATCAGATGAGCCTGGAGAGGGAGGCAGGGTCCATATTTTTCAGAAATTTCTAGGCCATATTACAGAATTTAGCCTTTAACCCAAAGGCTGACGTTGACTGAATGCAACTGAATGTATCCCTGATTAGGTGTTTTAGGTGTTGCACAATTCCATGTAATTCTTAGCTTCCCAGACTTGGGGACTACTGATCTGCTTGTGACCTCAGTCTCGTCCCCACTTCACAGTGCCATTTATGACTGGCTAAGGAGTAATAAGTAATTCCATGATGGTGTCCAAGTACTCTTAGAACTAGTCAATCCCTGGTAATTGGACTTCTTACTTGTTGCTGCTGAGATTCAGTCTCCTCCTGGACTCCAGTGTTCACTTTTTTCCCCCAGTTTTATTGAGGCATAAATGACAAATAAAATGGTAAGATATTTAAAGTGTACAATGTGATGGTTTGATATACATTGTGAAAGGATTCCCTCTATTTACCTTTTTTTTTTTTTTTTTGGTGAGAACATTTCAGTTCCATTCTTTTAACAAATTTCATTTGTACAATACAGTGTTATCAACTGCAGTCACCATGTTATATGGTGGATCCTCAGGCCTTATTCATCTTCTAACTGAAAGTTTGTGCACATGTAAGTGATACCAGGTAGTAGTTCTCTCTCTCTCTGTCTGACTTAATTCACTTAGCATAATGTCTTCTGGGTTTATCCATTTTGTACCAAATGACAGCATTCTTTCTTTTTGAAGGCTGAATAATATTCCACTGTATGTTTATATGCCACACTTTCTTTATCTATTGATTCATTAGTGGACATTTAAGTTGTTTTCATACATTGGCTGTTGTGGATAATGCTGCTATGAACATGAAGTACTGATATCTCACTCAGATCTTGATTTCAATTCTTTTGGATATATATGTGGAAGTGGGGTAACTCTCTCATATGGTAGTTCTAATTTCTAATTGAGTTTTAATTTCTCAATTAAAAGTATTTCTCCCATACTTTTTACCATACTGGCTGCACCAATTTACATTCCCACCAACAGTGTACAAATGTTTTCTTTTCTCTACATCCTCACATGCATTTGTTCTTTCTTTCTTTTGGATAATAGCCATTCTAATAGGTATGAGGTGATATCTCATCGTGGTTTTGCTTTGCCTTTCCTTGATGGTTAGTGATGTTGAACACGTTTCTTGTACCTGTTGACCATTTGCATGTTGTCTTTGGAAAAATGTTTATTCAAGTCCTTTGTCCATTTTCAAGTTAGATTATTTGATTTTTTTACTATTGAGTTGTGTGAATTTCTTCTTTATTTTGGATATTAACCCCTTATTGGATATGCGGTTTGCAAATATTTTCTCCTATTCTGTACATTGCCTTTTTACTTTGTTGATGGTTTCCTTTGCTGCGCAGAAGAGTTTTAGTTTGATATAGTCTTGCTTGGACTCTAGTGTTTAAAATCAACTTTTGCCTTGCTCCCTGATTGAGTCCTTGCCTGGTTACCTGCCTAGGACGTCACTTTTCTCCTAGGAGAGGGACCATTCTTGCCAGTTACCCTCTCCCAAGTGATTACTTGCTTGTATGGATTCTTAGGTATGACTTTTCTTCAAATATTCTGTTACTGTGCTCTGCTAACATTGTTAATTAACCTTTGAACCTCTGTACTAACTTCTTGATGGGAACCTAAATATATATAAAGCATTTCATTGTTCTAGAGGTACTATAATCTAGCGGAGAGGGTACAGATAACTTTCTAATTCAAATCAAACTGCACTGAGTGTTGTGAGAATAGTGTAAATTAATAATTCTTTGGGCACATAAGAAAACCGTTCTTATGGGGGAGTATGGGGAGAAATTAGAGAAGGTTTCATATATAAAGTGCAAATGTCATTTGGGTCCTGAAGGATGAATAGAATTTTGACATTAGGAGAAGAGAAGTGAGTAGAGAAAGAAAAAGCTGGCAAAAAGAACAAAATGAGTAGTATCTAGCATTGTTCTGATACATAATTAGGGAGTCAAATATTTGTTTAGTGTATGTATGAGTGAATGAAGAAGAGTGTGGGATGAGGAAGGGGGAGTAATCAGAGATGACTCATTGTTGCTAATTTGGTAATGCTAAGACTCAGTGGAGAAGTGGCAGATTGGGGGGAGGGGGATGGTAGAGGAAGAGGGTTATTTAGCATGTGGTAAATTTGAGGTGTCAGGGCATCTCTGAGAGGTTAAAGCATTCTGAGAGCTCAGCTTTAGCATAACTGAGCAGCTCATGGAAGGGAGAAAAAAGACAGTGAGGGGGAGTTTTACAAAAATTTAGGTTAAAATGACAGTCTAAATTATGGTATTGGGAATATATAGTAAGGAATGAATGATAAGATTTTCTAATGAAGAATTTTTATGAGGATGTTATCTGAAGAAAAGAAATCTGAATATAGACTACATATAATGATTTAAAAAAATTAAAAACCAAATAAGCTAGAAGAAAAATCTTAAGACTCAGGTCTCCATCCACTCATGACTGCATCTTTCAGAATTACAAGCATTTAATTATCTACTTTTCAGCTCCTCAGTGACTAAATAGAACACTGTTTAAAGAAAAGATAACCAGATCAACCTTATATGTATAAAATAAGAACTATTTCAGGGAGATAACTTACTCTACTTGAGTTATGTTTTGAATTAAGCTGTGAACCAGATACTTAAATTACTTTTCAGGAGTTTGGGTTAAAATATGAAGCTAAGCAGGAATTACTGGAAGTTCTATATTAAATGTAAAACACATGATCTTTAACAGTAACCAATGAATGAATGTAGCATTTGGTGGGTTTTAATGTAAATCAATAAAAGTAGTGAAAGTATTGTTGTAATCAGCAAAGTTCAAATTACTGAATTCTAGTGAAAGAAAAAACAGTAAGTAGCTAAGCTTTTTGTCATTAGAGGGCTTAAGTATTCTGAAATTAAAATGGAGTTGAATGCTGTCTTCTGTTTGTTTGTGGAGAAAACACTGGACCTACTTATTTCAAGTAGATAACAAGATAAAACCAAATAAATTTGGGGAATCTTTCTAATCAAAGCATTTAATGCTATAGAAGAGATTGAGACAAACATAGAAGGTGACCAGGACTTTATTTTTAAAACAAACAAAATAACTAGTCACATGGAGAACCTGAAATATACTGAATTACGTGGCTGGAGAAGTAAAAAGAACAGCTCCGTAAGCTTGGTGTCATAGGACCTGCTGTGTATCTCTACACTGCGATTCATTGCTTTTGTGACCTAATAAGTATGAGGTCCTTATCCTCTTTAGAACATAATTTCTTAACCTGTAAAATGAGGGGGAGGAGGGTTTGCCCCACTGACATTAAAGTTATGTAAAAGCACTATGGAATATAAGGTGTTATGTCAAGCTAAAAGCTCCCAGAAAGCAAAAGTGAAGGTTTAACTCTAGAGTAAAATTTTGATTAGAAACGATATTATCTCATCAGCCAAGATGATCACAGTTTCATAGCATTAATATTGGACAGAGAATATATATCCAAGTAAAAATTATAGGCTCAAGTTGATAGCAAATACAGAAAGGAGAAAAGAAGAGTTTTGTTCTTTTTGTTTTCATCAGGTTGTACATGCTTATAAGATGTTGTAAATGTTTAGCAAGGCAAGTTTGAGATTGGAAGTTTTTTTTGGTTAAACAGGACTAAGTGGCTATAATTTAAAAAAAGCACAAGGATAATTTTTAAAATATCTGCAAATGTAGTATAATTGAATCATACAATTGATTATATAGGTAAACACTGATTTCTATAATTGGAGGATGCCCTACTTTGGTCATGTGTGTAACAGCAATGATTATATGGGAGGGGGAACTAGAAGACCAGATTCCAGTCCTTGTACAATCACTCTCTGAGCTGTTCAGTCTATTTCTTCATCTGAGAAATGAGATTAATAATAAAGCATTTCTCACAGGGTAGTTGTGAAGATAAAATGAATCAATATAAATTTAGTGAACCATAAAACTCTATTCAGCAGACATATTTAGCACCAAAAATATGCCCAGCAGTGTGTTAGTTATTGGAGATACAATGATAATTGGATGTAGCTTGTGTCCTTAAAGAATTCACAATATAATGGCTGGGCACCTTATTGTGCTCCTTGTTGCCATTTAGAGATGTATGCAGAGTGATTTTGCAGCACAGAGGAAGGAGCATTGAACCCAGAGATATTTTCTAGAGAAAGATATTGAAGACAGAATCATAGTATAAAACAACACACAGATTTTAGTTATTAAGATTTACACCCATAAAGTGGTGAATGATAAAGAAATTACCAAGTTATTCAAATATGAAATTTAAAATGTGAAATTAAAAATATGAAATTAAAAATTAAATAAAACAAATCCAGCACACAAACCAGCCATGTTATTATTGGATAAAAAGTAATGCACTGAAACTTTTGATAAAGTGTAAATTTATGAGATAATTCAAGGCTTTAAAGAAAAAGCAGAAATGTCTACTTCTGACTGAAGAAGAAATATGTGGATACCAAGTAATAATACATGAAATTTGTTTACTCAGTCCATTTATTTATTAGATGTCTCAGGATAGACATTCTGTTCTTCCACCTCTACACAAAGGCATAATTGTTGATGATATTATGATGGACATAATCCTAGGGTCAATTTCAGGGCCCATATTATTGTTCTACTTTATTCCTACTAATAAAGCATATATCTGAGATGTATATTTATATTGAATAAAAGCAACTCATAGAATTAATAATAGAATTTGGTAAGTTAGCCAAATATACTTCACGTAAACAAAAATAATCAATTTATTTTCTTTATTCTAATGAGATACTTATAAACACAACTTTTATAATAGTGACAAAATTGTAAAATACTTAGAAGTAAATTTATCCAGAGGAGTAGCAGACCTATGCAAACAAAATAATGACATATAATTAAAACCATAAAGCAAACTTTGAATAAAGGAATAGACATATCATATTCTTAGATGGGGGAGGCAGATAATGAAAATGTTAACTTTCCCCAAATTAACATATATATTTAATACAATTTCATCGGGAATCCCAACAGATTAATTTTTTTAACTGGATAAAATGATTTTATAGTTCATATGGAAGAATAAATGGTTGAGAACAGTCAATAAAAATGTGAAAAAGAAGACTATGGAGGCATTTTTCATATCAGATAAAAGAGCTCACTATAAGCCCTCTGTAGTTAAATCATTATAAGAATAGATGAATGGATTAGTAAAAAAGAAGAGAATAGTGAAAATGGTAAATATAAGAAATTAATATTCACAAACATGGTGGCTTCAGTTTTTTCTGCAAGAGAATAAAAATGGATCCCTTTCTTATGCCATATACAAAAATAAATTTCACACAGATTAAAATGTAAAATGTTAAATGTATAAATGACTCCAAAAATATAGGGGTTAGGGAAACCTCCTTAACCAAGATGAATAACCTACTCATTATGTACAAAGAAAAAAGAAGAGTTTTATTTAATCACTTGAAAATTGAAAACCTATGTATGGAAAACAAAAAAAAAATTGATAAACACACAGTAGACCTGGAAAATATATGTAGTCATGGTGATGAATATTTATATAGTTAAGAAAACTTGCAAGACAAAGGTAAGCAGCCCAAGAAAAATGGGAAAATGTTATGAATATATGATTCACAGAAGAGCAAATACAAATGGTCAACAAACATATGAAAGGATGCTCAAATCTAAATGTAGAGAAATGGAAATGAAAATAAAAATGAGATATAACTTCATAAATATTAGAATAGCAAAATTTGAAAGAGACTAGTAATACAAATTATTGGTAGGGATATAGAAAAAAGGTTATTCATATATTGCTGATGGAAATAGCCACTTCAGAGGTCATTTAAAAAAATTAGAATTGTAGTGTTGGGAATTTATACTATAGAAATAAAAGCACCTACTTATAAGTAAATATTTATTAAAGCATTTTGCCCTGTTGAAAATCAGAAAATAAAGTACCCATCAGTAGCATATGTATATATGTATGTGTATATATGTACAGTTTGGAATACTATGCAGCCATTAAAAAGAAAATATTAATATCATAACTTGGAGAGATTTCCATGAGATATTATTGTGTTAAGAAAAGAGAAGTTTAATAATATCGCTCATTTTTGATAAAACAATGAAAAGCAAATTGTATATATGTATCTCTACATATATTTGTGTGCACATGTAAGTCTGTATAGAATTATATGAGAAAATAAGAAAGAATACACACCTAGGTCGGCTGAGGATCGAGGGTGGGGTGCTGTTGTAGATGGAGGCTGGAGGAGATGGGTGAAGGGTAAGGGGATGTGGGAAGCTGAGTAAAAAGGGAAATAATAAAAAGAAGACTGCCCTTCCCCAAAGTGTGAGCCACATTTATGCATTTATATGTGTGTATGTATGCATAATTAAAAGTGTTAGCAAACTAAAGAAGAAATTATCAAAATGTGAGAGAAATTGTACTCACAGGTAACTATGAATTTGCCTACATTTGCAAAAGAAGTCATTTATAAATTTTAATGTTTTATTTTTGTAACGAATTCCTTGTGATCCATCTCAAAACTCAAGCCACAGTTAAGAATCACTATTCTGAAGCAGGGGTTTCCCATATTTTTCATCTCATAGCACATGTAGGAAATGATATTTGCTTGGAACACTGGGGCATTGGAGGAGGCTGTTTGTAGCTCAGACCAGATGTGCAGAGGGTCTCTGCACTCCTGGAAGCCATGTGCTCTGCTGTCCAGGGGGAGAGATTCTCTTTCAGAGAACCACAGAATTAAGGTGTCTTTGTGGCTATTCAGAATGCTGTGATTTCTATTTTAATAATCGATTACGTTCTATTTTACTTAATCAGGAATCCTATTGTTACATATGGATTATATTAGCTCATGCTAAGTTTTTAAAAACTGGGTTACAAATCTTTATATCCCATATCCCAGATTTCTCCCCTGGGTAACATATTCTCAAAACAAGCATTGCACGAATGCTGAAGAAAGAGATGTCTATGGTTCATTCATTCTTAATATTTAATTTTTCAAGAATTAACTTCTGAATTTTATCTTTCCAACTGAACTTAGAATTTTGCCAGGAACACTCTAACATAATAAGGGAGTCATGTTTGCCAAACGTCTCAGCCAAGATTGCTTTATACTTTTTTTTAAAATAAATTAATTAATTTAATTTATTTATTTTTGGCTGCGTTGGGTCTTCATTGCTACGTGCGGGTTTTCTCTCGGTGAGGCGAGCAGGGGCTACTCTGAGTCGCAGTGCGCGGGCTTCTCATTGTGGTGGCTTCTCTTTTTGCCGAGTGCGGGCTCTAGGCTCTCGGGCTTCAGTAGTTGTGGCACGTGGGCTCAGTAGTTGTGGCTCACGGGCTCTAGAGCACAGGCTCAGTAGTTGTGCACAGTCTTAGTTGCTCCACAGTGCTTTCCACTGTTAATTACAGAAAACCTGACTATACTGGTTTAATATTTCTCACATAACAGGAAGTCTGGAGGAAGCAGCCCAGAGTTGCATCAAGAGTTACATGTTTTCAGCAATATCCTGGGCTCTTTCTTTCTGTTCCACCATCTTTAGCATGTGGCTTTCATCCCCATGGTCACAATTAGGATTCATTGTGTTCAGAAAGAAGTGGGAGAGGGAGGCAGTGCCTACATTTGAAAAGTAAAAACAGTCCCAAAACTTTCCAGTGGACTTTCCTTTATATGTTGTTGTTCAGAACCATGTAACATGTCATACCCAGCAACAAGGGAGATTTAAATTTTTAGCTGAACACATGGTAACAAAGACTCTTTGACCAAACTTTAGTTAGGCTCCTCTGAGCTCTCTTCTTGACTAGTCCTCGACTTTGGCCACCGTCCTGTTTTTGGCCTGCCCAGCCCAGTGTTAGCAATAAATCCTGTTAAGTCATTTTAGTGAGAATTCCCCCACCCTTGATATTTGATCACATTCCTCATCTCCCATCTTTGATGTACAAATCCTTGACTTGTCTTTAGCAAGAATTCTATTAGGTTAGTTTAGCAAGAATCCTCTTATCTTTGACATTTCCTGTCTATAATTTTTTATCCACTGGCCCCCTCAACTCTGTTCTTTGCCTATAAATCCCCAGCTGTCTTTGCTGTATCTGGAATTGAGTCCGATCTCTGTCCCCTATTGCAATATCCCTATTATTATAGTCTGGGATAACCTCTTCCTTATTATTTGAACAAATGTCAGAATAAGTTTTTCTTTAACAATGGCCACTCTGAACAGAAGGATTCTGTTAGCTAAGAAGAGAAGAATGGATGTGGAGAAGCAACTAACAGTGCCTGCGATACCAAATGTCTTATTCTAAACACTAGTCATTTATATTTGAGGAGCAAATGTGACATGAAGTATAAATCCTTGTGAGTTTGGGACTTACATTTAACTTCCATCTCTGTGAGTGATATACCTGGGAATTCAGTAACATAAAGCTTATAAAACTTTCTACCTACATATTTTGCTGGAGTATTGTGCAGTTTAATTAGCTAATGGTTATAAAATGATTTGAAGAAAGTTACTGAAAGTACATAATGCTTTGTTAGATAATGTGTGAGTAATTTCACAGAATATGGATAACTGTCAAGTAATTAAAGGCAAATGCACTGTAGATGCTGTTATGTGATTTCCGTTAGTGCTCATCACAGGTTGTCACACCCATTGAGGAAAGCAGATCTCATACTGTTCTGAAATGTTTTTTGAAAAATCCTTACTCCTCTTTTAATATCACTTTCACCATCTGCTGGTAAAAGAATTGAGATGACTGCCTGGGAACTTAGCAATTAAATATGCTAATACAGTAGCTGGAGAAAATGTCACACCTGTTTTTAAAAAACAACAACAACAGACAAAACAAAATTCCACTACCACCCCCAAACCAAAAACACACCATCTGGTTTTCTGTGGAAACAAAACTTCAGATTCTTAAAAAAAAACCCAACTGCATTTTCAGGTATCATTATGTATACTGAAAGTGCAGTCATTTTATCCCTCTTAATTTCTCAAAAAATCGGCATTTCAAGGCAAAGAGTCAGCAAACCAATATTACTGTGTGTTTTCCTTCCCCTTTTTGGAATTCAAGAAGATGGAGGAAGGGAAGAAACATGATTGTGAAAGAATTGTTTAATTTTACTTTGTCAGTGAAATCTTTAATCCACCTACAAAAGACACGTATTTGCCTCTATTGAAGACATTAGTTGTTGAAAATGAGCATGTATAAATCCAATAAAGGGGTACATTGCTAAAGAATTCTTTACTTTATAAAAGAATCTACTGAGACAGAATGCAATAAAATGGAGTCCTTTGATCCTGACAGGGGTTCCTGAAAATCTTTAGCAAGTACAGGACAAAAACAATTAAAAAAAACTCTAACTAGCTACCCTTCATAAATTAGTAGGCTACTAGAACCTAGCTTTCTGATCATTGTTATTCATGTGTTAATGTTTGCCACTAAATCTCATGTTCTCAACTTAACAGAGAAATTGTGATTGAGACTAAATTAAAATATTTGTATATATTATTGAGCTATTTAATTTTTAAAATCACTAAAATTATATCATTAAATTTGGGACATTGTGAGGGCTTCTGGCACCAGGAAAACTGATATAAATAAAATCACCATATGTGCTTGCTTGATTCATGGTTCAGTCACCATATCTACTACTCCAATGTCCAGTGTGAGAACCATGCAACGTTGTAAATTAAGTAGTTTGTGAAATCAATGGATTTCCAATTTTGTAGTCCCTTCCAGAAAAACTCCTCTTCACTATATATTAAATTTAAAGTTAATTTGATACACATTTTGATTAAATTTAATCTTTCTAGAAACATCTATTGTATGAAGGTAAATATAGGGTAATGTACTTTTTTTTGTCTAAATAATATAGTTAATGTGTACACAACCAATCTATGTTAATACTTTCTCCAAATTAAGCAATAAATATCAGCTAGTAAGGTCATAATCCAGATATTTTATTATTCTAATAATATGTGGAATTTAAGACACTATTTTAAAAAAAAACAATATTATTTCCAGGTACTGTAGTCTACTACATCGAGACCCTCAATATAACCTTTACTGGGATGATGATGTGTATGTATTCAGGGAAGGTTATACTACTCTGGTACTTGTGAGCTTCTTAGAGCTATAAAATAAATGAAGACTTCAAGTTAATAAATGTTTTCTGTGGTTTAATGATTTCATGTAGGTCAACGAACCCTGAAATAGGGCTTGCTACAGAAAAAATATTCAAGTGGAAATATCTGTGTGGTAATGTAATAGCTAGAGATTTTTTTTTTTTGTCCTAGTTTCTAATACTAAAAGTTGCCTAGTATCATTTACATACATGAGTTTCCCTTTGTGCACCAAATTGAAATTACATTTAACACTGTAGTAAGTAGCTAACCCAAAGAGAATTAAGCACCATTTGGACAGAGTTGTAGAAAGGATGCTGATTATCTTCTCTGTTCACTTTCCTCACCAAAATCATATTGTCTTTTCAGCTCAATGCACCCCACCTATATATCTCCAAGCAGTAATACCAAAGGTATTTCTCCAAGCAGTATTACCAAAGGTATTTTGTGTACAGAGTTCCCCCACCAAAGGGGAACATATGCTAATAGATGAGCTGAGTCAGGAGAGACTAATGCTCCGAGGCTACTCTTCAGGGGTAAGGCTGGAGGAACAGGAAGCCATGATCTCCTTGGTTTAGACACCTCACAGATGCTGGGAGGAACAGCTGGCCATGAGGATGTGCAATGGAATGGTGCATTCAGGCTGCTGTGGCCTTGGACCTTGGCAGATGTAGCTTTGGGGCCCCAGGGTTCTGGGCCAGAAGCCCTTGTGGCTGCTCTGGGGCTCTTCTGGCTCCTGGAAGGCTGTAGATTTTCAGCCTACGCATGTGCAGTTCACCCCCAGTTCTGGCCTTGGTCACTTCTTCTCCAGCTAAGGCTTCAGATCACAGCCCTTTCACGCACCTGGCCTGTCCTCTGGGGCGAGGCCCCTCTGCACTGACTTTGATGTGGGTGTGAGGAGTGTTGAAGGGGGCGCATGGAGAAGGATTGGTGTGTGCATGAAAGGTGGTATGAGCCAGATGCTTTCCAGATGATTCTGTGAAGAGGGGCCTCTGGCCCCACCCATACACCCAGGTGTTTCTCTCTGATGACTCCCCTGCTGGGCCCCTGTAATTTTCCAAGATCCTGTGAGATTGGGCTTCCTTTGGGAAGATTGATCACGGCTGCAGTTCTTCCACCTGATTAAGCGGTTTTCTGAGTTGTTTTTGATCCTCTGGGCATCCCAGCCTATCCTCTCCCTGTCCTTTCATCAGGACCCAAAAAGGAAAAAGAAAAAAAAAATTATAGGGTTAAAGTAAGGTACACATAGGAAAAATATTGATTGACCATGGTCTAACCTATACTATAAATGAGATGCCTCTTGTTTTCTAAGCAATTAACTTGAATTTAGATTTACGTATTACAAACTCCAAATGCTACCTAAGTGGTATTCCACTCTCCCTTTCTACCTCACCAAAAAAAAAAGTAAAATAAATGTTCTCTCTAGAATCTTGAGTAGACTTTTCAAAAACACTTATTAGTTCCCATCAGTAGGTCTGCAGTTGCTTTAAATTCATACTTTAACTTCAGCGTCTTTGTTAAACTAATTTCTAAACCTTTATTTCTAAGTAAGTTCAGGTAATGGTAGATCTAAGAAAGTAGGACCTTTGTTAATATGCTTTTCAAAAATGCGCATGTAGTGACTTATCAGTGAAATACCTATTTCTGTGACTGATTTTATCACACTTTGTCTTCTCTGTGTCTCTGTGACATATGACTTTCTGTGGTATTGAAACCACACAACTCAGACTGGGACTTGAACACATTGTCTTTTAATTGAAATCACACACCTTCACTCAGGACTTAAGGAAGCTGAAGTTCTTTATGTCTCATCGCAGGAAGAATCCAATGAGAGACGAAATGATCGGTAAGAAGTGGTTTATTTAAAGAGATACACATTCCATAGATAGAATGCAGTCTGTCTCAAAAGGCTAGAATGGCTCTAGGGTGTGGGGTTGTCTGGGAAAGTGAGAGCTGACCCGTAATATGAGGTGGTTAGTTTTTATGGGCTGGGTAATTTCATAGGCTAATAAATGGGATGATTATTCTAATTATTTCAGGGAAGGGACAGGGATTTCCAGGATTTGGGCCACAGCCCATTTTTTGTCCTCTTATGGTCAGCTTGGAACTGTCATGGCACCTGTGGGTGTGTCATTTAGCATATACTAGTGAATTACAATTAGCATATAATGAGGCTCAAGGTCTACTGGAAGTCAAATCTTCTGCCATCTTGGACCTAGTTGGTTCTAACCAGTTTATGTCGTATCCTCAATGGCTATGCCATTCTTTTAAAGGTTGTGTCCTGCTCCTTTCCCTCCTGTTTCAGTACTACATTTGTCCAACCATGCCCTCATGTTTTGCTGAGGAAGACACTGAGGCAGGCTCCCCCAATATTACAGAAGTCATGAAGCTGTTATATACTTACTGTGTGTTACTAACAAATAACTTACTAGCTGAAGTCACTGCTTATTAATCATACACATTTGTGCGTGTGTGTGTAGGCTAAAATCCCACAGAAATGTAGCAAATAAATAATGAAGGAAGCTGTAAGAAATGTGAATTTCTCAGTGAGTGATTGGCAGTAGTTATCAGTCTCAGGGAAAAGCTGAACATAGCTGCATTTCATTTGTTCTTATCCTACAGTGTAAGTTCATTGAAATTACACCTTTTCTGAGCTACTGTTACTCAACTATTTTCCTGACTTGAAAGCCAGTGCTAACTTGTACCTGTTTTCCAATGGATTAGCATCTTTTGCATTTAACTTCTTGTTACAAAGACCTATAATTCAACTGAAATAACCACCTGAAAAATACAGACTAGGTGGATGGTGGTAATACAAAGTTACAGGACTTTTTTTTAAAGAGAGTGTCATTTTTTCTTTGGAAAGTGCAAACATACAATGCCTTTGCATAGTGCTTTCAGGTGAGGGCAATTGGTTCTCAGGACACTGGAGTAGCTAAATCTTTATTTAGTGTTTCTCTAACCTCCAGAAGAGCCTTATTGCTTCATGGAGAAATGATAAACATGAACAGGAGATGGGATGAAGAGACACTCTATAGTTTTGCTTTGGGTAAGTGTTTGTGCTTTATTATTGACTATTAAGTTAAGTACAAATCTAGCTAGACTTGTCTTGTCTTATACTAGTCTCCTGGTACTCTGTGTTCTAGCTAAACTTCTTCCCCCCAGCCCCTTCAGTATGCTCAATTCTTCCAATATGTGTAACTCTTCTTTGCCTTAGTTATACTGTCTTTAGCATAGAACTTTCCTCGTACTATTTCCACTTGGCATAATTCTTTTTATCTTTCAAGGTTCATTTAAAATATCACCTCCTGTGTGAATACCTTTCTTATCTCCTTCATCAGATATGTTCTTTATCTCTCATTTGGACTCCTAAAATAATTTGTTTGTACTTCTCACAGAGGTTTATAGTCTACCTTATCTACTCTTTATTTTTGTTCCTATCTCATTTCTTCCCATGGAATACTGTAAAGTAATGAAAACAGAAGCCATTTATTAAATTTATTTAAGTACCCAACCAACAAGAATTTAAGGCCACTTAATTAAGCAGAAATTGTGTATAGATCCATACGTAAAATAGCTCCAGAAGATTCATGTCATATTAAACATTTTCTCAAAATTCACATTTACTTAAGTAAAATTACTTATGAAAGACATAATCTTGTGCCAGTCAGAATAAAATGACATATTTAAAAATTGGTCTTGGTTCTCTGGGCTATTTTAACAGATCATATTTTTCTATTTTTACAAAATATAAAGGAGGAGAAATGATCTAAAAAAGTTCATCTTGCGTGCAAAACCAAAAACACTTGGCTTTTTTATGGCTACATAAATAATCAAATATATATAGAAACTTACTTAGGGAGTATGCCTGATTCTGGGACATGTAAATGATTTCTCTTAAACTATCATATATCTCATAAATTCTCTGTAGCTTTAGATATACAATTTGTAAGGCAATGAAAAGAATACTAAAGATTAACAAATTGGAAAACTGTTACTGAGCCAAACTTGGGTCTGCTTGCTCACAAGCACTAAAGCCAATCTACTGATTGTGGTGAAGGAAAGCGCAGCATTTATTATAAGGTGCTCTACAAAGAGTCTGGCACAGATATGATCAAAAAGCCCAAACTCCCCACTGGGTTTCAGGAAAGCATTTTTAAAGGCCAGGTGAGGGAGGGAAGTCTCAGGGTATGTGGATTAGCTCTTACACAATTCTCCAGTTGGTTGATGGTGAGGTAACAAGGCCCTATCACAGGGGTTAACATCGTCAGTCCTTAGGCTCCAGTAGGCCTGGGGACTATATGCTCATGGTCATAAAGTAGTTAAATTTGGTGTAGATTTTGGCATCTGTAAAACAACTCAGGAAATGTGCATCAGATACTATTATCTAGGTACTTCTAAAGCAGAGGATATGGGGGAGGGGGTCTGTCCCAGGAAAGCCCCATAGGGTCTTGTTCCTTTACAAAATCATGGTGTAGATAAATGAATATGTGAATGAAAAAATGTTGCCTGCCATATCAGTGAACAAAGGATGTTTCAGCCATCAAGCCGCTACAGCTGCCTCCCCTCACCCCCCACAGTGAACCCTGAGGGAACTCAGGATGGGAAAGAACAGGATGCAGGCTGTAGATAGCTAAGGTGTATATCAAAGGAATGATGTCAGTGAGCCAGACTCTTCCATCTTTCCAAACATAGAAAAGTCTCATTAACTTGAGAGAGCTCATTAACTTGAGATGTCGCTTTTCTTTAATTAACGGTAATCTTTGATGTTCTAACTACCTGGTCTTTGTTGCAAAAACCCCTGTATATCCTGGCTCCTCCCTAACCTCTTCATACAAGTCCCTCAGGGCTATTCTGAGAGGCTGCCTCCCAGGCTTGAAGTCCTCAGAAAGTCTGACAAATAAAACATAATTTTCAACTTTTAGGTTGCGCTTTTTTTTTTCAATCGACATATATATGTATGTAGAAATATTCTGTAAATAGCAGAGTGTAAGTATTGTGTTTCTGAAAGCCTTTCTGTTTCCAGTGGGCTTGTCTTTGTCAGTTCTTGGAGTTTTTGGTTTGATCCCAGGAAGATAAGGATTTAGCAACTGGAAATCTAGGGAAGAATAAATTAATTTGAGTCAAGTAAAAAAAAAAAAAGAAACTTGACCACAAGAACAAGGAATAAAAATATAAAACTTCAGAAAGGGACATGCAAAGCAAACTGAAGGTGGAAATAATTGATATAAACCTTTAGTATTTAATATTTTTTATAGTCTCTTTTTTTTTCCACTGAAAGTCTTCTTCATTATTACCTAATAGAGAAAAATGATTATCTAATGAAAGCACTGAAATATAGATTGACAGCTTGGACATTGTTGCCTTAGAGTCTGTGGTGGAAAGTGGGCAGCACATGTATCTGTCATGGCTCCATCTGTCTGCCTTCCTGTCAGTCATCACCTAGATAGTTGGTAGCATTTGCAGAGACTTGAGACTAGTCATGTGTGCACAAAGAAAGAAGCGGAAAAAATGTGGCAGGAGAGATGAGAAACATTTTCTTTGTCAATCCATTTTCCTCACCACTTAGCCACCAGTAACACCAGGAAGAAGTCAAATTGCTACTCTGGGTTTGGCCTTCTTAGGTTATTACATTACTTAAAATCCTTTGCATTTTTTCTCAAGTGTGTATTAGTTAAGCTATATTTAACTTATTTTTCCTTCTTATGAGGTAAATATTGCAGCTTACAGAAATCTGACTGAAGCCTTAAACGTTAAGACCAACTAATTTCTGTAATAGGTGCAAATAGTGATTAGTTTGGCAGAGGAGTTAACCATGAATTCCAAGAATGGAGACCTGGTTGGGGGGTGGGGAAAACATTTATTTGGGGTTTGTTAGGGCTGTAGCCCAGGATACACAGATCCAAGGAGTACTTGAATCCTGTGCTGCCAGACTGCAAGATGGAGGGAACTTATAAAGGCAAAAAACCTGCAAGTTTACATAAATTGTTTGTCAAGAATTAGGATTGGAGCTGGCAAAAAGTAAGCGGTGCTTGCTAAGAAAGGATTGGTTGGGATTTAAAAAGGTTACATAATTGTGAAGATTTGAGGTGGGGAGGGCTTTGAAACTACAGGGTTGCAGCTAGCAGCTGCTAGTAAATATTGTTTTGAAAATGGCTGATAGTGTCCTTGAGTTTGATACAGTTCAAAAAATTCAAGTTCTCAGCGATGCAGAAACATGTCTGAAACCATATCCACAATGGCCACCTGCCTCCAGTTTGGATGCCTGAACCTTCATGAACCTCACTTCGTTTTGATTTTTAAATGATCTTAAATATGTCACCAGAGGTATGCCTCATTGGATAATTCCAGCATTTGAAACTGGGTTGGTGATTATATAGTCAGGATCCTAGGGTTGTGGCTTATTTTGAAGTAGGAGAATTGTTGAAGGACTGTTGAGAGGTAGTGATGGATGACAAAATTGGAACAGCAGTGACATGGCAAGGTGATAATAAGAAAGTGGTCTGGGCATAACTCTGGTTCTGTGGCCTGGAGTAAGTAGCTTCAGTTCTCTTGGGTCTCAGCTTTTTTCCTTTGTAACACAAGGGAGGTATAAATGTTTGCTGGGACCCCTTTTATTTCTAACATTCTGTGAGTTAGGAGCCTGAGAGTTCCGACTACAGCAGGAGGATCAATTTATGGAGGCAGAGAGTGGAAAATACTTGGCTGTCAGGATCCCTTTATCTTCAGGCTGCACAAGTGGTGGTAATCCCAGCGTGCTGTTTAAGGCAGATTTCCTTTAGACAGTTTTGCACCACATACAGAGCCTAGCTTTTACTAGACATTACGAATACCAGGGGCTTATTTTAGCTGCTACAGTTGTAGCTTTAGCTAAAGTTTGCTTGACCATCTGAAAAACAGTATTACAATCTCTTTCTTATGTTCAGTGTATTTTTAGAGTCTTAGATTTTCCAAATGTAAACAGGCATGTAGCACCTGATGTAACTCTATAGTTTGTGACGTGACTTATCTCCCCATTGCTTCTCAGCCTTCCAGGTACCTAAACAACCCATTAGCAAAATTAAAATCAGTTATTACAACAGACACTTAGCCTAGAGACTCCTCTACTTATTTCTAAGATAAGAAAAGCCAAACTCTAAAAATATATTTAAGTTGGAATATGTTGGCAACAAGATATTTTTTTCTATTGTAAAACCATAAAGTTACTCACAGGGAAATAGTAAAAATTAAGTAGCATTTTGTCAGGACTTTGCTGCCCGTTTTCAAATAGATATTTATTTTAAATAATAGGCATTATTCTGAGAAAAGTGAAATATAATGTGTATATAATATATATACACATTGCGTATTTTATTTTTTTATTTAACACGTACTTTTCATATGCCAAGCACTTTCCCAAGCATCAGAAAAGTTAGCCTATTTAATGTTTATTTCAGATTTGGAACCCTGTACCAATGCACTTGTACATGAATTTACCAACTAATTTATTCCATGAAATATTTTTAACTTATATTCCCTTTCTAGCTTTCCTGGGTATATCCTAATATATAGTACAGATACACAATATAAATTATAAGTATAAATTTTCTGAATAGATATTTTATTAAGAGGAAAGGAGGCATTATAAATGTCGACACAAATTACATATTACTCTCAAGATTCCCTGTAGCACCAAATTCTATTCAGTGGGTGTCCTCCCCTCATATAAGCCTAAAGGGGTGGGTGTATCATTGTGGATCATCTTTCAAAGGATGCCAAAGGCAGCATTACTGACACTCCTTCCAGAGCTCAGGAGTGAAACTATGGCACAATTTCAGCTGTGTGTGTTGATTTCCTGACTTATTTTGAAATTCATAGTATATACCTCAGTGTCATGTGGAGAAGGAAAAAAGGATAAACTACATTTCCTTTGTGACACATCTTTACTTTTCTCTTTCCTTCAGTGCCCTTCATCCCATTTCCCTCTTTAGTTTTGTTTTCTAGACAAAGTTGTCAAGGCTTTCCCCTGTGATTCCGACATTTTTCCTCCTCTCTCCGATGGTTTGTTTAATTTTCATCTCACAACAGATGGTCAGTTGTCTAGTTGGAGGCACCATGTTTATGCACACCTATGCACATTTATTGCAGACATGCCCATTCACTCTTTGTTTATTTGTAATTTTCAGTCTGTAAGGTGTTCTGGGTGGGAATAGTCCATGTTGCTGATATTTTTTCTTTTTAAAATATTAGACTTCTTTTATTTTAACCATTTTGTTTGAAAAACCTTTCTAAAACATATATTTGTCTGTAATAAAAACCCTGCATAATTTAACCTCTTCTTTGGTAAGGTCATTTTTCTAAGCATCAGTCTTCCTCCTGTGCTCCTTGGAGCCCTTGGGGAAAATCCACATGTTTGAGGCTGCTTCCTCCTGCATGTAACCTATTCAGTTTGCTTATTGAGTCGATTCTTCTGACTTCTTGTTTGGTCTCATTTCACCAAGTCTTCTTCTCTAGCAGCATCCTTATCTTAACCTTTCCCTATAAGCACCTAATTTTCAGTCCTAGTCATTTAGGGTTAATCTCTAGGAAAAGCCAGGTGAACAAGTTTACAAAATTGTACAGCTAATAAAAGTCATTAGGCTTCAATCCAAGGAAGATCACACCTTTCCTATGGAGTAAGAGTTAATGGGAGAGAGCTAGCTCAAAGCCTGTGTCTACTCTCCTAGCTATATGGTATGTATCTATTCTTTGTTTTTCAATCCCCATTGGCTGGCTGCCTACCATGTACTTACCGGTCATTGTAATAGGTTCTGGGTTTATAGCAGAGAAGAAATAGACAGTACTTCTTGGAGCTCCCAACTTAGTAGGAGAAAAATATCTAGAAACAACAAAGTCATTATTCTCAAAACAAAAACAAAACAAATCATGTATTTGTTAAAGGATTAATGTCCAGAATATATAAAAGCACCCTATAACTCAACAATGAAAAATCAAATAACCTGATTAAAAAATGGGTAAAGGACATGAATAGATATTTTTACAAAGATGATATGCAAATGGCTAACAAGCATATGAAAAGATGTATAACATTACTCATCATCAGAGAAATGCAGGTCAAAACCACAGTGAGATATAATCTCACACTTATTAGCATCATCATTAGGCTACTACCAAAAAACCAGAAAATAGTAAGTGCTGGTGAGGATGTGGAGAAATTGGAACCACTGTGTACTTTTAGTGGGATTGTAAAACAGTGCAGCTGCTTGGAAAACATTATAGATGTTCCTCAAAAAATTAAAAATGGAACTACCATATGATCCAGCAATGTCACTTCTGGGTGTGTATCCAAAATAATTGAATGCAGGGTCTCCAAGAGATCATTGCACATGTATGTTCAGAGCAGCACTATTCACAATAACCAAGAGGTAGAAGTAACCCAAATGCCCATTAACAGATGAATGGGTAGACAAAATGTGATATATACACACGATGGGATATTATTCAGACTTAAAAAGGAAGGAAATCATGTCACGTGCTGCAACATGAATGAACCTCAAGGACATTATGGTAAATGAAATAAATCAGTTACAAAAAGACAAATACTGTATGATTTGTCTTCTATAAGTTATCTAAAGTAGTAAAATTCATAGGAATAGAAAGAATGGTGGGTGTAGTTACCAGGGGCTGGGTGAAGGCAGAAAAGGGCACTTATTATTTAATGGATATAAAGGTGAAGGAGTTCTCAAGATCTGTTTCACAACAATGCGAACTTAACTCTACTGAAGTGTGCACTTAAAAGTGGAGATGCAGGAGAGCCGATGGTGTAGGTCTAGTCTCAGTCTGAGCACCTGGGAACCATGAGGGCTGATGGCATAAATTCCATTGAAAGCTGGCAGGTTGGAGACCCAAGAAGAGCTAATCTTTCCGTTCAAGTCTGAAAGCAGGAAAAGACCAGTATCCTAGCTCAAGCAGTCAGGCAGAAGGAGGTTCTCTTTTTCTTGTGGGAGGTTCAGACTTTTTATTTTAATCAGGCCTTCAGCTGATTGGATGAGGGCAACCCACATTAGGGAGGGCAATCTGCTTTACTCAGTCCTACTGATTCAAATGTTAGTCTCAATCAAAACACCCTCACAGACACACTCTGAATAATGTTTGACCAAATATCTAGGCACCCTGTGGCCCAGTCAAATTGACGTAAAATTAACCATCACGAGTGCTAAGCAGTAAAGGATAGTAAAACACAGAGAGGAGCTACTTAAATAGGAGAATTAGAGGGCTTGGGTGGGGAGATGATGCTTAAGGTGAGATAGAGTGTTAAGTAGGACTCAGCAATGGGGAGAGGCAGTTACTAACCTCTGCCCTTCTTTTCCTGTGGGTGTAAGAGTGTGGACTCTAGAGCTAAGATGCTAAGGTGTTACTGCTGTTGTATTTACATTAAAAAATATGTATAATTTAACTAAGAATTACAATGCAAACATCCAAAAACTACCACCCACGTCAATAAGTAGATCATTTACAATACTCTTGAAGCTCCCCATGATTACAGTAAGTTCTCTTCCCAAGGGAAAACCAGCATCCTATCATTTGTGAAAATCATTTGCTTGCTTTTTATATCTTTACAAGTTACAGATACATCATGAAACAATATAACTTGTTCTGCCATGTTTTGTGCTTTATATGAACTGAACCATTCTGAATATATTAGTCTTTAAAGTGACCTTCCATGTCTCTGATTGTCTTATCTGCCTTATTTCCAAGGTCTTCTGGGGTGTCTCACTATTGCCTCCATATGCTTCTATGGACAACACTTACTTCTAGTTGATTTCTTTGACTTTCAGATTTGTAAATGCTTGTATTAGAAGTCCTTTGCATTAAGGTTGTGCTTCCTTCAGACCTTAAATATAAGGGACTGCCTGAATTTTAATCTTGGCTTTGATGCTTATTAGCTGTGTAACCTTGTGCAAGTATCCTCTGCTCTGTGGAATGGGGATAATAATAGAACCCATTCTATGGAGCTGTGAAGATGGAAAAAGTTAATATATGTAAGGTGTTTACCACTGTGTCTGCCAAATAAGACTCAATAATGGTTAAAGGTTACTATAACAATGAAGGGTTTTGTACAGATTAAATTTAAAAAAATGTGCCAACTGACTCATAATAGGTACTCAGTCATTCTTGGCATCATCTCTCTATTTCTTCTTTCAGATTATGTGGCTACTTTCCAGATGTTTGTGATTTCTATAAGTCATGTAAAGTATAGTGCACTAATGGTATCACCTCTATACCAAGGAGCCTAGGAGAACCTTGACTTAAAAGGGATCAGAAAATTCACCCTCAGAACATATATTACTGGGGCAGATTTTTGAAGCATAGGCGGAAATTGGCTCAATGAACTGAGGTGGGGCTTTCCATGAACAGAATGGAAAAATTACATGCAAATTTCTAGAAAGGGAGCATCACATTGTCCCTTGTACATTATTGTTTTTCAGTTGCTGTAGAGAAGCTTGTGATGAAACAGGTGTCCGAGTTCTTAATTTTGGCAAGTCCTAATTTTGTCCACAACATGAGTCCTTTAGACCAGTGCTGTCCAATAAATAATAATGTGAGCCAATATGTAATTAAAAATTTTCTAGTAGCCACATTAAAAAAGTAAAATAAACAGTTGAAATTAATTTTAATAATATTTTATTTATATACTATGTCTAAAATATTATTTTAACATATAATCAATATAAAAATTATTAATAATATATTTTGAGGTTTTTGGTAGTAAGTCTTCAAAATTTGGTTGCAGTTTACAATTACAGCATATCCAGTTTTCATGGAAAATACTTAATCTGTATTTCAGTTTTATAAAATTACAGTTAAAAATAGATTCACGTACACGAGCTGTTCAAAACATATATAAATGTTTTTGAATAACTGAATCATATATGTTTTCAAACTAAAATTTGTTTATTACATTTAATTAAAATTTAAAATTTAGTTCTTAATTCACACGAGTCATATTTTAAGTATTCAGTAGTCATATATGGCTAGTGGCTCCTATCTGGAACAACCTGGCATTAAACTATATTCACCTTAAATAAATGAATACAGTTTCCCCTAATGTAGCTAAATGGTAAACTCACAACTATAGTATTCTAATAGCTTCATGAAGTAGTTTATAAATTTGACCTGTTTTTCTACTTTTCTCCTTCTGAAGTTTCCATCATAGCCACTATTTATTGAGGTGGATCAATTTGTCTATACTGAAGGATCAATTCTCAGTCCTCTTACTTGACCTCAGAGCAGTATGTGATGCAGTGATCTTCTCCTCCTGGACATATTTTCCTGGGACTCATGCCATCCCACCCTCCTAGTTTTGCTTTAACCTCACTGGCTGGTCCTTCTCAGTTTCCTTTGCTGCTTCCTCTTTATTTCACTCTAAATGTTGAAGGGCTTTGAGTCTTAGTCTTGGACCTTTTTCATCATTATTCTTTGATGATCCTGTCCAATCTCATAACCTTAAATATCATCAACATATTGATGACTTCCAAATTTGAATCTTTAGCCCAGACTTTTCCCTGAATTCCAAACCCATATATCTACTCTACTGCCTAGTTTGATGTCTAATACACATCTCCAATATACAGTTGACCATTGAACAACACAGGTGTGACCTGTACAGGTCCACTTATATGCAGATTTTTTTTCACTAAATACATACTACAGTAGTACACAATCCGAGATTGATTGAGTCCATAGATGTAGAACCATAGATATAGAAGAACTATTTTTTTGAGTGTGTGGAGGGTCAGCACCTCTAACCCCCATTGTTCAAGGGTCATGTGTAAGTTATCTAAAACTGATTCCTGATTTTCCACCAAACAAGTCCTGCCAGTCTTTCCCATCTTGGTTAATGGTAACTATCCTTCGAGTTCCTCTGGGCAAAACTCTTAGAGTCATCCTTGCCTCCTCTCTTTCTCTTACCTCCTCTAACAAACCCATCAGTAAGTCCTGTTGGCTTTACTTTCAAAAATACATCCAAAATCTAACCTCTTCCTCTTCTCATCACTTTTTTTCTGCTACTATCCTGGTCTAAGCCACCATCATTCTCATCTGGATAATCACAACAACCTCCTAACTGCACTCCCTATATTTCCACTCTTAACCAGTTCAGTCTATTCTCAGCCCAGAATCCATAACATGATACTTTGTGCAAAACATCAATGGCTTCCCATATCTGAATGAAAGCCAAAGTCCTGATGATGGCCTCACAGTGCCACTTGCCTCTCTGACCTGATCTCCTCCCCTGGCCCCAATTCTGGGCCTTTTGAGCTCTGGGCTCATGCAGGAATATGAGCCAGGCTCCTGTCTCAAGGAGTGTGCACTTACTGTTCTCTTGGCCTCGTTCCTGCTTCCTCCATTCTGTACAACTCATTTGCTCACCTCTTGGGACATTTACTCAAGTATCACCCTTTCAGGGAGGCCTTATCAGTAGGCCCATTGCTACCTTAATGTCCGTGTCAATAGCAGTATAGTGCCCACCCTGGAGGTGTAGTTCTGTGGTTTACAGGGGGACAAGAAGATGGGCTGCTGGGCTACTGAATTGAAATACCTGTGGCACATGGTAACCTCTGTGATTGTCCTCTCTGGTACAAGCTATCTAGAGAGCTACATGGAGTCAGTTTTGTGCAAAGAAAAAAACCTTCTACCTCTAGGTGGTTTTCAGCTCCATTAGCCTTCTCAGCTGGGCACCCTTGCGTAGTGCTCAGAATGTACAGTCTCACATTGAGGCCCTGCTGACCGCCCCTCCTACCTCTCACCACATGTCTCCCTATCCCCTGCCACTTTACTTTTTCCATAACATCTCCTGCCATTCAGGAAATGCGAATGCGAGGCCACTTGTTCAAAAGTACTAACAATTTCAAGGTGACACCAGCACCCCATTAGACCGAACACAGGTCCTTCTGATCTCAGGGCCTTGGGTATTTCCACAGATCATGTGCTCATGAAGTTGGTGGCACTGCTGTCATCTGAGAGACTACATATTTCACTCATGTATTCAGTTTATTGTTTGTTCTTCTCATACTCAAATATAAACTCAACTGGGGCCTGGGATTTTTCTGTTCTGTTTCTCTGTTATATCTGCATCAGCTAGAAGAGATTCTTTGCTGAATAAACAGATATGCTAAGCATGAGGTATAGCCTTTAAATATATTGTCTCTAAAGCTAATTTTACAAATAAGAAAGCTGAGGAGGATTGAACACTGTTCAATGTATTGTCATATGTGTGTGAAGCTGGGGCTGGGAAGCTGTTCCTGTTAGAAAGGAAGAGATACTGAGGCTCAGTGAAATTTAGGAACTTCCCCAAGAGTGAACATTTCAGTGCCAGAGTATTGCTCTTTTTCTCTGGGTCCTCCTTCAGCAAATAACTTATTTTTAGCTCTTCTGCTATGAGTGGGTGAAGAGAACAGTCCCACCAGGAGAGGCAGCCAACTACTGTGTTTCACAGTTTCTCTCCTTTCACTTGAAAATGCCCTTGATAATAACATTACATACTTTTATGTAGCTCATAAATTATACCATTTGCTCCACAAAAAAGTCTCTGAAATAGACAGAAATTGCACTTTTCCCTACTTTATAAATGAAATTTGAAATCCAAGTTGGCTAAGATTATACAACTTAGTGAGGAGTGGGGCTGCCTGACCCCAGGTTTTTTAAGTCTCGGTTTCTCTTTGGGTTTGTTCAAAAGTTGATCAATTCAAAAATGATTTTTTACATTCATTGCAGATTTCTTTGATAAATGTTTACAATTTTTCTATTTCTAGGTAATGAATATACTGAAGAATGTCATATTCTTTTTCTTAGAGCTGTGATGTTTGTGAAACCTGTGTAAATCCCATGATGAAACTACGAATATATCAAGAATTAGTTTCTGATATATTGCATGGAGTTTAAAATTGGTGTGGTGTAGCACAAGTACTTGATAAGGTGTTTATAAATTTATGAATAGCTAGATGAATTATTTCATTGAATCGGGTATTAAATGGCAATTCAGTCTGGTGGCTTTTGATGAATTAGAGCATGATGAAGTTTTCTGGGGGACTATGATATAGACAGTTGCTTATGATGAGTTTCTATCAAATGAGAAACAGATTGTATTTCTGGGAAAGGTAGCTTGAAATATTTCTTATCATTTTGGTACTTGGGTTTCTTGGCATTCATTATTGAATAATTATTTCTGGATAATGTTGTCAAAACCCAGACATTGTAAAAATAAAATACACTCTCATAGAATTAACATTTTTTTCAGGGTAACGAATATTAGTAAAACTTAGCACTTTGCTATGGTGCTTTGCAGTTCTGTTTTTCATCCTGATTCAAGTGATGGTGTTATATAGTCAGTAATTAGTTATTTCATATATGTTTTCACAAAAGGCTTAGTTGATGTTTATGAATTCAGCCAAGTGGACTCATTTTTCATAAATCTTACCTGATGTGAGACAAATAAGTGTTCTTCATTTTATAAATATATTTCCCCACAAGTGGAAGTATGTAAACAGAGTCACACATTAAATGTGATAACGAAGTGGTTATTTAAATAAATCCTTTCAAGAAGTGGAGAATCTTTGCAAAATCAATATATTTTATTTATTTAGATTTTGGGCTCAGTCCTTCTTTCCCGAGTTAGCCATTGAATTCACTATGTGCTAAATGTTAGGAGTGACCGTGTAGAAAGTTCTCTGCAGAGAAACTCTCACTCAACTCCAATATTTGAAACACAGTTCCTGAGTTACAGAGAAGTATCTCTATCAAGTGTCATAAACAGAATGAAGAAATGTCTGGAGAAGTTGAGGACTATTTCTCTCTGCTTCGAGACAGGGTTTTCCCAAGCAAATGAGTATCTAGTTGGTATATATTTGATGGTCCCAGGGGTTATTGTATATCACATCTGAGTTCAGTTGAGCATGATAAAGAGGTACAGGAAAGGGCCTCATCATCACCATATAGTAATTTTGTTCCTTTCTGAGGTGCTAAATGTGATTTTAGTTGGTGTTTGGACTCAACATTAATTCCTAATGAGATAGTTGCTTTCCCCCTGCACTTTATGTTATCAGTGGTGGTGAGGTTTAGGCTTTATTCCTCAATTCTGAGTCTCTGAGCCCTTGTGAATGGGGGTTTTGTGATCTTGTGTCCCTCTCAGCCCACCTCTTGGGGACTTCGTTGTCAGACGGAGATTCTGGCCTTCTCTCTCTGATGGGTATAGTATTTATTACTTAATGGTATAATATTAATAGTATAGTATAATACTATTAGTATCATAGTATTACTCCATGGGTTTCTGGTTTAAGGAGTTCTGGGGAACAGTATTTATCTGACTGTCTTGGGCTGTGCAGCAATGGGATTTATGGTAGTGAGTATGTATGGATTTACTTGGGCCCCAAGGATCTCTTTTACTTTTAGGTTTTGAGATATGTTGCATAAACTAGGAAAAACTATTGAATTTAGAATACATAAAGAAAATGAGGGGACTTCCCTGGTTGTCCAGTAAGACTCTGATCTTCCACTGCAGGGGGCATGGGTTCCATCCCTGGTTGGGAAACTAAGATCCCGCATACCACATGGTGCAGCCAAAAACATAAAATGAAAAAGAAAAGAAAATGAAAATGAGCATTGGGAACTTTTCTTAGCTGTGTGACCTTGGAGAAGTTAGTTAATCTTCCTCAAGTCAAATTAGATGCCAGTTTGTCTGGCAGAACCCTGACTCCAGTCAAGGGATGGAATCTTCTCTACCTGACCAGTTTTCTCCTTGCTGTTTGTACAACTCAACAGAGATAATTTTCTGTTAAATAACATCCATGTTGTAGGATTTTTATGAGATTTAGAAATACTCTGTGCATATGTTTAGCACAGTGCCTAGCCTATCAAGTAAAAGGTCGTTGTTATTGTTCTTACTATATCTGCTACTATTACAACAGCTGCTACTATTAAATTATTTTGAACTGTTTTAGGCCAATAAATAGGTGACATATTTTTAAACCCCTGGGTTAAAGTTCTGCACCAGAAACTTTATATGTATTATTTTATTTAATCCTCATGACAAACTAATGAGGTAGTTATCACCTACCCGGTATGTAAATGTAGCTCAGAGCTCTTAAGAATATTTTTTGTTGAAAATCTTAACGAGATTGAACTGGGATTTGAGCTCAGTCTGTTTGATCCCAAATTCTATGTTCCTTCCTTGATACCATGAAGCATCAGAGATAAATCCAGAAATGAAACAAATGTGGGTGAGCATACAAAGATTCCTTCCTGCATCAGCACAAGTACCTCCTTTACCTTGACCTCTACAGGTCTTTTTCACTATGTAGAAGTAGTTTGGGGAACTTGATTTTAAGCTCAGCTAGGCACACCTAATTTCTGTCACTTCCATGGCTGCCTTGAACCCTGCTTAGCTTTCATAGTTCCTTAGACCCAGGAAACAGCAGCTTGTAGCCTAGGGAAACCTGCATCTAACGTTTGACTTGATGGCTCTGTGATGCAGCAAAAAGTGTACCACACAGACTAATTTCCAATGGACTCTCATAAAATATTAAGGAATCAACTCTCTGCCAGGGAGAGGAAAGATATGGCAAGGCTAATGGAGCCACTTGGGTGCAGAAAATCTAGAATCTTATAGAAAAGAAGTGTTTGAGGGGCTATTCTGGGGCATTAAAAGACTGAGGGTGTGTGTGCTATCTTTCGTCTCCTTGCTGGACCATCATCTGATATTTCACTTTTCACCTCTCTAGCTACTTCATTTCCCAGCCTCGGAAAGCATTATTACCACTCTCACCCCCTCCGGTTTCTTTTCAAAACTTGAACACAAGTAGAAAAGGAAATAATATTGCATCACGTATATCTCAGCTCCTCGTCTTTTTCTGTAAAGGACCCCATCACTGATAGAATTGGTCATGTTGGCTGTGACGCGCAGCTTGTGGGATCTGAGTTCCTGACCAGGGATTGCACCCAGGCCCATGGCAGTGAAACTGCTGAGTCCTAACCACTGGACCGCCAGGGAATTTCCCCCAAATGTCTCATTGGCATGCAGATTACTTTGAGCTGAAAAAAAATCAAGGCCCAAAAGACTCAGGAAGAAACTTCGACCTTCCCCCAAACAGCCTAAAATAATTTAGATAGAGGGCCTGTTCCTGGAATAGAGCTGGCACCAGGGATATCTGCAGAGTAAGGGCTAGGCGTGTGTATGTGGGAGGGACTCTTAGAGATCAGAGTCCACTCTGTGTCCCATTTTCTCTGCAAGGCCCAGCAAATGTGTTTAACAAACACTTGTTTTTCCATCTCTATGTGAATTGCCTTCCTTCCCTTTGAAGTCCCAAACCACTAGCGCCAACATTCCCTTTTGCCTTTAGTTGAAGATGGTATTTAAGTTGAGGGTTTTGCCCGTTTTGATGAGTTACTCAATTTTCCTGGGTCTCTCTCATGTATACATATTATTTACCTTATGTTTTATTTTCTCCTGTTGATCTCTCATGTCAGTTTACTTCTTAAAGCAGCCGGAAGAACCTAGAAGGTTAGAGGAAAATTCCTCCCTCCCTGGCAATGGGCTGCATTTTTAGTGGCCCTTCAGAGACCCTTTCCCAAAATAGGAAAAAGTCTACAAACTGTTTTTCTCCCTTAAAAATACCATATGGGTGCTTTTTGTTTATGTACATTAATAATATACATTCTTTTAATACTTTGGATAAGGAAATTAGTTTTCTGGTACAAAATTTAATTTGAAATGAGTCAGTGATTTATAATGTTATTTGAAGTAGCTGAGGTGAAAAAACTTATGAGGTGAAGCAGGAAATTTATGCTTTAGTATAATGTTTGCAAGGAATGAAAACATTGGTGAAGCAGAATTATCTTCAGATACATTTCTGTAGGCAAGCAGGAGCCCTATATACAGAATTTTGATTATCTATAGAAATTTCCTGGCACAAACTTGATACAAAAATTGGTTTGCTTTATATTACTTTTTGTGCTCTAGAAAATTTCCCAAAGAAGGTAATTCCTCTGATAAAGTTGCTATATAAGCCCACTGTGCATTTTAAAAGGAAAGCCCTTGTAACATTACAAAATGACAGTGACCAACAGGGACACATGCAGCTAGAGTTAAACTGTACCTTCTATACTAGAGATTAAAATATATTTCTCTTTAGTTTTTGAAACTACTGGGAGAAGCAGAGCAGATCCAAGATTTTTATGTGTTGTGCAGAGTTTCACAAAAGACTACAGGTAAGCTGCAACAATAATTACATGGTAGGAATGTAGATTCCTCAGTCATGGCCTTCATATAATATGCTTATTACAGAAAGGCATTAAAAGGTATCCAATTTCATAGCAGCTGGACAGTGCTAAGTGCTTTCCAGCAGAAGATCAGGCATAGTGCCCTCCTTGTTACGTTGATTTGAATTGGAGTACTGTAATATTTGCATCTGAAATTAAAGTGTTTTTATGTATTAGATGAACCAAGGTATCTGATATTTTCAATCTAATATAGGTGTACAGCGTGAGGATTAATTTAGGTGTGCTCGTAGCAGGGATTAATTATGAGTGTTGAAGGGTAACACGTGGAATGGATCAGAGTTTCCAGTAATCCTAAAATTGAAAAAAAATGATAATACACTTAATCAAAGAATGCCTTGTGAAAAACTATAGCTATTTGTGATCATGATTAAACTGATGGTGGCATGAGCAGCAAGAACATGTTGAACAGCCTAATTTCTTTAGCTATTTTGACATGTAGTACAAGGAAATATATGACCTCTCATCTGTCTAGTCATGTATTTTGTCAAACCAACTAACTATCACCAGGCTTAAGAAGAAGGCAGGTTTTCACTGTATTCATTAAGATGTTGGCACCAAATTGCTTCTGCTATGGAATCCTCTTAGGACTTACCATCAAGGCTATCAAAGGAAGTGCTGCTCCCAGGTGGACCATTGTGCCTCATGGCACCTGACAAATTGGATTACAGACATTGCTATTCAAGGGCATTAGTTACTCCCTACCTCATGCAGAGTGCTATAAGGGGAAACTGAAAATTCTGAAAATATGTTCCAAGGTCTTGAGGAACTTAACTCCAGTGGAGAAATGAGTATTTTGGAGATATCCACTGCATGTAATGTCCTAAAGTAAAATAAAGTCCTAAAATAGTGAATATATAAATGGCTTGTTCTACTAGGTGTAAAACAGTATAGTATAGAGCATGATGGTTAGGATCAGGTGCTTTGTATCCAGCAGCTTGAATACTGGTTTTGCCCCTGAGTAGGTATGAGGTTTCAGTTTTCTTGTCTGCAAAATAGAGCAAATAATAGTGTTTACTCAGAGGGTTGCTGTGAAGAGGAGTGTGATAATCCATGTAAACTGCTTAGCATGAAGTCTACCACATGCTAAGTGCTCAATGCATGTTTCCTACTTTTGTTGAAGCTGCTTCTTAGCATCCAGGGGTACAAAGGTGTAAGTTTCTGTGTGTTCCTTTATCTGAACTTAGTTTAGCTCTCAAGGCTTCATTTTGACTTGTCTATTTAAGGTTATACAGTCACTTCTGGTTTAAAACTTAAGTCTATTTTTGGTGAATAGTCAGATTCAAGATCCTGTTCTCCTTTTCTTCCCCTTCTTCCCAAGGCTGATCCTAAGGGGCTTTTGGATAGTTTTGGCACCAAGGATTTATCAAATGGTCTGTGTTGCTTTTCATTTGCCATCTGCTGCTGTTATGTTGATATGTCACCTGTTCTCTCTATGTGGAAATTGCATGGTGATGGATCTGGGGAGATAGGTGGACTTCCTGTGATGACTTGACCCCACCTTGGCTCTCGATACTGAATTGCTCATCCAGTTCTATTGGCCCCATAGCCTTTGCAAACTGTGCTTAATGAGATTATGTTTATCATTATGATTATTAGTGTTTCTAACTCTTTCAGGAGAGTATTCCAGAGATTAGGATAACACAAACTGAATACCCGTGCTAAGGGACAGCTTGTGTGACTGTAAATTTCTTTAGGGTCATGATGGCCAATGGGCAGCTGGTGATGAAATCTGTAAAAACAATTACAGTTGACCCTTGAATCACACAGGTTTGAATTGTGCAGGTCCATCCACTAGTACGTGGATTTTCTTCAGTAGTAAATACTGCAGTACTGTACCATCTGATCTGTAGTTGGTTGAATCTGTGGACGTGGAACTGTAAACACGGAGGAACCATGTTTATGGAGGGCTGACTATACCTTATATGCAGAGTTTCAAATGAATGGAGGGTCATTGCCTAGAAGGTCAACTGTAGTTTGATTTACCAATTTCTGTAGCTGAAATTTAACTTCAAGTGTTCTGTTTCCAAACCTCATGTTCTTTTCACTGATGCTGTCACCACCTCAGTTTTTTTAAAGGGTCTATTTTTCTTATGAAATTTTACTTTATATTTTAAAGGGAGAGCCTACATTCCACCAACAGGAGGGCTAAGAATGCTCCGTTGCTCTGGACCTCCTTGATTCCACCTAAAAGATCAAGAGAGAACCTTAGATTTTTTTTCCATTTTTCCCAAACATTCTCAGCCTCACTATTACATTTTTGCCTTGAGCCTGTTAGGTCTAGCTTCATATGCCCTTTATTCCTTTAAAGTTATTCTCCACAAGAAACTCCAGATTTCTCCCATGTGCTAATTCCCATTAGGGTTGCTAATTCCCATTAAGGTTGCTAATTCCCATTAGGGTTGCCCATCTCCTCTTCTGTCTCCTCCTCTTACACTCCCCATCTTCCAATACTTTTCACATTGGGCCATCATAAACAGAACCTCCATATTCTCAATTTTCTCTGAACAGTTCCTTCACCTTCTTGTACTAATAATAACCTGGCTCTTCAGAGGATCTTGCTTCCCATGCAGGTTTCTCAAGTTGTTGCTTTTTCCCTCCAGTAGCCCTCCTACTGTTAAAGCTGGAAGTGGGGAAGGTTTCCTAGTTACTCCTTTGCTACTTTTAGCTCATTCCCCCTTTGTCCCCCCTCAAACACCCCAGTGTTGAAACTCATGTCAGCAGACTATATGATCTGCTACCTCTCAGTGTTCTTATTTACTGATTCTTGAATTATTCTTCTACATTTCTTGATGATTTTACCTTCTGCCACTGTTAGTTCATGGAAAGTTTAATGTAAATGTGCATAATCCTTCCAACACCTTGGCAGCTCAGTTTCCTGAACTCCCTTTCTCTAATAGTCTTGTCTTTCTTCCTACTTCAGCCATTTAATCCCTGGTCATTCTCTGGCTTTGACACTACCAATAACTATAACCCACACATAATTTCAATTTCAGCTGTGCTGCTCTCTGACTACCATCTATGGCCTTTTCATTTAATTCCTTTTACTATCCTGACATCCTTCTAATATCCTCCATTAATCCTTCAACCTCTCCAGGATCTTCAATCCATTAATCCTACCATCTTTTTACTATCCTCCAGCCTCTTTATTCTCTCAACCTTCTCTACCTAATTTTAATCCCATGGTCAGTCATTATACTCACTGCCTTATGTATATACTTTTTTTTTTTTTTTTTTTTTGCGGTACGTGGGCCTCTCACTGTTGTGGCCTCTCCCGTTGCAGAGAACAGACTCCGGACACGCAGGCCCAGCAGCCATGGCTCACGGGCCCAGCCGCTCCACGGCATGTGGGATCTTCCCGGACCGGGACACGAACCTGTGTCCCCTGCATCGGCAGGCGGACTCCCAATCACTGCGCCACCAGGGAAGACCCCTTATGTATATTCTTAACTCACTTGCCCTTCTTTTGCTTCTTTATACTTCCTTGTAGAAGCACAACCTCCTTTAAATCTAACTTCTCTCTTTCTGCGCTTGTGCAGCTGATTGAGACTAGAGTAAAACAAGTTGACTGGTATCTCTTTAAATCTGTAACCATATACCTAAAATGGGTCTTGAACGCTTCTTGGCATCATGCGGCCCTTCACTAGTTTCCTTACTCTTCCACTCTCTGCATGCCTATTTCACCATGTTTCCTCTCTCCTCAAAGCCCAGTACCCCTTCCTCATCCTCACTCTTCCCTGATGACCTTGCTTCCTGATTTATTGAGAAAACTGAAGGATCAGCAGAGAACTTCCACTAGCACATCTACCCACCCACCAGCATCTGCCTTTCTGCCTTCTACCATAGAGCAGTGCTCTCAACCCTGTGGGCACACCAAAATCACCTGGGAGTTTTATAAAACTACTGATGCCTCAGCTCCTGAACTAGACCAGTTAAATCAGAACCTGTTAGTTGGGGTCTGGGCATTGTAGTTTTAAAAGACTCCCCGGGGATGTTTCTATCCTGCCAGCATTGCCGTAGATGATCTATCCCTGTTCCTACCTAAAGCCAATACCTCCACTTGTTCATTGGAACAATGAACCCCACCTCCCACCTCCCAAGGACATAACTACTGATGCTCCCATCTCTTACCATCGTCATTTATTCACCTCTTAAGTGGATCATTTTCACCAGCATACAAACATTCTGTTATTTCCCCAATATTTTATTTTATTTTATGTTATTTTATTTATTTATTTATTTATTAATTTTTGGCTGCGTTGGGTCTTTGTTGCTGCACACGGGCTTTCTCTAGTTGCGGCGAGCGGGGACTACTCTTTGTTTTGGTGTGCGGGCTTCTCATTGCGGTGGTCTCTCTTGTTGCAGAGCACGGGCTCTAGGCACGTGGGCTTCAGTAGTTGTGGCTCATGGGCTCTAGAGTGCAGGCTCAGTAGTAGTGGCACACGGGCTTCGTTGCTCCGCGGCATGTGGGATCTTCCCAGACCAGGGCTTGAACCCGTGTCCCCTGAATTGGCAGGCCGATTCCAAACCACTGCACCACCAGGGAAGTCCTCCCCAATATTTAAAAAAAAAGGTATTTTCATCGCACTTCTCCACCAGTTCTAGCATTTTACATCCCTTTGCAGAAATTTTGCTCTTCTTCCATTCTCTCTTATAACAAATCTTATCTGGTCTTTGTGTCACCTCTCCTCTAAATCTGCTCTAGTTATGATAACCAAAGACTTCCACATGGCTAAAGCCAATGTTCAGTTCTTAGTCTTCATCTTCCTTGATGGATTAACAGCATTTGACATAGCTGATCACACACTTCTCCTTGATAAACTTTCTTTATTTCACTTACAGGATACCACACTCTTGATTTCTCTCCTACCTAATTTTCTCTCAGTCTCCTTTACTGGTTTCTTCTTTTTTCCCTGAGCTCTCAATGTTTGTGAGGCCTTGGGCTCAGTCTTTAATCCTCTTCTCTTCTGTATATACTCACCCATAGTCATACCATCCAATTCTGTCTTCAAATAACATCACTATGCTAATGGCTCCCAAACTAGTTATAACCAGATCTTTATGCTTAACTCTTCACTTATATATCAAGTTGCTTAATCCAACAGTTCCACATGGAGAGCTGATAGACAGCTGATAGGCTTTTCCATCTGAAATAGCAGCAGTTCTGTTCTTCCATGCTAGACCCCAAAACCTTGGAGTCAACCTTGAGTCCTCTTTTTCTAGTACTCACATTCAATCTAATGGTAAGACTTCATACTCTGCCTTCAATCACATTCAGTCTATCAGTAAGACTTCTTACTCTACCTTCAAATTATGTCCAGCATCTGGCCACTTCTCACCACCTCCACTGTTATCGCTCTGGCCTCAGTCATCATTGTTCTGACCTGGATTAGTATATAACCTCCTTGCTGGCTCCCCTGCTCCCTTCCCTACTCCACAATATATCTCAATCAAGCAGCCAGAGTGATTAACACCTAAGTCAGATCTTCTCATTCCTCTGCTCAAACACTCCTGTAGTTCTCTTTGCCACTCAGAGTAAAAGTCAATTCCTCATAAAGGCCCATAAGTCCCATTATGACTTGGTCCACCACTTTCTTTCACATGTTGGCTCCTACTACTTTCCCTTTTTTCCTGTTCTGCTCCAGCTGCACTGGCCTCTAAACCCACCAGTCACACTCCTGCCTCTTGACCTTTTCACCGGCATTTCCAGAGGGAATTTTTGCCCCAAATATTTGCTTGGCTACTCTATCATTTTCTTTAAGTCTCTATCTTCTCAGTGAAGCCTTCTCTGGCAACTTTCCACTTGTCCATTTTTTTTCATAGCATCTTAATATTGCTGTCTAATATTCTATATAGCTTACTTATTATACTATTAGAAAATTATACTATTCTATATAGTATACTTAATGATTTATTCAATTGTCACTGGAAAAACTGAATGTTATTTCACAATTCATTGTCTCATTTAGTGTCTAAATTAGTGCTGATTTGTTATATCAGTTATATATTATACCAACACTATAAATATTTTAACTTCAGTGCTTCATGGTGCTTCAAGTACTTCAAAAATCGCCTTCATGATTATTACTTTTTTTTAAAATTTTGCATATGATAACTTCACATTGGTAATGAACTAATGAGACCGAGAAATCTTAGCATGAGTCAGCCTCAAGAAAGCAAAGTGGAAAATTGAGGATATAATACTGATAAGCTAGGCCAAAAATGTATTTTCTTGAATTAAGCAATTTGAAAAGACTTTATTGTTTTGGGTTGAGCAATTAACTACTATCCATTGCCCCATTGCCCAACTTCCTACTCTTACTGCAGATTTAGACTTGATGATTACATGTACTAGATGAAGAAATTGACCATTATACAATTACAATTAGAAAACAAGATACAATGATCAGAAAGATTGCTTTGGGGAGGTGATGGTTGATCTGAGTGTTTCACAGATGGAAACTATTTATTCAGAAAGGCAGTTAGAAGAGCTTTCTAGGCAAAATGTGCAACATGCCAGAGGGCTTGTACAAGAGAAATGGCAGTAGAAATCAGAGGGTAGTGTCTGGGAGAGGAAAAGTTGAAAGAGGGAAAGGCTGGCTATGAAAGGTATAGTGAATATCAAAATAACAGGTTTTCTGGTTGATTCCTCTATGCCCTATTTCCAAAGAGACCTTCTGAATTTCACTTAGAGCATCAGAAAAAGGAAGCCAAAAGGGAAAGTAGTCTTGATAGTTTAAGTAATTCCTTGAGGGAAAATTGAAATCAATACATTGTAATAATGAAAAGTAAAAATAATAATGGCTACAAATTACTTAATGGGCTACTATATAGGCAGTGTGCTATATACTTTACATTTTCTTATTTAATACTTTTAATACCTCAAAGACATTAAAACTGTGATTATCATCTCCATTTTACTAAAGAAGGAATATGGTTGGTACTGGCAAACCCAGTTATTAACTCACATCTCTCTGACTCCAGAGCTGTTAACCATGGCACCAGTATTTCCCAAAGAGCCTGCCCTTGCTAAATATGAACTCTTCTGGGCCCTGCACTAGAGATACTGAATTAGAATCTCTAAGGATAGAACCCAACCGTCTGCATTTTAAACAAGCATGGTTTTTATACCTAGTATAATTGAGAACCCCTGAACTACCTAATACTGCCTCTCTAAAACTGCATTTATTCATAAATTTCAGGAAGCTTCTGAACATAGTGTTGTCCTTTTGTTTCCAAAACATAGTTACTGACTCTCTTTTGTGGAGCTAGGCTCTGCCTGCGGTTGGCCAAGGGTTTTTTTTTTGTTTTACTTTTTTTTTTGTTTTTTGTTTTGCCGTATGCAGGCCTCTCACTGCTGTGGCCTCTCCGGTTGTGGAGCACAGGCTCTGGACGTGCAGGCTCAGCGGCCATGGCTCACGGGCCCAGCCGCTCCATGGCATGTGGGATCTTCCCGGACCGGGGCACGAACCCGTGTCCCCTGCATCGGCAGGTGGACTCTCAACCACTGCACCACCAGGGAAGCCCTTTTTTTTTTTTTTTTAAACTACATGGCTTCTTGGGCCTTCAGGTCCATGCCTCATGTAGGAGTTGTGTGACTTTGATAGACATGTACCCAGTAACAGACAAACATTCTCATCCTATTTTTTTCAGGCCCCTAGTAGGGCTTGTCCCCTATTAGAAAGAAGTGGGCTGGCCTACTTTAACAGGCAACAGAAAAAAATGCTCTGTGTCCAAATACCTACCAGCTCCTTCCCCTCAGTTTCCCATCTGTTGAGCTTCCTTATATGTTGCTCTAGAGAGCACAGGTTAATTATAAAGTGGAGCTAAGGAGGGCATAGAGTTTGATCTAATAAAAGGAAAAGTGTCTAACCTACAGACAGCTCATCATTGGAATACTATGTTGTATGAGGTAGTGAGCCTCTCACCAGTGGACATAATGAAGCAGAGCCTGGATGCCTTATTGTCAGGAATGACATATGAAGAACTGGATATAACTCTGACTTTATTATTAAAGAAAACTAAATGTTTAATTTATGACAGGTGAAAGTTATGAAAAAAATTGTGCATTTTTTCCAAAATGCTGTCTGGACTTGGATTCATAGGGGCAATTTCATACTTTTTCTCACTATGTCATTATCTCATGAAAGATAAGAGAGAAGTTTCCTCGTCATGAGAAAGTTTCCAAGTCCAATGACTTCTGATCTAAGCTATTAACATAATCCTGCCAGGTTCTCCTGACAGTTCCCCCTGTTGATCTTGAACCCTCATCTTCATTTCCCTCTCCTATCTTTGTACATTCAAATGGCAGGACTGGGGGCTGGGAGATCCACATGACTCACTCTCCTTGCTGTGTGTAAGTTCTTACTACTCCCAGTTGGGCATTTAGGTTAATTAGACATGAATGACAATGATGTGAGTGAACTTATCATAGTTAATGTAGCTATTAAGAATACATTTCCAGGCAACATCTGTACATAATTTGGATAAGGAAGCATTAAACCTGAAGTATATCCTTTTAAAATTATTTTTCAAGCAAAAATGGAGAGCATCTTAGATTAATTTTGAATTTTCACTGTGATTCTATTAATTGGGAATAAGAGATCTTTTTGAACCCGTACTACAGATTCACTGTGACATGTGGCTTAGATGTTCCCACTCAGCAATTTCTTCTAAACAAAAGTGGGATGAAAGCAAAAGCCAGAGGTAGATGAGTTACCAAGCCAAGAAACCAGAGAATAAAAAAACAAAAGCATAGCATTGCAACCAAAGGTGAAAAATGGAAAGAGGCAATAGAGAGTCTTCAAGTAAATTTTAACATCTTCAAAGATGAATTAACAGTCATGCATTACTTTGGGCTAGTCAGATTACATCTGGAAAGTAAAAATAATAACACTGTAAAAACAACTACCATTAATTAAACCTTTGCTATTTGTCAGATACCATGCTGAGTATTATACAGACTACATCACATTCAATCCTTGCAATCGACCTTTGAGGAATATAATGAAACATTCTGATTGCTAGTACACAGAAGTTAACAAACAAACTCGGAGTTATAGCCACTATGGAGAACAGTATGGAGGTTCCTTAAAAAACTAAAAATAGAATTACCATATGACCTAGCAATCCCACTACTGGGCATATACCCAGAAAAAAACATACTTCAAAAAGACACGTGCACCCCAATATTCATTACAGCACTATTTACAATAGCCAGGTCATGGAAGCAACCTAAATGACCATCGACAGATGAATGGATAATGAAAATGTGGTACATATATACAATGGAATATTACTCAGCCATAAAAAGGAATGAAATTGGGTCATTTGTAGAGACGTGGATGGATCTAAAGACTGTCATACAGAGTGAAGTAAGTCAGAAAGAGAAAAAAAAATATCGTATATTAATGCATATATGTGGAACCTAGAAAAGTGGTACAGATGAACCAGTTTGCAGGGCAGAAATAGAGACACAGATGTAGAGAACAAACATATGGACACCAAGGGGGGAAAGCGGCAGGGGGTTGGTAGTGTGATGAATTGGGAGATTGGGATTGACATATATACACTAATATATATGAAATGGATAACTAATAAGAACCTGCTGTATAAAAAAATAAATAAAATAAAATTCAGGGGCTTCCCTGGTGGCGCAGTGGTTGAGAATCTGCCTGCTAATGCAGGGGACAAGGGTTCGAGCCCTGGTCTGGGAAGATCCCACATGCCACGGAGCAACTAGGCCCGTGAGCCACAACTACTGAGCCTGCGCGTCTGGAGCCTGTGCTCCGCAACAAGAGAGGCCACGACAGTGAGAGGCCCGCACACCGCGATGAAGAGTGGCCCCCGCTTGCCACAACTAGAGAAAGCCCTTGAACAGAAACGAAGACCCAACACAGCCAAAAATAAATAAATAAACAAAATGTGGGGTTAAAAAAAAAATTAAAAATAAAATTCAAAAAAACCCCAACAAGAAACAGACTCAGGGAGGTTAATTAACTTGCTGAAGGTCAAACAGTTGGCAGTTTTTAGATCTGTTCTAACACAGATCTATCAGACCCCAAAGTATCTTTTTAAAAATACTTTATTATATTTAGTTCTGGATCTCATCTTTCAATAGGGACATAGAACAACTGGAGCCTGTTCAGAAGAGAGTAACCTCAGTGACAAAGGCTTTCATGCTATTTCATGTGAGGAAGGGCTGAAGGCCCTGGGGATAACTTAGATCAGTCAGGGAAAAACTGAGAGCTGTCCTCAAATATTTAAAAATGGATGTATGGATGGGGGCTCTGACTTGATTTGCATGGCTTAGGACCAGGTTCTACTGGGAAAATGAATCTGTCCTAATTGGTGGGAGAGAGTTCCTTTACTTGGGGTGATTTCTAGAATATGTAGGATAGCCACTTGGTGGGGATCTTGCAGAGAGGATTGGGGGGGATGTTTGGACTACTTATGTTTGTGGTCCCTTTCAAGTCTTAAACTATATTAATCTGGGAAATAGAGTTGTAGGACAAGTTGCCAGTTAGGTCCAGGGTATGACACGTCATTTTCTTATACTACATATATAAAATAACTTTTTTGTAGCCTGTCTTTCCACCTGGAAAACAGCTGTGGAGAGACTAACATTCTTGGATGTCTAATTCTTTGTCAATTCTAGGCCCCTTCCTTGGCACAACAGCACACACTGAAATGTATGTTGAATGATTCAATGAATGGTATACGATAATTTTAGAGTGCAATCTTGAGAACATAATTGCAGGTCCTACAGTCTAGCCATGAGAATAGTTTTTAGAAATCTCTTTTGAAGAAAAGTCTCCCATGTCTAATATTTTCTGTTAGGTAGTCTTTACTTATTGATGGACCAAGAGAGTCTTGAACTGGAATAGCACTAATCATTTTCATGGGGCTTAGAGTGACTCATAGTTTCAAATATCTAGGCTTTCTAAATAATAGATTCCAAACTTATGGACACTCAAGGCAATTGCCCAAACTCCCGCACTTTTGGATGGCTGAGCACATTTTGGGGAGCACTGTGATGAACCTGATACTCATATTTTGGGTCTTCCTCTTCTCATGTGAGGCAAACTTTAGACCACTTACAGAAATTTAATACTAGATCCTAAGACATGCCATTTCCCATGGCAAAGTTAAGAAGTAAATGAAGTTTGATTTTAATGCCTTCCAGCTGAACATTTAACACTGTTATCCATTTATGCTGACTGAAATTCTACCCATGGGTCTTCATCCTGAAAATTAAGGTGTCAGGGACAAGTGTGGGGTGAGAGAGTGGTGATTAGGGTAGATTTCCTTGTGTCCCCAAATTTCATCACTCTTTTTACCTGTAGTAAAGACTGGTCTCATTCCTACATGGCATTACTATAATCGTTTAGAATAGATGTAGGGAACAAACCTCTCCATCACAGAATCCTGGAATGTTGGAGGTGTTAGGGGATGGGGTGACTACCTAATCTAACTCCAGCAGGTTAAGTGTCTGGGTCTTTCTCTCTTAGTCCTGTGCTTGTAATTACTGTACCACACAGTCACTCCAAATGTTCTTATTTAAATAGATTTCTTTTTCTGTCGCCTCTATTCTGAATACTAGGAAAACATAGCCCTCAGGACTCAGATGTTGGGCTGTGTTAAAGTGTTATGAAAATACTGCATCTGGCTTCTCCTGTCATCTGACTGTCCTGAAATCTTCTTTCAGGCTGGGCATAGTTACCTTTGAGGCATATGTTTTCTGACCAGATTGTAGCTTTCTTGAATGAAGGACTTCTGGTTTGTTATTGCTGACCCCATTCATTTGCTTAAGAATTAAATTACTGAGAAAGTGAAGTCACACAACAAATATTAATAAGGAATGTTACAGATACTTGGAAGTCGGGATCATAATCCCTCTCCACTTGCTCCCTGCGGTCCACATCCTCCTGACTTCTATCTTATAAAACAGAGAGGGATATGAACCACAGACTGAGGACAGAAAAGGAGCCAGGCTTTCAAAGTGTCAACAAAAACTATTGCATTAAAGTTATCTCCAGGGATTAGTGTGTATAATAATCAACACACAACACATATCCATAAAATCTTTTGAGAAATGTTAGAAGTTTTATATGATAAATGTCAATTGATGATGCTGATTTCTTGGGTTCTATAAGGATGAGCACTTTGTCTAGTAATCAGGACCATCTTAAGCTCAGTTTCCTTTTATAGCACCTTCTTTGCTCACCTAATTTCTTTCCTGGTATTTCTCTCTTAACTTGGTCTTCATTCTAGTGTACTAAAGCCTACATCCCCAAAACTGGGAGAGAAGATTGTTCATGGTTACCTCCATAGCAGTTATTGCAGAGTGTTTTTAAAAATTTGAAATTTAATGCTTTGAAGACAGACATCCATCACCTATTTACTAAACACACGACCACTCCTTATTGTACGCTGCCAGAACTTTTCCTCTCATCTGTATAACCAGTATAGAATTCTGTAAGTTTTTAAGTGTGTGAACCCAGGCCTACATGGCCGCTTCCTCACTGAGATAGGATGAGGCTTCCAAGCTCTTATACAAGTTAACTAAGGTTAGAATTGAAACTTCTGATTTGTTATCCAGGCTAATTTACTGTTCCTTGAATCTTCTGTGATTCACTTCTGTTTCATTATGGTCATTCAAAATATCTTTTTAAAAAGGCAAAAATTTCTTAGCTATACTAAGAGGAACTAAAAGAAAAGTTTGTGAAGAGGACCTACAAGATGGTGGAGGAGTAAGACATGGAAATCACCTTCCTCCCCACAAATACATCAAAAATACATCTACATGTGGAACAACTCCTACAGAACACCTGTTGAATGCGGGCAGAAGACCTCAGACTTCCCAAAAGGCAAGAAACTTCCCACATACCTGGGTAGGGCAAAAGCAAAAATAGAGACAAAAGAATAGGGACAGGACCTGCCCCTCTGGGACGGAGCTGTGAAGGAGGAAAAGTTTCCACACACTAGGAAGCCCCCTTCACTGGTAGAGACGAGAGGTGGGCGGGGGGATAGCTTCGGAGCTACAGAACAGAGCGCAGCAACAGGGATGCAGAGGGCAAAGCGGAGAGATTCCTGTACAGAGGATCAGTTCTGACCAGCACTCAGCAGTCCGAGAGGCTTGTCTGCTCACCTGCCAGGGCAGGTGGGGGCTGGGAGCTGAGGCTTGGGCTTTGGAGGTCAGAACCCAGAGAGAGGACTGGGGTTGGCTGTGTGAACACAGCCTGAAGGGGACTAGTGCACCACAGCTAACTGGGAGGGAGTCCGGGAAAAAGTCTGCACCTGCCTAAGAGGCAACAGACCATTGTTTTGGGGTGAGTGAGGAGAGGGGATGGAGAGCACCACCTAAACGAGCTCCAGAGATGGGCACGAGCCGCAGCTATCAGCACAGACACGAGACGGGCATGAGATGCCAAGGCTGCTGCTGCAGCTACCAAGAAGCCTGTGTCAAGCACAGGTCACTATCCACACCTCCCCTCCCGGGAGCCTGTGCAGCCCGCCACTGCCAGGGTCCCGTGATCCAGGGACCACTTCCCCGGGAGAACACAAGGCGTGCCTCAGGCTGGTGCAATGTTATGTTAGTCTCTGCTGCCGCAGGCTCGCCCTGTATTCCATACCCTGCCCTTCCCCTGGCCTGAGTGAGCCAGAGCCCCCTAATAGCTGCTCCTTTAACCCCCTCCTGTCTGGATGGGGAACAGATGCCCTCAGGAGAACTACATGCAGAGGTGGAGCCAAATCCAAAGCTGAACCCCAGGAGCTGTGCGAACACAGAAGAGAAAGGGAAATCTCTCCATGCAGCCTCAGGAGCGTCGGATTAAATCTCCACAAACAACTTGATGTACCCTGCATCTGTGGAATATCATCCTAACACTGAGGCGGTGGACTTTGGGAGCAACTGTAGACTTAGGGTTTGCTTTCTGCATCTAATTTGTTTCTAGTTTTATGTTTATCTTAATTTAGTATTTAGAGCTTATTATTATTGGTAATTGGTAGATTTGTTTATCTATTTGGTTGCTCTCTTCCTTTATATATATATATATATTTCTTTTCCTTTTTCTCTTTTTGTGAGTATGTATGTGTATGCTTCTTTGTGTGATTTTCTCTGTATAGGTTTGCTTTTACAATTTGACCTAGGGTACTCTCTGTCCATTTTTCTTTTTAGCATAGTTTTTAGCACTTGATAATATTGGTGGATTTGTTTACTGGTTTGGTTGCTCTCTTCTTTTTTTAAAAAATTACTTTTTAATTTTAATAATATTTTTATTTTTTATGTTAATAACTTTATTTATTTTATTTATTTTTTCTTTCTTTCTTTCTTTTTCTTCTTTTCTCCCTTTTATTCTGAGCCATGTGGGTGAAACGGTCTTGGTGCTCCAGCCGGGTGTAATGCCTGAACCCCAGAGGTAGGAGAGCCGAGTTCAGGACATTGGTCCACCAGAGACCTCCCAGACCCTCGTAATATTAATCGGCAAGAGCTCTCACAGAGATCTCCATCTCAGTGCTAAGGTACAGCTCCACTCAATGAACAGCAAGCTCCAGTGCTGGACACCCCATGCCAAAAATCTAGCAAGACAGGAACACAACCCGGCCCATTAGCAGAGAGGCTGCCTAAAATCATAAGTTCAGAAACACCCCAAAACACACCACTGGACACGGTCCTGCGCACCGGAAAGACAAGATCCAGCCTTATCCACCAGAACACAGGCACCAGTCCCCTCCAGCAGGAAGCCTACACAACCCACTGAACCAACCTCAAACACTGGGGACACACAACAACAACAAAAAGGGAACTATGAACCTGCAGCCTGTGAAAGGGAGACCCCAAATGCAGTAAGTTAAGCAAAATGAGAAGACAGAGAAATACACAGCAGTTGAAGGAGCAAGGTAAAAACCCACCAGACCAAACAAATGAAGAGGAAATAGGCAGTCTAAAGAATTCAGAGTAATGACAGTAAACATGATCCAAAATCCTGGAAACACAATGGAGAAAGTACAAGAAACATTTAACAAGGACCTAGAAGAACTAAAGAGCAAACAAACAATGATGAACGACACGATGAATGCAATATAAAATACTCTAGAAGGAATCAATAGCAGAATAACAGAGGCAGAAGAACGGATAAGTGACCTGGAAGAGAAAATAGTGGAAATAACTACCGCAAGGCAGAATAAACAACAAAGAATGAAAAGAATTGAGGATAGTATCAGAGACCTCTGGGACAACATTAAACACACCAACATTCGAATTTTAGGGCTGCCAGAAGAAGAAGAGAAAAAGCAAGGGACTGAGAAAATATTTGACGAGATTATAGTTGAAAACTTCCCCAATTTGGAAAAAAAAATAGTCAAACAAGTCCAGGAGCAGAGAGAGTCCCATACAGGATAAATCCAAGGAGAAACACACCAAGGCACATATTAATCAAACTATCAAAAATTAAATACAAAGAAAACATATCAAAAGCAGCAAGGGAAAAGCAACAAATAACATACAAGGGAATCCCCATAAGGGGATACAGCTGATCTTTCAGCAGAAACTCTGCAAGCCAGAAGGGAGTGGCAGGACATATTTAAAGTGATGAAAGGGAAGAAGCTACAACGAACATTACTCTACCCAGCAAGGATCTCATTCACTGTCGAAGGGGAAATTAAAAGCTTTACAGACAAGAAAATGCTAAGATAATTCAGCACCACCAAACCAGCTTTACAGCAAATGGTAAAGGAACTTCTCTAAGCAGGAAACACAAGAGAAGGAAAATACCTACAATAACAAACCCAAAACAATTAAGAAAATGGGAATAGGAACATACATATTGATAATTACCTTAAATGTAAATGGATTAAATGCTCCAACCAAAAGACATAGACTGGCTGGATGGACACAGAAACAAGACCCATATATATGCTGCCTACAAGAGACCCACTTCAGACCTAGGGACACATACAGACTGAAAGTGAGGGGGTGGAAAAAGCTATTCCATACAAATGGAAATCACAAGAAAGCTAGAGTAGCAATTCTCATATCAGACAAAATAGACTTTAAAGACTATTACAAGAGACAAAGGAGGACAGTACATAATGATCAAGGGATCGATCCAAGAAGAAGATATAACACTTGTAAATATTTATGCACCCAACATAGGAGCATCTCAATACATAAGGCAAATGCTAACAGCCATAAAAGGGGAAATCGACAGTAACACAATCATAGTAAGGGACTTTAACACCCTACTTTCACCAATGGACAGATCCTCCAAAATGAAAATAAATAAGGAAACACAAGCTTTAAATGATACATTAAACAAGATGGACTTAATTGATATTTATAGGACATTCCATCCAAAAAAAAACAGAACACACTTTCTTCTCAAGTGCTCATGGAACATTTTCCAGGATTGATCATATCTTGGGTCACAAATCAAACCTTGGTATATTTAAGAAAATTGAAATAGTATCAAGTATCTTCTCTGACCACAATGCTATGAGACTAGATATCTATTACAGGAAAAAAATCTGAAAAAAAATACAAAAACATGGAGGCTAAACAGTACACTACTTAATAACCAAGAGATCACTTAAGAAATCAAAGAGGAAATAAAAAAATATCTAGAAACAAATGACAATGAAAACACGACAACCCAAAACCTATGGGATGCAGCAAAAGCAGTTCTAAGAGGGAAGTTTATAGCAATACAATCCTACCTCAAGAAACAAGAAAAATCTCAAACAACCTAACCTTACACCTAAAGCAGTTAGAGAAAGAAGAACAAACAAACCCCAAAATTAGCAGGATGAAAGAAATCATAAAGATCAGATCAGAAATAAATGAAAAGAAATGAAGGAAACAATAGCAAAGATGAATAAAACTAAAAGCTGTTTCTTTGAGAAGGTAAACAAAATTGATAAACCATTAGCCAGACTCATCAAGAAAAAAAGGGAAAGGACTCAAATCAATAGAATTGGAAGTGAAAAAGGAGAAGTAAAAACTGACACTGCAGAAATACAAAGGATCATGAGAGATTACTACAAGCAACTCAATGCCAATAAAATGGGCAACCTGGAAGAAATGGACAAATTCTTAGAAAAGCACAACCTTCCAAGACTGAACCAGGAAGAAATAGAAAATAAAAACAGACTAATCGCAAGCACTGAAATGAAACTGTGATTAAAATTCTTCCAACAAAAAAAGCCCAGGACTAGATGGCTTCACAGGGCAAATTCTATCAAATATTTAGAGAAGAGCTAGCACGTATCCTTCTTAAACTCTTCCAAAATATAGTAGAGGGAGGAACACTCCCAAACTCATTCTACAATTCCACCATCACCCTTATACCAAAACCAGACAAAGATGTCACAAAGAATGAAAACTACAGGCCAATATCACTGATGAACATAGATGCAAAAACCCTCAACAAAATACTTGCAAACAGAATCCAACAGCACATTAAAGGGATCATACACAATGATCAAGTGGGGATCATCCCAGGAATGCAAGGACTCTTCAATATACACAAATCAATCAATGTGATAAACCATATTAACAAACTGAAGGATTAAAACCATATGATATGATCATCTGAGTAGATGCAGAAAAAACTTTCTCAAAAATTCAACATCCAGTTATGATAAAAACCCTCCAGAAAGAAGGCATAGAGGGAACTTACCTCAATATAATAAAGGCCATATATGACAAACCCACAGCCAACATTGTTCTCAATGGTGAAAAACTGAAACCATTTCCTCTAAGATCAGGAACAAGACAAGGTTGTCCACTCTCACCACTATTATTCAACATAGTTTTGGAAGTTTTAGCCACAGCCATCAGAGAAGAAAAAGAAATAAAGGGAATCCAAATCAGAAAAGAAGTAAAACTGTCACTGTTTGCAGATTACATGATAGTATACATAGAGAATCCTAAAGATGCTACCAGAAAACTATTAGAGCTAATCAATGAATTAGGTAAAGTAGCAGGATACAAAATTAATGCACAGAAATCTCTTGCACTCCTATACACTGATGAAAAATCTGAAACTGAAGTTAAGGAAACACTCCCATTTACCATTGCAACAAAAGAATAAAATACCTAGTAATAAACCTACCAAAGGAGACAAAATATCTGTATGCAGAAAACTATAAGACACTGATGAAAGAGCTTAAAGATAAGATATACCATGTTGTTGGATTGGTAGAATCAACATTGTGAAACTGACTATACTACCTAAAGCAATCTACAGATTCAATGCAATCCCTATCAAATTACCAATGGCATTTTTCACAGAACTAGAACAAAAAATTTCACAATTTGTATGGAAACACAGAAGACCCCGAATAACTAAAGCAATCTTGAGAAAGAAAAACAGAGCTGGAGGAATCAGACTCCCAGACTTCACACTACACTACAAAGCTACAGTAATCAAGTAATCAAGACAATATGGTTCTGGCAGAAAAACAGAAAAAGATAGAAGAGGATAGAAAGCCCAGAGAGAAACCCATGCCCGTATGGTCACCTTACTTTTGATAAAGGAGGCAAGAATGTAGAATGGTGAAAAGACAGCCTCTTCAATAAGTGGTGCTGGGAAAACTGGACAGCTACATGTAGAAGAATGAAATTAGAACACCCCCTAACACCATACACAAAAATAAACTCAAAATGGATTAAAGACCTAAATGTAAGGTGAGACAGTATAAAACTCTTGGAGGAAAACATAGGCAGAACACTGTATGACATAAATCACAGCCAGATCCTCTTTGACCCCTCTCCTAGAGAAATGGAAATAAAAACAAAAGTGAATAAAGGTGACCTAATGAAACTTCAAAGCTTTTGCACAGCAAAGGAAACCATAAACAAGATGAAAAGACGGCCCTCAGAATGGGAGAAAATATTTGCAAATGAAATAACTGGCAAAGGAGTAATCTCCAAAATATGCAAGGAACACATGCAGCTCAATATCAAAAATACAAACCACCCAATCCAAAAATGGGTGAAAGACCTAAATAGACATTTCTCCAAAGAAGATATATAGATTGCCAACTAACACATGAAAGGATCCTCAGTATCACTAACCATTAGAGAAATGCAAATCAAAACTACAATGAGGTATCACCTCACACATGGCTCAGAATGGCCATCATCAAAACTTCTACAAACAATAAATGCTGGAGAGGGTGTGGAGAAAAGGGAACCCTTATGCACTGTTGGTGGGAATGTAAATTGATACAGCCACTATATAGAACAGTATGGAGGTTCCTTAAGAAACTAAAAATAGAACTGCCATATGACCCAGCAATCCCACTAATGGGCTTATGCCCTGAGAAAACCATAATTCAAAGAGTCATGTACAACAATGTTCATTGCAGCATTATTTACAATAGCCAGGACATGGAAGCAACCTAAGTGTCCATTGACAGATGAATGGATAAAGAAGATGTGGCACATATATACAATGGAATATTACTCAGCCATAAAAAGAAAAGAAATTGTTATTTGTAGTGAGGTGGATGTATGTAGAATCTGTCATACAGAGTGAAGTAAGTCAGAAAGAGAAAAACAAATACCGTATGCTAACACATACATATGGAATCTAAAAAAAAAAAGTAAATGGTTCTGAAGAACCTAGGGGCAGGACAGGAATAAAGATGCAGACGTAGAGAATGGACTTGAGGACCTGGGGAGGGGGAAATGTAAGCTGGGATGAAGCAAGACAGTGGCTTGGACATATATACAGTAAGAAATGTAAAATAGATAGCTAGTGGGAAGCAACCACATAGCACAGGGAGATCAGCTCGATGTTTTGTGACCACGTAGGGGATTGGGATAGAGAGGGTGGGAAGGAGATGCAAGAGGGAAGGGATATGGGTATGTATGTATATGTATGACTGATTCACTTTGTTATAGTGCAGAAACTAACACACCATTGTAAAGCAATTATACTCCAATACAGATGTTTAAAAAAAAAAGTTTCTTCCCACACTTAGATGCTGGTATGATGGTGGCAAAGTAAGCAGAGTGATTCCAGCAAGGAAGGTAAAACCAGGAGAAAAGTTAGGGCTCTTTTTTGGCTTTTTACCCCTCTGGATATTGTTTACAGCTAAAACTTTCAAGATTCTATGTTTTGTTTTATTTTTACTTTATTATTATTTTATTAGTTTATTTCTTTTTAAATATGGAATTTTATAAATTTATTTTTATTTATTTATTTTTGGCTGCATTGGGTCTTTCCTGCTGTGCATGGGCTTTCTCTAGTTGCAGCGATTGGGGGCTACTCCTCGTTGTGGTGCTTGGGTTTCTCATTGGGGTGGCTTCTCTTATTGAGGAGCATGGGCTTTAGGCACGCAGGCTTCATTAGTTGTGGCACACGGGCTCAATAGTTGTGGCTCGTGGGCTCTAGAGCACAGGCTCAGTAGTTGTGGCGCATGGGCTTAGTTGCTCTGTGGCATGTGGGATCTTCTCGGACCAGGGCTCAAACCCATGTCCCCTGCATTGGCAGGCAGATTCTTAACCACTGTGCCACCAGGGAAGTCCCTATTTATTATTTTTTAAATTTATTTTATTTGTTTTTGGCTGCGTTGGGTTTTCATTGCTGCGCGCGTGCTTTCTCTAGTTGCGGTGAGTGGGGACCACTGTTCGTTGTGGTGCGCAGGCTTCTCATTGCAGTGGCTTCTCTTGCTGTGGGGCACGGCCTCTAGGTACATGAGCTTCAGTAGTTGTGACACGTGGGCTCAATAGTTGTGGCTCGCTGGCTCTAGAGTGCAGGCTCAGTAATTGTGGCACATGGGGTTAGTTGTTCCACAGCATATGGGAACTTCCTGGACCAGGGATCGATCCCATGTCTCCTCCCTTTGCAGGCGGATTCTTAACCACTCTGCCACCAGAAAAGTCCCCTATGTTTTGTTTTAAAAAGGACTTGGGAAAGACTGAATTTATACTTTAGGATAGTGCTGATCAATAGAAACATGAGATATAGATTACATACTATATATTAAATATTAAATATAGGGCTTCCCTGGTGGTGCAGTGGTTGAGAGTCCGTCTGTCGATGCAGGGGACACAGGTTCATGCCCCGGTCCGGGAAGATCCCACATGCCACGGAGCGGCTGGGCCCGTGAGCCATGGCCTCTGAGCCTGCGCGTCTGAAGCCTGTGCTCCACAATGGGAGAGGCTACAGCAGTGAGAGGCCCGCATACCGCAAAAAAAAAAAAAAAAAAAAAAAATTAAATATATATTTTTTACTTTTGTAGTAGTCACATTAAAAAAATTAAAATGGTAAAATTAATTTTCACAGCGTATTTTCTTTAAATCAATATATCCAAAATATCATCATTTCAACATGTGACACTAGGCACAATTCAAGCGTTCTATAACCACATGTGGCTAATGGTGACTGTATTGGACAACACAGTTCTAGAATGAGAATTACATGCATTTTACTGGCACAAACTTCAGCTTAAATAGCATATTATAGGGATATGAGCATTTTGAATCCCAGCTCTGGCTCTTACTATTTGGATGACCCTATGAAGTTACTTAACCTTTTTGCATCTTAGATTTATCATGTGTAAAATGGAGAATTAATTAATGCCTAGAGAGTTGTTTTGAGACTTAAATGAGATAATGTACATAAGATGCTAGGCATACGGGCACTTGATAAGTCAGTAACTATCAGTATCATTAGGTTCCTCTAATGATAGTGTTTGGATAAAATTTTCAAGTTCTTCCTCAACAAGGGCTGGATGAGAATTATTAGTGAATGGGGATGAGGCATTACTTTCTGTTTGGCTTTGATTTGGTTCTTCTTCTTTGAGATTGCCTACTTCCTTTCTGGTGTCCTGTGTTGTTTGTATTTTGATTGCTTATTTTCCTCATCGGAGCCTTGCTTGTTGTTTCTTGGCTGCTGTTGTGATGTTTCACCTTCTCAAGTTCTTGACATCTCTCATCCAGAACCCCTGTAATCAATCCTGTTTTTATGCCTAGTTCTATTTGTGACTCACTGTCTAGGCCTGATGCTTACTTTCCACTTCCCTAGCACCAACTCTGATTTTGTTCTTGCTCTCCATTTGCAGGCATCCAGAAAACAAACTAGGACAAATAATGCATGCTCACTGAATGCATGACAAGTGTGGGCTTTCTAAAGATTTGGTGTGATCTCCAGTACCTGTACCTAAGCCTGACAATGAATTCCTTATGGGATTTCATTTGGTACCCCAAGGGAAATTAATTTAAAGGGATGTGTGAGTGGAAAATATCACGATGTAACTCAGACATGCAAAGAGTTAAACAGAACTTAGCTTGACTTGAAAATCATGAGTGTAAAAGAAATGGTAGGGTTGTTGATGGCTTAGGGGTTTTGGAAGATTGGGCCAATCTCAGTGCCTCTTTGCTTGAAATGTTGCCCAGGGTCTGGGTGAAGGTGGGAGTATAGAGTAGAGAATTGGGGTAAGGAACTTCCTGCTGCTGAGTGATTCTAAGAGTACTAATTATGGTAAATTACTATGGTTTTTTGGTTTGGTTTTTGCTTTCAAATGCAAAACTCTAAACTCAAAGAAGCTTTCCAATTCAATCTTAAATGAACGGCCCAGAAAATAAAACATAAAGTGAACATGGCTTTTTTCTTTTGAAAATTGTGAGGACAGAATATGATTCAATTCAACCTTTGTGAACATCTGTACGTGCTGTAACTCCTCAGCCATGTGGGGAACTTGTAGGCAAATTACTTGTCTTATTTCTTCAAGTCCTAAAGACAAAGCAACAATCAAGTATCTGATCTTTGAAAGACATGCCTCCTAAAATAGAGTTGTTCAAATCATTGGTAGCGTTAGGGCTGCTGGTTACCCGCATTGAAGAAACACAAATGGTTCAGATCTGCACAGGGAGAGTTTATCAGGAGTGACGGCATGGCAAAGGGGGCACTAATTATGATGGGACTGAATGTTTTTTGCTGTGCTGCATGGGGTCTTGACCTTTACCTAGTTTTAAGAGCCAGTCAAATTCCTGCCTCTTTCACAGCTTTCCCTTAAATGTATTCTTTTTTCTTTAACTACATTTCAGTCTACAGCATGAATTTGGTAAGAATTCTGCTTAACCCTGGGCTAGCTCTGTAGTTGTCTTGACCAGCCTGCAAAATGTTAATGTTATTTAAGATTTCTCATGGGTATGTTTTATTTTCCAACTAAACTGGGAACTCCTTGAAGACAGGGGCTATTATTTATACCACTTTAACCCCCAGCCCTGCCCAGCGGGTGTTTGTTGATTATATTTATCTCAGAGTCAACCTCTGGGGAGAGTGTTGTCCACTGAGTTGAGAGACAGGCGGATAGTCACAGCCTTTCAGCCCCCTGCCCCCTGCGTCTTCATTTGGTTGTCCTCAGCTCACTGTACTCTGTGGAAGTCAGGAGGGTGTGACATTTTCCAGCCTTCTCTAGTTAGTCACAGGAGTTATGTTCCTAACACTCAAATTGTAATATCAATGAATAAAAATAGGAGAACATTTCTTTCCATGCTGTGGGTTGTACCCCTAAATTTCATGAATCATCTAATTAGTGCATGCCTTATGTCCTGAGGGACTGAAAGAGAAAAGAGTGTGGATGGATCCATTTAATCAGCAGCTCCAAAACACACACACACACACACACACACACACACGGATGCTCGTGACTGTTTGGGGGGCTTGTTTTGCATTGTATTGGCAATTATTTTCATACTTGAATTTTTGACATCCGAGATTTTTCTTATGTATCCTTGTCTTTTTCCATAACCACTTTTAAGAATTATTTGTTGAATAAATGCACTAGCTTTACACATTTAAATGGCAATATGTATATCATCTGATCCTTTCAGTGGCCGAGAAAAGTTTTCCTTAAGTAGATTCCTCTCAGTGACTATTCCAAACTTTCACCACTGTCTTCAAGACCCTACTCAACTTTTCCACTTTGATTTTCCACAGTTTACTGTGCCTTTTCATTTATGGAAAACTAGAAGCCTTTAGATGTGACCACTCTCAATTCGTCCTTTCTCCCAGTCTATAAATATTTAGTGAGTGGTTTCCAATCTCTTTATTATTCTTTGCTGCATTTGCCACTGCTGTTTAATTCCTTCCCATGTGACTCTCTATTCCCCATTGGCTGCCTAAATCTTGCTCCCTCTTGGCACTTCTCACCGCCTCTGTGTCTTTGGTGTAGGCATCTTTTCCTTTGCTTCTCCTTAAATATTGTCAGTTTTCTAGGGATTGACCTTCTACAGCTCTGCTAATGCCAAACTCTTTGCTGTTTGATCATATCATGCCTCTCAGTCCTAACCTCCACCCCACACACATCCATATGCACTGACTCTCAAATGTGTATTTCTAATCTAGAAGCTCAAATTCTCATGAAAAATGTCCTGCTGCTCAGCTTTACCTGTACGGAGGGTGTGTGCCTTACTTACCCTTGCATCTCCAGGAACTATTAGGATGCTCTAAAATTGCATGATTTTTCTTATACTTTGGTAACTCACCTCCATTTTTACAGACAAGTAAATAGAACCTTGAAAATGTTGTGACTTCAAGGTCAAAATGCTTGGTGCAGTTTACAGATTTGTGACTGACTTCTTGTCCTCTGTAGGGCCTTGGATGCCTTTCTCTCCAGATTTCCTGATGTGTGAATATCCTTCATTGTGTCCATGGGATTACAAACTGTCACTCCTGGTAACTCTCCGACAGTGAAATGTAGGCTCCTTCACGCTTGCTGAAATTGCACTGTTGGATCACTCTAGGATTAAAAATTACACTTCAGGCCAGGGAATAAACTAACTTTGGGGGAAAGTTAGTATCAGTTTGACTTATATTTGTAAAGAATGCAACATTATGATCATACAGTGAAATATAGGGATGGGAAAGACCATGAGATACCATCTAGTTCATTCCTTCATTCTCAGATATAGGCAAAACTATGTCTGTGCTGCTCTGTAAAGAGATTTCCCCAAGTTTACATGAAATAAGTTCATGTTCTTTTTTTTTTTTTTGCGGTACGCGGGCCTCTCACTGCTGTGGCCTCTCCCATTGCGGAGCACAGGCTCCAGATGCGCAGGCTCAGCAGCCCATGGCTCACGGGCCAGCCGCTCCGCGGCATGTGGGATCTTCCCAGACCGGGGCACGAACCTGTGTCCCCTGCATCGGCAGGCGGACTCTCAACCACTGCGCCACCAGGGAAGCCCAGTTCATGTTCTTTAATGATATTATATTCAGTGGATCATCTTTTGGTGTTTGATTTTGGGAGTGTGGGGTGATCGTTCTTGACAAAGTTCTGGGATATTCTAGCAGCACATGTCACTGGGTTTGACCCTTTCAGAATTTATATTCTGCGTATTTTCCAGACCACCCACCCCGCCCCCAGAATCCATGTCCTTGTCATAGGATTTGTGACCTATAACCTGCAGACGGTGATACTCTGCAGTGTGGTGGAATATAGGTGACTCTTCCATATTTCCAAGTTAGCATTCGATGTTTAGAATAGTTACACTTTTTCTCGACAACCCATCAAGGACCAAATTCATGTCTCTGCAGTTACTCTGAATCAGGTAGTATACTTTCTTTATTAAAAGGGAGATTAGGGCTTCCCTGGTGGAGCAGTGGTTGAGAGTCCGCCTGCTGATGCAGGGGACACGGGTTCGTGCCCCGGTCCTGGAGGATCCCATATGCCGCGGAGCGGCTGGGCCCATGAGCCATGGCTGCTGGGCCTGCGCGTCCGGAGCCTGTGCTCCGCAATGGGAGAGGCCACAACAGTGAGAGTCCCGCGCACAGCAAAAAAAAAAAAAAAGAGATTAAAAGTAGTAAACATGGGGGCTTACCTGGTGGCGCAGTGGTTGAGAATCTGCCTGCTAATGCAGGGGATGCGGGTTCGAGCCCTGGTCTGGGAGGATCCCACATGCCGCGGACAACCAGGCCCGTGAGCCACGACTACTGAGCCTGCGCGTCTGGAGCCTGTGCTCCGCAACAAGAGGCCGCGATAGTGAGAGACCCGCGCACCGCGATGAAGAGTGGCCCCCGCTTGCCACAACTAGAGAAAGCCCTCGCACAGAAACGAAGACGCAGCACAGCAAAAATAAATAAATTAATTAATAAAAACTCCTACCCCCAACATCTTCTTTAAACAAAACACAACAAAAAGAGTAGTAAAGATGTATGTTAACAACATGATTACTGACCTTAGGCTTTTTCCATGTATACTCAAATGAATTGATAAAGCATTGAAAAAGAGCTTTGTGCCCTCTGTGTGAGAGTGTGTCTGTGTGCCTCGTAGCAATAGATAGATGTCAAAGACATTTCGTTCAGGGACTTAATAAAATAAGTGTTTGCCTTTTGGTAATTTTTGAAAAGCTATTATCCCCTGTGTCTGAGAAAAGAATTCTGCTTTATGCTTTGCTTTCATAACTGAGGAGGACAAGAGCCTTTTTTTCTAATTAAAATCTCATTTCATACCAATTTGATATGAGGAAATTTTTCTTGGAGACTTCCACAGTCTTTAATATATGTAACAGTGATCTGTCTGCTGATACTGAGACTCTGGTGATACGAGTTCTGTGCATTTATTTAGCACTCTTCTAGTTTACATATTCATTTATGTACAGGAGCGAACTTGATCCTCAGTGTTAAAGAAATAATATCAAGACCGTCTTACCTTTTGGGAGGTTAAGCTAATGATTTATTTTCCTTAATTTGGATCATCATTATTCTAGCTATTTATAACTCTCAAAATTAGTATCTTGATTGTTAAGGTAATAGTAACGTTGGGTTACTGAACTATAGTTTCAAAAGAACTGAAAACTTATTGCTCTTTCATTCATGGTACTTCTTATGTCATTTCAAGTAATTAGCACACTTATTAAAAGGCCTGGTAATGGCTTAGGCTTTTGAACAATAATATAATCTCTTACTCTAGGAGAAGATAAGAGACTACATTTTTCAGACAGTCATAAAATAGTCCTGTTACACTGTGTAGGGCCTTGGATGTGAATCTCAGGAATCTCAGGTACTGCTGAATTAGGTACAGTAATTCTCTGTGAAACAGAATAATACTTGTTGGCTATATTCCTCAATTTAACCAATTAATTGTTTTGAAATGTAGAACCAGAAGATGAAACAAACAAAACTCTTAACTCTCCATTGGGTACTGAATGTACACTTTCTTCTGACTTCTTTTTAGCATCTAATTTTTAATGGCAACCTACTGAAGATATTACATTAAAAATATGTTGGTTGTTAAATAAAATCAACATGGTAGAGTTTCATACATTTTCATTGGCTCAGAATTGAGGCCAATGAAACATTTATTTAATAAACCTTTCAGCATATGGAAATTTGGTAAGTACAACTGCTTTTTTAGTCTCATTCATTTTATGCTCAGGCCAGTAGTTATAGTGTGCTTTTTGCCAATGGAACAGAAATCATTCCATGGTTACTGTAACCTGGTTGAAAATTGTAAAAATAAGAAGTTATTTACTGAAGTGTTTTCTTTTGTGCTATATATGTTGCCCACTCTATCTTGGTTGATCATCATGGGGTTAGTATTATTCCCATTTTATCTAGGAGAAAACTAAGGCTCTAAACTAAGTCCCTAAACTACTACAGGGCTTATTTTATAGCCCTAGCACCTAGTACAGCCTCTAGGACAGAATATTTGGTGAGGAAAGATATGTAAAATGCTCAAGTACAAACTAGTCAGAGGCTGAGCCAAATTTTAAACAAATATAAAAACTCTCTATACTCCACTTTTCTACTCTGCCTCTTAAATACCCAAGTTTCAGGGGGAGTTTGTCCCACCAGGAAAAAAAATAAGGCATTTTTCATCCAAATGTCCAAATTTTTATATTGAAGATTGTTTACCTTCAACCTGGTACTGTGACTGCAAAGCCAGGGGGGCCTTTGTGTGTATTATGTCTTTAGAACATCACCATTAATTGCCACAGTGTATCACTGCAGATCAAATTTGTATTTTTTTTCACCTTATTAGTAATGTAGTTGATATAGAAGGATGTTTTGAGGTTTCTACTTCTAACTTCTATGACATGTCAGTTTATTAGTGTCTCAAAAGCAGTTGCAGAAATCTTTAGTAATTTGTGGTGATGGATATTGAAAAGTACAGCAGGACTTCCCCAAAGCGAGGCATTTGGCTCAAATCACTTAGACTATTATTGTTCCATTGTCTGAAAGACAGGTAATTTAATGAGTGTAAATTACGACTGACTTTGTAGGGAAGAGCCTTTGCTCTTGAACTTCCTCAGAAGTAAAAATAAATGTGAAATTTTCAACTTCATGAGTGCAATTGCATTTTTGACTCATGTAATGGTTGATGTACAGAGAAACTATAGAGATTTAAAATCACTGCTTTTTAAAATTAGAGAGCAGCCCACAAATCAAGCAATTTCTCCAAGACTGTTAAATTTGATGTTAAAATAAAAAAGAATTCAGGGCCTTTTTTGAGAATGGCTATCAGGTATCAGAAGGAGAGGCTTTATAAAATTTTTTTCTTTCATAAATATTTACTGAGTGCCTACTATGTGCCAGCCACTGTTCTTGATGCAGCATCATGGACCCCAGTGGTGAATAAGGCAGAAAAAGTTCTTCACGTGGAACTTAGATGCTGGTGGTAGGAATCAGAAAATATACAAACAAATGCACAAATACATTATTATTGATAGTGCTGTTCATTGGATGGAAATCAACTGGGTAGTAAGCTCTACATGATAGTCAGGAAACCCTCTAGGAAAATATTAAATTTGAACAGAAAGCTGAAGAATGAGGGAATGAGCGGTACTTCCAGGTAGAGGAACAAGGCAGTGTAGACGACTTGAGGACTTGAGTTCGGCATTTTTAGAAAGGAGGTGAGTGGGTGGGAGAAGGATCAGTGATCAAATGGCAGAGGTAGAAGAGGCCAGATCACAAATAGCCTGTGAGGTCATGGTCAGGAATTGGGATTTTATTCTGAGTAATAACAGTACATTGGTAGTGCAATGGAAAATTTTAAGTGCTAACATTTTCATATAAAAAAGAAAGGGTGGCTCTGTATGTTATTAGGAGAAAAAAATTCTATGGTGAAAGAGTGGAAGCAGAGAAGTCAGATACAACGCCATTGTAGTAGTGAAGGCCAGACTTGGACAAGAATGGAGGTGGAAAAAAGTGGGTGGATTTAATGTATATTTAAGATGTTGAGCATAGGATGTGCTGAAAGTTTGGAAATGGGAGAGAGAGAAAGGGAGGGATCACAAGTGACTTCTGGATTTTTCACTTGACCAGATGGTGGTACAATGAATGATAGGAGAGAAGTAGCGGGTGGGAGAGAAGGATGGAAATGCATAACTCCACTTTTTAGGTTTGAGATATCTATTAGCCATCTATTTGGAGATGCTGCATTTTCTTTTCTTCTCTTTTTTGGCTGTGGCACACAGCTTACCGGATCTTAGTCCTCCCACCAGGGATTGAACCCGGGCCCTTGGCAGTGAAAGTGCTGCGTCCTAACCACTGGACCGCCAGGGAATTCCCTACATTTTCAATTGAATATGAAAGTATAGCTCAGGTTAAGATGTCAGGGTTGGAGGAAAATTTTCTGAATGAACAGTGAGGAGATCATCTTAAAGTCATGGGACTGGATGAGGTCATTTGGGGATACCTTGCAGACAAAGAAGAAGGCTCCAACAGAGCCTTGAGGCAGTGTGATAACCATTCAGAGGTCAGCCAGAAGAGCAAATATCAGCCAAGCACCCTGAGAATGAGAGGCCAATAAGGTAGTAGGAGAACCAAGAGTGCAAGGGTGTTCGATGCCTCACTCCCAGAAGAGAGGAATGTGTTTCAAAATAAAAGGCTCAGTTGTGTTTATGCCACAGAGAGGCCAATGAGGGCAACGAAGTTAACTCTAGCACAGGAAGTGGTTTCTGTGCTATTCTTTTAACTGAGCATTGAAAGTATGCCATCTCCAGCTTTGAGTAGGATGGACATATAGAAAATAGTCATGGTATTGATATCTTACTTTAAAGGTAGTGACAGTTAGTCATTTTTTAAATGTAAAGCTGTTAACTGAGGTGATATATTTTTCCCTGATTCCTTAGTTTGGCTAGAATTCTTAAACTGTATTATTTTGTAGATAGCATGGATTTAATATGTTACCAACAGGCTAGATTCCTATAGTACCACACCAGAAAAATATAGGATCTTTAATGTTAATGCCCATGGCTAAATCAGTAGATTGCAATTAAAGAGTTTAAGTGGCAGAGGTGTAGATCTGGAAGCCATATCCATAGTCATAGGTGCTGTAAAAGTCATTAAAACTGTGTTTGCTAGAAGTTGTACTGCTCCCTTAGTTGTGTGCATTAAAGAGGTAAAATTTGATGCCTATGCATAAAAATATTCAAAGAAACAGACCCCATTCTCAGAAATGTATCATGGCAGATCTGTGGGAGGATGTGTAGCTGTGTAATTAACATCATTAACTGACATGGTTTAACAATCTAAAATTGTCTCTTGGTGCTGTGGGAGATATAATATAACAAAGCTATATGAATCCAAAGTGTTTTGTTGGTATGGTACCTTTAATTCAACTTTAAATCCTGTTGTATTTCTTCTAATCTTATCTGAGAAAAATAACTTTTAGAGGCCAAGTACATCTGCTTTCTTCAAATGAGCTCCTGAAAAATATCATGGCGTTTGCATAATACTTACATTGTTTATATGTCCTTTTCTGCTATACAAATACCACATATTTATTTTGCCACAGTTAGCAAGTGATAATAAAATTTAGAGAATGTTTTTCAACCAAAAAAGTGGAAAATAGAATTTTAAATTATTTTAGAAAGTGAAATTGAACAGTGGAAACTTAAAAAACAAATCAAGTTTGGCAACATTAGAATAAATCTACTTAGAAAATAGACAGAATGCTATTGGGAAAATATTCTCAGTCCAATGGACATATGTAAGAATATATTTTAGAAAGACCGTGAAAAGTGACCAGTAGCTTTTTAAAAGAAAATCTAACATGCTTCTTATAAAGTAGATCAGAAACTGGTAATCACATCTACAACTTAAAATTCAATACTGGCTGGCTAATTTAATGAAAAAACTTGATGTGATCTTGGTGTCTCAGTGATGGAAACAAAGGAATAATCCTGAATGCTTACTTTAAAACCTATTACCTGTTCAGAAATTAATGAATATCAGTGAAAACCAAGAAGTTAAAAAAAATAAGCATCCTATAAAAAGATATCAGCTGGGGGCTTCCCTGGTTGCGCAGTGGTTGGGAATCTGCCTGCCAGTGCAGGGGACACGGGTTTGAGCCCTGGTCCAGGAAAATCCCACATGCCGTGGAGCGGCTAAGCCTGTGCGCCATGACTACTGAACCTGTGCTACAGAGTCCGTGAGCCACATATACTGAGCCTGCATGCCACAACTACTGAAGTCTGCGTGCCTAGAGCCTATGCTCTGCAACAAGAGAAGCCACTGCAGTGAGAAGCCCGTACACAGCAACGAAGAGTAGCCCCCCGCTCACCGCAACTAGAGAAAGCCTGCATGCAGCAGCAAAGACCCAACACAGCCAAAAATAAATAAATTTATTAAAAAACAGATATCAGTGAGTGTAATGTTATATGCTAACTATATCTCAATAAAAAATAATTGATCTTAAGTAACAATCAGGGAAATGCAAATTAAGACCACAATGGGTACCATTTTATACCCACTAGAATGCAAAAAAGTATAGAAGCTTTTCTATATCAAATGTTGGCAAGTGTGTGGAGTAATGGAAACTCAAACAGTGCTGCTAATGGGGATGTAAATTAGGATAGCTACTTTTGAAAACAATTTAGTGTCATCTTGTGAAGTAATCACATGCACTCCCTATGTCCAACAATTCTTTTCTTATGTATAAATCCTAGAGAAACTTTTAACACATGTGAACCAGGAGACATGTATAAGAATATTTCTAGTTGTATTTATGGACAATGGCAAAAATACAACAACAGAAACCCCTAGGAACAACCTAAATTTCCATTGACAAGAAATGGATGAGTATATTTTGCTAAAATCACACAAGGGATTATTTAACTGTGAAAGTGAATGAATTACAGTTGGATGTAACAACATAAACACATCTTTGAAACATAATGCTGAGTGAAAAACAAGTTTCAAGAGATTACACACAGTATGATACCATATTTATAAAGCTCAAACCAAGCAAATTGAATTAACACATTGGTTAGGAATACATATATATCTGCTAAAGTTATTTTTTAGAAAGGAGGTTAGTGATTACTTTTGGATGAAGAGAAGCAGGAGGGGAACTGGAAAAATAGATAGCTTTAAGAGCAGTGGTAATTTTTTTGTTCTTAAATTGATGATGGGTTTAGTAGGTGGTGGTTCACGTTTATTCTTCTTTCTGACTATGTACATTACCTGTTTTTCTATGTATCAAATAGTATAGAAAAGTAGTATCTCATGAAATCAGGTATTATTGGAATCATCTTGACCAACCACAGAGATAAAGTACTACCTAGGGTACCATGTTCTCAGGTAACTATATCCTCCATTTGCTGTTTATATCACAAATAACTTGATGGCAAGCAAAAGAAGAGAACATAGATAATACAGTTATATCTCCCTTTGAAAGCTTAGCTCAGGTACTGGTGTCTTTCAGAAATCAATGTATATATTTAGGATTTCCACTGACAATGAGACATGTTGTTCAAAGCCTGCTGAGCCCTCTCTCCTTCTTCCTTCATTCAATTTTCGAAGTACTGGCAAGATAAGAATAAAGAAAATCAAATAAATTATCTGCCAAAAGGCTCACCTGTAAGGTATAGGCAACTAGTGTAGGAGTACTGATTAGAACGAGCAGATTGCAATGCCTAAAACCGAAACCTCTCTAAGCAGAGAGATTGGCAAAGCAAGAGATTCCAGTATTTGAAGTGACCCCATAATATCAGGAACAATGATGTGAATGTGAATCCAAGCACTTGTTGAGTGCTGTGTATTTAACTGAAGGGATAATTGTATGCAAGTCTATGGAATCCCTGGGCAGATAAAAAACGTGGAGTTTGGTCAACTATTAAATATTTCATAATGTTTTTTACATTCATGAGAGTATAATATAATTAGATCTTGGCTTAGTTTGTGCTTTTGATTGCCATTGTTAATTTTTTTCATTCCAGAATTTTATTAACTCATAACCCCAGAGTTATTACTTTCCTTGTGCATTTCATACTTAGCTTCAGCTAAGTTTAAGGCTGTAATTGCTAAAGAAAGAAATGAAAAAATAGAATAAAGAACTGGCTCCCTGTTGACTCATCTATGAGCATAGATTTTTAGGTACCATCCTCTTGATCCACCAACATTTAGTAGTTGTATTCCTTCTCTCCCTAACTTTTGTATCAACCCCTTCCTTCCTTTCTCCCTCCCTTCTTTCTCACACTCTCCTCTATCTTCTCTCCCTTCAGTTGCTGTTTGGATTTGTAGTCTTATGTCTTATGAAATCCTTATTCACAAGACAACACTTTTGGCAGGAAGGAGTAACTTCTCAATAAAATTAAACACTTGAGGAATTTGCATAATCTGTTCTCTAATACCTTAGATTAGAAATTAGATTACCGGATTGCCTAGTAATGCCTTCCTTCATTCTTTCATTCACTCATTCATCCAATAAACACATCTATTGAGTACCTAGTATGTGGCAGTGCTGTTGTGGACTTCTGGGATACAACTATGCAGAATAGCATAGGTCCAGCCTCTGAGAATTTCCTTTATGAAGAGTTTGCCCCTATTTATAATTTAGAGGGATAGGCTGTCAAATATCTGAACTGTCAATGTTATTTAAAATAAGCATGGGTGTTATTCTAGGGAATATTGACCTTTGTGAATCCCTCTCTGACTCTCTACTCCATTGTATTTGTGTTGACTTTGAAACCCTTGAGTAAATCCCAGGTATCAAGTCTTAAATTGATTGCAGCATTATTTACAGTGACCAAAACATAGAAACAATCTCAGTGTCAATGGATGAACGGATAAAGAAAACATGGTATATACATAGCACAGAATATCATTCAGCTGTAAAAAGAAGGAAATCCTGCTGTTTGTGACAACATGGATGAACCTTGATGGCATTATGGTAAATGAAATGTCAGACAAAGAAAAACAAATACAGTATGATTTCACTTATATGTGAAATCCAAAGAAGCTAAAATAATAGAAATTGAGAGTAGGTTGGTGGCTGTCAGGGGGTAGGGGGCGGGGGAAATGAGGAGATGTTAGTCAAATGGTACAGACTTCCAGTTACATGATATATAAGTTCTGTGTATCTAATGTACAGCATGGTGGCTGTAGTTAACAATACTGTATTATATATTTGAAAGTTTCTAGGAGAGTATATCTTAAATGTTCTCATCACACACACAAAACTGGTAATTATGTGAGAGGATGGAGGTGTTAACTAACCTTGTTGTGGTTAATTGTTTTTCAATATATACTTATATCAAATCATCATGTTGTATATCTTAACTGATATATAACGTTGTGTAAGTTTATATCTCAATAAAGCTGAGGAAAATCTAGTCGCAAGAGCCTGGAGTGTCATTGGGTTAATTTTTGACATCCATTTTGCTTTTTGAGTGTGTGAATGGGTAGATCGGGGAAGAATGAGTGTGTCCTTTGTGGAGGGTGGAAAGATGTAGGAGGACTGGATTTTTTAAATGGAATCAAAATATTTGTCATTAACCTGTGGCATTATGGATGGTGGCAAGTCATTGAGAATCTTTTATGTGCTTTATTTTTCTCACCTGATAAGAAAACTTATTTTTTTATTGAAGTGTAATTGACTTACAATTTTGTGTTAGGTGTGCAGCAAAGTGATTCAGTTATATATATGTATGTGTGTGTGTGTATATATATATATATATATATATATATATATATATACACACACACATACATATATGTGAGATTATTTTCCATTATAGATTGTTGTAAAATATTGAATATAGTTCCCTCTGTTCTATAGTAAGTCCTTTTTGCTTGTCTATTTTATGTATAGTGGTTTGTATCTGTTAATCCCATACCCCTAATTTATCCCTTCTCCCCATCCCCCCAATTCCTCTTCTCTTTGGTAACCATAAGTTTGTTTTCTTTGTTTCTGAGTCTGTTTCTGGTTTGTATATAGATTCATTTGTATTATTTTTTAGATTCCACATATAAGTGATATCATATAATGTTTGTCTCTCTCTGTCTGATGTACTTCACTTAGTATGATATTCTGTAGGTCCATCCATGTTGCTGCAAATGACAATATTTCATTCTTTTCTGTGGCTGAGTAATACTGCATTATATGTATATACCATATCTTCTTAAGCCAGTTGTCTGTTGATGGGCACTTGAGTTGTTTCCATGTCTTGGCTAACATAAATAGTGCTGCTATGAACATTGGGGTGCATGTATTTTTTTGAATTAGAATTTTTGTCTTTTCTGGATATATACCCAGAAGTAGGATAGCTGGACCAAACTAGCTCTAGTTTTAGTTTTTTTAAGGAACCTCCATAGTGTTTTCCATAGTGGTAGTACCAATTTACATTCCCACCAATGGTGTAGGAAGGTTCCCTTTTCTCCACACCCTCTCCAGCATTTATTGTTTGTAGACATTTTGATGATAGCCATTCTGAATGCTTTGAGGTGATATCTCATTGTGGTTTTGATTTGCATTTCTCTAATAATAAGCAATGTTGAGCATCTTTTCATGTGCCTGTTACCCACTTGTATGTTTTATTTCCAAAGAAAACATACTGTTTAGGTCTTCTGGCCATCTTTTGATTGGGTTGTTTGTTTTTTTGATATTGAGTTCTATGAGCTGTTTGTACATTTTGGATATTAACCCCTTGTCGGTCACATCATTTGCAAATATTTCCTTCCATCCTGTAGGTTGTCTTTTCATTTTGTTGATAGTTTCCTTTGCTGTGAAAAAGCTTTTAAGTTTGATTAAGTCCCATTTGTTTATTTTTTGCTTTTATTTCTTTTGCCTTGGGAGACTGATCTAAGAAAATATTGCTACTATTTATGTCCGAGAATCTTTTGCTTGTGTTCTCTTCTAGGAGGTTTATGGTGTCGTGTTTTATATTTAGGTCTTTAAATCATTTTGAGTTTATTTTTTTATATGATTTGTGGGAGTGTTCCAATTCCATTGATTTACATGTAGATTTCCAGCTTTCTCAACACCACTTGCTGAAGAGACTGTTTTTTCTCCATTGTATATTCTTGCCTCCTTTGTTGTAGATTAATTGACTACGGTGTGTAGGTTTATTTTTGGGCTCTCTATCCTGTTCCTTTCATCTATTGTCTGTTTTTGTGCCAATACCATGCTGTTTTGATTACTGTAGCTTTGTAGTATTGTCTGAAGTCTGGGAGAGTTAGTCCTTGCTTTGTTCTTTTTCCTCAGGATTGCTTTGTTCTAGTTCTGTGAAAAATGTCATGGGTATTTTGATAGGGATCACATGAAATCTGTAGATTGCTTCAAGTAATATGGCCATTTTAACTATGAATTCTTCCAATCCAAAAGCATGGGATATCTTTCTATTTCTTTGAATGATCCTCAATTTCCTTTACCAGTGTTTTATAGTTTTCAGTGTATAGGTCTTTCACCTCCTTGGTTAAGTTTATTCCTAGGTATTTGGGTTTTTTTTGAAGTAAATTAAGATGGGATTGTTTTTTACTTTCTCTTTCTGATATTTCAATGATGGTGTAAAGAAATGCAACAGATTTTTATATGTTAATCATGTGTCCTGCTACCTGATGAATTCGTTTATTAGTTCTAATAGTTTTTGTTTGGAATCTTTAGGGTTCTCTATGTAGAGTATCTTGTCATCTGCAAATAGTGACAACTTAACCTCTTCCCTTCCAATTTGGATGCCTTTTATTTCTTTTTCTTGTCTGATTGCTGTGGCTAGGACTTCCCATACTATGTCGAATAGAAGTGGTAAGAGTGGAAGAAAGTATTTATGATCTCTTTTTACCATCTGACTAAACTTCATAGCATCCTCTCTACATAGTCCTTTTGGCCTGCCATCCATCCACCTGTCCATCATTTATTAACTGTCTGTTGGGTACCAGACACTCTACAAGGTATATAAGGCCTCTGCTTTTATGGAGCTTAGATTTTGTTCCATTTATGTTTCTTGCATTCATATAGAGAATCTAAGATAAATACTGTCGAAATACAGGGAAGGTGAAAATTTTAAATTGTAGCAATCATGATGAGAAAGAGGCCTGTTTAATCTGGATAGTGTTATCTGTAGATAACAACTTGTTAGTTGGTTTAATAATAAGACTTTTTTTCTGTACCCATATTTTATCAGTTCCAAAGGCAGTATCAGTTTTCCTTCAAATGCAGGATGGATAGGAGACACATTCCTTTAAATATTTGAAAGAATACAAGATTGTTTTAGCTGTGAGCTTTGTGCTAAAAATAACAGGAACCATGTAGACAATCCTTACTCTGCAACTTTAATAAACCAGGGAATTTTTGTTTGCCAGACTATCACTCTTTTGTTAATAAGAACATGATGTACCATGGGACGAACGGTTGTGTTCATTTACAAATATTATCAGGACCTCAGGTAACTGACAAATGACTTCATGATACTTAGAGAAATGTTCTAAAGGTGTTATACTGTCTTTAAAATGTCTTTACTGTTTCTTTTTGTGTTCCCCAAATACAGCTCTGTCTTCTTTGCTGCTGAGCTGCTTTTATAATTGTATTAATGAATACCTTATTTTTATTTTGGAGTAGATCTAATGCAAATATCCATATTAAGCAACACACACAAAGGTCAGGAGGTCCAAAGCATGGTTCCCACAGCAACTGACCTTTGTTTCTCTTGAACTTGGCAGTATTTGCTTTCACTTTCTATTAGTAAAACTTATCTACTTAATGATGTATGGTATGGTGCAATTGTTATGGGAAATGTTATTTAAGAATATCTGATTTCCATTTAGAAAAACTTCAGTTTTGATGTTATAAAAGTTTAGAGGCTCTTTTATAATTCCAGTATTCATGAAAAATAAAGGCAACCATGGGAAGGTAAAAGTGAACACTTTTTTCCCCCTTAAACTACTATCTAACTAATTCATTTTGTTATTAAAGCATCTTGAAACAGGCAACTAATTTTGAATATATCTACATTTGTTTATATGAGTATATAATAGCTGAGTTACTTTGAACAAACTAAAATGTAGGAAAATATTTGATTATAAATGGACTGTTTTTGTGTACATATTTCTATGGGGTCATTTATAAAATTTGAAACCAGTGGAAACCATGCTCACATTCCCTATCTTCTTTCTTTCAAAATGGAAGAATTATTTCCACTACTGTAAGTCAACCCATCTGTCATGGTTTGGATCTCATTTACTCTCAAGGGCTTTGATCCTGCCATATTCCCCTCTCAGTCCTGAATTGTCCACTTTTCCTTCTCCACTGAATTGTTCCGATAAACATACACACATCCTCCTGTATTTCCTGACCCTATGTCTCTCCATGCTACTGCCCTGTTTCTATATTCACTGTCTCCACTTCTTCATCTCCTTATCCCACTCCAAAGGGTCTTCTGTTTCTTCCACTTCACTGTTGCTGCTGTTTTCAAGGTCACCAAGACTTGCTTCCATGATGTCCACTGTCATGGTTACTTGTAGAACTCATTTTATTCAACCCCTAGACAACAGTCAAATTTGGTCTCAGTTGAGTATCACTTTCTTTTTGGGATGCCTTTTTTCTTTTGGTGCCAGTGACAGTACACTCTCCTGACTGGCTCCTCCTTCTGAGGATCCTTATAAACATTTTATAAACTCTTCTTTCTCTGTTCCACTTCTAAAGTTTGGAGTGTACTAGGTCTTGGTATTTTCTATTTAAAATCTTACTTTGAGTTAGGGTTGCCAGATAAAGCAATTAAAAATACAGGATACCCAGTTAAATTTGAATTTCATGCAACATTTTTTTAGTGTAAGTATGTCCCATGTAATGTAAACACACACATCTGTCTCTATCACATAAACTATGGGGACATACTTTTGTATAAGTATGTTTAATGCAATGTTTGGGACATACTTTTTTATTGAGGTATAATTGACATTTAATATTATATAAGTTTAAGGTATACAACATGTTGTTTTGATACATTTATATACTGCAGTATGATTGCCATTGTAGCATTAGCTAACATCTCTATCACATCACATTATTACTATTTCTTTTTTGTGGTGGGAATAATTAAGATGTAGTCTCATAGCATGTTTGATGTTTATAATACAGTGTTGTCTATAATCATTATACTGTGCATTAGAGCTCCAGGACTTTTTATCTATTGTATTGACTATTTTATAATTCCCATACTCATGAAAAATAAAGACAACGGTGGGAAAGAAAAAGTGAAAACTTTTTCCTGCCTAAACAACTATCTTTGTAAGTTTGTACCTTTAAACAACATCTCCCTTATTTGGGGGCATACCCATACCAAAGATTATTCATTATATCTGAAATTCATATTTAGCTACTGTCCTGTTTTTCATCTGGCAACCCTACCCTGCGTGAGCTTATTTGGATACTTGATGTTAAACAGCATCCTTTTGCCCCAGAATTTACCTCTCCCTAAGCTCCAGGTTTGTGTTCCCAAATTTCTAAGTAACATCTTGCACATCTGTCTTCTCAATATATTCAAAAGAAAATTATTCATTTCCACCTCCCCTCTTTCTTACTAATGACACCAATGTTTTCTTTATTATCCTCTCATCAAATCTTTGGACAAGTCCCGAGGTGTATATACCCAAAATGTATCACAAGCATGTGTACTTTTCTTTATTTCTGCTGATACCTTACTGAGTCAAGTCATCATCATAACTCACCTACGATGGCCCCAACTCCCTCGCTGTTCCTTTGATTCTACTACATCTACCCCCTACAACTCTTTATCCATACAAAAACACTTTATAAAGTGACCTTTAAAAAATGTCAATGAGATCATGTCATTTGCCCTATTGTTTCAAAGCTCCCTCCACTTCTACTTTCCAATGGCTTTTCACTGCCCTTTGAATAATCCCAAATTCTTGATCATAGCCAACAAGGCCTCCATGATCTGACTTTTGCCAGTACCGCTTTTCTGACTCATATTTACCTACTCCAGACACACAGCCTTCTATTTCACTCTCTCTCTCTCTCCCGCCTTTTTTGTTTTTAATTTTTGCCCAGAATATGCTTTCCCCTCTTTTTTTCTCATGGCTAGTTCCTTTGTCTAATATCTTCCTTACCATCCCATCTAATGCTGCTTTGAAACCTCCACCCCTCTATCACTGTCTATCACATGGTTCTGTTTTATTTTTTTCACAGCCCTGATCAATACTTAAAATTGTCACTTCAGTTTATTTAGATATTCATTTACTTTCGCTCTCCTGGAACATAACTTCCATGAGGAGAAGGACATTGTTTCTTTTGTTAATTATTTTATCTACAGCTCACACAATAGAATATAGTAAGTATCTAATAAATATTTGTTGATATTTGAATTAGTGGTTTTCTAAAATACATTTGAGAAATACAATATACCATGAAAATTCCAGCATATTACCCTTCCTTGGATTTGAAGATAGGTATGGAATGAAAATATTTCTACTTCTTTTTCCCACTGGCCCTTGTGTTATGATGTTGAGTTGGACACGTTGATGAAAAATCGGCAATCAGTACCAATGAAAACACTGAGAATGATTTCATCTTCTGGTATGCGCTGGCTCTGTCCCTGGGGGGAAGCTTGACATATTGTAGCCAGTCAGGATCCTGCAATGGATTGTCTTTCAAAGTCAAATTTCAGCCTGTCAAGAGGTGGAGAAAATGATTTGGGACCTGAAGAGGTGGTAGATTAATACTTCTGAAGAATTGTTCACTAAACTTCCTGTAGCTACTTTGTTCCACTATTAAGACTTCCCTCCCTCTGGCATAGGAAATGCTTTGCACAAAACAGCATCTTTGCTTTGTGTATAGACATTTCCCCTGCCCCAAGATGGGGTTTCCCAGTGAGGTATAACATTCATTAACCCCTCTGGATAATGCAGTTGCTGAAACAGACTTGTGTCTTATTCTCACAGCTTCATTTCAGAGTCAGAATGCACTTGGTGTCTGGGGCAGCTGTGATGTATAAAGCAGAAAGAAGATTGATTTTCCACAAGGTACCTTGTACCTGGAGTAATGAAAGTGGCAAATTACTTGCTCACTGAGCAAACATGACAGGAATGTCATAGAGCAGCGAATTTGTATTTATGCAAACACACTGTTGTCACACGGCAAAGAATTCCAGAAAGTGACCTTATCTCTCCCTCAAAATCACCACCTTGTTCTGGGAAGGCTATACTCAGAGAAAGCCATTAAAAAACAAATGCTTCTAATGAATAATGTAATGCTCATGGTACAGTAAGAAATAAGATAAATTGTGGTGTCATTTTAAAATGAAAGTCTTCAACTCACAAGCTATTTCTGGTGTTCATCTTGGATTTTGTGGCAGTGGAACATAAAATATCTCCTTTAATAGAGTAAAGGAAATGGAGTGATTTATCCTAGTCACTGTGGACCTTTAGAACCTCTCATTTGGTAATGGAAAAAAACATTAGTGGTTGATGGGGAAGCAGATAATTTTTCGATGTTTAGGCAGTCTAATGCATAGAGAACACACACGCTTTTCAGAACATCTGGGGCAGAAAAAAAAATTTAAGTCTTTAAATGACAGAAGGAAATGGTGGTAATATTCCATTAAAATGTTTTAAGATCTCCAACATGACAGTTTACACAATTCACTTTAAAAAGTACTGCTAAAACTTTTAGCTGTAAACTCTAACATTAAAATGATAATTTCATTTTGTTAGTGAGTTTAAAAGTCTGCTGATTTTAGCAAGTAGTCCTGGATTTAAAATAATTATTCCTTGTTTGATATTCATTTGTTGATCCTTCACCATTTGTTTTTTTGAAACCTTGGTTTGTGCCTGACATTATGTTAAATGTAAGATACACAGAGATCAAAGGAACCATCCAAGTCCTCAGGCAGCTCATTCCTAGTAAATCAGATTGTAATGTAAAATAAAGCTAGAGAAAATGAGCTTGTTAAGCCTGGTTGTGGGGACTGAGCCCTGAGGAGCAGGGCAGAATACACCATTCTAGGAGAGGTGTTATTTATCTGCTTTGGCCCCCTCTGATCCTCGGAACATTGATTAGAATACTCAGTGGGGTCCAGTTAGTCTAGATACTCATCAACAACAAATGTGATATCCTTTAACTTGGTACCCAATGGGATAAACAGAATGAATATATATATATATATATATATATATATATATATATATATATATATATATATATATTTTTTTTTTTTTTCTATGTGTCATGCGCTATCCTAAATGTTTCATTTGGGTCAGCTAATTTAATAAACACACTCCTCCTATTAGGTAGATTCCAACATTAACTCCACTTTGTAGACAAGGAGATGAATAGAGAGTGAGAGAAAATAACTTTCCCAAGGTCACGCAGGCAGTTGGCAGTCAAGGCTGATCTGCTGTAGACACCTCTACTGTACAGCCACTGTCAACTCCAGGGGAGTTTGACCTCTACTGGGCAGGGGGAGGATCAGAAGGGCTTTGTTTGAAAATAACTGAATATGTATTTTGGAATAAGAAATATACTCTAAAATTTACTTTGTGATTGACTAAGACATGTTTATGTACAACTACAAATGGTATAGAGTGAAACTCGTGTATTCATTTCTAGGACCCATTCACTAAGAGTTTGGTAATACCCACACTGAAATTTTCTTCCTTTAGGTTCTTTTGATCCTGCTTCGTTTCCAGACTATTCTTGCCTTGTCCCAGTGTGTGTTGGATTACTGCATTCTTGCTTGGGGCCCCTCATTTTTATTCTAAGTCTTTTTATCCACTTGATCTTTTAAAGTGTAACTTCTCACTGAATTTCTAAGAAAGATTGCATACTTTAAAAGTTTTGCAGAATATGAGTTGTTACATGTACTTATAATGCTCACTTTGCCTGCTTCTCTGTTTGTAGGAGGATGTAGCTATGATTGCTTCCTTATGATCTGAATGGCTTTTCCATGTGGTGTGTTCTTTTGGCTACAATTAAGATTTGCATTTACTTTTGGTGGGAAGAGTTCTGATTGGGGCCAGAGTAATGATAAACTGCTTGTTTGTCAGGAACATGGATACCTTCTGGCTCTAACCACTTAGGGACATTCCGATTTCATCACTTCCTCTCCCTGATTATTTTGTGGGCTACACTAATAATAGAAGTTAGCTAACATGTAAGTGGTTTCTAAGTGCTTTATGTGTCTTAACTAATTTAATAATAAAGCTAATCCTATCAGGTAGGAAGCATTGTTTTCTACATTTAACAGAGAAAGGACTTTCACACAGGTAGTAAGCTGTCTAGGCAGACCTAGTGCTCCAAACCTCCCTGCTAAATAGTTACTGATACATTGGAGGCAAATTTAGCTTGTCCTAGGGAGGGTCAGAGGGGTCTCCTTGGAAGAGTTAATAGCTGATTTCAGTATGGCACTTATTTTTCTATTTTATCTTCTTTGTGACTCTTCTAATTATTTGTAAGATATGGCAGCCCACCCAGATAATGCGTATCTACTTGTTGAGAGTTTATTATGTGTGATGTCTACCTTAAGCAGTGTAAATGTATTAATACATTTAATCTTCACAACTCTTTGAGAAAGGCATTATTTTCCCTATTTCATAATTGAAGCAATTGAAGTACTTGTTAATTTTGTCCAATAGCCCAGAGTTGGTAAATATCAAAAATAGGGTTTGAATCCAGAAAGTCTGGTTCCTGCGTTATATACCCACTAGTCACCACTGCCATTACACTGTCAATGTCAGATTGAGTTGTCCTAATTATAGCTGAATAATGCCTAATAGCCTACCAATTCATGAACCACACTATTTATTCTTTGATATCTTAAATGTCTGTAAGAACTGACAATATAAAACAACAAAAACCAAGAACCAGTCTTTTTTTTTAATGTATATCTCTTTCAATTAGATTATAAGCCCCCAGAGATCAATACCAGCAAGTGGATACAGATGGGGACCATTTGGACTCAGAACTAGACCTTGTCACTGTCAGGGTCTGATGGTGGGATCAGGCTCATCTTGGGTCCTTCAGGGAAAGTCCATGCTGGTAGGTGAAGCATGGTACCTAGGCCATAAAGCAAAAGCATCATAGTCCAGAGAATTCTTGTGGAGAGCAGGAGAGGTATAAGCAGACAATCAATGTCAAGGAAGACTGTTGGGAGGTAGCAAAGACTAGGGCTGAGTTTCGGGACCAGAAAGAGCTCCAGGGAGATGGCAAGAGCAAAGAGAGATCCTTTATTGGTGCTGGAGAGAGAAGTCAAGCCTGGGAAAACAGTAGAAGTTCAATTTTCAGAACTGGGGCACCCTGCGAGAGCCAGACTGACAAATGTGAGATGAGTCCCATGGTTTTGGGCCAGATCTACTTAAATTTCTCATTCAAACTGCTAGAGCTGATCCTAAGTACTGGAGGGTGGTCTGAGTCTAAATGAGGGGAGAGATAGATTCCAGCTTTGGAAAAATGCTCTCCTTTATCAAAGGGAGGCCTTACCCATATCCTCTCTCAAGTAACAATCAATTATTTTTCATAACTATGGGAGTTATTTCTAGATTTAGGTGCATTCTATTGGTTATACTTACTGGGTTCCTTTCTGATTGGTTCTTGAGATGGAGTGAAGTCAGTATTCCTAGACAAGTTGTCTGCCTTACACAGAAACAAAAATTCTGAAAGGAGAGAAGAATAATTTATATCAATAGTGTTATCCTTTGTCAGTAGGTGGGAATTAAGCCTGCTTAGGCATGGCATAACATCAGTGGTCAAGTCACTAGAGTGGATGGAGAAGAGTGATACCTATAAGCCCAAATAGAAGAGAGTCCAAAATTATTGCTGGGGACCATTATGTCGCTCTCCAGCATACAATTACCTTCTTAAATACATTTTAATACAGTGGCCAGTTTTTTTTTCTTTACACCTTAAGGTAGACAGAGTTAATCCAGAATCAGGTGAACAGCAAAGGTGAACTGAGGTGGAAATAAGCTCCTCAGATAATTCACAAATTGGATTGTATTCCCAAGTAGACTAAAACTTAATTCTATTATCATCTAAGTTTGAAGTTTGTACAGTGTGGTGTCAGCAGATCATGTGAGGGGTTCTGTGAACTTGATATTTTTATACAATTCTCAGAATGAGTTGAACACAGAAGAGGAATAAAAAAGGACCAAAGCTTCCCTGTACCCTGGCATTATGTCATCCTTCTCCCTTGGCGCAAAATGCCAACTAATATGAAAGCCAGAAACTCTTTCTCTACTCTTCATCTGGTGCATAATATGCCCACTACTATTGCTGTAGAGTGATTTGATAGAAGGAACAAGGAATTTGTAATCAGAGGACCTGAATGTGGGTCCTAAAGCTGCCACTTATGGGGTGTGTCCCTATCAGGAAAATCACTTCATTTCCCTGAGCCTGTTTCCTTATTTTTGAAATGCATTGTTCCAGACTTAACTCTTATTACTCCAGTCCATGGCCTCCAGGGTGAAGTCAAGTGAGACTGCTTGCCATCCTTAATCCTTTCATGTTCCCAGTTCCATGTCTCTCCCCAGATTGAGTTGGCTTTAGCATTTTCTCAATGCTTGTAGGTTTGGTGGTAGGACTTCTGAATCTTTGCTGTTTGCCTAAACTTGTCCAAACATACATAACCCAGAATGAAGACTTAAGTCATAATATTTCCATTTCTTTAATTAAGATGAAGTGACCATTTCTGGGAAGGTTGAAGTATGTGAAATTTGTATTAAATTTAACTTTAAATATCAAAAAATGCCTTGATATGGCATGCTTTCTTATCATCTGTGCTTATTAAAATCTTACCTGTACTTTAAGGTTTAGTTCAGTTATTTCCTACTTCAGATACAGGTTTAACACTTATTGAGGATGTTCTTAGTGTCAGAAGCAGTGAGGGTGCTTCCCATCTGTTACCTAATGCAACTACCAAAATTGTGGAGTAAATGATATTCATATATATCTGTTAATTCAATCCTGATTTTTTAAACATCTTTATTGGAGTATAATTGCTTTGCAATGGTGTGTTAGTTTCTGCTTTATAACAAAGTGAATCAGTTATATATATACATATGTTCCCATATCTGTCCCTCTTGCATCTCCCTCCCTCCCACCCTCCCTATCCCACCCCTCTAGGTGGTCACAAAGCACCAAGCTGATCACCCTGTGCTATGTGGCTGCTTCCCACTAGCTATCTATTTTATGTTTCGTAGTGTATATATGTCCATGCCAATCTCTTACTTTGTCCCAGTTTACCCTTCCCCCTCCCCATATCCTCAAGTCCATTCTCTAGTCGGTCTGTGTCTTTATTCCCATCTTGCCCTAGTTTCTTCATGGACTTTTTTTTTTTTCTCCTTAGATTCCATATATATGGGTTACCATACAGCATTTGTTTTTCTTTTTCTGACTTACTTCACTCTGTAGGACAGACTCTAGGTCCATCCACCTCACTACAAATAACTCAATTTCGATTCTTTTTATGGCTGAGTAATATTCCATTGTATATATGTGCCACATCTTCTTTACCCATTCATCTGTTGATGGACACTTAGGTTGCTTCCATATCCTGGCTATTGTAAATAGAGCTGCAGTGAACATTTTGGTACACGGCTCTTTTTGAATTATGGTTTTCTCAGGGTATATGCCCAGTAGTGGGATTGCTGGGTCATATGGTAGTTCTATTTGTAGTTTTTTAAGGAACCTCCATACTGTTCTCCATACTGGCTATATCAATTTATATTCCCACCAAAAGTGCAAGAGGTTGCCCTTTTCTCCACACCCTATCCAGCATGTATTGTTTGTAGATTTTTTGATGATGACCATTCTGACCAGTGTGAGATAATATCTCATTGTAGTTTTGACTTGCATTTCTCTAATGATTAATGATGTTCAGCATTCTTTCAAGTGTTTATTGTGAATCTGTATACCTTCTTTGGAGAAATGTCTATTTAGGTCTTCTGACCATTTTTGGATTGCATTGTTTGTTTTTTTTGATATTGAACTGGATGAGCTGCTTGTAAATTTTGGAGAGGAATCCTTTGTCAGTTGCTTCATTTGCAAATATTTTCTCCCATTCTGAGGGTTGTGTTTTCGTCTTGTTTATGGTTTCCTTTTGCTGTGCAAAAGCTTTGAAGTTTCATAGGTCCCATGTGTTTATTTTTGTTTTTATTTCCATTTCTCTAGGAGGTGGGTCAAAAAGGATCTTGCTGTGATTTATGTCATAGACTGTTCTGCCTATGTTTTCCTCTAAGAGTTTGATAGATTCTGACCTTACATTTAGGTCTTTAATCCATTTTGAGTTTATTTTTGTGTATGGTGTTAGGGAGTGTTCTAATTTCATTCTTTTACATGTAGCTGTCCAGTTTTCCCTGCACCACTTATTGAAGAGGCTGTCTTTTCTCCACTGTATATTATTGCATCCTTTATCAAAGATATGGTGACCATATGCGCGTGGGTTTATCTCTGGGCTTTCTATCCTGTTCCATTTATGTATATTTCTGTTTTTGTGCTAGTACCATACTGTCTTGATTACTATAGCTTTGTAGTATAGTCTGAAGTCAGGGACACTGATTCCTCCAGCTCCGTTTTTCTTTCTCAAGATTGCTTTGGCTATTTGGGGTCTTTTGTGTTTCCATATAAATTGTGAAATTTTTTGTTCTAGTTCTGTGAAAAATGCCAGTGGTAGTTTGATAAGGATTGCATTGAATCAGTAGATTGCTTTGGGTAGTAGAGTCATTTTCACAATATTGATTCTTCCAGTCCAAGAACATGGTATATCTCTCCCTCTATTTGTATTATCTTTAATTTCTTTCTTTTTTTTTTTTTTTTTTTTTTTTTCCGTTATGCAGGCCTCTCACTGTTGTGGCCTCTCCCGTTGCGGAGCACAGGCTCCGGATGCGCAGGCTCAGCGGCCATGGCTCACGGGCCCAGCTGCTCCGCGGCATGTGGGGTCTTCCCGGACCGGGGCACGAACCCACGTCCCCTGCATCGGCAGGCGGACTCTCAACCACTGCGCCACCAGGGAAGCCCTATCTTTAATTTCTTTCATCAGTGTCTTAAAATTTTCTGCATACAGGTCTTTTGTCTCTGTAGGTAGGTTTATTCCTAGATATTTTATTCTTTTTATTGCAATGGTAAATGGGAGTGCTTTCTTAATTTCTCTTTCAGATTTTTCATCATTAGTGTATAGGAATGCTAGAGATTTCTGTGCATTAATTTTGTATCCTGCTACTTTCCCAAAGTCATTGATTAGCTCTAGTAGTTTTCTGGTAGCGTCTTTAGGAGTCTCTATGTATAGTATCATGTCATCTGCAAACAGTGACTACTTTACTTCTTCTTTTCCTATTTGGATTCCTTTTATTTCTTTTTCTTCTCTGATAGCTGTGGCTAAAACTTACAAAACTATGTTGAATAATAGTGGTGAGAGTGGGCAAACTTGTCTTGTTCCTGATCTTAGTGGAAATGGTTTCAGTTTTTCACCATTGAGGATGATGTTGACTGTGGCTTTGTCATATATGGCCTTCATTAAGTTGAGGAAAGTTCCTTCTTTGCCTACTTTCTGAAGTGTTTTCATCATAAATGGGTGTTGAATTTTGTTGAAAGCTTTCTCTGCATCGATTGAGATGATCATATGGTTTTTCTCCTTCAATTTGTTAATATGGTGTATCACATTGTTTGATTTGCATATATTGAAGAATCCTTGCATTCCTGGGATAAACCCTACTTGATCATGGTGAATGATCCTTTTAATGTGATGTTGGATTCTGTTTGCTAGTATTTTATTGAGGATTTTTTCATCTATGTTCATCAGTGATATTGGCCTGTAGTTTTCTATCTTTGTTACATCTTTGTCTGGTTTTGGTATCAGGGTGATGGTGGTCTTGTAGAATGAGTTTGGGAGTGCTCCTCCCTCTGCTATATTTTGGAAGAGTTTCAGAACGTTAGGTGTTAGCTGTTCTCTAAATGTTTGATAGAATTCGCCTGTGAAGCCATCTCATCCTCGGCTTTTGTTTGTTGGAAGATTTTTAATCACGGTTTAAATTTCTGTGCTTGTGATTGGTCTGTTTGTATTTTCTATTTCTTCCTGGTTCAGTCTTGGAAGGTTGTGCTTTTCTAAGAATTTGTCCATTTCTTCCAGGGTGTCCATTTTATTGGCATAGAGTTGCTTGTAGTAATCTCTCATGATCCTCTGTATTTCTGCAGTGTCAGTTTTTACTTCTGCTTTTTCATTTATTCTACTAATTTGAGTCCTTTCCCTTTTTTTCTTGATGAGTCTGGCTAATGGTTTATCAGTTTTGTTTATCTTCTCAAAGAAACAGCTTTTAGTTTTATTGATCTTTGCTATTGTTTCCTTCATTTCTTTTTAATTTATTTCTGATCTGATCTTTATGATTTCTTTCCTTCTGCTAACTTTGAGGTTTTTTTGTTCTTCTTTCTCTAATTGCTTTAGGTGTAGGGTTAGGTTGTTTTTTTGAAATGTTTCTTGTATCTTAAGTTAGGATTGCATTGCTATAAACTTCGCTCTTAGAACTGCTTTTGCTGCATCCTATACGTTTTGGGTCATTGTGGTATCACTGTCATTTGTTCGTAGGTATTTTTTGATTTCCTATTTGATTTCTTCAGTGATCTCTTGGTTATTAAGTAGTGTATTTTTTAGCCTCCATGTGTTTGTATTTTTTACAGGTTTTTTCCTGTAATTGACATCTAGGCTCATAGCGTTGTTGTCAGAAAAGATACTTGATATGATTTCAATTTTCTTAAATTTACCAAGGCTTGATTTGTGACCCAAGATATTTTCTATCCTGGAGAATGTCTCATAAGCACTTGAGAAAAATGTGTATTCTGTTGTTTGTGGATGGAATGTCCTATAAATATCAATTAAGTCCATCTTGTTTAATGTATCATTTAAAGCTTGTGTTTCCTTTTTTACTTTCATTTTGGATGATCTATCCATTGGTGAAAGTGGGGTGTTAAAGTCCCCTACTATGATTGTGTTACTGTCGATTTCCCCTTTTATGGCTGTTAGTATTTGCCTTATGTATTGAGGTACTCCTATGTTGGGTGCAGAAATATTTACAATTGTTATATCTTCTTCTTGGATCGATCCCTTGATCATTAGGTAGTGGCCTTCTTTGTATCTTGTAATAGTCTTTATTTTAAAGTATATTTTGTCTGATATAAGAATTGCTACTCCAGCTTTGGGTTTTTTTTGCTTTTTTGTGTGTGTGTGTTACGTGGGCCTCTCACTGTTGTGGCCTCTCCCATTGTGTAGCACAGGCTCCGGATGCGCAGGCTCAGCAGCCATGGCTCACGGGCCTTACCGCTCTGCGGCATGTGGGATCTTCCCGGACCAGGGTACAAACCCATGTGCCTTGCATCGGCAGGCAGACTCTCAACCACTGCGCCACCTGGGAAGCCCCCAGCTTTGTTTTGATTTCCATTTGCATGGAATATCTTTTTCTATCCCATCACTTTCAGTCTGTATGTGTCCCTAGGTTTGAAGTGGGTCTCTTGTAGACAGCATATATATGGGTCTTGTTTTTGTATCCATTCAGCCAGTCTATGTCTTTTGGTTGGAGCATTTAATCCATTTACGTTTAAGGTACTTATCGATATGTATGTTCCTATTACCATTTTCTTAATTGTTTTGGGTTTGTTATTGTAGGTCTTTTCCTTCTCTTGTGTTTCCTGCCTAGAGAAGTTCCTTTAGCATTTGTTGTAAAGCTGGTTTGGTGGTGTTGAATTCTCTTAGCTTTTGCTTGTCTGTAAAGCTTTTAATTTCCCCATCGAACCTGAATGAGATCCTTGCTGGGTAAAGTAATGTTCCTTGTAGCTTCTTCCCTTTCATCACTTTAAATACGTCCTGCCACTCCCTTCTGGCTTGCAGAGTTTCAGCTGAAAAATCAGCTGTTAACCTTATGTGGATTCCCTTGTGTGTTATTTGTTGTTTTTCCCTTGCTGCTTTTAATATTTTTTCTTTGTATTTAATTTTTGATAGTTTGATTAATATGTGTGTTGGCGTGTTTCTCCTTGGATTTATCCTGTATGGGACTCTCTGTGCTTCTGGACTTGATTAACTATTTCCTTTCCCACATTAGGGAAGTTTTCATCTATAATCTCTTCAAATATTTTCTCAATCCCTTTCTTTTTCTCTTCTTCTTCGGGGAGCCCTATAATTCGAACGTTGGTGCATTTAATGGTGTCCCAGAGGTCTCTGAGACTGTCCTCAGTTTTTCATTCTTTTTTCTTTATTGTGCTCTGCAGTAGTTATTTCCCCTATTTTATCTTCCACGTCACTTATCCGTTCTTCTGCCTCAGTTATTCTGTTATTGATCCCTTCTAGAGAATTTTATATTTCATTCATCATGTCGTTCATCATTGTTTGTTTGCTCTTTAGTTCTTCTAGGTCCTTGTTAAACGTTTCTTGTATTTTCTCCATTCTATTTCCAAGATTTTGGATCATCTTTACTATCATTATTCTGAATTCTTTTTCAGGTAGACTGCCTATTTCTTCTTCATTTGTTAGGTCTGGTGGGTTTTTGCCTTGCTCCTTCATCTTCTGTGTGTTGTTCTGTCTTCTCATTTTGCTTAACTTACTGTGTTTGTGGTCTCCTTTTCACAGGCTGCAGGTTCATAGTTCCTGTTGTTTTTGGTGTCTGTCCCCAGTGGCTAAGTTTGGTTCAGTAGGTTGTGTAAGCTTAGTGGTGGAGGGGACTAGTGCCTGTGTTCTGGTGGATGAGGCTGGATCTTGTCTTTGTGGTGGACAGGTCCACGTCTGGTGCTGTGTTTTGGCATGTCCGTGGCCTTATTATGATTTTAGGCATCCTCCTTTTTAATGGATGGGGTTGTGTTCCTGTCTGGCTAGTTTTTTGGCATAGTGTGTCCAGCACTGTAGCTTGCTGGTCATTGAGTGAAGCTGGGTCTTGGCTTTGAGATGGAGTTCTCTGGGAGGTTTTTGCCATTTGGTATTACGTGGAGCTGGGAAGTCTCTTGTGGACCAGTGTCCTGAACTTGGCTCTCCCACCTCAGAGACACAATCCTGACGCCTGGCTGGAGCACCAAGAGCCTTTCATCCACATGTTTTAGAATAAAGGGAGAAAAAATAGAAAAAAATAGGAAATAAAATAAAATAAAATAAAATAATTAAAGTAAAAAATAATTATTAAGAAAAAAATTTTTAAAAGTAAAAAAAAAACAGAAACAGAAAAAAAATACCAGACAGAAGCCTAGGACAAATGGTAAACACAAAGCTGTACAGACAAAATCACACACAGAAACATACCCATACACAGTCACAAAAAGAGAAAAAGGGTACAATATATCTATATCTTTGCTCCCAACGTCCACTTCCTCAATTTGGGATGATTCGTTGTCTATTCAGGTATTCCACAGATGCATGGTACATCACATTGTGGAGATTTAATCTGCTGCTCCTGAGGCTACTGGGAGACATTTCCTTCTCTTCTTTGTTCGCACAGCTCCAGGGTTTCAGCTTTGGATGTGGACCCGCCTGTGCATGTAGGTCGCCTGAGGGCCTCTGTTCTTCGCTCAGACAGGACGGGGTTAAAGGAGCAGCTGATTAGGGGGCTCTGGCTCACTCAGGCCCAGGGGAGGGAGGGGTACGGATGCAGGTCGAGCCTGCGGCGGCAGAGGCCGGCGTGCCATTGCAACAGCCTGAGGCGCGCCGTATGTTCTCCTGGGGAAGTTGTCCCTGGATCACGGGACTCAGGCAGTGGCGGGCTGCACAGGCTCCCAGAAGGGGAGGTGTGGATAGTGACCTGTGCTTGCACACAGGCTTCTTGGTGGCTGCAGCCGCAGCCTTAGCATCTCATGCCCGTCTCTGGGGTCCACGCTGATAGCCGCGACTCACACCCGTCTCTGGAGCTCCTTTAAGCAGCGCTCTTAATCCTCTCTCCTCACGCACCAGGAAACAAAGAGGGAAGAAAAAGTCTCTTGCCTCTTCGGCAGGTCTAGACTTTTCCCCCGAGCTCCCTCCCGGCTAGACGTGGCGCACTAGCCCCCTTCAGGCTGCGTTCACGCCGCCAACCCCATTCCTCTCCCTGCGCTCCGACCGAAGCCCAAGCCTCAGCTCCCCGCCCCGCCCGCCCCAGAGGGTGAGCAGACAAGGCTTTTGGGCTGGTGAGTGCTGGTCGGCACCGATCCTCTGTGCGGGAATCTCTCCACTTTGCCCTCCGCACCCCTGTTGCTGCGCTCTCCTCCGTGGCTCCAATGCTTCCCCCCACCGTCACCCCCACCCCCATCTCCACCTGCAAAGGGGCTTCCTAGTGCCTGGAAACCTTTCCTCCTTCACAGCTCCCTTCCACTGGCGCAGGTCCCGTCCGTATTCTTTTGTCTCTGTTTTTTCTTTTTTCTTTTGCCCTACCCAGGTACATGGGGAGTTTCTTGCCTTTTGGGAAGTCTGAGATATTCTGGTAGCATTCAGTAGTCGTTCTGTAGGAGCTGTTCCACGTATAGATGTATTTCTGATGTATTTGTGGGGAGGAAGGTGATCTTTGCGTCTTATTCCTCTGCCATCTTGAAGCTCCTCTCTGTCCTGTTTATTTTTTAAAAAGGGTTTGAGAAAGCCAGAAAGTTGGTAGTATTTTAGTTTTTATTTTATAGATAGGAAAACTGGGTTGAAATAATTTGCTTTAGTTCATGTAAATGGATTTGGGTGAAGACATGATTAGACTGTAACTAAGAATTTTGATGACTAGTCTGGTGCTTTGTCCTTTTTGTCAGCATTTCATGAAGGTACTTTGACAGGGGTGTTTGTAGAGGTTTAGAGACACAGACCAATCTTTTATTTAATGTTCCATGCATTATTCTCCTACTTACATGATCTTACAAATCTTACGTCTATTCCTCTATTATGAGTCCTTTACAGAAGGAAGGAACTCGGGCTTGCTGATTTTGGTATCGCTTATAATGCCCACCAGAATGCCTTGCATAAAATAACCACTCAATAATAACTGTTTTGGATATTTCCCCAAGCCAAACTTTGAGTAAACAGCTGCATTCCCCGTAAGTTTGCCTGATTGCAAATGTTGTCTCTGCTGTTTAATAATGACTACATACCAATGACGTGTGTATAGTAAACAATACTTTGACTGTGATTTCAGGCTAAGTATCTTTCTGAATTTAATTAAGATATGCCATTATATTCCTTTTTTATGTAAATTAATAGAAAATAAGCAATACATTATCAAAAACTTATATAATCCTTTTATTAGCTGAAAGATGAATTATTTTGTTTATTGTATTATTGTCAAAACTTAAATTAAGAATTTACAACTTTAATCAAACTGTAGGCTCCATGTGTGCAGGGATCCTGCCTGTCATTTTCACAGCTATATTATAGCCAGTATTTAGAATAACAGGAGATGTTTAATCATATTTGTTGCATGATTGGTGAGGCTGTGGTTTCACTGAATGATGAACCTTTAGATGATGACTCTTTAGATAATATGATTATTAGGGTTAAAACTTGTAAGGCACTTTCATATAGGTTAGCTCATTTATTTTTCACAGCAACCCTGTGAGGTAGTTAAAGCAAGTATTATACCTTCGTTTTACCAGAAAATCAACTGAGGCTCAAAGAGATGAAATGACTCCAGAAATCACCTCCCTAAGCAGTAGCAGGTGACCAAGACTTGAATCCAAGTGTTCTTAATCCACATCGTGTGTTCAGTCTGCATTTTCATGTAGTCAGTAGAGGATTTAAACACAGAATAGAATGTTGGCCAAGGCATTCATGTTAGATACTTTTTAAAGGTGATTTCTGGAAAGTTATGTGTAATAAATTGAAGTGACTTTGGTTATGTGAAAGATGGCGCCATCAAGGAAATCATATTCCTGAGTGTGGTGAAAGAATTAATTTGAAGCAGTTCTAAATTGTCCTTTGAGCCTTGTACTAGGAGAAAACTAAGTACAAACGTTTTATTCTCCATTTACTTCCTTTGCCTCTATTTTCCAGCTTGTCTGAACCATGAGCTATTTAAGACTTCAGATTTTTACCAAAGTCTTGTGAATATCCTTTTGTACTCTGTAGTTTTTATTCCTCCCAGCTGAAAAGAACCAGCTGACTTATTTTGGTATTTTTATACCTTGTGCTTTATTGTTTTCGTCCAGTGTTTTCTACCCGATGCCAAAGTGCAGATGCTGTGATTGCTTCTTCTAGCTCAAGACGTGCTTTTCAGTGGGTCCTTTTCTTTATTTCATCCTCAATTATAAGCTTTATGTGCACTGCTAATGTATAGAGTCAGATCTTGTCCTTGCAAGAACGAATACTCTGTTTTTAGCCTCTGGATTCTCCCATGGAAGGCACACTCAGTTTTATGTTGCATTTATGTTCTAAACATCTTTAAATCTATGGGTTTTAAAATACTCCTAGAAGTACAGTTCTTTGATATAAAAGCATGCATTTGAAGGCCATAAGTCTAGGCACAATTTTCAATGGGGTTAAATAAGAAGCATGGGGAACATAGCCAATTTGTATAAGGTCATTTTTGTCTTTATATGCTTTCTCCCTACTTGTTTTTTCTGATTCAAATCAAACAGAGTTTATATAGCCTATGAATAGAAAGTGCTGTCTGTTTTAAAACATACCAAGAAAAACAATGGCTTAGATCAGAGGCCACACACTGGCTGCCCACAGGCAGTATTTGGCATGCAGAGTGTTCTTTAAAATTGAATTAACTGAGAACATTTAAAAATTGAGAGATTTCAGATATGATTATGGATTTCTGTTTCTTAATGTGAAATGAGAGGTATGGCAGAACAAAACTCACATTTCCATGTACATTTCTTTCTCTCTCCTTTTCTCCCCCCCTCCCTCTCTCTCTTTCCCTTCCTTCCTCTTTCCCTCTAGTATTAAAGCAATAAGTAGTTAAATTTAGTTCCAGACATGTATGATTTGCATCTTTTTGAGCATTTAAAAAAACCCATGGTTAAGGTATCTTTTTTTGTTTTGTTTTGTTTTTTTGGCATAAATCCTCCCCCCACCCCAAATTTAGTAGGAATTTTTTTGAAGTACATATTCTATTTGAAAATATGGAAAATAGGATATTGGCATCATTGTTTTCATTATCAAACTTTTACTGGAAAGAATTTTGGACCTGGAGCTAGAAGAGCTGGTTTTGAGTTCTGGCTCTGCCACTTAGTAACTTTGAACAAATCACTTAATTTCTGAGCCTGTGTCCTCATCTATGCAAGGGGGATGATTTGTAAAATACTTTACAAAGTAATTGTACATGGTAAGAAGAGTGTTAACTCAGGGATTATTGGTCAAATTGTTGTAAAACTGTAGTGGTATGTGGCAGAGTTGTTTTGTATAGTATCCTATGTAATGTGTCTTATATTATTATTCCCAACAATGAAGTAAGAGGATATAAATTGGGAGGAAATAAGGTCAGTAGGTTTTCAACAAATATGAAATGACAGTGGCTACAGTTTGGACCGATCCTACCTTCTCCCCTGTCCCCCTCCCCCACCCCCGCAATGTAGGACTTCTATATATATATATATATATATTACACAGCTTACTGCAGACTGAGGTTTAAAGCACATAGTGGTTGCTGCTTTGATTCTTAATCAGCCGACTTCTCAATTGCTTAAGCTATTAACTGAAAAGTAAGTATAGTACTTTGTTATATTAAAATCTGATGGTGTGCCACTCTTCTCTCAAAAAGAACTCATTAAGATTTATGAAGTTATGCACAAATATTGAACACATACAGGGAGTGTGCACAATGAAGTAATAAAAATGCATGTCTCAGAACTGCAGTCTCTTTCATTGTGCATTGTGACATTGCTGTGCTTGGAGTTTAATGCTGGTACACATGGATGTCCAAACATTTTGCTCAAACTATTACTCTTAGAGCAGAGTGTGGACTCTGGTGAACTTGATTAAATGCCTCTTTTTGGACCGCTTTCCACTGGTTTCTTTTGAGGTTATAGAATGGCATGCCTTCCAACACATAGCTGTCAATGCCTTTTTTGGGGTTTGATTGTTTTTACACTTTTTGAAGGTAAGGTTGAGATGCGTTAGTGTTGGTGCCTTTGGGAGATGGTTATATGAGGAGAGGCCTTCACAAATACAACTTTAACCTTTTAGTTCACTTACTGCTGAGAAGGTTCTGTGTTGAAGGGAGGGACTGCAGTGGTTTATTGGTAAAGGCGTGTTTCACTCCTGAATGTATGCTGTTAGTAGTCAGTGTTTGATGACCTATGGACCACAGTGGATGCCTGAATTCACAGAGAGAAGAATCCCTCATACCTGTAGCTGCAGCCACAGTGAGAATGTGTCCTTCTTGAGCTACAAAAGTTATCCTAACAAAGAACCCTTAAAGGTGAATTTTTTTCATCATTGCCACTCATTCTTTTGCTTCTTTGTTAGCATGAAGGAGAAGTTGTTGGGGTGCAGTGAATTTCTTCTGTGGCCTCATTTCCCAAGAGAAGCACAACTAGAGCAAAAGGAATAAAAGTACTTAGCTAGTCCTGATGGTAATTGAGTGGACAAATATTTAGAATTGATTTTATGACTCCAAATTATTTCCTTTAATAATCATAAAAGTTTTACTTAAAAAGGAAAGAAAGTATTTTGTTATGAAACTCGTATGTGGAATTTAGGTGTTAAATGCAGAGCTGGTTATGTTTTTGCCATGCATAATCACAAAACTAAATGTTAGGTTTGTGATTTGGCCACCTATAAAAGGGTGCGTACGATTGGAAGTTTTCTTTCTTATTCTATTTAGTGATTCTTCACCCAACAGCTGTGAAATGTTGCCATCTCTGTCATTCAGAAGTGGATGCTTTGCGGGTTGTCTACATACTGCCTGTCTCCTACCACCTGTTTCTAGCCATGTTGTGACAGAGAATCATTGCTGTAAGAAGGTGGGAGGAGGTAAATCCAGATTTTTCTAGTTGTTGACATTTTTGCCTGAAGTTTTTGTGGGAGAGGAGATCAAGTATGAAATGAGGTTTTGTGTTGCCTAGATTTTAAGTACCTAGCCCTCTCCTTTATAAACATCATCAACGTACCATCATTTGGTGGTATGCATATATTTTATATCAAATTGTATAGGTTAGGCTTATTTCCAGTTAAATAGCTTTATTACATTTTAAATTTTATCTCAGTTACACTCAAATTTGTTTATCGCTTATTGTTTGACATCATATATTGCTTGTTACAGGTGGTTCAGTGTGAAATCTCACTTTGACCATACCATATAACCATAATGCCTTTTGTTAATTTTTTTTCATTGGGAATAACAAATTTGGATCCTGGAAGCAATATTTTATAATAAAAAACCAATAAACAATTATAAGGATAGGGGCACTAAAGACAAAACAGAAATGCAGAGACAGAATTTAGTTTAAGGTTAATACTGTGAAGTGAAATGAGATATGAAATTTAAATCTGATGGATTTAACTACCCTCAAACCATCTACAACTACTTTGAAAGGAGTAAAATACCCCAACAGGGCATGTAAGAAACATGTGTTTAGTGTTGTCTTCTTGGTGCCTTGTGGAACAGATATTGAGATCAGTCACCTGGTTTTTCCTTATTGAAAAAGGAAGATAATCACAGAAGAATTTTAAATGATGACTGTATCACAGCTAGCATTTATCAATTGATTACTATGTGTCAGGATCTGTGCTTATAACTTTACATAAATTAGCTCATTAACCATTCCAATAGGTATTGTTATTAACTACATGTTATGGAAGCAGAAACCGAGGTTTTGTGAAATTAAATACCTTGTCTCTAGCAGCTAGTACAAAGTGAAGTCTCAGCATCCACCACTTATTGAGGAGACTGTCTTTTCTCCATCGTATATTCTTGTCTCCTTTGTCGTAGATTAATTGGCCATAGGTGCCAGTACATTTAAACCTATAAACATACATAGTAATATTAATAACTTCAGTTAGCATGCTATGTTTCAGCTATCTCTACAGGCATTTGAGGAGTATTTGTCCTTGTATCTAATGATCCTAGAATTCTGTACATTTATAAATTTGATGTCTATTCGCTGATATCCCAGTATCAATATTCATTTTGCAGAGCCATCAGAAGACTCTGTTAACCAGTCTTGCTTCCTTTTTTTAAAACCTGTTTCATATTATCTTTAATTCTACAGACAGGATAAATTCCTAAAAGTAGATTCATTTTCACCTATGATTATAACACATAAGTTCTTTTATTTGTTGCTCAAAGACTTTATTTCCCACTAATTCCTATCCAGGTGGCTATGTTCCAGATATTATTAATAATGTATAATAATTGCTGCAATTTGAGTGTCTTCTTTATTCTGGCTTTGTGTTAGATGCTTTATATACATTGTATTTATTCCTTACAGCAGTCCTACCAGTATGTAATAGTATTTATGCATTCCATATGTGGGTATTGAGGCTCAAATTTGTTAAGTAAACTTGACAAATGCATTTATCTATTATGTGTTGGAGCTAGGATCATATTCGGGTAGGTAGTTCTGACTTGCAAGCCCATGCTCTGAAAAAAGGATCTTTGAATAAATAGTAATACTGCTGATTTATCACATGTCTTTCTTTTAAGTTCAAACTGTCACATGATTTCTTGTTAGTTATAATGACATTCCTGTTTGAGAAAACAGATGGCATTCCCACTTTATAGATAGAAAAGGAAGGTAAGTGATTCAGTTGTAATAACAGATGCACAGCAATGTGGTTTAGCTTAGCCCTCATCGTTTCAGGTGTCTTTCATAAATGATTGCTTTACTTTGACTGTAGTGTTTTTGTCTGTTTTGGGTATTAGAGCTTGTAGCCTTAGAATATTGTATGTTTCAGGAAAAATCATTTAAATGATAATACATTTCTATTTCCTATCGTTATGGTCTGTAGGTGGCAAAGGCATTTATGTAAAATCAGCACTTTGGCTGTACATTACTAAGCATAAAGGAAAAGCACTCCTGGGTTTCTATACCCACCAAAATTGCCGTATTGTAGGAAAATGAATGGAAGTATAAATTTTGGGTGAAGGAAGGAGGCAATAGTGGTTCTTAAATAAGGCTTATATTTGCTGCCAGGCAATCCTTAGAAACCAATGGAACTTTCTTGGCTAAATCTCCAGGGTTGACTTCTAGGGACACATACAGAGTTAAAGTGAGGGGATGGAAAAAGACATTCCATTCAAATGGAAATCAAAAGGTAGCTGGAGTAACAATACTCATATCAGACAAAATAGACTTTAAAATAATGTTACAAGAGACAAGGAAGGATACTGCATAATGATCAAGGGATGAATCCAAGAAGAAGATATAACAATTATAGATATATATGCACCCAACATAGGAGCAACTCAGTACATAAGGCAACTGCTAACAGCTATAAATGTAGAAATCGACAGTAACACAATAATAGTGGGGGACCTTAACACCTCACTTACACCAATGGACACTTACACCAAAATGAAAATAAATAAGGAAACACAAGCTTTAAATGACACAATAGACCAGATAGATTTAATTGATATTTATAGGACCTTCCATCCAAAAACAGCAGATTACACTTTATTCTCAATTGGGCATGGAACATTCTCCAGGATAGATCACATCTTGGTTAACAAATCAAGCCTCAGTAAACTTAAGAAAATTGAACTCATATCAAGCATCTTTTCTAATCACAATGCTATGAGACTAGATATGAATTACAGGAAAAAATCTGTAAAAAGTACAAACACATGGAGGCTAAACAATACATTACTAAATAACCAAGAGGTCACTGAAGAAATCAAAGAGGAAATCAGAAAATACCTACAAACAAATGACAAAACACGACGATCCAAAACCTATGGGATGCAGCAAAAGCAGTTCTAAGAGGGAAGTTTATAGCTATACAAGCCTACCTCAAGAAATAAGAAAAATCTCAAATAAACAGTCTAACCTTACACCTAAAGGAGCTAGAGAAAGAAGAACAAACAAAGCCCAAACTTAGCAGAAGGAAAGAAATAAAGATCAGAGCAGAAATAAATCAAATAGAAACAAAGAAAACAATAACAAAGATCAATAAAACTAAAAGCTGGTTCTTTGAGAAGATAAACAAAATTGATAAACCATTAGCCAGACGCATCAAGAAAAAGAAGGAGAGGACTCAAATCCATAAAATTAGAAATGAAAAGGAGAAGTTACAACAGACACCGCAGAAATGCAAAGCATCCTAAGAGACTACTAAAAGCAGCTCTATGCCAATAAAATGGACAACCTGGAAGAAATGGACACATTTTTAGAATGGTATACCTTCCAAGACTGAACCAGGAAGAAATAGAAAATATAAACAGATCAATCACAAATAATGAAATTGAAACTGTGATTAAAAATCTTCCAACAAACAAAAGTCCAGGACCAGATGGCTTCACAGGTGAATTCTATTAAACATTTAGAGAAGAGCTAACACCCATCCTTCTCAAACTCTTCCAAAAAATTGCAGAGGAAGGAACACTCCCAAACTAATTCTATGAGGCCACCATCACCCTGATACCAAAACCAGACAAAGATGCTACAAAGAAAAAAAAAAGAAAATTACAGACCAATATCACTGATGAATATCGATGTAAAAATCCTCAACAAAATACTAGCACACAGAATCCAACAACACATTAAAAGGATCATACACTATGATCAAGTGGGATTTATCCCAGGGATGCAAGGTTTCTTCAATATACGAAGATCAATCAATGTGATACACCATATTAACAAACTGAAGAAGAAAAACCATATGATCATCTCAATAGATGCAGAAAAAGCTTTTGACAAAATTCAACACCCATTTATCATAAAACCTCTCCAGAAAGTGGACATAGAGGGAACCTACCTCAACATAATGAAGACCATATACGACAAACCCACAGCAAATATCATTCTCAATGGTGAAAAACTGAAAGCATTTCCTCTAAAATCAGGAATGAGACAAGGATGTCCATTCTCACCGCTGTTATTCAACATAGTTTTGGAAGTCTTAGCCATGGCAATCAGAGGAGAAAAAGAAATAAAAGGAATACAAATTGGAAAAGGAGAAGTAAAAGTGTCACTGTTTGCAGATGACATGATACTATACATAGAGAATCCTAAAGATGCCACCAGAAAACTACTAGAGCTAATCAATGAATTAGGTGAAGTAGCAGGATACAAAATTAATGCACAGAAATCTCTGGCATTCCTATACACTAATGATGAAAAATCTGAAAAAGAAATTAAGGAAACACTCCCGTTTACCTTTACAACACAAAGAATAAAATACCTAGGAATAAACCTACCTAAGGAGACAAAAGACTTGTATGCAGAAAACTATAAGACACTGATGAAAGAAATTAAAGATGATACCAACAGATGGAGAGATATACCATGTTCTTGAATTGGAAGAATCAATATTGTGAAAATGACTACACTACCCAAAGCAATCTACAGATTCAGTGCAATCCCTATCAAATTACCAATGGCATGTTTTACGGAACTAGAACAAAAAATCTTAAAATTTGTGTGGAGACACAAAAGACCCCGAATAGCCAAAGCTGTCTTGAGGGAAAAAAAACGGAGCTGGAGGAATCAGACTCCCTGACTTCAGACTATACTACAAAGCTATAGTAATCAAGAAAATATGGTACTGGCACAAAAACAGAAATATAGATCAATGGAACAAGATAGAAAGCCCAGAGGTAAACTGACACACCTATGGTCAACTAATCTATGACAAAGGAGGCAAGGATATACAATAGAGAGAAGACAGTCTCTTCAATAAATGGTGCTGGGAAAACTGGACAGCTACACAGAAAAGAATGAAATTAGAACACTCCCTAACACCATACACAAAAATAAACTCAAAATGTATTAGAGACCTAAATGTAAGACTGGACACTGTAAAACTCTTAGAGGAAAATGTAGGAAGAACACCCTTTGACATACATCACAGCAAGATCTTTTTTGATCTACCTCCTAGAGTAATGGAAATAAACCCAAAAATAAACAAATGGGACCTAGTGAAACTTCAAAGCTTTTGCACAGCAAAGGAAACCATAAACAAGACAAAAAGACAACCCTCAGAATGGGAAAAAATATTTGTAAATGAATCAACGGACAAAGGATTAATCTCCAAAATATATAAACAGCTCATACAGCTCAATATTGGAAAAACAAACAACCCAATCCAAAAATGGGCAGAAAACCTAAATAGACATTTCTCCAAAGAAGACATAGAGATGGCCAAGAAGCACATGAAAAGCTGCTCAACATCACTAATTATTAGAGAAATGCAAATCAAAACTACAATGAGGTATCACCTCACACCAGTTAGAATGGGCATCATCAGAAAATCTACAAACAACAAATGCTAGAGAGGGTGTAGAGAAATGGGAACCCTCTTGCACTCTTGGTGGGAATGTAAATTGGTATAGCCACTATGGAGAACAGTACAGAGGTTCCTTAAAAAACTGAAAGTAGAATTACCATATGATCCAGCAATCCCACTACTGGGCATATACCCAGAGAAAACATAATTCAAAAAGACACATGCACCCCAATGTTCATTGCAGCACTGTTTACAATAACCAGGTCATGGAAGCAACCTAAATGCCCATCAACAGACAGATGGATAGAGAAGATGTGGTACATATATACAATGGAATATTACTCAGCCATAAAAAGGAACGAAATTGGGTCATTTGTTGAGACATGGATGGATGTAGAGACTGTTATACAGAGTGAAGTAAGTTAGAAAGAGAAAAACACATATTGTATATTAAAGCATATGATAAAAATGGAAATCTAGAAAAATAGTACAGATGAACCAGTTTGCAGGGTAGAAATTGAGACACAGATGTAGAGAACAAACGTATGGACACCAAGGGTGGAAAGCAGCGGGTGGGTGGAGGTGGGTGATGAATTGGGCGATTGGGTTTGACATGTATACATTGATATGTATAAAATTGATGACTAATAAGAACCTGCTGTATAAAAAAGTAAATAAAATTGAAAAATTAAAAAATAAATAAAATAAAATAGTGAAATTAAAAGTAATAATAATAACAATAACATGGTAATAATAATAATATTGTAATAATAACATATTTGTAGAGCATAGAAGTTTACAAAAACTTTTAATCTTAGTCTACCCTGATATTTTTATTTTTAACTTATCTCTTCCTTCTAGCTCTTCCCCATCACCTGTTCAAGTCTGTCTCTTTTGCTACCATTTTATCTTTACTTCCCTTCTCAGCATGTCTCTTGAAAGAGTAATTTAGTCTACTTTCATTTGTTTTCATCTCCCACTCTCCTCACTTCATTTTGTATCACTCCACCAGTATGTACACTGTTCTTTCCCTTGGCATTCTTAGCTTCTGAGTGTAGCTGACATTTAGCTGTTTGAAATAGAAGAAGTAATGAAACTTCTCCATTAAAAAGGATTCATTTGTTCTGATTCTAAAATCAATGCACTCATTCTTTCATCAAACATACATTGATGTTCTGTGATGTAGGTATTGTTCTGTGTGCTGGAGCAGTGACTAATAGAGAGGATCTTAGAGTTCCCTGGTGGTCCAGTGGCTAAGATTTCATGCTTCCAATGCAGGGGGCACAGGTTCGATCCCTGGGTGGGGAAGTTCTGCATGGTGTGGCAAAAAAAAAAAAAAAAAAAAAAAGAGAGGATCTTCCCTCAGAGAAATAACATTTTAATGGGAGAAAAAAGAAAATAAATACCTGAAATATATAAATAAGTGAATAAGATAATTTCAGATTATAATAAGTGAAGGAAATATAGATGGTTCCCAATTTACAATGGCTTAACTTACCATAGTGGGAAAGTTAGATACATTCGGTAGAACGTATACTTTGAATTTTGATCTTTAACCAGGCTAGCAGTATATGGTACAATACTTGCTCCTGATATCAGGCAACATGGGCGAACTGCAGCTTCCTTCAGCCCCATGATCCCAAGGGTAAACAACTTCTGCACTTAGAACCATTCTGCTCCCGTACAACCATTCTGTTTTTCATTTTCAGTACAGTATTCAATAAATTAATGAGATATTCAACACTTCATTATAAAATAGGCTTTATGTTAGATGGTTTTGCCCAACTGTAGGCTAATGTAAGCGTTCTGAGCATGTTTAAGGTAGACTAGGCTGAGCTATGATGTTTTGTAGGTTAGGTGTATCAAAGCATTTTCAACTTACAATGGGTTTATCTGGATGTAACCCCATTGTAAGTTGAGGAAGATCTGCACTACAGAATATTGGGAGCAAGAGAGACTGGGGTGGGTGTCTCTGGACTCTGAAGGGCAAGATGCTCAGGAGGTGCTCTCTGTGGAGGTGGTCATGAACTGAAATTGACCATGCAAAGACTAGAGGGAGAGCCTTCAAGGCAGAGCTAACCTTTAATGTGAGGTCTAGAACAAGCTTGGCACAGGGGCATTGGTTTGCACCCTTGGAGCTTCCAGGGTGAAATCTGAAACCAGCTCCAATATGTGGAGGGCAAGGAGAGACCCAAGAAAGAGAGACCACTCCAGATTGCTAGGTGGCACATTTAACAAGCAAGAGAACTTACAAGCTTGTCTTGGGTGCTAGAAGTGAGTAGATCTCCACACCTGCACAGCAAATCTTAAGAGGCTTTTCTGGGATTCAGTCACGTTTTCAGTCCAGATGGTCTCAGCAACACATTACTCTCTCAAGGCTACATCCTTGGAACAGCTCCCACTGTGGGCACGGTGGGCAGAATGTACATTCCAAGGGCAGGGGAGGGAGTGAGGAGCCTCAGACTGCCTGGGTACAGCTTGAGGGTCAACCGGTGGTCATGTCCTCTGACAGAGGGACAGAGGGAAGGCCAGTGTGGCTGAAGTGTAGGGAAGGAGGGGAACAGGGCTGTGAGGTGAGGTCAGAGAGGTTGAGGGGGGAGATCATGAGCTTTCTCTCCAATGAGAAATTTCAATTTTTTATCTCATTTTAATAGGTAGGTAAATTCTGAGGTTTTCAGCAAGGAGTGGGGTGCAGTATTATCCGTTTTACATTCTTTAAGTCTCATTCTCTTCCCTATCAGGAGAGAAGGAACTTGACTTATCAGTTGGAGCATGCTACCTCAGGGTTAAATTCCTGTACTAGATTTGGCAATTAAAGTTCATGTCATTGTAATTAGTTAATACTAGGTGGATATGAGTGTTAGATCAATGTAGAGAAACGTCCTAAAGAGACTTTTGTTATGTATTGCCACAGAAGTGCCTTAAGCTCTAGGTGAGGCCAGGTGGTTGGATTCTGGGCTGCAGCTTTTATCTCCTTTGTATATAGGCCTTTATCACCTTTTTTCCCCTTCCATCTTCTCTTCTTTAGATCAGTTAAACTTACCTTCTTTTTTTACAGGGAAGTGATTTTTCTAGCAGCATAACAGTTTTTCAGCTCTTGTTTATTTATAATTAAGTGCACTTTTAACGTCAGTGGGGAGGCAAAGGGTTTTAACACCATTCAGACATCTACATCTCAGTGAATATAACTGAAACATGTAATACAGAAGAGAAGAGCAGAAGAAAGTCTGGAGATTTAATTGTCAGTCTTCTGCTTTGATAACTTTTCACTTCAACATCCTTCACTGCCAAGGTTACCATTTCTCAATTATCCTGTTTCCCTTGTCTTGCCAGCTGCTGCTGCTTGGGGAGCAATTTCAAGGTTTCATCCTCTCTGAATTTATCCTTCAGTTTCCAGTTTCTTCTTCCCTCAGCTTTTGCTGTTATAAAATTCACTTAAATTTTGCTTTTTTTTTTTTTAACAGATAAATGTGACAATTCTGAAAGTGCCTTGACTGTGGTGGAAGTTTTTAAACTGATACCTGGTGTTTAGCACATTGAATGAGAAGTGAATGCCCCCTCCTTCTGTGCTCTTTTACAAAGCCCAGAAAAAGTGTATCATTCAGCTTTTTTTCTTTTGGGTTTTCTTCTTTGGTGATGCCCCTTTGTCCAAAATCCTTCATTGCTCTATTATACTTCAGTTTGCTCAAACTTGGTTGTTATTTATTTTATTTTATTTATTTATTTATTTTGCAGTACATGGGCCTCTCACTGTTGTGGCCCCTCCCGTTGCGGAGCACAGGCTCCAGACGCGCAGGCTCAGTGGCCATGGCTCACGGGCCCAGCCACTCCATGGCATGTGGGATCCTCCCGGACCGGGGCACGAACCCGTGTCCCCTGCATCGGCAGGCGGACTCTCAACCACTGCGCCACCAGGAAAGCCCAACTTGGTTGTTATTTAAAACTCAGTTAGAATAAATCACATTACAGACTGGATTTCTCCCTTCTCTTTTTCTTCTTGTCCACTGTGCTCTTTCTTTTCTGCCTCCCTCCTACCCCTTTCCCACTTTCTTCTTCCTGCGTGTCCCTTCTTAGTTTTATCCTAAAATAGTGACACATACTTGCTTCCTGCTCATGTTGGCAAGTACACAATATATTTGGCTCTACTACATGACATGACTGGCATTCAGCAAATACTCATTTGCTAGTTATTGGGCTGAAACTTGGACCAGGCCCTAGGTATTTCCAAATGTGTGGTGCACAGTCCCTATCTTTAGGAATCTTATATGACAGTGAAGGATGGAGATAAGTAAATAGAAAATTATATTACATGTGGCAAGTGCCTAGTATGTAAAAGCAGGGCACTTAACCAGGTCCTGTCCAAATCCTATAGGAGGAATTCTAAACTGCACCCTGACCAATGAATAGAAGTTAGCATTTTGAAGAGTGGATGGGGTGAGGGGGTGGGTGGCTAATATGTGTCAGGTGACAAGGAGGTGAGATTTAGCTGGAAGCCTTGGAAGAAATTTCGTAGAGTTAAAATATTGACTATGAGTGTATGTGGAGAGAGAGATGGAGACGAATGGAGTAAAATAAGATTGGAGACGTAAAGAGAAAGGTTTTTTTGTTTTTTTCCCTGATACCTTTGTGTTTTTTTTGCGGTACGCGGGCCTCTCTCTGTTGTGGCCTCTCCCGCTGCGGAGCACAGGCTCCGGACGCGCAGGCTCAGCGGCCATGGCTCATGGACCCAGCCACTCCGCGGCATGTGGGATCTTCCTGGACTGGGGCACGAACCCGTGTCCCCTGCATTGGCAGGCAGACTCTCAACCACTGCGCCACCAGGGAAGCCCCCAAAACAAGTTTTGTATAACCCTGCTAAGAATTATGGACTTCTTTTTTTTTTTTTTTTCAAAATAGGAGGGAATCATGTGAAGGTTATAATCATATGAAGGGTGTCTCATGATCATAGTTACATGTTTGACTACAGCATAGAGAATGCATTACACTCAGTCAACAGTATTTATCAGGCACTTACTAAGTACTACATACGGCAAATAGAGTCATGGAAAAAGCAGACACAGACCCTGCCTTCAATTCCAGATGATGGCAATATTGGCAGCAGGAAGTCTAGTTAGGAAGCTGTGTGTTGCCCATGAGAAACTTTGGTGGTCCGAATTGCAGTATTGCAGTAGGTATGGAAATAAGTGTGTAAGATTAACGGATATTCAGGAAATAGTATTGACAGAACATGGTAGTTGACTGGACTGGCATGGGGGGTGGTATGAAAGGGAAGACAGGGGTCTTTACAGACTTCCAAATGTTGACCTGCATTCTCCTTCCTTTTTTAGTTTGACAGCCTGGAGACTTTGTGGTGTTTCTGTTTCCATATGTCTAGTTACCATTTTGACCAGCTGTCAGTTCTGTCATCCCATTTGGTGGGTGGACAATGGTATGGAAAATACAATGGGTCATTGACCTTGTAGCAGAGGCCGTTTGCTATGGGAAACCTATTATCAAGAATTATGCTAAGCAGCTCTTCTTGTCAGATGAATTTTGCTAAACTGTTCACTCTGTTATAGGATATGCAGTCCAATACGGTCATAGGGATTGGATGTAGAAGAGGAGGCAGGATGGCTGAAAAAATGTGAGAAAAGTAGGAGCTCATAACAAAGCTATTAGTAAGAGTGCCCCCTCCACAAAACAAACACAAAGGCAATAGAATGGAAGATTTTAAATGGGCATTTGGTTTTACTGAGAGCGAATACTAAAACAGATTATTTCTTTAAGACACTTCCTGAGGATATAAGTATCCTGTATTACACTGTGAAGGAAGGTTTCTGGAAAATGCTGCACACTCAGATATGCCTCTGGTTAAAAAAAAGAAAAAATCTGGTTAAGTTTGTTGAACCCAGAATTTTGCAAATCTATTTGCCCGCTTTGTTTTTCACTAGTATGGTATTAATGTTCTGTGAAAGTGATGCCTCACAGAACACACAGATTAGGAAAATGCTGGTCTAACCAAGTAATGACCATAGTAATGGTTAATACTTATGGAGCATTTATGATCTTCTATGCATATTGTTAAATTCTTTCATGAAGTATCTCATTTAGTTTTCATACAAACAACACTATGAGGTAGATATTATTATCCTCATTTTTCTTTTTTTTGGTTGCAGAATTTACTTTTTTCTAAATTCTTTTTTTTTAAACATCTTTATTGGGGTATAATTGCTTTACAATGTTGTGTTAGTTTCTGCTTTATAACAAAGTGAATCAGCTATACATATACATATATACCCATATCTCCTCCTCCTTGTGTCTCCCTCCCACCCTCCCTATCCCACCCCTCTAGGTGGTCACAAAGCACCGAGATGATCTCCCTGTGCTATTCAGCTGCTCCCCACTAGCTATCTATTTTACATTTTGTAGTATATATAAATCCATGCCACTCTTTCACTTTGTCCAGCTTACCCTTCTCCCTCCCCGTGTCCTCAAGTCCATTCTCTATGTCTATATCTTTATTTCTGCCCTGCCCCTAGGTTCTTCAGAAACATTTTTTTTAGATACCATATGTATGTGTTAGCATACAGTATTTCTTTTTCTCTTTCTGACTTACTTCACTCTGTATGACAGACTCTAGGTCCATCCACCTCACTAAAATAATTCAATTTCATTTCTTTTCATGGCTGAGTAATATTCCATTGTATATATGTGCTACAGCTTCTTTATCCATTCATCTGTCGATGGACACTTAGGTTGCTTCCATGTCCTGGCTATTCTAAATAGAGCTGCAATGAACATTGTGGTACATAACTCTTGTTGAATTATGGTTTTCTCAGGGTATATGCCCAGTAGTGGGTGCTCGGTCATATGGAAGTTCTATTTTTAGTTTTTTAAGGAAACTCCATACTGTTCTCCATAGTGGCTGTATCAATTTACATTCCAACCAACAGGGCAGGAGGGTTCCCTTTTCTCCACACCCTCTCCAGCATTTATTGTTTGTAGATTTTTTGACAATGGCCATTCTGACTGTTGTGAGGTGATACCTCATTGTCATTTCGATTTGCATTTCTCTAATGATTAATGATGTTGAGCATCCTTTCATGTGTTTGTTGGCAGTCTGTGTATCTTCTTTGGAGAAATGTCTATTTACGTCTCCTGCCCATTTTTGGATTGGGTTGTTTGTTTTTTTACTATTGAGCTGCATGGGCTGCTTGTAAATTTTGGAGATTAATCCCTTGTCAGTTGCTTCAATTGCAAATATTTTCTCCCATTCTGAGGTTGTCTTTTCATCTTGTTTATGTTTTCCTTTGCTGTACAAAAGCTTTGAAGTTTCATTAGGTTTATTTGTTTATTTTTGTTTTTATTTCCCTTTCTCTAGGAGGTGGGTCAAAAAGGATCTTGCTGTGATTTATATCATAGAGTGTTCTGCCTATGTTTTCCTCTAAGAGTTTAATAGATTCTGTCCTTACATTTAGGTCTTTAATCCATTTTGAGTTTATTTTTGTGTATGGTGTTATGGAGTGTTCTAATTTCATTCTTTTACATGTAGCTTTTCCCAGCACCACTTATTGAAGAGGCTGTCTTTTCTCCATTGTATGTTCTTGCCTCCTTTATCAAAAATAAGGTGACTACATGTGAGTGGGTTTACCTCTGGGCTTTCTATCTTGTTCCATTGAACTATATTTCTGTTTTTGTGCCAATACATACTGTCTTGATTATTGTAGCTTTGTAGTACAGTCTGAAGTCTGGGAGCCTGATTCCTCCAGCTCCGTTTTTCTTTCTCAAGATTGCTTTGGCTATTTGGGGTCTTTTGTGTTTCCATACAAATTGTGAAATTTTTTGTTCTAGTTCTGTGAAAAATGCCATTTGTAGTTTCATAGGGATTGCACTGAATCTGCAGATTGCTTTGGTAGTATAATCATTTTCACAATGTTGATTCTTCCAATCCAAGAACATGGTATATCTCTCCATCTGTTTGTATCGTCTTTAATTTCTTTCATTAGTGTCTTATAGTTTTCTGCATGTAAGTCTTTTGTCTCCTTAGGTAGGTTTATTCCTAGGTATTTTATTCTTTTTGTTGCAATGGTAAATGGGAGTGTTTCCTTAATTTCTTTTGCAGATTTTTCATCATTAGTGGATAGGAATGCAAGAGATTTCTGTGCATTAATTTTGTATCCTGCTACTTTACCAAATTCATTGATTAGCTCTAGCAGTTTTCTGGTACCATCTTTAGGATTCTCTATGTATAGTGTCCTGTCATCTGCAAACAGTGACAACTTTACTTCTTTTCCAATTTGGATTCCTTTTACTTCTTATTCTTCTCTGATTGCTGTGGCTAAAACCTCCAAAACTATGTTGAATCATAGTAGTGAGAGTGGAGAACCTTGTCTTGTTCCTGATCTTAGAGGAAATGGTTTGTTTTTCACCATTGAGAATGAAGTTGGCTTTGGGTTTGTCATATATGGCCTTTATTATGTTGAGGTAAGTTCCCTTTATGCCTGCTTTCTGGAGGGATTTTATTATAAGTCGGTGCTGAATTTTGTCAAAAGCATTTTCTGCATCACTGAGATGATCGTATGGTTTTTCTCCTTCAAGTTGTTAATATGGTTTATCACATTGATTGATTTATGTATAATGAAGAATCCTTGCATTCTTGGGACATACCCCACTTTATCATGGTGTATTATCCTTTTCACGTGCTGTTGGATTCTGTTTGCTAGTAATTTGTTGAGGATTTTTGCGTGTATGTTCGTCAGTAATATTGGCCTGTAGTTTTCTTTTTTTGTGACATCTTTGGTTTTAGTATCAGGGTGATGGTGGCATCGTAAAATGACTTTGGGAGTGTTCCTCCCTCTGCTATATTTTGGAAGAGTTTGAGAAGGATAGCTGTTAGCTCTTCTCTAAATATTTGATAGAATTTGCCTGTGAAACAATCTTTTCCTGGGATTTTGTTTGTTGGAAGATTTTTAATCACAGTTTCAATTTCAGTGCTTGTGATTGGCCTGTTTATATTTTCTATTTCTTCCTGGTTCTGTCTTGGAAGGTTGTGCTTTTCTAAGAATTCATCCATTTCTTCCAGGTTGTCCATTTTATTGGAATAGAGTGGCTTGTAGTAATGTCTCATGATCCTTTGTATTTCTGCAGTGTCAGTTGTTACTTCTGCTTTTTCATTTCTATTTCTATTGATTTGAGTATTTTCCCTTTTTTTCTTGATAAGTCTGGCTGATGGTTTATCAATTTTGTTTATCTTCTCAAAGAACCAGCTTTTAGTTTTATTGATCTTTGCTATCGTTTCCTTCATTTCTTTTCATTTATTTCTGATCTGATCTTTATGATTTCTTTCCTTCTGCTAACTCTGGGATTTGTTTTTTTTCTTCTTTCTCTAACTGCTTTAGGTGTAAGGTTATGTTGTTTATTTGAGATTTTTCTTATTTCTCGTGGTAAGATTGTATTGCTATAAACTTCCCTGTTAGAACTGCTTTTGCTGCATCCCATAGGTTTTGGGTCGTCGTGTTTTCATTGTCATTTGTTTCTAGGTTTATTTTGATTTCCTCTGTGATTTCCTCAGTGATCTCTTGGTTATTTAGTGGCATATTGTTTAGCCTCCAGGTGTTTGTACTTTTTACAGATTTTTTCCTGTAATTGATATCTAGTATCATAGCATTGTAGTCGGAAAAGATACTTGATATTTCAGTTTTCTTAAATTTACCAGGGCTTGATTTGTGACCCAAGATATGATCTATCCTGGAAAATGTTACATGAGCACTTGTGAAGAAAGTGTATCCTGGTTTTTTTTTGATGGAATGTCCTATAAATATCAATTAAGTCCATCTTGTTTAATGTATCATTTAATGTATCATTCCTTACTTGTTTTCATTTTGGATGATCTGTCCATTGGTGAAAGTAGGGTGTTAAAGTCCCCTACTATGATTGTGTTACTGTTGATTTCCCCTTTTATGGCTGTTAGCATTTGCCTTATGTGTTGAGGTGCTCCTATGTTGGGTGCATAAATATTTACAAGTGTTATATCTTCTTCTTGGATCGATCCCTTTATTGATCCCTTCTTTGTCTCTTGTAATAGTCTTTAAAGTCTATTTTGTCTGATATGAGAATTGCTGCTCTAGCTTTCTTGTGATTTCCATTTGTATGGAATATCTTTTTCCACCCCCTCACTTTCAGTCTGTATGTGTCCCTAGGTCTGAAGTGGGTCTCTTGTAGACAGCATATATATGGGTCTTGTTTCTGTGTCCATCCAGCCAGTCTATGTCTTCTGGCTAGAGCATTTAATCCATTTATATTTAAGGTAATTATCAATATGTTTGTTCCTATTACCATTTTCTCAATTGTTGTGGGTTTCTTTTTGTAGGTCTTTTCCTACTCTTATGTTTCCTGCCTAGAGAAGTTCCTTTAGCATTTGTTGTAAAGCTGTTTGGTGGTGCTGAATTCTCTAAGCGTTTTCTTGTTTTGTAAAGGTTTTGATTTCCTCGTCGAATCTGAATGAGATCCTTGCTGGGCAGAGTAATCTTGGTTGTAGTTTTTGCTCTTTCATCACTTTAAATATGTTCTGCCACTCCCTTCTGGCTTGCAGAGTTTCTGCTGAAAGATCAGCTGTTAACCTTATGGGGACTCCCTTGTATGTTATTTGTTGCTTTTCCCTTGCTGCTTTTAATATTTCTTCCTTGTATATAATTTTTAACAGTTTGATTAATATGTGTCTTCACGTGTTTCTCCTTGGATTTATCCTCTGTGGAATTCTCTGAGCTTCCTAGACTTGATTGGCTATTTCCTTTCCCATATTAGGGAAATTTTCAACTATAATATCTTCAAATATATTCTCAGTCCCTTTCTTTTTCTCTTCTTCTTCTGGGACCCCTATAATTCGAATGTTGGTGAGTTTAATGTTGTCCCAGAGGTCTCTGAGACAGTTGTCAATTCTTCTCATCCTTTTTTCTTTTTTCTGGTCTGAGGTAGTTATTTCCACTATTTTATATTCCAGGTCACTTATCCATTCTTCTGCCTCTGTTATTCTGCTATTGATTCCTTCTAGAGAATTTTAAATTTCATTCATTGTGTTATTCATCATTGTTTGCTCCTTAGTTCTTCTGGGTCATTGTTAAACGTTTCTTGTATTTTCTCCATTTTATTTCCAAGATTTTGTATCATGTTTACTATCTTTACTCTGAATTTTGTTTCAGGTAGGCTGCCTATTTCCTCTTCATTTTTTGGTCTAGTGGGTTTTTACTGTGCTCCTTCATCTGCTGTGTGTTTCTCTGTCTTGTCATTTTGCCTAACTTACTGTGTTTGGGGTCTCATTTTCACAGGCTGCAGGTTCATATTTCCTGTTGTTTTTGGTGTCTGCCTGCGGTGGGTAAGGTTTGTTCAGTGGGTTGTATAGGCTTCTTGGTGGAGGGGACTAGTGCCTGTGATCTGGTGGATGAGGCTGGATCTTGTCTTTCTGGTGGGCAGGACCATGTCCAGTGGTGTGTTTTGTGGTGTCTGTGTCCTTATTATGATTTTAGGCAGCCTCTCTGCTAATGGGTGGGGTTGTGGACCTGCCTTGCTAGTTGTTTGGTGTAGGGTGTCCAGCACTGTGGTTGCTGGTTTTGAGTGGAACTGGGTCTTACCGTTGAGATGGAGATCTCTGGGAGATCTTTTACCATTTGATATTATGTGGAGCTGGGTGGTCTCTGGTGGACCAGTGTCCTGCACTCAGCTCTGCCACCTCAGAAGCACATGCCTGACACCCACCTGGGCTCACCAAGACCCTGTCAGCCACACGGCTCAGAAGAAAAAGGAGGAAAAAAGAAAGAAAGAAAGAAAGAAAGAAAATAAAATAAATTTATTAAAATAAAAATAAAAATTATTAAAAATTATAAAGTAAAAAAAAAAGAAATAAAGAAAGAAGAGAGCAACCAAACCAAAAAACAAATCCACCAATGATAAGAAGAGCTAAAAAACTATACTAAAAAAACCCCCCAAAACAACGGATAGACAGAACCCTAGTACAAATGGTAAAAGCAAAGCTTTACAGACAAAATCACACAAAGTCCACTGCCTCAATTTTGGGATGATTCATTGTCTATTCAGGTATTCCAGAGATGCAGGGTACATCACATTGACTGTGGAGATTTATTCTCTTGCTGCAGTGGCTGCTGGGAGAGGTTTCCCTTTCTCTTCTTTGTTCTCACAGGTTCTGGGGTTCAGCTTTGGATTTGACCCTTCCTCTGCGTGTAGGTCGCCTTAGGGCATCTGTTGTTTGCTCAGACAGAATGGGGTTAAAGTAGCAGCTGATTGGGGGCTCTGGCTCACTCAAGCCGGAGGGAGGGTATGGAATGTGGGGCAAGCCTGCAGTGGCAGAGAAAACATGACGTTGCAACAGCCTTAGGCGCCCCGTGTGTTCTCCTGGGGAAGTGGTCCCTGGATCACGGGACCCTGGCAGTGGCAGGCTGCACAGGCTCCCGGGAGCAGAGGTGTGGATAGTGACCTGTGCTTGCACACAGGCTTCTTGGTGGCTGTAGCAGCAGCCTTAGCATTTCATGCCCGTCTCTGGTGTCCGCACTGATAGGCGCAGCTCATGTCTGTCTCTGGATCTCGTTTAGGCAGTGCTCTGAATCCCCACTGCTCGCGCACCCCCAAAACAATGGTCTCTTGCCTCTTAGGCAGTTCCAGACTTTGTCCCAGACTCCCTGCTTGCTAGCTGTGGCATAGTAGCCCCCTTCAGGCTGTGTTCACGCGGCCAGCCCCAGTCCTCTCCCTGGGATCTGACCTCCAAAGCTGGAGCCTCAGCTCCCAGCCCCCACCCATCCCAACACGTGAGCAGACAAGCCTGTCAGGCTGGTGAATGCTGGTCGGCACTGATCATCTTGCAGGAATCTCTCTGCTTTGCCCTCTACACCCCTGCACCCCTCCGAAGCTTCCGCCCTCCGCCACCAGCAGTCTCTGCCCGCGAAGGGGCTTCCTAGTGTGTGGAAACTTTTCCTTCTTCACACCTCCCTCCCAGAGGGGCAGGTCCTGTCCCTATTCTTTTGTCTCTGTTTTTTCTTTTGCCCTACCCAGGTACGTGGGGAGTTTCTTTCCTTTTGGGAAGTCTGAGGTCTTCTGCCAGCCTTCAGTAGGTGTTCTGTAGGAGTTACTCCACATGTAGATGTATTTCTGATGTATTTGTGAGGAGGAAGGTGATATCCACATCTTACTCCTCTGCCATCTTGAAGGTCTCCCCTTCTCATTTTAAATACAATAAAAATACTCTTAGTTAAGTAATTCATCCAAAGTCATATAGAAAGTAGGCAGGAAGCCAGATTTTAAACCAAGCAATCTAATCTGAAAGATCAAACACCCATTCCTTTGTACATTTTCTAGACATGTCACAAGACCAAGGTCCATGGAGGACTTGCAGCTATTGGGGCCACTGAAATTCCCTCCAGTCATCTCCCTCCACAGGCCTCTCATACACTCAAGGAACAAAACATCCAAATGAATGAACACTTTCCAATCTCATACTTTTTGAGCCCTTTTACATGCCAGCCATTGGGCCTGGCTTTTCACACACATATCCCATATTAGAGAAGAAGAAACTGAGGCAAGAGATCCAGAAATTTGCATAAGATGACACAATTAAAAACCAGGAGGGCCTGGACTCAAATCCAAACAATCTGACTCGGGGGTAAGTCTGTGTTCTTAGTCATACTGCGCTGTCTCCTCAACATCTGAATCAGCTTGCACAACTTCCCCAGGCCAAGAAGTGTTCATGTATACCCATATTAAATATAAGTAATATATCAATTAATTTTTTCATCCACTTATCAGTGTGAATGACTTCTCTTCAAAATTATACAGCCATCATTGCCACCATTGAGTCATACTTTTGGAGACAGAATATTTTGGCAGTGAAGGTGTAAGGAAAAAGATAACTTAGAGAACTCAAGAGGAGGAGTAGTCAAGCTAGGTCAGGAAGTGACCTCACAAACTTGCAGTAGAATGAAGGCAAGAATGTAGGTCAAACAAGATTAGAGTTCAAAATAGGATCCGAACCTGAGAAGGCACAGGGTGATGGATGTATATTTTATCTGCCTCATAAATAAATGCAGATGGATTATATCTTATATAGTTCACTTACCCCTTAGCAATATAGTAGTTATATTATAATATAATATATATTTATATATATATATATAGTTATATAATATAAAGATTTTAGATTTAGATTATTTGATGTTTGACTTTTTACTCTATCATTAAACATGACCTCAGCAAATTTCCAAATTTCATCATCTACAAATGGGGTTAGACATACCAACATCCCCCATTTGTCCTGAAAAACAATTGAAATAATATAGTCTTAGGTGCTACAGAAAGTAGTTGCTAAATTTTTCCTATGGGTAGCTATTATTTAATTATAACTTTGCTTTGCTTTCCTGAGTTTTGTAGTCTCAGCTTGAAAATGTTAACCAGATATTTTTCATTTTGCTTTTCCATTTTTCTTCTACTTCTCATAAAGTACAGCATGGTAGATTCCAGTAATATTAAAACATCTGTGTATCTCTAGTAGTAGTGTTGTACAGTAAGGTGACTTTTAAAAAACACATTAGGAATAATAAATTTGAAGTGACTTTATTCTGTGCAGGAATTCATCACACACATTTTATCTAAACTGTTTACTCTGACCATTTGGCCTGGCCTTGAAGAAGGTTTTGTTTTGTTTGTTTTTCTTAGAGTAGAATAAGTCACTTATTTAAAGATTATTCAAACAACTGTGCCTTGGATTTTTTGAATAAGTTGAATCTATATTTATATGGAAAGAAAAATGGTGATGTTTCCCAGTTGATTTAGGCTGTTGTTAAGTGAAATAAGATTGACTGAGGTAGGGCCTCTCTTACCTCTTGCATTGTATCAAGACACTTTATTTGGAAAACTTTAATTTTTTTTCTGTTCATAGTTTATATACAGTGAATAACATTTTAATATAAGAAATGCAAATTTAGGTGTTAAGGTGTCATGGGAAGCTTTAAATATAGCACAGTTATAATGGAAAAGCAATGGTTTCACATACTTAGGATTTTTATTATTTTTTTTTATTTGCAGGATGAGTAAGAGATACTTACAGAAAGCAACAAAAGGAAAACTGCTAATAATAATTTTTATTGTAACCTTGTGGGGGAAGGTTGTGTCCAGTGCAAACCATCATAAAGGTAAGTTGTTCTGTTTTCTTCCTCAGCTCTCTGAGGAAGGGGACTCCCTTTAATACAAACTATTGTGTTCTGCTTTTACTGGTCAGTTAATTTTACTAAATGTGGGTCCACCCATGGCAATTCTCTTTAAGTAAAAATGCAGAGAGAGTTATTCTTAATATGGCTTTGAATGGTAATGAATGATTATTTAAATGTTTCCAGGATTACTGACACTTCTGCAAATAATGTTCAAAAGTATGGAATCGTGACTCTGTTTTCTTCTTAACGTTTCCATTTTTAAGATAATAATGTTAAAATGTTGAGTTGACACGTAATAAAGATGAGTTTCAAATTGCAATCATCCTACAATGAAACCATCTTTAATGATATGTATCTGAATAATACGTATACATGTAAATTTCCTTTCCGTGCTTTTTGTAGATCATATTTCTTCATGCCAGAGTACATCTTTGGCCACTCTTTTGATTTTACCCCAGTATGATATTGAGAAGGCTCAATTCTGCCATAGAGCAGGGTGACGATATTTGTTTTATATATGTGTGTTAAGCTTGACAGCTCAAAATTATGCCCTTTCTGTTCTCTTTTCTGAGCATAAGACTCAGTATAGTGAATACTTTCTCCAAATGAATTAAAATTCCATTTAATTTTATTTTAGTCTATTTCTGGACCGTCTCTACCATAATCAAGTATTCATAACCTGAAAAATCAATTTAGATTTTTCTGTGAAATATGATTTTACAATTCTTTTCTCTTTCCTCTGTAAAGTCCACAGACTAACAACTTAGTTTCTTATTTTATTTTTGATTGAAGAGAAAGTTAAGACTGCCTTGAATTTTGTAACACTTAAAATAGTTACACATGTGCATTTAATTAGCATTACACTGAACAAGTACACCAGGGAATGGAAAGATGTGGTGTGAGGGAGGGATGCTTATAAGACAAAATCTTTTCCCCCTGTGTTTAAAACCAAAAAGAGTCATCTTTCAAAATATGAATTTTATAAAGAGGTCCTTCATATTTCACAATCCTGTTTTTGCCCCACAGTGTGTGTGTGTGTGTGTGTGTGTGTATGCATTTCTTCTTTTCTTTAGTACAGCACTTGGATCCACAGATAAAACTTTATATTCTCTTTAATAAGGGTTACTGGTATAAAATTAAGAAGTTGTTAAGGAAGATGTTATTCACATGCCTCCAAATTGGCTACAGTGAACCAAACGGAAGGACAAAGCAGCCTTAAATACTTACCTTTTAAAAAGGGGGCAAACCGGGCTTCCCTGGTGGCGCAGTGGTTGAGAGTCCGCCTGCCGATGCAGGGGACATGGGTTCGTGCCCCGGTCTGGGAAGATCCCACATGCCACGGAGCGGCTGGGCCCATGAGCCATGGCCGCTGAGCCTGCACGTCCGGAGCCTGTGCTCCGCAACGGGAGAGGCCACAGCAGTGAGAGACCCGCGTACCGCTAAATAGATAGATAAATAGATAAATTGATAGATAGATAAATAGATAAATGAATGAATGAATGAATGAATGGCAAACCACTGGGGCCAGGCCCCATGCCTTGGGCTTAACAGGAGAAGACACATCATCCATACATGGTCACCCCAGTGCACCTTCCCAGCCTATAAAAGTAGAATTGAGAGCTTTGGGGGAGATTCATAGTAATTGTGGGTGTCATCCCAGCAAAGCAAGGGTTCATGATAAGGATGCTTTCTCATCTCCAAAGCCAAGTGATGGGGTCTCTAAGAGAATCATTCATAAGGACTGCTCCACAGTGAATATTGCATACAATTTTTAAAGCTGTTTTTAAGAATTTTTAACTTGTGTTATGTTCTATGCTAACTCCAAAACTAAGATCTTTTCTTACTTTTTGCCAAAAATATATTTCTTGAACATAAGAGATTATACCTTGACTCAGAAAACTCACTCAAATTGCCAAACTCAAAGTTCTAAAACATTATAGAAGATAAACTTTTGTGTTGTTTTGCTGATCCATTTCCACCCTACCAAGAATATTTTGGAGGAAGAATTTAGGAAAGGTTTCTCTGCCTCTCCCTCTTTCCCTCCTTCCCCTTTTCCTTTCTTTCTTCCCTTTACATTTTCCATGCAAAATGCCCCCTTTGTTTAAACTGTTTTACATTTAATAAGTGTAATGTATATATATGTTTTAGGACATATTCATAAAGTGAACACAAGTGTGCTCACCCCCCAGTTGAGACATGTAACATTTCTAATTCTCTTGAACCTGATTGTGTCTGCCACTTTAATTTCATTACTTTGCCTCCTTACCCAAGATAATCACTATTCTAAATTTTGTGATTATAATTCCCTTGCTTTTATTTATAATTTCACCATGTGTTTATACATATCCAAATGGCATGCTGCTTAATTCTGTTGTTATTGAATTTACATAATAGTATAATACTGTGTTTTTCTGTAATTTGCTACTTTGCCCAACAATATATTTGTGACATTCATTATACTTGATGGTAACTATAGTTAATACTAATTTTTTTTTTACTGTTGCCCCATATTTTGTTGTATGAAGTCACCACAATTTATGTATTTATTCTCTTGTACATGAACAGTTGGTGTTCTATTTTCTTATCATTATGAACTATGCTTCTATGAATAGTCTACTTCTTTCCTTGTGCACATGTGCCAGGGTTTCTCAAGAGCACATTCCAAGGAGCAAAATTCTGGGTCACAGGGCATTGCATATCTTCAGTCTTACCAGATTATGTGAAATGCTTTTTTTCCAAAGTGGTAGTACTAAGAAAGTTATTCAAGTTATTTCTTCTTACTGATGTATAGTAGATTTACAATATTATATTAATTTCAGGTATACAACATAGTAATTCAAAATTTGTATAGATTATATTCCATTCAGAGATTTTATAAAATATTGGCTATATTCCCTGTGCTGTACAATATACCCTTGTAGCTTATTTTATACATAATAGTTTGTACCTCTTAATCCTCTATCCCTATGCTTCCCCTCCCTCCTTTCCTCTCCCCACTGTTAATCACTAGTTTGTTCTCTATATCTGTGACTGTTTCTGTTTTGTTATATTCATTTGTTTATTTTAATAACATACAGTATTTGTCTTTGTCTGACTTATTTCACTAAGCACAATACCCTCCAGGTCTATCCATGTTGTTGCAAATGGCAAAATTTCATTCTTTTTTATGGCTGAGTAGTATTCCTGTGTGTGTGTGTGTGTGTGTGTGTGTGTAAGTGTACTACATCTTCTTTATCCATTCATCTTTTGATGGACATTTAGGTTGCTTCCGTAGCTTGGCTATTATAAATAAGACTCCTTTGAGCACTGAGCGTACGAAAATTTCAAATTAGAGTTTGCATGTGGATTTTTTTTTAAATTGAAGTATAGTTGATTTACAATGTTGTGTTAGTTTCAAGTGTACAGCACAGTGATTCAGTTATATACATATATGTCTGTGTGTGTGTGTATACAAATTCTTTTCTCAGGTTCTTTTCCCTTATAGGTTATCACAAATATTGAGTATAATTCCTGTGCTATACCATAGGTTGTTGTTGGTTATCTATTTTATATATAGTAGTGTGTATATGTTAATCCCAACCTCCTAATTTATCCCTCTCCTACCTCTTTCCCACTTGGTAACCAAAAGCTTGTTTTCTATGTCTGTGAATCTATTTCTGTTTTGTAAACAAGTTCATTTGTATCTTTTTTTTTGATTCCACATATAAGCAATATCATATGATATTTGTCTTTTTCTGTCTGACTTACTTCACTTAGTATGATAATCTCTAGGTCCATCTATGTTGCTGCAAATGGCATTATTTCATTATTTTTTATGGCTGAGTAGTATTCCATTGTATATATGTACCACATCTTCTTTATCTCTTCATTTGTCGATGGACATTTAGGTTGCTTCCATGTCTTGTCTATTGTAAATAGTGCTGCAATGAACATTGGGGTGCATGTATCTTTTCAAATTATAGTTTTCTCCAGATATATTGGATATATACCCAAGAGTGGAGTTGTTGAATCATATGGTAGATCTATTTTTTTTGTTTGTTTTTTGAGACAACTTCATCCTGTTTTCCATAGTGTCTGCACTAATTTACATTCCCACCAATAGTGTACAAGAGTTGCCTTTTCTTCACATCCTTGCCAACATTTATTTTTTGTGATTCTTTTTATGATAGCCATTTTGACAGGTGTGAGGTGATATCTCATTGTGGTTTTGATTTGCTTATCCCCGATTATTAGCGATGTTGAGCACCTTTTCATGTACCTCTTGGCCATCTATGTGTCTCCTTTGGAAAATTGCGTATTCGGTTATGCCCATTTTTTTAATCAAGTTGTATGTTTTTTTGATTTTGAGTTGTATGAGTTGTTTATGTATATGGTATATTAATCCCTTATCCGTCATATCATTTACAAATATTTTCACCCATTTAGTAGGTTGTCTTTTGTTTTGTTGATGGCTTCCTTTGCTGTGCAAAAGCTTTTAAGTTTAATTAGGTCCCATTTGTTTATTTTTGGTTTTGTTTCCATTACTTTAAGAGATAGATCCAAAAATATATTGCTACAATTTATGTCAAAGAGTGTTCTGCCTATGTTTTCTTCCAGGAGTTTTATGATTTCAGGTCTTACATTTAAGTCTTTAATCCATTTTGAGCTTATTTTTGTATATGGTTTGAGAAAATGTTCTAATTCCATTCTTTAACTTGTAGCTGTCCAGTTTTCCCACCGCTTACTGAGAGACTATTATTTTTTCCCCCATTGTATATACTTGCCTCCTAGTCATAGATTAATTGACCATAAGTGCATGGGTTTATTTCTGGGCTCTCTATTCTGTTCCATTGATGTATTTCTATTTTCATGCCAGTACCATCCTAATTTGATGGCTGTAGCTTTTAAGTCAGGAAGTGTGACACCTCCAGTCCTGTTCTTCTTACTCAAGTTTGCTTTGGCTATTCAGGGCCTTTTGTGTTTCCCTACAAATTTTAGAATTATTCATTCTAGTTCTGTAAAAAAAAAATTGCCCAGCAGCATACTCCCCTCTTGTCATCTAAGCGATATGCTCTCAGAATTCCCCCTAAGAGGGCTGCCTAGGTCCTTCTGTTGTGGCAGGCTGACTATGTAGGCTGACTGGTGGGCTTTGTTGGCCCCTAGACCAGTTGATTACCAGACCCTGCTTTGTGTGGATGTTGCTAGCTACTGACTAGTGGGGCCTGGTCATAAGGCAGCTGACTGCAGAACCCCAAGGAACCCTGGGGCTAATGTTGGCTCACTGGCAGTAGGAGTCAGGGTCCAGAAGACTCTGGGGCTGTTGCTCCACCTACTGGCAGGCAGAGCTGGGTCCTGGAGTCTGGCTGCAGGGCCCAGGGATCCCAGAGCTGGTATCAGATCACTGGTGGGCAGGGGTCTGGTTCCTGACACAGTTGGGTATGTGGTCCATGGTGTCCTGAAGCTTGTGTTGGCCTGCTAGTTGCAGGGCCAGGGCCCAGGTCCCAGGTCCCAGGCCCCACTGGTCCCAGGGTAAGGTCTAGCCTGCCATGGGTGGACTAGGTCTTCAGGCTGAGGGACTGTGATTTTCTTGCATCTAGTGTCTGCCCCCTAGTGGGTTCGGCTGGTCTAGAGGCTGGCGCAGGCTTCCTGGATGGCAGGGCTGGTGTCTGCCTACTGGTGGGTGGAGCTGTGTCTTGGCCCTCTGGTAGGTAAGACTGTGTCTAGAGGTGGCTGTGGGCTCAGGAAGTCATTAAGCAGCCTGTCTGCTGATGGGTGGAGATGTGTCCCCACCCAGTTAGTTGTTTGGCCTGAGGCTTCCTAGCACTGATGCCTACAGGCTGTTGGGTGGGACCAGATCTTGGCACTATTGAGCCAGAGGGAGGATCCCATGATGCCAGCTGCCGGCAGCAGTGTCCGTGTGGTAGAAAGCTCCCTAATATGGCTACTGACAGTATCTATGTCCCCAGAATGAGCTACAGCCACCCCCGCCCCGCCTCTCCAGGTGACTGTCCAAGACCAGCAGTTAGATCTAGCCCAGGCTCCTGTCAAATTACTGCTTTTGCCCTGGGTACCAGTGCATATGGGGTTTTGTGTGGGCCTTTAAGGGTAAAGTCTCTGTTTCCCTCGGTCCTGGCACTCCCCAAATTAAGCCCCACTGGCCTTCAAAGCCAAATGCTCTGGGGACTTGTCTTCTCAGTGCAGGACCCCAGGGCTGCAGTTTGCCCACCCAGGGGTATGGGACTTGATTATATTGTGAGCCCACCTTTCCTATCCTACCTTTCCCATTGTGGTTCCTTCTTTAGGTTTTTAGTTGTGAAAAATCTTTTCCTGTAGCTTCTCATCTTTTTCATAGAGTGTTGTTCTGCAGATAGTCGTAATTTTGGTGTGCTCATGATAGGAGATGAGCTCAGGGTCTTTCTACTCCACCATCTTGGCCAATGCACATATTCTCTCTTTATTTTTTTCCATTTAAATTACAGTGTGTCTTGTTTTGTTCCTCTTTGGGACTCTGTGCTTCCTGGACCTGGATTTCTGTTTCTTTTCCCAGGTTAGTGAAGTTTTCAGGTATTATGTCTTCAAATATGTTCTGTTCCTTTTTCTCTCTCTTCTTCTTCTAGGACCCCTATAATGTGAATGTTAGTATGGTTGGTGTTGTCCAAGAGGTCTGTTAAATGTCCTCATTTCTTTTTTTTTTCTTTTCTGTTCAGCTTCAGTGATTTTCACTACTGTGCCTTCCAGTTCACTGATCCAGCCTTCTGTATCAATCTACTGTTGATTCCTTCTAACTTATTTTTTATTTCACTTATTGTATTCTTCATATCTGTTTGATTCTTCTTTATATTTTCTAAATCTTTCTTAAAAAATTATAACTTCTCATTCTATTCATCCATTCTCCTCCTGAGTTCTTTGATCATCTTTATAATAATTTCCTTGAACTCTTTATCAGATAAATTGCCTATCTCCATTTAGTTCTTCTTCTGGAGTTGTATCTTGTTCCTTTGTTTGGAACATGTTCCTCCATTTGGAACATATTCCTCTGCCACCTCATTTACCACTTTTAATATCTATGTATCTGGTTGTTTAGTTGTTTTTCCCAACCTTGGAGAAGTAGCCTTTTGTAGGAGATGTCCTCTGAATCCCAACAGCACACTCCTCTCTGATCACCAGAGCTACGTGCTCTAGTGGTGCCCCCTATTTAGACTGTGTGGGTCCTTCTGTTGTGGCGGGCTGACTACTGTGGGCAGTCTGGTAGATGTGGCTGGCCCAGAGTCTGGTTGGTTGCCAGGCTATGCCTTGTATGGAGGCTGGCTATGGAAGCCTTTGGGGTTCTGGAGCTAGTGTTGACTCACTGATGGGCAGAGCTGGGTCCTGGGGTTGCAGACCAGGGTTCCTGGATCTAGTGTTGGCCTGCTGGTGGGTGGGGCTGGTTCCTCACATGGCTGGCTACTGGTTCCAGGGTGACCAAGAGCTGATGTTGGCCCACTCATAAATGGGACTGTATCCCAGGGCAGCTTGTTGAGAAGTCCAAGGTATCTCAAGCTGGTGTTGTCCTGCTGATGGGTGTGGCCAGGGTCTGGGGGTTCCTAGGGCTGGTTATCATCCTGCTGGTGAGTGGGGCCAGAGCCCAGGGTCTCCTGGAGCTAGTGCCAGCTCACTGGTGGGCTGAGCTGTGTCCTGGGATCTCTGGCTGCAGGGACCTGGGGGTCCTGGAGCTGCTTTTAGCCTGTTGGTGGGCAGGGCCTGTTCCTGACTCAGCTGACTATGTGGTCCAGGGTGTCCCAAAGTTTTTGCTGGCCCACTGGTGGGTGAAATTGAATCCTGGGGCAGCCGGCTGAGGGTCCCAAGGTATTTTAGAGCCTGTGTTTGGCCTTTGAGTGTTCTGTGGGGCTGCAGTCGTTTTGGGGATGGTATCGGCCCACTGGTGGACAGAGCTGGGTCCTAGGGTCTCTGGTTGCAGGGCCCTTGGGGTCCCAGGGCTAGTGCCTGCACACTGGTGTTTGAGGCAGGGTCTTGGTCAGTCTGGTAGACAGGGCCATGTCCTGGGGTAGCTGTGGGGTTTTAAGGCAGCCTGCCTGCTGGTGGGTGGGACTGTCTCTCTGCCTGGCTAGTTGCTTGGCCTGAGGCATCCCAGTACTGGAGCTGATAGGCTAGTGGGTGGGACTGGGTCCTGGTGCTAATAAGCTAGAAGGAGGATTCCAAAATTGCACTTGCCAGCACCTGTGTCCACATGGTAGAACAAGGTCCCCCCAAATTGGCTGCCACCAGTGTCTGTGTCCCTAGGGTGAGCTCCAGTTCCCTCATGCCTCTCTGAGAGACTCTCCAAGATCAGCAGGTGGATCTGACCCAGGCTTTTTTCAAATTACCACTTCTGCCCTGGGTGCCAGAGTGTGTGAGAGTTTGTGTCTGCCCTGTAAGAGTGGAGTCTCTATCTCCCACAGTCCACATGGCTTTCATCATGTGTAGGGCTTAGAGTAAGGAAGGCCTATTTGCTTATTTCTATTTTTTATTGTGAGATAATTAATAAGAAATCTGTGTCTGATTGAGAGCACTTCGTGTGAGCATTCAAGATAAAAGTAATACAGTTGAATATTAAAAATCCAACAGCTCTATTCTAAGAGCTTTGTAGATAATAACTCATTTGATCCTTATGACAGTCTATAAGGTAGGTACTATTATTCATCCTATTTTATAGATCAGAAACTGTGGCAAAGAAAGTTTAAATAATTTGGCCTAAGTTGCTTAGTTAGTAACCATTGAGAGCAGGATTCAAATCTAGGAAGTCTTGTTCCATGTAACATGATAAATATCTAGCAGTGAATTTCTTTTTATTTATACTATTTGGGATTTAGTTGACTTCCTGAATCTGTGGATTGATGTCTTTCATAAACTTTGAAAGAATTCCAGGCATTATGTCTTGAAATATTGCTTCTATACCGTTGTCTCTACTGAACTAGAACTCTGGTTAGGTGTATGTCAGCTTTCCCTCTCTATTCTCCATATATTTCAACCTCTATTTTATATCTTACATCTTCAAGTCTTTCTGTGCTATATTCTGGGATATATATTCAGATTTGTTTTTTTCTACCACACTATTTCTATGTTCTCTTGGGTCTAATCTGCTCTTTAATGCATATATTGAGTTTTAATTTCATCTATTACATGCTATTAAAAATTCTTTTTTTCTTACAAATTTTCTTGGTTTTTGATATATTTTGTTCTTGATTTATTTAGTTTATATTTCTTTTTATACATTTTATATCAAATCTCACGTATATATAAAATTCGATGCTTCTATTTTATGAAATTTTTGTGATTTCTTCCTGTTGACTCTCACTCATAGTACTTTATTTATTTTAGGGTTTTGTGATTTTTAAAAATTTTGTGAGCTAATGTTCACTGGAATCATATTTGCAAGAGTTTTTAAGGCCTATATTTAGAATGCATTCTTCCAGAGATGATTTGCATACACCATGTGTCTTAGGTTTCTCTAAAAGCAGAGCCAAGTCAGGAATTCTTGTTTATGTGATTTATAGAAAGAGTGCTCTCAGGAGACAGAGAGCAAGGACAGCAGGATAAACTTGGAGACAAAAGATGAGCACAAATAGAGTCTCAGCTGGAGAACAGCCTGGTCAGGTCCTTTGGGGAGGATCAGAAACATAAATTGCTCCACAGAGAGGAGCTCCTTGAGGTGAGATAAATAGCCTCTTCTACACTTGTGTCCATTTGTCATTGGCCATTGATCTATTACCCATGGTAGGGAATAGCCTTCCTGGAGAAGTAGCTTCTCTTTAGCAGAGGGTGGATTTCTGAACAAGGGAGGGGCTGTGAATTGTAATCCCCTACCATTCACAGCAAGTGGAGGAAAGATGCACTGCTGATAGAAAGGATCTTGCTAGTGAACCAACAGCTACACATCACTGCAGTCAACTTCTCATACCCCTCAGCTCTGCTTGCTTCTTATTTTAAATTTACTCTGTCTAGGCAAACCTTATCAAAGATTCTGCTTGGTTATAATTTCCAAGAAAACCTACTTGAGGAGGAATAGTGGGGCTGCTACTAATGCAGTTGGTACCAAGGCCTTTATTGATACTCATTATCTGCCCACTTCCCTAGCCATTTTAGATTCCTCTCTCCTTCCTGCTCACCTAGAAGGTTTACCTGATGTTTTACCTCGTACCTGAGGGTTCTGAGCTCTGGATTATCATGTTCTGAATTCTGGGGTTGTTGTACTTATAAATTTATAGTTGTAACTGGACATTGGGATGCCAAGAAATACCTCAGTGGATCATCTGAGAGCCTAACATATTCTCCCCTGCCCTGGTTCCTAGAAGCTACCCATAGCAGTGGTCACTGGAGTCATTAAACTCATCAGTATTTAAGTTCTTTTTTTCTTGCTCGTCTATGGGGCTGACTAGGCAGCAATTGGAGCTATATGTTTAGCAGGACTCTTACAGTTTCCCCTGGTAAAAGCATTCTCTTTCTGGGAATCAGGACTTCTAGATTCATAGAGTCTATTGGTAGTTTTCACAGGAATATTTTAGATTGGATAATTCTGATGGAAAATTTGTTTTACTCAATAATTTTCGAGTACCCACAATAAGGACTGAGAATATAGCAGTACATACAAGACGCAAACATTTTCTTTATGGAGTTTTTGTCCTAGAGGTGGAAAGATAGATAATAAAAAGGAAAAGTAAAACAGTTTTATAGTATAAATTCTATGGAAAAAATAAGAAGTGTTCGAGAGGGACTGTAGTTTTAAATAAGGCCTTTGGGTAAGACCTAAATTTTTCAATGGAGCCAGCCATGAAAATATCTGGGAGAAGGATGTTGCAGGCAGAGCAGTAAATAAGTATGAATGCTTTCAAGTAGGAGCATGCCTGGAGACATGAGGAGTAGCAAGGCTGCTGTGTATAGAGCAGAGTATGTAAGAAAGAGAGCAGTAAGATGCTGGGTCATTACAGAACAGGTAACTATAGGAGATGAAACAATAGAATAAGTAGCTCTTCCAAATACCAGTGCAATAGCACTGTGTTCTCAAGAGCAACCAACTGGAGAATTGTCTTACTCTGTTTCTTGAACATAATGTAGAAACACTGTAGAAATCTAGAGCATTTGTATTTGAAAAATGAGATATGTAAAAATCAGAGAATGCTGTCACCTGCTTAATAAAATCTTCTGAGCTTTGGGAACTAAAAGTCCCTCACACACAGACAAACCTCCAGAGATTCTGTCCTGAATTCTCACAACTGTCTTCAGCTGGATATTTTGAGAGCTGGGGGGTGTGGGGGGGTGGGGTGAGGGTGTGGGGGGTAGTGGTTAACTCAGAGCATTGTGACAGCCAATCAGAAAGTATAAGCAGTATTTCCCACTTGGAAGCAATTACATTAGGTACAGCTTCAGATAGTGGGGATTAGAGAGGAAATATTTCAGTTTAGGACTCCAAGTTCCCAACAGAAAAACATAGTCATTAATCTTAGAAGGTCAATATGTTTTCTTGCCTTTTTTTCCTTTACCCATCACATCCAAACTAAATCTAAAGAGAATGAGTCATCATTGAATGTTTGGGTTGGAAAAGGATCTGTATTTAGTGTGAAAGAGATTATAAACAGATGAGAGTTATACGTAACACACACAAATTTTTTAAATGTTCATTTGATTAGCTAATATTGAGTGTTATTCCCATTATTATACTAGGTGTTTACTAATCTGAATTGCAACTTTTGACTGAATGAAAAATTTTCAAAGAAAACCAAATTTAAAATAAAGGTGATTTTCAGCCCAAAGCCTAGATGAGAGAGCAGCCATTTAATTTGTTTTGGTAGCTCTTCGTTTGTTTGTTGGTTCATTTGATAGTTTATTCATTTCTCTAACCAACAACCCAGAAAACAAAAAATATATTTTTTTTATTAAAACAAAATTTGTTTTAATTCTAAAACAATAAATATTTACTATTGACATTTTAAAAAATATAGATAAGCAAAGGAGGGAGAAATAAAAATCACTCATAATCCTACCTTCCAAAATAACCACTGCTACCCTTTCAAAAACAGAATACAATTTTGTGACCTCCTTTTCTCACTCTGAAATATACAAAATACTTATTGAGTATCTGTCAAGTGTTGGGCTTTAGGTCAAGTTCTGGAGGTTAATAAGTGACCTACACAGGCATGGTCCATGCCCTATGGAACTTACAGAAAAGTAGGCATGAAAAACATTAATCTGATAATCAGACAAATAAATATTTAACTATAAATTATTAAAATGTTTAGAGCTAAGATTTCAGGATAAGAGTATGTAAACTGTAAAATGGGTAGAGGGAAATCTGGGAGGTCTTTTCTAGGGAAGAGCCATTTGAGCTGAGATCTGAATGAGGAGTGGGAGCTGGGCATCCAGATAGGATCGGTAGCCTGTGCAAAGGTGCTGAGACATGAAGGAATAGAATGCTTTGGAGCAAAAACAAGATCACTGTGTCTGAAGGACAAAAAGCAAGGAGGATGGTAGGCACAATTAGGCAGGGGAGGTGGTGGGGCAGATCCTTTGGGGCCATATTCAGAATGTTGGTTTTCTTATAGTTAAAATTGTTTGAACCAATTTCGCTAGGATATTACCAGGTTCTCTTGGGCTGGTTTGCAGTTGACTATGATGTACACCAAAGTTTAAGAACCCTGATTATAATGCATAGTGTTTCAAGGACCTTGTTTATGAGAACAATTGGATTAATGTCCTAAGAGAAAGAAAAATGGCCATAACATAAACTGACTCTACTTTGGACTTTTAACAATACATTTTATTTTTCATTTTATTGAATTTTCAGAGTAATACATGTTCATTGAGAAACTTTGGTAAGAAAAAAAAATATCAAAAGAAATCAAATTACCCATAATTCTTGCACATAGAAATTATTAGATGCCATGTGGGCATATTTTCGTCTGGTTTAATTTATGAACGCATTAAACATATTTGAGAGCATGATGTTCATTCATTTATTTAATTATACATTTATTGATATGGACTAGGTGAGAGACTATGCAGCTCTGAGCTGGTGATTCTGCTTTAAATGATGCAGATAAAGTTGCTGTTTTCTCTTTTTTATTTTAAGTTATCTCATTTATACAGAATAGTGCATAAAACCCATATGTACACTCAAAATAACAATCATAAGGCAAACGACTGTGCAAATACCAAACAGGACAATAAAATATCAGCTCCCCAAACCTCCTTATGCCTCTCCCCTAATTACAACCACTCCTCCCACAGAGGTACCCCTTTCCTGACTTCTTATGCCTAAACAATATAGTATTATTTTGTCTGGTTTTTAATTTTGTAAAATTGGGATCCTATTTTAGGCATTTTTTTTTTAGTGTGATTTGCTTCTTCCCTCAACATTTTTTCTTGAGATTCATCCATGTTGTGACATAGGAGTACATTGTGTGAATAGAATGTGATGCATTTATCTTTTACTGTTGATGGGCATTTGGGTTTTTCCAGTTGTTGGCTGTTATTGCCAATGCTGCTGTGGACACTATTTGTACATGTACTTTGGTTCACAGGTGCAGAATTTCCCCCAGGTATATTTTTTTTTTTTTTTTTTTTCCATTTTTTTTTAAGTTTATTTATTCATTTTTTTAATTAGTTTCTGCTTTATAACAAAGTGAATCAGTCATACATATACATCTGTTCCCACATCCCTTCCCTCATGCATCTCCCTCCCTCCCACCCTCCCCATCCCACCCCTCCAGGCGGTCACAAAGCACCGAGCTGATCTCCCTGTGCTCTGCGGCTGCTTCCCACTATCTATCTACCTTACGTTTGGTAGTGTATACACGTCCATGCCTCTCTTTCGCCTTGTCACAGCCCACCCTTCCCCCTCCCCATATCCTCAAGTCCATTCTCAAGTAGGTCTGCGTCTTCATTCCCGTTTTGCCCCTAGGTTCTTCATGACATTTTTTTTTTAAATTCCGTATATATGTGTTAGCATACGGTATTTGTCTTTCTCTTTCTGACTAACTTCACTCTGTATGACAGACTCTAGGTCTATCCACCTCATTACAAATAGCTCAGTTTCGTTTCTTTTTATGGCTGAGTAATATTCCATTGTATATATGTGCCACATCTTCTTTATCCATTCATCCGATGATGGACACTTAGGTTGTTTCCAGCTCCGGGCTATTGTGAATAGAGCTGCAATGAACATTTTGGTACATGTCTCTTTTGGAATTATGGTTTTCTCAGGGTATATGCCCAGTAGTGGGATTGCTGGGTCATATGGTAGTTCTATTTGTAGTTTTTTAAGGAACCTCCATACCGTTCTCCATAGTGGCTGTACCAATTCACATTCCCACCAGCAGTGCAAGAGTGTTCCCTTTTCTCCACACCCTCTCCAGCATTTATTGTTTCTAGATTTCTCTCTTTTTTTTTTTTTAATTAGTTTCTGCTTTATAACAAAGTGAATCAGTCATACATATACATCTGTTCCCACATCCCTTCCCTCATGCATCTCCCTCCCTCCCACCCTTCCCATCCCACCCCTCCAGGCGGTCACAAAGCACCGAGCTGATCTCCCTGTGCTCTGCGGCTGCTTCCCACTATCTATCTACCTTACGTTTGGTAGTGTATATATGTCCATGCCTCTCTTTCGCTTTGTCACAGCTTACCCTTCCCCCTCCCCATATCCTCAAGTCCATTCTCAAGTAGGTCTGTGTCTTTATTCTCGTTTTGCCCCTAGGTTCTTCATGAAATGAGGTGGATAGACCTAGAGTCTGTCATACAGAGTGAAGTTAGTCAGAAAGAGAAAGACAAATACCGTATGCTAACACATATATACGGAATTAAAAAAAAAAAACCCCAGGTATATTTTTAAGAATAAAACTCTGTGGGCCGTATGATAAGTACATATTCAACATTACTTTTTTTCCCCCACTTAGTAGTATAATTAGCAATAAATGATATGTATTTACTTATATATCTAAAACTATCCATAAAAACATATTTTAATTGGGGCATGAAAAAACATTGTAATAATGTGTCCTAAATTACTTAAGAAAATTCTTTGTTGTTAGATTTCTTTGAGACTTTTTTGTTTGTTAATACTAATCTAAAAACATTTGTGTAGAATTTTTGTTTACATTTAATATTAATTAGTTATCAATTAATTAAATTTATTAATACATTTTGTTCATTTTTAAATTTCTTTACATAGTTAACACAGATGAGAAATTATTAAGTTTGTATCATTCAGCATTCACTCAGGAAAAAGAAAGTCACACTAAGTGGTTTAAAATAAGGAACTGGGGCTTCCCTGGTGGTGCAGTGGTTGAGAGTCTGCCTGCTGATGCAGGAGACACGGGTTCGTGCCCGGTCCGGCAGGATCCCACATGCCGTGGAGCGGCTGGGCCCATGAGCCATGGCCGCTGGGCCTGCGTGTCCGGAGCCTGTGCTCCGCAACGCAAGAGGACACAGGGTGAGAGGCCTACGTACCTCAAAAAAAAAAAAAACAAACAATAAAATAAGGAACTGGTTACAACAGTGTTGAAAGAGCTGGAGGAGGTAACAGGGAATGGTGATACTACTACCCAGACATTGGTTAACTGCAGAAAGCTATTACTTCCCCTAGAGGTGGGAGAGCAAAAAGAAAAGCAGAATTACCCAGAGCTCCTGATTGTATTATTTGCTGTTGAAGTTGCTGAAGCATTGCTGCTGCTTTGGGAATCACTTCCACTGCCACTGAGCAGGAAGCCTGGAACCAATTCCCTCATGATATTGCAAGAGCCCAGGAGGCTGAATGCTGCTAGCGCTGCTAGACTCTCTGCTAATGCTGCTGAAGTCCACAGGCATTCATGTGATCTCCCTTAGCATTTCTGAAGCCAGAAGCAGGGGAAAAAAAAGAAAAAAAAAAGTGGCCTCTCTCTTTCTTATGAGTGCCTTCCTCTAAGAAGCAGACTCTAGGACAGAATTCAATATTCAAGAAGTTTATTGGGGGAAACACTTTTGAAATATAAAGAGGGAGGGAGGAGGAGTAGGTGGAGTGAAGCTTCAAACCAGGAGGAAGGGTTGACACCTGTGAAAGAAGAGAAGGAAGGAAGGAGGCTTGAGTAGGAAGAACCCCAAACTTCAGCACAGTTTTGAAAAAGTCTTGGCCAGGCCAATTTGGGGTCCTGGAGCAAAGGCTGCCCATTGCAAAGACTCCCATAATGGGCAAAAAGGCCGGGCTGTTGTGTTCCTGCCATGCTCAGTCACTGACTGGTAGCAGCCCAGACAAAGTGTGGCCTGTGTAACTCCACAGGTGGGGTTACTGGAGGCCATCAGTCAACTATGTTCTTCTCAGTGGGTTCTTTTGAGGGAGAACTAAGCAAACATCTTTGTGGTTGCTACACTTCCATGGGCAGAATCTAACCAGAAGCCAGCTGGCAAGAAAGTCTGAGGAATTTCGTATTTAAGCTTCCAGTTCATTTCAACATACAGAGGAATATAGAAAGATAAATGTTGAAAGAAAATGACAAGTATCTGCCACAGGAACATTTATACACGTTGTTAAATTACTTTTGATTCCCTCACAGAGGTATATAAAACTTCCCTTCTCACCAGTCTGAAAATATTGGCTACAAATAAATATCATTGTTAATTTAGAAGCTCCTGACATAGTCTCTTATTCATATTTTAATTTATATTTTTGAGTTAATGAATGGATGGTTAATTTTTGAATTATTTTCATTTTCCATTATTTGAATTATTCATTGATTCCTTTGCCAGTTTAATATTTGTCATTGATAAGTTTGAAAACCTTGGATAACTTTTAAAGCTTGGTCACATTCATTGTAAATTTTCATGCTTTTCAAATTTAATGTTTTTTTAAAATCATGTTTATAGCTTTTCAGAACATAGAGTGTCCTACACTGTTGTTAGAAAAAATTTGAAAATATATAAAAATATAAAGTAGAAACTTTAAAACACCTGTAATCCTATGCACATGTCACTATTAACTCTCAAATATTATTCATATAATATTAGGAATATACTGTATCCATAGATTTTTCTCCTTTCTTATTATATTTTGAGCATTTCTTCATCTTTCCTGTGAAAATTATTTAAACATACTATATAATTGGATATTAGAGCTGTTTATTTTTCCTCTAGTAAAAATAATGCTGAAGTGAACATTTATATTTGCAATTGCTTTTCCCCATATCTGCTTATTAGGCTAGGTTTGCAGTGATGGAATTACTATTTCAAATGACTTAAATTTTAAAATATTATTATGTTTTGAAAATGATATTTTTAACTATAAAATAATTTGTGTTCATTTTAGAATATTTGGGAAGTATAAAAGAAGCACTAACAAAATTAAAATGTTGTAATATATTCATAGGATGTTTATTTATTAATATCATGCATGTTAAAAGGTATGCATTTTGATATATATTGTCAAGTTGCAAACATTTCTATTCATATTCCCATCAGCAGGGAATTTACACACCTGTGTCAACACTTGGCCAGATGAATTTGGAGTCCTTGAGATTTATCATTCTACCTAATCTTTGTCAATTTCATTCTGTTTTAATTTGCAATTTTAAATTATTAAAGATGATAAAAATTTTTATTGTTTATTGACCATTAATATTTTTATTAATTACCTTTTCATGTATATTGTCTATTGTTTTTATTAGGTGACCCTATTTTTCTTTATGTTTTTATGAGAGCTCTTTATAAAGGATTAACACTTTGTGTTGTTACCAGTAGTTTACATTTTGCCTAATCAACGCATTAGCATATGGTGTGCATGAGCACAGCTTCAGAACTCCAGACAGTCTGTGTTTTCATCCAGGCTTGTCCTTTTACTAGCTCTAGGTAATTTTTCTTTTTTTCTTTTCTTTTTTCTTTTCTTTTTTTGGTTGTGGTAGGGTGATGGTGGGAGTGGAGTATCTGAATCCTTTTAACATAGTTTCTTTAACTTTAAATTTTAAAAAATATATTGCCAGCATATATCTAGGTTTTGCCTCTTAATTATTGAGTGACTCTTTTCAAGCTTAAAGTTTTCAAAGAAAACCTTACTTTCATTTTTTATTTAACTAATGCTCTTATCTTTTTGTCCCATTTTATTTTTTTCCTCCTCTGTCAATTTTGGATCTCCTATTGTTTTGCTGTTTGACCTCCCAAACTTGTTTTGTAATAGTTTTCTATTGTCTCTCTGTTCTTTTGCTCTATTTGTTTGGAGGAGGGGGGTTGGGAGATTTTGTCACCTTTATTGTACAAATTTGTGCAAAATTTTATGTCTTTTACAGTTTTAATTTCTGTGTGCTCTCTACTTTTGTTTTCTGAGTGTTCTCCTGCCACCCCACCCCACCCCATTTATAAGTATTTCTTCTTGCAAAGTCTCTTTTTCTTCCTAGATTTTGTCCCTACTTTATTTAGTTTCTATTTTTCATGCTAGAAGCTTTCCTCAGATAGCTGATAATCCCAAACTGTCTGTTCTGAAAGCTCTCAGCCTGTTAGTAGGGCTTGTAGAATTGGAGATTCAATGTAAGATGATGTGGCAGGGCTTTTATTGGAGAACTCCCAATGTTAGTATGTTTAACTTTTCTCTTTTGGATCATCCAGATTCCTTCGAGAGGAATCCTTTAATCTCTTGTCTGAGGTTGTCAAGAGTTGAGAGGTGAAAGCAGCTGAGGTGAGGAGGTATGCCCACGTCAACATTCTGTAGTTCATTCAGTACAGTGCCTACAACCTCTGCTGTGTCTTGTGATCCCCAGTCCAGAGACCACCTCTTTTCCCCACCCGACCCCACCACCACAATAAATCTTCAAGCTTTTGCCAAGTTGTCAGGTAAGACAGCTGCCCAGTGACATGGAATGATAGAGAGTAACTAGAGATTTAATCGCTTCTCAGACAGCTTTCACCAATGCTTCTAATTATAGCCCTCAACCCCTTGTCCCTTCCAAACCTACCTGATAAACTCTCAGTCCCTTGTTCTTTTGATGATTCTCTACTGCCAGCCTAGAGATTCTCTTTCTTGAGTCCCATAAGTCAGTTCTAAAATTTTGTTGCTGTTGTCTCCTACTGAAATGTATGTTTTTCAACCCACCATCTTAAATCAGAACAATAATAATGTTTCTAATTTTGCTATTTTCTTTTAGTTTTCTTATCCTCTTCCTTCTCTTCTTGGGCTCTCTTTTATTTCCATGTGTCTCTTTCCCAGTTTCAAAATTTTCCTCCACATCCTGTTGTTGTAGCTCATTCTTCATCTTTACTTTGATCAACTTCCATCTTTCTTGAATTATATGGATGTACAAAGCAGGAGCTCTATAAATTTTATTTTTAGTTCTTGTAATATATTTTTAAATGATGCTGTTGCATTGCTTGTGTTAGAATACTGTGGTCTTTGTCTTCTCTGAACTGTTGCAATTCCCTCCTCATCCAAAGTTTCCTGACTCCAGTCAGTTCTCCCCACAGCAGGTGAAGTGAATTTCTAAAAATAAATATTTGATAGTTTTACTCCTCTACCTAGAACCCTTAAGATAAAGTTAAAAACTTATACATGACAAATCGCTGTGTGATTTGTCTTTTGTTCTCTTCTTCAGATACTTTTGCTCTTACTCAGTGTGATCCAGACACATTCTCTTTTGCAGTTTCTTGGAGGCCCTGTGCCCTTTTATGCCACATTTCCCTCTGTGTGCTTTTCACATTTTTGTTGCTTTATTTGTCTAGCTAACTGCAGGCCATCACTGATGTCTAGTATCTCCCCCATAAAGCTTTTCTTATTCTTCTAGGTTAGTTTCTCTGTGATATGATCACATAGCACCTTGCTTCCTTTACATCTCTCATCACAATTGTACTGAATGAATTATTCATATAATTATTTGTTTATGCTTACTTTTCCACTTATCTGTAAGCTCTATGAAGATGGATTCAAGTATTCAGACATCACCTGTTCCTAACAGTATCTAGCATAAATGAAATTATGATATGGTCTCTTCTTTTAAAGATTTCATATTTCAAAACATTGAACAGAATCTATAAAAGGGTTTGAGAAATTAATGGTGATAACAGGTATTCTTAGTGTTTTCTTCCTATTTTAATGGTGGTGGGTCTAGTGTTCCAAGATTAATTATTGACTTTTAGAAAACAGCTTAAAAAATACATTTAAGAAATCTTTTTCTCTATATTTCCTCTATTTTAAGACATTGGATTTTGTTTTCAGTTTAGAATGTACTTGGAGGTATAGAATTAGGGAAATTCTGAGCATTTAAAGTTAAAACAAATGAAGTAATCCTACATATTATTTCTAGTATACTTTCATATTCATTATTTATTTGGGCTATGAAAGGAGTATTCTTTTACTGTAGCTTCTTTTCATGCATTCAATAATTTTTTTTTTTGTAATAAAACAGGTCTGCTAAGAGGAGAGTGAATCTTACTATTTCAGAAGAGAGTATAGTTTTCTGGTGTTGGTGGGTTTAATACTCACTGAATGAAGTTATATCATTATTGCATAGTTGTGTGCTTTAAAAAAAAAGAGATAAAAATCATGAAGCATTTGTTCTCTTTTGACTGTGAACAATTCGTTAATTGAAAAATGTTTAGTCATTTCCAGGCATATATACGGGACACTGCGCAGTTATCAACAAACATTCCATAACATATTTTGGGAAAATTTTAAAATGCATTCCTATGACTGATCCTCATCACCTAGCAACAATTATAGGAAGTTAAAGGAGTCTCGAATTTTTTTAACTTGGAGTAGAACTTGCTAATAGTTGTCTACTGTGTATCTGTTTATGTGCTGTATGTATATCTGTGATTTATAGGCAAAGTAAGATTTTTCCATGAATTTTTTCATGGTTCCCATGAAACAATTTTCACCCCCTTGGGGGATGATATTACCCTCGTTGCAAGTACATGACCCAGAGTTAATCAATTTTCTTTACTATGATACCTTTTTCATCATACTATTCTTTTTTTTTTTTGCGGTACGCGGGCCTCTCACTGCTGTGGCCTCTCCCGTTGCGGGGCACAGGCTCCGGACGCGCAGGCCCAGCGGCCATGGCTCACAGGCCCAGCCTCTCCGCGGCATGTGGGATCTTCCCAGACCGGGGCACGAACCCGTGTCCCCTGCATCAGCAGGCGGACTCTCAACCACTGCGCCACCAGGGAAGCCCCATCATACTATTCTTTATCTCATTAATCATTTTTATAAAAATTCATAATAGCATACCAATATAACAGACCTTAAGGACTTGGAGAAGTTGGTATAACCTATCAGATCAATAATCTACACATTTGTGAGTTCATATGACAAAATATTTGAGGAAAAAAGTTCTTTTATATAGCTTATAATTTGTTTTATTTGTATTTTTTTCCACAGTGTCATAATAAAAAGATGATGGCCTGCTGAAGTACTTAAAATTTTTTTCACTCACACCAGGCTTCTAGTCTTGGTCCTGTGAACACCTTTCTTATCAAGTCACCAAACTGTACTGTTCTATAATTTTTATAATAACACAAGTTATCAGGACACTGGTAAATATGTTTAATATCTTCTCTAGCCTGTACTTTTTCATACTGTGAGTTCCATTTGTGTATCCCTAAGTACTGGATGTCTATATAATAAGAAGTCATTTACTTACTAATTCAAGTCTGGTCATGATATTTGGATGTTAATAAAATAAAATCAACAGGACACAAGACTAGATATTAAATTACCAAACAAAATGACTGCTTAGCTGATCACTCATGATGAACATGTCTACTTCCCCAAATAAATTATTTATAAGTTCACAATGAGTATGAGAGAAGACTGCATGTATAAGATAAACAGATTGAAAAACTAATTTGAAATGGTGCCTAAGCTACTTATCAGGGTGGTGAAAAAAAGAAAATTTGGAGTCACGAGAATTTAGGGTTTGAGCTGAATGCCCTTGGGTGAAATATATTACCACTGAAATTTTAGTTTACCTGTAAAATAGGAGTAAAAGGTGCTCATTTTCCTACACTGGATTGGTGAAGAGATAAAAAATGATAATGCATATGGAATTTCTTTTTAAGAACCATAAGTTATTATAGTTTCTACTATATACAAAATTTTAAATTTTACAGATAATATTTTTATAAATATTGATGGTTTTGAAAGACATTTCTTGGGAAATAACATTAAAGTATAAGTCATATAGGGAACATTTTCTTGCTTTTTTGAAATATGATATATATAATAATCAGCCCCTTAATTCTTTGCCCATACATGAAATTAATATGCTTTTGCAAATGTATATCTGCGAGGGTATTTTGAGGAAACTGAGTGTTACCAGTTAGAGAAAAATCTATCTGCTTTATAATTTATTTTCAAGTTATAACTATTATAGTTCACTGGAAGGTTAATGCTAAGAAAATCAATCAATTGATCAATTTTTTTCCTAATTTGAAACATTGGAGTTTAAAGAGAAGTGAAAATCAACTATAGATAAAAGTGACAGCCCCACTAATAGAGGACTCAGGGAGAAAACATCTATTTAAGCATGCTATTTAAACATCTATAAAAATCATGCTATTTTAATAAGTTATTCAGTTATTTGTGTAGTAAGTACAGCCTATGTGTTATTTCCTAACTCTGCAAATGTCTTATCTCAAAATAGATGTTACTTAAGTAAAATCACCCTTAACGTTGTTCTTGTTTCCTAACAAAGATATGCTACTCTAACATTATTATGAAACACTGTAGCAAATACTCCCGGAGAATGCTCGTGCCCTGGGGATATTTGGGTCAAAGATAGATAAAGCACTTTTTTTCTTTGCAATTTATATATTCCTAAAATTTATGTTAAATAAACTTTGTAAATGAATTCATTTAAAAAATGAAGAAATTTTACTCTTTTTAGGTCAATCATATTGACGTAGGAATACATATATCCTAACATATTTCTCTTAAACATTTTACGTATTATAGTTTTTTCAAAGTATTTATACATATCAGATATTGAAGATAATTAACTTTCAGAAATAATATCAAATTCTCATTGGGTTTTTTCTTTCCAAACATTTAGTTCCCTAATAATTATGTATCATTCATTCATTCAACAAATATGTGTTGCATATTTATTATATGCCAGGTATTACTTAGGCACCAAGAGACTATCAAAATGAATTAGATCGCGCTTCCCTGGTGGCGCAGTGGTTGAGAATCCGCCTGCCGATGCAGGGGACATGGGTTCGTGCCCCAGTCTGGGAAGATCGCACATGCCGTGGAGCGGCTAGGCCCGTGAGCCATGGCCGCTGAGCCTGTGCGTCCGGAGCCTGTGCTCCGCAACGGGAGAGGCCACAACAGTGAGAGGCCCGCGTACTGCAAAAAAAAAAAAAAAAAAAAAAAGAATTAGATCATTGTGCTCTTGAGGAACTCATCAACTAAAAGCAAAACACATTTGTGTAATGAAAGTCTGAACACAACAAGTATTTAATAAAATCTTACCTATTCACAGACAGATAAGGACAAAGCATGTGCACATGTGTATAAACAGCAGAAGAAATGGTAAAGTCCACCTTAGTGTTGAAAAAAAAGTAAAATTACTAGACACTGAATAAATATGTGTCAGCCTGAGAGGGTCAGTGAAAGTAGGAGATGGCCGATGTGTAATGGATGAGTGAAGGACTTGTAACAGGAGGAAACGTGTAGGTGGTTGGAAGGTGGCTCAGAGAAGGATGAGAACTGTGTGTGAGAAGTAAGAAGGAAGGGATGACTGCAAGCTATGATCACAACATGACTTACTTGATGAAATACTCTGGGAGATGAACCGGAGTCTTTAGTTTTCCTAGAGTAACAGCTTGAATTTTGAAATTGCAGAACTTTGACCACTGTAACTTAACAGTCATTGAAACTCTGTATTTGTATGGAGGAAATGAAATATCTCTATCAAATATGACTGTCATTCTCAGAGCTGCCATTGACCAGGTGGTTGTTTTAGGTTACAAATCTCATTTAATCACAAATCAAGTTTTTATTTTAATTGAAATAATATTCAAGTTACATAAACAAAGACAGTAACTCTAATCAAGTCAAACTTGATATCACGGAAACATTTAAAACGTTATCCTTTACAGATTTCTTACTTGAATTTGTTTTGGGGTTGTGATCTTATTTTATCAGAGTACAGAATTTTCACATAAGTCATAAACTTTTAAGAAATTGTGTCATTAATGAAAATTCTATATTACCTTGGTAGAAGTACTAGAATGAGGCCCACTCATCTTTCAGAAGTATTTTTGAACTTGAATCTAACCATTTAGAGAATGCTATTGAAAGTGAAGATGTATATTTGTTTGAATAGAAGAAACATTGAACCCAATTTCTTAAAAACTTGGAAAAAATATGCTATGGGATATCAGATGTCAAGCCACAATAATATTTACACTACGTTAATAAGCATAGGGAAAAAGTCTATCCATCTGGTATATCAGACATGCAATGACAGCACCTATGAAGATACTCCAGGATATTACTATTGATCAGTACTGGAATTGCCACTTTTCAAGACTGACTTTTTTGTTCCTCAGCTAAAGTTTCAGTTTTCAAAAAGGGTCTGGACTTCTAATCTGGACTCTAAATATATTTATTTCAAAATGTGAGTTAATATTACTTTTAATATCATCAAGCAAAGTGGAACAAAAGCTTATTTTATACAATGAATTCTGTGGTTAGTTCAACACAACCATTACATTGTAGTGTTAGTGAAGGAATTATGATCTTATAAAATGGGATTAGGCAACCATTTATTCTATTAATAGGAACATCCTGGACTCTTTCCATATGGTATGTTGGATGTTTTGTATTTTATAGAACCTTATTTTGTGGATTGTTTATATGAGTGCTAGTGGCAAAGTGCTTTAGACTTTAGAGTTATCAAATGATTGCTTATGCCTCTGGACACACTGGGAAACTTCAGTAATAAGGTTGTATTTCCAAGGGCTGAGATACTGTCTTTGGAAAATAAGTAGTCTTCCCCAGAGGATGCAAACTTATCTCATCCCTTGAGGGGATTTTTTAAAATTGAAGTACAGTTGATTTACAATACTGTTAGTTTCAGGTGTACAGCAAAGTGATTCAATTTCATTCATATATATATGTGTGTGTGTGTGTGTGTGTGTGTGTGTGTGTGTGTATGTACTTTTTCAGATTCTATTCCATTATGGGTTATTACAAGATACTGAATATAGTTCCCTATGCTATACAGTAGGTCCTTGTTGTTGAGGGGATTTTTTTTTTTTTAATGTTTCTAATCTGCCTTCTCTCAAAGCCCTGATACCAACTCCTCACAGGACCAATTTCTGTGCTAAAGATCCTATTCTTGTTAATAAATCAAAGGTTGATTGTAGAGCCATAATGTTTCATGATGTGATATTTCAAGGTCTCTATGTCAGTTGTCCTGGCCCTGTAAGGCAATGAGAAACTTGAGTCTTGGGATATTGGGAGCCAGAATCTGGGGGTGACTAAGCTCTTGGGCATATTTGGAGTCTCCATATGCTTTTTTTCCCAAAGAGATAGTGTCTCTGAGTAAACAAGGGAACCTAAGTAAAAAGTATTAAGAATAATATCAATTAAAATATAAATATATTTACATTTTAGTAAGTCTCACTGAATGGCCGGTGTCACAATAAAGAAACTCCTATATTTTTGTCACTGCTACAACTGCTAGCAGTGTAGCAATCATGTCCTAATCGTGGACACGATTAGGCTGCAGCTGTCTTAGACACCTGAGATTTACAATAATAACTGAACTAATTGCCTTGGAAACTTCTCAGTTTATCATTTGACTTTCTTCTAATTATGAAACTTCTGTTTATTCTCTGCTGTTTTCCCAGGAACCAACAGCTACCACATCAAGGAGACTATTTCATCATTCTTAATTCCTTTTGACTTACACTCATTTCTGTAGCTGGTCCTGAGCTCAACATGATAGTAGCTTTCTTTGAATTTTAGATAGTCTGTTTGTATTATATTAAGATATAAATATACACTGTGTATATACTTCTAAGTTTTGTAATACTGCCCGATAAGGTTGCTTTGTGGAGTGTTTTTAAGGCAGGCAACGATATACCATCTAGGGATGAGAAAACAGCCAGTTACCCCTCATAGACAAAGCTGATTTTCTATGAACTAGTAATGGATTCTCACATGGCTGATAATTGTTCACGAGTTGTGCTTTTTAGCCAGTTTGTTAGTTCTCTGTAACTGTGTTTTGTGATATTTTATTGAAGCACAGTGACTTCTTATTTTAGCAGAAGAAAATTACTGTTTGTTTACTTTCATTTCAAATTAGATCATAATGGAAATCTTTGGGTGTAATGAGCTTTAAAACCTAGTTTCTGTAAAAATGATTCATTTAAACCTAAATAATAAAGACCTTAGTCTCGGTAATATAATAATATAAATTTCGGTATCTCAAAGGAATAATAACCGGTTGAAAATATGTAGAAAACACTGCTTTCTTTTCTACTACTGTAACAATAAAGCAAACTTTTCCTTCTATTTTGAGAAACAAATGACTCCATATGTGATTCATTTCTGAATACTGCAACATTGAAGCACTACTTGACCAGATTTCAGTCTTGCTGAAAATGCCTTGAAATATTTCTCAGAAAACCACATAGATAAGAGTCTTTTTCAAACAGGAGATGCCTGCCACTCCATGTCAGTCTGAAGCTCAAGGCTGAAGTATTTCTCTACTGGCTGAAATGTAGAAATAATTTAAAGTGGAATTCTCATGAAGTCTCATTTGGCTTTTCTAGGGAAGGAATTATTAAATGAATAATGAGAAAGTACCAGTTTATAAAAACTCTCATCTTTAAACTACCACCTGCCCCAATAATCTACATCTCTACATAAATTAAACACTTTTAGAACCAACTCTTCTAAGCCAAGTATGTATTATTTTTCCAGTATTATTATTAATACTGAACATTTTCTCTTCCTAAGTTAACCAATTAACTCAAAATTTCAGAACTGTAAAATCTTGGAGGTCATACACTGTAACCACTAATAAGTGCATGTCCCCCCACAGTTGATCTGATAACGTCAGTCACTCCTAAGTGACTAACAAGCGGGATACACAGAACAAAGGATGATTCACGTCCAGGCGGGTCTGAGCAGGACATTCTGAGATTTCATTATGCTACTCAGAATGGTGTACAATTTTAAACTTATGAATTGTTCATGTCTGGAATATTCCGTTTATTATTTTCAGACCACATCGACCTTGGGTAACTGAAACCACAGAAACTGAAACCGTGGGTAAGGGGGAACTACTGTATCCCAACTTTGTTTTAAGAACAGAGTGCCGTAGAGTAATTCAGCAAACAATTTATCTGACTCAGCGATCTCAGACTTGTATTTACAGACAGAGAAGACTTTTCTGAAATAACCTTTCATGATTGCCCTCTTCTTCCTCACGTGCTTTTAGTGAGATAAGTTTGTTTGGAAGTTTGTCCCTGTTCTCCTGCAAGACCTAATGAATATACTCTGACACAAAGGCAGCCCGTCCCTTAGTCTCTCTCTCCATGTGGTGATCAATCTCAACTCTTCTCTGCATGTCCGGTTCCATCTTCCCTCTGTTGACCTGCTCCGCTTCTCTGTGCATGTGGCCGCTCATCTCCTCTGCAGCTGATGCAACATCAGTTGTTGCCACACGCTGAATCTGAGGCTAGTGTATTTCAACATCAAGTGAAAATTCCTCAGAGAGACATCCTATGTAACTGTGGCTTAAGTTTAAATCTGACTTGCATAGGGCTTTGCAGAGAAGGAATGTCTTCTTCAATGTTGAACAGTTCTTCGGTTTGCCCCAATGTTTCAGTCTGTGGCTATTATTTTGTATTTTTCATTTTTGATGAAATTAAAACATCAAATATTTAGGGCTCCTCATGCTTTGAGGTTTTTGAAAAATTGAGTCTCATCATATGTGTTTTAGTTTAGTTTATTGAAAGTATTGCACTGAGTCCATTAGGCCTTGACATGAGAACCCTTTAAATGGCCTTATTACAAAAATCTCAGAAATCTGAATAAACTCAGGTTCTTAACTTGGCCTCTTATTCTTCATACACATTTATGCTATCCATTGTTTGGAAATTGAAGATGTCAGACATTTCAGAGGATTTGTACCTAACGTTTTCAAGAACAACAGAGTTCAGCTTTTAAAAAAAAATCAAGAACACACTGTGCTAAAATAGCATCTGCATTTAGAATATAGACACTTAAGTTGCACTTGATATTGACCATTTGACACCCCCCCAAAATAAAGAGCAAGTCCCCCGATGTGGGAGAAGCTCTTTGATTGAACAAACCAAATTGTATTTTTTTCTCTCCTATCTTTTGTCCCTATGTGCTTTTGTAGGTGGCTGAGGAGATTCATAATCTAGTGTTAAGTGTAATTGTTTTCTATACACCTTTGAAACACGAGCAAAAAACAAAAACAAAACTTACCTATGAAGACTGTGCCGTTAAAACCCCCGGTCCTGTCCTTAAACCTTGAGCTTTATCTGGCAGTGAACAGTCTTTAATTTGAGGGTAATAAACTGAAAACATGTCTTGGTTTATCTGGGCTCTATTTGTCCTGTTACCTCCCTTGACCAATTTGGATACCCTATTATCAGTCGGTCTTTTAACTTTCTACCTTTTTGCTCTTAGAATTAGCCTCATCCTTAAGAAGTATGCTGGTTTGAGAAAGATTCTTCCAAAATACCTTTCTTTGGGGAAGAAAAGAAGTCCTATGTTGACTATTTAAATTTTGAATAAAGGGAGAGAGCTTTTGGTATAATATAATGAAGCTCTTTTGCCAGAGTCTATTCTTGCCATGGTTGTACACTATCCATGGCAGATACAGCGCTATGGACCACGTTTATACTGGGACTCACCTATTGGTACACGCAGACTGTGGCCTGACCTCTCGCTAGGGCTGACCCTTGCTCCAGCAGGAGACATGGACATGCATAGTACCTTAAGGGTTAGGCACTCCATCAGTCTTTGCTGAATTAAACTGAAGAGGCTTTGTGCCAGTATAAGAACTTTATGTAACCGGGATCTTGACTGTCTCATGCTGATGGTTGACCTTGCTTAGCCTTGATTTCTGGCACTTCTGTAACTTTTGGCTTCTGACTGCTGGCTTTGACCTTGCTTTAATTCTAAATTTCCTTCATGCTGCCTGTTCCTTTTCTCTTAAGTGTGTATTTGTGTATCACCATCCTCACTTTCCCACTGTCTTGGTAAAACAATCTCAGAAGAGAAACTGAATTGAAAGAAACATTATTGTTCTCCTTTGCTCCTTTACTAGAAAGCTGGTCATGAAAATAGTAAAATTTTTGTTTAACTGGAGATCTTGAATAATTCAAAGACCTTTAAGAAAAGAAAAAAGCCTGAAAATTTTCTGTAGTATTATAGATACTGAAGACAGCAAGCTGTGGTGGGAGTTACCTTAGAAACACAGATAATTCCCGGCAACTGGTATCAGATTGTTTTGCTCTCTACCTGAGATTTTTCATTTGGCTTATTTGTTCTGTCATCTCTCAACCAGTGTCTTTAGTAAGGCTTCTAGTCCCAGAATCTGTGCTGCTTATTGTCTTTTCTCTGTTTGGAGGGTATATATTGCAGATTAACATGTATATAAAATTAAAGGAAGGTTTGTCAAGGAACAGTGGAAGTGGATGTTTCATATACCCAGCCTTATAACCAAAGTAAATTTAAGAAGTTTTAAAATATGCGAGGTTGATTCCTTGTGTCAGTCAAACTGACTGGTTGTGAAACATGCCAAATAACGTTATCTCTGATTTATCACACCCTTGATATAAATATCCAGGCACAGTGAAATACAGAACTCAGGCACTTCAGGCACATGTATAAAAATAGACTTGAAGCATATTAAATCAGAATTAACCTAAAAATGCCACTGCTTCCCGCTTCACAATACACCAGGTCACAACTCTGTGCTTTGTTAACTCGATTGCTGCGGCACTGCTTTCAGTTTGAGTTCCTGCCCCTCTGAGGACAGCAAGGACTTACCCCTCCAGCATTCTCTCTGCTAGCTTTGACCCTGCTGGGCTCTCTGCTTCAAATGTCCTGAGGACCTGAGCCTCATGGACATTCCATACACTCTTACAGCTCCAGATCTTTGCATTTCAGCCTTCTTCTATGTGCAGTTTTCACCCTATGTCTGCTCCAAACTTGCTTGACTAATTGCTTCTCATTCTTCTGATACTGATTCTGATCCTTCTCTTACCTTCTTAGGCAGCAACTAAGACATCTCTCCCCAAAAAGTGTTCCTTGACCCCCTAGACGGGGTTGGATAGTCACTTCATTGTTCTTCTACAGGATCATATGCTCATTGGTATCTTAGGATTGATAGTGTTACTGTCTATTCATCTTCATATTTTTCTGGCCTATGGTCCCCCATTAGTAAGTTTCTAGAATGCAAAAGATGGCCTGCTTCAGTGCCTCAGAGGCTTAGGCAAGTTTTAACATCTGGTAGAACAAGGCTGAGTGAAATCTCTACTCTTTGGCTCCTTCATGTCTAATAGATAGTCTTACTATCACCTTGCTTCCTCTAAGGCAGGGTTTCTCAACCTTGACACTACTGATACTCAGGGGTGGATAATTCTTTGTTGTGGAGGGCCTGTCCTATGCACTGCAGGGCTTTAGCAGCATCCCTAATCTCAACCTAGTAGATGCAAGCAGCCCCTCAGCTCAATCCTAATAGCCCCAAATGTATTCAGACATTGCTGAGTGTCCCTGGGGGTGACAGGGTGGGAGGTGGGGTTTTTCCCAGTTGAGAATCTCTGCTCTAAGGTTATTCATAACAATCTTTACAAATGTTACATTTCTTCAAAATTATTGAAAAATGTACCTTTAAATTTTTTTAAATTTATTTTTTTAACTATTTAAAAAATTGAAGTATAGTTAATTACGGTGTTGTGTTAGCTCCACATGTACAGCAAAGTGATTCAGTTATACATATATATATATATATATATATATATATATATATATATATATATATATATATATATATATATATATATGAACAATGTACCTTTTAAATAATGTTTTCTGGGAAATCAAATACTTATCCCTCCCCCTGCTGCCCCAGCCCCTGTTACACTTTTGCAGCACCTGGCATATAATAGGTGCTCAAACATGTTTGCTGAAAATATTTTTTAAATGCCTGGGAGGAACATATTTTTCAGTCAATGAATTGCTTTTTTTGTTTGTTTGTTTCCTTCCCTTTCTGCTTTAGTAGGAATGGTGTGAACATTTCTTATAGGTTATATCCCAAATTCTGTATATGGCCCATAAGGCACCCCAAGATTCCAGCTCTTCCTACCTGACTAGTCTCATTTCAGATGACTTTTCTTTCCATCTTGAAGGATTCTTTCAATGTGTCAGTCTTTTGTCTGCTTTGAGCCTTGGTGTATGTTGTCTCTCTATCTGCAATACACTTCCCCCCATTTTACATGCTTTTGTGACTTAGCTTGCTTTGGATTGAAAGTTACAGAAATTAATATTCAGCAAGCTTTGGAAAAAGAGGGATTTATTGGAAGCACACTGCAGCATCTCACATAACTGTATGAAGGTCAGGAGTGATCCAGGCCTTGGGGACAACTGGCACAAGAAACTTAAATGCTGCCTGGATCCCCTTTTGTCTCTGCCCCTCATGTCCATTCCTTTCTGATACAAACTTCATTTTCTTCTCCTACAATTTCTTTCCTCCTCATGCAGAGAACAACCACAGCAATGTGCTGGGTCTCCCTTCTGTGTTGACTCTTTTCTGACCGGAGTGGAATTGATTCTCCTCTCTTAGGTTTAGCCCCCAGAATTAGCTCACCTTGGATCAAATGTCCATGCCTACTTTAATCAGCTCGGGCTGTGGGCTAAGCTCGCATAAAACAGATGTGGTAGCACAGAGTTATTCTGAGTTTTGTGAGCCACTCAGCCAACTCCAGTGGTGTCTACTCTACTGGCTAATTATTTCCAGTCCTTCAGTGCTAATCTCTGAGAGCATTTCCTCAAAGAACCCTAATTACGAGCTCTTGTAGCGCTCTGCACTTCTTCATAACACTTATTAAAGTTATAATTACTTTTTATTGGTATAATTTGTTTGCCATCTCTCTTCCCCACTAGAATGCAAGTTTCAGCAATGCAGCAACCACATCTGTTTTTTCTGTGTTATTTTCAGCCATTAGCACAGAATCTTGCTAAGAGTACATATCTGATTAGTAGTTATTGACTGTAGGAATGAATTCCTGGACTCAGTCACAAAATTTCTAAGCAAGCATATCAGAAATAAAAGTGATGGATATTGGGAAGGGTTCAAAGGTTCCAAATTAGTTTCATTTAAGAGAACATTAGTGGATTTCATATAATATTTTCACCCTGTCTAAACCAGAATATGACTCATATTTACATACTACTGCTAAATGGTTATATATCAAAGTGCTTTGCAATTTATGTAACTGTCAGGTAGCACCAATGGGTTAAGGGTTATGATGTGAAGAAACAACAATGTTCATTTTTATCCTTGTGAGGAGAGATGTTAAAGAATGGAGAAGAAACCACACAGGGGAATAACAAGGTGTGTCAGATAACCTTTTTTTTTTTTTTTTTTTTTTTTTTTTTTTTTTTTTTGCGGTACGCGGGCCTCTCACTGTTGTGGCCTCTCCCGTTGCGGAGCACAGGCTCCGGACGCGCAGGCTCAGCGGCCATGGCTCACGGGCCCAGCCGCTCCGCGGCATGTGGGATCTTCCCGGACCGGGGCACGAACCCGTGTCCCCTGCATCGGCAGGCGGACTCTCAACCACTGCGCCACCAGGGAAGCCCGTCAGATAACCTTTGATTGTTAAAACTCAAAGAAATAGTAACAAAAGAAAAAGAAAATAAAAATAAAGTAAAATGGCTCTGAGATAGAACATTGACTGTAATCCCTATCAAATCTGTTGATTGTTATATCATTTACATTATAGAGATAAGTTTAGAGATGAAAGTTATGGAATGATGAATTTGACTATATGAAACTAATTAAAACTTTGGTCAGTTAACTAACAGACTTCAAAAAATATTTATGACAGATAACGAGGTAATAGCTTAAATACCTTAAGAATGTTTTACAAATCATTAAGGGAAAACCCCACAAATACTCTTATAGGGTAGCAGAAAATTCACAAAGGAAGGAATACAAATTCCCAATAAACATATAAACATAAAAATATTTGTTCCATTTTACTATTAATTTGCTAAAAGCATAACAGTGATATATATATATATATATATATATATATATATATAATTAGCAAAGATTCTGAATACTAAGTGATAGTTAATTTATGGTAAAGAGACACGAATTAGTTTTGAGGAATAGACTTAGACTAACTTTCAACAAAGCAGTTTGAAACTATTTTATAAGAGCTTTGCTTTTGTTAAGGAATAGTTTATCTTTTATTCATTGTCATTGAGACCAGGAGTGATTAATTAGTCCAACAGCTGACTTAAGGAGGCCACTGTAAAATTTAAAACTGGCAAAAAGATACATCAGTTCATTCAACTGTTATGGAGGGCTAAGGCCTTTACTTTGAGATTGGTCCTCTGAATAGAGTTTTGCCTTATCTTCCCTGTATAAACAACATTCATAATGTATCATCTCAATTTCCAGGTTGGGATTCAAGAATCTGAGACACTTGCTGAATAATCTGTGTGTAGCATCTTTCCAGATCTCATTTTCTCTAATCTTTTATACTTTTTCACTCACATCTAACTCCTCAGAAATACATTTTTAGTTACTCCTCTTTCTTGAATGTTACCAAAGCTTTCACATTTAAATAGCATCAGTTTTTATAATAGTTAGTTGAATTATGTAAGTGCAGTAACAAGTACAACGGATATAGACATGTTTGGGGACATGCACAACTGAGTGTTGGTAAGTACACAATTCCACTGGGAACAAGTAGCCATTAACCAAGAGTATGCTACTCTTGGTGTTGGGGAATCCACTAATCAAAGGCTAGGAATGAAGAACATCAAATAATCCAGAGTTGCTTAAATGGAAATTAGTTAAGGGAACATCTACTGTACTTACTATTATTTCAGTACTGAAGATGCTTAGTTCAATTGTACAATTACTGTATCTCCAGCTGAACTGTTGGCCTCTTAAGGTTAGGTGCTGCAACTTGTCCATAGCTGTATTTCTAGAGCCTAGGATAGGGTCTGGCACAAAATAGGTGTTAACAACCTATCTTTTAGGTTGAATGAAGGAAGGAACAGGATTTTTGTGCTCTTTCATTCAGTAATATTTCACTCCTATAAATCTATCTTAGGAAAAATTCAGACCTATGTCAGAGATCTATGTTTAAGGATAAAAGTTCTTTTTGACAGTTTAAAAGTAGCTATAGGGTTGCTCATAACATTGTTTGTAATAGAAGTAGAAGATGGAAACTATCCTAAACATTCAACAGTATGAAAATAATTAATCATAGTAGTGTCTGGTAAAGTATTATAGTCATTAAAAATAATTTGTTTTTTAAATATTAAGTCTCCTTTCACAAAGAACATGGAAAGTGCATAAAATCTGATATATATAATTTAATTATAGTAAAAACTATGTATAACATTATCCTAATTGTTAAAATATAGTTATTCATATATAGATATATCAAAGCCTGGAAGGAAAAACACATTACTGTTAGTAGTGGCTTAATTTGGGTTGTAGGTAGTGTTTTTTTTCTTCTTGATACCTGTTTACAGGTTTTATGTATTTTATAGTCAGAAGAGAGTAAAGTTTGGTGTTGAGCTGATATTTCTCTCAGGCAATGAGAAGAAATGGATTAGCATTTAGTTAGAAATGTAGAAAATAGTCAAGACAGAGCAGCTGAGACAACAAAAGCAATTACAGAGGCTCATAGTCACAGAGGAAGAAAACTTCAGAAAATGACAGAAAAAAAGAAATACTGTGTTCCAAGAATTAAGTTTGGAGTGACCAGAACCATGGAAGAAATAAATTACATGATTTGATGGGAAAAAAAGTTGGTGTGGCTTCAGTAAGTTGTATTATTGATTTTATTGCATAGGGAGTCATAATAAAGAGAAATGACTGTCACTTAAGCCAGAAAAAATAAGAATCCAGTCAAATGATAAAATCTACTATTGGTAGGATTTTAAAGCTGGAAATTTCTTGCAGTTTTTTCCCACTTATTTTTACCTGCAGGGTTTGTTCACTGTTTGAAGTTATCTAATTAGGATAGTCCCCCATGAGTTGATGTTTTCCCCAAGAAGAGACTTGGGAAAACATGTACTGACCTCATAGCAAAACAATGTACCAAGCTCCGTACACCAGGTCAGTATACAATTGTATTGAGATACAACCTGAGGGCATGCTCTATTGCAAATGGAGCTGCAGACTGGCCTGAAGGTGCAGTCAGTCCACCAGATTTCCCTCTGCAGAAGCCAAAGTCACTGGGTCAGGCTAAGTTCAACACTGTGAATCACAGGAGTTATTCATAGCAGAAATAAGAGCTAATGTTCAGGTAAGGCATTCAGCAGCAAGTCTCAACATCAGGCAGCCTGATGCTATTGATTTTACTGACTTCCTGCTCATTCTGCCACATTCTTATTTCTCTTGAGTGAGAAGAAGCAGGCGATTTCTATAAGCTGAACACTTGTCTATGCTAGGCCCAGGAGGAAAATGATGAGAGTAGGAAGGAACTATATCTAAGCTATGTTGATTCTCGGTGCTTGTGAGGATTAAGTGAGATAATATATATGAAAGCATTTAGATCAGTGCCTGGCATATAGAAAAAATAAACATAGTGTAAATGAGAAAGGGAGTAATGAATTTCAGCAAGAAGAGAAAATGATAAAGAGATATTCCCTGGATCTTGAAGTATAAGAAGAATTTTAATGGGTTCATTTGGTACAGTGGTTTTCATCTTTGGTTTAGGGATCAATTTTGTCTCTGTAAGAACCACATGAGAATAGTGAGAATCTCTAGGCGCTACTCCAAATCTTGCAATGGGGCTATTTCATGTGTATTTTAGACCTCCCCTAATTATTCTGATGCACAGCCAGGTTTGAAGTCATTAAAATTTTGGAGCTTTGGAAGTAGTAAAATAGTATAATGAAACACAGGGAGTTGTGAAGCTTTGTGGAATGTTTAGAGTATTGACTCACCCCAGTTTATCTGGGCAAGAAAGTTCTGGAACATTATAGATGGAGATACATTCAAAAAGGTAGTTTGGGGCTATTTTATAAGGTATTTTGGGTGCTATGCCACAGATATTTGACTTTACTGGCTAGGCAGTAGAGACTCATTGAAGAATGAGTAGGGACTAAGAGTGATGTCCTTGGTCCCAAGAATCAGGAATATAAATTTTACCATTTCTGGACACAACTAACTGTGGAACAATCATCAACAGAAAGACACTGGAACTCACCAAAAAAGATACCCCACATCCAAAGACAAGGGAGAAACTACAATGAGATGGTAGGAGGGGTGCAATCACAATAAAATCAAATCCCATAACTGCTGGGTGGGTGACTCACAAATTTGAGAACAATTATACCACAAAAATCCATCCACTGGAGTGAAGGTTCTGAGCCCCATGTCAGGATTCCCAACCTGGGGGTCCAGCAACAGGAGGAGGAATTCCCAGAGTATCAGACTTTGAAGGCTAATGGGATTTGATTGCAGAACTTTGACAGGAGACTGGGACAAACAGAGACTCCACTCTTGGAGGGCACACACAAAGTAGTGTGCACATCAGGACCCAAGGGGAAGGAGCAGTGACCCCATAGGAGACTGAACCAGACCTACCTGCTAGTGTCGGAGGGTCTCCTGCAGAGGTGGGGGGTGGCTGTGGCTCACCACAGGGACAAGGACACTGGCCGCAGAAGTTCTGGGAAGTACTCCTTGGCATGAGCCATCCCAAAGTCTGCCATTAGCCCTACCAAAGAGCCTGTAGCCTCCAGTGCTGAGTTGCCTCCGGATAAACAACCAACAGGGAGAGAACTGAGCCCCACCCATCAGCAGACAGGCAGATTAAAGTTTTACTGAGCTCTGCCTACCAGACCAACACCCAGCTCCACCCACCACCAGTCCCTCCCATCATGAAGCTTGCACAAGCCTCTTAGATAGCCTCATCCACCAGAGGGCAGACAGCAAAAGCAAGAAGAACTACAGTCCTGCAGACTGTGGAACAAAACCCACATTCACAGAAAGACAAAATAAAAAGGCAGAGGACTCTGTACCAGATAAAGGAACAAGATAAAACCCCAGAAAAACAACTAAATGAAATGGAGATAGGCAACCTTCCAGAAAAGCAATTCAGAATAATGATAGTGAAGATGATCCAGGACCTCAGAAAAAGAATGGAGGCAAAGATTGAGAAGATGCAGGAAATGTTTAACAAAGACCTAGAAGAATTAAAGAACAAACAGAGAAGTCAGCACCACCAAACCAGCTCTACAACAAATGCTACAGGAACTTCTCTAAGTGTGAAACACAAGAGAAGAAAAGGACCTACAAAAACAAACCCAAAACAATTAAAATGGTAATGGGAACATACATATTGATAATTACCTTAAATATAAATGCATTATATGCTCCAACCAAAAGACACAGATTTGTTGAATGGGTACAAAAACAATGGATATGCTGTGTACAGAGACCCACTTCAGACCTAGGGACACATACAGGCTGAAAGTGAGGGGATGGAAAAAGATATTCCATGCAAATGGAAATCAAAAGAAAGCTGGAGTAGCAATACTCATGTTGGATAAAATAGACTTTAAAATAAAAAATGTTACAAGAGCCAAGGAAGAACACTACATAATGATCAAGGGATCAATCCAAGAAGAAGGTATAAGAATTATAAATATATATGCACCCAACATAGGAGCACCTCCATACATAAGGCAAATGCTAACAGCTATAAAGAGGATATCGACAGTAACACAATAATAGTGGGGGACTTTAACACCTCGCTTACACCAATGGACAGATCAGCCAGACAGAAAATTAATAAGAAAACACAAGCTTTAAATGACACAATAGACCAGATTGACTTAATTTATATTTATAGAAAATTCCATCCAAAAACAGCAGATTACACTTTCCTCTCAAGTGCACACAGAACATTCTCCAGGACAGATCACATCTTGGTTCACAAATCAAGCCTCAGTAAATTTAAGAAAATTGAAATCATATCAAGAATCTTTTCTGACCACAACGCTATGAGACTAGATATCAATTACAGGAAAAAATCTGTAAAAAGTACAAACAAATGGAGGCTAAACAATACGTTACTAAATAACCAAGAGATCCCTGAAGAAATCAAAGAGAGAATCAAAAAAATACCTAGAGACAAATGACAATGAAAATATGATGATCCAAAACCTATGGGATGCAGCAAAAGCAGTTCTAAGAGGGAAGTTTATAGCAATAGAATCCTACCTCAAGAAATAAGAGAAATCTCAAATAAACAATCTAACCTTACACCTAAAGGAACTGGAGAAAGAAGAACAAACAAAACCCAAAGTTAGCAGAAGGAAAGAAATTGTAAAGATCAGAGCAGAAATAAATGAAATAGAAACAAAAAAATCAGTAGCAAAGATCAATGAAACTAAAAGCTGGTTCTTTGAGAAGATAAATGAAATTGATAAACCTTTAGCCAGACTCATCAAGAAAAAGAGGGAGAGGACTCAAATCTATAAAATTACAAATGAAAAAGGAGAAGTTACAATGGACACCGCAGAAATACAAAACATCCTAAGAGACTACTACAAGCAACTCTATGCCAATAAAATGGACAACCTGGAAGAAATGGACAAATTCTTAGAAAGGTATAACCTTCCAAAACTGAACCAGGAAGAAATAGAAAATATGAACAGACCAATCACAAGTAATGAAATTGAAACTGTGATTAAAAATCTTCCAACAAAGAAAAGTCCAGGACCAGATGGCTTCACAGGTGAATTCTATCAAACATTTAGAGAAGAGCTAACACCCATCCTTCTCAAACTCTTCCAAAAAATTTTAGAGTGAGGAACACTCCCAAACTCATTCTACGAGGCCACCATCAACCTGATACCCAAACCAGACTAAGATACTACAAAAAAAAAAAAATTACCAACCAATATCACTGATGAATATACATGCAAAAATCGTCAACAAAATACTAGCGAACAGAATCCAACAACACATTAAAAAGATCATACACCATGATCAAGTGGGATTTATCCTGGGGATGCAAGGATTCTTTAATATATGCAAATCAATCAATGTGATACCCCATATTAACTAATTGAAGAATAAAATCCATATGATCATCTCAGTAGATGCTGAAAAAGCTTTTGACAAAATTCAACACCCATTTATGATAACTCTCCAGAAAGTGGGCATAGAGAGAAACTACCTCAACATAGTAAAGACTATATACAACAAACCCACAGCAAACATCATTCTCAATGGTGAAAAACTGAAAGCATTTCATCTAAGATCAGGAACAAGATGAGGATGTCCACTGTCACCACTATTATTCAACATAGTTTTGGAATTCCTAGCCATGGCAATCAGAGAAGAAAAAGAAATAAAAGGAATCCAAATTGGAAAAGAAGAAGTAAAACTGTCACTGTTTGCAGATGACATGATACTATACATAGAGAATCCTAAATATGCCACCAGAAAACTACTAGAGCTAATCAATGAATTTGGTAAAGCTGTAGGTTACAAAATTAATGCACAGAAATCTCTTGCATTCCTATACACTAACGACAAAAGATCAGAAAGAGAAATTAAGGGAACAATCCCATTCACCATTGCAACAAAAAGAATAAAATACCTAGGAATAAACCTACCTAAGCTGGCAAAAGACCTGTACTCAGAAAACTATAAGACACTGATGAAAGAAATCAAAGATGACACAAACAGCTGGAGAGATATGCCGTGTTTTTGGATTGGAAGAACAAATATTGTGAAAATGAGTATACTTCCCAAAGCAATCTACAGATTCAGTGCAAGCCCTATCAAATTACCAATGTCATTTTTTACAGAATTAGAACAAAAAATCTTAAAATTTGTATGGAGATACCAAAGACCCCAAATAGCCAAAGCAATCTTGAGGGAAAAAACGGGAGCTGGAGGAATCAGACTTCCTGACTTCAGACAATACTACAAAGCTACAGTAATCAAGCCAATATGGTACTGGCACAAAAACAGAAATATAGTTTAATGGAATAGGATCAAAAGCCCAGAGATAAACCCACACACCTTTGGTCAATTCATCTGTGACAAAGAAGGCAAGGATATACAATGGAGAAAAGACAGCCTCTTCAGTAAGTGGTGCTGGGAAAATTGGACAGCTACATGTAAAAGAATGAAATTAGAACACTCCCTAACAACATACACAAAAATAAACTCAAAATGGATTAAAGACCTAAATGTAAAACTGGACACTATAAAACTCTTAGAGGAAAACACTCTTTGACATAAATCACAGCAAGATCTTTTTGACCCACCTCCTAGGGTAATGGAAATAAAAAGAAAAATAAACAAATGGGACCTAATGAAACTTAAAAGCTTTTGCTCAGCAAAGGAAACTATAAACAAGATGAAAAGACAACCCTCAGAATGGGAGAAAGTATTTGCAAACGAATCAACAGACAAAGGATTAATCTCCAAAATATATAAACAGCTCATACAGCTCAATATTAAAAAAACCCAGTCAAAAAATGGGTTGAAGACCTAAATAGGCATTTCTCCAAAGAAGACATACAGATGGCCAAGAGGCACATGAAGATCTGCTCAACATCACTAATTATTAGAGAAATGCAAATCAAAACTACAATGAGGTGTCAACTCACACCAGTTAGAATGGGCATCATCAGAAAATCTACAAACAACAAATGCTGGAGAGGGTGTGGATAAAAAGGAACCCCCTCCTACACTGTTGGTGGGAATGTAAATTGATACAGCCACTATGGAGAACAGTATGGAGGTTCCTTGGAAAACTAAAAGTAGAATTACCATATGACCCAGCAATCCCACTACTGGGCATATACCCAGAGAAAACCATAATTCAAAAAGGCACATGCACCTCAGTGTTCATTGCAGCAGTATTTACAATAGCCAGGTCATGGAAGCAACCTAAATGCCCTTCGACAGATAGATGGATAGAGAAGATGTGGTACATATATGCAATGGAATATTACTCAGTCATAGGAAGAAATGAATTTGGGTCATTTGTAGAGACATGGGTGGACCTAGAGATTGTCATACAGAGTGAAGTAAGTCAGAAAGAGAAAAACAAATAGCATTTATTAATGCAAATATGTGCAATCTAGAAAAATGGTACAGATGAACCGGTGTGCAAGGCAGAAATAGAGACACAGATGTAGAGAACAAATGTATGGACACCAAGATGGGAAAGCGGGGGTGGTGGTGGGATGAATTGGGAGATTGGGATTGACATATATACACTAATATGTATAAAATAGATAACTAATAAAAGCCTGTTGTATAAAAATAAAATAAAATTAAATTTAAAAAATACTGCACTCACTTAAAAAAATTATCATTTCTGGAGGGGTTTGGAAAGAAACAAGTTGCCTTATCTAACTTAAATTCATGGTTATCAAATTAATTGAGACTTAGTTACAATTAATAATTTCATTGGTAGCTCTTAAACAATAACTGTGCCTTGGTCCCAGTCCCTGAAAATCTGATTTAATTGTTCTGGGATAGTGTGGGCATTGATTGCAAGTAAGGATTCCCCATGTGAATCCAATATGCAGCCCAGATTGAGATCCTCCGCCCTCATCAATTCACCTATTAACTGACAAAACTGTTTCACAATTTCTTTCTCCTGTGTGCTCTTCATCTTCTTACCTCATGACTTTCAGTTGTTGACTTTGTTCTTTTTTTTTTTTGAGAAAATAAAAACAATCAGATGAGAACTTTGACATTCTCATACAACCAAACCTGTAACCCATCTTCTTACTCAATCCTCTCCCTTTTCTTCTGTTAGAGCAGATGAACTTTCCATGCCTCTGTTCATGGCAAATCCTCTACATATACACTAAATAAACCCTGCCTTAACAATGTAAGGACTTCACTTCTTTAGCTGTTCCTTTTTTGTGCCCTGCATCATCATTTCCTCTCTATTAGATCATTCTTATTAACATAAACATATACTTGTATCTCATAGCTTAAAAAATTTCTCCTGACCTCACATTTACTTCCTGCTTTATTTATTCACTCCAAATTAGAGCAAAATTCCCTGAAGGAGTTGTCTGAATGTGCTGTCTCTACTTTTTTTTTTTTTTTGTGGTACGCGGGCCTCTCACTGTTGTGGCCCCTCCCGTTGCGGAGCACAGGCTCCGGATGCGCAGGCTCAGCGGCCATGGCTCACGGGCCCAGCCGCTCCGCGGCATGTGGGATCTTCCCGGACCGGGGGCACGAACCCGTGTCCCCTGCATCGGCAGGCAGGCTCTCAACCACTGCGCCACCAGGGAAGCCCGCTGTCTCTACTTTTTATCTTTACATTTTCTCTCTTAACCACCTCAGTCAGGCTTTTGTTCTCATCAGTCTTCTGAAACTGTTCTTGTCAAGGTCAGCAATAATCTCCATGTTGCCAAGATGCATGGTATACTCCCAGCAGTCACTTTACTTGACATCACAGCAGATACTGACACAGGGCATACTTTCTCTTAAGATATTTCTTCACTTACTTTTCTTGGAGACCCTTTCTGTCCTGGTTCTCTTTTAACTTTATTTGCCATCGTTTTTCAGTCTCCTCAAAGGATCCTTCTCATCTTTCTGGCTCAGTCCTTGGACCTCTTCTTTTCTCTATCTAGACTCCCATAATTTTGAATACTATCTATATATTCATGACTCCTAATTTTTTAATCTCCCATCCCAACTTTTCCCCTTATTTATGTAGCCACATACCCAACTCCTTAAGGGACATTTCTCCTTTATATCTAATATGCATTTCAAACCTAACTTTTCTAATATCATATTTTGATTCCTTACCTCCTGCCCCAAATCTGCTTTCTCTTAGTCCTCCCCATCTCCATTCTTCTCCTGCTAAGATACAAGCTTGAAATAATCCTTGACACCTCTCTTTCTTTCACTTTCAATATTCAGTCCATCAGCATATCCTATTAATATCTTTTAAATGGATTTATATATGCTTGTTTAACTTTTCACCATTATTCTCTTTTACTCTCAAAGGTGTCCTAATTTGGATAATACTCATCCTAGTTACCACCTTAATCCATTTCACTATCATCTCTCTCCTGGGCTATTCCTGTTGACTCTCACTCATCTCCCTGATTTCATTCTTTTTCCCTACAGTCTATTTTCCACAAAATAGCCATATGAACTTTTCAAAATATAAGTCATCAAGTCACTTTTCCACTCAAACCCTGCAGTACCTTCCATTCTTAGTCAAAGTCAGCTAGATTATACTGTAGAAATACATCCTATTGGTAAACCCCTGGAAAGGCTCTCACTTGTACAACCTTGTGTGTCTGTTTGGGGAAAGGAATGGTGATATCTGTTCCCCATAGTCCCTCAGGTTCCAGGCTAATAGAGACTCCACATTTTTGTAGCTCAACCACGGGGAACATGTAGCCTTATTGGTTGCTCAGGCAGGTAACATGTTCCTCCCACTCATATTTCATTGGCCACATCTAGTCCAAAGGTCTTGCCCAGTTGAGAGGTATATTTTTCTGTGGCCCAAAGGAAAGGAGAACCAGAGGTTCATTAACATATATGATGTTTCCACCTCATCTTACTCAGAATAACATCCAAAGCCTCTGTGATAGTCAAAAGATCCAGTCTGCTTCCTGGATAAATCTCTGGCTACATCTTCTACAACTGTCCTGCTTTGTCACTCCCTCCAGCTCTTCCTACCTTCTTGTCATTTTTGAACACTCTGATTACATACCTCTTCCTGGAATGATCTCTCTCTATATATAGGACTAGATCCCTCATTTTATATAGGTCTCTGATCAAATACATCTTATTAAAAATGTCTTCCATTATAACTGTATAAAAGATTACCCCTCTGTTCTTTTCACCCTGCTTTATATTTCTTCATAGCACTGATTTCTACTTGGGATATTATACTATTATATGCTAATTTATTTTCTGTTTATCTTTACTAGAATGTATGCACTGTCAGAGGAAGGATGCTGTCTGTTTGGGGCATAGTAATATATATCCAGTCCCTAGAACAGTGTCTGACACACATTTTAGGTGCTCAGTAAATATTTATTGCATGAATTAATGAATAACTAAATTTATAATTTAACTCCTAGCAGTGGATGAGCTAGTCAAGAGAAGACAGCAGGGAAGAGGGCTGGAGAAAGGAGCTCTGGGGATGCCTTCTTCTGAGAGTTCGCTAGAGGAAATGAATCCACTGAAAGAGATTGAGGTAGTGAGAGAATCAGAATGTGCTATGTCATGAATATAAAGGTAAGATGAATATTTAATTCAAGGTTAGAGAGGATGAAAAATGAGTAGAAAACACTGGATTTAGTTAAATAATAAAGCTATGAAATTTCTAGTTATCTGTTGCTGTGAAATAGATATCAGCTATCCCAAACCTTAGTGGCAAAAAGATGACCATTTTGTTATGCTCATGAATTCTGTAAATCAGAAATTTGGACAAGGCATATTAGTGATGGCTTATTTGGGGTCTCAGCTGACAACACTTGATTGGCTTGTAGTGACTTGAAGACTGGAGCTGGAATCACCTGGAGACTTTGTTCACATTTCTGGTGCCTTGTCTGGCATAACTTGCCTGTGGGGTTCAGCTGGAACTGTTGACCAGAACACCTCTAGGTGACATCTCTTCTGGCTTGGGCATGTCATAACATGGTGCCAGGGTTGTTTCTAAGAGGAACTGTCTGAGGGAAGCAGATGTAAGTTCCATGGCCTTTTCTGATCTAGCTTGGGAAATCACATGGTATCTTTCTGCTGCTACATGGTGTTGGGCGCAAGCAAAACACTAAATCCAGCTCAGATGAAAGGAGGATAATCAGACTCAAGGGGAGGGGAATTAGATTTCAACTCTTGATGGCTACTGGTAATATCACACTGCAAAAGAACATGTGCAAAGGGGGATTTCATTGCTACCATCTTTGAAAATACGATTTGCCAGAGTTGGTAAATTTTGATAAAGCTATTTAATGTACATAAATTTCTTTTCAAGAAGTTTGGTGGTAAAAGAAAGAAAAGAGATGGAAATAGATTAGTTTTAAAATGGAATAATTCAAACTCCTTGTTATCAAATTAAAAAAAAAAAAAACAAAGAGATTAACAAAAGAGGTTAAGTGACCTGCATAAGGGCATACAATTTGGGGTAAAGACAGTTTCCAGAAAGTAGAACTCATAAGTTCTTATGCTTTCTGCTTTCCATTCCTTTACAGTATCCTGAAACTCTTTAGGAGTGGGGTGATCAAGAATCCACTGTGCTCAGCGTAAAAAGGAAGGGAACACAGGTGGATTCACGGCCCTCCAACTCTGCTTCAAGCAGAACGGCTCTGAGTTGATCAGTTTTATATTGGGGTTCCATGTGGAATTTTATTTTGAGAAAGGAGTTTACTACTAAAAATATTGAAAACAATAAAGTAGATGTTCTAAAAGTTCCCTTCCATTTCCAAATTTCTATGTTTCTTTTTTTCTAATTTCCTTCGTGGTCCATAAACTGACAATGACAGCAGTTCCAAGCATTAAAGGCATAGGCAAGCAGAAGAAGAAAGTGAAAAGCACCAATCATTGAGGATCTTTACATACCAAGCACTGAGCTGAGGTCCTTACATATGTGATCCCATTAAATGCATTCATTACTGCAAAGTAGGTGTTATTATCCATGACTTGTAAGAAACCAATATTCAAAGAAGGAAAATCACTTATTTAGGGTCACCCAGTGGTTCAAAATTAAATTGGTTAGTCTCCAAGACAGTGTTCTAACAAAAATGGAGTTCAAAAACTTTTAAAAGCAAAAATTGGAAAAAAAATTGTATTTATTGGAATTGATTGAATAAAATATTTGTTTAGATGTAAAATTTCCTATATTTTTGGTAGAAGTGCACTGAATACATATATGGCCCACTGAAGCCAAGGCCAAAGCTGAATATCACAATCATAGAATTAAATTCTGAAGTTGATAATAAATCTAAAGTTTTATAAATTTTAAAATTATTAAATTTTATTTTCAAAATATCAAGTACTCAAAGTTTAAATGTTTAACATTATTGTGTAGGAACAATAACTTCTCTGCACTCTCATCTTTTAGAATGCTCCTGCAGACACTCTATTGCATTATTTGTGATATAAAATAGATGCTCACTGTCCACCAAAGTAGATGGGGGAGCAAGATATTTTGAGATACTACATTTTTCTCTCAAACCTTCTTGTTTTTTGTACTTTGTGTTCTTTATACTTGAGCTGAAGATGGTTTGAAATAACTATTTTTTAATGTTATCAGTGCTTATAAACTAAATAATTCTGGAAAGATTAGCATTATAATCTTTACTATTCTACCCTATTATTTACATAAATTATTATTATTTACATTTCATAAAAATGTTTGGATCAAGAAGATATATGTTTTTCCTAAAATTACCTAGATAATTTGTGTTTTTTTTTAAAATTTATTAAATACATGCATGTCCCTATTTAAAGCTTTGGATGTTTTAAATTATTTTTGACATAAAATTAGCAGGTTTCAATATTAAATATAAATTATTGCAGCATTTTACTCTTAGAAAAAATAAATTTGCATTAGTGACTAAAATAATTGTTTAATATATAAAGCTCATAGGGACGTTTCCTCCAAGTTACATGTTCTCATATTAACAATGGATCCAAATGACTTGCTGTCTTTATTTATCTTGTTATTGTGATTAGAAATTAGGGTTATCTAGCCATTCATTATATGAGCATTGATCATACACAAGTTCAGTGAGGCCAGAAATAACATTGAAGTAGGTGTTTGACTATTTGGCCTTCTCAAAGCCACATCTGAAACCAAGCCTAATAGCAGATTTGGGCCTAATACCAAGGCTGAAGCCAAACTTTAGTCCAGCCCATATTAAATGCCCACTCTTTGTAAAAACATTTCTCCAACAAACAGCTCAAGAACCAAATGTATCCTGAGACTTTTTTAGTTTTAAATAGAATTAATACCCACAAATATCTTACCAATGTGATAAGACATTTGAATAAGCTTAATTTGAAATTGTAATTAGGAAAAGAAACAAGAACATTATTAATTTATTCAAGAATATATTTGTATTCAGAATCAAACTGTCCATGTAGAGTCATTAAATGGCTATTCAAATGTTTATATATTACTCAGAGCTCAGTGGAATCACTATTAATTCTCTTTAATTAAACTTCTGACATTTAATGTTGAGAGCTACAGTTAGTCATGTCCAAGAGATTTGACTGAAATCAATTTGATTAGTTAAACTTATTGAATACAGCTTTAAAAAATTCCTGAGAACTATATATTTGCTCAATTTATTAAAGGGTAGCAAATAATCAGCTTGAAAGCAGCTCGATCACAAACAAATTGACCAAGACAATAATTCTTTTAAAAAGTTGATCAAAACAAATCATTTAGAAACTCTTTTCTCAAATATTGGTTATGTTGGTAAAACAATTTTTAATTTCATGGTTAAAGTTACTATTACCATACATATTACCATATCCATTTATATAAAGTTAGTTATGTCATAAATTTTATTATTTTGGTTGATTAGCATTATTTTAAAATTGCTAATAGACTGTGCTTTATTATCATGACTAATGAAAGATTAATGTGGCCCATGCACATATGGATTTATGACTATGTATCATGGCAATAATTACTGATTAGGAGAATGGATGTAGAAGACTAAGTGAGCACTTTAGTTATATAATTCGTTGGCTTTGCAACTCTCAAGATTCTAGTCAAATGGCAAATAATTAAACTGGTCATACTGAAGATAATTGGCTTTCTTTGAATATTATTTGCTAGGTTATCAGATGATTGAGTGAAAACAAGATTTACTCAATTTACTTCTTCCTCTCTAACGTGTAGAATACTTGTGAAACTGAAATGAATTGACCAAACATTGCTGAAGAGAAACTCAATCTACTAGGTAGATTGAGTATGTGAGTTGTTTCAAATGAGTTCATTGAACTTTCAGATGCCATCATTAAAATGGTAAATGATCCTTAATATACATTTGGCAAATGAGATGGAGGTCAAAAAGGTGGATGTGGACACATTTAATAGAACTAATTAATATCCTTCTTTTTTTTTTTTTATTTTTTTTTATTTTTTTATTTTTTTTAATTTTTTAATTAGTTTCTGCTTTATAACAAAGTGAATCAGTCATACATATACATCTGTTCCCACATCCCTTCCCTCATGCATCTCCCTCCCTCCCACCCTCCCCATCCCACCCCTCCAGGCGGTCACAAAGCACCGAGCTGATCTCCCTGTGCTCTGTGGCTGCTTCCCACTATCTATCTACCTTACGTTTGGTAGTGTATATATGTCCATGCCTCTCTTTCGCTTTGTCACAGCTTACCCTTCCCCCTCCCCATATCCTCAAGTCCATTCTCAAGTAGGTCTGTGTCTTTATTCCCGTTTTGCCCCTAGGTCCTTCATGACTTTTTTTTTTTTTTTTTTTAAATTCCGTATATATGTGTTAGCATACGGTATTTGTCTTTCTCTTTCTGACTTACTTCACTCTGTATGACAGACTCTAGGTCTATCCACCTCATTACAAATAGCTCAGTTTCGTTTCTTTTTATGGCTGAGTAATATTCCATTGTATATATGTGCCACATCTTCTTTATCCATTCATCCGATGATGGACACTTAGGTTGTTTCCAGCTCCGGGCTATTGTGAATAGAGCTGCAATGAACATTTTGGTACATGTCTCTTTTGGAATTATGGTTTTCTCAGGGTATATGCCTAGTAGTGGGATTGCTGGGTCATATGGTAGTTCTATTTTTAGTTTTTTAAGGAACCTCCATACTGTTCTCCATAGTGCCTGTACCAATTCACATTCCCACCAGCAGTGCAAGAGTGTTCCCTTTTTTCCACACCCTCTCCAGCATTTATTGTTTCTAGATTTCTTGATGATGGCCATTCTGACTGGTGTGAGATGATATCTCATTGTAGTTTTGATTTGCATTTCTCTAATGATTAATGATGTTGAGCATTCTTTCATGTGTTTGTTAGCAGTCTGTATATCTTCTTTGGAGAAATGCCTATTTAAGTCTTCTGCCCATTTTTGGATTGGGTTGTTTGTTTTTTTGCTATTGAGCTGCATGAGCTGTTTATAAATTTTGGAGATTAATCCTTTGTCAGTTGCTTCATTTGCAAATATTTTCTCCCATTCTGAGGGTTGTCTTTTGGTCTTGTTTATGGTTTCCTTTGCTGTGCAAAAGCTTTGAAGTTTCATTAGGTCCCATTTGTTTATCTTTGTTTTTATTTCCATTTCTCTAGGAGGTGGGTCCAAAAGGATCTTGCTGTGATTTATGTCATAGAGTGTTCTACCTATGTTTTCCTCTAAGAGTTTGATAGTTTCTGGCCTTACATTTAAGTCTTTAATCCATTTTGAGCTTATTTTTGTGTATGGTGTTAGGGAATGATCTAATCTCAAACTTTTACATGTCCCTGTCCAGTTTTCCCAGCACCACTTATTGAAGAGGCTGTCCTTTCTCCACTGTACATTCCTGCCTCCTTTATCAAAGATAAGTTGGCCATATGTGCGTGGGTTTATCTCTGGGCTTTCTATCCTGATCCACTGATCTATCTTTCTGTTTTTATGCCAGTACCAGACTGTCTTAATTACTGTAGCTTTGTAGTATAGTCTGAAGTCAGGGAGCCTGATTCCTCCAGCTCCGTTTTTCGTTCTCAAGATTGCTTTGGCTATTCGGGGTCTTTTGTTTTTCCAAACAAATTTTGAAATTTTTTGTTCTAGTTCTGTGAAAAATGCCATTGGTAGTTTGATAGGGATTGCATTGAATCTGTAGATTGCTTTGGGTAGTAGAGTCATTTTCACAATATTGATTCTTCCAATCCAGGAGCATGGTATATCTCTCCATCTATTTGTATCATCTTTAATTTCTTTCATCAGTGTCTTATAATTTTCTGCATACAGGTCTTTTGTCTCCTTAGGTAGGTTTATTCCTAGATATTTTATTCTTTTTGTTGCAATGGTAAATGGGAGTGTTTTCTTGATTTCATTTTCAGATTTTTCATCATTAGTGTACAGGAATGCCAGAGATTTCTGTACATTAATTTTGTATCCTGCTACTTTACCAAATTCATTGATTAGTTCTAGTAGTTTTTCGGTAGCATCTTTAGGATTCTCTATGTATAGTATCATGTCATCTGCAAACAGTGACAGCTTTACTTCTTCTTTTCCCATTTGGATTCCTTTTATTTCCTTTTCTTCTCTGATTGCTGTGGCTAAAACTTCCAAAACTATGTTGAATAAGAGTGGTGAGAGTGGGCAGCCTTGTCTTGTTCCTGATCTTAGTGGAAATGGTTTCAGTTTTTCACCATTGAGGACAATGTTGGCTGTGGGTTTGTCATATATGGCCTTTATGATGTTGCGGAAAGTTCCCTCTATGCCTACTTTCTGCAGGGTTTTTATCATAAATGGGTGTTGAATTTTGTCGAAAGCTTTCTCTGCATCTATTGAGATGATCATATGGTTTTTCTCCTTCAACTTGTTAATATGGTGTATCACATTGATTGATTTGCGTATATTGAAGAATCCTTGCATTCCTGGAATAAACCCCACTTGATCATGGTGTATGATCCTTTTAATGTGCTGTTGGATTCTGTTTGCTAGTATTTTGTTGAGGATTTTTGCATCTATGTTCATCAGTGATATTGGCCTGTAGTTTTCTTTCTTTGTGACATCCTTGCCTGGTTTTGGTATCAAGGTGATGGTGGCCTCGTAGAATGAGTTTGGGAGTGTTCCTTCCTCTGATATTGTTTGGAAGAGTTTGAGAAGGATGGGTGTTAGCTCTTCTCTAAATGTTTGATAGAATTCGCCTGTGAAGCCATCTGGTCCTGGGCTTTTGTTTGATGGAAGATTTTTAATCACAGTTTCAATTTCGGTGCTTGTGATTGGTCTATTCATATTTTCTATTTCTTCCTGAGTCAGTCTTGGCAGGTTGTGCATTTCTAAGAATTTGTCCATCTCTTCCAGGTTGTCCATTTTATGGTCATAGAGTTGCTTGTAGTAATCTCTCATGATCTTTTGTATTTCTGCAGTGTCAGTTGTTACTTCTCCTTTTTCATCTCTAATTCTATTGATTTGAGTCTTCTCCCTTCTTTTCTTGATGAGTCTGGCTAATGGTTTATCAATTTTGTTTATCTTCTCAAAGAACCAGCTTTTAGTTTTATTGATCTTTGCTATCGTTTCCTTCATTTCTTTTTCATTTATTTCTGATCTGATTTTTATGATTTCTTTCCTTCTGCTGACTTTGGGGTGTTTTTGTTCTTCTTTCTCTAATTACTTTAGGTGCAAGGTTAGGTTGTTTATTCGAGATGTTTCCTGTTTCTTAAGGTGGGATTGTATTGCTATAAACTTCCCTCTTAGAACTGCTTTTGCTGCGTCCCATAGGTTTTGGGTCGTCGTGTCTCCATTGTCATTTGTTTCTAGGTATTTTTTAATTTCCTCTTTGATTTCTTCAGTGATCACTTCGTTATTAAGTAGTGTATTGTTTAGCCTCCATGTGTTTGTATTTTTTACAGCTCTTTTCCTGTAATTGATATCTAGTCTCATAGCATTGTGGTCAGAAAAGACACTTGATACAATTTCAGTTTTCTTAAATTTACCAAGGCTTGATTTGTGACCCAAGATATGATCTATCCTGGAGAATGTTCCATGAGCACTTGAGAAAAATGTGTATTCTGTTGTTTTGGGATGGAATGTCCTATAAATATCAATTAAGTCCATCTTGTTTAATGTATCATTTAAAGCTTGTGTTTCCTTATTTATTTTCATTTTGGAAGATCTGTCCATTGGTGAAAGTGGGGTGTTAAAGTCCCCTACTATGATTGTCTTACTGTCGATTTCTCCTTTTATGGCTGTTAGTATTTGCCTTATGTATTGAGGTGCTCGTATGTTTGGTGCATAAATATTTACAATTGTTATATCTTCTTCTTGGATCGATCCCTTGATCATTATGTAGTGTCCTTCTTTGTCTCTTCTAGTAGTCTTTATTTTAAAGTCTATTTTGTCTGATATGAGAATTGCTACTCCAGCTTTCTTTTGGTTTCCATTTGCATGGAATATCTTTTTCCATCCCCTTACTTTCAGTCTGTATGTGTCCCTAGGTCTGAAGTGGGTCTCTTGTAGACAGCATATATATGAGTCTTGTTTTTGTATCCATTCAGCCAATCTGTGTCTTTTGGTGGGAGCATTTAGTCCATTTACATTTAAGGTAACTATCGATATGTATGTTCCTATTCCCATTTTCTTAATTGTTTTGGGTTCGTTATTGTAGGTCTTTTCCTTCTGTTGTGTTTCTTGCCTAGAGAAGTTCCTTTAGCATTTGTTGTAAAGCTGGTTTGGTGGTGCTGAACTCTCTCAGCTTTTGCTTGTCTGTAAACGTTTTAATTTCTCCATCAAATCTGAATGAGATCCTTGCTGGGTAGAGTAATCTTGGTTGCAGGTTTTTCTCCTTCATCACTTTAATTATGTCCTGCCACTCCCTTCTGGCTTGTAGAGTTTCTGCTGATAGATCAGCTGTTATCCTGATGGGGATTCCCTTGTGTGTTATTTGTTGTTTTTGCCTTGCTGCTTTTAATATGATTTCTTTGTGTTTCATTTTTGACAGTTTGATTAATATGTGTCTTGGCGTATTTCTCCTTGGATTTATTCTGTATGGGACTCTCTGTGCTTCCTGGACTTGATTAACTATTTCCTTTCCCATATTAGGGAAGTTTTCAACTATAATCTCTTCAAATATTTTCTCAGTCCCTTTCTTTTTCTCTTCTTCTTCTGGAACCCCTATAATTCGAATGTTGGTGCGTTTAATGTTGTCCCAGAGGTCTCTGAGACTGTCCTCTGTTCTTTTCATTCTTTTTTCTTTATTTTGCTCTGCAGCAGTTATTTCCACTATTTTATCTTCCACCTCACTTATCCGTTCTTCTGCCTCAGTTATTCTGCTATTGATCCCATCTAGAGTATTTTTTATTTCATGTATTGTGTTTTTAATCGATGCTTGATTCATCTTTAGTTCTTCTAGGTCCTTGTTAACTGTTTCTTGCATTTTGTCTATTCTATTTCCAAGATTTTGGATCTGGGAAATAGAATCTTGGATCATCTTTACCATCATTATTCTGAATTCTTTTTCAGGTAGACTGCCTATTACGTCTTCATTTGTTAGGTCTGGTGGGTTTTTATCTTGTTCCTTCTCCTGCTGTGTGTTTTTCTGTCTTCTCATTTTGCTTATGTTACTGTGTTTGGGGTCTCCTTTTTGCAGGCTGCAGGTTCGTAGTTCCCGTTGTTTTTGGTGTCTGTCCCCAGTGGCTAAGGTTGGTTTAGTGGGTTGTGTAGGCTTCCTGGTGGAAGGTACTAGTGCCTGTGTTCTGGTGAATGAGGCTGGATCTTGTCTTTCTGGTGGGCAGGTCCACGTCTGGTGGTGTGTTTTGGGGTGTCTGCGGACTTTTTATGATTTTAGGCCACCTCTCTGCTAATGGGTGGCGTTGTGTTCCTGTCTTGCTAGTTGTTTGGCTTAGGGTGTCCAGCACTGTAGCTTGCTGGTCGTTGAGTGAAGCTAGGTGCTGGTGTTGAGATGGAGATCTGTGGAAGATTTTCGCCGTTTGATATTATGTGGAGCTGGGAGGTCTCTTGTGGACCAGTGTCCTGAAGTTGGCTCTCCCACCTCAGAGGCACAGCACTGACTCCTGGCTCCTCAATTTGGGATGATTTGTTGTCTATTCATGTATTCCACAGATGCAGGGTACATCAAGTTGATTGTGGAGCTTTAATCCGCTGCTTCTGAGGCTGCTGGGAGAGGTTTCCCTTTCTCTTCTTTGTTCTCACAGCTCCTGGGTCTCAGCTTTGGATTTGGCTCCGCCTCTGCGTGTAGGTCGCCGGAGGGCGTCTGTTCTTCGCTCAGACAGGACAGGGTTAAAGGAGCAGCCTCTTCGGGGACTCTGGCTCACTCAGGCCGGGCGGGAGGGAGGGGCACGGAGTGCGGGGCGAGCCTGCAGCGGCAGAGTTCGGCGTGACGTTGCACCAGCCCGAGGCGCGCCGTGCGTTCTCCCAGGGAAGCCGCCCCTGGATCCCGGGACCCCGGCAGTGGCGGGCTGCACAGGCTCCCGGAAGGGCGGTGTGGACAGTGACCTGCGCTCGCACACAGGCTTCCTGGCGGCGGCAGCAGCAGCCCCAGCGTCCCACGCCCGTCACCGGGCTCCGCGCTTTCAGTCGCGACCCGCGCCCGTCTGTGGAGCCCCTTCAAGCAGCGCTCTCAATCCCCTCTCCTCGCGCATCAGGAAACCAAGAGGGAAGAAAAAGTCTCTTGCCTCTCCGGCAGCTCCAGAGTTTTCCCGGACTCCCTGCCGGCTAGCCGTGGCACATTAGCCCCCCTCAGGCTGAGTTCTCGCCGCCAGCCCCAGTCCTTTCCCTGCGCTCTGACCGAAGCCCGAGCCTCAGCTTCCAGCGCCGCCCGCCCTGGCGGGTGAGCAGACAAGCCTCTCGGGCGGGTGAGTGCCGCTCGGCACCGATCCTCTGTGGGGGAATCTCTCCGCTTTGCCCTACCCAGGTATGTGGGGAGTTTCTTGCCTTTTGGGAGGTCTGGGGTCTTCTGCCAGCATTCAGTAGGTGTGCTGTAGAAGTTGTTCCACGTGTAGCTGTATTTCTGGTGTATCCGTGGGGAGGAAGGTGATCTCCGCGTCTTACTCTTCCGCCATCTTACCCGGAAGTCCCCTGAGCACTTTTTTAATATCCTTCTTAATATCTTTATTTTCAAAAGTGAGAAGTGGGTGAAATGGACCATCTTTTGATGTAGTGAATTTTCTGTTATTGGATGGTATCTAAGTATGAACTGAAGGACCATCTGTTAAACATGTAGTAGGGACTTATACATTATCTAGTGATTCAAAATTCTCCAAAGAATGTTCCACAGAACAGTATTTATAAAGTATGTTAATGTATATTGTGTTTAAATATTTCTATATTCCATTGCTGGGGAAAAAAGTTAAACATGTTCATTTATTTCAGGAATACTCTTATTTTTTATTTTTATTTTTTGTGGTACACGGGCCTCTCACTGCTGTGGCCTCTCCTGTTGCGGAGCACAGGCTCCAGATGCGCAGGCTCAGTGGCCATGGCTCATGGGCCCAGCTGCTCCGCGGCATGTGGGATCCTCCCAGACCGGGGCACAAACCCGTGTCCCCTGCATCGGCAGGCGGACTCTCAACCACTGCGCCACCAGGGAAACTCAATACTCTTATTTCTGATATGCTAATATGCCTTGGGAATCTTAAAAAGAGGAATTAATTTTAAGAGTTTTCCAAACTTTTTTGACTTTGATGCCCTTTATTTATATTTTACGAGTTTACTGCTTGAATTGAATACACATCAGGAAATACCAGATCGTGTGTTACATAAAGCTTCTTACAGCTCTGAGATTATTTGAATATAATCCCTTTTCCAAAGTGGAACAACAAGTTTGAAAGGAAAATAAAACAAGCATGATTTCTAAGAACAAATAACAGCAGAGAACCTATTTCCTCGATAATATACATGAGCCTTTTGGAATCATGAAGATATAAATTCAAAAACATGACAAGATTTAGAGTAATACTGCGTAAGCAAGATAGAAGGTTATTTCTCTCTCATAAAATTCTGAAATGATATTGGAGCTCTGTGACAAGAATTCATCAAGTTGGAGGATTCTTCTCCCTTGGTGCTTCAGCTTCCTAGTGTGACCCCCTCATCTTCATGGTCCATGATGGTAGAAAAGGGGAAGAAGAGGACAGGCTACTTTCTTTTATGGGCGCAACTTATCCGTTACACATAATACTTCTACCGGCATCCCTTTGGCCAAAACAAAATCATAAGGCTACCTGCAACTGCAAGGGACTGGGCTTGGTTCATTCTGAGTAGTTATATGCCCAGCTAAAGGTTGGGAAGTTCTCTTACTATAAGAGAAGAAGAGCATGGATATTGGAGAACAATCTTCAGTCTCTGCTGTGTGGGTCATATTGTCAGTACAGTTCCTTTTGACAACATAATATTTGTAAGAAAACATGGCCTCTACAAATTGACTCTATTTGTTTACTGACATTCTGTCATTCCCTTAAGTATATACCATAAGACCGAAGAAAATCTAGCAAAGTATAAGGTGTTAATAATAGAGCTGAGAGAGAGAGAGGAATTACGAATGAATGAGGAGGTGAGCACAGTCTAGACCATGCGTAATGCATCTTGCTGTGAGTCAAAGCTGAGGGTAATATTTTGCATTTAAGGTGAGATTCCCCGGCCACTGGGAAATTAGTATGTACTGTGTCAAGACCCACATGGGCTGTCTGACTCATAGCCACTCAAATATTCATAAATTATTTGCTTTATGTTGCTGTTAATACTTCATATTTTTATGTAATATAGCTTCTGCTTCCTAAGCTTACTGTTTCCCAGTTTTCTTGTTTTTAATCTCAAAACATTTTTGTCATTCACTATTTCTAAGTTGCATGTTTCTTTTAAGTACTTAATGAGAAAGCAGTTTACCAGCTATTTTACATCTGTTTTCTCACTTAAAACACAATTTCAAATTTACAGATATGTGTGTGTGTATAATTATAGATCAATTGATAAGCATAAGCACTTTTTCTGCATAGGACTATGTTAAGTGCTATGTGTTAAGATGTGAAAAAGAGTGGCACAGCATCAAGTTGTGTGCTACACATATTCCAAAATTAGAAGCCACGGAAAACAAGAAAATCTTATAAAACAAAATGCGAATTATAGGACTAGTGGGCATGGTGTTATTTGCTTGTCTGGACCTAACATTCTTAGTCAAGAAATAACTTGCTTTCCATAGCTAAAAACCAAGTTGTTATAATCCTGCATCTAGCCGTCATTGCTTCAACACAGGGGGTTGTATTAAGAATTGGAAAGCAGGTCAGGAATTTGCCCAAAGAAGATACATAAAATACCTTCAGATTTCCCTGAACTTTCATCAGTCTTTCCCCACTCAGTGCAGCTATGCATATATTCCATTTTTATAGATCCATGGCTTATTAATACTATATTCAAAATAGAGATGGAAGGTTTTTTTCCTTTAATTGTTCCTAATAGAAAAGGGACTTGCTATGTTCCAAAATAACCATTATCGTTGAAATTTGTGCTTTATTTATTTCTATGGAGTGTTTTAATAAACATTTCTTTTCTTATTTTGAAAATACTCAGACCAGAGCTCTCCTTTTGAGTTTTTGTTGTAAGACATACCCTGAAAAGCATTAAGTAACTCCAATCTCGTCCTATTTTTTCGATGTTCTTATTCAAGAGCCTTGTTGCTGGGCCACCTTGTAAAGGTGTCATATGTATCGCTATGTCCATTTTTCTCTACCACCTTTGTGACTCATCATAAACCCAACACTCAGCTGAAACTACTGCTTTGTTTCCTCGTCCCTTGTTCTCCTTCTCCTCACCTACTTCTCAACCCTCCCTTCTCACTAGTCCTTTATATACAGCAGGTACCACATCCAACTGTTTCTTCTTCACAAACCAGTACTGCCTCTTAGCTTTCCTCATTCCATTAATGATGCTTCTATTCCCTCTCATGTAGGCTTGGAACATCAGAATCATTTTCAAGTCATCTCTATCATCTGTCTCATGAAACCAGCTGTTCTGCTTATTCTAGGATCCATGTCCATGACTTCTTTCTTGTCTGCTGGATGCTCTGTTCCATCCCAGCCTGGTGCAGGCCCTCATTATTTTTTAATTGATGCTCTATCCTGTGCTTTTGATCTTTCCAATAAACCATAATGACTTTCAAGACAAAATCCTTTGTTCTCTGAACATGCCCCTCATTCTTACCTCTGTGTGCCTTTATTCACTGTTTTCTCCTATAGAATGTTCTCTTCCATGTATCCAGTTATTGAAATATTACATGTCTGTAAGACTCATGGTTATTTATCCACAATGAAAATTTTTTTAGAAAGATTTTGTAGATGGGTTCATACAAGCAATTTTCCTTTGCTATAATGCATTTATTTTCCTCTGTTCTGAAACTATGATCCTTTAAGACATACAGTATTATAAACAACTTAAACTCTTTTGCACAGTCAACACATTCTCAAAACTTAGTGTAGTAAAGTTGTAATTTCTCTTAGCACACTAGCCATGTCTTATTTATATCTGGATTCCCCAGAGTACTTTTCACAGTTTCCACAAAATGGAAGTTCATTAAATATGTGATGAATAAGTGAATAACTTTAAGATGTTATTATCAGTATTAGTGGACCCTAACTGTAAAGAATGACCAAAGACCTCATCAGTTACTTTGAGAATAAGTTCTGCATTCATTTTCTAAGGTGCTTTATTTCAATTTTCTGAGAGAATAAAGTGTTACTTTTTTGGGAAATTAAATAGCTATATCTGTTGTTTGGCCAGAGGGGAGAAAATGAATCGGAATGCTTTCTACTACCTAAATGTATGGCACTGATGAACACCCTACACAAAATGCAAGCATGAAAAGACCAAGATTACCTTCACAGTTGTATTAGTTATCTATTGATGCATTACAAATTACCACAAACTTAGCAGTTTAAAACAACGCATGTTTATTATTTCATGGTTTCTGTGGGTCAGGAGTTCAGACACATTAAACTGGGTTCAGTGCTTCAGGATCTCACCAGGCTGTAGTCCAGGTTTTGGCTGGGTCTGTGGTCTCATCAGAGGCTCAGCTGGGTAAGAATTTATTTCCAAGCTCACTCAGGTTATTGGCAAGTTCATTTCCTTGCAGCCTAGGGCTGAGGCCGCCCTCAGCTCCCAGAGACTAACATTTCCCTGTAGTGTGAGTTGTCACTTCCTGGCAGCTTGCTTCTTCACAGCTGGCAAGGAAGAGAGACTCAAGAGCCACTCGGCTAGCAAGACAGAGTCTTATATAACATAATCATGAAGTGGCATCCCATTACTTTTGCCATCTTCTACTGGTTAGAAGCTAATCACAGGTCATAGCCATACTCAAAAGGAGGGGAACCTACAAGGGTGTGGACAGGAGTAGCTGGGTATCTTAGAGGCCAGTTTAAAATCTTTCACCATGATGATGGCTTTGTGTATGTGGTTCCTATTTGTTCACACCTAAGTCTTGCCTCATGTTCTGTTGTAAGTATTATTCTAGGAACCATCTCCCCACCTCTTTTTAAAAAAACTTTCATGCCAGATCCCCACTGATAGGATATAAACACTGAAGGACCTGATGGATTTGGAGAGGGAAGGAAGGCTGTCTTTATTTGCTGTTTGTTTCAAGGACTGAAACAACTACAGAGTTTGTACTAAGATTCCTGAAGAGGAGTTATACCAGTACAGAGTGCTATGAGCAGGACAGAACCTGCGAAGTTATCTCGTACAATTACTCATTTTATTGACTTGCTAACAAAAGTGCTCAGAGGTTGAGTGATTTGTCCAGGATTGAAGCTGAATTTGTGACCTACCTGGAGAACCTGAGCTCTTAGATAGCAAAGTTAATGAGTACCTGTACTGAAATTACTTCAGTTAAACATAGTTTAGGAAGGTTGGCTCTGATCCAAAGAAGCAGGTTTTCGAGTATTTTTTGCAAACATTTTAAAATTGGTAAAACAGAGTGAAAAGTACACAGATATTATGCTTATTTTGACACACAAAAAGAAAATTAAAACATTCTTTTACACAATTTTTAAAATGAGATTTTTTGGATGCATATGCTAGCTGTTAGCTTATAGAATAAAAAATAACTATCATGATATTTCCTCAGAGTTAGATATAACTGTATGGAGAGCAAATATGGAATGACTGAATAGTCAAAATGATCGATTATGAATACGTGAAACACTTTGATCTGAACCTTGGCTGTATTCCCGGCTCTTTTTCTGATCCTGGTTAGGCTCTACTCCTCGGAGAATATATTTGTGCTTCCCTCAATGTAAATCATTCATTCTTAATTACATATTGATGCACTTTAGTATATACTGCATACTAGACATTACACTGGCCCTAGGAATCCATAGGTCAAGACTTAGTTCTAACTTTTAAGTGTTTCATAGTCTATTGGGGAAGAAGGAAGCATAAACAAAATTATTATACGATATGCTAGAAGTGTGGTGACATAAACTAACCCTGGAGCAAATCTACAGGATGGAACAGTTCCTGTATCTGAAGAGTCGGGGAGATTTTCAGAGAAGTGACAGTTAACACCAGGAAGATGCACAGTGAGCAAATACCTTGCACTCCCTACTGGTTTCTTAGTTTTCTAGCAATTTACCTTATCTGCATTTTGACTCTTCATGGTTGCATTTTTATTCTGATTTAGGTTATTTAGGGGGCTTTGAAAGTCTAATAGATTGGAGTTAGGGGCACAGATGAAAGCAGTGTGATTCATTTCCTTTACTACATGATACTGCTTCCAATTTAATGCTATTCAGGGCCTCATGGCAAATGGGTACATGCATTGATAAGTGTCTAATAAATAGGTGATTTATTTTAGATCTGTGGTGCTCAAAATACAAGATTTGCGAGGTGAAAGAACCATTTCTCGATGTTTTGAATTCATGTTTTCTCATCATCAGTGAAGAATAAGATGAACACCTTTACCTATAGTAGCCACAGATTGAATTAGTACACAAATTAATTTTATCTTTTAGCGCAAATGATTCCTTTGGAATGAATGAGAAATTATCACTTGCAAAATATATTCAAAAGAGAGATTTTCCATAAAATCTATCATTAAATTTCTTGCATTTATTGCTTTATAATTGATTTTCAGTTCTAGCAAATTTTTTAAATAATTCATTTAATCACATATAACTGTGATTATCTGTAAAATGGGGCTAACAATTCCAATTTACCCTATAGGTAGATTGGAAACTCAAAGACGAGGATAGCTAAGAAAATTCCCTATAAATTAAGAGCTCTACAGAAATGAAAATCCTTCAAGACTGGGAATACTAAGTTCAGAATTTTCATTTCTTAAGTTTTGGAAACAAGTTTTGAGGCATGGCTGAACACAAGTTAATTTAAAAAAAATTTCTCTGAATTTAAATCCCATAAAGTCAGTTACACATTGTTATAATTAACATTCTCTTGCAGAAGTGCTGGTGGATTTTTAAGGATGGAGGGTAAATATGTCCTTATTAGAGTTCTTACTTGCAAATTTATGTTAGTATGAGTCACATTCCAGTGACATACAGAATTTCCTAGAACAGCTCTGAAGCAACATTGTTTCTAAGGTCCTCTCTCTCTTCTCCTCTCTCATTCTCCCTACCTCCCTCCCTTCTTCCCTTGTTTTCTTCTTCCCTTTCTTCCTTGCAATCTACTTTATTAAAAGATAATACTCACGAGGCTTTCTGAAAACTCCAATTTAGGTTCTGGAAGAGAACTTTTATTTAAATGTGGGTATATTTTGGGTTTTTTAAAATTTCCTAACCACTTCCTAGATTAGCTATTAAAAAGAATCATAAAAACAGATTCCATTTAATAAAAAATTGAGAATTTTCAAGCCATTTACCTGTATAATAAATTCTTAATCATCATTACGAATATATCAACATTTTACCCTATAGCTAGAAAAAGTAAGTTAAGAGATGTATTTATCTTACATACAGCAGTTAGTTCAGATTGCAATGAGATGTTTCGTTGAATGTGTGTGTGTGTGTGTGTGTGTGTGTGTGGCGTAAGCCTTATCAAATGAAGTGTCAACACTGTAAGTAGTCTTCAGAAAAGAAGAGGAGCTAATCATTGAATGAATGCCTATTATGTGCAAGGCAATAAAAAATGCTGTCTCTCTCACTAACAAATTAGAGAAGGTACAGACATCTTCCCAAAGTTTAGTATATAGATACATACACTGATTGAATAATATTTCAAAACAAAGAACATGAATCTTTCTTCCTTTCTCTCTCTCTCTGTATGTGTATGTGTGTGTGTGTATATCCCTTTGTAAAACAAAAAAATAAAAACTCATAGAATGTTACTGCTAGAATTACCAGTCACCTAGTCCCAGTCCTTTGTTTTATTTGTGAGATCCAGAGAGGTCAGGTGAGTTTTCAGGTATTCCATCGAGGGACAAGAGCTTGGATTTGAATCCATCTCCTTTCCCAAGTAGAGTTATTTTCACTTTGTTTTCACATTCATTTATTTAGAGTCATCAAATACTCAGTGAGTGCCTTGTTCAGTAGGGCTGAAACAAAAGGTAGTATAATTAAGCTTATCTTTTTCCTCTCCTCTCCTTTCCTTTTCTCTTTCTCTCTACCCCCTCCCTCTCTCCCTTCCTTCCTCCTTCTCCTTCTTTTTGTATTACTTACTCTGACAGGCATTATTCTGGATATTGGGAGTTCCTAAAGCTCACAGTTAGGTAGAGTGAGAGAATCAGATAGCTAGGAAGAAAGAGATAATACTATTACTGCTTCTTATAGGTAAATGAAAATCAATGAGGGGATGCATGTAGATGTTATAGTTAACCTAAACTTATATTTCCCACATTATTTGGATATGTCGAGACAGATTTAAAGTTGAAACACCATACAATATTATTATCTATTGGTGTCCAGTTATTTGAACAATTCATGCTCACACCGTCATTTTATAAACATGTCATGTTGAAGTGAATAAATTAGATGCACTATCATTATGTCATCATTGATCCACAGCATAATGGAATCCTTGAAACAGTGAGGGCTGTTGGCAAATATTGGGGCAGGAGAAACTGATATAAATGTAGTTTCTTTAAGAATTCAACAGTGATTATTAAGACCTGTGCAAAAAAAATTTCCCAATATTATCTGGATAGGGTAGGGTGGCTCTTTTCAAGATCAGCTACACTTTTAACAAAATTTGGAGACAAATGAAGTTTCATGATTATTCCAGAAGTTTGTCCATAGATTTTGAAAAGAAAAATGTACAATGATTTTGAAACTTAAAACTTTGGAGGAGAAAGTTTTTACCTCCCAGATATTGGCGCACTTATGAAATTTAATGAAATTTCATGGAAATGCACACTGAAAAATGCCTTCCAGGACATTTGTCAGATTCTCAATATCGATTCATGAAATGGAAACCAGAAACTGTTCTGAGCTGTAGCCATTATGTAACAGATAGTAAACATGTGTTTTCGACAAATGAATAGTTGGCAAATCAGGCATCTGGATGAAGTGGAATTTTAGACTCTATATTGCATAATTCACCCCTGACTATCCGCCAGGGGAAAAAGAGCAAAGATAGAAAAGGTATTCTAAGGACATGGAATTCAGTTGATTATATGAGAAGAAATCTGCTTATCTTTACACTTTACTGTTGGAAAGATTTGACAAGTGCTAGAAATCCAATGTATGCCCTGAACTTGATGGTGTTTGGATGGGTTAAGAGGATTTAAAAATATATTCTTTGAAGTAACATTTTCAGGTAACCACAATTTTCCTAGTACATTTAAAAATCTTAGGTTTGGAAAGTTTTAACTATTTATTAATATATCAATGTTGTCATCTCTATTTCTCTCTTTAGGTCAAAACTATTATTTCTTAGCACTGTACGTAAACCTACACCTTCTTATTGTTCTACTTTTCACTAGGATAAGTAAATACAAACGTATTCCATGGGTCGTATATGCTGAACATCTTTACTATACAATATGTCAGAGAACGTAATTAACCAGTGATGATGGCTGGATGAAGGCTAGGTTAGGAAAAGGTGATCTGGTTTAGAGGTAATGTATAATAATAGAAGAAACAAGAGTTTGAATCCCATCCTAGCCTCTTACAAATATATAAACTTAACCAAGTTATAATCTCTGAGTCTCTGTCTTTTCAGTTGTAAAAATTAGTATGATAGTGTTATTGGGGAGAATTGAATGGGATACTGCTTATGGGGTAATTTAGTAAAACAAAAATTGGCACTCAACAATATTATAGTTTCCTTGCTGATCAATCTTTCTTTCCTCGTTGAATAGAATCTTTTGATATTGGAGCTAGAGAGGGACTTACTGATCACTTAGTTCAAAGACTATCATATGCCCTTGGAGTCTTGAGACTTGGAAATACCTCAGGAGTCATCCTTAGAAAGGATGACAATGAACCAGGGGGACAGGGCTCTGGAATCCTATTTCAACCTGCATCAGATGGTGCTCCATTCGGGGCAGTTTGTTTTGTACATTGCAAAACATACAATAGCATTTGAAGAAAGAATCTCACTGTTTAATAAAAGTTTGAAATCCACTAATTTTATTTCACCTCACTCCAATTTTACCGATGAGAAGATTAAGACCCAGGGAGGTTATATTACTTGCCTAAAGTGACTAATTTTTTGGCACATTACCTATTAAACACAGGTAAAAGAATATGAGATGCACAATTTTTATGGAATAGGGTTTGGCACATTCTATTTGGTAAAGAAAAAAAGAGACGTGACAGTATAGACCAGAGAGAATGAGTTGAAGATTTGATGATGGGTAAGCAGTATTGAGAGAAAGTTGGGGCTTCAGAAAAATGATCAGCATCAATGGGCTGAAAGTCCCAGTGGAGGAAGATGTAGATTCCATTCTTCTTGTGAGGATGGCAGGCATCCTGCTGCTGAATTGTGAGGGAGAATGGTACAGCTGATGTTGGACGCTTGGAAGAGCGTATTTTGGAGAGTTGGCAGCCTTGGGTGTTGCTGAATGATGATGGAAGCAAGAAGTGAAGGTAAACTGAATCACAGATGCTTCTCAGAGCCATCACTGTGATATAAAGTTTCTGAGAATGAAATTTGGAGCAATTGAGGAAAAAAATGCCTGGAGAAAAGTAGAGGTTGGTTGAATAGACCACAGAATTGTTGTCAATATGTCATTTTGAGGTGGCTGATTGATATTTATTTGGTGAGTTTTATATATCACTGTTATTGCTTTTTGCTAAAATTCACTCATTGTGGCTTTTTTATGGCTGCTCGGAGCTACACTAATCTGCATCAAAACTGGAAAGATTTATGGCATCGGTTTTTAAAGACCTAGGGCATACCTAGTCACCACTTAACACAGAAAACATCTTTAAAGCTCTAACTTTAAGATGACCTTTGGGTTAGGAAAATATAAAAATCTCACTCTTGGGGGAAAATATTCTTGTCTAGGAATTGATTGTGTATGTTTAAGATTTCCAGTAAGTCAAAACCTTATAATATAAATTCTTCATCATATATTCTCTATCTCCAGAGCATCTTTTGGCACTTTAGTTTCTTAATAATGTTATCCTACTAATAATTAGGATATATTATCCTAATATGTATTTTTACTATCATAATAATTATTATTTTATTATTTTCCCTTTCCAACCGACTTAGCCCTGTCACGTGCAAGTAGGACAGGAAGATCTGTTTATTCCCATTTACAGATTAGGAAATTAGGTCTCAGAAGTTACTTGCTAAGGTCCCCAATCATATTATGTGTAAAGTCTGGTTTAAAAATCTTGTCTTCATATAAACCCACTTTTAGTTCACTTTATCAGGATGTCATCATGTAGCATATAATGTAGTGTACAATATGCTTCTTGATATATTGCCATCTCAGTCACTGTTTTTATATATAGTCTCTTCAAATAGATCGTGAGTTACTGGAAAGAGCAACAGAATCTTTTTATTCCTTTTGACCTTCCAAATCTAGTACATAATATGTAGTTATTATTTGCTCATAATTTTTCAAAGACATATATAATAATATATATCATAATAATAGCTATCTCAGGGCTTCCCTGGTGGCGCAGTGGTTGGGAGTCCACCTGCTGATGCAGGGGACACAGGTTCATGCCCCGGTCCAGGAGGATCCCACATGCCACGGAGCGGCTGGGCCTGTGAGCCATGGCCACTGAGCCTGTGCATCCGGAGCCTGTGCTCCGCAACGGGAGAGGCCACAGCAGTGAGAGGCCCGCGTACCACAAAAAAAAAAAATCATAATAAATAAATAATAGCTATCTCAGTGCCAGATTCTGTGCATACAAAAAGAATTAGGTATTAGGTAATATGTTTGTTCTCCAAGTGCTCAGTCAGATGGGAGAAGACAGGCAAGAAGTCCAACAGTAAGTATGGCTGCTTCCTTGCCATACAGGTCTCAGCTTAAATGCTTCCTCAGTGAAGACAGGTCTTACCTCCAATCTAAGTGTGTTCCCCTCCCCTAAACTCTAGTACATCTTGTCAATTCCCAAGAAAGACTTTTCTGACTGCTTCATTTAAAATGACCCCAAGACCCACATCATCTAGTTTTATTTTCACTATAACACTTATTCCTATTTATATTTGTATTTGTTCATTTGTTTTACTTTCTGTCTCCTTTCACTGGAATAAATGCTCCATGAAAGCAGGGACAGTTTTGTCTTGATGTTCACTGCTGTATGTCCCAATCTTAGAAAAGCAGGTGCTTAATAAATATTTAAAGCATGGAGGAATAATTTTATCTAGCCTCATAGCTTTAAATACCATCTAAATACTGATGACTCCAAAATTCTAAGTAAAATTTTTGTCTCCAGCCCTTACCTCTCCACTGAGCCAGCTTAATACGTGCTTTCATAACCTACATGGTCAAGTCAAAACTCATGGGTCCAATCTAATGCCTCTCCTATTAGATCTGCCTAGAAAATATATATCAGATTTATCAACTTCTCTACTATTTCTGCCACCACCATTTTACTCCATGACACTATCTTCTCCCACATTACTTAATGCAAAAGACTTATGTATTAGTTTCCTATTGCTGCTATAAACAAATGACCACACACTTAGTGACTTAGAGCAACACAAATTAATTATCTTACAGTTCTTGGGTTCAGAAGTCCAAAATGGGTCTTAGTGGGCTAAAATAAAGGTGTTGTCAGGGCTTTGTTCCTTCAGGAGGCTCTTGGGGAAAATCGATTTCCTTGCCTTTTTTAGGTTCTAGAAGGCATTTCCATTTCTTAGCTGGTGATCCCGTCCTTCATCTTCAAAGCCAGCAGTATAGCATCTTCTAATCTCTTTCTCTGTTTCTATTATCATATTACCTTTTTTCACTCTGACCCTTTCTCTCTTGAAAGGACCCTTGAGATAACATTGGGCCAAACTTCAGGATAATCTTCCATCTGAAGATCCTTAACTTAATCATATCTTCAAAGTCCCCTTTGCTTTGTGTGTAAGGTAACATATTCACGGGTTCTGGGGACTAAGATGTGGACATCTTTGATGTGACTCTGCTAGTCATTACTGTTATTAATGATAGTCAATAATGAGTACAAACTAATTTTATAATTGGGTGTTTTTTAATACATTATGATTTAGTCCATTGATGGAATGCTATCCAACCATTATGATGATGAAGTTTTAAAAGTAGGTTATACAACAGTAAGGGTTATTTGGTATTATTTTTGCAAAGCATCTTTCTGTGTATATATTCAAGGGAAAATTAGGGAGGGAGATATAGCAAACAAGCTAGGAGGTTATTTTTTGTTTTTTATTCATCTGCATTTTTTGAATTGTCTTTAGTATATGTTTATTAAAAAGAAAGGTAAAGCACAAAACAAAATATCCATTGCACTAACACAGGGAGAAAAAGATGAGGCCAATCCATACTCAACCATCAGATTCATCTAGCTAGTATAGAACTCTGCTAATGGCTTCTGTTATGTGCTTAATAAAGTCAAAACTTAGCTTGATATTCAAGATTCACTATGAACTGATCCTACCTTGTCTTACTAGCTCTTTGCTCAGTCATTTCCTATGTTTGATTATAGCATATTTTTGTCCACTTGATTTTTTCCTACATCTACCTATTCAATTCTACCCATTCAGGAAGGGCCAGATTAAGTACGTTTTCTACAAAAATTACGCTCTTACTGCTAAAGTGACCTTTCTCACCTAAACTCTCATAATAGTCTGCAATATTATTATGACATTTACCATATACTGTATTTTATTGTAGTTATTTTGTATATGGTTCATGTTTCCAACTAGTTTTAAAAATGCTTCATGTCATGGTTCATGTCCTTTACATATTCTTATTTCCCACAGTCCTTGAATATCATTATGCCCTGTATATAAACACTTTCTAATTGAATGAACAGTGAACTTACAAATTTGCATTATTCTTATTGGTTTGCATTTCTTAATGTTCTCTTTATTCACTAGCTGTATGATTATCTTACAGTTGATGGGTATTTTAAATCCCTTCTCTACCAACTAATATCAGTATACTCTGGGGCCAGTCACTTAGCCTCTCTATGCTTTATATACATAATTTTCTTTTAAAGAAAACCTTTTTAATCTTACGGTACAGTACCTTGAAAAGTACAGTAGTACAGTACAACAGCTGGCATACAGGGGCACATTAGCATCTTTGAAAGTTTGCAACTTGAACGTTTGTGTGTAGAGGACTTACTGTACTCCAAAGAATGTTGGTTTTTCATACAGCTTCCCTCATAGACATCTGAGTAATGGGGTCAGAAAGATGCTATGGCATAAAGCGAAAATGGGGAAGACAACTGATCCTGGTCCCATAAGCAAGTTTAGCCAATTTAGACAAGTTTAAGCCTGGTATGACCAGGTCAGTGAGGGCACAGACAGAGGTGCAAGAGTCCATGTCCCCTGGCACAGCCATGAACTTGGTCAGGTTTGTTTGCGTTATGAGTGCACTTCCTCTCTAATTCTAGGTACCCCATTAGGGAAACTTGTCGTCCTCTCCTTCCACTCAGTCCCATGGCTCTCTTACAAAATCTCTTCTCAAAGGTCTCCAGTCTGAAGCCAAATGATCTTATCAAGGGAGTTCCACAGCACATTATTAAACAAAAAGCAACTGTTTTAAAAGTTTATATGCTTTATATTTTTTAATGGTAGGGTTTTCAGAATTAATTGTGATAATGCATGTAGAATTGTACATCATAAGCAACTGATAAATGTTAGATAAATTGTAAAATAAATTTTTATTTTGTATTATTATTAATAATAATTGTTACTCTCTTGACATTACCATTTAGAAATCTCCCTTTGAGAGAAATTTTAATTTTTACTTATATGTAAGTTATATAGTGTTAATGTAGTTTCCTTTTACTGTGTAGTAATTGGACTGGATGGACTAGTTAAGATTACTCTAGCTGCTGTAAAAAATAAACCACCAAATCTCAATAGGTTAATACAGTAAAAGTTTATTCCCTGACAGTGTCAGGAATAGTGGTGGGTTGGTCTTAGTTCTCACCCAGTCTTTCAGAAACCCAGGCTGACTAAAATCTGCTTTCTTCAACAGCTGGCTTATAAGGTCACCTTAAGTAAATATTTCCAACTGGCTGATGCGAGAAGAACAAAAAATCATTGAGGATTGTATAGGAGATTCTTATGCCCCAGGACTGGAAGTGGGGAATCTCACTTCTACTTTGATTCCTTTGACTACAGCTTGGCTTCACCAAGATAAAAGGGAAGCTGGGAAATGTAGCCTCTAGCCAGGCAGCTACTTTCCAGCAACAGCTGTGAAAGAAGCAAAGGAGTACAAGGGGGAAATAGCTGTCTTGTTAGATAACAAGCTATTTCTGCCATATTATTTAAAGTTTATTAATACTTAAATGTTATTACAGCAGTCACATTAACGTAATAGGAATCATATCATGTGAAACAATAATTCGAATCTGTTCTTGGTTGCCAGCACTGCCCTCCCAATCTTTTAAACTTTATCTGAGGCTACATTTAATCTCCTAAAATGTACTTAAGTGTAAGTGGCAATATCTACATTTAAAGACACAGGAGTCATGATATTAAGTTACATACATATGTTTTTTAAAAAAAGGAAATCAAAGTAATGACTCCTTTAAAACACTTTTTCCCCCCATTAGAGAAAGAGTAGAACTATTTTAGGAAGTTAGGTTTAAGTTTAATACACTGAAAATCAGAAGCAGAATTTCTTAAAATGTTGGGTGGGGCTTATTTTGAGGAAAAATATTATGGTGTTCATTTTTACCAATATTTGGGGTAAACTTAAAGTGATGAGAGGATAGGAAGAGGAAATCTGTATTTATATTTTACACAAAAGAAGTCTTTGATCAGATGGCAAAGGTGATGGGAGAAGCCATGTATTGGGTTGGCCAAAAATTTCGTTTGGGTTTTTCAGTAAGATGTTATGGAAAAACCCGAACGAACCTTTTGGCCAACCCAGTACTTCCCAGGAGGACTCTAAACTATGTGGAGGGGTGACCTGTTATGTCTGCAGGAAGCACTGTGGGATTGGGAAGTTGTATGGAAATTACCACCTGCAAATGCTGGCACTTATCAAATTTAAGTCACCTATGCTTATAGGTATTGCCATCCAACTTTCCCTTGCAAAGGTAGCTATTAAAGTTGAGAAGGGCTTGGGACTTTGTGTTGTTGGCATTAGGGTAAAGTACATTCACAAGCTTACCACCCCCTACCCCGAAAGGCTTTTCTGTACTTAACCTTAGGTAAAATTTAGATTTCCCTTAGTACAAAAAATTAAGATATAAAACTAGGAAGAAAATCCAGTAATGTTGTTGGTTGAAAACTGTTGTAGGAATAATGCCTTTTTTTAATTGAAAAATGTTCAAATGGGGCTTCCCTGGTGGCGCAGTGGTTGAGAGTCCACCTGCCGATGCAGGGGACACGGGTTCGTGCCTCGGTCCGGGAAGATCCCACATGCTGCGGAGCGGCTAGGCCCGTGAGCCATGGCCGCTGAGCCTGCGCGTCCGGAGCCTGTGCTCCGCAATGGGAGAGGCCACAACAGTGAGAGGCCCGCGTACCGGAAAAAAAAAAAAAAAAAGAAAAAAAAAGTTCAAGTGTTCTAATCATGACTCTTGTTAGTATCATGAGTTAGACAATAACCAGTTCCTGTGTTGTTCTTTTTATAAGGAGCTATATACAGCCTAATTTTATTATGACAAATGCCCTGAGACTCAGTCAAGTATACCTGACACACATCTGAAAGAATAATCTCCTCATGAATGTAACTCTGTGGAAAAGAAAATAACCTCAAGAACAGCAACTAACATTTACTGATGCTTACTACGTGTAAGACAGTTTGCTAAGTGCTCTACTTTTATCTCAACTCATAAGTATTATTCTAGTGCCATTTTAAAAAGAAGGAAGTACGGGGCTTCCCTGGTGGTACAGTGGTTGAGAGTCCGCCTGCCGATGCAGGGGACATGGGTTCGTGCCCCGGTCCGGGAGGATCCCACATGCCGCGGAGCGGCTGGGCCCGTGAGCCATGGCCGCTGAGCCTGCGCGTCCGGAGCCTGTGCTCCGCAACGGGAGAGGCCACATCAGTGAGAGGCCCGCGTACCGCAAAAAAAAAAAAAAAAGATAAGAAAGTATTATCACTATCAGTTTTTTAAATATGAGAAAACTGAGGCTCACGTGGTAAAATAACTTGCCCAAGTTTAGCTAACAAACGTTAAGTCTGTAATATGATCAAGGCAGCCTGACCTTTGTGGTTGCTCACTGAACCCTGTGCTCTCTGCCTTTCCATATGTGTGGTCTTGCACACAGAGCACCTTCAAACTGTGTGCTTTCACATAGCTCCAAACTTGGGTGTCATCTGTGATTCATCGATTTCCCATAACCACCATTTCTAAATGCCTTTACCAGCCTCACTTTCCGTTTTGATCTCACAGTTCATTCGCTGATGCCTCGTTCGGTAAAACATTTACTCATTGCATATTGTGCTGCAGACACTGTGTAAGGATGTGAGGCTACTGTGAACAACATTGATTCATTGATTCCAATCTTTCCCTCCTATAACTCATCTTGCATTACTCCTTCCAGACCAATAGCCCTTCAATGTTGCTTTTATCCTGGAAACCTAAGCTCTTCTGCGTAAACTTAAAGGCTTTTGAAACACCCATCTCATCTTAATGTCCTGCTAAACAGCATGTCCTATCCTCTCATTTCTACCTCTATGCTTTCACACACTGCTTTGCTTCTCAGCTAATCTAAATTCTAATCATCCTTTAAGGTTAGTTTTCCCATGAGGTTATTATTCCCCATGAGATAGGGAATGCACACACATATACACACATACAATTACATACCATTTTTTTCTAGTTGGTATACATTTACACAGAAAGGATAAAATACAAAAATAAAAATCATACATTTTCCTTGCAAAAATACAACACAGTGTTGGGGAACCAGTCATCATCTGCCCTCTCCATCCCTCACATCAAAGTAATCAATGTTAATAGTTGTTACTTTCCTTCTTTTCTCTGTATGTTTTGATTATAGAGACTATATCTTAAGTATGTTTGTAGTTAGTGTTGTATATTGCTGAGTACATAATAATAAAGAATTTAATATTTTAATTTGTTAATTCTATTGAAATGAAACCATCGGAAATTTAGGGTCAATCCCAACCCAGCTCTGGGGTCTATGAATAGATTATAGTCATATTAAAAACATATTAATGAGCTCTGCTTAGTGGTATCTCTGTACTTTCAAAAGGTAAAATTAAATAAGTTGCCATTTGCACATTCTAGTGAATACAATTCCTTATTTCTGTAGGAGGTATGTATTCATTCTGGAAATTATAAAGCATCGCCTAAGGCATCTTGATGGACTTATCTTGCATAAAGGAATTACCTATCATAGTCATGAAGTTGCCATGATCATCTCCACCACAATATTAAATATTAAACAATATTTAACATTTGGGTTATAAACAAAGAATCTTTTAAAAATATTTATTTGGCAAAAATTCAAAATGTACTTTGTCTATTTTTGTTTAAAATAATAAACATATTATTCTAAATTTAGTAATATATAATCATAAAATTCATTGAAGTTTGAGCTTTTGAATTAAAATTGGATGTTTCCACATAATCATGAATGAGGTGAAGTATAGAAATCTCACTGGTATGTGCTCTGGGTCTCAGCTGCCCATTTCTTAGAATTGCTAATGTGTTTTGACAAATAATTTTTTAAAATTTAGCGGCTACATATTGTGGCCAATTGTTGTACATTAGAAAGAATTGTGCCTTCATTCTACCCATTTTATTTCCTCAGGCACTATTTATTTTAAATTAAATGAGTAAATAATCATTAAAATAAAATTTTGATCATAATATATGTTGTCTTTATCATGCATTAATACAAGATATGTACCACATTATGGATAGATAAAAATAGAATTGTTAACTTTGTGCAAGGAATAATCTTAGCATTCTTGCTATCTACTAATTATGCTTTTAAGCTTAATTGGTCACATGTGAATGTGTGTAGTAAGGCTTGTTCTGCTGTCTGGTTTACAATGTCAAATCATTTTTATGTAGAAATAGGAATGTTATGGGTGCAGTATAGGTAACTTTCCATAGACCATTTGAATTTGGAAGTTTTGTTAGTTTGGTTTTTGGTTCTCCCAATTATGAGCTGTATTATCTTAGGTAGTTACTTAATTTCTATGGACCTCAATTTTCTCATTTGAAAAATGGGAATAATAAGAGGTGCAAAGGATTAATGTAAAATTTAAATGAGATAATGTGCATAAAGCACTTGGGGCCTAGAAAGTGCTTCAAAGGTGTTCGAATTTATTAATTTTTAAAAGACTTTCAGGCGTTAACGATTCCACAGCATACTTATTGCAGGTGCTTGTTTGATAGAAGCTTAACTTGGCTCAACAACCTTGACCCAAAGATATTATATGAATGGCACCTAGAATCGTTGTAATACAAAATGCAGTTCCTGACTCAATTCTCTGCTCCAGACTTGACCTAATCTATTTCCTGGACAATATTAGCATAAGTTTATAAGTAGGAACTAGTTGAAGTACCCTTCTCCTGTCTTTCTCCTGGCAAAGATCAAAGAGAGTGTGCCTGCTGAGCTAATTCAAGTCTCCTGAATTTGAAGTTGTGGGAAGAGGGTAGCATAAACCATATGGCTTTGTTTATAGCAAGTTCTTGACAGATATGCTTGTGAATGCTTATAATTAGTGACAAATGTATTTGAAGATGGACATAATATCTTATATATTAGCCACATTAATAGTGAATTGGACACTTGTGTCAACTGCCTGTTAAATATTGAAAACTTACAAAAGAGAAATATGGCTCATAAGTTTTTTTATTTAAGTATGAAAGCCATAATATTGTAGTCTTGACTTGGTTGGGAAACTGTGGACCAGTACTTCTGGTCTCAAAGAATTCATATTGTCATTTGAAGATGTTGAGTATTTTGAGTGGGAAACTTTGAACAAATGCACTGAGTCCAGTCCTACCTTTCTTCCTTAATTTGCTGAGTGAATAACATTGTGTTTAGTAATAATACTTTTCTGTGGGCTTATTATGAGTATTGAAAAGGTAATATATGTAATATGCGTATAATTACACTTAGCACATAGGGAGTGATATGTAAATCTTAACTATTCTTATTGTTCTTATTATTCTGGAATATGTACTATATTTTTGTTATTTCAGTGGTTTATAAGAGCAAATCTCTTGAGATCTCATTTAGCTAGTCATGAAGGAAGAAGTTATTATGCTTCAGATTTTAAAAATTAACAAAAATATTTAATAAATCAACAAACTATAGTTATGTATTAGAAAGTTGAGTGAAATCTTAGAAAAAAAATTGTGTTTATGTTCAATTCATGTATTTATGCCAGTATAGGGTTGACTGATACAACACATGCCTAAGGGGATTTAGGTTAATTTTGTTATCCATAAGATGTACAATTACTGACATAGGTTCTTGCTTTTAATCATAGAAAATTCTTATTTAGTGTAAGTAGAGGGAACAGAACATTGATGCTTAAAGTTGGGCACAAAGTGGGTTGCAGAATCTGAATGAAGTCCACCCTAGATGAAATCAGACATTGTTTTGTGTTACTTGAGAGTAAATTTTTATACCTTTGCCATCAGTGATTCCTCTTTTACGCTTTCTACTCTGTTGCATGATAGACTTTCAACTCCAATGTAACATCTCCCTGGTCAGAGTCTTTGAGCTAACAGAACTTTGGACTTCAGTCCTGAGAACAGAGCCATGCTCCCTAGTAAGTCTTCCCAGTCATTGAACATATTGATTCTTATCAAGTGGTTTGTCTTGCTTAGTATTTGTACTGCAGGGATAAAATTATTGATTAGGTCTACATTTCACAGGAAGAAAATATTAAATAATTATATCTGCTATCCATTCTTAAAAAATGGAACATATTGTTTTTCAAAGTTCAAAAACAGCTTTTAAAGGATGCTAGGAGTTTCAAGTTATAATGCTTGCAGTGTAGAACAATGCACACATAGAGCTCTCTGACACTGAAAATACCTAGCCCAGTGGATTCCTTTGAGGCAGTCTTCATAACTGACATGCACTACGGTGATCCTTGCTGGCTTTACAGTGTCTTACACTGAGGATGATAAATGGCATCTCATTAACTTTTATCTCTTTTGTTCCATGAGGAGTCTATTTCTGACCTGTGATTTGTAAGTGTTCTCTTGAAGGTCAGCAAAGGACTTTTCTCCCTAAGGGTCCTCCTTAGCCATTCTGAAGCATTTGACACAGTTGCGTACAACCTTTCTTAAACCTGTCTTCCATTTCTATCTCTAGTTGGCCTTATCCTGTTTCTCTGTATCTCTGACTATTCCTTCTATTTGGTGCTCATTCTTCTCCCTTTCTAAACTTCTGCCTTCTGAGTCCTTATCATTGCTTGTGCCCTCTGCACTCTTAAAACTTCATAGATTTTACCATTGTAGCAAATTACTTCTCAGCTCATTTCTCAGGCCAATCAAGTTGCCACATTTCCAACTAAGTGCCCGATGAATTTCTCCCTCTATATTGGGCTGTTACCAGTATTCAACATGTCCAAATAAAGTCCTCTCATGATTTCCTGATTTCAGTTATTGAATCAAGGTTTGTCACTTGCAGCTTCCTCCTAATAAATATAAATTTCATAAAGCTGTCAAATTTTTCTTCTGAAAGCAGGGTCCAATTGTGCAATTTTTTTCTCCATCAAGTTTTAAACTTGAATTCAGAGTTCCCAGACAAGAGTACTACCAATTTCTTAGGGTTGTATTGAAGATTAAAAGAGACATCGTAGATAAAGGTGACCAACATTATATGTGCCACATAGAAATATAGTCAATGTATTATTTGTGACTATGATTAATTATATTATCTTCTGATCACTAATTTTATTACTTCAAATATGTTCTTTTTAAGTGCTATTTAAATTAATTCTATGATATCATCTCAGTTATCATTTATATAAAAATATCTATTACGTACCATTACAAATGATAGTATTAATTTGTGAGCAATATAATTTACTTGATTTTATGCAATCTTACACTAGAAGGAATAGAAAGATTAATACTTCCCCAGAGAAAAAGAGAACTGTACTAGAAACCCAAAACCATATCTCTTTGTCTGGATTCTACCACTTGAGTAAATTATTTTATCCTCTGTATCTTTGTTTTTTTAATCTCTAAATTGGAGATATGAATATATTTTCTGACTGTTTACCTTATAGGTTTATGATGAGCCTTGGATAGTGGTTCTACCCCATTAGGGCTTTGGTTCCCTTGCCCTCTTGAAAGGGCTGTACCCTTTGCCTCAGTTTTCACACAGGCCCCTCTTATACCCATCAAAACCTGATCCCAAGATAGGAAAAACATCCTTAATGACAAAGTCTAAATTATTGATAACACTTATTGTGTGACTTCTTCCCAAAGGTTAAAATAATAATAATAATGACAATAATATACTGCTAAGCAGTGAACAACATAATATTATTTTTTTAACAAGAAGAAAAAGGGGAACAAACACATGCTGTGAGGATCACAGATGGACTCTGTAATACTGTTCCCTATCCACAAAGTATTATTGTCTGTCTGAGAATTTAAAAGTGAAAAGTGTATTTAACTCAAACATTTGGTAGTAAAGCTTATGTGCAAATTTGGTACAAGTCATATAGAGACCCAGTGGAGCTGAGAATGATGGAAGCTGTGTTTTCTATCTGCCTTTGTTTCTTGGCTGAAAGCTATTCTAGGATATGCTGCTTCTTGCTGGGTTCAAACTGTTGGCCCTTGGCCCTATGAAGGAAAAATGGAGAACAAAATTTGTTGATGCTGAGTGTTTCCTCTTAAAGATCATATAATCCATTATCTTAGATAACATTCTACAGAACATTTTAAATATCTCATGTATCTAGTAGATCTCTGTATCACTGATCTTTAGTATCTTCTCTTTTTTTTATTAGTTTCTGCTTTATAGCAAAGTGAATAAATCATACATATACATCTGTTCCCACATCCCTTCCCTCTTGCATCTCCCACCCTCCCACCCTCCCCATCCCACCCCTCCAGGCAGTCACCAAGCACCGAGCTGATCTCCTGTGCTATGCAGCCACTTCCCACTATCTATCTACCTTACGTTTGGTACTGTATATATGTCCATGCCTCTCTCTCTCTTTGTCACAGCTTACCCTTCCCCCTCCCCATTTCCTCAAGTCCATTCTCAAGTAGGTCTGTGTCTTTACTCCTGTTTTACCCCTAGGTTCTTCATGACATTTTTTTTTCTTAAATTCCATATATATGTGTTAGCATACTGTATTTGTCTTTCTCTTTCTGACTTACTTCACTCTGTAGGACAGACTCTAGGTCTATCCACCTCATTACAAATAGCTCAGTTTCATTTCTTTTTATGGCTGAGTAATATTCCATTGTATATATGTGCCACATCTTCTTTATCCATTCATCCAATGACGGACACTTAGGTTGTTTCCATCTCCGGGCTATTGTGAATAGAGCTGCAATGAACATTTTGGTACATGTCTCTTTTTGAATTATGGTTTTCTCAGGGTATATGCCTAGTAGTGGGATTGCTGGGTCATATGGTAGTTCTATTTGTAGTTTTTTAAGGAACCTCCATACTGTTCTCCATAGTGGCTGTACCAATTCACATTCCCACCAGCAGTGCAAGAGTGTTCCCTTTTCTCCACACCCTCTCCATCATTTATTGTTGCTAGATTTCTTGATGATGGCCATTGTGACTGGTGTAAGATGATATCTCATTGTAGTTTTGATTTGCATTTCTCTAATGATTAATGATGTTGAGCATTCTTTCATGTGTTTGTTGGCAGTCTGTATATCTTCTTTGGAGAAATGCCTATTTACGTCTTCTGCCCATTTTTGGATTGGCTTGTTTGTTTTTTTGCTATTGAGCTGCATGAGCTGCTTATAAATTTTGGAGGTTAATCGTTTGTCACTTGCTTCATTTGCAAATATTTTCTCCCATTCTGAGGGTTGTCTTTTGGTCTTGTTTATGGTTTCCTTTGCTGTGCAAAAGCTTTGAAGTTTCATTAGGTCCCATTTGTCTATCTTTGTTTTTATTTCCATTTCTCTAGGAGGTGGGTCCAAAAGGATCTTGCTGTGATTTATGTCATAGAGTGTTCTGCCTATGTTTTCCTCTAAGAGTTTGATAGTTTCTGGCCTTACATTTAGGTCTTTAATCCATTTTGAGCTTATTTTTGTGTATGGTGTTAGGGAGTGTTCTAATTTCATTCTTTTACATGTCCCTGTCCAGTTTTCCCAGCACCACTTATTGAAGAGGCTGTCCTTTCTCCACTGTACATTCCTGCCTCCTTTATCAAAGATAAGTTGACCATATGTGCGTGGGTTTATCTCTGGACTTTCTATCCTGTTCCATTGATCTATCTTTCTGTTTTTGTGCCAGTACCACACTGTCTTGATTACTGTAGCTTTGTAGTAGAGTCTGAAGTCAGGGAGCCTGATTCCTCCAGCTCCGTTTTTCGTTCTCAAGATTGCTTTGGCTATTTGGGGTCTTTTGTTTTTCCAAACAAATTGTGAAATTTTTTGTTCTAGTTCTGTGAAAAATGCCAGTGGTAGTTTGATAGGGATTGCATTGAATCTGTAGATTGCTTTGGGTAGTAGAGTCATTTTCACAATATTGATTCTTCCAATCCAGGAGCATGGTATATCTCTCCATCTATTTGTATCATCTTTAATTTCTTTCATCAGTGTCTTATAATTTTCTGCATACAGGTCTTTTGTCTCCTTAGGTAGGTTTATTCCTAGATATTTTATTCTTTTTGTTGCAATGGTAAATGGGAGTGTTTTCTTGATTTCATTTTCAGATTTTTCGTCATTAGTGTACAGGAATGCCAGAGATTTCTGTGCATTAATTTTGTATCCTGCTACTTTACCAAATTCATTGATTAGCTCTAGTAGTTTTCTGGTAGCATCTTTAGGATTCTCTATGTATAGTATCATGTCATCTGCAAACAGTGACAGCTTTTCTTCTTCTTTTCCCATTTGGATTCCTTTTATTTCCTTTTCTTCTCTGATTGCTGTGGCTAAAACTTCCAAAACTATGTTGAATAAGAGTGGTGAGAGTGGGCAGCCTTGTCTTGTTCCTGATCTTAGTGGAAATGGTTTCAGTTTTTCACCATTGAGGACGATGTTGGCTGTGGGTTTGTCATATATGGCCTTTATTATGTTGAGGAAAGTTCCCTCTATGCCTACTTTCTGCAGGCTTTTTATCTTAAATGGGTGTTGAATTTTGTCGAAAGCTTTTTCTGCATCTATTGAGATGATCATATGTTTTTTCTCCTTCAATTTGTTTATATGGTGTATCACATTGATTGATTTGCGTATATTGAAGAATCCTTGCATTCCTGGAATAAACCCCACTTGATCATGGTGTATGATCCTTTTAATGTGCTGTTGGATTCTGTTTGCTAGTATTTTGTTGAGGATTTTTGCATCTATGTTCATCAGTGATATTGGCCTGTAGTTTTCTTTCTTTGTGACATCCTTGTCTGGTTTTGGTATCAAGGTGATGGTGGCCTCGTAGAATGAGTTTGGGAGTGCTCCTCCCTCTGCTATATTTTGGAAGAGTTTGAGAACGATAGGTGTTAGCTCTTCTCTAAATGCTTGATAGAATTCGCCTGTGAAGCCATCTGGTCCTGGGCTTTTGTTTGTTGGAAGATTTTTAATCACAGTTTCAATTTCAGTGCTTGTGATTGGTCTATTCATATTTTCTATTTCTTCCTGAGTCAGTCTTGGCAGGTTGTGCATTTCTAAGAATTTGTCCATTTCTTCCAGGTTGTCGATTTTATTGGCATAGTGTTGCTTGTAGTAATCTCTCACAATCTTTTGTATTTCTGCAGTCTCAGTTGTTACTTCTCCTTTTTCATTTTTAATTCTATTGATTTGAGTCTTCTCCTCTTTTTTCTTGATGAGTCTGGCTAATGGTTTATCAATTTTGTTTATCTTCTCAAAGAACCAGCTTTTAGTTTTATTGATCTTTGTTATTGTTTCCCTGATTTCTTTTTCATTTATTTCTGATCTGACCTTTATTATTTCTTTCCTTCTGCTAATTTTGGGAGATTTTTGTTCTTCTTTCTCTAATTGCTTTAGGTGCAGGGTCAGGTTGTTTACTCGAGATGTTTCCTGTTTCTTAAGGTGGGCTTGTATTGCTATAAACTTCCCCCTTAGAACTGCTTTTGCTGCGTCCCATAGGTTTAGGGTCGTCGTGTCTCCATTGTCAGTTGTTTCTAGGTATTTTTTAATTTCCTCTTTGATTTCTTCAGTGATCACTTCGTTATTGAGTAGTGTATTGTTTAGCCTCCATGTGTTTGTATTTTTTACAGATCTTTTCCTGTAATTGATGTCTAGTCTCATAGCATTGTGGTCGGAAAAGATACTTGATACAATTTCAATTTTCTTAAATTTAGCAAGGCTTGATTTGTGACCCAAGATATGATCTATCCTGGAGAATGTTCCATGAGCACTTGAGAAAAATGTGTATTCTGTTGTTTTTGGATGGAGTGTCCTATAAATATCAATTAAGTCCAACTTGTTTAATGTATCATTTAAAGCTTGTGTTTCCTTATTTATTTTCATTTTGGATGATCTGTCCATTGGTGAAAGTGGGGTGTTAAAGTCCCCTACTATGAATGTGTTGCTGTCGATTTCCCCTTTTATGTCTGTTAGTATTTGCCTTATGTATTGAGGTGCTCCTATGTTGGGTGTATAAATATTTACAATTGTTATATCTTCTTCTTGGATCGATCTTTAGTGTCTTCTTGTAAGACATTCAACAATATAACGTGTAAGTATGAGAGAACTTTGCATTTGATGGTGGTTCTATTATATGCTCTTTCCTATTCTGTAGAAATATTGTGAAACACAGGTACCTAGAGTAGTCAAATTCATAGAGACAGAAAGTAGAAGGGTGGTTGCCAGGGGTTTGGGGGGAGAGGGGAATGGGGAATTAACGTTTAACGGGTACAGAGTTTCAGTTTGGGAAAATGAAGAGTTCTGGAGTTGGATGGTGGTGATGGTCGTACAACAATGTGAATGCACTTAATACCACTGAACTCTACACTTAAAAATGGTTAAAATTGTAAATTTTACATTATGTATATTTTTCCATAATAAAAAAATTAATCACATTGTCAAGGGCAGTGTTTTTCAAACTGCAAGCCATGATGCATTAGTTGATCATGAAAGCAATTAATAGGTCATGATCAGCATTTAAACAAATGAAAGAAAGAGAATAGAACAGAAAAAAAACATGTAAATGCATTGCTCATAGTAAGGGTAAGAAGTATGGTTCAAACTTGTGTTTCATGATAATTTAGCTAGTTTGTATTGGTATGGTGGTAATGTGGTGTACATGGCTGATGCTTTAGTCTCTTTGGTTAATGCCCTATTCTGAAAGATGGATGCCTGTAACACACTCGCTGTTAAATATTTGGAAAATCACCTCTGTGTGTACAGTGTACTGGATCATGATATAAAATATATTTCTTATTGTGGTGGATAGTCAAAAAATTGAAAGACAAAAATTTCAGATGGGAGAAAGTCTTATTGACAGGCAGCAAATTCTTGCATCAGCAAGCCCAGGGAACTGGTGTCCAGCACATGCCTGCAGCTGTAATTGAAGCATTGGCAATAAAGCTTTATCTGTCTCTCTGGCCATGGAGGGGTCTTGATTTTGTGGAAGATGAGATCACCTATTCAGAGTAACATGCTTTCACCAGTGCTAAAACACTGATTGAATAAAATAAGTCCCTGTACACCCAAGAGGCTGAAGTCAGATGGGGGAAAACTGGCCAGGTCTTAGAGTTTTTACATGAAGTACTGCATCTGTGGTTTTCTGGGGGGGGGGTTTTGTTGTTGTTGTAGGTTTTTTTTAATAACAGATTTTTGCACCCAGCTGAGTCTAGGCCAATTTGCTGTGTAATTCATATAAAACTTTTCCTGACTCAGCAGCTATAAATCCATTCAGCTGTCCTTTGCAGCTCATGGGCAGTGTCCCAGTACTATTTGAGACTTAATTTCACTGGGTCATTAGTGCATAACTCTCTAGAGAATGCTTCCATTTTAGTTTTCCTTGATTTTTTTCCAAAGAGGAAAAGTCTTTCTTGACAGACGGCTGTTACTGGTGGCTGGCAAGCAAGCTGATGGATGAGCATTTTTTTTCCTCTGGAATGTGCAGTGGGGCATGCTCAGCAGTGTCGCTGTGGCAAACTGTTCATTAGCCTTGCTTTTGGAGGCTACTAGTGATGCTGTTGGTGCGTGACGCTGTGTGAACTCTGCTCACATCCAGCTGGACTAAATAGGTTAATTGCTCAGTGGAATCAGCTCTTCCATGTTAGCTGGCCTAACATCTGGGTGGTAAACACCAAGAATTACTCTTGTGAATTCACAACTGCTGTCTCTGGTCTGATTGAGAGTTTTGTAACAGCTGTTTGAAACATGTATGATGAAGCATGTCTGCTTTACCTGTACTACTTGCTAGTTGTTAGGTATGTTTCTGCATTTACTTTTATGTAAAACTGTGCAGTCAGTAAATTTCAGATTGAGAAAGACTCCCTGTCATTTCTCGTAATCTGGGACCAAGAAGATGCTTCACAATATTGTTCAGAGCTAAAGAATTAGACAAGTTTAAATATAAGTTAATTTTGTCATCTATTCATCACAAAGACAATGGCTGGACTCAAAACTGCCAGACACTCATGAGTTTTCTAGTCAAACCACAATTTTAATAATACCTTTCAAATCTCATTTCTTGATTCTTATTTTCCTTTTGAGTAAGAAATTTCTTTCTTAGAATAGGAAAATAAGGTAATTTTTCCTTGTTTTCTTCTTTTCTAAAATCTTGCCTTCCTGCTTTTTCCTACCTCACCTTAGCTTCCAACTCCCAGGCAACCATGAATCTGCTTTCTGTCATTATAAATTAGTTTGAATTTTTCTAGACTTTTATATAAATGAAATTATATTCCCTTAAGTCTGGCTTCTTTCATTCAGCATAATTATTTGAGAAGCATCCACGTGTTGCTTGTATGAATAGTTCACTGCTTTTTAATACTTAGTAGTATTATGTTGCATGATTAGATCACAATTTGTTTATCCATTCACCTGTTGATGGCTATTTGAGTCATTTGAAGTGTTCTATGGGTGTGCCTCTGTGTGTGTGTGTGTGTGTGTGTATCTGCTATAAACATTTACTTACAAGCCTTTATGTTGACATATGCTTTTATTTCTTTTGGGAACATACTAGGAGTAGAATGACTAGGTCATATGATATATTTAGCACTTTAAGAAATTGTCAAACAATTTTTCAAAGTTGTTCCATTTTTACATTTGCACTAAGTGTATATGAGACTTCTAGTTCTTCCATTTCCTTCACATCATCACCAGCACTTGGTTTAGTTAGTCTTTTCAATTTTAGCAATTCTGATAGGTGTGTAAGAATGTATCATTCTGGTTTTGTTTGAATTTTCCTAATGACTACTGATGTTGAACATCCTTTATCATGCATACGTACTGCCTTTTTTTTTTTTATTATTGTGGAGGTGTTCCTTTTGCATGTTTAGACAATATTCCCAGCACCATTTGTTGAAAGTGTTGTCTTTTCTCCTCTAAATTGCCCTTGCATTTTTGTTGAAAGTCAATTGTCCATATAGGTGTGGGTCTATTTCTGGACTCTTTATTATGTTCCACTCATCTATTTTTCTATCTTTATGTCAGTACTATATAGTCTTGATTATTCTAGCTTAATAATAAATCTTAATATAAGGAGGTATTAGTTCTCTTTGTTTTTCTTTTTCAAAGTTATTTTGGGTATTCTAGGTCCTTTTCATTTCTGTAGTAATTTTAGTTGCTATTTATAAAATTCTACAAAAACCTCCTGCTAGGCTTTTGGTATCCATTAAGATTGCAATAAATCTGAAGATCAATTTGGGGAGAATTGACGTCTTAACAGTGTTAAATATTTTGACTCTTGAACAAGGTATATCTCTCCATTAACTTAGATTTTTCTTAGTTTCTTTCAACAGTATTTTGTAATTCTCAGTGTATACATCTTGCACATCGTTTCTCACATTTATTCCTAAAGCATTTCATAATTTATGATGCTATTTACAATTTTTTTCAATTTCTAATTGTTGCTCATATACAGAAATACGATTTATTTTTGTATATTAATGTTGTGTCCTGCAACCTTGCTAAACTCAGTTCCAGTATCTTCTCTATAGGGTCTTCTACATAGGTGATCATGTTGTCAACAAATACAGTTTTACATTTTCCTTTCCAATCTGGATGCTTTTTATATCTTTATCTTGCCTGATTGAACTATCCAGAACTTCCATTAAACAGTTAATAGAGGTTGTAAGAGTGGAAACCTTTGTCTTGCTTCTGATTTTAGGGAGAAAATTATCAATCACTCACAATTCTGTAGGATAGTTGTAGGTTCTCCATAGATATCCTTTATCAAGTTTAGTAGGTTGTCTTCTATTCCTAATTTGCTGAGAGTTTTTATCATGAATACATGTTAGATTTAGTCAATTGCTTGTTCTCTATTTATCAAAATCATTTTTTCAGTTTATTATTATGGCAGAGTACATTGATTTTCAAATGTCAAACTTTGCATTCCTAAGATAAACACCACTTGGTCAATCTGTTATCATTTTTATATATTATATTTGTTTTGCTAAAATTTTATTTAAAATTCTAAATCTATATTCATCAGGGACATTTTTCTATAGTTTTCTTTTCTTATAATGTGTTTGTTGGTTTTGTTATCAGGGTAATGAGGGCCTTAGAGAATGAGTGGGGAAATAATATCCCCTCTTCAATTTTCAGAAAGTTTTGATAGAAATGGTATTATGTCTTCCTTAAAGACATTTATAGAATTAACAAGTGAAGCCAGCTAGGCCTAGATTTCTCACTGTGGGAAAGTTGTAAACTAAAAATTCAATTTCTTCAATAGATATGGGCTATTTATTTGGGTTATACTGTTCTTCTTGAGTAAGGCTTGGTAGCTTATATTTTTCAAGGAATTTGTTCATTTCATCTAAGTCATTAAAATTATGGGCCCAAAGTTATTTTTTTCCCCTTTTAATATCTATAAAATTTGTAGTGATGTCACATCTCTCATTCTTGTTATGGGTAATTATTTTTCTTCTCACATTTGTTCCTGAGAACCCAGGCTAGAGGTTTATGAATTTTATTGAATGTCTCAAAGAATCAGCTTCTGGTTTTATTAATATTCTCTATTTTTCTAGTTCACTGGTTTTTAACTCTAATATTTATTACTTCCTCTCTTTTGTTTACTTTGCATTTAATTTCCCCTTCTTTTTTCTATAATTTCTTAAGATGGAAGCCGAGGTCATTGATTTAAGATTCCTATTCCTTTATAATTTAGTTGCTTAGTCCTGTAAGTTTCCCAGCATCCCATAAATTTTGACAGATTATATTTCATTTACATTAAAAATTTCAGTTAAAAACAACTTTTAACTTCCCTTTTCATGTCTCCTTTGATCTATGCCTTATTTAGAAGTGTATTATTTTGTTTCCAAATATTTGGGCAATTTCTAGATCTCTCTCTATTGTTGACTTCTAATTTAATTCCATTGTGGCCTTTGTATAACTTGATTGTTATATCCTCTTGATGACCTGATTCTTTATCCCTGTTTGTATTATCTCTTACTCCTTTTAATATTCTTTGCACTGAAATCAACTTTGTCTGAAATTAATACTCACACCAGCTGTTTTGATTAGTGTTTGCATGGTGTGGCTTTTTCCATCCTTTTATTTTAACATATTTGTGTCCTTATATTTACAGATGATTTCCTGTAGCCAGAAGATAGTTGTGTCTAGAAGTTTCATCTAATTTAATTATCTCTGCCATAGAATATTTAGATAAATTTGTTTAATTTGATTATATGGTTAAGTTTATTTATTTATTTATTTATTTAACCTTAAAAAATCTGTGTATTTTATTTTATTTTAACATCTTTATTGGAGTATACAATGTTGTGTTAGTTTCTGCTGTATAACAAAGTGAATCAGCTATACATATACATATATCCCCATATTCCCTCCCTCTTTTGACACCCTCCCACCCTCCCTATCCCATCCCACTAGGTGGTCACAAAGCACCAAGCTGATCTCCCTATGCTATGCAGCTGCTTCCCACTAGCTATCTAGTTTACATTTGGTAGTGTGTATATGTCACTGCCACTCTCTCAATTCATCCCAGCTTACCCTTCCCCCTCCCTGTGTCCTCAAGTCCATTATCTACATCTGCGTCTTTATTCATCTCCTGCAAATAGGTTCATCTGTACCTTTTTTTTTTTTTTAGATTCCATATATATGTGTTAGCATACGGTATTTGTTTTTCTCTTTCTGACTTACTTTACTCTGTATAACAGACTCTAGGTCCATCCACCTCACTACAAATCACTCAATTTTGTTTCTTTTTATGGCTGAGTAATATTCCCTTGTATATATGTGCCACATCTTCTTTATCCATTCATCTGTCGATGGACAATTAGGTTGCTTCCATGTCCTGGCTATTGTAAACAGTGATGCAATGAACATTATGGTACATGACTCTTTTTGAATTATGGTTTTCTCAGGTTATATGCCCAGTAGTGGGATTGCTGGGTCGTATGTTAGCTCTATTTTTAGTTTTTTAAGGAGCCTCCATACTGTTCTCCATAGTAGCTGTATCAATTTACATTCCCACCAACAGGGCAAGAGGGTTCCCTTCTCTCCACACCCTCTCCAGCATTTATTGTTTGTAGATTTTCTGATGATGGCAATTCTGACCGGTGTGAGGTAATACCTCATTGTGGATTTGATTTACATTTCTCTAATGATTGGTGGTGTTGAGCATCCTTTCATGATGGCAATCTGTATATCTTCTTTGGAGAAAAGTCTATTTAGGTCTTCTGACCATTTTTGGATTGGGTTGTTTGTTTTTTCGATATTGAGCTGCATGAGCTGCTTGTAAATTTTGGAGATTAGTCCTTTGTCAGTTGCTTCATTTGCAAATATATTCTCCCATTCTGAGGGTTGCCTTTTCATCTTGTTTATGGTTTCCTTTGCTGTGCAAAAGCTTTGAAGTTTCATCAGGTCCCATTTGTTTACTTCTGTCTTTACTTCTATTTCTCTAGGAAGTGGGTTAAAAAGGATCTTGCTGTGATTTCTGTCATAGAGTCTTCTGCCTATGTTTTCCTCTAAGAGTTTTATAGTAACTGGCTTTACACTTAGGTCTTTAATCCATTTTGAGTTTATTTTTGTATATGGTGTTAGGGAGTGTTCTACTTTCATTCTTTTACATGTAGCTGTCCAGTTTTCCCAGCACCACTTATTGAAGAGGCTGTCTTTTCTCCATTGTATATTCTTACCCCCCTAAATCAAAGATAAAGTGACCATATGCACGTGGGTTTATCTCTGGGCTTTCTATCCTGTTCCATTGCTCTATATTTCTGTTTTTGTGCCAGTACCATACAGTCTTGATTACTGTAGCTTTGTAGTATAGGCTGAAGCCAAGGAGCCTGATTCCTCCAGCACTGTTTTTCTTTCTCAAGATTGTTTTGGCTATTCGGGGTCTTTTGTGTTTCTATCGAAATTGTGAAATTTTTGTTCTAGTTCTGTGAAAAATGCCATTGGTAGTTTGATAGGGATTGCATTGAATCTGTAGATTGCTTTGGGTAGTATAGTCATTTTCACAATGTTGATCTTCCAATCCAAGAATGTGGTATACCTCTCCATCTGTTTGTATCTTCTTTAATTTCTTTCATCAGTTTTTTATAGTTTTCTGCATACAGGTCTTTTGTCTCCTTAGGTAGGTTTATTCCTAAGTATTTTAGTGGTAAATGGGAGTGTTTCCTTAAATTCTCTTTCAGATTTTTCATCATTAGTGTGTAGGAATGCAAGAGATTTCTGTGCATTAATTTTGTATCCTGCTACTTTACCAGATTTATTGATTAGCTCTAGTAGTTTTCTGGTAGCATCTTTAGGATTCTCTATGTATAGTATCATGTCATCTGCAAACAGTGACAGTTTTACTTCTTTTCTGATTTAGATTCCTTTTATTTCTTATTTTTCTCTGATTGCTGTGGCTAAAACTTCCAAAACTATGTTGAATAATAGCAGTGACATGGGCAACCTTGTCTTGCTCCTCATCGTAGTGGAAACGGTTTCATTATTTTACCATTGAGAACGATGTTGGCTGTGGGTTTGTCATATATGGCCTTTACTTGCTTAAGGTAAATTCTCTCTATGCCTACTTTCTGGAGGGTTTTTATCATAAATGGGTGTTGAATTTTGTCAAAAGCTTTTTCTGCATCTATTGAGATTATCATATGGTTGTTGTTTTGTTTTGTTTTGTTTTGTTTTTTGTGGTACACGGGCCTCTCACTGTTGTGGCCTCTCCTGTTGTGGAGCACAGGCTCCGGACGCACAGGCTCAGTGGTCATGGCTCATGGGCCCAGCTGCTCTGTGGCATGTGGGATCTTCCCAGACCGGGGCACAAACCCGTGTCCCCTGCATCGGCAGGTGGACTCTCAACCACTGCACCACCAGGGAAGCCCTTCTATTCTTTCTTAATGACATTGAATTTGCTTTAAAATTGTAAGTATAGTGTGCTTAATTCTTGGGTTTTTAGTGAGGTCTTGTTGATGATTTTGTCTTGGGAGTTAAGAATCCAAATGAATTAAATTTAAAATAATTTAGTACAGCAGAAACTAACACAATGTTATACAGCAACTATACTCCAATAAAAATTCATAAAAAAGAAAGTAAAATAATTTAAAATACTAACCACCTATTGCTTTACTAGTTTAAAAAGCAGATCCCCTTTTCCACTTCCCTTTCTGAAGTAATTTTCTATTAATGAAATAAGTAATGTCAGGTCTGGGATAGGAAGTGAAGAATACTTTGTTAGCTTCCGGTCTGACATATCCTTAGTGTTCATTAGTTTCAATTCAATAAATGTTTATTGAATACCTACTCTGTGCCAAACTCAAGACATCCCTGTCTTAGTTGAGGAAGCCAATTCTTACAATAGAGTATGATAACTAAGTACACTGGTGGGACAAAAGAGGAGCTGTAACAAGCCCTTCAGTTTATTACCAGAAAGAAGACTTGATTCTGTCATGTGTGATTAGGAATATGAGATCAAAGCCTATTCACATGAACTTGTCTTAACCAAAATAGGGAGTCGTTATTCAACAATTCCATGTAAAATGAATATTAATTTCTGTATTCATTACAATATCCCTTAATAGCTTTGTTTTCATATTTCTGATTGATCTTCTGTGGGCTCCAAACACTGCAGACTTCCTTGCCTGGGGCTGTCCGTCAGGTAGTTAATGATCTGTAAGCAGTGTTTTATGTAAGTAGTTTTCAAACAACTTAAAGACCCTTTGATGTAAAGTATGTTGAGAACTAAATATGTAAAGTATTTTAGCATAAATTCTCCAAATTAAATATTTTCCTCAAGCTTTAAGATTAAATTCTAGAACCTCCTGGAAAAAAATTATAAATGTCAGCTGTGCTTTTCATTATCAGGAAATAAAAGAGATCTTTCAAATGTTCCTAGGGGAAACAGGTTTCAAATCTTTGCTAAATACCTTAAACAAACAGGAAATAAATATATTTGCTTCACCTAAGCTCATAAATACTGCATTACGTATGATGTCAACTTTAGTTAAAACCTCTTCAAATAGTCCCTGAATTAAGAGGAGCTTGAAATCTGATTAAATAACGAAAGGATAGGGGAAATCTCTGCAAGTTTAATTTTTTAGGCCTAGAATTTAACCTTGTACCTTTGGGCTCAAATATTTCATGGGAATATAGACTTTTTAGTAGTCATTTATACCACCGTATATAACACACGATTCCTCCTGGCCCAAACCCCACTGTTTCCTAAAGGAGATCCCCCAGTTCAGGAGGTAAAAGAACAAAATTCAAACATGTAGAAGAGTTTTGTGAGCTTTATTGGTTGGTGAGTGACATGAAATCTCATAAACTTCCATTTTCACTTCTTTTATTGGCAACTATCCCTATGGGAAAGTAAAATTGCTGCTCTTCTTGATTTTTAATTGTAATTATTATTATTTTAGCTCAATTATTTTGTTGGTTAGAGGTTTTTAGTAAAATTTTTTGTAGTAATATATAATTGTGTTACAATATTTTTTCTATAAGATTCATTAATGACTTTAAGATATATATTTATGGCTTGTTTCTAACATTTTTACACTGAGGGCTTTTTTTTTCCCAACATAGCATTGTCTGTTATGGAGGGGGATTGGTAATTTTTGCTATGCCTGAGGCTGTGGTGTGCGTACACACACACACACACATACACAAACACACACACAAATTTGATTCATGCCATAGAAAGAAGAGTAGTAAAACAATGTCAGATTTCAAGTACAGTGATATTCTAAAATCTAAGCTACTTTATAAGTCAGAAGTGTTTAATGAAACAAACCCTGAACATCTTCATTAATCAAGCCCTGTGTGGCTGCCTGTGTTTGCAGCTGAACGACAAAAATACCTCAGCCCCCAACTTCTTTTTATCCAAGCCCAGTTGGAAGTAGATGAGGCAGATTCTAGGCTAAGCTGTAGATCTTGTGAAATTTATCTTTCCCCTCCTTTTCCTGACTTCCCCTCCTCCACATTCCCCCTCTTTGTCCTTCTATTCTTCTCACGCTTCCTGCACCCATTTATACCTATTGATTGACTGCTTACACCACTCCTGAAATGCCTTCACACTGAAGCGATACCTCAACCAGACTTTTAACTCTGATTGTAGGAGAGGCTTATTCCTTGCTAGAAAAACCTTGTTTCCTCTGCAAGCTGGTGAAGAGATTGTTTTTGGAGAGTGAGGTAGGAGGAGGCCCTTGGGAGCTTCTGAAATCACAGTTGTCCTAGTCACGCACATTTGATTTAGACCTTATGATGTTTCCAGTATCCAAGCAGATGCTGTACGGTAAGCCCCTGTAAAAGAAAAAAATTGTGCTGGACACTTGTTAAAAATGGCAAGGAAAACTTTATTCAAGACTATTGCCGGGCTTCCCTGGTGGCGCAGTGGTTGAGAGTCCGCCTGCCGATGCAGGGGAAATGGGTTCGTGCCCCGGTCTGGGAGTATCCCACATGCCGCGGAGCGGCTGGGCCCGTGAGCCATGGCCGCTGGGCCTGTGTGTCCGGAGACTGTGCTCCGCAACGGGAGAGGCCACAACAGTGAGAGGCCCACATACCACAAAAAAAAAAAAAAAAAAAAAAAGACTATTGCCAAGGGAAGAGAGATGGAACTCCACTGAAGTAAAAGGCAGGAGGATTTTTAAACACTGGGGGCTGCGGGGGAGGAAGGTGAGTTGGAGGACAAGTACTGGAGGACCTTGAGGGGAGACTGGTCAGTACGATTATCTGTGTTCATCAGCATCTGCTAATTGGTGCAAATTCGAGTTAGGCTCCCACCCTCCCACAGAGACTAAGACACAGTCTCTATCTCCCTTGATGATTGTATTTCAAAGGGATGGCTTCTTTGAGATCTTTGAGAAAAACATCCTTGTGTTGTAAAACTGGCAGGAGACTGGGAGAAGATTCACACCTGAAATGGGCAGAAGAATTTTCAATTGCAAATTTGCTACAGTAAATGCTATAAGAAAAGGAAAGTCCGGGGACTATAGTGTGGGGGGAAAAACCAAAAAAAAAAAAAAAAAAATCTGTCTCAAGTTTAGTCAAGCTGAGAAACTGACCCCTTCTTGTCATCCACTTTCCACATTCTTTCCCTTTCTAACCCCACCTCTAAGCTCTCCAGTTGTTAAAAAACATTATCAATGTTTCTGGTTCTCACTGAATTTGATTGAAATTGATCTCATGTCCCTGCATTATTAGTTTCTTCCATTTGGGACCCTTGTCCTGCCCTAACACAGGTATGCCTGTTGGCATTTATCCTCTCTCAGTAGGTTGCCTGCCCTCTCTTTTGATTTTAATCTGAGCTCTGCTGTTTCTTCCAGATACCCTGTCCCTGAATCACCTACGCTATGTTCCGGGATGTTTGACATTGTTTTCAGAATGGGCATTTAATGATTTTCATGTTGTAACTGTCCTTATCTGGACAGATATCCTCAGACACACCCGGAACACAGAATTATTTACACCTCTGTAAAGTTTTGCCTAAAATCAATATCGTTTGGGCTGCATTCTCTTCATTAATAGAGATGTTCTCATACTGAGTATTAATATTTATAGTAACAAAACAAAGGGAAAGAGCAGATTGGATACAAAGACACCATGGATGCAGCAGCTTTGCTTTCTGACAGTGAGAGGAAACCACGTGACTGCAACTGGGCAAACCTCCAGCCCAGCACAGGCTTTTCAAAGAAAACATGGCTGTGCTTTGGAGTGAAAAATTTCCGTCCTCACGTAGGAAAGCATGTTTCCTACCAATTGATTGTAGTCTCCTCTAGAATTTTAGTCTCCCATAATCCCCACCATGAGAGTTCATAGGACATAATGATCCAAAGCAGCACATTTTCAAAAGCCTGGGTAGTTAGCCCAGAATAAGACCATTGTTAACAAGGTCAGGCTTTAGCAGAACAGTTCAGGGTGAGCATTGTCTGTGATTATATGTTCCAGTTTGCACCCAGACAGCTCCATTTAATACCTATTATTCCAGCATAATCATTAATAGCAAACCCCTTTACTCTCAACTGGGTCCTGATTTGGCTAATAAATTGTATGGTCACTTGAACTTTGTCACTCCAAGTACTGATTCCTTCTGAGTGTCCTCTACACCTGTACCCATGTGTAGTAAAAGTACTCCTCATTCTACTTGCTTTCAGATGTGCAATTATTGGATTAAATTTTCTCATATTCACTCTCTTTCAGGCACACACACACACACACACACATCATACACATGCACAGACATGCATACCACTACCTCCAAAGAAAAAAATGTACTTCTTAGGCTGACTACCTTTTAAGCATAATTTAAGAAGAAAAATATTTTCTTAAATACAATATAATATGCAAAGATACTTGCCCATAGTGAATGCAGAGCTTTGTATTATTGATATGATGCTAAGCACAGTTCATTCTGCAACTGGGCTCATTGCTTTTTGTCTTCGAAAAGCAGAGATGTGGTAGTGACCTTTTATCTACAGAAAGATTTGAAAATTATTTTAAAGCAAGTTTGAAGCCAAAGGTTTGAAAATTATTTTAAAGCAAGTTTCCTCTTCCATCTATCTTTGTAAGCAAAGGGTAACTGGTAAAATGATTTATTTTCTTTGTTCTTAAGCAAATTCCCAGAGGCAAGTAGGGGGTGGTTACTCATGGAGGAGGGTTAGTCTTCTAGTTACAAGTGGACATTGGTATTCACATTTCTCAAAAGCTGAAATTGAATCTCAGAGCAATTACATAATTCATTGAAGACACAGCTAATAAGCAAGAGGGCCAGGGCTGATCTGATTTCATAGCCTGTATCCTGAATCAGTCCCCCGTGCTGCCTTCCAGCTATGTCATAATTTCCTGAAAGTTTGGCTTCTCCACCAAGGCAGAGACTTTGGCCACCCTGTGTTTAGCATACCACAGGCATTTAGTAAATATTAAATGAACAAATTTTTGAAGTCATGCATGAGAGGCAGAGAGAATAAGAATGAGAGCCAGAGTGGGGGAGGGCACAGGGTTGGACCTAAAATGTCAAGGATGGTGGCAAGCGTCTGTCAGTAAATGTTCACAAGGCGTCATGAGGACTCTCGCTAAGAGTCCCAGGTGAGAAGCAAATTTAGCATGGGGTGGTGGGGGTCAAATGATATCATGAAGAATAAGGTTCAAGAGTGAGGGTTTGGTGGCAGAACAGTTTGACAGTTTTTCTGAGCAGCTTTCTTGCCCCTTAGGCTAGAGAGACAATTCAGGATTAAGGCGTGGGCTTTGAATTCACTTAAGCCTTAGGTTGAGCCTTTTAAAAAACCCCAAAAGTATAGAGGTAACCACTTTACATTCAGGATCCCATTTCATTCTCACAATGGTTTTATGAGGTAGATAGTTTGATTCCTATTGTATGACCAAGCCCCCTGAGACTTTGGAGTGAAGTCACTTGAACGAGGTCATGCACAATAGGTCAGCTTTCCAATCCGGGTGTGTCTGACCCTAGAGAATGGGCTGTCAGCTGTCCTTCTCCTCAGAAGGGCTTCATGAGAATGCTGATGCCACTGAGGTAAGAACAAACCACCAACCACATCTCACTCCCCATCAGTGACACTACCTCCTACTTCACCAGAGGTGTTAAGCAAATTGTCATTTCTATCAATAGCAAACATTTACAGAATATGTACCGTGGCCAGAATCTGTTGCAAATACTTTCTATGTATTAATTAATTAAGTCCTTAAGACTTATGAGGCAGATACTATGATTTTTCTTCATTTTACAGATGAGGAAACTGAGCTGTAGAGACGTTAAGTAACTTGTCAAAGGTTATGTAGCTAGTAAAGAGCAGAACTGGAATTTGAATCCAAGTAGTCTGGCTCTAGAATTTGTGTCCTCAACTACAGTTGACCCTTGAACAGTGTGGTGGTGAGGGACATCCACCCTTGGAGCAGGCAACCGTCCCCATAAAACTTATAGTCCACCCTCCGTGTACGTGGTTCCCACGCATCCAGGATTCTGCTTCTGCAAATTCAGCCGAGCACGGATGGTGCAGTACTGTGGTATTTACTACTGAAAAAAATCTGTGTGTAAATGAATCTGCACAGTCCAAACCCATGTTGTTCAAGGGTCAACTGTGCTATGTGATTATTTACATTATCTACTGACTCTTCCATAAGAGTGTAACTTGCTGAGGACTATATCCATAAATTAGTTTCATTTAAAACCACTGCCATCTGTCCTATCCTTCATCCTGAAGAGTGTTCTCGCAAGGATAATAGGAACCCTGGATTTGTAATAGTGATGATAATAATAATAGCCAGTAAGCACTAAACATTGTCTATGTGGTAGACACAGTGCTAAGAGCTTCACCTCCCTTTTTAAATTTAATCTTCCCAACAACATTGTGAAGTAGGCTTATTATTCTTGTTTTGCAGATGAGGAAACTGCAGCTTGAGTGTAAGAAACCTGCTCAAAGTTACACAGCAAGTCACAGCTGTGTAAAAGCCAGCATCTGTCTGATTTCCTCTTGAAACCACCAGATACTCTGCTGCCTCCCAGCCAAAGGCTGCCTGAGCCTTTGATTCATTAATTAGTTTTGCTGGATGGTGTCCATTTTACACTGCCCATGAGGGCCTGTTACTGTACATGCTCACTTCGCTTTCAGGAGAAAAAAGGCAAATTACCAAAAGAACGAATTAACACCAGGGAACTTTTCCACAAAATAACATTCCTGGGATGCCACTTAGTTAGTATTCACTTACTGCTACATTTCACACTGTGTCATGTGTTTTTTTGCATCCGTTTAAAGCTATACTTCCAACACACCCGAGGACTGGATGCCTATAATCAAGGCAAAGATTAAGCTGAAAAGTTAAATGAGGCTTAGGATATAAATGTTTAAAGAAGCAAGATAACTGTTTTAGAAAGTTTTATGTTATAAATATTTCAATATAAGGTTTTGGATAGTATATGTACTGTAGTTAAATATACACATGTGTAAACAAAACAGAAATAAATACCTTTCTATATTGTTATTAAAGATGTCAGTGAAATTATAGAAATTTAAAACCGGAGGAAGCTCAGAGATCATTTAGTCTAGACCAGGAAACTAAGCAAGACCAATATTGCTGACTTGACGTGGCAAGCTTCCAAGAATCTTGCAAAATTCAGATTAAACATCATCTTCTTTACAAATTATTTCCTATCTCCCTTCTCACACCTGCCCCTTCCTGGGTGCAATTCATTTTTTTTAAATTGTCTTAGTACATTCTGTGGCTATGCGTGTCATGGCCTCTTTATCACTTTATTTTACATGGCTCTCCCCTTCTTCTGCCTTCTAAGCTCCTTGAAAGCAGGGACTGCTTTCCCTTCAGTTTTATATTCTCAGGAGACAGCGCAATGCCTGGAACTTAATCAGTGTTAGATGAATCTTCTAATGTGTGTGAATGAGTTTGCAGAGATCTCAGGTTTAGTTAGTAGTGGAGTGCAAATGAGGGCACAGATTTTTCCGACTCACCGACCAATGATCCTTCTACTACACTTTGCTGCTCCTCTATTCTAATTTGAATTTCCCATCATAAGTGAATTCTAAACACATTTTTTAAAGAGGACATTATCAGAAGCTATCAACAACCAAAAAAGTTTAATTGATATGTCGATGTAAAATTCTTACCCAGTGACTAGGTAGTACAGAATATAACTTCTCAAAGAGCTACTAACACCTAAAAACTTTTTTTAAAGGCTTATGTAGTTTTCCTTAAAAATTTGACTTAGGATTTATATACTTTTGATCTAGAGTGACACTCAGAACCTGGATGTTCCATATTGAAATTACTGAAGTGTTGAGGAAAGATAACCTAAATTTGCTTTTTATGTCAATCACTGGGAACAAAGCAAACCTTCCATGTGTGAGAGAAGATTTGGTTGGAAGGCAAAGATTTTGTTCATTCTTTAATAATACCAATTTCTTCTGTTTATAGATATCTTGCTGGCTTCAAAAAATACCTCAGATGTAGAAAACCTCTTAGTATATTGAAGGGTATGGAATTATGAATCTGCAAAATTAGATACAGGAAATACAAGTTCATCCTTCTCTCAGTAGATAATCATTTTTTTAAATTAAATTACTTTAGTGCCTCTATCTATCTAGATTTGTATGTGGCTTATAATATATTTTCAGAGTGGAAAAGAAACTTAGAGATCCTTCTAATTTTGTAGTTGAGGAAACTGAAGTCCAAATAAGTAAAGTGATTTTTTCAAAGAGTTGTCCTGACCAATTTGGGACCGAAGTCAAGGTCTCCAGGGTCAGAGTACAATATCCCACTGCTTCTCTGATGAACAGGTTTTCACTGATTTTGTTGGAAGTTTCTTCTATTATGTACAAATGCTACTGGTTGAAATGCTTTTAGCTGACATTACATTTTTTTTCTTTAATACATGGTATTAAAAGTTCTCCTATCATATATGCCAACTTCCATATTTTATGGATGATAAATTGTGATTTAGAGAGATAGTTAACTGAATTACACAAAATTAAATAGTCAATTTGTGGTAGTTCTGGAAATAGAATTTAGGGCTTCTGACGTCCCAATCCAGGGCTCATTGAGTGTATCTCTCTTCTTGAAACTCTACTTGATTCTCCAACAGAGCAAATTAAACACATATACACAAAATAGCAAGGTCAAATATTTTTACAATTCTAATAAGTTCATCTAAGCCTAGACTTGAAAAAATGATTAAATTTACCGTTTTTTTCTCTCTTGAGAACTCTTGTAGTAAACCATTTATGTATTCATTTATTCATCAAGCATATTGATTTTTCTATTATGGATCTCAAACTGTGCATCAAGCTGGGGATTCGGAGATGAATAATCATAAGTTTGGGCTTCACAATTTAGTAGAGGGAAAGAGAGATATAAAAAGTAAGTATAGAAAACTGTCACAAGTGTGGCAAAATAAGTAAGAAAATGTTAGAGGACAGAGCAGTCCAGTCTACCTGAAGGGTTGATTAAATCTTCATTGAGTAGGTGTTACAGTGTTCTGAACTTTAAAGATGGGGTAGGTGTTCCCGTGGAGTAAAAAGTGGGGCCAGCACTCAAGAAAGAGAGAAAGGTGCTGAGCAATGATATAATAAAATTATAGTTTATATAATAGTTTATATAACTTCCGCATAGGTTGCAGCAGGAGTGCCCAGGAAAGTGAGGCTGGAGAAATCAGAGTTGGCCTGATGTAAGGATATGTGTGCTATGCCCAAGAGTTTTGAATTTATCCTATGAAAAACAACAAGCCAAGGAGACTTTTATACCTTAGGCTTTATTTTAGAAAGACCTACTATGGTAGAATGTGTGTGTTTATGTGTGTAAGGGAACGATCTAGCAAATACGGACCCTCATGATTATTCAAGGAAAAGATGCTAAGGATGCCTAGACTAGGACAGTAGAAGTGAGGTCGTAGAGGAGGGAGAGAAATTAAGGTGTAAAAGAGGCAAAATGAGAAGAATTTGGTGAGCAAAGAGATGTGGGGTGTTGGTAATGGAAGTGACATTGAACTAAAATTAAGAGAGCTGAGTACTAATCTATGATCTTGAATTAGGATAATGTTTTCTAACCATCAATTTCTTTTTTGTAAAATGGCTAAGTAGGACTTTATTAGACTTGAAGTCTCTAAAAATCAATTGATTCTCTTTTAGATATTCACATTGTATATAAATAGATTCAAAGATGTAAGGCCTCCATAATAATTATAGCTAACATTTACCCTTTATCATATATCATTATGAATGTTGACTCAGTTGATCCTCATTATAACCCTTTATGGTAGATGATAATGCAATTCCCATTTTACAGATGAGGAGCTGAGGCTTAATTTTTTCAAATCACATCTTTTATCTTCTGTGTGTCTTAGTCCACATGGGCTGCTATAACAAAATACCAAAGAGTGGGTGGCCTATAAACAACAGAAATTTATTTCTCACAGTCCCGGAGGGTGGAAGTCTGAGATCAGGGTGCCAGCACGGTAGAGTGAGGGTCCCCTTCTGGGTTTCAGACTTCATGTTGTATCCTTACATTGCAGAAAGGGTAAATTAGCTCTCAGGACTCTCTTTTATAAGAGCACCAAATCTAATCACCTTCCAAAGGTCCCAAAGTTCCTACCTCTTAATACTATCACCTTGGGTATTAGGTTTTCAACATATCAATTTTGGGAGGACACAAACATTCAGACTATAGTACTGCTCTTTTTATTCTTTGTGTAATTTTTCCCATGAAGCACTTGGATGGTACCCAACTCCTTCCTAAGTCCATTACTAGGAATATTATTGCATATTAATTAATACTGGCTATTGTAACAGGTATAACACTCAATCTTATTGGTTTAACATAGCCTAAGTTTATTCCTTGTGTATGTGAATCCAGTTAGTATCAGGAGGTAGATCTCTCCTCTACAGTCATTCAGGGGCCCAGGCTGATGGTGACTCTTCACGATCACCTTTGGCACTGACATCTATCTGAAAGGGGAAGAGAGAGAGTGGCTGATAGAGTGGGAGGTTTTTTGTAGGCCTGGTCTTGAAGAAGTATAACTCATTTCTGCCCCTCTTCCATGTGTTACATGCAAGGGAGACTGGAAAATGTAGTCTAGTTGTGTGCCCAGGAGGAAAGAAAAAGGAGTCTTGGTGAATAGGTAGATACTCTCTTTTAAAGGTGGGACTTGAACCTGGACCATCTGACTTCAGACTCCTCACCCAAACCACCGTGTTACATATTACCTTTTGGACTTGATTGCTCTCATGGAATCAACAGTAATCAAACAATTTTGTACATAAAGCAACGTGAGGATACTGGTTGACTTTATAGTGAATATTACACTGTGTAGTTAAGATTTGTGGCTTCATACAGGTAAGAAATAAATCCAAAATATAAATTTCATAAACTCTCTTCTCAGTTTCTCATTAAGTTCAGTGACTTAGGTTAATTTGTCAGTTTGAAGCAATTAAAAAATACATTTTACTTTGACTTTCATTTTCTGATAGGTCTCATATATTGTACCCATTGTAATGAAACTTAATCATTTCATGAACTCATAACACTTTAGAAATGGAAGGAACCTTTAAATTACCTCTAAAACTAGTCTGATTTCCTCATTTTGCAGATGAGGATAGAGACTCAGGGACTTACTCAACTTTTCACTCTTCAGGGACAAAATCCCATCTTTCTTTTCACTGCTTTTGCTACTCACTCTATCATTTTCCTGAAGAAGCGCTTGGGCTGCCTGCCCTCCTTCCTAGGAGCACTTACAGGAATATTACTAGTCATAAAAGAACAGTGTGACTCTCATAGTGTTTAGGAATTGGGGATGTTCTGATTCTTCACATTTTGGGGGTATAATTTGGGATTAAGCAGGAAATCTACTTTTAAAAGTTTGCCTTTAGAAACATTTAAAAGAATATTATGGATCATTTTCCCCTCATAGTAATTGGAGTTGGTTATCTTTTGAAATGTCAATTTTCACTATGAGGTAAATATAGGAAGTGAGACTGTTGAATGGTGAATTTCCTGGATCCTACTTTGAAGGTGGAAACTTGTCTTTTGCTCTTAAAAGTAGGAGTAGAAAATACTTCTTTTTTTTAAATTGAAGTCTAGTTGATTTACAGTGTTATGTGAGTTTCTGGCATACAGCAAAGTGACTGAGATGTGTGTGTATATATATATATATATATATATATATATACACACACACACACACACATATATATATACACACACATATATATATGTTCTTTTTCATATTCTTTTCCATTATGGTTTATTCCAGGATATTGAATATAGTTCCCTGTGCTGTACAATATTTCTGATTGATAATTAGCTTTTGTTAATTTTAACTTTATCTAAAAAGAGGAAATATTCTAGTCAGTATATTATTTTTGGTTCAAAGAACAAAGACATCATCAAATTACGTCAGGAAAAAAGGGGCTCACTGAAACCTATTCTATAAAATATTTCAGGAATTGAGGAAAAAGTTCAGGAAGACCTCAAGAAAGGCAGACACCAAGGCAGGTGGTGGAACTCCCTACTTTTTGTCTCTTACCCTTGTACCTGTGCTTGTTTCCCACGCCTATGTGTCCCCATCTCTCAACACCGTGAGGCTTGCACAAAGCTCTCCACAGGTTACCTGACTCCGGATGCCAAATGACCTTTGGACCCAAGTGCCCATTTCCATGGGACAATTCTGTGACTTTTAGTTCAAATTTCTAGAGAAATGGATTTGATTGGTCCAGTTCCTCTTTTTCAGAGCAGACCTTACCAGCAGAAGTTGTTGGACAGTTTATAAAGAGACCAATATTCTTTGAGGTTTGCCTTCCTCAACATCACTTCTCATTTAAAACGTGGATATAGAAGATGTTCATGATTGAGCTGAGGGGCAGTGAATCTAAAATTCCCCCAAGAATGAATCTTCTTCTGTTCTGCCTCTTTCTCTTAAAATAGACTGTGGTACCTCTTCTGGTTGAGAGTTTGCTTTTGTTAACGGAGACTGTACTGTTATTAGGATTATTATCCTTTGTGGCAATCTGTTTTTCCCCAATAATTTTATTTTTTCCATATGAAACTGGAGCAGTTTTAGAAAATAAGCTCTGTAAAAATGTCATTGACACTTGGTTATTTCCTCCCCAGTCATCCTGACTTCATAAATTATGTGAACTTTTGAAATTTCATTGAGCTTTTTAAATGACCATTTCTTTTAATTAGATTGCTTCAGCATGAAAGTCTAAAAATGTGCCCTATTTTTTCAGTCTAATGAATTAAAGTGAGAAATTAGCTGTCTCAGAAAGTTTTTGTTTCAGCACATTTTTTCCATTCAAAGTGATTTACAGCAAGCTAAATCCACTAACTAGCTTGCATTTCAGATGCCTATTGGTGCATGTAGGTGATGCTTTATTTCTGCTTAGAAGGTGTAATGCATACTCTGGGGAGCTAGTCAAGCTGGGTAAAACTATTAAATAGGAGTGTATGGAGACAAACAAAATTTCAGAGTCAACGAGACAAATCAGAATACAAATAAGAACTGAAATCTAATGGAGAGGAAACCAAGTAGGAACAAATTCACAACTTGACGCTAAATTTACTCTCTTCTGTAGCTTGTGTCAGATTAATTTTTTTTACATGCATCTCATGTCAACACAATTATGTGTGTATACATATATATACATATATATACACATAGATTTTTTTAAATATTAGAACTTTTATAGAATATAGATCTTTCTCTAACAGCAATATCTTTTAAATTTATATGTTGTATCATTTTGGTATTCATTAATTACATTAATAGTTAAAATTAAAATAACATTTAAGTAATGCTATACAGTTTAAAAGCAGTTTCACATACATTATCTCATTTGGTCTTTATAAGGACTCGATGGAGCTATCTTAGAGATGAACAAACCAGTTCTTTGAAAGGTGAATGGGCTTAAGCATTTACTCAAGTATAGTATAGGTTAGGGTAGACTTGCACTGAGATATTTCAGTTCCAGAGCCCATGTCCTTTCTAGGCTACCAAGTATCACATGTAGGAACAGTGATACACTTCTTGCTTTCCTTCACATCATCTGGAACTGTAGTCTACTGCATGTGCACGGAGCTCTGTAGAAAAGGCATCATATGATAGTGTTGAAGATCATGGTTTCTGAAAGCAAACTGTCTGAATTCTCACCTCTGGTTTTGTCTATTACTATTTTACCTTGGGCAAGTTACTTACTATTTCTCTGGCTCAGTTTCTTCATCTGTAAATTGGGGATAATTATAGTTTCCTCTTTAATGGTTGTTGTGATGATAAAATGGAACAATGCATAGCATACAGTGAATATTCTATGGATGTTACTTAGCAAATACCACTATTCCTTAAATTGTTTCCAGAGTGAATGGATTATTCTTACATTTAGAATGTGATATGCATAGCTTTGTGCTCTTATTGACCAAAGGCCAGCAACCACTACTCAAGGTAAATGATTTGCATAAATACTATTCTGTGAACCCATTTTTCATATTTATGTATACAGTTGGTTCACAGGTAATGGCTAAAATGTGACCATATTAACATATATATAAACATATATGTGTATATAATTATATATAATTAAATGTGTCTATATAGGTATGTGTATATATAATTTTTAAAAATTTATGCACACATATAAACCAAATGTTATTCAGATATTTTTTTCTTATGGAGAAGGTAAAAAATAGTGAGAAACAAAGATTTTGCTAAAATGCCTTATAAGACTTCATTCCAGAGTATTCCAATCATAACAGCTTTGCAAAAACATTTAGGAATCTTAAGATATGATTTAAGAGGCAGTCTCTTAAGGCCATGTTTCTGAGGAACCAGTAGGGCGGTATCCTATTGTTGAAATGATATATGAAGGTAATAACCTTGCAAGGCAACAATTAGAGCTGGGCAAGACTTGGTAATCCTGTTTTCATAAGAATTAAATCTATGTGTTCTCTAGTGTCATTTCACAAAAATGTAGGAGGCAACATTTTGTATTAATGCATCACATTCAGGGAGGAGAGAATAGCAGAAAGGTGTGGGGCTTTTTGTTGTTTTGTTTTATCTTTTGTGACTTGGGGATTGTGACATGAAGACAATTGTTTGTTCTTTTTTCATCTAAATCTTCTCCAGGGGGTCTTGCATCATTTTAGTATGACGCTGATTGTCTGTGAAGTCTATGTTGTTAATTTGGAAAGCCCTAATATTTGATTAGATTAGTTTATCATGAGCTCTGTCTGACTCCGTGTAGAGAATTCTAGTAACTGCTTGAATTTTTTACAGTCTCATTAACCTTTTAAAGGAAAACCACAGGAATTAGTTTTACCTTCTTAAATTGCTTGTTTACCATTTATTAAACACATGCCACATACTAGCAGTTTACATGAAAAGTTAGCCTTTGTCTACAAGAATTTGACATGAGAAGTTAAGATATATAGCAGACAAATAAGAAAACTATGTGTGTGTGTATGTATGCCATGCTTAGGTGAACTAAGTTTTGCTAGAAGATTCACGTCCCTATTTTGAGATATCTCATTTTACTTACCATATATACTGGCATATATAAAATATTGAACAGTCAATATTCTCCCTACCCATGCCTTAAAACTCTTTGAGTGCAGGATTATCCATCCTTCCATCCATCCATCCACCCACATCCACCTACCTACCTACCTATCATCTATTCTATTTTAACAAGGTTAATCATCCCCTTCTCATTCCCCCACAGAAAGCTTTACAACTTCAATTGTAATAAGAAGGACAAAGTCTGATAGAGATTTTTCACAAAATCCTATTTCTCACAAGGAAACTCAACCTGTGTGTCTGTGCATTTTATTCACAGGCAATGAAGAGAAAGGTCAGGGCAGAAAGGCCTTGGGTCTGTGAGGTTTGCTCTTCTGCATCACCTTTATTATTAATTCCTTAACATTTAGTCCCCTATTCTCTGAAGGGGGAGGACATGGCTCTCTTCTTCCCAGTGCAGCTCCTACCTTATCCTTCTCTTCATTATACCTTATGGACATCATTTTACCTCCTTTCTTCTCAAAGAAGAAATAAGCACACTTTCTTCACCAGAGCTCTGACATACTGAACTTAGCCAACATAATTATCCAATTGTAAAATGACTCTTTATAACCCTTTGAATTATATAAATATCTGAACAACATTTTCTTGTTTCTGTTCATTCTGCATTGACTCAATAAGCTAGAATGATCCAGGTTTTTGAGATATCATGTTTCACTGACTTATCCTTCAACTAACACATTTGACAATATATATCCTACTGCACAACCTAGGGAGCAATGGAAAATACTACTGTGTAGTCAGGGTAGGCTAAGTTTTGTGACAGTAACAAACAACCACCAAATTTTAGAGGCTTATAACACTTTAAGGTTTATTTCTCACTCATATGTCCATATGGTTGGTGGGGACTCTGTTTCATGTCTCTTTACTTGGGGACTCAGGCTGATATAGTCTCCACTATCAAGAATGTAATTGGTTGCTCTTGCTGGTGGGAGAAATCTGGTGAATGACACTAGCTACTAAAATGTCCACATAGACTGATATCCTTTGCTTTTGCTCGTAAGTTTAGCTTTCATTTCATTGGCCAAAGCAAGTCACATCACCACATATAGATTTAATTAATGGGGTGGAGAAGTACAGTTTTTCTTGTCAGGAAAAGTAGAAATGAATTTTGACATTGGCATTGGGAAGGGAAAACCAGGTGTAATTTTTTTTACCTGTCAATTCTTTTCCAACATATGATAAAAATTTCCTTGTAACAAACATGATAAAATAGCCCTGGTGGATGATGCTGAAATGGTTCCTGCCTGTTTTCTCAGGATAGAGACTAGTGGAACCTCACTGTGTGCTCCTGGCCGCTGCAGTTCTGTGGAAAAGAGAGCCCAGCCACTGTCCAGCTCTTCCTGAAGCTGTCTCAGCTCGGTCCTCTGCCTACTAGCATCACTGTCTGAAGAAACCCTAATAATCTCTTGTCTCTAAACTGGCTTCCATTCAAAGACTTGCAGGACACATCTCATCATGACTTACATCTCTGTTTCCCTAAATTGCTATCAGAGCTCCAAGCATCCCAAATTATCTATCATCACACAGTCGTTTATTTCCATTTTGTTCTGTAATCCCACCCCTTCATTAATTCCACTGTGTCCTTTACAGTTTACTGGGTGCATCAGCCAACTCCCTGCCGGGCAGTCCTACTACTCTTTCCCAGTAAATTTATTCTTCCTCTTTGAAATATATATTTCATATTCTTTTTTCTTCTCAAATATCTCTCATATTTCATAGCAAAATGAGATAAAATCAGATATGAAACTTCATCTTCTCACCAACTAATCCGCTCACACCTACCTGACTCTGTATTCACATATCTCACCTTCACTCTTAGGATTAAATGTCCCCACATGAATCTAATGCCAACCCCCCAGGTGCCCTCAATCTCAATTCCTTATTTCCCTTCAAGAACATTCTTTTTTTAATTCTCAACTTTCTCTCCTATATTGTCATTTTCTTTTTCCCAGATTTTTCCAGCAAGCAAGCATGCTTTTATGGCATCCATTAAAAAAATTTCCTTGAACTTTTGCTTCATTCCAACTATTACTTCATCTCCTTCTTCCCTTCACAGAAAAACTCCTTGAAAGAAATTTTTATAATTATCTGCAGTTTTGCATCTCATTCTCTAATAAACTTACTATAATCATGCTTTTATCTTCATCATGCCATTAAAATGATTTTTATCTAGATCAAGTGTTAATAATAGCTAACACAGAGTACCTGTTATGAGGCAGGGAGTATTCTAAATACTTTATACATATTAACTCATTTAATCCCCAGATCAACCATATGAAGGTGGTGCTATTAATATCCTTCTTTTAGATAAGAAAAAATACTAATCAGAGATATTTGATGATGTGCCCAAGGTTACAATGCTGTTTGAAGAAGCTTAGATTTGCACCTAGCTACTGCGGTTTTAGAGGCTCTGTTTTAACTGCTGCATCATATTATTTTTTTAGTAGACAATTATTTCACTTCATTTATTAAACCTTTCAGCAACATTTGACATAACTGACCAATCCCTCTTTCTTGAAACATTTTATTCTTTGGTTTTCCATGCCTTTATCTCATGTTCTTTTTCTCTTACCTCATGTTCTGCTCCTTATCAGTTTTTTCTACTGTCTCCCCTCTTCCAGATTTAGGTTCTGGACTATTCTTTCCCTACTTCTATCAGTAGCGGTAGCCTTTCCATGGCAATTTAGTCCAGTCTATGGCTTTAAATTCACCTATCAACCTAGATCTCTTAAGTGTGTATCTGCAGTCTAGATATCTTCCCTAAGCTCCATTTTATAAGTGTTGCTGCCTGATTTACATCTCTACTCCTGTGTCTTATAAGAATCTCAGACTTAACACAGACAAAACAGAACTACAGTAATTCTGACCCAACCCAACTTTTGCCAAACCCCCCTTTCCCAGGCCTCCTCTGTCTTCCAGAACCACCAAATTCTAATTCCTCAGGACAAGCTTAGGAGTAATCCTTAATTCCTCTTCCCCTCACAGCTCATACTCAATCCATTAGCAAGTCAAACCAACTCTACTCTGAAATATCCCTCATCTGGTACTTCTTCCCAACTCTTAGTCTAGTCTGTGTCCCATCCTTCACCTCCTGAACTCCTGCAACCCCTTCACAACTGGTCTCCCTGCTTTCACTCTTGCTTTCTTCAGTCCATTCTCTAAAGAGCAGCTTGAGCAAACTTCTAAAGCATTAATGAGATGACAACATTTCTACCCAAAGGTTTTTCCTTGCAATGAGAATAAAGTCCAATCTCTTTACCATAGCACCCCCTCCCCTACACCATCTTCCTACGTTTCTGACACATTGTCCTCAGCCTCTCAGTTGTTCAACCACAGTACAGGCACACTGGCCATCTTGCTGTCCTGGGAACACACCACATGTTTCCCCATTTCAGAACCTTTTCATTTGCTGCTCCTTCTCTTTGGAAAGTTCCTCCTTTCTTAGCTCTTCATCATGGAGGCTTTCTTCTCATCATTCAGGCCATTAAAACCTCTTCAGAGAGGTTTTCCCTGAGACTCACAAAAATCTGCCTTCCCTCCCTGCTTGATTACTCTCAATCACATTACCCTACTGCATTTCTTTCAAGGAGCTAGAAAATCTAATATTGTCTTACTTACTCATTAGTACCTAATTATTATTTGTTTTCTCCACAGGAATATGAGCTCTTTGAGGGCAGGTCTATGTCCATCTTATACATTGTTGCATCCCCATTACTCAGAACCATGCCTGATATGTGGTATTGACTCAATTAAAATGTGACTAAATGAGGTTCAGTGTAGAAAGCAGTATTTTGACTCATAATATTACATAAAGCATTCAATAAATTAAAACAAACTGAATCATCCTTAGCTAAGAAAATATTTTCTAGAGCACAAGGAACAGAAATCCAGATTTCAAGTTTTTAGCTTTTGTTTGATAGCCTTGTGTTTTAATCACACATGGAGAAATCCCCATTTGTATCTACCGTGACAGAAAAATCTTTGTGACATTGGAAATGGTATCTGCTTCTTAACATTCTTTTGAGGATTATGTGTCAAAGCTGTACGTTACGCCTGAGTTTCTTGGTTTCACATGGGGGATGAGGTGGACAATCCATGTGATTTGGTCTCTCTTAGAAGAAAAATCCAAACAATCTAACCTGAGTTACTGCCTAGTGGTTCCTCATCTCTGAGGGGAAGATTGATATGAATGCATGATGTACTCATCTCATTTACAAAATTATATCAGTATGTTTATAACATGAAACAACTTCATATGTCCTACTTTTCTATTTAAATCTGTTTTTATATCAATCACATGTTCTTAAATTTCTGAAAGCATAACATTTCAACAAATGTTTGATTTTAAACTGGTTTTATTTTTATCAGATGGAAATTTTGCTTTATCATTTCACAGTAGGGTTAATACTTTGAAGAAGAAATAGTGGGTAAAAAAAACAATGAAGGCAAACTCGAACCCTACCCTAATGTGATAAGTGAGGTCCAAAAATTTCAGTCACACAAACAGTTCAGTAGCCTTACTGGAGGTTAAGAAAATGGGTAATGGAGCCTCACAGCTTAGTGAACTGGGTTTTCCAGGCTAGATATAAATCCATCCAAGTTCTGTCTGTGGTGGTTGTCATTTGGTGGCAGTTGTTCCCTCAGGCAAAATTGAAAGGAATGATTTTTTTTTTCCCCTCCTGAACAGGCATTTAATAGTCTTATTTCAGTTGGAAGCAGTAGTTGGAGAATAAGTTACAGGAACAGACAAACCAAAAAAAAAAACCCCCAAAACCAAAAAACTCCACGTAACTTAAAGTGCTTCAGACTGCAAATGTAAACATGAGGGCGAGGGGAGGCCACCGAGCTCTCTCCCCTGACATGAGACAAGAGGGTCACATCATTGTCGGGTCCCTTTACCATCACCACCCTCTGATCTCAGCCCTGCAGGTGGGAGGGAGGGAGGGAATGTCAGAGGCAGGGAAGTGGACTTAAAGGAACGAGGAAAACACTTTGTAAACTTAGAACCAGGGTGCAAGGTGGGGGGCAAGGGAGCTCCTGGAGCCCTTGCCTTGGCTGAGGGGTGGGGCCAGCCCCCCCAGGAGGTGCGGGAAATACTGTTGGCTTCATGCCACAGCCATCCCTGAGACTGGACGGAACGTTCAGGAAAATGGCAGCAATTTCAAAAATCACCCAATTAGTTCATTTCCAGGGAAATTGAGCAGAAGAATCCTGAAGTGGGTTCCCACCCTCTGCCTCCCTGATTTCTGAAAAGAATTTCCCTTCCTGGCCCTTACACTCACCCCTAGATGAAGAATATAACCTTTATCAACCCACCTACTTTGAGAATAAGGTTTGTCTCAGCCCTAGTACAGGACACCTTGTCCAGGGGGTTCCCTTACTTTGATCAACATGTTGAACAAAAAGGTGTAAAAAAAGTCATATGCAAATAAATATGTTTTTGATGATACCACACATTGCCTCTATATTTCAGACTGCTGTAACAGCTCATTCTAATCTAGTCACTAATTGTTCCTGCTTCACCAAGCATTTACTGACAGGAATGGTCCTACCACATTTAGCAAAGAGATCAAATCTGCATTATGGAGTCAGCATCATTGTACTTCTAGTTTCATGCATGGTGGATCCTCTATAGAGCTATATTTAATGTGCTTCTAATTAAAAAGAGTGGGGGAGTATCCAAAGCTTTCTCAATGTTATCTCAACTTTTGTTTTTGTTTGTGCAGCTCACCATGTTAAAACGGGCACTTGCGAGGTGGTGGCACTCCACAGATGTTGTAATAAGAACAAGATAGAAGAACGCTCACAAACAGTCAAGTGCTCCTGCTTCCCTGGGCAGGTGGCAGGTACCACACGAGCTGCTCCATCTTGTGTGGATGGTGAGGCTTCTTCCATTGCTCTTTGTGATAGGGTAGACTAGAACTGCTTAGAACTGGAATCCCACTATGATGCTGATGACTGGGGTTAATCCTGGGGGACCGCACCATCAATCATGTGGTTGGTACAAAGTCACTTGAAGAGCATTTTGAAATCTAAAATCTATTGGAAGATGGTCTAAGATCTTATGTGGTTTTGTAGCAAAAGACATTATAATGAGGTTCCAATAAGTCCATGTGCCTCTTACTTTGATACCATGAAATATTGATTTGCCAGTGGAGGGTAAGTGTGTGTGTGTGTATAAATTATTTGGCAAAGGAAAAATGAAAATAGATGATTAAATAGTGTGGGTACCTAAACACATGGCTGGTTCTTAACAATGAAAAATAAACACCACACGGATGAGTGAATGTTTAGCTGTGGATAGAATTCACATGAAATATTTTTATAGAGATTTATCAAAATATTAATTTCTTTCTTGGAGGATTCACCTAATTACAATAGGATATAAATATTTATGTGGGTCTATATAATTGATGTTATCATAAATAATAATGTGTTAAGTGCTTATATTTTCATGGTGTACTCCTTGTGATGATAGTTACTGCCCACAGTAAAAAAAGATTGTGTTAATTTGAATGCCTTCCTGATTTTAGCCTACTTGTGGGAAATATTACATTGATTCTAAAATATTGACTCTGGTCATGGACTCACTTTCTTATATGTTTATGTAAATCAGCATATGCATGTATCCACGTAGTTTCTTTCCAATATGTTAGTGTCCATGAAGCCTATATGTTTGCATGAAATATCCTTTAAAAATGTGCCTATCATTAACAATACTGTATTATACACTTAACATGAGATCTACCATCTTAAAATTTTAAGTATTCTTACTACAGTAAAGTAAAAAATTTAAAAATATTTTTCATCAAAAAATCTAGAAAGATTTATTCCCTTTAGACAAAAAAAAAAAAAAAAAAAAGCATCCTTCAAAATCTAATCAGCCCAGTGGTGGGAAAAACATGTGGCTTTTGTTCCTCTTTAAATGTGCATCCAAAGAATTAACAAGCCCAAATAGAAAATGTTAAATTGATTTTTCTATCTCCTGTAGCTTCAATAGTGGAACAGAAATGGTGGTGCCATATGCAACCATGTCTTGAGGGCGAGGAATGTAAAGTTCTTCCAGATCGGAAAGGATGGAGCTGTTCCTCTGGGAATAAAGTGAAAACAACTAGGGTAAGTGGACAGCCAGCCTGTGAAAGCAAAAAGTCTCTCAATTAATAGAGCACGGAGCATGTGCAGTGACATCTTTAAGTGGTGGTTGTAGGATGAGAGGTAGTAGTTTTCCATTGTATGTTTTTTTCCCATTTTCTCATAGCACATTTTTATTTCACCCAGAATAACATCTTCTGTAGATTGCCATCAACTGTCATATTACCTAATAATTAAATACTCTTTGTTCCTTCATGAGATACTGACAAAAATGTGAACACCCCCGCCCCAGGATGCTTGTTAAATGCTGGGAAGGTGACCCCAGTCCCTCATTCTTCTGATGGATAGTAATCTGAATAAATTCTGAAAAAAAGAGAATTTATATATGACTCAACAAACATTTCCCAGTTAATATTCTTTCATTTTAATGAGAGTAATTATTTTGACCTCCCTGATTTCTGGATCAATAAATAGTTTTTTAATGGTTAAGTCTGTAATCGTAATCAGTTATCAAGAGGAGTTTTCAAATCTCAGGGTCAATATAAAAGGAATGCTCGGGGCTTCCCTGGTGGCGCAGTGGTTGAGAGTCTGCCTGCCAATGCAGGGGACACGGGTTCGTGCCCCAGTCTGGGAGGATCCCACATGCTGCGGAGCAGCTGTGCCCGTGAGCCATGGCCGCTGAGCCTGTGCGTCCGGATCAACGGGAGAGGCCACAACAGTGAGAGGCCCGCATACCGCAAAAAAAACCAAAAAACAAATAAAAGGAATGCTCTTCAGACAGTGAGGTATTTCAGCTTGCAATGACTGATTTCTGGGGGATAGGAAATAAGTGAAAAATAGCTTTATTCCTTCATTTTCTAATTACTTCCATGGATATTCTGGACTGGCAGATTTTTTTTTTTTTTGCGGTACGCGGGCCTCTCACTGCTGTGGCCTCTCCCGTTGCGGAGCACAGGCTCCGCAGGACGCGCAGGCTCAGTGGCCATGGCTCACGGGCCCAGCCGCTCCGCAGCATGTGGGATCTTCCTGGACCGGGGCACAAACCCATGTCCCCCACATCGGCAGGCGGACTCTCAACCACTGCGCCACCAGGGAAGCCCTGGACTGGCAGAATTTAAATTCTTTGTGGAATCAGCAAATGAAAGTTTTGTCTTATTTTGCTTTTTGCCCTAAGGGGAAAGCTGACTACTGTTTAGAACTGGATAACTGGGGCCTAGAACAGAATAATGTTTTATAAAAAGGGGATGTTTTATTTAATAAAATGTAACATAAAACTAGACACTGTAATTTATGGTATTGATTAACAATAGCAGTTTTATTTTTTAAACCTTGTGTGGACATATCAGGAGGATTATTTTAAAATCCCATCAGATATATAATGTTGAGTAATATCTTTAGTGCATTGACTATTCAGACATACAGAGAAGTAACCAAGTTTCTAATAAATAATAACTTTATATTTTGTCAAATGATTTCATGACTCTAAACTCGTCAGTTAAAGGCTGACACTATTTTCCAGAATCTGTGGAATGCATGATCAGTTAATTAGTATAATTGTATTATTCAGTTAGCACATGATATAATCCATATTGATTTGTTAAAACCATTCTGGCAATGTAAAATTTCCCTATAAGCTATTTATAGCATGAAATTTTTTTTCCTAACACTATTAATCCTTAGTCTAAAATAGCACCCATGTAAATGCCTGGAGATTTAAGATTCTGAAACAATTTTTTTTTTTAAATAGTGAGTTCTCTACATCTAAATTCTATGTTTTTATTACATCTGTGGGTATGAGGAAGCTAACACTTATTAGATACTTAAAACTTATGCCATATACTGAACAATGTGCTTCATGTGAATTAGCTCATTTAATCCTCTTAATAGCCCAGTGAAAGAGGTAATATTATTATCTTCTTTTACAGCTGAGTAAACCAAAGCTTTAAAATGTTAAGTGACTTCCCAAGGTCATATAGCTAATCAATGGGAAGTTAGGGATCAAACCATATATTTTCATTCCAGAACCTAATCTCTTAACCTGTAGTTTATACTAGATCATTTAACTTATTCTTAAGTAATAGTGATGAAAGTTTCCTATAATTCTGTTCATATAAAGTAGACCTTTAAAAATATTTTTAGCTTTTTGGATCATTGAAATGAAAACGTCAGGAGCATGTGATCTAAATTCTCATAATAAATTGTTATAGAAGTGTTGCTTCACTCCCTGTTGGGCCATATTCTCAATAGTTCAAACATAAAATTGAGTCTCTGCTTTACAAATTCTTCATAATATAATTAAACAATATAGATGAAAGACTGAGAACTTGTGAGTAGGGAAGACCACATCTAGATCCTCTAGTTTGTTTTATTTATAAATTCATATAACTTATAGTGGATTGCCCTTTCTATTTTTCCTTCATCTCCTTTGCCCTGGAGAACAGCTGTTAACGGAAGACCTCACTGAAGATACTGTAGAGAGGATTCATGCAATAGTGGGTGTTTGTATTAAATTATCTTAAAAATTCCTTCCAACCCTGAGAGTCTATGATTCTCATTTAAAAAAGGAAAAATCATTATATATAAGAGAAGATAAGAGGGCTTGAGAGAAGGAGCTTCTTCAGTACAATCAAAGTAAATTATTGTTACTTTTTCCTTCACAAGTAAAAAGATTGCTGGTGAAAATGAAGCTACTTGGACATTTTCAACTAAAGGAACGTCATGGCATTTCAAATGGCTAGGCAAAATGATGTTCAATTACGAATATTAGTTTGGCTCACAAAACAATTAGGTGAATTTCCCTGAGGCCCCAAAGAAGCAAAGTTATCAAGGTCATCATGTTTTTAGTGTTCTGCCATCTCCTTTGAAATAGTCCAAAAAGTATTGGAGATGCGACAAATTCTTGAAATAGTTCTGGCACAACATTACTTTGCCCACATTGGAAGTGTTGGATAGAGGTAGGTTCTGCCCTACATAAACAGCAGCAATATTATTGAAAAGAAATCTGATCATTATTTTAATCACTGGTGTTATTATCCACTTGCCGGGCTTGAATAAGGTAGCCATGGCTGTGGTGAGCCAAGAAGCCACTGAAGCCCTGATTTGGCAGGTCCTAGCCACAAATGGGAAAGTCTAGAAGTTAAGCAGGAATAGGCTATAAAAGTAACTGAAGAGCTGCTCTCAGCAAAAAGTCATTTGGGTTCCTTACGCAAGATATGTTGGTCTTATGGGATTATCACTGCAAGCAAAATGGTTCGAGAAATGATTAAAATTTGCAGTAATGTACATCCTCCTTCATAACTGCCCGTATCCAATCTGGAGTGCTCTGGTAAATTTAATGTTAGAAAAAAAGCAGTCAGCCAAAAACATCAATGAGGCTTGCTTGGCCTCAGCAGAGATGCATGGTACTTTCCAGAACTGACTACAGATAAGGGGCTGGGTGAATTTCTCATTTAAGACTAATTTGGAACTTACATTGAACTTCCCATAAATGCTAATTATATCCTCCTTCTGTCTTTGTACTAAATTCAGGAAGCTTATTGTAATAACCCATTTTCTATTTGTCCTAACAAGGGGAAAAGGCAAAGAATAGACAGCCTTTGTTAGAACAGCAATATTTGCATACATGCTCTTCAAAACCCCAAACATTTAGTCTGCAGAGAATGGAGGGTGCAACATTGTTTCCCGAACTCTACTTCTCACCTTAAAGCTGGAAACTAATGACTGCGTATGACATCTGTAACCATCTACTGTATTACTTTAAAGAACTCCTAAGTTAAAAAGAAAAAAGGAAAATCCATGAAAGCCTTTTGATTTCAAACTCACTTTCAAAGATAAATAATAAAGAACTTTTCAAAGAGTCATTAATAAAAGAATAGTATTTCCAGTGTGAAAAAGCACATAATTATATGCTGATTATATAATAGAAAAGTAGCAGGGGGGAGAGGTGCTGTAGAGCTTGTAAGAATTGAGAAAAAAACTTTGATAACATTGTTAGAATCCTCAGAAAAAACAGACTGTGATTCATTTCTTTTAATGTTTTGATACTCTTTCTCTGTGGAATATCTCCTAAAAGAAGTCACATTCTGATTTTAGGATTTACAGCCCTTGGCCATTGGTATGGACTCCACACTCCTATAGTCATGCAGCTCAGATGTCTGGTTCTTACCTAAGGAAAAATGAACTTAACTTGATATAAGATTTTTATATTTTCATTAGAAATATTATCTTTATGAATCATGAATCCTCATATGCTTAAGAAGACATTTTCTGAGTAATTTTTAACTAATTGGAATTCTTTCATCTTTACTCGTTTACTTAAAGTGCCTTAAGCAGATAAGAACTCTGTAGTTTTTCAATGTCCCTTCAAACATAAATGGATTTTAAGGGCATAAAATATGATTTTATTTTGTTGTATAATGCAATGAAAATCAACAAATGTTAAAAAATTTCCTGTGCATAAATATTCTATAATAAGAATGCTCATATTATAATCAAAGCAACAAAATCAAATATGAAAGCATTTATTTAGCTCTTAAAGTGTGCTGGTCACTCTGCTAAGTGCATCACAGGTATTATCTTATTTAATTTCCCCAACCACAGTGGTTACTAACTAGAGCACAAAGATAAACATAGCATGATGCCTGCCCACCAGGAGTATGCTTTTGAGTGGGGGAATGAATAGTAGACAACTGCATTATTCTTTTGTTATCCATATGCAGCCCACTAACAATAAACATTGGAATCACTGGTAAATATAAGTCAAGTAATATTGTTATAATAATGGGGATAGCATAAACCTCTAGTTCAGCTTCCTCATCTGCAAAAACAATGAAGATGTTGAGGTAGATTCAATTTCAAGTTCTTCTAAACAACATTTATTCTTTGATTCCTTGTGCCAAGGACATTTCTAACTTCCTTTCCAACTAAATTTATATGACAATAATAACTAGCTAATCTCAGAACAGAGGTAAGTGTTAGGTTTTTCATCCTCTCCCTCTAAGGGAGAAAAGAAATAGCATCTTAGGGTGCTTTGTTGATTGAAGCCTCAAGTCATCCCCTTCCAGATGCTGCCTGATTTTACACCAAGACTTGGTGACTCTGAGTTGGTGGGTCTGAATGGTGTCCAGGGGTGCTACTCCAGGTCCAAGGCAAAGGAAGAACACAAGAGGAGAAAAGTTCATTTTCTCACCTTAAGGGGGTGCAATTTGTGAACTATTCAATCACAAGCTCTCGTCTTGTAAATTTAACATAGACTTAGGGTAGTGTGGTCCTTTTTTGATCAGCCCTTTCTAACAGACACATTCCCCATTCTTTTGTCTTCATCTCACCTCTGACCAGGCCCTGAATTGCACCCTGGTCCACAGGACAGAGCATGACAACTTTTAGGGCTGTGGTTTTCAAATTATCTTGATGGTACCTAAGTAAGAAATACATCTTACGTTGTGATCCAACACGTACACAACACACCCACACACATACACATAAACTCATACACCCCACACTAAAATTAAGTCCTGATTTTTTGGTTTTATTTCCTTCCTTCATTCCTCCCTCTCTTCCTCCCTTCCTCAACCCCATAAATTGATTTTATAACCCACCAATATGTTACAACATGCAGTTTGAAAACCACGGCTTTAGAAGCAGTATTTGACTGCTACTCATGTTGGCTCCATGGGAGTGGTAGCCACTGCTAACTTGCAAAGATGCAAACTACTGAATAGACAGTTTTCAAATCAATTCATCTTTTACATTTTAAATATTTTTAGTCAATATTTTGGGGTAAAAATTTCATAAGATCTTGTAAAATATAGATTTCATGGGGAAAAATGTGTATACTGGATACATTCTTCCATTCAATGAGTGTTTACCGTCTTTTGTTGTTGGGTGCTATTCTGGGTTCTGGAGCACAGCACAGGGGAAAAAAAAGAGAGGATCCCTGCCCTCATAAGGCCTAGATTCTAATACGGTGTATTGGTTTTCTATTGCTGCCTTAGCAAATTTAGTGACGTGATACAACATCCATTAATTATTTGTAGGTCAGACTTCCAGGCACAGCATAGCTCGGCTATTTGTCTGCTCTGGGTTTCACAAGGCTGAAATTAATGGGTATGCTTCATCTTTTCACAACAGGGCTGTGTTTATTTTCTGGAGGCTTTAAGGGGGAATCTGCTTCCAAGCCCATTCAGGTTATTGACAGAATTCGGTTCCTTCTAAATGTAGGAATGAGGTTTCTACCCCTCCAGTAGCTGTCATCTGAGAGCCTCTCTCACCTCCATCAGAATATCTGCTTTCTCCATCACATTGCCTCCTTCATCTTCAAACCAGTCAGGGCATACTGAGTCTTTCTCACACTTCAAATCTCTCCGATGTCCCCCTTCTACCATTTCTCCTCCGCTTTACTCTTCTGCTTTTAAAAGCTCAAAGGATTACATTTGTCCCACCCAGATAGTCCAGGATGATTACCCTATTAGCTGATTAGCAACTTTAATGACGTTGTCCCTTCACAGCTGTGCTAAGATTAGTGTTTATTTGAATACCTAGGGGACAGGAATCTTGAGGGTATATCTTTAGAATTCTACCTATCAGACAGGGGGAGACAAAAATTAAAATATATGAGTAAAGTATATGTTAGATGGTGGTAGGTGCCATGGGAAAAAGTAAAGCAGGGAGGAGAAATGGAGAGTGCTGAGCCAAGGGAGTTTGCATACTGAAGTCTCCAAGGAGATGAGGGGATAAGCCACGTGACCATCTAGAGGACACGCTTTCCAGATAAAGGAGAAACAAGCATAGTACCTGCCATGGAAGCTACCCTGGGAATACCATATTCAAGAGACAGCAATGATGCTAGTGTGGCTGGGGGGAGTGAGCAAGGTAAGTGATCATATTTCGGGTTAGAAAGGTATTATGAGGCACATCACTATAGACCTAAATTTTTGTCCTGAGCAAATAGAATGAGGAAGTTGACATTAAGTGAGTTGGAGAAAACTGTGGGGAGAACAGGTTTTATGTTATACTTAATATCCATTAAATCTAGGTTACTTAACTTAATAGAAATTTAAATATGGTATAACATCTTGAATTTGATATTAAGATAGGTGAAAATTTTTTACTATAGTAAGAAAAATGTAGACATTGAAATTCATATCAGAAAAGATTTAAAATCTCAAATGATATGGACATTTGAAAAAAGCACTTAAGGAACTATATAATTACTATAATGACATTAAATTTTAAAAAGAGATGTGGACAGAAACAAATTTTTTTTTCTCAATTAGATTTGGGTCCAAGAGTAGAAGGGATACTAAGCTAGGTGTCCAGGAAGTAGCACTACTAAAAGTAACATTTTAAACCTAGTATTTTAAACTTAAGAGCTGCTTACTTACTTAATAATAATTTAATAGATCCAGGAGTGTCTCCCTTGTTATTTCTTTAGAAAGCTATTGGAAATTATTGCAAGGACTTTTAAAAATATATCATAAGGAAATATATTCCAAAACTTGGCCTATATTTTTACAATTAAAATGAGAAATGGACAACATATGAGTGCTTTGATGTTCCTGTAAGATTTAAATGCTTCTACAGTACTTGAGCCAGGTATTTATTTCTAGGTGTTACTCTGAATAATATTCAGGTGTTACTCTGAATATTGCTCTGAATATTATGCTCATAATCTTATAATTAATTGTGAATGTTTGTACATTGAAATGGAATCTAGTTTGGACATAATAAAATTTCATTAGCACTGTGAAGTACATCTTTAGGCTACTGCCTAAACAATATCCTGTCTGTAATCTGAGGGTTAAAATTCTGTCAGGGATTTATGTTTAATATTGAGGAGCTTGCTATTTGTTCAGAGGTGAGTATTCCTGGGAGAGGCAACACTCATCTGTTTTTGGTTATCTGGAGAGCCCTAATCAAAGAAAAATAGTACCTCATAAGCCCTGGGAGAATAGAACAGGAAGTTCAAGTATCCCTAGCTAGCAGGGATTCTATGCCTTTTTCTTTTTCTGAGGTGGGTAAAAGCCATTCTATTAAAAAATATAATCTTCCCTAAATACATTCTCCTGTGACTCTTTCCCTTCTCCTCACACATTTTCTATGGATTTGAAATCCCTTAAACAATTATTTCAGATCCAGTTTTATGCTCTTTGGAGAGTGGGGTAAATTTTCCCTCAAGCTCAGAATTCCAAATGCTTCGTGCTGAGACAGCTATGGTCTAATTCCCAACTCTCTCTAAGATGAGAATGAATCCCAGCTCCCTGCTGGGCAGTCTACCTCTGAATAATGGCCAGCTGGTTGTGAAGTGTGCTTAATACAAGGGCAGAGTTGAGCTTAACTCTATAATGGTTAGACTTCACTGTGGTACCCAATAAAGTTCTAGACACCAACTTTCAGTTGGTGTGAAAAAAAAGAAGCTTACATAAAAGGCTTTGTAGATATTTACCTCAGAGAATAGAAGCACTAGGAGTAACATGTTTTAAATTATTTGAAGAAATATCATGTGAAAGAAAAACATTAGACTTGTTCTGTGTGACTACAAAGAATACAATTAAAGACAAGGAATAACTCTCTTGGTGTCAGCTCAAGATGATGTTGAATGGGATAACTTGGGAAATAGTAAGTTCCTCATTTCTGGAAATCATCAATTTGTGACTTAAAGGATGAGCAGAAAATCAGAGTTAACTAGTTCAATTTACCACAACAAACACAAAACAACTTATGCAAAGGCATTGAGGTATAAAAGATCATGTCTTACTCCTGGAATTGAAATCAGTTTATGGGGTGACTTCATGTGTGTGAGGGGAGTGGGGTGATGGGGAACCCCTGGGTGGGGAATCATGATGGCCTTCTACTGCCACGTTAAAAGATTTGGATGTTATTCTCTAAGCAATGGTGAACTACTGAAGAACCTTAAACAGGAGAGGAGAAGCATCTGATTTACACTTTACAGAGTCTATTTGGCTGCAATGTGTCAACTGTAGGGAATTAAGGAAAGTATGAGATAACAGGCTTGAACTAAGATAGGAAAGTAATACAGTGAGGGTGTCGAGGGGTGGGAAGGAGAATCAATAGGGCTTGATAAGTAATTGAATATGAGAGGTTAGTGAAAGAAAATTCTAGAAATACTCGTATTTCTGGATTAATCAATTTGGTGATATTAATTGATAAAGACACAATGAGGTGGAGATATCAAGTGGATAGTTTGATATATAGCCCTAGAAATCAAGACAGAAGTCTGAGAATAGTCATCCCCTAGATGGTGTTGGTATAATTAATTTAAAAGGCTCTCCCAGAAGGAATGTGTTGAAAGGGAAGAGCATCAAAGACATTTTAGCAGGTAATGTAGAAGAAGATACTTGTTAAGGAGCATGATGTGTGGACAGAGATAGGAAAACCAAGAGACCAGAGTCTGGGAGAACACAGAATTCCAGAGAGCCAGGACTGTCAGTTGATACAACAAGGATATAGAACCTACAGACAGATTATGTGGCCTTTAAGTTTCTTTCTGGATATGATATTTGCAAGAAATACTGGAAATTCATGATCTGTTAGCTGAATATTGTTTACTGTCATAATCTTAATACTTGCCTCCTAGTTGGATGGTGTCATTGGTAACACATTGTAAACTGCAGAATATGCATCTATTTAAAATAGAATGGAGTGTTAGAAACATTTTAAAAATAAGAATATGAATCCCTTTAAAATAAGAATATGAATCCCTTTAGCAGAGTTAACAAACTCCATTCAGGGATGCCTATCCATTCATTTGTTCATTCACTCTGTAAAGATCAATTGTAGGTCTGCTATGTGTGGCACTGTGCCTGATATTGTGGTAGGCTTTGGAATTCAAATTAAAAAAAAATCATGACTCTTTGCTGTGCAAGGATTCACAGTCAATTGGAGAGAAAGTCAATAAATCACTGTCATGTGCAGAAGTGGTAGGACAGAGGTTTGTACAGGTGCCACTGGAGTCTATTGGCAGTTTAACATTGCATGGCCTATAATCCTCCTAAAACAAATGGATAATAGATTTTGAGGCCATTCAAAGGCAACTTATTCAATAATTTGTCTCCTTAGTATATAGTGACTAAGTACAATGAAAATATTATGTTCTGCGATGTCAAGATTCAATTAAATTGTTTTCCACCTTTGCGTCTGGCATTGTACTACCGTAAGAAAATGAAAATCCATTAAGATGCTTTCTCAACTAGACTACTTTCCTCTTGATGATCTATTCATAGAGACAACACTGAATGAGTACATTTTGGATTAGCCTTTTTTTTTTTTTTCTCTCTTTTTGCTGTACGCGGGCCTCTCACTGTTGTGGCCTCTCCTGTTGCGGAACACAGGCTCCAGATGCACAGGCTCAGTGGCCATGGCTCACAGGCCCAGCCACTCCACAACATGTGGGATCTTCCCGGACCGGTGCATGAACCCGCGTCCCCTACATCGGCAGGCGGACTCCCGACCACTGCGCCACCAGGGAAGCCCTGGATTGACTTTTAAATCACTTTACATTTTTCTATTAGTTATAAAATATGAGAGAGGGGAAGGAGAAGGATTTTGTATATGGGACCATAGTAATAACTCTAATTAAACTGAAAATAATTTAAAATTGCCACCCGCAAATAAGAATATTGGAACCTTACAACATGGCACATATTTATTAATGCTTTAAGCTTATAGAACACTTTAAAAATCTTTAAGCAAGATATATTACTTACAGCAAAATCAGCCATTCAGTTGAAATGTCATCTAATAATAAAACTCAAATTGCCACATTAAAGCAAAGAAGCCAAAATCTTTATAGTTTATACTAAGCCAGGGAATTCCATTTATATAATGTTTAATATCGAACTTGTTACAGACAAGAGCTATTTAGCTGTTGAATGTACCTTTAGCTGTTGTGGTTCAGTATTATTGTGTTTAGCTCCTATTACATTGCAATGTTGGACTTCCCTGGTGGCACAGTGGTTAGGAATCCACCTGCCAATGCAGGTGACAGCGGTTCGAGCCCTGGTCTGGGAAGATCTCACATGCCACAGAGCAACTAAGCCCGTGTGCCACAACTACTGAGCCTCTGCTCTAGAGACCGCGAGCCACAAATACTGAAGCCCACGTGCTCTAGGGCCCGTGCTCTGCAACAAAGTGAAGCCACTGCGATGAGAAGCCCGCGCACGGCAACAAAGATTAGCCCCCACTCACCACAACTAGAGAAAGCCCACACGCAGCAACGAAGACTCAATGCAGCCAAAAATAAGTTAATAAATTAATTTTTTTTTAAATTGCAATGTTGGCTTCCCATGATTTATGGTCGGATTAGCCCAAAGTCAATAAAGGGCTGTTCTGTTGAGGTTCTCCTTACTGTTGGCTATTTTACCTTTAACTTTTATTGCTTATTCTCTTCTGGTGGCAAATATATTTTACCTTTACCTTGCATCTCCTATTCTCTTTCTAGTCCTGTTAAAGGAAAACTAGGAGTGAGAGAGAGAGAGAGAGACAGACTAGGTAATACCGGGCAGTGTAAATTCATTTTCAAAGGATGTTTGCAAATAATCGAATGCAATTGCTGTGTTGCAACTTTAAAATACCCTATTCTTGAAAGGGCTGTTTGAGTAATTGTGGGGAGAGTTGATTTGTTCAGCCTGTTTCTAGGATTCATAACTGAGATGCTTTTATTCTATCTTGAAATAAAATTGAATATTCTCAACAGACACTTTGCCTGACAGATAAATTTAAATCAGGTATCATGATTAGAAATTTCAACCTCCAACTTCAGTTACAACATGTAATCGATTTGTGAGATTATGGAAAAGGCAAATGTCTGCCAGACAGCCAACCATTGTTTGAGATTAAATTTCAGAAATGAAATCAACTTGTTGAAAGCACCCCTGCATATATAATACAGGTGTGAACTCTCTGCCTCCACGTTATGACTTTGAAGATTTCTTATGTGAGCTGTAATGGAATTCCCTTATGAATGAAGCTTATGATAAAAGCTGTTAACCGTGACTTTTAGACAAATTCACGTTTCACCTATGTAATGGTCTAAGGAGACCCTATTCAGTGAAACTGTATCTCATCACTATATATAATACCAAAGGTATCGTAAGATGAAAGAAAATTGTTCATATCAATGGATTTTAAAAATCTAGGGTAGAAGTTCAGTTGACCCTTGAACAACAGGGGTTTGATCTGCACAGGTCCACTTATATGATGATTGTTTTCAATAATACTACATGATCCGTGGTGGGTTGAATCTGTGGATGTGGAACTGTGTCTGTGCAGATTTTCGACTGCACAGGGGTGGGCACCACAACCCCCTCATTGTTCGAGGGTCAACTGTATTTTCAGTAGTACTGTAATCTCTCACTATGGGTAGAAGTATTTTTGGTAACAGTAACGGTAACCTCTCACTAAGGATTTAGCCTTCTGGAAGTTACAGAAAGATGGAGACATTGTCAGGATGGATCAGGTATTTTTTAACTCTCCATTTCACCCAGCATGGCGCCTTGTAGTTCCTGTGCAGTCAGTGTTAAGTCTACCCAGCTAGTCAAGGTTTCACAAGGCCTTATAAACTTAACAGCCTTCTCCCATGTCTTCCATACTTGATTCTCTTGGCCTTACTCCCACATGTGTACACCAACTCCATCTCATGATGCATGCTTACATAGTGTGCTCAGCTCCTCCAGGGTCCTCCTAGGTTGGATTTTCTAAGAGGAGGATGGGGCATTAGTGACAACATCCTGTGCTTGTGCATAATTAAGTGGGGTGTCACTTCCATTGAGTCTCGCTGATAATTTATGAATAGTTTCCTTTTTCTTCACCCTTCTATGAGTTTACATATCTTTTGCTTTGGAATAGGCATACCTGATTCTCCAGGGTGTTTCCCTTTTTTTCTCTTTTTATCTAGCACACAGTGAGAACTCTATAAACCAACCATGAAGGTAGACTAATCCCTGTTCAAAAGGCAGATGTCAGCTACCTCTTTATAGGCTTTACAAGAGGAATGGTCACATTGAGAGAGCATCTCTTTCAAGTTCCACTAGAAAGAATTTCAAGACATGTTGTAACTCTTGCTTAGTCATCAGATGATCTTGTTTATAACAGGGTAGTAAAGTATAGGAATTGTGTGTTCAGAAAGTCAGAAAGTCAAGAGCAAGATATTAGTTGGTGTGATGATTAATCTTATGTGTACACTTATCTGGGCCACAATGCCCAGATATTTGGTCAAACATTTTTTGGGATGTTTCTAGGAGGGTGTTTTTAGATGAGATTTACATTTGAATTGGTGGACTTGAGTAAAGCAGATTACCCTCCATAATGTGGGTGGGCCTCATCCAACTAGTTAAAGTCCTGAATTGAACAAAAGTCTGACCTCTATCCTATCAGTTTTGTATTTCTAGAGAACCTTGACTAATACACTTGAGTATTTTAATATTTGCAACAGTATTCAAAAATGGATGAAAGATACAAAATAGCAGTAATAATAATATGGGTAATAACAATACCTTTCTTTTGCTGAGTGACAACTTTTGCCAGGTACTGTGCTATATTATTTAGATAAAATATGTCTCATAATTACCATAACTGAAAGTCAGTCTTATTCTTTAGTACCGATGAGGAAAAAAAGGCTCAAATAGATTGAGTAACTTTCCTAAAACTACATAATTATTAAGTGACAAAGGCCAAACACAGATCTGTCTGATTCAAAAGTTTATACTGTTTCTAATTAAATATATTGTTTCCTAAGTGTAAAAACTCTAGATGCCATATAATCATCATGATATGAATATATCTTCTACAGTATTTTCTCAGAAAGTTTTGACTAACATTGACATGACTATCATGTGGTTCTTCAAATATTATGACTACATAGTTGATACTCTTAGAAGAAATGCTGTGAATATTCATATTCAAAACAGTGTGTGTGTGTGTGTTTGTATGTGAGTATAATTTTCCATACACAATTACAAGGGTTAAAGAACTAGATTGACCAATACGAATCAAGACATTTCTACACTTAGAAGCCAGATAAAAGGCTGGTAATACTTTTCACAAAGTATTCTGTGAGGAATTGGCAGCTTTCATGGGGGAAACAAACCATCCCTCAAGATCCATCCATTATACCCATCCACAGGGGAGAACTTTTTGAACTAAGATGAAAACAAGGGAAAAAGTTTTATGTATTTGATGAAGCAAGGAGCTCTTGAACCAGCTATCGGCATGCAGAATTATAACGATTCCACCAATATTAAAATGAGAATCTCTGGAGACTAGAGTTTCATTATAAATAACTTAAGTAACATTCCCTAGGACTTTCAATTGCCAACAGTTTCCATTGTTTTTGCTTAGTAGAAAGTTGTACAAAGTTTATCTATAGTTGTAATTTAGTGACTTGTAGGCATTCATTTTAGGCACCCGTATAATATCCCCTTTTGATTAAGTTTTTAAGTTAAACATTTTGGCTTGGAATTCTGGAATTTTCCAATGCTGTTTGTAGACTCTGTTTCCTAAGATTTTAGGTATTGTACTTCATTTTGATGCTGTTATGATATAGCTTCAATAGATATTTTTCCAGTTATTAAAATATTATTGAATATCTACCATATGTCAGGCTCTACGCAAACTCTGACGATACATAAATGAGAAAGACATAGTCTTTGCCCAGGAGAAATTTCCTAGGCAAAGAAAAGTAGGATAGACTCTGTATTAATAGAGGACTATTATATAATAGGATGGACTCTGTATTAATCAGACTAGGCTAAACAGGAAAAAAATAAAAACAAGCTTAATGTCTCAGTAGTTTAAAACCACAAAGGTTTATTTCTTAGTCAGGCTATATCTCCATCATAGGTGGCCTGTGGTGCCAATTTTCAGTCCTCTTCATTCCAGAACCAAGGATGAAGTGCTGACATAACCTGGTGTATTGTTGGTCATCATGCTAGAAGGAAAGATAATTCTGGAGGGTTTTGCACTATCAATTATATGATCAGCCCTGAGGCAACAAATATGATGACAATCCTTGGTCAAAACTGTAATACACTCAACTGCAGGGGATTCAAGAAGTGGAATCTCTGTTTAGGGTTACAGTTTTAGATGGTGACATGTGAAGATCCTAAACTCACCTCCTCCCATGAACACACTGAGTCTATAGCTACATATGAAGCAATTTCTTCTGAACCAACTCTAAAGGCTGGCTGAGCAACTGCTACACATTGGGTAAATTAGAAAAAAACAAACAAACAAACATATCAAAGTGAGTAGGAGAGGCTGGGACACAGTCTCACCATAAACCCTACCTCCAGCACAGCAACTGACAATGGGAGGGAACTCAAACCCTGAAGCTTCTCTCTGAAGCTCCATAAGACCCACAAGGCTGTAGAGAACTGAGGAATGGCTCTTAAAAGGCTTGCACACTTGGACTTACCTACTCTAAGGTCCAGTGCATAGGCTGAAGATTGCACCCAGACTTTAAGAGGCTCATTTGCTCATATTAAAGTGTCAGCCTGAGGCACAAGCATCTAATTTAACACACACATTTAGGTGCCTGCTGGAATATTCATCAGGGATGGAGGATGATAACATCATCTTCATGCTCTCCTTCTGTCTTGCTTCAGCTGTCAGGTGCCATGTTTGTTTCTTTTTTTCCCTTATGGCTGCCATCTTTACACTCCTTCACTGCCATGCTCCAGAGTGCCAATATCCCCTAGAAGAGAGCTTTTACATGCATCTGATGTCCTGGTTTTGTCTGGTGCCCTGGTTTTTGCCACTGCCACCCAGGGGACATGCCTTGATCACCTGGCACTGGAGGCTAGGGGACTTACATTTCCTGGTCCCATAAGACTGTAACAATCAGAGCAACAGTTCTTGACAAGCTTTTACCCCCAGGGCACTGCACAGGTAGCAGACTAAAACACAACCCCAGTCTCTCAATTTTTGTGACAGCCACCCAGGGGACACTTCCAGGTCACCTGGCTCTGGTGGCCAACAGAGCTTACACTTGTGGTCCACAGAACTGCACATGTTTGCATACTTTAAAAACTGCTGCCTGAGAGTCTGGCTTACATTCAGCCTGAATCTTGGTACTTCCTAAGAACCCCACTTTGGGACACTGGCTGGTAGTGGTACACCATTAAGTACTGGGAGCTAATACAAATAAAATAGACTGCTTGGACAATCACAAAGGTTTGAGAGACAACCAAGAGCTAGGACAGGGTTGAGAGATAAGGCTTATCTCTTAAATGAGGCCACTCCTTCCAGACTGGGAGAGTTGGTTTTTTCATCTGGTGTGTAGAAACCAACATAGAGTCAAAAAAAATGAGGAATCAGAGGAATATGTTCCAAATGAAAGAATAAGATAAAACTTCAGAAAAAAATACCTTAGTGGAGGGCTTCCCTGGTGGCACAGTGGTTGGGAGTCCGCCTGCCAATGCAGGGGGCACGGGTTTGTGCCCCGGTCTGGGAGGATCCCACATGCTGTGGAGCGGCTGGGCCTGTGAGCCATGGCTGCTGAGCCTGCATGTCCAGAGCCTGTGCTCTGCAATGGGAGAGGTCATGGCAATGAGAGGCCCGTGTACCGCAAAGAAAAAAAAAAAAAAAAAACCTTAGTGGAATGGAGATAAGTAACTTATCTGGTAAAGAATTCAAAGTAATAGTCTTAAAGATGGTCACTGAACTTGGGAGAGGAATAAATGAACATGGAGAGAATCTCAACAAAGACATAGAAAATATAAAAAGTACCAAACAGAAGTCACAGGACTAAAGCCTATAATAACTGATCTGAAAGATACACTACAGGGGTTCAACAGCAGACTAGAGGAAGCAAAAAAGGACCAGTGAACTTGAGAACAGAGCAGTGGGGCACACCCAATCAGAGCAGCAAAAAGAGAAAAAAAGAATGAAAAAAATGTCAAGATAGCTTAAGGAACTTATGGGACAATATCAAGCAGACTAACACTGGCATTATGGGATCCTAGAAGGAGAAAAAAGAGAAAAGGGGGAAGAAAGCTTATTTGAAAAAATAATGGCTGAAAACCTCCCTAACCTGGAGAAGGAAACAGACACATTCAGGAAGCCCAGAGAGTTCCTAATTAGATGAAAACCAAATAACCCAATCTATACACATTATAATTAAAATGTCAAAAGTTAAAGACAAGGAGAGAATCTTAAAAGCAGCAAGAGAAAAACAACGTGTTATGTAAAGGAACCCCCACAAAACTATCTGCAGTTTTCTCAGCAGAAAGGAAGTGGCATGAAATTTTCCAAGTGCTGAAAGAAAAAAAAAAAAAAAAAAAACTACCATCAAAGAACACTCTACTTGGCAAAGTTATTATCAGAATTGAAAGAAAGATAGAATTTTTCAGACAAGAAAGGACTAATGAAGTTCATTATTAAACTGGCCTTACAAAAAATGTTAAAGGGAATTCTTAAAAGTGAAAACAAGGAGCACTAATTAGTAACAAGGAAACATATAAAAGTATAAATTTCACTGGTAAAAGGTAAATACATATAAAGGATAGTGAATTAATTATTTATAAAGTTATTACTTAGAATAAAAGATAAAAGTAGTAAAAATAACTGTAACTACAACAATTAGTTAAGGGATACCCAAGATAAAAGGATGTATAATGTGACAACAAAAACACAAAATGTGGGGTGGGAGAATAAAAATGTAGAGCTTTAGATGTATTTGGTCTTAAGTTGTTAACAACTTAAAATAGAGAATTATAAACGTAAGTTGATATATGTAAGCCTCAAGGTAACTGCAAAGCAAAAACCTACAGACAAAGAGAAAGGGATCTGAGGACATCACTAAAGAAAGTCATCAGATTACAAAGGAAGAGAGCAACAGAAGAAGAAATTAACAGAGAGAAACTACAAAATAGCCAGAGAAAAATAACAAAATAACAGTAAGTCCATACCTACTAATAATTAAATGTAAATGAATTAAATTTTCCAATCAAAAGATATAGAGTGGCTGAATGGATTAAAAAAAAAAAAGAGGACCCGTCTCTATGTTTCTGCAAGACCTACTTCAGATGTAAGGACACACACAGACTGAAAGTGAAAGGATGAAAAAAATTCCATGCAAATGGAAACCAAAAGAGAGTTGGGGTAGCTATATTTATATCAGACAAAATAGACTTTAAGCCAAAGACTGTAACTGGAGACAAAGAAGATCATATATAATAATAAACATGTCAATGTAACAAGAGGATAATATTTGTAGATATTTATGTACCCAACATAGGAGCACCTAAATACATAAAGTCAATATTAACAGACCTAAAGAGAGAAATAAACAGCAATGCAATAAAAATAAGGGTCTTCAATACCCCATTTTCATCAATAGATAGATCATCCAGATAGAAAATCTATAAGAAAACATTGAACTTAATCTGCCCATTAGACCAGATGGACTTAACAGACATTTATAGAACATTCCATACAAAAACAGCAGAATACACATTCTTCTTAAGTGCACATGGAATATTCTCCAAGATAGATCATATGTTAAACAAGTCTGAATACATTTAAAAAGATTGAAATCATACCAAGCACCTTTTCTGACCACAATGGTATGAATAAAGAAATCACCTACAAGAAGAAAACTAGAAATCCACAAATATGTGGAGATTAAACAATATGCCAATGAACAACCGATAAGTCAAAGAAATCAAAATAGACATTTAAAAATATGTTGAGACAAACAAAAATGGAAATATAACCAACCAAAACTTATGAGATGCAGCAAAAGCAATTCTATGAGGGAAGTTCACAGCAATTAACATCTACATTAAGAAACAAGAAAAATCTCAAAAAACCTAACATTACCCCTCAAGGACCCAGGTAAAAAAGAACAAACTAAGCCCAAAGTTAGTGGAAGGAACTAACAAGATGCAGAAATAAATGAAAGAGAGACTAAAAGACAATAGAAAAGATCAATGAACTAAGAGAGATTGAGAGAACAATATCAGTTATAATTTTATCAAAAAGAATAAAATACCTAAAATAAATTTAACCAGAGAAGTGAAAGACCTGTACACTGAAAACTCTAAGATATTGATTAAAAGAAATTGAAGAAGATGCAAATAAATGGAAAGATATACCATGCTCATGTGTTGGAAGAATTAATATTGTTAAAATGTCCATATTACCAAAGCAATCTATAGATTTAATGCAATCCCTATTAAAATTCTAATGGCATTTTTCACAGAAATAGAACAAACAATTCTAAAGTTTGTATGGAATCAAAACAAAAGACCCCAAACCAAATAAAGCAATCTTGAGAAAGAAGAACAAAACTGGAGGCATCATGCTTCCTGATTTCAAACTGTATTACAAAATTATAGTAATCAAAACAATATGGTGTGGCCATAAAAACAGACACATAGATAAATGGAACAGAATAGAGAGCTCAAAAATAAACTCATGCATATATACCCAGTTAATTTACAACAAAGGAGCCAAAAATATACAATGGGAAAAGGATGATCTCTTCAATAAATTGTGGTAGGAAAATTGGACAGCCACACACAAAAGAATACATGCATAGATAAAAATTAATTCAAAATGGATTAAAGACCTCAATGTTAGACCTAAAACCATAAAACTTCTAGAAGAAAACATAGACAGTAAGCTCCTTGACAATAGCTAAGATTTGGAAACAACCTAATTGTCCATCATTGGATGAATGGATAAAGAAAATGGACATACATGTGTATGTACATAGATACACACAAACACTTATATACATATATATATATACATATATACACACATACAAACATATATACAGATACAATCATAGAATGGAATATTCAGCCATAAAAAGAAGGAAATCTTGCCATTTGGGACAACATGGATGAACCTTGACAGCATTATGATAAGTGAAATAAGTTAGACAGGGAGCAACAAATACCATATGATCTCTCTTATATGTGGTATCTAAAAAGAACCCCAAACACCGAGCTCATAGATACAGATACAGACAACAGATTGGTGGCTGCCAGAGGTGGGGGTTGGGAGTGGGCAGAATGGGTAAAGGATCAAAAAGTACAAACTTCCAGTTATAAACAAGTCATGGAGATGTGATGTACATCATGGCGACTACAGTTAATAATACTGTAGTGCTTATTTGAAAGTTGCTAAGAAAGTAAATCTTAAAAGTTCCCATAATAAGAAAAAAATTGTAACTGTGTATGTGATGGATGTTAACTAAACTTATAGTGGTGATCATTTCCCAATGTATACAAATATTGAACCATTATGTTGTGTACCTGAAACTAATATAATGTTACATGCTATATGTCAATTATACCTAAATAAAAATATTTAAAAAAATTTTTAAATGAAGTAATATCTTTCTATATGCCTAGAGGATGTTTTTCATGTGTGCAGTTTGGCATTCTCTATGTAAATTTGGGGGATTTTTTTTTACTCCGTGTATAGTACCTATCAGTAGACATGGTATAACAAAATCGTATCTAAATTATTCATTTGTTAATCATTTATTGAACATATAGTCAATGCCTGTCATTGTGTCAGGAACTAGATATCCTAAGACAAATATAGGCACAACATTTCTGCTAAATGGAGATGCCTCTTCTAATTACATATTGTCTTGTCCTATGTACAGTAGAAGTTTTGACATTTTTTTCTGGCTACTTTCTCTTCAGGCTACATTCCTCTTATATCTATCAGATAAAAGATTACTTTGGAAAGGGCAATCTTCTGAGAAGATATGTAAGGCAACCAAGTAGTTTAAAAAGTTGTCATCTTAAATCATCTATGCCTAAAAGATGTGATTTTAATAAGAAAAGAAAACTATTACAACACCAAAGAAAATAATCTCATTCTTTAGTCACAGCACATACAACAGAGCTAAGAAGTATAGTCATAAAAACATTGTGGAGCTCTATGCCTAGATGCTTAGCCTAATATGTAAGCAAAGAAGCTTTGTTCCTTGGGAGGGGGGTGAGCAATGATCTATGTTTAATTTAGTAGGACTTTTGCATGAAAAAAAACCCGGCACTAATTGCTGAAGACTCTAAGAAGGCTTCAAGAGTTCTATTAGCTTTGCCTTAACCACTCTCAGTGGATACATTGTCAGGAACTACTGTCTGTCTGTCTGTTTTTACAACGGGTCCCCTTTGCTTCAGTGAGAAACTGCTGCTGTGTTCTGTTGAGAACATCTTCAAGGATGGTGTAATGATTAAGAAACCAACTCTCTAGAGTTAGGTTACTTGAGTTCACATCCTGATTCAGAGTAGCTAGTGGCTTTGAGCAAGTTGTTTTACATTTTTGTTCCTCAATTTGCACATCTGTGGAATTGGGGCAACAATATACTCACCACACAGGTTCCTTATTTGGATTAAATGAGTTAATATTTGTAAAGCACTTAAAACAGTTCTTGGCCAAGTGTAAGGGCTATATGTGCTTGTTAAGTAAAATATATAAACCAAGCAAGAATAGGCTCATAAATTGGGTCAGTTTTCTCATAACTCAAACATGGATATTATTATTCCACAGGAGTCAGTCTTGATAAATAAATACTGTTGTAGAGGCTTCTCAAGACTTCCTTTACCACCTCCATTCGCATTTAAACAAGGGCCTTAAAGAGTAAACACAGGTTCCTTGAAATTGGTCTGTCTGTATCCATTCCCTTTTGGATTAGCTACAAAAATTCATCCTAAACCATGCAGATGGAATAGGTGGATTCCAGTGCCTGTAATGGCCACAGGATCTGGGCCATACCAGTTACCTATCACAGATGGGCCTGGTGGGAACTTTTGTAGTAATCACTTGTAAAGGTACCTTTCCCAGGTTTATGCTGCAGGAACAGAAACAGTTTCTCCTTTCGTGGCTTTTCAGCAACTTCTTTTGAGGACTTATTGAAGCTACAAAGTGAAGGAGGCAATTTTTTTTTCTGACCACTGCAATTGTTGACACATACTTCACTGGTATTTTTGTATCCACTGGTACAGTTCAAAGACGGACCCGCAGAAAGTATCCCTTTATGGTTAAAATGTTAACTTGAGAGGGAGGATGTTATGTTGGGGTATAGGTGCTAGGTTGCTCAGAGGGTGGCGTTTCATTTAAATTTTTTTTATTAGTTTCTGCTTTATAACAAAGTGAATCAGTCATACATATACATCTGTTCCCACATCCCTTCCCTCATGCATCTCCCTCCCTCCCACCCTCCCCATCCCACCCCTCCAGGCAGTCACAAAGCACCGAGCTGATCTCCCTGTGCTCTGCGGCTGCTTCCCACTATCTATCTACCTTACGTTTGGTAGTGTATATATGTCCATGCCTCTCTTTCGCTTTGTCACAGCTTACCCTTCCCCCTCCCCATATCCTCAAGTCCATTCTCAAGTAGGTCTGTGTCTTTATTCCCGTTTTACTCCTAGGTTCTTCATGACATTTTTTTTAAAATTCCATATATATGTGTTAGCATACGGTATTTGTCTTTCTCTTTCTGACTTACTTCACTCTGTAGGACAGACTCTAGGTCTATCCACCTCATTACAAATAGCTCAGTTTCATTTCTTTTTATGGCTGAGTAATATTCCATTGTATATATGTGCCACATCTTCTTTATCCATTCATCCGATGATGGACACTTAGGTTGTTTCCATCTCCGGGCTATTGTGAATAGAGCTGCAATGAACATTTTGGTACATGTCTCTTTTTGAATTATGGTTTTCTCAGGGTATATAGTTGTTTGCCCGTAGCAATTTAAGGTGGGGTTAGCTAGGAGTAGTTGGTGCAGCAGTAAAAGACAGTTTTATTGAAGGCTGAGCTACCCTTGACCATTTTGCTATTGCTAATATAACATTAATGCTCTTACTAAATCACAAAAACACCACGTAGAAACTGATACTGAAAGTGTTTATAGATATTCAGCAATTAGCAGAGGCCACTAATTCCTATTTATGGAATAACAAATAAAACCTAATTGATTTTTTTTTTAACCCCAGTACATTTCAGACAAAATGTGTTATACGTAAGTTTTTGGTCTCAGGAAATAAAAAACTGTGTTAGATCTTATGTACATAATGTACCTTCTTTATAATTTATCCTTGCTGTAATATAACCTTTAAAAATAGAGCAGATGTGGCAGAGGAAATGCATAGCATTGGAAAAGACAATCATAACATCAAAGATCCAGAAATACATTCACACTTAATGCCTTATTATATAGTTAGAGTTCATATTTTATGAGTGGAATAATGAGAATAATCTGGAGTAGCTAAACTTTTGTTTTTTAAAATGTTTATTTCAAGTACTGCTTGAAAGTGTTTGTTAGGATTTATTGTATTCTCACTACAGGCATTATTGCATTTAACCTTCGCAGTAGTGTGAAGAGATAGATAGGGTTTATCTCCATGTGTAGGGAAGAAAACTGAGGTTTTTTGGTAGTGAAATAACAGGGCCACACAGCTGACGAATAGCTAACTCAAGATAAGCCCATGCCTTGCTGATGTTCTTAACCACATGCTCATAACCATTGCTTATAATACTGCCTGCCTGATTCTCTAAAAATCCTAAATTCATCATTTTCTTCATCATCAGCAGCAGCAGATGAACATTCAGTATGAGTCAAACATATTACCTCTTAGACAACTTTTAATTATTCATAGTAAAGAAAATATTTTTAAATTAGGGGAAATGGAAATTCATAGACAAGTTTAGGCAAAATTGGGGAAAATTCCATTATAATAGAATTTTCAATTATAAACTAATAGAAATAACCAAAAATTTCAGTAAATGAACCCTATACTTAAGAGAGTATTAGTAATTAGTTTTGAAATAGATCTAAATTTTGTTAGAAGGCTCTTTGTCTTCTTATTATAACAAGTCTTTTATCTCAAAGGTAATAGTCTATGCCATGGCTTTAATTGATTCTCAGAGTTCATGATCTTGGATTACAATACTAACTGATAATATTATAGTCAGTTTTTCACATTACAACCTCTGTGTCTCATCTTTATGCTGGATAAGTTGAAGAAGTTAGTACAGAGCTATATCTAGGAACCCTTCTCCAATGCCAGCCTTAAAAATTTATTAGCAACTTGATGTGATTTAATGGGTTTCAGAAACGTTTTATGCTTCAAGGTATGTTCCTTGTTTTGCCTGAATTCCAGTGGCTCATATTCTTATATCAGAGAGTCACTCATTCATAGCTTGAAGATTTCAACATTCAGGAGTTATTTACCAAAATTCAAATTTCCACAATAAGGGTAACTACTCTATGTAGGTGATAATATAATTTATTGTCCATATTAGGACTTATTTCCAGGATAGACCCAACAGGAAGTCAGGACAACAGGTGTAAATCAGGACTATCCAAGGCAAACTGGAAAATATAGTCACCCCAAATGTAAGTAACTATTAATTAATTTCTTTTTTAGCATTAGATGAAAGTAAGTTTGGAGAGAAGACTCAATCTAAACATGATTATAATGCAGAGGTACTATGTGGGTAAATACCAAAGATAAATTTCAAATGTTACACGATTTGTTGCATGACTAATCAACACCAAGTTCATTGTTAAAACAACCCACGTAACTTGACTTTCACTTTTAGTAATGGGTATTTTATAATATAGTTAAAGTACGCCTTCTTCTCCCCTTCCCCCAAAAGGAGATTGAAGAGCTTAACAAAATATAAGGTAGTATACTTGGAGGCTTTGAAAAGCCAACAAGAAAGTGAAGAGCTTCTTGTCCAGAATCTAGGGGAGGATGAAGACCAAGAGAGATTAGTCCAGTTTGGAGTTACTAAACCCATGCAGGTTATTGTCAGTGTTAGAGAGAGTACAAAAGAAAGAAGTCAGAAGAGGAGAGGAAAAAAGATTCTAGAACAAGTGGAATAAATAGCAAGTACTTGGTAGTTAGTAACCCAAATTTATCAGTGATTATATCAAATGCAAGTGGCCTAAATGATCCAGTTAAAAGGCAAATACAAGGATTGTCAATCTGGATCAAAAATTCAAAACAAGTATATGCTATTTAACAGGGGTGCCTCTGAAATGTAAAAATAAAGGAAAACTGAAAATTTTTTTGAAATGGAAAAGATACACTATGCAAACACTAACCTAAAGAAAGCCAATGTAATAATACTAGTACTAAAGAAGAATTTGTGACAAAAGTTATTGCTAAGGAGGGACATTTCCCAATGATAAAAGGTTTAATTCCTCATGATACCAAGAAACTACATGATAAGTGACTTTGCATATATTAGTGATTGCATGCTACTTCCATTTTTACTAGAATAAGTAAAAATAACATTAAGTTCTCACTATCATCAAGTGATATCATCAAGTGATATTATAAGCACTTAATACATAATAGTTCACTTAATCTTCACAGCCACCCCATGAGATAGGCTTGATTATTATCTTCATTTTACAAATGAGGAGATCGAGAAATGAAGAAGTTGCCCAAAGTTACATAGCTAATAAGCAATGGAGCTGGGATGAACCCAGGCCGTCTAGCCTCTAAGTTATGAGAATAAATATTTGAGTAGGAAAAGCATTAATGGATCAAATAATTTTTGGCTTTTCCTCTGGTACACATTTCAAATGAGTTTGCCGTGGATGGAGTAACACCTACGATATTATTTTCCCTGTGCTTCAGATTTAGTTTAGATTCTTCTCCATCTCTGCCTTTCAGAATCCTCTAAAAACAGATATATGGCATTTTTTCTCATGACCGAACTCACATTTCTCCTTAACTTCAACATCTCAAGAACAGTTGAATAGTAGCGGGGGAGGGACTTCCTTTCAAAGCTTTTCTCGTAGACAAGAAAAGCTAAATGCTACAATGGAGGGATGAGTGACCTTCCTCTTCTAGATTGGTTTTCTATACTAGGGGATGTCTCAATTTAGCTGGAGTATAAGTGAATGTAAGTCATGTATTCAGGAATTCTTTGCCACCAGTGAGTGGAAAACGTTTGCCAGGAAAAGCCGCTGCTTCCCCTGTGCGTGCACACACATTCACTCACTACCCTCTCCTCCCTTAAAACTTTGCAAGACTTCACTGTCTAAATAGAAAGAATAGTAGCTTCCAGCGCTTATGAAAAGAAGTCATCGTGGTCTCTTTCAGATATCCATTTAGGTTCTATCCAGTTCCAACTTCCAGGAATGAGGCTTCTAAAGGGAGGAGGATTTGAAGCTATGTGTGTTTCTGGTCACTTCAGTGTGGTTCCTTTTTGTGCGCCCATGAGAACAAGGACCATATCTGTGTTTGCCCACCTTTATCTTAGTAACATGGGAGCAACAACACTTGCTGAATAAACAAAGAAATAGATGAATAAATGAATGTATGTCTCTGACCTCATCTACTACCACTCTCCTCCCTGCTTACTCCAGTGCCACACCTTACCCCTTTTACTTTTCTTGTCTCTGCTCATTTGCACATGCTGTTCCTTCTGCCTGAAATGCTCTTCCCCTAGCTGTCAGCTTGATGGCTCTCTTATCTATGTAGGTTTTTACTGAAGTCTCACTTTCTCAGCAAGTCTTCCCCATCTATGCTAACTGAACTTGCACATCCCTGCTTCAAAAATCCCTCTTTCTCTTGATTTTATTTTTCTCTTGGTGTGGCCTAACGTACCTTATTATTTTTTTCTTTTTGTTAATTTTATTTATTATTTTATTCAGCAGGTTCTTAATAGTCATCCATTTTATACATATCAGTGTATACCTGTCAATCCCAATCTCCCAATTAATCACACCACCACCACCACCCCCCGCCACTTTCCCCCCTTGGTGTCCATGTTTGCTCTCTACATCTGTGTCTCCATTTCTTTCCTGCAAACCTCTTCATCTGTACCATTTTCCTAGGTTCCACATATATGTGTTAATATACGATATTTGTTTTTCTCTTTCCAACATACTTCACCCTGTATGACAGTCTCTAGATCCATCCACATCTATACAAATGACCCAATTTTGTTCCTTTTTATGGCTAATATTCCATTGTATATATGTACCACATCTTCTTTATCCATTCGTCTGTCAATGGGCATTTAGGTTGCTTCCATGACCTGGCTATTGTAAAGAGTGATGCAATGAATATTGGGGTGCATGTGTCTTTCTGAATTATAGTTTTCTCTGGGTATATGCCCAGTAGTGGGAATTCTGGATCATATGGTAACTCTATTTTTAGTTCTTTAAGGAACCTCCATACTGTTCTCCATAGTGGCTGTATCAATTTACATTCCCACCAACAGTGCAAGAGGGTTCCCTTTTCTCCACACCCTCTCCAGCATTTGTTGTTTGTAGATTTTCTGATGATGCCCATTCTAACTGGTGTAAGGTGATACCTCATTGTAGTTTTGATTTACATTTCTCTAATAATTAGTGATGTTAAGCAGCTTTTCATGTGCTTCTTGGCCATCTGTATGTCTTCTTTGGAGAAATGTCTATTTAGGTCTTCTGCCCATTTTTGGATTGGGTTGTTTGTTTTTCCAATATTGAGCTGCATGAGCTGTTTATATATTTTGGAGATTAATCCTTTGTCCATTGATTCATTTGCAAATATTTTCTCCCATTCTGAGGGTTGTCTTTTCGTCTTGTTTATGGTTTCCTTTGCTGTGCAAAAGCCGTTAAGTTTCATTAGGTCCCATTTGTTTATTTTTGTTTTTATTTCCATTATTCTAGGAGGTGGATCAAAAAACAGCTTGCTGTGATTTATGTCAAAGAGTGTTCTTCCTATGTTTTCTTCTAAGAGTTTTACAGTGTCTGGTCTTACATTTAGGTCTCTAATCCATTTTAAATTTATTTTTGTGTATGGTGTTAGGGAGTGTCCTAATTTCATTCTTTTACATGTAGCCGTCCAGTTTTCCCAGCACCATTTATTGAAGAGACTGTCTTTTCACCATTGTATGTCCTTGCCTCCTTTGTCATAGATTAGTTGACCATAGGTGCATAGGTTTATCTCTGGGCTTTCTATCTTGTTCCATTGACCTATATTTCTGTTTTTGTGCCATATTGTCTTGATTACTGTAGCTTTGTAGTATAGTCTGAAGTCAGGGAGTCTGATTCCTCCAGCTCCATCTTTTCCCATCAAGACTGCTTTGGCTATTCAGGGTCTTTTTTGTCTCCATACGAATTTTAAGATTTTTTGTTCTAGTTCTGTAAAAAATGCCATTGGTAATTTGATAGGGATTGCACTGAATCTGTAGATTGCTTTGGGTAGTACAGTCATTTTCACAATATTGATTCTTCCAATCCAAGAACATAGTATATCTCTCCATCTGTTGGTGTCATCTTTAATTTCTTTCATCACTGTCTTATAGTTTTCTACATGCAGGTCTTTTGTCTCCCTAGGTAGGTTTATTCCTAGGTATTTTATTCTTTCTATTGCAATGGAAAATGAGAGTGTTTCCTTAATTTCTCTTTCAGATTTTTCATCATTAGTGTATAGGAATACAAGAGATTTCTGTGCATTAATTTTGTCCTGCAACTTTACCAAATTTATTGATGAGCTCTAGTAGTTTTTTGGTGGCATCTTTAGGATTCTCTATGTATAGTATCATGTCATCTGCAGTGACAGTTTTACTTCTTCTTTTCCAATTTGTATTCCTTTTATTTCTTTTTCTTCTCTGATTGCTGTGGCTAGGACTTCCAAAACTATGTTGAATAATAGTGGTGAGAGTGGACATCCTTGTCTTGTTCCTGATCTTAGAGGAAATGCTTTCAGTTTTTCACCATTGAGAATGATGTTTGCTGTGGGTTTGTCGTATATGACATTTATTATGTTGAGGTAGGGTCCCTCTATGCCCACTTTCTGGAGAGTTTTTATCATAAATGGGTGTTGAATTTTTTCAAAAGCTTCTTCTGCATCTATTGAGATGATCATATGGTTTTTATTCTTCAATTTGTTACTATGGGGTATCACATTGATTGATTTGCATATATTGAAGAATCCTTGCATCCCTGGGATAAGTCCCACTTGGTCATGGTGTATGATCCTTTTAATGTGTTGTTGGATTCTGTTTGCTAGTATTTTGTTGAGGATTTTGCATCTATATTCATCAGTGATATTGGTCTGTAATTTTCTTATTTTGTAATATCTTTGTCTGGTTTTGCTGTCAGGGTGATGGTGGCCTTGTAGAATGAGTTTGGGAGTGTTCCTTCCTCTGCAATTTTTTGGAAGAGTTTGAGAAGGATGGGTGTTAGCTCTTCTCTAAATGTTTGATAGAATTCACCTGTGAAGCCATCTGGTCCTGGACTTTTGTTTGTTGGAAGATTTTTTTTTTTTTTTTTTGCGGTACGCAGGCCTCTCACTGTTGTGGTCTCTCCTGTTGTGGAGCACAGGCTCCGGACACACAGGCTCAGCGGCCATGGCCCACGGGCCCAGCCACTCCGTGGCATGTGGGATCTTCCCGGACCGGGGCACGAACCCATGTCCCCTGCATCGGCAGGCGGACTCTCAACCACTGCGCCACCAGGGAAGCCCTGTTGGAAGATTTTTAATCGCAGTTTCAATTTCATTACTTGTGATTGGTCTGTTCATATTTTCTGTGTCTTCCTGGTTCAGTCTTGGAAGGTTATACCTTTCTAAGAATTTGTCCATTTTTTCCAGGTTGTCCATTTTATTGTCATAGAGTTGCTTGTAGTAATCTCTTAGGATGCTTTGTATTTCTGCGGTGTCCGTTGTAACTTCTCCTTTTTCATTTCTAATTTTATTGATTTGAGTCCTCTCCCTCTTTTTCTTGATGCGTCTGGCTAATGGTTTATCAATTTTGTTCATCTTCTCAAAGAACCAGCTTTTAGTTTTATTGATCTTTGCTATTATTTTCTTTGTTTCTATTTCATTTATTTCTGCTCTGGGCTTTATGATTTCTTTCCTTCTGCTAACTTTGGGTTTTGTTTGTTCTTCCTTCTCTAGTTCCTTTAGGTGTAGGTTAGATTGTTTATTTGAGATTTTTCTTGTTTCTTGAGGTAGGCTTGTATAGCTATAAACTTCCCCATTAGAAATGCTTTTGCTGCATCCCATAGGTTTTGGATCACCGTGTTTTCATATTCATTTGTCTCTAGGTATTTTTTGATTTCTTCAGTGATCTCTTGGTTATTTAGTAACGTATTGTTTAGCCTCCATGTGTTTGTGTTTATTACATTTTTTCCATGTAATTGATTTCTAATCTCATAATGTTGTGGTCAGAAAAGATGCTTGATATGATTTCAATTTTCTTAAATTTACCAAGGCTTGATTTGTGACCCAAAAGGTGATGTATCCTGGAGAATGTTCCTTGTGCACTTGAGAAGAAAGTGTAATCTGCTGTTTTTGGATGGAATGTCCTATAAATATCAATTCAATCTATCTGGTCTATTGTGTCATTTAATACTTGTGTTTCCTTATTAATTTTATGTTTGGATGATCTGTCCATTGGTGTAAGTGAGGTGTTAAAGTTCCCCACTTTTATTGTGTTACCGTCGATTTCCTCTTTTATAGCTGTTAGCAGTTGCCTTATGTACTGAGGTTCTCCTATGTTGGGTGCATATATATCTCTAATTGTTATATCTTCTTCTTGGATTGATCCCTTAATCATTATGTAGTGTCCTTCCTTGTCTCTTGTAACATTCTTTTAAAGTCTATTTTATCTGATATGAGTATTACTACTCCAGCTTTCTTTTGATTTCCATTTGCATGGAATATCTTTTTCTATCCCCTCACTCTGAGTCTCTATGTGTCCCTAGGTCTGAAGTGGGTCTCTTGTAGACAGCATATATATGGGTCTTGTTTCTGTATCCATTCAGCGAGCCTGTGTCTTGTGGTTGGAGCATTTAATCCATTCACGTTTAAGGTAATTACCAATATGTCTGTTCCTATTACCATTTTCTTAATTGTTTGGGTTTTTTTTTTTTTTTGTAGGTCCTTTTTTTCTCTTGTGTTTCCCACTTAGAGAAGTTCCTTTAGCATTTGTTGTAGAGCTGGTTTGGTGGTGCTGTATACTCTTAGCTTTTGCTTGTCTGTAAAGCTTTTGATTTCTCCATCAAATCTTAATGAGATCCTTGCTGGGTAGAGTAATCTCGGTTATAGATTCTTCCCTTTCATCACTTTAGGTATATCATGTCACTCCCTTCTGGCTTGTAGAGTTTCTGCTGAGAAATCAGCTGTTAACCTTATGGGAGTTCCCTTGTATGTTATTGGTAGTTTTTCCCTTGCTGCTTTCAATAATTTCTCTTTGTGTTTAATTTTTGCCAATTTGATTACTGTGTGTCTCGGCATGTTTCTCCTTGGGTTTATCCTGTATGGGACTCTCTGTGCTTCCTAGACTTGGGTGGCTATTTCGTTTCCCATGTTAGGGAAGTTTTTGACTATAATCTCTTCAAATATTTTCTTGGTTCCTTTCTCTCTCTTCTCCTTCTGGGACCCCTATAATGTGAATGTTGTTGCATTGAATGTTGTCCCAGAGGTCCCTTATGCTGTCTTCATTTCTTTTCATTTTTTTTTAAAAATTCTGTTCCACAGCAGTGAATTCCACAATTCTGTCTTCCAGGTCACTTATCCGTTTTTCTGCCTCAGTTATTCTGCTATTGATTCCTTCTAGTGTATTTTTCATTTCAGTTATTGTATTGTTCATCTCTGTTTGTTTGTTCTTTAATTCTTCTTGATCTTTGTTAAACACTTCTTGCATCTTCTCCATCTTTGCCTCCATTCTTTTTCTGAGGTCCTGGATCATCTTCACTATCATTATTCTGAATTCTTTTTCTGGGATGTTAACTATCTCCACTTCATTTAGTTGTTTTTCTGGGGTTTTATCTTGTTCCTTCATCTGGTACATAGCCCTGTGCCTTTTCATCTTGTCTACCTTTCTGTGTGGCCTAACATACTGTAAAATTTTACTTATGATGTCTGTCATTTGTCTGGCTCTCTATATTGTCTGTTTCACAGGGGCAGTGATTTTTTTTCACACCTAGGACCATGCCTACCACTTAGTATGCACTCAGTAAATATTAGTCAAACAAATCAATGGAAGAACCAGATATGCAGGACCTGTTTCACTAGGTTTGAAGCCCCAAAATGGGAATCTCAGCCCCCAGACTATCACTCACTGTTTACATGCATCTTTAAGAAGTTTCACTTTTAAGTTATCTGAGCCCCAGTTTGTTCAACTGTAAACTGGGGATAATAGTGATTAGTAACAAGGACTAATAACAACAAATAGTAAAAGGGGAAAAAATGTCACAGAATAATTATGAGGATTACAAGAGAAAATGGATGTGCACATTGTCTACTGATGCCAGCAATTATCACCTGAGAGATGGAAGCAAAGGAAGAGTGAAGAGGATTCCAGGTTGCCCTGAGGAGCAAAGTGATCAGCTGTCCTTGGCATTAGAATCCAATGGAAGAAAAGTGGTGATTGGAGGGATCAGGCATCTTGAACTTAAATATAGAGGCTGTATAATTAAATATAGTATGTATATAGCACATATGAGAAGGATAGTGGGATGGAGGGGGGGAGGGAGAGGGGGAGAGAGAAGGATTGCATGCACAACATTATTTTGGGGTGAATCACTCATCATGGTATCTGTTTACTTTGTTCTATTATAGGAAATTTGATGATATTTCATTTGTACCACCACACCTGATGTCAAGTGAACATGTAAACCTAGGTGTAGGGTAATTGTCACCACAGAATATTTCATTTGAAAATTTTCCTGACAGTGTTAAGCAGCAGTATAGAAATTACTGAAGAGAGAGAAGTACTTTTTTTTTTAAATTAGGATAATTTTTAACTGTAATGAATCTGCAAGAATCAACCTTGATGTATCTATTTGGACATTTTCCACATCCCTAGTGGTTAGTCTAATACAAATTAAAGCACCACAGATTGCTATTATCTTCTTGCATTATTCTTTTCCTGAATTAATTTCATTTTAAAAATCAGACCTTCTCCAAATAAGAATAAATTTAAATATCCGAGGTATAAATGTAAGCTGATGTCAGGACACATGCATATCTATAATTTCCACAGAATCATGGGAATAATCCTAAAAAAATGTTTAAATGGAGGAACTGACCTTTTGGGTCACTTAATCATTCCCCTTGCTATTCCTGGAGAATCCAAAGAGTACCTGTAGTTTTCCTTCTTCTGAAATTACATATCACTTTCCCCTTATATTCATAATTAATTTGTTCATTTATCCATCCACCCACCCATCCATCATTGCAATCTTTCATTTAATAAATATTAGGCATCATTTATGTACCTGGAATGCTGCTTAGCACTGAGGAAAAAAATATGCTAATATTTTATTTCAATACATCATAGTTAAGTGGGAGAAACAAACAGATTAATAAATAATCATAATGTGATATGTCTTAGAAGTATGAACAAAGTGCTGACTGGATGAATCACAAAGGTTTATGAATTATGAAGTGGTAACATTTGTTCTGAGGTTTGAAAGGAGAGTATTTCAGGCAGAGGTAAAATGTACACAAAGATAAGGAGATACGAATGGGCATCAAGTCCTAGGAGGATTAAATAGTTGAGTGTGACTGGAGTTGAGCCTATGCATCTCTGAAGGGCTTGGGAAGGTGGGAGATGAAGTTGGGTGGGTTGAGGTCTTCTCATAAAGGACCTTCTGTATTACCAGCAAGAATTTATATTTCCTTCTATGATAAGACATCTTTATAGACTTTTCAGGAATGATGATAGCAAAGAGGAGGAGCAGACACTGTGAAGGACAAGACAAATCAGGGAGGCAAATTGGGAGGTTATTCCAACTCTACAAACCAGATGGAATAAAGACCTCAATTAAAGTATTGACAGTGAGACAGAGAGTGGGGAACTAAATAAAAAGATGACTAGGATCTAGAAACTGATGAGAGATAAAACATCTGGAGAAAATTGCTATCATTGTTCAAAATATTCAATGGGGAGAAGTGAAATTAACATTCCTGAAAGGCTTTCCATGTTTCTGAACAATGTGAAGAAAATGGAGGCCTGGATATATTAAGTGGTGTATTTATCCATCTGTTCCTTGTTTTTTCTAAAAAATATGAAGCTCCTCTAAATTTTCTCCAGCTTCATCTTTTGTCTTCAGTCACATGTGACCATGACAAGTCATGACACTGATCCACTTCATGACTATGTTGGCCCTGATATATTTGGATAAAGTCAAGTAAATGTGACCAGAATCCAAAAGTTCTGTTCTTCCTCAATCATTTTAGTCTTACATTTTCTGCTTAGGTAGAGAGAGGCCAAGATTAACAATGATGGGGAAGAGGGTTCTGTTCTTATTGCTCAAAGACTCAAGTTTTTTTCAAAATTGGAAAATATCTTTTTATATTATGACATGATTAGTCTATTTTCTACTATTGATTTTAACTATCCTGAGCTCTCAAACTTATGTAGGAAATGTTTTACTTTACTTTTGATTCATCTTACCAAAACCTTCTGTTATCTGATCCTAATTACTAGCCATTCCCTCATATGATTTATTATTTTTCATGTTATACTCTCCAATATTAAATTATTCAAATATTTGAAAATCAAATAGTACATGTTTTATACCTTTGGAGTACTTTGGGACAGATTATAAAGAAAACTTTTGAAAGTCTATCTACAAAATGTCATAAATTACAACTGAAAAATATCATGAATCCCATTCAGACTGTTACTGAGGATTACACAGTTGATGAGTAGAGGATAAAGCTGGTTTTAGAAGTGAGTGCCCATGGGTGGCTAGACCTACACATTGGTTAAATGACTTGGCCTCATTTATCAGCATTAAAATATGTATGATTCAGGGTCATGCTTCAGCAAATTACAAACTACTATATACATAGATGTTCAGGCAAACTATGAATGGTTAAGCTTGCAAATATTAAGTCTGAATTCTAATTGAATATTACTACATAATGTTCCTACAGTTCTTTTACCCTTTTATGTTAAAGTGGTTATCTGTTGATTTCTATATACTTTTTTCCTTGATTTTAAATGAATTCTTTTCTTACATTTGTGCAGAATGCTTCCCAAAATAGTCATGAGAAATGTTTACTATCCTTATATCAATTTCTCGTAAAAGCTATTTTAGGTACCGTTTATGGGTATGTGTTTTTCTGAAGTTAAAAAAAAAAGTGTTCTAAGAGTTTATAATCCTCTAAGAGAGGTACAAAACTATCCCCATTGTGGGCTTTTATGGAGGTAAAGGAAGTTATTGTCTTGCTGTCCCTTTCTGCTTGTTGAAATATTCCCTTTTGCCCAGGTTTGTTTCCTGTAATAATCTTTTGAACAGTGGAGTACCTGACATGTGTTTGTTCCTTAAGCAAACGTGTAAAATTCTTCAAGTGTGAATGGAGAAGTAGAAAGAGAAGGTTTCTGCTGTGCCTGATGACAGTTTTTGATTTTTCCACACTAATATTCTGGTTCCATATTGGAGCACTAGTGTGGCAAATCCTAGCGTTGGTGGCATTCTAAGGAAGGGACAGAAGTTTCGTTGAGGAGTAAAGATTCAAAACAACTCCAGAAATAAGCTCTTGTCTCAGTTTATTTCTCACAGAGCAGCAGGTGTGTACATCGTGTTGCAGGATTAACTGTAACATATTCTTTCTTATAACTACCATTAGCATTCCAGGTACCCCTGATTGCAGGGAAAAGATGAACTTGATACAGCTTTGGGGATCAAAGGTAAAGAACTGCTTCAGTGGTCAGTAAAGAAGACACTGAATTATCTTTCATAAGAAAGGGGTAGGGAAGCATCATTCTTTGATATGAGGCCGAGAAACTGGCCACAAATAGCCAATATGTCATTACTGGTGAACCTAATATTGTCACCTAAAATGACCCTGCAGCTAACATATTGTTTTCCCAAGAACATGAAATGGGTAAAACAAAATCCTGAGTATAAGTGGACCTCTGTCAGTGTTCGACCTATTAGTTTGGAAATTAGCATGAAAAGCACTGAACCATCAAACTTTCACCAAATCTCCATAAACCAAATGAAGATTGTGTTCTTACCTAATGGTTCATTCTTTCTATATTTAAATTGCCCCTTAATTGAATAAGCTATGTCATAACAGCATCTAAGTAATTAGAAGTGGCTAGATTTAAAGGTTCATCTTTTGATCAACTTTGGGAATTTGAGACTAATGGATTATGACTATTTTTTTAAAAGGGAGAAATATATCTGGGAAATAGAAAAAAAAAAAAAGCAAACACCCCCAACATAGTAAACATCACTGCCTATGCTGCCCTATCCTCCAGAAAATGGATTCTAGTTTTAACTTAGAGAAACATTTTTTCCCAAAAATGTACCACATATAGATTGGTCATCTCTAAACTTAATTTTATGGCAGAACATAGGGATGGAAAGGAGAGAGTGTGTGCTGCTTCAGGCATGGTACTAGCCTCGTTCTTCCACAAGTTACACCAAGTTCCTTTCAAAATGCCAGCAACATATTCTTTATGCAGACAGGTGTCTCAAGGAAAAGTTGTATTTATAACTCAAACCAACCAGGAAGCTAAGAGAAACTGTTGCTCTCTTAGTAATTCCTAGTCTACTAAGACAAATTTCTTCAAAGTTTCAATCCTTCCTCCCAAACTCCACTTATCTTAAATTCACCTTATAAACACAATTTTTATTGCTTACTTCTGTTAGCCCTTATATGCAGTGAGGCTGAAATTCTTGACTGTGATACTTGACCAGATGTAAGCTTTTAAAGTAAGTCTTTACAACAGAAATTGGATTAAAAACTATCAATTCAAATTACTTCTTTACAAATGAGAGGTGAGTCTAAAGAAATGAGCCTACTATCAAATTTAGCAGGAAAAGTGCCTTCCAATTGAGTTCAAAGTTTCAACTGTCTCTAAAAATGTGTGAACTCACTGGTATATGGAATAATATCTGTAAAAATCTATGCAGCTTTCCTCAAAGCATTCAAACTAATTGTTTTCCCATTTTAAGGACTTTATGATGTTTCTTTAAACAGTGTAATACCATTATACTGTTGTCTTTCAAAATTATCTAAATTTTTGTCATTTTTCCACCTGGAGTAAATGGAAGGTATATATGGTAGAAAGCCAGGAGAAGTAGGAAAGTCTTAAATTTTCTTAATGTCCCAAAGGAATTTATTAACTACCCAAAGAGAAGTCAGGGAATGCTAACAGTTAATGTCATCCAGAGAGAATCAGTTGATCTGCCTCCGAGTGGATGAATGTGCATAAATGGCAGTGCAAACAGTCATCTGCGTTCATGAGTCACATAGAAGAGATCATGGCAGGCACACTGTACAGCTTTCAAAGTTCCAAGAAATGGTGCAAGTCCATCTGTTCCAAAGATTCATTTCTAGTTGAGATCTTCATTTGCACAGCACAGGAAGCTGAAAGCCACTGACAGATGTATTTGTGGTAAAAGCTCACTAGTCCTGCATTCTAATATAGGCTTTTTAGAAAAATGAAGTCTATATAGTGGTTATGCCACCAATGAATTTAGGTAATAAATAAGGTAATCAGTTAATCAAGTAAATAATAAAGTAATTGGGATAAAATTTTATACCATTTTGAATTAGTCCTTATTATCCTTGGGGATAGAAGGGAATTAGAAACTCACTAAGTCTAGCCAGCTTGTTTAACAGGTATGAACGAACCAGAGAGGTTGAGAGATTTTTTAGTGACTTGTCTAAAGTTCTAAAACCAGAAGGTTGTAACACTTATAAACTCTTATTAAAACAATCCCACCTCTTCTCAGTCAGTTTGGTGCTCTGTTATTTTTTACAGAAGTCTAGGAAGACTTTATGCCATTTTCCGCTTCCAAACCGGGACCCACACTGAGGTACACCTAAATATTGGGTTGGCAAAAAAGTTTGGGATTTTCCATAAGATGTTACAGAATAGAATCAGTTAACTACAGAAATGCTCTGTTGTTTGAAATGACTATTCCCAATCACCCAAGGCTGTTAAATTTTTTGAGATAAATTTTTTGAGAATTCATAGAACAGATAACAAGGTCAGTTAGTGGCAATATTGACCCCAGACAAAGTATTAAACAGATTGGCTTTGGTGCCCCAAATGTTAAATGTGGAGGCCAAGCCACAGCACCAGCCATTCTTAGGAAGGAAAATTAAACTGCAGTATGAAAATGCAGTAGTTTTCAGGGCTTATAGGAATCACTTTCACCAGCATGAAAGTAAAATAGAGGCTTAATTTTTTACATAGGTGTGTATGTTTATGAAGGTGATTCATATGTCATTGCCTTAAACTGCCTCATCTATACTTAAAAGCTGTCTGGTCAGCTTGCTCTTAAATGAATATTTCAGACCAATAGGAGTCTTCCATTTCATAATACCTCATTGCATAAGGTGCTTTAAGAAAGCACAAGTGCATTCATGTACAGTTATGACCAACTCAATGGCAGCTTTTCTCCAGCTTAAATGAGAAAGCCTGCTACTGCAGAGTAATGATGTTTTCATTGCACATTTAGTACACAAAAAGTGAAGAAGTTAATTCATATACTTGTAAGAGCTACGTTAAAAAAAATACATTTGCAGTGAAGCAGCAATTATTTTCCAAGCAAGGAAAAGTTCATTCAAATCAGCATTTAGTGGTTTAAAAAAATGGGATTGCTTTAAGAATCCATTTACTGACTCAGAAAGGTTTTAAATGGTAGAGTGCCTTATGTTATATACCTGAAACAAATACAATGTATGTCAATTATACATTAATAAAGAAATTAATTAACTAATTTAAAAATTGGCATTTAGCATGAGTGTATTCTAGTCTTCCTTTTTACCTATATCGAATAAGTTAAATGTATTATTGGAATATTAGTTTGAAATGATGCCTATCTATGATGTTAAGCAGCTGTATTATAAAAATCCGACACGCACTGCATTTTAACCTGCTGGCTCCTTTCAGAAATACTGCCACCTATTCCTTGCCTTCCAATTAGTTAAAGAATGTCCATCAGTTTAAATATAAATGTTTGTTTCTCTAATAACCTGGGTATTTTAGTGAAAAAAAGTTTTTAATGAAATTGACTTATGTTAATAATGCGTTGTCTCTTCTATTCTTGTGTGTATGTGACTCATTTTATATTCGAAGGAACATAAATATTGTTCAATAGTTCCTCATAAAAAGATTTTCATGACCACACTGGAAAAAATAAGAATATTTTGTAAATTAAGCTAATATGATAAGATTTACACTGATACTGTGGAGATTTGGCAGTGATTTCACAAATTTATGTAGGCTGGCAAAGTGAACAACTGAAATTAAAAAAGAAATCTGGGATATGGGATAGAACCCAAATACATCAAAGGAACCATCAATAATGAATAAGGGAATTTATAAATCTGCATTAGGTTTGGCATAATTATACCACATTTATTTTTACGCCTAGGTGGTTAAAGTGTAGTACTAAATATTTTTCCTGCATGTAGAGTCTGATGGCAGCTGGTCCACTAGAAAAACAAATAATGCAATTGCCTGTAAAAACTAGTAACGTATGCTCAGAAATAATCGAGGGCAAATGTAGGAATTCAATGCATTCAGGTGCATAGAAATGTACCCATATCTGAATAATGTTACCACTTACATAATGCTTATTATGGGCCTTAGAATATTAGTTCTAAGCATTTGACCAAGTAACTTATTTTTTCCTCAGCTCATACAACCCTATGATTTAGGTACTGATATTATAACTGTTTTACTCAAGGTCACATGCTGAGTTATCAGCAGAACTAAGCACTGAACCTAGACAGCCTGGCTTCAAAGTATAACCTTTTTAACCATTACATACTCTCTATCACCTTGTCTGAAAAGACAGTCTCTCTCCCAAAGCCAGCTAAAACAATAGTGCTTCCATCTTGATATATGACTTTAACAGCATATGAAATGAATAATTACAAATTTAGTTACTATAAGACACAGCAAATTTACTAATTAAATCAATGTTTATAGAGAAACAAGAAGTAATAATGCCCCCTCCCATAGATATCCTATGCATCACCTTTTGTGTCTTATTTGGGAATTACTACTGCTACCACCTGTTAATATTTAAAAAGCATTTGCCTGGACAAACACTTTGCAGGGATTATCTAATTTAATCACAATAGCAAACATATGAGGGCTGATAATACCATTTTTATATTTCACGTGGGGAGACTAAGGCTCAGGGGGTTTAAATAATTTATCAACCTCACAGTGTTAGAAAGTGATAAGGCAGAGATTTGAACCCAGGCAGCCTGTCTGCAGAGCCCACACTATTTGTCATTATACCTCTTACCATAGTGTGTTGTCTCCCATTGGTAACCTAGTCAGCATGATTTGAACAGGGAAAAAGAACTATAGGCTCCATGAATATAATGATTTTAAGAACTTTATAAAAGCATCTTTTACACTTGGGGACAGAATGGATTCTGTAATTTTTTTACCTTTTTTAGCCTTTCTAATTTATCTTACCTTGAAGATGGGCAGAGAATATAACATAATGGTCAAAATACAAAATGAAGACAGACAGTATTAAAATAGTTGACTTCACTTCATTTTAAATACAGCATCTTATATGCCACTTACCTGGTTTTAGTTTCTCAATTTAAATTGGTGAACAGATGTAAAAAGACATGATTTTAGCATAAATTCTTGAGAAATCTAATCAGAGCCCTGTAGTAGATTTGTTGGACTGGAAGAAATAAATGGATGCTCTCATCTTAAAGAATCAGTGCTTTTTATTTAATGTTACCAGATTAGCTTCTTCAACCTGGCGGCTCATTACCAAGATAGCTTTGTGCTTGTGACTAGAAATAATATTGATAATAATAATAGTAATAGTAATAATAATTTATTATTGCATGTGTTCAGCAGCCAAGTAGTTTCATTTACCGAATTGGCTGGTGTGCAGCACACACAAATAAAATTTGCATGAAAAAGAACAGCTGTGTAAAATACTGCCTTTGGAACGGCAAATTTACTGAGATAGTGATTATAGTGTATGAAGCTCAAGGCATAACCGTAATGATTGTAGGACCATTTCTCTCCCTCATGCAGTATTTCACATCTATTGCCCTCAGAACAAGAAGACAGTGAATTCATGGTAGCAAATGCTATTTCCTATCCTGTAAAAGTGATTTTATTGCAACCTCCTGCTTTTAGTCACTGAAAACTTGCAGAAAAGCCTCCTTTGAAGGTAAAACTTTTACTAGTTGGCCTCTTCCAAAAGATGGGCTTGAGTGAAAAGACAGTAATATTTAAGTTCTAAAAATAAGGCAGTGCTTAATTTGATGTACTAAAAGCTTACTTTTAAAAGATAGCAAAATTTTTAAATGTTGGATTGTATAAGTATTGTTTAAGCAACTCTTTCATATCAGGAAGTTCCAGTTTATCATCTAAGGAAGTTCCAGTTTATCATCTATAAAGGGCAAAATGGCAATCATTTTCCCTCCATTAGCATGTCATAATTTAAACATGATTCACTTGGACTTAATGAGCATATAAATCATAAAAGCGTTTTTTGTACTGAATTTTAGACAATAATTTTAAAGTGTTATTTGGACCTTGCATATTAGGTGATCAAAATTGGTGACAATGTACCTGTATTCAGAATCATCCACATGTTTTTAAATCTTTGGCTTTGCCATTTCATTTGCTACAAATCTGGAAGTTGTCAGGGAGAGTGCTGATATATTTACACTTCGTTGAAAAGGGAAAATTATGACATAGCCTTTGTTTGAATTCCTTAAGTGTAGTCCTCTAACCTGAGAGTGAATGTCTGTTTGTTAGTAGGATCCTCTCATTCTACTTTTAGTGGTTTTCTTGTTAAACATTTATGCATTGAAAAAAACTGATCCCAACTCTAAAACGTTCATTTTTATAGTACTTCATAGTTGACAAAGCTAGGTTTTCATAAGTATAATAATTCGATCCTCATACCAATGCTGTGAGGCTAACAAGATTATCCCCACTTTACACATGGGAAGCTGTAGGGTCCAGAGGTTGTATGACAGAGCCAGTGTAATTAGTGTTATTGCCACACTGACCTAAATCCAGAGCTCTATGTGCTGAACCACAACAGTCCTCTGATCAAAATCAAATGATTTACAAAAATCATACTGAAAACAAGTTGTCTGTTACTCTTCATCTCATAAAATGTGGATTTTTTAGGATTAATAAACTAGGAAACTAGTAAATAGTGCATGAAATTGGAGAATAAGGAAAAGCTTTCATTATGTTTCAATCCATGCTTATTTAGACGATCACTTCTTTAAATCATGTTTAAAGTTTGGTTTTCTAGCAATTATTTTAGCTGATAGAAACACAGCATGATAAAAATGTGTATTTATGATATTCTGGAGCATATGGATTGTATAGTTATGTGTTTGTGTATAGTTATATGTTTCCTTTACTGACATGGAAGAAAAATTTATTACAGATATATAAACCTTCGGTATTATACTGTCAATTTGATGTCTATTTTTTAAATTATGTGAAAATAAAACTTTAAATATATAAATGGTTGAGACAATCACTCCTCAGCTTTATAGAAACCAGCAGGATGAAATACTTACCTTGGAATGAAGATGTAAGAATGCGTCCGCCATACCCATCAAGAGATGACTTAGAACCTGGGCTTGCAGTGGCTCAAGAGGATGTGTCACTTGCTTTCCTGGAGTCATTGCAGTGTGTCCCTCCAGTTGCCTGTGTTGAACCTCTCCTGAGGCTAAACCAGTTGTTCTCTTCCTCTTTTTTTCCTGTCATTTCAAGCACTGGTCCCCATATTATGTTTCATAATGATTCCTATTAAGAGAATTTTCAGAAAAGGCAGGTAAATTTTCTCAGCCAGTGGAAATCAGATTGTGTTAAATCAATGTTTGTCAATAAAGTGTATCACAAAAATAACATTTCTGTGTTTTTCACAGTGATCAGCTATCTGCATCAGCAACCTGTAACATCATGTCCATAGCACTCTTCACATTTCCTCCCCACCTTCTTCTTACACTGACTCCCAGGCTGGAAGCCGTTCTCACAACTTGTATAAAATGACCATTGAATGGCAGACAAATTGATAATGAAATTGCTTCCCTATCAAAGATATCCCCTGCTCACAGAATCTCTAGAAGCCAGCAGACCCTTCACATCTGTGTCTTCCCACCCACAGTTCCATTTCTTCCATAGTTTCTCTGTGCACGGGTATGAGCAGCTACAGATACGCAGACAGAAGCTCCTTCTTTGGGAGGGGTAGCTGACCAACGAGACACAGATATGAAGGCTGCCTCCATGCAGAACCTACCTGTTTGAATTTTACACCTTCCTTTGGAGACCAGCTATGGCAAAGCAAAGTCTAGAGCTGCCTTTCTTATTTTGTTTAATGTTCATATTTTTCATAGTTGACCGAACAATAAACAACACAAAAGAAAACCAGTCTTCTGGCAAATGTTTCATGAAAAGACAAGTAACTATGTCATTTAATGAAATAAAACCAAAGTATCCACAATAATTTTAAAAACTCACTTTTTGTTACTCACCGTTGCTGCAAAAGAACTGTTAGGCAACTCCAAGTACTGTGATATTAAGAGCATAACTAGAAATTCATTGACAGAGCAGAAATCTGTCTCTCTATATCATTTTCCTTCCGTGTGCATATAGGGATATCTGTGTATGTATCAGGTATTCTAGCTAGCTAGCTATTATTCCTTTTTCCTGCATACAGACATTCTCTGGACTTGAGTAGGTGTGAAAATCCAGTGTGAATCTGCCTCAGTAATTTATAATAGCATTAATAATACTGCTCTAATCAATTTCATGAGAAATTTGGGCACCTTTAAAATTTGGTAAAGGATTGTACTATCATTAATTGTTTTTCTCTCAAAATAATAGGGGTTTTTTTTGCCTTATGAATAGCTAATTTTCTGAAATACAGTTGAGTCAAATAAGCACTCAACTTTTTTTTTTTTTTTTTTTTTTTTGCGGTACACGGGCCTCTCACTGTTGTGGCCTCTCCCATTGTGGAGCACAGGCTCTGGACGCGCAGGCTCAGAGGCCATGGCCCACGGGCCCAGCCGCTCCATGGCATGTGGGATCTTCCCGGACCAGGGCACGAACCCGTGTCCCCTGCATCGGCAGACGGACTCTCAACCACTGCGCCACCAGGGAAGCCCAGCACTCAACTTTTAAACTACTTCAAGAATGGATTTTATGGAACCAGATCTCAAGGGCTTTCTTGAAGATGGGGTCTGATTATATTCCTGAGGCCAAAGGCCTTTCTTCACTGACTCCTGGCATGATGTGTATGATCTCTGGGTTATTATGTCCACCAAGCCTGTGCAAAGAACAGGGATTCATTCTGAAAGGGCAAAGATCACCAGTTAAGATCTTCCTGGTCACCGTTGGAGTCATTAGGATAATTGTGCAAGGGGCTCTAAAAATATTATGAAATAATAGAGAAAATAATTATTTTAATAAGCTATAAATACCTAAATATGGTAGTCCTTTAAAATTCAATAATTTATTTGATACAGCATTTTGAGTTACATATTCATTTCTAATACTTAACTGTGTAGAGTTTTAAGATAATGGCTCTTATGAAATGATTTTATTTTCTTCTTCTTTTGCAGGTAACCCATTAACAAAGGATAAATCAAGTGATCCTCAAGGCTGATTACGTTGAACATCAGCATAGAAACATAACTCATGAGGTGATCTTGAAGGAAAATTTTTATACAGCTCACAAGAGGCACTCTGGAGTCTATTATTTCCAGGGGATTTCATGGCTTGTAATCAGCTTCTTCTTGGAATCAAGACTTTTTAAAAGTCCGACATGAACTTCTATATCATGAAGATTTCATCAGATTTGAACTGTGTTCAACTTGTATAATTGCGCTTGCAAAAAGGATTTGAAGTTACTGTCTGAAGAGTTGGTGTTTCCGGATGGTGTCAGAGACACTTACCTTTTGGGCTCTTGGCTCCAAATGTGACTGCTTTTCTTGTTTCTGAAAGTCTCCCAAGTGCACTGGCCTTCTGTAATGGACCTGAGTCCTGTGTTCAGTGGCTAGGACTGCCCATGGCTTCAGTGACTTTTCTTTTGCGAACTTCTCCTCTGGCATGGTGTAGACTGAGACAATTTATTTGTATCCTAATCTTGGGGCTCTGAAAGCCTACATGTTTTAACATCTTAAAGTTGCTTTTGTTAAAGGAATGGAAATATATATCCATTGATAATAATTATTGTTGGCAAGTAATAGTTATCTGAATACATCAATCATATAAGAATGTATAGACAAGCTGACATGTTTCCCCAAGGCTAACACACTGCTGCAGCTCTCTGTCAGTTAAATAGGTAGTAGTTAGAACTGAATTACCATTTTCAGTACTCCTGTTTGGTACCTCTAGAGTACTCTCCCTTTCAGTTTTTTTTTTTTTTAAGTGGGCTTTTTCTTTCATCTTTATCTTTACTTTTTCCCTTCACAGAAATTAGCAGTGAGCAGTCAAATATTTAGGTAAACTTCAGTTTCAAAACATTGCCAGGGATGCATGTGGGTTTTGATTTCTTAGCTTGAAAGTTATTCACTTAGATTTCTTCTAGTATTTTTTTAAACTGTCCTTTCTATCTCATTTTAAAAAGACTGTCTCTTGCTCTATCCCAATGACTGTTTGAATGCCTATCTATTTGTTTATTCAATCTGTTGGTTGAATAAATTGTTCTTTTTCTTGGTCTAAATTTTATAAATATTTGCTTACAGTTGTCCCGTTCAAACAATTTCTTTAGTCAGTGTTTGTCCACGTTTTCGTAGTACTTTTAACATTTGTGGTTTTCAGTTCTACAGAAAAATCTTATAAATATTTCAAAGCCTTAAACATGTATGTACTTTTTTTTCTAAGTTACTCGCAGAATGTATAATTTTATACTACATCTGCTTTGTTTCATTTGTGATGCGGAGGGAGAGAAGAATGGAAATTGCATAGCCATTCTGGATATTGTGTAAAGGTATAGTTTGAAAGAATGTAAAGGGGGAGGAGCTTCTATGTTTTACTCATACTTAGACTAATTGGAAGATACTTCAGAAATTGTCCTATTAGAAGCTCCATTATGTTAGAGAAGGGGTGGACATGTTTTGTTTTTTTAAAACTCACTGACATGGCCAATTAGGTATATGTTGATTTCCATGATGGAGGCTGACATACAGACCAAAGCTCTCCAGGTTAAGTTGGTAACAACTTTCAAAGACCAATACATTACCCAGAATCTTTTCTTGGCAGAATGACTAAAAGCGTAAAATTTGTTAAACATTAAATTTGTAAAGTATGCTTTTGATATTGAACTAAAGTAAACTATACTGCCCCATTAGTCCATGGAATGGAATGACTTTCTCCTTCCATTTTAATTATGAATATAAAACTAGATGGCTCTGGGTGAATTTTGCTATGGTTCAAGACTGTCTGACTCATAAAGAAAGGAGTAACGGTTGTGCTGGAGTTTCTGCATCAGTAATAATATCATTAATTTCTTTGGAACAAAGTGGAAAACTATATTATTTTGGAAATTATGAATTTGTCCTAGGTTTGAAATTATAGATCATGCCTCTCATTTTTTAAACTATGTCCCTTAAAACAACACTGGAAATTCTGTATTATATTCAAGTGTAATACATGCATATCAATAGAAAAAAATAAATGGAATTTCAAATATATTAACTAGATTATCCCCAGTAGATTAATGTTGTGACTCTTCAGAAAAGGTGAATAAAATTGGAATATAAAATGGACTCTTTTTCATGAGTTACATTCAGAGAATCTGTTTTCCAGTGTTTTGTCTTAAAAGCACTTCAGTGACTATCTAGGAAAACCTCTGAGTTTATGGGGAAGCTGACATAAATTCTTCAATCTTCTTTTTATAAAACTCCGTGGCAAATCTTGCCATTTACACAAGGTTCCGATATTTGACTTGCTTCTTTGCTAAGAAACAATTGAAATAGATATATCTACACTTGTGCCACTTGCTCACATCTTGACTATGAGCACAACTGGCAAAATTTTGCTAGCAATATACAAAAATCATTTTATTATAAAAATTGTTGAAAATAATGACTGTTTATCCTTTGAAATTCATTATACAGTTGGCCCTTGAGCAACATAGGTTTGAACTGCACAGGTCTACTTATACATGGATTTTTTTCAACATTAAGTACTACAGTACTACACAATCTGAGGCTGGTTCCAGGGATGCAGAACCTTGGGTATGGAGGAACCGCATAGAGGGAGGATGGACTGTAAGTCATACGCAGATTTTCGACTGCATGGAGGGTTAGCTCCCCTGACCCCAGCGTTGTTCAAAGGTCAACCATATATGGAAATGTTAATTAAAACATAAAATATGGCTATGATTTAGCCTTTAAAAATTACTTTAAATAGCTTTTATTTTGAAGTAATTTAAGATTTCCAATAAGTTATGAAAATAGCTTAGAGGATTTCTGTGTATCCTTTTCCCCATTATCGCCCAGTGATAACATCTTACAAAACCAAGAAATTGACATTGGTACAACACTATCCACTCAAATACAGACCTTATTCAGATTTCACTAGTTTCACATGCACTTTGGGTATGTTTATGTGTGTGTGTATACGATCTTATTCTTTTTAGTTAATTTGGTAAACACCTACTTCAGTATGTCATAACATAAAATAGATCATGAGAGTCTATGGGTCAATGAGTGGCTGATTTGTGATGACTTTTTTGAAGTTCTCTATTTATGGAATAACATCCTATAGCTTTATTTTATTTTTATACATTCTTGTTGCCTTAACACAATGGAAACTTCCAGTTTTAACATCAGACAGTACCATAAAAGATTTCAAATTTGGAATTGGCATTAATGGGTAGGAAGAGGTCTGAGAATCTGCATCTATGGTTGAAATAAAAAGGGAGTTTGGTCCTGTTCTTTATTTCCCTCAGCAAGGCCTGTGCTACTACGCAATGCTATACAAGTAGGTTGTGACTTTTGATAATACACAATGGCTAATAGCACGATGATTAAGTGGGACATGATCTTTTAAAATTTTTGATCATTTTCTCAATTCATGATCATATATCCATCTGAAAGAGCAACATATGCAAAAATATCAAGTAGTATTTTTCACCATGGAGCCCTTTCTCATTCTGACCCACTTAAGTGGAGAGAATTAGAATGATGGAAGACACAGAGAAGCTGACGGGTTGGGGAGACACATATTGGGTATCTCCTGTTCCCCTTACCCACATAGAGAACTCATAGTAGAGCATTACTATTTTTTTAAGGTAAGGGTTTGTCTGTCTGCCTGTCTGCCTTCATACCTGCCTTCCTCTCCTTTCTTGTTTTCTTCTTTTCTTCCTTACCCTCATTTCCTTCCATCTTTCCCTTCCTTCCTTCCTTTCCTTCTCTTTTGTTTTATATATAGAATACTTTGAAAAAAGAGTAGAGGTAGCAGATTTTATTCATTGCACTGTGTGATACTGAAAAGTAGTGTAGACCTCACAATTATCCGGCATGTAATTAACTTATTCCTACTAGGCACATGCATATTTGGTGAGATCAAATGTTAGCTGAGGTTTAGCCTTTAAAATGGCCTTTAAAATCTATTCAATGGATTTTTTTTAATGTCCTACATTTGCAGGGCATTCTGCTAACCAATGAAAAGTAAGTACACAGAAGACAAAAGTGTTTCATATTTGTTTTGATTTTTTGAAATCTTCATTATATTTCAAATTAATAAATGTTATGCACTATGTCAAACATTTTTCTGGAAGGTTTTATCTGTTATACAAAATGATTGAACTTTAGAAGTTATGTGAGCAGGGCACTACAAAGTTTTGTTTCACAGGTTTCAGCAAAAATGTGATGGAAAGTCTTAAAGAAGAGAGACTGTGGGCTTGAAGAGAAGTTAGAAGGGACTAACATAATCCAGGGAAAGTTAATGAGGGCCTAAGCTTGGACTATTACACTGAGGAGAATGTGAAAAAAATAGATATCGATCCTGGTAGTAATTTAAATTACTTGAAGATCTAAAAATTACCCACGCCCAACCCTACTCTCTGAGATTCTCTTAATTGACTTAGGATTAGAGTCTGGGAACAAGTATTTTTAAAAAATCTCCTTGGGTGATTTAATGTGCATTCTGGGTTAAGAACCACTAATGAAGGGTTTTGCCAAGGTAGAAATGAGAAGTTGGGTGGGATTATTGGATGAGTATAAGGGAGACGTGGAAGAGAACTCAAAGCCCTGAGCCTACTAAAGTGGGATAATTGAGATTTAGTTAAATATTAGAAAACTCTGAAGGAAAAGCAAGTTGAGTGGCAGGTGGAAACAATGAGTTCATTTTTTAAGATTAATGAGTTTACAGTGCCAAGGAAACGTTCAGAAAGGTCATGTTAGAAAAGAACTGAACAGGCTTTATTGGATTTGTAATTAGAGAATGTTGGTCTTGGAAAGAGAAGTTTTAGTGAAGTGCTTATTGTAGAGCTGAGATTTCAGTGGGTTGGAGAGTGAATGAGAGATGTGAAAGTGGAAAACAGTACATGTAGACTTCTATTTCACAGGAGAATAAAAAGGAAAAGTAGGGTAGTGGTTATGCAGGGGAGGCAGAATTGAAAGTGTATTCTTCTTAATATGGAAGAAATTAGAGTATGTTCATCTGTACCATAAGGGAGGGAGGGAGAGGATGAGAGGTGTGTTAAGAACCTAAGAGTGAAAATATAAAGGAAAGTTGAAAGGAGGGGTATTCCTATCTAGATGGAAAGAAAGATAAAATGTATGAGGAATAAGCAGGATTAAATCCCATAGAAATTCTAAGGGGATGTAAACAGTGAAGAGGCAAGTGGTGTTTAGTTCTTTGGTAACCTTCAACAGAGCAGTGTCAGTAGTTAACCCAGGAGTCAGAAAGAAATCATTGAAGTTGATTAGCACATGGGTGAGTGTCAGCTTGTCCCTGGGCTACTTAGACTTAGGAAGTTAGTAACTCCAAGATCATAAATAGATAAATGAAAGAGAAATTAACTAAGTCTCAGTATCCTTATTCATGATATAAAGATATCTACCTCACAGGATTTGTTGTGAAGATTCAATGAGTTAATACGTGTAAAGTGCTCAGCACATTATCTTGTACATAGTATTTACTCGATGGTGGTTCTTTCATTGTGAAAGATGTCCAAGTTCCATTTGTTCTGCAGTGATGTAAAATCAAGTTGGTAGAAAATAATAAAATTATATATGATGTGAAAGGGTTTGGGGCTGGCTGGTACAAATGATAAATAGAAAAGGAAGATGTAGTGACATTACATTTAAATCATTTTTTTCCTGGAATTAAGTGGCTGTAAGGAAGGTAAAAGAGTAACCTTAGTGGAAGATTAAGTGAAAATATTTTTTCTAATGGGAGAAGCCAGAAAGATTGAGAGGCCAGAAAGGTTTATAGGTTTATACTGCAAGGAGGCAGTAAGGAAGGAGAAACTGATAAAGGGAGGGATGGATTAATACCCTGGAGGAAGGAGAAACAGGTGGAGTTGGGAATGTTAAGCAGAAGGGTTAATGTGAGAGGAATAATGTTTCTTTTGTCAGATAAGTAAAAAAAAAGAAAGAAAGAAAGAAAGAAAAAAGATGGATGAAGCTGGAGACAAATTTAGATGTGAGGCCAAGGAAAATAATGCTAGGAGCTTCTAGGCTGAAGGAATGGCATATACAGGTGTTAAGTAGATAAGGTTCATCTGCTGAGTGTACAAGGGACAAAACTCAGTTTGGAATCTCCAAGGAGAGTAGAAAATATTTCAAGTAAACCTTGGTGTTTCTAGATGCTGAGAGCTCAAAAGACAATAAAGTCACAATACAGGACATTTAGTTTGTAGAGACATGTGACTTTTCCATCAGTGTAGTCTGGACAAAGGAAGGGTGAAAATGAATAGTTGGGATCAACTTTGGATGAAGATAGGCAACGTAAAAAAAAATGGCTAGCATCTCTTGAGCTTACTCTGTACCAAGAGGCCTTTCTAAGCAATTTAAGTGTATTATTTAACCTTACCTGAGATCTATATTATTGATATTACCATTCTCTAATAAGAAAAGTGGGGCATGGAGTGTTTAAGCAACAGTGTCACATAATAGTAAGTGGTAAAGCCAGGATTTTAAGCTTTGCAGTAGTAACTAGTAGGGTGTTAGTTTGTATGCTATTGAAAAAGTGTATCATGGGGCTATAGGAAAATTCATAGGGCAAATAAAATAAAAAGGAATGATGTTTGTAAATCTAGGGAGGGTCAGAGAGACTTGAAATAAATTTGAAAGTGGAGAACGGTTTTATTAGGGATGAGTAATAATTAGGACAAATATTTTTATGTTCCTACTATGTGCCAAGAACTGTTAGATGCAGTGAATAAAATGTAAGTTTCACCTTCTATCAATCCTTCTGGGAGTGATAATAAACTGAATTTGTAGTAACTGAGTTAAGAATCTTCAGATAAATTCCTCAAAACACTGTGTTTGCATATAGCAGCACTTGAGAGAGAGAGAAGTGGCTCCAAGTAAAATGTGGAAATAAAGAGCAGGGAAAATACAGTGCTCCAAAAAGAAGCCTATCCTTTTGATGAAGGTAGTCTATATTAATGATGAGGAACCTCAGTAATGCCTGAGTATGTTTCAGAAGAAAGAATTATACACATAGTTTGCATTCTACGTTAAGGGTTTATATTTGACCTTTAATTGGAAGTGAAGTTCCCTGTTATTGTGTCTACTTGTAAGGCATCAAGGGAAGTTTTGTTAGAGTGATATATCAATTACCCACTGCTGTGTAATATATAACTCCCAAACACAGCAGCATAAAAGGGTAACCCTCAATTATCCCTCCCAAGTCTAGAGGTCAGCTGGAAAGTTCTGCTGGTCTTGGCTGGGCCCACACTTGTATCTGTGGGGATCTGTGTTTGGGCAGGCAGTGCTGAGTCTGCCTGGACTTCCTCCCATGTGTTCGGGGTATCTGGCTGCAAGATGGTCTAGGATGATCTTAGCTAAAACAACTGGGCTACTTCCAAGTGGTAGTTTGGCTTGTCCTCATGGCAGAGGAGGCAAGGTTCTGCGACAGTGAAGATAGGCTTACACTCAGAACTGGTACGGGTTCACTCTGACTACATTTTTATGGCTAAAGCCAGTTACAAAGTTAATCTGGTGGTGGAGAAGGAGACTCTACTTCTTAATGAAAGTTGCTGTAAAGTCACGTTGTAAGGTTACATACAGGAAAGGATGAAGAATTGGGGCCATGTTTTCAGTCACCTCTAGTGGCTTCATGCTAGTTTTACTCCCCTCCAAGACAAACTTTGCTTGCTTATATGTATCACCTTTTCAATCCTAATGTGATTTTGATACACATCAATTTTAAATTCTTCAATGGCTCCCCACTGTCCTGATATGAAACCTATACTCTGTATCAGACATCAATGGCATTCCACTTTCTTGCTCCTGCCTACTTCTTTCTGCCCGCTATGCCTGTACTACTAATCCTGTTACACCCAAGTCCTTGTATGTAGTTCTTAAAACAACCTCTGCTCATCCTAACACCTCTTTGAAGGTCTCTGAAGCTAGACTCTCCCTTTATCTTCCCCCAGCCTTCCCCCAGTCAGCTCTTTCTCATCTGTAAGTTTAAATTATCAAATTCTGTTGATTAACATTTCCACCATAAAATTAAGTGGACGAAAATTGAGATATAAGAGTACTATTGGTAAAATAATTTTCTAACAAAGTCTTCCTACAACGAAACTCTCAAGAAGGACTTAATTCAGGGTAGGTGGTATTAAATAGTTAATCTCAGTTATACATTTTTTCAGTTGATATCATGTAGTTTGAACTGAAAACATTTTATATAGACCTTTTTTAAATTGATTGTGAGGTAATTATCTGTAATCCATTCTCAAGGCTTCTATTTTTCTGTAAAATGATAAAAGACAGAAAAAAATAAGTACTTTCCTTCACAGTGGGTGCCTCAGCTAAGTCTCCCCTGATTCCCCACAAGCCAGCATAGATACCTGTTCTCCACACTCCCACTGCTTTCCTTCTTAATGCTTACTTGTTTGCTGTCTAACTAACTTCTGCTATCCTAGTCCTTTCCTCTTAGAATTCGAATTGTGCAACAATGTCTGGGATGCAGCAGGCAGCCAAAACATTGCTTATTAAATGAATCATTGCATAATTTAATATACACTACCTAGGCACACTTAGTAGTAACTGAGTTTGCTTCTTGTTGATTGACTAACTTGTTCCTAAACTCAGAAATGTTGAGGATCAGCTGTTAAGAAAGATTCTGGCAAATGGAGCGTGATTGTGATTTGCAGTGCAAATGTCATGTTAATCTTTGTTTGTTTTCTGGCTGATAGTTAAATCTCTTGTACTATGCATCAAAAATGTCACAGCTAAACAATCTGAGGGATTAAATGGCTCCTCATAAGTTCCATGCTGCTAACTGGCAGAAAAATAATCACTGTTGTCAGTCTTGGCTGGTGAGTTCTCATGAAAAATATTTCTTTTTTAATTTGAAGGCATTAGGAAACACACTCAAGTTATAATTTAAACATTGTTTATTCTGGAGTACACGAACAATCTATTGCTATTTCATTGTCAGTCAGTCCAAATATATTACTAAAAAGTCACCAGGATTGGTCATATTTTCACCTTCAATGCTTTTTATTAATTTATTCTATGCTAATTTTTACAAAGATGATTTTAGATATTTTTGAATCCTGTGGTATTTCATTATGACAACTAATGATGCATGTTGCCAACATCTCTAAACACTAACAGAAGCTTAAATATTTTGTTGGCTTAATTGCTTCTGGTAGCTTTGTAGCTTTGTAATGACATAGTATGAAACTCATTTCACCCTCCTCATTTCATCTCTAGCCAAACATTAGGCTACTTTTGTCTTGTGATTATTTAGTTTTAAAAAGTTAAAATGGCCCATTTTCTCATTTAAAGGACTCATTATTGGAACCAGTTTCAAAGAGAACCATGTGGCAGTTGTGAAAGGGAAGGTATGAGATATCTCAGTGTCCCTTACAGGTTTACTAAGAAAGAATACTTGAGAATGTATTACAGATAATTACTTCACAAGGAGCTTTTAAAAATCCAATTACCAGATTTCTAATTTAAATGAAAAAAAAGGAAAAAAAAAGTTCCAGAATCGCTTCAATGCAATGTGCTCTTTTGCAGAATATCAAGTGCATCTTGGGAGTATAACTGTGGGAGAACTTTGTAATAGCACTGTCTCCCTATAACAGGACTCCACAGATAGCATTATGATGAATCTCCTGTATGTGTTCATTTAATTTCAGGGGTTGCTGCACTAAACAATAAACCAACTTTGACAGCTTGAATCCGAATGTATCTTGTCACTTTCTCTCCCCGTCAGTTCAATCAAATGTCATTCTATTCAACTGAATATAGACAGGGTGAATTTCAAGTAAAAGAAAATTCAACCAGAGTGACAGATTTTCTCTTAAAGTTGCTTTTGTTTGATTTCATCTTCTTTTCTTTGCTGTGAAACCACAAAATGAAATGGAAATCAGGATGTCAATTCTTCTGCTCCTTGCTGTTTCTAACTTGTGCTTTTGGATCAGTAAAACTAGTTGTTTCATACATGCCTCATGTGGTCATAAGATTGGGCACTGCACAAATCCAAGGAACACCACTGACCTACTCCACTATGTGAATGTCAGTCCCTTGAGTTGTACAGTGTCCATCATGCACAACTGTAAGCAGAATCTTTACTAGATTCTAATATTTTTGGTTGCAATAATGCACATACAAGATTCTACTAAGATACATAATTTAATTTAGGTAATTAGTAATTTCTTACAATAAAATATATTAAGATATTTAATCACAGATGCATGCTCAGAATAAATAATTAAACAGAATTAGAGATTTACTAAATTAGATTAATAGTTAACCCAACTTGATCACTTTCAGGATATCTACATCTGTGAATATTTCAGGATACTTAATTTCTTAATCTAAGACAATGATGAAAGATTTTATCTTCTCCATTTATATTTTCTCCCTAGGAAATATTATTCATGATGACTCCTCAAATTAGTAGCTTCAGCCCTAATCTTGCCCTTGAATGACAAGATCCTTACCCCAACAACCTACTTGACATCTCCACTCAGATGTCTAATTGGTGTTTCAAACAGAACATGGGCAAAGCAGAACTTTTGATTCCTCTACCTCAACCTTCAAACCTTCTTCCTCAGTTTCCTCTAATTTTGTAAATACAATTACAGTACACCCAGTTTCTCACATTAAAAACTTACTCATCTCTGATTTCTCTTTCTTTGTCACTGCTGCATCTAATCCATCAGCAAGTGCTATTCACTCTACAGCTCCAAACACCCTGAATCTGTTTTGCCTTATTTTCTCTGCTATCACCCTGGTACAATTCACCATCATCTATTACCTAGACAAATGAAACAACAAATTTTTAACCGGTCACCCTATTTCTATCCCATTAGCATAATCCATCCTCCACACAACAGCCAAAATAAATTTTCCAAAGTATAAAGCTACCTTTCAACAAATTGTGCTGAGACAATTGTACATTCATAGGCAAACAATAAAACAGATAAACTAACAAAGCCAAAACTCAAAAAATCTTAACCTAAACTTCACACCTTATACAAAAATTAACTCAAAAAAGATTGTGGACTCAAATGTAAAATGCAAAACTATAAAGCTCTTAGAAAAAAAAAGGTAGGAGAAAATATTTGGGATCTACAGTTAGGCAAAAAGTTCTTAGACTTGATACTAAAATATAAGAGAAAAAAATTAAAACTTGGACCTCATCAAAATTTAAACAACTGCTTTGTGAAAAATCATGAAAAGATTGAAAAAACCGATGACAGACTTGGAGAAAATATTTTCAAACCACATATTCAATAAATAACTAGTGTCTAGAATATATAAACAACTCCCAAAACTCAACAGTAAGAGTTTCACTTCATGGTGACACAGGAAGCTCCTGAACTTACCTCCTCCTATGGAACCACTAAATCTACAGCTATATATGGAACATTCTTTTCTCTGAAAGAAATCCAGAACCCAGCAGAGTGGCTCGTACACATTTGGTGAAAGAGAAAAAAATGGGTAGGAGAGGATGAGAAACATTCTTGTCATAAACTCCATTCTTGATGACACATAATTGGGACACACAAGCATCAACACACAATGGGAAGGAACTCACAATCCCCAGCTTCTCTCTGAGGAGAGAAGGGTTTAAGCCCCACATGCCCCAACATTTAAGATTTCTACCTGAGAGAGAGCTCCCCAAAACATCTACCTCTGAAAGCTAACAGGGCTTGTGTCCATGAGACCCACAAGGCCATAATGAACTAAGAAAGAGTTCTTAGTGGGTTCACATGGACTCACCACCAGTATCTTCCCCAGGCAGGACCCACTGCAGAGGCAGCAGACTGAAATACCCAGTCTTTCCACGAAAGAAACCTATTGGCTTATTCAGAGCTGCCACCAGAGGGCCAGGCTTCTATTTAACACACATCTAGGGGCTGACTGCAATACTTTCCAGTTACTGGAGAGGCAGGCAGTCACCATCTTCATGTTCTCCCTCTTTCTCACGTCAATTTGCCAGCATCTCCCCAAAGCAGCTTGTGTACACATCTGATATCCAAGCTTATGTGCCTGCTGCCCAGAGGTTACATCCTTTGATAAGCCTGGCTCTGAGGACCAGCAGGGATTGTATTCACTGGCTCAACAGGATAGTAGCAAACAAACAGTTCTTAATGGTCTATCCACCTAGGGCTTGACCAGAGGGAGCAGGCAAAAATACCCATCTCCCAGTCTCCCCTAAAAGAGGTATATTTACACATTTTAAAAGCTGTTGCCTGAGGGTTCAGTTTCTAATAAGCCTGCATCTAGGTGCTGACTGAGATTCTCCTCTTTGAGACACTGACAGGTCTTAGAACAACGTCAACTACTGGGAACCACTATGAACAGAGCAGACTGTTTGGACGAACACAGAAATTTTAGAGACAAGCAAAAGCTAGGACAAAGTTAAACAATAAGTTTCATTTCCTACCTGTCACCACTCCTTCAAGACTGGGAGAGGTTGTTGTTTCATCTAATGCATTGAATCCTAACACAGAGTCAAGGAAAGTGAAGAAACAGAGGAACACATTCCAAATGAAAGAACATGATAAAAGTCCCAGAAAAAGATTTTAATGAAATGGAGATAAGTGATTACCTGATAAAGCATTCAAAATAAGTGTGATAAAGATGCTCACTGAGATCAAGAAAACAATGCATAAATCAAGTGCATTTCGCCAAAGAGCTAGAAAATATAAGAAAGTGCCAAACAAAATACAGAACTGAAGAATATGATAACTGAAGTAAAAAACTCAATCAGGGGTTCAGTAGCAGACTAGATGAAGCAAAGAAGGGATCAGTGATCTTGAAGACAAAGCAGTGGTACTCATAAAATTGGAGGAGAAAAACAAGAAAAGAAATGGTGGAAAAAGAGTGAAGATAGCCTAAGGGACTTATGTGATGACATCAATAGGACTAATATTTGTCCTGTAAGGTTCCCAGAATGAGAAGAGAGAGAAAGGTGAAGAAAACTTATCTGATAAAATAATATCTGAAAACTTTCTTAACCTAGAGAAAAAAACAAACATCCCACATTCAGGAAGCCCAGAAAGTTCTAAGTGAGAAGAATCCAGAGACCCACACCTAGGTAATAATTAAATTGTAAAAGTTAAAGGCAAGGACAGAATCTTAAGAGCAGCAAAAGAAAACACCCTGTTAATTACAAAGGAATCCCCAAAAGATTATCAACATTTGTCAGCAGAAATTTTGCAGGCCAGAAGGGAGTGGCACAATACACTCAAAGTCCTGAAAGAGATTATGCCAATCAAAAATACTCTCCCCAGCAAAGCTGTCCTCCAGAATTAAAGGAGAGATGAAGAGTTTTCCAGACATGCAAAAGCTGAAAAATTTCATCACCATTAGACAAGCCTTATAAGAAATGTTATAGTGATTATAGCTGAAATGAAAGGGTGCTAATTTGTAACAAGAAAACATATGAAAGTATAAATCTCACTGGTAAAGGTAAATACATTTAAAAAAGGTAGTGGGTGAATCACTTATAAAGCTAGTATGAAGGGTAAAAGAAAAAATAATAACTACAATTATTAGTTAAGGGATAGGCAAGATAAAAAGAAGTAAAATGTGACAAAAAACCCCCATAAAACATGGGGTGGGAGAGTGAAAATATAAGTAGAACTTCAGATGTATTTGTACTTAAATTGTTATCAAATTAAAATAGACTGTTATAAATGTAAGTATATATATATATATACACACACACACACCTCCCGGTGTGTGTGTGTGTGTGTGTGTATGTGAAAAAAACTATAGTAGATACACAAAACAAAGAGAAAGAAATCTAAGCATACCACTAAAGAATGTCATCAAATTACAAAGGAAGGGCTTCCCTGGTGGTGCAGTTGTTGAGAATCTGCCTGCTAATGCAAGGGACATGGGTTCAAGCCCTGGTCTGGGAAGATCCCACATGCTGCGGAGCAACTAGGCCCGTGAGCCACAACTACTGAGCCTGCACATCTGGAGCCTGTGCTCCGCAACAAGAGAGGCTGTGATAGTGAGAGGCCTGCGCACTGCAATGAAGAGTGGCCCCTGCTTGCCAGGACTAGAGAAAGCTCTCACACAGAAATGAAGACCCAACACAGCCAAAAATAAATAAATTAATTAATTTTTTAAAAATTACAAAGGAAGAGAACAAGAGAAGAAAGGAATTAAAAACATGCAGAAAACAATTAACATATTGGAAATAAGTACATACCTACTAATAATCACTTTAAATGTAAATGGACTAAATTTTCCAATCAAAAGACAGTAGCTGAATAGAAAAAAATTAAGATCCAACTGCTATGCTGCCTATAAGAGACTCATGTTAGCTTTAAGACATATACACAGACTGAAAGTAAAGGGATGGAAAAAGATGCTGGAGAGGGTGTGGAGAAAAGGGAACACTCTTGCACTGCTGGTGGGAATGCGAATTGGTACATCCACTATGGAGAACAGTATGGAGGTTCCTTAAAAAACTAAAAATAGAACTACCATATAACCGAGCAATCCCACTACTAGGCATATACCCTGAGAAAACCATAATTCAAAAAGAGACATGTACCAAAATGTTCATTGCAGCTCTATTCACAATAGCCCGGAGATGGAAACAACCTAAGTGTCCATCATCGGATGAATGGATAAAGAAGATGTGGCACATATATACAAGGGAGTATTACTCAGACATAAAAAGAAATGAAATCGAGCTATTTGTAATGAGGTGGATAGACCTAGAGTCTGTCATACAGAGTGAAGTAAGTCACAAAGGGAAAGACAAATACCATATGCTAACACATATATATGTAATTTAAGAAAAAAAATATCATGAAGAACCTAGGGGTAAAACAGGAATAAAGACACAGACCTACTGGAGAATGGACTTGAGGATATGGGGAGGGGGAAGGGTAAGCTGTGATGAAATGAAAGAGAGGCATGGACATATATACACTACCAAACGTAAGGTAGATAGTGGGAAGCAGCTGCATAGCACAGGGAGATCAGCTCGGTGCTTTGTGACCGCCTAGAGGGGTGGGATAGGGAGGGTGGGAGGGAGGGAGATGCAAGAGGGAAGGGAACAGATGTATATGTATAACTGATTCACTTTGTTATAAAGCAGAAACTAATAAAAAAAAGAAAATAAAAAATAATTTTTTTAATGAAAATCAAAAGAGAGCTGGGGTAGCTGTACTTATATCAGAAAATTTAGACTTTAAGACAAAGATTGTAATAGACAAAGAAGATCATATATAATAATAAAGGGGTCAATGCAATAGAGGATATAATATTTGTAAATATTTAGCACCCAAAATTGGAGCACCTAAATATATAAAGCAAATATTTAAACACCAAAAGTGAAAAAGAAACAGCAATACAGTAAAAGTAGGGGACTTAATACCCCATTTTCATCTATAGATAGATCATCCAGATGGAAAATCAATAAGGAAAAATTGGACTTAACCTACATGTTAGACCTGAAAGACTTAACAGACATTTACAGTACATTCCATCCAAGCAGCAGAATACACATTCTTCTCAGCATACATGAAACATTCTCTGAGATATATCATATATTAGGTCACAAAATTTGTTAATAAATTTTAAAAGATTGAAAGCATATCAAGCCCCATTTCCAATCATGGTGGTCTGAACCAAGAAATTAATTATAAGAAGAAAACTGGAATTTCACAAATATGTGGGGATTAAACAACATGCTAGTGAACAAACAATAGATCAAAGAAAAACTCAAAATAGAAATTTAAAAAGAAATGTTGAGACAAACAAATGGAAATACAACATACCAAAATATATAGGATGTAGCAAAAGCAGTTCTCAGAAGGAAGGTCAGAACAATTAACACCTCATTAAGAAACAAGAAAGTTCTCAAGCTGCTACAAAGCTACAGTAATCAAAACAGTATAGTACTGGCACAAAACAGACACATAGATCAATGGAACAGGATAGAAAGCCCAGAAATAAATCCACACACTTATGATCAATTAATCTATGACAAAGGAGACAAGAATATATGATGGAGAAAAGACAGTCTCTTCAATAAGTGGTGCTGGGACAACTGGACAGCTATATGCAGAAGAATGAAAGTAGAACATTTTCTAACACCATATACAAAAATAAACTCAAAATGGATTAAAGACCTAAATGTAAGATTGGATACTATAAGACTCCTTGAGGAAAATATAGGCAGGACACTCTTTGACATAAATCATAGTAATAGTTTTTAATCCTTCTCCTAAAGGAAATAAAAGCAAAAATAAGCAAATGGGACCTAATTAAAGTTAAAAGTTTTGCACAGCAAAGGAAACTATCAACAAAACTGAATGGGAGAAAATATTTGCAAATGGTATGACTAATAAGGTATTCATATCCAACATATATAAATAGTAAATACAACTCAACATCAAAAACAAACCCACTTAAAAACTGGGCAGAAGAACTGAATAGATACTTTTCCAAAGAGGAAATGCAGATTGAAAACAGGCAAATGAAAAGATGGCCAACATCACTAATCATCAGGGAAATGCCAATCGAAACCATAAGATAGGGGCTTCCCTGGTGGCGCAGTGGTTGAGAGTCCGCTTGCCAATGCAGGGGGGGCGGGTTCGTGCCCCGGTCTGGGAGGATCCCGCATGCTGCGGAGCGGCTGGGCCCGTGGGCCGTGGCCGCTGGGCCTGTGCGTCCGGAGCCTGTGCTCTGCAACGGGAGAGGCCACGACAGTGGGAGGCCCACATACCACAAAAAAAACACAAAACAAACCATAAGATATTACCTCACACCTGTCAGAATGGATACCATCAAAAAGAACACAAATAACAAATGTAGGCAAGGATGTGGATAAAAGGCAACGCTTGTACACTGTGGCGGGAATGTAAAATGGTGCAGCCACTGTGGAAAACAATACAGAGGTTTCTCAAAAAAAGTAAAAATAGGACCACCATATGACAGCAATTCCACTCCTGGATATACATATAAAAAAAAAAAAACACTAATTTGAAAAGTTACATGCACTGCAATGTTATTAGCAGCATTATTTAGGTGTCCCCATTTGACTCAAATGTAAACCCAGGAAGTTAGGATCTTGTTTATCTTAAGCAGTGTTTCCCCAGATCCTAAAACAGTGTCTAGCAAGTAGCAGACACTTACATTCCTGTTTGTTTAAATGATGAAATAAAAGAGAGAAGAAAGAGAAAGAGAGTGAGGGAAAGAAAAACTGGAATACCCACTTGCTTGAATAGTTGAAAACAAAATATAGGTGTGAGTGAAGACTGTCAATTCTGTTAATGTCAAAACACAAAACTGGGGAGCGGCATATAATCAGTAAAGTAAATGTCTGTACTAGTACGCAGGACTGGACACACAGAAGTGTGATAGAAGGCAGTGCTAGCTGCTCAATCCAGGAATGCGTTATTTGTGAGTAAGTAGAGGTGTAAATATATATCTGTGTAACTAGAATGTGGGAGAAATGAGATGCACAACCATTGTCTTTAAGGCAGGGGTCCCCAACCCCTGGGCTGTGGACCAATACTGGTCTGCAGCCTGTTAGGAACTGGGCCGCACAGAAGGAGGTGAGTGGTGGGCTAGCAGGCGAAGCTTCATCTGCCGCTCCCCATCGCTCCCCATCACTAGCGTTACCGCCTGAACCATCCCCCCCACCATAGAAAAATTGTCTTCCGTGAAACTGGTCCCTGGTGCCAAAAAGGTTGGGGACTACTGCTTTAAGGAAGTGGAAGGATAAAGGGGGTGGAGAGTCACTTCTCACTACATTACAGCTCTCTACCATGTTGTCTCAAAGGTGTTAGTGTCTTCTCCATTTGAATTGGGGAAAAGCAGAGCTTTAGATTGGGAAATATCTTTACTGAAATAAAACCTGTCAGTCTGGCAAATCTTCACCAGTATTTGGAGGATCATAAACTGCTCAGAAACACAGGAGGGCTACATAAATGATGTAAAACTAAATACACCAAATGTAAAAGTCCTAATGATTCTTTTCATAGAGCCATGGAATTGATCTTTTGGCAGAAGGATGTCACCGTGGGATGGACAAGAGAAAGTGTGTACTCAAATTCTGACAGAAATTTTGCCTTGTTTCCCGTTATCACCGTTAGCACAAAGTTTGACAGGATAGCCTGAGATTTGCAGCAGAGAGCACAGTGGAACTTACAAGCAGGGGATGACAATTGTTCTAGCCTCTACCACCAGGTAATCTTGCTGCTGTGCTTCAAAATCATGGCAAAAGGACTTGAAAACAATGTCTCCATATGCCATAGTTGCTGGAATTATCCCTCAGACAGATTCCCTTGTCATTTTTTATATGTAGGAACTCATTAGACAACTACAGGAAGAACATATGGAGGGAAACATAGTGCTATTAGTAGCAAATGCTATCTAATAGTGTATTTATATTCTAAAAGATCTTACTGCAAACAGCTTACTAGAAATAGTCATGGCTGGTCTTTCATACCATAGGTAGTGACATAGTTCTCACCGTCTTAAACACAAGCCCCAAGATTGTCAATTGAGATAAATGTTTACTAGTCTCCCGGTCAGAGGGGTTGTCTACTCTAATTTTCTCTTCTGATATTGAAATTCTAGTTAGTGAAATTCAGAATGCTTTATTCTTCTGGAAGAGAGAATGCTGAATGTCCTGTAGCTATAATCTCTTTCAATGGTAGACTACTTCCATTAAAAGGACAGAGGTGCTTTTGCTAAGTGGTTCCGAGCTTGGTGTCTGCAGTCAGGAAGACCTGGATCCCAGTTCCATTTCCACAGCTTTGCACAACTTATTTATGGTCTCTAAGTCCTAATTTTCTCATTTGTAAAATAAGGGCAACAGAATCTAACTCTGCAGCTGTGAGAATTTTGTGAAATAATTAATGTCAAGAAGGTTCTAGCAGGTAAGTTTTTATCACCATCATAATTATTACTGAGTAGTTTCCCAACTAATACATTTATTTTAAAAATACTTTTATCCTACTAGGATAAAGGGTAAAATAGGGCATTCAGATAATAGAAACTTTCTTTTATTTATTTTATTTTATTTTTTACCAGAGTGACAATTGCCAGTGTGAACAAATATATACCCAGGTTTAAATCATTCAGACTGTTTTGAAATAGAATTGTTTTTTTTTCTTCTGAGACTTGACTCTAATATTTGTAGATAAGATTTGTTGCACATTATCATCACCTGGTTATATAGTATGAATCATGATTTCTATCAATAATTCTATCAGAAAACATTTCTTTTTTGGTAACTTGCTATTTTGGTAGGCAAGTTCTTTGCAGTGGCACAACTGGTAAAGAAAGCCTACTGTAAAATATAACACAAGATCTCATCTGACTTTTGCTGTTCATGAGTTCTTTAATTAAAGCCCTTGGCTCTCCTTCTGTCATTGATGCCAATGGAAAGTTTTTATGAAAACGATAATCTCAGTTGAGCCATGGGGGACAGGAAAAAATCTAGATTTGAAAACCAAGCATTCAAGTAGCATTTTATAACAAAAGCCAAGTTCTAAGAATACTATCTTCTTTGACTTACACTGGGCTTCTTCCAGGGTCCCAGAAAATTGGATAGTAAGTTTTGTTTCCTTTTTAAGAATCATTTTGAGGAAGCTGAGAAAAGTAGAAATCTGGGAATTGTGTATTCAGTATGATAAATTTAAGCTTGGATACGGAATGTGAAAAGTAGGTTATTTTTCATGACTCTATGCTTTGATCAGATTATATAAGCATTTACCACATTTTCACTTTTTCAAAGCTTGGTAGGGATAGGCTAGAAGCAAATATGCCAGGAGACAAAATTCACTCAATTTTCTTCCCTGTTGAACAGACTGAAAGAACAATTGTTTCTAGTGACTCACTATATAGTTGAGTCTTGATAAGTCAAGGAAACCAAATTTTTCAATTTGTCAGTCTAGTCTCTGGGAAAGATACATACCACCATAGGCTTAAATATTAACCTGGGATTTTAAATGAATCCAACAGTGGACTTATAATTACTGGAGAGTTGACCCTTGAACAATGCAGGGGTTAGGGGCGCCAACCCTCCGTGCAGTGGAAAATCCACCTATAACATATAGCTGGCCCTCCTTATACATAGTTTTGTTCCTCTGTATCCATGGTTCCACATCTGCAGATTCAACTAACTATGGATTATGTAGTACTGTAGTTTTTACTATTTTTAAAAATTGGGTTCAAGTGGACCTGTGCAGTTCAAACCCATGTTGTTCAAGGGTCAACTGTATTTGTCATGTAGAGACAAAGTAATTGGAAGAACCACTAGGGCTACTTCATCAGGAATCAGGAATCCAAAAAAAGGATGTCATGTAAAGGGAGACGGTTAAATAGCCATCAGTGACTTATTTACATATGACAAGCAAAATAAGAATTAACTTAATTATACATATAGGTTAAGGTAAGAATAGCTTTATTGTATCTTTTGCTTTTCATGTATAAATCAGCCTCACAAAGGCAATGCAATGATTGTGTAGAATACCAAAAACACTGAGCACTGCTTGCCTGAGAATGAAGGGATTTATAATTTGGTAATATTCAGGTCAAACAATGCTGAAGGCTGATTTTTATGTTAAATACCTTTTTCTATAAAAGGGTAGTTGTACCAAAAATTTAGGGCATTGCTTATGGAAGCAAAAAGGATAATGCCTAAGAAAAAAATGTCAGGATAACCATCGGTTCCATCATATTACAGCAGCATATAGCTATTTTATAGATTTATTGTAATAGTTTTAAAAGGTCATTTAAATATGAAGACAGTTGTCAGGCTTGGCCCTTTAAGAATTTGCTTTCAGCAAAATACATTAAGATATGTTAATGGAATTCCCAGGCTCAAGCCTATAGTTAGAATCAGACCCATTCAATATTTTACACTTTGACTGATCTCTGGGATGGAAAGTGGTGACTCCATTTTGGTCTGAGACCAGTCCTGCCAATATCCCACACAGATGGGCAGCCTCCTCATGGAATATAATAAAGGCCCAAGAAACAATATACCACATTTTATAAAAGAAATTCTGATTTTTAAAAATCCTCTTCTATTTTCTTCATAAGTATACTTGTATATGTCATCCTATAAAGCATTATTTTCAGTTTTGATAACAAAATCACCACTGATATATACTCATAAATAAACTTTCAAAGTTCAGAAACCAGGAAAATATATAGAAAAACAAACCTGAAGATTTCATGTCAGTGTTTCAGCAGGTGGTTCTGGATTTTCTTGGCTCTACCAAGAGTCTCATGATATTAATTTTCGTTTTCATTGTGCATTACATAAAGGAAAATAACAGTAGTAATTCTAAATAAAAGGATGTTTAAAAAAAGAAAAATATCCCAATAACACAACATGTGAGCACATGTGTGTGTGTGTGTGTGTGTAGGCTTATACACTGTAAGGCATAAACAATACATAGGCAATAAACACTATTGGGGAAGAATTATGTTGGACAGGGATTCCTGGTTGAAAGACAGGTGGATCTGGAAAGTCCAATGGGACGTGAGCAGTCACTTCCAGGTCACCTGGAACAGCTGGGACAAGGCTTGCTTTGTTTTCGTGTAGAGTCAGTGTGCAGGATTTCACACATTCCCAACTGCGACAGGGTCTGAATTAACTAAAAGGGTCTCTAGTTGCTTCCATGAAAACAAGTTATTCTGTAACTATTTCAGGAAGAACTTAGCTTGCCTAGTGGGGCACTACAAGGCATATTCCTGATTAATGCAGCATCTTTACCTATATTTCTATCACTTCCAGAAAAATGTCATGCAGCAACTGAGCAGCTCTTGAACTTAGACTTGGAGGCCTGCTCAAGTTTAATTTAATTTTAAGCAATGATCAACATGCATTGAAAGTGTGATGGGAAATGTTAATGCATCAAAGCAGGAACACATTACATTTTATTAAATTTGGAAAATCTGTTGATAGGCAATAAACATTAAGGCTAATGGTTCTAATTTTTTTGTTTTTTTAAGAAAAACTCTAATTTTCGTTGTTGGGTCATACAGTATTTCCTACATAAAATTTAAATGTCAATAATATTGAACTGGCAGTTTAATTTTTGTTCAGATCATTAAAGTGGAATCTTTACCCAATCTAAAAGTATAAAAGATTCTACATATTTGTGACTCAAAGCAGTCTTCTAATTTTTATTATATAAAGTGAAGTGCTGCCATTTCCTGGATTGTGTTGAAAATAGTAATGACAATGTTCAAAAGAGTTTACTTTAGTGATGCCAAATGGCAATTTGGTGCAATTATGTGTTTAATTCAGGGAGAAAAAAAAGATCCTACCCAGTGAGTTGTATATTAAAGTAGCACACTTATTTTTCTAAATTCCTTGTCGTCTATTTCTTCCTAATATTTACTTTGGCTAATACAACTCCAAATTGACGAATGTAACTGATTTTCTAACACCTATTGTGGGATATTAAACAATAACAAAACGCAAACCTTTACAGAGTCCTAGAATTCATATGAAGGGTCAATAGTAAGCACTTCATTTATTTTTTATTTTAATGACATTCTTTTGTAAAAGACCCCAAAGTGACGTCAGTAATTTTCATAATGCCTAGAGAACCTATAATTTCCTTTTCCAAAGTGTGTATATTTTCTTATAACTGAACAGAGAAGTAAAAACTCCAAGAAGAATTTCCTTGATTTGTCTCAAAGCTGGAATATTATTTAAATATATTTTGTTTGGTGGATAGATATAAACTCACTCAACTCATTCGCAGTAAAATCTCTGGTGCCTTAAGCTGCTTCCCAGCTACAGGCCTGTCAAGGTGACTTCTCTTTCTGTTTCAATCACTCAGCTTTGCCATCGTTTAACTATTAGAGTGACAGAAGGCTTGAACTACTCTTATTTATGGAGGGTGACATTTCACGAGAGAGAAATCTCCCCCACTGAGTGGGGAAGGAAATATTACATTAATGGATACCCAAAAAAAACATGTCAATGAAATAATGAAATGAGCAGATTCTATTCTGAAAGATTTGGAAATCAGAAAACATTGATTATTTCCTTATTAGTGAGGAATCATTACCAGCAACTATTTTGTGCATAGCTTGCTTTCCACCATTTTGTCAGACACTATAGAGACCCTTATGTTTGCAAACTGGTGACATTTTCCCCATGCCCTTGAAAATAAGCAAGTAATAGAGCCCTTTAGATCTGTTTTTGCATGGTGTTTGACTTGAAATACAATAGAGTTGGAGATGACATTTGGAATGGGCTAATACATTTTGTTAAATGGAACTTTCAATAAGCTCTATAAGCTTCATTACCACTTTCCCAAGCATAGTGAGTCTCAGATGTTTTGACCATCAGTCACCACTGAAACATATAGGAAAACATTATCTTGAAGTGCTGTGGAAATGTACATATTTACCATCAATTTAAATACTAATGAAAGACACTGGATTGCAGATATGGATAGAGACAACAGCAGGATTCTGCCATAATTTGTAAAAATAGTCAATATTATTCTTAAACCCAAAGTCCATCAAAGAATAAACAATAGTAGGTAAGTGTGACATGGTTAGTGACTGCTAACCATGTGCCAAGCTCTGTCCTAAGTGCTTTTCACATATTCTTTCACTTCATCCTCAGACTGTGCCATGAAATAAACATGATAGCCCTTTTACAGATTAGGAAACTGAGCCCTAGGTTGTTTAAATAATTTGGCCTGATTCAAAGCTAGCAAGCAATGGGTGCATATCTACTGGTCTGCCTGCAAAGCCTCTATGTCTAATCAGGAATGTAAGACTACCTCCTTCATCTTCCTTAATGTGTTCTTCTGCTTCATATAAGAAATACTGGTGTGCAAATAAAAACTGTGCTGGAAGACATTTTTATAGGGATGAAGCCATTTCTTGTCAGTGAAATGAGCTTAATACCCTAAGAATTACTGATAGAAGCTTGGTGTAAACCTGTTTCTATGCAACTTTCTGCAGATGCTGCCACTGCTCACACCTCAGCAGAATTGTAGAAACCTTCTGTTTTTGAGAATATGCCATTCTCTTTATTTGGATGTTGTTGAGATCAACGTAATGGGAAACTAAAAGAGTGGTACTTGGACTCTGTGACTGCCAAATGATCTAGTTCAAAAAAGTCAGGTTAGGGCTTCCCTGGTGGCGCAGTGGTTGAGAGTCCGCCTGCTGATGCAGGAGACATGGGTTCATGTCCCGGTCCGGGAAGATCCCACATGCCGTGGAGCGGCTGGGCCCGTGAGCCATGGCTGCTGAGCCTGCGCGTCCGGAGCCTGTGCTCCGCAACGGGAGAGACCACAACAGTGAGAGGCCCGCATACCACAAAAAAAAAAAAAAAATAAGTCAGGTTAAATACACCCTTTAAACTCTCCTTGATAGACTGTCATAATGGTATGCTCTCTCCACTTCTCAGATCAAGAAATCTTCAAACAGTTGTCATAAACCCCGCTCCCACATTTCCATTATCATATTAGTAGGGAAATAGTGAAAGTGAATGAGTCAGACACAAAAGCAGTTGAGAGACTGGCCTTTGTACATGTACACCCCTAAACATGCATCTTCATAACCACTTGAACTACTTTGTTTTGAGGGAAGAGAGGAGTTTTATGGAAAAAATGGTTGGAGGGCCTTGAAAAACCTTCCTCTTTCCAATAATACGAGGAGTCAGTTGATCCCCAGGCCAGTATACAGCACATTTTAAAATATACTTTTTGGGAGACCTTCAAGATGGCAGAAGAGTAAGACGTGGAAATCACCTTCCTCTCCACAAATACATCAGAAATACACCTACATATGGAACAACTCCTTCAGAACACCTACTGAACGCTGGCAGAAGACCTCAGACTTCCCAAAAGGCAAGAAACTCCCCACGTACCTGGGTAGGGCAAAAGAAAAAAGAATAAACAGAGACAAAAGAATAGGGGTGGAACCTGCACCACTGGGAGGGAGCTGTGAAGGAGGAAAGGTTTCCACACACTAGGAAGGCTCATCACGGGTGGAGACTGGGGGTGGCAGAGGGGATAAGCTTCGGAGCCACGGAGGAGAGCACAGCAACAGGGGTGCAGAGGGCAAAGCGGAGAAATTCCCTCACAGAGAATCAGTGCCGACCAGCACTCACCAGCCTGAAAGCCTTGTCTGCTCACCCGTTAGGGCAGGCGGGGGCTGAGAGCTGAGGCTCAGGCTTCGGATATCAGATCCCAGGGAGAGGACTGGGGTTGGCTGCGTGAACACAGCCTGAAGGGGGCTACTGCGCCACAGCTAGGCTGGAGGGAGGGAGTCTGGGAAAAAGTCTGGATCTGCCTAAGAAGTAAGAGACCATTGTTTCAGGGTGCGTGAGGAGAGGGAATTCAGAGCACCGCCTAAAGAAGCTCCAGAGGCTGGCGCGAGCCATGGTTATCAGCACAGACACCAGAGACGGGCATGAAAAGCTAAGGCTGCTACTGCAGCCACCAAGAAGCCTGTGTGCAAGCACAGGTCACTATCCACACCTCCGCTCCTGGGAGGCTGTGCAGCCTGCCACTGCCAGGGACCCGTGATCCAGGGACCACTTCCCCAGGAGAACACACGGCGCACTTCAGGCTGTTGCAACGTCACACTGGCCTCTGCCACCACAGGCTCACCCCACATTCTGTACACCTCCCTCCCCCTGGCCTGAGTGAGCCAGAGCCCCCTAATCAGCTGTTCCTTTAACACTGTTCTGTCTGGGCAGAAACAGGTGGCCTTAGGTGACCTACATGCAGAGGCAGGGCCAAATTCAATGCTGAACCCCAGGAGATGTGCAAACAAAGAAAGGAAAATCTCTCCCATCAGCCTCAGGAGCAGCGGAATAAATCTCCACAATCAATCTGATGTACCCTGCATTTCTGGAATACCTGAATAGACAATGAATCATCCCAAAATCGAGGCGGTAGACTTTGGGAGCAAATGTAGACTTGGGGTTTTCTATCTGCATCTAATTTGTTTCTGGTTTTATGTTTATCTTAGTTTAGTATTTAGACGTTATTATCATTGGTAGATTTGTTTATTGATTTGGTTGCTCTCTTCCTTTTTTTTTAATATATAGATATATATATATATTTTTTTCCTTTTTCCCTTTCCATGAGTGTGTATGTGTATGCTTCTTTGTGTGAGTTTTTCTGGATAGCTTTCCTTTTACCATTTGTCTTAGGGTTCTCTCTGTCCCTTTTTTTGTTTTGTTTTTTTTAAGGATAGTTTTTAGCACTTGTTATCGTTGGTGAATTTGTTTTTTGGTTTCGTTGCTCTCTTCATTCATTTTTTTAATCAATTTTAATTTTTTTATTTTTAACAATTTTTAAAAGTTTTTATTTTAATAACTTTATTTTATTTATTTCTTTCTTTTTTTCTCCCTTTTCTTTTGAGCTGTGTGGCTGAAAGGATCTTGGTGATCCAGCCAGGTGTCAGGCATGTGCTTCAGAGGTGAGAGAGCTGAGTTCAGGACACTGATCCACCAGAGACCTCCCAGTTCCACATAATACCAAACGGTGAAAAATCTCCCAGAGATCCCCATCACAATGCTAAGACCCAGCACCACTCAACGACCAGGAAGTTACAGTGCTGGACACCCTATGCCAAATGACTAGCAACACAGGAACACAACCGTACCCAAGAGCAGAAAGGCTGCCTAAAATTATATAAGGTCACAGACACCACAAAACATACCACTGGACACGGAACTGCCCACCAGAAAGACAAGATCCAGCTTCATCCACCAGAACACAGGCACCAGTCCCCTCCACCAGGAGGCCTACACAACCCACTGAACCAAACTTAGCCACTGGGGACAGACACCAAAAACAATGGGAACTACGAATCTGCAGCCTGCAAAAAGGAAACCCAAGCACAGTTAAGTTAAGAAAAATGAGAAGATAGAGAAACACACAGCAGATGAAGGAGCAAGGCAAAAACCCAGCAGACCAAACAAATGAAGAGAAAATAGGCAGTATACCTGAAAAAGAATTCAGAGTAATGATAGTAAAGATGATCCAAAATCTTACAAACAGAATGGAGAAAATACAAGAAATGTATAACAAGGAACTAGAAGAACTAAACACCAAACACACAATGATGAACAACACAATAAATGAAATTAAAAATTCTCTAGAAGGAATCAATAGCAGAATAACTGAGGCAGAAGGATGGATAAGTGACCTGGAAGATAAAATAGTGGAAATAACTACCACAGAGCAAAATAAAGAAAAAAGATGAAAAGAATTGAGGACAGTCTCAGAGACTTCTGGGACAACACTAAATGCACCAACATTCAAATTATAGGGGTTCCAGAAGAAGAAGAGAAAAAGAAATGGATTGAGAAACTATTTGAAGAGATTATAGTTGAAAACTTACCTAACATGGGAAAGGAAAGAGTCAAGCAAGTCCAGGAAGAGCAGAGAGTCCCATATAGGATAAATCCAAGGAGAAACATGCCAAGAAACATATTAATCAAACTATCAAAAATTAAATACAAAGAAAACATATTAAAAGCAGCAAGGGAAAAGCAACAAATAACATAAAGGGAATCCCCAAAAGGTTAACAGTTGATCTTTAAGCAGAAACTCTGTAAGCCAAAGGGAATGGCTTGACTTGCTTAAAGTGATGGAAGGGAAAAACCTACAACCAAGATTACTGTACTCAGCAAGGATGTCATTCAGATTTGTTGGAGAAATTAAAACCTTTACAGACAAGCAAAAGCTAAGACAATTCAACACCACCAAACCAGCTTTAGAACAAATGCTAAAGGAACTTCTCTAGGTAGGAAACACAAGAGAAGGAAAAGACCTACAATAACAAACTCAAAACAATTAAGAAAATGGTAATGGGAACCATACATATTGATAACTACCTTAAATGTAAATGGATTAAATACTCCAAGCAAAAGACATGGACTGGCTGAATGGATACAAAAACAAGACTCGTACATATGCTGTCTACTAGAGACCCACTTCAGGCCTAGGGATACATACACACTGAAAGTGAGGGGATGGAAAAAGACATTCCATGCAAATGGAAATCAAAAGAAATCTGGAGCAGCAATTCTCATATCAGACAAAATGGACTTTAAAATAAACACTATTACAAGAGACAGAGAAGGACACTACATAATGATCAAGGGATCAATCCAAGAGGAAGATATAACAACTGTAAATATGTATGCATCCAATATAGGAACAACTCAATACATAAGGCAAATGCTAACAGCCATAAAAGGGGAAATTACAGTAACACAATCATATTAGGGGACTTTAACACCCCACTTTCACCAATGGACAGATCCTCCAAAATGCAAATTAATAAGCAAACAAAACTTTAAATAATACATTAAACAAGATGGACATAATTGATAGTTATAGGATATTCCACCCAAAAACTACAGAATAAACTTTCTTCTCAAGTGGCCTTGGAACATTCTGCAGGATAGATCATATCTTGGGTCACAAATCAAGCCTTGGTAAATATAAGAAAATTGAAATCGTATCAAGTATCTTTTCTGACCACAATGCTATGAGACTAGATATCAATTACAGGAAAAAATCTGTAAAAAATACAAACACATGGAGGCTAAACAGTACACTACTAAATAACCAAGAGATCACTGAGGAAATCAAGAAATACCTAAAAATAAATGACAATGAAACACAACAGCCAAAAACCTATGGGGTGCAGCAAAAACAGTTCTAAGAGGGAAGTTTATAGCAATACAATTCTACCTCAAGAAAGAAGAAAAATCTCAAATAACCAACCTAAACTTACACATAAAGCAATTAGAGAAAGAAAAACAAAAACAAACAAGAAAACCCTGCAAAAGTAGCAGAAGGAAAGAAATCATAAAGATTAGATTAGAAATAAATGAAAAAGAAATGAAGGAAACAATAGCAAAAATCAATAAAATTAAAGCTGGTTCTTTGAGAAGATAAACAAAATTGATAAACCATTAGCAGACTCATAAACAAAAAAAGGGAAGAATCAAACCAACAGAATTAGAAATGAAAAAGGAGAAATAACAACTGACACTGCAGAAATACAAAGGGTCATGAGAGATTACTACAAGCAACTATATGCCAATAAAATGGACAACCTGGAAGAAATGGACAAAGTCTTAGAAATGCAGGACCTGCCGAGACTGAACCAGGAAGAAATAGAAAATATGAACAGACCAATCACAAGCACTGAAATTGAAACTGTGATTAAAAATCTTCCAACAAACAAAAGCACAGGACCAGATGGCTTCACAGGAGAATTCTATCAAACACTTAGAGAAGAGCTAACACCTATCCTTCTCAAACTCTTCCAAAATATAGTAGAGGGAGGAACACTCCCAAACTCATTCTATGAGGGCACCATCACCCTGATACCAAAACCAGACAAAGATGTCACATAGAAAGAAAAATACTAGCAAACAGAATCCAACAGCACATTAAAAGGATCATACACCATGATCAAGTGTGGTTTATCCCAGCTTTGCAAGGATTCTTCAATATATGCAAATCAATCAATGTGATACACCATATTAATAAATTGAAGGAGAGAAACCATATGATCATCACAAGAGATGCAGAAAAAGCTTTTGACAAAATTCAACACCCATTTATGATAAAACCCTCCAGAAAGTAGGTACAGAGGAAACTTACCTCAACATAAGAAAGGCCATATATGACAAAACCACAGCCAACATCGTTCTCAAATGTGAAAAACTGAAACTATTTCCACTAAGATCAGGAATAAGACAAGGTTGCCCACTCTCACCACTATTATTCAACATAGCTTTGGCAGTTTTAGCCACAGCAATCACAGACAAAAAAGATATAAAAGGAATCCAAATTGGAAAAGAAGATGTAAAACTGTCACTGTTTGAGGATGACATGATACTATACATAGAGAATCCTAAGATGCTACCAGAAAACTACTAGAGCTAATCAATGAATTTGGTAAAGTAGTAGGATACAAAATTAATGCACAGAAAACTCTTGCATTCCTATACTGTAATGATGAAAAATCTGAAGGAGAAATTAAGGAATCACTCCCATTTACCACTGCAACGAAAAGAATAAAAACCTAGAAATAAACCTACGTAAGGAGACAAATGACCTCTATGCAGAAAACTATAAGACACTGGTGAAAGAAATTAAAGATGATACAAACAGATGGAGAGATATACCATGTTCTTGGATTGGAAGAATCAATATTGTGAAAATGACTTTACAACACAAAGCAATCTACAAATTCAATGCAATCCCTATCAAACTACCAATGGCATTTTTCACAGAACTAGAACAAAAAAATTCACAATTTGTATGGAAACACAAAGGACCCCGAATAGCCAAAGCAATCTTGAGAAAGAAAAATGGAGCTGGAGGAATCAGGCTCTTGGACTTCAGACTATACTACTACAAAGCTACAGTAATCAAGATAGTATGGTACTGGCACAAAAACAGAAATATAGGTCAAGGGAACAGGATAGAAAGCCAAGAGATATACCCATGCACATATGGTCACCTTCTTTTTGATAAAGGAGGCAAGAATATAGAATGGAGGAAAGACAGCCTCTTCAATAGTGGTGTTGTGAAAACTGGACAGCTACATGTAAAAGAATGATATTAGAACACTCCCTATATCATACACATAAATAAACTCCAAATGGATTAAAGACCTAAATGTAAGGCCAGACACTATAAACCTCTTAGAGGAAAACATAGGCAGAACACTCTATGACATAAATCACAGAAAGATCCGTTTTGACCTACGTCCTAGAGAAATGGAAACAAAACCAAAATTAAACAAATGGGACCTAATGAAACTTAAAATATTTTGCACAGCAAATGAAACCATAAACAAGACGAAAAGACTACCCTCAGAATGGAAGAAAATATTTGCAAATGAAGCAACTGAAAAAGGATTAATCTACAAAATTTTCAAGCAGCTCATGCAGCTCAATATCAAAAAAACAAACAACCTAATCCAAAAATGGGCAGAAGACCTAAATAGACATTTTTCCAAAGAAGATATACAGATTGCCATCAAACACATGAAAGGATGCTCAACATCACTAATCATCAGAGAAATGCAAATCAAAACTACAATGAGGTATCACCTCACACTGGTCTGAATGGTCATCATGAAAAAATCTACAAGCAGTAAATGCTGGAGAGGGTGGGGAGAAAAGGGAACCTTCTTGCACTTTTGGTGGGAATGTGAATTGATACAGCCACTATCGAGAACAGTATGGAGGCTCCTTAAAAAACTAAAAATAGAACTACCATATGACACAGCAATCCCACTACTGGGCATATACCCTGAGAAAACCATAATTCAAAATAGTCACATACCACAATGTTCATTGCAGCTCTATTTACAATAGCCAGGACATGGAAGCAACCTAAGTGTCCATCAACAGTGATAGATAAAGAAGATGTGGCACGTATATACAATGGAATATTACTCAGCCATAGAAAGAAAGAAAATTGAGTTATTTGTAGTGAGGTGAATGGACCTAGAGACTGTCATACAGAGTGAATTAAGTCAGAAAGAGAAAAATAAATACCGTATGCTAACACATCTATATGGAATCTAAAAAAAAAAAAAAGAAAATGGTTCTGAAGAACCTAGGGGCAGGACAGGCAATAAAGACGCAGACATAGAGAATGGACTTGAGGATGCAGGGAGGGGGAACGGTAAGCTGGGACGAATTGAGAGAGTGGCATGGACACATATACACTACCAAATGTAAAACTGATAGCTAGTGGGAAGAAGCCACATAGCACAGGGAGATCAGCTCAGTGCTTTGTGACCATCTAGAGGGGTGGGATAGGGAGGGTGAGAGGGAGATGCAAGAGGGAGGAAATATGGGAATATATGTATATGTATGGCTGATTCACTTTGTTATAAAGCAGAAACTAACCATTGTAGAGCAATTATACTCCAATAATGATGTTAAAAATAAATAATAAATAAAATATATTTTTAATATAGATAGTACATATAAGGTATACAACATATAACATGATTTGATATACATATATCAAATGGATATATGTATATCAAATCAAGTTGTAAAGTGAAATAATTACTAAAGTCAAGCTAATTAACACATCTCCTCACATAGTTACCATTTCTTTTTATAAAGCACCTGAAATCTACTCTTAGCATATTTCCAGTATTCAGTACAGTATTAACTCTAGCCATCATGCTGTGTATGAGATCTCCAGACTTAATCATCCTACCAACCACAACTTTGTACCCTTTGACAAATTCTCCCCATTTCCCCCACCCATCTAGCCCCAGTAACTAATTACCTTTCTACTCTCTACTTCTATAAGTTTATTTTTTTTCTTACATTCCACATATAAGTGATTCCACATACAGTATTTGTCTTTCTATGCCTGGTTTATCTCACTTAGCGTAATATTATCCAGGTTAATCCATGTTGTCACAAATGGCAGGACTTCCTTCTTTCTCAAGGCTGAATAATATTGCATTGTGTGTGTATGTGTATATATACACATACACACACCACACCATATATATATATATATATATATATATATATATATATATATACCACATCTTTAATCGTCCATCGATAGACCCTTGGGTTATTTCCATATCTTGGCTATTATGAATAATGCTGCAGTGAACATGGTGGTGCAGATATTTCTGAGTTCCTGATTTCCTTTGGACATATGCCCAGAAGTGAGATTGCTAATTTTAAATTTTAAGTTTAATTTTTTGAGAAAAACCGTATCATTTCCTACAGCAGCTGTACAAATTTACGCTCCCACCAACAGTACACAAGGGTTTCCTTTTCTTCACAACCTCACAGCACATTTTATTACTGGTTTGTGCTGCATATTTCTCAATGATGTGTTACATATGTATGTTGTACCTATGTGTCATTGCTCACTATGTAGAAAAGTAGCAAACATTGATGCATCAATAAAGAAAATTGAGGATAAGGGAAAATGGATGTAAATCCTTGGTAACAGAAAAGGGAAGGTCTAGAGATATCCTTATTTAGACATCATTCAGTGATGTTGATGCTCACCTACTCTCCTTATTCTCAACACTTTAATCTCTGCAATTTGAGTCCCGTTCAGATCCATTAATTTTTTTGCAAACAACATAAGCAATCCTTAAACTCAAGACAATGAATTTATAACATAAAAAGGGTTAGTTAAGAGTCATTACACCAACTAGATCATATACATTGTAGTGTTTAGAAAACCATTAATAGTTGTCAATCATCCATCCAACCATTCATCTAACCACACATTTCTCTTAAACCAAAAACAAAACGTGCAGCCCTACTGTTAAGTCAAATCCGGCTAGCTTTCCACCAAGTTTTGCTCTTTAATTTTTCTAGGGGAATGTGAGCAGAAGTGAAATGTATCACCTTTGGACTGGGGGATAGTCCAAACTCACTTCTACTATGCAGATGATGACAACGTCCACAGGATGGTAGAGCTGCCCTGCTAGTCTGAACCATAGATAGCTTGATGGAGTGGAGCCCACCTGCCAGTCTTACACTGTTACAGTGCAAACTTCTGTCTTATTTGAACCATTGATTTTTGGGTCCCTCTGCAATATCAAGTTGGCTTTCACACCAATCAATATATCTTGAAAACTGGAGCTATATTTAGTTTAGACGGCATGTGTTAGATGTCTCAACCCTTAGCCTTCCACGTATATTGTGGAATTTGGTAGTTTCCTAATCCCCTTTTCTATTTCAAAGGAGTTGGCTCACCACACTGTGATCACTTCTTTGTGTCATCCTTGATATTCAAGGTGCAGACAATTCTTATGCTCTGTCTATAAGTTTATATAATTCAGATTTTAAGGTGTGGAGTCTTTAGCAACTATATTTACATAGCACCAGCTATATTTTCCTGTTTGCTGCTGCAAAGATCCTTGTGATACTGGAACTAAGGTAGCTGCATTCTCCTCTTCATTCACTGTCCTTCAGCTAAAGGTCACATTTCATTTCTCTCTGGATCTTGGTGGAGATTGACACATGAGAATAGGGTTTTCTGAGTTATTGGCTACTCTGGTTTGGGCGTGGGTGGGCCAATTATAATTCTGAGTTCTGTGCAGACCTCTGCCCTGTCACTACTCATAATTTATATTATTTTAACTTCCTTTGCTATACTATTACATTTCCTATTTAATAGGGTAGTGGTATATATTTGTAGATATTTTGTTTCTCTTTTTCTTTTAAACCTTTCCCCAAAGCTGTAAGTTATCCATACCTTAGGATAACAAAAGGCAATATGGTACTGAAGAAGAATTGATGAGGTTTTCCATGCTTTTAATTAGTATATGAATATTTTGCCAAAATAATGAAAAATCAGGAAAATTTTTATAAAATTTCTAATTATAAACATGGAAAAAATAAAGATTCAAATATCCAAACAGCAGATTATCAGAATTGCTTTATTTTAAAATAATCTTTTTCACTGTTCTAAATTCATGTACCTTTAAAACTGGGAAGAGAAAATCCACTGACCATCATGCAATTAGGGGGAGTGTCATGGTGCAAAGGGTCAACAGATGAGTTAAAGGTAGCTAAAAGCTTGAAGTGACTGCTCTACAAGGTGGTCAAGGGACATGACATCTGAACGAAGGGAAGGGGAAGAGAGAAAGATGGTGACTAAAAGCAAGGAGATGAGAATTTCTTAGACATGTTGGGACTACCCAATGTGTGAATCGTGGCTTTGGCATCAGCTGAAAGAGACAGAAGAGGCATCTACCAAGGGAAGAACGTAAGTATCCCTTGGTGATCAGTATTCAGCAGGAGGGATGTGTGCCTCAGCTGCAGGAAGCTTGGCCAGGAAAATTCTGATGTAATAAGCCATATTAAACTAGCTCACAGACACTGTTCAGGAAAACTGGTTCAAGTGAAAAATGGCACTTCAAGCTTTATACATGTACCACTGAACTGACATATTGATTTACTATAATTCTTAATAAGATTCTATATTATTATTAATTTTATTTGCTTGTTTTTATCCCAGATAATCCCTAGAGTTCTTTCAGGGTGATTGTGGAGAGGAAAAGTTTAGGTACATCACTTGGACAACTTAGTAAATTAAGGTCATGTTTACATTTTGCTCTGGGTCTGAATGCTCTAACACTCCACATATTAACTAGCAAAATATCCAGTCTTTTACTTGGTTAATTCCATAGATGTTTTTTCCAAACCCCAAAGATGCTCATTAACCTAGGAATGTGTTTCTCCTATAGGTGACCCTGGAAGTCAGTGATCCAAGACCTCACTGTGGCTTTGTTGTGACTAGGTAGAGAAGAATATCTGGAAAGGAATACAATACATTTGCACATTAATTAAGAATGCCACAGGACACAATTTAGAATCATGGGCAATTTTACAATCTTGCACATGAATTAGCATTACCACAGTGTATCTCAAAAAGTTATAGCTAAGGTAAGGTTGCTCTTCTCAGGGAAATCTAGATATATGTGCTTAGGACAGGAAACAGAAAATAGAGTTTACAGTTTCAAAGCAAAAAAGTGAGTTTAGGCAATTGTCAATGATGTTTTTAGCGAGATTGGGGACACAGCTGTTATTTCTGTGGTTCACGCAGGTGCAGTGAAATGTTATGTGTTGACATTTCAGAAGTTTTGAAACTATGCTGAGACTGCTCATTTCCATATTAAAGAGGTAATGGTTACAGTCTGCTCTGAAAGATGTACTGTTTTACCAAGGTCTGCTGACAGGTGGCCTCCTCTACAGTTCTCTGCTCCTTCAAGATGGCAGTGTCATTACAGAGATTTCTGGTAGCCAGAATGTTGTTTTCCACTTTTATAAAGTGAGTTTCATGAACTATAACACATTAGAATTCTGCATTGTTCATCACAGAATCTTTGGGGAAAACACACCAAATAATTTAAGATAAAGGAAGCTTTTTTCCTAACAGTGATTAAAGAAAAATGGTAATTTCTATGTGGTGTTTATAGTTAACTTGAGTAAATTAGTGAGCTGGCAAGTAACGTGAAGAAAATGAACTCTTAAAAAAAGGTTTTCACATCATACTTAAACTGAGCAAAATATTTTGTCCAATAATATATTCTTCATAGTTTTTAAATCAAAAAGAAAATAAAAAGTTCAAGCTAGGTCTAACTTAGTTGAACTGTGCTGTTTGTGGGTGAAATTTTTCTTGGGTGTTTGATCCTACCAATGCCTTCTTTCTTGGAGGTCTAATGCTCTTTACTCATAATCAATTAGTCACTTCTGTCCTTCCAAAATAGTGTTTCATGCTCTGGTTCTCTCTTTTGTCTCTGCCCTCCTTCTCCAACCTCCTATTCAAATCTGTTCTACCTAGCTGTCAGAATGGAAATGACTGGCATAAATCCATTACACATCTGGACCTACTGACATAACAGCTTTATATATTCTTTCTTTAGAAGCATTTGTAAAAGCTACAGAAATAATCTCTAATGGTGGAGAAAACATCTAGAGATTTTCACCAGGAAAACTGTGACATTCAACTCACAAACTGGCTGTGCTGAGAATATGTGGGAATAGGGTAACCAATGTTTACATAGTATTTTTTCTTTTCATTTACAAAGACTTTTTTTTATGTGCAAAGCCTTGATCTTCACAATAGACCTTTGTATTAAATATTATTTTGCCTATGGTGACACTAAGAATCAGTGAGTTTAAGAGGTTTAATTATAATCAGCAGGGGTTGGATTTAAAGCCAGGTATTTCAACTCTATGTTCTTTGCACTACAGCACTGTCTTAATACTACTCCTGAAATTATTCTTTTTTTTTAAAAACCAATAATTTTGACAACCACACCTATTTTTATTACTAGTGGCTTATAATTATTCAGTAGCTGGCATAGCCCTGGCATTTTCCTAAACATTTTGCACATTTGCACATTTGACCCGCACAACTCCACGTTATTATCCCAACTATTTGGTGAGCCAGCTGATGCCAGAGACCTGTGGGAAATCTGTTTGCCCATGGTCACACAGTAATGCTGACAAGAAGATGTCTTCCCACATCTATATACAACCTTTCTGACTCCCCTTCTCTGTCCCCCTAACTTCTTTATTCCTCAGCCCCCAATTCAGAACATATTACTATAGGCCTTAGCAGAGTTTATAGAGGATTGCAGAAATATTTAGAATTGTTCTTTTGTTCACCACCAATTTCTAAATCCCTGAGGAGTTGAACTGCGGCAGGGGGTGGTGGGGGGACTATGAATACATAGAATAAGAAAACAAAATACCAAATACCATGAGAAGGCTAATGCCTTGTGTCAGCCTTCTTGAGTTTTTTCCTCATGTCTTATTCATTCCCCTTACATATTTTTGAGCTACAGTATTCTTGGATTATAGTTGTTAGAGATATTTGCTTATTTATGCTAATTTGACTTTTAAGGCAACGCAAAGCAAATAGGAAGGGCTTCAACTTAATTTTTACCACCAAAGTTCAATCACTATCTGGACATTTCTGTTGTTAAACTAACTCTTGAATAACTTCCAATCACTTGGACAATACAGTACTTTGCACTGAATAGTACAAGAACATGTAATTAGTAACTGTTAATACAACTGACATTTGCAAGAGACATCTGGATCCATTTTGGTAAAATTGTTCAATTTGTACTTTCCAGCCTGTTTCCTTGCTGTAATTATGCTATAATGGTAGCCATCCATATATTGCTTGGGCATGCCTGCACAAGAGTTGTATATAATTACAGGCAATAGAGAAGTGAGCAATAGTGGTGTAGTGGGGATATCTCTGTTATTTTGTTATTGTTGTTAGAAGTCAGGTTTGAGTCCCAGGTTAGCCAGTTATTAACATTATAAATTATAAGCTTTGGAAAATGACTTAATGCTCTAATCTCCTTTTACACATCTATAAAGCAGGAAACAAGGTTGCTGTGAAAAAATCAAATGCTTTAAATTACATTAGGGTTTTTGAAAACTAACTATAAAATAATATATATATATACACATATATAAAATATATATGGGCTTCCCTGGTGGCACAGTGGTTGAGAGTCTGCCTGCCGATGTAGGGGACACAGGTTCGTGCCCTGGTCTGGGAAGATCCCACATGCCATGGAGCGGCTAGGCCCGTGAGCCATGGCCGCTGAGCCTGCACGTCCAGAGCCTGTGCTCCGCAATGGGAGAGGCCTCAATAGTGAGAGGCCCCTGTACTGCAAAAAAAAAAAAAAAAAAAAAAAAAATATATATATATATATATATATATATATATATATACACACACACACACACACATATATTTTTTAAAATCTTGTCTTGAGATGGTAAATATGTGTCACTCATGCTAGCATTATTCTACTAGTTCAAAGCAAATATTACTAATTAATTACAGTAGTCTTTTTAAGGAGTGTGTGTATGTGTATTTATATGCTGATTTATTTACATACTTATATTTATATTCAGAGTCCTTCTCAACATAGCTCCCAAATGATCACTATGAATCATACAAAGATGTATACTAGATCAACTTCCTTCCTCATCCTGGTTTAATTTAGCAAGTTTCATTTGTATTGGGAGAAATTTTGATTCACTCATTGAGTGAGTAAACATTTATTAAGCCCCAGAGAAAGTACTGGATGCTAATGGTTAAAATATAAATGGAGTATATTTCTGACCTCCTGGGAGCTCTAAGTCTGGTGGAAGAGGTGGTGGAAGAGTTAGACATGATTAGAGTAGGGTGGTCAGTATTACAGTGGAGGAGGCAGAGAAGGACATGCTTATTTAACCCCCTGGAGATTACAGATTTGATTAAAGCATCCCTGGGGGCTGGGTGTGGGATTTTCAGGGGCTGTCATTATCTTCACCCTTAGATGGACAGTAATAAGGAAAGTGTCCCATGGCATGAGGTAACTGTACTAAGAATGAGAAAGCAATATCCTTCAATTCCAAGGTTTTTTGAAACCTATACCATGGAACATGTAACTTTTGAAAGAATATTTAAGTGAAAAGACATTAGGATAGCGACAGAAAGGTTATTAGAAGAACAGAGATTCAAAGCCAAATGAAACAAACAAAACCACTATAATGAAAAAGCCAAATTTCAAAAGCAGATTCAGATGACTGTAGGTTCTGGGGAGCACAATTAATCTTTCCAACAAATGGACAGAGAAATAAGGTCATTAAAGACAAGCTTTGTGTAAGAAGACCTTTTCTTTTACACAAGAGCTAGACCTATTTTAAAATTAATTTGTATTAGAAGCCTAGAAGTTGGCAAAAGTTTGTCAGCTCTTAGTTTCAAAAAGAACGAACTAATCCCAAAGTTAGCAGAAGGAAGGAAATAATAATGATCACAGTGCAAATAAATGAAAAAGGAGATCAGAAACACATTAGAAAAGAGAAAAATAGGAACTGTTTTTTTAAAAAAGATATACTTAACAATCCTTTAGCTAGAATAACTAAGAAAAAAGAGAGAAGACTCAAATGAATAAAATTAGAAATGATGAAGAGACATTACAAGTAATACCACAAAAATATGTAGGATCATATGAGACTACTATGAATAATTACAAGCAAAGAAATTGAATAACTTAAAAGAAATGGATGAATTCCTAGAACATACAACCTACCAAGACAGAATCATGAAGAAATAGAAAATCTGAAGAGACCAGTAACTAGTGAGGAGATTAAATCAGTAGTCAAAAACCTTCCAACACAGAAAAACCCAGGATCAGACAGTTTCACTGCTCATTTCTACCAAATATTTAAAGAAGAATTAATGCCAATCCTTCTCAAATTCTTCCAAAAAATCAAAGAGCAGAGAACAACCCCAAATTCATTTTACCAGGTAGCATTACCCTGATTACCAAGTCAGATAAGTACACTACAAGAATACTATAAGTCAATATACATGATGAATATTGTTGCAAAACTTCTCAATAAAATATTAACACTGAATTCAACACATAAAATGGATCATATATTATAACCAAGTGGGATTTATCCTTGGGATGCATGGATGGTTCAACATATATAAATCAATAAATGTGATACACCACATTAATAGAAAGATAAAACTCATATGATAATCTCAATAGATACAGAAAAAGCATTGGACACAATAAAACATCCTTTCATGATAAAAACCCTCAACAAATTGGGTATAGAAGAAACATACCCCAACATAAAACAGGACATTACAGTAAACTCACAGCCAACATTATACTTAATGGTGAAAAATTGAAAGCTTTTCTTCAGATATTAGGAACAAGACAAGGTGTGTCCACTTTCACCACTCTTATTCAATGTAGTACTGCAAGTCCTAGCCAAAGCAATCAGACAAGAGAAAGAAATAAAAGGCATCCAGATCAGAAAAATAAAATTGTTTCTGTTTACAGATGATATAATCTTATACATAAAAAAACACAAAGATTCAATCCAAAATCTTTTGGAACTAATTAACCAATTTAGTAAAGGTGTAGGATATAAAATCAATATACAGAAGTCAATTGTGTTTCTATATAATAACAATGAAATATCTGAAAAAGAGCTAAAATAATACTATCCCATTCACAATAGCATCAAAACCATTAAAATACTTAGGAATAAATTTAACCAAGAAGTAAAAACCTGTACAATTAAAACTATGATTCTGATAAAAGAAGCTGAAAACATGAATGGAAAAGTATCCTTTCTTTATGGATCAGAAGAATTCATACTGTAAAATATCCATAATTTTCAAAGCCATCTAAAGATTCAATGTAATCCTTATCAAAATTATAATGGCATTTTTCACAGAAATAGTAAAAACAATCCTAAAATTTGTAGGAAATGCAAAAGACTTTGAATAGCCAAAGCAATTTTGAGAAAGAACAAAGCCAGAGGCATCATGTTTCCTGACTTCAAACTACAGTACAAATCTGTAGTAATCAAAACAGTATGTACTGGCATAAAACCAGACACATAGATCAATGGGACACACTAGAGCACCAAGAATAAACCCACAAATATATGGTCAATTCATTTATAATAAAGGAGCCAACAATGTATAATGGGGAATGGATAGTTTCTTCAATAAATGGTGTTGGGAGAACTGGACAGCCACATGCAAAAGAAGGAACTGGATTCCTATCTTACATCATACACAAAAATCTACTCAAAATGAACTAAAGACTTGACTGTAAGACCTCAAACCATAAAACATCTAGAGGAGGACATACGGGGCAAATTCCTTTACATCAGTTCTGGCAATGATTTTTTTGGATATGACACCAAAAACTAAGCCAAAAATAATAATAATAAAGCAAAAAACAATAAGTGGTATTGCATCAAACTAAAAGCTTCTGCACAATGAAGGAAACAATCAACAAAATGAAAAGACAACCTACAGAATGGAAGAAAATATTTGCAAAACATATATCTGATAAGGAGTTAATATCCAAAATATATAAGGAACTCATACAACTCAATTGTGAGAAACTAAACAATTCAATTTAAAATGTGCAGAGGAACAGAATAGACATTTTCCCAAAGAAGACATATAAATGACAAAAGATACATGAAAAGATGCTCAACATCACTAATCATCAGGGCAATGCAAATCAAAACCACAATGAGATAGCACCTCACACCTGTTCAAATAGCTATTATGAAAAAGAAAAGAGATAAGTTTTGGCAAGGATGTTGAGAAAAGGGAAACCTTGCATTCTGCTGGTGGTAATGTAAATTGGTACAGTTACTAAGGGAAATGATATGGAGGCTCTTCAAAGAATTAAAAATAGAACTACCACATGATCCAGCAATCTCACTTATGGGTATATACATAAAGGAAATGAAAACAGGATATCAAAAGGATATCTGCACTTCCATGTTTATTTCAGTGTTATTCACAATAGCCAAGAATTGGAAACATCCTAAGTGTCCATCAGTGGATGAATGGATAAAGATGTGGTATTTATATATAATAAAATGTTATTGAGCCATGGAAAAGAAAGAACAATATGGATGGATCTTAAGGGAATTATGCTTAATGAGAAAAGCCAGACACAGAAAAACAAATACTGTATGATATCACTTATTTAATGGAAGTTTAAAAAGTCAAACTAGTAGAAACAGAGTAGAATAGTCATTACTGGGGGTTGGGAGGAGGGGCATTGGGGAAATGTTATTAAAAGGTACAAACTTGCAACTAGTAGATAAACAAGTTCTAGAAATCTAATGCACAGCATATTAATTATAATCAATAATACTGTATTATATACTTCAAAATTGCTAACAGACTAGATCTTAAATGTCCTCATACCACAAAAGAAATAATTACGTGATGTGAGAGTGGTGTTATCTCAAGCTATGGTGGTAATTATATTGCAATATGTAAATGTTTCAAATCAACATATTAGACAACTTTAAACTTATACAATGTCATGTCAATTATATATCAGCGGTTTTGGGAGGGAATGTATTATAAATATCAATTAAATCTCTCTGGTCTATTGTCATTTAGAGCTTGTGTTTCCTTATTAATTTTCTGTCTGGATGATCTGTCCATAGCTGTAAGTGAGGTGTTAAAGTCCCCCACTATTATTGTGTTACTCTCGATTTCCTCTTTTATAGCTGTTAGCATTTGCCTTATGTACTGAGCTGCTCCTATACATAAGGCAAATGTATGGGTGCATACATTTGGGTGCATATATATCTATAATTGTTATATTTTCTTCTTGGGTTCATCCCTTGATCATTATGCAGTGTCCTTGTCTCTTGTAACATTCTTTACTTTAAAGTCTATTCAATCTGATATGAGGATTGCTACTCTAGCTTTCTTTTGTTTTCCATTTGCAAGGAATATCTTTTTTCAACCCCTCACTTTCAGTCTGTATGTGTCCCTAGGTCTGAAGTGGGTCTCTTGTAGACACCATATATAGAGATCTTGTTTTTGTATCCATTCAGCAAGGCTGTGTCTTTTGGTTGGAGCATTTAATCCATTCACATTTAAGGTAATTATTGATATGTATGTTCCTATTATCATTTTCTTAATTGTTTTGGGTTTGTTTTCGTAGGTCCTTTTCTTCTCTTTTTTTTTTCCACTTAGAGAAGTTCCCTATGCATTTGTTATAAAGCTGGTTTGGTAGTGCTGAATTCTCTTAGCTTTTGCTTATCTGTAAACTTTTGATTTTTCTGTCGAACCTGAATGAGATCCTTGCCAGGTAGAGTAATCTTGGTGGTAGGTTCTTCCCTTTCATCACTTTAAATATGTCATGCCCCTCCCTTCTGGCTTGTAGAGTTTCTGCTGAGAAATCAGCTGTTAACCTTATGGGAGTTCCCTTGTATGTTATTTGTCATTTTTCCCTTGTTGCTTTTAATAATTTTGCTTTGTCTTTAAGTTTTGCCAATTTGATTATTATGTGTCTTGGCGTGTTTCTCCTTGGGTTTATCCTGCCTGGGACTCTCTGCTTCCTGATTTTGGGTGGCTATTTCCTTTCCCATGTTAGGGAAGTTTTTGACTATAATCTCTTCAAATATTTTCTTGGCTCCTTTCTCTCTCTCTTCTCTTTCTGGGACCCCTATAATGCGAATGTTGTTGCATTTAATGTTGTCCCAGAGGTCTCCTAGGCTGTTTTCATTTCTTTTCATTCTTTTTTCTTTAGTCTGTTCCACAGCAGTGAATTCCACCATTCTGCCTTCTAGGTCACTTATCCGTTCTTCTGCCTCAGTTATTCTGCTATTGATTCCTTCTAGTGTAGTTTTCATTTCAGTTATTGTACTGTTCATCTCTGTTTATTCTTTAATTCTTCTAGGTCTTTGTTAAACATTTCTTGCATCTTCTCGATCTTTGCCTCCATTCTTTTTCTGAGGTCCTGGATCATCTTCACTATTATTATTCTGAATTATTTTTCTGGAAGGTTGCCTATCTCCACTTCATTTAATTGTTTTTCTGGTATTTTATCTTGTTCTTTCATCTGGTACATAGTCCTCTGCCTTTTTATTTTGTCTGTCTTTCTGTGAATGTCCTTTTTGTTTCACAGGCTGTGGGATATTAGTTCTTCTTGCTTCTGCAGTCTGCTCTCTGGTGGATGAAGCTACCTAAGAGGCTTGTGAAAGCTTCCTGATGGGAGGGACTGGTGGTGGGTAGAGCTGGGTGTTTCTCTGGTGGGAAGAGCTCAGTAAAACTTTAATCCACTTGTCTGCTGATGGCTGGGGCTGAGTTCCCTCCCTGTTGGTTCTTTGGCTTGAGGTGAGCCAGCAATGGAGGCTACAGGCTCTTTGGTGCAGCTAATGGCAGACTCTGGGAGGGCTCATGCCAAGGAGTACTTCCCAGAACTTCTGTTGCCAGTGTCCTTGTCCCCACAGTGAGCCACAGCCACCCCCCACCTCTGCAGGAGACCCTTCAAACACTAGCAGGTAGGTGTGGTTCAGTCTCCCATGGGGTCACTGCTCCTTCCCTCTGGGACCTGATTCGCACACCATTTTCTGTGTGTCCTCCAAGAGTGGTGTCTCTGTTTCACTCAGTCCTGTCGAAGTTCTGCAATCAAATCCCACTAGACTTCAAAGTCTGATTCTCTGGTAAGTCCTCCTCCCATTGCCAGACCCCCAGGTTGGGAAGCCTGACCTGGAGCTCAGAACCTTCACTCCAGTGGGTGGACTTGTGTGGTATAATGTTCTCCAGTTTGTGAGTCCCCACCCAGCGGTTATGGGATTTGACTTTATTGTGATTGTACCCCTCCTACCATCTCATTGCAGCTTCTCCTTTGTCTTTGGATGTGGGGTGTCTTTTTGGTGAGTTCCAGTGTCTTCCTGTCGATGATTGTTCAGCAGTTAGTTGTGATTCTGGTACTCTCACAAGAGGGAGTGAGCACGTGTCCTTCTACTCCACCACCTTGAAACAATTTCCCTCAATTATATATCAACTCAAAAAAGAAACAGTATTACATTGTAGTAAATGCTAGACAGCAAGGATAGACATGAGTCACACAATCCCTTTGATGTCAGTGTGTTTATAGAAGAGAGATAATTCAAATCAATAACTGATGTTAACTTTTATAATTCATCATAATAGACATTGACTGAGAATTTTCTACCATGATTCTTTCACGTCCTTGCATCTCCCTTCTTTGTCACAGCTGTTTTTTCCCCAATATCTTTTGCACAAGATATTGGTCTAATACATAAGATATTGGTTTAATAAACCCTCCTCCTCATTCTCTCTCAATAAAATCCAAATTGCTCAATTGTCACTAATCTACAAGAAAAATTCCTTCTTTTTGGGAGAAACTTCTTTTGACCAACTGTTGTTGTAGAAATAATTAAAAACAAAATATCCTCCCAATGTATAAAACCTCACCACAAGGATAATAGAGAAAGAAAAGTTTTACTACTGAATGAGCAGTAAACCTGGACGTGATAGGTACTATAGGCAATTTATGAAGAGATCACAAAGATAAGAAGAAACCTCACCCTTTTATATAGGCAAGCAGATACAACCCATTGCATACATGTTTTGACGATAAATAACTAGTCAAGTCAGAGTACTTGATATCACCATTTGTCATACATAGTTCATCCTAAATTCACCTAGTAATTGGGATGACTGTATTAGTTAATTGCTTTTACACCAAAGAAAAATAAACTTCTCATATCTTTATGACAGGAGGTAGGTTTGCTACTTGGAGCTAGGCATTTGCTGAAGGTAGGCTCCTGCCCTGCCAACAGACACTGGGGAGGTAGGGGTACTATCTTTCTTTTTTTTTTTTTTTTAAATTAATTAATTAATTAATTTTTGCTGTGTTGCGTCTTCATTTCTGTGTGAGGGCTTTCTCTAGTTGTGGCAAGCGGGGGCCACTCTTCATCGCGGTGTGCGGGCCTCTCACTATCGCGGCCTCTTGTGGAGCACAGGCTCCAGACGCGCAGGCTCAGTAGTCGTGGCTCACGGGCCTAGTTGCTCCGCGGCATGTGGGATCCTCCCAGACCAGGGCTCGAACCCGTGTCCCCTGCATTAGCAGGCAGATTCTCAACCACTGCGCCACCAGGGAAGCCGGGTACTATCTTTCTTGATGTTTGCATTTCAAAGAGATGGCTCCCAGGTCCTTGAGAAAGATATTCTTGGATCATAAAGCTGGCAAGAGGCTTAATAACTTCTGAAAAGATTTACATGCATTTCAAAGAGACAGAGAAAGAACTTATAAGTTTTTTAAAATAAATTTTCTAAGGAAAGGAGAGGAAAGAAGTCTCTATTTTCAAAAATGAAAATTAAGCATTTTGTTTTTAATTTATATTTGCCCTTGCACTGTATTTAAAATTAGCTGAAAATTAGGTTAACCCTCCTGCTAAAGTTCTATAAAATCATTACCGGTATTTCTCAAATTAGAAAGATCTTTGGTGCCTTCTCTTGCTAAGCATTTTTCAAACAAAGTCTTATGTTAATGGTACCATGATCGATTTTCTTCCAAACTAACTATCAGGCGGAGTCACACTGTCCTTAAAGTATAGCTCAGATGGATTTAACTGGCTTTCCATAGATTGTTGTCAATGCCTAGAAAAACATACCTGCAAATATCAGGTGTTCTTATGGTCTCATGGATATACCTGATTCCAGCTACCACTTCCAAGATTAGCTCATTTTAGGGATCCTTTTACAACACCATTCAGTAGGTACTGCTAGGTACATAGCAGTATACCTGCTATGTACCTAGACATCCCAGAGATGGAATTCTGTCCCTTGTTGCAGATTATGTATTTGATACTTAGAATGATGGACAGGTCTGTATGACATCAATGAAATCAGCTTAATAGTAGGATAATCCTGTTCCTAAGTTTCTCTGCAATATTCAAAATTCTAGCTGAAGTCTTCTATTGTCCTCTTTTCTCCCCCTCCTATCCTCTTTCCTCCTCATTTCCCACCAACCAATTCCTCTTCATTGTCAGCACAGAGCAGTTTCAGGATAGCTTTTATAGTCTTAAAGTCTGCCAACACATGCCCGCAGGGGGTTACCTTTTCACTGTGGTTTTAAAATGTGCTTCCTAATAAAGACAATTTTCTCTAAAAGAATTTTGATGCCAGCTTTTAAATTAATACAACTATATTTACTTATTTTAAAATGTAGTCATGTAAGACTTCAAGGTCAAAACAAGTTAAGTGAAAGAACAAGGTTACAAGGGGAGATAAGTTTAGGTTGAAACAAGTGTAAGTTTACTGTACAAAATTCACATTCTAAGGTCCTGTATGTTTCTTGGAGGAGGATCAAACATTTTTGTTCTGTGGAAGTATTTCATGCTTTAATGAAAGGAGAGGTGTGCACAACGTAGCATAAGAAGACCAAGTGACAAACTAGGGCTACAGGCACAGGGTAAGTCAAGAATGCTGATTACTCTCAGTGGGAAAAAATATTTGAGCTCATCAGGTATAGAAGCCTGGGAAAGGCATTGCTAGGCAAAGGCATAAAATAACAATACTTCTGGTGTGTATGTTCAAGGAACATCAGATAGACTAAACCTGGATCAGAGGCATGGTGAAGAGGGGTGAGCCATGAGGCTGGAAAGACTGAAGAGCCTTGGGTACCTAATAAAATACTTAGTATTTATCCTGAAGCAGTGAGGGGATTACTGAAGACTTGGAGCAGGACAGAGATCTAAACAGATTTATATTTGAAAAAGTTTTTCTTTCTATTATACCAATTATGAGTCACTGTCTATGAATTATTTTTCAATTTATTTTTTCTCATTTCATAACCAATTCTCTACTTGGTAGAAAAGAGAAGGAACTTGTGTGTTTATGTGTGTGTATGTAACTAAACAGGAATAGCAGTTATAAACATTGTATTTAGAAAAATGAGACAAATTTTCAGAGCTAAGATTTTTGTTTATTAATAGATATATGAATCATAATTTGTTTTTCAGTTCAATTCATATGTCAAAACCAAAAATATAGGGTACAAATATCAGACATTTGCTTTGAAAACACAGGTGCATGAGCTTATAATATTTGAATTGTTGAGGTTAGATTTTGGACAATTAATTCACAGATGACTGGCATCTTATTTTCTGGAATTCCACAAGAACATGCCTTCTCTTCACTAGGAGATTAAATTACTGATTTACTAAGAATTATTAACATAGCAGGTTGAAAGCTTGTAGCCATAAAAAAGCTACTAAATATCCTCTAAGACAAGATACCATGTTTGAAAATTCTACAATCTCTCCCAATCACAATTCAATTTTACTAAAAACCTACCAAATAAACTAGATTATTTAATACACTCTGTTTCTACAAATTATTAATATTTCAGCACCTTTGATGAAGCAAATCAATGTGATCTTATCCATGGTAATAGAAAATACTGTAAGAAGTTGTTAACAATTATCACATTCAAGTAAGAAATTGGATGCATGTGATTATTTGATCTGTTCACATTTCACAGAAACTCTAGATTAGCTAGAGAAAAAGGTTAGCCAAGAGGAAACTGTGAAATTATTTAATTTAAAAGGGCTTAAAACTTACTTATAATGGTGTGATAGGAGTTGGGAAGTGTTGTTTGAAGAGACCAAAATCCAATGAGTGGGGGGAAATATGCTCAAAAGTGACACAGTCACAGAAAGAAATTCACTCATATTGACATGTTATTATGTTTGAGATTCTTATTTCTACTTCCTGACGTACTACAGTAAATTTGAGCTAATATATCAAGAATGTTGTTTTTGTTGGGTAAAGTGAATTATAATAGCATGTAAAGGTAAAGACTAATGGTACACTAGAAAAGCACATAATTATATCATAATTCACTTTTTCTTACTGGTTTCTGTTGATGATGAGAAAAAACATTGAGAAAAATATCCTAGCCATTTATGTTCTCATAAGAGACACCTATTTCTTTACTCTATCTCCAGTAATAATTTGGATAATGTTTGAACTAGCCTTTCTATAATGTTTTAAATATTAGGAAACATGAAGGTGCTATGTTTATAGAGATAGGACATCTGATGTGGGCACTAATCATTGTGATTTTGATCATAAATTTGTGCTTGTACTGACATAATGTTAGTAGCATTGCTTACTACATTTTAGTGAGCAATGGAGTAAACGAGAAGTCTTGTAAAGCCTATATGTGACGCTAAACAGATACTCTCAACCAGTGTCTACAACACACTGGTGTGGGTTACTAGTGTGTTCAGCTCTTGTGGCCTGGGAGGGTTTGGGACAGCCAAAGCCCCAGGATAATGAGCAAATAACACCTCTCTTTGCCTAGAGTGACTAAGCAAATATTAGAACCACAAGAACACCACAAGAACACTTGCGGTGAACATGAGAAGAGCTAAGGTGAGACTGTCTTTTCTAGTAAAGGTTAATGGAAAGAATCATAAAGATCCAGTGGTGAATCTTGATGTACCTAAAACACAGTTTTCTGATCTGTTTTGAGGATGAGATAATGTATGAAAAAAACACTTTCTACAATGGCACAGAGCTACATACATGTGAACACATGCCGCCTGATACTTTCCAGGTCCATTCACCCCTCAGAACAAAATAGCAGGCAAGTAAGTGTTCACCAGTGGCTCACAGATGAATGAATATGCACTTCTGTTATTACAACTAGAGTTGTACCGTGGAAAGTTGAAGGGTTTGCAGTAAGACTTGGATTTAGATCTTGGCTCTGTGAGCTTTTGGGCAAAATAACTCAGTTGAAATGTCATAATATTTTCTGAATGCCAAAAAACTCTAGTAATTAAAATACACTTTGTAGGGTTATTTATAATTTTTCTGTGTATCTACATATCTATGTATCTATCTATGTGTCTACCTATGTGTGTACATACATACGTAATACCTTCCTCATGTGAAAAATGAAGATTAGAGATGATAATACCAACATGACAAGCTTATTGTGATAGTGAAAATTAGAAATAGCTGTAATAATGTAAGTACCTATGTCACCTGTTCTTGGCTTCCCACCCACCTCCCACCCCATGGCCTTCATCCTTATCATTACAGTACAGAGTTTTTCAATCTTAGCACATTGATATTTTGGAATGGGTAATTCTTTGTTGTGGAGGACTGTCCTGTACATTGTAGCATGTAAAATGACTCCACACATCACCAAATGTCCTCTTGTAGCAAAATTGCCTTCTGTTGAGAACTACTACTCTAGGCTTTTCCAGAAGAAGAATCCATTACCAAATGGGAGATTTAACAGGCACTTTGTACCAGTCTTCATGAGTTTCAAAGGATCAAGATCTCAAAAGAAGATCCAAAGATGACTCAGAGAGATGCAATCCCCTGCCAGAAAAAGGCAAAGAGCACATGCTATGGAGAAGTGTTTTTTATTCTTTTCCCTATTAGTCAAAAATTTACCCTGGCATCATTACCAAATACTGTCCTTATACTTCACCTATTCCTATCAGTGCTTTTCCTTAAGGTAGAAAATTGTAGGGAATACTTAAACTCTCTCTAGTGGCATTGTATAACTGATACTGGACTCTACCACTATTGTTGTTATATTATTATTATCATCATTTTAGTTACATTGGGTAAATTGAATTAATGTTTTGATTAACTGATTAATTGATCTCTGAAATTAACTTTATTTAAGAGTACCATATGTATGAGACTGAGAATAAATTACAATAACCTTAGATCATGTGGAGCTGAAGTAAGATACAACATTGTGACACATTTTGCCATTTTGAAATAGAACCGTGTCTACCATGAAGTGAGTTCAGTTCTCCTTGCTATTTACTTCCTGCATTTTGATGCAGATTGTATGGCAACAAGAAAATTGGCAATCAATCCCCTACTGTTCAGTGTTGGTTTCTAAAGCAGAATCAAGCCCATCCCCTCCCTAGGTCCCATTAGTACATTCTTACATCCTTTGGGGCTTATATCTACTAGGAAACAGTAGAGCAGGAAGTTGAAGGTGGTACACAGTAGGATACAGGATTCTGATATATATGATTTTCTTACACCAAAAACTGTAGATGAGAGGGAAGAATGAAAGATGTGTGTATGGTATATGCTTGAAGATGTGGTCTCTCATGTACTAAACCTATATAAAGAAGAAATGCATACTGTTGCACTGAAACAATTTCTGTTTCCGATAAAGAATTGAGGCGTGTGGGCAGCAATTTACCTTTGCTCAGCAAAGTCATATCAGATGAATTCCTATGGATCAACACAAGTGAACTATGCATTTCTTTCTGTATCTGTTTACTTTAAACCTGACAGCAGTAGTTTTATAACAGCCTAATAACTGAGGAGCAGAATGAAGGGTAATCTGTATTCTCTTTCTACTGACAATCTGAAGTCAGGTTACTTTTTCCTTATTAAAAGAAACAAGGTGATGTCATTAAGATGGCAGAATAGGTGCTTCCTGACTTCATTCCCACTGACAAGACCAACTAGCAACTATCCATAGAAAAGACACATTTGTGAAGATTCCAGAATGCACAGGTTAGGCAGAAGCATTCCCTTGGACCATAGAGACTGAGAAGGACCACATTAGAAGAAGTCAAAGGAGATTTCACTTTGACTGCATTGCTCCTCCCACAGGCTGGCATGGCACCACACTGATAAGAGCCCCCACTGGCCTCCAGTTTCTCTAGTGGGCAAAAGAGAGCCCAAGGTAGACATCCTGCTTCACACCACTGTCAGATACTTCCCAGAAGGGCTCCTTGGATCTTGCCTCACAGGCATCACTGGCTGTGCCTGGACTATGAGGGATCAGACAGAGATGGAGAAGGAGGTCACAGCTCACAGCAGCTAGTGCATGAATATTGGCAGAACACGTTTCTGCTGGTGGTGGTGCCCAAGCAGAGATCCAAGCTATGGCCCTATCTGGCCAGAGAACTCAGTGAGCAGTTCTGCCTTGTTTGGGTCCCCAGCCAACAGCCATATAAACTATGGAGCCCATTCTACAGCCCTATGCAGACAGGACAGCAAGTCATTAGCCCTGTCCAACTGCTGAGCATGGCTCCTGTCCTGTCCCACCAGGAAGCCTGGCCATAGATGCCAGGCAGCTGCACAGCACATTCAATGGCATGCCTGAGTAGGGAAGCAAGTCAGCAGATGTGCCAAACTGCTGAGAAAACCTTCCTACCCAATCTGACCAGGAAGCCGAAACAGTGATTCCAGCTGGCCTCAGAGCCCATCTTGTGGAACTGCCCAGCCAAAGAGCCCAGTTTACAGCCCTGCCCAACTATAGAGTACAACTTATGGCTCTGCCTGATTGTTGAGTACAGTCCATGGCACCACCTGACCAGGGAGCCTGGATAGCAACCCTGCACAAACAAGGAGCACAGCAGCCTCCAGCGATACCTAACTGCAGGGTTCAGCTGGGGAACCCACCTGACCAGGGAACTTGGCCAATGACCTTGCCCAACAGCAAAGCACAACCAACACCTGCCCAATGGTGGAATCCAGTGTGTGGCCTGATCTAACTTCAGGCCACAGACTATGGCTCTCCTGATTGTGGAGCACAGCCCTGTCTAATCATGAAGCTCTGTTTGAAGCCCCGCCTGAATGCAGAATCCAGACAGATCCACTTGGGAAGCACAGCCTAAGGCTTCATTCTGGCCAGGAAAAATTGAGGAGCCCAGCTTACAGCACTAATTGTAGGCACGACCCTGCTAGGTGGTGATCCCACCCAACCAGAGGTGATTGTGCAGCCCAGCCAGTGGTCCAGCTTAAAATAGGATGCTTAACTATAAAATATTTTATGTAGCCTCATGGTAAGCACAAAGGAAAAACCTGTAGTACAAGAGAGTAAGACAAAGGAATGAAAGCAAACTGCCACAGAAAGTCATCATATAACAAAGCAAGACAAGAGAGGGGCAAAGAATAAAAGGAGCTACAAAACAGTCAGAAAACAATGAACAAAATGGCAATAGTAAGTCTATACCTATCAATAGTAACTTTAAACATTATGGATTAAGTTTTCCAATCAAAATACAAGAGTGGCTGAGTGGATATATAAACAAGATACAATGATATGACGCCTACAAGAGACTCATTTTAGCCAAAATGATATGCATAGACTGAAAGTGAAGGGATGGAAAAAGCTATTCCAAGCAAATGTTAACTAAAAGAGACCAAGGGTTGTCTGGTACTTAGACAAAATAGAATTTAAGCTAAAAATGTCACAAGAGACAAAGAAGGTTATTATGTAATGATAAAGAGGTTAATTCATCAAGAAAACATAGCAGTTGTAAATATTTAAGCATCCAACATCAGATTACTTAACTATATAAAGAAATACAAATGGAACTAAAAGGAGAAATACACAGCAACACAATAATAGTATGGGACTTTAATACTCCACTATGAACAATGGATAGATCACTCAGAGAGAAAAGTAATATGGAAATAACAGATTTCAACAACACTGGATTTCAAAGACAAATACAAAAATAGGTAAAACATCTTATTTTTTGTTAATTTTGTTATAATGATATTTTAGAAATAATGGGTTAAATAAAATATTCTATTAAATTAATTTTTGTGTTTTAATGTGATTATTAGAACACTTAAAATTATACAAGATGTGTAGTATTAGACAGTGCTGGCCTAAAGCCACACTTCTGAAGCTACTTGTTAAGGGAATGTTGCTATAAGAATGGCAAGTTAAATGTGAGAAAAAGGCTTGTCTAGAATAAATAATTTGGTTAGCTCTTCCACAAGTTTTTTCTTCAACATGTTCAAAAATATTGTAACTACGAGAAAGTTTTGTCAATCTCTAAAAGATGACCTCTACCAATTCCTTCCCTCCTTGTATGAAAATACTGTTCTTTCCAAAAAAGGTGGAACTTATTTTCCCTCCTCTTGAATCTGGGTTGGCCTTAACTTTTTCTGAGCAATTTATTGCATCAGAAGTTTTTTCCTAGGGCTTCTGAGGTTAGATAAAGTCATCTTACAGGTACTGCTTGGTATTCTTAGATCACTTTTTTCTTGGGATTTTCTGTTTCAGAACCCAGTCACCACCGTGTTGCGAGAAGAAAAAGTTACATGTTAAAACTGTGTGTGGACACACTAGTTGGTAAGCCCAGTCTCAGCAACAGCCAGGATAAGCTACAAGCTATCACAGTGAGTCCCCCTGGGCATCCACCACAATTGTGGGTTCTAATGACTGGAACCCTGTCCAACCTGACAAAATCAGGGACCCTGAGCTGAACCCACTCACCCTAGAGAACTGAGAGAAAATGCTAACCTGTTGTTATAAGCTGTTAAGATTTTACAGGGGGTTGTTACATCCCAAGCTTTTCTGATCATTAGGACTACCTATTAATATCCCCTAAGCTAGTTCTTCTCAGAATGACTTTATAAAATAGCAATATAGAGAATTACAGAGTTTGTGAATTTTGGGAAAATTTTGAGGTAACCACTGTAGAATCAAATACAGCATATATATTTTTATAACAGGACAAGGAAGAGCAAATACAGTAAAAGACAGAAATCTAAGGGTAGGAAACAGCAGTCAGTGTGAAGATACAAACACTTAAAAATAACAAACATTTTAGTTACAATAAAATTAAGTAAAATAAAAAATAGGTTTTAAATAGAGGCACCTATTTTTTAATCAGAAAGATAAAAATTAAAAAAGTGAACAAAGATACATTAAGTAAAAGCCACTAAAACAAAAAGAGTTTGTTAATATTAAGAGCAGACAAAAGAGTAAGGGGAAAAAATTGAAAAAAAAGTATTTCCATATACATGAAAGTTAAATACCATAAAGAAATTATAACAGCCAGAAAATTTGTGTGAATTTATGTGAATAAAAATATGGAAATAAATTTTAGGAATTCAAGGAGAGATGAACAGAAGCTTAATTACAACTGGGAAGGTTAACATCACTATCAGTTTTTATCATAAGTAGTCAAAAATTAAGTGATAACATCTCAGTTTTGAGTAGAATTAATGAAGTTGGATTGATAAAACTACATTAAGCATTGTAACCAGAACAGAAAATATATTTTCTTTTTAAATGCCTCTAAGATGTACAAAATATGGTTGTAATACTCTACAAAAAATTGTTGGTACAAAGCAGAAATAGCAGAGGTTTATTTTCAGCTTAGTATAAACAGAATTCATAGGTAAAAATAATAACTATGACCATAACTATCATCTGATAAATTAACAATCACAACAAAATAACAACCCCTCTGTGGAAACCAAAATATTTAAATAATTAATTACTGTGTCAACATCTAACAGACCCAAACCTCTGGGGTGGGATCACAGAGTCCAGGACACTGGGCCACTAGAGAATTCCTGGATCCAAGGAATCTTAGTTGGCATGCATGCTCCTGTAATTATCCATATCAACACCAAGACCCAGCCCCATATAAGTGCTTAGACAGACTCCAGCGCTAGACACCTCATGCCAAACAACCAGCAAGACAGGAATACAGCCCCACCCATCAGTAGACAGGCTGCCTAAAGTGGTACTAAGCACACAGACACACCAAAATACATCACCTGATGAGGCCCTGCCCTACAGAGGGAAAAGACTCAATCCATCCACCAGAGCACAGGCACAAGGCCCACTCAGCAGGAAGCCTGCACAAGCCTCTGGACTAGACTCACTCACCAGGGGGCAGACACCAGAAGCTAGAGGGACTATGACCCTGTAGCCTGTGGAAAGAAGATCATAAACACAGTAGGTTAGACAAAATAAGACAACAGAGAAATATGCTACAGATGAAGTAGCAAGGTAAAATCCCATAAGACCAAATAAATGAAGAGGAAATAGGCAGTCTACCTGAAAAAGAATTCAGGGTAATAATAATAAAGATGATCCAAGATCTCAGAAATAGAATGGAGGCACGGATTGAGAAGATTCAGAAAATGTTTAACAGGGACCTAGGAGAACTAAAGAACAAATAATCAGTGATGAACAACACAATAACTAAAGTGAAAAATACACTAGAAGGAATCAACAGGAGAATAACTGAGGCAGAAGAATGAATAAGTGAGCTGGAAGACAGAATGGTGGAAATAACGGCCAAGGAGCAGAATAAAGAAAAAAAGAATGAAGAGAAATGATGACAGTCTCAGAGACCTCAGAGAAAACATTAAATGCACCAACATTCAAATTATAGGGGTCCCAGAAAAAGAAGAGAAAGGGAAAGGACCTGAGAAATTATTTGAAGAGATTAGAGTCAAAAACGTCCCTAACATGGGAAAGGAAATAGCCACCCAAGTCCAGGAAGCACAGAGAGTTCCAAAAAGGATAAACCCAAGGAGAAACACACCAAAACACATATTAATCAAACAAACAAAAATTAAATACAAAGAAAAAATATTAAAAGCAGCAAGGGAAAAGCAACAAATAACCTACAACAGAATCCCCATAAGGTTATCAGGTGATTTTTCAGCAGAAACTCTGCTGGCTAGAAGGGAGTGGCAGGACATATTTAAAGTGATGAAAGGGAAAAACTCACAACCAAGATTACTCTACCCAGCAAGAATCTCATTCAAATTCGATGGAGAAATCAAAAGCTTTTCAAACAAGCAAAAGCTAAGAGAATTCAGCACAACCAAACAAGCCTTCTTATGACAAATGCTAAAGGAACTTCTCTAGGTGAGAAACACAAGAAAAGAAACAGACCTACAAGAACAAACCCAAACAATCAAGAAAATGGTAATAGGAACACACACATCTATAATTACCTTAAATGTAAATGGATTAAATGCTCCAACCAACAGGCACAGACTAGCTGAATGGATACAAAAACAAGACCCATATATATGCTGTCTACAAGAGACCCACTTCAGACCTAGGGACACATACAGACTGAAAGTGACAGGATGGAAAAAGATATTCCATGCAAATGGGAATCAAAAGAAACCTGGAGGGCTTCCCTGGTGGCGCAGTGGTTGAGAGTCCGCCTGCCAATGCAGGGGATGTGGGTTCGTGCCCTGGTTGGGAAGATCCCACATACCGCGAAGCGGCTAGGCCCGTGAGCCATGGCTACTGAGCCTGCGTGTCTGGAGCCTGTGCTCCACAACAGGAGAGGCCACAACAGTGAGAGGACTGTGTATCGCAAAAAACAAACAAACAAACAAACAAAAAAAGCTGGAGTAGCAATACTCATATCAGAAAACATAGACTTTAAAATAAAGACTGTTACAAGAGACAAGGAAGGCCACTACATTATGATCAAGGAATCAATCCAAGAAGATATAACACTTGTAAATATCTATGCACCCAACATAGGAGCACCTTAATACATAAGGCAAATACTAACAGCCATAAAAGGGGAAATTGACAGTAATACAAAAATAGTGGAGGACTTTAACACCCCACTACACCAATGGACAGATGATCCAGACAAAAAATAAATAAGGAAACACAAGCTTTAAATGACACAATAGACCAGAAAAATTTAATTGATATTTATAGGACATTCTACCCAAAAGCAGCAGAATACACTTCCTTCTCGAGTGCTCATTGAACATTCTCCAGGATAGATCACATCTTGGGTCACAAATCAAGCCTTGGTAAATTTAAGAAAATTGAAATTGTATCAAGCATCTTTTCCAACCACAATATTATGAGATTAGAAATCAATTACAGGAAATAAAAACTGTAAAAATTACAAACACATGGAGGCTAAACAATACACTACTAAATAACCAAGAGATAACTGAAGTAGTCAAAGAGGAAATCAAAAAATACCTAGAAACAAATGACAATGAAAACAGGACAACCCAAAACCTATGGGATGCAGCAAAAGCAGTTCTAAGAGGGAAGTTTATAGGAATACAACACTACCTCAAGAAACAAGAAGCATCTCACATACACAATCTAGCCTTACACCTAAAGCAATTAGAGAAAGAAGAACAAAAAAAATCCAAAGTTAGCAGAAGGAAAGAAATAATAAATATCAGATCAGCAATAAATGAAAAAGAAATGAAGGAAATGATAGCAAAGATCAATAAAACTAAAACCTGGCTCTTTGAAGAGATAAAAAATAAATTGATAAACCTTTAGCCAGACTCATCAAGAAACAAAAGGGAGAGGACTCAAATCAATAAAATTAGAGGGGGAAGATGGCGGAAGAGTAAGACGTGGAGATCACCTTCCTACCCACAGATACATCAAAAATACATCTACACATGGAAAAACTCCTACAGAACACCCACTGAACACTGGCAGAAGACCTCAGACTTCCCCAAAGGCAAGAAACTCCCCACGTACCTGGGTAGGGCAAAAGAAAAAAGAATAAATAGAGACAAAGAATAGGGACGGGACCTGCACCAGTGGGAGGGAGCTGTGAAGGAGGAAAGGTTTCCACGTACTAGGAAGCCCCTTCACGGGTGGAGACGGGGGTGGGTAAGCTTCGGAGCCACGGAGGAGAGCACAGCAACAGGGGTGCAGAGGGCAAAGTGGAGAGATTCCCGCACAGAGGATCTCTGCCTATCGGCACTCACCAGCCCCAGAGGCTTGTGTGCTCACCCGCCTGGGCGGGCGGGGGCTGCAAGCCGAGGCTCGGGGATCACAGGGAGAGGACTGGAGGTGTGAACACAGCCTGAAGGGATTAGTGCACCACGGCTAGCCGGGAGGGAGTCCGAGGAAAAGTCTGGACCTGCCAAAGAGGCAAGAGACTTTTTCCTCCCTCTTTGTTTCCCACTGCACAAGGAGAGGGGAGGGTTAAGAGCACTGTTTAAAAGAGCTCCAGAGATGGGCGTGAGCTCCGGCTAACAGCGTGGACCCCAGAGACTGGCATGAGAAGCTAAGGCTGCTGCTGCCGCCACCAAAAATTCTGTGTGCAAGCACAGGTCACTATCTACACCTCCCCTCCCAGGAGCCTGTGCAACCCGCCACTGCCAGGGTCCCGTGATCCAGGGACAACATGCCCGGGAGAATGCACGGTGCACCTCAGGCTGCTGCAACATCATGCCAGTCTCTGCCACCCAGGCTCGCCCCGCATCCGTACCCCTCCCTCCCCCTCAGGCCTGAGTGAGCCAGAGGCCCTGAATCAGATGTTCCTTTAACCCTGTCCTGTCTGAACGAAGAACAGAGGCCCTCCGGCGACCTACACACAGAGGCAGGGCCAAATCCAAAGCTGAGCCCCAGGAGCTGTGCAAACAAAGAAGAGAAATTGAAATCTCTCCCAGCAGCCTGAGGAGCAGCAGATTAAATCTCCACAATCAACTTGATGTACCCTGCATTGGTGGAATACCTGAATAGACAACAAATCATCCCAAATTGAGGAGGTGGACTTTAAGAGCAAGATTTATTATTTTTTCCCCTTTTCCTCTTTTTCTGAGTGTGTACGTATATGCTTCTGTGTGAGATTTTGTCTGTATAGCTTTGCTTTCACCATTTGTCCTAGGGTTCTGTCCGTCCGTTTTTATTTTTACTTAAAATTATTTTTTTCTTAAGAATTATTTTTTATTGTTTATTTTAATAAATTTATTTTATTTTATCTTACTTTATTTTATTTTTTATCCTCTTTCTTTCTTTCTTTCTTCCTTTCTTTCTACTTTTTCTCCCTTTTATTCTTAGCCGTGTGGATGAAAGGCTCTTGGTGCTGCAGCCAGTAATCAGTGCTGTGCCTCTGAGGTGGGAGAGCCAACTTCGGGACACTGGTCCACAAGAGACCTCCCAGCTCCATGTAATATCAAACGGCAAAAATCTCCCAGAGATCTCCATCTCAACACCAACACCCAGCTTCACTCAACGACCAGCAAGCTACAGTGCAGGACACCCTATGCCAAATAACTTGCAAGACAGGAACACAACCCCGCCCATTAGCAGAGAGGCTGCCTAAAATCATAATAAGGCCACAGACAGCCCAAAACACACCACCAGATGTGGACCAGCCCATCAGAAAGACAAGATCCAGCCTCACCCACCAGAACACAGGCACTAGTTCCCTCCACCAAGAAGCCTACACAACCCACTGAACCAACTTTAGCCACTGGGGACAGATACCAAAAACAACGGGAACTATGAACCTGCAGCCTGCAAAAAGGAGACCCCAAACACAGTAAGATATGGAAAATGAGAAGACAGAAAAACACGCAGCAGATGAAAGAGCAAGATAAAAACCCACCAGACCTAACAAATGAAGAGGAAATAGGCAGTCTACCTGAAAAAGAATTCAGAATAATGATAGTAAAGATGATCCAGAATCTTGGGAATAGAATACAGAAAATGCAAGAAACATTTAACAAGGACCTAGAAGAATTAAGATGAAACAAGCAATGATAAACAACACAATAAATGAAATTAAAATTACTCTAGAAGGGATCAATAGCAGAATAACTGAGGCAGAAGAACGGATAACTCACCTGGAAGATAAAATAGTGTAAATAACTACTGCAGAGCAGAATAAAGAAAAAAGAATGAAAAGAACTGAGGACAGTCGCAGAGACCTCTGGGATAACATTAAACGCACCAACATTTGAATTATAGGGGTCCCAGAAGAAGAAGAGACAAAGAAAGGAAAAGAAAAGAAAATATTTGAAGAGATTATAGTTGAAAACTTCCCTAATATGGTAAAGGAAATAGTTAATCAAGTCCAAGAAGCACAGAGAGTCCCATACAGGATGAATCCAAGGAGAAACACGCCAAGACACATATTAACCAAACTGTCAAAAATTAAATACAAAGAAAACATATTAAAAGCAGCAAGGGAATAACAACAAATAACATAGAAGGGAATCCCCATAAGGTTAACAGCTGATCTTTCAGCAGAAACTCTGCAAGCCAGAAGGGACTGGCAGGACATATTTGAAGTGATGAAGGAGGAAAAACTACAAAAAATATTATTCTACCCAGCAAGGATCAAATTCAGATTTGATGGAAAAATTAAAACCTTTACAGACAAGCAAAAGCTGAGAGAGTTCAGCACCACCACACCAGATTTACAACAACTGCTAAAGGAATTTCACTAGGCAAGAAACAAAAGAGAAGGAAAAGACCTACAATAACAAACCCAAAACAATTAAGAAAATGGGAATAGGAACATACATATTGATAATTACCTTAAATGCAAATGGATTAAATGCTCCCACCAAAAGACACAGACTGGCTGAATGGATACAAAAACAAGACCCATATATATGCAGTGTACAAGAGACCCAGTTCAGACCTAGGGACACATACAGACTGAAAGTGAGGAGATGGAAAAAGATATTCCATGCAAATGGAAACCAAAAGAAAGCTGAAGTAGCAATTCTCATATCAGACAAAATAGACTTTAAAATAAAGACTATTACAAGAGACACAAAAGGACACTACATAATGATCAAGGGATCGATCCAAGAAGAATACATAACAATTGTAAATATTTATGCACCTAACAGAGGAGCACCTCAATACATAAGGAAAACAGTAATGGCCATAAAAGGGGAAATCAACAGTAACACATTTATAGTAGGGGACTTTAACACCCCACTTTCACCAATGGACAGATCATCCAAAATGAAAATAAATAAGGAAACACAAGTTTTAAATGATACATTAAACAACATGGACTTAATTGATATTTATAGGACATTCCATCCAAAAACAACAGAATACACAATTTTCTCAAGTGCTCATGGAACATTCTCCAGGATAGATCATACCTTGGGTCACAAATCAAGCCTCAATAAATTTAAGAATACTGAAATTGTATCAAGTATCTTTTCCAACCACAACTCTATGAGACTAGATATCAAATACAGGAAAAGATCTGTAAAAAATACAAACACATGGAGGCTAAACAATACACTACTTAATACCGAAGTGATCACTGAAGAAATCAAAGGGGAAATCACGTAAAAACAAATGACAATGGAGACATGACGACACAAAACCTATGGGATGCAGCAAAAGCAGTTCTAAGAGGGAAGTTTAGAGCAATACAATCCTACCTTAAGAAACAGGAAACATCTTGAATGAACAACCTAACCTTGCACCTAAAGCAATTAAAGAAGAACAAAAAAACCCCATACTTAGCAGAAGGAAAAAAATCATAAAAATCAGATCAGAAATGAATGAAAAACAAATGAAGGAAACGATAGCAAAGATCAACAGAACTAAAAGCTGGTTCTTTGAGAAGATAAACAAAATTGATAAACCATTAGCCAGACTCATCAAGAAAAAAAGGGAGAAGACTCAAATCAATAGAATTAGAAATGAAAAAAGAGAAGTAACAACTGACACTGCAGAAATACAAAGATCATGAGAGATTACTACAAGCAACTCCATGCCAATAAAATAGACAAACTGGAAGAAATGGACAAATTCTTAGAAATGCACAACCTGCCAAGACTGAATCAGAAAGAAATAGAAAATATGAACAGACCAATCACAAGTAATGAAATTGAAACTCTGATTAAAAATCTTCCAACAAACAAAAGCCCAGGACCAGATGGTTTCACAGGAGAATTCTATCAAACATTTAGAGAAGAGCTAACACCTATCCTTCTCAAACTCTTCCAAAATATAGGAGAGGGAAGAACACTCCCAAACTCATTCTACGAAGCCACCATCACCCTGATACCAAAACCAGACAAGGAAGCCACAAAGAAAGAAAACTACAGGCCAATAACACTCATGAACATAGATTCAATAGTCCTCAACAAAATACTGGCAAAGAGAATCCAATAGCACATTAAAAGGATCATACACCATGATCAAGTGGGGTTTATGCAGGAATGCAAGGATTCTTCAATATACGCAAATCAATCAACATGATACACCATATTAACACACTGAAGGAGAAAAACCATATGATCATCTCAATAGATGCAGAGAAAGCTTTCGACAAAATTCAACACCCATTAATCATAAAAACCCTGCAGAAAGTAGGCATAGAGGGCACTTTCCTCAACATAATAAAGGCCATATATGGCAAACCCACAGCCAACATCATTCTCAATGGTGAAAAAATGAAACCATTTCCACTAAGATCAGGAACAAGACAAAGTTGCCCACTCTCACCACTCTTATTCAACAAAGTTTTGGAAATTTTAACCACAGCAATCAGAGAAGAAAAGGAAATAAAAGGAATCCAAATTGGAAAAGAAGAAGTAAAGCTGTCACTGTTTGCAGATGACATGATACTATACATAGAGAATCCTAAAGATGCTACCAGAAAACTACTAGAGCTAATCAATGAATTTGGTAAAGTTGCAGGATACAAAATTAATGCACAGAAAGCTCTGGCATTCCTGTACTAATGACGAAAAATCTGAGTGTGAAATTAGAAAAACACTCCCATTTACCATTGCAACAAAAAGAATAAAATATCTAGGAATAAACCTACCTAAGGAGACAAAAGACCTGTATGCAGAAAATTATAAGACACTGATGAAAGAAATTAAAGATGATACAAATAGATGGAGAGATATACCATGTTCATGGATTGGAAGAATCAATATTGTGAAAATGACTCTACTACCTAAAGCAATCTACAGATTCAATGCAATCCCTATCAAACTACCACTGGCATTTTTCACAGAACTAGAACAAAAAATTTCAAAGTTTGTTTGGAAAAACAAAAGACCCCGAATAGCCAAAGCAATCTTGAGAACGAAAAACGGAGCTGGAGGAATCAGGCTCCCTGACTTCAGACTCTACTACAAAGCTACAGTAATCAAGACAGTGTGGTACTGGCACAAAAACAGAAAGATAGATCAATGGAACAGGATAGAATGCCCAGAGATAAACCCACGCACATATGGTCAACTTATCTTTGATAAAGGAGGCAGGAATGTACAGTGGAGAAAGGACAGCCTCTTCAATAAGTGGTGCTGGGAAAACTGGACAGGGACATGTAAAAGTATGAGATTAGATCATTCCCTAACACCATACACAAAAATAAGCTCAAAATGGATTAAAGACCTAAATGTAAGGCCAGAAACTATCAAACTCTTAGAGGAAAACATAGGCAGAACACTCTATGACATAAATCACAGCAAGATCCTTTTGGACCCACCTCCTAGAGAAATGGAAATAAAAACAAAGATAAACACATGGGACCTAATGAAACTTCAAAGCTTTTGCACAGCAAAGGAAACCATAAACAAGACCAAAAGACAACCCTCAGAATGGGAGAAAATATTTGCAAATGAAGCAACTGACAAAGGATTAATCTCCAAAATTTATAAACAACTCATGCAGCTTAATAGCAAAAAAACAACCCAATCCAAAAATGGGCAGAAGACTTAAATAGGCATTTCTCCAAAGAAGATATATAGACTTCCAACAAACACATGAAAGAATGCTCAACATCATTAATCTTTAGAGAAATGCAAATCAAAACTACAATGAGATATCATCTCACACCAGTCAGAATGGCCATCATCAAGAAATCTAGAAACAATAAATGCTGGAGAGGGTGTGGAGAAAAGGGAACACTCTTGCATTGCTGGTGGGAATGTGAATTGGTACAGCCACTATGGAGAACAGTATGGAGGTTCCTTAAATAACTAAAAATAGAACTACCATATGACCCAACAATCCCACTACTGGGCATATACCCTGAGAAAACCATAATTCAAAAAGAAACATGTACCAAAACGTTCATTGCAGCTCTATTCACAATAGCCCGGAGATGGAAACAACCTAAGTGTCCATCATCGGATGAATGGATAAAGAAGATGTGGCACATATATACAATGGAATATTACTCAGCCATAAAAAGAAACGAAACTGAGCTATTTGTAATGAGGTGGATAGACCTAGAGTCTGTCCTACAGAGTGAAGTAAGTCAGAAAGAGAAAGACAAATACCGTATGCTAACACATATATATGGAATTTTAAAAAATGTCATGAAGAACCTAGGGGTAAAACAGGAATAAAGACACAGACCTACTAGAGAATGGACTTGAGGATATGGGGAGGGCGAAGGGTAAGCTGTGACAAAGCGAGAGGGAGGCATGGACATATATACACTACCAAACGTAAGGTAGATAGATAGTGGGAAGCAGCCGCAGAGCACAGGGAGATCAGCTCGGTGCTTTGTGACTGCCTGGAGGGGTGGGATGGGGAGGGTGGGAGGGAGGGAGATGCATGAGGGAAGGGATGTGGGAACATATATATATGTATGACTGATTCACTTTGTTATAAAGCAGAAACTAATAATAAAAATAAAAATAAATAAATAAATAAAAAATAAAAGGGAAAAAAAGAAATCTAGAAACAATAAATGCTGGAGAGGGTGTGGAGGAAAGGCAACCACATACTCTGTTGTTGGGAATGTAAATTGATACAGCCACTATGGAAAGAGTATGGAGCTCTCTTGGAAAACTAAAAATAGAACTACCATACAACCCAGCAATCCCACTACTGGGCATATACCCTGAGAAAATCATAATTCAAAAAGTGTCATGTACCACAATATTCATTGCAGCACTGTTTACAATAGCCAGGACATGGAAGCAACCTAAATGTCCATCAACAGATGAATGGATAAAGAAGATGTGGCATATATATACCATGCAATATTACTGAACCATAAAAAGAAATGAAATTGAGTTATTTGTAGTGAGGTGGATGGACCTTGCGGCTGTCATGCAGAGTGAAATAAGTCAGAAAGAGAAAAACAAATACCATATGCTAACACATATATATGGAATATAAAAAAAATGTTTCTAATGAACCTAGGGGCAGGACGGGAATAAAGACACAGACATAGAGAATGGACTTGAGGACATGGGGACGGGGAAGGTGAAGTTGGGACGATGGGAAAGAATGGCAATGACATATATACACTACCAAATGTAAAATAGATAGCTAGTGTGAAGCAGCTGCATCACACAGTGAGGTTAGCTCAGTGATTTGTGACCACCTAGAGGGGTGGGATAGGGAGGGTAGGAGGGAGACACACCAGGGAGGGGATATGGGGATATATGTATACATATAGCTGATTCACTTTGTTATACAGCATAAACTAACATACCATTGTAAAGCAATTATACTCCAATAAAGATGTTAAAAAATGTTTTTTTTTGATAAAATATTACCTTAAAACACACAAAAAACAGGTATTAGAAAGGAAGGGAGAACTGTTGCATGTAAGAGATGTTACAATTTCAGAATGATAAAATACTATCTACAGCTCTTTGTTGAAATATTAAGATATAATCAATTGATTTTCTGTAAACACATAATAAAATGACATTTATTTCATTTTATATTTTAAAGAATACATAAGGAAATGGGGACACAAATCTATGTATGGAAATTTTCATTCATCGTTGTCTCATATAGTAGAATCCTGAAAACATCTAAATGTCTGATCAGCTAGGAAAAATACTGGCTATAGCAAAGATCCGGCTAGGCATTACACAAGGTTTTTAAGTGGTAAGCACATTCACTGTATATGTAACAACGGTATTAGGGTTAATCTCGCAGCTCAGCAATATGAGCAAGATCCCAGGTTCACTTTACCTTTCTGTTCATCCATCCATAGTTTATTAGCATTTTTTAATTGGAGTAAAATTACTTTATAATGTTGTGTTAGCTGTACAATGAAGTGAATCAGCTATATGTATACCTATATCTCCTCCATCTTGGACCTCCCTCTCACCCCGAACCCCATCCCACCCATCTAGGTCATCACAGAGCAGCAAGCTGAGCTCCCTGTGCTACACAGCAGGTTCCCACTAGCTATCTTTTTTTACACATTGTAGTGTATTTATGTCAAACCTAATCTCCCAATTCGTCCCACCCTCCCCTTCCCCCTCTGTGTCTATATGTCTGTTCTCTACATCTACATCTATATTCCTGCATTTCATCTTTACTATTGTCACTACAAAGTTGCAAGAAAACTGTCTGGCTTGAAACATCAAGTTCATGAAGGAAGGAGAAACAGGAGGCAGAAACAACTCTCTTCTCTCATCTATTATTCTTATCAGAAAAGCAGATGCCTTAAGAGTAATTCTTCTAGCAGTCTCCTTCATGGCCAGAGCTTGGTCACCTGGCTACCCTAACTAGATAGGACCCTGGGAAACTGAGTGAAAGTTTTGGTAAGCTTTTATAATGAGATGTGACCAAAGAAGAGGGAGAAAGGGAATGGTCTCTGGTAGCCATCAAAAGCCTCTGCTACAGTGTCCACATATTTAAAAAAAAAAAAAAAAAGAAAAGAAAAAGAAGTGTTAGCTAGACTTACCAAGAAAGAGAAGGCTCAAATAAATAAAATTATAAATGAAATAGGAAACATTACAAATAATGCCACAGAAACACAAAGGATCATAAGGTTACTATGAACAATTATACACCAACAAATTGGAGAGCCTAGAAAAAGATGGATAAATTCTTAGAAACTTACAACCTATCAAGACTTAATCATGAAGAAACAGAAAATCCGAGTAGATCAATAGCTAGTTAGTAGATTAAATCAGGAATCAAAATCTTCCCATCAAAAAAATAAAATGGGGCTTCCCTCGTGGCGCAGTGGTTGAGAGTCCGCCTGCTGATGCAGGGGACACGGGTTCGTGCCCTGGTCCGGGAAGATCCCACATGCCACGGAGCGGCTGGGCCCATGAGCCATGGCTGCTGAGCCTGCACATCCGGAGCCTGTGCTCCGCAACGGGAGAGGCCACAACAGTGAGAGGCCCACGTACAGCAAAAAAAATAATAATAATAAATAAATAAAATGACTTCACTGGTGAATTCTACCGAACATTTAAAGAAGAATTAATATCGATCCTTCTCAAACTCTTCCAAAAAGAGAAGATGAAGGAACACTTCTCAACTCATTTTACAAGGCTGGCATTACCTTGATATCAAAATCAGATAAGGACACTAGAAGAAAATTACAGACCAATATCCCTGATAAACATAGTTGCAAAGACTCTCAATAAAATAATAGCAGACCAAATTTAACCATACATTAAAAGTGTCATACACTGTGATCAAGTGGGATTTATCCTAGTGAGGAAAGAATGGTTCAACATACACATATCAATGTGATCTGCATTAACAAAATGAAGGATTAAAAAATCATAATTACTCAAGACACACAGAAAGAGAATTTGACAAAATTCAACATCCCTTCATAAAAAAACTCTCAACAAAGTGTGTATAGAGGAAATATACCTCAATGTAATAAAGGCTGTATATGATAAGTCCATAGCTAACATCATGCTCAATGGTTAAAAAGCTGAAAGCTTTTCCTCTAAGATCAGGAACAAGGCAAAGATGCCCACTCTCACTACTTTCATTCAACATATTACTGAAAGTCCTAGCCAGGGCAATTTGGCAAGAAAAGAGAAGGCAAGAAAGAAGTCATCCAAATTGGAAAGAAAAAAGTAAAACTATCTCTATTTGAAGATGACATAACATCATACATAGAAAACCCTAAAGATACCAAAACCTGTTAGGACAAATACATTTAAGAAAGTTACAGGATACAAAATCAATATGCAAAAATCAGTTGCATTTCTATACACTAAGAATAAACTTTCAGAAAGAGAAATAAGAAAAAAAAATTCTATTTGCAATAGTATCCCCAAAATAATTAAGAATAAACTGAAGGTGGTGAAAATTCTGTACACTGAAAGCTATAAGATGTCAATGAAAGAAACTGAAGAAGATAAATAAATAGAAGGAATTACCATGTTTTTGGATTGGAAGAATTCATGTTGCTAAAATGTGCATAGTGCCCAAAGCCATTTTTAGATTCAATGCAATCCCTATTAAAATTCCAATGGAATTTTTTCTCTGAAATAGAAAAAAATAATCCTAAAATTCATATGGAACCAAAAAAGACCCTAAATAGCTAAAGCAATCTTGAGAAAAAGCAAAGCTGGAGGCATTACACTTTCTGATTTTCAAGCTATATTATAAAGCTTTAGTAATCAAAACACTATAGTACTGACATAAAAACAAACACATAGATCAATAAATAGAACAGAATGGAGAGCCATAAATAAACTTACAGATAAATAGTCAATTTATGACAAAGGAGTCAAGAATACACAATGGGGAAATGATAGTCTCTTCAATAATGGTGTTGAGAAAACTGGGCAGCCACATATGAAATAATGAAACTGGTTTCCTATGTTATACTATACACAAAAATCTACTCAACAGGGATTAAAGACTTGAATGTAAGACCTGAAACCATAAAATGTCTGGAAGAAAACATAAGAGGGGGTAAGCTCCTTTCATTAGTCCTGGCAATGATTTTTTGGATATGACACCAAAAGAAAAGGCAACAAAAACAAAAATAAGTTATAGGTTAAGTGGGACTACGTGGAATAAAATTTTTAAAAAAGCTTTTGTGAAGCCAAGGAAACCTCCAACAAGATCAAAAGGCAACCTAAATAATGGGAGAAAATATATATAAACAATATATCCAATAAGGGGTTAATATCCAAAAATAGTGGATTGGCCAAAAAGTTCATTCGGGATTTTCCGTAACATCTTATGGAAAAACCCAAATGAACTTTTTGGCCAACCCAATATATAAAGAATTCATACAACTCAATACAAAAATAAATAAGTAACCATCTAATTAAAAGTGGGCAGAGGAACTGAATACACATTTTTCCAAAGAAGACATACAAATGGACAAAAGAAACATGAAAATATCCTCAACATCACTAATCATCAGGGAAATGAAAATCAAAATCACAATATCACCTCACACTTGTTAGAATGGCTGCCATCAAATTAAATGGCTGTTATCAAAAAGACAATAAACAAGTGTTAGTGTGGATGTGGAGAAAAGGGAACCCTTGTACATGTTGGTAGGGATGTGTAAATTGGTACAGTCACTATGGAAAACATTATGGAGGTTCCACAAAAGTTAAATATAGAACTACCATATGACCCAGCAATCCCAATTCTGAGTCTAGATCAAAAGGAAATAATTTTTTTATTATTATTAAAAGAATTTTTTTGGCCATACCACACAGCTCGCAGGATCTTAGTTCCCTGACCAGGGATTGAACCTGGGCCACCGCACTGAAATTCTCAAAGTCTCTATTTTAAGGAGATACCTGCACCTTCATGTTTGTTGCAGCATTAGTCAGAATAGCCAATAATACATGTAAACATTCTAAATGGATGAATGAATAAAGGAAATGTTTGTTTACAATGGAATATATTATTCACAGCCATAAAAAAAAAGAAAATTGTGCCATTTGCAACAACATAGATGAACCTTGGGGGTATCTTGGTAAGTGAATTTAGTCAGACACAGGAACAAATACTATATGATCTCACTTATATGTGGAATCTAAAAGAAACAAACTTAGAGAAGCAGAGAACCTATTCATGGCTGCCAGAGACAGGATTTGGAGGTGTGGGGATAAAGGTAGTCACAAGGTACCAACTTATAATAAATAAGTCATGGGATGTAATGTACAGCATGGTGACCATATTTAATACTGTATTGTATATTTGAAAGTTGCTGAAAGAGTAAATCTTAAAAGCTCTCATCATAAGAAAAAAAACTTAACTATGTGAGGTAATGTATGTTAACTAAACTTATTGTGGTAATTAGCTTGGAATTTACACATATACCAAATCTTTGTGTTGTACAACTTAACTGTAAAATATTATGTTAAATATTTCTCAAAAAACTTAGAAAAAAAAGAATTCAGTATGATGTAATCATCTTTAAATATTTTTTTTTTTTTTTTTTTTTTTTTTTTTTTTTTCTGTACGCGGGCCTCTCACTGCTGTGGCCTCTCCCGTTGCGGAGCACAGGCTCCGGACACACAGGCTCCGCGGCCATGGCTCGCGGGCCCAGCCGCTCCGCGGCATGTGGGATCTTCCGGGATAGGGGCACGAACCCGTGTCCCCTGCATCGGCAGGCGGACTCTCAACCACTGCGCCACCAGGGAAGCCCATCTTTAAATATTATGTAGCCATTAAAATAATTTCCATGAAAGTGTTTTAAATTACACAACACATATAATAAGTAAAAATGTAGGCCGTATAAAAAATATTATGTCATATACAGATGAACACACTCATGAATTCATTGGAAAATGTGAAAAATATTCTAAAATATTAGTGATGGTTTTATCCAAGTGATGACATAATGGCAATTTCTATTAATTTTTTTTGCTATCTTATGAGTTTACAATATTTTTTAAAAAACATATAATATTTAAAATCAGAATTTTTTTAGAGGAAATTAATGCCTCTTTTCCATTATAAGTTGAGTGGAATTTTCTCTTTGCTTTGTATATGATTTGTGATACTAGCAAAACCATGGCCACATTTTCATTTCTTTGGTATAACATAATTTTAGGAAAGCATCAAAAGTAGAAGCCCATCCAGAGTAGCTGAGTGCCTGTTCTTGGCCTAGTATGATAATACTCGCTTTGAATGTGTTTGTGTTGTATTGCCAAACTGAGGACTGTAAACACTAAGCACCCACTTCGGTAATCTTGGCTTAAAACAAAGGACTGTAAACAGAAAAGCTGTACATAGGAAGGGAAAAATAAATAAAAACACCCTTCTTACACTGTGGACTGAAATTAATCCATAATGTGAGAAGGGGTACTTATGATGACCATTTCTTTATTATTGCCATGTCACTCTCTTTAAACACTAAAAATGATTGTGGTGATAGAAAGGATGACCAAAGACAAATACAATAGAGTTTTGGTAACTATTTCTACATGGATTCCCTAAACTTTTCCCAGTAGGACCGTTTACAATGGATATATGAACCCATATGTTCACTGTATTGTGACTCAGATTTGGGTTTTATTCTAACACTCTAAGTTCTGTAGTCAGATTTGGACTGGAATTCAATAGTACCAAAGCTGTATTTTCTTCATTTTTGAACTTTTGTTCATTTGAATGCTAAGAGCTATTTCAACTCAGGGGGTAGATAATGTGTGGGTGGCAGGTTGCTGCCTCAGGAAAAATCAAATTGAATTTCTTCTCAGGATCAACTGAAGGTTCTATTCATCACCTCTTATAAGATAATCCTGAAGTTTGAGGGTGAAATGAGAAATTTTTTGTAGAGGCATATGCTCAGACTTACATTTTCAGGCATCTGAACTATGGGACAGGAGTTAGATTATGAATGGCTTGGAGGATGTCCTCACTTTATTATTGACCCAGTCTGCGCAGTTGTTCTTCTAACAGTGCTGCCTTGGAGAATCAATCCCATTTTAATTGAGAGGTTGATTCCTAAGGGAATTTCAGCTCTCATAGTCTTTTTTGGTTGATACATGTACACATAGAAACACACACACACACACATATATATATATATATATACACATTTATATGTGTGTGTGTATATAAATATATATATATATATATATGGGAAATACAGCCTTTCTTCTCTTACTCATCTCATTTTTATGGGAAATTTTAATTTTGGTTGTTCATTAATCATGTCTTTCTTGATAAAAACTTGAAATGTCTGAGATATTAACATATTATTCTCTACTCTAGTATTTCTCAATGTGTTTCAGTTTTGAATATTATACCACCTCCCCTTTTAAATGGAATAAATCATTTCATTTTTTGAACAATCTTATAAATACCACAATATGATTGAATAGTTAATAGAAACGTTGCCTTGTATTTTAATATTTATAGGAAGCCATGTAGTGTAGTACAGTGAATCTTGATTTGATTTTAGTTAATCTTTAACTATGACAACATCAACTGACTTGATGGTATTACCTATTCCTATTCCAAAAAGTTTGCAAAAGTTAGAAAAAGAAACAATATGATTAATTTTTGAATCTCACTGAAGTTGGTTGTTTTTTAATTACCAATGAAAATTTAGGAATATACAGGTCTTATTATGTTTGCTTTGTTATAAACTGATAATAGTAAAAGTTTTAAGGGGCATAAAGAAGGAAAGCTCCTTTTCTTCTGATATGACTGTCACCTAAAACACTTATTATAATTTTACAGGCTAGCAAAAACATTAGTTACCTCCAATTATACCAGAAAGTAATATATGTTTGTAACCTTCCAATATATATGTACTTTTAAAGTATTTGATGGTAATATAGAAATAAATTCTCCTCATGGAGCCACAAAATAAAGATCTAAATCAAATCAAACTCTTCTTTCACAAAATGCATGTTTTCTGAAGAATTTGTACATAAGTAGTTTATGATACCTAATGATTAAGTTTTAATTAAGCATTTGGAAAGAGTTGCTGTCAATATACAAATGAATAGGTCAGTTCCAAAGACTTTTCTGATAGCTATACTCAGTATTCTTTTTAAAATTTGATATTTTAAACATGTCCAATAATATTTTCATGTAGTATTATCTGGAGTAAGGAAATTCTGTCCGTGGAATTACTCTGATTTTCAAGATTCTGCCAGCTGTCTCCTGCACGCTCTCTCACCTTATTATTGATTTCCCAAAGATTTTACTTCTCTCATTACTTTCTGGATAGTGATCGATGAATGTACCTCACAGTCTCTTCTCTTGAAATAAGGGCAAGAGTATAAACTTGCCCTGCTGTTTTCTCCCACTGAGTAGGAGGGTATATCCAGACATAATTTCTATGAGTTAGAAATGTGATGGAGATGTTGGCAATAGTGTGAGAAGATTTGAGTCTGAACTGAAAACAGGTTTAAAGAAGAGATTTCTCTAGGATTGATTGAGCTCTTTTCACAGTCAGTGGGGCACATTTCCATGATTCTCATATGAATGGTAAGAGGTAACAGGAGAGGGTAGCCAGTTTTTCATGCAAGCAAAAATGGTACTCAGGCATTCTGGTCAGAGAACTATTTGCAGAAATCAATTATTTATTGAGTGTTTACCAGGTGCCAGGTAGTGTGCTTGGCAATGAAAAGGATACAAAAATATGGTTCCTGTAATGAACAATGTACACACTTGCTAGAAAAAAAAATGTAGGTAAACACATCATAAGAGTTATTGTGACCTACAGGGCATGGAATGTATTTTAAATATCACGTCCCTTAGGTCCTTCAAACTGCTAATGATGTTAAAAAGGAAGGTGTTTTCAGTTCAGATAACCATCAGAAAAGTGTAATTTCTGGCAAAAAGAATAGAACATACCTTCCCTATTTCTCCCTTCTAGCATATTTGACCAGACTTAAAGCTCCAACAAGGGCAGGGGCTGAGCCTGCGTTCACAGCTAGAGCCAAGCACAGAGGCTTGCATACAGCAGGTGCTTAATATTTGTAGAGTAGTATTACTGAGGAAAAGAGGCTTGGGGTCTAATTCCCAGTTTAAATCGCTTCTCCTTTACTACTTACAACATTTTGTAAGGACTCTATTTCTGGGTCAGGAGGGCTGTAACAGTATGGCATATGAAAATGGGTACTTGTAGGAGGAGATGGAGTAAGAGAGTTACTTATAAGCAAATTTGTATAAACTTCCTAACAAAAAAAGGGTATTAGTAAAACATATAAAGTCTGTCTTAAATTCTAAGTACTGAGACAGGGCTGAGTGGAAATATACCTACCATCAGCCAAGGCAGGGACCCCAGAACACAGAGAAGGTAAGTGCATCTCTCCATAGGCAGATGGAGGGGATAAACACCTACATGGTGGGGGGGGGTCCAACAGCTAAGACAGGTTTCTAGATACCACTTCCCATGTCATGACTTTTCCCAACTGGGTGGAAATATCCATGTGAGCTGCTTACTCTAAGATGGAGCAGCTTCCCAGACCACCTCCCAACTTGGCATTTGGTTTTGAGAGTCTACTTTGTTGCTTATCTGCCTATACATCCAGAGAGACTTTGGACCAGTCTTCCCACCTCTAAATTCTTCACTGATGCAGGATAACCTTGGTTGAGAAGTTGTGTTTTCTCTTTCCTGTTTTCTATTTCCTTTACACAACAGAAATAGGAGTAGGAAGAGAATAGATGCATAAATAATCTGTTCTTGAATTTTTAACTAGACTTAAGGTAAAATTGTTTACTACTGAGAAAGAAATGTTAGAGCTTTGAAATTCAAACCCAAGACATAAATGGACAAAACTTAGCCAATGAGTGGCCATGAACAAAATACCCAACTCATTAAGACAATGAGCAGAAATGTATCACTTCAGCCATTTCCAGGCCTAAATAGTACCTTATTAAATAAGATATTACTAGCTGATATAATAGATAAAATCTCATATTAAAATGGATTATCACAAGTCTATTTTTTTCTCCTATAATGTCCAAACGGGTATTCCTGATTGGTGAGTGGCTCTTCTCTCAATGGCGTAAAACCTAGACTCCTTTCTTCCTGTGACTATACAAGTTTCAATCTATGGTTCACAAAGTGGCCCTTAGGGTCAGCTCCCTTCCAGCTGGTCAGAAGAGAAACAAAGCATGTTGGATCACTTGTGGAGGGCTTTTATGGGTGTGGCTCCCTATCCACATTCCACTGGTCAGAGCTTAGTCTCACAGCCACATCTCATTGTAAAGAAATATAATCTACTCCTGTGCTCAGGAAAAGGAGGACATGGGTTTGGTAAACAACCATCTTGTCTCTGCCCCAGACTAGGTACTTAGAGTAAAACTTCAGCAATTTTAAATGGTAAAGTTGAGGATAAAAATCCAGTAATAAGAAAGAAGTATCTCTGAACACACTTTGAGGAGACAAAAACTGTGTGGAGTCCACAGAAAAAGATCAGCATAGTTTTGACAACACAAGACCAGGAATCCCAGTAGAACCGGTCATATTAGGCTAAAGTCTGTCACCATTCCTTAATGAGAATAAACAGGATTAGTATCATAGCTCTACTACATATATAGCTTTTAAAAATATAATGTTTTCATATAATGGTTCTAAATAATATGTATATAATTCTTATTCTATAGTGGGGATGTTATTCTCAACTAAATATTTTGCTGTCTTTATAAGGCTAAGAATAAAACAAGTTTAGTTGCTCAGTTATTCTCTTAAGTTGATATCTAGATAAGTGAGATCCATAGATTTTTATTTAAGATTACGGTATCCAGAATAGAAAAATTTAGGTAAGGAGTCCCTTTATAATTTATGCTTTTTTCAAGTTTCCACAGAGGCAGATTGATTGACTCTTCAAAGAAACAAAAGTTAAGATTGTAGACAACAAATTGTTCCAGAGCTTGGTAAAGAAAAAAGTTGACATTTATCATGTGAACAAAGATTGGATTAGGTGAAAGGCTTCGGTATGGGTGTTGCAAACCAGGTGGCAGATGAAAGAACACAAGAAACATTATTGAGTTGCAAAACTGCATGCCCAGCAAATTCACAGAAGAAATTGTGAAAAGTGTATCTCACAGGTAGGGCACTACATACTTACTTGAACTTCATTAAGAAGACTCCCATTTGGGACTCAGTAATATCTATATAAGTTGTTATATAAATATACCTTGCTTTTTAAATGTCTTGGACAGACCCAGCCACAACTCATGCTAGAGTTTTAGCAAGCCTATGGGAAGAAAAGGCATTAGAAACAAGATTTGATTTGAGGGTGAGTAACAGAGTTGGCTACAGGTCTTAATCCTATTAGGGCATTTCAGGAAGTTCAATGTAAAGTGTTAGAAGGGTTACGTTTGACTTAGGCAAGTAAATGTAGGTATGGAGAGCCAACCTGAAATATATTAGGCTGAAATAAAAACTCAGTGTTTATTGAAGGGAAGAATGACTGAATCTGATGAACAGATTATAGAAAGAGGAGTCCAGTTGAAAAGATACACTTGCAGTGTATTCATGGCCAGGTTAGGATATGCACAAAATTTATCCCCAAGGGAAAGGAACCAACCTGACCTAGGTTGGCCAACAAAATAGCAAAGTGTAGAGCAGGAGGACTAGAAGAGAAACTGAGGCAGAAGTCCAGCCATTGTACACAGAACAAAGGTAAGGTTAGATTTAAGTTTAGTGGGGTTCTAAGTTTCTGAGACTCGTACCAGACATTGGACCTTCAAAGACACATGAGTTTTCTCCTTGTTAATATCATGCCTGCTTTGGTGAGGAATAATGCAAGAATCAGACACAACTGGGTCTAAAATTAATAGCTCTAATTTCCAGTAACTGGGAAGGACTGTGAACCTTTCTTAGTTTCTAGACTGTAAACACCATGTGAACATGGAATAATCTTTGCTTCTCTATTTTTGCATTTCATCACATTTATAATAGCATTAAGTACCCAATAGATTATATTAATTTACTTATATTTTGAAAACAGAAGTTGATTCAGTCTATGCAAGGGATTTAAAAAAAATAAATAGGCTGGAACATCAGGAAGATACAGTTCTGAGAGTAAAAAGTGCCAGATCTAATACCATCTGTAAATGACAAGTGTACTTCCTCAGAGCACTATCACTTAAGACAATAAAGGACCCCCCCACCTCACCCTGCCTCATCCAGAAAGTTGAGGGTTGGATCAATATTTCAGGATAATAAGGCTATCTAGGTCCTCCGAAATCAATGTGGCTACACTACAACAACTTGTTTATATCCCAAATTGTAGATTATGACCACTGTTTTCTAAATTCACATCCAACATAAAATAGTACATTGGTTTACCTTTTCATTTGTTCCATCTACTACTGGGCCACCATTCATTTTCTTTGTCTCTGCTTTATTAATCATCAGCCTTTCCCATCACCCTATCCTTATTTGTTCAAGTTCTACTCAGTATTCCATTAAGATGTCTCACAGTTTTCTCCCTTTTCATCTGCATTCTATGTGCCATTGTTCTAGTTGGGCTTCAATCACCCCTTGCTTAAATTTCTGTTGCTATCTCCTAGCTTAGTCTCCTTGACTCTGGTCTCAATCACCAGGGCATGCTGAGTGCTTTTTGTGTGTTTTTAAATTTATTTCAAAGTTTAAAACAATTTGCCAAGCCCACAGCTAACATCATACTCAATGGTAAACGATTTTCCACTACTATCAGGGACAAGACAGGGTGCCCACTGTCACCACTTTTATTTAACATAATACTGGAAGTCCTAACCAGAGCAATGAGGCAAGAAAAGAAATAAAAGGCATTAGAATTGGAAAGGAAGTTAAATTATTTTTATTTGCAGATGACTTGACATTATATATAGAAAATCCTAAAGATGCCAACAACAAAAAAAACCTGTTAGGTTTAATAAATGAATTCAGTAAAGATGCAGGGTACCAAATGAACACACAAAAGTCAGTAGTGTTTCCACACACTAACAAAGAAATATCTGAAAAAGAAAACCCATTTACAATAGCACCAAAAATAATAAAACACTTAGGAATAAATTTAACAAAGGAGGTGAAAGATCTGTGCACTGAAAATTATAGACATAGATGAAAGAAATTGAAAACACATAAATGGAACTATATCCAGTGTTCATAGATTAGAATAATATTGTTAAAGCAGCCATACTACCCAAAGCCATCTATAGATTCAGTGCAATCCCTATCAAGATCCCAATGGCTTTTTTTTTTTTTTTTTTGCAGAAATAGAAAAAATAATTCTAAACTTTGTATGGGACTGCAAAAGAACTTGAATAGCCACAGCAGCCCTAAGAAAGAAGAACAAAGCTGAAGGCATCACACTTTCTGATTTCAAACGTTATTCAAAGCTATAGTAATTAACAGTATATACTGGCATAAAACCAGAAACATAGAACAGCATAGAGAGCCTAGAAATCAACACATACATATATGGTCTATTGATTTATAGCAAAGGAGCCAAGAATATACATAGGGAAAGGATAGTCTCTTCAATAAATAGTGTTAGGAAAAATAGGGGGTAATTTCATTTCATTAGTACTGGCAATTGATTTTTTTGGATATGACACCAAAAGTAAATGCAACAAAGCAAAAATTAACAAGTGGGACAATATCAAACTAAAAAGCTTCTGCACAGCAAAGGGAACAATCAACAAAATGTCAGCATGATGACTACGGCTAATATTGTATTATATATTTGAAAGTCGCTAGAGTAGTAGATCTTAAAAAATCTCATCACAAGGGAAAAATTTTAACTATGTGAGGTGATAGATGTTATCCAAAATTATTGTAGTAATCATTTTGCAATAAACACATATAGCAAACCATTATTTTGTACACCTTAAAGTTATGCAATCCTATATGTCAATTATGTCTCAATAAAACTTGGGGGAAAAAACTACTCCAAAAATATTTCTCCCAAACACAACATACTGTACAGAAATTTTGACTTCTAAGAATTGCAGATCATTTCAAAACTTATTTTTTATTAAAGTTTATCTGGGAGTAAAAAGGATCCTGGTAGGACCTATGATTGACTTATTACAAATACTGAATCTCAGGTACAACCCAGACCCATTGCCTCAAAACATGCATATTGACAATATCCCCAGGTGTAATTATGCATATTAAAGTATGATAACCACAACGAATAGTCTTATTCTCCATTTGGTTCACATTAGAATCAGCTGGTGTGTTTTTTAAAAATGATGATGCCTGGCACCTTCTCCCAAACATACAAGTTTACTGTATCCCCCTTCCCCCCTAGATTTATTGAGATGTAATTGACATAACATTGTATAAGCTTAAGGTATACAAGAGGATGATTTGATATATATATTACAAAATGATTACCACAATAATGTTAGTTAACATCTCTAAACATCTCCCATAATTACCATTTTTTGGTGGTAAGAACATTCAAGATCTCCTCTCTTGGCAGCTTTCAAGTATATAATACAGTGTTGTTAACTACAGACACCATGCTGTACATTAGACCCCCCAAATTCACTCATCTTGTAACTGGAAATTTGTACCCTTCGACCAACATCTCATTTCCCCCAGCCCTTGGAAAACACCATTGTACTTTCTATTTCTAGGAGTTCAGCTCTTTCAGATGTTACATATAGGTGAGCATATACAGTATTTGTCTTTCTCTGGCAGACATTTCACTTCTGAATACTTTGTATTTATATATCTTAAAGATACTTTTATAATGTCATTCTTCACATTAAAGATAGATGCACATGTTCTACTTTCTACTTCATCAAATCCAAGCTGCTCTGTTTGACTTTGAGAGTTTTCAACACAACCTTACCCTTCCCAACCATCATCATTTCCTTCTATCCCTGAAGCCACATCCTCTGTTTGTTTAAAAACATATTTGTGTAGCATCTTAAAGTTTAAAGGAAGTTTCAGAAATCTTCTCATTCTTCTCACAATAAAGTGGGTATGATTGTCCATTTTATAGAGATCCTAAAAGGCAATGCAATTTTGCCAAGGTCATTTGAAATAGCAAATGGCAGAGCTCATTCCACTGTATTACAGTATAGCTCCTGATATTTGTTTTTCATAGATAATGGTTCTTGTTTCTTCTCTAGTTTTTAAAATGTTCCTTCTTTCCTATGCTGATATCCATAACTATTTTAGCCCACATTTTTCATTTTGGTAAGTTAGTTGAACTAGGTGAAATTCACATATTTTATTTTTAAGGCCAGAATTTTTATAAGTGAGGATTATGGGTTTTTTTTAATCATTAAGATACCTTTTATAATACTGAGCCATATTTTGTGATCAATAATTTTGGTTAAGTTACTTTGAATCAAACACCTCCCATTTACATGGCTGCATGCTGAACTTAGCAACTGGAAAATGTGGTCCTTGCCTGTCCTTGAGAAAATTTTAGCCTACTGTGTGTTTGGGGAAATAAAAGAAATAACTCTAAATTAAAGGGAGTAAGAAAGGTTCTGAAACAGAAGTACGTTTAAAGTGCTATGGGTACTCAAAGGAGGAAGAGGTCATATCTGTTAGAAGAATTACCAAAGGCTTCATGGTTGAAGTTACATTTGAAATGGTCTTTGGAAGATGCTTAGTCAAATAAAGACATTTGAAATTTGAAATATCTGCAAACATAAAATAGTATTAATATTAAACACATAAGTTAGAAATGAAGAACTCAGGTCATTTGAAAAAAATGGAAATGTTTAGTATTCAATTAATTTATTGACTCATTCATTCATTTATTTGACAAGTATTTGTTAAAACCAAAACATGCTCCCTATCTTCCTTCAGTGGACCCAAGACCACTGGGGGAAAAAAACTCATCCAAAGAAATAAATATGAAACATGGAAGAAAAGGTTAGAATGGCAGTGTGTACATTGTATTACAGGCGCACTGTGGTGAGAGCCACTATAACTGTGTTCCAGTCACTGAAAACTACTGCTGTGGTGAAAACTAGATGGAATTGGTAGTGCAGCCATGTTAGTTCATTTGCATTTCAACTCTCCAGATTGGTGGTTTAAGTTAATTTATTTTGAGCAAGTTGAGTTCTCTAGGCAGACAGGTTGATGTATTGCATTTATTATTTTGCTAGCATCCCATGTTCTCCCTCAAAGTAGAGTAGGAATTGAATTCACAGCTCGGCAGAGCTGTTATCTTAGGCTTGTTAACTTCTTGGATGTAGCCCATGAACATTTATGTTCGTGTGAGAGAGGTTATGAAAATATCTGTAAGTGAATTAAGTCAGGGCAAGTTCACTCTGAGTGAAGACTTTGGAAGCAGGCATTCACTAAAAGAGTCTCCTGTGAGAAACACTGTTTTTAAGAGCTGACTGATTTTATTTGAAAGCATAAGCAGTGGGTATAATAAAATACAATTATTGAACAATTTTGTCATTTTGTGTTAATTTAACTGGGGTAATGGAATTAAAATTAAACTGTGCTGATTTTTTTTCTGGCAGGTATGCAATATTTGTTTTATATAAATATACAGTAAACTCAGCAAGAGGCACTACTAAATTCTTACTGGTTCTACTATTTACTGGCTTCTATTTTGTTATGGAACATATAAATAATTTCAGGCCTATTTCACCTTTATCTGTAAGCAATTTATTAAACAGTCTGGACTAGTGTCAACACTTTTCATTCCAACATAACCCCCAAATAATCAAATGTAATCACAAGGACAACTGGGAATAGAAAAATCCTGTGTTTTATAGTTAGCAACCGTGTTAGCAACAACAGGAATCCCTTAAGGATTCCTGCAGACTCACACCGTCCCAGATGCTATTTTGCTAAGTGACAGCAACTTGTTGTCATTTTATGTGTTGTTAGAAGCGGTGCGGGGCTGGAACCAGTAATGTTAGTTGTGCCTCAACACAAGTTTCATTGTGCAGTGTGAGCTTGGAGTGCTCCTTGTTCAGCCCGCTAACTGCACCAATGAGACTTGGAAACGACACGAGATAGGAAGAAGATTAAAGCGACATCTGAAAGAAAACTTTAGAAATACCACCCCCAAATTAATTACCCCTTGTAGGAGCCATTCTGTGAAATATTCCCTCCACACACCCTACCCTCCTGGTATTATGGAGGTGGTTTGGCAAGATCATTACAAGAAAAAGAGCTTAGACTTTGGTTTCACACGGCTGGCTTGTTAAAAGAAAGGGCCTTAGCCTCTGTGCTTTCACAGTGTTTAATGAGCTGGTATGTCTACAATGGTGGAGAGAAAGGGACAAAATGTACCTGTAAAGTTATATTAGCAAGTTATTAGCCATCTGAAATGACTGTAAGGAATGCACTGAGGTAAGATCAATGGGATGACACAATAAGTGCAAGGCTTTTATATGAAAAGCAATTCTGAAACACAATTGCTAATGAAAAATCTATTAATACTGTAAAATACACTAACAGTTTCATTCTAAGGAGTAGGAAGTAGGTGATAATTAGGAAATTGGAGGTTTAAATGGTATATGAGGAACCCTAGCAATGTCCCCTGCCTGCACTGTAGCATGCCCCATGTTATATGTTCTTGGTGATAAATTTCAAGGCAAAAATATATTTTAAAGGAAATTTAAATCAATTTTTTTCAAATGTACCATATAGAGTATAATTTCAGAAACTCTATTCTGGTCACCAGCAAAGCAAAACACCAGGGACAGATAGATGAGGAGGGGATATAAGGGTGTGTGTGTGGGGGGCGGGTGTCTACATGTAGGGGTGAATTGTGCACTCATATAGTATGGGTGCTCCTGGGTTAAAGCAAGGGGGTGTCTTTGCAGCAGCATGATTTATTTCACACCTCACACTGCTTGCTTTTAGATTGTTTTTTGTATCGGGTTTCTTTGAAAACACTGTAGGAGACTTCTCAGTTTGCCTCATCGCTTGACAAGCCTAGTATAGAATCAGGATTCTAGGGACATGATTTTAACAGGCTCACTACTTCTTAACAGGTTCCACCTTTTTATGTCTCTCATCTTCTACCCTACGGAGTAAATCTCTGGCTAAAAAAAGAAAGAGAAAAAAGAAACAAAGAAAAAACAAAGCAATGGGAAAACCTAAGGCAAATCACATTGCAAAATGACTAATTATGCTAACTTTAAACACTTGAGGGTTTAATGCAAACATTAAATTAAAATCATCTGCTAATGGGCAACAAAAGATGCCCGTTTAAACATTTCCTCCCATGACTTCTTTCATTTTTTTCTTTGAAGTCTCAGACCTGTCAATTTCTTCTCTAGTCTCTGTCCCTGGAATATATCATGTATTTCCACAGCCAAAGATCTGAAAATTAAATAAATTCTCCTCAGTACTGTCTCATATACCTGTTGTAGTTACCTTCACTCCCAACTCACATCTAACATAAGGATGATTGAATATATTTATTCTTGAACAGAACGACTATTTCTTCTCCAGAGATTATCAGGAGCACTGAAAATACAAATAACAATATCTATGTATGTGTGATTCTTTATACAAGTAATCTCATTTAATCTACATAACCATGGAATGTATATACCACTTGCATTTTTCAGATAAGAAAGTCTCAAAGTTTCGGTAGCTTGCTCAAGGTTGCCTAGAGCCAGTAAGCAGCAGACTCAGGGTTTCAACTTGGGTGTTATTTAACTCTTATTTAACTTCCTGATTCCATTTATAGGCATACCTCAGCTATACTACAGGTTTGCTTCCAGACAACCACAATAAAGCAAATATGCAATAAAGAAAGTCACACGAATTTTTTTGGTTCCCCTTGCATATAAAAGTTATGTTTACTCTATACTGTAGTCCATTAAGTGTGCCGTAGCATTGTCTAAAAAAACTATGTACATACCTTAATTAAAAAATACTTTATTGGGCTTCCCTGGTGGCGCAGTGGTTGAGAGTCCGCCTGCCGATGCAGGGGACACGGGTTCATGCCCCGGTCCGGAAGGATCCTGCATGCCGCGGAGCGGCTGGGCCCGTGAGCCATGCCCGCTGGGCCTGCGCGTCCGGAGCCTGTGCTCCGCAACGGGATAGGCCGCAACAGTGAGAGGCCCGCATACGGCAAAAAAAAAACAAAAAAACCTTTATTGATGAAAAAGTGCTAACCATCATTTGAACCATCAGCAAATAGTAATCTTTTTGCTGGTGGAGGGTTTGTAATATCGCAAGAATTACCAAAATGTGACAGAGACATGAAGTGGGCAAATACTGTTGGAAGATGGCACCAATAGATGTGCTCAAAGCAGAGTTGCCAGAAAGCTTCCATGTGTAAAAAAAAGGCAATATCTGAAGCCCAGTAAAGTGAAGCACAATAAAACAAGGTATGCCCGCATTAGCTTTCTGACTTTAGACAAGTTACTTCTCATTGCCTTGTTTCCTTCTCTGTTAAAAGTATTGGTGATAATATAACTCACTTGACTGTACTGGACACATTATGCTGAATCGTCATGATTATTATTCAGACTCCAGAGCTTGCTCTCTCCATGCCAAGGCTTCTCAAACTTTAGTGAGCACTGGAATCACCTGGGATCCTCATCACACTGCAGTTTGGATCCAGTAGGTTAACATCTGAGATTTGGTGTCTCTGAAAGCTCCCAGGTGATGCCAGTGCTGCTAGTCTGCAGGGTTACCTACCAGGCTGTCTCACTTAAGAAGAGTTACACTTGAATTGTTCATAGAACAGTGGTGGTCAAATTCTCATTTCTCCTTTAAGAGGATGACTTGGTCATGCTATTTTAGCAGGATACTTGGTTGAGATATCAGTTTTTGATTTTGTTTCCTGTGCCTATTTTGTTCTCAACCTCTTTCCCCTTCAAGAAGGTAGCCTGGCCCTTTAGCTTTCCTTACCTCAGTGGCCTTTTCAGTGTAGAAAGCAGAACCATGTTGGCAATTTCCTTTGTATTAGAAGGAAATTGATTTTATTTTATTTCCTCTGAAAGCCTGAACTCATTAAAGAGATGACTTGTCCTTCAGGAAAAGTGAATAATTGTCACTAAAGAAAGAGGGAGAAAGGGAGAGGAAAGGAGAAAAATGGGAAGGAGAAGAGAAAGGGGGCAGGAGAAGGAAGGAAGGAGAAAGAAAGAAAAAGATGGTGTCTCCAACCAGAAGTGTATGGAACTTGATGAAGACCCAGGTGAAGTCGTCTTCTGTCCCATTCCTCGACAGAAATGGAGCAGGTGGCAGACCTACAAAGGCCTATAAACCTGTCAAGGAAGGATCAGGGACAGTAGGACTCTAAGCGTAAACTGTTTCTTTCTTGGTGTAAGAGCAGTAGGGTGTTAAAAAAACGTTCACTGGATAAGATGGACAAACATAAATTGATTTTAGTCTGATACTACTGCCAGAGATAGGTGGATGGGGGGAGCACACCAGGTCTGGATACCCAACTAGAAGGAAAAGAAAGGCGGGAGAGTTTTTAAGAGCAAGTGTGTGCGCGTGCATGTGTGTGTTGGTATGTGTGTTGGTATGTGTGTTGGTGTGCTCAGGGGGGAGGGAATCTTAGGCCACCTGTGTTTGATAGTTCGTCTTACCCAAAAGGAAGGTAAAATTTTGACAGAAGGTGGTTTTACAACTTGGAGCAAGGCGCCCACAGGAGACAGGCTCTGAGTCTTCCACAGAGACTGGGAGATAAGGGGCTCTATCTTTCTTGATAATTTCGAAAGGATGGCTCCCAGGTTTTTGAGAAAGATATTCCTGGGTTGTGAAACTGGTAAGAGGCTTTTAAAAAGATTTACATCTTAAAGATGTAGAAAATGAATTTACAATTAGAAGTAGTCTAAAGTAAATGCTCTAAGAAAAGGGAGGTCAGGAGCCTATAGTCAGGACAAAACCAGTCTAAAGTTTAGTCAAGCCAAGGGCAGGAACATTAAGACTGTCTTGGTCAAATGTTGTTGGAGTTGATGAGATCCCTTTATTTCCTGTCTGAAATTACAACCTGAGACTCCACCACCTCTGTTCTCCCTCAAAGTCCTGGTATAAGAATCTCTAAGTCTCCTATGTTCCTTCATGAACACCACAAATGGAAGTACATAGTCCATTTACATGATTCAAATTAAATAGTTTGGGTCAGCAGGATATGATTCTAGTAGTAATAGTAATAATAGTAGCTTTGTATTTTAAGGGAAAGGTGATTTCCTTTCAAAAATAAATTTGGAGCTAATAAAGAAGGTCTTCCCAAATATCAGATAATATATAAATTCATATTTTAAAGTTCTAATCACTGGCTCTTTCAATGGTGAGTATTTCCAGAAACCAGGGGTGATGGCCAGCAGGGCCTCTGCCTGCCTCCTCTCCAATTCTGCTCAGATATTTAGTCATCATCTCCTTAGCAAGCCCCACCCCGAGACCCAACTACTTAAATTTAGACATTTTCGAAGGCAGAAATGATATATCTTCCTAGATGTGGTGTTATTAGAATTAACTTGTTAATCTAGCCCACATTTATTCAACTCCTACTTTGTTCTAGGTAATGATGGGTGTCAGCTATTAACATTTCCATTCAACATAGAGTGGACTAAGACGATAAAACAGCATCGGTACAAACAGAATCAAAATCCCAGTCTCATGGAAAGAGGTCTGTACAGCAGAGGGGCCAGCCAAGATGGTCCAGAGATTAGCATGAACAAAGAGGATAACAAAATGATTTGAGGAATCTTTGCTCTGCAAGGTGGAGTTACTTAGTGATCTCTGAACTATCCTCTATTTCAAAACTTTTTATTTGGGGGTAAATGTGAAAGAGCCCAATAAGTTCAGCTAGGTTTAAATGTACTCAAACTCAGCTTGCTGATGAGGAGGGTGATTTGGGGTAAACAACAATAGAAAGGGCTTAAGCAACAGTTTTGTGGATGGATAAACTTCAAAAATCATAGGGATTGCCTAAGCTTGCAATTCTTCGAAATTTGCTTTTGTGTTAAGTCACATAATGACTCAGCTGCTAGCTCTGTGGAGATTACCCAGTGGTGCTTCCAGGCCTCTTATCATGTTCTGAGCTAGAACATGTTGGAAAGCAGGTAGATTTGGTTTTAGCCCTACTGTTATCCAGAATTCCAGATACACCTTTTGCTTTTCCCCCAAATGTAGGCTAAGATCATTACGGCTCTCTTTAAACTGTCATTAGCCTCCATAGGGTGTCAATAAAAGATCAAACCTCACACCTAATTATGCTGTTTCTATCCAAATAGGGGGTGGTGCTACTGGAAAGCAAAAATCTGAGCCACTGTAATATTGTGAATTTAGGTTAAGGGCTGATGTGCACATGGTAGTCTTTCTGTGTTTCCTTTTAAGACCAACTCTGACACTATTTATTTTGTAGCTATAAAAACTACAGTTGGAAATTAATGTGATCAATGTCTGTGACTTACAAATTGTTTTGCAACCAAACTCCAGCAATCAAAGCCCTGTATTATGTTAGAAGGGATAGCTTTCTTCCCATTTTCCCTTGAGCTTGAAAATAGGGAATGTGAAACCTTAAAAGGCACTGAGAGATAATGGCTCTGAGCTGGAGAATTTAAAATAGGCTTCTAATTTATCAAAGCTGACTTTTCCCATTCCTAATAGATAAGCAGCTTTGTGACACAGAATGAAGCGGAAATGCTCTGTCATAAGCATTCACTAAAGAAACCTATGCCCACGAAAAGCTTTCTTTCCTCTTAGGGAAATTCAAAACTTCTGAGTAATAAATTGCTCTAGGAGGACACGTCAGTAGCATGTAACAACATGCTGGCTGTCCACCCCATGGAAGATCATTATCTTCTAGGGCTGCCATCACCTTCCATGTGAGAAAGACACTTAGATTACTGCACCTTCTCTTTCAGGCTCGACAATAAGACATGAATGCACAGACCTACTGTGCTTTACCTGTCTGAGGCTTCAAGCAAAGGACATATTCATATACTATTAAAGCAATTGTCTGGGGGAGTATACTATAACAATAATATAATGTCTATTCAATGTAAAGTCTGCCAGTGATGTGAAGATATTTCCTGGTCTGTGACAACAGAACTATTCAATTACAAAGTCAAGTAATCGCACTTTTTGAAAAGGTTTTTAAAGTTTTAATTTCTATTAAATACAATCGCTGCATTTGAATTCCCATTTAAGACTTCTGCCTTCACCTTTGTTCTCTTCCTTGTTTTCACTTTCTATTTTTGCACTGAATAAGAACATCTCTCCTATATTTTCTTCAATTCTCGATCTCATTTTTTTTGTTTGTTTCCCATCTACTCTTAATAGTGCCCAGTTTGATAAATGACATGACCACATACCCACTTGCGTATACCCCAAAGTTTGGTGTCATCATGAACTCTGCTTACCTTCTCCTTTCACCAATCATATCCATTAACAATTCTGTCAGTCCTTTTTCAAATTATATCCTGAATCTAGCCACTTTTGACCACCTTCACCACTTGCATATACCCAAGTCACCAAATCTCTTACCTAGATTACTACTAATTGCCTTTTAACTACTTTCCCTGTTTCTATCAGCACATCCTATGGTTTCTTCCCCAAACAGGAGTGACATCCTTTCAAGGCACAAATCAGACTGCATCATTTTCTGCTCAAAAGTGTCCAGTTGGTTTCCATGATATTTAGAATAGAATTCAACTGTCTTACTATGGCCTCCAAAGCCCTACCTGATTACCTCTCGGTCCTTCTTTCCTGCCACTTCTGTCTTTGGTCACAGCCCTATTGTCCTCCCTATCATTTCTAAACATGTCAAGTTCCCACCTCAGTAAATTTCCAGTCACTGTTCCATCTCCCTGGAAGCCCTCCTTTGCCCTCCCACACCCAGATCCTCACATGGCTCATTCCTCTTTCCCTTCAGGTCTTTGGTCAAATGTCACCTCCTCTGACATTCCTATCTGCTCGCTGTATCCAAAATATCTCTGCTGCCCACTTACCATCTTCATCTCTTTTTACACTTGTTCTACTTTCTTGCACACGTCTCCTGTCATTGTATCATATAATAATTCGTTTATTCTCTTTTTATGTGTCTCTCCCACTTGAATGAAAACTCTGTGAAGGTGGAGACATTTTCTTCTTGGTTTCTCATGTTATACCTGAGATATAGAAGCAGTACCTAGTACATAGTAGATATCAAAAAAAGTAACAAATGAATGAATGTTACTTTTTCTACAATGCTTTTATGTTTTCAGAATTTATTTCTTATCAACTAATACATTACATCTTTCAAATTTCTCCTCCAAAACACATTTATGAAAAAAAAAGCACGACATCTACATTTTGAAGTACTACATTCGAAATGCCCAAAACCAAAACAAAAAACTATCACAGTGGAATGCAATGTAATGCAATAATGTTAATACATGGATTTCTGGTTTGGGAAAACTCTTTGAGAAGTTACATCTGTTTATAGTTTGAGGCAGATCATACTTTAGACTATTTCTAAAATTCAATTTTCCATTTTATTCAAAGACATTAATCCTGTTATTCTAGCCCTATCTGTTCCCTTCCTCACCACCCTCTCCATCATCTTATCTCACTGCCTTCTAATTTTATCTTCCATTAGGTCAGGCCCATTTTCACATCACTTCTGTCAGAGGGCTTGCTAATTTAAGCTTTGTGCCCTGTCTTGAATCCTGGAATTTTTTCTTCCCTATTTCCAACCAATCTGAAGTTCTGTGATGGTCTATACAAGGTCAGCCTTGCTCACCCTTATATTCCCTGTGACTACTGCAGTCCCTGGCACATATGAGGTGTTCACTGAATGAATTAGCATAATGGCGTTTACTAATGTATTTTTCCGTTGTGGATTATATGTCTCTTCTCTGCCTGTCTCCTTTCTACAGTAAATATTTAAGGTATATGTATTTTTTTCTGAAGTTACAGGGAGTAGGATGAAAGAACATGCACAAGAATATGGCCCATCTCTCTCTTGACTAAGAAAATGATCTGGAAAACTGATGGAATATTAATCCCTATGCCATTCTAATAATGATGGTTTAGCTTATTTAAAACTGACATAGTGAAATCTTTTAAGTATTAAATGCTAGTAGACAGTTTCAAAGTAAATTGAAATGTTAAAAAAGGGGCCGATTAGCTCAAGATGATGGAGTAGAAGGACATGCACTCACCCCTTCTTAAGAGAACACTGGAATCACAACTAACTGCTGGACAACCATCGACAAAGAAATGCTGGAACCTCCCAAAAAAGATACCCTACATCCAAGGACAAAGGGGAAGCCACGGCAAGATGGTAGGAGAGGTGCAATCACAATAGAATCAAGTCCCATACCTGCCAGGTGGGCAACCCACAGACTGGAGAACAATTGTGCCACGGAAGTTCTCCCACTGGAGTGAAAGTGCTGAGCCCCATGTCAGGCTTTCCAGCCTGGGGGTCTGGCAATAGGAGGAGGAGTCCCCAGAGAGTGTGGCTTTGAGGGTCAATGGGATTTAACAGCAAAGCTTCCACTGGATGGGGGGGGACAGAAACTCCACTCTTGGAGGGCACACACAGGGTCTTGTGTGCATCAGGGCCTGAGGAACAGAGCAGTGACCCCATAGGAGACTAAGTCAGACCCTCCTGCTGGAGTGGGTCTCCTGCAGAGGTCGGGGGCAGCTGTGACTCACTGTGGGGACAAAGACACTGGCAACAGCAGTTCTGGGAAGTACTCATTAGTGTGAGACCTCCCAGAGGCCATCATTAATCCCACCAAAAGGCCTGTAGGCTCTAGTGCTGGGTCGCCTCAGGCCAAACAACCAACAAGGAGGGAACACAGCCCCACACATCAGGAGACAAATGGATTAAAGTTTTACTGAGCCCTGCCCACCAGAGGGACAAGACCCAGTCCTACCCACCACCAGCCCCTCCCATCAGGAAGCTTGAAAAAGCCTCTTAGATAGCCTCATCCACCAGAGGGCAGACAGCAGAAGCAAGAAGAACTACAATCCTGCAGCCTGCAGAATGAAAACCACAATCACAGAAGTCAGACGAAATGAAAAGGCAGAGGATTATGTCCCAGGTGAAGGAACAATACAAAATCCCAGAAAAACAACTAACTGAAGTGAAGATAGGCAACCTTCTGGAAAAAGAATTCAGAATAATGATAATGAAGATGATCCAGGATCTTGGAAAAAGAACAGAGGCAAGGATCGAGAAGATGCAAGAAGTGTTTAACAAAGACCTAGAAGAACTAAAGAACAAACAAACAGATGAACAATACAATCACTGAAATGAAAAATACACTAGAAGGAATCAATAGCAGAATAACTGACGTAGAAGAATGGATAAGTGACCTGGAAGACAGAATGGTGGAAAGTACTGCTGTGGAACAGAATAAAGAAAAAGAATGAAAAGAAAGCAAGACAGTCTAAGAGACTTGTGGGACAACATTAAATGCACCAACATTTGCATTATTGGGGTCCCAGAAGGAAAAGAGAGAGAGAAAGGACCTGAGAAAATATTTGAGGAGATAATAGCTGAAAACTTCCCTAACATGGGAAAGGAAACAGTCACCCAAGTCCAGGAAGTGCGCAGAGTCACAGGCAGGATAAACCAAAGGAGGAACACACTGAGACACATATGAATCAACCTAACAAAAATTAACAACAAAGAAAAATTGTTAAAAGCAATAAGGGAAAAATGACAAATAACATACAAGGGAACTCCCATAAGGTTATCAGCTGATCTGTCAGCAGAATCTCTTCAGGCCAGAAGGGAGTGGCATGATATATTTAAAATGATGAAAGGGAAGAAGCTACAAGCAAGAATACTCTACCTAGCAAGGCTCTCAGTCAGATTTGATGGAGAAATAAAAAGGTTTACAGACAAGCAAAAGCTGAGAGAATTCAGCACCACCAGGCCAGCTTTGCAAAAAAATGCTAAAAGAGCTCCTCTAGGCAAGAAAGAGACCAGCAACTTAAAACAACCTTGTAAATATATAGACTGCTATATCAAAACCTCATGGGAACAGCAAACCCAAAAACTACAATAGATACACACAAAAAAAAGAAAGCAACACAAACTCAACAGTAAAGATGGCCATCAATCCACAGGAGAAGAGAACATAAGAGGAAGGGAAGAAAAAAGACCTACAAAAACAAACCCAAAACAATTAAGAAAATGGCAATAGAAATGTACACATCCATAATTACCTTAAATGTAAATGGATTAAATGCTCCAACCAAAAGACATAGACTGGCTGAATGGATACAAAAATAAGACCCATATATATGCTGTCTACAAGAGACTCATTTCAGACCTAGGGACGCATACAGACTGAAAGAGAGGGGATGGAAAAAGGTATTCCACATAAATGGGAATCAAAAGAAAGCTGGAGTAGCAATACTCATATCAGACAAAATAGACTAAAAGACTTTTATAAGAGACAAAGGACAGTACCTAATGATCAAGGGATCAATCCAAGAAGAAGATATAACAATTGTAAATATATATGCACACAACATAGGAGCACTTCAATATATAAGGCAAATACTAACATCCATAAAGGGAGAAATCGACAGTAACACAATAATATTAGGGGACTTCAACACCCCATTTTCATCAATGGACAGATCATCCAGACAGAAAATCAATAAGGAAACACAGGCCTTAAATGACACATTAGACCAGATGAACTGAACTGATATTTATAGAGCATTTCATCCAAAAGCAGCAGAATACATATTATTCTCAAACACACATGGAACACTCCAGGATTGACCACATGCTGGGCCACAAAGTGAGTCTCGGTAAATTTAAGAAAAATTGAAATCATATCAAGCATCTTTTCTGACCATGACACTATGAGATTATAAATAAACTGCAAGAAAGAAAAAACTGTTAAAAACACAGACATATGGAAGCTAAACAATATGCTACTAAACAACCAGTGGATCACTGAAGAAATCAAAAAATACCTAGAGACAAATGAAAATAAAAGCACAATGATCCAAAACCTATGGGATGTAGCAAAAGCAGTTCTAAGAGTGAAGTTGATAGCAATACAATCTTACCTAAAGAAACAAGAAAAATCAATCAGTGTGATACACCACAGCAACAAATTGAAGAATAAAAACCATATGATCATCTTGATAGATGCAGGAAAAGCTTTTGACAAAATTCAACATGCATTTATGATAAAAACTCTCCAGAAAGTGGGCGCAGAGGGAACCTACCTCAACATAATAAAGGACATATACGATAACCTACTGCTAACATTATACTCAACAGTGAAAAGCTAAAAGCATTTCCTCTAAGATCAGGAACAAGACAAGGATGTCCGTTCACGCCACTTTTATTCAACATAGTTTTGGAAGTCCTAGCCATGACAATCAGGGAAGAAAAAGAAATAAAAGGAATCCGAAATGGAAAAGAAGAAGTAAAACTGTCATTGTTTGCAGATGACATGGGTACTATACACAGAAAATCCTAAAGATGCTACCAGATAACTACTAGAGCTCATCAATGAATTTAGTAAAGTTTCAGGTTACAAAATTAATACACAGAAATCTCTTGCATTCCTATACACTAACAATGAAAAATCAGAAAGAGAAATTAAAGAAACAATCCTATTTACCATCACATCAAAAAGAATAATATACATAGGAATAAACCTACCTAAGCAGACCTAAGTCCTATATGCCAGAAACTATAAGATGCTGATGAAAGAAGTCAAAGTTGACACAAACAGATGGAAAGACATAATATGTTCTTGGATTGGAAGAACCAATATTGTGAAAATGACTATACTACCCAAGGCAATCTACAGATTCAGTCCAATTCCTATCAAATTACCAACAGCATTTTTCAAAGAACTAGAACAACAACAACAAAAATCTTAAAATTTGTATGGAGACAAAAAAGATCCCGAATAGCCAAAGCAACCTTGAGAAACTGCTTTGGAATCAATTTCAAAACTGAAGGAATCAAGCTCCCTGAATTCAGACTATACTACAAAGCTACAGTCATCAAGACAGTATGGTACTGGCACAAAAATAGAAATAGAGATCAATGGAACAGGACAGAAAGCCCAGAAATAAACCCATGCACTTATGGTCAATTAATATATGACAGTGGAGGTAAGACTATACAATGGAGGAAAGATAGCCTCTTCAAAAAATGGTGCCGGGAAAAGTGGACAGCTACATGTAAAAAAAAAAAAAAAAAAAAAAAAAAAGAAATTAGGACATTCTTTAACACCATCCACAAAAATAAATTCAAAATAGATTAAAGACCTAAATGTGAGACCTGGCACTATAAAACTCTTAGAGGAGAACATTGGCAGAACACTCTCTGACATTAATCGCAGCAATATCTTTTTCAATCTGTCTCACAGAGTAATGAAAATAAAAACAAAAATAAACAACTGGCACCTAATTAAGCTCAAAAGCTTTTGCACAGCAAAGGAAACCATAAACAAAACAAAAAGACAACCCACAGAATTGGAGAAAATATTTGCAGATGATGCAACTGACAAGGGATTAGTCTCCAAAATTTACAAACAGCACATGTGGCTTAATATCATCAAAACAAACAACCCAATCAAAAAATGGGTAGAAGACCTAAATAGACATTTCTCCATAGAAGACATACAGATGGTCAAGAGGCACATGAAAAGATGCTCAACATCACTAATTGTTAGAGAAATGCAAATCAAAACGACAATGAGGTATCACCTCACACCAGTCAAAATGGCTGTCATCAAAAAATCCACAAACAACAAATGCTGGAGAGGGTGTGGATAAAAGGGAACTCTCCTACACTGTTGGTGGGAATTTAAATTTGTACAGCCACTATGGAGAACAGTATGGAGGTTCCTTAAAAAACTAAAACTAGAGCTACCATATGATCCTGCAACCTTACTCCTGGGCATATATCCAGAGATAAACATGGTTCAAAAGGATACATGCACCCCAGTGTTCACTGCAGCACCGTTTACAATAGCTAAGACATGGAAGCAACCTAAATGTCCATCAACAGAGGAATGGATAAAGAAGATGTGGTACATATATACAATGGAATATGTATAGAGATTGTCATACTGAGTGAAATAAGTTAGAGAAAGAAATATATGATATCACTTATATGCAGAATCTAAAAAGAAATGATACAAATGAACTTATTTACAAAACAGAAACAGACTCACAGACTGAGAGAACGAACTTATGATTATCTGGGAAGAAGAGATAGTTAGGGAGTGTGGGATTGACATTTACACACTGCTATATTTAAAATGGATAACCAGCAAGGACCTACTGTATAACACAGGGAACTCTGCTCAATATTATGTAACAACCTAAATGGAAAACAAATTTGAAAAAGAATAGATACCTATAATAGATACCTTTATATATGTATAACTGAATCACTTTGCTGTACACCTGAAACTATCACAACATTGTTAATCAACTATACTCCAATATAAAATAAAAAGTTAAAAATAATTAAAAATAGGGAAAGAAAGGAAGAACAGATTTTTTTTTCCTCTCATAGTCCATCAATGGGCACAACTTTTATTTATTTATTAACATTTCCTAAAAGGGTAAAAATAAATAGCAGAACACTGTAGGCACCTATAATACTCATTTTGTTGAAAAAAAAGGATAAATATTTAATTGCTGAAAATAATACATTTCCAAGATTTCTAAATTAATAATCATAAATGCCATATTAGAGAATTGGAGTGTAAATTGTAATATTCATTAAATATTTAATGAAAATATAACAATCTTAATTAGTGGGAACTTTTTCATATAGATATAAATTTATCTGTTTTATGATGCTTCTGTCAGAAATAATCAGAGTAAAGAGATTCAAAAGATCGTTTTGCTGCTTACTTGCATGCATTTTTTTGGTAGAACATCTTAAAAAATTTATTTTGCTAACTTTTTTGCAAAAAATATAGTAGTCATCTTTAAAATGTGTTGTGCCTTTTCTGGCAGGAATGAAGAGCGATTATGAGGTGATTAGTTTGGGCTTTAGCCTCCTTTTTCCTAAGACATGAGAGGTTTATGAGTAGAACCACTTTATTCCAAGTCTTAATAAAAACTAAATAAAAACGCACCTGGGGCAGGACTTCCCTGGTGGTCCAGTGGTAAAGAGTCCACCTTCCAATGCAGGGGATGAGGGTTCGATCCCTGGTCAGGGAACTAAGATCCCACATGCCGCGGGGCAACTAAGCCCATGTGCCACAACTACTGAGCTCGCATGCCTCAACTAGAGAGCCTGCATGCCACAAACTACAGAGCTCACATGCTCTGGAACCCATGCGCCACAGCTATAGAGCCTATGTGCCCTGGAGCCTGCACGCCACAACTAGAGAAGAGAAAAACTGCACACCACGACTAGAGAGAAGGCCACGCACTGAAGCAAAGAGCCCACATGCAGCAAAGAAAGATCCCACATGACTCAACAAAGATCCTGCGTGCCGCAACTAAGACCCGATGCAGCCCAAAATAAGTAAATACATAATGAATCAATCTTTAAAACACACAAACAAACACACACACACACACACACACACACACACACCCCTGCGGTTCATCTTGGGGAAACTCACTATCACCTTGAAGCTTCAGGGTTCTGACACTGTTTCAATCTGAGAACACTTGCATAGCTCTCTCATGCTTCCTTTTGGTAAGACTTGTTTTTACAAGAATTATTATTCCTCTTGTCAAAGATATAAATGAAGACTAGTTGGAGAAAATAGAATTTGGGTGGTTACTCACCACACTGTATATTATAAGGGGTATGACAGCCGTTATACCCAATTATATTTAAGGTAAGGGCCAATTAATTTAGCATTTGTCTTTATATTGCCTTGCATTTTTGCTTTTATTGCATGATTTCTCATTTTATTATCTCTACTGATATTCATTATTCCTCAGGACAATATACAAAGTGTGAAAAATAGTTCTTGGCATACTCTCTAAAATACAGCACAATGTTAAAAACAGTAAGGGGTGATACTCATAATTAGCTTAATGAATAAATGAGAAGGAGGTATAAGAGAAGGTATAAGCATCATTTTTAGTAGCCCATAAGGAAGATCACTGTCTAGAACTTTGATTAGGAATTTTCCTTTCCCACCTTTTTTTTTTTTTTTTTTTTTTTAACTCTGGCAAATAGAGTAGATAGAACTTTCTTACTGGACTTTTTTTTTGCATAGGGTATCAGTCAGGGCCTGGCCTTGTAATTGCAGCTCATGATGCTTAAGTTTATTTAGTAATTAATAAAATAACATTACATGCAACTAGGTATAGTTTCTAGGGTTAGCTCCATCAGGCACATAGTCCAGGTTTCTGTTCCCTGTTTCCTGAGCTTGTCCATGAAAGCTTGTAGAAGTTAGTCAGTGTAATGTTGTCTCATTCCAGTTGCTAAGAGAATAATCTAAACTTGGATTGATTTAAAGATATAAATTTTATGTCCAGGAATAATTTGCTTTTATTTTTCCATTCGTTCTTTCACTTATTCATTCATAGAAAAGTAGTCATGGACAAATAACTATCACCACACTAGGCTGGACTCCTTTCACCACAGTGAATATGATACTACACCTCTTCCATGGCAGTGAAAGCACAGAGTCCTAACCACTGGACCACCAGGGAACTCCCAGGACTTTGCTGTCTTTTGGGGAAAAACAAACCTCACAACAGATGATGATCACTAAAATTTGATGGTATGGGTTCTTTAGATAAAGACTTCAGGGGAAAGAGCCTCAGCTTTGGAAAGAATAAACCAGGTTTGGAAACTGATTGAAACAATTATTAGTTTGTGGGATTGAGCAAGTTATATAATCTCTCTGGACTCCTGTGTCCTAAATGGTGAAGGATAGTGTGAGGATTAACTGAGATTAAGTATGTAAGTCACCAGGCACACAGAAGGCAGCTAACATTTTAGCCTTGTTGAGCCCTCATCTACTCCTCCCTCGGCCAGGGAGCACATTGAAAGTAGGGGGGTAAAAAAGGAAAGAAAAGGAAAAAGATGTGTCTTTCCTTTGAAACACATACTATGCCCACCAATGTTACCTCCTCTTTTTGTGGTTAAATAAATACATAATCAAAGTCAATACTTCCATGGATCTGGGGATAAAATCTTGGGGGTTCAAGAGTTACTACTGAAGATTTTCACAAAATTATGGTGCCAACATTTACATTTGTGTTTAAGATCATGTTTACCCCAGATGAAGGCTGAAGGCCCTGTAAGGTACTGTATAAAAGAGGGTATTGATGTAGCTCAGAGAACATCAGTGGGAAATTGAGTGATCATCAGACTCCAAATAGTATAGACCCATCAAGAGTAAAGAACCAGTGCTGAAATTGCACTGTCTAGAAACATTGTGACCAGAGGTATTATAGTAAATCTAATTTGTATAAACCATTTATAGTATTTCAGTAGCGGTGACTATGGTAATAAATATGAAATGATTAGTGTTTATTTTCCCAATTCTATCAACTATTGGATTTTCATTCAGTTTAATGCTAATTTGAATCAGAAAGTTTTGAGTTACCAACTGACTTTTAAAACTGGCATTTGAGAATATGCTTGATAGCCATGATTTTTAAGTGGTAGTCATCTGAGTTTTCTGAAATAGCAAACAAAAAGGGAACTATTAATGTATTCTTACCAATCATATTTTTGCAAAAGTCCATTTTCTGAATTAAAAGTTAAAATTGAGGAATTTATTACACATGGAACTAGTCCTGAGGCTCCATCTTTTAACTATTAAACCCCAACTTTGGCAATTTAATTCCAGTGACACAACATCATCCATCACAATAAATAAAATTGTAACTATTGTGTGTTTTAGTGTTTAATATTTAATTTCAGGTTTATGGTAGTTAAGATATATACATGAAAGGATTTTACATCTGGTTTTATGCTTGTATAAATTTTAAGTCATTTTACAAAAAATTTATTTGAATACCAATAGTCTTAAAGACATTTTGTTTTTTGAAAGTGGTTTGTACATTTTAAGTTTTAGAAACATTCACAAAATCAATAAAAATCAATAGCTAAAAGAATGCCATAACTTCCTTACCTTATAAAAATAGAAAGAGGAAGATGGTTTCTAAGGCTACCTACATTCCTTTATTTGAAGATCTCCAAAAGAAACAGCAAATGCAACTCAGACTATCAGAACTCCTTCAAAGTAATCACCCATGGAAGAAGAGATAGAAATAAAAACCCTTGTTGAAATCTGCAAATGTAGTTGAATCAGAGACACAAGGATTAACTTCTTAGCACAAGAATCCAGTCCTTTTAAATATAAGCCCTAGAAGCTTGGCTTAATCAAATGTCACTTCAACAGCAGCAATGACAATCTTGTTGCCAGATGCCTTACCCAAGCTTCATCTGAGAGAGGAGGAATTATAGAGGATCAATGGAATGAAGTGCTGAAAGAAGAAATTCTCTTGTCTTTCTAATTCCTGAGCATCTTCAATTCTACTAATGAATTTCTTTTGGAGAATATGGTCTGTGGGAATTTAAACACTATCATTCAGGAAGATCAATATCTTTGCCTCAGATATATGATGCCTTAGGTTTTTCTAAATCAAGCTAGACACATTAGCTGAGACTTATCTTAAAACCACAAGCAAATGACCAGGAGACATTGACAGCAAATTTGAAACCATCTTTATATAGTACAGGGTAGACAGTTGTTTTAAAATCATGTCCTTTGAATCACCTATGATGTTATAGAGATTAATGAGTCATGTTACAGCTGCTTTCATTTACACAATGAATCTTCCTATTTAGACAACTAGGGGCAGCAGCATATTTTCGTGTGTGAGATTAAAAGTCATTTAATGAATATGAAAATTAGAGATTACTCACATAGGGTAGAGAACCCAATTACATTTCTCACAGTCTTAAGTATAGGTAAGCAGTAAATTTACATTATTAAGCAATTAATCAAAATGTGACCATTTTTGATGTAACCAAGTCCTAACTTGTCTATTGATGTATTTCTTTCAAGTAGCCAATAGAAAACATGTATTCTGCATAGCTGCGTAGCTATAGTTATTTTAATTATTTCCTAATCTGCTTTATAAAAATCATTATTTGAAAGTTAATTTCCTTTTATTTTTTTTCAGTTTTGAAACTTTAAATAATGCTTTAAAGTTTTAAGTTTTAAAATCCCTCTATTTGAAGAGGACAAAGGTTTTATGCTATGAAATTTGAGGCCGTTAGCTAGACACAACTGTTTTTCATTATCTAGCCTTCCTTCTGTAGATTCAATCTACATAACAATTATTTGTTTACCTGTGCTGGGTATGGTTCTAGGCTTTGGAGATATAGAAGGAAAAGATTCCTGTTCTTATGGATTTATTTTCCAGTGTGGAGAGACCAAAAACCAAAACAAAACAAATGAAGAAAATGTCATGTGAGTGATGTTATAAAGTAACAGTGGTTCCTATGAGAGTGATGGGGGTGAAAGGCTTACTTTAGACATGCTAGTCAGGTGATATTTGAGATGTGTTGCTAAATAGGGAGTCAATCATACAAAAACGTCCTCTGGGGCCAGGACCCTTTCTTTGGTTGGCAGAGAGCAGGACTGTGGGTAAGTTCCCCACAATTCTATAGATCCCAAGGAGAAGGGAGGGGCTGAGCTATCTCTGCCCAGTTCTCTTCCCAATTTATTGATGCAGTAATTAAAGATAACTTCATTGTGAGGATTTTTTTTTTAAATGAAGCAAAAGCCTAAAAGTACCTTTGTAAAACCTTTCATGAAACCAGAGGAGCAGAATGAACATATTCATGCTCCCCTCAAAAAAAAAAGTCTGGATTTTATTGTAAGGACAATGGGAAGCAACTACAAGAATTTAACCAAAAGCATGATTCTGACTTGCATGTTTAAGGGAACATTCTGGCTGTAGCCTGAAGATGACATTGTAGGAGGGTAAACAGTGGTAGCAGGCAGACTAGTTGGGAAGCTGTTGGAATGACCCAGGTGAAAAATATGTTGGTCTTCTAAGGAAGTCATGGTGGAGGGAGTGAGAAGTGGTTGAATTCTATGCTAGTGATTTCACTCGTGTTATGACCTTGCTCAAACCAGAGAGGCTCAGTTCTGAGCCTCTGAAATGACAACCTTAAAATGTCTTCTATTTATCAAACTTAAGTAGGGTAGAGATGGGGAGAAGTGGACAGATTCTGTTTTGGAAGTTGAATTGAACGTGCTTGCTAACACATATGCTATGGGGTGAGGGAACAAGAGTTAAGGGCTCCACATACACACTATGAACTAGCCACCTGCTAAACAATGCATCGTCTCAAATTATGCTCTGCCTTGTCATATTTCCATGGCTTGTGCTGTTGTTTCTGCTACCTAAACTATTCTCTAACTTTCTGCCTGGTTAATACCCACTGATCCTTCAAGTTGTAATTAAAATGTCACTTGCTCTCTAACACCTCCCTATCTAAATTAGACACTCCTCTTTGACCTTCAAAAGACTCAGTGCATGTACTCCTAGGAAAGCAATTATCACACTGAATCACAATTGTTGATTTACATCCCAGACTCCCCTCTGGAGTGTGGGAGTGATAGTCCACAGGGAGCGTGACTTTCCTCTCTGTACCTCTATTTCCTTACATTTTACCTCGAATATGGTATAAACCTAACATGCTTGCTGTGAAACTTAATAAACAAATCAGTTCATTGGTGTCTTCTTCCAATCCAGAAGGCTCACGATTTTGTTGTGGTGGTGGTTATAAGTACTACTTGGAAAACTGCCTCCTTTCATTACCTCTCTTTAATGGTGAATATGTTAGAGAACATGAGTGCATTCATTTAGTAGTTTACATAATTGAATGTCTATGTCAAAGGAAAAATTGCACTGGATAAAGTTAAACAGGCAAGGAAGTTTTTCAAGATTATTGCAATAGGGGAGAGAGATCAGAACACAGTCTGAGCTCAATTCGGCTGAAACAAAGGGCTGGGGAGTTTTTAAGAGCTGAGGTGGGAAGAGGCCACCTGTGTTTACTAGTTGGCCTTACCGAAAACAAGAGTCAACTTTCTTCTATTGTCCTAACAGGAGGTCATTTTACAATTTGGAGCAAGGCACCTACAGGAGTTAGGCACTCCCACTCCCACAGAGACTGGGAGGTAGGTCCAGAGCTTCAGCCTGGAGGAGGACAGCATCTCACAGTCCACCTGGAGCAGGTGGGTCAGTTTTAGTAATTTTATATCATCCAAGGAATAAGAATGTATAATACGTGCATACAGTTTGCTCTCAGTTGGAGCTACAGGAGGCAGCCTGGCATCCCTATCTTTATTTCTTCCCCCCACTTTCAGGTATTCCTGGAGCTCTCCAAGAAGCAGGAGCTAAATGACTGATGAAGAACTTCACCCCTCAGGGAAGTGGAAGCTCCTGCCACAGAAGGAGCCTTGAGGCCACAAATACCCTAGGTTTCTGCTCAAGCCTGTGGTGGTTTCCTTGATTTTATTTCAAAGGGCTGGCACCCAGGTCCTTCAGACAGATATTTTTAGTTTGTAAAACTGGTAAGAAGCTTTTAATAAGATTTACATATCAAAGGGGCAGAGAAAGAAGTCACAATTGCAAGTTTTCTAATGTAAATTGTATAAGAAAAGGGTTGAGGGCCTAGAGTCAAGTCCATTTAACTTAGTCAAGCAAACTTAGTCAAGGGAAATATTAGACCGTTCTGGTCATTGACCACATTTAAGATTATATTTACTTTGTTATGCTATCGGCACAAAGATTGTCAGATTACCACTTTAAGACGGTAATTGCTTTAATATCCATTTATCAGATATCAGGAGCTACAACAGCCTTTCACTCTTTCAGTGGGTGTTTCAGACTTCCAGATGCCTGGGAGAAGGGTATGATGATGACTTTATTTTCTATGAACTGGGCAGCCAGTCTGATTTACAATTCTCAAAACTATGTGTGTTTGGTAGATTTGTTCACACTATTTCTAAAGCCATGTTGGCACAAAATTAATTGAGACTGGAGACTGTCACAACTCCTAAGCAGTCTTAGAGGCTAACTCTTATTTGAATTTCATACATCTCAAAATATCTAGGAAAAAAACATAACTACTAGATTCAAAGATTTCTTCTCCTGACAGGGCCTTTAATGAAGATTCTGTTTGAAAAAAAATTCAGGCTCAGTCTTACTAAATTTTCAGAACGTAAAACCTCCCTCAGAAATTCAAAGCATACCTTCCTGTGATGTTAATAAACAGACTTTTATTTATTATGCCGGGGTGTTTCTTTTCCTTACAGTGTTTGTATAACAGAGTGATTTGGGAAATGCTGTATGTTTGTTTTGAATGTAAAAAATGTGGCATATAGTGAAATAGTTGATGAATTCCCTTCTCTCTCATTCTCATATTTATCTGTTGGAGACTCAGCATTTTGCAGGCTCATTCAAAAAACATTTTCCTCTCATTACCAAAGCACTGCTGTATCATCGTTTTGATATTGGAGGGCCAGATTGTGTGACCTATGGGGGGTTAAGCCCTGCAGCAGCCAGGCTGTCAAGCACAGATTCTCATCGCATTTCACAAAGAAGAGTGTTTGAGTGAAGGATTCAGATTGCCTGCTTGGTCTTCTAGCACATTTTGATAAACTCTTTGACTTTTTCTACCCAGAGGGTCTAGAAGGAAAACCTAGGGAGAAATCCTCGACACCAAAGAATGAACATTGGGGTAAAGGAGGACATGAAAAACCATGTTCATTTCTTTGGCTGAACTCATGCCTCCCTGGCATCCCTCTCCCCCTAATAAAAAGGAAAATTGATATTTTTAATTATAAAATTGTTGAAGATGGAAATCTAAATGCTTGCTGGAAGGTATCCACTGTAGCCTTACTGCTCAAAATGTGGGCCTCAGACCCGTAGAACTGACATCACCTAGGAGCTTGTTAGAACTATAGTCTTGGACCTCACCCCACACCTACTAAAACAGAAACCCAGGGGGTTTATAGGCACATGGAAGTTTGAGAAGCACTGCACTACCCAATAGCTTTCTTTGCCTTATTAGTACAATAGCTCATTATAAACAACAATAATGGTGCATCAAGATTTCACTTAGCTCTAAGCAACAGAAAAGCTGGCAAACAGATGTTTAAACACATATGTGGTTGTGGAAACAAAGACCACCCAAATGAGAAAAAACAGGCTATTTATTCAGAACTTTCTATAGCAAGGGAGGCAGACATCATCATCTGCATTTGGCAGAGACTCAAAAGCAATTAGAGGAGTGGGAAAATTCTATACTTAAAAAAAAAAAAAGACAACGTGTCACATGTGCTCTGACTGGAAGTTATTGGTTTGGGGAAGCTGGAGGCAGGCTAACTAGGAACAGGGCATCTTACATGATTGGTTTGGAGGGAAATATTGGCTTTTGCTGGTTGGTTCTGAGTTTGAAGGAGAGCAAGCAAAAACAGTTGTCAGTAACCCTTGAAAAAGTTCTGACCATTCTAGGCCCATTGCTGCAGACTATGGTTTGGCTTCCTGGGCTTTGTATGTGGATCAGAGTTCTATTTTTGTACGTAGTCTGGCCATTGTTTATATACTCAACCTCTTAGGGTCAATGTTTCTCACATAACAAGAAGTCCAGTGTGGGCATCCAGGGCTAACATAGTCATACAAGTCATCAAGGCACCTGGCTCTTTCCACTCTCTGACTCTACCATTCTTAAGTGTTTGGATCTCATGGGGATACAAAAGTCTCTCAGAACTCTAGGCATCACTTATGAATTCTGGACACAGAAATTCAGCAAAGGGTTAGGTAACCACCACCTAAGCCTTCTCCTGTAAGGACCTGTCTTTTGATTCATCAAGAAAAGTCCTCGTAGGGATTTCTGTACCCTTGTTATTAGTCAAAATTTGGTCTCCCAGTCATTTCTGGCTGACAGAAAGCTTAGAATTCTAATATTCTGTACCCAAGCCCATATTTTGAGCAAGACAAGGGTAAATATAGGAACTGGCTATCTGAGTTGCCCTATGTTATCTTCCACACATGTATATGGAGCTTTTCTAAAGAAATATACTTTAACCGAATATACACTAGTGCCTCAAATCATCTGCAATTATAAGTTCCAGCTTCCATAATACCCAAAGTTCTAGTTGTGTCACTCGCAGAAAAGACAAATCCTTCTGCCCACCTATGATTATGCCATGGCTGAACGATGTGTCACATATATCAGATGTATCCATTCACATGTCTCTACGTTTAGACTTATTCATATCCTTAATCCATATTCCCACAACTATCTCATCAGGTATATACTATATTCATCCTATTTTACACACGAGGAAGCTGAGGATAGTCAAGCAATTTGTCCGAGGTCAGAAAGCTAGGTTATAAGACAGGATTTAAACCCAGTTGAACTGGTTCCAGAGTCTGTGTTCTTCATCACTCTGCCATGTTGCCTTTCATTAGGTACATGGTTTCAGAGATGAATTCAATTTAATGGAAATAAGTGCTATTATGGAAAAAAGTAGAGAGTAAAAAGTGAGAGCATATAATAGAGGGCATAGAATAATTTGTGATAGGTTGGGGTAAGCTTCTCTTAGGAAGCTGTGTTTAGCTGACAGTTGGAGAATGAGTTGGAACAAGGTAGATGAAGAATTGGAAGAATTCCAGATAGAGGGAAAGACATGAGAATGAAAGTGCTGGAAGTTAAAAGATGTGCATAGTAGCCAGGGCTTGGGCTGCCAAATCGGCTGCACAGACTGAACTGCATGGCTCCAAGAGGGACTGTTTTTCAAGACTATGATGGGACACACTTTGTGGTCCTGGCTTGGGCACAATGGTGAGGGCATGATGTGAAGCTAAGATCTTAAAGATTTTGGATACAAACCTCATTACCCAAGGAAATCAGAGTTAGGGAAATTCAAGAACTGGGATCTGAGGCTCTCCAACATTTAGAGTTTGGGGGGAAAAATAGGGAAAGAAAACCATAATGACAAAAAAGGGGACCAAACAGTGAGGTAAAAATAAAACCAAGCTAGTGCAGGGAGGCAGAGAGAGCTGGTTCCTCTAGATCAGTTTAACCTTCTCTGTCACAGCAACAGAACCTTCACTTTTCGCCAAATCTATAGCAGCTCAGAATAAATGCTATACTTCTCAGCTCCCCTGGTAGAAGTGTGTTGTGGGTTGAACAGTGTCCCCTCCAAAATTCACATCCACCTGAAACCTCAGAATATGACCTTATTTGGAAATAGGGTCTTTGCAGATGTAACTGAGCATCTTCTGATGAAGTCATCCTGGGTTGGGATGTATGGCCTCAGTCCAGTGACTGGTGTTCTTACAGAAGGGGATTTGGAAAAACACATGCACAGAAAAGAGGGCAGCTTAAAGACAGAGGCAGATATTGGAGTTATTTTCTCACAAACCAGGAAATACCTGGGACTGAGGCAGGAGACAGATGGACACCCAGGGTAAACAGTTTGAGTTCGTTCCTTGTGGACTAATACTCTGAGATGGGAATAACAGGACAATTGATGGAGGAGGCCAGGCCCTGCCTAGATAGAAGATAAGAGACCACATATTCCTCATTCTTGAAGTCAGGAGACCTCCCCAACTACACATGTGCAGAAAGGCTCCTTGTAGGTCAAAAGGAGAGTGATGCCAACTAATGCTCACTTACCCATAGGCCTCTTCAGTAGAATCCATCTTGGCTAAGAGATGTGTGCACACGCATGGGAAAATCCTGAGCTATACCAAATACGGACTTTGAACCAGACAAATCAAAATGATTGGTCAAAGGAAACACAGAAGAAATGCCCCATATAAGTGATTTAAACTGCCACGAGGGCACGACTCTCTCTCTGAGCCTGCCCATGTGTCTATCCACAGGTACTATTTTTTCTCTTAATAAATACTTTACTTGTTTCACTACTTTCCATCTTTGTGGGAATTCTTTTTCCTCAAAGACGTAGGGCCAGGGCCTTGTCACTGACCACTGGTGGTCTGGCGGCTAGGATTAGGTGTTCTTACTGCTGTGACCCGACCTCAATCACTGGCCGGGAACTGAAACCCTGCTTTGAGCGGCTGCAGGCCAAGGCCACCAGAGATCAGGACCACTAGAAGCTAGAAGAAACGTGGAAGGATTCTTCTCTCAAGTCTTCAGTGAGAGCATAACCCTTCTGGCACCTTGACTTCCAAGTTCCAGACTCCAGAACTGACAATAAAGTTCTTGAATCTTTCCCTTCTACTAGATTCACTCATTAAGTGATCTCTTCCAGTCATACATATGTATTTTAATTTATTTTTGGTTAGGTAATATATCCACAAAGCATAACATGCACAAAGTACAAAAAAAATATATCAAAATGTTCTCTCCAGTAATTGTTCCAAGCGACATAGTTCACCTCCCAGGAGGGGACTGCTATCAGTTACTTTTCCAGATAGTCTTTGCATATACAAACATACACATGCCTATGTGTATGTGATATATGCACACATGCTTATTTATATACATACTTGTATTTTTAATAGATACCGGTTCTGGCCTATACTCACTGTTCTGCATGTAGTGTTTTTACTTAACTTGTCTATAAAATTATTTAACAGTTTTGTCCCATTATTTTTCATTATTGCATAGCATTCCATTTTATAAGCCTGCCCAAATTCATTTAATCAATCCCAATTAATGGACATTTAGACCATTACCAAATTCTTATTAAAAATGTAACTGAAATATTGTTAGTTTTTGATCTGTAAGAATGTCCATAGGCTAAATTCTTAAGGAGAATTGATTCAAAGTGTATATGGATTAACTTTGATAATCATTACCAAGTGGTCTACAGGTTCAATGCAATCCTTATAAAATTATCAATGGCATTTTTCACAGAACTAGAACAAAAAATTTTTAAATTTATATGGAGACACAAGACCCCAAATAGCCAAAGCAATCTTGAGAAAGAAAAACGGAGGTGGAGGAATCAGGCTCCCTGACTTCAGACTATCCTACAAATCTACAGTAATCAAGACAATATGGTACTGGCACAAAAACAGAAATATAGATCAATGGAACAGGATGGAAAGTCCAGAAATAAATCCACGCACCTATGGTCAACTGATCTACAACAAAGGAGGCAAGACTATACAATAGAGAAAAGACAGTCTCTTCAATAAATGGTGCTGGGTTAACAGGAAAACTACATGTAAAAAAAAAAAATGAAATTAGGACTTCCCTTGTGGTGCAGTGGTTAAGAATCTGCTTGCCAATGCAAGGGACACTGGTTTGAGCCCTGGTCCAGGAAGATCCCACATGCTACAGAGCAACTAAGCCGGTGTGCCACAACTACTGAGCCTGCACTCTAGAGACCATGAGCCACAACAACTGAAGCCCATGTGCCTAGAGCTTATGCTCCACAACAAAAGAAGCCACCGCAGTAAGTCCGCGCACCGCAACAAAGAGTAGCCCCAACTCATCGCAGCTAAAGAAAGTCCACGTGCAGCAACGAAGACCCAACGCAGCCAAAAATAAAATTAATTAATTTAAAAAAATGAAATCAGAACATAGTTTAACACCATACACAAAAATAAACTCAAAATGGATTGAAGACCTAAATGTAAGACTGGATACTGTAAAACTCTTAGAGGAAAATAGGCAGAACCCTCTTTGACATCAATCACAACAATATCTTTCTATCCATCTCCTAAAGTAATGGAAACAAAAGCAAACAAATGGGACCTAATTAAACTCAAAAGCTTTTGTACAGCAAAGGAAACCATAAACAAAACAAAAAGACAACCCACAGAATTGGAGAAAATATTTGCAAATGATGCAACCGACAAGGGGTTAGTCTCCAAAATTTACAAACAGCACATGTGGCTTAATATCATCAAAACAAACAGCCCAGTCAAAAAATGGGCAGAAGACCTAAGTAGACATTTCTCCAAAGAAGGCATAGAGATGGCCAAGAGACACATGAAAAGATGCTCAACATCACTAATTATTAGAGAAATGTAAATCAAAACGATGATGAGGTATCACCTCACACCAATCGAAACAGCTGTCATCAAAAAATCCACAAACAACAAATGCTGGAGAGGGTGTGGATAAAAGGGAACCCTCCTACACTGTTGTTGGGAATTTAAATTTGTACAGCCACTATGGAGAACAGTATGGAGGTTCCTTAAAAAACTAAAACTAGAGCTACCATGTGATCAGCAATTCCACTGCTGGGCATATATCTGGAGAAAACCATGGTTTGAAAGGATATATGCACCCTAATGTTCACTGCAGCACTATTTCCAATAGTCAAGATATGGAAGCAACCTAAATGTCCATCAACAGATAAATGGGTAGAGAAGATGTGGTACAAATATATAATGGAATATTACTCAGCCATTAAAAAGTATGAAATAATGCCATTTGTAGCAATGTGGGATGGACGTGGAATTATCATAGTAAGTGAAGTAAGTCAAATGGAGAAAGACAAATATCATATGATATCACTTATATGCAGAATCTAAAATAATGATAATGAACTTATTTACAAAAGAGAAAGTGACTCACACACTTCGAGAACAAACTTATGGTTACTGAGGGGAAGGGTGGGGCAGAGGGTTAGATCAGGAATTTGAGACTGACATATACACACTGTTGTATTTAAAATAGATAACCAACAAGGACCTACTGTATAGCACAGGGAAATCTGTTCAATACTCTGTAATAACCTGAATGGGAAAAGAATTTGAAAAAGAATAGATACATGTATATGTATAACTAAATCACTTTTTTGTACACCTGAAACTAGCACAACATTGTTAATCAACTATGCTCCAATATAAAAGAAAAATTAAAAGAAAAAAATAAAGAATCCATATCCCAGTTCCAACATAAAAAAAATCATTACCAAGTAGCCTTCAATAAAGGTTGTACAAATTTTGACTTTTAGCTACACCACATGAGAACACCTGTTTCTCCACATTTCAATCACACTGTATTTTATCATTATTGTATGTATTATACACTGATAAAAGTTGTACATTGATACATCTTTGATCTTTGGTGATTGGAAAGGTAAGATAAATGTTGAGCATATTATATTTAGAAGTCATTTGCATTTCTCTATACTGATAGTCGTTTTTCTCATTTTTCTACGGAAATGTTGGTATTTTTCTTACTGATTTACAGATGTTTTTCTTTTATGGAAATTAGCCATTAACTCTAGTATGAGTAATGAAAGAAAAAACTAGAAGAAATATTTAACTTCATCATAATTTTATGATGCATCCATTTTTAAAACCTGTAGCTCATTTACATTAATCTTCTATTACTTCTGAGTTTATCTTCTTAGAATTCCCATATTCTTATTACACCTAGTCCTTATTCTGAAAATTGGCAAGGGGAAGAATTAAACATTTTTCTTGACTAGTCAGTAGAAATTTAGACAGAATAATAAATAGACCCAGTTGATGAAAGAAAGGAGAGGAAGGTTGGTTTACAGTTATCACCTGTGACTTGCTCTTCCAAAATATAAAACCTGATTCTAATTAAGACTTCAGTTCTAACTAATATTTTACAGAAAATGTAAAGGAGAGAAACAAATTAAATCATGAGAAACAATTTGGTAAGTCCAGGAACAATCTAAGATATTCTATTAGGACAGCTTGACCTGATTTTAAAAAATCAATGTCATATAAAAAAATATGTGCTTTTACAGATAAGATCTAAGAGACATAACCAAATGCAATCTGTGATATTCGATTGGATCCTGTTCCAAATTAAAGTATTTATAGCTTGTTGGCAAAATCATAAACAAATTCAAAATCCTGTTATGCTCAAATTGTTCCTAATGTATTAATTGTATTGGAACAAATTCTTTCATAATAAACATTATAGCAGAACTGATTGTATTTTCAATTTTGTAAACTGTGATAATGATACTGTAGTTATTATGTAGGAGAGTCATTTTGGGGGGATACATGATCAAGAATTTAGTGGTGAAGTCAGATCTTCTGTAACTCACTTTGAGGTGACTGAGCAAAATACAACATAAGTAATATGACAATGTTTAGGATTGTTGAATTTAGGTAGTGGGCAAAGATGTTTATTGCATTTAATTTTTTTAATATGAAATAATTTAACACTGCTTCTGTAGTTTTCTATTGCTTCTGTAGTTTAACTCACAGTATATAGGTCAGAAGACCAGATACACAGTAGTTCAACTGTGATCTCCAGTTCCAGTATCACAAAATCATATTCAGTTAGTCAGCAGGGCTGATTTCCTTTCTCAAGATTTGGGGAATGAATTTGCTTCCAAGGGCATTCAGGTTGTTGGCCAAGTTAATTCCTTTCATTTACAGGACTGAGCTCCCTGTTTCCTTGCTCGCTGTCAGCTAGGCCCCATGTCTCCTCCTAGAGGCTGCCATATTCCAGCTCATGCTTTCCACATGGTCTCCCTTCAGCAAAGGTGGATCAAATCTCTCACACTTTTAACCTCTCAAACTTCTTCTGCCACATCACTGTGACTCCAGCCAGAGAGTTCTCTGCTTTTAATTACTCATGTGATTAGATTGGGTTCACCTGGATAATCCAGGGTACTCTCCTTATCTTAAAATTCATTGCCACAATTATATTTGCAAAGTCCCTTTAGCCCTGTACAGTAATATAATCACAGGATCCAGGGATTAGGGTGTAGTTGTCTTTGGGGGACCATTCTGCCTACCACACTACATATTTGAAAATTTTATAATGGAAATGTAAAAAACATAGAAATGCTTCTCTACTACAAAATAACCACCACCACAGCATTCTATGTTGTTCCTTTTAGAGTTTTTATGATTTTGTTTTTATATGCAAGTCTTTGATCCATTTATTGTTTATTTCTCTCCTTCTTACATGGGGTACATAGGGAGCGTGACACATGCTGTCAGCATCACCCATTTCTTTGGGGGGTGACTGCCACAACTCTGGCCACTCAGTATAATTCATATTCTTGCAGAGCCTTGTGCTTGAGTTTCAACTTCAGTTAAAACTAAAAAAAGGTTCATCCCATGCAGAAATCTAAAACTAAGCTTATGCTTAGTTCAATTAAAAAAAGTGAATATTTAAAAATTTCTTCCCTGTATCTGCATCAGTTGCCTTAAAATATTTTTTTAATCCAAATCTGACTGCTTTTTGTAAACTGAATTCTTGGGCCATATTGTAAAAGGTAACTGGGCTAGAGGCCTTCTTTGGGTCCTGGCTTGCTATTACTTCCTTAATTAGAGCCTACTGGGAGTTTAGAACACAGGAGGGGAAACTCGTTGATAAGGAAGGTCTGTAAATTATCCATTATGCTCTGACATAACAACTGGGACAGCTGGAGCATTGGCTGAGTGGTATGGAGGAGAAATAAAGCTTGAAAGGTGGATAGGGTATTAACAGAGAAGGAAGGCTTGGGCGGACCAAGATCCCTCTGGATCAGTGTGTCGGCAGAAATAAGGTACTTTTATAAACGTGGCAGCAGGCATTCACTTATTTCTGGTAAATCAGAGTGTTCAACTGGAAAAAAAAATCCAGGGAAAAAGGCAGCTTTCTCAAAAGACAACGCACATGGGGTTGATAGCATATTTAGCTAGATCACAGCTGAGGTCGATTACCAAGACTCCTTGCTCTTACTAAGCTGGAGGGTTATATTACCTACATATTTTCTAGTACATCTTCATGCTAACTAGTACATGTTTTAACTGCCACTTTTTCTAACTCTGATCTTTGGCTTTAAAATACGGAAACTCAAACCTCCCACATGCCCTCCAAATTACCCCAGCCTGAGGTTTATAAACGATTTAGGGGCTTAGGGTTTCCAACCTATGGGGCAGAGTGTAGGCTCTAGCAAGAGAAAACCCTTTGCTCAAAGATATACTTATCCTTGTTTACAGTTTGCTTTTGGTTGGCCCTGGAGAAGAGACAAGGGAATTCGGTTGTGTTACTGGGCTTTAAAAAGTATTGATTTGGAATTCAGGATTTGGGAAACGTATAGCATTTAGCAGATGCAGGGATTTTATTATAGAAATAAAAAAGTCAAAATGTGTGGAGACAATAGATGCAAAGTGTTTTTGACTGAAAGTGGAATAGTGACTATGAGCCAGATTTAGAACAGAATCGAAGTTACTGGGGCATGTGTGCTTCACAGGACATAAAACATTGGCATACTCAGAAAAAAGTTCTACATATGGAACAGTTGTGGCTATTAGGCCGCTTTATGACATTCTTTTTTTTTAACTTGTCAGGCCTTTGTGTTTGTAATAAGAAAGCATTAAAATCCTTTATCAGGCTACTTCCCCAATATACGTAAGCAAAAGTCTCCTGTTTTTCTCTCATTTTTTTTGTTTTCTTCTTATTCCCTTTCTACTTCCTGCATTCTTTTCTTTCTTATCTTTGTATCTTTTTACTTTTTAGTTTGTGATGAAATTGAAAAACAATTTTACATTTGCTTTAGAACCGTATCATAAAAGCAATACTCCCACCACTGAATTTAAACAGACTAAAGAAAACGTTTTCCCTTTTGAGCAATAGGTCACACTACTCCACTTAAATGTCACTGAATTTTGCGTTTTCGTATTTTTGAACGCTTAACAGGAATTTGAAGTGTGGTTCTCAGACCACCCATGTATTCGTTTTCTATTGTTACTGTAACACATTATCACAAACTTAATGGCTTAAAACAACATAAATTGATTACCTTATAGTTCTGTGGGTTAGAAGTCCAACACAGATCTCATTTGCTAAAATCAAGGTGTCAGCAGTGCTGCTTTCCTTTCTGGAGGCTCTGGGGGAAAAAAAAATCCATTTCCTTGCCTTTTATAGCTTCTAGAGGCAACCCACATTTCTTGTTCCACGGCCCCCTTCCTCCATCTTTAAAGCCAGCAACACTGCACTTCTCTGACCCTTCCTCTGCAGTCCTGACTCCCTCTGACTGCAGATGGGAAGGGTTCTCTACTTTTAAGGATTTGTGTGATTAGATGGGGCCCACCTGGATAACCTAGGCTCTTGTTCCCCATCTCAAGGTCCTTTGCCATAAACCTTTTTTTCTGTGTAAGGTAAATAGTCACAGGTTCCAGGGATTATGATGGGGGAGGGGGAGTATTCGGCCTGCCGCAACCTCTATCAGAATCACCTGATTTTCTTGTAATTAAAAAAAGGGAGATTTTTGCACTCTATCTGCACTCTATGCCGAAACAAGATTGAACCCCAGGGCTTTGCATGAATTTGCCCTTTTAAGAGTTTCCCAGATATTTTTACGCACATCTCTTCCTCACTTTTTGTACCATTCTTTATCTTTGACCAAGTCAGAATTGAGTTGCCTGGGGACCCAGAACAAATGCTGTCTGAGGAATTTGCATATTGGTAGACTAGGTGGTCATGGAACGGTGTCCCAGTTATTTCTAACTCCTCAGCATAACTGTGATGTCTTTAAGAGATTCCTAAAATTTTCCAGCATTTTAATTTAGGATAAAAATGTACCGTGTTTAAGTGAACTAACACCTACCAGATGCTTCAGCCCAATTTTAAGCGGTCTACATTGTTTTAAACAGAAGTTTAAAGATATGGAGAGCTGTCATGCTCCTTGGTATTTAATTTAGAATCTGGAATTCACCCAGTAGACTATAGTGGCTATAAAGTGAGCCAAGTGAATGATAAGTGACTCACAATGTGGAATCAAAAGTGATCCCTGTGCTCTAATAGCTAGACACAGTGAGGCATATGAAGGGCTGAATTTCTTCCATAAATTGGAATGTCTTGTAGTAATAGATGTCACTTATTTCTTTATTGTTGCTTTAATTAGCATAGCTATTATTTATTAAAATTTAATATTATTAATTGCATATGAGTACATTAGTGTCCATAAATTAGTGTCTACCAAGAGTTTGATAGTTATATTTTTGGTGATTTTGTAACCTGAAGTTTTCAATGATGTCAAGCCATAATCTTCATTTAGATTTAGAAGATCAAATTTAATTATAGCATTAAAATAACAATAAAACTCTGCTTTATACCATGTAGTTCTGTAACATTTAATAAGAATACAGGAAGAAGAAAACCATGATTCAGCAGAAGGATGGAGCCAAGAACTATTGGAGCAAAAACAAGAATGAATGTGCTGCAAGGTTGGTCCTATTGCTAGATGAACTAGTTGGTACTTAGCAGTATCATTTGAGCTGCTCAGGGAAGAGTGCCTTCTTTTCCCTTTCTTCAGTAAGACTTAATGAGACATTTATTTCATTTCTAGGCTTAAGTTTTGACCTCTTGGGATTTTCTTTGAAAATGCAAACATTCTTTGGAAAGATACCACGCTGAGTATCTAATAGATTAAAACTGAGGAGTTTGTCTAGTTTCCGCCAGGTTAAGAGAGATTGGGAGGAAAGAAGTAATTGTTACAAGAATGAGAGTGACAGAAAATGGAAGCTAGGTGCTCCTAAAAGCTACTTCACAGTTTTTCTTCTGAGTCTAGCACAAGATTCTGCACATAGGCCAGAAGTCCAGTGGGAGATATCATCCCCCCAAATCCATTCTCCTTTTCCTTCAAAGTAATAGACACTCCCCCAAATGTTAGTGGTAATAACAGTTTCCCAGAAAAACACTTGCCTCCTGTGTATCTTTGGCCATGTGACTATGTTCTTTGCATGTAAGAATAAGTGATGTGTCCTCAAACAAAGACAAGCCTTTTTTTCTTCCTTTTTATTCTCTTAGTTCTGACATGCAGTTATGCTAGAGCTGCTCAGCCCTCCTGGCTGCAGGGTGGAACATTTTCAAACTGAGAGCAAAGAACAGAGGAAGCCTGCATTACTGATGATCATGGAGCTACACCACCAGCTCTGAACTGCCTAATTTACATGAGTGAGAGCTAATCATTTTTCTCAATTAAGCCACTATTATTTTAGATTTTTTAATGCTGGTTGCTGAGCTAAACACTAATTAAAACAGGTACTTTAATACATAACAATTCCTTTCACTACTGGCTTAGAAGCAAACAGTACCTGAAAGAATAAGTAGCAGGTGAGTAAGAAGCAGTGGGCAAGCATACTAAATAAATGTAAATATTTCACTGGTCTTGTATGTTTTTTCTCCTTTTTAGTCACCATTTATCCCTGCTTCTCTCTTCTACTTTCTTGCATTCCACTGACTTACAAATCTCTTCATACACCTGCTTTCACATAGGCATTCATTTACTTATTCACCATTTATTAAACACCTATTGAGTTTCACAGCCCTGGGTAATATGAAAGGAATACAGATAGGTTTCACAATGAGACATGAATGCCATCTGCAGCCTTTGCATTTCTTCAAATTGTAGGGCTGAAATTGATCTTAAGAATCAAGAGGTCCAACACCCTCGTTTCACAGGTGAGGAAACCAAGACTCAGAGGTATGGTGTTGCACAGTAGGTAGTGGTAGGAGTTCTGAAACCTGAGGCTCTCACATGGGCGACCAGTGTTTTTTCCATTGTACCTGTTTCATTTCAGGGTTTCCCATGCAGTGGGGGCTTCCTTTACTTTTGAAGGGACATTTAATTTTGTAATTTAATTGAGGATAAAGGAGTATGCTCCAAAATTTTGCCTTTAGCCGAATAAATTTGAGTTCCCCATAAACCCTGCCTCCACTAATTACATGCTGCTTCCTAATAATGTGCGGGGGTGCGTGTGGTGATGACAACTTTGGAACCCTAGATTTTAATTGATTTTGAGAAATCTAGCAATACTTTATTTTACCTAAATAGTGGTGATTTTAATTGGATTTGTGCAGTGGTATGGAAGACTTAACCATGTCAGTGTAGATTGGTTAAAAATTGAATTGCCAAATTGGAAATTAGCTCCAAATCTTCCTGCCCATAGCGCCTGTAGAGATGAGAGAAATAACTCAAAGTGGTAGAAATGCCCTGGATTAACTGGGAGGTCTGAATACAGAAATCAGAGCAGAAACAGCTATTTTTCATATCCTATGGCTGTGCTTCTCCTGTTCACCTTCCCCTTGCTGTGAAGTTTTAATGAATTGCTATAAAGGGTGAGGTAGTTTGAATCTCAGGAAAGATAAAATCATTGGGTTCCAAGAAAAACAAAACAGATGGCATGCCTTAAAATTTTTGCTTTCAAATTTCAATTATTCAAAAATACCTTCTGCAAAGCTGGTGTCTATTTTGTAAAGGGCGCTTACACAGTAAGGAAGTTGCTAAATGAGTTGGGGAAAGCAGGTTAGACTGCTTAAGGCATTTTATTTTTATTACAACAGAAAGATATTTTAATTAGTTATTTACAGTGTTTCTGACTTGGAACTGGCTGCTTATGTGGCAGAAAACACCCATTCTCTGTTAGTAAATATGGGCTGATTTCTATCCTGTTTTGCTATTTTGAATTCTATTTTAAACATTTAATTAAAGTTTAGCTTTCTATCAGATTTTTAGAGTAACAAACTTTATTCACAACCTTTAATATACTTTATACTCTACTAAATGCCAATATCTGGTCCACCAGCAATTATGAGCATCTCCACATTTTGTGCAATGCTCTGCGCTAAGTTCTGTGAGCAAAGGTTTCATAATCTCAGGAAACTTAGAGTCTAATGGGGGAGACATGGATTACTGGAAGAGGAAGGAGAAGGGACCAACTCTTCCTGGAGGAACAGAAAAGTCTTCATAAAAGAGACACTACTTGGGACAAGAGCTAAAGGATGACTGAAGATTTGCAAGGCAGACAAGGTGGGGTTGGGGAGAATAGTCTAGAAAGAGAAAAAGCAAGAATAAAATCATGAAACCCGAGCAAGTACATGGCATATTTGGGTTATATTAAGTATTTTAAGGTGGTTGGAGAACTGAATATTTGAGGGAAAGTGGCAGGAAATAAATCAAATAGTTTTCCAGTGGAAGACTTCTTTTCTCCATGGAAACTATTTCATGTCTTTAGCATGCTCCTCAATCTCTTGGGCTTCCACCCCACCATTTACTGGAGTTTCAGCTGATAACCTTGTTTCACATTATGATGACAAGAAGTCATCAAATGGGCACTTCATCTTTCCATCACCAAATCTACAAATATACCTCAACCAATCTCCATGGGTTCCTTTTATGACAGTGATTCAGCAGATAAAATGCGAGAGGCTAGTTTCTTCTCGTGTGTTTTGGATTCCATCCCCTTTTCCCTTCTCATGAAATTTTGTCTTCTGAGACTTTCCTTCTCTTCTGATTCTACCTCACTCTTTCTCTCTTTCCCAGACTATTCTCATCAGGTAATAAATGGGTTCTAATACTTCCCATCTTAAAAACAAACAAAACAAACCAATCAACAAATTAAAATATTCCTTGACCCCCACCTGCTGCTTCAGTTTTAGTGGTTAAGTAGTATGTATGCACCAACTATTTCAAGTGCTCTCTTAAAATTTCTAACTTTCCTGAGCCATAAGACTGGTTCTGGCTCATGGAGTGTGAGTGAAAGTGGTATGTAACACTAAGAGCTGATATCCCTTTTCCATAGATCCTGCCACAGTGAACTTAGAGGCCACGTGTTCCAGATGGTATAATTATGGGATGAGGGCCAGGAGGGGTCATCACTGAATACCATGTGAGTGAGACATAACCACTGACTGTGTAAAATCCTTGGGTTTGTCTATTAGAGGCAGCTAGCATAAATTATCCTGATACACAGAGCTACCACTCTGTTCTTCCACCTTTTCCCACAGTCAAACTCCTGCGACGACATTTTGCAAACACTTTTTCATTTTCTTCACACGTATGCCCCTTCTATTTCACTATTCTTCTGCTCAGCTTACCAATGACTCCCATAATATGGAATGGGATGAATTTTTTTGTAGATATCTTACTAGACTTAGCAGAAGATAATATTGTTGATCACTTCTCTTTTAAACAGTCTTTTCTCTTGTCTTCTAGTGTTTTTTCTACTCTTTGACTCTTTTTCTTCATCTCCTTTGGTGACTTCAACTCCTTCCCTGATTTCTCAATAGCAGAGTTCCCAAGGAATTGGCCTAAGATCATCTTAAATTCTCTTTCTGTAGTCTTTTCCTAGGTTATTTAAGACATGGCTTACAATGCAATCTCTGTGGTGGTAACTCCAAGATTTCTCCAACTCAGACATCTATTCTGAGTTCCATACTCCTCACTCCTGGAGCCAAATATTTGTCATTTTCACTAGCATTTCCTACAGACACCTCAAACTTAATATGCACACATACACTTTTGGTACACCTCGCTTCCATTTCCCAAACTGCTCTTCTTACCATAACCCACAAGAAAGTTCTACCACCATTGACATAATTTCTGAAGTCAAGAATATGGGTCATTCTTGACAAGTATCACCACATCTTCCTGTTTATTCACAGTTCCTTATCTGTTCAGTTCAAATAAATATGAAATTTACTTCACTTGCCCTATCTCTGTCCCTGCCTTAGTTGTTATTATGATCTTCTGGCTGCTTCTCTTCCTATCTCATCTCCTAATTCATTTTCCATTCAACAGCTAGACTAATATTTTAAAGTTTCTGTTTAAGAGAGTTTCATCTATTTGAGAAGAGTATATAAATGCATATAACTGTCATAAGAAGGACATTTTAGATAAACAAATAAAAATGAAGGAAATATACAGAGACTATATGTCTAGGATGGTCAGGAAATGCACATTAAGTCTTTAGGCACAAAATTTGTTTAAAGTACCACCAATATGCCACATTCTCAATACAAAGACCAAAAAATCATCATTTTCCCTAGACTATTACTTTTTTTATTATGAGTAGAATAAATTACATAATATCTCATTCAGTTAAAATTTCCCATCTATGATACCACAAATTATGGCAATAAAAAGGTATCATTTGATTTGACAGTGATGTGTATATATTTTTTCATGTTCCAGATATGATTCAGTGTGAATGGGGCGTGACACAATTTATCCAACAAGAGTTATCCAACAGCACTGACTGCCAATTGCCATGTTGATAATTTAATAGTGCCCATTAACATTGAACCCAATGAAAACAGAAATTAATGCATTTTCTAGATTATGGTCCAATTAGTCTCGGTAGATTTTAACTTTTTAGCACTTAGATAAGTAGCAGTTCTCAGTTTCCTGAGGGTCACAGTTCTTTGAATGTGTTCCCCAGAAAAGTGAGCATAGTTACAAATACATTTTCTTATCACTCTTGTTGCTATTTTGAAAGATTGCCAGAGTTGCAAATGGTTGGTTTAAAACAGGGAGTAGTTTTTTAAAGAGGAAGTGTGTGTATATATGTGTGTGTGTGCTATGTTTGACTATTCTTATGAATGTGCACTATCCCATTTACTGAAATGACATTTGTAACTCTCATTTTTCTTATCTCTTAAGAAATATTTTTAGTTGTTTTAAGAATTTAAGTCTTTTTAAAAACCATAATGAGATATCGCCTCACACCTGTTTGAATGGCTATTGTCAAAAAGACAAGAGATAGCAAATGCTGTCCAGGCTGTGGAGGAAGGGAACCCTTGTGCACTACTGGAGATTGCTCAAAAATTTTAAATAGGACTGCCATATGATCCAGTAGTTCCACTTCTGGGTATATCAGGAAACAAAATAACTATCTCAAAGAGATATCTGAACCCCCATGTTCATTGCAGCATTATTTACAATAGCCTAATAGAAACCACTTAAGTGTCCTTTGGCAGATGAACAAATGAAGAAAATATGGTTTATATATACAATGGGATATTATTTTCATAAAAAAGAAGAAAATCCTGCCATTTGTAACAACATGGATGGACCTTGTAGGCATTATGCTGAGTGAAATAAGTCAGACAGAGAAAGACAAATACTGTATGATCTTATTTGTAGAATCTAAAAAACCTGAATTCATAGATACAAAGATCAGGTTGGTCATTGCCAGAGGTGAGAGTTGGGAGAGTGGGGTAAATGTGTGAAGCCAGTCAAAAGGTAGAAACTTCCAGTTATATGGTAAATATGTTCCGGGGATGTAATGTGCAGCATGGTGACTATAGTTAACAATACTGTATATTTGAAAGTCGCTTAAATAGTAGATCTTAAAAGTACTCATCACAAGAAAAAGCACAACCCTGTGTGGAAATGTATGTTAACTAAATGTACTGTGGTAATCATTTTGCAGTGTATACATATATGAAACTATTGTGTTGTACATCTTGGACTAATATTAATACAATGTTCAATGTTGATTATATCGCAATAAAACTGGACAAAAATAATTTAAGTCTCTTGCAAAGGAGTAAAAAGAGAGAACTCAAAAATGTAGAAATTTAGATGTGTTTTCAAAGAAGGAAAACATTAATACAGAATGCTGGGATGTGTGTTCTCTCCCAGTCTTGCAGCGCAGGCTACAACTTGTGCAACAGATATTGGAAACTGAATAAAGAATAAAATATAAAAGCTGCTTTTAGAAACTCTCTCAAATACCAGGGACACAAATGCTGTCAACACACTTCCCTTCCCTAGGCCAGATTACATTTCTGAATTTTGGCTTTAGGAATGAAAACATAGTAACAGACTTTCTTCCTGTGGATTGCTCAGGCTCATTAAAGTTGTCAGCAACTTACAGTCAGTGTCATATATTTCAGTTTTACTGCAACTTTCCAAAAAAGCTTGACGTTGTTGAATTTTTCTACACCGTTTTCCTGGAACCCTAACCTTAAAATGGTCCTGAGAAGGAGTTTTGAAGTAATGGAGCCAATATAAATTAAATTCATCCACCATGATCAAGAGACAGCTGGGTGGTCATGATAGAGGCACTGAACTTGTTGTCAGGATACCTAGATATAAATTATGGTTTGTGTCATTTATAATCAGCGAGAGCTTATTTTTCTACAGTCTCTGAGATTCTGTTGTTTTTAATATGTGAAATAGGAACAATAATATCTACTCCATAGGATTGTTGGGAGGAAAAAATGTCTAATCTTTGGGGAAATATTTAGTACAGTACCCTTTATTCAGTGGGTTCTCAAGACACATTTTGCTAAATCTGGATCAAAATTCACATGATCGATACTAATAACCATTAAAGTTTGTATTTTGGAGTTAGAAGAGAACTTACATAATTTTTACTAATTCATTCCCTTTGTAGGAAATCAAAGCCAGTTGAATTGACTTGCTTGGGAATACACAGCTAAGGGCAGTCCTAGGGCTGAAACCTTGGTTTCCTGTGAACAGACCTGTGGGCTTTTTACCAGTGGACACTGCTGGAAGAAAAGTGACATGGGTCACTATGTATAACCGGACATCATGTGTTGCAGAATGTGCTTCTGTTAAGAGAAGTAGAACATTTAGCAATTTTATAGCTGTGGTGTATGGGAGATTGGGTTCAAAAAGGGCTCTTCTGTTAGCTAACAATGATTTCTGGTAAGTCATTTCCTTTTTTTTTTTTTTTTTTTGCAGTACGTGGGCCTCTCACTGCTGTGGCCTCTCCCATTGCAGAGCGCAGGCTCAGCGGCCATGGCTCACAGGCCCAGCCGCTCCGCGGCACGTGGGATCCTCCCAGACTGGGGCATGAACCAGTGTCCCCTGCATCATCAGGTGGACTCTCAACCACTGCACCACCAGGGAAGCCCTGGTAAGTCATTTCTTAACTTTGAGTAACAGTCTTTATCATAACCCTCTCTCATAATTGTTGCCTCAGTTAGATTATGAAAAGTTATGTGACTGCACCTAGCACCATGTTTTGAACATAGAGTGTTCAATAAATATTTGTGAAATTTGGACTCATGTTGTGAATTCATTTAATATATTCTGCCAGTCTAGCTAATTTAGACAAAGAAAATATTTGCCTCAAATGGTCTCTTCCCCAATTGTCTGAACAATTCTTTTCTAACTTTCTGATTCTTAATGCCTATGGCAGTTTAATCATGATGAGCTATAATAGTAGTTAACTTCCTAAGGTCACACTTCAGCAGCAGAAATTGAATTGCAGCATCCAAGTAGCTGTCCCAAGTTTCTTTAGATAATCTGTTTGTGATCATGGAATTTAATTTTATTTCTTCCATCCTAGTTACTCATTCTACGTCGAGCCATGGAAGAAGGCTACAGAAGTTTTGTTTTGTTTCGTTTTTTACTTCCCCCCAAACGTTAACCAAAGATAAGCAGGTCTGCCTTCCTGTCTTACTTTAAGGCCAAAGTGACATCCAAAAGGGGATTGCTTTTAATTGGATCTATTTATATTGTTTTTCATTTGGCTGGGGCACTGACCCATGCCAGGAGCACTTCTGCCCAGTGGCCTGCCCCAAATTGATACAGTACTTGACATGTTACACTCCATTTCCTGAGCTACAGTCCTGATAGAGTCTATTTCCATAACCCTCAGAACCCTGACATCACTGGCATGACAGACTTTTCCTTTAACAATGGCCTGCCCCCAAACCAGCTTTCAATACACTACTCCATTATTAGAAATATATATTTTGTTAGCGATAAGATCATTTTATACTCCACAGTTATGTGATCGTGGAGTTTTTCCTATGGAAGTCCTTTAAATTCAAGCTGTCGCTTCACCCTTAGACCTGAGCAGTGGTGAGTGACTCCAGCTGGAGTGTTTCCCTCCTTCCTCAGCTGATAGGCATTATACTCAATTATTTTTCCCGTGCTCCTTGGTAACTTTTCATTAATAGAAATTTAGTGAAATCTTGAGAAAGACTCAGCTTATATAATGGACATACAATTTTCTGAATGGCTGCTAGTTTAAAAGCAGATTTCTATGCTCTCAGACAGATTGTGGAAGATCAGTATGATATGGAAAGATGTCCAATGCATATTGACATGTTGTTAAATTAAAAAAATTGTAGAATAACATGCTCAGCATAAACCCGTGTTTGACCCACACGTGTATATATATATATATATATATATATATATATATATATATATATATATATATATATATAAACACACACACACACACACACATATATATGTAAAAATATAAATGAAGAGAGACTGAGAAAAAGACCTGGAAAAAATGCACATACTGTTAACAGTAGTTATTTTTGTGAGGTGCAATTAAGGAGGATGTTCCCTTTATATTTTATATCTTTCATAATAGTCTGAATATTTGCAATGAATTACTCTTTTAGTAACTTTTTGAAATCAGAATAAAATGAGTTTTTAAACATCGAGATTAATAAAGGAAACTGGAAAAGGTTTGAGCACTCACATACTGTTGCAAGAAGATGTTGGGCTCTTCTGAGTGACACTGTGGGGAAGAAGGGACACTGTTGACATTCTTATGAGTGTTCTGAACATTTAAATCTTATTTTTAAACTAAGTTAACCTGTTAGGGGCCCCTCCATCCTTCTATATAAAATTATCATTTTTGACCACATGTTTATGCAATTTAAAATATTTACAATTTATTTACAAAGTCAATTTCAAAAGCACATACAGGTTTAAAATCAACTTGATGAAAGGAATTTAAGTCAGAAAGCATACACCGTAAAGCTGAAGTATTCTTTTGTGTTCAACTTCAGCTTCACTTCAGCAGTTACTTTCACTATGTATATATAAAAATAGTTGTATATTTTGACACTTCAACTTCTTTTTGGATTGGTATGTTATAGCTCATTTCTACACAATTACAAATTAGGTGTTCATCACAATCAGTTTTAAGTACATTTCTATGTTTTAGATTTTTCTTAATTAATAAGGACCTGGTTTTGCTTCACAACGTGCTCCATCCAAAATTGTATCCACACTGTCACCTCAAAAAAAAAAATCATTTTCTATTTCGAGCACTGAGTTTATATTAGCATTAAAAATAATGTCGTATATCACCTTTGAACTAATGAATACCCTAACATTTTTCTTAGATTACATGAATTGGATGAAACAATATCACATTTATCAAAATTAATTTTTTGACATTCTATTTGAAGTATCTTATGACACATAAAATTTACATTTTGAGTTTATGAAATTCTTCTGTTACTGGAACTAGCATAATAACAGCTATTGCTTCACTTTCCATATGTGCACAAGAAAACTTGGAATTGAAAGCAAGCACTTTGATCTAAATGCAAAATCAATCTTCACAAAATAAATTGTAAACATAAAAACAAACAAAATTTACAGTTTAGTTGTGTATGTTAAAATGTGATTTTTTTTAGTCTTCTCCAACATTAAGTGATTTATCTACTTAATGTTAATAGTTGTTAAATATATGTTGTTAAATAATTGTTGTTAAATATATGTTATAGCTAAATACACAGCATATAAAGTTATGTATGATAGACTTCTCTTCTTCTTTGGATAGTTTGTGATAGATTTATGTAGTTCCACAGTGTAGTACTGTTGCATTGTGTTCTGCTCAAAGTAAATATTTTAGATACAATCACTTTATCTTTTTTTATGGATAGGTGTAAGCAGAACCTTTCTGTAAGTTGGAGTCTATAAAAGAAATGTTTGTACTTGTTAAAATGGCAAGACAGATTTTATTTAAACTACTGCAGTAGGGGAGAGAGTCTTCAGTATAGAATGGAGTTCAACTCCAAACACAGCAAAGATAGCTGTGGGGACTTGTAGCAAATAAGCAGAGTAAGGGGATCCATGGATGGAAAATTACAAAGAGGAACTCGATTAGATATCAAGTGTAGGGGGATTTTGCTAAACTGGATTCATAGGATTCTTGCTAAAGGCAGGCCAAAATAATCAGATATCCAGGGTGGGAGGATTCTTGATGAACTGGTTTAGCAGGATTCTTTGCTGAAACTGAACTGGGAGTTGATGGCAGGTTGAGAAGAGGGCACAGAGGAACCTGATTAAAGTCTGGTCAAGGAGGGAGTCTTTGTCTGGTCTTATAACTGGTATTTGAGGAGCGCCATGGTAGGTTTAGGGGATCCAGTGTTTACTAACCAAGACTGCTAGAGTTTCCTGCACAATTTAGTGCATTTCTACATCACTGCACCTGCTTATGGGAGGAAAGTGACATGTGAGCTTGCTTGGTCCATGAGAAAAGTGCAGAAAATTGATTCATTCAACAGCTCAAGCAAGGCCAAACTTTTCTGTGTGCAACAGAGCATATTTCAGAGTGCTGACTGCAATCAGGCTGCCTGGACTCACATGGATCTCAGCTTTAACCCCTTGATAGCTCTATGACCTTGGGCAAGGTACCTCTAGGGCTCTGTTATTTTGTTGGTAAATAGGAATGATAATGGTAACTGTCTCATTATTGTGAGTATTAAATGAGTTTAACTGTGTAAAGACCCTATGGCCATAATAAATCATCACATGAATTAGATTTATTTATACAAATAAGTGCTTTTAATATTATCTTGCCTATAGTAAGTGTTCAGTAAGTGTTTCCTCTTGAGTTTGTAATACTAATTTTCTTCCTAGTGAGTTCTCCTTAGGATCTCTTTTGCCTTCTCCAAACCCCTCACTAGAACTTTCTCTAATGCTTGGTTTTTTCCACATCATTGCCACTACTAGATTTTAGCATTAAAAAAAATCACCAATCTAACAGGGGCAAAAGCCCATCATAGTCTTGTGTTTGATTCATTAATAAGCTTAAGCATTGTTTCAAAATTCTCTTCAGGATTCATATTTTTCTTTTTATTAACTCCTCATGTCACTTGTTCATTTTTAATATGTTGCTTTACTTTTTACTATTGATTTGAATGGTATTTATAAAGAAAATTATCCTTTGTTCATCATTTAAAAAAGAACTTCCTCTAAACTCTCTTTAACAAGTCTGAGATTACTCTCTTTATCATTTTTAGAAGTAGATCTTACTTATTTTCTGTTTGCAGGCATCTAGAGAGTTTTTACAGTATTTAAAGTGTTTCATTATCCTGAGCAAAGGATATGGGAGAATAGGGTTTCTATTTAATGATGGGGATATTGAGTTCCCATAACACATATATTTGATGATTTCAATTTATTATTTATTTAAATATATGTTCACAAATTAAATCATAACATTCCCCTGTTTAAAAACCTGTGATGTAGTTTATTCTTCTTCCTAAAGATTAAACTTAAACTTTTTACCATACTCTCTAAAGTCCTGCACGTTAAACCCTTTAAACAGCTGTCACATGAGGGCTTTTTACAATTCATTAAATTTGCAAATGTCATTTGGTCTTGGAGCCTTTGCATGTGCTGTTCTCACTGCCAAGGATGCAGCTCCTTCCGTTCTTTGTATGGAAAACTCCTTTTTAGCATTTTTGTCTTAGTTAAAATATTACCTTCTCAGGGCTTCCCTGGTGGCGCAGTGGTTGAGAGTCCACCTGACGATGCAGGGGACACGGGTTCGTGCCTCGGTCTGGGAAGATCCCACATGCCGCGGAGCGGCTGGGCCCGTGAGCCATGGCCACTGAGCCTGTGTGTCCGGAGCCTGTGCTCTGCAACGGTAGAGGCCACAACAGTGAGAGGCCCGCGTACGGCAAAAAAAAAAAAGAAAAAAAAAATTACCTTCTCAGAGAGACTGACCCTAACCACATCTGTCGTTCTCTGTGTCAGTCTTTTTTTTTTTTTTTTGCATCCTGAATGACACTTATAGGTTTAAATTACTTTATTGGTTTGCTTGTTTGTTCTTTGTATATATCACTAGAATGCAACTTACATAGTTTAAATTATACATTTGTAAATTATTATTGATAAATTTTCTCATTTTACCATTTTTTCAAAAGTTATAATGAAAAGTATAACTTTTAGTTTAATTTTGCAAGTGAATTTCATACACTTTAATGTTGGTGGGAAAGCTATCATCAAATTAATTTTAAAACCCATGGAAATTGTTTTCATTGAATCAACAAATTCTCTGCCTTGTTGTGAACCCATGAAAAATCTATGCTGTGATCAAGAAGTGAAACTGACTGCTTAGAAAATTACAATGAACCTGTCTATTTTCATCTTCTAGTTTGAGATAAAAGAGGGAAGAGTGTCAAATCAAAGTAAACAGAATGTTTACTCCGCTTTCAGTTTTAATAATTAAATGTATTATTCACAATTAAGGAGTTTTACTGACACACACTTACCTTCCCTGTTATTCCATGATGCCACATATAGTTTTCCTTTTATTTTTCCCCAAACCTCCTTATATCTCTCTCACCTACTTTAAATAAACAAATCTATGTAAATTTCTTTGCACATTGAATGCAAAGAAGGTCTTATACTTTGTTGATGGATATCTGGACTAATTCATAATTTATATTTGGGTCCTGATTTTAATATTTATATTTGAAAACAAATTCACCATTTTGTAGTGTCATATAGTTATATTTGCTTAAAATTTCAACAACAATTTTACAAATATTTTCTGAGCATCTATTATAGCCAAAGCACTGTCCTAAATACAGGATATATGCTGGTGAATTTAAAAGATTCAAATTTTGGACAGATTCAAACTGGCCTTCTTCTAACTTAAAGTCACTAATCACCACTTACAGGCCATGTGTAACTTATATAGAATCTTTCAGGTGCTACAAATGGTAATTTATTTTATGTCTCTGTCTGACCACAGGGCATACAAGAGCTGTCACTATGGCTCTTTTTACAGTGTAATGAATATCGGTACTTTCACCTGCCCAGCCCTTCCTTTTTCTGGTATTAGAGAACTCCTTATTTTTCTTTTTTAGTCCATGTGATTTGAGTAGGACTGATGCTGCCTCCTGGAATGGCCACATGAGTTGGGCCTGGCCAAAGGGAATAGAATAACCCAAAGACCCAGTCTTTTGACTAAAAGTAGACATGTGAGCAAGCCAGGAAGTCAATATCAATCCGAGAATTTTGCCAGAAGAACTGGAAAATGAGTGCTCTCTTTCGACAGTTTTGTTATGCTGGAGGAATGTGAGAGAGAGCTGCTGCCAGAGAATGAAGCCAAAACAGAGTCAAGTGCAAATTACACATCCTGGACTTTGTTCCCAGCAGCCTTGAATGCAATCGGGCCTGAAGAAAGATTTTTCCTTCAACTTTTCACTTATTTGAGCCAATAGATTCTCTTTTTAAGTGAATTTTCTTTTTAAATGTTGTAATCAACATAGCTTAGAAAAATATACATACTAACTGCTGAGTTTGTATTGAGCCATTAACTCTAGAACACAATGAATTGGGAACATGCTCAGAGAAGTTACAACTATTTCCTACGATGGTTGCTTGTAGGAACCAAATGGGTCAGCCTAGGAAGGAAGATGGAGAGAGAGTTGACAAGACAACTGGAGTAAACATCTATGCATGGCCTGGAGAACATTGTAATAACAGTTACTCATTCCTGCAGAGACGTAGAATCAGAAAGACAGCCTTAGTTACACTGACCGTTGGGAAGCAAAACTCAATTGTAACATAACAGTTATTCTGCTTTTAATAGTTAATAAAGAGATATTTTAACAAATGCAAAATAATGTTCAATGGGCTAGTTATATTGAAGAGAAAACAGACTTGCTCGATATGCCTCAAATAGAACAGTGTGAACCCCAAGAAAGTGACTGCAGTTCCAGATGAGGAAAATTTTTCTGAACAAGTTTTCTGAAGAGTAAGTGGATTTTTCTGAGAAGTATCTCATCACTAGACCTTTTTTTTTTTTTTTCCTGCGGTACGCAGGACTCTCACTGTTGCGGCCCCTCCCGTTGTGGAGCACAGGCTCCGGACGCGCAGGCTCAGCGGCCATGGCTCATGGGCCCAGCCACTCCGCGGCATGTGGGATCTTCCCAGACCGGGGCACGAACCCATGTTCCCTGCATCGGCAGGCGGACTCTCAACCACTGCGCCACCAGGGAAGCTCTAGAGCTTTTCCTTTACGTGCCAGATAACCACCAGGTGTCAATGTTGACAGGCAACTTAAGCACATAAAAGTAGGCTGGACATAAATCCCTTTTTTATCCTGTCCAATCCTGAGATGAGATGGTTCAATGAAAGTGGTAATCCCGCTTGATTTGGCAGTTATTCTACCTAGATCATTGAAACACTCCATTCTTCCAGGAAGGAGACATTCATTCAATTAACTCTATTTTGCATCTAGCTCTCTATTGAAATATGCTAAGGTTGACATAGAAATAGAGTCATAATAATTATTTTCTATATTGAAATGACCAATGAAAAACAAAACAAAGCAAAGACATGAAAACTCTCTACCTGGAGTTCAAAAGGGAGTAGGAATTCAACAATCTTCCAATTATTTTGGTCAATAGAGACTGCTAAGCTATAAGATTTAAGTAATTAAGTGATTTGGATTTTTAGATCAATAAAATTAATTATGCATTTAACAAATCCTCATACTCTGTCATGTGGATCATTGTTTTTCAATTGTTATGTAGCTTTTAATGTGTGAAACTATTTTATAATTAAAATTCTATATTTAGTTATTAAAAATAATAAGGACATGCTCTCTTAAGTGTATAATAGAATAAATGTAGGATTCTTGACTAAAATACATGCTTCTACCTTGTAGAGAGAGCACAAGGAGGTGATCCAGAGAATAGATTTGGGAGGAAGACAGTGGTGGGTTCAAACCTTTTAATAGTAGCTTTATAGATAAGTGACCCTAGACAGGTTATTAATTTTCCTCTGCCACAGTTTCTTCATCTGTAAAATGGAGATAGTCTGCTCACCAAATCTATCTTTACTCCAGTTTCCTAATCTCAATTCATTTTAACACACTAGATCTCATAGTTTTACACTGTATCTACTCTTAATTTATCTGTTATCTCTCCTTTAAGTCCTATTCATCTTTTAGGGCTTAGCCTAAAGATTTCGTGACCCTTAATTTTAGTCCCTGTTATATCCATCAGACCACCTCAACCGTTCATTTACAGTAATTATTTTAATTGTAATTTTACTGTTCTTTTTCTTATGCTATTATGGTTTTAATCTCCTCCTCTCTTTTCTGTCTTAATCCTTTCTGGAACATCATTTCCTCATACCATGCCTGGCACATAGTGGTCAATAAATATTTGCAAAAGAATAAACAAAAGACTACTACACAAATTCAATGAGAGAGTGCACACAGAGTGCCTAGAAAACACTGTTTTATTATTGTAAGAAACTGTTATTAATTAAAGCTTTGCACTATCCTCTCCTTTACCTATCAGAGTCTTGTCATAGCAACCTTCAAAATAGAAATGACACAATAAATTCATTTAAATATTTATAAAATTCCTTCACAGAACCTACCAAAATCATAATTATAGAGCTACTTATGTTTTTTTACTATTTTACTGTCTCTGTCTGCCACTAGATGTTAAACTCCTTGAAGGCAGGGCCTATGCCTGGCTTATTCCTTGCTGTAGAACCAGTTCATCTCACAGTCATGGAATTTGAGATTTCTCCTAAGGGCAATGAAATCCTTGAAGCATTTCCAGCAGGGGAGCATTTCCAGCATTTTAGCTATCAGACGATAGCTAAGAAGATCACTCTAGCTACTGGATGGAGACTAGGTTCATGTAGGTCAAGGTGTATGTGGACAGAGCAGCTCTGAGGCTGTGGCAGTTTTCTGTGCAAGAAATTGGAATGGCTCAAACTAGGGTGGATAATAGCAGAGATACAGAGACATAGACTTAAAGTATGTTCTGGAAGTAGAATCAACAGAAATTGATGACTTATTATGTGATAGTAAGTAAAGACGGGAGATAAATCTGTTATTATTACCATTATTACTATCAAAAAGTACAAGTACTTTCATTTAGTTAGATGGTTAGTAGCATATGTGTGCTGGGAAGGAGTGGGTTATCAAAGTAAAAGTGATAAAGTGATAAAATACTTCTCTGTAGAGATTAAAAACATGAATAGAATCAGCAGCTAGTTTGTAAGTTAGATTTTTAGCAATTTTTACCCCATCCAACAATAATGGGTGGGAAAAACCTTAAAACTTAAAGAGCAGGGCATGCATTGAAGGCTAAGTTACGTTGTTCCCCATCCCCTTCCACCTTTATAGAGGTATAACTGAAAAATAAAATTGTAAGATGTTTAAAGTGTACAATGTGATGATGTGATATATGTACACACTGTGAAAGGATTCCCCTCAATTAATACATCCATCACCTCACATATTTACTTTTTATTTATTATTTGGTGAGAACATTGAAGTTCTCCTCTCTTAGCAAGTTTCAATTACACAATACAGTGTTATCAAATACAGTCATCATGTTATGTGATTGAGCCTCAGATCTTATTCATCTCATAACTGAAAGTCTGTACTTTGTTTTCTGTGGAGCAGGGAGGGGGTCGTGGAATTGGTTAATAAGGGGTTGTTTTCCATCTAAACCACTGGGGTATCTCCCTATTTCTTTCACTGTGTGTGGACAGATGAGACTAGGGGTCAGATATTGCAGATGTACCTGTGTTCTACACAGTTAGAATGACTGGCATGACCAGAGTGCAAAAAAGAGATCAGTGAGGTCATTGACATTTCTGAGACAAGTAGCACTTGTACAAAGAAAATACAACTTGGAACAAAAGGAATGGTAAAGAAAAAGGAATAAAGAAGCCTAATTCAGTGAGCACAGCATAAGAGAGTTTGGCCAAAGTGATATGAACACAATCTGAAGAGTTGCGAGAGGTCAGCTTAGGAGAAAAGGGAGAATGGATGGCCACCATGTATGGAGCCCCATTCTATGATGGTGCCGGGGCAAGACATGGTCATATGCTGTCATGTTTAGTCCTCCTTATAACCCTTGGAGGTGACTTTCATTTCTATTTTCATTTCTCAGAGAATGCAACAGATTTAGCAGAGTTTCATCACTTGCTTATGTTCACACATTAGTCAGTGGCAGAGGCTGGACTAGTTCCCAGGTTTGTCTATAACTCCAAAGCTTTTTTTCTTTTTTTGTAAACACATTATGCCATAGGTCCCAACTCAAAATCTTTCAGGGGCAAGGTAAGTAATAGAAATGAGCAAAATTGGCTAGGGTGTGAGGCATCAGGGGTGGAGGACACATTGGCAACCTAGAGAGAGTGTGGTATGCTTCCTTTAAAGCGGGCAGTGCCCATTTAGCTTCAGGAAGATACTGCCTGGTGGGGATGTGGGCTTGATGTTGTCAGATCTTCAAACTTCATAAGACAAACTGAGAATGTATGTTTTTATGTGAAATCTCGTAATTTGTAGATGCTGCTAATTAATTCAGTATTTTAGAAAGCTGTTGACTGATCAAACAAAACTCTAAAAGCTGAATCCAGCCCAGTGACTGCAGGGTGGTGACCTTTATGTTACACCCTGCTGCTTGAGGCTCACTTGGCAGTTAGCACATTCAAGCCCTTTGTGACATAATGACTGGAGACTCTGTGAATACATGGGCAGTTAAAAGGCTCTAGTCACACAGAACCAAAACAGGTAATAAATGGAAAAGCAAGTACTAGACAAAGATAACACTCTGCCCCTGTTCCTGGAGGGATTCTGGTTAGAACAGGAATGAAGGTGGATAATATACATATACCCATGGTCTTTGGGGCTGGCTCATGCCAGCTTATAAGAACCAAAATGTCAAATATACAAGAATTGTGTTAGTTGGTATTAAAGAATAGTTAGCTTGTGGGAGAATTTATATCAAAGAAATCTGAAAACAGTAAAAATCAAAGATTTTTTCCCCCCAGAGAGTTGGTTTACCAGCAAGCACTTCAGTGCCTGTAACTTTTGAAAATGTTTATTTACTAAACAAAACCACTTAAATTTATTTATCTTTTTTAATAATAAAATTTGGTTAACCCTTAACAATCCATCTGTCTCTAAAGTACTAACTTAATAAATATGTTAAGGAGTTTATGTTCAGGTGAGCTCAGCTTATCATTTCATTTCCATGTTGGTGACCCTGCAAGGGTAATTTTAAGACTGACATCTGAGAAGCAACTATTGCAAAAACTGCATCCTGAGCAGGGAATAATTTATTATGTAATTAGTTTTAAATAATATCAGTGAACATTTAGAGAACACGTCTACTTTCCAAGGCATTATTCTAAGAGATAAACTCAATTTAATCTTCACAGCAAACCTATGTGGTGGAAGTTTTAACGCTATTATTTTATTGATTAGGAAATTGAGGTCCAGAGAGGTCATATAAACAGTAAATGGTACAGTTGTGATTTGAATCAGGCACTCTCACTCTAGAGTCTGCTATACTACTGTAAACTGTATTTACTGTACACTGCACTACTAAAAATATTAATGGCCTCAAAGTGAATATTTTTGATTGGATCAACCTGTACACATTTATCAACAAGGTAGTACAAGAGATAATAAGGGTTAAGTAACAAGCACAGTTCCTGGATCATAGTGGGTGATAAATACATGCAATTTCTTTCCCTTCCCCTCCTGAAGGCTATAGATATTTCACAAAATCACTACTGAACAGAATTGCCCAGCTTTGTCTCCACAAACTTGGTATATCTTAATAGGAAATAAAAGCAAAGAAAATTGTCCAAACTTACATAATAACAAACATTCAGGTATTGAGAAACAATAGGGGTACTGAGTTAAGTTCCTCTTTTTAAATAAAATATTTTTCTGTAAATGTTATGCTTTGAAAGGCCCAGCTACATATCCTTAAAATAATTTTTCCTGTGCTTTCCACCTGCTCTGTGAAAGAGAAAGTAAATTATGTAAGTTGCCTCTCTACATAAATTAGCATAGTGGGCTGTACGGTATAAGGTATTTTAAGTCTCACATAATTTTATGCTTTTACTAATGCAGTTATGTGTTAGACACTGAGATTAGAACATATATTCAATTGTTATAGGAAATCTGAAAGGTATAGTTTTGTTTACTTGTACATGCATGTTGTAGACATTTACTTGTAATGCTTTCTGTCACATTGCTGTAGATACATTTTTTAATTTCTCAGTGTCCGTGAATATAAACTTCTTTAATACTGATCATAAAAATATTGCTATAAATTTATAGTGTTTAAATTAATTTTGTACTTCTCAAAATTATTTTGGGCCTGAGGAAAGAAAATTCCTTTCCCTAATTTGTCAAGTAGCCAAAGGACTAATTTTCTCTTTCTTAAAATTTTTATTCCATACTAAATAAGTTGTGAAGAATTATTGTAATATCATCTTTGTACTCAAGGTTCCCAGATTTAGTCAAATTTAGGAAATTAATCAGTTTCTCATGAGATGGTATGACACTTGACAAAGTTTGTGGTTACAATGTAAATGATCCATATCTACTTAATGCTATAAAAGGGAAACATTGGAATGCCCTATATCTTTTAGGAGGCTTGGGAGATAAAAATGGGAAAAATAAGTGAAAAGCAACATGGGAAAGGATTTATAAGTGCTGAATCTTGTGGAGAATACAAATCAAGGATTTGTGCAGATAAGAGAAGGATAACTTCAGGTCAGGTGCTAGGCATAGCTTTGGTCCCAGTCCTTGGATGAAAGGGTAAGTCAGGTGCAGACTTGTTGGGGAAGCTTTATGGAGGAAGTGGGATTTCAACGGGATCTTTCAAGATAGATAAGTGTTAAATACACAGAGCAGAGGAGGAAAGGCCCTCTAGATTGAATGTATCAGGGTAGGGATTAGCATTTAATGTATGCAGGGCAGTGGTGAGCCAATCTGGCTGGAAAGGAGGACTCCTACTTCGGACATAAAGCTCTAACCACTTGGACAGACCAATTAAGCTATGTTTTCTTTTCCCAGATATGCATGATTCTAGAATTATAATTCTATAATTCTATAATATAATCTATATAATAATATAATCTATATAATAATATAATAATCTATATAATAATATAATTCTATAATATAATTCTATAATAATATATTATTATATATAATAATATATAATAATATAATCCTTCTCCCATCTGAGAAGGATTATTTATCTTTTCTTAAAGTTGTATTCTTAGAAGAATAATGACAAATCCAGAACTGAAATATAATGACTGATTCATTCAACAACTTATAATGAGCACATTAGATGTGCCAGGCATCCTTCGATATACTGAGACATAAAACCGAGCAAACCATATTCTTTGTCCTTAAGGAGTTAACCATCAAGTGAAAAAAATGATATAGATAAACAAATAATTAGAATAACTTTGATATATGTATTACAATATGTGTTTTGTTCAAATGGCCATGGGGGAATGGAGGGAGGATAGTCTCATTTTGAACAAGATGGACTGGATGTCTTCAAAAAGGAATTGATATTTGAGCTTGACAAAGAGTATTACACAGAAGAGAGTGCAAAAGGCTGGAAGACTTCTGTTGTTAGGAGCAACCACTGAGCCTGGGTCAGACAGAGGCACAAGATAATTCACAGCTCCTCTGAGTGTGTGTGTGCGCACATGTGTGCACACACGCTCCAGTGCATTTGGGTTGAACTAACTGCAGAGGAGGGGTTGTAGAGAGAGTCTTGCGATGGCGTTATGCTGTCTTACAACAACCTGCTTGGCTCTGAAGGCTAGGGTTAGTTGAGAGCTGAACTCATTATTGAAAGTGAATTGGAGATTGGACACTTCTGTTACATGTCTCTAATCATAAAAGCAATTTATTTGTCTCATATTGAAAAGTGATGCTGTCAGTGATGTTATTTCCTTCATTGAACTGAAGATTGACTTTATGCTGCTCAGTTACAAGCACCATAATCTCTCCTGTGACCTTGTGCTCTAGTTACATGCAAACCTACTTGGCTACAGTCTGGATATTATTGACAATACATAATGCATTGCTAAGTCATTGAAAATATGCCACAGGCTTTGCTCCGAAGAAGTGTATTACATTGCTCTATAGATGACCTTTCATTGCTCAGACTCCATTAGAAGGCTTGAGCAGCCCAATTCTTCCCCTATACTCCAAGGGATAGTGTTTCTGAGACCTCGTGGAACATCTTTAACGGCCCTTTGAGAAAGCAAATAAATATTTAGGATTTTTACTATAGACCCTCAATGCTATGTAGAGAAGCTAGGCCACATGTGATACCAACCTACTCATTCATTTATTTTTCTCAATAAGCATTTATTGAAAGCTCATGGCACTTTGCTTAGCATTAAGAAGTCAATGTTGAATAAGCTACAAAGCATGCCCTCAGCACTTTAGTGTCAAATGGGAATATATATATATATATATATATATACATATATATATATATATACACACACATATATATAAAATATAGTGAGGTATTTGCCATAATATATCTGCACAAAATGTTCATGGAGATAGAAGTGGGAGCACTTAACTAAGTCAGCCTTGGGGAGTCAGGGAAGACTTCCAAGAGGAGGTGATGTTTGAGTTGATACAGAGGAGCCAGGTGAGTGGGGGGACCTGCTGCATGGCGAGATGCTGGGCTTGAGACTGGGGGAATAGAGTATCAGATTATGAAGAGATTTATACGGTCAAGAGACTGAATTTCACATTTAAGACAACCATAACCTAGAAGGCTTTAAATAGGAAGAAAGAGAGTTTAATTTGGATTTTCAGGAAGATCATTCCAGCAACAGTGCAGAGGCTGGGATAGAGAGAGTGGGGTACTTGGGCTGCAGTAATCTAGGCAGGACTGGAGAGACCTAAGAAGGCCCATACAAGTGGTCAAGAAAAGGGTGAGAATAGACTCAATAGAAATGAGAGCTATTTAAGTGTTACAATTAACATGATATGACTAATTGGATATGAAGAACAACGGGGAGAGGGAGACACTTTAGATACTTACATAACTCTTTTAGGTATTAATTTCTGAATTGATTCTCATCAGCCTTGAATGGTCAGGCTTAATTCATGTAGGCATTCCTAATGGGTAAATTAGAACAAAAGGTTTTGTTTGACCCTTGGACTTTCCTCTTTGGCTTTTATGAATGTAATGTTGGCAACAGGTGAAAAGTCATGCTCAGTGTTGAATGGATAATAAAGAAAGTGTGAGAGAGAGGAGAAGAGAAGGGGAAGTAGGAAAGGGGGAGAGAAAGGGAGAAAGAGAAAGTGAGAGAGAGATTTTTCTAGTGCTGGGTCTTCCATGGTTGGTAAAATCACTTATTTAGAAGTGACAAGTTAACAAGTTTTGGTACAGGAGAGATGGGAATAGTGAATGATTAGTTTTGGAGTGAAGTTAATTTAGGGTACTGAGGCTCAGAGCACAGGTTGTCTTGTGGGCATTTAGTGTGATGCTCAGAAGGTAAACAGGTAAAAGAAATAAGAAGGTGACAGTTGAAACCATAGTATGTACAAGGGATAAATGAGGTCTTTTTTTAAATCATGAAGAATATGAGAAAAATAAAAGACAAAAACCTAGAGATTGCTAATTCTTAAAATGTTGAGTTAGAAAAATAGGAAATTGTGGTTAGAAAATGGGAGTCAAAAGGGAATATGTATCCTGTTTAGAGAGTTGTGAAAGTTACAAATAAAGCAGTGCCATGATTCCTAGCTTTGAGGAATATACACTTTAGAAAATCTATATTATGATTGGTAATGGTTAAGAAAAGTAACGTTGGTCTCCCAAATTGTGCAAATAATGCTTGTTCTATAAAAATAGGCATAGAGCTACTTTATTATAGCCTCTGTAAGAGGTAGAACTCATTTGTTGCCAGTGAAAGAAAACCTGGCTCAAATAGGTTTATGGAAATGGAATTTTATTAGCTCACATAAGCAAAAATGTTCTGAGTTAGTCCAAACTATAGGTGTTGGTTTAGGTTAGTTTTCCCTAGAAAAAAAACCTAGATGCAGACCTGGAAGTAGAAATTTGAGTGCATGTTGTCTGTGACTTGATCTCTGAAGCACCATCAGTGGAGTGGGGAATTGAGTAGGCCAGAAGGGCCTCATTCCTTCCCTGTCAAGTTTCTGACTTTAGAGTAGGAAAGTTGCCAGGGCTATAAGCTTCTTTTGTAACACAATCCTTATAATCAAATCTTGGGCCTGATTTTCAGCACAGTCATCCCTCTGCCTGCAGCTAATGATAATCTCTTTTAATAATTGACTTATTTTCTTCCTTCAGGGATTTTTTGCTCAAAACAACAGGCTACCGACTCTAGAACAGCTGTAATTACCAACACTCCCATGTCTTTCAAAGCCTTATTTCATAAGCTTCTTCATCACCTTCCATTTCTACCCCATCCCAATCTACCACAGGGGAGTTTCTTGATAATCTTGATCCTATCTCAAGTCAGGGACTCCACTGCACAAACCAGCAGTGGTGGCCTTGCTGTCAGTTGGCCAGTGAGGGAACCAATTCAAGCATTCCACCTTGAGGGCCAGCTTCCTGGGGCTACTCAGGTGTCAAATGTCTTAGGTTGGATTCTCCTGGAAGCAGAGTCCAAAAGAAGGCTTCGTGCACTTTTGTACTTATTTTGGAAGTAATCCGAAGGAAGAATTGGTAGGGGATTTGGAAAGCAAGAGAGGAAAGGAAGGAAGCCAAGTGAGGACGTGCTAACAGCTTACCTCTGTGGAAAAGTGGGGCTCACCTGGGATGTTACAAAACAGTCTCAGAGTTATTCCAACTCCAAGGAGTGAGGAAGTTGGGTTGTTTTTCCCCTAATTCTTATTTCTCATTCACTTTTGACTATTCCAAGGGGTGAGACCTTCCAAGCATTTCCAACCTCCTCTGCTTTTAGGTAGAGCATGCTCCTGCAGCCAGAGACAGACTTCAGGTATAGACTTGCAGGTGCTGGCCGTAGGAAGCCAAGCATGGGAACCTTAGCTGCTAAAAAGATAAGGGCAGGGCACCAACAATATCTGTCACACATACTTTTAAATTAGGCGATTATATTCTAACACAAGAAAACATATTTTGTTCTACTTTCTTTGGAATGGTTTTGTTCCTAGGCTCTACATGGGGGCCACGCACAGCTTCAGGCTTACATTTTTAGCACAGTCAGTCTAGCAGAAGAGCTACTTGAGGGTTTAAAACTGGTCTCATTGGCTCTGACCGGTCAGACTCAGGACAAGTATCATCTCAGAGACATCCAGTGTGAGCATGTGGGTGGAATGCATTGCCTGACCTAGCCCAGGCCATATGCTCCGTACCGTAGCCCAGAGAAGGCACTCACTTCACCCTAAAGGCACAGCATGAGAGCAAGGCAGGGTAGGTTCCCATAAAGCAAACTTTCTAACAGAAGAGGGCATGGGAGCTGAGCAGCAAAGACAACAACTGTTCACTACAACCCTGTTTAATCATCATCTCATAACAGCATTTGTATAGTATGTTTATTCTGATCTGAGCTTACTTAGGTAAAGTTGTCAATCAGCTAATTATGTCTTATCTTCTTCAAAATTTCTCTTCTATGATGCATTTTAGATGCCATATTAGTATCAATTTTGTCACTTATTTTGGCATAGAACATTTTTCAGTAAGAATGTTTTCTATTATCAGTGAAGGCTAACATACTTAACATTAGGTGATCAGATGAACTAGTCAGAGGAAGAGCCCCATGGTTTGGGTATCTGGGGAAATTGAAAGGAAATTAACATTTATCATATACCTGCTATTTTCCAGGCTCTGTGCTAAGAATTTTACATACATCATTTCTTTAATCCTCTCAACATCATATGGAAAGGATACAATGATAGCGATTTACAGATGAGAAAACAAACGCTCATGGGGTGCTGAGTAACATTGTAAAGCTCCTTCAACTAGTGTAAGACACTGATTGCAACCCTGTGGTCTCCATATGCTAAGTGTGTTGTGACATGGACAGGTTAGCAATTGTCTGACCTAGCCCATAAACCATAAATACAGTAGGTATGTGGCTAGTAATACCTCTTTAAGTAGGCAGGAAGTGTCTTTAGGGGAATCTCTAATGTAACCATCTTCATGGGAGTGATCTAATAAATTCAAAATTAAGGAAAGGGGTTTTTGGAGTTATTTCCATTTTTTGACTACTATGAGAATGTGTATTTAGTGCCCTCCAGTCCCAAGTTAGGAAAAAGTTCAATATTTTCTTTTAAGGAAGGGAGTTATAAACTTTTCCTCCAGTACCTTCTGTTGATTTAAGAAATGTCTTCTCAAAGTACTCTTAACACGTACACATTCATGCACCTTGAATCATGTAATTCTTATTCTCTGATAACAACACCTGAATCATTATTTGCATCACTGGCCTCCATGCTACTTTGGAAGATGATGTGGGAGGATATGGAACATATTTTAACAGTTTTGCTGCATCCTTCATATTTTCAGTGCACATTTGATGAAAACTTATTAGTTCTTAGAGCAGAGTGCCTTTTTATTTCTATTTATTTATTTATTTTTGCTGCTATAATTTATTCTCTATTTCTCACCAACAGTATTTTTGGATGAGTAAGAAGATCACTGAGATGTGACATCGGATGAACTGGGTTCTCATTCTGGCTAATACTAATGGTAATAGTACAGTGACAAGAGAACAATATCAATAATAAATGTACCAAATATTTATTAAGCTCTACTATGGAAAAGAGTTTTCATTGTTAATTCAACAAATATTTATTGAGCACCCACTAGGTATCCAGGCAGTTTTCTGTTTGCTAGGGATATAGCCGTAAACAAAACAGAAACAAGTCCCTGTTGTTGTGGTTTACAGTGTGTGTGTGTGTGTGTGTGTTTAGGATACAGACAATAAACAAAATAACTAAAACATGGAGTATATTAGATAGTGAAAAATATTATGGAGGAAAATTAGATAGGGGAGAAGTTGGGGAGTTCGGGGAGTCATGGGAGGGTTGCAATTTAAAATCAGGTGGCTAGGCAAGCTGCAAAGGTGATGCTTGAGCAGAGACCTCAAGGAGATAAAGAATCCAGCCATGCAAATACCTGGGATGGTGGGGGGAGGGGGTGTCTAGGCAGATAAGAACAGGGCAAAGGCCCTGAGGTGGCTGCACGCTTGGTGCACGCTATGGCAGCAGGAGGCCAATGTGGCAGAGACAGAAAATGGAAGGGAAAGTCATTTCAGATCAAGTAAGAGACATAATAGAGGGCCAGGTCAAACGGAGCTTTATAGGGCATTGTCAGGACTTTGGTTTTGACTCTGAGACGGGAAACCATCAGAGAATTTGAGCTGTGGAATGACATAATCAAATTTGTGTTTTAAAAATATCATGCGGGGCTTCCCTGGTGGCGCAGTGGTTGAGAGTCCGCCTGCCGATGCGGGGGACACGAGTTCGTGCCCTGGTCTGTGGGGATCCCACATGCCATGGAGCGGCTGGGCCCGTGAGACATGGCCCCTGAGCCTGCGTGTCTGGAGCCTGTGCTCCGCAACGGGAGAGGCCACAACAGTGAGAGGCCGGTGTACCGCAAAAAAAAAAAAAAAAAAAAAAAAAAAAAAAAAAATCATGGGGGTGGGATAGGGAGGATGGGAGGGAGACGCAAGAGGGAGGAGATATGAGGGTATATGTATATGTATAGCTGATTCACTTTGTTATACAGCAGAAACTAACACACCATTGTAAAGCAATTATACTCCAATAAAGATGTTAAAAAAATAAATGAAAAAATAAAAATATCATGAGCTGTTGTGTGAGAATGAATAATAAACAGTGGGAGGATCAATGAAGAGCCTATTGGAATAATCTGGATGAGAGATTATCATGATTTGGCCAGGTGGTGTGGTATGGAAGTAGTGAGAAGTGTAATTATCTGCTAAACATTTTATAGACAGTATCTTATTTAACTAGCTTTATAATTTCCTGAAATAACCAGTCTAAGTGTCAGTACTGTCATCTTTAAGATGGGAATATGAAATGGGTTCTATTTCTCAATATTAGCTTAAAGATGGATAGTTACAGCTCCAAAGAGACACATACTCAAGTTGCTGCTGACTAAACTATGAGAATGAGGCAAGACAGATGGCTTAGGGGGAAGATCAGTTCCTTGGAAAAAGGCAGGGCTGAAAGTTAGAGTTTTGTGAGAGCCTGTTTTGTCCTGTGAAACTGAATGTCCATGTCAAATAAAGAGAAACAATCTCAAAAACCGGTTCTAAGGTAAGACATAGTGGGGAAAAAAAAAACAAACTGAAGAATAATCAGAATGACAAAGTGCAGAACAATGTAATCTGGTCATTGGAGCAAGGAATCAAGAAGATGTGGTCGCCAATTGATGCACACACTGGAAGTAGGCAACTGGAGGCTCCCCACCCCCTCCCCTGTCCTTGGAATGTGCATTCAGCTTGCCTTCCCCACTCCCAGAAGCTGCTCCAAGGATACCTCATTGAAATAGAAATGTGGTGATGGGACTCTCAGGACTGAGTACATGGCTGATGCCTGGTAAATTTTTTTGTGTGTGTGGTACGTGGGCCTCTCACTGTTGTGGCCTCTCCCGTTGCGGAGCACAGGCTCCAGATGCGCAGGCTCAACAGCCATGGCTCACGGGCCCAGCCGCTCTGCGGCATGTGGGATCCTCCCAGACCGGGGCACGAACCCGTGTCCTCTGCATCAGCAGGCGGACTCTCAACCACTGCCCCACCAGGGAAGCCCCCTGGTAAACTTTTAAGACTGTAAACTTTTAAGATTCTGGCAGGTATATGCTGAGATCTACTTGTCTTACAGCTGACCAAGACAAGCATCCTACCTAAGTTCCCTTGCTTATTAAACCTACCACCTACCAATTTGGAGTAATCTACCTTTTTCTTGGTCTCCCCCTGCCAAGGACAGGGGCCAGTTTCAGATTACACCTGGGAAGCTCCTGAGGAGGTTGTGAAGCAACACTGGTTGCCCTGGAGAAGCATATTTATACCATTTTGGGATCAGAGCTATGGGAGAAAGAAAACAAAAGGCTTCATTTCACAACAACAGCACAGGTGGGAAAGTAATGTTGGCACCAGACACTCATATTGAAACTGACCAGAACCCTGCAGGACCTTCCTGCGGACAGACAGCCCTGTGTCCCTTCCTCTTGTTTGTAACAAAGCTTTAGCTTCTTAGGCCTTCCCTGAGTTCCAAAGAGCAAATTTAATCAGAGAAATGAGAAAATGCAGAAACAAAGGAAAACAGTCAAGCAAGAAAAAATAATAATAGCCATAAAACAAAGTCAAGGGACTTTAGTTCCTCCCAAGGGCTATAGATAATATCCTGAGCCAAATCCTTGACTTATTTTGAAGATACTAAAACCCTCACCAGGTGGAAGAAGTTAATTGCATGCTGACCACCAGCATGTAGACTTCAGACCAGTTGGAACCAGAAGATTGATGACTGAGATTCCCCAAATACCACCTGGTTACCTTACCACCAACCAATCAGAAGAATATGCACAAGCTGATCAGGCACCCTGCAACCATCTCCCTCACCCTGACTTTAAAAACCCTTCCCCAAAAGACGTTGAGGGGTTCGGGTCTTTTGAACGTGAGTGGCCCATTCTCCTTGCTTGGCCCATGTTGAGCACCTTGTAATAAATGCTGTACTTTCCTCCACCACAACCTGGTGTCACTAGATTGGCTTCGCCTAGCATCAATCCAGCAGATTCAAGTTTGGTTCATTAACAATATTTTTCTGGAAAGTTTGCACTATCCCTCTGGTGAGACAAACTAAGAATCCCCAAGAGGAAGAAGAAACAGTTCCTCAAGCATCACAGAGGTCACGCCTTCCACTGACCTTCCTCTCCATCTTCATCCCTCACACGGAGGACGGGGCTTTCTTTCATGAGTTGTGGGGATCTAGCTGGTGGGGCTGAACTAAGGAATAAAAGGTATATAGTCAAAGTGAGTCTTGTCTGTGCCCCTATGTGGCTGTAGCTTGAGAGATGGTTGACAACACTGAATGAAAGATTTTTAAATATAAATGTTTTATACATGAATAGCATACTAATAATTAAATCTGTAATCAGGATGAACATCAGGACAGATTGTGAGAAGAAGGCTCCTGTCTGGCTCCTTCATCCCATGTGCCATCACTTGACCTCCCAGCTGCCCAAAGACCCTCACTAAATGCCTCTACACTAGCAAAACCACAGTTTTGCTGAACCTCTCATTCTTCTTTCAAAATTTATCTCACCTAATACCTATTTTTTTCCAAGTGTTGATTCTTACCAGATCTTAACAATACCTTGATTTATAAATCCATCGTTCTAGTGTTCTATTCTGTTTTCCTTGAGGAAACAGGCACTACTAATTCCTCTACAATTCTGGTTATTACTATGACATTTCCTTTACACACCTGCTTTTCTGTGTCTTGTATTGTGGTCTTGGTATATTACCCTTTTTTATATATAAATTTATTTATTTTATTTATTTATTTTTGGCTGCATTGGGTCTTCATTTCTGTGCATGGGCTTTCTCTAGTTGCAGTGAGCAGGGGCTACTCTTCGTTGTGGTGAGTGGGCTTCTCACTGCAGTGGCTTCTCTTGTTGCAGAGCACGGGCTCTAGGCGCATGGGCTTCAGTAGTTGTGGCACATGCACTCAGTAGTTGTGGCTCACGGTTCTAGAGTGCAGGTTCAGCAGTTGTGGCGCTTGGGCTTAGTTGCTCCACGGCACGTGGGATCTTCCCTGACCAGGGCTCGAACCTGTGTCCCCTGCATTGGCAGGAGTATTCTCAACCACTGCACCACCAGGGCAGTCCCTATTACCTTTTTTAAACTTAAATATTTAGTTTGAAATGCCTATAAGAAATCTGCAAGGAGATGTCAAATGGGTAGTAGAATATATGGGTCAGTGGGTCCCAGACTCAGTTTGAGCTAGAGAAGTACACCTAAGAATCACAAGGGAATGCACAATAAGTGGAGCCATGGGAGTAGCATGAATTGTCATGCAGAGAGTAGCCTGGGAGAGAAATGTGCCTCAGAGAAACACCTGGGGAATCCCAACATTTAAACTTCAGGTTGACAAGACTCAGCTAACAAAGAACGCTGAAAATGCATAGCCTTGAAGGTAGAAGGAAAGTTATGAAGATAAAGGGTCATGAGAGGCAAAGAGAGAGAATGTGACAAGAAGTAGGGGATGTCCATCTAACCAGTGCTGATCAGAAGTCAACTGAATGACATTGAAATCTTAGGGGACATTATATGGGTACTTTTAATGGAGCTGGTGAAGGGGCGGAAGCTTAGATGAGATGTGTGAGGATGGACGGAGAGGTAATGAAATAGAGAGAGAGTATAAATAATTCAAGGTTTGTGGGGGAGGCTGACAGAATAGTAGTTAAGGGGAAATGTGGAATTAACAGAGGTACAAATTTAGGAACATATTTAAAGGCTGATTGAGTTTTCTTGAGAGAAGATAAATTCTTCACACATGCTTACCGCCACACTCCTAGAAAACCAGTTAAAATGAAGATAAAAGGATTAAGAAAGATATGTATCCACAACGGTGACAGTGAGTATGCCACATGCTTTCGAAAACCACAAAAGAGAGAAATGATCAGTCATTTATGAAGCATAGAAATGTAGAAACCAGGCTATTGCAGAAGGAGATACCAATATTGCTGAATTTTCAGTACCTCTAAATGACTCAAAACTCCTCATAGAGTTTCAGGTCTCAGAGAAACCATTTACCACAGAAAGTAAATAGCAGGCATAGAAAGAAAAGAGGGGGATCTTGAAGATCTGCGTATGGAGAACTTGAGTTGTTGATCCACTGTCCCAGTCATTAAAGTCAGAAGAACACCACCCTGCCCCTCCACCCCATAACTATCCAGAGGACTTTTTCTCTGAAGAAATTAAATCAAAAAGTTTCAGGACACTGGACACAACAGGATGAATGTGTATGTGTGTGCGTGTGTGTGTGTGTGTTTGGGTGTGTAGGTGGTGAATTGCAGGACTACAAACAGAGGAATTGAAAGTTTACATACTGAAAAGTGGGCATCCCAGTTGGTATTTATCACCCTGCTCCTTAAATGGCAGAAGCCAGAAACAAACTCTCCTAAAGCGCAATTAGAGGTGTTTGCTAGGGCTTCCATAACAAAGTACCAAAAACTGGGTGGCTTAAACAACATAATTTTATGGTCTCACAGTTTGGAGAATAGAAGTCTGAGATCAAGGTGTCATCAGGGTTGGTTCCTTCTGAGGTCTGTGAGAAAAAAATCTGTTCCATGCCTCTCTCCTAGCTTTTGGTGGCTTGCCTGCAATCTTTGGAATTCTTTCAATTCTATTGCATGACCCCAATATCTGCCTTAATCTTCACATAATGCTCTGTGTGTGTGTGTATGTCTCTGTGTCCAAATTTCCCTTTCATAAGGACATCAGTCATATTGGATTAGGGGCCCAACCTACTCCAGTATGACCTTATCCTAATTACATCTGCAGCAACCCTATTTCCAATTAAGTTAAGTTCATATTCTGAAGTACTGGGGGTTAGGACTCCAGCATATGAACTTGGGAGGACTGCAGTTCAGCCCATAACAGATGTCAAACTTGAACCAACCCAGATATATTTTGGAGTCCCCAAGCAGAATGTTTAGATCTTTCTGCACAGAAGTTAATATGGGAAAGCTCTTCCCCCAAACACAGTGATTCTATTAGGTCATCAGTGCATTAAGAATGAATCTATAGCTAAAGAAGAAACAGCATCCTTTCAAAACCTCAATCATGAAAGACAGATCAAAATAAACAAAGAGTGAAAGAATCATGGATGCCATAAAGACAATGGAGAAAACAAAGTAAATTTCAAAATACTATAATTAATGTCCTTTGAGAGATAAGAAAAGTTTTGTGTGCCTTAAACAAGAAAAAGGTTAAATTAAGAAAGAAATATCAGGACCAAGAAGTATCTCTTGGTTGTTAAAAATATAATAGCAAAATGAATAACGGAATGTTTGGAATATAAAAAATAGGAAATTCCTTAGAAATTAGGCTTTAGGGTTTAGAAACAGAAGAGAGAGAGTATAATAACCAGAGTAAGGTTTCAGAGAAGATGGGGTATAGGGAATAGAAATCCAGACATAAAGAGAGGGAATATTCTAATAGGAGGGATGGAGGAAAAGAAAGAATGGGGGTGCATACCTACATTTCAACTTCTTGGTGGCACAGAGAGAGAATTCCTATAAAATGGTGTTTATATATATATATTTTTATTTTTTTATGTGAAGAAGGATGAAATAAGAACACATTTTATAGAGCCAGACCTGCCTGGATTTGAATTCTGGCTCTGCCTCTTAGTAGTTGTGTGACCTTGGGAAGTCACTTCTCCTTTTGTGCCTCAGTTTATTTATCTGTAAAATATAAATAATAATATTTACCTCATATATTACATGAGTTTGTGTAAGCAAACTCTTGAAATAGTGCTTGGCTTAGAAGTATATATATATATATACACACACACACACACACACACACACACATATATATATATATAAAGTATATTAGCATATATATGTAATGTATATATATATTAGCTGTCCAAATACAGGTATAGAAAAAGGCATGATAATTGGATTCATCCAAGTTGGTTGCTATGGTTGGTGTGAGGATGTTTGGGTTTTAGATGATCCTAGAGAAGGTCAAAGTGTCAAGGAAATGAAGTCTATTGACAAGTGGTAGTAGTGAAAGACCATGACATTTAAACTGAACAGGAAGGGAGGTGAACACACAATGGGAAGCTTTTGGAAAGGAAGAAGGTTGAAGCCCCAATGGGCTAGAGAATTAGATAGGGTTGATGAACAGTTAGAGAAATTAGCTGACAAAGCAAGTTGGAAAACCTAAATTTTTAGTCAGAAGGGGGATATTGGCCTTAATGATGTTGAAAATAATGTAACAGAGCAGGATCCTATGGGGCCTTCCAGGGACAGACTCCTCCCACCATGTCCTCACCCTGTCTGTCGTTTGTAGAAAACCTGTAGTCTCCCAGGTATCCCCTGAGTCACAAAAACCTGGCTTAAGAATTAGTGATAGAAAGGACGTAAACATGTAGTGACAAAAGTAGCAGTTGGGCCAGGAGAACTGGTAAGAATTGAAACAGTAAATCAGGCATATGGCAGCCACAGAATCTTTAGTTCCTCCTTGAACTATCTAGATAACAGTGCCTGATGCATATTTTCTGAGTTGTTTTACAGATGCTAAAACCCCCACCAAATGGAAGAAGTTAACTACATGATGGCCATGAGCACAAAACCGCCGGATGTACTGGAGCCTGAGGATTGATAATATTAACCCCTGTGACAACACTCTGTTACCTCACCATCAACCAAGCAGAGAACTGTGCATAAGCTCAACTCCCCTCCCTCATCTTGCCTTGAAAAATGCTTTCCTAAAACCCGCTGGGGAGTTTGGGTGTTTTTTGAGCATTAGTTGGCCCGGACTCCTTGTCTGGCACCTTATAATAAAGGCTGCACTTTCCTTTACCACACCCAGTGTCAGTAGATGGGCTTTACTACACACAGGCGTGCAGACTCAAGTTTGGTTCTGTAACAGTAAAGCTATTTGGTGTGCATCCAAGGTCCATGTGACTAAAGAAAAGTGATGGAGAAGGTACCTGGACATGAAGAAGTATCTTAGGTAAAACTCTCCAAGTAACTCAAGCAAAACAATAAAGAAAATTTGTGAGATATTATATGTACATGGATAGTTCATGGAACAAACTCAAGGGTGGCCTGGAATTAAGCCATGCTGTAAAAGTAAGTATAAAATATTAATAATTCAAGTGATATTCTGTATCTTTTTTGCTTCTGCTTTATGTATCTGCTTCAAAATTCTCTCTCTACACTAGATTTCACTGCTTGACATGTACATGAACAAATGAGGCCACTTCTCAGTTCCAGAGTTTGTTTTCTCTGTTCAGTTGACCAGTCCAATTCTATATTCTTGGGAGAGAGAATCTGATTGGCACAATTCTGGTCTAATATCTTTCTTAATCTAATCAACTGTGTCCAAGAAATGTGTTACATACTCTTAACCTGACTTCCTGGGGTCATCCCTGCAGTCTAGGGTCAGTTCTCAGGGTAAGGGGATCAAGATAAGAGTAGAGGTCTATAGAAATGTCTGTTGGAGGCTTCAGGAAAGTGAGATGCCAGCAGGTTGGGTGAGGTATCCAGTTTCCCCAGGATGATGGCAGGTTTTGAAGGAGAGAGAGATTGTGAGCTAGGTGCCCAGTTTGTCACTGAGTAAGTTCTCCAGGATAGTACTTTGGAGGTTAAAATAACATGAATGTAGTCCAATTGTAAATTCTTGGGAGAGAGAATCTGATTGGCACAGCTGTGGTCAAGTACCTTTCCTAATCTAATCAACTGTGTCTAATCAACAGTGTCATTCACTCATTCTTATCAGTAAGTATCTATTCAGCACTTAACAAGGGCTGAGCATTGCTACTGTCATTAAGGATAGAAGACTAGTAATGGAAACTGGCAAAGACTGAAAGCTTTGGAGGTTCCAATCTTCGCTCCACTGTTTCCTAGTTGTTTGGCCTTGAGCAAATCATTTTTTCCCCCCGGAGACTGCTTTCCCTTTTGAGGAATGGAGAAAACAATTTTATCTCTGACTTTTAAGAATTAAATGCTTCACCAGAGGTCTGGGTACTTAGCATGGAAGCAGATGTAGAAAGAACTCCTAAAATGGCAACATGCTAATAAATCAATGAGTCAAATTGTTTGAGGGTGACAGACCAATAAATGAACAGTGAAGAGGTTACTATAGCCTTGTGCACAGCAGAGCTTCGGGCACAGAGGTGAGAGAGATTTGGGAAGGAAGGACCTGGGAAAGCTTCCAGGAGATTCTATGCCTGAGTAGAGTTTTGAGGGATATGCTGGAGTTAGCTTTATGAAAAGAGAGAAAAACTTTCAAAGGTACAGAGATATGGAACTATATGCCTCATTTGCACGACTCTAATTGGTAGAATAGGACTGCAGCAACAGGCTTATACATATTTTTTTCCTGGAGGGGCAGGAGAAGAGGCTGGGCAAGAGGGATGGGTGTTACAGGTTGTGAGTAGCCTTGTGGCTTAAGCTGGTATTTAATGTTATCGTGAAAATTTAGGACCACACGTGGTCTTTGGCACAGGGACAGTAGAAGCTATATTATTACACGCTGGATGGACAGAGTGAGGTGGGCCTATACTTAGCTGGCCTTGTTACTATATCTAGTTCACAAGATCACAGCGAAATAAGTAGCAAAGTACTGGAGAGTTCAGCGTGTGAGAACTCAAAATATAGACGCATTATATATTCTCCTAGGACTGGTGATGAAATATACCCACAGTGTGGGCCAAGTGACCCGATAATCCTCGTGGTGGGGGTAGGTGTGATGCTTAGGCCAGTGATAAGTGGAAACTGAATCTAACATGTGCATTCCACCTGCAATTGTGCCTTCTAACCAAGAGGGTGTGCCCAGGGCGTGTAAGAAGAGGGACTCTGCGGGGAGGGCTGCCTCAGCTTTAGGGAGCATGGCTGGATGCGTTGATGGTGTCAGACTGCACAGCCAGTCTTCACAATGAAGCAGCCTCAAACTGGGAAAGCAGAGAGGCTGGAACAGTTGCTACTCCATGAATTTTTGCTGAATTAATATTATATTTCATTCAAAGTCTTTCAGAAATATTTCAAGGGGAAATACATGAAAAACTTTCAAGTGGTTTCTTTTCTCCTTCATAAGAAAAGTTTCTTAATGATTAAAATCTAGGCACATTAGAGGCTTTTCTATGGAAACCAGAAGATAGGTGAACCTTATTTTAGGCAATAAATGTGACTGGGGAAACCTGTATAGCAATATATTTTAGCACAGAGTGTACTATAAAAGAAATAATTATTTACAGGAAGTGAAATCTTTCATTGATAGTTTTTCTAAAACAAACTGTTCCTTAATTAATTTGCCTTTCTTGCAGCTACAAAGACTGTAGATATGGAAAAATATATATGTCTTAAAATCTTGTGAGAGATAGATTGATGATTTTGTCTCTCCCGTTTTCTGCAGTCCTCCTTTTCCCCTGTACCTCTGAAATTTGGTTTTAACTCAGAATCGGGTCTTTTATGTTCTCTACCTGATTGCATTCAGTCAAGTCACATACTACATACACCTCTGAAGAGAAGAAAGTTCCACTTTCTGATTGTCTGGGGGCACTTAGAATTTAATCTTGAAAGTGCTGATTACCAGTTCCTTGATTTCTCTCTGGGGCTCTAAAAAGACCTAAATATAGAGAGATGTTTGGAGTTTTTTTTGAGCATTTGAAAGTAATGATTAGCAACTTTTAAACTATTTTTCTCCTAAGTCTTAAATTCTTATTTACAAAGCCCAGTTTAGTTTTGTTCCCAAAGTATTGTGATTTGGGGGAAATCTTTTCTCATTCTCTCATATACCAAAGCTATTTTAAAAGAAGGGGCCTAAACTGTTCGTTTTTTTTTTTTTCATTTTTGATTCATGCTGCCTGATATCTTCTTCCTCTTCTCCTTTTCTTCCTTTTTTGTGGTCTCTGGCTCCCCCCCAAATCATATCTGGAACAAGATTATTATATTGAGTAATCTCTTTTCATGAGATTTTCTTGTCAGCGGCTTCAGTGGAAGTTAGGCATGCAGAGCTGTGATATACCACCGCCCAGCAACGAGTGATTTAATACATTCACACATCTTGAAGAGCAAGGCTATTAGATGAATGGAAAGGTACCTGGGAATGAGAATAGTTGGGTCACTCACTAACCACTGCTGGAGGGGGAAGTTGGCTGCCAAGTTAAATGAACAGAGCTTGCTTAGGGAGATGAACAGTTTTTGGAAATCAGGTAGAATGTCGTTGTACCTGCTGCTGTGTTTGCACACAGTGTAAAGTACTACATCCTGTATGGAGAGGATTGACTGACTCATCGTTCTTAATGTGAGAGCTCTGTGTACAGCACTGAGCAAAGGAAATGTTAAGTGAGGGGGTAATAAGAAGAAACTGACTTTACTCCTTAGGGATTCTGAGATAGCAAAGCAGGGGGAAAAACACAGAAAATGATGAATTTGCACAGGAAAATATATGTCCTAACACTAAAATATTTGATTCGTTTTTTTCCTAAAAACTCATCCACTGAGCTTAAATAAGTGAACTCACTGAGCTCACTGAGCTTAACCTTTTTTTTAAAAGTTTTTTTTTGATGTGGACCAATTTTTTAAAGTCTTTATTGAATTTGTTACAATATTGCTTCTGTTTTATGTTTTGTTTTGTTTTTTGTTTTTTTTTTTGGCTGCAAGGCATGTGGGATCTTAGCTCCCTGACCAGGGATGGAACCCACACCTCCTGCATTAGAAGTTGTAGTCTTAGTGATTGGACTGTCAGGGAAGCCCTGAGAGTTAACTTTTTAAAGTCGAACATCCTTGGTCTTAGGACGATCACTTATGGTTTTGTCTTAAATTTGAGGTTACTTTGCAGAATGATCTTCAATGTCGGTGACATTTGTCTCTGAGGAATATCCTGCATTTGGCCCCAGGTAAGGAACACCTTCTTTCCTATGGAGATTTTGGACCACTCAAAGAAACTTGAGTCCTTTTTTGTAGTGTATTTTTATCGGTGCTTTTCTCGTAGTGGTTCCAGGATTGCCCCTTTGTGTCCCTGAATAACTGTCTCAGCTTTCTTGTAACACTCTCTCAACATGTAGTCAGTCCAGGTATCAACTGTGTCAGTCACTGGTGTACTTCGGCATGTACATTTCTGAGTACTACTCTAGACCTATGAGTTAGAATTACTGGCAAGTGGAGACTAGGAACCCACAGTATTACAAGCACCCTGGGGGCTTCTTATGTACACTAAAGTCTTGAAGCATTCATCGAAAAATGAGGGGAAGAACACACATTTATGAGCACTTATATGTGACAAGTGTGTCACTTTTCCATGTGCTTTTTGTATATTGGCTCTTTAGTCTTTATATGTGGTATAAATGTCATTATTATTTCATGGGTGAAAATGTGATTTTTCCAAGCTCTCTTTCTCAAGCACGCAAAGCAAGGAATTGCAGTACTTTAGGGCAAAACCAGGTTTATAATAGTCCAGCTTCTAAAGCCTATGTTCTTTCCCTTAAAACACTGATCTCTTTATCATCAAGGGTGAGCTATGTCCCTGGAACTTTCCCAGGCTGCACTGCCATCCAGCTCTCTGTGATAAAGATAAATACACACTCATCTTGGCATTATCTGCTCCTAAGTCAAAGCACCTACTTTAGGGGCATTGCCAGGTGTCTCCTCTACCTCTTTCATAGATAGTTCAAACTAAAAACGAACGCAGGATGATGTTACAACAGTGATTCACATGAACGTTGCTCTGCCAGTCCATCCGTGTGATTGCTTAGTGCCATTATAACGAATAGCGAGACACTGCATTGACCTGTTGACTCCCCATGTGCTTCAGTTCATAAGATTTGATTCTCTGGTTTCAGGTTTCAGATGGTTAAACCCTGTGATGACTAGCGTTACTCTGGAGGTGCAATCCGGTTTACAGACTCAGACACTGCCTCTTGATAAAGTGGTTTTCATTCATACAGGGTACTCACACACCAAGCTACAGTTGATTAAATATGACATTTGAGGTCTGGCTCTTAAATCATTGCATATCAACCTCTTGGTCAGAACATAACTCCCTTTCATAAAAATATTTGGGAAATTATACTTGGATGATATTATTTGACTTACAGTGTTGCTCTGAGAACTACTGCAACTCTGAAATTTTATTAGCAAAAAGGTGAAAGGATTGAAGGAAGACATACATTAAGCTGCTGAATGGTTAAGTGTATTAAGTATCTCAACTAAACCGTGTTGCAAGTCATGAACCTATGACCTAGCCTTTCAAAGCCCTTTCTCTCCTTATCTGTATCTTTCCCTTACTGATGATGTCACCGACTGCTGGGGGACCATCAAGCATGTGATTTAAAAAGGGATTCTAATTTCTAAGTATTGCTTAAATCCATTCTCTCCTCTCCAACCCCTCAATCTTAGTGCATATCTTCATATTTTCTTCTTGTCCTTTTGTCATAATCTTTAAACTGACCTTACGTTGGACTTGCCATCTTTAATTTATCATACATATTTCTAAAGTGACAACCTTACCTTCTTGATTCACTGTTTATAATCCTTTAATGATTTCCAGTGCCTATGCCTCACCATCCCCCTCTCTCACTCTACCATCATTGTCTTCAATGATTTTCATAGTCTTTTTTTTTTTTTTTTTTTTTTAGCAGTACGCAGGCCTCTCACTGCTGTGGACTCTCCCGCCGTGGAGCACAGGCTCCGGATGCACAGGCTCAGCAGCCATGGCTCACAGGCCCAGCCGCTCCACGGCACGTGGGATCCTCCTGGACTGGGGCACGAACCCGTGTCCCCTGCATCGGCAGGCAGACTCTCAACCACTGCGCCACCAGGGAAGCCCGATTTTCATTGTCTTTTAACTGGTCAGTATCAGCTCTGGCTTCATTCCAGACCTTACATCATACTGAAGCTAGTGTGATATTTTGAAATCTGATCATGTCAGTGATTGCTTAAAACGTATTAATGCTCATAAGAGCAACACAAAGCTCCTTCTATGGACTCCAGGTCAGACATGATCTGGCACTGCCCCAGTATCTACCCTCGTTTCATGCCATGTAGCCCCCTGCTCTTTGCTCTCCCAGAATGGCTACCTTCTTCCAATGATTCTTTCCCACCACACTCCATTTTATCACACGATCTTTGCTCATGCTGTTTTCTCTTTCTACTAGTCAAGTTAATTTTTACTCCTCCTGAAAAATCTTTTATCATCCCTAGCTGACCAGAAATTCCTCTGGCTGGGAAATTAGCTCCAAGTGACCTTCGGAATTTCTCAGTAGTCTTTCAGTAGCCAAGTTAGTCCTGTGTTAGCAGTTTCATGAGCTCAAGGCTTCCCTGAATCTTCTGGCTTTTGACCTAGTCGTTAGGTCCTGAGCTTAGTTAAGAAGCTCACACTCAATGACCCATTTATATCTGCTCTTTAGATCCTGAGGGGTGTTCATCATTTTATCATTCATTCTTATCCTTTTTGGAGAGAGGCTAAGTAAATATGTGAATTGACACTAAAGCTATATATTATATGTGTATAATTATATAATTGTGAAATAGTGAATATATATGCATATATACTGAAATCGTTGTGAAACAGTGAGCACACACACACACACACACACACAATTCCATTATTTCCATAAGGCTGAGGACTTGTCCCTCTGAACCTACTAAACAGCCACATTAAAAGAAAACACAGGGGCTTACCTGGTGGCGCAGTGGTTGGGAGTCTGCCTGCCGATGCAGGGGACGCGGGTTCATGCCCCGGACTGGGAAGATCCCACATTTTGCGGAGCGGCTGGGCCCGTGAGCCATGGCCGCTGAGCCTGCGCGTCCAGAGCCTGTGCTCTGCAACGGGAGAGGCCACAACAGTGAGAGGCCCGCGTACTGCAAAAAAAAAAAAAAAAAAAAACCAAAAGAAAACACATTAATTCGTCACTAATTCCCCTCCTCCTCCTGCTCCTTCTTCTAATTATCTCTAATTTGCCAAACACAGTGATAAATGTTTCACATACGTTGCCTTATACAACAACATTCTGATTAGCCCTGCTTTGCAGACAACTTTGAGCAGACAGAGGGTTAAATAATGCACCTAAGATCACAAGGTAATTAAGTTGCAACAAACTCAGGTTATTTAACTCAAGAGCCACTCAAATACCAGGTTCTTGCTCTTCGAAGTTGGTTACCTAGACCAGAAGCAGCAGTATCAACCAGGAGTTTGTTAGATACGCAGAATCTCAGTCCTACTCCAGCCCTACTGGAATGGAATCTCAAATGTAAGAAGATCCTACGGTAAGTCACATGCACTTTAAAGTCTGAGATGTACCACGACATGCTGTATAACTTCTTAATTTTACAGGGAAATCAACTCCCTATTTTCACATTTGTCTCTGAAGAATATTATCCTGATTTGATATTCAAATGTTTGTTTCCTTTCATTCACTGTTTTAAAATTTAGGGAAAATAGGGCTATTAAGTTCTCTTTGGACAGTTTGACGGTTGTGTTTTTAGTTATTGCTTACATTATTTTAAACGCCTGAGAGATCATAATTCAATGTATCTGAAATAACTTAACCTGCTAGTACAGAACTTCTTGGGAGATAAATATTTGGGATATGTTTGGGGAGTGGGAATTTGGGGAAATCAATGACTGAAAATTGTTTTTCAACTAAGATGTTTGACATGAAAACAAGATTAAGCTGTAAGAATCCTGTTCTGGCCTGAAGTGGTGTTTTAATGAAATAAAAATGTATTTTTGTTTGATATTATGTTTGGGTCTGGAGGGCATTTTCTTAAAGAGAAAGCAAATAGGAGGCTGAAGGCGTGGGGCTGTTGAGTGTGAGGGAAGTAGAAGCACTGGGATCCTCTGCAAAGTCATGTAATATCTTCCAGCAAGGAAATGCTTGGCAGCCTGACATCATGAGGGTGGCTTTAAAAGGGAAGAACATTCTTTATAGTTCGGGGTGCTTTCTGGGTAGTTAAACCTTGACTTTGTTTTTCCCTTTGGAGCTGAAGCTGTATCATCCAGGGCCTTTACTTGCCTTTGCTTGTGTTTGAAATCAGGTGCTTCTGTAATGGTAGTTATTCAGTTGGAGAATAAATGAGGATCACCTGTGCTGTGGTTTGGGGCTATGGCCTCATCTTTAAGCCTAGGAAGTTTGGGCAGGGCTTGGATTTTGGTTCTGCCATGTACTGCTGTGTCACCTTGGGCTATTTAGTTAACCTCTATGAACCTCAAGTTCTACATAGTAAAATAAGAATAACAGTGACTGTCCGTCAACATTCTTATGAAGATACATGAGGATACATAGGCAGTGCTTAGCATGCTGTCTGTCAAGTGGTTAATACTCCAAAGTCAAAACACTTTACCATAAGTACTTTGTTTCTTATTTTGCTGGTCATGCATGGAAAAAAAATTGTAATTTATTTCATTTTTTATGTATATATAATGTATGTGTGTATGTACACACACACACATACATACATACACTCACACATACATCCACACAGTGTATATATATATATATATATATATATATATATAGTGAAAGCCTTCTAAGTGTTTGGTTTATTACACTGGAGAACCTTACTGTGGTGCAGTTTTCTCTTTTTAAGGGAACCACATTCTCTACCCATGATTTATTCTGGAGGGGAGGTGGTCTGGCCCATACAAAAGCATGGGTTTTCAAGTGGATGGAGCCCCTCCTTCATTTAGCCCACTGTGGTTTCTCTTGTTAAGTTGCTAGCTTCTTGGAGGGCAGCTTCCTATGTACACAACCACAAGATTAAGAACTCCCATAGGAACTGAGATTCCACACTAAACAATTACACATGCCCCTAAAATATATGAAGCAGAGCTTTTTGAGTTCAAAGTTTTATAAGACAAAACACCTTTATACACAATTTCTACTCACTCCCACTATCCACTGCCCTAAACTGAGCTGTTTAGGAAGTCTTTGAAACATACCTTGTGTTGATTGTTGTTGCCACTCCTCTTACTCTCACACTAGACACAGACTTAGCTGAATACTTCAACTTTTGATGTAACTGAAGTTGTCCTGCTCTCTATCTGCCTCTAGAAATGAAAATGGGAAGAATCTAACAACTGCTGATAGACTAGTTCTACTTTAGTGTGAATGAGTTTAAAATGGGCAGCTTAGACATTTTTGGTAAAGTTTGTCTTTCATTTTTTGTTGTGAAATAAATGTCGTGTTTCTTTTTAAGAAAAATACAAGATTTAGCAAGCAGATAAGGTGAATTTTTTCCCCAGAATTTAAATGGGAGTTTCCTAAATAATATAGAATATTCCATACTGGAATAGTATGCCCTATGAACTTCTTATTCCACCGTGGTAGATTCCTCCTTCCCTCAGGAAGCTGAATTGGGCTCCCTTGGCCACAGGGCCTTTGCACAGGATGATACAGGGCCCTGCAGCCTCACAAGAAAGCCAGCTTCTTCAAATCCCTGCTTTTCTTCAAAGCCTACTTTGCCTTTCCCCTTTGCTCTCTCTCATCTTCACCCTTTCCCTTAGCATTTCTTTAACTTGCCACTGTTCAAAATCAAATATGTATTTCATTTTAAACATATCAGACACCATTTTAGCTGATATTTAATATAATTGTCCTGCCTTCCTAATGAAATATCACAAAGTATCTATATATTGAAATTTTGTATTTATTGCCATTCATTAAGTCATTATTATGTGTCAGGCACTACATTTTTTTTTTTTTTTTTTTTTTTTTTTTTTTTTTTTTGCGGTATGCGGGCCTCTCACTGTTGTGGCCTCTCCCGTTGCGGAGCACAGGCTCCAGACGCGCAGGCTCAGCGGCCATGGCTCACGGGCCTAGCCTCTCCGCGGCATGTGGGATCTTCCCGGATCGGGGCACGAACCCGTGTCCCCTGCATCGGCAGGCGGACTCTCAACCACTGTGCCACCAGGGAAGCCCGGCACTACATATTTTACATGTCTTTTCTCACTTAACTCAGTGAAGTTAGGTATCATTCATCATCCTCATTTTAGTTGAGGAATTTGAAGTACAGAGAGGTTGAAAAATTTCCTAGGCAAATGGGATCAAATGATGAAAAGGCAAATTTAGTTTGATTGTTGCCTTGGTAAATAATTTAATGGGAGAAAAAGGCAACTCAACAATTATCTTCAATATGGCATGATTGGGGTTTTTCTTTGTTAGAGAAGCACATACAAAGGATAGGCATCTAAGCAAGACTTGGGAGAGGTTGAGTGGATGCTTTCCCAAGTAAGTTTAAGCTGCAACCTGTAATCAATAGATGTTAGCCAGCAAGGGCAAAGGGTAGATTAGAGCAGAGGTTAAAGAGAGTATTGCTTTGTAGCAAGTGAAAGAAATTCAGTATGATAAGCCTATGGGTTTCAAGGGGGAAATGAATATGAAGGGTCCTATGAGCCATTGATAAACTGAATTATATACCAAGGATAATGAGGATGCATTGCAGGGTTTAAACCATGGAGAATGGTATGATTAAATTGTCTTTCAGAAGGATGAGTCTGATAGTTCTGAAAAGAATAATAGAGGGAGAAGATTGCAGATAAGAAAACTAGTTAGGAGGCTGCTTCAGGAAGAGAAGTGAGAGAGGATGGTGGCTGAACTTAAGTAATATTAATGGTGGAGAGAAATGGAGGGACTTAAGAGGTATTTTAAAAATAGAAATGCATGCCTGGAGCCCTAATCTGAAGAAGAGCTTAGACTATTTATTAAGAGTATGTGACCTGTGGACATATTTTTTGGGGATCAAAGTCCACCTCCACCCCTTAAGAGCTTTGTGGCCTTGGTTGAATCACCAAATGTTCTAAACCTGTTTCCTCATTTGTAAAATGTGTTGTGGTAAGGTTCCCCAAGGCTAACCCACATAAAGCTCCTAGAAGAGTACAGAACAATAGTCATCCCTTAAAATATATTATCTAGCACTTTTTGTCCTATAATCTAGCCCTCTGACATAAATGTTAATTCATTCACCAAGCTTATAATCAGTGCCAACTATGTCCCAGGGGTTCATTCACTCTTTGGATTTGAATTTTCTCATCTATAAAATGATTGCCTTGGAGAAGTTCTCTAGGTTGCTTCCAGCTGAAATCTGGTTGGACTAATGTTCATTAGCACTGAGACTACCATGCTGATTAAGCTGCAATTAAGGGAAAAGTGACTCGTTTCAGTAACCAGGCTTCTTGTGTGTCCTTTGTCAATCCTTTTCCATAGAGGGAAGCAGGGAGCAGGAATGTAATTGGTTCCACAACTCTGAGTGACCCCCTATTAAACTGCAGAGCAGGAGGATTTACTCTAGAGCATTTAATGGCTTAGCAAGAATGTGCCACAGGATAACAAAGTTTACCTGGGCTAGCACAAATTTACTTTCTGAGATGTTATTACAGTACTCTGAACAAAGCGGTGAAAGTGGAAGACAGAGCGTGAGAAACATAACCAGTCTTTGTGTTGGTGCCAGAGCCTCACAGGAGGAATAAAAGGCAGGTCTCTGAATGCTGGGGATCATTAGTGCAAGCAGACAGGTAGGGTTGGGAAACTTTTGAGTGTTTAAAGGTGTTTAAATGGATTTGCTGCTGAGTTGGATAATGCCAGCTGTAGCTTTAATGTATTAAACATGGTGTCTCTTGCTCTCCAGAGGCTGGGAAAAAGATGATTAAAAGGTAAAATCTTTGCAAGATGTAATATTGGATCTCATGTGATGAGCACTTAAGATATACCACATTTTGGTGTTTCATATTTATGTTGACTCATAGTCCTTATAACAGCCCTTCAAGGTAAAAGTATTATACCTGGGCTGCCCTGGTGGCCCAGTGGTTGAGAGTCTGCCTGCCGATGCAGGCGACACGGGTTCGTGCCCCGGTCCGGGAAGATCCCACATGTCGCGGAGCGGCTGGGCCCGTGAGCCATGGCCGCTGAGCCTGCGTGTCCGGAGCCTGTGCTCCGCAACGGGAGAGGCCACAACAGTGAGAGGCCCGCGTACTGCAAAAAAAAAAAAAAAAAAAAAAGTATTATACCTGATTTTCAGGTGAGTAAACTGAGGTTCAGAGAGCTTATGTAATTTACCAAGCGCATGTGGCTAGTTTGTGGTGGAACGCAAGATCCATGCCCCAGAGGATATTCTTCCAATGCACTCGGTCTTTCCACTACTATGCATTTTGTTTAAATCACTGATATTATTTTAATTAACTATTTTGTTTTTACTGATGATGAGAGTAATGTATAATTATTTTGGGAGGAAAACACAAATATATCTGTGAAAAACAAATCACTTGATCATCCCAATACTCTATTTAATTACTGATAATATTTTGATGCATTACTTTCTAGGTCACATGCTTTCTTTTTAAAATAAAAAAATGTATTGAGGTATGACTGACTTGTAGAAGTCAGTACATATTTAAGGTATGCAGCTCCATGAGTTTGGGGATAAGTATATACATGTGAAACCATCACTGCTATCAATGCCATAAACATATTCATCACCTCCCGTTTATTTCTACTCAACCCCTTTATTATTATCCTAGTTATTTATTTAGTGGTAAGAGCACTTATCATAGACCTACCCTCTTAGCAAATTTTAAGTATATAATACAATTAGCTGTAGGCATTATGCTATATAGTGGATATCCAGAACTATTTATCTTGCATAACTGAAACTTTGTATCCTTTGACCATCACTTCTCTATTTGTCCAACTCCCTCCAACCCCAAGCCCAGTCTCTGGCAACCACCATTCAACTCTCTGCTCTGTGAGTTTAAATATTTTATATTCCATATATAGGTGAGATAATACAGTATTTGTCTTTCTGTTTCTGGCTTATTTCACTTAGCATAATGTCTCCAGATCCATCCAAGTTGTAGCAATTTTTTATGTAGAGATATTTTAAGTATTTTATTTTTTTCTTTCACTTCTACCATTATATTGAAAAATAGAAATCCTCTTATAAAAAAATAATAACTACACCCATTTTCTGCTAGATTTTCTTCTAGCTATATCCTGAATTACTCTTTTTAAAAAGGGGGTGAATTAGAATAGATCAGAATGAAGTAGATGGGTGATATTTTTCTTAGCAGAATGGTGCTCAGAAGTTATTTCTTTCTGCCTCAAACAATGGAGAACATGAGAGTCTAGAAACTGGCAGGAATCTAAGTATCAAGGGTGATGGGGAAGATGTGATGCTGAAGATGAAGTAGTAATGGTAGAGGAAGTTGTGACCACCTGCAGAGCCCAGGAGAAGAAGACAGGAGCAGTGAGCTTACTGGTCCAGGACCAGGGCAGAATTCCCCTTGTCTCAGGAGTGTGACCAGGCACATCACTAACAGCCCTGAGAGGCCCAGCAAATCTGAGATTGCACCCAGAGAAAACTCAGTCCTGGGAAACAGCACAAAAAACACACAAGGGTTGGTTACTGGAGAAGAGAAATAGTGAACCTTTTGCAAATGAATTCAGGATGACAAAAAATAAGACTTCTTTTCCTGAGTAGACACAGAGGAGTGCCTTTCTCTTTTTGTTACATTAATACACATATATGCTAATGCAAAGAGCCCAAAATAGGGAGAAGTTAGAAGTAACAGTAATAGAATGCTAACAGGGCTGTAAGGATACATCTTCATCCATTAAAACCAAGGACTTATGAGGACTACCATTATCAGCATAATTTTTGAGATTATTTTTATTAGCCTCAAAGGCGGTCAGTCCAAACTAGACAGTGGGGCTTCAAGATCAGGGCACTACTGAAAAGGAGTAGGATCAAAAATGTAACTTGATTGCTGGTAAGAATGTGAAATGGTGCAGCTGCTATGGGAAATAGCATGCAATTACGCAAAAAATTAAATATAGAATTACCATATGATCTAGCAATTTCACTTGTGGGTATATACCCCAAAGAAATTAAAGCTGGGATTCAAACAGATATGTGTACACCTTTGTTCATAGAAGTGTTATTCACAAGAGCCAAAAGGCAGAAACAATACAAGTGTCCATCTGCAGATGAATGGATAAGTAAGATGTAATACATACATACAATAGAATATTATTCGGCCTTAAAATGGAAGAAAATTCTGACACATGATACAACATAGATGAATTGTGTGGACATTTTGCTGAGTGAAATAAGCCAGTCACAAAAGGACAAATACTATATGATTCCACTTATATGTGGTACCTAGAGTAGTAAAACTCTTAGAGTCGGAAAGTAGATTTGTGGTTGCCAGGGGTTGAGGGGAAGATAAGATGGGGAGTTGGTATTTAATGGATAGAGAGTTTCAGTTTGGGAATATGAAAAAGTTCTGGAGATGGATGGTGGTGATGATTGCACAAAAATGTGAACATACTTAATATCACAGAAGAGTACACTTGGGCTTCCCTGGTGACGCAGTGGTTGAGAGTCCGCCTTCCAATGCAGGGGACCTGGGTTCGTGCCCCAGTTCGGGAAGATCCCACATGCTGCAGAGCGGCTAGGCCCGTGAGCCATGGCAGCTGAGGCTGCGTGTCCGGAGCCTGTGCTCCACAACGGGAGAGGCCGCAGCAGTGAGAGGCCCGTGTACCGCAAAAAAAAATCTTATGTTATGTGTATTTTCCCACAATAAAAAAGTAGATATATGTATTTTAAACTTAGAACCTTCACCATAACAATATGTATCATATATACACTGAAAATAATTGTTCAATTTTAGTAAAATAACACAACCTATTAAACTATTGATGCAAAATTTGATATTGTTTGTTTGATAGTTTTATAATTCTTTTGTCTAAAGATTTTATAAATTTAGAATAACTATTCCTATATCAAGTCTATAACTAGTTATAGCTGTGTATTATAATAAACTAATTTAAGTAAAAAATGTAATGGCATTTGTAGCTAGAAAAATTAAGATTAAGTCTAAGAATTGTTAAACTAGAATCATTATTTTATTGTTGCTATACCTATGATACTTGGTTGTTAACTATTTTAGACACATTATTTTTTATAAAAATGTCAAGTTTACAACATAAGAGGATCTTTGTTATCTATTTACTGTTTTATAAATTTATATGTAGTTCATCAATTGTGATGTTTTGAGTCTTAATTAGGCCTTTGACATAAATGATATTCAGGGATTTAAGTTGAAACACCTTATAGTTTGGAAACAACAGTCCTCTGATTATGATATATTTGGGAAGGTACTATCCTTACCTGAATCTGCCAGGTCCCCAATGATGCTGACCACACGCTAGTTACCTTAATGGTTTTTCATCAGAAGTTGTCCCACCTATGGTGAACCCATCTTGCATAAGCAATCCTGCGTATGGCTTGTGACTGATTTGGCTACAGAAAATTGGTTGTTATAAAAGTCTCCTGCAGATTGCACCTAGAATTCTGATTGAGGTAAAGTATATTTGCTCCCCTAATTCTTTTCACTCTTGCAAGTGGACCACAAAGGATAAGAAGGTAAACTTGTCCAAATGTGTGGGCCACTGTGAGCACTAAAAAGTTTTAGAAAATCCCCGCTGCTTGCCAAGCAGAAGAAGTGATTGAAGCAGCTATTTAGAAGTGATTTTTTTTTAGAAAGTTAATGAAAATGTTGTACTTTCCTTTCATGGCCTTATTTTTATTGATGACATTGGATTGGAGTCTAATAATTGTTAAGCTAGAATCATTATTTTATTATTGTTATACCTTCAGTCCAGGAATTACTCAAAAAATGTAGTCAAGGAATTACTCAAACAATGTAGTCAAAAATGTAAGTCTAGACACTTACTTGCTACTGATTTTCAATCAAGATGGTGCAGGTGACAAATGAAATGCAATAGGAAAATTAAGTATTTGCTCTTAATTAAGTCAATAAATAATATCAAAAATTCAAATGTGTGCTATTCTTCACCACAATACTTATCCATGGGTCTGGGTTCAAGTTGACTTGTATTTGGTTATGCTGTGATCAATAGCTATAGCCACTTGGTTTCAAAACCAAATAAATATTGACTCTCTACTTTTTAAGAGTTGAAATATCAAATTAGGTTTCTCATGAGTCCATTTAGGTGATCAGTAAGTTTAACATTGCCAATTCAAAATAAAATAGGTTTAGATCCTTAGTATATCTTTGAATGTTTGAAATCAAATACTAATTTCTTCTAGTTACATCTGTAGCTATTTATAACTAGACCTCTGTACTTTGTTTCTTCAGCACAGTGTGTGTTTTTCAGTACTGTGTGGGAGGTTATAGATCATACAAAATAGACATATTCCAGTGTGTTTTTAAAATATGAGATGTCTTGAGAGTATTCTGTCCCTGCACATATTAGCGGTTTGTCCCTGTTAGGTTGGTAATATCTCAGCTGAAGACCTAGGAAATGGCATTAGGCACATACTGGTCCATTGTAAAGAAGGGAGACAGCAATTCATTGTCCTCAGAATTGAGTTCTCTCAGCTATAGAGTGAGTAAAAATGGTTCATTTTAAATATCTGTTTTCACCAATTCTAGTGAAAATGACTATTAATAAGAAAGGGTATTATCCACCAGTAGGAGAGGAGTAAAGGAAAACAGGAACTTTTCCATGGCATGAGTCACTCAGCAGGAGTAAAAGTGTGTCAATGCTTTACCTATGATGAGCTTATCTTAATAAACCACAAAACCCAGAGTGATAATGGATGATCCATTTTCAGTTTAATGCATTCCCTCCCTCCCTCCCTCTCTCCTTTCTTGCCTACTTTCTCTTTCTTTTCTCTTCCTTTTTTTTTTTTTAAGAGCAGATTTATCTTTTTAAACTACATTGTTGCTTTGACCGAGACACCAGTACTCTGAGGTAACTCCACATGTTGTATAAATTGGGACCTACAACAGTTCATGGCAGGTAACCTCAAATAGTATGAAAAGCATCAGCTTAGCAGTTAGAGGAGGTGACCATCTACCATTATACATCCACAAGACCTTGATAATGTCACCTAGTCTTTCTGAGCCTAAGTTTTATCATCTATAAAATAGTAATATTTGTCAGTATTAATAGAAGCACCTATAAGACTTTCAAAAGTTTTAGTAAATAGCAACAATTTAACAAGGGCTTACCATGTGCCCTACATTTTCTGGGTACTTTGTATACACTAACTCATTTAACTTTTAGAACACTCCACTTAAGTCTCTTGAAAGGATTAAAGCAGAGGTTTTTCTAAGATCCCATCTATCTCTAAAATGATATATCATCAAGGTTGCCAGATAAAATACTGGGCTACCTAGTTACATTTCAATTTCAGATAAACAATAAATATTTTTAGTATGGTTATGTCCCAAATATTGCATGCAACATACTTATACTAAAAAATTATCCTGAAATATATTCATTGTTTATCTGAAATTCAAATTTAACTGAGTGTCCTGTATTTTTATTTGCTGAATCAGGCAACCCCCTGTATGGTGATTAAACATTTTTCAGTCAATCTGGTTTGGAGGAAGGACATTTAGTCTCAAACCCTATTTCAGTTTAATAAGATGAGATTGAGGTTAGAAGTCTAGTGATGGGAGAGAACATATACAGTAGTGAGCAGGGGAATATCACCAAGAGGAAATGGGATCAAGAATAGTGTAAAGGCACCATCCAAAGTGCTTTCATTTTGAATCATCATCTCAGTCTTTTGAGGTATTTTGCCTGTTTTACAGTTGAATAAAGCAAGACAAAAGATAAGTTATGATCATATAGCTAATAAGTGAAAAAAGCTTGGAATTTAATCCAGGTCTCTTTGATACTTAAACTTGTTTTTTTAAATTGCTATGAGGTTTTCCTTCTTTCAAAGGTAGGTGGAGAGGAAGAGTAATGCTTTTTCTCTGATAGAAGGATAAGGGTAAGAATGTGATTGAGATGTTGAGAAAATTTGAGGTGAAGGGGTGCAAGATGAGATAGCTCATCAGAACTCATTTTCATCAAATTATAAAGTAGTATCATTACACAAAGTGAAGATGGTAGGGTTGGGAATGGGGGGTAAAAGAAAATAGAAAATGTTTGGAAATAGAAATGTGTATATTATGTAGAAGTCAACTGAGATATTTCATGATAATTGGTTTTAAGAAACAGCTAGTTGGAAGGTAATTTGTTAACTTATTAACTTTCCAGTCAGGGTGATGACTGTGACTTGTGATTTGGGGTGTTGACTACTTGTGATTATGTTATGATGGTATAAGCTCAGAAGTTGTGGTCTATAAGAGGAGAGAAATGAGATGGTTTTTAGACATGTGGCCATAAGAGTATCCTTAGGCAGATGTCCAGTAGGCAGTTTTAGATTTAGATAAGAAAGAGCAAGGTTAGAGAAAGACAACTATAAAAGGATGAAAGGAGAAACATAGGAAGCAAAATAATAAAGGCATAATTTATTGTCTATACTATGTGCAGATATTTTCTAGATGTTGTCTCTGATCATCCAACAACCATATAAGCAGGTATTATGGTCATTTGGGAAATGCAATCATGCTAAACATTCTGACCAATATTTGACTGTCAGACACAAGACTAAAATCTATGTGTCTCCATGTGCCAAGCCAGTGATCTTTGGAGAAAGTGTATAGAGGAGAAGAAGATCATAGGCTGGAGGAAAAGATGTTTATGTTTAAGGGATCAGTCGAAGAGGAAATAACAAAATAAACCAGCAATAGAGAATTAAAAGAGCCCACTCACCTGGATATGTTAATTAACATGAATGTGCTGATTATTTTTTATAATATATATATATATATATATCACATCATCAAATTGTACATTTTAAATATATATAATTCTTAATTGTCAAACATACCTCAATATAAAAAATAGAGTGAGAGAGGACACTAACCCAAAGATGTGGAAGAGAGACTTTTCAAGAAGGAATATTGGTCAATGGAGTCTACTGATGGGTCTGTATTTCCAAGGAGATGTGGAGACATGGCTTGTCCACTAAGAAGTCATCTGATGGCCTTTTAGAGATCAGTCAGAGGTCTGGTGTGAGAAGTCATGCTGCAGAAAGTTATACTTTAAATATAAGTCAGGAGGGTGGAGTTTTAATTTTAAATTACTCTTTCAAGAAAATGGAAAATTGTGTATGTTGGAACATGGCATGTGTAAGTCTGCTGCTTAAAGAAGTAAGGTTACAATAGGCAGACTATGAATTAGTTTCCAACTGCTGCTGTAAAAAAGTACCACAAACTTGGTGGCTCAAAACAGTACATCTATTATATTACAGTTCTGGAGGTTGGGGATCTAAATGTAGCTTGCTAGGCTAAAATTAAAGTGTCAGCATGGCTGTGTTCTTCTGGAGCTTCAGAGAGAATTTTTCCTTGCCTTTTCCACCTTCTGAAGGCAGGCTGTATTTCTTGGCTTATGGCTCCTTTTTCGATCTTCAAAACCAGAGGTGTAGCATCTTCATATCTCTCTCTGACTCTGACCCTCCTGTCCCCTTCTTTCTTTTATAAGGACCCTGTGATTATATTGGGCATACACAAGTAATCCATTATAATCTCCCCATTTCAAGAACCTTAACTTAATCACATCTGCAATGTTCCTTTTACCGTACAAGGTAATATATTCATAGGTTCCGGGCATTAGGATGATAAAAACATGGACATCTTTGGGGGCTATTACTCTACTTACCAATGTGTGATTTGTTTGTCTTGTGACAACTCTTGCAGGAATAGCTCTCCTTCCTCTTGAACTAACTCTCTCTTCACCCATTCATATGGACACTAAGGGAACTCTTATATTCTTACGTGAGCTTGCTCCCCTGATTATGGTTCACTGATATATATTGGGCACTCTTTCCAAATTGAGGCACTCTTGGAATCTAGAAAGAAAGTCCAATGAATCTTTCAATGCTGAAGCACCCAAACATAAACTTGAGGTTATTATTTTTGCCATGTGTGCAGTTTGTAAGTTTGTAATGAGAGAGTGGTGAGCAGAAGGTAGATGATTAGGTGGTTAGGACTCTGCTCTTTCACTGCCAAGGGCCCGGGTTCAATCCCTGGTTGGGAAACTAAGATCCCACAAGCCTCATGGTATGGCCAAAAATAAGAAGGAAGCTGAGCTGAGGCCTGGAGGTCATCCTATGGGTGCTTGCACTCTTGCTTCTCTGGTTTCTGAGATCCAGCCTGCATTACTGCCTTACCACACAAGCTCATTTATTAAATTTGTTTGGTTGTTCAACTCTTTCATGAAGACCTGGATTTTCTAGCCAATCAAATCCTCCTTTCTGTTTAACTTATTTTGAGTTGAGTTTCTTTGTAATCAACATATTCTTTATTAATTCAAGAACGTGAATAAGTGAGGTCTTTTAGAAGGTGGGAGGGGGGCTTGTCTTTAAGATGATGATTAAGAGTCATTGTGGGTGAAGAGATTCCTTTTCAGTCAAATAAATCAGGTATCTGTGTACACATTTTTTTAAATTAAATTTTATTGGAGTATGGTTGCTTTACAATATTGTGTTAGCCTTCAGTGAACAACAAAATTAGTCAGCCGTACACATACAGATATCCCCTCCCTTTTGGACTTTCCTCCTATTTGGGTTACCACAGTGCATTAGGCAGAGTTCCCTGTGCTATACAGTATGTTCCCATCAGTTGTCTATTTTATATATTGTATCAATAATATATATGTGTCAATCCCCGTCTCCAAATTCCTCCCTCCCCACTGCTTTCCCCCTTGGTATCCATACATTTGTCCTCTACGTCTATGTCTCTATAGCTGCAAATAAGGTCATCTATACTATTTTTCTAGATTCCACATATATGTGTTATTGTACGATACTTGCTTTTCTCTTTCTGACTTACTTCACTCTGTATGAGACTCCCTAGGTCCATCCACATCTCTACAAATGACCCAATTTCATTCCTTTTTACAACTGAGTAATATTCCATTGTATATATGTACCACATCTTCTTTATCCATTCCTCTGCTCATGGATATTTAGTTTACTTCCATGTCCTGGCTATTGTAATTAGTGCTGCTATGAACATTGGGATGCATGTGTTTTTTTGAATTATGGGTTTCTCTGGATATATGCCCAGTAGTGGGATTATTGGGTCATACAGTACTTTTATTTTTAGTTTTTTAAGGAACCTCCATACTGTTTTCCATACTGGCTGTATCAATTTACATTCCCACCAATAGTGTATGAGGGTTTCCTTTTCTCCACACCCTTTCCAACATTTATTTTTGGTAGATTTTTTGATGATGGCCATTCTGACTGGTACGAGGTGATACCTCATTGTAGTTTTGATTTGCATTTCTCTAATAATTAGTGATGTTGAGCACCTTTTCATGTGTTTGTTGGCCATCTGTATGTCTTCTTTGGAGAAAGGTCTCTTTAGGTCTTTCACCCATTTTTTGATTGGGTTGTTTGTTTTATTTGATATTGAGCTGCATAAGCTGCTTGTATATTTTGGAGATTAATCCTTTGTCAGTTGCATCTTTTGCAAATATTTTCTCCCATTCTGAGGGTTGTCTTTTCATCTTGTTTATGGTTTCCTTTGCTCTGCAAAAGCTTTTAAGTTTCATTAGGTCCTATTTGTTTATATCTGTTTTAATTTTCATTACCCTAGGAGGTGGGTCAAAAAAGATCTTGCTGTGATTTATGTCAAAGAGTGTTTTTCCTATGTTTTCCTCTAAGAGTTTTATAGTGTCTGGTCTTACATTTAGGTCTTTAATCCATTTTGAGTTTACTTTGTGTGTGTAGTGTTAGGGAGTATTCTAATTTCATTCTCTTACATGTAGCTGTCCAGTTTTCCCAGCACCACTTATTGAAGAGGCTGTCTTTTCTCCATTGTATGTTCTTGCCTGCTTTGTCACAGATTAGGTGACCATAGGGGTGTGTGTGTGTGTGTGTGTGTGTGTGTGTGTGTGTATGTGTGTTCATCTCTGGGTGTACACATTTCTAATTTGTTTTAGCTAACGGTAAAAATAAGAATTTTTCCTTACAACCTATCTTTATGACATCTAGACCTTTCCTTCTGTCTTTCCAGTACAAATGTAGGACAAAGTTCCCTTAAATGATTCATGAAGGTCAATTTTTCTTTCCTTTTGTGAGTAAAATTTGATGGTATAATACTTATATAGTGCATTAATAAGCTTTGTGTCTTTTAGGATCTAGTCATGGATTTACCTCTTCTCTTTTTCCCCCGAATCTCTTCAGAAGTAAAATAGGTTCCCTTTCCCACTTCTCTCTTCTTAATGATTTCTGAGGCTTGGAGATTATATAACTTCTTTTATAATAAGAAAGAAGAAAATTGCTCTATCCTGAGTAAAAGGAGACTTAGATTCTTTGAGAATTCTTTTTTAAATGTTATATATTTAATTATTTACCTTAAACTAACAACAGCCTACATGCTCTGGACCCCATACAGTCTTTATTAAGCCCAGTGAAATATATTAGGAATCATCAGAAGGTCCTAAGTTTTCAGTAAATGCTTGTATGGTTATGAGAGTTAATGACAGAATTTTATTAAATATGTTTCCCCCTGTTTGCATAAACAGAAAGATTGATCGTTATCTGGACAAATATTGCTTTCTCCATTTCCTCACTCAGATCAGCTCTTTTTAAACTCTCCTCATCACATTAGCTCATCTATTAATTTTTAAAGTATTTGGTAAGGACATACTATGTGCTGAATCCTGGGGGTTATAGTATGAGTGATTGATAGTGGCTCTCACTGTGGAAATTATGATTGAGCTGGGCAGGCAAACAAGGAAACAGGTGCCAGAGAGAATTAAGTACAGGTTCTTACCAAGATCTGAAAACCATACAGGGCTTTAGAAGCAGTAAGGGAGGCAATGCTTTGTTGTCATTGAGCTGAGAGTTGAGGATCCAAGGGAGACTGGGAAAAGCAGATGCAACTAATGCAAAACTTCATCTTGCCTCTGTAGTGAGCAAATGTTCCAATAGTACTTGCATGAAGGCCAGGTGAGATCACTCCCACAGACCCAGCACCTGAGGATTCCTCTGGTTCTTGGACTTGTGTTTAGTTTTCTACTTTATCTTACTGTGTTATCATCTGGAATGATTAGTATTTCTATACGTGTGTGGGGTGGGGTTATAGTCCGACAAGCTGTGGCAAGTTTTTTAAACAATTTTCCATCAACAGTAGGGTGAGCTCTATAGGGAAATATTACTTGCTGTGGGATTTTTGGAAATCTACTAAATGTTTCTGTTCTCATTCCCCTCACTTGTATATGAGAGAATTAGTTGCATCTGTTTATATTCAAGGACACTTATCACTCCAAGAGGACCTATCTTTCAATTTCTGGCAGTTATTTCCTGCACAAAACCTATCTCAAAATCTGGCCCTAAAAGAGAGGGATGGAACTGCACAAGCAGGAAGTATATGTCTCTTTCTCTCATTCCATTTCATTCTGGAGAATTGCAAAAAGTACTGTATTAAAAACAAAGTTCGTGGGGCTTCCCTGGTGGCACAGTGGTTGAGAGTCCGCCTGCCGATGCAGGGGACGTGGGTTCGTGCCCCGGTCTGGGAGGATCCCGCGTGCCGTGGAGCGGCTGGGCCCGTGAGCCATGGTCGCTGAGCCTGCGCGTCCGGAGCCTGTGCTCCACAATGGGAGAGGCCACAGCAGTGAGAGGCCCGCGTAGCACAAAAAAAAAAAACAAAACAACAACAAGAAAAAAACAAAGTTCGTTTAGCATCCCCTAACCTGGTGATTCCCAAATATATTTGGCCAATGAGTCTTTTTCTTTCCCATTTAGAGTAACTCTTGTTAAAACTGTAAGGAATTGGCTTTCTTCAGGTCTCAGTTTGGGATCTCTCCAGTGAGAGGAGGCAGTGATAGGAAAGAACATAAGTTCAAAGACATAAGTTGAACATCTATTATGTGGCAGCAGTCTGATAGGAGCTGGGAACATTAAAATGAAAGTCATGACTGTTGCCCTCATCAAATTTACAATTACCAGGGGAAGACTGACATCATAAATTACAAAAACACACTTTAAAGTACAGTTGTGATAAAATTCCAATGCAACGAGCTTGCTCTTACCATGTATGTGAGGAAACATGTATAGGTATGTTGGAAATCAGTATGTGTGTATGTATTTATGTATAATCTGATCAATCTGATTTAATGCTCATAGTATCATTAGAAGGTAGATTTTATTATCCTTCCACATTGTTCAAGGGGGGAGGTCTTCTTAGGCTCAATTAAATATTCAGATTTACAAGACTATCATAGGCCATATTTGACACTAGATGCTCAGAAGGATATATAGGATAGGAACACAGAATGCCAGCAGGGAAGCATCATATATTTTTCTCCCACGGGAGACCATCCAGCAGACAGCTCAGGTATTAGGAGAGGAGATTCATCAGAGGGATTTAAAGTGGGTCTGACTTAGAATCCCCATGCTCCCCCAAAGCCAAAAGGTCTTGAACAACTCCACAAGCATAGTTTCCAGGGTCCTTGCAAGGAAGTTGTTAGTTGCAAGAGACTTTACGTTTAGGGAAGTCAATACCTATGGCTTTCCCATAAGGTATTCACAGTATGTTTCTAGTTTCTCCCTGTCTAAATACAATTTACCATGCAGGAGTCATTTGGCTAAAGTTAACCAATGGCCAAATTTTCATGCAATAGGGAAAAAGATTTTGCAAACTCTTTACCTACAGGTGCAAGGTGATTGAGTAATTTCCTTAAGGTCACACCTCTGGGAATTAGGAAACAGTTATCAAGGTCTGAACTGAGGTCTATTTATTCCTGAAAGTCAATCTCTTTCAACTTTTAAAGTGTCCTGTACTAGCAAAGGTTTTCTCTGTAAAAGGCAGCAATAAATGAAAGCAGAATAGACATAGACACATTAGTCATGAAAAAGACTAGGGTAGGGCTTCCCTGGTGGCGCAGTGGTTGAGAGTCCGCCTGCCGATGCAGGGGACACAGGTTCGTGTCCCGGTCCGCGAAGATCCCACATGCCGTGGAGTGGCTGGGCCCGTGAGCCATGGCTGCTGGGCTTGCGCATCCGGAGCCTGTGCTCCGCGGCGGGAGAGGCCGCAGTGGTGAGAGGCCTGCATACAGCAAAAAAAAAAAAAAAAAAAAAAAAGACTAGAGTAATTCCTCCTCTGAAACAGGAGGGAAGGAGGAGAAGAGAGATTATTTTTTAGATAATTAAGAATTGACAATGTTATTTTCAAGATTTATGACTTTTAGAGTGACAGGCATCAAAACATCCTAGGATCAGTTTTATTGACAGGTAGAATAATCTCTCAATGTAATGCATTTATTCGTAATTAACTTTAGTGAAAGTTAGTTTCCCCAACAGAGGAATAATTGGCACTAACTTAAAATTAGAAGTTACAGACCTCATTACATAAACAGTAGTTCAACAGTTCCAGTTTTCTAGTTTCATTCCTATGTGAATGAACACCGCATCCCTTCATATTACCCTTGAAAATATTTGGTAATAAACTACCTCACAATAGAGATTCTTTAGATGTTCAACATGATTTATAACATCACTGGACAAAATAAAACTCAATTCATTTGGTTTAGAGTCAAGGAGAAAGGAAGCATATGTAAATAAAATTTTCCCTTAAAAAGTGGCAATATGATGTAGTCATCTTTGAGTTAGTGTAGTGAAGTCTGTCCATTTAGGAGAGTAAGAATCTATTTTGTCAGAATTGGTACTTTCTGGGCACTGAGATGGAACATACTACACGCACACAATTACTGCTGTCAGTGGATTGCCCAAAGTGCTCATGCTTTTTTCTGTATATAGTTATCTCAGTGGAGTTTCTACTGAGGAAATTAAATGTCTGTAGTGGCTTAATGGGAAACAGAGGTGTTTAAAAATGCTGAAATGGGTATATTCAAACATGGTTTGGTTTAAAATGAAGCTGCAGCAGTTTTCAAAATGGGATTCTTACTCTATTAAAATGCAAATAAACAATGTCTTTTTTTCTGTCTTCCTCCCAGACATTCCAGCCTAGTTATAAAATATCTTTGAAATACATTGTCTTGTCATTATTGAGACATGAATTTTTTGTGCTAAATTTATTAACAAATTTTTGGGAATTCCCTGGCGGTCCAATGGTTAGACTCCACATTCTCACTGCTGAGGGCCTGGGTTCAATCTCTGGTCAGGGAACTAAAATTCTACAAGCCACGTGGTATGGCCAAAAAAAAAAATTATTGACAGATTATTAAAATATCACCTTCCTTTGTTATTTGTAGCAGGAAACTGGTCAGATAAAAGCTAAAAACTGGGTTTTTTTATTACAAATAAATAGATGAGATTCCTAGAAGAAATATAAACTTCTAAGTGAGAAAGAAGTAAAGCCTCCAAAATCTAAAATAGTCGCCTCCTCTGAGAATTGATAGTACTCAGGCTGCTGAATTAGGCTTTCAGGTGATTCCTTTCTATATTTTACTCTATCTCAACTCCCCCAAATTAAGTGGAGAAGTGAAACTTCTCTTTGCTGATTCTACAACTGCACTGATGTTAAGCAACAAAAATTATTACCATTCCTATACTATTTTTTTAAACTCAGGATATCCTGTTTGTATTTAGATGGCCCAGTTCAGTTCATTGTGGGTGTTTCCAGACTGCTAGAAGCACTGAACTAGATGTTAGAAAACTGCAATTGAGAGTGTGTAACTTCACTGAATCTAATTTTCACTCACGTCCCCTCTATTCCTCCCGTGGCTCTCTGAGTCCTAAGTTGATGCAGGGATGCTACACCTACTGCCAGTTGCGGCTACTCTGTTTCCTTGTGAGATTCCCCACCCATGTCAACAGTCTCATTGTACTCTTCTGTTATGTTTGCTAACTGAATTTAAACGTAAGACTTAGTGGAATCATCTCCAAAACTGTTTTTCAACAGTGTACTAGATGAACCTTCCAAAATATAACTCCTACTGCTGCCATAATCATTATCAGAAAGAATTATAAATGGATCAGTCTAGAGCATGGTGGGAAAATTTCCTGAGTTTATCTGATGGTGCATACAATATCCACCTCAGATGGGTGTTCTCTCTCTCTCTCTCCCCCTTCCCTTACATGTTTCTCTTTGCATTTTCTACCACTATGCCCTCATTCAAAGATCCAGACTACATTCTTTAATGGATAGGCAAGGTTCTTCAGTTTCTCTTTGTTATTGAAACTGAAGAGGCAACAGATCATTTCAGTCCTTACACTGTCTGTGATGGGGAAATTTAGATCCTTCACATTTTCCAGAGGGAAATAGCTATAAAAACAATCTAAAAACAACAAAACTTTATCTTGCTACTTCTGATGGCCTCTTAGCTACTTTGTATCCATTATAATGCAAAATGGGTTCACCCTCCCACCTCTCTGTTTCTTATCCTACAAAAGCCTTGCTCCTAGGAAGAAATGGAGAATAAAACCTTGTCCTGAAATGTATTCATTTATCCATTGTATCTGGTATTATTATTGTGTTATTATGAATAGCTATGTGTTTTTGCAAACTGTGTCCCTAATACATCCTCTGTGAAGATATGGCTTATATCAGGTGTGGGGAAATCTCTTTGCTCCCTTTTTTAGACTGAACAGTGATTGATTTTTTGCCTATTGTAACTAACATTGATTTAGTAATTTGATGACTATAAAGAAGAAGGAAGAATGGCAAACAATGTAGTGTTATCTTTTATTGTTTACACCAACTTTTGGACTAATTAGGTAAAAGGAAAAAATATATGTTCATGAACTTTGGAAATAATATGGCATTTCCTATTATTCCCATGGAGAGTTGTGTTTAGCAAAGCAGCAAGAGGAAGTTTTAATTAGAATATACCACATAAATATCATGAATCATGGAATATCACTGATATATAAAGTGACTAAAGTTTTCAAAATAAAAACCAGGACACATGTGCTGACAATGAAATGTAATATTTAACACTGGAATTGAGCTGGAAAATTTGGGTTGTATGGTCCACATAGCTATGTAGAAGTATCACATAATTGTTTAAATATATCTTTAGGCATAATTCATGCTAAGCTGAATTTAATATGCAGCTATATTGATCCTAAGCATAGCTAGTGATTAATAGTAATACTTAACCATATTCAGCAGCTTTTTTAATGAGGGTTCAAAATTATTCTAGCACAATGCTCTTAGTTTCTATTATCTTGGGAGTACATGGCAAGAATGATCACACTTGACTATAGAAGGTAGATGTACAGAGATGTGCTGTACATTTCTTTAAACATAAATGATAAATTTGGAACAAAAACATCTGCTAAGGTTTTGTTTGTTTCTTTTTTAGTTCAAGTCTAAAATCTTGTGCTTCTTTTTAAAATACTGGTCCAGCAAGTATTTTTACTCTTTCATTACATCATTTCAAGGAGAGAATAGTTCTACCCTAGCGTGTTCTCAACTTTTCAGGATCCTATTTGTGAGCAGAAATAATGCAACTCAATCCTGTTTTTCTATCATCAATAAATGTAAAGAATTACTGTATTTTTATGTTCTTATATATTGAAAAATATTTATGAAACTTAAGTAGGGCATAATAGAATTATTCAACGTATTTTCCTGTGAACAGTCCATTGTTTCTAGCTAGATGTTTCTTGGACCAGCTGACCAGATTGACAATTGGATTGATAGTTAAGTTGGCCATTCACCCTGTGCTGGATCACAGTCCATTTATTTGGCCATATATGGACATGGAGTAGTACTGATTGTCACTTTTCACAGAATTGCAGATTTCTTGCTTAGGCTCGAATTGTCAAGCGTAGCTCAAAATTAACTAGTGGTTCAAAAAAAAGAAGAAAATGCTTAAAACACTCTACAATAAGTAGGGTGATTGTTCCTGTATTCTGTTCAGTTCCAAGATTTGCGAGTTACAGAACAACATGCACTCCATGAGGTATGAGGTATTCTCAGGAGGGTTGAAGTGTGGTGATTAGGGACCTACCCATCACTTTATGTGCCAAGACTTAGAGGATAACAAAGGATGAAGTTGTTGCACATAGAGCAGTTAAATTTTTTCTTGAATTAGGATTCAGAATTGTTTTTGCATAACCCTGGGGAGAGGCTGTGTGTAGATTTCTTCTCTTTCACAGTGCTAAAAACTTAATGGAAGCTGGTATGTGTGTGTGTGGTTTGAGGATGTAAATTGTCATATATGGGGAGTACAACACCTAGTAAAAGGAAAGAGAAGGTAAATTCAATAAGATAACCAAGCATTTTCTTAAGATTTAAAAATTATTTTAATATTTGATATATTGTAAAATGGTCCTAGGTACAAGTGTTTAATAGAAGCAAATTATATTATAAATTTATATAAAATACATAAATTCATATAAAATATATGAGTGAATCATATATTACTTGAAAATTTAATATTACATAGATTAAGGACATACAGATTATAGATGTATTTATTTTTCAATTATAACTTTGAGCCTGAATTAGTTGACTGATTCTGGCTGATGTGTTTTAATTATATTTACTCCTAACCCTTTGGTACCTACTCCTATTGTAAGATCAATCCCATTTAAAATGTTAAAATAAACTAGGAGGTTTTTTCTAATAATAGTTTTTGCATGAGCAAGTGCTGCTGGTAATGGTAGCATGTGATTTTGATATTTCTATAAGAAAAAGAAACAAGATATGAAAGGAGTAATGTGAAAATATAAATCAGTTACAAGAAAAGATGTTTATTAAGCAGCCATGCTGAGGACCTAGAACAAGGATATTTGATGAATTGTCACCCTCTCTTTTTATATCTTTAATCAATACTCTATTAACTAGTGCTACCTTTTATATATTAAATTTAAGTCAATCAACTTTATTTTGCATTTCATTTTCACCTTCACTAGCCAGAAACTAATACTATTTGCTTTTTGTAGATAAGTTTTTCTATGTACAGTCTACATAAAATCCTCATTAACCACAAATTCGTTTCATGTTATAAAAACTCATCAAGGTAATAAATGGAATAATTGGAGCCTTTCAATTCTCCCTTTCAATTCAGCAGAATGGGCCAAAGAGCCCAGAGCACTGTGCTCTGCATTTTTCATCTGCATCAAGTAATAGCCTCTACAGAAGAACTTCACAGTTTGTCTTTCCATTAAAATTCTCTACAATTTCAGTCTTTATCAGGGAGTGTGTGTCTGAATTGGCAGCGAGTGACACATGCTCTCATCACTCAGCTAGGCAACCAGGGCACTTCTGTCTCACAGCTTGTGTATGATTTAAGAAAAGAAAATAATGGGGAACCAGTGATTTAAGTTTCTGATATTTTATAATGAATATTGTTGCCTATCTACGATAATTTAAATTCACTTTTCCACATGATGTCAAAATCTTATTCTCCATTCCTCTCCAAATCAAAGCCTAATATACTGTCAGACGCATGGAGTATTTTTTATGATGGAGAGATATGCTTTTGTGAGGTTGGTAAATTTACATGGGAAGTCTCAGGGGATTAATTATTTTGCTCAAAAATATATTCATATATAAAATATAGTTATATAGAACATATATATTTGTATTTATAAATATAGCTGATTAATTTTTAAAAAGAAAATAATGAGTGATCAGTGATCTAATTTTAATGTGTGCTGAGCAAAATGAATTTTCAGAGTACAATAGAAATCATTTTACATGTCAAAAAAAATTTTTTTCAGTATGACTATCTTGAATTTGGGTGCATAACAGAACAACCTGAGGATACTTAAGTTTAACAACTGAATATAGTTTCTTAAAATTTAGTAAGAAATAATAATTTAATAATTCTGTTTGGTCTGAAGAAATCTGCAGAGCAGGTGTTCTGTAACAGCTATCGATAATTTCAGGAACTAACCTTATAGAAAAGATTTCTTTCACTCAGTGTTCCTTATATGCTTAAATCATTCACTGTGCTCCTTTGATATCAATACAGGTCAAAACATTTGGATCAGGTATAACATGTGATAGACAGAGACAGAGACAGTGTTTCAAAAGAGGATAAGCTCAGTTGACTCAGGGTTGACATGTTATGTTCCAGATGCTGTTGTCACATTGTATCTTTAGTAGGTTTGATGGCTCAGTACTGAAGTGGTTCCTGATTTCCACTATGTTACTTGTCTACAGTAGGGATTTTGCTGCCATCATAGAACCACTGGAGTAGTGTTTTAGTGATAATCTTTGCTTTTAAACCCTATAGTGCTAATCAAGGAGACAGGTAATAAAATGTCTTTCCATTAACTTATAATTTTATTTAATTAAAAAATAGAATAGATGAATAGCTAAGCTTGGCAATATTAATTAGCATTACTGAAACTCTGTTTTACAAAAGAAATACACCTACTACCACTTTAATGCTTTTAATTTGTTTTCCCCCAAACGGAGTGTAAGGCAAAAAAGACATTTCCTGAAATAACTCTTACCATAAAGCACATTCTGTTTAAAAGTACAGCGCTGCTTATAGCAAATTCAAACCTGAAAAGTAAGGCTTCTTTCACCATACCAGACACAAAGAAAGTGGATATTCTGGTCATTGCTCTTTCTCACTTTCTCACTCTCTTTTGCTGAGCTTTTCTGAATCAATTCCAAAGACGATGTTTCTCTGAGATCTATCCTAAGCACTTGAGCCTTTTAAAAATCTCTTTTTGGAACCATTTTCATGGAAGATGGCAAAGACAATGTGAGACATAGCACCTTATAGACAGACAACCTCATGTATGTTTACATGCTTAAGCACAAAGTGAAGAAGGCAATGTGTGGTGATTGATGCTGAATACCAGCACTACTGGGAATTGCTCTGTAGAGGGACTGATGCTGGCTGAGCAGAGGAGTGAATATCATGGTTGGAGTCAGAACTAAGGTTTTATTTCTGCTTTGTTATTGAGAGAAAATTTTTATTTTATTTTAATTTTTTAAATAAATGTATTTATTTGTTTATTTTTGGCTGCTTTGGGTCCTCGTTGCTGTGCACGGGCTTTCTCTAATTGTGGCTAGCGGGGACTACTTTTCCTTGCGGTGCACAGGCTTCTCACTGCGGCGGCTTCTGTTGTTGTGGAGCACGGGCTCTAGAGCACAGGCTCAGTAGTTGTGGCGCACGGGCTTAGTTGCTTCACAGCATGTGGGAGCTTTCCAGACCAGGGATCGAAGCCCTGTCCCCTGCGTTGGCAGGTGGATTCTTAACCACTGTGCCACCAGGGAAGCCCCGAGAGAAAAATTTTAAATGAGTACAGGGCGCAATTATTCAGTAGTGCTATTCCCAAAATATCAATGCTTGTGAAGAAAAAGAAATTTATAGACATAAATGCCTAGGTAAAACTAGACAATTTTTTTTTCCACTAATAATTTCCTTTCATTGTCTTAAATAGGCATTTCAACATCTTGGTAGAGATAGTAAATTGAACATTCACTTTCACCTTTATTCTCTGTAAAATCCCTTAAGAAATATCAAAGGTTTATAACAAGATATAAAACCACTTCTGTTGAGAGCATTGGAATCTGGAAAGTTGTGGTTAAGTGGTTACTAACTGACCAGCTCAGAGAATATGATTTGCAAGCCAGTGACAATGAAATCTGAGAAATGACCTCTGAAGAAATTTGTTTTAAGAGGAAATTAGGGCTTACCTCGTGGCACAGTGCTTAGGAATCCGCCTGCCAATGCAGGGAACACGAGTTCGAGCCCTGGTCCAGGAAATCCCACATGCCGCGGAGCAACTAAGCCCATGCACCACACTACTGAGCCTGCGCTCTAGAGCCCATGAGCCACAACTACTGAAGCCAGTGCACCTAGAGACCATGCTCTGCAACAAGAGAATCCACAGCAATGAGAAGCCCCTGCACCGCCACGAAGAGTAGCCCCGGCTCACCGCAAGTAGAGAAAGCCCACGCGCAGCAACGAAGACCAAATGCAGCCATAAATAAATAAATAAATAAATTTATTTATTTTTTAAAAAAGAGGAAATTAGTTACCCAGATCTTCTCCCTAATTTAGCTCATCCCTTACAGACTGAACACTGGAGTTTATTCCCCAGAAACCATAAACCAGAGTGATAGGTAGAAATACCTTAAGGAAAAGCTTAAGTAAACATTTACACTGAAGGTTGGAAAGCCCAGCCATCTTCTCTTACCTGACAGATAGGTGTGTACTCTTCAGGCAAGGGATCTGACAAGCCCAAGATATGAACATACTGATTTCCAGGGCTCCCCATCTAAATGGCCTACAGTGAAGACTGCAAGTGGAAAGATCCTTGGCAAGCATAGAGTTTTCAGTCATCTCTTCGGTACTCTAGAAATAGATCTGAGCATACTGTTGGATATCACAAGATATTTAAAGAAATGAATGAATGAATGGCAAAGTCCAAAACTAACAAACGGGGGAAAAATGATCAGCTTCTCATTTAACACAACAAATATAGGGCTTACTTTATGCCAAGCATTGTTATGAGTACTTTATATGTATTAGTCATTTAATATTCAGAACAACTCTATCATTTATAATTTTTATAGATAAAGAAACTGAGATACTGAAGGGTTAACTAACTTTTGCAAGGTCACATAACTAATAAGTAGTGGGGTCTGGACTTGAATGGAGGCACTTAGTTACTGGAGTCCACACTAATAACCGCTATATTATATGGCCTCTCAATTTAGAATAAGTACGGACTTTTAAGGCAGAAGAAAATATTTAAAATATCATTAATATTTTTAGAACAATAAGAAAATGTACTGTATCGATTAAATAAGAAAAATATGTCATAAAAAGGAACATTTAGATGTAAAAGTGAGCTCTTGGTTATTGAAATATTATAGAAATAAAATAACAAAAAAGAATAAGAAGATAAGATCAGGAAAACCTCCAGAAAATCCCTATTTTCTCGAGATTTGTCAGAGATAAAGATATGTAAAGCAAGAGAGAAAAGATAACATGATTAATGAACTAATCCAGGTAGTCCAACATCACAACAGTATGATTGCCAGAATTAGAGAAGATAGAAAGCACAAAATAGAAAATCACCAAAGAAACAACTCAAGAAAAATACATAGAAATGAATATCACTTCCAAGATTGAAAGTCCCCCCTCAAGGTGTATAGCACACTGGATGAAAAAGACACATGGGGATGCCCATCATTCTGAAATTTCTAGATGGTACAAACAAGATGATCCGCTATTTCCACAATCAGAATGGCATTAGGTAATCTTAACAGACACATGGCAGTTGGAAGGTAATAGAGCAATGGCTTAATAATTTTGATGGAAAAATATTTCCTATCTAGAATTTTTATTTACAGATAGAGGAAAATATGGAATGAAAAAAACAAAGTCTCCAAAGGGAGAAAAGCAAAAGAAATGCCAAGATATCAGTGAGAGAGGTTCCCAAGAAAATGACAATGCATCAGATTCAGAGGACAAACAGGCTAATGGAGGGGAAATTGTTCTGGCAAAGATTTCTTTAAGAAAAATGAAAGTAATGCAATAACTAATTCTTTCAGTGTATTGAGGAGAGGATTACACATCTCGTTAGGTTTAGGGGGTTAAATCAATGGTGAGTATGTAGATAGCTAAGCAAGTGAGCAGAAAAAAATTAACTACAGGGAAAGCAAAATATTGTCCAGGAAAGAAAAAATAATCATGGTAACAAACATAGTTCAGCAGTGACAACCATGCATCTAGTAAAGAAAAACAGAATATTTATCTTAATCAAATTCAGAGGTTAGTGAGTTGAGAAATGTGAATGTGTTTGTGGTGGGCACTGGGAGGGCATTATCTACTTACTTAATAGTGCCTAAGAATGGAAATAAAATTTACAGGTATCATTATGAGCAACTATTAGGAATAAGGAAGTAAACATGAAAAGCTTTAGCTAAACATGAATCCTTTGGAGAGAGGAAATGGGGTACAAAAAGATCACTGTTTTCTAAAAAAAAAGGAAAAAAAGAAAAAAAATCCTGTAGAATTACTTAATGCCTGAAATTATGAGTATATTTATCTTTGATAAAAATAAAAGCTAAATTAATAAAAACTGTACACTCCTGTTGTGATGCCTAAAAGATGAGAAATGTTTGAGTATTTTCATCACCAGTTCATAACAATAAGAAATCCCTAGGCATATCTGCTATTCAGTGACTTGTCTATTTTTCTTGGAATTAATATAGCTATTTCTTGCAATTTATTGTCAAAATCTTTCTCAGAGTTTAAAGATGTCTCTGGAGATTAAAGTCAGTGAAACATCAGAAGTTTTTGCAGTTTTTTATAGTTGGACCCACAGGTACTTTAAGTTGGAGAATAGCTTATGACTGTTTTCTTTGACATGAGAATGCACTAATAATTTCACACACATTCCAGCTCTCGTCTTTGACTTTATTTTTCCTTTCATATAGTTAAGTGACCAGAGTATGCAGTATTTTAGGGTGCTGATGACAGTTTGGGTTTCCCTTAAATGTGAAAAATATTCACCTTTTCTGTTTCTTTCCCTCTCTATGGATCAAAATTTAACAGGGTTTAGAGTCAACTAAAATTTGAATTAATTTATTTCCATAGCAAATGAAACTCTTAAAATTTTCTTATGACAGTGCTGAGAATGACAAATGACTTACCTTACAGAAACAAATCTTTGAAAGAAGATTTCTGGTAAATCTTAAGAGCAATATACAATTATTAAAATGTTAGAAAAATAGACTACTTCTAATCCCAGCCTCTTAACATGATTTCTAGTTTTACAGATTAACTGCCAGTCTTTTGAAGTGTATGTATTCTATCTATAAGTACAGTCATAGTATAAATTCCTCTGTTTATTTTTATTCTTTTTCCATTTATACCATAAACTTTGTGTTTCTACATGATCTTCAAAATTATGATTCTATTGTATGGCATATTTCTTACAGAGTCTATGCTATGTGTTACTCAGAGAATGTAGGGAGCATACCTGTGTGTGTTTGTATGTGTAGTTAGCATTTGACAGCCCTGTGACGAGCTTCTTTTTATCTATTGATTTTTTTCTTCCATTCAGTTGTCTTTATGATAAATTTCCAGAGGTGACATTCCTGGGACAAAATGAACATTTTTTGTTCTTGGTATATATTGTTACATTGCTTGCCTTTAGGATTTTTCTAACTCGGTATTCAGCAAGCATTGTATAAGCATATCTATTTATCTCCTATATAAATAGCTCTGAGTGGAACTCCCTTCCCTGCAACTTAGTAGGGTTAAAATGGTATTTTAATTGATTTTATATACATTTCTAAATTTAGCAGTGAGGATGAACTATTTTCATCTTTACAGTATTTGCTTTTCCTTGGTTGCTAATGATCTATTCATAATTCTTGCCTACATATCTCTTGGGGGTCTTGATATTTTTCTCATAAATCCAAAGGCGATCTATGCATAATATGAACGTTAATTCTTTGTCATACATGAACACTTACATAGACCAGGAGGATGCTTTCCTATATGACCCAGTTTTGTTGATTTTCATTGTAAGGGTGCTTCTGAAATTTTGAAACTGCTAATCTTTCCTTTATGGCTTTTTATATTTTTCTAAAGCTGAGAAAATTATCACTAGTCTCCAGACTAGTGAAAGATATATTACTGTATTTTTCTGCCAACTTTTCTATAATTTTGTATTTGTATTTCAACATTTTTATATATTGGTGACCACTTTGGGCATATAACCAGTAAGAAACTGGGACACTAGATCCCCTATTGTCTGCAAGTGAAAAAGAGAGCTAATTTTGGGGGTAGGATATTTGTTGTCTCAGCTGCAGGTGAGGAGAGTGTTATAATATGCATTAATTGAAGCAAATGTTTGTTCAGGTGTAGGGAACACTTCTCAAACTACTTTCAGTAAAAATATCTAACCCACCCAATCATTAGGGGAATGGCTTTGGCCCAAGTGAGAGACCAGGGCAGAAACTGGACTCTGTTGGGGACCAGGGCAAGCCACCCCAAAATATGCCTCAATGGCATATTGATTATTTTGAATTAAAATTACTTAAGCAGCCAAATAAGTGGGACACTTTGACTCTCCTCTCTGTCTCCCCAAAAGTAGGAAATAAGTCTCTCATGTGAAAGATGTGCTCCCTGCATCTGGAAGTAGATGGACACTCTTATCACCAGGGATAGGGAATTTGGGGCCAAGAAGCCTGTGTAAACAAATCTTGTTACTTCTTTAATTAACTACCCCAAGCCCAAACTCTGTTTAGATTCTTTACTAATTAAGCATCCAAGCATAAGTTTCTTTGTCTTACCAATTCCTCTCAAATTTATTGTTTCTTTGTCTAAAAAGGATAAAAGCTTCCTGCTTTGGTCACTTCTTAGGTCTCATTTCTATGAGACCTCCATGCACATGAACTAAAATTTGTTTCTTTTTCTTCTGTTAATCTGTCTTGAGTCAATTTGATTATTAGTCCAGCCACAAGATCTCAAGAGGGATAGAGGGGGAAATATCCCCCTCCCCAACAGCTCTCATGCCCCATGGAAGTGCCAGAACAGATATATCCAACTTGCATCCCTGGGATAATCCCACTTGATCATTGTGTGTGATTCTTTTCAGGTATTGTTGAATTCAGTATGCTAATATTTTGTTGAGGATTTTTGAATATATTTTCTTCAGTGATATTAGCCTATAATTTTCTTTTTGTGTGTGTGGTTTTTGTCTAGTTTTGGTGTGAGGGTGATGCTGAGAATGAGTTCAGTAGTGTTGTTTTCTCTTCAAATTTTTGGAATAGTTTGAGAAGAATAGGTGTTAACTCTTCTTTAAATGTTTGGTAGAATTTAACTGTGAAGTGATCTAGTCCTGGAGTTTTGTTTGTTGGGAGTTTTTTGATTACTGATTCAATCTCTTTACTGGTAATAGGTCTGTTCAGATTTTCTATATACTCCTGATTCAGTCTTGGGAGATTTGTTGGTTTTTAGGAATGTATTCATTTTCTTCCCTGTTGTCCAATTTATTGGTGTATAATTGTTCATGGTTATCTCTTAAGATCTTATTTATTTCTGTGGTGTCAGTTGTAACTTCTCCTCTTCCACTTCTGACTTTATTTATTTGGGTTCTGTCTCTTACTTTCTTGATGAGTCTGGCTAAAGGTTAATCATTTTTTCATCTTTTCAAAGAACTAGCTCTAGTTTCATTGATTTTTGCTATTTTTTTTTTGTCTCTTTCGTTTATTGCTGCTCTGATCTTTATTCTTTCCTTTTACTAACTTTGGGTTTTGTTTTTTCTTCTTCTTCTAGTTTCTTTAGATGTAAGTTTAGATTTTTTTTGAGATTTTTCTAGTTTCCTGAGGTAGACTTGTATTGCTATAAAATTCCCTCTTAGAACTGCTTTTGCTGCATCACATAGATTTTGGATTTTTGTGTTTTCATTTTCATTTGTCTCCAGGTATCTTTTGATTTCCTCTTTGATTTCTTCAGTAACCCATTGGTTTTTTAGTAGCATCCTATATAGCCTCCACATGTTTGTTTTTGTTTGTTTGTTTGTGGTACGTGGGCCTCTCACTGTTGTCGCCTCTCCCGTTGTGGAGCACAGGCTCTGGACGTGCAGGCTCAGCAGCCATGGCTCACGGGCCTAGCTGCTCCACGGCATGTGGAATCTTCCCGGACCAGGGCATGAACCTGTGTCCCCTGTATCGGCAGGCAGACTCTCAACCACTGTGCCACCAGGGAAACCCAGTCCATCTTTATTTTACATTAGAAAATATAAATATATAAATATATGCTAGAAAACTCTTTGTTAAATTTCTCACTGTGTTCAACCATTCTTCTCCCAAGTTAGAGCATCTTTATGATCATTACCTTGAACACTTTATTGGGTACATTGCTTATCTCCACTTTGCTTAGTTCTCCTGGGGTTTTGACTTATTCATTAGTTCGAGACACTCTTCTGTCTCCTCATTTTGCCTAATTCTCTGTGTGTAATTTCTGCTTATTAGGTAGGTCAATTACATTTCCCAATCTTGTAGAAGTAGACTTATGCCTACTTCATAGGCGATGTCCTATGGAGTCTAGCAGCACAATTCCCTCTGATCGCCAGAGCTATATGCTCTAGGAGTAGCCCTGATGTAGGCTTTGTGGACTCTTCTATTGTGATGGGGCCAACTGCTGTGAGTATGCTGTTAGGTGGGGCTGCCCCCTGGTCCAGGTGGGTGCCAGGTCCTGCCTCATGTGGTGGCTGCTGGCTCACTGGTGGGCAGGGCCAGTTCCCATGGTGGCTGGCTGCAGGGCTTGGGGGTCCTGGGGCTGGTGCCAGCCTTCTGGTGGGTAGGACTGCATCCTGGGTGTCTGGCTGCAGGGCTCATTGGGTCCTGGGACTGGTGCTGAACTACTGGTAGGTGAGGGTATGTCCTAGGGTGGCTGGCTACTGGGAGGCTGGGGCTGGTGCCAGCCTACTGGTGTGTGGGGCCAGGTTCCTATGAAGTTGGCTGTTTGGCCCATGGATCCCAGGACAGGTGCTGGTCTGCTAGTGGGCAGGTAAGCCCCTGCCACTAATAGGCTAGAGAGAAGACTCCAAAATGGCACTTGTCAGCATATGCCCTCAGGGGGAATCCCAGTTTCCTGGAGGGAGGCCTTCCAATATTAGCAAGTGGGTTTGACCCAATCTCCTTTCAAATTATGGCCTCTGCACTGGGACTCAGAGCTTGTGAGAGTTTGCACATGCCCTTTAAGATTGGAATCTCTGTTTCCTACAGTCCTCTGGCTCTCCCATATGCAAGCTCCACTGGCCTTCAAAGCCAGATGTTCTGGGGTCTTGTCTTCCCAGTGCAAGGCCCCTGGGCTACGGAACCCAATGTGGGGCTCAGAGCCCTTGCTCCTTGGAAAGAACCTCTGCAGTTGTGATTATCCTTCCATGTGTGGATCGCCTACCTGGGAGTGTTGGTCTTGACTATACTGTGTCTCTGCCCCTCCTACCTATCTTATGGTTCCTTCTTTGTATATTTATTTGTGAAGAATCTTTTCTGCTAGTCCTCAGGTCTTTCTCATAGATAGTTGCTCTGTAAATTGTCATTTTGGTATGCCCATGGGAGGAGGTGAGCTAAGGGCTTTCCTACTCTACCATCTCTGCCACCAGATCTTTCCCATAAAACTCACCTCTTTTTCAATAGATTCCTAGAATAGTGTACAAGACCACCAGGATTTGCTCCTAATTTTAATGTTTTTGGTTTCCATAAACTCTTCTGTGAACCAGATATTGGACATTTAAAAGATCCTGTTTGTTGTTGGCAAAGCAAAGGGGAACATAATCTTTTGCTCATAGGCATCTTAATTGTGAACAGCTTCCAGAGATCTTCAAGAATCACAGCTAGGACAGGAAACCTAAAATTCTGTGATTGAAAAATTTTTTCTCTTTTCTATGGAGTATCCCTTCTCTGTTGTGGTGGACATGTGAGTTGTATATGATCATCGGTTCTTTAGTATACAAACCATGCCCCTAAAATTAATAATTTAAATATTTTTCCTTTTTTTCCCCCACTGGATGGTAATACATGGTGATACCTTTCCTCTTTACTATTTTGATAAAATGTCAAACAAAATTTGAATTGACCAAATATTTTTGAGCTTCAAGGTGCCACAAGCACACTAGAAGAAATGCCTTTGAAATGTTTACAGTTTAAATGACAGATTAATCAATCAACTGTGGTCCATGTTAAAAATTGAAATTCAACCTAGTTTATCTGTACAGCTGATTTGTTTTATTCATTGATTCATGAAACAGGCAGCAACCCATCTAGCAAACAGGGGGCCCTCTGAGAGGCCATACAAAATGGAGTTTTTATAGGAAGAAGAGTGGGGCAAGGGAGCTATTAGCAAAATAAAAAAAGAATTATTTTTAGGCCAGCACACCTATTTTGGGGGGGGCGGTGCTTTGGAATGGTAAAGGTTTTATTATGCAGATTGCCTCTTCTTCCTCTTCGGGGGATGGAGAGGTCCCATTTGACAGATTACCTCATTGATTCTGAGCAGAAACTTCCAAACTGATTAAGATTACATTTCTGAGGAAGGTTGAAACTGCAGTTAGGCTAGGTATTAAATCTAGGTTTGGTATCATGGGCTGTAGCACAATTGACACCCTTTTGGGCCTGTGGCTTTTCTCTTTAATATCCCTCAGGTAGAGGAATCATTGACAAAGTTCTGTAGAAATCAGTCTTTCCAATGGAAACAATCAGGGTAAGCAGATGTAATGTCTGGAAGACTTTTAGTCATTCTTCTGCTAAATTGGCCCACACCTTGTTTTCTCAGCATCTTTTCCTGTTTTATAGTTTACGCTTCCTCATTTACTTCTGTATTCTTTTTACCATTTCTCGTAGGTTTGTTTATTTTATGCCTTCCTCATTTTCTGTTCAGAATTTTGTAAGTTGCTGCAGTGGTTTTATTCCTTTTATGCTGCATTTTGCATTTAAACACCATCCCATGTGCATATATAAAAGAGTCTGTCCCAGGGAGAGAAAAATTCATTATTAATAATACACGTAGGAAATAGATATTTAGGACAGTTTTATAAGTGTAGAGAACTGGCTCTGCTTCAGATGCCAGCATCATGGTCCTAGACCTAAGAACATTAAACCAGTTTGCCATTTAATAAACAGAAGGAATGTAAGTACTTTAAAATACTTGAAGTACTTGAAATGTAAAACTGAGATAAACTGCAATGAAAATTTAATGATCAGGTCCATTTATGAAGTGACACACTTTCTCTCATTTTTTTCTCTCTTTTCCTGCTGTTCTCCTTCCATTTTCTACTCCCTTTCCTCTTACTTTGTTTCCATGTATATGTTGTGAATACTAATATATGAAAAAGATAAAACAACTGTAGAAAGTCATTAATTGGTGTCAGTGTGCATATCTTCAGAAAGCTGATGTTTCCTTTGAATTACAGTTATTACTGATTATTAGGGAAAAAAAGAATATAAGCTTTACCTTGTTTCCTACTTCTTAGCTGAGGTCTACCTTATTATCAGCTGCACAGAATGACAGTATTAGAGAGACATGGAATCAGAATAAACATTGATTCACATTTTTAGAGTTAATGCATGAATAATCTTTTGATGTTGGATTTAACACAGGACTGTACCCAGTCTAAACTTCATTTAATAGTATTTTGGTCATGCACTTTGGGAGATATGAGTGATTAATGCATAATTCACCTTGATTTTAATGATTTACTTTCATTAATTTTTTCCTTTTTTCTTTATTTTCTATTTTGGTTCCTTTGACCCATTATTCTGTGTTTTGGGCTCTTATTATATTTTCCCCTCCTCACATGAGAGTCTACTCACTTTCCCACATTCCTCTTCCCTTGGTCCTACACTCTTTCCTGCAGGATTTTTCAGTGGATGAGCATGCATCATGGTCTTGTAATGTTTAATTACAAATTTAAGCATGTCTGTCTCTGAGGTATGAGCCAAAATATAGAAATCCAGACAGACTTGCCCATGTGGGCTTGGTCTCAATGTAGTATTTCTATATCAGATCTTTTTTAATTAAAGGAATCAATAGCCCCTGATTTTGGTGTGGTGAATAGAGATGTAGTGTTGGGAATTCTGATTTTAATCAGATTTCTTTCATCTCTACTTTAGATGATAGACATTCTTCATTTGACTTCAAGGTTATTTTCTCTTTGTCTGAAAGAATTGTGAGACTACTTTGCCTTTCTTAATGTTTCTAGGCCAGGTTCAAAACAAAAAAAAAAAAAGAGGGAAAAAATAAGATAAGCTACAACTGATTTCCTCTTTGATATGTAATGTGAGAAGATTACAGGGTTAATCTATATTAACCTAATATAGGTTAATATAGATTCCTATATTTCCTAATCTATATTAGGAAATTATACATATTTTGAAAATAAGAGGAATAAAAGTTTTTTCTGTTCTCACTCTTATAGGCTTACTTTTAGTTTTATTTCATATTGATTTAGAAGAGAAGAATATTACTGTTATTCATTCCACACCCCCGTTTTTGAAGATAAGTGTTGGCAGTTAACAGATTATGAGTGTCCTGAAAGTCTTAAAGCTCAGCATGGGATGTAGGTGCTATGATTTTCATAAGGCAACCTGAGACATAAGAGTGTAGTCTGGCCAAATGTTAACAAACTTATTCCTCATTTCCATGCTTACCTTCTCATCAGCACTTGCCAGCTCTGTTGTCTCATTGTTCCTCTGGGTCTCACAATAATTCCTTCTCAGGCTTGCTGTTGTGTATGAGATTTCAGTGAGTCTAGGCCATAGATTTTACCCTAATCCCTAGACCTGATCATGCCAGCTCCATTCACTCCAGTGTCTGAGACATGTCAGACTGTTTTTGGCTCTACTACTTCATTGTGGGCTCAGAAAATTGTGAGGAAACCCAATCAAAGACCTGGTACAGAACAGGAAGGGACTTGTTCAACACAGATCATCATCTTTCTTCTGTATAAACCTATGGGAAACGTGGTTTATATAAGGCTGCTCTGCTGTCCAAATATTATACATTTTTAATAATATAGTTCTTAATAAAAACACTCTGGTTTTTCCATTCTAGCATCTTCTTTCATGTAGTAAATATTTAATAAGTTTCTAGTAAATGCCAGGCACTGTGCAAAGTGATACATACACAGTGGTGAACTAAACAGGTAAATTTTTCACTTCATTAGTGCTTTCTTTTCCTTTTCATGAGCTCTTTCTTCTAACCTAATTGATGACAGCTGGAGAATTACTGGATATATAGAGCTTTGCTCTTCGCAACACTGGCCACAATTGTAATTAAATAATTCATTGTATATTTAGTAGTTTCACATCTCTGTCTCATGGTAAAAGGTTAAATTTATGTAGATAAGACTACATCAGTCTTTATTTCCCCTGAATCCCCACGTGTTAGCCCATGGCCTTGAAGAAAGTAGTATTCAACAAGTTTGTGCTGAATGGCTAGACGAATCCCTCAGCCTATCGTTAATGAGGCTTAAATTCATGATCAGCATAAAATCTGCTAAAGCAATGCTGCTATCCAGTCCACAGTACAGATATGGCACTTGAATTTTCTCAATAGCAATGTCTAGTCAGGATCAGCTTTAATTTACGATCAAACGAAAAATCTTGACGAATACTCTATCTTTAAAGTTGTTAAAATTGACTTCCAAAGAGAAAGCTGAAAACAGGTTCTTTTGCTTTTAATCCAGTGGGGCTTATCACACACAAGACAGAGTCAAGAGCTGTACCTCCTGAGAATGGCAGAATCCCTGCCTCAAGGGAAAGTAAAGGTTTTCAGTATTCACCATGAGTGGTAATTCATGGGGCTGTATTTTCTAAAGGCAGAGAGGGTATCCAGTCTTATTTCCACTCTCTGTAGGACCCTGAAAAGCTGGTTCTGTCTTGTCTGATCACAGGAGGGTAGATATTTTGTCAGCACCATGCTAGAGACAATAAACATCTTCCAAAGATATCCATGTTCTAATCCCCAGATTTTAAAATGTTAGGTTACATGGCAAAGGGGACTTAAGGGAGCAGATGGAATTGTTTGCTAATCAGCTGACTCTGAGATGAGGAGATTAGCCTGGATCATCCAGGTGAGCTCAGTGTAATCACAAGGGAAGAGTAGAAGAGGGAGGCAGGAGAGAACCAGAGAGTTGGCAGTGTGAGAAGGACTCAGTTCAACGTTGATGCTTTGAAGATAGAGGAATGGGGCCATGAGCCAAAGAATGTGGGTAGTCTCTAGAAGCTGGAAAAGGTAAGGAAACAAATCTCTCCTAAAACCACCAGAAGAAACTCAGGCCTACTGACATTTGCTTTTTAGCCCATTAAGGCCCATTTTTGGCTCTGACTTCTCAAACTGAAAGACAATAAATTTGTGTTGTTTCAAGCCACTAAGTTTGAGGTAATTTGTTATAGCAGCAATAGGAAACTGATATAACCACATTCCAGGAGGTGCAAGTAACATGTTATACTGTGTGGAGTATCCTGTTATCTCAGGTTGTCTCCACAAAGAACTACAAATCTCTCTTTTTTAATGGTGCAACTGGTCTAGCAGTCAGACATTCAGCATTGAGGCTCCATATGCACATGTAGCCAACTGACATTTTCAAGTTAACATGCTAAAATTGGCTACACACTTATTTTTCAAAATTGGAATCTGTGTTCATTTTCAAACTACTGCATGTTAATCAATTTGAATCATCTTGCAGGTTTTACTAATTTAGAGAAAATGTAGGGGAATTCTAGACAAAGAATTGGATGTGGGAAAGAGGTAATAGGCTCTGAGAACAATAGTCAAAATTATTAAGAAGAGGGGAAATACATATGGAATGAATGGGAACTTGAGTAATTTACAAATATTACTTCTCTTTAGATACACATAGTCCTTAGTATCATTTTTATATAAGTTTTCAAGTTTTGGAACAGTTCTAGATTTACAGAAAAATTACAAAGACAGTTATTTTTTTCATGAAAATATATGCAAACATTCTACTCAGTAGATCACTAGATGGTCAGTGTTATAGTCTGCTGTGAGCTAGGAGGCAAACAATAATTATATAAAAGTATACATGAAACAAATAAATAAAAATAGAATATGACTAAACGAAATACCCTCGCCTCTTAATGGCATTTCCTGAATACGTTTAACAAAGTGCTTTCCATTGTAATTTTTTCTATGTCTGTCTCCCTGATTAGTCTCTATGCAATGTGAGAGAAGGCATCAAGCTTTACTATTGTGTACCTGGCACCTAGCACTGTGTAGGCAACTACTCAATTACCATTTGAAGAATAATGCTAAATGCATGGTACTGATAATATTGGTGCTTCAGAGAATGTGAAGATTGTTATGGGCTCGAATGTTAACAGAAAGCTTCATGAAGAAGAAGAGCTTGAGGCAGCTCTTGAAGGAAGTGGGTCAACACTTCAACCCCTGAACCCATATAAATAAAGGAAAGGAGGCAGCATGAGCCTGGCTATTTGCAGGGAGGACATAGAGGACAAAACTGTTATGGGAATAGATAGTTTATGTTGAAAATGTAAGGGTTTGCTACAGAGAACACAAATGTACTTAATATTGTTGATATTATTTGAATTACTTAGTATTTCTTGTGCCAAAAAGACTATTTTGTTTGCCCTTTCTGACCCTTTTGAAGTCTTGACTTTTTACTCTTCTGCAAGCTCTGCATATTAAATATTTTAGTACATGCTCAAATTATAAGTGTATCAATTCTATTTCAGCTTGACTCATTTGGAAGAAAATATTCTTCACTGAAACCTAACTTACTCAGTTATTCAATAGAGGTCATATCCATTCGTTGTTTTTAGGTGAATTCTTAAAAACTTGAGTAAAATATAATACTGCTTCAGTATCTTTAAATGCTTTAAGGATAAAAAAGACCAAATAGAGTAAATTATAAAGCAAAGATGTTTCAAGTTTCATATGATAGAAGTTAAAACTTTTGGTATGTTAAGAATCTATAACTGCAGTTATATCTGTTCTGTCAACGGGTGTTTCATTAGTGGGTACTGAAGTCCAACTTTTTTTTTTTAGCATTTGCAAGTATTATGTGTGCAGTGTAGGGCTTTCTTTACCACTTCATGTGTTAAGAAAAGTAACAGGGCTTCCCTGGTGGCGCAGTGGTTGAGAGTCCGCCTGCCGATGCAGCGCACACGGGTTCGTGCCCTGGTCCGGGAAGATCCCACATGCTGCGGAGCTGCTAGGCTCGTGAGCCATGGCCGCTGAGCCTGCGCATCTGGAGCCTGTGCTCCGCAACGGGAGAAGCCACAACAGTGAGAGGCCCGCGTACCGCAAAAAACAAAAAAACAACAAAAAAAACCCACAGCAAAGTCAAAAATACATTTTTCTTGGTCTAGCACTTACAGATGTCTGAACCTACCATACTCACACTGAGTTATCTACGATGCAGAACTCTTTTTTTTTCTCACTCTTGGGCACACTAGCTCCTATTCCTCCTTAGTTCTCAACTTAAACATCACTTCTCAGAAGCCTTCCCTAAAACACCACATTCCCCATCTCACCAAAAACTTGAAGAGCCGAGGAGCCTGTCATGTGCTCTGGGCTTATGACTAAAGTAGTAAATATTATATCTTGTGTTGTAATTGCTGGTTTACTTTATGTACGCTCCACTGATACTCATTTTTATATCCTCAGAATCTAGTACATTTCCAGGCACACATTAAGTATCCAAAACTGTTGTTGAATAAACGATGGAATAAGTGTTTGTTGAGTAAATTTTGCTACACAGTAAAAAAAAAAAAAAAAAAAAAAAAAATCAGACTAATTTATTGGTTTGTGATATAGTACCATGCTGGTTATAACACACTTGCATTCTTTGCTTTTAGGTTTAAAAATATTTTTACATCATAGATACTTATCTTGGATCTCAAATATAGACAGACATTTCAAAATGCTTATTATATGGAACATTATAACTCAATAAGCTATAAATTGAGAAATGTACTATATTCTATTTAGAAATTTTCCAAAAGACTTAAAAAAATTGTGATTGGCTTCAGTTCCATGTTCTTTTCCCTGATATATATTGAAAAATTATTAGCATGAGGCAAGTTAGAATAAAAAATAAGACTAAAAAAACAAAGAACTTAGAACAAAGCATTGTTTATAAATTGTAAGGACATGGACTACATTGTGGATTAAGAACTACCTCCAACCACTGAATCATGTTTATAGTCATTAAAGTATGTTTGGTAGGTTCCTGAACTATTTTGGCTCAAACTTAAATAGTGTGCTTAGTTTTTTCAACTAAGGCTGAGTCAATAGCTTATTTCATACTTGCATAACACATTCACAAATAAAAAATGTGCAGAACTGATAGGAAGAAAACAAATTTTTCTGATGTTCTGAAAGAATATTTGAATAAATAAAAAAATATATTTTGGGGAGAAAGAAATACTGAATATAGTGAAATATTAATTTTCCCTAAATAAAACTGTAAATTAAACAAAATCCTAATCTAATGTCAATTTTTTGGAATTTGACAAAATGATAAACAACTTTATATGGTAAAATTCATGTGTGATAGTATCTAACAAAATTATAATAAAGAGTAATGATAGAGTTTTAAATTATATTGTAGACTGTTTTATAAAGCTACAGAAATTAACACAGTATAATAGTAGTACAGAATGAGATGAATCAATATGGGGATTTCATATAAGATAAAGATAATATTTCAAGTGAGTGGGTGAAAAGATAATGGTGCTCAGACAACTAACTAATCTTTGAGAAAATAACTTGAAGTTTGATTCCAACCTCATTCCTTACACTAAAGTAAATGCCAAGTAGAGAAATGCTGTGTTTTTCTATTAAATATTTATATTTAATGTTTTACTTTATTAAATTCTTAAGTTGCAGATGGGTTTTGTATTCAAACTCTCATCCCTGTCTGCAGAATTACCAGTTTTAGTGGCCTGATCCATACACTATTTTTCTCATGCTTATGTAAATATACACAAATATCTAAACCCATATAAATGGTGCTCTTATTTTTGCAATTGTTTCTTTTTATTAAAACTAGATCATTTAGTGCACATTATATTGCAACCTCTTTTTCTTCTTAACAGTATATCCTGGGTATCCTTCCATTTAAATAGTTACTGATTAGACACAAACTTTTTAATAACTGCTGAATATCCCATTGAGTGAAAGCAACACCATTTGATTCAATCATTCACCTACCGTTGTCTATTTTGGTTGCTTTCTGTATTAATTTTTCCTATGGATAATGCTACAATACATATCTGTGTGTGTGTATGTATATTCTTATATACCAATTCTTTTATTTCCATGGAAATGCTTCCCAAACTGAAAGTTCAAAATGTCCATTTATTAATATTAATTTTAATACATATTCCCAGACTAATTTCCAAAATGTTTGCAGCAATTTACACTTTGACTAGTAGTAAATTAGGATATACATTTATCCATGTTCTTACTAGCACTGGATGGTGTACCTTAAATTTCTGCCAATATCTGATAGTTTAAAAATAGCACCTTTTGGATCTTTTATTTGCATTTCCTAGGCTATGAATACACTTGGGAACGCATAGATTCATTTAATATTTGGATTTCTACTTCTATGAAACTCTTACTCATATCATTTGTTGATTTTTCTTTAGGTTGTTTGCCTTTTCTTCTCAATGTGTAGGCATTTGGTGGTGGTTGGATTATTGACTCTTTATCTGCCCCACATTTTGCCAATATTTTTCTCAATCTATCACATGCCTTTGGACTTTGTTCATAATATATTTATCATACCCTTTTTTATTCCTTTGTATATAGTCAAATATGTCTGTATTTTGTCTTTATATATTCTGGGTTTATTGTCTTTGTAGGAAGATTTTCTTCATTCCAAATTTACACTGATAATCTCCTACTTCTTCTAACATAGATGACCTCAGCAAAACAAATGATTGCCTCAGCATTTAAATAACTTTCTCACTCCTTCAATTAAAGCAACATCAACAACAAAGTAACCAGTCCATTAATTAAATCCAATTCATCTTAATTTTATTTTAATATATTTGTATACTGTAAAACACCTTTATTAATGATATTGTATATTTGATTCCTGATAAATGTTCATAAGGATCCCCCAAAACAAAATAGCATCTTATTCTTTAAGCCTACCAAAAAATGTTCTCAATAACATTCAGACTTTCTACCATTTTATTAATTATTAAGTTGACCAATTCTCTGATACTAATACATAAACATCCACAATTAATTTATAGGGAGATAAACAGAGAAGTGCAAAGAAATGTATTCTGGAAGAGCTTGTGGTCATTTGTTTAGGAGACCAAGCTTTGAATTCCTATCACCTACTGCTGTGTATATAAAAGAAAGTTCTTTAATTTTATGTGAAAATTTAAATATAGTTTCTCTGAGATCTGCCATTCAGAACTTTCACAGGGTTCATTTTAAATTGAGAGCACCGCTGCTATAGCTTTTCTAGATCTAGGCCACAGCTGTTCGCTCAGCTACAATTTGGCACTCTTCCTTTACTTTTCAAGTTGTGCTCGTGATTCTTGAAACATTATCTGCTTTAAGCTGACATAGTTGGTGCTCAGCATAAAGTACTTAAATAAAAGCTTCTACTTCTAATACTATAGAGAATATTATTTTCTGCATAGTTAAAAACATTAGTATATCTGAGGATGTTCAGAGCTCACTAAAAGGTGGGTGGTTGATGCAGCAGAGAATTAGTGGCAGTGGGTTCTCTTTACATTGATAAGATGCTCACATTTGGTTGGCTGAGGCAGAAACTAGGGTTTCAGGGTATGGTAATGAATTGAGAGCTAAAGGTTTAGAATCAAGTAAAGAGTGCTGAGTGAATTATTTCCAGGTCTTGAAGTTCAGTGAGGTTCAGAGTCACAACAGAGAGGTCAACCAGCACTAGAGCATCCACAAGAAGGTTGAGAAAACATTAGGTTGTAAATTCCCCAAAGGCGGGCACAGCTTAAAATATAAGTACTTAAAGTTAGAGTAGAAATTCAATCAAATTAGTAGATTGCTTAAAACAAAACTGAATAAAACAATAACAACAACCCTCAGTTCAGATACAGTACCGTTGACAGAGATCATAAATATGTCCATCAGGCAGGATGAAAGGCAAATATTTAGAATGATAATTGTTCAAAGGTAGATAAATGCTCTACTGTGTTTACAGGGTGGTTGGGGAAGAATGAACCAATAGCAAAATACCTTCCTTAATGGTAACCAACCTGTTTGCTTCAACTTAGGGGACTGCAATGGGGATTTGATGTCATTCCTGGTGGGGTAGAATCCACCAGTCACATTTAAAATGTGACTTCCCTGGAGCCAGAGGCAAGAAAGAAGCAATAACTCAATGGAGGAAGGAATAAATAGGTGGAGAACAGCTTGCTGTTCGTCAATTAATTCTGATAGCAGTTCCCCAGAAAATTTTTTTACCTATAGTAGAAATACATTCAATGGTTCCTGCTTTAATAGAAACACTTCCAGGGAATATCTGATTTAAGGATGATGGGGTAAAGCTGGCATTTCATTTCCTTCCTGAGGATTACCCAAAAGCAACAAGAAATACCAAACACGAAATTAACAAATAAATTTTGTGAAACTAGGAGACAGCTAAACCCCCAAAAATAAAAACTAGATAAAAGGGTTGACAAAGCCTGAGAGGACTGAATAGCAGGGCATGTGGGAGGAAGAGGAGAAAGGATGCTGCCTCTGCTAGTCTTCAGAAGAACTAGTACATGTGATTCTGGAAGCTAGGGGCACTCCCTGTGTTGCAAAACCAAGATCCTTTGTTTACCACAGCGTGAGCAAGATGCTTGCTTGCTCTTGCAGTTGAAATTCCCCTGAACCAAGTTAAATTTCTAAAAGCAGGTGAAAGGGGGCTTTTTGAGAAATCACACAAGCCATATCTGTGGGATTCTGTCTGTTTGACAACAGGGGAGAAGAAAGTCTTGGTATTGTGCACAGATCCATAGCAGAGGATACATGAAGATACACAAAATCCTGAGTCATGAGAAAAAATCTCTCTAGCTGGGAACATACCCTTAGCTTATGTCCAGATATTTAGTTGTGGCTTATTATGTGCTTTATATTAAGAAAGAACCCAAAATAAGAGTTCCCAGTATTCTGTAGACTCAGTCATGATTTTGAACGGGTCAAATGCCAAATGTCTAAAATTATCTTAATTATAACTTCTGATCTGTTTTTTTAAACATACAAAGATGGCATCAGGTCAAAATGTTTCATTATCTTCAAGTGAATGTAAATATTCACACAATTTTATTGAATTTGGATTTTAACCATAATAAAGAACACACGTACATGCACACTCTTGGAAAATACCTATACAGTCAGTAATTGAAGGAAATGACTCCTTACCAAGTATCTGTTATTATTTGTGGAATACAAACACAAATTTAATGGGAGAAAGAGGAAAAATGCTTCCCTTTGTAGCTCAGGTCTCAATGATCACGTCCCTATTCATACATATATAATGAGTGCCTATTCTTCACAAGTTTGAGAAAAGAGAAGAATACAATATTATCCTTGGCTTCAGGTAGCTCACAACTTGAGAAATTAAAGTGCTTGCACACATACATATGATTAAAAGCATGCTATTTGTTTATTTATTTTTTTTGCTGTATGCGGGCCTCTCACTGTTGTGGCCTCTCCCACTGCAGAGCACAGGCTCCAGATGTGCAGGTTCAGCGACAATGGCCCATGGGCCCAGCCGCTCCGCAGCATGTGGGATCTTCTTGGACCGGGGCATGAACCCATGTTCCCTGCATCAGCAGGCGGACTCTCAACCACTGTGCCACCAGGGAAGCCCTAAAAGCATGCTATTTAAATGCTAGTAGAAGACCTCTCACGCAGTAGTATAAGAAAAAGGATCAAGATTTACTCATATACTTAACCTCCATGCTCTTCACTCCAGGCTGCTTATTGTACTTATCGTCCTTTAAAAAATGCTATTTTAGTAAAGGGAATTAGAATGACCATGTTTCATCAAAGCTAACATGCCATTTGTTTGTTGTAAGAGGTACCACAATGTCAGAGATGGTAAAGCATGAAAAAATGTGCATCTTAGAAATACAGCATTAAGGCTCTTAAACACCTGGCACATTCCCCAATGTTGGTGCAGTGCCCAGCCCATAGTGGGTCCTCAGAGCATTTGTTAACTGAGTGAGATTATCTGCTTCCTAATCTGATCCTATCCACACTTAACTACACTGACTTCAAATGTGCCAGGTGTTGCTGTCACAATTTTATGTTAGTCACTCAACCTGTATGAGATGGAGGACAGACTGAAACTTCTTGACACATGCTTAGATAAGAAACGAGATCATTTTTGAATAAGAAATATCATGTGATACACAGTCTCTCCTTTAAGTAGACACATGTACTTGCTGAATGTCTTTTAAAGACATGAATAATAAAAAAACAGCCAAGCTCTCATTTCATAAGTAAATTTTTGATAGTGCATGCAATTTTTGTGGCTTCCCATTGTCTTGAAGTATCATATAATTTAACACGTTCTATCAAGTATGTGGTTCAGGAAGATATAAATAATATATACTACAAGGAACTAGTGTAAAAGGAAGAAAATTTTGTAAGGCTTATCTTTAAAACGTCAAAACAAATGGGAAAAATCATACTAGTTCTAAAACATTTTGTAGTTAGATTTATTTAAAAACCCTAGTAGATGGATTTCCATTTATTTTACTTGAAGATCAAATTGTTCAATTGTACTACATATTTGCTTAAACTGTCAGCCTGGTAATAACCTTCCTGTAACAACTTAAAACTCTGGATAACTAATAATGTATTATAATCGTTCCTTTCTATAACTTGTATATGCAGCTCATTATAAAAATAAATATTTTTTAAAATGAAGTGGGTTTAATGTTGATATTAAGGACAGTTTCTACATATGATTTTTTTCTAACATATTTATTGGAGGATAATTGCTTTACACTGTTGTGATACTTGCTGCTGTATTACAAAGTGAATCAGCTATACATATACATATATCCCCATAAACCCTCCCTCTTGTGTCTCCCTCCCACTCTCCCTATCCCATACCTCTAGGTGTTCACAAAGCATGAGCTGGTCTCCCTATGCTATGCAGCTGCTTCCCACTAGCTATCTATATGACATTCGGTAGTGTATATATGTCGATCCTACTCTCTCACTTTGTCTCACCTTACCCTTCTCCCTCCCCATATCCTCAAGTCCATCCTCTACATCTGTGTCTTTATTCCTGTCCTGCCCCAAGGTTCTTCAGAACCACTTTTTTCTTTTTTTTTTTTTAGATTCCATATATATGTGTTAGCATATGGTAAACTCTTTCTGACTTACTTCACTCAGTATGACAGACTCTAGGTACATCCACCTCACCACAAATAATTCATTTTCATTTCTTTTTTAGGGCTGAGTAATATTCCATTGTATATATGCGCCACACCTCATTTATCTATTCATCTGTCAATGGACATTTAGGTTTCTTCTATGTTCTGGCTATTGTAAATAGTGCTGCAGTGAACATTGTAGTACGTGACTCTTTTTGAATTATGGTTTTCTGAGGGTATATGCCCAGTAGTGGGATTGCTGGGTAATATGGTAGTTCTATTTTTAGTTTATTAAGGAACCACCATACTGTCCTCCATAGTGGCTGAATCAATCTACATTCCCATCAACAGTGCAGGAGGGTTCCCTTTTCACCACACCCTCTCTAGCATTTATTGTTTCTAGTTTTTGATAATGGCCATCTGACCAGTGTGAGGTTATAGCTCACTGTAGTTTTGATTTGCATTTCTCTAATTATTAGTGATGTTGAGCATCTTTTCATGTGCTCTTGGCCATCTGTATGTCTTCTTTGGAGAAATGTCTATTTAGGTCTTCCACCCATTTTTGAATTGGGTTGTTTGTTTTTTTGATATTGAGCTCCATGTGCTGTTTGTATATTTTGGAGATTAATCCTTTGTCCATTTTTTCATTTGTAAATATTTTCTCCCATTCTGAGGGTCGTCTTTTCATCTTAAGGTTTCCTTTGCTGTGCAAAAGCTTTTAAGTTTAATTAGGTCCCATTTGTTTACTTTTGCTTTTATTTTCATTAGTCTGGGAAGTGGGTCAAAAAAGATCTTGCTGCGGTTTATATCAAAGAGTGTTATTCCTATGTTTTCCTCTAAGAGTTTTACAGTGTCTGGCCTTACATTTAGGTCTTGAATCCATTTTGAGTTTATTTTTGTGTATGGTGTTAGGAAGTGTTCTAATTTCATTCTTTTACATGTAGCTGTCCAGTTTTCCCAGCACCACTTATTGAAGAGTCTGTCTTTTCTCCACTGTATATGCTTGCCTCCTTTATCAAAGATAAGGTGACCATATGTGCATGGGATTATCTCTGGGCTTTATATCCTGTTCCATTGATCTATATTTCTGTTTCTGTGCCAGTACCATACTGTCTTGATTCCTGAAGCTTTGTAGTATAGTTTGAAGTCAGGGAGCCTGATTCCTCCAGCTCCGTTTTTCTTTCTCAAGATTCCTTTGGCTATTCGGGGTCTTTTGTGTTTCCATACAAATTGTGCATTTTGTTCTGGTTCTGTGCAAAATGCCATTGGTAGTTTGATAGGGATTGCATTGAATCTGTGGATTGCTTTGGGTAGTATACTCATTTTCACAATGTTGATTCTTCCAATCCAAGAACATGGTATATCTCTCCATCTGTTTGTATAATCTTTAATTTCTTTCCTCAGTGTCTTATAGTTTTCTGCATACAGGTCTTTTGTCTCCTTAGGTAACTTTATTACTAAGTATATTATTCTTCTTGTTGCAATGGTAAATGGGAGTGTTTTCTTAATTTCTCTTTCAGATTTTTCATCATTAGTGTATAGGAATGCAAGAGGTTTCTGTGCATTAATTTTGTATCCTGTTACTTTACCAAATTCATTGATGAGCTCTGGTAGTTTTCCGGTAGCATCTTTAGGATTCTCTATGCACAGTATCATGTCATTTGCAAACAGTGACAGCTTTACTACTTTTCTGTTTTGGATTCCTTTTATTTCCTTTTCTTCTCTGATTGCTGTGGCTAAAATTTCCAAAACTATGTTGAATAATAGTGGTGAGAGTGGGCAACCTTGTCTTGTTCCTGGTCTTAGTGGAAATGGTTTCAGTTTTTCAATATTGAGAACGATGTTGGCTGTGGGTTTGTCATACATGGCCTTTATTATGTTGAGGTAAGCTCTCTCTATTCTTACTTTCTGGAGAGTTTTAATCATAAATGGGTGTTGAATTTTGTCAAAAGCTTTTTCTGCATCTGTTGAGATGATCATATGGCTTTTCTCCTTCAATTTGTTAATATGGTGTATCACATTGATTGATTTGCATATATTGAAGAATCCTTGCATCCCTGGGATAAACCTCACTTGATCATGGTGTATGATACTTTTAATGTGCTGCTCATTCTGTTCTGCTAGTATTTTGTTGAGGATTTTTGCATCTATGTTCATCAGTGATATTGGTCTGTTGTTTTCTTGTGATATCTTTGGCTTGATGTGGTATCAGGGTGAAGGTGGCCTCGTAGAATGAGTTTGGGAGTGTTCCTCCCTCTGCTATATTTTGGGAGAGTTTGAGAAGGATATGTGTTAGCTCTTCTCTAAATGTTTGATAGAATTCACCTGTGAATCCATCTGATCCTGGACTTTTGTTTGTTGGAAGATTTTTCATCACAGTCTCAATTTCCGTGCTTGTGATTGGTCTGTTTATATTTTCTATTTCTTCCTGGTTCAGTTTCAGAAGGTTGTGTTTTTCTAAGGAATTGTCCATTTCTTCCAGGTTGTCCAATTTATTGGCATAGAGTTGCTCTTAGTAATCTCTCATGACCTCTTGTATTTCTGCAGTGTCAGTTGTTACTTCTCCTATTTCATTTCTAATTCTGTTGATTTGAGTCTTCTCTCTTTTTTTCCTGATGAGTCTGGTTAATGGTTTATCAATTTTGTTTATCTTCTCAAAGAACCAGCTTTTAGTTTTATTGATCTTTGTGATCATTTCCTTCATTTCTTTTTCATTTATTTCTCATCTGATCTTTATGATTTCTTTCCTTCTGCTAACTTTGGGTTTTTTTTTTGTTTTTCTGTCTGTAATTGCTTTAGATGTAAGGTTAGGTTGTTTATTTGAGATTTTTCTTGTTTCTTGAGGTAGGATTGTAACACTGTAAACTTCCCTCTTACAGCTGCTTTTGCTGCATCCCATAGGTCTTGGGCCGTCGTGTTTTCATTGTCACTTGTTTCTAGGTATTTTTTGATTTCCTCTTTGATTTCTTCGGTGATCTCTTGGTTATTTAGTAATGTATTGTTTAGCCTCCATGTGTTTGTATTTTGTACAGTTTTTTTTTTCCTGTAATTGATATCTAGTCTCACAGTGTTGTGGTTGGAAAAGATACTTGATAGGATCTCAATTTTCTTAAATTTACCAAGGCTTGATTTCTGACCCAAGGTATGATCTATCCTCGAGAATGTTCCATGAACACTTGAGAAGAAACTGTATTCTGTTTTGTTTGGATGGAATGTCCTATAAATATCTATTAAGTCCATCTTGTTTAATGTATCACTTAAAGTTTGTGTTTCCTTATGTATTTTCACTTTGGTTGATCTGTCCATTGGTGAAAGTGGGGTATTTAGCCTCCATGCATATTTTTTACAGTTTTTTTCCCTGTAATTGATATCTAGTCTCATAATACTGTGGTCAGAAAAGATACTTGACATGATTTCAATTTTTGTAAATTTACCAAGGCTTGATTTGTGACCCAAGATATGATCTATCCTTGAGAATGTTCATGAGCACTTGAGAAGAAAGTGTATTCTGTTGTTTTAGGATGGAATGTCCTATAAATATCAATTAAGTCCATCTTGTTTAATGTATCATTTAAAGCTTGTGTTTCCTTATTTATTTTCATTTTGGAGGATCTGTCCATTGGTGAAAGTGGGGTGTTAAAGTCCCCTACTATGATTGTGTTACTGTCGATTTCCCCTTTTATGGCTGTTAGCATTTGCCTTATGTATTGCGGTGCTTCTATGTTGGGTGCATAAATATTTGCAATTCTTATATCTTCTTCTTGGTTTGATCCCTTGATCACTATGTAGTGTCCTTGTTTGTCTCTTGTAATACACCTTATTTTAAAGTCTATTTTGTCTGATATGAGAATTGCTACTCCAGCTTTCTTTTGATTTCCATTTGCATGGAATATCTTTTTCCATCCCCTCACTTTCAGTCTGTATGTGTCCCTAGGTCTGAAGTGGGTCTCTTGTAGACAGCATATATATGGATCTTGTTTTTGTATCCATTCAGCCAGTCTATGTCTTTTGGTTGGAGCATTTAATCCATTTACAATTAAGGTAATTATTGATATGTATGTTCCTATTACCATTTTCTTAACTGTTTAGGGTTTGTTATTGTAGGTCTTTTCCTTCTCTTGTGTTTCCTGCTTAGAGAAGTTCCTTTAGCATTTGTTGTAAAGCTGGTTTGGTGGTGCTGAATTCTCTTAGCTTTTGCTTGTCTGTAAAGGTTTTAATTTCTCCATCTAATCTAAATAAGATCCTTGCAGGGTAGAGTAATCTTGGTTGTTGGTTTTTCCCTTTCATCACTTTAAATACGCAGTGAAAGGGAAAAACCTTGTTTGTCCTTTCTGGTGCAGAGTTTCTGCTGGTAGATTAGCTGTTAACCTTATGGGGATTCTCTTCTGGCTTGCAGTGTTTCTGCTGAAAGATCAGCTGTTAACCTTATTGGGATTCCCTTGTATGTTATTTGTTGCTTTTCCCTTGTTGCTTTTAATATTTTTTCTTTGTATTTAATTTTTGATAGTTTGATTAATATGTGTCTTGACATGTTTCTCCTTGGATTTATCCTGTATGGGATTCTGTGCTTCCTGGACTTGATTAACTATTTCCTTTCCCATATTAGGGACATTTTCAACTATAATCTCTTCAAATATTTTCTCAGTCCCTTTTTTTTCTCTGCTTCTTCTGGGATTCCTACAATTCAATTGTTGGTGCATTTAATGTTGTCCCAGAAGTCTCTGAGACTGTCCTCAATTCTTCTTGTTCTTTTTTCTTTATTCTGCTCTGTGGTAGATATTTCCACTATTTTATCTTCCAGGTCACTTATCTGTTCTTCTGCCTCAGTTATTCTGCTATTGATTCCTTCTAGAGAATTTTTAATTTTATTTATTGTGTTGTTCATCATAGTTTGTTTGCTCTTTAGTTCTTCTAGGTCCTTGTTAATCGTTACTTGTATTTTCTCTATTCTGTTTCCAAGATTTTGGATCATCTTTACTATCATTACTCTGAATTCCTTTTCAGGTAGACTGCCTATTTCCTCTTCATTTGTTTGGTCTGGTGGGTTTTTACCTTCCTCCTTCCTCTGCTGCGTATTTCTCTGTCTTCTCATTTTGCTTAATGTACTGTGTTTGGAGTCTTTCTTTGCAGGCTGCAGCTTCATAGTTCTCGTTGTTTTTGGTGTCTGCCCCCAGTGGGTAAGGTTGGTTCAGTGGGTTGTGTAGGCTTCCTGGTGAAGGGACTGGTTTCTCTGTTCTGTTGGGTGAGGCTGCATCTTGTCTTTCTGGTGGGCAGGACTGAGTCCTGTGCTGTTTTGGGTTGTCTGTGATCTTATTATGATTTTAGGCAGCCTCTCTGCTAATGGGTGGGTTTGTATTCCTGTCTTGCTAGTTGTTTCGCATAGCATGTCCAGGACTGTAGCTTGCTGGTCGTTGAGTGGAGCTGAGTCTTAGCATTGAGATGGAGATCTCTGGGAGGGCTTTCATCATTTGATATTATGTGGGCCTGGAGGTCTCTTGTGGACCATTGTCCTGAACTTGGCTCTCCCATCTCAGAGGTTCAGGCCTGACACCCAGCTGGAGCACCAAGACCCTGTGAGCCACACAGCTCAGAAGAAAAGGGAGAAAAAGAAAGAAAGAGAGCAAGAAAGAAAAAAGTAAAATAAAATAAAATTATCAAAATAAAAACTAAAAAAATTATTATTCAAAATAAAAGACAAAAAAGTAATAAAAAAAGAAAGAAAGAAGAGAGCAACCAAACCAAAAAATGAATCCATTAATGATAACAAGCACATAAAACTATATAAAAAATAAACAAACTAAATGGACAGACAGAACCCTAGGACAAATGGTAAAAGCAGAGCTATACAGACAAAATCACACAAAGAAGCATATACATACAAACTCAGAAAAAGAGAAAAGGGAAATAAACATATATATATATATATATATATATATATATATATATATATATATATATATATATATATATGTATATAAAGGAAGAGAACAACCGAAACAATAAACATATCTACCAATGTTAATAGGCTCTAAATACTAAACTAAGATAAACAAATTAGATGCAGAAAGCAATCCCCAAGTCTACAGTTGCTCCCCAAGTCCACCACCTCAATTTTGGGATGATTCATTGTCCATTCATGTATTTCAGAGATGCAGGGTACATCAGGTTGACTGTGGAGATTTAATCTGCTTCTCCTGAGGCTGTTGGGAGAAGTTTCCCATTGTCTTCTTTGTTCGAACAGCTCCTGGGGTTCAGCTTTGTATCTGTCCTCAAATTTAAATTTTGGCCTCTGCGTGTAGGTCACCTGAGGGCGTCTGTTCCCTGCCCAGACAGGAGGGCTTTAAAGGAGCAGCTGATTCAGGGGCTCTGCCTCATTTAGGCCAGGGAAGGAAGGATTACGAAATGCGGGGAAGCCTGCGGTGGCAGAGGCCATAGTGATGTTGCAACAGCCTGAGGCGTGCCATGTGTTCTCCTGGGGAAGTTGTCCCTAGATCACTGGACCCTGGCAGTGTCAGGCTGCACAGGCTGCCAGGAGGGGAGGTGTGGATAGTGACCTGTGCTTGCACACAGGCTTCTTGATGGCTGCAGTAGCAGCCTTAGCATCTCATGCCCATCTCTGATGTCCGTGCTGATAGCTACGGCAAGCGCCTGTCTCTGGAGCTCGTTTATGCAGTGCTCTGAATCCCCTCTCCTCGTGCACCTGGAAACAATGGTCTCTTGCCTCTTAGGCAGTTCCAGATGTTTTCCCAGACTCTGTCAGGCTAGTTGTGGAGCACTAGTCTCCTTCAGGCTGTGTTCATGCAGACAACCCCAGTCCTCTCCTAGGGATCTGATCTCCGAAGCCCAAGCCTCAGCTCCCAGGCCCCACCTGCCCCACTGGGTGAGCAGACAAGCCTCTCAGGCTGGTGAGTGCTGGTTGGCATCGATCCTCTGTGCGGGAATCTCTCTGCTTTGCACACTGCACTCCTGTTGCTCTGCTCTGCTTTGTGGCTCCAAAGCTTCCCCCCTGCACCTGCCGTCTCTGCCAGTGAAGGGGCTTCCTAGTGTGTGGACTTTTCCTGCTTCACACCTCCTTCCCAGGGGTGGAGGTCCCATCCTTATTCTTTTGTCTCTGTTTTTCCTTTTTTCTTTTGTCCTACCCAGGTATGTGGAGAGTTTCTTGCCTTTGGGGAAGTCGGAGGTCTTCTGCTAACATTCACTAGGTGTTCTGTAGGAGTTGTTCCACATGTAGATGTATTTTTGATGTATTTGTGGGGAGGAAGATGATTTCTACGTCTTACTCCTCTACCATCTTGAAGGTCTCCTCAACAGTCTTTATTTTAAAGTATATTTTATCTGATACGAGTATTGCTACTCCAGCTTTCTTTTGATTTCCTAGCAAACAGAATCCAACAACATGTTAAAAGGATCATACACCATGATCAAGAGGGATTTATCCCAGGAATGCAAGGATTCTTCAATATATGCAAATAAGTCAATGTGATACACCATATTAAGAAAGTAAGGAATAAAAACCATATGATCATCTCAAGAGATGCAGAAAATGCTTTTCACAAAGCTCAACACTCATTTATGATAAAAACTCTCCAGAAAATGGGGATAGGGGGAACCTACCTCATCATAATAAAGACCATATATGACAAACCCACAGCAAGCCTCCTACTCAATGGTAAAAAACTGAAAGCATTTCCAATAAGATCAGGAACAACACAAGGATATCCACTCTTGCCACTTTTATTCAACATAGTTTTGCAAGTCCTAGCCAAGGAAATCAGAGAAGAAAAAGAAATAAAAGGAATACAAATTGGAAAAGAAGTAGTGAAACTGTCACTGTTTGCAGATGACATGAAACTTACATAGAAAATCCTAAAGATGCCACCAGAAAACTACTAGAATTAATCAATGAATTTGGTAAGTTTTCAGGATACAAAATTAATGCACAGAAATCTCTGACATTCCTATACACTAACAACAAAGAATCAGAATGAGAAATTAAGGAAACAATCACATTTAGCATCGCAACAAAAAGAATAAAACACCTAGGAATAAACCTACTTAAGGAGGTGAAAGAGTTGTACTCAGAAAACTATAAAACACTGATGAAAGAAATCAGAGATGATGTAAACAGATGGAGAAATATACCATGTTCTTGGATTGCAAGAATCAATATTGTGAAAATGACTATACTACCCAAGGCAATCTACAGATTCAATGCAATTCCTATCAAACTTCCAATGGCATTCTTCACAGAATTACAGTAAAAAAATTTACAATTTGAATGTAAACACAAAAACCCTGAATAGCCAAATCAATCTTGAGAAAGAAAAATGGAGCTGGAGGAATCAGGCTCCCTAACTTCAAACTATACTACAAAGCTACAGGAATCAAGACAGTATGGTACTGGCACAAAAATAGAAATGTATATCAATGGTACAGAATAGAAAGCCCAGAGATAAGCCAACACACATTTGGTCACCTAGTTTATGACAAAGGAGGCAAGAACATACAATGCAGAAAAGATAACCTCTTCAATAAGTGGTACTGGGAAAACTGTACAGGTACATGTTAAAGAATGACATTAGAATATTCCCTAACACTATACACAAAAATAAACTCAAAATGGATTAAAGACCTAAATGTAAGGCCAGACACTATAAAACTCTTAGAGGAAAACATAGGAAAAACACTCTTTGACATAAACTGCAGCAAGATCTTTTTTGATCCACCTCCTAGAGTAATGAAAATAAAAGCAAAAATAAACAAATGGGACCTAATTAAACTTAAAAGCTTTTGCACAGCAAAGGAAACTATAAACAAGATGAAAAGATAACCCTCAGAATGGGAGAAAATATTTGCAAATGAAAAAATGGACAAAGGATTAATCTCCAAAATATACAAACAGCACATGGAGCTCAATATCAAAAAAACAAACAACCCAATTCAAAAATGGGTGGAAGACCTAAATAGACATTTCACCAAAGAAGACATACAGATGACCAAGAGTCTCATGAAAAAATGCTCAACATCACTAATAATTAGAGAAATACAAATCAAAACTACAATGAGGTATCACCTCACACTGGTCAGAATGTCCATTATCAAAAACTCTAGAAACAATAAATGTTAGAGAGGGTGTGGTGAAAAGGGAACCCTCCTGCACTGTTGATGGGAATGTAAATTGATTCAGCCACTATGGAGGACAGTATGGTGGTTCCTTAATAAACTAAAAATAGAACTACCATATTACCCAGCAATCCCACTACTGCGCATACACCCTCAGAAAACCATAATTCAAAAAGAGACATGTACCACATTGTTCACTGCAGCACTATTTACAATAGCCAGGACATGGAAGAAACCTAAACGTCCATTGACAGATGAATAGATAAAGGAGGTGTGGCATATATATACAATGGAATATTACTCCTCCCTAAAAAGAAACAAAAATGAGTTATTTGTGGTGAGATGGATGGACCTAGAATCTGTCATACAGAGTGAAGTAAGTCAGAAAGAGAAAAACAAATACCATATGCTAACACATATATATGGAATCTAAAAAAAAAATAAAATAAAAAGGGTTCTGAAGAACCTAGGGACAGGACAGAAATAATGACACAGATGTAGAGAATGGAGTCGATGAGACAGCAGGGGAAGGGTAAGCTGAGACAAAGTGAGAGAGTGGCATTGACATATATACACTACCAAATGTAGCATAGATAACTAGTGCAAAGCAGCAGCATAGCACTGGGAGATAAGCTCAGTGCTTTGCCATAACCTAGAGGGGTGAGATAAGGGAGGGTGGGAGGGAGGTTCAAGAGGGAAGGGGTATGGGGATATATGTATGCATATGGCTGATTCACTTTGTTGTACAACAGAAACTAACACAGCATTGTGAAACAATTTTAGTCCAACAAAGATGTATAAAAAAATAAAGTGCCTGGAATACTTCAGTTATCAACGTAACTTGATCCCTCACCTCTGGGATCTTTGTTTAACAGTCACCTTTCAAGTAAGGCCTTACCTGTCATCTTCTCTAATTGTAGCCCTACTTTCTTCTATTTCCATGTTTTTTCCCCTTAGCATTTACCACCACTTACCACACTACCTATTTCACTAATTTATCTTGCTCAGTATAATTTTCCTGCTTAACTGAAATTCCATGAGGGTGGAAAGTTTTACCTGTTTTATTCAGTGCTGTGTTCAAGGAGCCTAGAACAGTGCCTGCCATATAAAAGCTGCTCAGTATATGTCAGTTAAAAAAACAGATTTTAATGGAGAGCCATTAAAGCTGTATTAGTACAAGAGTGCATGGGGCAAGAATGAGATGAAAGCTGCAAAATAATTTGGTGTTCTAACTTACTATATTTGAAGAAAGGCATTACTGATCTCCCAATGTCATGCAGAAAGTTCTTAATGTCATGTTACACATCTTGTAGTCAAGTAACTCTCCCAAATCCCCAACCTACTCACTAAACCTTCACCACGTAGCTGACTTTAGTGTCACTGGTTATTGTCTCAGTTTTTTTTCCTAAAGAAAATAATAGCTTATAACATGAATTGAGCATTTACTGTGTAATATATTAATCACTTGATATATATTTTCTCAATTAATTCCATGTCACCCTATTTTTCCAAACAGGGAAGCAGGCTTGAAAGAACCTAAGCAAATTTCCCAAGTGATATGACTGGGATTTGGGCCCAAATTGTCTTTCTTCAGAGCCTCAGCTTATAACAATGATATTATTTTGCCTCCTAAAAGAGGCCATTTGGCATGAACTACAAGTGTTTCTTTTTTTTTTTTTTTTCCCCCGGTACGCAGGTCTCTCACTGTTGTGGCCTCTCCTGTTGTGGAGCACAGGCTCCAGACACACAGGCTCAGCTGCCATAGCTCACGGGCCTAGCTGCTCTGCAGCATGTGGGGTCTTCCTGGACCGGGGCACGAACCCATGTCCCCTGCATCGGCAGGCAGACTTTCAACCACTGTGCCACCAAGGAAGCCCCATACTTACTCTTGATTGTTCTCTATCTGATCTCTAGGATAAGGTCCAAATACCCTAATTGGCCATATAAGGCCAGTTTATTAGGTGACTTCCCTACTTATCCCTGTACCTTTATTTTTCATTACCTTGCTACCTCCATCCAATGTACATAGCACAAAACCCAGACAAGAACACTGTGCCACCAGGGAAGCCCCCAAGTGTTTCTTGATAATCTTTCTTGTCTTTCTTTCCTGATATCTTAGCAGAAATGTTATTCCTTCTGTTCCAGGCTAATAAACCACTCATATTTTAGAAGCCCGCTCTTCTTCTAATTATTTATGTTATCATGAACCTTCAATGCCTCTCTGTACAATGATGCCTTTTAAGCAAAATACAGACCAATATGTCTCCCATCTAAAAACAAAACGAGAAAATAGACATAAACAATAACTTTTGTTTCATCTTGTATCTACACACTCAGCTTCTCCCTGCAGTTACAGTTTTATTCTCTGTTTCCTTTTATATCAAGCATGAACTATATGTCTGGATCGTGTCTGAGCTATATATCTCCCCTTGTCATTGGCATTTCCTTATCAATTCACTCTTATTTAGCCTGACTTAGATTTTGTGCCCAACTTTCTGCTAAAACTATTTGTTCTTCCTAATTATAAATTATATGTCATTCTTTTATATATTTTTTCTGCACCATTTGCTACTGCTTAAAGCTCTTTCTTTTGAGATCTTATCCTGTCTTTTATCTTATGATCTCAGTCTCCTCTAATCCCTTTTCTCCCTTTTTTGACAGTTTATTCTTCACTATTCCAGGGCTACTCTTCCATCACTTGCCCCATTCACATAGGGGTAACCAAGGTTCAGTGCTCAGCTTGAAACTGCTCTCATCCTATCTAACCCTCTTTGGCATTCTCTTTGCCACCCCCATAGCTTTAAGTTCAAATTTTATGACTCCTATTTATGACTTCAAATTTTATGACTGAAATTTATATCTCCAATATCCCTCACTCAGACCTTTCCCCTCAGGCCCACATCTATATTTCTCTTTGCCTATTGGGCATCATAAACTAGATGGCAACAGACATCTCAAAATCAACAAGTCTAACAGTTAATACATGATCTAGCCTGTCACCCTTCCTCCAATCAAAAACTCTACTCTTCCCCTGTTTTTCCTGAATCTGAGAATGTCCACCTTTCCCATTCAGTTGTACAACTCAGAAATAAAAGATTCACCAGAGAGTCTCCTTATTCATACCCACATTAAGTTGAGTCTAAAATACAATCCTGCCTCTCAAATATTTCTGTGTACTCTACTTTCTGTTTTTTCTCCAATTTTTTTTATTGTGGTAAATACACATGACATGAAATTTACTGTCTTAACCATTGTAAATGTACATTTCAGTGGTATTAAATACATTCACATTGTTGTGCAACTCACCATCATTCATCCCCATGACTCTTTTCATCTTGTTTTCATTTCCTCTTAATGCTTTTGGCAATGTTTAATTGAAGCACAGGTTATCTCAACTGACTTATGACAATATCCAAGACCTCCTTTCTGGTCTGCTTAATTTCATTCAGATCCCTTCCCAATTTATCTATCCTTCATTGATGTGTCAGAGTGAGTTTTCCAGAAATTAACACTGTTCCTCCATACTTTATTTTTTTCTTTTTTTTTTTTTTTTTGCAGTACGCGGGCCTCTCACCCTTGTGGCCTCTCCCGTTGCGGAGCACAGGCTCCGGATGCGCAGGCTCAGCGGCCATGGCTCATGGGCCCAGCCGCTCCATGGCACGCAGGATCCTCCCGGACCGGGGCACGAACCTGCGTCCCCTGCATCGGCAGGTGGACTCCCAACCACTGTGCCACCAGGGAAGCCCCATACTTACTCTTGATTGTTCTCTATCTGATCTCTAGGATAAGGTCCAAATACCCTAATTGGCCATATAAGGCCAGTTTATTAGGTGACTTCCCTACTTATCCCTGTACCTTTATTTTTCATTACCTTGCTACCTCCATCCAATGTACATAGCAAAAAACCCAGACAAGAAAATGTGTGCACACACATGTACACATTTTATATTCCTGCCATACTGAAATGAAATACAGTTATCTGATGCATCAGACTCTCTTTCTTTGTGGCATATATTTCTATTAGGCCTGCAATATTTCCATTAGGCCTGTTTCAAATCCTGAACACACAGATATATATGCACAATCCAGAGATAGAAATTTGCTATTATAAATTCCTAGGTTGCTGTACAACTCTGCTGTTTGCCCTAGAAAGAGTGAGTATTTATATTCATGCTAGCCTGATTTTCAGTCCAACTGGATGTTGGGGATATGCCTTAGCAAGTAATAATGGAACTGTTTCTATAATCCCTTTGTTCTCTCATAATCTTAATGTGTGTTTTTCCCCCCTATCCTTTAGAATGTCAACTAATTTTGCAATGGACACTCCAATTCCAGACCTTTCCTGCTATCATAAATCCTGGTGGAAAGTGATTCACCACCCTATTCTTGCTTGTCCGTAATGGGAGGAGAGAACTTATTATTGAGTAAGTGAAGCAAGGACATTTGAGTGATTGTCCTCTACTTCTATAGAAACCATGGTACTAATTCAAACAAATAAACAGTAGGAAACACCAGGATCAGAAACAATAGATGACTCATATGTTACATCACCACAAATTCACCAACCTTTGATTTCTTTTTCTTGTCTAAGCTTCAGAAGGGCCAGATAGACCTTAAATATCCTGCAGCAGTGTCAAGGAGAGCAAGACCTGACAGACTGCTAAGCTTTCCAAGCCAGAAACTTTTTTTTTTTAATATTTATGTATTTATTTATTTATTTGGTTGCACTGGTCCTTAGTTGCAGCAGGCGGGCTCCTTAGTTGTGCCATGTGGGCTGCTTATTTGTGGCACGTGGGCTTCTTAGTTGCAACATGCGGGCTCCTTAGTTGTGACATGCAGACTCTTAGTTGTGGCATGCATGTGGGATCTAGTTCCCTGACCAGGGATCAAACCCGGGCCCCCCGCATTGGGAGTGTGGAGTCTTAACCACTGTGCAACCATGCATAGTGTTCTCTTGCAACAAGTATCTTACTACTTAAATGCAGCATTAGTTAAATATAAATGTAAGTTCTCAACTAAGAGACAGACAATAGAAGTTGCATTAGCTTCCAGTAAATCCAAAAGAGGAAAATTTAATTCACTTGATGGTTAGAGGTTGGAATAAGTCAAATATGATTTCTTGCCATGGGCCACGGACAGATGTACCCTCTCTCTCCAGATCTACTTGAATAGACTTCTTTCCAAAAAGTTCAGGTTATGTATCATTATGGTTTCCAGACATCCTTCTCTGACTCTCTCATCTGAATTAGAAGACATCTTTTTGTGATTCATTTGTACATATCTATCATAACATTTAATACACTGAGCCATAAATTTTCATCAACTTTTCTCCCTACTCCACCAGAATATGAAAAGGGGAATGGGTTTTATTTAACTTGTGCTACTGGGGTCAAGCAGTGTATAATTGTACACTGAGCACAGTGTATAACTGTTAGTAAAATTAAAAAGAGAGAATGATGCAGGAAAGTGGGGAAGAAAAGAAGCAGAGAGGGAGGACAGGAAAAAAAAGTGAGAGGGAAGGAAGTTCAGAATATGGGCTTAAATCATTGAGGGTACAGTAACTCTCACACTTAAGTTTCTGAGACATCTTGACAGGTAAATTCATTCCTATTGTGATATCCTGATGTTACAACGTTGAAAATTACTCCACTGAGCAAGGGTGAGTTTTAATTCCGCTCTCCCGTTGACAATTGGTAGTAGTGATTACTTACCTTTCTGTGATAGTACAATGAAGCAATAATTGTAATTTCATAAAGTCTTTAAGTAGATATTAGATGTCATACCATAACTCCACCAAAGCAACTGTTATGGTCAATTAGGTGAATAATCATTGCTTTAAAAAATCATTAAATAGGTTTTTTGTTTGTTTCTTTGTTTGTTTTTTGCGGTACATGGGCCTCTCACTGCTGCACCAGGGAAGCCCCCATTAAATAGTTTTAATGATGGACATTAATAGCTCCTTTGGAACTGATAGTTGGATCAATAATTCATATTTTAAAAATGGTCAGGGCTTCCCTGGTGGCGCAGTGGTTGAGAGTCCGCCTGTCGATGCAGGGGACATGGGTTCATGCTCCAGCCTGGGAAGATCCCACATGCCGCGGAGTGGCTGGGCCTGTGAGCCATGGCCACTGAGCCTGCGCATCAGGAGACTGTGCTCCACGACAGGAGAGGCCCCGGCAGTGAGAGGCCAGTGTACCGCAAAAAAATAATAATAATAAATAAATAAATAAAACGTACATATTTTTACATTAGATTATTAGGGCTTCCTCAGTCAATATCTTCTGAAGAAGTAGATTTACATAGTTAGCAGCTTTGTAAGTAATTCAATATATTTCTATGTGAATCAAATAGACTATGATAATTAAAATTAAACAGTTCACTCCCTCTAAACCTCTCTGATTGATTATGGAAAAAATAAATATGTGGAAACTAATAAAGTAGAAAATTCTTATTATATTTTATAAATATTTTTAAATATTTAAGTATTTTAAACATCATAAGAAATCACAATATTGCTGGGGTTTAGGCAAACACTTCTTGAAGTAAGGCTTTCCAACCATCTGATGGAAAATGGTAATCACTGAAAAGAGACAACTTTATATATTCTTTATAGGAATTTTCAAATAAGTTTTCAGTTATGTATTATTTTATATTGAAATTCAATAATATGGTTTTTGTAAATAAGAGATGGAATCAAATTAGAGTCAAATAAGTTGGACAATTCTTACTTTATAGAGCTGTAAAATTCCTTTGTCTCCTTCTTACCTAGTTTCCATTGGTTTACATATTTTATTCTGGGTTGTTTCTATCGTATTTCTAAGAATTATAGTCTGCAAAATTCAGCAAACATTTATTGAATGACTACTACATGGAATACATTATGCAAATCATTTTTCTTCAAAAATTATATACTTAACTTAGTCTAATAACTCAGAATGCTCAATATTATCTTTTAATTTTTCCTACTGAAGAAATTTTGGTTGGGAGGGCTTTAGACGACTCTCTCATTATCGCTTAGAAGGTGATACCAGAACTTAGATTTAGTCTCCTGACCCCAGGTTAAGTGTTTTCTTACTAGTCCGAAGCTGCCCAGAATTACCCTTTCAGTACACCAGAATCTTTGACAAACCACTGTGAATCACTGCCAAGTGGATGAAGGATTTGGCACTCAGCATCACCCCAAGTCCCCTTTTCTTTTCCATTTAAACAATGACATTAATGCAAAAGGTAGACTTTACAGAAAATCTTTCAAATGTCTATATTGCACATCTTAACACATATCACTTAAAAGCTCTTGTTTATTCTCCCTTTCAAGTGTCCTCATTGCCTGTGCCAATCCTAGTTTTCTTCTCCCCTTAAATTTACCATTCTTGCCATGATGTGAGTGCTCCCCTATGTTCTCTCTCTCTCTCTTCCTCTTCTTCTCCCCATCCCCACCTCTTTTTCTGTCTCTGTTTCTTTCCCTTCTGATCATGTATGCATTGTTTCTCTTTCTCCTTTGCTTTTGTTTTTTCTTCTCACTTTCCTCTTCTGCTCTCCAGATCTCACTCTCTGAGAATCTCATAATTCCTTATTCACTCCTATATAGAGCAATCAGTTCAGCTTTATCTTTTATCCCCAAATGTCAACACTCAAATTTATCAAGGCCATTAAAAACATTTAAAAGGCCACTCCATTTAAAAGGACTAGACACCTAAAAAATCAGTTTAGTGGTACCCTTCTATTACTGAAATAATCCTGGGGTGGTTAAGAAATAAACGAACAACAAACAGAGAGGGAGGGACAGCTTTCCCCAAGGAAGATACTATTAAATTAAATTCTTCCATTTTTATTACCTAATGTTGGTGAATGTATCAAGAAATGTTAGTGGCAATGCAAACTAGAATAATATTTCTTGAGGTGACTGTATACATATCTAAGGTTTTAAAAATTATGTATCCTTTGTCCTACTAAAGTTCATTTGTAGTCTTATGTTCTAAGAAAATTATCAAACAAATCACACATTATCTAGAAAACCAGTGGATCATTGTTTACAAGCAAAATTGGAAGCATTATTAACAGATGATTGAATAAATTATGATATAATCTAACAGAATATGCTATGTTATTAAAGTAAAAAAGTATATATATTTTGAGATGAAATATATGAGGAATTTATTTTCAGAAGTTTTTTTTTTTAAATCATGCTCCTAAAGAGTAGCTATAGTATGGTCCATTTCCATGTAATATTAAGATAATTAAGGACTGTATTATGACAGAGCAGGAAAATGAATATAATCATGGAGCAAAGAGACTATATGTGTTTTCCCATGCAATAATAAAGAACAGCCTTTGATCCTCCTTATTGATAAAGATTTAGAAGAGTGCATTGACCAGATCAATAGCTGCACACCTAGTACCATGTGCCCCATTATTCTGTCCAGTGAAGACACCTCATTTTGCATGGCAGTTGTGATTGGGGCTACCACTTGGCAAAATTTATGGAGCTCAACATTATCTGCCATTATCCATTCAGTTTTCGTAGGGCCCAACAAATGTATTGACTGAAGATATAATGGATATCGCCACCCCTAAACCTTTTAAATCTTTGATGGTGGCATTAATCCTTACGCTTCCTTTTGGGATGTATTACTGCTTCTGAGTTACAGTACTGATGAGTAAGGGGAGTTTCAGGGACTTCATAAAAGGGGCTTCATGTTCTTTTCAGGTCAGAGTTGCTGCATTCACAGTTACAGTGGAGTAAGAGAATATTGAGAGGTACCCAAGTGGATCACTTGTATTCAACGCATATTCCTTCTACATCCATTTTGTAGAAACAGTACTATGTCCTTCTGGTGGTTAGGGTAAATTACTGCCCCAAAGAAGATGATTTCTTCTCTTGGTTCCCAGACACAAGGAGTACAAACTATTCTGGTGGCCACCATAGCTTATAGTCTGATGGGACTTTTATTGTGTCCCCTTGCAAGATGGCACCACCTTTGGAAACCAGGATCTCTACCCCTGTAGAGCCCAGAGTTGTGGGAATGGTAAACATTAGGTTCCTCAGTGGGTCATTGAGGATAATGACCCACTCCTGCTTCTATTCTTTTGTTCTTGGACCCATGTTCTTTCCCTGTTAGGGGAAACAGCACATAAAATGGTCTCTGATCTACTGCATATCTCATATCCTGAAGGGTAGCATACCATCCTTCCAGCATATGGTTCTGAACTAGCACTTAAGCTGTGCATTTGGAAGGACATTACAGTGCTCTATGAAACCAGCTTCTTCAGGATGATACAGTATGTGATACAATCACTTGATCCCATGGTAATGGGCTCACTCTCATACTTTCTTTGCTGTGAAGTGCATGATATGTTGTGTAGGACTACCTACTTGTGGATCAGGCATTCCATAAGCCCTCTAGACGGTGGTGTTGACTAAGACTCTGAAGACAGGAAAGGCAAGCACATACTTGGAATAGGTAACTCTCTCCATGAGGATGAACTTCTGGTCCTTCCAAACAGAAGAGAACCAGTTTAATCCACCTGGCCGCTATACCAAAGGCTGAGTGATGGTTTCTGTTCTTGATAGATTGGACATTTAGAAGCAGCAGCATTAGTTAGATGGACCTAGGAATGTTTGAATCCCTCCTGTTGGGCCCATACATAGCCTCTACCTCTGTCATCAAGGACACTCCATTCATCTATGCATTATGCCATTTCTGGGGTGCTTATGATGAAAGCAGGCTAATCATTTTGTCTATTTGGTGTTAGTGCATATTCCATGATGGCTGCTTTCTGGTTTTACAGAAATCTTTACATGCTTTGCCAACTCCCATTTGTCCATTCTATTTCTCTAATGGCCTTCCTTATCTCTGATCTTTCAGTCTTATTTCAAGCACCTGCTCAGATGACCATAACACTGGCCACTTCCCAAGACAATATATATTCTCACTTCACATTTACTCTCTTTCCACACAAAATGTCCTTTCACATGTATGAACGCCAAGAGGGTTTAGTGAGTGTCATGCAATGAAGCATTCTGGAGCCTCAGGACAGAAAATGAAATGTTCATGATATGGAGCTTAGGAAAGGAACTTAAAGATTTCATCTGATCAAATGCTTTCATCACAGAATTTGTAATTGCTCCAGTGGCTGGAATAAAATGTGGGGCTGAGAGGATCTGAAGCAGTACACAAGAAACCAACATCAAAAATTAAACTGAAGTCCTATAATGCAAATGCCTTTCTGAAAAACTATAACTTTTGCCGTTATTAACCTAACTTAAAATTAACTACTTCCATGGCTAGTCTAGTTTGCTGAGAACAAGTCTTTATTAATGAAATCTAGAGAAGGTACTTGGTGAGAAAAGGAAAGCAGCATGTGGGTGAAAAGGGCATATGCTGGGGAGAAAACAAGTAATGGCCTTCATCAATATTAAGATCATTTTGCCAGGTTTATCTGTCACGGATTTATACTTTATGTGTTGTGTGGCTGAGGTTGGTATGGAGATTTGATGATAAAATAAATACAAAAATCTTTGGAAAAGTTCTAACTGCAATTAAAGTTTTTATCCTGGGAGCATTTTTTTCTAATGTAGTGATTGAAGAGAAATGGGTGAGGCCTCCAAAAATTAGCTGATTCATAAACTAACCCTTAAATAGCCAAGAGTGGCTTGCATTTCCACCTTATTCAGATAGTCATATAATCGATGTGAGAATGTCAGGGTTTTCAGAAAGTTTGAGGCGATTGGTCTTGACAACGACTTCCAGACTTTCCACATTGTAAATGGGATCACGTAAGTGAAATGACAGTTTTCACTGAGTTTGGAGAGAATTTTCCATCATTTTGCTCTGCCTTGGGATGTCATAATTCCCATATCATTTAGGTCACACTGCTTCACAGAAATTCAGTTAATTAATTGTGATTGGTTGGGATTTGAGCGTTCACTAGAATTTGCATTTTTTTGGCATTTAGAAGACAGTATCAGTACTGGTTCCTTGCGCTTTGTAAAGAGAGAAGAAAGACCACAGAGGGAGTCAGAATTTCAGTCGATGTTCACCTAAACTGGCCCTACATATATGTCCCTTTACCAAGCAAACTTTCCAGTTGAAGTACTGTCAGAGATTTTTTATGGTGTGTTTGAAAGAAAATAGTTCTCCATGAAGATGGTAACAAATGTTTCTCTGAGACAAGCACATGTGCATCAGTGGTCCCTTAAGGGAGCTGGACAGATTGACGGTTTTGACGCCATTTCCTCTTTGTATAAACAGCTTACAGATATTTGGCACACCATGGAAAGAAAACGTGACTGGCCTGACCTCTATGAAGTGACCTTTATTAGCCTTCTAGCTTTACACTATGCAACATTATTGGTGCTGCACTGAGCCAGTTCACAGACCCCAGCTGTGTTTCCTTGTGAAGGCTGGTGTTAGATAGATACAGTCCCTTCATGGGGGCTCCAAGCAGTGAGGATCTGTCCTTTCTCCTGCTTGTTTGGTGTCTTAGATTTTATACCATTAGTGGAAACCTAGATCCTGTGGTTATTCAATTTATAATATAAATGAGCTAGTCTATTGGAATGCACTTTGCATTTTGTGAGGGAATACACTATAAATATCCAAGGTTTTACTTGCTATAGATTCAAGCCCTCATTGTCTTTTTCTACTCTTTTGTACATGTACCATATAGAGCCTAACAATGTGAAAGAATAGTGAGCAGTTATATTAAGTACAAATAACCTTCATGTTTTACAGTACATTTATATACATGTTTATGTTGAAATTTTTCTAGAAACAAGGTAAAGTACAGTACTTTGGGCCATTATAGAATCCATTACCTCTCAGATACTGAGCATGGAAATAATTTTCTTTTATCAAGTGGGCCAGCTGTGAAACAAATGATGTCATTAGACTCATTTGTTTAGATGCATTTGATGAGTAATAAGAAGGTGTTATTTGTAGATTTTTTGATGATGGCCGTTCTGACCAGTGTGAGATGATATCTCATTGTAGTTTTTTTTTTTTTTTGTGGTACGCGGGCCTCTCACTGTTGTGGCCTCTCCCATTGCGGGGCACAGGTTCCAGACGCGCAGGCTCAGCGGCCATGGCTCACGGGCCCAGCCGCTCCACGGCATGTGGGATCTTCCCGGACCGGGGCACGAACCTGTGTCCCCTGCATCGGCAGGCGAACTCTCAACCACTGCGCCACCAGGGAAGCCCTCATTGTAGTTTTGATTTGCATTTCTCTAATGATTAATGATGTTGAGCATCCTTTCATGTGTTTGTTGGCAATCTGTATATCTTCTTTGGAGAAATGTCTATTTAGGTCTTCTGCCCATTTTTGGATTGGGTTGTTTGTTTTTTTGATATTGAGCTGCATGAGCTGCTTGTGAATTTTGTAGATTAATCCTTTTTCAGTTGCTTCATTTGCAAATATCTTCTCCCATTCTGAGGTTTGTCTTTTGGTCTTGTTTATGGTTTCCTTTGCTGTGTAAAAGTTTTGAAGTTTCATTAGGTCCCATTTGTTTATTTTTGTTTTTATTTCCATTTCTCTAGGAGGTGGGTCAAAAAGGATCTTGCTGTGATTTACGTCAAAAAAATCTACAAATAATAAATGCTGGAGAGGGTGTGGAGAAAAGGGAACCCTCTTGCACTAATGTCAATTGATACAGCCACTATGGAGAACAGTATGGAGGTTCCTTAAAAAACTAAAAATAGAACTACCATATGACTTAACAATCCCACTACTGGGCATACACCCTGAGAAAACCATAATTCAAAAAGAGTCATGTACCAAAATGTTCATTGCAGCTCTATTTACAATAGCTAAGACATGGAAGCAACCTAAGTGTCTATCAACAGATGAGTGCATAAAGAAGATGTGGCACATATATACAATGGAATATTACTCAGCCATAAAAACAAACGAAATTGAGTTATTTGTAGTGAGGTGGATGGACCTAGAGTCTGTCATACAGAGTGAAGTAAGTCAGAAAGAGAAAAACAAATACTGTATGCTAACACATATATATGGAATCTAAGAAAAAAAAAAAAGGTCACGAAGAGCCTAGGGGCAAGACGGGAATAAAGACACAGACCTACTAGAGAATAGACTTGAGGATATGGGGAGGGTGAAGGGTAAGCTGTGACAAAGTGAGAGAGTGGCATGGACATATATACACTACCAAATGTAAAACAGATAGCTAGTGGGAAGCAGCCGCATAGCACAGGGAGATCAGCTATGTGGTTTGTGACCACCTAGAGGGGTGGGATAGGGAGGGTGGGAGGGAGGGAGATGCAAGAGGGAAGAGATATGGGAACATATGTATATGTATAACTGATTCACTTTGTTATAAAGCAGAAACTAACACACCATTGTAAAGCAATTATACCCCAATACAGATGTTAAAAAACAAATTAAAAAAGAAGTTAAAATTTTAAATTTTAAAAATTAAAAAAAAAAGAAGGTGTTAAATTGAGTCCGATGGGAAGATTACTAGGGGTGACTCTTTTGTGACATAGCAGCTGTTTGCTTTTAGTCATCTTGCTCTGTGAGAGTTGCAGTAAAGGCCTATATTTCTGTAGAGCTAAATATTCATACTTAAGTAGTGCCAGAGAATTCTAGAAAGACATTTCTCTTGTCAGTCATTTAATACTCCAAATAACCAGCATTTGCAACTAAAACTTTATAAGAATAAAGAAAATTTAGAAAAGCAGCTGAATTTTTTCTCTAAATATTATTACTTTATTCAATGATATTTTTAAAAGAGCATTAAATTCATATACTGCTTTAAGTATATTTCTCCAAATATTTTGGGCTGGGAAAAAAGATGATTTTTAACAAGAGTTACATATTTTTAAATTCACGTGTGGATTATTAAAAATGAAAATGAATTAGTTTCATTCAACTTAGTTATATATTAGAAGTAGCTTTAGGAGATGAGAAAAATGTATTAGTGTTGTTAATTTTACTCCTTAATAATGCACTGATTGATACTCATGTAATAATGGAAATACTAAGTATATGCTAAATCTTTTCCTCAAAGTATCCAGGAAAAATTAACCATGAACAGGTTATTGCTACTGATTTTCATGAATAGGTCATTGCTACTGATGTTTTTGGAAGGCTACTGATGTTCTGAGTTTTAAAATTTATTAGAAACTGATCTTGAAAGAGAAGTTGCTAGATACAGATCATTTTGTAACAAACATGTTAAAATTAGTCACGAAAGACTTTATGACATTGTAATCATTTATTCAAAAATAGAGCTCCAAACTATTGGTAGGTTGATGTGAAGAGTACTAGAAATTTGGTGAGGGGGGTGGTGGGCCCGTTATCAACGTATTGTCTCTCAGCTCTAAATTTACCTTCATTGCCCTGCTTGTGGTACTGATATTTCTCTCTGGCCAGCTGGCCCAGTGTTAAGCTTTTCCAGTTGAGGGGGCAGGAAGGACACAGCAGGAGGGAGTTCTCTTACACTTCCTGCTGTGATCCTCTTCCTACTGGCTCCTGTGGCACCAGACTGGCATGCAGAGCTCCCAGTGGAAGAAGCATCTCTGGGGAAGCCTTCCTGCAGGTTCCTCAGGCCCTGCATCTGGTTTCCTGGTCACCATCCCCCATGGGCATTTCTCATGAGTTCCTCAGGACACCCTCCCTCACCTTCCACCCCAAGGTGATTTCTAAGAGTTCCATGGGTGCCCCACATGGTTTTTGGATAAATTCAGCATCTTCTCCCTCCATCCCACCCTTGCAGCAACTTTTAGCAAATCCTGTGGGAGTCCAACCAGCTCCCTGTGAGTTTAACCAGTGAACTTCATTAATATCATTGGGAAGTTCTCCACCTACCGGCCTCAGATCACTGACTATGGACTAGCTCTGGCTCTGGGGAATGCCATGAATTTTTCCAACCTCCAGTGTACTTCAATCACAGTCTCTGAAACAATAATCAAACTCCAGCCTTGGGAAGAGGCCCCCATCTCCAAGTTTGTTTTATTCTTGGTACTGTTTCTCAGCCATAGTGTATTCTTTAGAGTTGTTTTTTTTTTTTTAATTCCCTTGAGTAGCTAATTACCTATAAGTAGTTTATATTTGTTTATATTAAACTTTCCCTGTTCAAATTACTGTGTGATTTGTCTCTTGATTAAACCCTGACTGATAAGGGGTTTAAAGAGAACTTAGTGGTAATTATAGTAGTTCACTGAAAACTTCGCTAAGGAAATGATTTAATCATTTTGTTCGAAGAATTTTTCTATTAGTGTAAAGGCACTATTTGGAAATATGACTACATTTTAAAATGCTTTCAAAAACTAGGGGGAGCTAGAGGTATTTAACTAGTAAATTTGGTTATTTTACCATGATTGAAATCTTATTTTCAAATCTTATTTTCTTATTTTCACACTGTCCATTGTTGTATCTTCCTGTTTTCCCCTTCTAACATTTGATGTAGATCTTGTTTAAATTTTATGATTACTTTGTATATTTAAGTATCACTTGCCTTTAGATGTAACAAATGCATTTCCAATAAATGCATTTTTTCCCCTGCTAGGAAAACATATTCCCATTTCCAAAAGTATATTCTTGGTACTGTAAAAAAAACTAACCCCTAATAGATATAATTTGAAAACTTAGGGTTTTTTCCCATGCAACTATATTAAAAAGTTATTCCTAACTTGCAGTCACTTGCCCACTTAATATTAAAATTATTTTGATATAACACAAATGTGAGTAGTTTTCTTAGTTCATTTTAGTAATACTTATTTTTTTAAATGTCCAATGATCTAGACAGATTCTAAATAATAAAAATCTAGAGAAAAGACAGGCTGAATAGTCTGCTTAGTGAAATAAAAATTAACTCCAAACATATGTGCACTATGTAGACAAATTAATTAAATGATGATTGTTTTGTTTAGTTTTTCTCCTTTCACTGGTGTATTTTATTTTCAAAGCTGTCTAAACCAGATGAGTAGAATATAGTTGCAATAATAGTAGGTCATGTCTGTACCCACATGAAGCTGGAGATGTGACTGTGCCCACATCACAGCATTCAAGTTATATCTAGCTCCAGTTTTTCATGTTCTTTTTCAAACCCATGTGCTTGATCTTATTGGCTGTCCCCTCACTATCTTATCTTCCCACTTTAAGCCTGGTTTTGACTCCTCATCCCAGTCTCGGATTGAAATTTGTTTTCAAATATTTGATTGCTTCTTGACCAAGAGGTTACCTCAGCAACATTCTTGCACACTCTGCAACTTGCAGTCTAGACCTGATATCACTCCTGCAGTTGGCACTTGCTCTTAGAGTTCCAGTTGAAAAAGAAAGGGCTGTTGGCCAGGATGCTATGTCTTACAATACTTAAAAAATCATGAAACCATGCAAACCAAACAAACGTCATGGTACTTAGATAAATTACTAAATTATCCAACTGTGTTTTGTGTCTCTTTGAACAAATCCAAAAGTATGTTTCAAATACTTAACGGTACACACACACACACTCACACTCTTTCTTTCTCTTTCTCCCTCTTTCCCTCCCTGCCCCTCAAAGACATGCATGCTCACAGACGTACACTCCCATACTTGCACATACACACACTGACAGAAATTCGCAGACATTTGCTGCTGATATAAATGCCTAGAATCATAACTTTTCTCTGCTCCTTGCTTGGGAGAGTTGAGCTTTGAAGCCAGGAAAGTGGCCATAGTTTTTGGCCTGTGGGTATATTGAAAAGATGCCTCAGCAAAAGTCAGAGAGCAAGAACAGGGGTGAATTGTTCTTCTGTATCTGTGGTTCTCATCCATGGCTGCACATTAATATCACTTGGATAGCTTTAAAGAAATTAATGTCTGGGTCCACTCTAGACCGATTAAATTAGATTCTTCAGTGGCAGGGCCTGGATATTAGCAGTGTTTTACTTAAGAGCTCTCCAGGTACTAATAATTTGCAGCCAGTGTTGAAGACCACTGCTCTACTCTCCTGTAATTTTAATTCCATTGCCTCCAGTTTTAACTTCAGCCAGGCCTGCAGCAGCAGCAACCACCTTCTGTGCTGACTATTGTGTAGCTAATTTTTCTACTGCATTCTTGCTTGCTAACAATTGGTCAGCAAATATTGAGCACATACATGGGAGCACTTGCCTGTTTGTGGTTTTGAGGACATAGAGGTGAACGAAAGAGCAAAAACTCTGTCTCGTTCAGTAGTGGGAGAAGGCAGACAATAAATACATAAAAAAACACACACACAGAATGTGCAGGTGGTAATAACTGCTATGAAGAAAAATCAAGCAAGATAAGGAAGTGGAGTGATGGGAACAAAAAGTAGGTACACGATGTTACACAGGATGTCATGGATGGTGTCTTTCATAAGATGACATTCAACAGAGAACTCAAAGAAGTGTCTATGTGGATCTTGTTATTTTGGGAAAGAGCACTGCAGACAAAGAGAAACAGAAAGTTAGAAGATCCTGACTGTACACACTACTATATTTAAAATGGATAACCAACAAGGACCTACTGTATAGTTCCCTGTGCTACTGTATAGCACAGGGAACTCTGCTCAGTATTATGTAACAATCTAAATGGGAAAGGAATTTGAAAAAGAATAGATACATGAATATGTATAACTGAATCACTTTGCTGTACACCTGCAACTAACACAACATTGTTAATCAACTATACTCCAATATAAAATAAAAGGTTAAAAAGAAAAGATCTTGAGAGAACAGATTATTTTTAAGGGGTGCTCAGTGAAAAATGTTTAAATGTTAAGTCCACTAAGACCATAGGTTGTCTTTGTAAAAAATTTTGCCAATTGCATTTTCTTCTTTTTGTCAACTTTACTGAGGTTTAATTTACATTAATAAAATAAACACATATTAAGTGCATATTTTGGTAAATTTTGACAAATGTGTATACCCACTTAATCATTACCAAAATAAAGATATAGAAATTCTCTTTATCCCTTTTCACTCAAATTACCCATCCCTACCCCTAGGCCACCACTGATCTCAGTTGTATCACTACAGATTCCTTTTATTTGTGTTAAAGCTCCACTGAAATGAAATCATACCATATGTATACTTTTGTGTCTCTGATTTCTTTCAGTAAGCATATATGTTTAAAATTTATCCATGTTAATGTACATATAAATATTTCTTTTCATTTCTGAGAGGATTCCATTGCATAAGTATATCACAATTTGTTTATCCATTCACATGTTCATGGACATTTGAGCTCTTTTTTTGCTCTTGGCAATTATGAATAAAGCTGCTATAGACCTTTGTGAATAAGTTGTTTTGTGGACTTAAGTCTTCATTTCTTTTTGGTAAATTTGTAGCAATAAAATTGCTGTGTCATATGACATTTAATTTGATAAATAAATGTCAAACTTCTATTCAGAATGGTTGTATTAAATTACATTCCCACCAGCAATGTATGAATATTCCAGTTGCTCCTTATCTTTGTCAACAATTTGTAGTCTCAGTGTTCTTAATTTTAACCATTGTAATGGATATGAAGTTGTATATTACTGCCAAGTTTTCTAGATTCCTAGGAACCTTAGTGGGCATCAAGCCTATACTGGTGGCAGAAACAGGTCCCTCACCAATTCCATAGTACTCTGGTGGCCTCAGTTACATTGATTGCTTTAAGAATGATGTTATTTCTGATTACAATTGTTACAAGAGTAGAGTACAGTCAGAATGAGAATGAGAGTTAGTAACAGTCATAGCACTTCTGAGAGTTCAAGAAGAGATGAGGTCATATTCAGTCTCTGCTACTGACTGGTTGTTAAGTTTTTGGCAAGTCATAACATTTTTGAGCTTCATTTTTCTAACCTCTGAAATTGATTTAACAAACAGCAACTTGAAGGGTTTTTTTGTTCACGTTGCTTGCAATATATATAGCTCATACATACTGAACAGTTTCTGTGTGCCAGGCATTGTACAAAACATTTAAAATGCATTATCTCGTGCCATTCTGAAAACAACTCTTTATAGTATGGTGTATGATTATTTTTGTTTTCAGGTGGTAAGGCTGATGAACCAAGAGATGGCCTGATTAAAGTTATTTAGAGTACAAGTGGTAGAATAAGTCAGAGTTGGAACCAAGCAGTTTAATTCCATAACTTGAGTACTTGACCACTGTATTTATTATCTCAACATCTGACACATTCATTTTCCTTTGGGAAGCAGCAACTGCCTTTGTTTAGAAAAGTAAAGTCTAGAGACCCTGCATAAAGGCTGAAAAGCAAAATGTGCAAAGAAAAGGTCTGAATCATCATACAAAAAATGTAGGAGAGGATCGTTGTTTTTATTGTTCCACAGAGGTAAATGAGAAGAGAAGTCAGAAGAAGGGAAAGGAGATGGCTAGAAGCATGAAGTGATTAAATGAGGACCTTTCTGGGACTATGTGGGTGAAGGGTCAATGGGCCAGTGAAACACCACTGGATACATGGCTGAAAAACATGAAAGCAATGCTGCCTATTTTTCCATTTGGAGTTAATTGTGATGTTAACACACATGCAAGCATATCCTCACTAACTTCATGCCATTCACATGTAAGGGCTAGATAAGATTCAGAGGAAAGTGTCACTGTTAATAATAGCTTACATAACTTTTGCTGCTAGCCAAGAGGGTGAACAGTGACCAGATTTACTCTTCCACCTGAAAAGAGCTAAAAAATTTGAAACCAATATATAAAACATCTATTTTCAGATATTGGCAGTCTTCCTGAGTTGAGGAGATTGAGTTGAGAGTCCAGTAAGGCCAAGGTAGTTAGAACTCACATAGCAGAGTACAGTGTTTCATAGAGAATGATAGAAAAGAGAACAAATTTTAGAGATCTTCAGAGAGCCTCCCTAGAGTCTCCAGCTGAGCACTGATTACATGCCAGGAAACAACCCAAAGGCCAGGAAAAGAACCACCTGAAAGGAACAGAGGGCACACTCCCTGTAAACTCATATAAGGCCAGAAATAGTTGGTGTTCCCACTTGCCAGAGTATAAAATCTTGAAATCAAGATGTATTGTGTTGAGTACTCAGAATGCTAACACCTCAGTAGTGAAATAAAATCATCCCTAGACTAAAGACTGCTCTGGTCCTACCTAATACAACTCAAAAACTGTTTCTATGTAGCATAAACTGTATCTTAGAAAACAGCTTAAGAATATATAGAAGTACAAAATTTCCAGATCCAACGAGTTAAAATTAAATTAAATATTACCAGGCATGAAAAGAAGCATTAAAATACAACCCATAATGAGGATAAAACTCAATCAATGGAAACAGACCCAGAAGTGACACGGATTATAGCATTAACAGCCATGGGTATTAACACAGTTCTATTCTATGTTCCATATGTTCAAAAAGGTAGAGGAAAGATGAATTTCATTAAGTAGAAACATGAAAGATATAAAAAAAGAACAATGCTGAACCTCTAGAGATGAAAATTACAATGTCTGGAATGAAAAATATACTGGAAGAGATTAGTAGCCTATTAGACACTGCAGAAGAAAAGAAAGGTACATTTGTAAAATTAGTAATGGAAACTATCCAAAATGAAATAAGAATTGAAAAAAAAGGCATTTTACACATATTAACTCATCTAATCTTAATAAAATACTAGGAAGGCACTATAATTTTCCTCATTTTACACATAAACACACTGCAGAGAGAAATTAGTTAATTCATCATACAAATTCACATGGTAACTAAATGCCTGAGCCAGTGTCAGAACACACACAGTTGGTGGCAGAATGTGTAACCTCACAATATAAAGGCAGAATCAGTCAGGGAAGAGTTTTAAAGTACAAATTGGAGTTCTGGATGCTTCATTTAAATTCCAAAGTCAGTGGGCAATATCTAAACTCAGTGCAGGATGGTATTGTGGGTTTGGTGTGGGTTTTACAAAGAGCAGCTTTCAGAACTGTGCTCTGGGTGAATTCCTCAGTTGTATATTCCCATTCACTAATTCTCTTGACTGTGTAAGTATAATTTTCCTAATTACTTTTAAATCAATAGCTTTATTTTTATTTCTATGATCTTTATGGATTCTTTGTCACTTCTACTTACTATTGGTTTGTATTGTTCTGATTTTGTTCCTCATTTTCATAAGTCTTATTTTTTATGATTATCAGTGCTTCTTTATCCTTATTACTTTTTCAAATTAAATGTCTTCAAAAGAATAACTATAAGATATGTAAGAAATAATAACAACAATGATAACACCTAAATACTCACCTCTCACTAACATTTCATTGGATATTCTTCACTTTTGGAAGGCAAGGACATATATTAGGCATAGGATTGTTACACTAAGGATATGTACATGCTTATATATGTCCTGCTATGCACATTCATGAGCTTATTTAGGGTATATGCCTAAAAGTGGAATTGCTTGGCCTATGGTATGTGTATCTTCAGCTTTAACAGACAATGTTAGAATGTCTTCCAAAGTTGTTGATCAAGTTATATTCCCCCAATGTGTGTAACAATTCTTGTTAATCCACATCCTCCACAAAACTTACCATTTTTATACTCTTCATATTTTTCCATTTCGTGAGTATGAAATGGTGTCTGATTATGGGTTTTGTTTGTAAGTTGTCTCTTCTTACCTTTATATTCCCAGAGGCTAGAACAGTTTTACCAGTTGGTAGTCATCGGGCATATATTTGTTGAATAGATAAATGAAGTTCAAGATTCAGTCTGGTTGATTAAGAGAATGGTAATGCTGTTAACAGAAATAAAAGGAAAGGGGAAAAATATGATGAGATTTTTTCTTTGAGGGTCAGGTAAGATTTTAAAAATGAAATAAACTGAAAACTAGATTGTCAGTTGGAAGTCAGTGGCCACATCAATTGAAAAACTTCATATATTACTGCAATCTCCTCTTTGTATTAGTGACTCCCAAAATTCAGTCCAGTAAGGATAAAATTATTTGCTATGACTTATTTTTTTAAGACTAATTGTTTTCTTCATAGTAGATGAAGAAAATCATCTTGTCTTACTTAAATATTTTAAAATTTGGCAAGAAAGCATTAGTAAATTATGCATGTGTATATCTTCTTATCCATCACTGATCTTGTCATTGAATTTTTTTTATGATTAAGACTGCATGCTGAGATAAATGAGTCATCTGTAAGAAACTTGTCCTGATGACGAATCACCCGTTATTTCAAAGAGAAGATGTAAGCATTGTTAATGCTTCAATTTAAGAACTGTTTCACTATTAAAAAAGGAAGCGTCCTTAGAAGTAGAAAACAAAAACAAAAAACCTGAGGCTATAATAAGCTGACCTAGTCATTATGGCTTATAAGCAAAGTCAAGTTTTATGATTACCAGTGGATTAATAAATGCCTGTGTAACTGGAAGTTTTAATCCACTTAATATATTTGAACTGGCTATGTGATGAACTCTATGTTCAATGAATATTTTCTCAGACTTTCACTTTAATTTGGTTATGTCTGCCTGAGCCTATCAGCATTTCAGCATGTCATTTAGATTGTCATTTTCACACAGTTACCTGTTTTAATATTATGGAAATAATGGTTTAAGAGTAATTTGATATTGTACTTTTCAATGTTGGGAAGAAGGATTCTCCAAACATACTGTGTTTGTGTTTATTTTTGTATAATCTTGAACTAAAATTGTAATCTCTTAATATTTAGGCAAGAACTAAAGTCCTGTATAGACTGAAGTTTGTGTTTGGCATAAACAATGACAGACATTTATTCCCCTGGAAGATATAATTAAATTTGAGAAATAAAGAAAATAATTTGTAAAGTTCTTAAATAGTTGTATCTGTCCATTTGTGTATTTGCAGAGTTGGCTTATATTCATTAGTGTTGGAAAAGTGAATCTGAATTTCAGAGGATAAACCATAGGGTTGGCAAAATAATGGAAAAAGAAAGTAGGAAAAGGAAAAAACTGGTAGCATTCATACTTTCATTCACTTAGTCACATATTTTCTCATTCACTTTTTAATATCTCTCTTATGAATTTACTAAGTTTCTATTGTATTCAAAGTTTTCTGTTAGGCATTGTTATGGGTTGAATTGTGTCCACCCCAAATTCATATGTTGAAGTCTTAACCTCCAGTAGTTCAGAATGTGACCTTATTTGGAAATAGGTCATTGCAGATGTAATTCGTTAACTTAAGATGAGGTCGTACTGTAGTAGTGTGGGCCCATATTCCAATATGGCTGTTGTCCTTATAAAATGAAGGAAATTTGGACACAGACATATACACAGGGAGAATGCCCTATGAAGACTGGAGTTATGCTACCTTGAGCCAAAGAACAATCAGAAGCTAGGAGAGAGGCCTGTAACAGATCCTTCCCTAGCACCTTTAGAGGCAGCATAACACTTCTGACACATTGATTTCAGACTTCTGGCCTCCAGCACCATGAGACAGTAAGTTTGTTTTTTTAAGCCACCCAATTTATTGTACTTTGTTACGGCAGCCTTACCAGACTAATACAGGTAGCTTTTTGACATAGAAGTAAGGTCAACCAATGCCAGTAGATCCAAGTTTACACACAAGATGAAACTTCATTTTCGTCTGTGCTGAGATGCATGTGGGAAGGACAGAATATGGATTATCTATAGGGTTAGATTAAGGAGAAATCGATTTACTAGTAAATGCTTGCAGTGTTAATTAATGAGAAAAAAACAGTTAAATTGTAGAATTAAAAATATTCATGAATGCCCTGAACATTTTAACTTCAAACATATAAACGTACATTTATCAAGTTTTTGATGCCTAGCCAAGACTTTTCTTTTTCACTGATTGAAATTCAACATCATTTTTTGGCATAAACCACACCCATAAGGCATTATCTAAGATTTCCAGTTTGAACATATTTAAAATAGAACAAGGCTATATGCATATATAATCATATGGAGTGAATAATTCTGGTTATTTATGACATTTTCCCCTCAGTCTTTTAAAGTTGACAGCCAATAGCAATGATTTAAAATATAAATCCCATTGGGATTTCCCTGATGGTCCAGTGCCTAAGACTCCATGCTTCCAATACTGGGGGCCTGGGTTTGATCCCTTGTCAGGGAACTAGAACCCACATGCTGCAACTAAGAGTTCGCATGCCACAACTAAATATCCCACATGCCGCAATGAAGATCCCGCATGCGGCAACGAAGATCCTGCATAGCCAAATAAATAAATAAATATTTTAAAAATAAATATAAATCTAATTTATCAAGTCTTTCCATATTATTCAAATTAGTATTCACAGAAACAACAGTTTTTCCCTTTTACACTCATATCAATTTACATAATAATAAATTACTTTCTGTAATGACACTGACAAGTCCAACTGATAGCAACAGATTGGAAACCAATGTTATTGATTTACTGGTAGAAGAATTAAATAAGACTGCTAGGAAGTAGTCTAACAGCTGTGAGATTTCAGTATTCTCTGGACATCAGACTTTACAGAGGGAACATATGGCACTGGTTAATCTGGAAAGTTGAGTTAGTAGAGATTAATTAAGAGTTTCCTCTAGTATTTAAAAAGGGCAGAGGTGTAAGAGAAGAGGAAATTGGTGAGAAGAAGTGTTGAACAAAATCTATAGTCAACTGACAAGTATGAATTAAGTGCTTGCTATGTTCTATGCGTTGAAGTTACATGAGGGAAGGAAATAAATTTCCTATTCTCAAAGAGCTTATTTTCTTAATAAACATATTATTATATAATTAATTGAGGTGTGATGAAGGCTGAGATGAAAAATAAACCAGAGTAGGGAAAGAAAAAAATGAGTGTTTTTTAGATGTTCATTAATGAGGACCTCTCTGATAAGGTGAGACTTAAGTAGAGACATTAATAAAGTAGTGGGGTTATCCTTGAGGATATCTGGAGGATAGTCTTTCCAGGCAGAGACAGGAATTACTTGGCATTAATCACAGACAAGTAAGGACATCACTGGGGCAGAGGAAAGTGAGTAAGGTGGGGAGTGAGAGGAAATTGAAGCAGTGATCTCAGAGGCTGTGGATGAGGGTAGAGGATGAAGATCATGAAATTCCTTTCAGGAAGATGGGAATTCATTGGAGGGATTTTAGCGGACAGCAAAATGTTCTACTTGTATTTCAAAAGGATCATTATGTTGGCTGTGTGGAAAATAAACCAGAGATGACAGCTAACAATAGTGGTATTGGTATTTACAAACTAGACTCAAACCCAGATCATGCCAGTTTGTTCCCCATTCAGTTCACAGCCATCTTTAAGCTTCTCTGCATCTTTCCCAGAATCCTCCAAACCTGCTTTAATTCCAATGAATCCTATGTCACTACATGGCCTTCTCAATCTCCTCAGTTGTTAATAAAATCAACCTAAAATTCATTCCTGACTTATCCCCCATCTCTCATGGCCCACATCCAATCAGCCACTAAGTCTCTTCTGTCCATTTCCACTGTTAGGAACTGGTCTAAACTAACCAAACCTCAGACCCCTAACTCAGGTCCCAACATCTACACTTGTCTCACTCTAATATGTTTTCACCTCAGCTGCCGAAGTGAAACTTCAAAAATACAAATCAAAGACTTTTCTAAAATTCATTTCATTCTCTTGCTTAAAACTTTTCACTGGCTTCCCATTTCCTGAAATATAAAGACCAAAATCTTTAAATGAGCCACACTTGCGCCTGCCTACTCACCTGTCTCTGAAGTCTCATAGCCAACTACTCTTCTCTTCTTGTTCAGTAGGTAGCTATTTGATCTTCTTTTGTTAAACTGTCTAAGATCTTCCCTGAGTTATATGATTCTACTCTAGCACAAAATCATTCACTCCCCTAATCTCCCGTTCTTTTTAACTCTTACTTATTCCATTTTTTAATCTCAGTTTTGTTGTTGCAAGACTCCACTGACTTCTTATGCAGACCTAGATTACAAATGTGTGTTTCCATCATAGCGTGTAGATTGACATTTATGCACTGTAAGCACCACAAAGACAAGGGCTATTTTCTCTTCTGCCCCCAGAATCTGTCAATGTGATAGAGCGATATATACTTAAATGAATGTGTTTCCCTCTCATACTAAATCAACAGTGTTTATTAATAATCTTCTCTCCTCTATGATTATGTCTATGATACTGTTTGGTAGCAGTAATTTCTTTCCTCCATGAAGAGATCAGACTTCACCTTGCCTTATTCTTTGTGAAAGTTTTCAGTACAGAATTCAATCCTGAATTGAAGATTAGAGTAGACTGGGGGAAGTAATACAAGTATGATCATTATTATCATGCAATGGGTTTTCCTCCTCATTAGCAGAACCCTGGAGGAGGAAGGGAAGAATATAGTCTCTATTCCTACAACTCTTTGCTAAAATGGCACCTTCTAGTGAATCTTTCCCTACCATGTCCTTTAAAATTGCCAGTTCCCACATATCATCATATTATAGCCAGCTCTATACCTTTATCTGATAGTCCTTTCCTTCCTTTAAGTGGAATTCCTAGGGTATTCTGGGCTTTACCTGACACTTCTTGTATCTTCTGTGTACTTCTAAACCCTGTTCTCCTACTTTCCTTGACCAGTTCTCTTTTCAGACCCCAGAACCAAGCCTGGAGTTTACCTCTATATGTCGAATTCTTTTTCACACATGATGATGGGTCAGGAAGAGTATAGTGACTCTGCCCCACATACTTGTGTTTTTCCTTGCTTCCAGCTAACTCTTGTCTCCTAGTCCTAATGCTCACAAACTACTCACTGCATGGTCAGCACTTTGATGCCGGTGGTCTTTGCACTATATGCCCAGTCAGGGCTAAATCCTTACAAATATCGATGCACTTACTCTATGGTACCTTTTTTAACCATTCTTGTCATACCTGCAGGTTCAAGCCTGAATCTAGCATTGGGTTTATTGTGTGATCCAAAATGTATTGTGTGATCCAAAAAAGCATTGAGGAAGGTTAGTTGGAGCTGATTGTGGGATGTTCCCTGGGATATATTCTGAAGCAACTGTGGAGATGCCTGTCTGTGGAAGGTGAGCATCTGGTAGTTGAACAGAAGCAAATGAGGTACCTGAAACAAGAAAACAGGCAAAAGTTACGGGGGCATCCTACTGGGAGGAATCAAATCTTTAGCTTTGAGTAGCTTTTAATGAGTCAGATCTCCACCTCATATAATATCTTAATTAATCAGTCATTCCAGCTTAGAGTGGTCTCTTCCTCTTCTAAGCAGTCTACTGTTGGTTGAGTTACTTTACTAGTTAATTTTTATTTTAAAAGTTTTATGGACTTATATCTTGCCTCTTCAATTGTAATTTTTTTGAAGGTAGGCACACCTCTAGCAATAAAGTACATTTCACCTTATAATGATCAATAAGCACACACTAAATTGACTCAATTGATTCAACTCTTCTGTGACAACGACTACAGAACAACTTTAGGGTGCGGAGTTGGGGGTAGCATGTAAAAAAGAAGTCAAAATTCACACTGAACACTATTACAGTTCACATAATTTTATTCTCACATTTGTATATATTTGTGCCTGCCTGCTAAGAAAGGCTATTCAGGAAATGCCACAAGGTCATTTAAAAAACAATTCAGGGCTGATTGGGAGATAAAATGACTTAATCATTTTAAAGAGACAACTTAATGAGTTCAGTGGTTTCCTTAAGCACAATTTATTTTATGATTTTTGTAAACTTTGCAAGCAGAAAGTGATAAAAGCAGCAGTTTCATTTTATTGCCGTGTCTCTTATCATTTCAGCAAAAAAAAAAATACTAGGCCAAATCTAAATTTAAGATAATACGTAAGTGATTCTAACTTGTCCCACAGTAAATTTCTGACCTCTATGTCAGGCAAGCTAAGAAATATATAGAAGACAGGCTGTTCCAGTTCAAATTAAAGAAGTCCTGTCTCATTGAAAGGCTGTAAAAAGGCATTCCGTTCAGTGTACAGGTTTTTAAATGAGAGTTTACCACTCATCCTTCTTGCTTTATTCCTCATTGATTTTTTTAATACCAGAAATGCTTTCCAACTTCTGCCAGAAAATGAGTTTCTCTAAAGGACCACAGAGCTCCTTTGAGTAGCATATAAAAGATATTCGACCAAGATTGTATCATCTGCCACAGAAACATGTTTTTAATTGGATCTACATGAATTAGCTTTTTACCATTCTTGCCTATTTTAGTGTTTCTGTGCTTCCAAGTGCATTTCTTAAAAAATAAAATAATGCCCAAAGAAATTTCATTGCAAAGTGAGCTACTGCCTTACAGGACCCTTGAATTCTTAACCTAGAAAGTGGGCACTAGTTGATGCAAACCTGGTTAACTTCTATTTCAGAAAACACCTTGACGTCTCTTATATTTGTTTATATTCCCCCACCTCCTTGGGGAATAGCTTTAATCATTCGCCTCCTGCTCTCTTCTCTGTGTATACTCCTTCCCTTAGATACCTCTTTTACTTCCAAAGCTTTGATCTCACTTCTATACATATGGCCCCAAAAGCCTGCATCAACATCAACTCTCTTCAGTACTCCAGAAAAATAGCTATATATATCTAGTGGACATTTCTTATTACAAACCAACTCTTTCCCTCAATCTCAAATGTCATGACCCAAAGTCAATATTGTATCTACCAATCTGCACTCCTTTTAAAATTTCCTAATTACTGTTGATCATAATATTGAGGTATGCTGTGGATCAGGATGGTGGTAATGAGAGAGAAGGTATTCTGGAAACAGCCCAGTGTAATCAATCTGGAGTGCAATGAACAATGGAAGTTCTAGAAGATGCCCAACCTAGACACTAATCTGTGTCAGGAACATAACCATTCTCCACATCTGACCAAGGAGTTAGTAATACACTTTCCAAATGACATCACCTCTATTCCTTGGGCTCCTTTTATCTCAATTCACATGTTACTTGTGGTTTCAACCATCACTTCTTATGTCTTCTAGAAGATGACATTTTCAGTAAGAAAGGTCAAGAACTGACCAGATAATGTTTTTAGCTGAAAAACACCAAACAAACTTCTAAGTGTCTGAAGAGTTAAAAGTTCTCCATAACTCCTATATAATGCCTTAGAACCCTGAGTACACTGTTTTGGGGTTTGTTTTTTTCATTTAGGTAGAAATATACCTAGAATTTTCTCATGGAACTAGACATTTTAATAGAGAATATTCTCCTAGAGACATTCCAATTTCATCCCTTCAAGATCACTGATGGAAAAGGAAGGATATTCACCATATTTTACTATGATTTCAAATTCAAATAATGATAATTAATTTTCTATGAAATTGTTTGTATCTACTAGGCACCAGCAAGATGTAGTGGAAAAAGCATGGTTGTTGTATTCAGCAGATCTGGCTTCAAAACCTAAATCCACCAGAAATCCTAGGTCCACAACTTACTTGAATAATTACCTCCGACAATTCATTTAACTCTGTGAATAGAAGCTTTATTTATTTTTGTAATGAAGATAATAATGCCTATCTTATAAGTTTGTTTTAAGGGTTAGAGGCAATTTGTGTAAAGTGGCCTAAATACAAAAGATATTCAAATAGGAGTGACTATGATTTTCTGAGGTCTTTGGTAGTGGTTCCAACCATCTTCCCAATTATTTTTGGTAAATCATTCTTAGTATTCCTTCCATTATGAGTTTTCCTCCTATAGCATACAAGGTGTTATCCATTTTTCATTCACTTAGTTGTTGAATCAACATTTACTAGGTAGAGGTGAGTGCCAGGAGTGATGCTAGGCAATGGATAAAAAAGATGTAAATTCTTTTTATGAAAGAGCTCCAAATTTAAGTGGGGATGCAAATAAGTAAAATAAACATTTAGAAAAAATATGATAAATATTTTAATTGAGGCACACAAGGTTACTACACCATTTACAATAACAGATTACCTGAAGCTATTTGACTTTTTTTCTCCTTATAATTAGTCAGGTCTCCTATCAGAGTCTTTATTCCCAGGCTTCAAGAGATGCTTTCCATGTAAGACATAATACTTTTCTCCTGAGTTCTTAAGAAATGGCTGAGAAATGTCAACTTTGCTTTTTATTAGTGAGGACCATGACTCACACAAAAAACAAGATGGAGGACATCCATCATCCAGCAAACTGTTGGAGGCTATGTTGAAACTGAAAGATTTATCTGATTTTTTTAAAGCAACTTTATTGAAGTATAACTGACACACAATAAACTGTGCATATTTAAAGTATACAATTTGATAATTTTGAAATATGTATGTATCCATGAAACGCTTACCACAGTCACAATAATGAACATATTCAACATCCTTTAAGCTTCCTTCTGGTCCTTTGTGATTCTTCCCACCTGCCTCTCCCTGTCCATCTCTACTCGTACCCAAGCAATCACTGATTTGCTTTCTGTTACTTATATATTAATTTGCTTTTTCTAGGATATTATATAAATGGAATTAATAGCATGTACTCTTTTGGTCTGGCTTTTTCACACAGCATGATTATTTTGAGATTCATCCATGTATCCTCATGTATCTGTAGCTCATTTCTTTTGGTTAATAATATTCCAATGTGTGGATATACTGCAATTTATTTATCCATCCTGGGTTGTTTCCAGTTTTGGATGATTGTAAATAAAGCTGCTATAAATATTCATATATATACCTTTGTATGGGCATACACTTTTATTTCTTTTGGATAAATACCTATGGAGCACAATACATAGGTCATATGGTAGATATACGTTTAATTTTATAAGTTGCTACCAAACAATTTTTCATAGTGGTTGTACCATTTCACATTTTCACCAGTGGTGTATGAGTGTTCCAGTTGGTCTGCAACCTCAACAATAGTTGACATATCATTTTAGCTATTCTAATAGAAATGTATTGGTAGCTCATATAGTTTTCCTGTGTTTTTTTATATATATATAGTTTTTTATTGAAATATAGTTGATTTACAATGTTGTGTTAGTTTCAGGAGTACAGCAAAGTGATTCAGTTTATATATATACATATATATATATATATATATATATATATATATACACACACACACATATATATATTCTTTTTTTACATTAACTCTTCCATTATAGGTTATTACAAGATATAGAGTATAATTTCCTGTGCTATAAAGTAGGTCCTTGTTGGTCTCATGTAGTTTTAATTTGCTTTTTTCCTAATGGGTAATGATGTTGAGCATCTTTTCAAGTGATTATTTGCCAGGTGTTTCCTTTGTAAAGTAACTTTTAAAATCTTTTGCCCATTTTTAATGTCCTTATGTATTCTGGATACAAGTACTTTATTAAATATGTGATTTGTAATTATTTTCTCCCCATCTGTGGCTTGAATGTGTGATTTTATTTAAAAAAGCCTTAATTTTGATTAAGGCCAACTTATCAGGGTTTTTGTTGTTGTTTTCTTTTTTGCTTCAGGTGTTGTATATAAGAAACTATTGCCTACTCCAAGGTCACAGAGATTTTCTCCTATATTTTCTTCTAGATGTTTTATAAGTTTTAAATATTACATTTAAGTCTATGGTCTGTGTTGATTTAATTTTTGTATGTGATGTGTGATATAATAGCCAGAATTTGTAATACATTTGGCCCTTGAAAAACAGTGCTTTGAACAACATGGGTACACTTGTACACAGATTTTTTTCAATAAAGATATACTACTACATGTTCTGCAATCTGCCTGGTTGGTTGAATCTGTGGATGCGGAGCCATGGACACAGAGGGCCCACTGTAAAGTTATACACAGATTTTCGACTGTGCAGAGGGTTGTAGCCCCTAGCCCCCACATTGTTTCAGGGTCAACTGTACTGTAATTCTAGTCACTAGGCTTTATGTCATAATATAATAAGCAAATATAGGGAGCATGGGAAAATGGGAAGGTAAGAAAAATACGTAATACAATCATGATAGAAAAAAATTGTAATAAGCCTGACTAATGACTTATAGGTTGGAGCCAATGAATTAAGTGCTCAAATTCAGGTTGAGTAAAACATAGCTTGATAGCAGAAACAAGTATGGATAAAATAAATTTGTAATTTTAGTGATCTTAAGAGCAATAATAACAAGCCATTTCATAAACAGATATGTTATTTTGCTATGGTATTAGTGTAGTACACAGAGTCATTCACAGTCTTTTCTCATCTTCTTTGCAATTTTGTTTTCCAAACTTATTCTTCATGCGCTCTAAATTACATTTATCCCTCATGGGTTCACAGCTTTACTTTAGCATGCTGTACTTTTTCTTCAAATTCCATACATTGAAAGCTGTGGACTGATGTTGTTCTCTTCCAACTCAGACATTCCTAATCATCCAAGTTCAATATTACCCCATGTGAAGATTTCTGTCTTCACAGAAGTCACTGCTCTGTAGGCAGAGTGAGTTGATACTTCTCTGTCTCTAGCACCTTGAGCACACCTCTGTTATAGCACCGTGTGTACTCTTCAAGTAGAAGGCCATATGTTGAGCTCCACTCTTTAAAAGGGGACATGACAAAGCAGAGCTCATTAAGAAGAACAAGGATAGTGAGAAGATTAAAAAACTCAGCCTTGTTCTTTTTTTTTAATGAATGGATAAAGAAGATGTGGTGTATATATACAATGGAATACTATTCATTCATAAAAAAGAATGAAATTTTTTCATTTCTGACAACATGGATGGACCTTGAAGGTATTATGCAAAGTGAAGCAAGTCAGATGAAGAAAGAGAATTACCATATGATTTCACTCATAGGTGGAATATAAAAAAAAAACAAATAAATGAACAAACAAAAACAAACACGTAGACATAGAGAACAGAGTAGTGGTTACCAGAGGGGAAAGGGTGGGGGGAGAGTGAAATGAGTGAAGGAGGTCAACTGTATGGTGAAGGATGGAAACTGAATTTTTGGTGGTGAGCACCTTGTTAGTGTACACAAAAGTAGAATTATAATGTTGCACACATGAACTTATATAATGTTATAAATCAATGTTACCTCAATAAAAATTAAATTAAAAAAAATTCAGCTTGCAAACAATTGAATGGGCTGAGGGACTTTATTTGTAGAAAATTTAGCAGGGGCTACATTATCTGAAAGACTCTGTGTGTGGAAATGGGATCAGACTACATAGATTCAGACACTAGTATTAGGGGCACAAGGTAGATATGAGCTATTTCGGAGTTTTGCTTTTATACAGTTTAAAGTTGCCTGAAAAAAAATGATCTATTTTAAGAAGCCTATTCTGTTCAGCAGTTTGTTCAATATATGTTCTATAAATACTTGGCAGGCATGTTACAGATGATATTAAAACATTTGGTGAGTCTAGATGAAAGTCCATCTATTAACATTTGTGATTATTTAAATTTGGAACCTTGAACTCTTTATTCAGACCTTGTGCAAGACTGGCAGATGTTTCACAAATGTATTTCCTTTCCTTGATTTTTTCCACCTTGCCTTCCATTATATTCCATTTCACTGCTTTTACCAGGACCTAAAGGAAAGAATTCCAGCAATTAATGCAGTTTAGCTTCTTAATGGGCATTTCTAATCCAATTCATGTCTTTTCTATTTATTATTTACAAAAGAGAGATGTCTTGAAGACTTCTGAAACATTATCCCCTTCTACCTATAGGATCAGATCAATGATTAGAAGTTACTGAGCATGTACTAACTGCTTCTACCATCCATCGTCTCATTCATCTCATTTAATCTTCACAACAAGCCTGTGAGGTATTGGTAATATCCTTATTTTATACCCAATGAAATTTGTCCAAGGTCATATGACTAGCAAGTGATGAAGATGGGAATATTCCTGGTCTGATTCCAAAATTGAACTGTTAAACCTTCTTTACATTCTCTCCAAACAACTTATTCTGTCTCTCAATAACTGTATTTTGTTCAAACTGTTTACCCACCCCTATTTTCCACTGGTTATTGTCTTATATTAAATTATTTCAGATGAGTCGATCAGTTCACTATCCCCTGAATGTTTCTCATGTATTTTTCATATAATACAATAATGTTCTTAGTTTTTCTGAACTTTAGTTTCCTCTTCTGTAAAAGAAATACAGTAAGACTACTTACTTCATAAGGCTTTTGTGAGGGTTAGCTGAAAAACCTTGCATAAAGTATAGACCAGGCACATAGTAAGCTTTCAATAAATGTTAGCTGTTATCATCCTTATAATTATTATTGTTATACATTCTAGTAACGATTCCTGAATGGGGTATGTAAGTAAATATATATTAGAAATGTGTAATAAAAAAGCACCATGCAAATTCATATTTGAACCTGGTAGGTGTTGATAATACACTGTAATCCCACTGTGAAGAGGATCCATGAATGTAGATCCACTGAGTTATTGCTAGTCTATCTTGCACAGGTGCCTTCTACAAAAATTCCTTTGAGTGGCATTTATTTAAATTAGCCTATATTAAAAGACAGTCCTATCACATGTATTGCTTAAAGTAGTATTAGCTTAACTTGTAGTAGATTCAAATATTGTATACTGAATTTTAAAAACAAAATTTTGAGATAATTTGACACTTCTTCCACTTGGTTTTAAGGCATATTAAGACAAAATTGATGAATCTTAATATTATAAAAATAAATGACAAAGGTATCTAGAAAAATTAGAAAAATGTTTAGTAAACATGTATTCTGAATTAAAGAATATAAAGGACTTATTTTAAACATTGTTTTCTTTAAAGAAACCTAGCCTCTGGGGTAAAATGAAAGAGAAAGGTAGCAACTTAGTAGAAGTTTATATTCTTATATTTTCTCCATTATATGGCTTAAAACATGAAGCATTCACCTACGAATAACAGGAAACACAAAGATCTATCAGGTAGTTACAAAATGCAATGGAGCAAGATGTTGAGTTAAAATTGGCTTGGGACTGAAGTGGGAAGGATCAAAAGCAGAAAGATTCAGGCCTTGGTACAATCAGAAGACTGTCAAATTTCACTGATATCTCAGTGTAGGTTGTAGATTGATGGATGCTACTAATGATAGATTCAATGGAAAAACTGGATATGTTTTTATCAGTGTAAAAGAAGATGTCTGTAAAGATTGATATAAATATTTTGCAGTCTTCTCTCATTGTTCATAAGTGCTTTTGATCATCAACTACAGGGCCTATGCCTTATTCCCTTTGTGACTTTCATTTGGAAATGGTATATGAACATGGTTTACCTGCTTTTTTTCCATTTGCCATGCCTCATTGTTTCAGGTTATATTACACATGGTGTGTGAGTGTGTGCACATGAATGTGTGTGTTTATGCAGATGTATGTGATACATATATATATGCATGCATGTGCATTTTTTTCCTGTTCTTATTGGAGTCATTGCCTGCAATTTTTGGTTTCCATGTAGGTGACCATGGCCTGATCTGGCCTTTGGGCAGATATATGCAAAATATATTATTGGCAACAAAAGATAGATTATTAGGTCACTTAAGTGCTACATGTTGGAAAAGACCATCTATAATACCTATGAGTCATACAATACAAAGAATATGGTATGCTCATCTGAATACTTAACTGGGAAACAAAATAAGAAAACACTTCCAAGTCTTTTTTTAAAAATAAAGTCAGGACTGCCCTGGTGGTGCAGTGGTTAAGAATCCGCCTGCCAATGCAGGGTACACAGGTTCGAGCCCTGGTCTGGGAAGATCCCACATGCCACGGAGCAACTAAGCCTGAGCACCACAACTACTGAGCCTGTGCTTTAGAGCCCGTGAGCCACAACTACTGAGACTGCGTGCCACAACTACTGAAGCCCGCATGCCTAGAGCCTGTGCTCTGCAACAAGAGAAGCCACCATAATGAGAAGCCTGTGCACCGCAATGAAGAGTAGCCCCAGTTCACTGCAACTAGGGAAAGCCCGTGTGCAGCAATGAAGACCCAACGCAGCCCAAAATAAAATATAAATAAATAAATTTATTAAAAAAAATAAAGTCATACTCATAAAAAATAATTTTCTGAACAGGAGGAAATCTTTATTTAAAGCAATATTCAATATTGTCAAAATCTTGCAGCAATCTGAATATATATGCATGGGATTTTCTGAATTTATAAATCTACCTTTGGTGGACAGACTCAATTCTAAGAAACATTTATCAGGTTAAGCTATTTCCATTTGGACTGACAGTAAATTCTTCCTGTGAGAACTGTGTGAATGGATGTAATGAGCTCTTTTTTTACTCTTTATATTTAAGTGATGTGCATATGACACGACATATTTTAGATAAAAAATGTTTTTGAATTTGGTGAGTAAAAATATAGAAGTAGATTTCTATTCAACCTGATTTTCTAATAAAACAGGATGTTTTCCTTCTTAAAAAGGGCTGTGTAGCTCTGTTGCAGATAAATTTTCCTATACATATTTATTATTAGGTGAAAAATATTTCATTTAAAATAAATACTGGTTGAAAGAATGAACAAATATTTTAGTATATTCAGTAAACTGGCTCACATGTTACAGCAAAAGTTAAAAATAACAGAGAATAAATTACATTTAAAAATACTTGAAATTTGCTCAATTAATCTACAAAGTTTTAATTAACCCTCTTGTAGGTTGATTAAGGTGCAATACATAATTCTGAAGATATTCTTCAAGTAAAATTAAAATTAGTATAAATCACACATCAGTTTATTCCACCAAACAACTGGTTTTATTCTAGATTTACTGAAGTAAAGACATCAAATGTGAAAAAAATATAGGCAGAATACAGTAAAACTCTTCTAAATAATGCGTGGAAGTAATGCACGGAAGACTGAAATTGGACTGCATTTTAAAGTCAAGTTGTTTAATAATATATTTTTTTAAATGAGTCAGAAACAGAACTTAATTTACAAAATGTGAGGGATATTAACTAATTTTTTAACCACAACTATTTAGTCTAGACTGTGTTTATACTGTGATTACTAAGTCCATACTATGATTACTAATGTCCATTAGCTGAGAGGCATATTTGGAAATCCATTTAGGGAGTTTCAGTAAAAAGCACTAGTCATACTTATAAAGGCAGTGACGCCATGTCAAAACTCCACCTACTCGAAGTAAGCAGAAGAAATACAATATAACACCCAAAATGTAGTGTGTATGTATATCCTTTCCTTTCTAACTAAAACCTAAACATTGGTTTTTGTAATTCAGTTTTGCTGGTGATATACATACTCAGCTTTTACTTTTCTGAAAAATGTTATGATTTTGCCTGAATTTGTGAAGAATATTTTTACTGGACAAAAATTCTGGGTTTGCAGTTTTCTTTCTTTCAGTACATTAATATTATTCCAATGATTTTGGGCTTGCCTGTTTCTCATGAGACATTTGTGATCATTATCTTTGATCCACTGTACATACACAATGAGAACCTTTCTCTGGCTGCTTTCCAATTTTTATTTTAGTTTTTAGCAATTTTATTATGATATTTTTAGTATGGATGTTTGTGATTTTTGGATCTACATTTTTATTGTTTTCATTAAATTAGGAAAGTTTTCAGCAAGTATTTCTCCACAATTTTTTTTTCTGAATCCCTTCTTACCTCCCAAGTATGAAACTACATGAGTTAGAATGCTTGATATTGTCACTTGAATCACTGAAACTTTTCATTTTTTTAAAGTCTTTCTCCCCTTTGTGCTTCATTTTGTATAGTTTCTATTACTGTTATGTTCATGTTCACTGAGCTTTATCTTCTGCAGTATCTAGTTGTCTGGTAACACCTTGCAGAGAAATGTTCATTTCAGACGTGAAACCTCTCATCTCTAAAAGTTGCACTTAGTTGATTTTTATGTTTTTTTATTTCTCTTTTCGTTATGTCCACATTTTTCTTTGTATAAATCCACATATTTGTAATAACTATTTTAAAGCTCTTGTCTGGACATCAGCAAAGTGGCGGCATAGGAATTTCTACCACTCAGCACTCGCCCTCCCCAACTATATGCTCAGAAAATAAATTCACAAGAGCCAAAAGTTCCAGGTGAAGGATTAGAGGGATCACAGAACCTGAGAGAAGCACAGAAAAAGAAAAAAAAAAAAAAAAAAAAAAAGAACCCTTTGAGGAGAATAGGAAAGACTGATTCTCATTACCGCCAGTACCCCTCCCCCAACTTCCAGCCGCCCGGAGCCCCGTGCGCATGCGCTTGCTCAGGCTCAAGCAGAGACACCTGCCCCGGGAAGGAGAAGGAAATGAGCCTCCAGCTTCACTCCTGACGTGATCGCAGAGCGCAGCTACTCCAGCACCAGGCTGACTCCCACAGACCTAGGTGGCTCCCAAGAACCCAGCCTCTCCCTAGCTCCATGACTCGGGCTGCTTCTAGTACGGCTCCCTGCGGGCTCCTGGAAAACCAGGCCCCGTCTCACCTGGGGCCTGCTGGCTCCAGCAGCCTCAGGAGGCTCCTTGGTACCAGGCTCTCCGCAGGCCCCAGCGAGTCAAGGCCTCCAGCTCATTCTAGAGCGGGCCGGCTCCAGCGACCCTCGGTCGCTCCACGGCACCAGTCCCGGTGGACTTTCGCCAGCCTGTCAGCTCACCCCGACGCCTCCCAGGTTGTGTGGCCCCGTGTGTCTCGCATGGACTGGGTGCCGACCACAACACCAGGCTTCGGCAGCTTCCCGTGACCCCGAGGCCCGCCTCACACCTGTGCCTGCGGCTCCAGCCCCCCAGCAGCGCCGGACGCCGTGCCACGCAGTCCCATGTAAGTTAAAGTTTCATGTTTTCAGTGTCATAACGGAGAAAGTAGAAAAGGTAAAAGAATATAAAGCTCCAGTAAGTTACTGTTTTTATCTTTCATTTTACTCCAAGGCTAAGTTTTTTTTTAAAAGAAAACAATATTTAAAATAAAGAAGATAAGTCCTTCATATTCTTTAATTCAGAATGTGTTTACTAAACATTTTTTTCCTAGTTTTTCTAGATACTTCTGCCGTTTATTTTCATAATATGAAGTCACCAATTTTAATGTGCAGTAATATGTTTTAATATACTTTAAAACTAAATGCGAGAAGTGCCAAATTATCTGGAAGTTTAGTTTTTAGTTAAACGTGATAGGACAGTCATTTAATGTAGGCTAATTTAAATAAATGCCGCTGAAAGGAATTTTTATAGAAGGCACCTGTGCAAGATAGAGTAGCAGTGACTCAGCAGTTCTACATTCATGGATCCTCTTCACAGAGGGATTACAAGGTATTTATGAACGCCTGCCAGGTTCAAATGTGAATTTGCATGGTGCTTTTTTGTTATATATTTTTAACATATATTTACTTACATACCCCGTTTGTGAATTGTTACTGGGATGTGCAACAATGATAGCTGTAAGTATAGTTGATTTGCAATGTTGTGTTAATTTCTGCTGTACAGCAAAGTGATTCAGTTATACATATATGCATTTTTCTTATATTCTTTTCCATTATGCTTTATCACAGTGTTTTGAATATAGTTCTGTCTGAGTATGCTTTTTTATTGATAATGGGTACAAATCTATGTCTTATTGGAGTACGCAGAAAATACAAATAATTTATTTTCTGGTTATGGTAAATTTACCACACAGAATTTTATAGCATACATGTGTAGAACAGCATATCTTTTAGTTATTTATTCTCATGGACTCTTTAGGCTGCAGTGACTGCATTCCTAAAATGTAATCTTTTCCAAGGTTGAGAGCAACCTTAAGTTTCGTACATTGCCATCAGTGGGAGGATGGGTGAAGGGTCTGTGGGTGGACTGTTAATAGCCGTGTCACTTGCTCAGAGAGTAACTGTTCTTCATCTGGGATGGCAGAAGGCCAACCCAGAAAGACACATCACCATATAGATTGGAGTCAAGAGAGGGTATAAGCAATGGTTTGAAAATTCTTGGAGGTTAGGGGTATGATCACCCCTAGAGGGCTCTCTGACACACGATCCTGTAGATGTAATGAAGTGACTGCCTTGGGAGCCAGAGGTGATGGTAGAATGATTAGGGTCAGGAATACCTAATTCCACCTCACTACGCTCAGGTGCTGAAGACCGGAGGTGGTGGCACCTGATTGGAAGAGCGGACCCAGTGTCTCACAGGGCTTCTCAAGCTGCTGGTGGAATTTCATCAGCCTAGAGACTAATGAACTCACCCTGTGTTCAACATGTGTGAGAATCACAACAAAGCGACATGTAGTTACCATTTTGGTGACCCAGTCTCACACAGTCTTGTGAAAGAAATACTATGCCAGTCATCAGAAGCAATAAGTGTGCTAGCCCTCCTTTGTGGAATCATGCAGCCCTTAGACAATTCCATAAACATGAGTGTCAGAGCTCCTTGCTGCATTTAGTGGATCTCATGCATGGGAAGGTTCTGGGAACTCTGAAGGGAGAAATGGGGACTGAGACCCATGCAATTTCTGGGCAGGGCTCAAGGGAACTCCACTGTTACATTACTAATAGTCTCAGCTGTTCCCAGGCAATGGAGGAAACCTGCTTTTGAAAAAGCAAGACATGGGAACCCCCTGAGGCATGGGGCCAGGGACAGGGCTGCTGCCTATGTCTAAGGACAGTACCTCTTTTACTCTAGTACGGAGTTTCTAACCTATTGACTTTTTAGCTTGATAATTCTTTGCTGTGGGGGATTGTCCCATGCATTGTAGGATGTTTATTGGCATCCCTGACCTCTACTCACTAGATAGAAGTAGTACCCCTTCTTCCCCAAATGTGACAACCAAACATGTTTCCAGACATTACTGAAGGTCTTCTGGGGAAGTAAAATCATCCCTGATTGAGAACCACTGTTTCAGAGTTTGTTTAGTTCTACTAATAAAGTATAACCCTTCTAGGGTTTCTACTGAATCATTTGGGTATTGGAAGAATTCTCTCCTTTTTTTTGGCCAGAACTTTACTGTCTTCCAGTACTGTATTAGTTCTGGAAGTTGCTTTTCTTAAAGTGCCCTGGAAATTTTTTTCAGTTAATCTCCTGGAGTTCCCTGCTATGCATTTGTGGCTTAATATTCAGCAGCGGATTCAAGGAAGGCCCTATGCAGATTTCTTGAACTCTTCCCTTGTGTACCTTTCCTCTCTCTGTTATTTTGTCCTGCAAATTTCACCACCATCCGTTGCTGAATGCTCATCTTTATCTCCTCATTTCTGCCAGAATCCCATGAATGTCTTAGGATAGCTGTTCTTGCCAAGGCATCTCTAGGTAGAAAAGGAAGGTAAATACAGGTGCACCTCATTCACTCCTGGGTCACAGTGCCACATTACCTGCTCACCAATATCTGAGAATTGTTGTTCCATATGCTTGGTTTGGTGTTCTATGTCAGGAGAGTAAATTCAGTTCCAGTTACTTCATAGTAGGTGGGAGAAGAGTCCCTCCCCTCCCCCCATCTTAAGATAAACTTCTTGACCAGGTTTTTAATGTATTCAGTGTTTATTTCCTCACTTCTCACTCTCACCTCAACCTACTCTAATCTGTTTTTCACTTTTGTCACTCTGCTGAATGGTTTTGCTTTAGATTATTAAATGACTTCTGTATCCCCAAAGCCACTTTGCATTTTTTCACTTCTTAATTTATCTGATCTCTCAGAAGGGTTTGGCATTTTTTATTCCAGTCTCCCTCCTTTGGAAAAAACAAAAACAAAAATAAAATGGAACAAAAACAAACCTTCCTTCCCTTGTTTTCATGACACTTGGTGTCCTGGACTTCCTGCTACTTTGCTGACCACATCATTGCCATTTTATTCTTATCCATCCAGGTATTAGAAACCTCACAGCGTGGACCTAGACCCTTCCACTAGGCTCTAGAACAGAATATTCATTTGCTAACTTGGCATTGCCACCAAAAAGTCTCAGGGGAATAGCAAATGTGATATCTCAAAGACGAAGCGCTTTAGTTCACTTGTTCCAAAGCACGATGTTCTTCCTGAGTTCCCTGTCTCAGTAAATGATACCATCATTCATCTAGCTGTGCCAAAAAAAGATATCCTTGACAACTTCCTCACCTTCACTTCCATGCCATCCATCACTAAGTTCTGTCAGTCAATTGAACCTCCTAAATATCCTATAAATTCATCAGCTTCTCCCCCTTCCAACACTTGATTAAATCAGCTTCATATCTTCTGGTCTTTGGCAATACCTTACTAAGTGATCTTTATTTGTGCTGGCTTCTATATAACCTCTTCTCCACCCTGCAGCCAGAGTGATCTCAAATACAATCTGGATATGACAGCTCTTGCTTAATTGGGTTGCTTGGTAGCCAATTGCTTTTAGAATAAAAACTAAAATATTTAATATGGCATACAGAAAACTGCTGTATCTCCCTGCCGATTTCTACACTCTAGTAATACTGGAATGTTTTCAGTTCCTTGAATGGAGTATTGGAAATATGCCTTTCTCGCTTACATTCACAGGTGTTTGCATCCAGTGTCTTGCATACATAACTTTTTATGACAAACCTCCCCCTCCAACCCCTCACAAACATACACAAATGCATTTATTGCTTTCTCATCTGCAGTTCTCAGGCTAAGTGCTAATTTCTAAGAAATGTTTCCCTTGACTGGTCAACTTCTTTTGTTTTAAGCTGTCATGGAAACTTCATATATTCTGTCTCTGTTTGTGATCATTTAGTTTGTGTTTATCTCTGTAACTATGCAATAAACTCTATGCCAACAACATCTGTATCCTATTTGAGAATGTTTTCTGGCATAGTGCTTTGAATATAGTACATACTCATTCTATTGGATGAATGAATGAATGAATGATGGAGTTATCTTAACTGACGATAGTGGAAATTAAAACTATGCAGAAGCGCAGGATTACCCAGATAGTGTATTTAAAAGAAGTAAATCTGTAATTATATTTTAAAAATGATCTTTAATGCATTCTGTAGGAAGAATTGATCTGAGTTTCCCCTGCACGCTATTTGTGTACTTCTGATCCACGGTTTGATCTGATATCTGGTTTCTATTAAAGAACAGGAAGAAAACATGTTTTAACAATCTGTTACTCAGTACCCTGAATGCAGAGACTTCCAGCTTCAATTCCTTAGCATCATCTAGCTTAACTTTAAAGAACCATTCTGATTTTTCCTTTGACTTCTCCCATTTCTTTACCACTGCCGACTCAGTTTCCTGCCTGATTTTGTTGTCCCTGTACTCTTCTGCCTTTCTCAGTCCATCACTTTGTTCACCATCTTTGGTTCAATACCTAGCCATGATTAGGACACTTTCATGATGAAATTGCTGTAAACATTTAAGTCACTTTACGACAGAATATCCACCATTTATGCTTTGTGAAGACATTTTGTTGTTGCTTCCTCTATCCTCCCATTTCCTTGGCAGGTAGATACAGCTAGAAGTCACAAAATCATGACACTTACGTTTGTTGTATTATGTCTTCACCATATTTGAATAATCCTCTTATTTACCTTGTGTTATTTATGACCAACATGAAGAATTAATTGTACTCCCTGTGACAGCTTTTCCAAGCTTATTCTGTATTACTTAAGCCCATACTTACTCCAATCTCAATCTCTTATTTTAAGAAGTAGGTTCACTTTTATTCCACTGTACCTTTTCTTACAAAAATATTAAATTGGTCTTACTTTTACTCCTGTTTTCCTAAAATATCTCTTTCTGTTCTCTCAATCTTTTATTTTTGAAGGCTTATCCCTCCTACTTGAAATTGTTTCTTTGTCTTTTATTAATCTTTATTGTTCATGGCTTCCTCTCATTTATACAACATTGTTTGTGCTCTGTGGGTGTATGTATATGTATAACCATCCATTTGCCATAATCTTTTCTCAGACTTCACTCTTTTGAAATTTCTAGTGGCATTGGTAGTGATAGGCAAGCTCTCCTTTATGGGAAAAGTGGAAAAGCCTGCCTTTATTTCTGTAACTGGTACTCAGCTAGCATCACAGTCACCCTTCATTCTTACCCATAAGATTTTATTCCTCTCTATTGGATCTTATTCCCTAAGGATATCTTTGACTTCTCTGGTCTCCCCTATAAGCTACCACTAAGTCCTATTGATTTGACTTGCATAATGTCATTTATATCTTCCACCCACATTCCCATATGCTTAGGCTCTCATTATCTCTCATGTAGACTGATTTTTTTTGATGGATATATATATATATATATATATAATTTTTTAAACATCTTTATTGGAGTATAATTGCTTTATAATGGTGTGTTAGTTTCTGCTTTATAACAAAGTGAATCAGCAATACATATACATATATCTCCATATCACCTCCCTCTTGTGTCTCCCTCCCAACCTCCCTGTCCCCCCCCAGGTGGTCACAAAGCGCTGAGCTGATCTCCCTGTGCTATGAGGCTGCTTCCCACTAGCTGTCTATTTCACATTTGATAGTATATATAAGGCCATGCCACTCTCTCACTTCGTCCCAACTTACCCTTCCCCCTCCCCGTGTCCTGCAGTCCATTCTCCTGGACATATACATGTCCAAGAGACATATACATCTTTATTCCTGTCCTGCCTCTAGGTTCACTAGAACCTTTTTTTAAAAAAAATATTCCATATATATGTGTTAGCATACGGTATTTGTTTTTCTCTTTCTGACTTACTTCACTCTGTATGACAGACTCTAGGTGCATCCACCTCACTACAGATAACTCAATTTCATTTCTTTTTATGGCTGAGTAATATACCATTGTATATATGTGCCACATCTTCTTTATCCATTCATCTGTCGATGGACACTTAGGTTGCTTCCATGTCCTGGCTATTGTAAATAGAGCTGCAGTGAACATTGTGGTACATGACTCTTTGAATTATGGTTTTCTGAGGGTATATGCCCAGTAGTGGGATTGCTGGGTAATATGGTAGTTCTATTTTTAGTTTTTTAAGGAACCTCCGTACTGTTCTCCATAGTGATGTATCAATTTACATTCCCACCAACAGTGCAAGAGGGTTCCCTTTTCTCCACAGCCTCTCCGGCATTTATTGTTTGTAGATTTTTTCGTGATGGCCATTCTGACTGGTGTGAGGTGATACCTCATTGTAGTTTTGATTTGCATTTCTCTAATGATTAATGATGTTGAGCATTCTTTCATGTGTTTGTCGGCAATCTGTATATCTTCTTTGGAGAAATGTCTATTTAGGTCTTTCGCCCATTTTTGGATTGGATTGTTTGTTTTTTTGATATTGTGCTGCATAAGCTGCTTGTATATTTTGGAGATTAATCCTTTGTCAGTTGCATCGTTTGCAAATATTTTCTCCCATTCTGAGGGTTGTCTTTTGGTCTTGTATATGCTTTCCTTTCGTGTGCAAAAGCTTTGAAGTTTCATTAGGTCTCATTTGTTTATTTTTGTTTTTATTTCCATTTCTCTAGGAGGTGGGTCCAAAAGGATCTTGCTATGATTTATGTCATAGAGTGTTCTGCCTATGTTTTCCTCTAAGAGTTTGATAGTTTCTGGCCTTACATTTAGGTCTTTAATCCATTTTGAGTTTATTTTTGTATATGGTGTTAGGAAGTGTTCTAATTTCATTCTTTTACATGTAGCTGTCCAGTTTTCCCCACACTGCTTATTGAAGAGGCTGTCTTTTCTCCATTGTATATTCTTGCCTCCCTTATCAAAGATAAGGTGACCATATGTGCCTGGGTTTATCTCTGGGCTTTCTATTCTGTTCCATTGATCTGTATTTCTGTTTTTGTGCCACTACCATACTGTCTTGATTACTATAGCTTTGTAGTATTGTCTGAAGTCAGGGAGTTTGATTCCTCCAGCTCTGTTTTTCTTCCTCGAGATTGCTTTGGCTATTCGGGGTCTTTTGTGTTTCCATACAATTTGTGAATTTTTTTGTTCTAGTTCTGTGAAACATGTCATTGGTAGTTTGATAGGGATTGGGTTGAATCTGTAGATTGCTTTGGGTAGTATAATCATTTTCACGATGTTGATTCTTCCAATCCAAGAACATGGTATATCTCTCCATCTGTTGGTATCATCTTTAATTGCTTTCCTCAGTGTCTTATAGTTTTCTGCATACAGGTCTTTTATCTCCTTGGATAGGTTTATTCCTAGGTATTTTATTCATTTTGTTGCAGTGGTAAATGAGAGTGTTTGCTTAATTTCTCTTTCAGATTTTTCATCATTAGTGTATGGGAATGCAAGAGATTTCTGTGCATTAACTTTGTATCCTGTTACTTTACCAAATTCATTGATGAGCTCTAGTAGTTTTCTGGTAGAGTCTTTAGGATTCTCTATGTATAGTGTCATGTCATCTGCAAACAGTGACAGCTTTACTTTTTGTTTTCTGATTTGGATTCCTTTTGTTTCTTATTCTTCTCTGATTGCTGTGGCTAAAACTTCCAAAACTATGTTGAATAATAGTGGTGAGAGTGGGCAACCTTGTCTTGTTCCTGATATTAGAGGAAATGGTTTCAGTTTTTCACCACTGAGATCGATGTTGGCTGTGGGTTTGTCATATATGGCCTTTATTATGTTGAGGTAAATTCCTTCTATGTTTACCTTCTGGAGAGTTTTTATCATAAATGGGTGTTGAATTTGTCAAAAGCTTTTTCTGCATCTATTGAGATTATTGTATGGTTTTTATCCATCAATTTGTTAATATGGTGTATCACATTGATTGATTTGCATATATTGAAGAATCCTTGCATTCCTGGGGTAAACCCCACTTGATCATGGTGTATGATCCTTTTAATGTGCTGTTGGATTCTGTTTGCTAGTATTTTGTTGAGGATTTTTGCATCTATGTTCATCAATGATATTGGCCTGTGGTTTTCTTTCTTTGTGACATTTTTGTCTGGTTTTGGTATCAGGGAGATGGTGGCCTCGTAGAATTAGTTTGGGAGTGTTCCTCCCTCTGCTGTATTTTGGAAGAGTTTGAGAAGGGTATGTGTTAGCTCTTCTCTAAATGTTTTATAGAATTCTCCTGTGAAGCCCTCTCGTCCTGGGCTTTTGTTTGTTGGAAGATTTTTAATCACAGTCTCAATTTCAGTGGTTGTGATTGCTCTGTTTATATTTTCTATTTCTTCCTCTTTCAGTCTCAGAAGGTTGTGCTTTTCTAAGATATTGTCCATTTCTTCCAGGTTGTCCATTTTATTGGCATAGAGTTGCTTGTAGTAATCTCTTATGATCCTTTGTATTTCTGCCGTGTTAGTTGTTACTTCTCCTTTTTTAGTTCTAATTCTATTGATTTGAGTCTTCTCCCTTTTTTTCTTGATTAGTCTAGCTAAAGGTTTTTCAATTTTGTTTCTCTTCTCAAAGAACCAGCTTGTAGTCCTTAATATTTTTTCCTTCATTTCCTTTTATTTCTTTTTTTTTACATATTTATTGGAGTATAATTGCTTTACAATGGTGTGTTAGTTTCTGCTTTATAACAAAGTGAATCAGTTATACATATATCCCCGTATCTCTTCCCTCTTGCATCTCCCTCCCTCCCACCCTCCCTATCCCATGGCTTGAGGTGTTCAGAAAGCACTGAGCTAATCTCCCTGTGCTATGCGGCTGCTTCCCACTAGCTATCTGTTTTACATTTGGTAGTGTATATATGTCCATGCCACTCTCTCACTTTGTCCCAGTTTACCCTTCCCCCTCCCCATGTCCTCAAGTCCATTCTCTAGTAGGTCTGCGTCTTTATTCCCATCTTGCCCCTAGGTTCTTCATTTCTGATCTGATCTTTATAATATCTTTCCTCTGCTACCTTTGGGTTTTTTGTTGTTGTTGTTGTTCTTCTTTCTCTAATTGCTTTAGGTGTAAGGTTAGGTTGTTTATTTGAGAAGCTTCTTTTTTCTTGAGGTAAGATTGTATTGCTATAAACTTCGCACTTAGAACTGCTTCTGCTGCGTCCCATAGGTTTTGGGTCATCGTGTTTTCATTGTCATTTTTTTCTAGGTATTTTTTGATTTCCTCTTTGATTTCTTCAGTGATCTCTTGTTTATTTAGTAGGGTATTGTTTAGCCTCTATCTATTTGTATTTTTTACAGATTTTTTCCTGTAATTGATATCTAGTGTCATAGCATTGTGGTGGGAAAAGATAGTTGATACGATTTCAGTTTTCTTAAATTTACCGAGGGTTTATTTGTGACCCAAGGTATGATCTGTTCTGGAGATTGTTCTGTGAGCAGTTGAGAAGAAAGTATATTCTGTTGTTTTTGGATGGAATGTCCTATAAATATCAATTAACTCCATCTTGTTTAATGTATCATGTAAAGCTTGTATTTTCTTATTAATTTTCATTTTGTAGGATCTATCCATTGGTGAAAGTGGGGTGTTAAAGTCCCCTGCTATGATTGTGTTATTGTCGATTTCCCCTTTTATGGCTGTTAACATTTGCCTTATGTATTGAGGTGCTCCTATGTTGTGTGCATAAATATTTACAATTGTTATATCTTCTTTTTGGATTGATCCTTTGATCATTATATAGTGTCCTTCTTTGTCTCTTGTAATAGTCTTTATTTTAAAGTCTGTTTTGTCTGATATTAGAATTGCTACTCCAGCTTTCTTTTCATTTCCATTTGCATGGAATATCTTTTTCCATCCCCTCACTTTCAGTGTGTATGTGTCCCTAGGTCTGAAGTGGGTCTCTTGTAGACAGCATATATACAGGTCTTGTTTTTGTATCCATTAGCCTATGTGGGAGCATTTAATCCATTTATATTTAAGGTAGTTATCGATATGTATGTTCCTATTCCCATTTTCTTAATTGTTTTGGGTTTGTTATTGTAGGTCTTTTCCTTCTCTTGTGTTTCCTGCCTAGAGACGTTCCTTTAACATTTGTTGTAAAGATGGTTTGGTGGTGCTGAATTCTCTTAGCTTTTACTTGTCTGTAAAGGTTTAAATTTCTCCGTCGAATGTAAATGAGATCCTTGCTGAGTAGAGTCATCTTAGTTGTAGGTTTTTCCCTTTCCTTACTTGAAATATGTCCTGCCACTCCCTTCTGGCGTGCAGAGTTTCTGCTGAAAGATCAGCTGTTAACCCTTTGGGGATTCCCTTGTATGTTATTTGTTATTTTTCCCTTGCTGCTTTTAATATTTTTTCTTTGTATTTAATTTTTGATAGTTTGATTAATATGTGTCTTGGCGTGTTTCTCCTTGGATTTATCCTGTATGGGACTCTCTGTGCTTCCTGGACCTGATTAACTATTTCCTTACCTATATTAGGGAAGTTTTCAACTATAATCTTTTCAAATATTTTCTCACTCTCTTTCTCTTCTTCTTCTGGGACCCCTGTAATTTGAATGTTGGTGCATTTAATGTTGTCTCAGAGGTCCCTGAGACTGTCCTCAATTCTTTTCATTCTTTTTTCTTTATTCTGCTCTGCAGTAGTTATTTTCACTGTCTTATCTTCCAGGTCACTTATCTGTTCTTCTGCCTTAGTTATTCTGAGAATAACCTAGAATTTTTAATTTCATTTATTGTGTTGTTCATTATTGTTTGTTTGCTCTTTAGTGCTTCTAGTTATTTGGTAAACGTTTCTTGTATTTTCTCCATTCTATTTCCAGATTTTAGATCATCTTTACTATCATTATTCTGAATTCTTTTTTTTTTTTTTTTTTTTTTTTTTAAGTTTATTTATTCATTTTTTAAATTAGTTTCTGCTTTATAACAAAGTGAATCAGTCATACATATACATCTGTTCCCACATCCCTTCCCTCATGCATCTCCCTCCCTCCCACCCTCCCCATCCCACCCCTCCAGGCGGTCACAAAGCACCGAGCTGATCTCCCTGTGCTCTGCGGCTGCTTCCCACTATCTATCTACCTGACGTTTGGTAGTGTATACACGTCCATGCCTCTCTTTCGCCTTGTCACAGCCCACCCTTCCCCCTCCCCATATCCTCAAGTCCATTCTCAAGTAGGTCTGCGTCTTCATTCCCGTTTTGCCCCTAGGTTCTTCATGACATTTTTTTTTTAAATTCCGTATATATGTGTTAGCATACGGTATTTGTCTTTCTCTTTCTGACTAACTTCACTCTGTATGACAGACTCTAGGTCTATCCACCTCATTACAAATAGCTCAGTTTCGTTTCTTTTTATGGCTGAGTAATATTCCATTGTATATATGTGCCACATCTTCTTTATCCATTCATCCGATGATGGACACTTAGGTTGTTTCCAGCTCCGGGCTATTGTGAATAGAGCTGCAATGAACATTTTGGTACATGTCTCTTTTTGAATTATGGTTTTCTCAGGGTATATGCCCAGTAGTGGGATTGCTGGGTCATATGGTAGTTCTATTTGTAGTTTTTTAAGGAACCTCCATACCGTTCTCCATAGTGGCTGTACCAATTCACATTCCCACCAGCAGTGCAAGAGTGTTCCCTTTTCTCCACACCCTCTCCAGCATTTATTGTTTCTAGATTTCTCTTTTTTTTTTTTTTAATTAGTTTCTGCTTTATAACAAAGTGAATCAGTCATACATATACATCTGTTCCCACATCCCTTCCCTCATGCATCTCCCTCCCTCCCACCCTTCCCATCCCACCCCTCCAGGCGGTCACAAAGCACCGAGCTGATCTCCCTGTGCTCTGCGGCTGCTTCCCACTATCTATCTACCTTACGTTTGGTAGTGTATATATGTCCATGCCTCTCTTTCGCTTTGTCACAGCTTACCCTTCCCCCTCCCCATGTCCTCAAGTCCATTCTCTAGTAGGTCTGCGTCTTTATTCCCATCTTGCCCCTAGGTTCTTCATTTCTGATCTGATCTTTATAATATCTTTCCTCTGCTACCTTTGGGTTTTTTGTTGTTGTTGTTGTTCTTCTTTCTCTAATTGCTTTAGGTGTAAGGTTAGGTTGTTTATTTGAGAAGCTTCTTTTTTCTTGAGGTAAGATTGTATTGCTATAAACTTCGCACTTAGAACTGCTTCTGCTGCGTCCCATAGGTTTTGGGTCATCGTGTTTTCATTGTCATTTTTTTCTAGGTATTTTTTGATTTCCTCTTTGATTTCTTCAGTGATCTCTTGTTTATTTAGTAGGGTATTGTTTAGCCTCTATCTATTTGTATTTTTTACAGATTTTTTCCTGTAATTGATATCTAGTGTCATAGCATTGTGGTGGGAAAAGATAGTTGATACGATTTCAGTTTTCTTAAATTTACCGAGGGTTTATTTGTGACCCAAGGTATGATCTGTTCTGGAGATTGTTCTGTGAGCAGTTGAGAAGAAAGTATATTCTGTTGTTTTTGGATGGAATGTCCTATAAATATCAATTAACTCCATCTTGTTTAATGTATCATGTAAAGCTTGTATTTTCTTATTAATTTTCATTTTGTAGGATCTATCCATTGGTGAAAGTGGGGTGTTAAAGTCCCCTGCTATGATTGTGTTATTGTCGATTTCCCCTTTTATGGCTGTTAACATTTGCCTTATGTATTGAGGTGCTCCTATGTTGTGTGCATAAATATTTACAATTGTTATATCTTCTTTTTGGATTGATCCTTTGATCATTATATAGTGTCCTTCTTTGTCTCTTGTAATAGTCTTTATTTTAAAGTCTGTTTTGTCTGATATTAGAATTGCTACTCCAGCTTTCTTTTCATTTCCATTTGCATGGAATATCTTTTTCCATCCCCTCACTTTCAGTGTGTATGTGTCCCTAGGTCTGAAGTGGGTCTCTTGTAGACAGCATATATACAGGTCTTGTTTTTGTATCCATTAGCCTATGTGGGAGCATTTAATCCATTTATATTTAAGGTAGTTATCGATATGTATGTTCCTATTCCCATTTTCTTAATTGTTTTGGGTTTGTTATTGTAGGTCTTTTCCTTCTCTTGTGTTTCCTGCCTAGAGACGTTCCTTTAACATTTGTTGTAAAGATGGTTTGGTGGTGCTGAATTCTCTTAGCTTTTACTTGTCTGTAAAGGTTTAAATTTCTCCGTCGAATGTAAATGAGATCCTTGCTGAGTAGAGTCATCTTAGTTGTAGGTTTTTCCCTTTCCTTACTTGAAATATGTCCTGCCACTCCCTTCTGGCGTGCAGAGTTTCTGCTGAAAGATCAGCTGTTAACCCTTTGGGGATTCCCTTGTATGTTATTTGTTATTTTTCCCTTGCTGCTTTTAATATTTTTTCTTTGTATTTAATTTTTGATAGTTTGATTAATATGTGTCTTGGCGTGTTTCTCCTTGGATTTATCCTGTATGGGACTCTCTGTGCTTCCTGGACCTGATTAACTATTTCCTTACCTATATTAGGGAAGTTTTCAACTATAATCTTTTCAAATATTTTCTCACTCTCTTTCTCTTCTTCTTCTGGGACCCCTGTAATTTGAATGTTGGTGCATTTAATGTTGTCTCAGAGGTCCCTGAGACTGTCCTCAATTCTTTTCATTCTTTTTTCTTTATTCTGCTCTGCAGTAGTTATTTTCACTGTCTTATCTTCCAGGTCACTTATCTGTTCTTCTGCCTTAGTTATTCTGAGAATAACCTAGAATTTTTAATTTCATTTATTGTGTTGTTCATTATTGTTTGTTTGCTCTTTAGTGCTTCTAGTTATTTGGTAAACGTTTCTTGTATTTTCTCCATTCTATTTCCAGATTTTAGATCATCTTTACTATCATTATTCTGAATTCTTTTTTTTTTTTTTTTTTTTTTTAAGTTTATTTATTCATTTTTTAAATTAGTTTCTGCTTTATAACAAAGTGAATCAGTCATACATATACATCTGTTCCCACATCCCTTCCCTCATGCATCTCCCTCCCTCCCACCCTCCCCATCCCACCCCTCCAGGCGGTCACAAAGCACCGAGCTGATCTCCCTGTGCTCTGCGGCTGCTTCCCACTATCTATCTACCTGACGTTTGGTAGTGTATACACGTCCATGCCTCTCTTTCGCCTTGTCACAGCCCACCCTTCCCCCTCCCCATATCCTCAAGTCCATTCTCAAGTAGGTCTGCGTCTTCATTCCCGTTTTGCCCCTAGGTTCTTCATGACATTTTTTTTTTAAATTCCGTATATATGTGTTAGCATACGGTATTTGTCTTTCTCTTTCTGACTAACTTCACTCTGTATGACAGACTCTAGGTCTATCCACCTCATTACAAATAGCTCAGTTTCGTTTCTTTTTATGGCTGAGTAATATTCCATTGTATATATGTGCCACATCTTCTTTATCCATTCATCCGATGATGGACACTTAGGTTGTTTCCAGCTCCGGGCTATTGTGAATAGAGCTGCAATGAACATTTTGGTACATGTCTCTTTTTGAATTATGGTTTTCTCAGGGTATATGCCCAGTAGTGGGATTGCTGGGTCATATGGTAGTTCTATTTGTAGTTTTTTAAGGAACCTCCATACCGTTCTCCATAGTGGCTGTACCAATTCACATTCCCACCAGCAGTGCAAGAGTGTTCCCTTTTCTCCACACCCTCTCCAGCATTTATTGTTTCTAGATTTCTCTTTTTTTTTTTTTTAATTAGTTTCTGCTTTATAACAAAGTGAATCAGTCATACATATACATCTGTTCCCACATCCCTTCCCTCATGCATCTCCCTCCCTCCCACCCTTCCCATCCCACCCCTCCAGGCGGTCACAAAGCACCGAGCTGATCTCCCTGTGCTCTGCGGCTGCTTCCCACTATCTATCTACCTTACGTTTGGTAGTGTATATATGTCCATGCCTCTCTTTCGCTTTGTCACAGCTTACCCTTCCCCCTCCCCATGTCCTCAAGTCCATTCTCTAGTAGGTCTGCGTCTTTATTCCCATCTTGCCCCTAGGTTCTTCATTTCTGATCTGATCTTTATAATATCTTTCCTCTGCTACCTTTGGGTTTTTTGTTGTTGTTGTTGTTCTTCTTTCTCTAATTGCTTTAGGTGTAAGGTTAGGTTGTTTATTTGAGAAGCTTCTTTTTTCTTGAGGTAAGATTGTATTGCTATAAACTTCGCACTTAGAACTGCTTCTGCTGCGTCCCATAGGTTTTGGGTCATCGTGTTTTCATTGTCATTTTTTTCTAGGTATTTTTTGATTTCCTCTTTGATTTCTTCAGTGATCTCTTGTTTATTTAGTAGGGTATTGTTTAGCCTCTATCTATTTGTATTTTTTACAGATTTTTTCCTGTAATTGATATCTAGTGTCATAGCATTGTGGTGGGAAAAGATAGTTGATACGATTTCAGTTTTCTTAAATTTACCGAGGGTTTATTTGTGACCCAAGGTATGATCTGTTCTGGAGATTGTTCTGTGAGCAGTTGAGAAGAAAGTATATTCTGTTGTTTTTGGATGGAATGTCCTATAAATATCAATTAACTCCATCTTGTTTAATGTATCATGTAAAGCTTGTATTTTCTTATTAATTTTCATTTTGTAGGATCTATCCATTGGTGAAAGTGGGGTGTTAAAGTCCCCTGCTATGATTGTGTTATTGTCGATTTCCCCTTTTATGGCTGTTAACATTTGCCTTATGTATTGAGGTGCTCCTATGTTGTGTGCATAAATATTTACAATTGTTATATCTTCTTTTTGGATTGATCCTTTGATCATTATATAGTGTCCTTCTTTGTCTCTTGTAATAGTCTTTATTTTAAAGTCTGTTTTGTCTGATATTAGAATTGCTACTCCAGCTTTCTTTTCATTTCCATTTGCATGGAATATCTTTTTCCATCCCCTCACTTTCAGTGTGTATGTGTCCCTAGGTCTGAAGTGGGTCTCTTGTAGACAGCATATATACAGGTCTTGTTTTTGTATCCATTAGCCTATGTGGGAGCATTTAATCCATTTATATTTAAGGTAGTTATCGATATGTATGTTCCTATTCCCATTTTCTTAATTGTTTTGGGTTTGTTATTGTAGGTCTTTTCCTTCTCTTGTGTTTCCTGCCTAGAGACGTTCCTTTAACATTTGTTGTAAAGATGGTTTGGTGGTGCTGAATTCTCTTAGCTTTTACTTGTCTGTAAAGGTTTAAATTTCTCCGTCGAATGTAAATGAGATCCTTGCTGAGTAGAGTCATCTTAGTTGTAGGTTTTTCCCTTTCCTTACTTGAAATATGTCCTGCCACTCCCTTCTGGCGTGCAGAGTTTCTGCTGAAAGATCAGCTGTTAACCCTTTGGGGATTCCCTTGTATGTTATTTGTTATTTTTCCCTTGCTGCTTTTAATATTTTTTCTTTGTATTTAATTTTTGATAGTTTGATTAATATGTGTCTTGGCGTGTTTCTCCTTGGATTTATCCTGTATGGGACTCTCTGTGCTTCCTGGACCTGATTAACTATTTCCTTACCTATATTAGGGAAGTTTTCAACTATAATCTTTTCAAATATTTTCTCACTCTCTTTCTCTTCTTCTTCTGGGACCCCTGTAATTTGAATGTTGGTGCATTTAATGTTGTCTCAGAGGTCCCTGAGACTGTCCTCAATTCTTTTCATTCTTTTTTCTTTATTCTGCTCTGCAGTAGTTATTTTCACTGTCTTATCTTCCAGGTCACTTATCTGTTCTTCTGCCTTAGTTATTCTGAGAATAACCTAGAATTTTTAATTTCATTTATTGTGTTGTTCATTATTGTTTGTTTGCTCTTTAGTGCTTCTAGTTATTTGGTAAACGTTTCTTGTATTTTCTCCATTCTATTTCCAGATTTTAGATCATCTTTACTATCATTATTCTGAATTCTTTTTCAGGTAGACTGCCTATTTCCTCTTCATTTGTTTGTTCTGGTGGGTTTTTACCTTGCTTCTTAATCTGCTGTATGTTTCTCTGTCTTTTCACTTTGCTTAACTGATTGTGTTTGGGGTCTCCTTTTCACAGGCTGCAGGTTTGTAGTGCCTGTTGTTTTTGGTTTCTGCTCCCAGTGGGTAAGGTTAGTTCAGTGTGTTGTGTAGGCTTCTTGGTGGAGGGGACTAGTGCCTATCTTCTGGTGGATGAGGTGGATATTGTCTTTCTGGTGGGCAGGACCTCGTCTGGTGGTGTGTTTTGGGGTGTCTGTGACCTTTTATGATTTTAGGCAGCCTCTCTGCTAATGGGTGGGTTTGTTTTCCTGTCTTGCTAGTTGTTTGGCATAGGGTGTCCAGCACTGTAGCTTGCTGGTCGTTGAGTGGAGCTGGGTCTTAGCATTGAGATGGAGATCTCTGGGAGAGCTTTCGCTGTTTGATATTACGTGGAGCCAGGAGGTCTCTGGTGGACCTATATTCTAAGCTCTCTCTCCCACTCCGAGGCAAAGGCCTGACACCCGGCAGGAGCACCAAGACCCTGTCAGCCACATGGCTCAGAAGAAAAGGGAGAAAAAAAGAAAAAAGAAAAGAGAATAGTTATTACAATAAAAAATAAAAAATAATTATTAAAAATAAAAAAATTAAAAAGTAATAAAAAAAAGAAAAAAAAAGAAAGGAAAGAAAAGAGCAACCAAACCAAAAAATAAATCCACCAGTGATAGCAAGAGCTAAAAAGTATACTTAAAAAACAAACAAACAAACAGAAAAATGGACAGACAGAACCTTAGGACAAATGGTAAAAGCAAAGCTATACAGACAAAATCACACAAAGAAGCATGCATATACATGTTCACAAGAAGAGAAAAAGGAAAAAAATATATATCGTTGCTTCCAAAGTTCACCACCTCAATTTTGGGATGATTCGTTGTCTGTTCAGGTATTCCACAGATGCAGGGTACATCAAGTTGATTGTGGAGCTTTAATCCGGTGCTCCTGAGGCTGCTGGGAGAGATTTTCCTTTCTCTTCTTTGTTCGCACAGCTCCCGGGGTTCAGGTTTGGATTTGGCCCCGCCTCTGCATGTAGGTCACCTGAGGTTGTCTGTTCTTTGCTCAGACAGGACGGGGTTAAAGGAGCAGCTGATTAGGAGGCTCTGGCTCACTCAGGCCGGGGGGAAGGAGGGGTACAGAATGTGGGGCAAGCCTGTGGCAGCAGAGGCCAGCATGACGTTGCACCAGCCTGAGGCGCACCATGTGTTCTCCCAGGGAAGTTTTCCCTGGATCACGGGACCGTGGCAGTGGCGGGCTGCACTGGCTCCCGGGAGGGGAGGTGTGGCTAGTGACCTGTGCTCCCACACAGGCTTCTTGGTGGCTGCAGTAGCAGCCTTAGTGTCTTATGCCTGTCTCTGGTGTCCACACTGATAGCCGTGGCTCTCGCCCATCTCTGGAGCTCGTTTAGGTGGTGGTCTGAATCCCCTCTCCTTGTGCACCCCAAAACAATGGTCTCTTGCCTCTTAGGCAGATCTGGACTTTTTCCCAGACTCCCTCCCGGCTAGCTGTGGCACACCAGCCCCCTTCAGGCTGTGTTTACACAGCCAGTGCCAGTCCTCTCCCTGGGATCTGAACTCTGAAGCCTGAGCCTCAGGTCCCAGCCCCCACCAGTCCCGGCGCATGAGCAGACAAGCGTCTCATGCTGGTGAGTGCTGGTCGGCACCGATCCTCTGTGTGGGAATCTCTCTGCTTTGCCCTCTGCACCCTGGTTGCTGCGCTTTCCTCTGTGGCTCCGAAGCTTCCCCCCCCCATCTCCAGCAGTGAAGGGGCTTCCTAGTGTGTGGCAACGTTTCCTCCTGCACAGCTCCCTCCCACTGGTGCCGGTCCTGTCCCTATGCTTTGGTCTCTGTTTTTTCTTTTTTCTTTTGCCCTACCCAGGTATGTGGGGAGTTTCTTGCCTTTGGGGAAGTCTGAGGTCTTCTGCCAGCATTCAGTAGGTGTTCTGTAGGAGTTGTTCCACATGTAGATGTATTTGTGGGGAGGAAGGTGATCTCCAGGTCTTACTCTTCCTCCATCTTTAAGGTCTCTACATCCAGTGAGGGTCCAGGGCGTTGGGCATGGACCCCGAGGCTACAGCAGGTCCCTGAAGTACAGGCATCACAGGACAGTAATGGAGACACACTCTAGATTGATATTTTTATACAAGAGCTGTGTAATTGATTCTGTTCTTTTATTGTTGAAAAAATTTTTAATCTGTCCTCATTTATAAATCAAATACATCTTTCTAAAGCATAACTTTAATATGCCATTTCCACTGCACAACAAAGAAAAAAAGCATATTTACAATTCTCTCTTATCACTGAAGAAAATACAGACTCTTCATCCTGGTGTATAAAGCTTCAATCAAATGCTCCTTCCTTATTTACCCTCATCTCATCATACATGCTCTTTGCTTCCAATTACACTACTCCCAGGCCTATGGACACACTCTGCCTCATATACCATCCTCATCAATCTCAGACTTTAAAGTCCATCTTAAGAAGTGTCAGTAAATCCATTTTATTACAGAACTGCAAAACGTACATGGAAAAAACTAAAAACTTCCACCTTTACTATTCGGGGCCCTTTCTTTGTAGCAATACTTATAATACTGTATTGAGTATTAATATATAATTATGTACCTTTCTAAATAAACTAAAATTTTGAAGGCCAAAAGTAATATTTACTCATTTTGCATTTCAGTTATTATCCAGCTCAATAACTGCCACAAGGAAAGCATTTTATAAATATTTTAGAAATTGATTTAGTTAGTTAAAACTATTGGGTACAGTCTTTACCTTACTTCTAGTCTCTCATGCTTATAATTAACTAAGAACTAGAATTGATACCTTTTGCTGGTTCATACCTAAAAAGATATTGCTAAAATATTTGATGAGGATTCTACCTACAGATTATTTTAAAAATAATTATTTTACTATGGTTTTTAAAGCCCTTACTCTTCTTAGGGCTTGAAACATATTCACTTGTTTATTCTTAACAATAACCTGATGAAAAAAGCATTATTATCTCTGTGGTAAATTAGGAAACTGAGGTATAGAGACATTATAGAGCTTACACTTGGTCAGAGTTAATAAGAAATGAACTTAGGATGCAACCCATTTTAATATTAATGCATTTACTTTCAATCTATGTAAAGTGTCTCCTCTTTAACATACTTAAAATGAATAACATTTTTCACTTGTAAAATAAAGCCACCCAGAGAACTGTTTTCTTACCATTGAAATGTTGATATTAGATTAATTTCTGAACATATTTGACCAAAACGTTTGGGTCACTTGCTCCAGTGGAGTCCTTGTTTGCTTAATTAAATCATAAAATGAAGGCTACATAAATTAACACATATTTTTTGAGCACCAATTTTATAATAACATAGTACTCCTGTATTTTGGTGACTTAACACTTGTTATTCAATGTTTTCACTATAAAGTGCACTTTTCCTATTGATATTTAGATTATTTGCATAAAACTTAATTTTCCAACATTCATTTTGTTTGTTTTAAATACTCTTGCATATTTGTGTTGAGAATAGACTAAGTTATACAGTTTATAAGTTATAAAGTTTGATAAGTGTGTTCCCTTGATTCATTTGCAAACCAACAAGACAGTAAAATCAGTATTAATTTAAAATGAGTAAAGGCATAAATTTCACCTTAATAATATATTTAAATATAAAAGGGGCAATGAATAATCTATATACTGTTTGAATTAAACCCTTTGAAAACATACATAGCCACAGTAATGTTATACTTCATATTTTAGACCTTATGTTACTTCATGAAGATGGATCAGTGACTGCTTAGAACAATTTTTTTGTGGGAATTGCATATCATCTTGAGCCTTCTGACTTTGGTGGATAGTCATAGAAGCTTGCTGTACTTAGTTTATAGTCTTGTCCTTACATTTTTGGTGATAGAGTACTGGCACTTAAAATACTTTATTCTGGTTCTTCACGTCTGTGATGTTCTCGTTCGTCACACTAAGCTAGGCTGTGTAATTTGAGATATGTTTCCAGGTCTTAACTCTTCACCTTGAAAACCCAAATAATTGATATGAATTACAGGCAGGTCTCACTCTGCACAATTCCATGATAACTGAGATCAATGTAAAGGTATGTTTCCTACATACATGAGTTTAGCAGGATGAATGGTATCTCCCAAAAAAGTATGTCTATGTCCTAAACCCTGGAATTTGTGATTGTTACTTTATTTAAAAAAAGGAACTTTGCCATTGTAAATTATGACACATGCCTTTAATAAGACAAAGGCAGAGGTTACGTTTGAGACAGACAGAAAAGAAGACAGAAGAGGGGGCAATGTGATTATGGAGGCAGAGATTGGGATTATGTGCCTGTAAATCAAGGAATGCTGCTGACAGCCACCAGAAAGTGGAGGAGGGCAAAAAGTGGATTCTCCCCTAGAGCCAGAGGGAGTGTGGTTCTGCTTACAGCTTGATTATGGACTTTTGGCCTTCAGAACTATGAGAAAATAGTTTCTATTATTTTAGCCACCAAGTTGTTAGTAATTTCTTGTGGCAGCCACTGGAAACTAAGGCACACAGCTTCATTTGCAAGATACCATGCAAAATTGAGGACTGCCTGTATTTGTTGTTATGTAATTTTTTTGCTCTTTTAATCTAGACCTCTATTTTATGTCCATATACTAATATTTCATATAAATTGAATTTGTATTACTTGTCTAAATCATCTTAGTCTATGTGAAAGAAATTCCACAATTCACTAAATGGGCATTTTGGTATTAGGAAGATTCTTTAAAATTTCTTTTGAGGCAAACATTTTACATTTTGTTTGCTTGTCTGTTTGTTTAGATGAAAGACAGGAGGAGAACTCATCACAACATCTGAGCACTAAATCATGCCTCACTGCCAGCTTATTGCCTCTAGGCCAAATGCTTCCAATTACTTTAGGCTGTCCTAATTGGCATTATTTTCCAAATATTTACTCATTATTCTGCTCTTTTACCAATTGACTGGCTCTTTAAAGAGAGCACTCTCCAATCTATATTCATGCAAAGACAAGCATTTCAGAACCTATTCTAATTGCTACCTTTGGTGTGCCCTCAGCTAATCTTAGTTTTTATATACTGTATAAATATACCATATGTCATCTAAAACGTGTTGTTTACTGGTTATGTGGATTGACCACATATGTTTCTCTCTTAGTTTACGCAGTACTCACTAAATATATAACCATGGAAGAGATGAAAATCCACAAAGATAAAATGGGAACTAGATCTTCGTAAACTTTTGTACAGAGACTTCATGAACTTTTGTACAAATAAATGCAGCTAGAGGGAGGGGGAAGGTATAGAATACAGGATTCGCACACTGATGTGAATGAGAAGAAAGTTGATTAGACTCACTGAATCCAAGAGATGTTCCCAATCTCAAAGATGTTGCTTGAAACAGAGGGCAGGGACAAGATAAATGACTTAACATGAGGATTGGTTGGAAGGTAGTATTTGGAAGAACCAATGTTTTCTCTCCTTTTACCCTACTCACTGAGTGAGTGGACACAAGTGACTGTATCCCCACTTGATGAAAATAAATAAGAGCCAGTCAAGGGATCAGAGATGCCAAGTAGAGACCAAAGGCAGAATTTGGCATGTGGAGGTGAAAATAGAAAATGAAGTGAAAGTATCTATACCAAATAGTTAACTTCTAAGATCTACACCCTCAGCCCTCAAACAAAATACCAGAAGCCTGGTATTTACTCTTTCCAGAGCTTCTGGAAAAACTGACATCTGAACAGTTCCTCAGTGAAAAATAAAACTCTTCCCAAACAAAATTTATATAGACCTTTTCTTTCTTTGCCAGAACTTCTGATCAGTTTTTTTTGGCTATGATGGCTAAAATGAAAAAAGAAAAAATTCCAAAAGAAATACTAGGTAAAATCAGAGAAATCTAAATCTCTTAGAAAATAGGTTAGAAAGATAGCAACTATGAGAGGAAAAATAAAAACTGAGAAGATGAGATTCTATGAGGTTCAATATCAGAAGGATGGAACAGAGAAAATGGAACAAAGGTAATTAGCAAATATGATAGAAAAATTTTCAGAAGTGAAGCATATCAGTCATTTGAATGAATGGAGCCATTGAGAGCTCAGTGAAATGAATGAAATACTCTAATCATTAAGCACATCCTGTAAAATTTCAAGGCAAATAAAAATCCTAGGAGGAAAAACTGCATAAAAATGAAGTATAAGCATATATCTTTTATTTTGCTCATGATAATTTAAAGGCTGATTAATAATTTTAATAAGATAAATGATATAACCATACTAGAAAGATAGGGAGGGATATGGGATTGAATGTGAGCCAAATCATCATCTATATTAATGGAAAATTAATAATGTCTAATATTTATGAATCAAGAAATATCATAAGTATATTTTGTAGAAATATAGAGGAAAGCAGCAGAAAAATAAGCAAAATAGAGTAAAAAGGGATTTCCTTAGAGTACCTGTTCAGGGAATTGCCATCTTTGCATCATAAGTATTTCTGTGCTATTCTATTTATCTAATATGTATATTATTCTAATTTCAAATTTAAATAAGGTGGATGGAGGGAGGAATAGGAACAAAATAAAGAGAAGTGGTTTATTTGGAGAAAATATAACATTCAAGGTTGTAACTGTCTGAGTGACCATAGATTTTTAGGTTTCTTACTGCAACATTGCTTTCCTCTAGTTTCTCACTTGCTTAGGTACAAAACTTGATGTTGAGTCACATAGTAGTAAATTCAGCAGCAAATACCAGAAAAGCAGTCAAGTGACTTACATCAAATAGTGACTTATGTTTTCTCATATAACAAGAATTCTGGAAGAAGGTAATGCAGGTATGGTGATTCTCTTAGAGATCCAAGCCTTTTCTTCCATTTCATTTCATCATCTTCAGCATATTAGCTTGTTGTCTGGTGATTGAAAGACAACCCTTTATCCCTAGATGTCACATCCATGTTTCAGACAGGAAGAAGAAAGGAAGGGGAGATGTATAGGCAGGCTTCTACATATATTTCATTAGCCAGAACTGTGTCAGATGGCCACTCCTAGTTGCATGAGAAGTTAGACAATTGAATTTTTCCCTCTTATAGCCTCTAACAAAAAGTCAGACACAAAGGAGGGGGTTTGGAGGAGGTTGGATGAGATAATTTATGTCTTTATAAGATTTCATGGTTGAAATATTTTATACTGGAGGATGAAGATGATAATAAATTTTAAAAGGCATTATGCTGTTGGAGTTAGCCAACTGTTAGGATGGTTTTTCATTGGAACTTGAAAATAGACCTGTTGACAAAGGGGAAAGAAGACATAAAGTAAATTTTACATTAGTAGCTTATCAGACAGTTTGGTAACAATTTATATATATTACCTCATTTAATATTCACAATGAGCTTATAAAATATTTCTTCGTTTTAGAGATGAAAAACTGAGAGTCAAATATATTAAATAATGTATCTAAAGTCACAGTCAGTAAGTGATATGGTCAGTGAGAAAACAAGTGTCTTCCTCTGGTATCTGAGCTTTTACTATTAAAATAGCAAATAACTCATATTCCAAGAATTATAGGGAGGATTTCCTTATGGGTGTATAAAATTCCACTTTTCATTCTATAAAGCAAAACTGAGGTGCTTGCTGGTTCAGTGGTGAGGAGTGTATACTACTGGGTTGGCCGAAAAGTGCCTTTGGTTTGTAAGTAAAAATAAGACACAATTTTCATTTTCACCAAGAACTTTATTGAACAGCAGAATTGACCCAATTTCACTTCCAAGAAGTAAGCACTATCAATAGTTTAGAGGAGGTTCTTTTCAGACTTTTTAATACAATCTCACTTGTGTGATGTGTGGAAGAGTCAACTTTCATTGAAAATGCATTCTACCTATATACTAGATATCTTTCTTTTCTCCCAACCCCACTCCCCATACTTCTCAGCTTTGGTCCTGTGTCCTGGGTGGCTTTCTTGCCCTCTGTCTTCCAATTTGGTTTCCCTGTTAAAGGCAGTAACAGAAGTTAAGAAAATGGGAAGAAAATAAGATTAGGGTATTTGTTACCCAGACCCCTTTCACTGAGTTCCTGTGTACAGGTTTTACCTTTCCAGTGTAAACAACAGCTCTGTGTGCAGACTGCCCTATCCCTACAGCTATGTCTCTGGGTTCAGAGTCTGCTTCTTCTCCTTCTAAATTTAGGCTGAGGGGTGTCAACAGCATTCTGTTGTCACTCCCCTTGAGATACTGTACCTTCCTTTTCCTAAGCCCTTTGTGAATAGTTTTTGTTAAACTCATGCATTTATATGTATATGTATTTCTGTATTCAAGAGTATCTTCCCATTAGGATGTAGTGTGCTAGGTGGGTAAATGGTCTACATAGTTTTTTTCAAAGGCTTTTGTTTTCTCAATTGAGAAAATCATCATGTAAACAATAGGCCCTTATTACTTGCTGTTAAAATATCAAATTCACATCTTTTTTCTGGAAAAACAAGTGAAATCCATCTGTATGCTGGCATAAATAATATATTCATATTTATATACAAATTTATATGAATAATCATGGTACTATATATAAGAAAAGAGGATGTGGGAAATAACAAAACCCTCTACAAATTACAGTAATTTAGGGTCATCAAACAAGGTTACAGAGTTTTTTTTAAGAGTAAAAACCATCAAAACTATCACTCTGACATGACCAATTACAAATCCAATCTTCTCTGTAAGGTGCATAGGTCTTTGAGAGAGCTTGGAAAAAAATCCTGAAGATGGATGGATGGTTTGTTTTGGTTTTGCTTTTTTTTTCTTTTTTGCAGATACTTTTGTCTATTGTACATATTTCTGTGTAGTTAGTTGAAATCAGTGCTTCCCTTTAATGCCTTCCCCAACAAACACAAATTCCATGAATGACATTGCTCGGGCCTTACATCACATATCTACAAATATACTGATGTTCATTCCCTGCACCTTCCATACTTAGCTCTTGACTATTTCTCATTCATTGTCATTCTCTTTCTTGTGATCTTGTATGAGGCAAGGCTTTTGAAGGGTTGGGTTTCTTCAGGTCCAAATTCTGGGGTGTACATATTCCACTGGCATTCCAGAATGAGCTGGATATTTTCGTGTTCAGGATGTTGAACTTGGAATTCTGAACAAGCTGACAGGCTGCTGTTACCAAGCTCTTGAAAGTCATTACCAATATGTAGAAGTATTTCCTTCCTGTATTTTTCTAAATATTCATTAGAATTCACTTTCCTTCCTAATTCCTATAATTCCTCTATGTAAAAATGTGTAGGCTTTCACCTCCAAGATATCCCACTGTCTTAGGAATGCTTGATATATTAATTGTATGACTACAACAATTGTCTGTTTGGTCCCGGGACCTTGTGGGAAGGTGTCAGTTGGTTCTGATTTTATGGATGAGAAGTTAGAGAGGCTGATTAGAACTGAGGAAGCAAATTGGTTTGTAATGGTTTATAATTTGTTGAGCTTTGAACTTAAGCTCATAAAGCTTAGCAAGGTTGTCTTTCTGTTTTGAAGATCTGGGATCCCAGGCCAATCATCTACTCATGATATGTAGAGGCCACTTCAGGAAACTGTCATCTCAATGGGAGGTCCAGCTGGACATCATTCATGAAGTCCCATTTTGCCCTTACTTCTATGCTTCGATAGCCCAGTAAGATGCAAAAGAATAATTTAAAATATGATAAAATAATTATGTAAGGAATATGCCTACATACACTTTAATTCTATTTTTCTTTTTTAATCTTGGGTAAAGCAGTTGGTATGTGGCTTTTTTAGCAGACTGAACAACATTAGCAAAGCCAAGATTTAATTTTGCTTCTGTAAATTAATAAACAATCTCAGTGTCTGTGTGGAGAAAGATGAGCAAAAGCTTCAGAATAATTGAAGACAAGTACAAGAAAGGTAATTGACAGGCATCTACATGCCTCTTCTTAGTTCATGTTAGAATATACAGTGAGGAGAGACCAATCATTGCTCAGAATTACTGCCTCAACAGATCTGTTTTGAAACTAATAAATGATCTCAAAATGTCTCAAGGCAATGCATTATATTGGGTTGGCCAAAAGTTCCTTCAGTTTTTAAGTGAAAATTAAAGGCACAGTTTTCATTTTCACTAAGAACTTTATTGAACAGTGTACTCACCATTTTGTTCCATTACCTTCTGCCATTTTTCAGGCAACTTCATAATTCTATCTTCCCCAAACTTTTTATCTTTCTGAGTAAAGAACTGTTCCAGGTGCCTTTTACAGTCTTTCAGGGAATTGAAATTTTTTCCATTAAGAGAATTTTGGAAAGACCAAAATAAATGGAAATCCGAAGGTGCAATGTCTGGTGAGTACACCGGATGAATCAGAACTTCCCAGCCAAGCTGTAACAGTTTTTGTCTGATCATCAGAGAAACATGCAGCCTTGCATTACCCTGGTGGAAGATTATGTGTTTTCTTTTGACTAATTCTGGACGCTTTTTGTTGAGTGCTGTTTTCAGTTGGTCTAATTGGGAGCAGTACTTGTTGGAATTAATCATCGTTTGGTTTTCTGGAAGGAGCTCATGTTAGAAGACTCCCTTCCAATCCCACCATATACACAACATCACCTTCTTTGGATGAAGACTGGCCTTTGGTGTGGTTGGTGGTGGTTCATTTTGCTTGCCCCACAATCTCTTCCATTCCACATTATTGTACAGTATCCACTTTTCATTGCCCATCACGATTTGTTTTAAAAACGGAACGTTTTCATTACATTTCAGTAGAGAATCGCATGTGGAAATACGGTCAAGAAGATTTTTTTTGCTTAACTTTTATGGAATCCAAACATCAACCAATTAAAATAACCAGACTGGTACAAATGATTTTCAACACTTGATTTGGATATTTTGAGTATGTCAGCTCTCTCCCTCATGGTATAATGTTGATTGTTCTGAATGTCTCGATTTGATCGCAATCAACTTTAACTAGTCTACCCGACCATGGAGCATCGTCCAGTGAAAAATCTCCAGCATGAAATGTTGCATACCACTTTTGACATGTTCAGTCAGCCACAGCACCTTCTCCATACACTGCACAAATCTTTTTTTGCGTTTCGGTTGTGTTTTTACCTTACTTGAAATAATAAAGCATAATATGCTGAAAATGTTGCTTTTTTCTTCCATCTTCAATATTAAAATGGCTACCCAAAAATTCACCAATTTTGACATCTTTTTTTAAATGCACACTGATATGACAGCTGTCACATGCAGTTTAACAAAATTGTTTCAAATGAAGTTAAAGACAACTAAGTGCTACTAGAGCCATTTTATGGAAAACAATGAACAAACCTTTTGGCCAACCCAATACATGGTAAGTTCAGAGTGGCCTGTTCTCCCAGGAGGTCATATCCAAAAAAGTAGTGTAAAGTGTCACAAGGAACATCAAAACCTCCAACTCCTTACCATTCTTCTGACACATGATGGATGAGCACTGATAATCAAAAAAAAAAAAAAGTGTGAATATATTTCCAATAAATTTAAAAGCCTGAATATAAACTGAAGAATTTGAATTGCAGGTGATATTTTCATTTTTTCCCAGCTGAAGTTCATAATTTTCAGTAGAGAGTAGTTCATAAGGTAAAGAACTGGTTATAAGTATATAAATAATTAAAATAATATTGAGTGGACACTTACTATGATTAAGCACTCTTCATTTATTCTTGTCAGCTAAACTATTTTGTGGTAATACTGTTATCTTCATTTTATATGATAGACTGCAAGTTCTTAAAGGATAAATAGTTTGCTAAATGGGTAAGGTTTGACCTTAGGTCTCTAATGTCAAAGCTGATGCCTTTAACCACTTCGCTATTTTTATGTCAAAAATTTTCAGTTTACTAGACCACAGTGGAAACTCAGTTCGGTAAAATATTTTTAGGATATGCAGGAATGTTCAATAACAATATGGTTGAGAATGAGAACAGCTAGCAAAATTAGAAGCTGCTGCCTGTTTTTTACTTCGAAATGGTGCATTTTTTTTTCTGTAATCTCAGAAGAATAGCATCTGAAGCCCCTAGGAAACTGATAAATTAAAGATAAGCATCTCTGTCCCACTTGTAGGACCAAAACACAATGTGAAAAATACGGCTAAAGCTAACGAATGATCCTCCTGCTGATAGGAACTACTAGTGGAAGTGTTCATATATGGCAGGAGAACAGAGTAAGTCTCATGGATAGAAAGCAGTGGCTGGACTGAGGTTTCAATGTTTGTGAAAGATGATGAAAAAAATAAGACTTGTAACTATCTTTGGGGCTATAGCTTATTTAAATCCCCCTTCTTGGAGGATGGGAGGAAGCAGATATAACCCAATGATCAGGATCTGGGCTAAACCTCTATTACTGAGGAGTTAGAGAAAATTTCAAAATCGCTAGACAACACAGGATGAACATTGGAGAGAAAAACAAACCAATAAACTCTCACTTCAGTTTAGCCTACAGAGTTGCTGTTTTGTTATACGTGAAGAAAATTAACGCTGAGAAAAGTCATCACCAACATCAAGAGTCAAGAGAAGGATGTAACCAGATAAATGAAAAAGAAAATAAAGCAGTCTGAGAGTGACTTAAAAGTAAATTTGCCAAGGATGGTCCAAGAGAAAATATAAAATGAAACAAAAATGGTCAGAAATATAAGCGACTATAAAGGAGAATCAATTACAGTTACTGGAAATGAAATAAAAGTTCTTTAAATGAAGAGACAAAATTTGAGTATATAGAAGGCACAATTTAAATCTATCATCATTGTAGTAAAGAAAAATCAAAAGTCCCTCATTTTTTATGTTTTGGTTGTTTAGCACAGGGGAAAGGCATTTTCTTAATAAACCAAAATAAGCAGGGATGATCAAGGCCTTCAGCAGAATAAAGATAACTAAAAATGTAACCCCTAAATTTTGGCCCTTTTCTTATTCCTTATTAAACAAGAAGATTAATAACATGACATAGTGGTACTTGTAACTTTTTGTGGATAACTGACAGGATTTCTCTATAAATCTTTCTCCTTATATTGGAAAACACTACTTTTTATGAGACGTTACAGAAAAAATTTTTTGCTACATTAGAAAAAATTACCTGTTTCCCATTTCTGGATGTTCTTGTTTTCTCTATTCCAAAATATTTGCCGGTTTTTATGAAGAAAATAGGATCTTAGTCAGAAACTCTACGAATGGTAATGGAAGAGAGAAATGTCTTTTGATAATGGTTAGATTGTAGTTATTTTTCCACCTTTTTCTTCTTGCATTTGAATGCCTAAACAGTAAACCCCAGTGAATGTGTCAACATATTTCTTGGAACACTTGAAACTGCTGTTATTGTCTATCCCTGAATTAAATATTTTTCTGTTTGTAATATAAAACATTTTAATTACAATACAAATTACATGATACCACCATGTAGCACTAAACAAAGAACTAATTTATGTTCTTTCTGCGCTTATCATTTGTTGACTAATTAGTTTCTCAGTGAGACGCCAAGTGACTCATAAATGCAAACCTCCTGAGGATATAAAGGTTAATTTTGAAGTGATTACAAATATTCCAGTAACATTATAATTAATAATTACATTTGTGATGCAGAAATCTTCTAAAGCACCAGTGAGTAATCTCTGTAAATTAGGACACATAGTTGGCATCATTAAGGATGTCTTTGCATTATTCCTTTAATTCAGTCTAGTTTCAGGGTGAAGTGGGATCACATATTAAAACCATCATTAGTCTAAATCCATGACCCTATGTGTTTGTGTGTATGTGTGTGCCTGTGTGAGAGGTACACACACACACCCGTCTCTGGGCATGCTATCAGTTCATATTCTTAGGCTGAACTTGAGCTATGACTGGACATGTTATGGAATGATTCACTAAGTTATGGAGAAGTCGTCCATTTATATGAGGGTCACAGATGACTCTTGGGAGAGAATTTAACCTATGGAATGAGAGGGTCACAGAGCCTCTTTTCACAAAACATTAATGGAGGGATGATTCTGAGAACAAATGGGCATCTACTGTTCAGCTATGATTCTGACACCAGCTTATATGCATTATAAATGGTCTTAGGAAGCAAAAGGTTTATGATGTTAAACTGAAGTTGTTTTTTTTCCCCACTAAAATTTCTGAAAGTCCGTGCAATTCTAAAGTGCCACTGATTGCATTTCATCTTGTCTTTTCAGTTCTTAACTGCTGGTAATTGTTAAAGATGTCAAATGGAGTATTTTTTTTTTTAATAATAAGTAAAGTACTGAAGTTTAGTACTGATTTAAGTCTTAAGTATTTCAAATTACTTTTACAGTCATCTAACATTACATATCAATAACCTCTCTTTTGAGTGGGAAAGAAAGGAGTAAGTCAACAATGGTCATCAGAAATTTGGTGTAATCTGTAGCCTATCTTATCACTACCTTAGCGCATATTGATGTGTCATTAATAGAGGCAATGATTACATAACATTGCTGGGCTTTCCAGTTGTGATTCTAGGGTAACTTCTCTTCTAAGTTTTATCAATGGGTAATTATAAATAAGAGAGAGTAAAAAAGATAGATTAGAATTAGATTAGATTTAAATTAAATCTCTCCTGGCCTGTTCAATTTGACATCTTAAACTTAATGAATCCAACTGAGCTTCTGATAATTCCCACCAAACCTGCTTCTCCTGTAATCTTCTCCATCTTAGTTTTTGGCAACCCTATCCTTCTAGATGTTCAAGTCAAAGTCCTGAGACAAATTGGGTTCTTTCTTTATTTCAACACATTTTTCTAATATGTCAGGTAATGCACTCCCCTCTAACTTACAAATATGTCTAAGAATCCAAACACGACTGCACCCCTTGATCAAGCTTCCATCACTCTACCTAGATTATGGCAGTCACCTCCTAATGGTGCTCAGTGTTCGTATCTTTGCTCTCCTCCAACCTGTACTCAGTCCAGCAGTGAGAGTGACCTTTTAAAATATAAGTTTGATTATATTTCTTCTTTACTCCAAATGCTTTGTGTTTTTAAAATTCATTTAAAAGTAAAAGCCAAAACCCTTTACTTTGACCTGTAAGGCCCTATATAGTCTTTCCTCTCATTACTTCTTTGAACTCTTCTACTTCTCTCTTGTCTGCTCCCAGTGTTCTAGTCTCCTTGCTCTTTTAAAAACCACCCATGCATGCTCCTGTCTAAAGTTACTTTTATCAACTGGCCACCCTATTTAAAATTGCATCCTGCTTCTATTTCAACCCAATAATTCATATTCACCTTTTCAGCTTTAATTATTTTCCCTTGGCACTTATCCTCAGTAAGCTGTAAATTTTATTTATCTTGTTTTCTTCTGTATCTTCCCATAAAACATAAGATCTATGAGGGTAAGGACTTGTGTGTGTGTTCTTTCCCTGTGAACAGTGCTTAGGACAGAGTAAATGTTAAAGTTTTTAAATGAAAGAGAGGGTCTATCTTATACAAGTAAGAATGCTGTTAAAATGACTTTCTTAAATAAAGCAACAGTAGTTACATTGGCTAAATCAAAGCTATCATGCATGATACAGGTGAAAGCAGCAATGATGTTTGTTATGGTTTAAAAATCAATGAAATCTATATATTATAATTTTGGATAAATAATGTGTTTTTTAATGTTTATTCTTCAGTTGTCCATACCTAGTCACTTTATTGGTATTATATGTGGAGTCTTGAAAACATTAAAACTTATTAAAATAAATTTTAATACTGTGTAAGTGAGATTAGCCACACTTATTTATTTTTATTCACAGAATACCAATTTTTGATCTCTCTAAATCTTTGATTTAATTTTTTTCATGCTTATAAAATTAATTTTATAAGTAAAGGCCAAATAGGTAGTATTTTTGCTTACTTTCCCACCAAAGGGTGTTTTCTTGTTTGATCAAAATGTGGGTATGTCCTTGAGAGTATATCATTATTTGAATATGATCTGCCATTTGTGGTAAAGTATTACACAGAGCATTCTCTGCCCACCACCATAATTTGAAAACAGGAAATTATGCTGCTATCACTGTCTTAAACTATATAAGTTCAAGCTGTATAGCATAATGACTTGACTTCACAAGCATCATGAAATTATTGTCACAATAAGGTTAGTGGACATCTATCATCTCATACAGATAAAAAATAAAAGAAAAAAAAATTTGATGAGAACTCTTAAGATTTACTCTCTTAATTTAATTAGTTCTCTTTTCTCTTTTGAGTAGCAGGAAATAAATATTAGGCTATGCCATATATGGAAATATAATGAAATGTCACTATATTATGTGAAAGCAACTTGCTTTCTTTGGTTTTACCTTTCTTATATGTAAAATGGAGTCCTACTTTCTTTTTATTATTCCCTTTTATTATTAGGCTGGACACAGTTGTAGTGAGGCTTAAGTAACATATTTATAGCACTTTGAAAATGATAAAACTATACACAAATGCAGTGGATCATTCTGGATTAATTGGGTCTTTAGTGTTTCTTCCAAGCAAGGCAACTGTGCGGAATGCAATTTTTGAATTAGGAAAAAGATTCTTATATATTTTACATAATTTAAATGCTTATTCCAAAGTATACTCTCTCCCCCCACCCCCCAAGTGCAATACCGGTTTGTCAGAATCCCCTGTGATTCTGATGGTCTGCGTAAGGGAAAGGATTATCTAGTGCTTGTTTAGCTTTAGAATTCCATCTCAAAAAAATCAGTCAGCAGAGATATCCATAGTTTGCAGCTCTTTTTTTAAACAGCGGTCATGTATGCTTTTTGTTGATAACTTCAGTATTTGATTCTGCTTGTGAAAGTGCTCTGTTTATTGCTTGATGTCATCATTTTGCTAACAAAGCAGCTCCCATTTCAGATACTTTAGGTGAATGGGTTTTCTGAAGAATATTCCCAGTTGTAAGGGAGGAGAATGTTGAAAGGAAAAATAGAAACGTTTTATTTTATGAGAGTAGATTAGAGTTATACTTGCTCTTACTGCTTACAGGTCAGTTGGAAGTAGTGATGATCTCCCTTATGTTACATAATAACTCAGGAGTGAAGGTAATCCTAAATACAAGAGGGCATGAGGCAGTTTAACACAAAATCTGGTGAGCTGAAGGTGAAAATAACACTTTTTCTCAAATTGGCTGCCAGGGGGACATTTACTAGTAGGACACAAACAACTATGTAGTACAACAATTTTTTTTGTAATACAGGAACAGTTTTCTTCTAGTTCTCAGACTTCAAATTGTTTTCTTTTATTTAAAACTATTTAAAACACAGAGAATCTTACAAAATTCCATGGGTTGCATTATCTCAGAGAAGTAGGCTTTTGTAGAGCATGTGTAACCCAGAGGAGAGCAAACCTCCAGCATTTCATTACTGTCCAGTGCTGACTGTTTGCTTTTGTGTATGTGTTTGTTTTGGTGACTAATTAGAGCAGATATCACTAAAGCCATAGAATTCCTATTAATGCAATCTATAATTTAATGCCTAAAAATTGAGCCACTATAAATAACTAGCTTATATGTAAAACAGAAGTCAAATCTATTTAAATACATTTTGATATTTCACAGCCATTACAATTATAACTTCCCAAACTCAGATGACTTCTTCCTCAACCCCTAATAAAATCTCTTTGGAACATTGTAGATTCTCTGTACAATACTTTACAAGTATGTACTTGGAATTTAATTCACTCAGGTTATTCACTCCTGGCCATCTCTGTGGAGAACCTCTTGATGGCACTGTGGCTGGTTGCAACAAAGGGATTTCTGTCTTTCTTTGTGTCATGTCAGTGATATGGCCCAGCTTCAGACTATTTCTCCTCTTGGGGCTACCCTGAGCCCTCAGTATCCCTTACCTTCCCAGATACCTCTGTGAGATTTGATAGAAGATGGTTCTCTCCCAGCCTGTGTTTCTCTTTGTCTCGTAGACCCCAAAGTGATATTGGGTGTGAAAACAGCTCCCATAGATTCTTCTCTAACTGGAATTAAGTTTGGCAGAATTCTATGATGACTCCAAAGATTCCTCCCCTCGGTGAACATGCTATACTATAATCCCCTCCCTTTGAAGGTGGAACCTGTGAATAGGATTCAGCAGTCATTCTCATGACTAGGTTATGTTATATGGCAAAGGTGAGGAGATTTTTGCAGAGGCAGTGGAAGTCCCAAATCGGTTAATTTTGAGTTATCAAGAGGGTGATTACTCTGAGTGGGCCTAACCTAATCAGATAAGACATTTAAGAAAGATCCTAGAAGTCAGTGATTTTCCTGTTGGCCTACAGTCCTCCATGAGTTCCATGGCTGCAAGGAACTGAATTTTAGAAACAAATTACGTGGTCTTAGAAGAGGACCCCAAGTCTCAGATGAGACCCCAAACTTGGCCAACACCTTGATCTCAATGTAAGGGACCCTAGGCAGATAACTCACTTAAACTATGTCGAACTTTTCACCTACAGAAACTGAGATAATGAATGGATGTTGTTTAATCTTCTAAATGTGTGGTAATCTGTTATGCATCAATAGAAAACAAATATATCCCTCTTCATTTATAGCACCTTAAAACCAATCAAAAGGGTCCTGCCTTCTTAATTTCCCTCTTCTCTCAATACTCCTTTTCAGGTACCTTCACAAAAAAATATGTTCCTTCTTTTGTTGCCCTCAGTTTTAAGGTAGTCTCAACCTGGCTCACTTTGCACTTACAGAAATGGAAACTGAGACTGCTTCAATCCAAGTAGGTAACAAGCTTATGTGTAGCGATGTCAACGGGTATGAAAGAAAGTGGTTGTCATAGATCCAGTACAGAAATGAGGACCTTATTTAAAACCAAGAGAGAAAGAGAGTTCACTAGTTATTCTGAACAGGATTTGTCCACAGTGCTAAATGCATGTCACTTATGCTGCCACTTACCATTCTTACACTCATGTCAGACATTGGTCATTTCTTCACCTTTTTTCCCCCAGTGAGCCTCAGTACAGACTCAGAATCTTTCTTAGAATATCAGTCCAATTATCTTCTAATTAGGAAAGCAAGAGGAATAAAATTTATATTAAAGATTTCACATGTCTGTTAGTAAAGGAAGAGTAGTCATTAATGTCATGCATTTGTTTTCTCTCCTCCCCAAACATCTGTGGAACACCTAGTACCTAGATGTGATATTGACATATTAGGCACCGACAGTACCACAATGAATAAGATATCCTGGATAATTCTGTCCTGAAGGATGCATGGTATTTTATTTGGCTCAAATATGAATTACTTAGTACTCAGATATGTTTTATTTTACAGAGTGTGAAAAATTCCCAACTGACATTTTTTTTTTCTGCTTAGAATGTGAATTAATAGGAGTCCTTGAGGAATTATTCCCGGATTCCATAGAGTAACTTTACATTATCCCTAGTAAATCATTTGAAAGGGAAACTTAAGCTGTTTGAAATCAGATGGGGTTTCAAATTCAGGGCTCTGAGAGGTTATATCACGGATCAAACTTAGAGGGCATATATCTTTAGGATAGGTCTCTGGTCTTGTCTCTAAAAATAAATGGAACCTATTGAAATACCACTAAGTAACATTTTATTTTAAATTGACAGATTTAATCAAAAAGAGGTGAGGTAACCTTGCTGATTTCAAACAGCCTTGTCAGAAATGGAATTGGGATATCTCTGTGTTCTAGGCTCTGTAGAAGAGAGAAAATTAAATAGGGCATCTCATTTGATAAATTTAAATTTAGCAGCTTTTTAAAAAGGCCTCAACAATAGTAATCAAAGCTCAAGATCATACTGACAAGCCTGAAGTACAAACAAGCAAGAGAAGAAATGGCACAGCTAAAGGAAAGTCTTTGGCATGGGAGAAAGAAGTGATGCAAGTTGATGGAAAGCATGCAGGGACACACAACAGTAGAAACTGTGGTTCAGAATGTCATGTCCTCTGCCCTTTTGGCATTTTGGGCCCCATCATTCTTAGCTGTGGGGAGCTACCTGTACATTGAAGATGTTTAGCAGCATCCCTACACTCTACCCACCAGATAAAAATGTCATCCCCCACTCCAAGATGTGACAGCTATAAATATATCCAGACATTCCCAAATGTCCCCTGGGGGCAAAATGACCACTGTTGAGAACCAGTGCTCTAGTTGTATGATGTAGTTAACTAAGGTGGAAGTCAGTGTTGCAGGAGACAGCACTTTTGAGTAAGACATTTTATGATTAACTATTTTTGGAAATATTAATTCCTTCATCCAATGAATATTTGTTAAATGCATACTGTGTGCCAGGAGCTGTTTTAAGTGATTGGAACTCATCAGTCAGCAAAAGAGACAAAAATCCCTGCTTTCAATGTAACTAATATTAAATCTCACAGAGAGGTGAGAGGTACTAAGGGAAAAAAAAAAAAGCAGGGTGAGGAGGATCAGGGGTATTAGAGCAGTGGGGGAGGAAGTTTTCAGTTTTAAATATGGAAATGGTTGGAATATAAGGCTGTTAGATTAAAAAAAACTTGAGGGAAAGAACTTATCATTTTTCTCCATTTTTTTCCCACAGAGCTAATAGAGTGGACAGTACATGGTACTTATACATGTTTACTTATTCATTAAGCAGTTATTTATTGAATAGCTGTTGATTTTCTAGGCACTGAGCTGAGGAGATGATGATAAGCAAAGTAGACATGGTTTCTCCCCTCCTTGCCCATATATGAGAGAGATATCTCAGTGAAAACAGTCACAAAGTAAGATATAAAACTGCAGCTTGGATATTTCTATGAAGAAAAGGCACATGGAGTTATGAGATATAAATCCAATGGACTTGACCTGGTGTGTGTGTAAGTAAAAATTTCCATGAAGAAATGATATTTTAGATGAGTTAAGTGTGCACTGAGGAAAGAGTTGCAGACAAAAGCTGTAAGCAGAAAGAAAAGCATATACAAATAATCGGTGGTAATTGGAGCTCAGAGAGTTAAGTGGAGGGGATCATGGAGTAATATGAGAAATGAGAGGTAAACTTCAGCTACATCGTGGAGACCATATTGTAAATTTACCTCTCTATGTTAAGAGCAGTGAAAAGCCAATGACGTGGTTTAAGTGGGGATGAGGAGGTCACATGATTAGGTTTGCATATTGAAAATAGAAAATCTAACTGCAGGGAAATAACTAGTTTGAGGGGGATGAGATGGGATGGAGTGTGAATAAAAAAGGCATTTAGGCAGCACGAAGGATGAGAACTGTTTGGTTAGCGAGTTGCAATTGGGCTTGGGAGAAATAGATGGATTCTAAAGATGTTTAGAAGGCAAAATCAATAGGCCTTGGTGATCAACTGGATATGATGCTAAGGGGAGCAAGAATAACTCTTAGTCAAAAACTACAAATATTGATATTTTGGTGATTCTATTGTAAAGTACCAGATTTGGAGAAGTAGTTGGTGAGTTGAGTTTCAGACCCATTCATCTTAAGGTGTTTTTGAGACATCTAGAAGAAATGGTTAGAAAGTGCTATATAGGATGTATGAGACTAAAACTCAAAGATAGGTGTTTTTTTAAATTGAATTCAAAAATTGATAAAATAGGTGATAAAAATAGTAATATTAGTTCCAGTAGTCTCATTTAAGAAGTGGTTAAACAGTCCTATTAGGAGGATGGCCAGAGGATCTATCTCACTTCACCTGGGGTGATGTTTATCTCAGACACAAACTAGACCACTGGTCTTATGGCAGTGTTAGTACCAACAGCATTACAGTTTGCTTACATGTGGTCTGCAGTAGCTTTTGTTAAGGCCAGTGGTAGAAGAGAACCCAGAAGCTGCAGCCTAAACCCACAGTCAGCCTTTGTTGTAGGCACTAAGACCATGAAGGCAGAACCAGTCTTTTTTTTCCTCAAGCCACAAATAAATTAATTAACTGACATTTATCATATTTTTAATATCAGTTGAAAACCAAATATATATATATGTTTTTATATATTTAGTGTTTAGTTTTGAACATTTCCTAGAATTCTGTGTAGTATGTATTCCATGAGGGTTAATAATATTCATTACACTGTAGGTAGCATACACATACTGTACCGTTTCACTGTTTTTATTTTTTATTACACTGTTAAATATCTATTTAGTCCTGTCCCTTGATCAGAATGTGAAAGATTGTTGGAATTTGATAGGCTTCCCAAAATAATGGAAATCATACCAAGGTTCATAGGGAAATGGTTTCACATGTGGAGAAAGTAAGGAAGGAAACCATTTTTTTAAAAAATTTCTTTTTATTTTAAAGATTTTTTTTGATGTGAACCATTTTTAAAGTCTTTACTGAGTTTATTACAGTACTGATTCTGTTTTATGTTTAGGGTTTTTTTTGGCTGTGAGGCATGTGGGATCTTAGCTCCCTGACCAGGGATCAAACCCACACCCCCTGCATTGGAAGGTGAAGTCTTCACCACTGGAAGGCCAGGGAAGTCCCAGGAAGGAAAGCATTTTAAAATAGTTCCCAGGAAGTGGTGAGAGAGGAAAAATTTTATGAAAATACATGTGATTATCCCCCCCCCACACAACTAGGAATAACAACACAGAGTTACTTACATGACTTTTAAAACAATACTTACAAAGGCATGACAACCTCATGATGATTTGAATGGGGAAAAACCAAGTTTGAAATACGATGTCAGAGCCTAATGTGTCAGAGAGTACTGAAATATCCATACTTCCTTACAGTGAAGTGTGTGAATTAAGGAAAACTCTGAGTCAGGAAACAAGTTGAATTGTTATGTCACTGACAACTTTGACCTCCATACCTGTCTACATAAGCAATAACTTTATTTTTTACATTTTTAATTGTAGTCATTCTTTTGAAATTCAGTCTATATGCTGTATCAACTGTAGCCTTATAATCTAATTTAGCTACTCTGTAATTACAAAAGGTATTCAATAGGGTGCAAAAGGTTGTCCCATGACAGGCATGCTTTAACGTTTAATGCTTAACTTTTCCTTGCTCAGTTTTTAATGATTTGTAATAATAATTTATGTAGCTCTTTTTTTTACAATTTTTGAAAAGAACTTAATGGCATAGTTTTTTTCTTGAAGGCTTAAGTTAGAAAATACATTTTATTTAATTCTATGAATTCAAACCAACCCTAAACCAATTTCCAATGGATGTTAAATGAATCTTACAAATTCGATTCAAATATCCTCTAGACACAATGAAGTTGAAAAGGAAAAAGAGAAGAGCTTTGCCTTACCATGAAACCAACTGTTAATTAAAGTTGGTTTCCCTGTTAAATTCCCTTTAATTCTATCTTACTCTATCTTTCCACACATAATTTTACAAATATTTGACAGATAGTGTGAGAATTGAAAAATGGAGTAAGTCAGTGGTATGGAAGAGAATGCTAAGAATGGCTTAGGTATAAATGGGGAGTTGGAATATGAAAATGTTGCCATTTATAAATCCTTAGGGAAATAATGGACTATTCTAGAGATAAATGAAGACGAGATAATTGGCTATTTGGGAAAAAATGCAGTTCTGCCTTAAACTCAACAGAATAAATTAGAAGTTGATTAGAAATCTAAACTTAATACTGTAAAAGGAGACAATTATCTCTGGAAGTACACTACACAGAACTGATAAATGTGTTTCCCTCTAGGGAAGGGAACTGCAAGACTGTCGGTCAGGCTGTCAGGGAACTCAATTGCCATTTATAGCTTTTTGCATGGTTTAAATTATTTACCATTATTTGTATGTTAAAACAATAAAATAAACACACTCTCAGCAGTGCCACTTTGGGAATTTAATCCTGTAGAAATAAGACGAACATAAACAACATGATGTTACACAAATACTAGAAGAAATTTTATACCTGTGGAAATAGATAGGATTTCCTAAGCATGCTGTTAATCTCAGAAACGATAAAATAATAGTCATATTTGACTTAATTAAAAAATTAGAGTTTTTTCTTCTTTTTCTTTAAGTTGAAAAACATCATGAGCAAAGTTAAAAGAAAAGCAACTCACTGGGAGAAGATCTTTCCAACTTAAGTAGAGTTCCTTTGCCTTATTACTTACTAGCGAACATTGAAGAATTTAGGGAGTTGCTTGACACCCATAGTCTGGAAAGGCCGTGTATTCAGGACATCGCACACATAGCATCAGGAGTTTGTGGCATTCTTTCTAAGGTGTTAGTAGCAATGGAGCTTGTCCCTAACTGCCTCCAGGCTCCATATTTCTTCACTCCAAAGTCAGTCTCCTATGAGAGAGAATGTGATTGGCTTAGCTTAAAATTGTATCTCCCTCTATCAGTGCTGCCCAAGAAAACTTTCTGTGAGGATCCAATATGCTAATCATTAACCTTACCTGAATACTGAGCACATGCAACATGGCAAGTATAACTGAAAAGAAGAATTTAAAATTTTATATAACTGCATTAATTTAAATTTAAGTACCCATATGTGACTATTGGCATAGTGAATACTGACTCTATAAGCAGGAAGGTACTGGTGTAGGGTTTTGTCGAAAATCTACACCACTATCCTCCTGCCTACAGATATAAGATAGATAAGGCCATTCAGGAAATTCTAAAAAATGGGAAGTTGCTGTGAGCTTGGTCTGTGTATAAATTTATTTGTACTGGTATGGGGTGCTAAAAATAATTACTGCTTATTGACCAATACCCTGTGCCAAGCACTCAAATAAATTTTATGTGGATTAATTAATCCTGAAAACAACTAGGAGGTAAGAAGTATTATAATTTTATTATAAAACTGAGGCTTTGCGAACCTTAATCACTGACTCAAGTTAATATAGCTACTAAGAGATAGTCATTATTTCTTTTTTTTTTTAACATCTTTATTGGAGTATAATTGCTTTACAGTGGTGTGTTAGTTTCTGCTTTATAACAAAGTGAATCAGTTATACACATACATATGTTCCCATATCTCTTCCCTCTTGCATCTCCCTCCCTCCCACCCTACCTATCCCACCCCTCTAGGTGGTCACAAACCACATAGCTGATCTCCCTGTGCTATGCGGCTGCTTCCCACTAGCTATCTGTTTTACATTTGGTAGTGTATATATGTCCATGCCACTCTCTCACTTTGTCACAGCTTACCCTTCCCCCTCTCCATATCCTCAAGTCCATGCTCTAGTAGGTCTGTGTCTTTATTCCCATCTTACCCCTAGGTTCTTCATGACCTTTTTTTTTTTTTCTTAGATTCCATATATATGTGTTAGCATACAGTATTTGTTTTTCTCTTTCTGACTTACTTCACTCTGTATGACAGACTCTGGGTACATCCACCTCACTACAGATAACTCAATTTCATTTCTTTTTATGGCTGAGTAATATTCCATTGTATATATGTGCCACATCTTCTTTATCCATACATCTGTTGATGGAAACTTAGGTTGCTTCCATGTCCTGGCTATTGTAAATAGAGCTGCAGTGAACATTTTGGTACATGACTCTTTTTGAATTATGGTTTTCTCAGGGTATATGCCCAGTAGTGGGATTGCTGGGTCATATGGTAGTTGTATTTTTAGTTTTTTAAGAAACCTCCATACTGTTCTCCATAGTGATATATCAATTTACATTCCCACCAACACTGCAAGAGGGTTCCCTTTTCTCCACACCCTATCCAGCATTTATTGTTTCTAGATTTTTTGATGATGGCCATTCGGACTGGTGTGAGATGATATCTCATTGTAGTTTTGATTTGCATTTCTCTAATGATTAATGATGTTGAGCATTCTTTCATGTGTTTGTTGGCAATCTGTATATCTTCTTTGTAGAAATGTCTATTTTGGTCTTCTGCCCATTTTTGGATTGGCTTGTTTGTTTTTTTGTTATTGAGCTACATGAGCTGCTTATACATTTTGGAGATTAATCCTTTGTCAGTTGCATCGTTTGCAAATATTTTCTCCCATTCTGAGGGTTGTCTTTTGGTCTTCTTTATGGTTTCCTTTGCTGTGCAAAAGATTTTAAGTTTCATTAGGTCCCATTTGTTTATTTTTGTTTTTATTTCCATTTCTCTAGGAGGTGGGTCCAAAAGGATCTTGCTATGATTTATGTCATAGAGTGTTCTGCCTATGTTTTCCTCTAAGAGTTTGATAGTGTCTGGCCTTACATTTAGGTCTTTAATCCATTTTGAGTTTATTTTTGTGTATGGTGTTAGGGAGTGTTCTAATTTCATTCTTTTACATGTAGCTGTCCAGTTTTCCCAGCACCACTTATTGAAGAGGCTGTCTTTTCTCCACTGTATATTCTTGCCTCCTTTATCAAAGATAAGGTGACCATATGTGTGTGGGTTTATCTTTGGGCTTTCTATCCTGTTCCATTGATCTGTATTTCTGTTTTTGTGCCAGTACCATACTGTCTTGATTACTGTAGTATTTGTAGTATAGTTTGAAGTCAGGGAGCCTGATTCCTCCAGCTCCATTTTTCGTTCTCAAGATTGCTTTGGCTATTAGGGGTCTTTTGTGTTTCCATACAAATTGTGAAATTTTTTGTTCTAGTTCTGTGAAAAATGCCAGTGGTAGTTTGATAGGGATTGCATTGAATCTGTAGATTGCTTTGGGTAGTAGAGTCATTTTCACAATGTTGGTTCTTCCAATCTAAGAACATGGTATATCTCTCCATCTATTTGTATCATCTTTAATTTCTTTCATCAGTGTCTTATAATTTTCTGCATACAGGTCTTTTGTCACCTTAGGTAGGTTTATTCCTAGATACTTTATTCTTTTCATTGCAATGGTAAATGGGAGTGTTTTTTAATTTCACTTTCAGATTTTTCATCACTAGTGTATAAGAATGCCAGAGATTTCTGTGCAGTAATTTTGTATCCTGCTGCTATACCAAATTCATTGATTAGCTCTAGTAGTTTCCGGGTAACATCTTTATGATTCTCTATGTAGAGTATCATGTCATCTGCAAACAGTGACAGCTTTACTTCTTCTTTTCCGATTTGGATTCCTTTTATTTCTTTTTCTTCTCTGATTGCTGTGGTTAAAACTTCCAAAACTGGTTGAATAAGAGTGGTGAGAGTGGGCAACCTTGTCTTGTTCCTGATGTTAGTGGGAATGGTTTCAGTTTTTCACCATTGAGGACGATGTTGGCTGTGGGTTTGTCATATATGGCCATTATTATGTTGAGGAAAGTTCCCTCTATGCCTACATTCTGCAGGGTTTTCATAAATGGGTGTTGAATTTTGTCGAAAGCTTTCTCTGCATCTATTGAGATGATCATATGGTTTTTCTCCTTCAGTTTGTTAATATGGTGTATCACGTTGATTGATTTGCATATATTGAAGAATCCTTGCATTCCTGGAATAAACCCCACTTGATCATGATGTATGATCCTTTAAATGTGCTGTTGGATTCTGTTTGCTAGTATTTTGTTGAAGGTTTTTGCATGTATGTTCATCAGTGATATTGGCTTGTAGTTTTCTTTCTTTGTGATATCTTTGTCTGGTTTTGGTATCAAGGTGATGGTGGCCTCGTAGAATGAGTTTGGGAGTGCTCCTCCCTCTGCTATATTTTGGAAGAGTTTGAGAAGGATAGGTGTTAGCTCTTCTCTAAGTGTTTGATAGAATTCGCCTGTGAAGCCATCTGGTCCTGGGCTTTTGTTTGTTGGAAGATTTTTTTATTTTTATTTTTTTTTTTGCGGTACACGGGCCTCTCACTGTTGTGTCCTCTCCTGTTGCGGAGCACAGACTGGATGCGCAGGCTCAGTGGCCATGGCTCACGGGCTTAGCTGCTCCGCGGCATGTGGGATCTTCCTGGACTGGGGCACGAACCCGTGTCCCCTGCATTGGCAGGAGGACTCTCAACCACTGTGCCACCAGGGAAGCCCGTGTTGGAAGATTTTTAATCACAGTTTCAATTTCAGTGCTTGTGCTTGGTCTTTTCATATTTTCTCTTTCTTCCTGGTTCAGTCTCAGCAGGTTGTGAATTTCTAAGAATTTGTCCATTTCTTCCAGGTTGTCCATTTTATTGGCATGGAGTTGCTTGTAGTAATCTCTCATGATCCTTTGTATTTCTGCAGTGTCACTTGTTACTTCTCCTTTTTCATTTCTAATTATATTGATTTGAATCTTCTCCCTATTTTTCTTGATGAGTCTGGCTAATGATTTATCAATTTTGTTTATCTTCTCAGAGAACCAGCTTTTAGTTTTATTGATCTTTGCTATCGTTTCCTTCATTTCTTTTTCATTTATTTCTGATCTGATCTTTATGATTTCTTTCCTTCTGCTAACTTTGGGGTTTTTTTGTTTTTCTTTCTCTCATTGCTTTAGGTGCAAGGTTAGATTGTTTATTCGAGATGTTTCCTGTTTCTTAAGTTAGGATTGTATTGCTCTAAACTTCCCTCTTAGAACTGCTTTTGTTGTATCCCATAGGTTTTGGTTCGTCGTGTCTCCATTGTCCTTTGTTTCATGGTATTTTTTGATTTCCCCTTTGATTTCTTCAGTGATCACTTCGTTATTAAGTAGTGTATTGTTTAGCCTCCATGTGTTTGTAATTTTTACAGATATTTTTCTGTAATTGATATCTAGTCTCATAGCATTGTGGTTGGAAAAGATACTTGATATGATTTCAATTTTCTTAAATTTACCAAGGCTAGATTTGTGACCCAAGATATGATCTATCCTGGAGAGTGTTCCATGAGTACTTGAGAAGAATGTGTACTCTGTTGTTTTTAGATGGAATGTCCTATAAATATCAATTAAGTCCATCTTGTTTAATGTATATCATTTAGAGTTTATGTTTCCTTACTTATTTCCATTTTGGATGATCTGTCCACTGGTGAAACTGGTGTGTTAAAGTCCCCTCCTATGAATGTGTTACTGTCGATTTCCCCTTTTATGGCTGTTAGCATTTGCCTTATGTATTGAGATGCATAAATATTTATGATTGTTTTATATTCTTCTTGGATCGATCCCTTGATCATTATGTAGTGTCCTTCTTTGTCTCTTGTAATAGTCTTTATTTCAAAGTCTATTTTGTCTGATATGAGAATTGCTACTCCAGCTTTCTTCTGATTTCCGTTTGCATGGAATATCTTTTTCCATCCCCTCACTTTCAATCTGTATGTGTCCCTAGGTCTGAAGTGGGTCTCTTGTAGACAGCATATATATGGGTCTTATTTCTGTATCCATTCAGCCAGTCTGTGTCTTTTGGAGGGAGCATTTAATCCATTTACATTTAAGGTAATTATTGATATGTATGTTCCTATCACCATTTTCTTAATTGTTTTGGGTTTGTTATTGTAGGTCTTTTTCTTCACTTGTGTTTCTTGCCTAGAGAAGTTCCTTTAGCATTTGTTGTAAAGATAGTTTGGTGGTACTGAACTCTGTCAGCTTTTGCTTGTCTGTAAAGGTTTTAATTTCTCCTTCTAATCTGAATGAGATCCTTGCTGGGTTGAGTAATCTTGGTTGTAGGTTTTTCTCCTTCATCACTTTAAATATGTCCTGCCAGTCCCTTCTGGCTTGCAGAGTTTTTGCTGAAAGATCAGCTTTTAACCTTATGGGGATTCCCTTGTGTGTTATTTGTTGTTTTTGCCTTGTTGCTTTTAATATGTTTTCTTTGTATTTAATTTTTGACAGTTTGATTAATATGTGTCTTGGCGTGTTTCTCCTTGGATTTATCCTGTATGGGACTCTCTGTGCTTCCTGGACTTGATTAACTATTTCCTCTTCCATATTAGGGAAGTCGTCAACTATAATCTCTTCAAATATTTTCTCAGTCCCTTTCTTTTTCTCTTCTTCTTCTGGGACCCCTATAATTCGAATGTTGGTGTGTTTAACGTTGTCCCAGGGGTCTCTGAGACTCTCCTCAGTTCTTTTCATTCTTTTTTCTTTATTCTGCTCTGCAGTAGTTATTTCCACTATTTTAGCTTCCAGGTTACTCATCCGTTCTTTTGCCTCAGTTATTCTGATACTGATCTGCTTTAGAGTATTTTTAATTTCATTTATTGTATTGTTCATCATTGCTTGTTTCCTCTGTAGTTCTTTTAGGTCCTTGTTAAATGTTTCTTGCATTTTCTGTATTCTATTTCCAAAATTTTGGATCATCTTTACTATCATTATTCTGAATTCTTTTTCAGGTAGACTGCCTATTTCCTCTTCATTTGTTAGGTCTGGTGGGTTTTTACCTTGCTCCTTCATCTGCTGTGTGTTTTTCTGTCTTTTCATTTTTCTTATCTTACTGTGTTTGGGGTCTCCTTTTCGCAGGCTGCAGGTTTGTAGTTCCCGTTGTTTTTGGTGTCTGTCTCCAGTGGCTAAGCTTGGTTCTGTGGGTTGTGTAGGCTTCCTGGTGGAGGGGACTAGTGCCTGTGTTCTGGTGGATGAGGCTGGATCTTGTCTTTCTGGTGGGCAGGTCCACGTCTGGTGGTGTGTTTTGGGGTGTCTGTGTCCTTATTATGATTTTAGGCAGCCTCTCTGCTAATGGGTGGGGTTGTGTTCCTGTCTTACTTGTTGTTTGGCATAGGGTGTCCAGCACTGTAGCTTGCTGGTCGTTGAGTGAAGCTGGGTGTTGGTGTTGAGATGGAGATCTCTGGGAGATTTTTGCCATTTTATATTAAGTGGAGCTGGGAGGTCTCTTGTGGACCAGTGTCCTGAAGTTGGCTCTCCCACCTGCGTGGCAGAGCCCTGACACCTGGCTGGAGCACCAAGAGACTGTGCTGCACACGGCCAGAATAAAAGGGAGAAAAAATAGAAAGAAAGGAAGAAGATAAAATAAAATAAAGTAAGATAAAATAAAATAAAGTTATTAAAATAAAAAATAATTATTAAGAAAAAAAGTTTTCAAAAGTAAAGAAAAACAAACAAAAAAATAGACGGACAGAACTCTAGGACAAATGGTGAAAGCAAAGCTATACAGACAAAATCTCACACAGAAGCATACACATACACACTCATAAAAAGAGGAAAAGGGGAAAAAATAATCTATCTTGCTCCCAAAGTCCACCTCCGCAATTTGCGATGATTCGTTGTCTATTCATGTATTCCACAGATGCAGGGTACACCAAGTTGATTGTGGAGCTTTAATCTTCTGCTTCTGAGGCTGCTGGGAGAAATTTCCCTTTCTCTTCTTTGTTCACACAGCTCCCGGGGTTCTGCTTTGGATTTGGCCCCGCCTCTGCATGTAGGTCACCTGAGGGCATCTGTTCTTCGCTGAGACAGGACGGGGTTAAAGGAGCCGCTGATTTGGGGGCTCTGGCTCACTTAGGCCGGGAGGAGGAGGGGTACGGGGGGGGGGAGCCTGCGGCGGCAGAGGCCGACGTGATGTTGCAGCAGCCTGAGGCGCGTCGTGTGTTCTCCCAGGGAAGTTGTCCCTGGATCACGGGACCCTGGCAGTGGCGGGCTGCATGGGCTCGCGGGAGGGGAGGTGTGGATAGTGACCTGTGCTTGCACACAGGCTTCTTGGCGGCGGCAGCAGCAGCTCCAGCGTCCCACGCCCATTTCTGGGATCCGCGCTGATAGCCGCCGCTCGTGCCCGTCTCTGGAGCTCCTTTCAGCAGCACTCTTAATCCCCTCTCCTCGCACACCAGGAAACAAAGAGGCAAGAAAAAGTCTCTTGTCTCTTCGGCAGCTCCAGACTTTTCCTTGACTCCCTCCCGGCTAGCCGTGGCACACTAAACCCTTCAGGCTGTGTTCACACTGCCAACCCCAGTCCTCTCCCTGGGATGTAAGCTCCCAAGCCAGAGCCTCAGCTCCCAGCCCTGGCCCATCCCGGCGGGGGAGCAGGCAAGCCTCTTAGCCTGGTGAGTGCTGGTCGGCACCGATCCTCTGTGCGGGAATCTCTCCGCTTTGCCCTCCGCACCCCTGTTGCTGCACTCTTCTCCGTGGCTCTGAAGCTTCCCCCCTCCACCATCTGCATTCTCCACCCACGAAAGGGCTTCTAGTGTGTGGAAACCTTTCCTCCTTCACAGCTCCTTCCCACTGGTGCAGGTCCCGTCCCTATTCTTTTGTCTCTGTTTTCTTTTTTCTTTTGCCCTACCCAGGTACGTGGGGGGTTTCTTGCCTTCTGGGAGGTCTGAGGTCTTCTGCCAGCATTCAGTAGGTGTTCTGTAGGAGTTGTTCCACGTGTAGATGTATTTCTGATGTATCTGTGGGGAGGAAGGTGATCTCTGCGTCCTACTCTTCTGCCACCTTCTCCTGTCTGTCTGTTTTTAGATAGTGAGATTTCTGTTCTGGTGTGATTTTGTTTCATCTTTGTTTGTGTCTTTTTTTTCTTTTTTTGCATCTTTTTATTTTTCAGTCCTATTTTTTTTTATATGTGTCTCTTGAAACCACATACAATTCAGTATTCTTTTTTTCTTTTTTCTTATTCAGTATTTTTTAAATTCTGTCTAGGAGCCTCTAGATTTCAATGGGTGAGTTTAATCAGTAGACACAGATAGTAATTACTCTTATTTTAGAACTTATTTTTGTCCTATTTTGCAAATTTTCTACTTACTGAACTTTCTGTGTTATTGTTTCTGTTTCTGCTTACCATTGAATAGATGAAACTTTATTCTGTCAGCTCAAAATTATATACTCTTGAATTTTATGGTAACTGTCCTTTAATTAAAAATCAATGCTTTTTATTTACTATTATGTACCTTTTCTTTCCCAACATCTTCTGGATTTGTTTTCCTTGTCTGTGAACTTCATCCAAAAGTTTCTTCTGTGTAGGTCTTATAATACTAATCCTCTGAAACCTTGAATGCATGGAAATAGTTTTATTTTTCCTTGATGTTCAAATAATAATTCAGCTGGACATAAAGCTTTAGGTTCAAAGTTCTTTTCCTTTTATTCTTTAAAAATTATGTTCCATGATCATATTGCATTGTAGATTGCTATTGAGAAATATATTGTCAAGCATTATAATTACTTGTCCTTTCAAGTGTATCTTTTTAACTGCATTGGAGTTAAAAATTGCCCTATTTTTCATTTTTTATTCTCTAGTAATAATTTGTTCACGCCTCTTTGTCAGAGATGTAAAACTCCTCTCTCTATGGACTAAATATCAGTCAATCCAATATGTCCATTTTTTCTCTCACAAACATCTTTCCTAGAATCCTGAATCCTTTTTTCTTCCTATCTGCACTGGTCCATCACTAGGCCTTGTGAACAATTCTTGTCTTTGTTTCTCCTTCCGTGTATCCTGATGGTTTTGTTAGAGTCACATCTATGTTGAATTTCTATATACCAGATGTTATATCTTTTTTGTTTTATTCAGTCAGTCTGAGGAGCACATTCTCCTCATAATCGTTTTTTTTTTTTCATATAACTGTTTTCTACAATACTGAGAAACATGGTTCTCCTTATGCATTACATTTGTACTTATTTGCTCAAACCTAGAAGATGCATAAAATAGCTTCAAAATTGCTAACCCATACTCTGTAGTAAAAAAAACCCTACCAACTAGAGTACAATATTTGTATATAGTTCTTTTCTATGCTTAGCCTTAGAGAGTATATTCAAAATGTTGTTTTCCAATGTTATTTACATTGATTCTCCCTGCCCTTTCAGTGAGTTATATTATTCATTCACAGTACAGCTAGGGTAATTTGTTTCTTTTTGTTCCAAGTTGGCCTCCAAACTCCATCCCTATTGCTCTTATTTATTTATTTAATTGAATCTAAAATATTAACATAGTTATAAGTCAGAAATATATAAAAAATTTATTCAGAGTAGTGTCAATATGCCTCCTGTGATTCCATCTAATCTGTTTTATTCTCCCATTCTTCCCACACAGTTTCTATGCAAAAACCTGTAGATCCTTATGAACCCCTTGCCATATAACCTTCATTACATTAGTTTTATTTATTGCTCCTACGTTTCTATTTGCACAAATGAACAGATGCATGTACATTTTATTATTTCCCGTTATTTCTTGCATTAAGATATTTTCCCTTTGCTTTTTTTAACCTGAAATCACTCCCTATGAGTTCAGAGATTATCTTCTTTTCTTTCTTTTTTTTTTGCAACTGCACATTTCTTCATAATATATAGTTACTATATTCAACCACTCGCCTATGTATGGAAATTGTGCTTGTGCCCAATATGTCATGGTTATATACAGTGTTGTCAAATCTCTGAACACCTGCTTTATATTTAATGGGACCCAGATGACTACAGAATGTCTTTAAAGTCAGGTTAGAAAAATTAATAGATTGCAATGAAAGTGATTTTTAAAAATTCAGATATTAGTATTTTTTTCTTTTTAAACCTTCCAATTATACTTTTGAGGATCTGTGATTTGAATTTTTAAAAATAACTTAATATAACTGTATGAACCTTTATTTTTATATACTATGTTTTAAACATAAATAGCTCTATTTTAGTAAATGTTCTAATTGAGAATATTAATTGAACCTATAAAATATTAATAAATAGGTATTTTGATATTGTGCAGTGACTTCAGGCACATAGCACAAATTAATTCACCTAGCACAAGTTAATTTTTGTAAAAATACAATTTTCTTTTATGCATTCTATAGAAATTTTGGGACTCAGATAATTTTCTTAGGTATTTATGAAATGATTTTGATAATAGTGGATAAGTGTAGGGTGGAAGGCAATAGGAAATACATTTTTGCAAATCAAAGAAATGAATAAATCAAGGTCACGACTTTGTATGTCATTCATTGCAGCTGAGGGTTAGATACTACATAGGTCTCCTCTAGACCATTAATTATGAAGAGACTTTTTGCCAGATGACTTTATTTTCAACTAATGAAAGATAAAGAATTCTTTTCTTTTTAAAATTTTTTTATTGAAATCTAGTTGATTTTCAGTGTTGTGTTAGGTGTACAGCAAAGTGATTCATTTATATATGTATATGTATATATATATATATTATATATATATATATATATAAAATATATATATAATTTTCCAGATTCTTTTCCATTATAGGTTATTGCAAGATATTAAATACAATTTCCTGTGCTAGACATTGGCTCTTTGTTGTTTATCTTTTTTATATATAGTAGTGTGTATCTGTTAATCCCAAACTCCTAATTCATTCCTCACCCCCCTCCCCTTTGGTAACCGTAAGATTGTTTTCTATGTCTCTGGGTCTGTTTCTGTTTTGTAAATAAGTTCATTTGTATCCTTTTTTTTTAACATTCTACAAATATGTGATATATATTTGTCTTTCTCTGACTTATTTTCACTTAGTATGATAATCTCTGGGTCCATCCATTTTGCTGGAAATGGCATTATTTCATTTTTTATGGCTGAGTAATATTCCTTTGTGTGTGTGTGTGTGTGTGTGTGTGTATACAAGTAAATTTGTGATATGTACGTGTGTGTATATATATATATATATATACACACACACATATATGTATATCACATATTTTTTAACTGTTTTTCTGTCGATGGATGCTTAGATTGCTTCCATGTCTTAGGTGTTGTAAATAGTGCTGCTTTGAACATTGGGGTGCATGTATCTTCTCAAATTAGAAATTTCTCTGTATATATGCCCAAAAGTGGGATTGGTAGATCATATGGCATATCTGTTTTTAGTTTTTTAAGGAACCTCCATACTGTTCTCCATAGTACCTGCACCAATTTATGTTACCACAGTGTAGGGGAAGGTTCCCTTTTCTACACACCCTCTCCAGCATTTATTATTGGTAGACTTTTTGATCATGGCCATTCTGATCTGTGTGAGGTGATCCATCATTGTAGTTTTGATTTGAATTTCTCTAATAATTAGTAATATTAAGCATCTTTTCATGTGTCTGTTGGCCATCTGCATGTCTTCTTTGGAGAAATGTCTATTTAAGTCTTCTGCCCATTTTTTGATTGGGTGGTTTTCTTTATTTTTTTGATACTGAGTTGTATGTGTTGTTTGTATATTTTGGAAGTTAAGCCCTTCTTGGTCACATCATTTGCAGATATTTTCTCCCAGTCCATAGGTTGTCCTTTTGTTTTGCTAATGGTTTCCTTTGCTGGCAAAAGCTTATAAGTTTGAGTAAGTCCCATTTGTTTATTTTTGCTTTTATTTCTTTTGCCTTGGGAAACTGACCTAAAATGTTGCTATGATTTATGTCAGAAAATGTTTTGCCTGTGTTCTCTTCTAGGAGTTTTATGGTGTCATGTCTTATATTTAAGTCTTTAAGCTATTTTGAGTTTGTTTTTGTGTATGGTGTGAGGGTGTGTTCTAACTTCATTGATCTACATGTGGATGTCCAGCTTTCCAAACATCACTTGTTGAAGAGTCTGTCTTTCCTCCATTCTATATTCTTGCCTCCTTTGTCAAAGATTAATTGACTGTAGGTGTGTGGGTTTATTTCTGGGCTCTCTGTCCTATTCCATTGATTATATTTCTGTGCCAATACCATGCTGTTTTGATTACTGTAGCTTTGTAGTATTGTCTGATGTCTGGGAGGGTTATGCCTCCAGTTTTGTTCTTTTTCCTCAGGATTGCTTTGGCAATTCTGGGTCTTTTATGGTTCCATATAAATTTTAAGATTATTTGTTTTACTTCTGCGAAAAATGTCATGGGTGATTTGAAGGGGATCACATTAAATCTGTAGATTGCTTCAGGTAGTCTGGTGATTTTAACAATATTAATTCTTCCAATCCAAGAGCATGGGATATCTTTCTACTTCTTTGAACCATCATCAGTGTCTTTTTATCAATGTTTCATACTTATTAGCATATAAGTCTTCTACCTCCTTGGTCAGGTATATTCCTAGGTATTTTATTTATTTTGATGCGATTTTTGAAAAGATTGCTTTTTTTTCTTTTATTTTTTTTCTGATATTTCATTGTTAGTGTAAAGAAATGCAGCTGATTTCTGTATGTTAATCTTGTATCCTGCTACCTTGCTCAGTTTGTTTATCATTTGTCATAGTTTTTGTGTGGAGTCTTTAGGGCTTTTTATGTAGAGTATCATGTCATTTGCATAAATGACAATTTACCTCTTCCTTTTATTTCCTTTCCTTGTCTGTTTGCTGTGGCTAGGACTTTCAATACTATGTTGAATAGAAGTGGTGAGAGTGGGCCTCCTTGTCTTGTTCCAGATTTTAGCAGGAAGGCTTTCAGCTTTTCATCATTGAGTATTATGTTGGATATGGGTTTGTCATAAATAGCTTTTATTATGTTGAGATATGTTCTGTCTGTACCCACTTTGATGAGAGTTTTTATAATGGATGGACATTGGATTTTATCAAATGCTTTTTCTGCATCTCTTGAGATGATTATATGGTTTTGTCTTTTCTTTGGTTGATGTGGTATATTACATTGACTGATTTGCATATGTTGAAACATTTTTGTGACCCTGGGATGAGTCCAACCTGATCATAGTGTATGCTCCTTTTTATATGTTGTTGGATTTGGTTTGCTAATATTTTGTTGAGGATTTTTGTATCTATATTCATAAAAAATACTGGCCTGTGGGCTTCCCTGGTGGCACAGTCGTTGGGAGTCTGCCTGCCGATGCAGGGGACACGGGTTCGTGCCCCGGTCCGGGAGGATCCCACATGCCACGGAGCAGCTGGGCCCGTGAGCCATGGCCGCTGGGCCTGTGCATCCGGAGCCTGTGCTCCGCAATGGGAAAGACCACAGCAGTGAGAGGCCCGCGTACCGCAAAAAAAAAAAAAATACTGGCCTGTGATTTTTTTTTTGGTAGTGTTTTTGTCTGGTTTTGGTATCAGGGGTGATGTTTACTTCATAGAATGACTTCGGGAATGTTCTCTTCAGTTTTTTGGAAGAGTTTGAGAAGGATTTCTATAAGTTCTTCTTTGTATGTTTGGTAGCATTCCCCAATGAAGCTGAATGGTCCTGCACTTTTGTTTGTAGGGAGTTTTTTTTTTTTTTTCCTTTAATTACAGATTCTATTTCACTTCTAGTGATCAGTGTATTCATATTGTCTATATCTTCTTGATTCTGTTTTGGTGAGCTGTATACATGTGTCTAGAAACCTGTCTATTCTGTGTTGTCCAATTGGCGTATCATTGTTCATAGTAGTCTCTTACATTTTTTTTTTTTTTTTTGTATTGGGTTGGCCAAAAGTTTCATTCGGGTTTTTCCATAACATCTTATGGAACATCTTACAGAAAAACCCGAACGAACCTTTTGGCCAACCTAGTATTTCTGCTGTATCATTTTTTATTTCTTCTCTTCCATTTCTTATTTTGTTTATTTGGGTACTCTCTTTTCTTCTTGGTGAGCCTGGCCAGAGGTTTGTCATTTTGTTTTAATCCTATCAAAAAACAGCTCTTGGTTTTATTGATTTTTTTTTAACCTCTATTTTATTTATTTCCTCTCTGATCTTTATTATTTCCTTCCTCCTGCTGAATTTAGGTTTTGTTTGTTCTTCTTTTTCTAATTCTTTATGTGACAGGTTAAGTTGTTTGGGATTTTTCTTGTTTTTTGAGGAAGGGCTGTGTTGCTATGAACTTCACTCTTAAGACTGCTTTTGCTACATTCCATAGATTTTGTATGGTTGTATTTTCATTGTCATTTGTCTCATGGTATTTTTTTGTGTGTGTGTGGTATGCGGGCCTCTCACTGTTGTGGCCTCTCCCGTTGTGGAGCACAGGCTCCGACATGCAGGCTCAGTGGCCATGGCTTATGGGCCCAGCCGCTCTGCGGCATGTGGGATCTTCCTGGACCGGGGCACGAACCCGTGTCCCCTGCATCGGCAGGCGGACTCTCAACCACTGAGCCACCAGGGAAGCCCTGTCTCATGGTATTTTTAATTTCCTCTTTGATTTCATTGTTGAACCATTTTTTTTTTTTTAGTACGTTGTTTAGTCTCCATGTAATTAACCTTTCTCATTTCTCTTTCTGTGGTTGATGGCTAGTTTCATGCTGCTGTGGTCAGAAAAGATGCTTGGAATAATTTCTATCTTCTTAAATTTTTGCAGCTTGTTTTGTGTCCTAGAATGTGCTCTATCCTAGAGAATGTTCCATGTTCACTTCAAAAGAATGTGTATTCTCTTTTGGAAGTAATATCCTGAAAATATGAATTAAGTCTAACTGTTCTATTGTGTCATTTAGGATATCTGTTGTCATATTTATTTTCTATCTGGAAGATCTGTCCATTGATGTCAGTGGATTGTTAAAGTTTCCTACTCTTACTGTATTCCCATCAATTTTTCCCTTTATGTGTGTTAGTATTTGTTGTATGTATTTAGCTGCTCCTATATTGGGTGAATATGTTAATGAATGTAATATTATCTTCTTATATTCATCCTTTTATCATTTTATAGTGTTCTTCTTTGTCTTTTTTTATGGCATTTGTTTTAAAGTTTATTTTGTCTGATATGAATATTGCTACCCTCGCTTTCTTGTCATTTCCACTTGCATGAAATATCTTTTTCCATCCCCTTAGTTTCAATCTATCTGTGTCCTTTGCCCTAAAGTGGGTCTCTTGTAGGCAGCATATTGTGGACTCTTGTTTTTTTATCCAGTCTGCCACTCTTTGTCTTTTGATTGGAGCATTTAGTCCATTGACACTTAAGGTAATTATTGATTGATATGTATCTATTGCCATTTTACACCTTGTTTTCCAGTTGATTTTGTATTCCTTCTTTGTTCATTTCTTTTTCTTTTGGTTATTTGATGGTTTTCTTTTGTATTATGCTTGAGTTTTCTTTTTTTTTGGTTTTTGTGACTCTACTGTGTGTGTGTGTATATATATATATATATATATTTTTTTTTTTTTTGCCTTACGCGGGCCTCTCACTGCTGTGGCCTCCCCCACTGGGGAGCACAGGCTCCAGATGCGCAAGCCCAGCGGCCATGGCCCATGGGCCCAGCCGCTCCACGGCATGTGGGATCCTCCCAGACCGGGGCACAAACCTGCATCCCCCTCATTGGCAGGTGGACTCCCAACCACTGCGCCACCAGGGAAGCCCTCTATTGTATATTTTTGATTTGTGGTTACCCTGGTTTTCAAGTATGTTAACCCATTACCATATCTACTTGCTTTAGACTGGTACTCATATAAGATCAAACACATTTTTAAAAATCTACATTTTACTTCCCTCCCCCACATTTTATGATTTTGATGTCCTATTTTACATCTTCACATTTATCTTTTTGCTGTTATTGTAGTTATAATCGCTTCCACAAAATTTTCTGATTGCTTTCTAAAATCTGTGTAGTGACTTAAGTGATCTACAGTCTTTTATACATTTGCTTTTCCTACTGCAATTTTTCCCTTTCCTGTATATTCTTGCTTCTTTACTATTTACAGAATACTTTTCAATATTTCTTTAAGGATAGGTTTAATATTGCAGTATTCTGTTAGTTTTTGCTTGTCTGAGAAATTCTTTATCTTTTCTTCTATTCTAAATTATTATCTTGCTGGTAGAGTATCCTAGGTTGCAGGTCTTTGCAGCTTTGGTTGTATGAGATCTTTTGCCCGTGTTCAGTGAGTATTCTGTGAGAACTGTTCCACATGTAGATATATTTTTGATGTATTTGTAGGAGGAGGTGAGCTCCGTGTTTTCTATTCTGCCACCTTGATTGCCAATCAATAATGTAATTTTTTTACATTTTGTGAGGGTTTGAACAAACATATTTCTCCGGATAATTAGGTTTATACGGTATGTCTAAAAAGGTATTATAATTTCATTGAATTTACTTTGGTTGAGCAGAATCAAAATTATTATGACAATGATATATATTCAGTAGCTATTAAAAATACAAGTTGTTATATAAACAAAAATAATGTATGAAATTCCAGTAATTAAATTATATGAAAGCATTTTGTCTATTTATTAATTTTCCTCTATTAATAACACTCCTTTTGGAGGTAAATCCTCTCTTACATAGAGCTCCTCTTTTTTCCTCTGAAAGAGTAGTGAGTATCTTTGGTCCTTTATCTCTTATGCCTGGTTGCCTCTTTTCTCTGGGTGAGGTTCTCTTGGCTGCTCCTAAGGCCCACCTTTTCTCATTCATTCGCAGGGTCATTGCTTGCCAGCAATCCACTTTTTACTATATAGCATTCATATGATTTTGCTTCTTGTTTCAAGGGTAGAAATTCATAACAGCATTGCAAATTGCCATTTGCAAATATTGGTTTATTATGAATTTATTTGGTTGGAAAGAACAGAATTGTACTGAGATATGTTTGAGAAATATAGGTATCCCCTACTTTTCGAAAGTTTGCTTTTTCCCCCTTAGCTTTTATAAAGGAACTGTATTAGTACCTGTTTTCGCTAACTGAAAGAAATCCAAAGAGGATTTTCACTTTTCCAAAAAAAGGTAATTGATTGTTTGCTTTATGCCATTTGGTTTAAGAAAGATTTTATGAGAACGCTCTGCTCTTCTTTTGGGTAGTGGGGGAAATGTGTAGTTAAAATTAAATGAAAATACATTCCCATTTGTGTCCAAAGTTTCTGATTGTAAAGGAACAAACCTACTAAGGGCAAACAACACATTTTAAGAATTGAGTCATAAACCTTTCATATCTTCTAAAGTAATCACATAGCTAGGACAGAGTGTAATAGGTTGCTATTTAAATTCATTATGAGTCATCAGTAGAAGTTGAATTATACTTGATATATTCTCTTAACTAAGGACAAATTATGTGCTGTATCTAAGATTTTTATCAGATTATGTGAAAAGAATATTTTCGGCAGCTGGAAAATTCTCTCCTCTCGAACAGTGCATTTGGTTTTGACAAAGTCAGTGTTATGATTCTTCTTTGCATTCTGATGTGAACCACAGAACTCATGCGATACAAGGCATATCATTTAATAAGGCCCTTCAGCCAATCAAAGATGGACCTATTGATGCATCATAGATGCTGTTGGGGTCGAAATGTAATGGTCTACTTAGTACTTCCTGGCAATCAACTTTAGCCATGATGCACTCACTGGTGGTCAAGAATAAAAAGTGTGTTTCAGTTAATATATTGAGCAATTTGTCTAGAAAATATGTCTCTGGTCAAACCACTCTAGTGTTTAATATCAGATTTTTGAAAAAGAAACTAAGATTCAGGATTAAATATTTACTGAGGAATCTAGTTAAATATCAAGGAATTTACAACCCTCTATTTTTCTTCTGTTTCTCATCTCCATCTGACAGCAGCAATTTAGCATAATTTAAGAACGATAAAATAATTAAAATAGCCTTTCACTTATATTCTTGGATTCTGCTGCAGTATCAGCAGGTCTTTGGCTAGGACATTTGAGGGTTACTTTTAGCTTTGGTTTGTGCCCTCCTAAGACAAATCTCATGTAGAAGAGTTCTTGTTTTTGTTATTGTTAATTATAGTTTTAGAGGAATGGCAAAATGAAACAAGTCATTTGACGATAGAATAGACTGTTTTGGATCATATTTTATTGTAATTGAAATAAAAGGATAATGAATATATTATTAAAAATATTTATTCTTAAGGTACAGAATTGTTTTTTTAGTGTTGACAGGCAAATTAACTCTCAATTATGTATAATGGCAGGGAATAGCTTAGTTAGACCAGAGAACCAAATCAAGTGCCTGGGTTTTATAGCATCGTTAACAGCTACCGCGTCTTTGAAAACATGGTTAACATTCTAGAAAATGCAACTATTATGTCTATTAAGAAAACTAAAAATCAGAGTTTCTCCAGTGGTGGACTATTATCAGTTTAAAAACAAAGGTCTTGGTTATTTATAGCCAGAAATGCAGAAATTTTGATCTACTATGTTCCCTTAGAACTTTTATGTAAAAAAACATAACATGGACTAGTTTGATTTGGATGCCAACTAATTTTCCTTTCCTAAGCTATCCTCTGGAGGAAATTCTAATTAAACAAAGGAAAGGCCAATAAATAAGAACAAGAACAGTGAGAAAAAAAGAGCATCAAGGGGCCTAGATCATTTATGGGATGTACAGCCTGGCAAACCCTAGGTGATAGAGTATTGAAGATTTTACGTTTCAAGCAGGGTAAAGGAGCAAAATACTTTTAGTTAAGAGCAAAACATTTACAATGAAGGGAATCTAGAAAACTTTGATGAAATATGAGAGCTTGGTCATCGTGGGAAAAAGTTTAAGAAAAGGTTTATAGCATAGAATATAAAATTATAGATGAAAACATTTTATATTATAGTACATATAGTATAAAATTCTTATTATTATATATAATATACATATTTGTATATTTTAAATAAAAAGATTTGACAATTAGAAAAAAGAAAAAAAGAACTTGGCTTCACTTCATGGGAGCACAAATACCAGACATGACTTTGAAGAAGTGCTAGGTTAAATTGTTGATTCAAAAGAATAAGTGACATCAGAATAGTTGTTCTTTGAAAGAAATATGATTTGATAAGTCTCTTTCTTAAGTCATATTTTTTAAAAAATTAGATATTATTTTTTAATATTTTTATGGGAATATAGTTGATATACAATATTATATTTGTTTCAGATGTAGAACATAGTGATTCAGCATTTATATACATTACAAATTGATCACCACATTAAATCTGTTAACCATCTGTCAGCATAAGAAACTATACAATATTATTAACTGTATCACCTATGATGTGCATTACAATTCTGTACTTATTTTATAATTAGAATTTCGTACTCTTTAATCCCCTTTACCCACTTTTCCCACGTCCCATCCCCTCCCATCTGACAACCTTTGTTCTCTGTATCTATGGGTCTGTTTATGTTTTGTTTATTCATTTGTTTTTTAGATTCCACATGAAAGTGAGGTTGTATGGTTTTTGTCTTTCTCTGACATTTCACTTAGCATAATACCCTCTAGGTCCGTTCATGTTGTTGCATAATAGCAAGATTTCATTCTTTCTTGTGGCTGAGTAATATTCCATTGTGTGTATAACATGTCTTCTTTATCCAGTCATCTATCAGTGGTCATCTTCCTCACAGTGACTTAATGAAGCATAAAATACTCTTTATTTGGTCTAAATTGTAAGTTTCCTAAGTTCAAATATCTCATCATGTTTTTTCAACATAGGAGCAGAGAAAAAATTGTATTTACATATTAAAATCTACTCTGGAAATTCAGCAAACTATCCAGTGCTCCGTCTCTGCCCCATCAATGAAATCAGAAACTTTGGGAGTAGGAACAAGGCGTGGATATTTTCCTTCTTTATATTATAAGATAAAACACAGATACTGAAAACCTCACCAAAAATGTATGTTATTCTATAGATTATTATACTTGTATAACCACCACACAGACCAAAAAATAGAACTTTGTCATTCTCACCCCAGAAACTCTTTCCTTATGTCCCATCCTAATCACAACCTTTTTTTATCCCTCCAAAGTAGTCACTATTTGTCTTGTGTACTAAATCACTTCTTTGTGTTTCTTTATAATTTTATCACCCAAGACTGCATTTTGGACACTATAATTCGGTCTTGCTCATTTTAAAAGCATTTTTACTTCTTTTATGCCTTCATCCTTTCTTTTTGTTAAAATTTATCTGTTGAAGAACCTGAGTTTTAGTAGCCACTGAAAAATGGAGATATTCAAATTCAGTACTTTATCTATTATTTGGTTATCTAGTAATAAAGCTTATATAGGAAAGGCAAAATAATGCTTGATTGTTTTCCTTTATTTACCAGTTTTCAAGATAAAGAATTATTTTCCTTTCATTCTCCATCCTCAATTAAATTTTATATACTCATAGATTCATGTATATTTGGAAGGTTTAGAAGGCTTAATTGCATTTCCTGTAAGAAGGAAGTTCAAATTTTCCCATCTTTGGGTAGGAGGAGATTCTTTAGATTGACTCTAGAGGCTTTTTGACCTTACATGAGCCTTGATAACTTCTTTGCAATTTGATTATGTTTCAGGCTCACCTTGTGCATTCCCTAGACCTAGAAGGAGATGTTTTTCTAAGAAGGCCTTGTTTTGTTGATTGTGTAATAGTATTTTTTTTTTTTTTTTTTTTGCGGTGCGCGGGCCTCTCACTGCTGTGGCCTCTCCCGTTGTGGAGCACAGGCTCCGGACGCGCAGGCCCAGCGGCCATGGCTCACAGGCCCAGCCGCTCCGCGGCATGTGGGATCTTCCCGGACCAGGGCACGAACCTGTGTCCCCTGCATCGGCAGGCGGACTCTCAACCACTGCGCCACCAGGGAAGCCCCTGTAATAGTATTTTTAAGACCACAATCTGTGCACTAGGGATGCCCAGCATTAACCTGGCTGGTCATTGCTTTTCGACCTCTTTGGTGGACAGAGCTAGAAAGTAGGTATAGATATAGATATATCGTATATGTATAATATATGATAAAATGCTTCATGATCTCATACTGATTCTTCCAATCAAATTCATTAATACTTAACCTTATCTATATTATATTTGTATCTTTTTTCTTCCAAACCAGGAATCAGCATTTTCAAGATCATAGGAAATGCAATTTAGAATAACTGCTCTTTTCTTTTATCATACCACGTAATCACAGTAGTCTCAGAATATCAATGTTGTTAGTATCACTGCCAACATAATCTATCCTGTGTGCATATTAGCCTTGACACACTGTGCTTTCTCCTTTCTAATCTCTTCTAATTGTAGTTCTACAAGTAACTATATGTTTAATGCTCATCACAAGTCTTTATGCCAATGTCTGTCTAGTTATTTGACTGCCTGAAGCTAACCCTAGTAGATTCCTCAGGAGGTTCTCATGGGACCAATATTCTCTGAGCTCTTCCATGTTGATAACCATTTATGTGTAACTTTTATAAACTCTTTGCTCACATTTAATTTCTTTGAGTATTTTGCATATCTGACTCAATTTTCTTTTGGCAAAAAGCACTGGTTGAAAAGTCTGATGATAATCTAACATGTTGAAGTTAAGAACTTTAAATGTGGAGAGGTAAGCAGACAGCAAGAGCTTTATTCTTCGTGCAAGGCTATTCATATATGGATAGGACCTACTAATTTGAATACCTGCAGTGAACTACGTGCTTTATGAACAATATATTAATATTTCCATACTTTCAAGCTCTCTGTACTAAGTCAATTCGATAAAAGAGGACTTTGAGGCCCATGTAAACATTTTACTCTAAAACTGAGGAATTGGAGTTAAAATACAAGTTTACCTAAGATAAAGGCCAAGATCAGTCTACCAGGTTATGTTGTCCTTTAGACAGGGTGACCTCATGTTCTGTTTTTCCTGGGAGAGTCCCAGTTTATGCCTGTCATCCCATAAAAATTACTAATAGGAGCCCACTTTTCCCTAAAATTTTATGTTTTGGAAGATAAATTACATATGTTGTCACATTATTTCTTGACCATCCAGTAATGGATTCAACTTTAAGCTCTTGACCATCCAGTAATGGATTCAACTTTAAGTTGTTAATGTCAACTTTACTGTTTTTCAGTAAAAACATGAGAGCATATATTGAAATCATGAACATCTATATTTTCAGTGCCTGTTCTTCATCTCTTTCTGTGTTCACAAATTGTGTTACATTGCCATCCTTTTAGTATTTGCTGTATACATTGCTACTGAAACTTCTTATGAATGTAAGTCTTCTAGAAAATTAAGGCAAAGAAAAACAAAGAAAAAACTTTACTCTTTTATGTGGTCCAAGTCCTAGCCTTCTGACTTTACCTTGTTGGAGGAAATTACTACTTTTAGTACAGAAATCATGAGGTTTGGCTTTGTAAAAGGGTGGGGAGGGTACCATTTCGCTAGAATAGTAAATGCTTCATCATTTGTATTATTCTTAGGGGCACTAAATTCTACTGAAATTAATGGGGAAACATGGTATAGGTTGAGTCTGATGACATGTAGTCAATCAATTTAAGTTCCTAAGAAAGAGACAGTAGGTCTGTAATGGTCCTCCAGGGAAGCTAGCTACTACATTAGGGCACAGAACCAGGAGACAAAGAAAGAAAATGACACCTGAGCTCCCACCCTCTGGAAGTTAACAGCAGTTTCAGAAACTTATACTGTGCTGTGGTTTTGTGAAATTGCCACACAAAGTAACAAGAAGAAAAGCCCTGAGGAGCTATTTGTAAGACTGATAACACTAGAGATTGGTTGCCAGGAGAGATTCTGTCACAAATCTAATGGGGCTAAAATAGACACTGGCTACTAGACTCCATTTCCTGAATTTAAGTGCTCTTCTGGGGATGGGCACCTTGGATCTGGATCTTACTTGCAAGTGAGGATGCCACTATGTTTATTTTCGGCAGTGTGTGCTGATCAATATATTACTTTAGTATTTATAGAAGAAGGTAAGAGGTTTATATACTCTCACCATTGAATTATTTTTAATATTAAAGGGATACACACCCATTGAAATAAATTCAAAATAGAAAGGTGCATTTTAAAAAGTTAAACTGTCCCAAATCCATCTTCCCTCAGCATGACAACCAATTATATGGATATAACATTGTTAATGTTTTAAAGTGTATCCTTCCAGAGATTTCCTAAGCATATTTAATATATTAACTCTTACCAATAACATAAAATTTAAAAATATATACTTTTCAGCAATTTGCTGGGTCTTTTAAAAATTTTTTCCACTTGAAATTATATCAAGGACAACTTTTACATGTTAGTATAGACAACGTACTTTGGAATTTTTTAACAGCTGCATATTATTCCATTGTTTGGATATACTAGCATGTATGTAATCAGAACCCTTTCCTTTGGGATTTAGGTAATTTCCAGTTTTTTCCTTTTATGAACAGTTTTTTTTTAACATATTTATTGGCGTGTAATTGCTTTACAATGGTATGTTAGTTTCTGCTTTATAACAAAGTGAATCAGCTATACATATACATATATCCCCATATCTCTTCCCTCTAGCATCTCCCTCCCTCCCACACTCCCTATCTCACCCCTCTGGGTGGTCACAAAGCACTGAGCTGATCTCCCTGTGCTATGTGGCTGTTTCCCACTAGCTATCTATTTTACGTTTGGTAGTGTATGTATGTCACTCTCTCATTTTGTCCCAGCTTACCCTTCCCCCTCCCCGTGTCCTCAAGTCCATTCTCTAGTAGGTCTGCGTATGAACAGTTCTGTCTTGAACTTCCTAGTATATGTCTCTTTGTACACATATAAGAGTGCATTGGATAGATCTTGCCAAATTTCCCTTCAGTTTACACTCCCAGTCACAGTTATGGTGTATCTGTTTGTCAGCCTTTGCATTTCTGTTAGTGTGAGTTGAAATGTGGTACCCATTTTTATTTAATTTACATTTTTCATTATGAATAAGGTGGACCACCTTTTCTTGTATTTATTGTTCTTAGAACAATGTTGAATAATGGTTAAATATTCAGGCTTTGGAGCTAGATTGTCCGAATGTCAACTCCACCATAAAATAGCAATGTCACCATATCCTAGTAACTTCCCTGTGCCTCACTTTTATCCTATGTAAAATGAAATGAGAGCAATATTATTTACCTCTTGTTGTGAGGATTAAATATGTAAATCATTTATAATAGTTTTTAAGATAGAATAAACATTTGCCATTATTAAACATGGTTTTTAAGGGAATCACATAATTATGTTTTTGCTTAGTTTTTTCTGTTCAGTTATCTTTTTATTGACATGTAAGAGCTTATTTGAAATGAGTCCTCTGTCTCCCTTCTTTAAAATATTAATTTCCTTAAATAAGGATTATATCTCTGGATTTTAAATAACCAGTATATTTAAGTATTTTAGACAACTTTCAGTTTATTCATTAATTCAAAATTTATTGATCTAAAAATTTATTTTCAAAAAATTGGATAGCATTGATAATACAGAAGTAAAAAATTAAAAATAGGTGCTTTGCTTTCCTGAAGGTGTAGGGTGGAGATGGAGTCAAGTCGTTGCTATTTTTTTGTGTTGTTGTTGTTGTTGTTTTTTGTGGTATGCGGGACTCTCACTGTTGTGGCCTCTCCCGTTGTGGAGCACAGGCTCCGGACGCACAGGCTCAGCGGCCATGGCTCACGGGCCCAGCCGCTCTGTGGCATGTGGGATCTTCCTGGACCGGGGCACGAACCCATGTCCCCTGCATCGGCAGGCGGACTCTCAACCACTGTGCCACCAGGGAAGCCCAAGTCATTGCTGTTTTGAAACAATGCAGTGAAAGCTGTAATAGAACTAATAGAAGTAGCAAAATATTTGGGTGTGCCAAAAAAGAGCCTCTTAGGAAATCAGGGCATGGGTGACATTCCAGCAAGATGGTAGAGTGTTTTTTGGAGATACAAAATTATTCTCTGATGATGATAGAAAGACCCATTTTGGCCCTCTGGAATAAAATGTTGCCATAGGACTCAATTCAGGGTTATTTCTATGTTTAAGGTCCCATGGGCTCAAATTCTCTGAAGCAAAAAAACCTGTGACATCATTACTTGATGAGACATAGAGAAACTAAAACTCCCTTAGGAAAAATGAGGAAGAAGTAGTAACTAACTCCATGAGAACTTGTCACTGCGAGCTGTACAACCTCTACCTGTCATCCTTTCATGTGTGGAGTTGATGGGGTGTTTGTATGAACATTTGAGTTGTCTTAGTTTTTGGCAGCATTAGTTTATTGATGATTTTTCATAGTCTGTCATCCCATATCATTACTACCATAATTTCCAACAGTGTTAAATTTTCTGAAAAGAAAAATGACATATCCAAATTGGCCTATGCAGTTTATTTAAATCACTAAACACTTAAAATGTTGTATTATATCAGTGTTGAAATAAACTTTCTTTCCTCAATCTTAAGTTTTTCTTAGGCATATAGTTTCTGTAAGCAGGAGTACTCTATGTGGGGTCAGAAATATATCTACATTTTCTACCATTGTGTGAAAACTATCTAACATAGTTCTTGGTATATGGTTATGGGTGCTTTAATTTTGAAATAATCCCCAGAATTAAAATATTTTAGGATCAAACCTTACACTTGGAAAGATAAAAAGTGATAGTTGGTCAAATATATAATTAATGTTGTAACTTATAAAATATATAGGAAATAACTATACAAATACAGAACTTGAATTTATACATACATATGTATATACACACAAATTTCTACATTGTTTTGTTTTGACTGTTTTTTTGTTGTTATTGAAAACATTGTCTTCTTTTATTCATGGACTAATAAATTCAGTTGCAGATTGCTAAATCTCAAAAGGACCCCTGTAAAATTATTTCACTTTATAACATTTCAGGAGGTGTAATGTATTTCTCTTCAAAGGTATATTCCTATTAATGTTTTCAGTTAGTTGAAAAGATTCTCCTTTATCACTGCTGTGTTCTTCCAAAATTAGCTTTTTTGGGATGTCCTTTACTTTTTACCTACGAAGGGGAAGGAAAAGAAAAAAATTATCTCCATAAATTTGTCACAGAAATCAGTAAGCACATGGTGATATTCCAATATACAGGTTCAGCACTCTTGCTTTTGTTAGCCCATAATTCATTTTTGTATACATCATGGCTATTGGCACCTCAATAGTTCTTAAATTCCTTTTGTATACCCTTATTTTCCCATTTTAGTATTCCCAATTCTCATGGAGACTGCTCCTTGCTTTGAGTTTTGTAGTGCTTATTTTTTTCTGTCTGGTGGGTACCATTATGTACCAATTAACTTTTTGCAGTGTGTGATTTCTGGTTGACCACTCGAGGTAGGAGGATCAGAGGACATAAAGCTTCCCAATGTTGCCTTTCTGTCCCCTGATGAAGTTATGGTAATAAAAGTTATGACCAGTTACCATACAACAAAATTGCAGAAGTATTGACAATTAATATGCTATTCGCTGTGAAATTATTTTTTTGTCTTCCTGACTTTGTAAGAATTTATAGAGAAGCCACAGTGGAATTTTGCTTATACAGGTGGACCTTGGCTCTCCAATATATAAAATATCCATTTCATATGGATTATAAAACAGTATGACTTTTAGAAAAAATCCAGAAGATATTTTTATGTCTTCATGGATAGGCAAACAAAGATAAAGTGATTGTGGTGTGTTTATACAAAGAGATATTGAACAGCAATGCAAAGGAGTGAACTATGGCTACATGAAACAACATGGACAAGTCTTAGATGCATATTATTGAGTAAAGGAAGCCAGATACAAAAGAGTATATATTTTATAATTCCGTTTATATGAAGCTCAGGAATAGGCAAAATTTATCTATGATGACAGAAGTCAGAATAGTAGTTACCCTTAAGTGCTGGAGACATGGAGAGCAATGAAGGTAGATTTTTAAGGTGTTGGTAGACATTCTGTTTCTTGTTCCAGAGGATGTTACATGGAGCCATCCACTTCATGAAAATTTCCCTAGCAGTATGGCCATACTCATGCTTTGTGCAGTCTTCTTTGTGTGTGTTACAAAACAAAAGAAAACAAAAACCCCAAAACAAACAAAACAAAATGAAACAAAAAATCGAAAAAAGCCCTTGCAGGTCCTTTTATATTCAGCCTCTTTTTCTTGAGTATGAAATTATACTTGTCTGCATCAGAAATGAGAAGTCTGTTAAAGAAAATATCTTCTATCTTTAGGCATGCATATAAAAATGTACCTCCTTTGTGACCTTGAGCTCTGAGCAACCCATTCTAGACCTGGTGCCTGGTGAGAACTATGCACTTCTGTAATATAAAGCAGTACGATGTCCACTCCCAAAGACACTTGTAATTCTGAGAGCTTCACTTAACTCTCTTTTGGGTGGTGCAGGATTGCCTTGCATGAGAAGCAATAAATTGGCTTTTTTCCTCCTCAGCTCTAGTAGTCTTAGTATTTTGATTGGCTAATTCACACATTTAGGTTCCAAAAACTTCTTGTAGATCAGGGATATTATATTCCTTAAAGAATTTTTAGTCACTGGCACAATATACCCAGATTTTTTTATAGTAGGAACTGACTTCATAAGCTAAGAGTGATACAATCATTTGATGAGCTTGTTTTTGTTCAGGCACAGTTTGGAGGATGTAAATATCAGAGGGTTTTAGTATTGGAAAATATTCAATATTACCTGTTTGCAAACTTAGAATGCCTTTAATATTGTTACGTATGCTGCAAATAGTTAACATAACGTGATTAATAAGTACTGGTTTCACCAGTACAAGTCTTTCCACTTATACCATTGATATACAAAATGTAACATTTTCCTAGGTATTGGTACATTTTTCTTATTATGCCAGGGCCACTAAGAAATGCACACACACACACACACACACAGACAAATATAGTGTAAGAATAATAGTATTGCTGATTATGACCCCATTCCTACTCAAAAATGATGCTAAATATTAAAGAATTGGAGAATCCTGTTAATGAAAATTCATAAGGAATGAAAGATTTGCTTAACTTTAAAGACATTTTCAACAATATAGATTTAAATGACATAAAGGCTTTATTCTTTTGGAGTTGTGCCAAGGGCCTGCACTAATATATTATCAAAACCCAAGTGACAGTAACAAAAGGTAAAGAGGGAAAAAGTCAATAGACAGTGGTTGTTTAATGATCGAAAAAAAATTTAATTTGCATTTTTATAGAAGCAATTGATTTTTTAAAACAACAATTGATTATCTACATTGACAGTGCCTTATAGCCAACCCCTTAATTGCTTTAGTTCATGGCAATTAAGAAAAGATGAAACTTCATTCACAATGGTTTATCTTCATTGGGATGAGTTAAGAGATACAAATTATTTTTAAATACCTTGTTATCCTGGCATCATATTACTAAAACAATTCTTGTTATTGTATTTGAATGTCACCTAATTTTACTGCTAATAAAACAATTGCATGTATCAGTGAGAATTTTTCTAGGTTAAATAATCTCATATTAATTAATTTAATATCATGACATTTCTCAAAAAAATCTAAATCCAAAAAAAAATACATAAGCAGGATATGTTGCCCGATAAAGAGGGAGTTAGCTTAAAGAATCAGTGGTGTTTAACAGAGATTACCATTAGAGATATTTATTTCATAAAAAGAAATATTGTGGCCAAAATAATTTTTCAGCATGGAGGACTCTTCCAGTAGCTTCACATAAATTTTTCTAATAGACCCTCATGAAAATGCCTTTATCAAATTGTAAGATTCCTGACCTCTTCTAAATCAAATAGTGCTAATTGGCTGTGAACCATTGTGTTTCCTGAAGGCTTTTTTTTTTGGAAAAGTCATGCTTTTTGCTTTGTTTTGTATTATATAACATTTCAAATCACTCATTTGTCACAGAAATAAATGTTCCTTACGTTGCATAACGGCTATTTATGTGAATTTTGGACACATTTCAAGAAAACAATGATAAATATGTTTAATGTGGTCCATTCATATAAAATAGATTAGTCATATTCTTTATTAAAGAAGTAGAAACTCCTGTTCAGTGGAGTTATATGAATCTATAAATGTTGAGTGACAATTGGCTACTTGGCTAAGATCTAGACCCAGCAAACAAGCTCAGTAACTTACAAGCAGTTATACTTAGAAATATATTTCTACCTTATCTCACCTTTGATAGAATGAGAGTTACTACTGTGTTGAGGAATGTGGAAAAAGCTTAATGGTCTTGAGATGCTCTGTGTGTGGTCAAAAGCAAGGAAAGGAGAAACACAAAAATTTGGAAGAGCCAAGGACAGTTGATGTCAAAATTCTACTCATAGGAAGAAACATACTTTTTTGTTTCTAACTCATAACCCCCCAATACATTTCTCTCTCACATTACCTTAAAAATTAAAACTTGAAAAATTAAAAATTATTTGAGGAAAAATCCAATTAATTAATTATTTATGTTAAAAGGAGTCTTCCTGTAAGAATGTAAATAAATCTTACAGGGTAAGATGGTATCAATCATGTACACCTTACTGTGAATTTTCTCCAATCAGATGATTTTCCTTCTAAAATTGATAGCAAGTCCACTATATGTTCTTAATGTGGCTACATGGGACACAGCATCTTTATTCCTTTTACTTTCAGAGCCTCACTTTGAGATAATTTTTCATCTTTTATCAGTAGTTTTTTCCTTATATGTGATTGTTCTGGTTATAATAGCAGAATTCTTCTCCTTAAATGTGTAGTTATTGAAAACAGCATTTGTTTTCTTATTGAGATCTCCATCCAAAAAATGTCAGCAGTTCTATAAATAAGTCTTTTTTTTGCTTTTAATTATGTAGCTGAATAAATTGTTCATGTTAGATGGGAGATAGATGAATAATGTCTTTGGTAATGAGTATATATTTCTAACATTCATGCAATGAATACAAAAACTTGGTGCATATCACAACACACAGTTGCATCTGCTGTCTGAAAACAAGGCTTTTTTGTTCTGAAGTTATCTTTGGTTTGTCTTACATTCTCTTTTTCTCACTACCCCTCTTCTTTCTTTTCACTTTGTAGAACAAATGAGCAGGACATACTTTTCCTTAATAGGAAGAGTTACTTGAATATTGGGTCATCACAGCAACACTGGCTATATATTAACTGCCACCAGAACATGGAATCCTATTGCTCAAAAGTCTTCTCATTCTAGCTGTTACTCAGGAGGTAAAAGTCTCACTTAGATGCTTGACTTGTTTGAGACTCTAATGATTCCCACAAATCTTTATGCTGTGAATTTTTTGAGTTACCAGAAGCTTTTCCTATAATAGAAATAATTGCTTTATGACCAAGAAATTATATCAGAAACATTGTGAAAATTTGAATTCTGTTATGAATAGAATATGGAATAGAATGTATATGTTATATCATGCTCTGATCTTTATATCAAGATTTTTTCATATAAAAAATTGTCATATATTTTCTGAAGAATGTTTGAAAGACATGTTTAAATTCTTTAAATTAGAATTTTTATGCAACTCCTATAAATATGTGGCTGTGGATATAGTGCAGGCTAATTTACTCAGTAAACAGAAGCAGTTTGTTTTGGTGCTCTTTGTGGATTTTACAAAATGGTAGACTAACACAATATTGATAATAATGATAATGTGACCTGGTAACATCAGTACCTTGTAAGAAGAGTCTAAAGCTTAATATTTGGGGCAATAATTACCTTTACTATTGAGACTGTCTTCTTGAAGTCATTCAGGGTGTTGGAAGACATGGCAGGAGGGCAACAATCAGTCTTGTAATGTTGGAATTGCCTGTTCACCTTCATCACGCATTTATTTTCCAAGTGTAAAATAGTATACAATATGTTAAAATATTTTTAAACTACTTTCTGAATAGATAGCATCATACTGATTTTACCACTTTTCTGTCCTTATTAATTATCACTATCATTATGGATATTGTGAACAAATTCTAATTAATTTGGTCTATAGTATGTCACTGAGCTTAATTTTATTACATGTTTCCCAGATGACTTGATTATCAGCAAAATTTGGGCACCTCAAGCTAAGAAGTTAATGAGCTTGTCTTGCAGTTTCACATTATGCTCCTGTTGACTAGGAAATTTACTTTTGGATGGCATACATGTTTGTGTTTATATGATAAAAGTTACCTGAAAGTCATTTGTGTTTTAATCTTCTAAAATGTGATATACTAGTATTATAAATATTATGAACTATTTAGACTTAAAGATAGAGCTGGAATGCAAGGAAAAATCAAAGTATTCATGTTTTTCATTGTGATGGAAGTCTCAGTTCTTCCCATTCTGCTCTCTCTTTAGGAGTTCTCTGATATGCATGGTTGTCTGACAATTTCAGGATTTCTGAATTTATGACATATCCTCTGTGCACTGTTCGATTTTGTTTTTGTTTAGCTACCCCTCTTACCCTATCATCAGATGGTCATAATAACATTCCAGGTGATTTGGATTTGGAGTAAAGATAATTTATTTGACAGATGCTCTGGTTGATAATAAATGGCTATAATTACTCAAAGACTTACTGTTTGGCCAATGTAAGTTTGAGGGTTGATAGAGATGCTGAGATGAAGAAGGGTGAAAGTACAAAAGAAATGAAACTATGCAGGTCTCAAAGAAGAGTATAAAATGTCAAGTTAAGAAAATAGGGCTTCCACAGTAGTTTCCACAGTAGCCAGTTAAAATGTGCTATTTAAACTTGAATTTATTAATGTTTATTAAAAGTTCAGTTCCTTTGTCATGCTAGCCACATTTCAAGTGCTCAATAGTCATCAGACAGATGGCTGCCATAGTGGACAGCACAACTATAGGCCATTTCCACCAATACAAAATCATCTATAGGACAGTACTGGGAGAACCAAACCAATCATGCAGAATAAGAAACAGCTAGGATGATAGTCTGCACTAGACCAATTGCCTTTGTAAATGATATATATACCTGTAGTTCAATTAGAAAATTTAATCAAGTTCATTTAAATGTTAATAGTTTGAAGTCTAATAGTGAATAGGTTTTAAAATGATCGAGATGATACTAATAATAATAGTAATAACAATATGAGCACTCCTTGTGTTTTAAAATTTTTTTCAGATTTTTATTATATGACTGATTTTTTAAATCCATACACTTAACATATTTGCTTGCAATAATCTTTTTCATTGCTCTATGATTTAATATTTATTTTAGTGTCAGTGGATAGGTGGGTTAGAGAAGTACTCTAAATGTGATGACAATCTGGGTTGAAAGTAAATGTATGTAAAAAGAAATATATTGCAAATAGTATATATAAGACCACTGGAGTAACTATATTAACAGCAGACAAAATAGACATCATGAGAAAAATAATTCTCAAAGATAATGAGAGAAATTATGTAATTAATTTAGGAGAAAGATACATTATTCAAACATTTTTATGTACCTCATCACAGAGCTTCAAACAAAGGAAGTGAATATTTTTAGAATTAGAGGGAGAAATAGACAATTCCACAATCATAGTTTTACATTTTAATACCAATTTCAGAGCAATTGATATAACAACTAGTCAAAGAATCAGAAAAGAAATGGAAGATTCGAAGAATACTGTCAACCACCCTAAATATCTCTAATTGATATTTAGAGAACAAATGCAGAATATACATTATCATCACGTGCAGAGGGCATTTTCAACAATATGAAACATCTGCTGGCCATAATAGAAATCTTAATAAATTTTAAAAGGTTAAGTTATTAAAATTATTAAAAGTGTGTTCTATAATCATAACAGAATAAATTGGAAATCAGTAACAATAAGATTGCTAGAAAAATTCACCCTAAAACAGATAATTAAAAAAATACTTTAAAATAATCCATGGCTCAAATACGAAACTAAAGGGAAATTTTTAGAAATTCAAAACAAATAATAATTTAAAAACAAGTATCAAACTTTGTGAGATACAGTTAAACCAATGCTTAAAAGATAATTTATATATGTAGATGCTTAAATTAGAAAGGAAGAAATGTCTAAAGTCAATGGCCTAGGGTTCTATTCTAAGTAGTTAAGAAAATAAAGGCAAATTTAAATCAAAGTAAATAGAAAGATCATAAGAATAAAGGCAGAGAAAACATGAAAGAGAAAATATACAAACTTTAGAAAAACTTAACAAAACTAACCTTTGATTCTTTGAAAAGGTATCTGTAAAAATGATAAAGCCTGAACTAGATTCACCAAGGTAAAAGAGAGAAGATACAAATGACCAGTATCAAGAATGAAAGAGGGATTAGCACTAGATTCTTAAAAGGATAATAAGGAAATATTAACAACTTTATTTCATGAAAACTTGACAAGTTAGATGAAACGTAAAAATTCCTTGAACTATAGAGTTTGACAAACTGACACTGGGTGAAAAAAAAAACTATGTCCTTATGTCTAATAAATGAATTGAACTTGTGTTTAAATACTTTCCTACAAAGAAAACTTTGGATCTAAACTATTACATTCATAAGTGTTTTGAGGTTTACAACTTACTCTGAAATGAGAAAAAAAGTGAAATAAAAAAATGGATCAATATAGAAGGATGGATAGCTGGATAGATACATGCTAAGTATGTGTAGTAAAATTATACTTACAGAATCTAGGTGGAGGATGTATGAGTGTTTCCCATAAGCTTCTTTCAGTTTTTCTATGTGCTTGAAGCTTTTCATAATACAGTGTTGCAAAAAGCAAAGGGAATAGTCTAGTTAAGTGAATTTCAAATTTTGCTTTTTTGTGACCTTGTATCAATTAAATCTTTTGTAGAACCATGATATATAAACATTTAAAGCCTAGCTTTTTTGATCACAGATAGGAGATAGTTAAAAATAATTCCTGTTCCTCTATCATTTCTTTCCGTGTACTGACACGCACGCATCTCTGGGACTTCCTAAGATGCTGCAAAATATCATTTTAAAACAGTTTTAATGATCATTGTCATTTCAGTACCTCATTTTCTCCAAAATAATGCTCTTAAATTTTCATCCATATGAAGGAGACTTTTGAAAACATCTGAGGCTTTATATTTCTACTTTATGTATCTCTGAACATGTAAATTTTCATGTTCAGTAAAAATAAAACTGCTTGGTATGTGTGTGTGTGTGTGTGTGTATATGTATGTACATATACACACATTTGTACATTTCTCATGGATATTGGGAAAAACTTGGAATCTGAAGTAGTGACATATGCACAAAGGATTTTCTTAGACACAGATATCATTACTCTCTTCTTTGACCTTCTCTTCAGGGATTGCTGTCCTGGGAGTTTGGGAACAACATCAGAGAATCTTTGCATTACATATTTTTTAAAACATAAAATATTTTGGCATCATAAGTATTGTGTGCTTTGGGCTTTTATGGTATGTCTTCATTGGGGAATACTGTACACAACTGAATGCTTATGGGACGGTCAACAAATTTTCCACTTCAGTATCTTGGATATTTGTTGTTCAGTTGAAAATAGTTCTGTACTCTTCCTTGTGCAATTGTCTTATTCTTTTTCTATCGTGCCCTTGACAGAAACAAATCAAGAAACAATAACAACCTTAATTAACTATGTTTTATACATAATCATAAAAACTAGAGAGCACTTTTTTTTTTTTTTTTTTGCGGTACGCGGGCCTCTCACTGTTGTGGCTTCTCCCGTTGAGGAGCACAGGCTCCGGACACGCAGGCTCAGCGGCCATGGCTCACGGGCCTAGCCGCTCCTAGGCACGTGGGATCTTCCCAGGCCGGGGCACGAACCCATGTCCCCTGCACCGGCAGGCGGACTCTCAACCACTGCGCCACCAGGGAAGCCCTAGAGAGCACTTTTGAAGGTTTTCTTTCTTTTGACTTTCTCCAAGCATGCAACAAACAAGCAACTCTAAGAATTGAATCTTATGACTCAATAATAGGAATCATTTTCAAATTTAAAATGTAGAACCACACTATGTACAGTATTTTACATAACCATTCACCTCTGCAGTTAAAAAATCTCCTTTGTTAAAAGATCTCACTTTTAAAATTGTATATGTCTTCCAAGTCTTCGTTACCTCATGGTGTATGGTTTATGCAAATTGTTGCCTCCCACATATTGTTAAAATACTAAGATTACTACCCAAAACAATTTTCCTGTTTTTCTTAAGCTTCCTGATTTCTGACTGACTTTTTTGTATCCTGATCTCCACTGCTGATATTTTCCTGCATTTCTTCTCTGACTTTCTCTCTTTTCCCAAAGTGAAAGCCTTAGTATTTTCAGCTCAATGCTTTTCCTCTCCCCCAATTAAAAACATCAAAATCTCACTCTACCAACAGAAGCCCTCATGTGGCTCTCTTCTTCCCTGGTTTTGAAACAATAGAGAAACCTGTTTCTTTCTGACTCTTTTCCATTTAACTCTCACATTTTCCCTCTATTCACACATTTAAACTATGTAAAAGTATACATACACTATTGGCAGTCGTGTTTCTTTTATCTCTTTTTAATAGTTATCCTTTCAGTTCTGTTCCTGTTCCTCAGAATCTAAGTTGCAAATGCTGTTCAATGAAAATATAAAGAATAAAACGTCCTCCCACTTGGCTCTCATTTACTGATGCTTTCCTTTTGCTGAAATGGATAGAATCTTGGAACGTCCAGTTGGAGGACCTTTCAAATATTACGTTATTCTGCTAGCTTATCTTCTAAAACAGGAATTCAAACACAGGGCAGTTAGGCAAGTTGCTCTAGACTCTAGGATTCCAGTTTCCTGACCCACAGATTTGAAATCCTCCTAATTTCCAAAAGGAGCAGGACCAAATACATCTCACCTAAATTATAATAACTAGAACCTGACAGAAAAAAGGGTTTCTGGTACAGCTGAAAGACCTTTTGTTTCTGCCACTGATTTGGTGGGTAACGTTAGAAAACATAGTTTACTTCTCTAAGTTTTAGTTTCTCTATCTCTAAAACAGAGATAATACCTACCTCACCGAAGGTAATAAATATTACATGATGCAGTGAAAGTGAAAATTCCTCATGTAAGTTTTCCATAATTCATCCATCAATGGCATAACTGAAAACAGAGGACTTCTGAATAATTATAAGTAAAATTTATTGTCACCTTATTAGTTTAATCCTGAAATAATATGTATAGGTATTTGACTTGAATGTACTTGAAAATAGCTAGATTATTAGTGTTCTGCTCTCAGGCAGAAAGCACATGTATTCAAGAGCTAGAAATTAAGTTGTTTTAGGGAAAAGAAATTTAGGTTTGTTTGCACTATTGTTTGTTTAATAGCTGCATTATGAGGACAGTGTGAAATATACACCTATTATATGTGGCTTGTGTCTAAAATTCTAAGAATGGACATGAGGTGTATATCTACACCAGGTTCAGACTAGACCAGAATTACAAAGTCAGGTTATCTTGAGGCAGTAGCTGTTACCCTGTGAGAAAGTGTTGTGCACAGATAAGATGAAGTCTTAGAAATCATTGTTGATTTTGAAAATAGCTCTGGACAATTATAAGAGTGAATTTGAAAGGGTAGATTACAGGGCGATAAGCTGAAGGTAGGGATATTGAGCAAATGTTAGAATAGCTGAGGCGATTCATCTCAAACTCTGCCTCAAATAACTGAACACTCTCTCTGAGAAGTAAGGACAAATTGAGCACAGGTCACCTGAGACATGACAGAACAGACTGATGTATTGGCAGAGACCTGACTCCACAGCCAGGCTAGAAAGAACACTGCTTACCCTGGAAAGGATTAAAGTAACTGCTGCAGGGAGTGGAAGCTTCCTTCTTTCAGTTTTGTTTGTAGTGAAACCAGAAATTTCACTGTAAAGAAATTCTTGCAAGTAATGTGGAAATTCTGGTAAGCTAGGGAAAACTTAGGAAGCAGAAAGGGGCCAAAGAGCCTTTTGTAGTCTCGGAAGAGCCCGGGTACCACTGCCATTTCGAAACATAAGCTGAGCTGTGGGGAGGAGAAGCAAATGGCAGGAGATTTCAGCCAGGGTGCCAGTTGATGAAAGCTTTGGTTTAAGGAAAGACATTTGCTTGTATGTCATCACTCAGATTCCACAAAGTTCTTTCCACAGGATGGAGGGATGGAGGCTTGACCCTTGGGGTAGGTATGCAAGTAAGGAGGACTCTTCTTGCAATTAGCTACACAGTAACATATGCTTATTTTCCATCATGAAAAAAATAATTTACAGAAGATAACTGCGTCTAGAAATCCCACAGAAGAACATGTACCCTTGCATAGGCCAAAATATTGTCATCATTAGAATTGTAGAGGAATAATATTTTGAAATTTTAACAATGAATTTTTTTTTATTTTGCAAAATAATTTATTAGGGGAAGCAGAAAGAAATCTAAATGAAAAAGAATAAGGTATCACATGCATTTTTTACAAAACAACATAAAAGGGAACTTTAAGGATGCCTTCCAGGATGTAGTAATAAGGATCAGTGATATAATGCAGGGATTGGGCCTGATGGGTGGAAGCAGGAAAATAAGTAAACAGTCACACATTAGAATAGAATTTTATTTTCAGTCTTTCTTTTAGTGTGTAACACTGCACCGAGTCAGTAGTCTTTTTTTAGAGATAACGTTTAATTACCACAGGGTAGGGAAGAAACTATAGAAACGAAGAAAAACAAAAATATTTAAATTATAGCAGATGAACTAGTGCTGAAGCTCTAGTAAAAACTTCACACAATGAATAATAAATCTGAGGGAATGGCAAAATGTGTAAAGGATAGTTTTCTTAAGAAAGATAAAGTCAACCAGCTGGAAGGGGGAAAATGAATAGGAAAAGAAGGGCAATAGAGTTAACCTCATAATGTGCTCCCTTTTGCCGGATTCATTCCAGTGAGATGGTGACAGGAATTCCTATATTTTGGGGGATCTTAGAACAGCAGAGGAGTCTGTACCTAGCTTCTTGGAGTGTAGCTCAGGAGATTGTGTTACAATAGAGAAGCCTCATATTCAGCAAAGCATCTGAGTAGTAGGATAGCAATGCTTGGATGAAAAGTTCAAGGGAATGTTCCTGAAGGATGTCTCACTTAAAGGATAACAGCTAAATATCTATGAACCCTCATTTTAGTATGAAAATGGCTGAGAGAGTACTGCTGTGCCTCCAAGGGCTTGGGGCAAGGACAAGAAAAGAAATCATAATGATAGACGTGTTACTACCTAGAGACTATGTCAATATTTAGGCTACTTCAGCATATGCTAGCAGGGATGAGTGACAGTGATTATGTCATAGAGGCCAAAGCAAACTGTTAGAAGGAAAATTATACATCATCACACAGCAGAATGAGAGATACACCCATCCCAACTTGCACTCTGCCCAGCAGGGGCCCAAATGTATGAAACTCAGTATATTCTGAGTGAAGCTGTACTTGCTGAGGTTTGATTTGAAATTGATTTATCTTAAATATAATTGAAATGTTGAATAACTGCTAATTGCACTGTTTAAGTAAAAATACATATTTTTAAATTAATAATTTTTTATCATAATGGGTTGTTGAAATCTATGGTTTCAGTTGAGTTATAGAAAAACAATACCTTTATTGTATACTTGATTTTTGTGTGTGTGTGTGTTTTGGCTGAAGTGCCTGGGAAACGTATGGGGAGCAACTGAAGCAATGATTGGCTGGACTATAAAATGGTACAACAATTTTGGAAAACAATTTGGCACTTTCTTAGAATGTTAAATATGCATCTACCATACAACACAGCTATTCCACTTCTAGATATTTACTAAAGATAAATGAAAACCTGCATCTTCACAAAGCCTTTTAAACAAATATGTACAGAAGCTCTATTCATAATTGTCAAAACTGTCAACAGTCTAAATATACATGAACAGGTGAATGCATAAACATATTATGGTACTTTCATACATTAGAATAGTACTAAGCAGTAAAAATAAACAAATTATTGATTCAACCACATAGCCGAATCTCAAAATTATTAGGTTAAGTGAAAGAAGAAAGACAAAAAATAGTAAATACTATATGATTCCATTTATTAAAATTCTTAACGCTGAAAACTGTAGTGACAGAAAACAGATAAGTAGCTGCATAAGGATTGGGGGTATTTTACGAGGAGGGGTAATAGGGAGAGAAACAAGGAAACTTTTGGGAATAACAGATTTCTTCATTGTTTTAGTATGGTTATGATTTCAAGTTAGTATAAGTATCTCAAAACTGATCAGATTGTTCACTTTAAATATATATGCTTTATTGTATATCAGTTATACCACAATAAAACTATCAAAAATACTGGTACAAAAAAAAGCAAAAGTGAAATGGAGACTTTTTAAAGCATACAAAATATTATGAAGAGCCTTACAAATTGTTTTGAGCAGTTTGGATTTTATCCTTGGGATAGCAGTGTAAACATTTAATTTGAGAAAACTGTTTTAGTTGTCTGAGTGAGAGATAATGTTGGCCTCTATTAGGGTAGTGACAGTGAAAATGAAGTAAACCAGATGTATTCAAGATATTGCTTTCTATATAATTTTATCTTACCTTTATTTTTTAGAATATATCTTCTAAAATGACTTGGTCTTCACTTCCTAAGGCACAAATAATTTGTAAGGTTATGTGTTAAATTGTACTGGTTGTTAAATAGAAAGTCAATGTATTATTATTTTTTTTTGGTTGGTAGCTGGTACAAAAATTATCTTAGAGTCCTCTGAATTATTTATTTTGCTATCTTGACACGCTTCTTCATTATTAATATCTCTTGATCTCAATGTCAGTATTGATTTAGCTTTATTCTAGAGTACTATCATGTTTATGAGTGTCTTTTCTCAGTTATGCTATTTTCATAACAACATACACTGACATTCATTCAGTAAATCTTACCCCATAAAGTAATGAATCATGGAATTCCACTGTTCAGAACACTATATTTCACTATACTGTTATTCATACATATGTACACATATATGTATATATAATTTCCATGATACAGAAGTTTTCAGCAGGGATTTTCCTAAGTACTTTATTGTGCCAATATTCATGTGAAGCAATGAATTTTTAATATTATAAATATTCTACTCCCTTTATGCATACTCTGATTGACTAGTATGCTCTGTAAATGCATGTTTTCCTACATTTTCATACCTAACAAATTGGGGAAATGGAAAACCTGCCAAGATATTACAGACACATCAAGTCTTATCAGGAAAAAATGTGTCAAGCATCTCTATAAATGAGAAAGTGCTTTCTTAGAGACAGCTATGCCATTATACAATACAGTGCAAGTGAAAAGAACTTGAAGCCCTTGGAATTATGAATATGTAAACTTTTTGTTTCCATGAGAGATTAAAATTTGTGTTTTCCTGAACTTCATTTTCAAATGGAACACCCAGAATTAAAAGATTAATTTATAGTTTAGATCATCTTAATCTTACATGGTTGTTATTACAACTCTGCTCCTTTCTTCTTGTCTTCTAGTTCCTATTCTCCACTCTGTAACCAGAGAATTTTTTCTAAACTATAATGAGACTGTGTCCTTCCTGTGTAAATTCATTTCTTTATTTTCTCAGAAAAAAGTTCAAATTCAACATAACTGGATTCATTGTCTGTTCAGTCTCTTTTTCTGATTCCTTGTTACTCCTCTCCTCCCAGTTTTCACCATTTGTAGTAGACACTATAGCTGTGCTTTGAGGTGCCTAAGTGCTTCATGCTTTCTTTCCCACCTCTTCAAGGCTTTATCCAGGTTGTTCCCTCTGCATTTCTGCATGGACTAGTCTCCATTTCTTTAAATTCAATTCTGTTATTTTCCTCTACTTAAAATACACTGCCTTTAGGAAACTTCTTTGACCCTTCCTACAAGACTGAGTTGGGTACCAAGCTATGCTCCCCCAAAGTCCTATGGGATACTTATACTGCCCTTAAATTGCCTGTCAACATGTGGGTCTCTTTCATAGACTATCAGTTCCTTGAAAACTGAAATCTGTCTCAATAATCTGGTAACCATTTTTAATGCTTTTTGGAACACACAGCATGTATAATCTAAGTTCTCTCTATTCACTATTTCTTTTTCTTACGGTTCCTCATTATTCTCATTAATGCTGCTTTTCTTAAATTCCATGTAATGACATATTATTTTTGCTATGCCAGCTTCTTTGATTAGTAATTTGCCTTGCATAGTCTTTGTCACCTCTTTATTTTCAAATTTTTTATGTAGTTTTGTGTACCCTTTGTTAGGAGTATACAGCTATACTTGTTTCTATTACTGCTTTTTCTTTTGTTTTACTTGTTAAATTTAATCTAAGGCTGTTTTCAAAAGTGATTTAAATCTATTTGTATTTTTGGTTCTACTAATATATTTTGATATATTCCTTTACTATTATTTTGTGCTTTCTGATTAACACAATTTGCTTTACTTTCTTTTCCTTCCCTTTACCTTATTGAATTTGTAAAGTTTCATGTTCTCCTTCCTATACAGTAACAATATGGAAGCTAGGTACTGTAGTTACATTTTTCATATATATTTAAAATATAACAGCTAAAGGTACAAAGTTTCCTGTTTGCAAGATGAGTAAGTTCTGGAGGTCCAGTGTAAGGTGTGGTGACAATAATGAATAATAGTGTATTTTATATCAGAAATTTGCTAAGACAGTAGATCTCAGGTGCTCCCACCACACACACACAAAATTTAAAAAGAGAAAAATAGGTAACTGAGAAGATGGATATTTTATTAGCTTGATTGTAGTAAGCATATCACTATGTCTATTATGTCAAAACCATGTTGTACACTTTAAACATATACAATTTTTATTAAAAAATAAAATAAAAGAATTATACAATAAAAAAATAAAGTAATTGTCCCAAAACTTATGTTATCTAATACAGCCTGAAGTTATTTAGTATCGCTATACTCTTCCTAACAAATGCAGGCCTTGTCCCACTTTACCCAGTGAAAATTTTAATCATTGTTGCTTAGAGATTTAATTTTAATTTTTACAAATCACATGTTTTATTTTTCAGTGACAATAGTTGATTAAATTTTGCAAAATGTCTCATAAATTATTTCTTGCTTAGGCCTTAACTTTTGTCCTGGTGAAATTAATTCTTGAGAATTTTTGATTTCAGTGAGTACGTGATGATAGTAAAGTCTTTGATTTTTTTTGTCTGGAATATTTCTTAAGCCTTTACTCTTAAATAATAATTAGTTGATGATTTTATTTAATAATAGAATGAATATAAAGATGTGAACCTGCAAATATTTTGACCAGAAGTCCTTATAGTCATCAATTTTATGTTCAGTAGTCTTTACCTCAACTGTATTGTGAGCTTTTTGCAAGCATGGGCGGAAGAAAAGACATGTTACGAATCAAATATTTTTTAAAATAACATTTGGAATTTTTTTTGAGTCAGTATGTCAAGTAATGAAAATTGTTCACTGAGATTTTTTTTGTATCAAACTACAAATAAAACATGATTTTGTGTCTTCTTTTTGAAATCCATCTTTCTTTTCCTTAACTATATAATGTATTTCCCCTTGCTTCTCAAAGTATTCATCTCAGATTTAAAATATGTTGGAGAATCCTTTAAAGAGAAACTTTTAAGAAACATAGTTTCAGGTGATATACTAGTGGACAGAGAAGGGAAAAAGGAGGAAAGTAACATTAAAAATAATTAGGCTTTCAATCATGTGTTAAAAGTGATGAGCATAAAAAATTCTGCAGTTCCTGGAACCATAAATTACATTTGATTGATAATCCTTATTATTCCAATCAAGATCTTTTGTTAGCTTGATATAAACAGAATTTTAAACAGAAAACAATTGGAATGCTTTGATTTGCTCTTAAGGAATGAAATAGGGTTGAACCACAGTAAAATAACTTCAGTTGAGGCATTATTTGGATAACAATTTTAAATTGCATTTGTTGCTGATAAGTTTAAATGGGCCAGTGTGACCAGTTGTTTTTGCACTGTCACTTTTTAATACAACCAAGCATTAGGGTTAGAGTAACAGTAAATGGTTCTTAGCTCTGTACTTAATGATGCTTTAAAAAGCCTAAAGCAGATGATATGATTAGATTTTGTGTAGATGCTATAAAAAGTGACCGTATATTTCCATTGCTTAGAGAACAAAAGGAAAGCTACAGCATATTTGGACTGACACATTTTACTACATGTGATTTGATCAAACTATTTAGGTTTTATACTGATAGTAGTTTGAATTTATTTGCTCTTTAATGGATAATTTTATTTATTATAGAAGAACTAGAAAACTCATGCGTAGAGCCATTTTCTCCAGATTTTATGTTCTTTTTTTCTCCAAAGTGCTATAAACTCATATAGAATCTTGTAAACAACTCATCATTTGACAAGTCATACAGTGTGTCTAACCTAAGCTGTTTTATTATATTAATATGTCAGTTATTTAATTTTGAATAAAGGATAAGGAATCAAGTTTGGGAGCAGCATGTGGCACAGTAAAAGGATTACTGAAGCTTAGAAATACAAAATACAGACTCGGGCCGGGGAGCCTGCTGAGTTCCCAGTCCAATCCCCTGCCCTCCAAAGCCCCCTCCAGGTCTTGTGGGTCCTTGGGGGTGTAGGAAGGAGGCCAGGGAGATCAGGAGAGGCAGGTGAGAGGAGTCATCCAGGAGGAGCATGAGAGGAGAGTAGGATGTTTGCCCCGCCCACTCAAGCCCTGGAAGCCTGCTAGGCTCACAGGTGAGGTCCCCTGCCATTTGAGACCAGGGGTGGGGGGCAAGCATGGGCCCCTTCTGTTCTTTGAGCCTAAACCCCACCCCCCACAGCTCCCAGGGCCTTTAACAGCCCTGTGGGTGCTGAGCATTGGCCCTGCCCACCACCCAAACCTCACCCTTGCTTAGGCCCTGCACTCCACAGCCAAGGCCTTCCCACCGCTCCTTTTTTTTTTTTTTTTTTTTTGCGGTATGTGGGCCTCTCACTGTTGTGGCCTCTCCCGTTGTGGAGCACAGGCTCCGGACACCCAGCCTCAGCGGCCATGGCTCACGGGCCCAGCCGCTCCGCGGCATGTGGGATCCTCCCGGACCAGGGCACGAACCCATGTCCCCTGCATTGGCAGGCGGACTCTCAACCACTGCGCCACCAGGGAAGCCCCCCCTTTTTTCTTCACATCTTTATTGGAGTATAATTGCTTTACAATGGTGTGTTAGTTTCTGCTTTATAACAAAGTAAATCAGCTATATGTATACATATATCCCCATATCTCCTCCTTCTTGTGTACCCCTCTCTCCCTCCCTATCCCACCCTTCTAGGTGGTCACAAAGCACCGAGCTGATCTCCCTGTGCTATGCAGCTGCTTCCCACTAGCTATCTATTTTACATTTGGTGGTGTATATATGTCCATGCCACTCTCTCACTTTGTTCCAGTTTACCCTTCCCCCTCCCCGTGTCCTCAAGTCCATTCTCTATGTCTGCATCTTTATTCCTGTCCTGCACCTAGGTTCTTCAGAACCATTTTCTTTTAGATATGTGTTAGTGTACCGTATTTGTTTTTCTCTTTCTGACTGACTTCTCTCTGTATGACAGTCCCTAGGTCCATCCAGCTCACTACAAATAACTCAATTTTGTTTCCTTTTATGGCTGAGTAATATTCCATTGTATATGTGTGCCATATCTTCTTTATCCATTCACCTGTTGATGGACACTTAGGTTGCTTCCATGTCCTGGCTATTGTAAATAGTGCTGCAATGAACATTGTGGTACATGACTCTTTTTGAATTCTGGTTTTCTCAGTGTATATGCCCAGTAGTGAGATTGCTGGGTCGTATGGTAGTCCTATTATTTAGCTTTTTAAGGAACTTCCATACTGTTCTCCATAGTGGCTGTATCAATTTACATTCCCACCAACAGTACAAGAGGGTTCCCTTTTCTCCACACCCTCTCCAACATTTATTGTTTTTACATTTTTTGTTGATGGCCATTCTGACTGGTGTGAGGTGATACCTCACTGTAGTTTTGATTTGCATTTCTCTAATGATGAGTGATGTTGAGCATCCTTTCATGTGTTTGTTGGCAATCTGTATATCTTCTTTGGAGAAATGTCTGTTTAGGTCTCCTGTCCATTTTTGGATTGGGTTGTTTGTTTTTTTGATGTTGAGCTACATGAGCTGCTTGTAAATTTTGGAGATTAATCCTTTGTCAGTTACTTCATGTGCAAATATTTTCTTCCATTCTGAGGGATGTCTTTTTGTCTTGTTTATGGTTTCCTTTGCTGTGCAAAAGCTTTTAAGTTTCATTAGGTCCCATTTGTTTATTTATTTTTGTTTTTATTTCCATTTCTCTAGGAGGTGGGTCAAAAAGGATCTTACTGTGATTTATGTCATACAGTGTTCAGCCTATGTTTTCCTCTAAGAGTCTGATAGTGTCTGGCCTTACATTTAGGTCTTTAATCCATTTTGAGTTTATTTTTGTGTATGGTGTTATGGAGTGTTCTAATTTCATTCTTTTACATGTAGCTGTCCAGTTTTCCCAGCACCACTTATTGAAGAGGCTGTCTTTTCTCCATTGTATACTCTTGCCTCCTTTATCAAAGATAAGGTGACCATATGTGCGTGTGGGTTTATCTCTGGGCTTTCTATCCTGTTCCATTGATCTATATTTGTGTTTTTGTGCCAGTACCATATTATCTTGATTATCCTCTTCTTCTTTTTTACTATTTTGGTACTGTTGTACCTTCTGGTTGTAGACTCATCTATATTTTTAATTTTATATTTTCCTAACATATCTGTTAGTTTCCTAGTCTACTTTTATTTTTTACTTTGTTATTATTATTTTTTGCCACCCCAGGTGCCTTGTGGGATCTTGGTTCATGTGCTGGGGGTTGGGCCGAATCTCCTGCAGTGGGTGCTCTGAGTCCGAACCACTGGACTAACAGAGAACCTCAGACCCAGGGAATATTCATTGGAGTGAGGTCTGATGGAGTTCCTCATCTCAGCACCAAGACCGAGCTCTGCCAATAGCATACAAACCCCAGTATTGGAAGCCTCAGACCAAACAACCAGTAAGACAAGAGCACAATCCCACTCATAAAAAAAAAAAAAAAATTAGAAGGCAAAAAATTATGTCCCAGATGAAGGAGCAAAGTCAGTACCTATAAGACCAAATAAATGAAGAGGAAATAGGCAATCTACTGGAAAAAGAATTCAGAGTAATGATAGTGAAGATTATCCAGACTCTCAGAAATAGAATGGAGGTACCGATTGAGAAAATACAAGAAATGTTTAACAAAGATTTAGAAGAACTAAAGAACAAACAAACAGATGAATAACACAATAACTGAAATGAAAAGAAGGAAGAAGGAATCAATAACAGAAGGAATCAATAACAGAATAACTGAGGCAGAAGAACGAATAAGTGACCTGGAAGATAAAATAGTGGAAATAACTGAGGGGGAGCAGAATAAAGAGAAAGGAATGAAAAGAATCGAAGACAATCTCAGAGACCTCTGGGACAACACTAAACACACCAACATTCGAATTATGGGAGTCCCAGAAGAAGAAGAGAAAAAGAAAGGGTCTGAGAAAATATTTGAAGAGATTATAGTTGAAAACTTCTGTAACACGGGAAAGGAAATAGTCACCCAAGTCCAGGAAGCACAGAGAGTCCCATACAAGATAAACGCTATGAAAAACACACTAAGATACCTATTAATCAAACTAACAAAAATTAAATTCAAAGAAAAAATATTAAAAGCAGCAAGGGAAAAATAAAAAATAACATACAAAGGAATCCCTATAAGGTTATCAGCTGATTTTTTCAGTGGAAACTCTTCAGTCCAGGAGGGAGTGGCAATGTATACTTAAAGTGATGAAAGAGAAAAACCTACAACCAAGATTACACTACCCAGCAAGGATCTCATTCAGATTTGATGGAGAAGTCAAAAGCTTTTCACACAACCAAAAGCTAAGAGAATTCAGCACCACCAAACGAGTTTTACAACAAATGCTAAAGAAACTTCTCTAAGCAGGAAACACAAGAGAAGAAAAAGACCCACAAAAACAAATGCAAAACAATTCAGAAAATGATAATAGGAACATACATATCAGTAATATCCTTGAATGTAAATGGATTAAATGCCCCAACCAAAAGACACAGACTAGCTGAATGGTTACAAAAACAAGACCCATATATATGCTGTCTGCAAGAGACACATTTCAGACCTAGGGACACATCCAGACTGAAAGTGAGGGGATGGGAAAAGATATTACATGAAAATGGAAATCAAAAGAAAGTGGGGGTAGCAATACTCGTATCAGATAAAATAGACTTAAAGACTGTTGCAAGAGACAAGGAGGAACACTACATAATGATCAAAGGATCAATCCAAGGAGAAGATATAACAATTATAAATGTTTATGCACCCAGCATTGGAGCACCTCAATACATCAGGCAAATGCTAACAACCATGAAAGAGAAGTTGACAGTAACACAATAATAGTAGGGGACTTTAACATCTCACTTAAACCAATGGACAGATCATTCAAACAAAAATAAATAAGGAAACACAAGCTTTAAATGACACAGTAGACCAGATAGATCTAATTGATATTTATGGAATATTCCACCCAAAAGTGGCAGAATACACTTTCTTCTGAAGTGCACACAGAACATTCTCCAGGATAGATCACATCTTGGGTCACAAATCAAGCCTCGGAAAATTGAAGATAACTGAAATTGTGTCATACATCTTTTCTGACCACAGTGCCATGAGTTTGGAAAGCAATTACAGGAAAAAAACTGTAAAAACCCCACAGATACATGGAGGCTAAATAGTGTGCTTCTGAATAGCCAAGAGATCACTGAAGAAATCAAAGAAGAAATAAAAAAATACATAGAAACAAATGATAACAAAAACATGATGATCCAAAACCTATGAGATTCAGCAAAAGTAGCTCTAAGAGGGAAGTTTATAGCAATTCTATCTCACCTCAAGAAAGAAGAAAAATCTCAAGTAAGCAGTCTAAGCCTACACCTAAAGCAACTAGAGAGAGAACAGAGAAAACCCAAAGTCAGTAGAAGGACAGAAATCATAAAGATCAGAGTAGAAATAAATGAAATAGAAATGAAGAAGACAGTAGCAAAGATCAATAAAATGAAAAGCTGGTTCTTTGAAAAGCTAAACAAAATCGATAAACCGTTAGCCTGACGCATCAAGAAAAAAATGTAGAGGATGCAAATCAATAAAATTAGAAATGAAAAAGGAGAAAACACAACTGACACTGCAGAAATATGAAGGATTATAAGAGACTACTACAAGCAACTATAGGCCAATAAAATGGACAACCACGAAGAAATGGACAAATTCTTGGAAACGTACAATTTTCCAAGACTGAATTAGGAAGAATTAGAAAATATAAACAGACCTATCACAAGTAATGAAATTGAAACTGTGATTAAAAGTCTTCCAGCAAACAGAAGTCCAGGACCAGATGGCTTCACAGGTGAATTCTGTCAAACCTGTAGAGAAGAGCTAACACTGATCCTTCTCAAACTTTTCCAAAAAATAGCAGAGGGAGAAATGGTCCCAAATTCATTCTTCAAAGCCACCATCACCCTGATACCAAAACCAGAAAAAGATATCCCAAAAAAAGAAAGTTATAGACCAATATAACTGATGAATATAGATGCAAAAATCCTGAACAAAATACTAGCAAACAGAAACAAACAGCAGATTAAAAAGATCATGCACTGGGCTTCCCTGGTGGCGCAGTGGTTGAGAGTCTGCCTGCCAATGCAGGGGACACGGGTTCGTGGCCCGGTCTGGGAGGATCCCACATGCTGCAGGGTGGCTAGGCCTGTGAGCCATGGCCACTGAGCCTGCGCATCCGGAGCCTTGCTCTGCAGCAGAAGAGGCCACGACAGTGAGAGGCCCACGTACCGCAAAAAAAAAAAAAAAAAAGCCACAACAGTGAGAGGCCCACATACCACGAAAAAAAAAAAAAAAAGATCATGCACCATGATCAAGTGTGAATTATCCCAGGGATGCAAGGATTCTTCAGTATACACATATCAATCAATGTGATACACCACATTAACAAATTAAGGAATAAAAACCATATGATCATCTCAATAGATGCAGAATAATCTTTTGACAAAATTCAACACCAATTTATGATAAAAACTCTCCGGAAAATGGGCATAGAGGCAACCTACCTCAACATAATAAAGGCCATATATGACAGACCCACAGCAAGCATCATATTCAATGGTGAAAAACTGAAAGCATTTCCTCTAAGATGAGGAGCAAGACAAGGATGTCCACTCTCACCATTCTTACTCAACATAGTTTGGAAGTCCTAGCCACAGGAATCAGAGAAGAAAAAGAAAAGGAATAGAAATTGGAAAAGAAGTAAAACTGTCACTGTTTGCAGATGATGTGATACTGTACATAGAAAATCCTAAGGATGCCACTAGAAAAGTACTAGAACTAATCAGTGAATTTGGTAAGGTTGCAAGGTACAAAATTAATGCACAGAAATCTCTGGCACTCCTATACACCAACAACGAAAAATCAGAAAGAGGAATTGAGGAAACACTCCCATTTACTACTGCAACAAAAAGAATAAAATACCTAGGAATAAACCTGCCTAAGGAGGGGAAAGACTTGTACTCAGAAAACTATAAAACACTGATGAAAGAAATCTAAGCTGACATAAGCAGATGGAGAAATATACCATGTTCTTGGATTGGAAGAATCAATATTGTGAAAATGACTGTACTATCCAAAGCAATCAACAGATTCAGTGCAACCCCTATCAAACTACGAATGGCATTCTTTACAGAATTAGAACAAATAATTTTACAATTCGTATGGAAACACAAAAGACCCTGAATAGCAAAAGCAATCTTGAGAAAGAAAAACAGAGTTGGAAGAATCAGACTCCCCAACTTCAGGCTATACCACAAAGCCACAGTAATCAAAACAGTATGGTACTGGCACAAAAACAGAAATATAGATCAATGGTACAAGATAGAATGCCCAAAGATAAACCCATGCACATATGGGCACCTAATTTATGACAAAGGAGGCAAGACTATAGAATAGAGAAATGTCAGCCTCCTCAATAAGTGGGAAAACTGAACAGCTACATGTAAAAAAATGAAATTAGAACACTACCTAATACCATACACAAAAATAAACTCCAAATGGATTAAAGACTTAAATGTAAGACCAGGCAGTAGAAAACTCTTAGAGGAAAACTTAGGAAAAACATTCTGACATAAACCCCAGCAACATCTTTTTTCACCAACCTCCTAGAGTAATGGAAATAAAAACAAAAATAAGCAAATGACACTTAATTAAACATAAAAGCTTTGCACAGCAAATGAAGCCATAAACAAGACAAAAAGACAACCCTCAGAATGGGAGAAAATATTTGTAAATGAAACAACAGACAAAGGATGAATCCCCAAAATATACAGACAGCTCACGGAGCTCAATATCTAAAAAACAAAGAATCCAGTTAAAAAGTGGGTGGAAAACCTTAATAGACATTTCACCAAAGAAGACATACAGATGGCCAAGAGGCACATGAAAACATGCTCAACGTCACTAATTATTAGAGAAATGCAAATCAAAACTACAATGAGGTATCACCTCATGCTGGTTACGATGGCCATTATCAAAAAATCTACAAACAATAAATGCTGGAGAGGGTGTGGAGAAAAGGGAACCCTCCTGCACTGTTGATGGGAATACAAATTGATACAACCACTATGGAAAACAGTATGGAGGTTCCTTAAAAATCTAAAAATAAAACTACCATATGACCCAGCAATCCCACTACTGGGCATATACCCTGAGTAAACCATAATTCAAAAAGAGATATGTGCCACAATGTTCATTGCAGCACTATTTACAATAGCCAGCACATGGAAGCAACCTAAGTGTCCATCGACAGATGAATGGTTAAAGAAGGTGGGGCACATATATGCAATGGAATATTACTGAGCCATAAAAAGAAATGAAGTTGAGTTATTTGTAGTGAGGTGGATGGACCTAGCGTCTGTCATACAGAGTGAAGTAAGTCACAAAAAGAAAAGCAAATACCATATGCTAACACACATACATGGAATCTAAAAAAACAAAAAAAGTTCTGATGAGCCTAGTTTCAGGGCACAAATAGATAGACATAGAAAATGTACTTGATGACGTGGGGTGGGAGGGCAAAACTGGGACAAAGTGAGGGTAGCATCGACATACATACACTACCGAATGTAAAATCGTTGGTTGGTGGGAAGCAGCAGCATAGCACAGGGGGATTGGCTCGGGGTGCTTTGCGATGATCTAGAGTGGTGGGATAGGGAGGGTGGCAGGGAGGCTTAAGAGGGAGGGATTATGGGGACATGTGTATGCATATGGCTGATTAGCTTTGTTGTGCAACAGAAACTAACACAGTATTGTGAAGTTATTATACTCCAGTAAAGATATATTAAAAAAAAAAAGGAAATACAAAATACATTGACCAAGGTTAAAAAGACAGTCTTTGCCAGAGCTGGAACATGAATCGAAATCTTCCTGACTCCATGTGCTTAAGTTCTATCACACTCTATTCCTTCATAAGCATTATATGTATACATGGTTGTCTCTTCAACTATTTTGCAGAATTTCTTTAAAGTCACGGCTGGGTTTTATTAATTTATTCATCTTCTCTCTATGTACACAGGATTCACATAGCACACTGCTTGTACAGACTTGGTTCTTTTGCTCTTTTTTCATTTGTGTTTGTATGTTTACTGATAACCACAAACAACAACTACTACTACTGTTGCTCAGTGAACTTATATGATAAAACGTCCTGGGGTTGAAATCAGTGCAATTGCAGAGGTACAAAGAAGAAAATTTCTATGATATTCTTCTGCCTAAATACATGTTGTTGAATGCCTCCTCTTCACTACTTTGCCACTGCCAACTTGTTTTCTCACTGGCAGTGAAAATTGATAGTCCTGATATGAGTAAAGCTTAACTAATAATTATAATTCAGGTTTATACAACATATTATAATTTATAAACTGAATCGAAACACCTTATCTATTCTATCCTCAACATCTAAAGAGTATGTAGGACTATTAATTTTGTTCTCATTTTAAAAATATGCAAATCCAGTTTCAAGAAAGATTAAAAACTTACCAAAGGTTATGTGACTGGAGAATGGTAGATCCTGGATGAAATCTTTTGGCACCCATGTCAGAACTCTTTAATTTCTTTAATTCTTCAAAGGAAATTAAAGTTAGTGAGTTTTGATATGTTATCAATATGGGATATTATATTATAAACATTGTGAGTTGCCCTGGGTGAAGACATATTACTTTTTATTTAAATATTCTTTTTTAATAGAAACTCAGTTGGGATGAAATTGACTCTACACCCTCATCAGGGCTAAATCCTAATCTTGAATTAGCTTTTTGAATTGAATTATATTTAAAAGTGGCCTATGATAAAAGTTTGGTTAATAATTCATGAGAAAACGGTATGGCAGGTGGGAGGTATTTTATGAGTACTTCACTCACATCTAAAATCAGACATACAAAATGCAACACCTTCTTCAGAATAATGTTTTGTCCAAATTTGATGCTCGGAAGTTTTGCATCTTGTGATGATGAAAGGCAATCTGACCAAAACTTAGGTTTTCAGCAGTGTCTTTGAGTCTTAAAATTAACCAGTCCTGTACTAACTTTACCTTAGATTCTGTATTATGTGAGATAAGAAACAGCCGTTACTGTTTAAATCTGTTTGTGTCATAATTTCTCTCTAGAACACCTAATAAGTTGTCTATTGGAAAAAAAAAAAGAAAAAGTTAAATGAGCCCTATGCACCTGTAATAGTTTCTAAAAGTAAAGTTTCATTTATTTTAGAGAATATCTACATATGTTCAGTAATATGAATTGTTATTTATTGACTGAATCTTCAATGCTATTACATTGGAATAAGTTGCCTTAAATATCTGTATCTTCTCAGGTTTGTCATACAATTATTGTTTCATTTGAGTTTGGTCTTTTAAAGTGCAAAACTTAGTGGGATCCAGGAATGAGATACTAAGGATTTTTTAAAGTTATTTATTATTTGTGTGACCAAAATATCCATATGTAGCAAATATTAGACTGACAATTATTTTCCTTAAAATATAGTTAATTATGAAAACTTGAGAATCTTCCAAAGGAAAAATGGAAGTGCATTTGAAGAATTACATTTATTTCAACTCCCCAGAATTTTTATCTTAATTTACAGTTTGGCTGGTTCACACTTGAAAGAAGTTGTTTTTTATTCCTGACATTTGGACTGAATTAGTTCAATTAGATTGCTAGTTAAAATATTTTTCTGTTGATTTTTAACGTGTGGGAATGTATGTGGAAGCTAAACCTCTATTAAAAGAACTGACAGGTGAAGGGGAGTAGGTGGTAAGATAAAAGGGGTTTTTCACTGTATGTTGAAGTTTGCATCACTGTGATTAGAGGGTGTGGCTTTTCGTTTCACATACAGTCTAGTACTCAGTAATGTTGCTGAAGATATGTAGCCTATTTCCCTATGAAGCTTTACATATTTTAACCCTAACCTACTTTTTTTGTGCCCCTTGGATAAGTAATAGTTTCATTCTTTATTTAATAACAGACTAGTAACAGATTATTTTCAAAGTTGGTGGTTATTGTTTGGTGTTATCCTAAGTTATGGTCATCTCCTCATTTCATGACATTTCATCAAATTGTTCTGTCACTGTCTTTCCTTATATTCATTATGATCATTTTGCTAAAGTCTCTATCTAGATCTTATCCATCTTTTGGATTTTTAATTAAATTATCTAGTTGGTTGTTCCTTTTGCTGTACAGAAGCTTTTTAGTTTGACGTAGTCCCACCTGTCTATTTTTGCTTGTTGGGGGAGGTCATCGAGAGGATGTGACAGGTGGGTGACCTGCAAGGTGGACCCGTGCAGTCGTAGGCTCCTTACCTCCTCCCCTGTCCTTGGAATGTATGTTCCACCCACCATTCCTGCACTAGGAGCTGTTTCAAGGACATAGCCTTAAAAGAATAAGGTGTGGTTGAGACCATCTGGACTGAATACATGATTGAACCCAGTTAAGTCTTCTATATAAACTTTAAAGATTATGGTCTACTCATCTTTTGGCTATCTAAGACAAGCCTTCTCTGTAAGTGCCCTTGCTCATTAAAACTGCCACCTACCAATCTGGAGGGGTCTGTCCTTTCCTTCAGGTTCTTTTTGCTCTCCAAGTACAGAGGCCAGTTTGCAAACCAACCTTGCTTTTGTTGCTTTTGCTTTTGGTGTCATACCCCAAAAACCTTTTCAAGACCAGTGCCAAAGAGATTTTTCCTATGTTTTCATCTAGGGGTTTTAGATTTCACGTCTTATGTTTGAGTCTTTAACATATTCTGCGTTAAGTTTTGTGAGTGGTGTGAGATAGGGGTCCAGTTTCAGTCTTCTGCACGTGATTACTAGTTTACCCAACACCATTTATTGAAGAGGCTATTCTTTCCTCACTCAGTGTTTCTGGCTCCCTTATCAAATATTAGTTGACCATACGTGTGAGGCAACTTATGGAATGGGAGAAAATATTTGCAAACCATCTAGCTGATAAGGAGTTAATATCCAACATATATTAACTCAAACACTCAGTAGCAAAAAGCAAATGATTTGATTAAAAAAATGGACAGAGGACCTAAATAGGCATTTTTCCAAAGAAGACATACAGATAGCCAACAGGAACAAGAAAAGATGTTCAACATCACTAATCATGAGGGAAATGCAGATCAAACCTACAATGAGATATCACTTTATACCTGTTCGAATGGCTATCATCAAAAAGACAAGAGATGAAAAGTGTTGGGGAGGGGGTGGGGAAGAGGGAACCTTTCTGCACTCTTGGTGGGGATCTAAATTGGTGCAGCCACTACAGAAAATAGTATGGAGGGGGAGATTCCTCAAGAGATTACAAATAGAACCACCATATGATCAGCAGTCCCACGTCTGGATGTTTACTGGAAGAAAGTGAAATCAGTATCTTAGAGATATTTGCATTCCTATGTTCATTGCAGCTTTCTTCACAGTGGCCATGATATGGAACCAGACTATGTGTCTTTGTACAGATGAATGTATTATATATATATATACACACACACACACACGCACACACACAATTGATATAGAATTTCTGAATATACCTATACAATGTAGTATATTTTCAGCCATGAGAAAGGAGGAAATCTTACCATTTGTGACAACACAGGTGGACCTGGAGGGCCTTATGCTCAGTGAAATATGTCAGACAAAGAAACACAAATACTGTATGATCTCACTTATATGTGGAGTCTAAAAAAAACCAAATTCATAGAAATAGAGAATTGAATGCTGGTTGCCAGAGGCTGGGGGATGTGGGGAATAGGAAGTTGTTAGTCAAAAGGTACAAAGTTCCGGGCTTCCCTGGTGGCGCAGTGGTTGGGAGTCCGCCTGCCGATGCAGGAGACGCGGGTTCGTGCCCCGGTCTGGGAGGATCCCGCGTGCCGCGGAGCGGCTGGGCCCGTGGGCCGTGGCTGCTGGGCCTGCGTGTCCGGAGCCTGTGCTCTGCAACGGGAGGGGCCGCAGCAGTGAGAGGCCTGCGTACCGCAAAAAAAAAAGAAAAAAAAGAAAAAAAAAAGGTACAAAGTTCCAGTTATAAGATGAATAAGTACTGGGAATCTAATGTACAGCCTTGTGACTATAGTGAATAAAGGGAATAAGTCATAAATAAAAGGTAACTATGTGAGGAGACGGTAGTGTTAACTAATCCTATTTTAGTAATAATCTCAATAAAGGTGGAAAATTATCTAGTTGCTTATTATTTATTTATACAGAAGTTCTATGTTTTGGTATTTTATTCTGTGATCTTATTGAATTCTTTTATTATTTGTAATCGTTTTTCAGTTGAGTCAGATTGACAATTTTGTCATCTGCCAATGATAGATCTGCTTTATCCCCACTATTAAAACTGCTATTAAAGTTTCTTGTCTAATATTACTGGACATCAATTCCAATATTCTTGTCCATGGAGACCTGTACTCCCTTTATTAATTACATCTTTCGAGCAACTGCATCCCTGCTACTCCCTCTCTCACTGTCCTTGGTCCTCTGACTAGAGTAGCTAATTCCGTCAGATAGAACCCAGTTGGTGGCAGGTTAAGATTAACCAAACTGATTTAAGCATATGAGAGTTTGTTTTTTTGGCAATTACTGTGCTCTTACAACCAATATCACCCTCAGATTATATTACTTTTCAAAGCCTAATACTTTAGGCTTTAAATGGAACTCAGAGACCAATCCTGCCTCTAGTCCATGCTCACCACAACATAAAGTATGTTAGTTGGTTTAAGATCCTCAGAAGTAAATTCTAACAAAAAGAATGCAACCCAAGGGTTTCAGGCTTAATCTAGTCTTCTCTACCTTCTATCTAGCGAAACTTTATTGAAGTGATATTATTTTGGTATCTCTGTCAATTTCCATAGCTAGGGAAGAGTTTCTCCTGTTTTAAAATTTAGTAGGTAATTTCCTTTAGAGGGTGATATTGGGGTGGGAATGGAGTGGAGAATCAAATATATATGTGTGTACTTAGGTTACTACTTTTCCCTAGAAATCTTTCTGTGCTTTTTTGGAAAAAACACTTTTTAGTCATAAGATGTTGTTTTCTCATATTCTGAGTGGTTTATTAAAATATGGTTTCCCATTTGCTATTAAGCCATTTCATTTATCCTTCCTTTCTCCCAGTCTATTGAAAATATAGAGGTTTTAAAAAAAAGTTTATACTGTTTTTTGCTAGTGGTATAAGCTTAAATTCCGTATTCTCAGAAAAATATTTGAAAAGCACTTGCTTTCAGGTGTTATTTTTAGAAATTCTCTCACTCAACCTTTTGAAATGTTCTCTCAATGCAGAGGTCACTAAACTCTGAAAAGGCTTTTGGGGCATCATTATATCTATAGAGTATTGACTTTTTTGTTTGAATTCATAAAAAGATTATATTTAATAACAAAAACAAACTTTAATACAACCAATTCAATAAAACAATCATATTTTAGCTCCTCACATTCATTTCCAGCATCTGGTGGACAAAACTATAGTTTTCATTTGATGTAATATATTGAAAAATGATTTTTACAGTTTATAATAATTTCAGTAGAATTATTATTTTGGCTTTTGTAATAGATCCATCATGATCATAATAAAATATTATGCATGATGCTAATAATCATAAAAGAAACAGTCACTGCCTACTGCAAAGTTCTGAGGCATAATAGGAAAAAAAATTGCAAGGTAATCCATGACTGTGACAAGAAATGGTTTGCATGTCTGAATATGCTTATGTGAAGTAAAAACAATTACAGTATCATTTTTTTTCTTGCATCTTGAATTAGAAAAATGTGGGGTGGATATCATTTGAGGCATTACTTATATGCAATTTATCTGGCTATCAGGGAAATAAGTATTCCATTCTGTTCTCCCCCTTTTGTTTTTCTGAATTAAGGAAAACAAATCACAGATTCTGCCTACAAGGATTTACAGTATCATAGGGAATATAAAGCACCAACACATATAAACATGCATGTAGATAAGTAAATTTTGTAATGAAGGTATTAATACAGAATCATATTATTTGAAGATTTGGAGATGGGAGAAGGACATCCACTTGAAGAGAGACAATGCGCTAAAGTGCAAAGGGAGGGACATGAGATATGTATTTTAAGCCATCAAATAATTTGGTTTAGTTGAACAATAAAGAGAATAAAGTGGTGATGTTTGAAAGAGGGTTGAAAGGATAGATCCTGGCCAAAGTGTGAAAGGCTTTGGAAAACTTACAACCTCCCTTTATTTTATTTTATTTTTCCCCTTGCTTTCAGTTTTACTTCAGTATGGACATTAGCCACTCCATTGGTAGTATTTAAACGTAAATACATGCTGGTTCTGATCCATGGTGATGTTACCTAGATGTGTCTTTTTTACTCTAAGAATTTATGAGGGAATAAAGTGGAACGAATAAGTAATAATACTTGTATGTAATTTTTTAAAAGTTATAGGGTTGCACATACAAAAATAAGAAGCTTGATAATGAGGTTGCTGCTCTGAATTCCAGGGCTTAATACATGAGCTAGATACTTTCGTGTTTATTCCTCTGTTAAATTTAGATGTTCAGAAGTTTCCTTTAGTGCCAAGCCAAGGTGGTAGTTTTTCATAAATGGGGGAAGAATTTGAAGAAGACAAATCAGTCTATTTCTAAGTTCCTAAGGCAGAAAATCTTGCTATTTCTAGCAGCTGTGCTCTGGCTCTGAAGTCTGGTCTGCTTTGGTGTTTGCCTTTGTTCTTCCTAAGCCTGTTGAGAAGCTGTCCTTTTTCAATAAGCATGTAAGTCTTTAGGAGGTGTTCCCATGAGTCTTTTTGTTTGTATTTATCATTTTATTCAATTTTTTTTTTGGTTTAACAACATAGTTTATCTCAGTTCAAATAAGCTCTGTAGTGTGATTAATAATAATTAAAAAAAGTAAAGTTTAAAGACATTGGTAAGAGAAATTGGAATTAATGAATCTGTCTTAAAGTAGCTTCCAGTTGATCAAATATATAAATAAAGCCATTGGTTAGGGGAAATTCTGTGTTCAGTGTGCAGGACCTTAACTGTTATTTTATAGGGCCCACACCAGGGCCTTTAGCTCATGAAAGTATGAGAGGTGCTATAATAGAACTTTCTTCTGTAAGCTTTAGGTTATAAATATCAAGGGAGATACTCTTGCTCATAGTAAAAATCGTTGAGGGAAATAATTAAAAGCAAAATCTTCCACTCCAGAAATCTTCTCCACAGTTGTAGTAAAGAGAACACTTTTATTATGGAATATGTATTAAAGCAGAATGTGATGTACATCCCAGGCAGTCTGGTAAGAGATTACGAAGACAGAAGGAAACCTCACACATTTTTATAGCCAAGGAGACATAACCCATTACATACATGCTCTCAAGATAAACATTAACTAATCCTCAAGAGGAGTTGACAGCACCATTTGTCACACATACTTCATCCTAAACTTACTTGGTAATTGGGGTAATTGGGTTGTTAGCTAATTGGCTTAATTCAGAGCAGAAATAAACTTGTTATATCTTTATGACAGGAGGTAGTTTTGTAACTTGGAGAAAGGTACCCAACAATGTTCGGCTCCTACCCTCCCACAGACATGGGGAAATAGGGGTTCTATCTTCCTCAATGTTTACATCTCAAAGGGATGGTGCCCAGGTCCTTGAGGAAGTCATTCCTAGGTTGTAAGCTACAAAAGGCCAGGTGACAAATGTGCTGTATAGTTTTCAGAAGGATTTACATACATTTCAAAGAAATGAAGAAGTACTTAAAATTACAAGTTTTCTAAGGTAAAAGCTCCGAGAAAATAGAGGGGAGGGAAATCTCTCATTTTTACAGGGAGAATAAAGCCTTATTTTTAATTTACATATGTCCTTAAAAATATTCATTCATCCATTCATCCATTTTTATATAGTCTAATAAATAAAAATAATACTGATTTTAAAATAATTTTAAGTAAATTAAAAAAATGAAATATATTTTAAAATTATGACCCTACTATAGTCTAGACATTCTTTCAGGCGCAGAAAATAAATTGTGAATTTGTTTTACATAAAGTTAGAAGAGCAGCAAAGATTAAATGAAAACAAAGACTTTAACCTAATATTGGCACTTCTGACTGCTTATTATGATCTTCACTTTGCCTTTGAGTGACTCAATCAGGCTTGACCAAAACAATATATGAAACTGAGATGAGATGAGGCCTTTGTTCTTCCTAAAGTTAAAAAAAAATAAATAAAAGGAATATAAATATACCAGGCAACAGTGGTTTGTAATACTGGAACTGTATAGGCACTGTTAGAAGGAAATTAAAAGCTAAGTGAGGAAAGAAAAATTTATCAAGTTCAAAAGTAGCAACTTCTGTAGCTCTATGAAGCGAAGCTAGCAGTGACATGTAGAACGTGACTATCTAATTAACACTACATCAGCAGGTGCATTTCTTTATGCAGTTACGTTTTGCTGAACATACTAAACCGTACTACTGAGACTTCTCTGTGTAGATCAAATTATTTTGGAATCTATTACCATATTGTATTTGTAGTGCCATTGTTGAATATATTTCAATAACCAAAAAATTAGACTTCATAAGTTAAAAGATACTTTCTCAGCATAGAATTCAGCATAACATTGATAAAGCATTAGAGTCCAAAATATATTGCAAGCATTTATAATATCTGTCTATACCATGTGTGTCTTCAGCACTGAACAGTTACCATTTGTTATTAACTTGTTCAAAATTTATTTACCACTAATATCAAAACATAATAATAGGCAAGTCTTTTGAAATAATTCTTTAAGAGACTGAGTTTATGCTATTGGTACAAGTTTAAAAACATAGTGAAAAGAGTTTGGAAATGCAAAAGCCTTTTCATGCTGAAAATCATTCATAAATTAAGTTCCCTGATGGCCAGAATAATGCCTGTTTATTTCACTGTGATATCCCAGCACCAAGTATGTGCCTTGACTCTCAATAAATATTGTTAACAAGTCAAAAATGTATAAAATACTAAAGTGTGGGATAGATCATTATAAGGATATCTGTGAAATGTTTAGATTTATTAAAGAAAACTTGAAGACAATTTTATCTATCACTGGATTAAACTTAGTTCCTATGCTAAAGTAGGCAAAGTATCATTTTGAAAAATAAAACAGTAATCTGAGAACAATATTAATTTTTAATCTGAAGCTTCAACAGTATTTTGTGTATTTCAAAACTTAAATCACTTTCCAATATAATTTCTTCAATGTTAGTCTTATTCTTTTATTTTTGACTCAACAAAATGCATTATTTTCCAAAGGCTAATTATGACATTGAATTTTCGAGCTAAAAGAATAGACGATGTTTTAAGAAATTCTTTGGATCTAGGGTTGTGGCCTCAAATGTTTGAACTCCTTGATCAATGGATGAACTTCAGTAAATTTGTGAAATGTGTAAAATTATTTGTAATATTTTCAGTGTATATACATTTTTTGAGGGTAGGGAATGTCAGTAGCATTTCTAATTTTTTAAGAAATGTTCTCTCACCTTCAAAAGTTTAAGATTTATTTATTCACTTCTGTGGTCTTCAAAGTGTGGTCCCCAGACCACAGCTTACGCACACCTGGGGACATGTTAGATATGTGACTTCTTGGGCTCCACCTCAGACTTAGTGAATAAAACATCTTGAAGAGTAGAGCCCAGCAATGTATATTTTAATAGCCTGCCTTCCAGGTGACTCATGCTAATGTTCGAACACCACTGGTTGGTCTCTAGCCCAATAATTAATAATCCTGGATCCAAATTTAAATCACCCAAAGAGTTAAACCAGAAATACCAAATCTCAGAACATACCTTGAACTGATAAAATCAGAATTCAGAGAGGTGAGGAAGGTAAGGCCCAGACATTGATATATTTTTTTAATCTCCCTAGTGGATTTAACATGCAGTAAATGTTGAGAACCACTGACCTAGTTAAATGTCTTTTTTGTTTTAACAGCTAACATTTAAATATTGTTTCCAGATTAGCAAAATGATTTCAACCAACAACACCCCATCTGCCCACCCAACATTGGCAGTCTTAGGTTAAGACTATAAATATTCAAAATGTCTAAATATCTAAAAGTTATAGATCATCTTATACTAATTGTTAAAATATATTCTTTTTCTTTTTTGACAAATACCTTGTAGTTTGGACAAGTCATGTTTAGTCACTCAGGGCAGTAATACACACCTTCTTCTAGAGGAGATAGTCATTCATACCATGTGGTCCATTGAAAGGTGTTATCTTATTTAAAAATCCCATCACCTGACCACTGGAACTGGCTGGAGAAGGGGGATGCAGGGAACCTGATCACATTAGACTAGTTACAGATTTTTGCAGAGATTGTTGAACTTGAGATCAGAAAAGGATGCTCTCAGCTTCCTGCTGCTGGCTGACACCATGGGATGTAACCAAAGGAGGTGCATAATGAAAGAAAGAAAGAAACAAATGGTCAGTAGCAGAGAATCAAGCAGATACATAAAATTGTGAGAGTTGAAGGACTGCAAGCCTGTGTTCTTGAGTTCCTTTAGGCAAGCCTTCTAATGAATTCCTCATATGGGCTAACCTTATTCCACATGGGTTGCTGTTTTTGCCTCCATTCCCCAAAATCCTAAGTATTAAACATTGGTAGTTTCTATCTTAATTTTACCATTTATATTTCGCAATGAAAAGTAGCAGAGCTGAGACTTAAATCAAAGCCCAAGAGAGGCAAACCATAAAATCTGTTTTCAGCCATACAGCTTCTTAATTTTCTAACATGGCTTTCAGTACATTTGATTGAAAATAATTTTGGGTTTGAAACCTGATGCTGTCCCTAAGCACCTTGCTATCTATGCCATTTTATAGTTTTAAGTTAATCATTTAGAGTCAAAATTTCATCTTTTCACCTTTTTTACCTTATAAGATATAGGATATTTGAAAGGATTGAGATAATTTCAGTAATGTAACCTTAACAGTTACATTTCCATAACAAATAATTGGTGTTTTTTATTAATTATTATCATCATCAGTATCATCATCAACTTTATTATTGTTGCTATTCTGAGTGAAACAACTAATACTTTATTTGGAGAAAATTATTAAAATATTTAACCCTGTAACCAGGGTTATGTTGCTTTTAAAAGGATGCCTTACTTTATTTTTCTGGTATACTCTTCCTAATCAGATCTCAATGATATGTAGCTAAGGCAGACAAGCAATCATTTACTAAGGAAAGTGAAACATCAAAGAGAAAAAATCTGTTAAAAGGGGGATGAAAACATTTACTATCACAAAGCACACTTGTCCAAACTTTTTTTGTTGTTGAAGTATAGTTGATTTACAATATTAGTTTTAGATGTATGACATAGTGATTTAATATTGTTATAGAGTATCTGCCATTTAAAATTATTATAAAATATTGGCTATATTCCCAGTGCTGTACAACATATCCTTGTATCTTATTTATTTTAGACCTACTAGTTTGCATCTCTAATCCCCTTCCCCTATCTTGCCCCTCCTCTTACCCTTCATCCTTCGTAACCACTAGTTTGTTTTCTGTATCTGTGAGTCTGTTTCTGTTTCGTTATATTCATTTGCTTATCTTATTTTTTATATCATATATAAGAGAAAATAAACAGTATTTATCTTTCTCTGTCTGAATTACTTCACTTAGCATAACACTCTCTAGGTCCAGCCACATTGTTGCCAATGGCAGAATTTCATTTTTTATGGCTAATACTCCATTGTATATATATATGCCACATCTTTTTTATCTATTCATCTGTTGATGGACACTTAAGCTGCTTCCATATCTTGGCAATTATAAATAATGCTGCTATGAACACTGGCGTGCGTGTATCTTTTTGAATTAGTGTTTTTGTTTTCTTTGGATATATACCCAGGAGTGGAATTGCTGGATCATATGGTAGTTCTGTTTTTAGTTTTTGAGGAATTTCCATACTGTTTCCACAGTGGCTGCACCAATTTACATTCCCACCAACAGTGCATGAGGCGTACCCTCTTCCCACATCCTTGCCAACATTTGTTATTTGTTGCCTTTTTGAAGACAACAGCTCTCACAGGTATGATGTATCTATCTCACTGAGATTTTGGTTGGCATATCCCCGATAATTAATGATGTGGAGCATCTTTTCATGTGCCTGTTGGACATTGGCAAAATGTCTCTTCAGGTGTTCTGCCCATTTTTAAATCAGATTGTTTGTTTTTTGATATTGAGTTGTATAAGCCCCTTACATATTTTGGATATTAATCCCTTCTTAGATATATCATTTGAAAGTATCTTCTCCCATTCAGTAGGTTGTAGGGATTTTTTGTTGATGGTTTCCTTCCCTGTGTAGAAGCTTTTAAGTTTAGTTAGGTCTCATTTGTTTATTTTTGCTTTTGTTTCCCTAGCTTGAGGAGACAGATCCAAATAAATATTGCTAAGACTCATGTCAAAGAGTGTACTGCCAATGTTTTCTTCTAGCAGTTTTACGGTTTCTGGTGTTACATGTAGGTCTTTAATCCATTTTGAGTTTATTTTTGCATATAGCATGAGAAAATGTTCTAATTTCATTCTCTTACATGTGGCTGTCCAGTATTCTCAATACCAGTTAGTAAAGAGTCTGTCTTTTCCTTATTGTATATTTTTTCCTCTTTTGTGGTAGATTAATGACCATATGTGCATGGGCTTATCTCTGGGCTCTCTGTTCTGTTCCGTTGATCTATGTGTCTGTTTTGTGCCAGTACTGTTTTGATTACTGTAACTTTGTAGTACAGTATGAAGTCATTAGTATAAACTGAAGTCTGTAGTATAGTCTGAGGGGAGTATGATACCTCTAGCTTTGTTTCTCAAGATTGCCTGTGCTATTCAGGGTCTTCTGTAGTTCCATACAAATTTTAGGATTATTCTATTTCTATGAAAAATGTCATGAAGTCCTAGCCACAGCAGATAGGTGAGAAAAAGCAATAAGAGGCATCCAAATTGGAAAAGAAGAAGTGAAACTGTCACTATTTGCAGATGACATGATACTACATATAGAAAACCCTAAAGTCTCCACCAAAAAAAGTATTAGAACTAATAAATGAATTCAGTAAAGTTGTAGGATACAAGACTACTATACAGAAATCTGTTGCTCTTCTATACACTAATAATGAACTATCAGAAAGAGAAAGTAAAAAAACAATCTCATTTACAATTGCATCAAAAAGAATAAAATACCTAGGAATAAATTTAACCAAGGAGGTGAAAGGCCAACACCTTGAAAAGTGTAAGACATTGATGAAGGAAATTGAAAATGATACCAATAAATGGAAAGATATCCTGTGTTCATGGATTGGAAAAATTAATACTGTTAAAATGGCCAGATGACCCAAATCAATCTACAGATTTAATGCAATCCATATCAGAATGCCTAAAGATTTTGATAAAAAGCAGAACAATGAACAGGGTTTGCTTTCCTTTTGAATAGTTACAGAACAAAGCATATAAAGTCAACAAGAGAGTGTCATGATAGGCATATTAGATAGGATTCTATTGGAAAAAATAGGCAGTTTTCTCTTAGTGTAAGGTCAGAGGGAAAGTTCGCCATATAGAGTTTTAAATTGATGTAACTGTATAAACAATTGTATTTTGACTTTTTAACAGTAAAAAAAAGTTGTATTTTTAAAATTGATAAAAGTTATGATGAAGACACGGAATAATTTTGGCACTACTTAGTTATTTGACTCTATAAGGCAGGCATCATGGCAAAATCAACTAAAGGTTAATAATTACTAACACTAATTAAGCACTTACTACATGCCAGGTGAGTCCTGAACCTTTATAACTCTTGATTGCCACAGCAACCCCATGGCATTGTTTCTATTATTATTCCTGTTCTACAGATCAAAAAACTGATACAAAGAGAGTGTAGAAACTTGATAGTAAGTGATAGAGCTGGGATATAACTGTGTCTAGGAGGAAGAAATTTTCCTGTACCCTTCTAGGTTCCTCTAGCTGATCAAAGAATTAAATTGACGTGAGTCAGATTAACAGGAAAAAAATCAAACAAAAGTTTAATAACATACATACATGAGAGAGATCCAGAAAAACTGAGTAACTCTCCAAAATGGGCTAAGCCCTCACCTTAAACACCATCTTCAGCTAAAGGCAAAAGAGGATGTTTTGCTAAAGGCAAAAGAGGAAGTATTGGTTTGGGACTTGAAAGAGGAGGAAAGCAATTGACATGGAGATGAAAAAGCAAATGTTTGGTAAACAAATATTTGCTGGGCTATGAAGAGACAATGGGACACAAAATGGATTCTGATCTCTACCCCCTACACCTAGTCCCTATTCTTTGCAGATATCTCTAGTGATAGCTTTGTTCTAGGAACAGGCCCTTTATCTAAATTTTTTAGGCAGCTAAGGGGGAGGTAAAAAGAAAGACTTCCTGAGTCTTCTGTTTTTAGAAAATAATCATCCTAAATTAATACTCTTGCCAAAAGACACTTTTTGGGGTGGCAAGCCTTGTTCCCTTACATAATCTATTGATACATAATCCACTGAGTCTAGCTCAAAATCGATTGCTCTTAGCCACTATGCTGTATTATATAACATTATTTAAGAAAGTAAAAATTTAAGTTCGGCTTAAATCATGATTCGATGGTTTGCCATGACCATACTGTGCTGTAGTCTGAAAAGGATGATGGTACTGTCAATTATTCAGATAAATCATTCAAATAAATCAGAATATTCACCAGTGGGGGAAAAATGTATGTAATTTCATATTCCAAAAATCAGTGTAAAAATACTGTTTCATCTATGTCACAGTCTTTTTAATTCCATATATAAAGGGCATGAATAAAAGACAAGGTGTGTAAATGAGGAAGTTATTAATGCCAAGGAAACTATTAACCCAATTCTCAACAGAGTTTGTTCTTCATATTTATTCAGGACTTAGAAACAACTGAAGTAGTCTTTGAGTTTTTTTTTTTTTTTTTTTTTTTTTATTATTATTTTTTTAATTAGTTTCTGCTTTATAACAAAGTGAATCAGTCATACATATACATCTGTTCCCACATCCCTTCCCTCATGCATCTCCCTCCCTCCCACCCTCCCCATCCCACCCCTCCAGGCGGTCACAAAGCACCGAGCTGATCTTCCTGTACTCTGCGGCTGCTTCCCACTATCTATCTACCTTACGTTTGGTAGTGTATATATGTCCATGCCTCTCTTTCGCTTTGTCACAGCTTACCCTTCCCCCTCCCCATATCCTCAAGTCCATTCTCAAGTAGGTCTGTGTCTTTATTCCCGTTTTGCCCCTAGGTCCTTCATGACTTTTTTTTTTTTTAAATTCCGTATATATGTGTTAGCATACGGTATTTGTCTTTCTCTTTCTGACTAACTTCACTCTGTATGACAGACTCTAGGTCTATCCACCTCATTACAAATAGCTCAGTTTCGTTTCCTTTTATGGCTGAGTAATATTCCATTGTATATATGTGCCACATCTTCTTTATCCATTCATCTGATGATGGACACTTAGGTTGTTTCCAGCTCCGGGCTATTGTGAATAGAGCTGCAATGAACATTTTGGTACATGTCTCTTTTTGAATTATGGTTTTCTCAGGGTATATGCCCAGTAGTGGGATTGCTGGGTCATATGGTAGTTCTATTTTTAGTTTTTTAAGGAACCTCCATACCGTTCTCCATAGTGGCTGTACCAATTCACATTCCCACCAGCAGTGCAAGAGTGTTCCCTTTTCTCCACACCCTCTCCAGCATTTATTGTTTCTAGATTTCTTGATGATGGCCATTCTGACTGGTGTGAGATGATATCTCATTGTAGTTTTGGTTTGCATTTCTCTAATGATTAATGATGTGGAGCATTCTTTCATGTGTTTGTTGGCAGTCTGTATATCTTCTTTGGAGAAATGCCTATTTAAGTCTTCTGCCCATTTTTGGATTGGGTTGTCTGTTTTTTTGCTATTGAGCTGCATGAGCTGTTTATAAATTTTGGAGATTAATCCTTTGTCAGTTGCTTCATTTGCAAATATTTTCTCCCATTCTGAGGGTTGTCTTTTGGTCTTCTTTATGGTTTCCTTTGCTGTGCAAAAGCTTTGAAGTTTCATTAGGTCCCATTTGTTTATCTTTGTTTTTATTTCCATTTCTCTAGGAGGTGGGTCCAAAAGGATCTTGCTGTGATTTATGTCATAGAGTGTTCTACCTATGTTTTCCTCTAAGAGTTTGATAGTTTCTGGCCTTACATTTAAGTCTTTAATACATTTTGAGCTTATTTTTGTGTATGGTGCTAGGGAATGATCTAATCTCAAACTTTTACATATCCCTGTCCAGTTTTCCCAGCACCACTTATTGAAGAGGCTGTCCTTTCTCCACTGTACATTCCTGGCTCCTTTATCAAAGATAAGTTGGCCATATGTGCGTGGGTTTATCTCTGGGCTTTCTATCCTGATCCACTGATCTATCTTTCTGTTTTTATGCCAGTACCAGACTGTCTTAATTACTGTAGCTTTGTAGTATAGTCTGAAGTCAGGGAGCCTGATTCCTCCAGCTCCGTTTTTCGTTCTCAAGATTGCTTTAGCTATTCGGGGCCTTTTGTTTTTCCAAACAAATTTTGAAATTTTTTGTTCTAGTTGTGTGAAAAATGCCATTGGTAGTTTGATAGGGATTGCATTGAATCTGTAGATTGCTTTGGGTAGTAGAGTCATTTTCACAATATTGATTCTTCCAATCCAGGAGCATGGTATATCTCTCCATCTATTTGTATCATCTTTAATTTCTTTCATCAGTGTCTTATAGTTTTCTGCATACAGGTCTTTTGTCTCCTTAGGTAGGTTTATTCCTAGATATTTTATTCTTTTTGTTGCGATGGTAAATGGGAGTGTTTTCTTGATTTCATTTTCAGATTTTTCATCATTAGTGTACAGGAATGCCAGAGATTTCTGTACATTAATTTTATATCCTGCTACTTTACCAAATTCATTGATTAGCTCTAGTAGTTTTTCGGTAGCATCTTTAGGATTCTCTATGTATAGTATCATGTCATCTGCAAACAGTGACAGCTAGTCTTTGAGTTTTTAAGTCACATAATGCTTTCAGTTTCAGAACAGTTCAGAAAATCTTAGCCAGTTGTGTTTGATATTGTTGACTAAAGAAAATGCACAACTTAAAAGTTGAAAATTATGTTTGTTTTATTCAGGGCATTACTGAGGGCTATAGCTTGGGATACAGTTTCTCAGGTAGATCCGAGGAACTATTCCAAAGAGGTAAGGGAGTAGCTAGCATATATAGGAGTTTTTTTCTGAAAAACAAAAAAACCAAAAACATGAAGTCAAGCCTCAAAAGATTACTGCTAATCACAAAAAAACAGACATCTCAAGTTAATGATTTTAGTGCTTTTTTATGTATGAGAAATTGCAAGAGTCTGGGTTCCTTGAAATTATTCCTTTGATATGAATCTTAACTATCTAGGGCCAGTATCCTGTTTTTCCCCTCAGGGCACACCATAGGGAGTAGCTGCAATGGCTCATGGCTGGATGGCTGCAACATTCTTTGTTTACTTGAAATGGCAGACAACTTTTTTTTTTTTGTCCACAATATTCTTATATTTAAAATGTTTATAACTAAAGCTGAATTTGCCCTTTTTAGAGAGTACAACTGACACTTGAACAAGACAAGTTTGGACTGCTCTGGTTGTAACTGAGCAATGAGCTCCTATCCCTGCTATGCAGAAAGACAAACTCTGACTGTGGGTGTTTGCAGCAAAGTAAGGGTTTATTGTAGGACTCCAAGCAAGGGAGTGGGAGACAAACCTCAGATCCATTTCAACTTCGTCTTTGAGTTAGGGATTTTTAAAGAGGAAGAAAAAAGAAGCCGGAGTTAATCGTCATCTTGTGATGCTTCTTAATCATAGTTCCAAGAGTCAGGGTGTCTATGCTTTAGGAGTCTCTGGTCTGGTGGTCCATGACTGACCTTGACCAGGGCAGGGGGGCGGGAGTCTGTTAGCTCATCTTGCCCTGGGGAAACAACCTGGGTCTGTTGTACATTAAGAATGTTATCAACAACAGCAGTTTTAGTCATCTGACTGGTTGATCAGAGTTTATTTAACACAGGATTGAGGTCAGAGGGGACAAGAAAGGGAATATAGTTTTGGGTAGAGAGGTTATTCATAAATTTGGCAGGAGAACTCAGTTTCAGGGGGAGTTGGGTTTAGGGTCTACAGTACTATAAAATCCATGGTTGGTTGAATCTGCTGTGTGGAACCTTGGATACGGAGGGTTGACTGTCAAGTTATACGTGGAATTTCAACTGTGTGGAGGGTCAGTGCCCCTAACCTCCACTTGGTTTAAAGGTCATCTGTATATGATATGTAAAAGAATATTAGGCATGTGCTTAAAGTATCACATCACCATCATTTCTGAAGACATACAGTCTCTTCTTTGCTCCACTTTCTTTCTCTAGTTCACGGCTGCCTGTGCTTGTAAGCTGCCCTATTTAATTTATGGTTTGAATTGTAGTTTTCTGGCCCCCGCTGTCCTTTCTATAGTAGAATCTTATTCTGTTTCTCTGTTTGCTTTACCAGCTGTAGCTTCTTGAGGTCATCACACAACACATTTCTATATTCCAGAAACCAAATGGTAGTGCTGTAATCAAAATTATTCTTTGTAAAATCGACCTTTTTGGATTTTAGCACAGTAGGACATGCAACTATCACAATAAATTAGTTACCAGCAGAAAAAAAAAACTTATCTAATATATATCTATAGATATAAATATATTTACCTACAGAAAAATAAAAACCTGTAACACATTTGGTAATTTTTTTATGCTTTGTAAATTATTTTTCTCTACAGTGTTATTAATAGCATTGCTGAATCTCTTGATGTTGTGAGGGTTTGTTTATTAGATTCTTCTTTCAGCTTTTGTTGGCTTTTTGGTTATAGAGCCCCTGGAGGGTTAATCAAGGATGTCTTAACACGTGTAATGGATTTTGCATGGGCAGGCAATTGCTAGGGAATGAAACATATCAGTAAAATACCCTTTTAGAATTAAACTTTTCTTTGAGATATGATCATTTCCCCTCAGCACAGGGGTTAATATTCTTTTAGGAAGTTTAAACTGTATTACCTAGCTAAGTCAAAGTAAGTGTAACTATGTCTTTAGTACAATATATTTGAGGGAATTTATACTAGAGTGTTATCTTGCTAGCTGGCATACTTTTGAACTTTCTCATAATTATGGGGATTTGGTAATCCTCGTTAGTGTGTTACTAAAATCCAGATCAAGATGTATTGTTTTGGGGTAGGATGGATAGGAATTGCCAACAAATACTACATTAATTTCTTCATGAAGAGAACTTATCCTGAACACCTCTTACGAGCTAGGCATGGTGCTAAAAATATTTTAAGCATTACCAAAACTACTTCTCAACAACTTTATGAGGCCCATTTTCCAGATCAGAAACCTGGGCCTCTAATTCCATAGCTGGTAAGTAATAGCAAGAAATAGAATGTTTGCCTCCATAAGCCAAGCTTTTTCTACACCAGATCCACAAATTTAGCTATCTTTATCACCCCATCATTTTTCTTGGATAGTTTCTATTACCTCTTCCATCTCTTCTGGAACTTCTGATCTCTTTTAATAAGCTTGTTCTCTCTCTCTCTCTTCCACCCTTTTCTCTGAAAGTATTTGATTAAATTTTTTTCTCCTCTTTTTCTTTCTACGCTTCTTTGGAGTTATTTATACCCTTCCCCATTGTTTTCATTTAACTACTCTATTTACTTAAAATTTCCTCTTTACCATAAGAAATATCTTTTTCTCTTTTTCTTTACTTCAGTAGCTCTATAGCTTTCATTAACATATCATTCCTTTCCTGTTACTTTTCTGTCAAAATAATTGGTTATTCTAGAATAGATGAGCATTTTATATTATTCCAACAACAAAAAATAATATCTGAATATAATATCTATGAAAATCATGACACATGAGAACTCAAAATAATTATTCAGGGCCTGTGTGGGCGATGATTTTTCTAGACCCTTAAATTTGTGGGAAGATAACATTTTTAACCTAGGAGAGAATTTTCAGATGTAAATTACCCTGAAAGGCTACTGCTGATACAAGTAGGAGTAGTGTTGCATTGGTCAACTTTACCATTTAAAGTATTTCTCTCTCTCACTCTCTCTCTCTCTCTCTCTCTCTTCCTTTCTCTCTCTCTCTCTATATATATGTATCTGCCTATCTATCTTATTGTTTATTGTTCTATAAATCTAACATTCTGTCATTAATATAGCTCAATGAATTTCAATATGCCCATACTACTGCTTATAAAATACTTTGAAAATGTGCTGATACTTCTGTTTTTCACGTGACTAAGGTTCACAACTGATATTTAGTAAGCAAGGTCCAAGAATGCCAGAATATTTAACTTATATTTTAAAATGTCAGATACCGAAAAATGTTAACATTTTTTGTTAATATTTAAAATATAATTTTTAGTTTTCCCCACTAAAACTGTTTTATCATTGTTATAATCATAATGTTTTAAAAATAGAACATAAATATTAAATAAATATAAAGAGTTATACTGGAAAAGCAGGAAACAGTTTCCATATTTTGAAAATTTAAGCAAACTATTGAAACCCAGAATTCGTCACTAAGGTGCTCATAAAACCTCATGTAAAAAACACGTGTTATTATTTCTTACGGAAAGTACACATTCCGACAACGTGTTATAATCTACACAGTATTGGGGAAAAAAATCTTGCCAAGATTATTAAAACTGTTCTAGCATCATTATTTAAAAAAAAATCAAGTGGAAGTTAATGAAAGACAACAGTCACTGAATGGTTTTCAATAGATGCTATTAATAAAATTAAGTGTAATCCCTTGAATAATAAATTATTTCTTAAGGTACATAGTGGCAATGGAGACTGGCTAAGTTTCGCATCTCACAATAAGAGGAGTTTCCGGAAACATTGCTTAAAAAGATTTTGTTTGCTGTCCAGTATTTGGTGACAAATTTAAAATTAAATCAATGAAATGTAAATACCAAGATTGAAATATTGCATAAATTTATATCTCTTAGGTAAATACATTTGAAAATTTGAATGCTGTTAAGAAACAAAAAAAAAGATAAGCCTCATTAAATTAAAGGAATTGTGGGATTAGTAAACATATTTACATATTAAAAAATACTTTCTTGCTGAGAATGTTATTTTCCAATATTGAAAGAGTTTGTTAAAAATAGTCTTGAAATATATTTCAAAATGACTTGAAAAAATATATTGCCCCTAATTAGCTCTTATTAAAAAGATGTGAGGAATAATTCTAAAATGTTTATAATTAAATAAATAAAGTTACAACATGTATGATTTTTTCATTTGAAATGAATGTGAAACATGTTTGTCTGTATTTCTATAATGAACTGAAAAGAAAAAAAACCCTCTGATGTCAAAATAAAATTTAATCAAATTATCCAGACTTTGTGGGTTCAATTAAAACTTTTATTCCCATTTTTTAAATACCCATTGAATTACTTGTATCCAACTACATAGATGAAAAGGATTTCAGTGCAATAGTACAGGTACTGTAAGCATAACAATACTTCAGATGTTTATTAGGGATTTGATATTCCTTTTAACAGACTAAGAAATATGATTATTATTATTTTACTTGCTGATCTCATTGTATTAAAAAAAAGCCAGTTACATTAGCAACAAAAAACTGGGTTTTTTTTTTAACATCTTTATTGGAGGATAATTGCTTTACAATGGTGTGTTAGTTTCTGCATTATAACAAAGTGAATCAGCTATATATATACATATATCCCCATATCTCCTCCCTCTTGCGTCCCCCTCCCTCCCTCCCTATCCCACCCCTCTAGGTGGTCACAAAGCACTGAGCTGATCTCCTTGTATTATGCGGCTGCTTCCCACTAACTAGCTATTTTATATTTGGTAGTATATGTAAGTCCATGCCACTCTCTGACTTCGTCCCAGCTTACCCTGCCCCCTCCCCGTGTCCTCAAGTCCATTCTCTACGTCTGTGTCTTTATTCCTGTCCTGCCCCTAGGTTCTTCAGAACCATTTTTTTTAATTCCATATATATGTGTTAGCATACGGTATTTATTTTTCACTTTCTGACTTACTACACTCTGTGTGACAGACTCCAGGTCCATCCACCTCACTACAAATAACTCAACTTTGTTTCTTTTTATGGCTGAGTAATATTCCATCGTATATATGTACCACACATTCTTTATCCATTCATCTGTCAGTGGACAGTTAGGTTGCTTCCATGTCCTGGCTATTGTAAATAGTGCTGTAGTGAACATTGTGGTACATGACTCTTCTTGAATTATGGTTTTCTCAGGGTATATGCCCAGTAGTGGGACTGCTGAGCTGTTTGATAGTTCTATTTTTAGTTTTTTAAGGAACCTCCATACTGTTCTCCATAGTGGCTGTATCAATTTACATTCCCACCAACAGTGCAAAAAGGTTCCAATTTCTCCACAACCTCTCCAGCATTTATTGTTTGTAAATTTTTTGATGATGGCCATTCTGACTGGTGTGAGGTGATACCTCATTGTAGTTTTGATTTGCATTTCTCTAATGATTAGTGATGTTGAGCATTCTATCATGTGTTTGTTGGCAATCTATATATCTTCTTTGGAGAAATGTCTGTTTAGGTCTTCTGTGCATTTTTGGATTGAGTTGTTTGTTTTTTTGATATTGAGCTGCATGAGCTGCTTGTAAATTTTGGAGATTAATCCTTTGTCAGTTGCTTCATTTGAAAATATTTTCTCCCATTCTGAGGTTGTCTTTTCATCTTGTTTATGGTTTTCTTTGCTATGCAAATGCTCTTAAGTTTCATTAGGTCCCATTTGTTTATTTTTGTTTTTACTTCCATTTCTCTAGGAGGTGTCTCAAAAAGGATCTTGTTGTGATTTATGTCATAGAGTGTTCTGCCAGTGTTTTCCTTTAAGAGTTTTATAGTGTCTGGCCTTACATTTAGGTTTAGTCCATTTTGAGTTTATTTTTGTGTATGGTATTGGGGAGTGTTCTAGTTACATTCTTTTACATGTAGCTGTCCAGTTTTCCAAGCATCAGTTATTAAAGAGGCTGTCTTTTGCCCATTGTATATTCTTGCCTTCTTTATCAGAAATAAGGAGACCATATGTGCGTGGGTTTATCTCTGGGCTTTCTATCCTGTTCCATTGACCTACATTTCTGTTTTTGTGCCAGTACCATACTGTCTTGATTACTGTAGCTTTGTAGTATAGTCTGAAGTCAGGGAGCCTGATTCCAACAGCTTCATTTTTCTCTCTCAAGACTGCTTTGGCTATTCTGGGTCTTTTGTGTTTCCATACAAATTGTGAAGTTTTTTCTTCTACTTCTGTGAAAATTGTCATTGGTAGTTTGATAGGGATTGCATTGAACCTGTAGATTGCTTTGGGTAGTATAGTCATTTTCACAGTGTGGATTCTTCCAATCCAGGAACATGGTATATCTCTCCATCTGTTTGTATCATCTTTAATTTCTTTCATCAGTGTGTTATAGTTTTCTGCATACAGGTCTTTTGTCTCCATAGGTAGGTTTATTCCTAGGTATTTTATTCATTTTGTTGCAGTGGTAAATGGGAGTGTTTCCTTAATTTCTCTTTCAGCTTTTTCATTATTAGTATACAGGAATGCCAGAGATTTCTGTGCATTAATTTTGTATCCTGCTACTTTACCAAATGCATTGATTAGATCTAGTAGTTTTCTGGTAGCATCTTTAGGATTCTCTATGTATAGTATCATGTCATCTGCAAACAGTGGCAGCTCTACTTCTTCTTTTCCTATTTGGATTCCCTTTTTTCTTTTCCTTTTCTGATTGCTGTGGCTAAAACTTCCAAACCTATGTTGAATAATAGTGGTGAGAGTGGGCAACCTTGTCTTGTTCCCTGATCTTAGAGGAAATGATTACAGTTTTTCACCATTGAGAACGATGTTGGCTGTGGGTTTGTCATATATGGCCTTTATTATGTTGAGGTAAATTCCTTCTGTGCCTACTTTCGTGAGGGTTTTTTTCATAAATGGATGTTGAATTTTGTCAAAAGCTTTTTCTGCATCTATTGAGATGATCATATGATTTTTATCCTTCAATTTTTAATATGGTATATCACATTGCTTGATTTGCATATACTGACGAATTCTTGCATTCCTGGGATAAACCCCACATGATCATGGTGTATATCCTTTTAATGTGTTGTTGGATTCTGTTTGCTAGTATTTTGTTGAAGATTTTTACATCTATGTTCATCAGTGATATTGGCCTGTAGTTTTCTTTCTTTGTGACACCTTTGCCAGGTTTTGGTATCAGGGTGATGGTAGCCTCATAGAATGAGTTTGGGAGTGTTCTTCCTGCTATATTTTGGAAGAGTTTGAGAAGGATATGTGTTAACTCTTCTCTAAATGTTTGATAGAATTCTCCTGTGAAGCCCTCTGGTCCTGGGCTTTTGATTGTTGGAAGAGTTTTTTTTTTTTTTTTTTTTTTTTTTTTGATACGCGGGCCTCTCACTGTTGTGGCCTCTCCCGCTATGTAGCACAGGCTCAGTGGCCATGGCTTACGGGCCCAGCCGTTCCATGGCATGTGGGATCTTCCTGGACCGGGGCACAAACCCATGTCCCCTGCATCGGCAGGCAGACTCTCAACCACTGCGCCACTAGGGAAGCCCTGTTGGGAGAGTTTTAATCACAGTTACAATTTCAGTGCTTGTGATTGGTCTGTTCCTATTTTCTATTTCTTCCTAGTTCAGTCTCAGAAGGTTGTGCGTTTCTAAGAATTTGTCCATTTCTTCCAGGTTGTCCATTTTTTTGGCATATAGTTGCTTGTAGTAGTCTCTCATGATCCGTTGTATTTCTGCAGTGTCAGTTGTTGCTTCTCCTTTTTCATTTGTAATTCTATTGATTTGAGTTCTCCCTTTTTTTCTTGATGAGTCTGGGTAATGGTTTATCAATTTTGTTTATCTTCTCAAAGAACCAGATTTTATTTTTTTTGATCTTTGCTATCGTTTCCTTCATTTCTTTTTCAGTTATTTCTGATCTGATCATTATGATTTCTTTCATTCTGCTAACTGTGGGTTTTTTTTTTTTTTATTCTTCTTTCTCTGTTTCAGATGTAAGGTTAGGTTGTTTATTTGAGAAGTTTCTTGTTTCTTAAGGTAGGATTGTATTGCCATAAACTTCCCTCTTAGAACTGCTTGTGCTGCATCCCATAGGTTGGGGGTCATCATGTTTTCATTGCCATTTGTTTCTGGGTATCTTTTGATTTCCTCTTTGATTTCTTCTGTAATCTGTTGGTTATTAAGTAGTGTATTGTTTAGCCTCCATGTGTTGGTATTTTTTACAGACTCCTTCCTGTAATTGATATCTAGTCTCATATTGTTGTGGTCAGAAAAGATACTTGATATGATTTCAATTTTCTTAAATTTACAAAGGCTTGATTTGTGACCCAAGATATGATCTATTGTGGAGAATGTTCCATGAGCACTTGAGAAGAAAGTGTATTCTGTTGTTTTTGGATGGAATGTCCTATAAATATCAATTAAGTCCATCTTGTTTAATGTATCATTGAAAGCTGGTGTTTGCTTATTCATTTTCATTTTGGATGATCTGTCCATTGGTGAAAATGGGGTGTTAAAGTCCCCTACTATGATTGTGTTACTGTCAATTTCCCGTTTTATGGCTGTTAACATTTGCCTTATGTATTGAGTTTCTCCTATGTCGGGTGCATAAATATTTACAACTGTTACATCTTCTTGGATTGATCCCTTGATCATTATGTAGTGGCCTTGTCTCTTATAATAGTCTTTATTTTAAAGTTTATTTTGTCTGATACGAGCATTGCTACTCCAGCTTTCTGTTGATTGCCATTTGCATGGAATGTCTTTTTCCATCCCCTCACTTTCAGTCTGTGTGTGTCCCTAGGTCTGAAGTGGGTTTCTTGTAGAGAGCATATATATGGGTTTTGCTTTTGTATCCATTCAGCCAGTCTGTGTCTTTAGGTTGGAGCATTTAATCCCTATAGAATTAAGGTAATTATCAATATGTATGTTCCTATTACCATTCTCTTAACTGTTTAGGGTTTGTTATTGTAGGTCTTTTCCTTCTCTTGTGTTTCCTGCCTAGAGAAGTTCCTTTAGCATTTGTTGTAAAGCTGGGTTGGTGGTGCTGAATTCTCTTAGCTTTTGCTTGTCTGTAAAGGTTTTAATTTCTCTTTCTAATCTGAATGAGATCCTTGCTGGGTACAGTCATCTTGGTTTTAGGTTTTTCACTTTCATCACTTTTAATATGTCCTGCCCCTCCCTTTTGGCTTGCAGAGTTTCTGCTGAAAGATCAGGTGTTAAGCTTATGGGGATTCCCTTGTGTGTTATTTGTTGTTTTTCCCTTGCTGCTTTTAATATTTTTTCTTTGTATTTAATTTTTGATAATTTGATTAATATGTGTTTTGGCATGTTTCTCCTTGGATTTATCCTGTATGTGACTCTCTGTGCTTCCTGCACTTGATTAACTATTTCCTTTCCCATATTAGGGAAGTTTTCAACTATAATCTCTTGAAATATATTCTCAGTCCCTTTCTTTTTCTCTTCTTCTTCTGGGACCCCTATAATTCTAATGTTGGTGCATTTAATGTTGTCCCGGAGGTCTCTCTGAAACTGTCCTCAAGTCTTTTCATTCTTTTTCTTTATTCTGCTTTGCAGCAGTTATTTCCACTATTTTATCTTCCAGGTTACTTATCCATTCTTCTGCCTCAGTTATTCTGCTATTGATTCCTTCTAGAGAAGTTATAATTTCATTTATTTTGTTGTTCATCATTGTTGTTTTGCTCTTCAGTTCTTCTAGGGCCTTGTTAATCATTTCTTATATTTTCTCCATTGTGTTTCCAAGATTTTGGATCATCTTTACTATCATTACTCTGAATTCTTTTTCAGGTAGACTGCCTATTTCCTCTTCATTTGTTTCGTCTGGTGGGTTTTTACCTTGCTCCTTCATCTGCTGTGTGTTTCTCTGTCTTCTCATTTTGCGTAACTTACTGTGTTTGGTGTCTCCTTTTTGCAGGCTGTAGGTTCATAATTCCCGTTGTTTTTAATGTCTGCCGTCAGTGGGTAAGGTTGGTTCAGTGGGTTGTGTGTGCTTCCTGGTGGAGGGGACTGGTGCCTGTGTTCTGGTGGATGTGGCTGGATATTGTCTTTGTGCTGGGCTGGACCGCATCCGGTGGTGTGTTTTCGGGTGTCTGTGACATTATTATGATATTAGGCAGCCTCTCTGCTAATGGGTGTGGTTGTGTTCCTTTTGTTTGGCATAGGGTGTCCAGGACTGTAGTTTGCTGGTCGTGTAGTGGAGCTGGGTGTTAGCGTTGAGATGGAGATCTCTGGGAGTGCTTTCACCATTTGATGTGATGTGGAGCCAGGAGGTCTCTGGTGGACCAGTGTCTTTAACTTGGTCTCCCACCTCAGAGGCACAGACCTGAAACCTGGCGGAACAGCAAGACCCTGTCAGCCACATGGCTCAGTAGAAAAGGGAGAAGAAAAGAAAGAAAGAAAGAAAATAAATAAAATAAAGTTATTAAAATAAAAAATAAAATATAATTATTAAAAAAATTCAAAAGTAATAAGAAATAAAAAAGAAGGAAAGAAAGAAGAAAGCAACTAAACCAAAAAACAAATCCACCAATGATAATAAGTGCTAAAAACTATACAAAAAATGAAAAAAAGAAAAAACGGACAGACAGAACCCTAGGACAAATGGTAAAAGCAAAGCTATTCAGACAGAGTCACACAAAGAAGCATACACATACACACTCACCAGAAGAGAAATAGGAAAAAAAAATATCATCGTTCCCAAAGTTCACCGCCTCAATTTTGGGATATTTCATTTTCTATTCACATATTCCAAAGATGCAAGTTACCACAAGTTGATTGTGGAGATCTAATCCGCTGCTCCCGAGGCTGCTGGGAGAGATTTCCCCTTCTCTTGTTTGTTCGCACAGCTCCTGGGGTTCAGCTTTGGATTTGGCCCCTCCTCTGCATGTAGGTCGCCTGAGGGTGTCTGTTCTTTGCTCAGACAGGATGGAGTTAAAGTAACAGCTGATTAGGGGGTTTTGGTCGCTCAGGCCGGGGGTAAGGAGGGGTACAGAATGCGGGGCGAGCCTGTTGTGACAGAGGTCATCATGATGTTGTACCAGGCTCAGGCGCGCCTTGTGTTCTCCCGGGGAAGTTGCCCCTGGATCACAGGACCCTGTCAGTGGAGGGAGCATAGGCTCCTAAGAAGGGAGGTGTGGACAGTGACCTGTGCTCGCACACAGGCTTCTTGGTGACTCCAGCAGCAGCCTTAGCATTTTATGCCCATCTCTGGGGTCTGCACTGATAGCCACAGCTTTCATCCGTTTCTGGAGCTTGTTTAGGCGGTGCTCTGAATCCCCCTCTCCTCGTGTGGCCTGAAACAATGGTCTCTTGCCTCTTAGGCAGGTCCAGAGTTTTTCCAGGACTCCCTCCCGGCTAGCTGTGGTGCACTAGCCCCCTTCAGGCTGTGTTCATGCAGCCAACCCCAGTCCTCTCCCTGGGATCTGACCTCCAAAGCCCAAGCCTCAGCTCCCAGCCCCCACCCGCCCCAGTGGGTGAGCAGACAAGCCTCTCAGTCTGGTGGGTGCTGGTCGGCACCCATCCTCTGTGTGAGAGTCTCTCCAGTTTGCCCTCTGCACCCCTGTTGCTGTGCTCTCCTCTGTGGCTCCAAAGCTTTCCCCCCGCCCCCCCCCCCAGTCTCCGCCAATGAAGGGGCTTCCTAGTATGTGGAAACTTTTCATCTTTCACAGCTGCCTCCCAGTGGTGAAGGTCCAGTCCCTACTCTTTTGTCTCTGTTTTTTCTGTTTTCTATTGCCCTACCCAGGTACGTGGGGAGTTTCTTGCCTTTGGGGAAGTCTGAGGTCTTCTGCCAGCATTCAGTAGGTGTTCTGTAGGAGTTGTTCCACATGTAGATGTATTTCTGATGTATTTGTGGGAGGAAGGTGAGCTCTACGTCTTACTCTTCTGTCATCTTTAAAGTCTCTTCAAAAGGTGTTTTCTGAGTTGAAGTTATAGGCAATTACTCCCCAAAGTATAAGTAAAACAGTGTATAACAATCAGTATTAAAATGTTTAATTTTATATTGTCTTTACCACCTTTTTTTAATCTTTTTGTTTATTTTTTATTTTTTTTATTTGCGGTACGCGGGCCTCGCACTGTTGTGGCCTCTCCCGTTGCGGAGCACAGGCTCTGGACGCGCAGGCTCAGTGGCCATGGCTCACAGGCCCAGCCACTCCGCGGCATGTGGGATCTTCCTGGACCGGGGCGTGAACCCATGTCCCCTGCATCGGCAGGTGGACTCTCAACCACTGCACCACCAGGGAAGCCCCTTTACCACCTTTAATCTTCTGAATAATTTCATTGATCAACGTAAGATAAAAGGTTACATTTTTATAAGAAATATTAAATGAATAGAGATAAATAAAACTGAAGGGTTTCACTGATTTTCATTAGTAAAGGTTGTTTTAAAAATATTTCATCACAACACAAACCATACATTTTTAAAATGTTGATCAGTATATGTTATAAAAATTACATGCTGAAACTATTTTTAAAATATTCTGTTACTCTAAATATTTTAAGAAGTGGATTAAAATGATGATGTTATGAACATTGTTAAAGATAGTTTGGGGTTGCTTGATGTTCTATATCTTATCCTAACGTCTCCTGAAAAACTTCTTTCACTGACATACTGCTTGCATTTTTAAAAATTCATTGTGTATTCCATTTGATGAATATTATGGTTGTAAAGTCTTTTAAGTACTGGAGACTTAATGCATGGTTAGATTTCAAGACAGTAGATATGATGGAAGAGATGATATCTAGGATCATCTTTTGTTATCCCACATTATAACATAGGAAATTATTTTCTCATTAGGCATGTAAATAATATTTAGCTAATTTGTGAAAATACTTTACTTTCTCATTTTTTCCACTTGTGATTGGTATGTTTTCCTTGGCTAATGTAATCTATTGCACTCACGTTCAAATATTTTATTATTTATTATTAATACTTATTCTAGTGTCTACACTTACCTCTTTCATTTTCTCACACTTATTTCAATATAGGTTACTGATCTTAATTTTTTTGTAGCCATGCTTGTTAAATATAAGTAAGTGCAGGCACTTGGCTACTATATAATCTGGTAGTCATATTTAAATATTGATACTTTGGAAGACATAACTACTTTATTATAAATTATTCCTATATTTTTCCTTTGTATTAGGTTTAAGATTTGTACTGATTTTTTAAAAAGTTGTGTAGGTATTACAGATAAATTTCAGGTAGCAAAAGGGATATTACAAAATACTTGTTTTAAAAAGATGGTGCTTTTGATATGACCAAGAAGCACTGATCTCTTATCTGTCCAGTTTAGTACTACTTAGCCTTAGAATCTAGGCATAGTCTATCTACACAGTGCCCTCTACCGTATATTTAAACTCTATCCTTTGGAACTAATGTTGGAAGGTGGGCTTCCTGACAAGCTTTCTCTAGGATTGTCTTGTTTTATGAGTGAAAAATTCCATCAGTGTTATCTAATCTATAAGGAGTAGAAGTCATAGGAAAATGTATAGGGTGTATTTAAAGGCACCTAAGAATCTGTTAATTGAAAGGAAGTGCAGTATGCCTCAAGGAAGAAAATGTCATGAAATGGTTTAAAATGTAACCATTTCTTTAACTTACCTTTTAGCATCAGGTGCATCATAATATTGAAGTTATATTTGATTATGTTAAAGGGAGACATAGAGCCTTGTGCTCACAGAATGTGGCTTGGGGAACAGAGCATTTAATTCCAGTCACCTGGCTAGAATAGCTCTTTAGGTGTAAGAAATGAAATGGCATCTTTCCTGCTCCCATTTATCTTTACCAACTAAAGCAGTTTTGGCTGAGATGCCAACACGACTTTTGTTTGCAAATGGTGATAATATGATTCAGGTTACTTGGGGAATACAAGAGCCCATTTGATGAACTTTCTGCCCACTTTTTCATTAAAATACATCTCAGAGCAAATGAAATGAAGAATAACTTTTCACATGCACTAATCAGCTGCACAGAAGAGGCAAAAGGAAACTTTGTTTCCTCTCACAGTCCTACCCCTTTCACAGTTCTGTGAAATAGTTTTTAGATCATCTTATATGCCAAGGGGTTTTGTGTTGTTCCTTTTTGTCCTTTGTGACTCTCAAATAAAATGGAAACTTTCTATGTTCATGACTTTCCTTTCATGTTGAGCTCATGGAGACAGGGGGTCATGCTACCAATATATTTTTAAGCTTCACACAATTACCCTCAACCCCGCTAAAGCATAGAGCAGCAGGACAGTATTTATGACTTGTCCCATTGAAAACCACTGTCTCAGGCAGCCCTACGGGAGACCAAACATTATGCAGTGCTTATAAAAAATATGAAGCGACAGCACAGGGGTAACATATTTAAACATCCCATTACTGCACCTTTGAATATCAGTTCTTCCAGCCTGGATTTTCTACTCTGAAGTTAAGCTGCGTGGTTCCTCTGCAGGTTGCTGAAGTGGAAATTATTTCTCTATTTGTCTACTATCTATTATTTTCCAAACACAATTATCATCCTGTGTTATATAAAATTGAGCAGGGGTGGTTATTAACTTGAACTACACAGATCCAAGGATACTTCACAATGTATTGCCACTTTGTTCCACTAAGTCATGCCATCTGACTAGTTCTGAAGTAAACACAATCACATGTTAATGCACAGCTTTGAAAGGAAATTTTTAGTTTGCAAACTTTTTCTCTTCATTTTATTACAATAAAACTTCAATCTTTTTGATTTTTCAAAAAACTAAAACAGCCAAACAAAAATGTTTATTAACTGGTACGTAATATTAAAAAATGTTTGAATTACAATTCTTGAAAATCTGTTTCTGGAAAAATTATTTCTCCAGGGTATTATACCAACTGTGGTCTTGGGCAAGATAAATAATGTGAATTGTAGTTTCTACTCTCCCATTTGTCAGATGTGTGTTCTCAGCTCAGCTGTTACAGTAACCTTGTACCTTTCACAGGTGCACTTGGCTAGTATCTGTCCAGTCTGTCAGTGTGGGTATCATCAATTTTTATAATAAATAACAAGCCCAGTGTGATGCATCAGACAGCATTTTAGTCTCTGAAGCTTGGAGCTCACCTTGGAGTCTCCTGTGAAGCTAAATATTCTCTCTAGAATCTAAGGTGACACTGGATATCTAATGTTACTATCTTTGCTGGCTTACTGTTCTGGATCAGTGTCACCTGAGGCTGTATGTATTATGCATATGAAGCATCTGGTCAGGAGGACTTTCTCCATTCCCCCTCAGTACTTGTGCGTATATATTCCTCACAATTAGAGTAATCCAAACACCTGATATCAGTGGGTCAGCATTCAGGCTCTGGAGTACAGAATTTATGAAAATAAATACAACCGAGTAGATGCATGGCAATCCATATTTGGAGCCTCAGTTATTCTCCAACATTTTACTGTGTTATCAGGATAAAAATATTATAGGTCTTGATATAGTTGTATGACACTTAAAAACCACTCTTTTAATAAGAATATACTATATTCTATGGAATGGACCTGAATTCTATTGTGTGATCGCTTTAACAGAGATGGAAATTCTTGATTTTCAGTGTTACGTGGATTGAAGAATAAATGTAGAATATGAATGATTTCTGTGGAACTGACAGAAGGGTTTTGAATGAAAAAAAATACATATATATATATATACATGCCCTAGAAAATATTATTCAGAACACATAACAGTATTTTCCTTTAACTTTGAGATGTGATATGAGCTTATTTGGCCATAACTCAGTATTTTACAGTAAATAAAATAATACATTAGGGCAAAGCTAAAGATTTTGTCTTCAAATGACTTCTGTACTGTGGGAACAATAAAACAAAACCAATGAAAATACACATTCAGACATACACTATTTTTCTTTATCTTTTTAAAAATACTTTGGAGCCATATTTAAAACAAGAAACATCCTTACGTAGAGGAATATCATCATTTGAAAATTGAAATTTAACCTAATTACAAAATAATATTCTAAAAACTTCTGAAAATATGTAATAAGCACATATAAAAAATTGTCACCCATAATGCCAAACCCAATATATCCACTACTGGTATCTTGACGTATTTATGCCCAATTTCCTATTCAAGTGCATTCATACGAACAATTTTTAGAAAAATGGGATCATACTTTGCAAAGTGATCAAAACTTCAGTTTTTCACGCTTATTGTAAGTACATTTTTGGCTAAATGTAGAAGTAGAATGGCTAAATTTAGAGCTTTGTCTTCCAGAAAGATTGTTCCAGTGTTGAATGAACTTATTTCTTCATCATCACAAGAAATGCCTCATGTGTGTGCCACATGCATATGCATATGTATGTGTGTGTGTGTACCTTCAGGGGCAAAGACTATATATATGTGTATTTGCGAGTTGCAGAGGAGAAAAATATTTACCTTTGTGTTTCAGTGCAAATTTCTTGATTGAACTTTTGATCACTTATGAGGTTTCTCATTTCTATGTTTAATGATCACTTATAGTTATTTTGTGATTGTCTTTTTTTTTTTTTTTTTTGCGGTATGCGGGCCTCTCACTGTTGTGGCCTCTCCCACTGCGGAGCACAGGCTCCGGACGCACAGGCTCAGCGGCCATGGCTCACGGGCCCAGCCACTCCGCGGCATGTGGGATCCTCCCAGACCAGGGCACGAACCCGTGTCCCCTGCATCGGCAGGTGGACTCTCAACCACTGTGCCACCAGGGAAGCCCTTGTGATTGTCTTTTGACAACTTTCTTCATTTTTCTTTTGGGGCTGCCCACTTTTAAAAATTGACTTGTAAGAGCACATTATTTATGAAGGGCATCAGCCTTTCATCTATCATGGTTTAATTATTTGACACATTTTCTTTTTGCTTTGCCTTTATACTTGTTTTAAAGATAAAGATTTTAATTATTATATACTAATGTTACCTTTTTATTTATGAATTCTTCTTTTACAGATATATTCTGAAAAATTTTCTCCCGGCTGATAGAAGGTAAGTATTCAGAAATTTTGGACTCAGCATTTTGTTGTTGTTGTTGTTGTTGTTACATTTAGAGAGATTTCTAGGATAGGTGACATTGTGAGTTCATGATTTAAATTCCTCTCTTTGTCCCCAAATATTGATACATACCTTTGGCAAAGACTAAATCAATTAAAATATGGTTTACATTTAACTATTACTATGAGTATGTAATCTAGTGTGTTGCATGGTGTTATTTCTCCCAGTGGTCAGTAGAGTTATAGAATAATCTGTCTCTTCCCCACTGATTTTAAAATGCCATTTTTATCACATATATTGGCTCTGGTTTTGAACATTTGCTAATGTTCAAGTTTATGTTATCACATGGTTTTGATTACTAAACATTTAGGGGATTATTATTTTGTAATGCATGTGCCTTTACACATTTTTATGTGAGTGGATGGAAGAAAAACATAATTCAAACAGTAAGTTGGAAAAAATTCAAAGACAGTGATTCTTGTGATATCTCAATGTGTATAATTATTAGCAGTTGGTGTTAGAAAATTGGTTTAATTGGCCCAAGGAAAAGTTTGCAAAGATGTCAATACAATACTACATATAAATATTCATAAACTTTAGAAGAAGTTAATGGCTTAACATTGATTAATGTCTTAGATTGCTAAGAAGTCTGTGGAACTCATCTGTTAAGAAGTCATTCTTTTTATTTTTTAATATTCATAATTCCAGTTTTGGATTTTCATTGGGCTACATGATCCAGTTATTTGATAAAATAATACAACAGAAAATCATGTAAAATTTGTTTGACTAGTTAGTTGGTATATTCTTGTTTTGGTAGTGAATTGAGTTCCACATTATTCTATGAATGTGTTAGGGTCTTCTGAGTATAAATTTAGAAGACTGAAGAAATAATTCTTATATTAATTATGGCAGTCTCCCCACCGACTGGATTTTCTGTGCAATGTCTGATTTGAAATATTCTGACCAGTAATCGACTTGAATCATTAAAAAATCTCACATATTATAATATGTCTACTTGCACATTCCTTCTCTATGTTTTATATATCTGTAAGTGGCACAGAATACTTTCTCCAAGAACATATCTTCATCATATATATAAAAACTGTGAACGTCAAAAACAAGTATTGAAAACTTCTCCTTCCAAATAAGGAACCATTTGTGACTTAGTGCAGCACTTGAAAGTCATTCAGAGTAGAAGATAACTTGATGTGTTATTGTTTTTCAGTGAGGTTGATGTGATAAAAACTACTGAAGTTCCAAAGTCTCAACTTGTGTACTAGTCTAAGATAGGTGAAAGTAACAAATGGAAATTACAGTTACAGCATGAATTAAATTAATTTTCTAAAAAACAATTGGAAATTTTAAGCTAGTAATTGCTGAGAAGTTTTGTGATGTTTGTGTAGTTGGTTTGGCTAAGGTACTTAAATGTTGTTATCCTTGACTTAAGGGGCCACAGCTGGCCTATTTGATGTCAATCTTCTAGTCCTAATGATCACTCTGGGCAGTTTAACAGTTGTGTGTTTGTTCTAAAATCAGAGGTGGAGAGTGGAGTGCTATGATACTGAGGCACAAAACAACTGTGTTATTTAAATGTAAAATGTCCTACCAATCAGTGCCTAAAGGAGTGTACACTTCTAATAAATATACCTTTCTGCATTTATTTGTTACCTTTCTTTAAGGATAAGAGTACAACTTAGAGGGCCATTTTAAGAGCATTTTTATTCTAATGGCAATGCAGAACTATTAATTTATAGGCATGTGGAAATAAGTGGAAATAACTTTCTGACAATGGAGCATTTTTCTTTTTTTAAACTTTACCCTACATGTGAACCTTCCAGGTATTTTAATTCAAGCAATTTCTTGTGCACTGTATATCAGAGCACTTATAATGCCACTGTTCTAAAAATTGATAATGGAAAGAATAGTGGCAAAAGTACTTCAGGTTAAGATAAAGGGAATTGAGAACAAAAAGTGGCTTTTTGGGGGCTATCTACTTGACATTTTGCTACAGAGAATTAGGATTAAATGAAACAATAGTAAAAAGCCTAATATCTAAAAATACAAACTTTTAAATCATAAGCATTATACTTATTAGGGCTGTAACCTTTCACTTGTTAGATTACGTGTAAAAACGTACAGGTCTTGTTACTCATTTTTATAGAAATGAAGCCGTATTTATGGTTATGGGTTGCAGCATTTTCAAGTCCAAATCAATGTACTGTATTTCATACTTTCATTTCAGTCTGTCAAGAGATACTGACTAAGCAGAATTATTAAAGCAACAATCTCATGATTGACTGGTAGTATATCAGAGGAGGAGACAGCCTGTCTTGTTTTACGGTTGATTTTTAACTTTGTGAAGATAAACAGTGGAGGGACTAAAATTATGTGTCTTCGTTTGTGTGTGTGTGTGTGTGTGTGTGTAGGCAGCTCAGGCATGGAGTGTTGTTGTTTTTTTAAATTCTCATAACATTTTATTTTAATTTTTTTTACAATGGCTGTATTGCTTTTTTTAAACCGTTTTAAAATTGAGTTATAGTTAATTGATAATGTTGTGAGGCATGAAGTTTTTAAATTACGTGATAGCCTAATTTATGTTCAAAACAAAGTGTTGTTGATAAATATATAATTAGTTTCATAAGAAGTTATTTTGGAATAGAAAATTGAATCATATTCTTTCTTTAGTCCCTCTGAAGGGATTGAATAGTTAGAGAAAATTTTGGAAATACTTTATTTTTTGACTTGGGTTGGTTCCTCTCCTGAACTACATTACTTTACCCTCACTTCCTACGTTTTCCACCTGTTTATACAGTGCTTTGTATGTCTCCCACAGAAGTTGGTGAGAAAACAAAAATATGATACAAAAACAATTATAAGATTGATAAAAATATGAGTACACACTACCAGAAGATATGTAAGTACACTTTATCCCAGGATATGGATAGATTTAGTAAATTTGTTGAGTTTGATAGAATGGTAGAAGATTTTAAATTGTCTGACTTTCAAATAATTCTAAAATCAGTGGATAGGTACTATACCTAAAACTTGCTAGATTGTAATTTCCTTGAAAATAGCAATAGGCAAAATAAACAATATTTTGCATTGGAAAGATTGATGCTGGATAAGAACAAAACAGAGGAGAAATCAAAAGTTGGAAAGAGAAAAAGAGGAAAATCAAGCACTAATAAAAGTACAGTAATAGCTTATATAAAGCTTGCAAGGGAAAGGTAAGCGCAACAAAAATTGATTAATGTTAGAATCAGAGTAAGAAAATGAAGACCTTTATTGAGAAAAATCTATAGGGCATTATAGAATAATCTAGTAAAAAAATCTACTTTTTAAATAATGAATGATAATTATTTTTGTAATATGTGCTATTTCCTTTGTCGATTTAAAAGAAAAAAACACTTACTGCCTAAAGGAGTTTTAAAAAGTGGATATAATTAAGACTAAGATTATTGGAGAGGAGTTAGTATGTTTTATTTTTATTTTTTAACAAATAGCAACTTTATCTGGCAAAAATGGATTATATTTAACTGAATATTAGATAACAATTTTCTTAACAGAAATAGATATATTTTAATTATCACAAGCAATAAAATCAAAAGGTAAAAATGGTAAGGGCAGATAAGAAGACATAAAAGTAGTATATGTAAGTTTTGAGATTACATTAAGTCCTTCTGAATAACTGGGCACCAGAACTATATTTGGTAAAGAAAAATTTGGAGGTGCAAAAGATCTATTTTGGGTGAGCCCATAATGATTTGCAGAAAACTACATAGGATTTATAGATGTTTAATGTATAGTTTTCACTAAGACAAATAAGCTTCGGGGTTCAGATCAACATCCCTGTCCTTTTAACTGAATATCGCACTACAGCTCATCCCAATTTCTTTCGGCTTCCTTTTAACAGCTTTATTGAGATATGACTCACATATCATATAATTCACCCATTTAAAGTGTAAAATTCAGGTTTTTTAAGTATATTCACAGTTATAAGTCATTGTGATAATGTAATTTAGAACATTCCCTTCCCTCTAAAAGAAACCCTGTACCCATTAACCAGTCATTCTTTATTTCCCTCCAATATCCGTGCAACCAGTGTCAACCACTGATGTACATTCTATCCTTGTAAATGGGCCTATTCTGGACGTTTTATATAGATGGAATAACACTACATATTAATTTGGGGGGTGTGATTGGCTTCTTTCACTTATGTTAAACTTCAAAATATTACACTATGTCATAGCATGTATGAACCTATTTTGTTTATTTTTATTGCCAAATATTAAGTAATTTTACATACATACCACCTTTTGCTTATCAATTTATCAGTTGATGGACATTTGGATTGTTTCTACTTTTTGAATATGATGAATAATGCTGCTTTGAACTTTTGTGTACAGCATTGTGTACAACATTTGTGTACATTTATTTTTTAAATTTCTCATGGGCGTATACTCAGGGGTGAAGTTAGTTGGTCATGTGGTAAATCTATATTTAACATTTTGAGGAACAGCCAAACTTTTTTCCAAAGTTGATTCACCATTTAATATTCCCCGCAGCTGTACCTGAGGGTTCCAATTTCTCTTTGTTTTTGTCAACCCTTGTTATCGTCTGCCTATTTGATTACAGCCACCTCAATGGGTATGAGTGGTATTTTATTGTGGCTTTGCATTTTTCTGTTATTAATGATGTTGAACATCTTTCATGTGCTAATTGGTCATACATCTCTATTGTGGAGAAATTTATGTTCAAATACTTTACCATTTAAAAAATATGTTATTTCTCTTTTAGTTTTGAATTGTATAAGTTCTTTATATATTCTGGATACAAGTCTCTTATTAGATAATATAATTTGTTAATATGTTTATCCCATTTTGTGGATTATCCTTTCACTTTCATGATGGTATCATTTGTGGCATAAAAGTTCTTAATTTTGATATTGTTTAATTTATAATTTTCTTTTCTGCCTTGTGCTTTTGGTGTCACATCTAAGAAACTAATGAATGCTCCCAGGTCACCAAGGCTTACTCCTCTGGTTTTCTAAGCGTTTTATAGTTTTAGTTATTAAATAGGTCTTGGAGCCATTCTTAAAAAAGCTTTTTGTGTAGAATTTTTAAAGGTTACTTTCCATTTACAGTTATTACAAAATATTAGCTATATTCTCTATTGTACGGTACATCCTTGAGCCCATCTTACACCCGGTAGTTTGTACCCCCTACCACCCCTACCTCTGTTTTGCTCCTCCCCCTCTCCCACTGGTAACCACTAGTTTGTTCTCTGTATCTGAGAATTTGTTTCTTTTTTGTTATATTTACTAGTTACATTTTTTATATCTACATATAAATGATATAATACAGTATTTGTCTTTCTCTGACTTCTTTCACTTAGCATATTCCCTCCAAGTCCATCCATGACACTGCAAAAGGCAAAATTTTGTTCTTTTTAATGGCTGAGTAGTATTCAGTTATATATATATACTGCATCTTCCTTACGCATTTGTCTGTTGACGAACACTTAGGTTGCTTCCTTATCTTGGCAATTATAAATGGTGCTGCTGTGAACATTGAGGCACATGTATCTTTTCAAATTAGTGGGGTTTTTTTTTTTTTGATATATACCCAAGAGTGGGATTTCTGGGTGATATGGTAGTTCTATTTTTAGGTTTTTGAGAAAATTCCATACTGTTTTCCACGGTGGCTGTACCAATTTACGTTCCCACCAATAGTGCACTGAGGTTCCCCTTTCACCACAGCCTCGCCAACATTTGTTATTTGTGTTCTTTTTGATGATGGCCATTCTGACAGGTGTGGGGTGATATCTCATTGTAGTTTTGATTTGCATTTCCCTGATAATTAGTGATGTTGAGCATCTTTTCATGTGCCTGTTGGTCATCTGCATTTCCTCTTTGGAAAAATGTCTATTCAGTTCTTCTACCCAATTTTTATTTGGGTTTTTTTTGATATTGAGCTGTATAAACTGTTTATATATATATTGAATATTTTTGAGTTAATGTTTGTAAATATTGTTAGTAGAGGTCATGCTTTGTTCTTTTTTTTTTTTTTTTTTGCGGTACGCAGGCCTCTCATTGTTGTGGCCTCTCCCGTCACGGAGCACAGGCTCCGGACGTGCAGGCTCAGCGGCCATGGCTCACAGGCCTAGCTGCTCAGTGGCTGTGAGATCTTCCCAGACCAGGACACAAATCCGTGTCCCCTGCATCAGCAGGCGGACTCTCAACTACTGCACCACCAGGGAAGCCCCATGCTTTGTTTTTTGACTTGTTGATATCTAGTTGTTCCAGGACCATTTATTGAAATGATAATTCTATCCCTATTGAATTGTCTTGGAAGCCTTGTTGAAAATATTGATAATTGAACTTAAGGGTAGATTTCTGGACTGTCAGTCTTATTCCACTTATCTGTATGTCTATCAATATGCCAGTACCATACAGACTTGATTACCATAGCTGTATAATAAGCTTTGAAAGTGGAAAGTGTGAGTATTACATCTTTGTGCTTCTTTTAAATGATTGTTCTAGCTACTTTGGGTTCCTTGCATTTCCATGTGAATTTTAGAATTAGCTTGTCAATTTCTTTTTCCTTTTTAATTGAGGTATAATTGACATATATTAGTTTCAGGTGTACAACAAAACACATTCAATATTTGTATATATCGTGACAATCACCACAATAAATCTAGTGAATGTCCATCACCATACATAGTTACAGAATTTTTAAGTCAACCCTCTTAGGAAATTTCAAATATGCAATACAGTGTTATTAACTATCGTTGCCATGCTGTGCATTACATCCTCATGACTTACTGATTTTTTAACTAGAAGTTTGTACTTTTTTACTCCCTTTACTCACTTCACTCACCTTTAACCCCAGCCTCTGGAAACCACCAGTTTCTTCTCTATATCTATGAACTGTGTGTGTGTGTGTGTGTGTATGTGTGGTTTTATTTATTTTTTGGTTTGTTTGCTTTAAGATTCCACATAAAGGTGAGATCATAATGGTATTTGTCTTTCTCTGACTGACTTATTTTACTTAGCAGAATGCTCTCAAGATCCATCTATGTTGTCACAAATGGCAAGATTTCATTCTTTTTCATGGCTGAATAATATTCCATTGTACATATACCACAATTTCTTTATCTGTTTCTTTATCTGTTTATCTGTTGATGGACACTTAGGTTGTTTCCATATCTTGGCTATTGTAAATAATGCTGCAGTGAACATGGGTGTGCTTGTATCTTTTTAAATTAGTATTTTTGTTTCCTTTCGATAAATACCCAGAAGTGGAGTTGCTGGATCTGATAGTAGTTCTATTTTTAAACTTTTGAGAAACATTCATACTCTTTTCCATAATGGATACACCAATTTACATTCCCATCCACAGTGAACAAGGGTTAAAAATAATAATAATTTAAAAAGCCAGCTAAGATTTGAATAAAAACTGTACTTAACCTGTGAGTCAATTTGGGTAGTATTGCCATCCTATCTATATTAAATTTTTTAATGCATGAATGTGCAGTGCCTTTTTATTTATATAGATCTTTCAGTGTTTCAGTAATGCTTTATAATTTTTATTGTACAATCCTGGTTAAATTTATAGCTAAACATTTAATTTTTTAAGTGATATTATAAATGAAATTGCTTTCTTAATTTCAGTTTTGGAATATTCATTGCTATTGTGTAGAAATAAAATTTATTTTTCTATACTGATCTTGTGTCTTCCATCTTCCTGAACTTGTTTATTAGTTCTAGGTTTTCTAGTGAAGTCTTTAGATTTTCTGTATAAAAGATGATCTCATCTGTGAATAGAGATAGCTTTATTTTTTTCTTTCCAATCTCTTTGGCTTTTATTTATTTTTCTTGCCTGATTGCCCAGGCTAGTGCCTTTAGTACCATGTGGAATAGAAGTAGTGAGAGGGAACATCCATGTCTTGTTCTTGATCTTGGGGTGAAATTTTTCAGGCTTTCACTATTCAGTATGATGTTACCTGTGGGAGTTAGATGACCTTTATCATACTGAGAAAGTTACATTGTACTATTGATTTGTTGAGTGCTTTTATCATAAAAAGATATAGGATTTTGTCAAATGCCTTATCTGCCTTTATTGATATGATCTTTTTTTTTTTTTTGCGGTACATGGGCCTCTCAACTGCTGTGACCTCTCCCGTCACAGAGCACAGGCTCTGGATGCGCAGGCTCAGTGGCCATGGCTCATGGGCCTAGCCGCTCCACGGCATGTGGGATCCCCCCAGACTGGGGCACGAACCCGCGTCCCCTGCATCGTCAGGCGGACTCTCAACCACTGCGCTACCAGGGAAGCCCAACATGATCATGTTTTTGTCTTTTATTCTATTAATATTGTGTAAATATTGATTGATTTTTGTATGGGAAACTAAACTTGCATGCATTTCTGGGATAAACCCCACTTGGTAATGGTATATAATTCTTTTATATGTTGCTGGATTTGTTTGCTAGTATTTTTTGAAGATTTCACATCTATATTCATTGGAGATTTTAGCTCAGTTTTGTTTCCTTGTGATGTTTTAACTGGCATCAGGGCAATACTGGCTTTATAGAACAAGTTGAGAAGGATTTTTTCCTCTTCTGTTTTTTGGGGTTTTTTTTATAAGTTTGTAATGAATTTATATTAATTTCTCTTTAAATTTTTGGTAGAATTCACCACTGAAGTTAGCTGGGCTTAGATTTTTCTTTTGGATAGTTTTTAAATTACTAGTTCAGTCTCTAATTGTTATCAGTCTGTTCACATTTTCTATTTTATCTTGGATAAGTTTCAGTACTTTGTGTCTTTGTAGGAACTTATCCATTTCATCTTAATTATCTAATTCATTGGCAGATAGTTGTTTTTTTTTGTGTGCGGTACGTGGGCCTCTCACTGCCGCGACCTCTCCCGTCGCAGAGCACAGGCTCCAGACGCGCAGGCCCAGCGGCCATGGCTCACAGGCCCAGCCGCTCTGCGGCATGCGGGATCCTCCCGGACCAGGGCACGAACCCATGTCCTCCGCATCAGTAGGTGGACTCTCAACCACTGTGCCACCATGGAAGCCCCAGATAGTTGTTAATTGTATTCTCTTATAAAGGTTTTTATTTCTGTAATGTCAGTAATGATATCCCTGATTAATTAATGATCATTGTAATTTGAATCGCCTCTTTTTCTCTTGTTTAGGTGAGCTAAAGTTTTGTCAATTTTGTTCATCTTTTTAAAGGACCAACTTTTGGTTTTGTTGGCTTTCTTTAGTGTTCTTTTATTATCTATTTATTTTTATATCCCGTCTATTCTTTATTATGTCTGCCCTTCTCCTTGCTTCTTTAAATTTGGGTTAGTGTGTTCTTCTATTTTATATTTTATTAAGTGGGAAGTTTAGCTTGTTGAGTTGATATACCTTTTTATTTTTATTAATATACACATATACTGCTATAAATTTCCCTCTGAGCACTGCTTTCACTTATCCAACATGGTTTGATATGTTGCATATTTGTTTTCTTTCATCTCAAATAATTTCCTAGTTTTGCTTGAAATTTCTCCTTTCTCCCATTGGTTAATTAGAGTACATTCTTTAAGTTCTGTGTATCTGTCAATTTCCCAATTTTCCATCTGTCATTGATTTCTAATTTAATTTCTTTGTGGCCCAGAAACATTTTTTATATGATTTCCATCCTTTTACATGTATTGAGACTTATTTTGTGGCCTAGAATCTGGTCTGCGCTCGAGAATGTTCAATGTACATTTGAAAAAACAGTGTTCATGCAGATTTTTCTGTATAAAGTGCTGTAAAAATCTCTGTTAGTACTATTTTCTTTATATTTTTCACAACTTCCATTTACTTTTGATTTTTTACTTAGTTGTTCTATCTTCTACTGAAAGTGGAATAGTAACGTCTTTAATCATTACTGTTGAATTATCTATTTCTCCTTCCAGTTCTGTGAGTTTTTGCTACACGTAATTTGGTCTTTGCTTTTAGGGGCATATGAATTTTTCAATACAGCCATTTTGAGATATAATTGATATACAAAAATGCATATACTTAATGTATAAAACTTCATGAATTTGAGCATGTGCACATACTTGTGAAACAATCACCACAATATCAAGTTAATAGACATATCTATCAACAAAAGTTTCCTTGTGTCCCTTTGTGTTTTTTGTTCATTTATTTGTTTTTTGGGGGGCAGTGGGTGGGTTAATGACATTTAACATGTTATCTACCCTCTTAAATTTTCAAGCACAAAATACAACAATATAACTGTTGACTATAGGCACTATGCTGTGTAGCATTTCTCTAGAACTAATTCATCACATAACTGAAATTTATACCAAACAACTCCCCACTTCCTCCTTCCCCTGGCTGCTGGTGACTACTGTTCTATTCTCTATGAATTAGACTATTTAAGTAATTCATATAAGTGGAATCATGTAGTATTTGTCCTTCTGTGACTACCTTGTTTCACTTAGCATAATGTCCTCCAGGTTCACCCATGTTGCTTCAAATGGTAGGATTTCTTTCTTTTCTTAAGACTGAATAATATTCCATTGCAGGAGTATACCATGATTTCTGTATCCATTGATCTGTTGATAGACATTTGGGTTGTTTCCACCATTTGTTGATTGATTTGTGTACAGATAAGAGAATGTTTCAAGTCTGCCTGTATCCTGCTCTGATCACCTCCTGAGTGGTTGAGGTTAAGCATGTGCACACAGTCTTCCCAGTCCGTAGATTTGACTATAATCCCAGGAGGACTCTTCCTGGACATACCTTTCCTGGTTCTCTCTATTAAACTTGAAGCTGCTTGATATTTGCCTGTATCTTGTAACTATATCACATCCTTTTACTTGCTTTCAGTGATGCCCTTAACCAAGCTTTTCTCCACTCTGTTCCAAATAAAGTCAATCCCCTTAAGCAGAGATGTGGAGCTCTTCATTTAAATGGCTTGCCTTCTCCTTTGGGCAGAATCCCTGCACCCCTGTGCCAGAACTAGAGTTGGTGACTCACTTTCCCTGAAGTGAAATTCCATTTCTATGGGTGGTCATGGGAGGGAATGGCAAGCTCTGGTCCTCTGGATTGTCTCTCCTAGAGGGAACTTCTCTCTGAGCATGCTGGGGCAGGGGCAGTTGGAGTTCTTTTATCCTCAGCCTTCCATATCTGAGGAGGGAGCCCTGGCCCTCTTGGCTGTACCTGCCTGGGATGAAGTTTCTAGGACACAGAACTGGAGAAATAAGAAACAATGGTGTCTGCTCTTCCTAGAGTAAAATGTTAGCTCTGGCCTTGGATCTTGGGGGATAGGGAACCCTATTTTCTTGTCTGTACTTGCATAAAGTAGAATGCCCTGAGTAGTTTACATACGATGGCGCTGTGTTGGGTGGGGAGGAGGGAGCGAGTTGTGGCACAAATGCCACAGATCTTCACTCTTCCTGCTGAAATTTAGCAGATTTTCTTCAATGACTGTTTCTACAGTTCTTCTTTCCTCATAGGACAATTTCCAGAAACTTAAATTATTATTATTTTTAAAATAATATTAATCTGTTAAATTGTTGTTTTGCTGGGGAGAGTGCCAGTCTTTTTACTCTGACATTCTGAAAGTTCTGTCCTCGTTCTAATTTTTAATCCAAATATACACTTTCCTCCCTTCAATAATGAAATGTTCATTCTTCCTTCATTATTATTCAGATAAAGCCAGTACACAGTTAATGCCCCATATGTGTTAGTTGGGTCATTGATGGTGGAGATTCAAAATGGAATGAGATTATTTTTACTTCCTGTCTTGGAGAGTTTAGAACTATTTGGGAGACAGGCATGCATGCATACTATATAAATGCTAATACCACAGATCTTCAACATTTCAGTGACTGAAATAGGGTAAATACAGACCAAAAACTTTCATAAACCCTAGAGCCAAACATGGCATACTTAAAAGTTAGAGTGAGGTACTCCCTAAACATTACAAAACAAGAAATTAAAATTTCCCTTCATGATTTAAATTGAAAACAAGAAGCATATATTGCAAACAGACAGGGTTATGCAAAGGTACCTTAAACACAAAATGGATATCCAAACAGAAAACTAGTCTTTCAGCATAATTTATTAATATGTCTATAAAATGCATATGCAATAATTTTAAAAAAGACCATAGGAACATAGGAAACGTAACTCTTGGTGATAATGATTATTAACAAGTAGATCCCATGTATATTGACAATGTCATTTCTGGTGTTAACATGAAATATGGATTAAGAAAGTTTTAGTCATTAGTTAGTATTTTCATTTTATTGACATGAACCTATATATTGTGAGATGAACAGTGTGTCTTTCTCAGCCTAATTCCTTTAAATATTTGATTCAGTTAAATATCTCCTTGTGTTTGGTTTACCTTTTCATTAAGGGATTTATGATTATGATCTAGATCCCTGTGTAGTTCTGTCTACCAGGTGTGAGCAAAATTTTCTTGTACACAGATACTTTATAATACATGCTAATTTTATTTCTGTTTTATAATTATAGATTTATATTCAGGTTTTGTGTATCACTCATACAATCATGGATGATGTGGGCATGCCTCTGAGAGATGAAGGTATATTCACTATGATGATAAAATTAGGTTTCTGTTTACATAGAGGCATATTCGATACTGGGTTATGATGGATGAATCGAGGTAAATGAAAGGCATTCTGCAGCGTCTCTGGGGAGAAAGTGAACTGCTAGAATTCCCCAAGAAAACACACTTATTCACTTGCCACAAGGGGAGTGTTCAATACACCTTTCTTAAAATTTCTACACAAATGAAATTGATAAATTAGATGATGATGATGATGATGATGATGATGACTGTTATTTTGAATGCTAGGGTGTCCCAGGTTCTCTGATTACAGTTTTACATATCTCTCATTTAAACCCTGTAAACTGGCAAGATAATGAGTTGTGGATTAATTTCTGTTATTGCAAAAATGTAGGATTTTGTTGATTTCTCTGTATGTTTCTGAGGTTTTGACATTAGTGGATTTAGTTTCCATTGAGCTTTCTGTTTCTGTTTTAAAGCTTTCCTTATTCTGAGCTGCTCTGGTTTGGTTCCTTAGTGGATAAGCAGTGTGAGCATTTTGTGAAGTCTTATGGGAAGTTAATATAAGTTAGGTTTGAAAACTTCACATTCAAGTCAGGGGATCAGGCCATGGAGGATGCTTCCTGATATTTACCCTTGTACACATGTGAAAACATACAATACACAAAACCACATGCAGATATGGATCCACCTGCAAGTGAAAATACACATATATATATGACACCTTCAGACTTACATAGAGCCATGAACATATATGTACAAACAAATATAAACTCAGACATGCACATGTACATTAGATACACACAACCATAGATATACATATGGACACACAAACACAGAAACACATGTACATGCATATACTCACAAACATGAACACACCCCAGACATGTAATCACATACGAACACAAATACATACTCAGGCACACAAATATACATAAACATATGCATGTATACACTTAAAATTCACCATAAATGTAATGGATACTTTCTAGATTAATTAAAAAATAAATAATTTTGGAATACATAATAGCGTGTACATACTTAAATATACTTCAGTAGTTCACTTCTTCTCTGAGATTATCATTTTAATAGTCAGTTAGAGGCCTCAGCCTCTTACAGAGATATTTAGGCACTACAAGATGATACTCTCATCTCAGGAACTAAGTCCAGTCATTCCAAACTCAAGCCAAAATCACAAGAGTCAGAAAACAAAGTTATTTCCTTTTGTGGGAGGTGATAAGATAGGTCTATTCAAGCATTATCTTGTATATACCTAGCAACCAAAAAGAGACTAAATAGCAAAATGAACAGTAAAGTTCTGAATTAAGAAAATGGATTATACTTTATGACTACACTATGTATAGCTGTATGTAATTTTATGTCATATGTGAAAAGTTTTACTTATATCAGAAGTGAGTGAAAGAAGCAGTTAGAAATCAACATAAAAGGAAAAAGAAGATTCTGTCTTTGAATCAGGAGGTCTGAAATTGGTTCCTGATTGCAACAAACCAGCCTATGATGCTTTGTGAAGGCACACGCTCATTCCTCATGGTCCTTTTCTCTTAATTAGGGTGCTGCATTAGAATAATTTAAAAAGTCTCACATCTTTGCCCACTTTAATGGGGAGTATCTGAAACCAGCCATGGACCCCAAGTAAAGAATCACTAGGTTAAAAGAGTGCTGGAAACCTGTTTTTCTCCTGTCTGCAATGTTAAAATTGAAGCATCAACAAAGAGTATCAACAGTGATGAAGAGAGTAGAAAATTAGTTAGAATATATTTTATGTAATATCAGGAGTTAACATATTTGGGTAAGTATATTCTATCTACAGTATACTTTTTCCTCTAATGATGAAATGACAAATCTTTTTCATCTTAGAAAATTCTTCAGTGAATATGATCCAATGAACAGGAGAGTTAAGTGCTCTATTCTAGGCTTAAAATAACTGTGAAACTGCTGGGTAACTCACTGTTGTATGGAGTAATTATTCTTAGTCAGTGCATTTTCAGAGTATAAGTTTTGAAGAGTATTTGTGTAAAATAAGGCACAGTAGAATTATATTGTAATACCCATCTAAATGAGACTGTCATTAATATAAGAAATCAGCAGTTATCCAGAAGAGAAGCAAACAGTAGTAGTTTTGAGTCAATGTAGGTCTACATGGAACTAACATTTAGTATAACCAGCATGCTACCTTTTATATGAAGCTCTTCTGTATTTAGTCTACCTTCCATTACAACAAAAACAATACAAAACACAGCAAAAACAACCTAATAAGTGTCTAGATAGAACATTCATCTGTGATTTTGTGTTTATGCTAGTGTTGTGCTGCCTTTGAAAATGACTGCAGATGCTAGTTTTATGTTATCTTGGTTCAAAATATGGATTCATTAATAAGTATATTTCCAGCTTAATTAAGGCACAAATAGTATTTTTATTCTGTACTTTCCCATTTTTTTTGATAACTAATCTTTCTAATTAATTTTAGCATTGAAATGATTTTAATCTGTTAGATACATGTTTGTATGGTTACTTCAATGGAGTGTCCCTAAAAATTTAGAAATGTAGGTTTTCCTGATCATTACAGGGTAACTACTTTTGCTGAATGCCATTCGTCTTTTAGCTGCCAAACCCAAGTAGACTTTTTAGTCCTTACTGAGTATTTATGTTCTATTTTGGTACTTCTATGCACTCTCAGCTCCTTAAAATTCATCTTCTTTTCTTGCTACTGCATCTTTCTAGTATTCCTGTCCTTACAGGATTCTTTATCCCCATTATTTGTGTCATTTTCTGACCTTCCTTTTAATATTGGTGTTTCACAAGGCTCAATTCTTAGCCTGTTGGTGTCTTATATACTCTCCCTGGCTAATGTTATCCATTCCATTCTCCTTTCCTTAACTGTATTTTATGGTAACAATTTCCCTAATTTTCAGTCTGAAAATGTATACCTAAATTGTTTATTATTTATTTAAAAGCTTCTGCACAAGCTCCATCAAATTGTTTACCTCACTTGGAAATTCTATAATCAGCTCAGGGTTAATGTGTTAATTATTTACTACATCATATTTTTATAGACTATTGAAGTCTGCCTCCGAGTCTTCTGTGAGGAGATACTAGTGAATGGGGCTTTCACTATGAGGAGCAAATGGGTTAAAAGAACCAGTGAATATAGAGAAACTCCCTTCCTTCTTGTGATCCTTGTGACCAGAATGGTGATGAGGCTGGATACTCCTTTTTGACAAGACTCTCTTTCTCTTTCTTTTTCCTCTTGTATTTAAGAGGAAGGGGTGGGGGAAGAAACAGGCTCCACCCTGCAGCCTAGTTGCTCTAGAATCCCTAGACTACTCAGGAGGAATTGGAGGTGGAAGATCTGAAGTAGGTGGAGAGAGAAGAATCACAAATTAGTGGTAAACAGTGTGGCAAAACTCATTGATAATCCTTCCAAATATAGTGGCTTAAGTGAAGTAAAGGTTTATTTTCCTCATATAAAATACTCTAGAGTTGGGAGATCCAGGGCTAGTGGGGAAATTCTGTCAGCTCCAAGGTCATTCTCCTCACCTTCATTTATTTCCCAGCCACTGGGAAGCAAGGAAGATAGAATTACCCTTAAGGAGATGATACACAAGTTGTACACATTGCTGTCAATTATATCTCATTTGTCCTGAATAGAGCCACATGAATATAACGAGCTGCAAGGGAGTCTGTGAAATATATTTTGTACGTAGGTGGTCATGTGTCCAGTCCAAACCCAGGAGTTTCTATTACTAAGAGTACATGTGAAGGTAGGTTAGCCATCTACATCTGAGCAAAGAAACACAGGGGAATATACCAGGTCAATATCCAGTCAGGAAAATATAAATCACAGGTATTTCAAATACAGAGGGAGTTAAAAAGGGGAATTTATACAAAATTTTTGAAAAATCTGGAGGACCCACAGAGAAAAAATGTATCTTACCTTGAGACTAGGAAGCTCTGTTGGACCTGGGATGTAGTGCAAAAGGGGAAGGTTATGTTCAACATAGATGAAGAAATTACTGTTGTCTTGAGCTGAAGATGCAAAATGGGAATAGAATGCTACCCTGAGAAGAGAATGCTGCTGTTGTCCCTGGGTTGGAAACAACAAGCCCACACTCACTAAAGAAGTTGCTGGCAAGTGGCACCAATGTACCACAGTTGTAATTGCTGGAGCTCCATCCCCTGCTGCTAATACTCTGGAGCTTCTGTCACCAATACTGCTGAAATCACCATGCTGTGGGCTGTTAGAATCTGCTGCTTATGAGCATTGGCCCCTGATATTGCTGAGGCTACTGCTGTCACTGGAAGCGCCAGCAAAAGCAGAGTGCCCCCACCTTCTAATGGGGCACAAGCTGTCTCTCGGTGGAAGAAACAACCAAGAAACTGGCTGGCAGTGGACTGAGAAACATGGTTTGGAGACATCCAGCTTTGGCCACGTAGAGGTATAGAGGAAGACATGGAAGCCTGAGAGCGAGGGTGAGAGCTAACAGTTAACTCTGGTACAGGGCAGTAGAGCTCTTATATGTTCAGTGGCCAAGAAAAACATCTGTGATGAAATGACATTTGAGCAGAGACCTGAAAGAAATTAGGGCCAGAATCATGTGGATAACTGGAGAAGAAAAAGAGTAATTGAAAGAATGTGGAGTGAAAATGTGCATGGCATGGAGGACAATGTGGCTGGACCACAGTGAATAAGGTATTAAAGTCAGAAAGGCAGTTGAGGGCACAACCTTATAGGGCATTATGGTTCATTGCAAGGACTTTGGATTTATTCTGAGTAAAATGGAAAGTCATTGGAGGGAGTTAAGGGCACTTAAAATTTTTTTTTTAAATTAATATAAGGAGGTGAGTCCTCATGGGATCTTAACTTAGATATTCAAATGTGTTACAAAGATTCAATGAATAATAACCGTGTCCATGTTATAGAATATCAACATGTAAATGGAATAGAACAAAAAATATGAAATAAATACTAGAATACATAGGAACTTAATAGATGACAGATAAAAAGAGTATAGTATAGTAACATGAGATGGCTGAAAAGTGGGACATTATTTTAGTATCGATACTATATAAATGTATATCCTCCTAATGGTTTTTTTTTAATTTATTTTTTTATCACAATTTTTTTTATTAGTTTCTGCTTTATAACAAAGTGAATCAGTCATACATATATATCTGTTCCCACATCCCTTCCCTCATGCATCTCTCTCCCTCCCTCCCACCCTCCCCATCCCACCCCTCCAGGCGGTCACAAAGCACCGAGCTGATATCCCTGTGCTCTGCGGCTGCTTCCCACTATCTATCTACCTTACGTTTGGTAGTGTATATATGTCCATGCCTCTCTTTCGTTTTGTCACAGCTTACCCTTCCCCCTCCCCATATCCTCAAGTCCATTCTCAAGTAGGTCTGTGTCTTTGTTCCCGTTTTACCCCTAGGTTCTTCATGACATTTTTTTTAAAATTCCATATATATGTGTTAGCATACGGTATTTGTCTTTCTCTTTCTGACTTACTTCACTCTGTATGACAGACTCTAGGTCTATCCACCTCATTACAAATAGCTCAGTTTCGTTTCTTTTTATGGCTGAGTAATATTCCATTGTATATATGTGCCCCATCTTCTTTATCCATTCATCCGATGATGGACACTTAGCTTGTTTCCATCTCTGGGCTATTGTGAATAGAGCTGCAATGAACATTTTGGTACATGTCTCTTTTTGAATTATGGTTTTCTCAGGGTATATGCCTAGTAGTGGGATTGCTGGATCATATGGTAGTTCTATTTTTAGTTTTTTAAGGAACCTCCATACTGTTCTCCGTAGTGGCTGTACCAATTCACATTCCCACCAGCAGTGCAAGAGTGTTCCCTTTTCTCCACACCCTCTCCAGCATTTATTGTTTCTAGATTTTTTGATGATGGCCATTCTGACTGGTGTGAGATGATATCTCATTGTAGTTTTGATTTGCATTTCTCTAATGATTAATGATGTTGAGCATTCTTTCATGTGTTTGTTGGCAGTCTGTATATCTTCTTTGGAGAAATTCCTATCTAAGTCTTCTGCCCATTTTTGGATTGGGTTGTTTGTTTATTTGCTATTGAGCTGCATGAGCTGTTTATAAATTTTGGAGATTAATCCTTTGTCAGTTGCTTCATTTGCAAATATTTTCTCCCATTCTGAGGGTTGTCTTTTGGTCTTGTTTATGGTTTCCTTTGCTGTGCAAAAGCTTTTAAGTTTCATTAGGTCCCATGTGTTTATTTTTGTCTTTATTTCCATTTCTCTAGGAGGTGGGTCAAAAAGGATCTTGCTGTGATTTATGTCATAGAGTGTTCTGCCTATGTTTTCCTCTAAGAGTTTGATAGTGTCTGGCCTTACATTTAGGTCTTTAATCCATTTTGAGCTTATTTTTGTGTATGGTGTTAGGGAGTGATCTAATCTCATACTTTTACATGTCCCTGTCCAGTTTTCCCAGCACCACTTATTGAAGAGGCTGTCCTTTCTCCACTGTACATTCCTGCCTCCTTTATCAAAGATAAGGTGACCATATTTGCATGGGTTTATCTCTGGGCTTTCTATCCTGTTCCATTGATCTATCTTTCTGTTTTTGTGCCAGTACCATACTGTCTTGATTACTGTAGCTTTGTAGTATAGTCTGAAGTCAGGGAGCCTGATTCCTCCAGCTCCGTTTTTCGTTCTCAAGATTGCTTTGGATATTCAGGGTCTTTTGTTTTTCCAAACAAATTTTGAAATTTTTTGTTCTAGTTCTGTGAAAAATGCCAGTGGTAATTTGATAGGGATTGCATTGAATCTGTAGATTGCTTTGGGTAGTAGAGTCATTTTCACAATATTGATTCTTCCAATCCAGGAGCATGGTATATCTCTCCATCTATTTGTATCATCTTTAATTTCTTTCATCAGTGTCTTATAATTTTCTGCATACAGTTCTTTTGTCTCCTTAGGTAGGTTTATTCCTAGATATTTTATTCTTTTTGTTGCAATGGTAAATGGGAGTGTTTTCTTGATTTCATTTTCAGATTTTTCATCATTAGTGTACAGGAATGCCAGAGATTTCTGTGCATTAATTTTGTATCCTGCTACTTTACCAAATTCATTGACTAGCTCTAGTAGTTTTTCGGTAGCATCTTTAGGATTCTCTATGTATAGTATCATGTCATCTGCAAACAGTGACAGCTTTACTTCTTCCTTTCCAATTTGGATTCCTTTTATTTCCTTTTCTTCTCTGATTGCTGTGGCTAAAACTTCCAAAACTAAGTTGAATAAGAGTGGTGAGAGTGGGCAGCCTTGTCTTGTTCCTGATCTTAGTGGAAATGGTTTCAGTTTTTCACCATTGAGGACAATGTTGGCTGTGGGTTTGTCATATATGGCCTTTATTATGTTGAGGAAAGTTCCCTCTATGCCTACTTTCTGCAGGGTTTTTATCATAAATGGGTGTTGAATTTTGTCGAAAGCTTTCTCTGCATCTATTGAGATGATCATATGGTTTTTCTCCTTCAACTTGTTAATATGGTGTATCACATTGATTGATTTGCGTATATTGAAGAATCCTTGCATTCCTGGGGTAAACCCCACTTGATCATGGTGTATGATCCTTTTCATGTGCTGTTGGATTCTGTTTGCTAGTATTTTGTTGAGGATTTTTGCATCTATGTTCATCAGTGATATTGGCCTGTAGTTTTCTTTCTTTGTGACATCCTTGCCTGGTTTTGGTATCAAGGTGATGGTGGCCTCATAGAATGAGTTTGGGAGTGTTCCTTCCTCTGAAATTGTTTGGAAGAGTTTGAGAAGGATGGGTGTTAGCTCTTCTCTAAATGTTTGATAGAATTCGCCTGTGAAGCCATCTGGTCCTGGGCTTTTGTTTGATGGAAGATTTTTAATCACAGTTTCAATTTCAGTGCTTGTGATTGGTCTATTCATATTTTCTATTTCTTCCTGATTCAGTCTTGGCAGGTTGTGCACTTCTAAGAATTTGTCCATTTCTTCCAGGTTGTCCATTTTATTGGCATAGAGTTGCTTGTAGTAATCTCTCATGATCTTTTGTATTTCTGCAGTGTCAGTTGTTACTTCTCCTTTTTCATTTCTAATTCTATTGATTTGAGTCTTCTCCCTTTTTTTCTTGATGAGTCTGGCTAATGGTTTGTCTATTTTGTTTATCTTCTCAAAGAACCAGCTTTTAGTTTTATTGATCTTTGCTATTGTTTCCTTCATTTCTTTTTGTTTTATTTCTGATCTGATCTTTATGATTTCTTTCCTTCTGCTAGCTTTGGGGGTTTTTTGTTCTTCTTTCTCTAATTGCTTTAGGTGCAGGGTCAGGTTGTTTGCTTGAGATGTTTCCTGTTTCTTAAGGTGGGATTGTATTGCTATAAACTTCCCCCTTAGAACTGATTTTGCTGCGTCCCATAGGTTTAGGGTCGTCGTGTCTCCATTGTCATTTGTTTCTAGGTATTTTTTAATTTCCTCTTTGATTTCTTCAGTGATCACCTCGTTATTGAGTAGTGTATTGTTTAGCCTCCATGTGTTTGTATTTTTTACAGATCTTTTCCTGTAATTGATGTCTAGTCTCATAGCATTGTGGTCGGAAAAGATACTTGATACAATTTCAATTTTCTTAAATTTATCAAGGCTTCATTTGTGACCCAAGATATGATCTATCCTGGAGAATGTTCCATGAGCACTTGAGAAAAATGTGTATTCTGTTGTTTTTGGATGGAATGTCCTATAAATATCAATTAAGTCCATCTTGTTTAATGTATCATTTAAAGCTTGTGTTTCCTTATTTATTTTCATTGTGGAGGATCTGTCCATTGGTGAAAGTGGGATGTTAAAGTCCCCTACTATGATAGTGTTACTGTCGATTTCCCCTTTTATGGCTGTTAGTATTTGCCTTATGTATTGAGGTGCTCCTATGTTTGGTGCATAAATATTTACAATTGTTATATCTTCTTCTTGGATCGATCCCTTGATCATTATGTAGTGTCCTTCTTTGTCTCTTCTAATAGTCTTTATTTTAAAGTCTATTTTGTCTGATATAAGAATTGCTACTCCAGCTTTCTTTTGATTTCCATTTGCATGGAATATCTTTTTCCATCCCCTTACTTTCAATCTGTATGTGTCTCTAGGTCTGAAGTGGGTCTCTTGTAGACAGCATATATATGGATCTTGTTTTTGTATCCATTCAGCCAATCTGTGTCTTTTGGTGGGAGCATTTAGTCCATTTACATTTAAGGTAATTATTGGTATGTATGTTCCTATTCCCACTTCCTTAATTGCCTTGGGTTCGTTATTGTAGGTATATTCCTTCTGTTGTGTTTCTTGCCTAGAGAAGTTCCTTTAGCATTTGTTGTAAAGCTGGTTTGGTGGTGCTGAACTCTCTCAGCTTTTGCTTGTCTGTAAAGGTTTTAATTTCTCCATCAAACTGAATGAGATCCTTGCTGGGTAGAGTAATCTTGGTTGCAGGTTTTTCTCCTTCATCACTTTAATTATGTCCTGCCACTCCCTTCTGGCTTGTAGAGTTTCTGCTGAGAGATCAGCTGTTATCCTGATGGGGATTCCCTTGTGTGTTATTTGTTGTTTTTCCCTTGCTGCTTTTAATATGATTTCTTTGTGTTTAATTTTCGACAGTTTGATTAATATGTGTCTTGGCATATTTCTCCTTGGATTTATTCTGTATGGGACTCTCTGTGCCTCCTGGACTTGATTAACTATTTCCTTTCCCATATTGGGGAAGTTTTCAACTATAATCTCTTCAAATATTTTCTCAGTCCCATTCTTTTTCTCTTCTTCTTCTGGAACCCCTATAATTTGAATGTTGGTGCGTTTAATGTTGTCCCAGAGGTCTCTGAGACTGTCCTCTGTTCTTTTCATTCTTTTTTCTTTATTTTGCTCTGCATCAGTTATTTCCACTATTTTATCTTCCACCTCACTTATCCGTTCCTCTGCCTCAGTTATTCTGCTATTGATCCCATCTAAAGTATTTTTCATTTCATTTATTGTGTTTTTAATCGATGCTTGATTCATCTTTAGTTCTTCTAGGTCCTTGTTAACTGTTTCTTGCATTTTGTCTATTCTATTTCCAAGATTTTGGATCTTGGAAATAGAATCTTGGATCAGCTTTACTATCATTATTCTGAATTCTTTTTCAGGTAGACCGCCTATTACCTCTTCATTTGTTAGGTCTGGTAGGTTTTTATCTTGCTCCTTCACCTGCTGTGAGTTTTTCTGTCTTCTCATTTTGCTTATGTTACTGTGTTTGGGGTCTCCTTTTTGCAGGCTGCAGATTCGTAGTTCCTGTTGTTTTTGGTGTCTCTCCCCAGTGGCTAAGGTTGTTTCAGTAGGTTGTGTAGGCATCCTGGTGGGGGGGACTTGAGCCTGTGTTCTGGTGGTTGAGGCTCGATCTTGTCTTTCTGTTGGACAGGTCCATGTCTGGTGGTGTGTTTTCAGGTGCCTGTGGCCTTATTATGTTTTTAGGCAGCCTCTCTTTTAATGGGTGGTGTTGTGTTCCTGCCTTGCTAGTTGCTTGGCATAGGGTGACCAGCACTGTAGTTTGCTGGTCGTTGACTGAAGCTGGGTGCTGGTGTTGAGATGGAGATCTCTGGGAGATTGTCGCTGCTTGATATTATGTGGAGCTGGGAGGTCTCTTGTGGACCCGTGTCCTGAAGTTGGCTCTCCCACTTTAGAGGCACAGCACTGACTCCTGGCTGCAGCACCAAGAGCCTTTCATCTACCCGGCTCAGAATAAAAGGGAGAAAAAGTAGAAAGAAAGCATTAGTAGAAGAAAGAAAGAGAGAGAGAAAGAAAGGAAGAAGGAATGAAAGAAATGAAGGAAGAAAGAAAGAAAGGAGGGAGGGAGGAAGGATGGAAAGAAAGAAAGGAAGAAAGGAGGGAGAGAGGGAGGAATGAAAGAAAAAGGAAGAGTGAATGGAAGAAGGGAGGGAGGGAGGGAGGAAGGAAAGAAAGAGAGAAAGAAGGAAAGGAGGGGCGGAGGGAGGGAGGGAGGAAGGGAAGGTAGGAAAAAAAGAAAGAGCAGGTAAAGTATAATAGAATAAAGTATGAAATATAATAGTGTTATTAAAATTAAAAAGTAATTGGAAAAAAAAACGGACAGATAGAACCCTGGGACATATGGTGGAAGCAAAGCTATACAGAGAGAATCTTACACAGAAGAATACACATACACATTCACAAAAAGAGAGCAGGGGGAAAAATCAAAAATCTTGCTCTCCAAGTCCACCTCCTCAATTTTGGATACTTCGTTGTAAAAAGAGGAAAAGGGCGAGAAGTCTGAAATCTTGCTCTCTAAGTCCACCTCCTTAATTTGGGATAATTCGTTGTAAAAAGAGGAAAAGGGGGGAAAGTCTTAAATCTTGTCCTCAAAGTCCACTTCCTCAATTTGGGATGATTCGCTGTCCATTCATGCACTCCACAGACGCAGGGCACATGAAGTGGACCGTGGAGCTTTAATCCGCTGCCTCCGAGGCTCTTGGGTGGTCTGAGGTCTTCTGTCAGCGTTCAGTAGGTGTTCTGTAGCAGTTGTACCACGTGTAGATGAATTTCTGATGTATCTGTGGGGAGGAAGGTGATCTCCGCGTCTTACTCTTCCGCTATCTTCCCAGTGTCCCCTCCTGATGGTTAACTTAACAACTTGACTAGACTTTGGTGTCCAGTTATTTGGCCAAACACTAGTCTAGATGTTGCTGTGACAGCATTTGTAGATGTGATTAACATTTACAGTCAGTTGACTTTAAGTAAGTAGGTTACCCTCTATAATGTGGGTGGGACTCATCCAATCAGTTGAAAGCTTTAAGGTAAAAGACCGAGGTTTTTTGAAGAAGCAATTCTGCCTCAAGACTACAACATCACCACTTACCTGAAGAAATATCAAGACTGCTGGCCAGCCCTATCAGTTTCAGGCTGACTGGCCCCCACAGCTGTGTTACTCCAGTCCTTGGAGTAACTTCTCTGTCTCACTCTTTTCTCTTTCTCTCTCTCTCTCTCTCTCTGTCTCTCTCCCTGCCTCCCTCCCTCCTCCCCCCCCTCTTTCTTTCTCTTTCTCTTTTTCTCTCTCTCTCTCTCTGTACTCTCTCTATCTGTGTATATCCTATTGGTTCTGTATCTCTGGAGAACTGTAATTAATACAATTCTTCTGTTATACACAAACCAAAAAGAAATTCCAGATGGATTAAATAGATGTAAAAATATAAAATTGCAAAACAGTCACATATATTGGTTCAAATACAAGAAGCCTCAATGTGGTTTGAACGAATAAAAGAAATCCCAAGTAAAAAGATTAATACAGTTGGCTAAATTTTTTTTTTTTTTTTTTTTTTTTTTTTTTGCGATACGCGGGCCTCTCACTGTTGTGGCCTCTCCCGTTGCGGAGCACAGGCTCCGGATGCGCAGGCTCAGCGGCCATGGCTCACGGGCCCAGCCGCTCCGTGGCATATGGGATCCTCCCGGACCGGGGCACGAACCCGTATCCCCTGCATCGGCAGGCGGACTCTCAACCACTGCGCCACCAGGGAGGCCCAGTTGGCTAAATTTTAAAAAGAAAAATACTCTGTATATAATTAATCATTTTAAGCATAAAGCTAACAACAAACTACAAAAAAGACCAAAAATTATTAATATTTTTAATAAGAACTACTAAAAGTTACAATATACTAATATAGATGAGTTACAGTATACAAATAGAAAGGCTTAAAGAGCTAAATAATCTCTAAAAGTATAAAGATAAATTAATAGTAAAGGTATGATAAAAATGGACTGTCATGTAAGCAATTATATAAATTGTAATATTCTTGACATACACTATTGGTCAGGTTTTAAATGGATGCCAGTGTTTTGAAAACCCTTTTGGTAATATGTATTAAGGGCCATTGACACAATAAATCTGCTTTTAGAAATGTGTCCTAAGGAAATAAACAGAGATGTAGACAAAGACTTATCTACAATAATATTCATGATAGAATTATTTATAATAGTACAAAATTGGAAGCAACTTGAAATAACCAACAATGTGGAGAGTGTTAAATAAATCATTGTACTTTCAAGTAAGGGAATATTATAAAGACATTAAAAATCATGCCTTGAGGAATATGTGATGACATGGGAAATGCACAAAATAAAACAGTAATCGAATTTCCTTCTTAAAGAATCTGAAATCGTTTGGATCAAGATTGTGATTTATGCTAATGTATTTAATTGCCCTTCACCCAAATTCAGATTGAAATGGACAAAGAATAAAAAGGGGTAATAACTTATTCTAGTACTGGAAAATTGCAAAGAGAGCAAGAAACTGAACGTTTTGTAGCAGGACATAAACATTTAGCATGTGGAACTGTAGTTCTTTTTCTTCAGCTTTGCTGTATTTTTAGTTTAGATTTTGAACTGTCATGGTAGATGGGATTGGAAGTCCCATCCTTTACTAGGATAGAATGTAAACGTATCCCCAGGATTAAACAATGGTGTTTCTGAAGTGAGTGCTTTCTCTGGACTTAAGGAAGACCCAGTTTTTTTCGTTATTACATATTTGGGTACAACCCAGTTTTTTTCATTATTACATATTTGGGTACAAGTTAATGTGTGATTTTCCTCTTCCTGAATATCCGCTGTGAGTTACTATGAAAGAAAGAAGACAAGAGAATGAAACCTGAAAGGGAGGGGATAAGAGTGTGTAGGACACAGCCACCTTTAAATGCCTTTGTACCAACGTGGACTGTAGTTCCTCCAAACCCCTTTTAACTAGTCTGTGTATGTACAGTGGTCATTCAAGTCACCTAAAATCTTTCAGTTTCTTTGGCTCCCTGCTGGGGTCCTAAAGGTGTGGACCTCCATGGGTGGATCTAAACCCAATATAGAAACCCAGTGAGCTAGGCTATTTGGTGGAAAACTTTAAAAAGTTAGTTGTTGCTTAGAGCCTAGAACCAAATAAAGACAAAAATGTGATCTTAGTTTTTACCTCCACTCCTTCTCTCCCCAGTTCCACCCCCATATTTAGGCAATAAACTAAAAACAGCCTGGAGCACATCAGTAAGCAAATGTGGCAATATAAACAGTCAGATCATATGCCATAATGCCTAAGGCCTTTCCATGGGCCCTTTCATGATAGGGCAGCAGGGCTTGAAGCTGACTTCCCTTTCCAAGTTGCTTGGAAGGGATTTTATCCTAAGAGGGGTCTATCGTTCCCTTATTCGATCATTCAATATTTATTATTACTGCTCTGTGCCAGAAACTGCCAAATAATAGTGAATAAAACAGATATAAACCCTGCTCTCTCAGGGCCTATAGCCTAGTATGAGAAGTAGAGTAGGTGATAATAATAGTGTGATACAATTTTGGAGACATACAAAAGACCTATAGGAAATGTGAAATCATTTGGATTTTCTTTTAAATGCAATAGGAAGGTATTGCCTTGATGGAGTCTATTCAGTAGAGTATGAAGAGATTTTCATTATTGAAAGATCCCTTAGGCTTCCATGTGGAGAATAGATTAGAGTGTGGCAAAATGGACACAAGGAGGAAACTATAGTAATCCAGCTGAGAGGTGGTGATGGCTTGGTATAGGAAAGTGGCAGTCAAAACAGAGAGAAATAGAAGCTTTGATATATTTGTAATCAAAATAAAGGTATCAGGACTTGGTAATGAGTTTAATGTGGGAAGAAGAAGGAGAGGAAGGGTCAAAAGATGCCTCCCAGGTTTCTGATTTATATCCCTACATGAAATGTAGTGATTTTGATGAAAAGGAAAAAGGTAGTTGGAGGAACAGGATATTAGAGACAGATTAACATTAATACTTTATGGGAGCCATGTTAAAATGAGATACTTATGAAATATCTAAGTGGATTTGTATATAAGGTCTAAAGCTCAGAAAAGAGGTTGGAGTTGGAAATAAAAGGGTGAGGCTGTTGTCACATAGTTAATGTTTAAAGCCATCAGAATAGATGAGGTCATCTAAGTGAGAGACTAGACCAGGAGGGTTTATGTTATCCCTCTATCCTTCCCCAAAATGTTAGAGAAATCAGATATCTCTAATTTAACAAAACACTAACGATACTCTAATTCTTCATGAGGTTGTGAACACAGTTAAGAGTAACAGAAGAGAATTCAATCATCTTTCCTTAGGGTACATTTATTAATTCTGTTATTCAGATTCTCTCTAAACGTATTTATTTCATTTATATGATTGCTTCAGAATTGGTAGGAATATTTTACAGTCTTCTACTCCTGCAAGGTTTCTCTTAATTTCCTTGGTACTTCCAAAAATTTTGTTTTTAAATATTCTGAGATTATGTTATCTAGCCCTTAAGTCATCATAGCTGTTTTGTCATACCTCCTATCAAATGACAATCCCTTTATCTATGCCTTGGATACTCACCTCCTCTTTATATTTTTTCAGGGGACTTCGATCTAACATCTGTCTTCTTTTCTTTAGCTTCAGCTTCCTCTCTCTACTTCAGCATTTAAACATGTTCGAGTTTTGTCCTCAAAAACGAGCAAGTTAATAGGAAATTCTTTCCACCGATCCCATATTCCATTCCTGCTGCTGAATGAGCTCTTTTCCTTCACAGCCATAATTCTTCACTCTAACACCTTTTCTGTCTTTTGCCCCTACCACTTTACTAAACTGTGTTTGCAGTGTCACTCTGGATATTGCTGTTACTGAATCCAGTGGGTATCTTACTTGACATTTGTGAACCAATTCATAACTCCACTTCTTTGGCTTCAGTTCCATTAAACTGCCAACTTTGTTCTTCCTGCTCAATCTCTCCTGAGTTTCAAACCCATATATTTAGGGAAAATGGACAACTTCCCCATAATTTCCCAAAGTTTCAAAGGGTCATCATTGGAGCCCTGTATTTACAGTGTCATCTTTCCTGAAAGTCAACAAAGTCAGTAAGAAAATTCAAAAATCATATGCAGATAGCATTAAGCAGATATAGGTATTGGCTTAATTTGAAAATTATTTTATTATAGATGCTACATAAAATTATAAGTCAGTGTTTACTCATGAAGATGAGTTCTGTAACAGGCTTGAAATAATACATGCTTGTGAGGTAGTTCTGGGTTATGACACAACTAATGTTCATTTTCGTTATATTGATAGAGACTTTATGTGAAGTTAAATTTTACTTGGATTAATGGTCTAGAGGTAGCTGGTTATTGTTATGCTTCATGGTTTAGTGTACATTATTTGAAGATGATGACATCAGAGTATTACGGAATTCAGTAATTGCTCCCTGCAGAGTGATTGCTAGTTTCTCCTTTGAAGTAGCTTTTCTTAGAAGTGTATCATGCAGAATGCATGATCATTTCCTTTTGTTTTACTCATGAGTTTTAAATACATGCAGTAAACTTAAAAAGTGTGTTTTTATTCCAAAGCAAAGTGAAATGTTTTTTAAAAAATATAGGAATTCCAGTTATCACTACTTGAAAGAGGGCCTGATTTTCCTTCTGAAATCATGAATCTTTGATATAAAATATACAAATAATTATAGTTGTATATAATTACATGTCAGTTTTTCATAACTGTTTGCTTTTGATAGTTCATATTTTTACTACCCTCTAGTTTTCTGTGATTTACTCTTCATACTTTTTAAAAAATATATTTATTTTATTTATTTTATTTTTGGCTGTGTTGGGTCTTTGTTGCTGTGTGCAGGCTTTCTGTAGTTGCGGCGAGTGGGGGCTACTCTTTGTTGCAGTGCAGTACTCCTCATCCTTTTTTTTTTTTTCTTTTTTTTTGCGGTACGCGGGCCCCTCACCGCTGTGGCCTCTCCCCATTTGTGGCCTCTCCCGCTGCGGAGCACAGGCTCCAGACGCGCAAGGCCCAGCAGCCATGGCTCACGGGCCCAGCTGCTGCACAGCATGTGGGACCCTCCCGAACCGGGGCATGAACCCGCGTCCCCCGCATCGGCAGACGGACTCGCAACCACTGCGCCACCAGGGAAGCCCCTCATACTTTTAATTATTGATGCATGCTCAAATTTAGCCTCAACATTTTAATATAAACATTCTACTTTATTTTTTCATAGTCTGAACTATGATTTTTATGAATATTGAAATAATTTTTTGTTTATACAATTTTAAATGATGTAACTACAGAAGACCCAGATTATCTCCATCCTGTCAGGATCTACCACATTCAAACCATAAATATTGGGGGAGGGAAAAAGGACAGTATATCCACTAAAATCGTATTTGGAAGCAACACAGTTTAGAGTAGAAATTATTACTCACTATGTATTAAAACCACTTGTGAAGATGGAACATTTAAATAAACTACTACAGCCAGTTCTCATACCATTGAGTCAGAGTCTTTGTTAGGCAGTATCTAGTACATTAGTATTAGAACAAAATCTCATAGATAGTTTTAATGTGCAGTACTTTTGAGACATGCACAGCTTTACTTTAATAATAGAACACTTAAGTATTAAACTCAAGGTCTAGGGCACACCTATAATTTAATAAATGGTAAGTGTTATTGTCAGTCCTGGCATTGTTATCATCATCATCATCATCACCGTATCATCGTTTTTTTTTTTTTTTTTTTTTTGCGGTACGCGGGCCTCTCACTGTTGTGGCCTCTCCCGTTGCGGAGCGCAGGCTCCGGACGCGCAGGCTCAGCGGCCATGGCTCACGGGCCCAGCCGCTCTGCGGCATGTGGGATCCTCCCAGACCGGGGCACAAACCCGTGTCCCCTGCATCGGCAGGCGGACTCTCAACCACTGCGCCACCAGGGAAGCCCCTGTATCATCATTTTTCCCTTGTAAATTATAAAAATGAAATTAAATATTAACTGTGCCAAAGATATAATATGTGAAATTGTTATAAAAATCAGAATTATATATGTACTTATTTATATATGTGAAAATAACAGTACACTCAATAGAAAAAATCTGGAGTAAACATACACCCATTAGGTGTATACTTTTTTTCAGTATTTTTTGATTATTCTCTATGTGCATATTCTAAGATCTGATAGCATCAGAATTTTATTTCTGTCTTAAGTTTTCAGATCTTACCTGTATTAAGTGTGGTATAAGATATCAAAGTTATACATTTGTGGTTTTTCATTGGTGAACGTAATGACACATCCTATAATCCATTATTGTCACATTAAACTTTCATTTGGGGTGGAGCAGATCTTAAAACATTTATGTTTGAGGATGCAAAGCCAAGAAATGTATAATGGCTGACTAAAATAAACAAATTTCTTTTAGGGAATTCTCTTATGCATTGGAGGAAGACAATTCTTTCTGTCCTTAATCCATCTTGTACACAAATGACAAGGAAGATTCAATGAACACACCTCCACTGGGTAGGCATTAAAATCTAGAGAAGGAATGGTGTCATAGTAGTCTCTAACCAGAATGAAGCCTTATTTTCAGAAATGAATATTGATGTTTATGTTTACTGGCATAGTGATGAAATCTTCAAAACACATAAACTGAAGAATTCACCTCAATTGTTGAATATTATGTTTTTCAAGAAATGCATTAGTGTTCTCCAGCTTTATCAGTTACTGGTAAGGAATCAAAATCAAATACCTTATGGCAGATATCAAGACATAAGTTAAAATGAGGATGATACTTAAGAATCATTGTAAAATCTCTTTAATTTGCAACTAAAGGGTGATAGTACATACAGGCTTGAAATGGAAGAATTTGAATAGATTTTCACTAAAAATCAGTATCATTAAGAAAACACAATTATTTAAAAGATACTTTCCCCTTCCATTATTATATTTAAAGGAATTAAAAATACACAGTGCTTATCAGAGTCTTGCACCCTCTATACTGTCAAATTATTAATATAGTAAATATCGGATCACTAAATTTTTAAATAAATTTAAATGTTTTAGTGTAGTAATATGGTTTCAAATCCTGGCTACTTATGAATTCACTACGTTTCCTTAATTCATGAGACTGGTTTTCCTTAGTTGTAAAAAAGGGTTGAGAATAACTACCTCATATGATTTTTCAGATGGTTAAATAAAGGAAAAAAATAGAGTTTAATTCTAAATTCTGTTGTCTTCTATGAGGCTGTTTATACAGTCAACAGTTATGCTGCCACCCATAATTGAATAATTGTCAGAATATATGACATAACTGTTTGCAGTATTGGACATCAGAAAGTACAGAACTGTGATCCCAAAGAGAAGAGAATCAAATGAGGCAAGCCCTGTGATTGTCCCTACCTTTTGTCTGGAGCATTTTTCAGAATGATGTCTAGAGAACAGGAATCAAAACATCTCAGTGACCTTGCAGAGTCTGGGAGAGAGAGATCCCAGTTAGGGAAGGTAGCTAGAGGGGAGAACACTAGCGTCAAAGAAAGATTACTCCAGAGACCTTCAGAGGGGTCTTCAAATGACTACTGATATGGGCAGGCCTGGAGTGATAGTTGATTACGCCGAGGCAATGAAGGAAGGTATTTGCAGAGCGGCCTGCCTCAGTCATTGATTATGAGGTGGAAGTGTGTGTGTGTGTGTGTGTGTGTGTGTGTTTGTGATGTGCCTGTGGGTGTAAATGGTTTAGGTGGGGTGGAGAAGTCATTAAATGGACTGCGAATTCATAACATTGCATGACGAGTAGGTGTGGAGATGCACACTGAGTGCCAAGTGCAAGTACGTGAGTTAATGAAGGCTAGAAAAACAGTGAGACGTATTAATTAGACAGCGATAGAAACACGTAGTAAAAGCCTCTAACAAACAGAGGTATTCACCAAAAGGTGATGAAGTCAAGATTTAAAAGTGGCATTGAGGATGCTGAATGAAAGCATGATTTCCACTAGATGGGTCTGAGAAAGTAAGCGCATTGTGCTTAAGAACTCTATAGGGGAATGAGAATTTATACTTAAAGAGATGAAGGGATGTTTATAGAAAATGGTTATGGTCTGTTGGGCAGATCACGTATTCCTCACTCATGTTCCCATAGAGAGGGCCATCTTTTTTTTTTTTTTTTTTTTTTTTTTTTTTGCAGTATGCAGGCCTCTCACTGTTGTGGCCTCTCCCGCTGCGGAGCACAGGCTCCGGACGCGCAGTCCCAGCGGCCATGGCCCATGGGCCCAGCCGCTCCGCGACATGTGGGATCCCCCTGGACCGGGGCACGAACCCACATTCCCTGCCTTGGCAGGCGGACTCCCAACCACTGGGCCACCAGGGAAGCCCAGGGGCCATCTTTTGAAATAATAGTTCTTGTCTTTCTCTCCATCTTACTTACTCTAAGTAGCAGGCTGACTTCCGTGAGTGGTGAACTTGGGAGAATGAGCTGGACATGTGTGGGTTGAGCATCCCTCCAGACCTCTTGTTTTGGGGATCATCCTAGGCACACAGTATGTACCATGGCTACCTTTGTTCTTCTGTATAGTAAGTTTCACAAGGTAGGCCCTTGGAGAGAAGCATACGGTTGTTCAATTCAATGTATGACTAGGGCGCATAAAGTTAATTCTGGGTTGAAATATTAGCAGACTCACTTGCCTGAAGGTCTAAGCACCGTATTCTCTAAACTTGCTGTAATATTTGGATCTCCAGCTATGTTACTCATATGTTCATCTCACAATATTTCACAAATTCGAGTATGAGGAAAGGGTTATTTATTACTGTTCTCAAATTCTAAGAAGGACAAGGACTAAGGAAAAATACCTTTAGACAAATCAGTCAATAAGCACCTTATGAAAGGTGGGAGAAGAGTGAGTTTGGGTTCTGGAAAATGCGAAAAGAATATTGTCAGGGTGAGCTTATGGGAGATAAAAGGAGACTGAAGGAGAGAATATTTCATGTCCTAGAAAAGAATGGCCTCTTGGGCCTCAACAGAATTCAGTAGAGACTTGGGAAAATTTGTCAGCTGTTTGGCTGAAGAGTCAGGTCTGCCTTTCTTTTCTTCCTTTGGTCTGCAGTGGTGGTGGCACTTGCCAGTGAACAGAGCCAGGGGGCCTTTGTAGACTAAAAGTGAGAGCGGGGAGGAGGAGCAACTGAGCATGAACCATGTGGTTCTCTACAAGCAGGGAGCCAGGTGAAAGTGATCCCCAGCTTCGGAAGCTTTGGTATCTGTTAATATTACATGTCCAGTCAGTGTTCTGAGTTAAGTCAGTGTTTCTTAGGGACCAGGATGGCATCTTTCGAATGAAGTCCAAACCCTTTAATATATGAAAACTTACGAAATCCTCTGTACCTTGGCTTCTGTTTTTCTTCTTCCTCTCTGCTACCTATCCATAAACCTAACCTAACCAATTGTGTTGTCCTTTATCAAAACCCATATGGAAGTTTTGATAATTTATACCTGCTAGAAACTTCTCCATTACTGTACAGATAGAATACCTTCAGGTTAGTTCATTCATTATAAGTGTGTTACTTCTCTGGCACTAAATTTTTACAGACTTGCATTTTGGGGGTACGGAGAAGACACATCTTTTTTTAAAAGGTTTCTCAGCAAACATTGAGATTCCAGGCATTAATTTTCTTGTTTTAATGGTACCTCTACCTAGAAACTAGTTATTTATCTTATCAGCCAGATTCCTCTCATTTATTTATTCAACAACTGTTTATTAAGCACCTGTTATGAGCCAACGCTCCTGAAAGATACTGAAGATGTAATAGTAAATACACATGTATTCCAGTAAAAACACCTACATAAGAATCACCCAGGCGGTTCGAAGATGCACATTCCTGAGCTCTAGCCTAGACCCATAAAATCAAAATATCTTGAGATGCAGTTAAAAAACAAACAAACTGCACTTAAGTTTTCTAGGTGATTCCTCTTACCCCGAAGTGTAATAATTCCAGAGCCAATGTGAAAGACAAACTGACAATTGAAATTCAGTGGCATGGATCAAGATAAGGATGCATTTTCTAATGCCAAGGTAGTGTATCTCATTCAATGAGATGAAATATATCAAGGATTGTTCAACCAGTTGAAGAGGCTGGAAGAAAAGAGAAAATGACCTAAGCAAAATTAAATGGGTATGCAAAGACTTAGTGATAAGAAAAAAGCATGGGCACCTATTAGAGGATCTGAAAATAGTTCAGCATGGACAAGGTACGGATTTGTGGGGATGTGGGGAAGACCAGGGCAGGAATAGCAAGAGATAAAACTGGAGAAGTAAGCGTGTAGCCAGCTCATAAAGGGCCTCACAAAGCATCTTAAGGACTTTGTATGTCACCCTAAGGGAAAAAAGAAGACATAGAAGTGTTTTAATTGGGAGAGGATATGAACATGCTTACATTTTAGAAAGATCATTGTACAAGGAGGATATGACCCAAAGCTGTTTAACCAGGCAGGTGACTGTTGTAAGACTGGTTCCCCAAGTGTGGCACATGCTTCCCAGGAGATAAGCAAGATACATGCCACCTGTGCAGGAAAAGAGTATTTGAACTATTTATTTTTAACTTACCCTTGTGTACTTTCTCTTTATGCTTTCTAATATTCAAAGATTGAATAAAGTTATCTGCATGATTTATAAACAAAATAAGTATATACATTTTAGAAGTACTTGCTTAATGTTTCCACTCATGTAGACTCATGATAAATAAAGACTTGTTAAACACTGCTCCAGACAAGAGGTGATGTCAAACAAAACTAGAATGAAAGCAAAAGGAGAGATATGTAGGTGAATTCGAGAGGTGTTTACAAAGTACGGTTGGCAGGATATAGTAATTTATTGCAAGTTTGAATTAAGAAAGGAGGAGTAAATGATAAATCTAGGTATTTGGCTTACACAGCTGAGTGAGTAGTGAGCGGTGGTCTTTTTGGATATGGGGAAACTACAAACTGAAAGTAGAAAAAATGTTCCAGATATATGTGTCTACAGGAAAATGTGAGAAAATTAAATTGTAAGAGTTACTGGAATAAAATGGTGACTCTCACTGAGCTTTGTTTTGTGATATTTTAATGTACTCAGCATTAAAAATTTCAGATGCCTTTGTAAGAAAATCAGTTTGGAGATTTGTTCCAATCTAATTAGTAAGAAGCCTTATTATACTTTGAATGATGGTTAGAATCTTACTGGAATAGAATAGCAACAAATCACCACCCCCACCAACTCAGCATTTTCCTTGAATGTAATGAAACTAGGCTTTCATATAAAGTGACAGATGTCAGTTACTTGTAAATGTGTATGTGAAAACTGGGACCAAAGCTGTTATAATTACAGTTACTTATAAAAACATATATTTGTATAATATGCATACACATATTAAAATAACTTCTTAACCTGCCTGTTTTTCTTTACTTCAATTAATAGAGATTATACATCTAATATATGAGAAAATTATTTTCTCCAGACCAACACATTGTAGAGTTGTGGATCATCTTTCCAATTTTCTTTACCTGCCCACAGCATGATTTCTTTTAAGCTCTGAGCTGTGCTAATTTGCATGCTGAATTAAGCTACTTTATCACTTTGACTTCCTGTCTATAGGAGCATAGCTGGAGAGGAGTGAAAAAAGTGGACAGTGCAGCTAGGAGCTGGAGGCATGTCCTACTGCTTGCATTGAGTTACGATAGTCTCTAGTGAATCATGAAATTATAGAATGTTAGAGTTAGGGACAACCTTAGAGATCACAAAGGCCAACTTCTTCCTTTATAGGAAATTAACCTGCATTCAGAAGGGATAAGTGACTTGTTCACGCTCATATAATCTCCAATAGCTGACCTTTTTTCTCTTCTTTTTTGAAACAGACCTATTTCACAGATCTTTTGTTTTCTGTTATGATCTATGTTTTGAGCAACTTAATAAGTGTATTTTATAGTAATTATTCATTTATTTCACAAACATGTTGATATCAGGAATTACAGTGTATTTGGTGAGTGATTGTGGTATATAATGCACTGTATTATCATTGCATAGCTTGCTTTTCAGTAGGAGAGGCAAGATACAAACAAATAACTATTCAAAAGCATGTGTGAAATGTGCTGTAAGAAAATTCAAGGTGCTGAAGGGGTTTAGAAAATATTGTGATTACGTCAGGCTTGGAAAATCATAGAGGGCGTCCTTGAAAGGGTGACATTTGGGTGAGTCTCTGTGATATGGTGATATAGTAAGAACTGTATATTTGGTCTTCATCCCTGGTTCCTGGACTAAAGCTTCTAAAACTCTTGGGATTTTTTGAGTGATAGGGATGATAGGAGAGCATCTTTTGTTATAATATTTGGCCTTAGTCCCTCGTTCCTGACACAAAAGCTTATGAGACCTTTGGAATTTCTGGCATGGTAAGCGTGTCCTTTTGTATGTTAATGAGATGGCTGGAGGCCTTAGGTAGTTTCAGGATGGGACTGATCACCAAAAAGATGCAGGCATGAATAGAAGAATGGAACTTTCAGCCCTACCCTCTAACTTCTAGGGAGTGGAGGAGAAGGGCTGGAGATTGAATTAATCAACAGTGGTCAATGATTTAATCAATTATGCCTACATAATGAAACCTCCCCTAAACTATTGGGTTCAGAAAATTTTTTCTTTTTTTTTTTTTTTTTTGTGGTATGCGGGCCTTTCACTGTTGTGGCCTCTCCCGTTGTGGAGCACAGGCTCTGGACGCGCAGGCTCAGCGGCCATGGCTCACGGTCCCAGCCGCTCCGCGGCATGTGGGATCTTCCTGGACCGGGGCACGAACCCGTGTCCCCTGCATCACCAGGCAGACTCTCAACCACTGCACCACCAGGGAAGCCCCAGAAAATTTTTGAGTTGGTGAACTTATGCACATCCTGGGAAAGTTGCACATGTCAACTCCATGGAGAGAGTAGCTTCTGCTCTTGTGATCCTTCTGGACCTTGCCGTCTTCACCTTCATTGTACCTCTTCATCTGACTGTTCATTTGTATCCTTTATAGTACCCTTTATAATAAACTGATAAATGTAAGTACAGCATTTCCCTGAGTTCTGTGTCAGCAAATTATCAAAACTGAAAAGAGGATTGTGGGAAACCCACAGCTGTAATTTAGAGCTGGTTGGTCAGATGTACAGGTGACAGCGTGGGACTTGAGACTGGCATCTGAAGTGTGAGCAGCCTTGTGAAACTAATCCCTGAACCTGTTGCGTCTGGGCTAACTCTGGATTAGTGTCAGAATTAAATTTAATTGTAGGGCACCCAGCTGGTGTCTACAGAGAATTAGAGAATTGCTTGGTGTGGAAAACTCACACTTTGAGTGTCAGAAATGTTGGTAGTAAAAGCAAATCATACTCTCAAAGAATGGATAGGATATCAGTTGGAATGCTAAGAGAAAAATAAGTGTTATGAATAAAGATGAAGAGATGGGGAAGGAAATGACATGTTTGAAAAATATAGTTGCAACATTTTCTGGATCATATTGGAGTAATGGAGTAAGCCTGGAAAGGATAGATTAGGGAAGTTGGGGAAAGCTTGACTATATCAGGTTGAGAGAGGAATGGTATGAGAATGAGTATTGTATGTGAAAGTGAGATTGATCTCCTAATTTCAGAAATAGTGAGATATGGGACAGGGATGACAGTAGGCAGACTGTGGAAAAGGCAGAATTTGAGAAAAATGGCTCCTGATTCCAGATGGTGACAAGAGAGGACAAATGAGACAAAAAAGAAGAACATGATGGATATCTAGTTGACAAGAATTGAGGGTTTATTCTGTGTAAGCAAGGAAGTGGAAAGAACAGCCAGTGTTACTCCAAGGTTTTGATCTGGAGACTGGAGAAATACGTTTGACAGTGGAGGAGGAGGAAGAAAGTGTTTAAAGGAGATGATTTAATTAAGGTGTAGACAGGTTGAGTTTAAGAAGTAAATGAGAAATTAATGTGTTTGTGCCCAACAGGCAGCTGAAAATGCAAGGCTTGTACTTGATAAAGTTTGTAATTATAGATGGAATTTGAAGTCCTTTGCAGAGAGGTGTTGCCTAAAGTTATGCTAAGAGTAGAAAAAGAAGACAGTGTACAGAAGCAATGGATGCATTCAGACTTGGTGGGTAGAAGATAGGAGAGAGAACAACAAGGGAGATCAAGATGGAAAATACCCTGAAAGAGAGCTGGCTTAATAGCGACAAATGAAGATGTGGATAATTACAAAGGGTATTGATGATTTGAAAGCCATTTTTGACCTACAAGTGAGCCGTTTCACTTTTTTGATTGAGACAGAACTCATATATATTTTATTCAATGTGCTATAAATGTATTTATAATCACATTTACCAACCCAGGGTCAGGGAAAAGGTTTAGTAATCTTATACTGCTAAAGCTAGCTGCAAACTACCACTTTAAAGTGTATCTGTCTCTAATAAGCATTTATCCAATTTAAAAAATATATTGAGCACATACTATGAGTCAGTGTTCTAAATGCTAGCGATACAGCACTGTACAAGACATTCAACTCCTACACTTTTCTTTGTTGAGGTGATGCAAAAGATAATAAACAAAACTTGTAATTTAATGCGAGCTGGTAAGAAGTCTTAGGGGGAGGGAAAGTATTTTCACATTGCATTTCAATATACATATATGATTATTTCAGTAGATTCTGGATAACTTAAAATTCTTCAAAAATCAGCAAGTCAATCAGTAATAATAGAGATTCAGATATTTTTATCTAACTGACAAACGTTGTAAGACCAAGACCTTTCTTGCACCCCTTTCATCAAACTGTGGAGGTGACATTAATTTTACTCTTCATTTGCAAATTTCTTCATAGTTTGCACAACTGAGTATTGTAAATTCAAGTATTTTGGATCCCACACTGAAATATACATCATAAATGCATTCATGACCTTTCTCTATAAGCAATGAAGTCAAGGATTTCCAGGAAGTGATTTATTTTGGTAACATCATCAATGCTGTATGTAATGCCTCCAATGTATAATTTATTGTAACTTTTTTTTTGCTAATTACTCATTGAAGATCTTTATAAAAAAGAATAATTTTCCTTTCTAAACATAAGTACACATCTAAATAGCATAATGTACATCATATTTGACCTAGGAAATAAATGATTTAATGATTATTTGTCATTGGTAATGAATGGCTTACTATTTCCTATAGGTAATGTATGATTTAATGAAAATTGTTTTTATTATTATTGACAATACAATCACAGTGCTGTCATTTTTATTATGAAAAATAATCATTCTTATATGCCAACAGTGTATATATGTATATATATTTTAGTACTAATGTGTTTTTATTACACATTAGATGTAAGGCCTCTAATGTAGTTGCTTGGAAAATACAGGCACTTGATTGAAAAACAAGTTATTTATAATATAGGGGATTTGCCTCTGGTTATTAGTTTTCATCTGTATGAAGCAGGTCTATATAAGGATTGAATCTAATATTTTATTTTCTCATTAGCAGTACAGTCTAATGATCCAAACAGATTTATTTACAAAAGACTACTCATAACCATGCCATGAAGATTTGGTCCATCCTGATTGCTACTTAAGTTACCTGTTGGTTACTTTGCAATATTCTGTATTAGGATCAGGAGGACTTTCCACTGTTGATCTGTGATCTGTTGGTTATATATATGTATGTGTGTGTGTGTGTGTGTGTGTGTATTCTTGGGGGAATAATCTTTCAGTGGCCATATAAAATAATTTGCAAAATTTATTGACCTGTTCTTGGACTTTGTGTCATGGATAAGAAAATGTATACTGCAGAATAGTATAAGGGTTATATAAATTAATGATGCTAGTTTCTTAATATTGATACAGACCATTATTATATGATCTTGCATTTCAGCAGAGGTATATTTAGAAAGTCTTTTTTCACATACATTTTTTAAAATATGAAAACTCCTAAGAAAAGATATCTTGGGTCTCATGACTGGTAAAATAGTGCACCTCCTATGCAACTAGTTTTTTTTTTTTTTTTTTTATGGACACTTTGGACCATGTGTTGTTGTTTTTATCAAAGTAGAGTCTTTGGTAATATAGCAAGAGACAGGCAAAATCCAGAGAAAATGTGATGGAAATTTTAGTTTGTTTTCCCCATGGGTAATAATTTGAAACGTAAAATGTTGAAACTGTATATTATGAAGGAGAAAACAAAATTTTTAGGTATCTTCAAGATAGACATCAGACTTGAGATAATTTTTTTCTTCTACCTCTTAGCATCACTGAAGGTTTTTTTGTTTTGTTTTGTTTTAATTGTTATTTATTTATTGGCTACATTGGGTCTTTGTTGCTGCATGCAGGCTTTCTCTGGTTTTGGAGAGCAGGGGCTACTCTTCATTGCAGTGCATGGGCTTCTCATTGCTGTGGCTTCTTTTGTTGTGGAGCACGGGCTCTAGGCACATGGGCTTCAGTAGTTGTGGCACACAGGCTTTAGTAGTTGTGGCTCGCAGGCTCTAGAGTGCAGGCTCAGTAGTTGTGGTGCATGGGCTTAGTTGCTCTGCGGCATGTGGGATCTTCCTGGACCAGGGCTCGAACCCGTGTCCCCTGCATTGGCAGGCAGATTCGCAACCACTGCACCACCAGGGAAGCCCTCACTGAAGTTTTATAAACACTCTTCAGTGGAGAATTGTACAAAAATGTGATTAAACTGTTCTGTTTTCTTCTTTTACTTGACTTAAAAAATAGCCCTGAGGTTCAGTCTATGAAAAATATACACAGCATGAGTTTTGACTACCAGTTCTTAAACTTAGCGTCGTCTTATATCTCCCTTTTCGTTTTTCAGATTTTCACTTCCATTTTATCTTGTACTAACATACATCGTAAAAACCACTTCAAATACATACTTTAAAATATAAGATGTAAAGAAGAAAACAAAATATTTAGTTCATTAAGAATGTATAGGCAAAAAATAAATAAATAAATAACATGCAAAGTCGGAATGAGTTAAAGGATTGGTTCCTAACTATTTTAGCTGATGTTCTCAGTGTAGGAAAAAAGGTGATGATGGCGTGGGTAATATGCTTTCACTAATACAGTTACTGTAGTTCTTAAATGTAATGCCATGCTTTGGGGATTGCAGCTACCTGGGTGTTGGTGAAAAGAATGCAGTTACCCTTTCACCCTCAGATTGTTAAACTCAGTAAAATGAAATTAAAGTTGAGGGAGTATAATAGGATTATTGTAGCATCATCACTTTTTGCAGCCCATCTTTTACAAATTTGACCTTTGCTATACTTCATTATTCCAGAATTGATGGATCATGTTCATAGAACAAAATGATTTTGAATATCTGAGTGCTACACTGTTGCTTAAACAAACAACTACGTATATTAATTTTTAAAAAATATGTTCTTCCTTTTTTGCCAGAGTCTTATGAAATTTTGTCCTTGGTATTAATTTCCACTCTCTGCAGTTGGGAAATCTTTCTAGAATGGATTTAAGTGAATAAATTCTAGGCTTTTAACCTACTTATATAGGAATTTACAGTGGGGTTTTAGAATCAAATTGGAATAAAATCTCGTGAATCATAATAATGGGAGTTATTAACCTACCTCATTCTAAATGGGTACATAAAAACACCACCACAACCCAAACAAATAAATTTATACTTTGCCTTTCTTATTTCTTAAGTTCTGTGAAAAAAACATACTTTATAAGGAAACATTTTATCGTACATTCTATAAAAGCTCAATCTATATATTGTTCAGCGGAAAGATAACTGTTAATATGGTCAAATAAATTTGGATTTTAGTTTTAATTTCCTGGGTATAATATATATATACCCTTTTTTGAGTCATTTGAGTCATTCTCCTCCCTTTTTGATGAGTTATATCCAACTTCCTCACAATATTCTCATAAGCCTACATCTTAATTGCTGGCTTCCAAACTTGATGTACCTCATTTGGCCACTTTCAGTTGTAGCACCCTCTCCCTGACTTTCTAGTGTTTGGCAGCCTTGAAATGAATTTGACATTGCTCAGTTTTGTTTGTAGCATCTCTCATTTGTTCAGTTTAATTCTGTACTCCTCTTGAAGTTCATTCTTGGTTATACCAATACTCATTTCTTCTCTCTGACACTGGATCCCTCACCCCTACCCCAACCACCAAACATTGGGTAGAGGAGAGCAAAACCTCATTCCCAGATTGAAGTTTAAAGCAAAAGTAAACATGCAAAAAACCAACTTCTAAAGTGTCATATGTAATCCAATAATGTCATCACTTTTGGGAGGGATAATACTTTCCAGTAATACACCTTTTCCTCCAACTGCCAAATATGCCCTGATTCTGTAATCTAGGAATGGAAGGTGGGTATTTTTCAATTGATGTTTGTTCCATGTCTGTGTCACAGAGATGAAATCCCTTACCTTGAATAAGTATTCTGTTTTTCTTCCTAAACCCTACTTTCACACACTGCCTAACAGTTGCATTAAAAATAATCAACAACAATAAAACCAGAACAACTCTATGAATAGGTAAAATATTCTTACAACTCAAAGATCCTACTGATAAAAACTCAGGAGGCGACCTGAGTCAATAAACTCTTACAGAACCCAGTTTCAGTATGACATGGATCAAAGACATACGGGAAATTAGGGTGAGTCAATACAACTCTTTTAAGGAGGTGCAAACAGAAGGAAAAAATCATAAAATCTCAGAAAAGATATTGGGGCTTAGAAAGAAGAGAACCACTTTAGGAAATTGAAAAAGTATCCATTTGAGCTAAGTTTCTTTTTTAATAAAGAATGTATTAGACTTGTGTTCTCAGCAAATTTCAAGAAGATGTTGCATAAGTGAGGCTAAAATATATATCATGAATATGAAACATGTTGAGGTCAAAAAATTTCAAGTAGAGCAAAACAGTGATGTATGGATTAAAAATCACAATGACAGCATTAGGTAGAAGTTCAAATGGCATAGAAAATTAAATTACAGTAGTAGGAGATATATTAGAAAAATAGTCTAAGGACATAGTTGAAAAGGATAAAGTAATGTTCACAATGAGAGAAAAGATGAAAACCCTGGAGAACAGACTAGAAACAAATAGAGAAAAAATGATAATTAAAAAAATAACAGAAGGAAACATTACTGATTTAAAAAAATGACCATAGCAAGAAAATGTAGAGCCTGAGTAGTTATGTTTCAGGAAACCGTAGTGTACAAATCCATACTAAAAACAAAAAACCAAGCAAACAAACAAAAATCTCAGTGGGGTTTTCTAACTCTACAGATAAGGAAAAAGACTCCACAATAATCCAAAAAATTAGAAGTAATATTATATTAAAAAAGAGCAAAATTGGATTTGCCTTTGACTTCTCACAGGCAACCTTGAAATAACACTTGTAGGTTAGTGAAGGAAAAAATTATATTTGGATGTTTAGCTTTCTAATTTTTAAATTAGAAGTAGATATTGTTTTTTTGGGGGGGAAATTGTAACTGCACAATTTATTTTTATTTTTTTATCAACGTATAGTTGATATAAAACGTGTTCGTTTCAGGTGTAAGGTGAAGTGATTCAGTTTTATATATATATATATATATATATATATATATATATATACACACACACATATATATGTATGTGTATATATATATATATATACATATATATGTATGTTTATATATATATATATATATTCTTTTTCAGATTCTTTTCCATTATAGGCTATTACAAGATAAGGAATCTAGTTCCCTGTGTTATACAGTGGAATCTTGTTGTTTATCTGTTTTATGTATAGTTGTGTGTATATGTTAATCCTAACCTCTTAATTTATCCCTCCCTCCCACATTTCCCCTTTGATAACCATAAGATTGTTTTCTATGTCTGTGAGTCTGTTTCTGTTTTGTAAATAAGTTTGTTTGTATCATTTTTTTAGATTCCACAAATAAGTGGTATCATATGATACTTACCTTTGTCTCACATAGTTCACTTAGTGTGATAATCTAGGTCCATTCTTGTTGCTACAAATGACATTATTTCATTCTTTTTTATGGTTGAGCAATATTCCATTGTACATATATACCATATCTTCTTTATCCATTCATCTGTCAACGGTCACTTAGGTTGCTTCCATGGCTATTGTAAATGGTGCTGCTATGAACATTGGGGTGCATGTATCTTTTTGAATTAAAGATTTTGTCTTTTCTGGATATATGCCAAGGAGCAGGATTGTTGGATGATATAGTAACTCTATTTTTAAGGAACTTCCATACTGTTCTGTATATTGTCTGAAGCCTGGGAGGGTTATGCCTCCAGCTTTGTTCCTTTTACACAGGATTATCTTGTCAATTCTGGGTCTTTTGTGTTTCCATATAAATTTTAGGATTATTTGTTCTAGTTCTGTGAAAAATGTCATGGGTAATTTGATAGGGATTGCATTAAAGCTATAGATTGCTTTGGGTAATATGGCCATTTTAACAATATTAATTCCTCCAATCCAAGAGCATGGGCTATTTTTCCATTTCTTTGAATCATCTTCAGTTTCCTTTATCAATGTTTTATAGTTCTCATCATATAAGTTAGAAGTAGATATTAAAAACATTAATTCTTACCAAAAATGGAAAACCAAACCCCAAGGATTAAAGTAAAACTACAAGATGTTTTGAATACTAAATGCCATTTTCTAGGGAGTAAAGAAGAAGGAATTCCTCTTGCTATTTTGCTATTTTATATATTATCATGTGTGATGTAATAAAATGTGTTTGAACTTTAGGTCCAGACAGTATAAATACTTCATTACCGTTTAATGGGTTTGTACAAATCCTTCACTAAAATTGAGTGGATTTCTCATGTGTGTAAGTCACTTTAATTTTCTCTGACTCAATTTATTTACTTGTAAAATAGGGGGTGATAATATTTACCTTTCAGTTGCTCTAGGGATTTAAGTATAATGAAAAGGAAGAAGAAAATAAGGAAGGAAGGGAGAAAGGGAGGAAGAAATGAAGGAAGGAGGAGGGAAAGGAAGGATAAAAGGAAGGAAAGAAGGAAAAAGAAAAAATGAAAGAAAGAGTGAGCACCTATTTTTTAGTTGGCACTCGTTCTTTTCTTACCCATTTTACTGATTTTCTTAAGAACAAAAATAAACATTTATTGAATAACTATTAAGCAATAACTGTAAGCTGAACATAGTTCTAGGTACTGTTAACATAAGTAAGAATAAGTGTGTACTGTGTATCAGTCAGTCTAGTCAGCAAAATAGAAAGCACATTAGGTTATTCAACAGAGAGAATTTACTTTAGGGAGCTGGGACATGAGTCTCAGGAAGCTGAAAAAGCAAAATGGGAAACCTGAGGTAACAAAGAACAGTGAGAAGCAGTTATTACTACTGGGGATGAATGAACAAAAGGAAAGGTGAGGCCCTGTGGAGCTGAAAGTCAGTCTTCTAAGGAGGGGATGCAGCCCAGTTTCTGCTGGTATCATAAAGAAGTGGTGCCACAGAGCCCAGAGCTGAGACTTCTGAGGAGAGGAGACTGCTTTGCAGCTGCTGATGCCTCTGAGGGGTGCAGTGAGGCTAGCTTTGGTAGTGCCAAAATAAGCTGGTCGCTGAACAAGAGTGAAGGGTCATTTCTAGGGTGACTAGCCACAAAAACAGGAAGTAATCCCTTCTCCTCTCTTTCTACCTTCCAAACTTCCTCTAGTGTTCCCTGCTGGCAGAACCTATCAAGAATGTAGCTGAGAGAAGAGAAATGTAATTTGCAGGGTCACAGCCATGGAGTCACAGAAGTATAGAAAGGTAGATTTAGAGCTGAGAGACAGTAGCCTAGTAATTGACACAGATCCCACTCTCAAAATATTCACCATTTAAAAAATATGTAATTACTATAATCGAGCTGTTTTTTTAGGATATTCACCCAAAACCATAAGAGAAGGCAATTGGGTATTTGACTTGATTAACTTATTCAAGGTGCCAAGTTTTGCTACTCCTAATAAACAGTACACAGTAATTTTAAAAATTTCATATGTAAACAAATACTGTATTTGGTTGTACAATTTCCCTGTACTTCAAATGAAATTGATTGCATTTACCTACCTGTCATAATTTCAGCATTCAGAATTTAAAGATTAAAAATGATTTGAGTTTTGGTTAAATTTTGATTACATATAAAATTCTGATAATGACTTTTAAAAATTAACTTTAAATCTTCTTTTAAATATTAATCAACCTAAAATCAATCTCCTTACATTGTTCAAATCATTACTGCTTAATGTTATTAAAAATTGTTGCAAAGAAACTAAAAATCAGAGATGGATATATTTTTGTTACACTAACAATGTGTGATATCTGTCTAAAAGTCTGACTTGTTTATTGACTTAATGTATGTTGATTCAGCTTTCAAATTACAGTACTTTGACAAATATCTCTTTAATATTTAAAATACATTACATTGAGTCTATAGTGAAAACTTTTGAATCTGATTATGCATTATATGAGAAATAAGAGTACCAAGAGTTTGCAGCTTTTTTGGTGATTGATTTCTTGTAATATGTCACAGTTTATTCTTTGAGTCGTGAATGCAAAATGTAAATGTTCCAGTGAGAGTATAAAAGAAAGAATAATTAAGTTTGACAATAAACTATGTACTTAGATTTCTTTAAACACTTACAACCCTTTCAGAAAGCTTGTGGCTCATCTTCCATCAAACAAAGCCTCCAGAGGAAAACTCTCTGCTTCTGTCTCCTGTTGTTGTTACCGACACAGATTGCTGAGTGATTGCCACAGTGGCGACTCATATCCAGAAAGAGAAAAATTAGTTGTGAGGACAGTTACAAAAAACTACTGTTATTGATGTTTCAGCTTCTACTTTCCAGATATCTTAGTGACATTATTTAAATTTCTTTCTACATAAGGATGGAAACAGTTTTGCAATAAATCAAGCCCCAAGGAAAACCCTTTAAAATCAATTAACTGTTTATTCAAAAAAAAGTTCTTTTAAGACTTAATTTAAATTTTATTTAAAATGTTTCACCTTGCTATGCTAACACAATGTACCAAATTAACCTCAATGAAAAGCAATTTAACTTTAAAGGACTATTCAAAAGTTTAAAACAGAACAGTGGATGAAACTGCTGAGTGATCAGTCTGATCTGCTTAAAATGGCTGTTGACCATCTGATTGTTTTGGTTCTCTGAGACAGTCTGTTGGCCAGAAAGGACATTTATTTCTCTGATCAATAGATCACTCTTTGACCTGGAAAATGGTCAAGTCATTTAAGTGCCAAGGTACTGCTTTATGATGGCTTAGGTCTCAGCTAATTCCTAAGGAGCAAGCTGGAAAATTCTCCCCGGACCAGATTAATTATAGAATAGCCAATCATGGCTGTCAGCTTTGAAAAGCACGTAGTATTAGTTTATTACACACATTACAGAGAAAATGTGTAATGGCCATCATTATTGGTCCAATTATGTCATTTACATTGATGTACAGAGTATTTTGATAAGAAATATGTGTGTTTATTTCAAAGTAGGTACAATTTTGCAGAAATAAAAATTAATTCCAAAGTTATATAAACATGTCTGTTATGAGAATGATCTACAACACTGAAGCACAGTGTAAAGATTTGTTGGAACTACTTTATTTACTCTTTTGGTAGAGTTATCGAGCAAATTTCTCAATTTATAACTAATTTTTGCTTTTTATTTGGTGGTAGAAGCCTGATGCCTCTATCAAACATTTGCAAAACTTCATAAATGTTGAAATATTTTCACACTAATACTTTTTCATACGTAATGGTTTTATCTGAATCCACTTATAAGATTTTATAAATGCAACTGTATGTTAAGATATATATTGTAGGTTTATTTCCTTTCTGTAATTAAATCTAATATAGTTCCACAATTAAAAATTACTTCCTAAATCTGTAGCTACTTGATTTCCATTTTTGTAGACTAAGACAGTGAGGCTCTGGTATTAGAATACTTGGGTCCAAATTTCAAATCTGCCACTTGCGATATATTTAATCTTAACAAGTTATTTTTAACCCATGTAGACCTCATATGCAATAAGAGAATCATAATAGAACTACCTCATGGGTTTGCTGTATAGATAAAGTGAGATTAAAGCATGTAAAGTGCTCAGTGTAATGCCATTAATAAGGGCTCAATAAATGATAAAAACTTTTACTGAAAGTAAAAAATCTCAAATGTTTGATTTTTCTATAATATTTTACACATACCGTGTTTTGTTTGATTTCCTCTTATGTATGCATATATACCTTATATATGAATTATACTTTATAAGATAAATAACTGAACACTTTTGCATCTGTGATCTTATTTTAACCCTCAAAAAAATCTTGTATAACATGGAACAGATATTGTTGGATCAGTTTCATAAATAAATTACAGTCCTAACAAATCAGAATTAGTCATGGTTATGGTTAGGTTATGGTTACAAGTAAGAAACCAGGAGCTAATAAAATTTTTCTCAAGGTACTTATAGAAAAGCAGATTTGAGAGACACATCAATGTTTTGTAAACACTTAGTAGGTATTATGATTGTGTTTAATTTGGACTTGACTTTTAAAGTGACTCCGTCTGCAGTTTATGTAATCTTCATCCATTTGCAAATCTGTGGAGCCTTGGTGAAGATGAACCTTTCTCTGGTAGCACCTTTTTCTATCATTTGTCCATAAATTTTAAAGACATACTTATTGAAAGTAGATTATACATTATTTAACTACTTCAGTTCTCAATATTGCCTTAAAACCGACTACACATTATTATACTAAAATTGTTTTTAGTATAATCACCAATATTTCAATATTTACCTTAGTCAATAGAGATGATTCAATTTTTAAGTGTATTTGTCTTCTTTGAGACACTTGACATTATTATTGCTTATATGCTACTTTTTTTTTTTGCGGTATGCGAGCCTCTCACTGTTGTGGTCTCTTCCGTTGCGGAGCACAGGCTCCAGACGCACAGGCTCAGCAGCCATGGCTCACAGGCCCAGCCGCTCCGCGACATGTGGGATCTTCCCAGACTGGGGCACGAACCTGCGTCCCCTGCATCAGCAGGCGGACTCTCAACGACTGCGCCACCAGGGAAGCCCCTATATGCTCCTTTTGAAACACTCATCTCCTTTGGATTCCATGATACCTACTCTTCTTTTCTAGTTTCTCTTCTACTCTCTGAGCAATTCTCTTCACTGAGTCTTTTACTCTACTGATTTTAAAATGTCTATTTTTTATGTTTTATCCTTAGCTTTCTTCTCTTCATCTACAAGTCATTGGTGAGAAAAAACTTATGCTTTCTCATGGCTTTGTGTCCTGCCTACATGCTGATGATTGCCAAATATTTATTCCCAGTCCAGATCTGTGTCCTAAGCTCCCCTCCATAGAACCAGAGTTTTACTAAACTTGTTCCTATCATTAGCATAGAAAATTCCAAATATCTAAATTATAATTCATCATTTCCCATTTTAACTTTGTCATCCTATTATATATTTCATACCAAGGAAAGGCATAACCAACCAAATGAGAAGACATGGAATCATTTTCTGCATCATCTTCCCAAATCAGTTATTCATAGAATTTTGCCATTTTTAAGTCTCTTTTGAGTAACTTTCTTCCTATTTCCATTGCCTCTATCTTAGTTACAGCCCTATTATCTTGAATTATCTCAAAAGGCTTTTGTTATTGTTTTTTTATGCCTCAAGGATGGATAGCCTCCAACCATCCACCTAGCCTGTGAGATGCTCTCAGAGTAAAATTATTTATAACACAAATATGATAGTATCTTTCCTCAGCTACATATCTTTCTCTGTCTTCCATAGTTTACTTAAAAAGTTCTAAGTATTTTTATTATGGCATAGAGTTCATTACTTGACTTCCGTTTGGGCATTACTTCTTGCTGCTTATGAAAATTACTGTTTAGTTTTGCAATACAAACTGGGAGTTTATTGCAACATTTGCTTTCTGTCTTGCATAAATATACTCCGTATGTTTACATGTGGTATTTCTTTTGACTTGAACAGCCCTTAAATTCCATTTCATCTTTATTCACCAAGAAAAGCTTGTATTCATGGCTCAAGAGTCTCCTGATCTGTCCCTTTCCCTTACTGCCCCAGACTGGATTGCACTTCCTTCATTTTTGTTCCTAAAGTAGCCTGACCCTATCTCCATCATAGTCTTTAGCATTCATCATAATCTGCCTTCTGTGTTAGATTATGAGTTCATGAGTGGTAGGAAGTGTTTATCTCCTTTCCTTAAGCAATTTTCACTTCTGTGGCATTTTTCAGAAAGTCAGTATTTATTGAATTAAAGGTTAAATATAGTCTAACTTTTAAATATGATTATCTTATTGTGGATCTAATACATGGGAAAACATTGTAAATGATTTCAATTATATTGAACATGTGAGCCTATCTTTGGACAGATTTTTATTGCATTTACAATGAAAAACAACATACAAAGCCTCTTTCTATTACAAAAAAAGTTAACAGTAATTGTTTTTCCCATTTTGTATATCTACAACTATGTCATGTAAGAAATGTTTGAGCACAAGGAAGTCTTTTCCTTGACAAAAAGTAACTAAGGGGTTGTTTGAGAGCTGTTTCAAGTATTTGAAGACCTGTCATGGGAAAGAGTTATTGAAATTGTTTAGTGAGTTGATTTTAATCTTCACAAAAAAAGAGCTAGCGTTATTAGATGAAAGTAAGCTTTGTTTCAGTAGAGGATGTAACTTTCTGAAAACTAAGACTATGTAACAACAGGATGAGTAGCGTAGTGAAGATGATGGAAGTATGAAAATAGAATTAGCAGTATGAAATTAGAATTAACTCACTGGCATTAGTTTGCTAATGGAATAATTTCCTCATTCAGCAACGCTAGCTGCCTTAGGATCTGCCCCCTCAGAGGCTTCGCTGGTATCCATTTTCTGGCTCTCACTTTGGAAAGGGGCATTGGAGAAGATTTCCTCATGGCATTGTATGGATTTTGTGTCTATATTCAAACTGTTGGCTCTATTGTAGCTGGGTTTTTAAAAAAAATTCAACATATTCCTTTCCCTTTTTCTTTTGTAAGTCAGAGTCACTCACTGATATTCATTTTTACTTTATTAGATAGTTATATTGATGGAGCGTTCTGCTTTGTATAAAATAAGGCAGAGATGTCGATTAACCGGCTTCTTCTTTAAATTCTCCCCTCTGACAAACTCAACAGGGGAATGCATTGAAGAATAATTCCAGCATCTCCTCAATGCTAAATACTCAAAATAGCCTTTGCCTCAGGGTATAGGTTGGTGGGTGTTGCTGTGGGGAATGTTCTCTCTGATAGCATTACCCAGTTCCTAGGAAGGAGCCCGTTTTGTAGTGGTAAAAGTGGGAACTCCAGGGCCATATTCTTGGAGCCCATTTTGTAGTGGTAAAAGTGAGAACTCCAGGGCCATATTCTTGGGTTTAGTTCTTGGTTTTGCTAGTTACTAACTATTGGCAATTGACTTAACCCCTCTGTGCTAAAATGGAATAAAAGGAATACCTAAATTTTAGGATTGTTCTGAGAATTAACTTAATCTTATAAAATCCCCAGAACAGTGTCTGGCACATAATAAGAACTCAATGTATATTTAAAATATGATTATTTTAAAAGTGACATGGGGTAGAGGATTAGGAGGTACAAACTATTAGGTATAAAAGAAAAGTGACATAATGTTTCTATGTGTGACCTAATCATCGTACCTGAGCACACCAAATGAGAACATACACCTAGACCAGTAAGTGACATGCATAGGGCAGCTATGTATTATGTAAATGTAGCACAGGATCCTTACTACTGTCAGAGAGCTTATTGTCCATACAGAAAAAGCATATGGCTACATAAGGATTCTAAAGAGTATGCTACAGAATTGAACTTGATAGATGACTTTGTTTTATTTCTTTATTACTTAAAACTTTTAAAGAAAGTTTCATAAAGGAAGTCTACGTAGTCCACACAGATTGCTCAAACAGGAGTTAAAATATTGAAGAACGTTATACCACTTACAACAAAATTGTACTTTTAGTGCTAACCTATCTGTTCCTGATCTTTGTACTGTAGAAAAATATTAAATCCCCAAATAACCTGCTTTTGCTTAATGAAATTCTGATAGACTTTTTCCTGCTCCAGCACCTAAGTTCATGGTAAAGGAAACTGCCTTATCATGATACTTTGCATAATATGTTTGCAATGGGCTGAATGTTTATGCCTCCCCAAATTTTTATGTTGAAACCTTAATACCAATGTGATGGGTTTGATAGTGGGGCTGTTGGGAAGTAATTAGGTAATAAAACTGGAGCTCTAATGAAAGGTATTGGTACCTTATAAGAAGAGGCCTGAGAGCTAGCTCATCCTCTCTCTGCCATGTAAGCACAGAAGGAGAAGTTTGCACTTGGAAGTGGGCTCTCATCAGAACCTGCATGGTGCTGGAGCCCTTATCTCCAACTTCCAGCCTCCAGAACTGTGAGAAATAAATTTCTGTTGTTTATAAGCCATCCAGTCTATGGTGCTTTGTTATAGCAGCCTAAACTAAGATAATATCTATTTGCATATCATATTAAATAATTCATAATTTCTTAAGTATTTTGCATAATACATTTGTTAACAACACTTAAAAGATGTTGTTAAGGTTCTTTTGACAGGCATTATTGAACAGATTATCTCCTTCACTTCTGTCCTGTAAAAGTGGTAGTAATTGTGGTATTGGTTTCAAATGTACTACACTGTGTCTTTCTGCTTTATTCTCTGGTGTGCACAATGAGACTTATAAGCAAAAATGTGACAGAAAAGAAAAACTTTAGTTAGAATGAACTTTTAAAATCTGTGCCTAACTTAAGAACATATTTCCAATTACACAATTCTCCAAACTACTAATGGAAATGATAGTCATTAGAGTCTATCAATTTATGTAACAAAAGAAGTCAAATTGCAAAGAAAATAATGTATTTAGAGTTATAAAAATATAAAGGGACTTGGCTGTAAAAAGAGGGTTTTGATTTCATTCTGGATGTAATATATAGAACAAAAGTGCATGCATTTAGTTAATATATCGTATTTTAGACAAGAATAATTGCATTTTAATTATAGCATTTAGAACAAGATCACATTTTACCAACTCAGGTTCCCCAAGTAAAGGTTTTAACAAATGTCTCAGTTTAGAAATGGGTAAATGGAGGTTATTTCTAGGCAGAAGGAAGATCCCAGATGGCCAGCTTTGAAACAAATACAAAATAATAAGGGACTAAATCTTTAAACATCTTTTGTGGCTCAAATTTTATACAGCTATGAATTTAAAATCATCTCATAAATTCATGAAATTATGTATGCAAGTCCAAAATATTCCCATGCTTATGGTACATTTTGGCTATAACCATCAAAAAGGCACTCTTTAATGTTAGTGATTAAGTGCATCCATCTGTGGAAAAGGCTTTGGGAAGTCCAGAACAAGTCTTCAGGTAATCTGAACCTCAGGAGCCTGGAGAGAATTAAGGAAAACTGATTAAAAATTCTTGTGGAAAAAGGAAATCTCCACAAAGAAGAGGTATGGATGGACCCTGATAGCCTGAGGGAAAACATACCAGTTCTACACGTTTGCTTGGGTGGGCTCCAGAAGGACATTGTGGATGAAAAAAACTTTAAGCGAGTCATTATACATTGAGTTCAATCCTAATTACCTTGAAGGAAAGAGTAGCCCCCTTCTGAATAGTAACGGGAGTAATAGTAATAGTAATAGTAATAATAATAAACAGTAACTTACACAGAGCTGTTAATATACCGAGTTGTACTCTATGTGATTTATAGTTAATCTTCACAACAACCTTAGGAGGTGGAATTACTGTTTCAGTTTTACATATGAGAAAAATATAGTATGAAAGTTAATTTGCTCTCACATATAGCTAATGCATGGTAGGGGACAAAATATGAACCCAGGCAGCCTGAATCCCAAAATTATAATCACAGTGACTGTGCTTTACAGCCTTCTGAGAGGACCAATTTTAAAGAATTGCTTGGAATTGCATTGGAGGAGGGTGCATCTAAAATAGAAGAATCAAAAACTCTTGAAAGAGACTGACTTTTGCTAGTCAATGAGCAAAAACCCTAGAGTCATTGAAATGGAGAGAGCGAAGCTGTGACAAGAATTTCTGTCCTCTAATGCTCCTAAGGCAGCTTTTATGATGTTGGTTTATAACACTGTATTCACTGAAATGCAAAGAATCTACTTGGAAAAGCAAAGAAAAAGGGATGAAAATGAAACATCTGTGCATGCTAAGTTATGCTGCATCCTTTTTTGATACAAATTCAACTAAATTTATGCTTATTTTGTGTTTTTACACCACACAGATACAGCTGTACTATTTTTCATTAAATTTGGTACATATATTTGAGATAGCATGACATATGATACATGACATATGAAACATGTAATCAATTTGTGGGCCACATGGAGACCTCAGAGAGTTAAATAATCACAGGCTAGAGCAGAGTTTCTCAACCTTGGCACAATTGACATTTTGGATATGATAGTATTTTGTTGTGGGGCTGTCCTGTGAATTGTAGAATTTTTAATAGAATCCAAAGGTGCCAGTAGTGCTCACCCCTGATCATAACAGAATTTCCCAGAATTGACAAATATCTGCTTGAGGGCAAAATTTTTCCCAGTTGTAAACTACTGTGTTATAGCATCTGTAAATGAAGTTTTAAGTTGAACTGCTTCTCACTTAGGCAACTCTGTATAGTCATGATGTGTGGTGAGTAGTAGTGATATTTATTTAATAAAGTTTAATAAAATTTCTCTCAGATCTATAAGGAAAACTATAATTGTGTGAATGTATGTGTGTTTCAAGACAAACAAAATAAGTTAGTGAAGAAATGATAGTTTATAGGTTCATAGGAGGGAAAGAATTCTCTAGCAAATGCCAAATATTATCCACCTGAATATAAATAGCCAATTATATGATTATTATCTTTGTATAACATTATCTTTTAAAATAATATTATCTGTATTATCTTTTCATTTTGAAATAATTTTAGATGTACATAAAATGTTTTACATAGTATAATTGTTGAAACAATGAAATTAGCATTGATTCAACATGCTTAATTAAGAGACAATATTGGAATTACCCACTAGTGTTCTTTTCCTGGTCCCAGGATTCAATCTGGGCTCTCAGATTACATTTACTTGCCATGTTTTCTTAGTATTCTCCAATTTGTGAGAGTTCGTCAGATTTTCTTTGTTTTTTCATGACCTTGACACTGTTGAAGAGTACGGGCCAGCAGTTATTTTGTGGAATGACCCTCAGTTTTGGTTAGTCTGATGTTTTTTCATGGTTAAAGTTATGTTTTTGTTTTGGTTGTTTTGGCTAAAATTACCCTAGAAGTAATTGATGCCCTGCCCAGTGCATCATATTAGGAGGTACATCATGTAGATATGTCTCATTACTGGTGATAACATCGATGACTTCGTTGAGGCAGTACCTTCTGGGGTTTTCCATTCTAAAGTTACTTATTTTTCTCCTTGTATGTCTCGTCGAGAAATACTCTGAGACCATACAGATATCCTGTTTCTTATACTTTAACCCACCAATTCACCATCTATTGATGATTCTTGCTTACAGGTATTAGAACTGTGCTGTTTGCCTAATGGTGATTTGGGAATTCTACTGTAAAGAAGAGCTATCCCTTCTCCCACATTTATTCATTAATTCAATTATTTATTTATATTGTTTGGACCCATAGATAGTTATTTTAGTCTATGGTTTAAAATCCATTACTCTCCTTACTTATTTTGTCCTTCAAGCAGGCAAATAATGTAAAATCTCGAAAACTGAAAAGAAGTCAGTTACAACTCAAACACATTTGGGTACCAAAATGAGGTACAATGCAGAGGGTTTTATAAGAGAACTTAAGAGGTTTTTAGATTTGTCACAATAAAAACATTTATCTGTTTCAGTTGTCAAGGTTATCAGATAAATTTAAGGGGGCTTTTTGACCCTTAGGATCAAAGAGACTGAGATGTCTGTTAAGCAAGACACATTAAAACCACAATGGAAGTAGAATATCTGTATTCTAAAGACATTGTTTTTATTTTATTTTATTTTATTTTATTTATTTAGGCTGTGTTGGGTCTTCATTGCTGCATGTGGGCTTTCTCTAGTTGTGGTGAGCGGGGGCTACTCTTCGTTGCGATGCACAGGTTTCTTATTGTGGTGGCTTCTCTTGTTGCGGAGCATGGGCTCTAGGCACGCGGGCTTCACTAGTTGCAGCATGCAGGCTCAGTAGTTGTGGCACACGGGCTTGGTTGCTCCGCAGCATGTGGGATCTTCCCGGACCAGGGCTCGAACCCATGTCCCCTGCTTTGGCAGGTAGATTCTTAACCACTGTGCCACCAGGCAAAGCCCCCTAAAGCCACTGATTTTTAAAGTTTTGTCAAAAGTAAAATTTTGACCAGGAAGTTTTATTTTGCTTCATAATCTTTTGCTTGAGAATATTGAAACCTGCGGTTTCCTTCTATAAAATGTACAGTATAGGACAGTTGTTAAGAGCATGGGCTGGAGCCAAATAACCACAGTTGGGATCTAGATTCTACCCATGAATTGTCTAAAACTTTTGCAAGTTACTTAAGTCCCTCTAAACCTTAGTTTTCTTAGCAGTAAAGAAAGACAAAAATAGTACCTATCTCATGTGGGTGTAAATTATCTTTTGTGTTATTCATTGTTTTCTCCATGGGAGCTCAAGTTGTTTTTACAGTTTACCAATTTTTTTATACAACTATGGCTAGTCAACAATTCAAACCATACCTAAGGTTTTATTTTATTTTTATTGTTAATTTCAGTGACAACAGTTTTCATTTCTGTAATTTCTTTTTGGTTCGTTTTCAAATCTGCCTGCATTTTTCCTTCTCTTCGAACATAATATGCTACTTATTTTGAAGTCCTTTCAGATTTTTTCTGATGTTTAGCTTTTGAGGGCTAAGTTACTCATTTTTTTCATCCTTCACTCTCTGTGACAGTTCATTTCTTTGCCAGGTTTTAAGGTCTTTGATTCTGAGTTTAACCTCAGTAGGCACTGCTTTCCATGGGATTGCTGTAAACTGTGGGATTGACTCTAGAAGACAGTTTAGCATGCCTCATTGCCAAGACTACATAGGTCTGGATCGGTGTTTATACTAATTTCGTAGCTTTCGTAGTGTGAATTTGGACCCTACCGTGAGATGCTGGCTTGAAGCTCCAATTTATCAGAGATGGTGGTTTTCACTTAAAGTCATAAAGATGGCAAAAGTACTGGCTGCTTTCTACGGTGGTGGATTGAGGTTGTTTTTTCTCTTTTAGTTTTTGTTGTTGTTATTTTTAAGTCCCCATCCTTCATCACTTTTGGCTTTTCAGATAATTAAACTTTATCTCACCTAAGTGTCTATAACCTGAAGCCCTAACTTTTCCCCCTTTCTGTAGGGCTTCTGTGACACCGTTAGATGATTAAGTACTGGCTGTTAATCTAGTCTTCATTTCTAACACGTGGATATTTGCTCTCGGTATCAAATTCAGTTATGTATGCACACTTTCAAAAATTTTTATTTTAGCAAAATTTGTATTGTTTAAAGCATAAGGTGGGTTCTTCCACATCAGCTCACTCCATCATATTGACTGGAGTTTTATAACCAGTTTCTAAGATTGGTTGTAATAGGACTAAATTTATTTAAGAGTTATGGAAATTGAATTTACAGTGGTAACTTTAGTACTCATTTAACCCACCTGTTATTGAGTATTCAAGAAGACTTTGTAGCTTGAACTCAAGATGAACCTGATATCCATTGAAGAGCTTTATGAAAAGGGACACTTTCTCCTTCTAAAATGTGCAGAATCTATCCCTATGATGATTACCAATATCAGAATTCAACATAGTTCTATAAATGTTAGAATGGTTTTCTCACTCTCTCTCTCCTCTGTATGTAATTATATAATATATAATTATGTGACGTATGGTATAAATATAGGGAAATTATGTTTTTGTGATTATAACTCTACTCTCTTTTGTCTGTTTGTGGGTTTATTACATAATTATTTTACTAATCCATTTATTCATGTTCCATCTTTTTTAAGAAAGATTTTTAAGTAAATGGACAGTATTATTCAGCATTTAAAAGTTCTTATGTGATACAGAGGACAGATTGGTGGTTGCCAGAGGTGGGGGTGGGGTGTAGGCAAAATGGGTGAAAGGAGTCAAAAGGTACAAAGCTCTAGTTATAAAACAAATAAGTTATAAAATAAATAAGATATAGTATATAGCATGGCGATTATAGTTAATAATACCATATTTCATATATGAAAGTTGCTGAGAGTTGATCTTAAAAGTTCTCATCACAAGGAAAAAACATTCTGTGAGTATGTATGGTGACAGATGTTAACTAGACTTATTGTGGTGATTGTTTTGAGTACTCACTGCTATTAGCCTGGATAAATCCAGATTCCAGTTACATCTGCTTGACCTGCTTAAAGTAATGCCTTCTCAGATGCCATTCAATCTACAATGTCAGTGCTCACTGTTCCTTTCACACCATACTCCGTTTAATAGAATTACAGATCAAAATTCTTTTTGTGCATAGTTATATAATTTTCAATTATCAATAAAAAATGTAAGCTTTTTTAGCAGCCATATATATAAGGAGAAAGTATTCAGGGAAAAAAATAACTTTTCATGCATATGAGATGTTCCTCTATCTGCTCTTGTGTCCCAAAGCAATAAATCTGAAGGTGAAACCATCTTCTAAATCATATTATCTTGAGGAACTATATGCCTCAAGTCTTTTCTGACTCTCATAGTTTCATATTGTTCTCTGAAAAATTTGTTTGTCACCAAAATTTCAACAGATTTTGGATCTGTAAGCCCTATGTCCATAATTTTCTAAACTCTGAAAAATGACAAAAATGTTTATTCTTTAGCCAAGCATTGCTTTAGGTGTAGAGTTTGATTATCATATATTGTATATTTCTTTAATCTTGGTGAGGTATATGACCTTCTTTTTCAAAATTAGCAGAGAAAACTACTGTCTCTCCACCTTTTTTCTTTCCTGCTGTAGTACCAGAAGCTGGTTTGATGGATATTTAAGCAAATGCTTCTTATAGTGCTATAAGGAAACATTTATAAAAATAAAATACTTCACACTGTGAAGAGACTAACCAATATCCTTACCGGCTATAAAATTTTATGACACTCTGACCACAGGTATTATAGCACTGCTGTTTGTATGAAATGATATAGTATACACTTCTAATCCATCTTATTTCTTTTCTAAATTTCATTGTTTCCTTAATATACTAGTTGTAGTATTTTAGGAAAATAACGTAATGTAAATTAATTGCAATAAAGACAAGAGGGTAATGAAATTACATTTTATTAATGTTTATATCATGCATGAATATATTGGTCACCTCATGTAAGTAATGAGTAATTGGTTGTTTCCTTTGCATAGTATCTGCTGTTATATGGTAAAAATCCTGAGCAGTAACTTTGTGTTATTTAAAGCTGTAATCTCATAGCCTGGCTCAGTGCCTGGTAGGCTTTCTATAATGAAGGAGTGAGTGAATATTAGATTGTTGAGATTAATACCTGACATGCTACTAACTTTTAATAACCATACCATAACTTTTAAGAGAATTTGAGATTCTAGATTTGACTATAATTTCAATCTCCCATCAAGCCCCTGTCCAATAAATATATAACTAGATGAATAAACAAACTAAATAGCCAACTAATTAATTAACTAACTATTGTTCTCCCTAGTTACAGAATTACTAACATTTAACATAGGACCACCTCTTCAAGAGTTGCAATGCTATAGGGTTACCCAAACGGAGTGTGTCTTTGATAGCTATAAAACCTAAAGGTTAGTTTGTTACCTGTGAAAGAATTAAATGATGTATAGCTCTCAGATACACTTCAAGCCACCTCAAGTGCCATGACAGCAGAGCCAGGAGGTCACAGAGCATAGGTGAGCTTTCAACCAAAATGGTATTTTATTTCATTGATCTGACAGATAATTTTCTGTAAAGTGAAAGGCATATAGCAGTGTGTCTCAAATCTTTTCCATTATTCCCCCCCAAGGAGCCTTTTATTGCACATTTCTCCTGATCACTTTTTCCCGTTATATTTTAATACCATAGATATAGTATGTGTAGGCACACGTGTATATGCATGTGTGTATACTGTAAGCATATTTGTGCTTTATACATTAAAAAAGTAGTTTTCTTTTTTACATCACAAGAACTCCTTTTTTTTCTCCTTTGAGACAAAAGCATCTCACTTGAGAATGGATGGCTTATACTAATATTCTGAAGTGTTGGCTTTTAGCATGCCAAAATGTTGTAGGTACCATTCTAAGAATGATGGAAGCTATGGGAGGTGGGCAAGAGCTTCTCTGTAAATGTATATGTATTTGAATGTCACTGTGTATGCATGTGGGTATATGTCTGCTTATGGAGCTTTAATGGTTCTTAGTGAAATTCTCTGGATGTGGTGGACAGGATTCTAAAAGCTTGAGTGCAGAGCATTCCTCAGGGTTCGAGGAATAGTTTTACTATGCTTGAATTAACTGGATCTTTGTAGCTATATCCTCTCTTGAGTAAACTTATCGTCAGAATTGAAGAATGACAAGATCAGTTTGTAACTTGCTCCCCTCTGGAAATCTCAAGAAAGATGGGAAAAAAGCAGATTAGCAGTTAAATAAAGAAGTCACACCTTGGAGAGAACCAGCATAGAAGAATGACCATGTTTTTATAGACAAGATGGAATAACAGTCCTTTTGAAGGATAACCAGGAGTAGAACATGCTTCCTTTCATCCTAATAATTTAATTAACAAATAATTAGGTGGGGGCTGTGATAGATAGGCATCCTCCTGAGGAGTGGGGTTTGGGTGGGGAGGTGGAAGGGTAAAGGGTGGAGGAGGCCAAGCATGAGGTGTCAGAGCTCAAGTAGGGAGTGGAGATGCTAATGGGGGTGGGGAGACAGTGATGGCAATTAGAGATTGGTTCCATACTCGAGATTAATTTAATGAGTAATTATATTGAGAATAATGAGAACAAACTTTATTATTGTTAGAGAAAGGAGATACAAGTAGGAAAAGGAAGACCACTAGGAAGAACCTTGCAGTATTGCATTAGAATTAGAACTGCTGGTGTAAACATATATAGATCTAAAAGCATATGTGTATGTATCTGTACACGTATATTCTAGCTCTCTACAAAACTGATGAGTATCTACCAGTGTATTTGATTTCTAAATACAGTTCCCCCCAAAAAGGAAGCAGGGCTCCTTGTAAAAAAGACAGATCAAAGAATGATGGAAATGCATCAGAAAGACACAATTCATCTTGAAGAGGCTCCTACTGAACAAAACCTAGAACAATTTGTGCATCAAAATAAATAACTTGTTGAATAAAATAGCAACTCATGAGTTCATACTGATATAAATGAATGAATAGAAAGATATTCTTTGCAATAAAAATGCAACAAGTAATTGTAGGAAAAAATAGTTTTTTAATAATTAGAAATAATTATTAGAAAAGTACTGTTAGGTAACCATCATAATAGTTGATTCAATCAAGAAAAGTCAGTGAAGATAAATGTCTAAGAAATAGAATGCTTATAGAGATTTAGTTTACCTCTCATCAAAATGATTATTGCAGTGGAGAAAATATAGTCATCTCACAACGAAAAAAATTGGCAGAGATTGATTTAATCAAGTGAACAAAGTTAACTTCTCAAGAAATGGGAACACTGAAATTACATGGACCTGATGAAATGGAAGTCAAAGACTAAAGCATCACACTTGTGACAAATATGCCAAAAATGCACAACCTGAAACCAGTAATGATGAAAGTTCAGATAAACCCAAAGTGAGGTATATGCTACAAAATTATGCAGATGCAGATGTCTCAAGATCATGAATGTCAAAGACTTAATAAGAGTTTCATATTGGAGAATAATAGACATAACAAATCAGTATACATGACCTGAGATTGGGTCAGTTTTCTATAAACAACGTTATTGAGACTACTGGCAACAAGGATTAGATAGATCTATGGATTAGATACTAATAACATATCAAATTTATTTTTTTATTTTCATGGTTTATTGTCTAGACACAGAATAAGATCCTTGTTTGTACAATTTACACACTAAAGTATTAGGTCGAGATGGGCCATTATGTCAGCAACCTACTCTCAAATGTCTTGGAGAAAAACTATTTGTATTAATTTTGTTACTATTCTGTAGTTTGAAGTTATTGCAAAATAAAAATTATCTTTCTTGGGCTTCCCTGGTGGCGCAGTGGTTGAGAGTCTGCCTGCCGATGCAGGGGACACGGGTTTGTGCCCCGGTCCGGGAAGAGCCCACGTGCCATGGAGCGGCTGGGCCCGTGAGCCATGGCCACTGAGCCTGCGCATCCGGAGCCTGTGCTCTGCAACGGGAGAGGCCACAACAGTGAGAGGCCGCCGTGTACTGCAAAAAAAAAAAAAAAAAAAAATTATCTTTCTTTTAAAAACTGTCATTTTTACCAATGTGATTATAGGAAATCCAAATTAATAGTGTAAACCTGTGGAGACTCATATTTAGTTCTATTTGTCATTAATTATATTATGTAAGATTGGCCATATCTTTCAAGCTTCATGGACCTTATACTTGAGGAGACCTGACTTAGATTAAGTCTATGCTAAAGCTATGGCAATTTTACTCCCTTTTCAGGCTCTTCCTAGTACCAAACTCATTGTGAATTATTCATAACTGAAGAACACTTTGGAATCAGCAAAATCACTTTTGTAGATAATTGACTTGGAGTTTCTGTCCTGATAACTGAATTTTACTCCATTTCCCTGTATCCGTTCCTTTTCTTAGATAACTGTATAGAAATTTACTTCTACAACTGAGATCTTGTTATTATCTTTCCGATTTACCTCGCTAACATAGTACCAACTTTTAACTACATCTTCTGTCCAAATTAGATTTCTGTTCCTTTTCAACCCCCTAGTCTCTAACTGCCGTTAGACTTAGCTGATACCATGTCTTCAAATCTTAGAACCTTTGTGCAGTACTAACCTTGGGTTGATCTTAATGTTTTACTCATCTTACAGCATTATAACTTCGTTATATTGGTGTTTAGTATGTGCAGTTGGATTGTAGCAATTCATAAGACAATGTAGTTTCCTGTATTTGGATTTATAGCAGGTTGGTTCCAAAAGAAGAAAGATGATGTCCCCAGATTAAAAATATATCTTGATCACTTTTCCTATAAGGAAAGCACATACTATATATAATGGAATGTGATAAATATTTATGGAATCAACACAAGCGGAACATAATACATGCCTTTGGAGGGGGGGAAATAGGTTAAATGAAGAAGATTAAAATGACTTATAAAATATTCTGCATTGTTTCATGAAATACCAAATCTTCTGACTCAGTATCTAGCTATAGAAGATTTTGCTAAGAAACTGAATGATAATTTTATTTCTTTGTTCATTAGAAGGATGCACTTTATGCCTTTAGGTATGCCTCAGGTGGTGTTCTTTCCCGTTTCAGTTATTTATCAATCATATACTATTGCAATATTATTCACTCATTAATTCATTGAATAGTAATTGAATAATTGCCAAGCCCTTTGCCAGGTGATGAGTATATAGGGATAAATAAAATAAGTACCTGCATTCCTTTCTTTTAAAAAAAATTATTTGTTTATATTTGGTTGTGTTGGGTCTTCATTGCTGTGCGCGGGCTTTCTCTAGTTGTGGCGAGCGGGGGCTACTCTTCGTTGCGGTGCGTGGGCTGCATTGTGGTGGCTTCTCGTTGCAGAGCACGGGCTCTAGGCATGTGGGCTCAGTAGTTGTGGCTCACGGGCTCTAGAGTGCAGGCTCAGTAGTTGTGGCACATGGGCTTAGTTGCTCCAAGGCATGTGGGACCTTCCTGGACCAGGGCTCCAACCCATGTACCCTGCATTATCAGGCAGATTCTTAACCACTGCACTGCCAGGGAAGTCCTAAGTACCTGCACTGTTATAACTCACAATCTATCAGGGAGGCAGATTCCTATATATTCTTAAAAAGGAAGGACATATTAACAGTGTGAAAGAAGGGACTAATATTTTTTAGGTGCCGTGGACTTGATCCTTTATGTAAGGCGTTTCTTTTTATTCCCACAAGAACCTATGAAATAAGAATTGATTTATTTGTTCAACAAATATAAATAGGATCCCTTACTATTTAGGCAATATTCTAGGCTCTAGACATAAAGCTGTTAGTAAAGAAGACAGGAATACCTTTTCTCGTGGATCTTACATCTCTTTGGGGAAGAGAAACCAAAAGTAAACAAAATAGGTAAGCAGACTATTTATTGGATGTAATGATGATAAGAGCTATGGAGATAAGGAAGATGAGAACATTGAGTTTGGGTGGGTTACAGTTTTAGCAGTGTGAAAAGGGATATTTTTTGTTATGTAATATTTAATAATTTATTAGATTATTATTATTAAATACAGAAGTCAGGGTTCAGAGCAGCTAAGTTAATTTGCTGAAGGTCACACAGGATCTAGAAGAGCCCAGATTTAAACTCAGACTGCCTGTTCTTGTGACTTCCTGCTGTTGTCAATACAGCTTATCACTTCCCAAGTGTCTATTCTTGCCACTACACCAATTTTACATATAGTTTTTCTAAAAACATCAAAATTTCCTCCCCTTAAATATTCTTTCATCAATTAGATTGAAAAGGAGAGTAACTTTGTGAATTGACTTTCCGGTCAGCAGTGAAAAATCTAGAGACCTTGGATAGCACCAGAGCAAGAGCTCATGAAGTACCTCAGTCAGTTAAGTGACTGATGTTAGGGTGACTTTTGGAAGTCAAAGTGTAGCACTGTGCTTGTGACATCTTGTGACTGCCTGCCTTTTCTAAGTCCCGCAGAGTACACTGCAAGGAATTTCAAGCTTTCTACCTTCCTCTAAGTCAAAACACATCTGGCAGCAAAACCAGTAAATTTGGCAGTCAGGCAGTCAGACAGCAAATCCCTTTTGAGAGTCAGCCTGGTGGAGCATGAATAAAGGAAGTTCACCATTATGTGTATTTACCTGGTAACGTGCATCACCTTTATGTCCACTTCTTCAGCCCTCCTTATCATTTCTTTATAAATAGAACAGTGATTTCAAGTTCCTCAGGATTTTTCTAGCAGCTCTTATTCAACCCTAGAGGATTAGCGTCTTACTCTGACAAAATCTAGTTGCCAGGTCACCACTTAAGCCCCTCAAAGAACTCCTAGCTGATTATTACTGCTGTTTTCTTTATATTATTGAAGGATTTATACTTTCTTTTGGCCATCAGTCTATCCAGATTGTATAAAATCTGTTGGCCCAGGATCACTCCTGTGAATTTTTCAAGTACTACACTGTGCCACATTGTCTTGAGTTAGTTAATCCTGTAAAACACTTTTGGAAACCATTTGAAAAACTCTTATGTGGAATGCCATGTAAAAAGAAAGTGCACATTATCATGTTTTCAGAAGCATTGTGTAAGACCACTTCTGGTATTTCAAGTCAGGAATACTCTAAATGGGGTTATAATGAAAGAGAAAGTCCTACTATTCCATTCCATCTTATTTCTTTCCCTGGTACAGCTTACACTTTCTGGAATTTACTAAAGAACGATCTGTTTTCTGGCATAACTGCTACTTTCTCGAGAGAAGTTTGTTGCATTTATGTTTTATATATTCTTACGCCTATTTCTAATACTAATATACTACTAATAATGTATATCAAGTCAAGTTTTATAAACTAGTTTATTAGCTTGGAAATAGTTTTATAATATGACAATTACATAGCAATATATGCTTGTTATTTTAGATGAGAGGCCATTAAAGTTACCTCAGCTTTTAGAGTTTTAGTCAGTTTTACTACCTGCTATGTCAAACCTCTCAAATTTCTAAATTTCCATAATGATTGTAGTTCAGTGACTACTTTAATGTCTCATGGTATGCTTTGAATCCCATAGCAGTTGCACGAGGAGGTGATTGGCAATAAATGTGTGCCCTGAATTCATCTGAAAACTTACTCTTGATGTCTTTATTTTACTTGCTTACCCACAACTTTCTGAATCCAAGGCAAGCTCCTGAAACTTTTGCAAGACAATCAAAGAGCATTGGAAACTGCCAGAAATCTGTGTGTCTATCCCTTATATCACTGTTAATAATTTTGGATTCTCTGCCCATCATGGAATTTAGGATATCAGAGCTAGAAGCTTCCTAGAGAGGTTATTTCATACAGTTTCCTAAGTTTACAGATGAGAAGTCATTTGCTCAATGTTATACAGATAAAAACAATGGATATTGGACTGTCTGTTAAGCAGAATTCTAAAGTGGTTTCTAAGATTCCTACCTCCTGGTATAAATGCCTTTTATGTAGTATCTCCTGCATTTGAGTGCTGGTGAGTGAAATAATAGGTTATCACTTCCTTGATTCATTACAGTATATGGCAAAGGTGAGGAAATTTTTGGACATATAATTCAGATCCCTAATAAGTTGACTTTAAGATAATCAAATGGAAGATTAGCCTCATGGGGCATAGTTAAATCAGATGAACTCTTTAAAAGAAAATCTAGAGGTCAGAGGTAAAATAAGCCAGAGAGATTAGAAGCAACAGAAATTCTCCTACTGGTATTGAAGAAGCAAACAACCATGTTACAAACCGACTGTGGAGGGATCTGTGTGGCAAGAACCTGAAGGTGGTCTGTTGGAGCTGAGAATGGCCCCCAGACGACAGACAGTAATTAAGTAGTGAATTCAGTCCTGCAAGAGGTTGAATTCTGCTGACAACAGGTAGTTGGAATAGAATCCTGAGCCCCAAATGAGACTGCAGCCAGACTGACACTTTTATTTCAGCTTGGTGAAACTCTGGGTAGAGAACCCTGTAACCTATCCCTGGACTCCTAACTCATGAAAGCTGTGAGATAATGTATCTGTATGATTTTAAGCAACTAAATTTTTGTTACTTATTATACAGAGATAGAAAACTAATACAAAGCATAACTGAGGTTTTTTAAAATTCCCAAATCAGTGACTTTTCCTATATATTACTCAATGTTTGTTAATATCACATGTGTAATAAAGTTAAGGACCACGTAAGTCAAATATAGATATTACTTCTTTTCATACAACTAAACATTATCTTCATGTTTTTGGACACTTACTTCATATGTCCAAACTGTGACAGGACAAAATCTGTCACAATCTGTGCATCCATATACATTGGTATTCGTTAATTTATTACTTAAAAGCAAAAATGATAATATCTATATCTTCTTTGTTATTTTTCTAATACTAGATGGCAAAAATACTAAATACAATGAAGTCAAGAGAATATCTGGTTTCCGTTCAAGAGATAAATTTGATTTCCAGGGGTAAATATAGAAAGAAAAGAAAGTATGACAGAGCTAATAAATTGATAAATTGAACTCAGAAAAGGAAATCATCTTTATTACTCTCAGTGTGAAAGCCTGATTCTTGTTTCAACCCATACATATCTGTACTGCTTTTCCAAATTTGCCAGATATACCTTTAGGGAAATCAGTTAAGTTGCTTTTGATTCTGCTGGATTCCCTCTGTATATTGGAAAAAATATTCCTGAACATTTTTCTACCTTACAGGTAAGCTTCAACAGAGATAACAAACTGAAACAATTTCCTACATCTATAAACTATGTTTCTTTGAAAACATAAGTAGGCCTAGACCCTATTCTAATTCATTTAAATATGAAGAAAAGGCTGTTTTACACAATACCGATACTTATGTAAAATTCAACAAGTGGTTGAATTCATTGCTACCAGAGTTCACATTCATGTACGAAGAAAAACTTAAAAGGAAAGTGGGAGATTTAATCAGAAGTTGTGGTCACCATGGGTGAAATCTTCAACTTAAGTCCAAGGAAATGTGTGAAAACTCACTGATCTAAAATAACTGTACTTCCTTTTTTTTTTTTTTTTAACTGTGCTTTCCTAATGATGGCCATATAATCTCTGCCTATATTTAGAAAATTATTTAGTGTTTTTCAAAACTCAGGATGTTATATACTTGTCTGAGACAAATAAGAATAAAAACAATTCAACACGCCATTATGTTCAAAAAGATTAATTCTCATTTTAATTTTCCTTTTAATATGATCATTATATATTTGTATGTAACAAATATTAAAAAAAAGGAAAACTTACTTTGCAAGTGCATCTCTTCTAGACAACATTCAAATGGAGGAAATCATATGAGGCATGTACATCAGGAAATAGGAATCTTGAACACCATCTGAGAATTCTGCTTACCATGACATCCAGTATCCATTATGTTTTATCTATGTAGCTTTGATCAGTTTACTTCACTTCCCATCTGTAAAATTAGGTAATTCAATGAGAGTCTTATAATCAAACTAAAGTCATTAGAAAATGTTGATGTGTCTAAAAACTATAAATTTGTAAGTTCTTCATCTTAATTTAATATATAGACCTGGATAGTAGTGTGCTGGAGCCCCATTTTACTGGCTCATGAGAGCTGGTTGTGCACACCATTGTCCAAGTCTGCATTCAGTGACGTCACACCAGTAGCTTACAACTGGCCATAGTGAGAGTATGGTAAATGGTAAATGTGACAAATCAGAGTGTTTCTTTTTTTTTTTTTTTGCTTTTAAATATCACATTCAAGAAAAAAGAGACATAAAGAACAGATAGTAGGAAAGCAAATAAGAGCTAGATCATGGTTAACTTAAAAATGTAATAGGCCAGTCTGCTCAAAAGAAACCCTAATACCATTCAAGAAGTATAAGAAGTTATCTAAATAGCAGTGCTATTTTTAGTTACATTTTATTGTAGGGAACTGTTTAACCTTTTTAAAATAGAAATAGATTGCTTTTACTGAAGTGACTTCATGGCCTATTTAGTATGTCTTTTCTTTTCCTCATTTTTTCCAACACGGAAAAAATATGGTCTTTGCCTAAAACAAAACAAAACAAAAATGCATGCAGGTATCTCCTATCCTTCCATAATGTTGTTGCATTTCCTTTGTGACTGTTTCTTTTAAATGGAATATTTTTTGTACCAGTACTTAATTTGATTATTGTTATGATTGGATTTAGATGTGCCATCTTACTATTTATTTGCTATTGTGCATTTTTTTTGTCCCTCTATTCATTTTCTTTTCTGTCTTCTTTTGGATTATTTCAGTATATTTTTTTAAATTATCAAATGACCATTAGCTATACATTTTTGTAACTTTATTGACCAGTTCAAGGAAACTTTCTGAAGTCTATCCTATAAGTACCTTCTGATGAGTTCACTTCTTAATTCCTCCAATCTTTATATATAAATATATATATTTTTTTCCTTGGAAAAATACAGTGTTTTCTTTTGGAATCACTTAGATATTTATTTGCAAGGAATCTGTCTCTATCACATAAATGGATATCCTGATAAGCAAATTCCTTAATCTCTACAAACCTTCATTTCCTCAGTGATAAAAATTAGTTAAAAATATTTCCTTCCTGACAACAGGAAGGAGTTTTATATAATTTTAAAATACTGCTTTCTTGAAGAAAAATACATACATATATATATATATATATATATTTATATATATACACACACACACACACACACTCATACCAAATCTAACTCAGAACCATCAACTCAGGGTTGCCAGATTTAATAAGTATTGAGGATGCGCAATTAAATTTGAATTATAGACAAAGAAATATTTTGATGATGTTTGTTTTCAGTTTAAGTTCTTTCATTTAGGTCTGTGATCCATTTTGAGTTAATTTTTGTGTTTATATGAGATGAATGTTCAACTTCATTTTTCCCCCAAATGTATATACTATTATTGTTAACAGTATTGTTCATTTAAAAGGCCCTCTCTCTTGCATTGAACTGCCTTGGAAACTTTTTCAAAGATCAGTTGATCATACATGACTCTCTTTTGAAATACCTTGGAATACTATTCCATTATTAGGATTAAACTTACAAAATTGCCACATCATTTTCATTATGAATAGCTTTATATTAAGTCTTGAAATACCCTTAGAAAACCCTTGGGTAAATGAAGAAATCAAAGAAAAAATCAGAAAATACCTTGAGACAAGCAAAAATAAAAACACAACTTTTCAAAATCTATGGGATGCAGCAAAAGCAGTTCTAAGAGGGGAGTTTATAGCAATACAAGCTTACCTTAGGAAACAAAAAAAAAACTCAGATAAACAATGTAATCTATAATCTAAAGGAATTAGAAAAAGAAGAACAAAGCCCAAAGTCATCAGGAGGAAAGAAATAATAAAGATCAGATTGGAAATAAATAAAAGAGACAAAAAAAAAAAGGAAAGAAAAGATTAATAAAACCAACAGCTGTTTTCTTTTAAGTTAAACAAAATTGTAAAACCTTTACCCACGCTCATCAAGAAAAAAAAGAGATGACTCAAGCAAAATAAGAAATTAAAGAAGAAAAATAAAACCAAATATCACAGAGATACAAAAAATCGTAAGAAAATACTACAGAAAATTATATGCTAACACACTGGACAACCTAGAAGAAATGGACACATTTCTAGAAATATACAATATTCCAAGAATGAATCAGAAAGAAAGACAATCTGAACAGACCTGTTCATTATAGTGAAGTTGAATTTGTAATACAAAAGCTCCCAACAAACAAAAGTCTAGGATCAGATAGCTTCATAGGGGAATTCTACTAAGCATAATAAAAAAGAGCTTTCTCAAACTCTTCCAAAAAATTGAAGAGGACGAAACACTCGCAAATTCATCCTATGAAGCCACCATTACCCTGATACCAAAATCAGACAAAGACACTACAAAAAAAGAAAATTACAGACTTATATCTCTGATGAATATAGATGAAAAAAATCTTCAACAAAATATTAGCAACCCAAATTCAATAATATATAAAAAGGATCATATAACATGACCAAGTGGGATTTATTTGAGGAATGAAAGAATAGTTTAATATCTTCAAATCAATGTGATACACCACGTTAACAGGAGGAAGGATAAAGATCACATGATCATCTCAATAGATGCAGAAAAAACATTTGAGAAAATTCAACATTAATTCAGGATAAAAACTCTCATCAAAGTTGTATAGAGGGAACATATCTCAACATATCTAAATAAAAAAGGCTATTCATGAAAAACACACAACTAACATTCTAACCAGTGGTGAAAACCTATAAGCTTTTCCTCTAAAATCAGGAACAAGACAAGGATGCACACTTTCACCACTTCTATTTAACATAGTATTGTAAGTCCTAGCCATAGCAGTCAGATCTGAGAAAAAGAAATAAAAGACATTCCAATTGGAAGGGAAGAAGTAAAACTGTCCCTATTTGCAGATGGCATGATACTGTATATAGAAAACCCTAAAAACCCCATCAAAAAATATTGGAACTAATAAATGATTTTAGTAAAGATGCCAGATACAAAAATAATATACAGAAATCTGTTGCTTTTCTATACACTAATAATGAACTATCAGAAAGAGAAAGTGAGAAAACAATCCTGTTTAAAATTACATCAAAAAGAATAAAATACCTAGGAATAAACTTAACCCAGGAGGTGAAAGACTTATAATCTGAAAACTATAAGGCATTGATGAAGGAAATTGAAGATGATACAAAGAAATGGAAAGATATCCCAGGTTCATGGATTAGAGGAATTATGAAAATGTCCATGCTACACAAAGCAGTCTACAGTTTTAATGCAATCCATGTGAAAACACCCAGGAAATTTTTCACAGAACTAGAGCAAATAATCCTAAAATGTATTTGAAACCACAGAGACCCTGAGTTGCAAATGCATAATTTAGGAAAAAGAACAAAGCTGAAAGTATCATGCTTCCTGACTTCAGACTATACTCCAAAGCTAGCATTATCAGAATAGCATGGTACTGGCACAAATACAGACACATAGATCAGTGGAACAGAATAAGGAGCCCAGATGTAAACCCATACACTTATGGTCAATTAATCTACAACAAAGGAGGCAAGAAAATACAATGTAGAAAAAATAGTTTTTTCAACAAGTAGTGCTTGGAAAACTGGACAACCACATGGAAAAGAATGAAATTTGATCATTTTCTCACACCATATAAAAAATAAACTCAGAGTGGATTGAAGACCAAACAATAAAAAAATAAATAAGGGACTTCCCTGGTAGTACACTGGTTAAGACTCTGCACTTCCACTGCCGAGGGCACAGGTTCAATCCCTGATTGGGGAACTAAGATCTTGCATGCTGTGTGGAATGGCCAAAAAATAAATAAAATGGATTGAAGACCTAAATGTAAGACCTGAAGCCATAAAAATCCTAGAAAAGAATGTAGGCAGAACACTCTTTGACATAAATTGTAACAGTTTTTTTGGATCAGTCTTCTAAGGCAAAAGATACAAAAGGAAAAGTAGGCAAATGGGACCTGATTAAATTTAAAATATTTTGCTCAGCAAAGGAAACCATCAACAAAACAAAAAGACAACCTACTGAATGGGAACAAATATTTGCAGGTGATATGACCAGTGAGGGGTTATTATCCAAAATATACAAAGAGCTCATACAACTCAACATCAAAACAACAACAACAAAACCACAAACAACCTTATATTAAAAAATGGGAAGATGACCTGAAAAGACATTATTTCAAAGAAGACATACACATGGCCATCAGCACATGAAAAGATGCTCAATATCATTAATCATCAGAGAAATGTAAATCAAAACCGTAATGAGAAATTATCTCACACCTGTCAGAATGGCTATCATCAAAAAGACCACTTATAACAAATGTTGGCCAGGATGTAAGAGCAGGGAACTGTCATACACTGTTGGTAGAAATATAAATTGGTGTAGCCACTGTGGGAAATATTATGGAGTTTTCTCAAAAAAAAAAAAAAACTAAACTAAAAATAGAACTACCATATGATCTAGCAATTCTACTCCTGGATATTTTTCCGAAAAAAAATGAAAACACTAATTTGAAAAAACACTAATTTGAAAACACTAATATGAAATGGGTACTGCATCCCAATATTTACAGTGGCATTATTTACAGTTGCCAAGATATGGAAGCAAGCTAAGTGTCCATCAACAGTTGAATGAATAAAGAAGATTGGTATACACACACATTGGAGTACTACTCAGCCATAAAAAAGAGTGAGCTTTTGCCATTTGCAAAAACATGGATGGAGTTGGAGGGTATTATTCTAAGTCCAACAGAGAAAGACAAAGACTGGATAAAGAACTTGTGGCATGTATATATGTGTGTGTGTGTGTGTGTGTGTGTGTATAAGAATATTACTCAGCGATCAAAAAGAATGAACTTCTGACATTTGCAGCAATGTGGATGGACCCAGAGAATATTGTGCTTAGTGAAATAAGTCAGAGAAACACAAACACTGTATGTTATCACGTACATGTGGAGCATAAAAAACAAACCAACAAATGTATTATAAGACAGAAACAGACTCACAGATATAGAGAGCAAACTAGTGATTTGCAGTGGGGAGAGGGAAGGGAAGAAGAGCACAGTGGGGTTAGGGGATTATGAGATACAAACTACTTTCTGTAAAATAAATAAGCAACAATGATACATTTTACAGCATGTGGAAATATAGCATTATTTTGTAATAAAAGATAAAATATGCACCTCTACCTTATCACAGAATGCCTTCAAATAATATATCACTTCTTGAAAATCAGGAACCTTCATTTCCTCCTTCCGTCTTTTGTGCTACTATTTTCACATGTTTTGCATGCATATTTACAAACCGTATGATGTATTTTTATTGATCAAACAGCCTATTACTTCTTAATGAAATTTAAAAAGACCATAAAGTCCTTTTTATTCTCCACATATTTATTATTTCCAGTGGTTTTTATTCCTTTGTGTTGATTTGAGGTTCTTTTAACATTTCTTGCATATGTGATCAATTTCTCAGTTTTGGTTTTTCTTAAATTTTCTTTATTTTCGACTTCAATTTTGTTGGGGTTTTTTTTTGGGGGGAATTTAGATCTATATTAACATTTTTTCCTGTAAGTGCTTTAAGATATTGTTCCATTGTCTTCTGAGTCACAATGTTTATGACCAGAGTCGTCTTCTGTTTATTCCCTTGTATGAATCTTTTTGTATGTATCTTGTTTTGCACTTGTTGAGCATTTTATATCCATAAATTTATGGTTCTTAAATTTGAACAATATGGAAACATTTTGGATACAGTTTTTTAAAATATTTTTCCTAGTTACCCTCATTTCCATTTTGGACTTTATGTGTATTGTAGATTTGTTGATACTGTCCTACAAATCACCAAGACTCTATTAATATTTTCCAAACTTTTCCCTTTTCATAGTTCTATTGGCAAGCCTCTGAATTCATTGATCTGTTTTTTAAAGTATCCAACCTGTGGTTAAGCTCATCCAGTTATTTCTCTTTTCAGTTTTAGATATTTTCTCTCTACCTGCTCCATTTTTTCTTTTTCATATTTTCCATTTCTCTTCTTTATGTTTCTTTTAAGTTTTTGACCATATATATAATAACTTTTTGAAAGTTCTTTTCTGCTAATTTCATCATCTTTTTTCATTTTGGAATATATTTCTATTGTTTCTATTATTTCGTTTTGTTTTGCTTTTTTATTTAATGGTAACATTTTCATCCTTCTACACGTCTAGTAATTTTTATCCAGTGTTAGACACTGTGTGAGTCATATGACTGAATTAAAAAAAAAAATCATTACATTTTACTTCAGCAGGTAGTTTAATTACTTACAGACTTGAATTACTTTAAGTAATTAAAGTAATTACTTAATTACTTTTAAGACTTTATTTTGAAAGTTTTATCCTTTGCTCTAGGATTAACTTTATTCTCCTGTTAAGATGTGACCCATCGGGGGTTTCTCTTGACTTTCACAGGGGTTTGGAAATGTCTCTGTGCTTGCACTTCTCAGAATTTGAATATCTCTCAGCCCTGTGTTTACTTTGAGATCTTTAAAAATTAATAAACCTGTCATGGCCTTATTGGGGTTCACTCAATACATACACAACTTAGTGTTGAACAAAATATTCAAGATAATTCCTCAGTAGGTTTTTGGAGCACGTTCTCTTCATAGCTCACTTATCTCTTGTTTTTTTACCCCTTAAAATTATTTCAGCTTTACCAAACTGTGATCTCTGTATCTTTAACTCAGCAAGTTCTTTATGCTTTTTATGGTTCCCTCTCACTCACTGCAGTGTATAAAATGTATCCTGACCCAAAGCTTGGGCAGTGATCAGTTTACCTTGTTGATTTCCCTTCTTTCAGCAGTTATATTCCTATGCTCCCAGTTTCTGATATCTTAACTTTGTCTTATTCATATTTTGGTCCAATTTCCTTTTTGGTAATGGTAAGAGGAAAGTCAGTCATGGCCATATGTGTCTTATTGGCAGCAGCTCTTTAGACTAGAAAATAACATTTTCATATAAAAAAATCCTTGTTTGCATTCTTGTCTTAATTGAAAGATTATTTTAGTGTTCATAGCCTGCAAGGCTCATTCAATCAACATTTATTTATTGAGTGCCAGTTAAATGCCACAAGCTCTTCTAAGTGCATTAGACACATTACTGAGCGAAACAGGCAAAGATTCCTGATGTTGTGGGTCTTTCTATCAGGAGATACAGAAAGTAAACAATGACCATAATAGATAAACCACTGAATATGTTAAAATGTTAAATAGATACTATGGAAAATCTAAAAGTGCAGTTAATTAAGGCATGTGGAGTTTGTGCAGACATGGGATGGTAGGAGCAAGTTTCAATCTTGAATAGGATGATTCAGAGTAAACTTCATTGGGAAAATGAAATTTGGACAGATGAGGAATTCTGATGAGCAGATATCTGCAAGTAGGAGAGAGAAGAGAGCATATTAGAGGTAATAACCTTTACAAAGCTTCCAAGTAAGGTGCATATCCTACATATGGGAGTTGAGGGAACAAGCATGACTAGAGTGGGTTTTATGGAGAATGGAAAAAAGAGAGAGAGAGAATATAAACTACTCTTTCAAGGAATTGTGCTGTGAAGACAAGCAAAGAAGTGGGAAAGTCAAATAAAATAGTGCTTTTCTAAAATATGGGAGCAATAACATGATATCTATTAGTTGATGAGAGAGATCTAGTAGAGAATAAAATTTCATGCTTCATGAGTGACAGGAGAGCACTGTCCTAAAAATAGAAAAAGGAGGGAGAATGGATTTAGTGCATGAATGGAGTGCTTTCAAAAAGAGTATGGCTCATTGATCTGTGGTGTCTGGTGCAAAGACAGAGGACATAGATGATACGGAGAAGTGAGAAGATCTGTAGTTGAAGCCTGTGACAGCTTTTTCTGATTGATTTCGAATTCTTGGTGAATTATAAAGTGAGGTCTTCAGTTGGGAGTCATGGAAGGTTGAGTGGAGAGAAGGTATGAGATAATCTCCCAAGAAAGTAGAAGGGTAAATGGGCTAATGGAATATGATTACCTGGAAGCGTTATGGGTCATGAATTTAAACTGAGTCTAATCAGTGTGGGTATATATTTCCCACCAATATTCAGCTGCATAGGTGCAGGCATGGAAGAAGTAGAGGTAGATTTACCAGGGATATGGAGTGTCTCAAGTAAGTAAGATGAAATAGGAGTCAGGGAAGTAACTATAATGATTAATTATGAAATATAAGCTGGATAGGGAGAAAAGGGAGGATATCAAGAGGATGAGGTACTATAAAATTGATAAGGTATGTTGATGTCCTAACATGATTGAGAGAGGATGGAAATAGGGTACCTGAAAAAATAACCTATTAAAGAAGTCATTGGTGGGTTGAATCAAATTGAGTTTATAAAAGAATTCCAGTGTTGCATAATAATATGGCCTAGCCATGCTCATTAGAGGAGTAGAAGAGATGGAATGACAAACAGTTTCTTCTGAGAATAGTTTGTGGATTGAGAGGCCAGAATGATGGATGAATCCCTAATATGTATACTGAAATTTCAAAAATTATGTCAGTTGTAGTGTTGGAGAGAGTGACAATGAGCCAGTAGCAATGTGGGAGTGCTTCCTTCAAAGCTGATGGTTTTTAGAGAGTAGCAGGGGAGAAAGGTATATGACCTGCAGTGAAGAACAAAGAGGACACAACCTCCAGATCCACTAGTACAGAGTGTGAGAGAAAAAGAAAATCACCACTTGAGAGAACTGCAGAGGAAGACCTGCCTTAGGGGGAACTATAGTAAGAGGATGAAAAGAAATTTCAAGATGAGGTTGAGAATATAAGGGACTCTGCTGCTGATGAGCCATGAAGTAGGGTTTTAAGAATTGGACAGGATTGGGAAAAGGGGATAGACAGAGTCATAGAAGTTAAAGTATGTAAAAGATGAGGAGATACATAAAGTTTGATTTTTCCTTTTGTATTATGTTTTATTGAACTAAAATAGGATAATGAGATTAATTCTGTGGATTCAGTGAAGAAACTGGTGACAAGACTAAGAATGTGGGGAGTTCCTCTCTCACCAGTGATGATGAGGGCAGAGAGCTTGGGGGAGGTGAGGTTTTGAGATCCAGTGCCTAGGACTTTCTTGACCCCAGTGGATAGTAGTGGAAGGTCTCGGAGCAGTGTAGTTTAAGGACCAGTGTGTTCGTTGACTATCTGTTGCAAGAAAAGTAATCTTATGCTCATTATTGGCTCAGTGTTGATCCCTCCTGGTGAACCATCTGAAAGACTTCTGGGAATACCTGAGTGAATCAAATACCCAATATTTTATATTCTAGGTCTGCCGCTTACTAGTTGTGTAAGTTGAAATACCTTTTCTTATGTACAAAAATAATGATAATAATGATAGTTACCTCCACAGAAATGTTATAAAGAATTACTTGCTATGGCATCTGGTGTATATTAGGTGAAAACTAAAGTTATATTTTCCATTTTATTCAATCCAGATGTGAATTGTGGGGTTGTCTGTAGGAAGTCCCTAACTTTTTTCAGAAGCCTGCTTGGATGTCCTCAAGTGTAAACTTCAGTGTTCTCATTAAAAATATGCCTTTGATTTGGAAGATTTTTGATAAGTGCAGTTACCCAATGTCCGCTTATACTAGCTGTTATATAATTTAATATTTAACATCATTTCCCAACAGTAATTCCTGTAGGGAAATATATCTATAAGATTAAAAACAAATATTAAATTTGTGAACTTGTTAAATAATTTAAAGAACATAGCTGTGCATATGATATTTTGGACTTTAGCATAATTAATATTCATTGCTTCATATTTTAAGTGAATTATAACATTTCAGTAAATACTTATTGGATACATACTGTGTATTAGACCGTATTAGGGTCTTACAGCACAAAAGTATAAAAACTATATACTCTATGCCCTCGAGGAGTTAACAATTTGGTTTTCCAGATGAAGTTGAACTACAGCTCTAATTAGGCCATTCTGAGAACATGATGGAAAGGCCATGCTGTCAGAATATAAAGTGTACTTATCTCCTGGTTTGCTAAGATATAAGGACATGCATTTAAATTGTTCACATATGAGGGCAAGATAAATACAGTGGGTTAGTTGATCACCTTCTGTGTTCTAAAAATGCTAATTTTCTTAGTGTAATCTGGGGTGACGTTAGCTGGTTCCAGAGGAATATATCACCATGTCTAATCACTGAGTTAACTGTTGCCTAACTCCCCAAGATGATCTTTTTTGCTGCTAAGCAAGTTTTCCCCATTTTCCTCTTGTGCAATTGGATTTTGGTACATTGAACTCTACCACAGTTTCATTCTTAGCGTGAAAACCAAATAGATCACTGAATATAAGATTTCAACGTACATCTTTAGATGGGTCATGCAAATGAACTAATATTCACAGAAAAGAAAAAACAATGTTATTGCTAACCAAAGAGAGGGCAGCTCTCTATGTATGTGTATATCCAGTGAAAATGTGGACGTATGATCTTGAAGAATGATACATTCCAATATCTTTTTCCTAGGTTTCTACGAATTACTGTGCTTTTACTACTTACACAAGCTTTAAACTAATTCATGTTAAATTTAAACTGAAAGAGCAGTCTTACTGAGACATCTGGGTAATTGATTGTTTTCTTATGAAATGTAGGTTGTCCATGAATATTCTGGTATATTAGCTAAAATGATAGACACACAAAGCAAGCAGAGAATTGCTATTAGGTAGTTTAGCAAACCTTTATACCTTTCTTTTGAGATGTCTTTGATCTTGACACACTGAATGATGCCCATTTCTCAGGCAAAACAATAACAGTCATTGGGTATAGTTTTTTTTTTTAACATCTTTATTGGAGTATAATTGCTTTACAATGGTGTGTTAGTTTCTGCTTTATAACAAAGTGAATCAGCTGTATGTATATTTATACCCCCATATCCCTTCCCTCTTGTGTCTCCCTCCCACCCTCCCTATCCCACCCCCTAGGTGGTCCCAAAGCACTGAGCTGATCTCCCTGTGCCATGTGGCTGCTTCCCACTAGCTATCTATTTTACATTTGGTAGTGTATATATGTCCGTACCACTCTCTCACTTCGTCCCAGCTTCCCCTTCCCCATGTTCTTAAGTCCATTCACTACATCTGCAAATAGGTTTTAAATGATTTTCTAGTCCAAAAGTATATGTGTACTTCTTTTTACTGATTTAAAGTTTTTTTTTATTAATTGGGGTGTAGTTGCTTTACAATGTTGTGTTAGTTTCTGCTGTACAATGAAGTGAATCAGCTATTTGTATACGTATATCACCTCCCTCTTGGACCTCCCTCCCAATTCCCCCATCCCACCCACCTAGGTCACTGAGCTACAGCTCCCTGTGCTATACAGCAGGGTCCCACTAGCTATCTGTTTTACACATGGTAGTATATATATGTCATTCCCAATCTCCCAGTTCATCCCACCTCCCCGACCCATGTCCACACGTTCGTTCTCTATGTCTGCGTCTCTATTCCTGCCCTGCAAATAGGTTCATCTGTACCATTTTTCTAGATTCCACATATATGCATTAATATACGATATTTGTTTTTCTCTTTCTGACTTACTTCACTCTATATGACAGACTCTGGGTCCATCCATGTCTCTACAAATGACTCAATTTCATTCCTTTTTATGGAGGAGTAATATTCTATTATATATATGTACCACATCTTCTTTGTTCATTTATCTGTCAGTGGACACTTAGGTTGCTTCCATGTCCTGGCTATTGTAAATAGTGCTGCAGTGAACACTGGGGTGCATGTGTCGTTTTGAATTATGGTTTTCTCTGGGTATATGCCCAGTAGTGGGATTGCTGGGTTATATGGTAGTTCTATTTTTGGTTTTTTAAGGAACCTCCATACTGTTCTCCATAGTGGCTGTATCAGTTTACATTCCCACTAGCAGTGCAAGAGGGTTCCCTTTTCTCCACACCCTCTCCAGCATTTATTGTTTGTAGATTTTTTGATGATGGCCATTTTAACTAGTGTGGGGTGATACCTCACTGTAGTTTTGATCTGCATTTCTCGAATAATTAGTGATGTTGAGCATCTTTTCATGTGCCTCTTGTCCATCTGTATGTCTTCTTTGGAGAAATATCTGTTTAGATCTTCCACCAATCTTTTGATTGGGTTTTTGTTTTTTGTTTTTGATATTGAGCTGCATGAGCTGTTTGTATATTTTGGAGATTAATCCTTTGTCAGTGGCTTCATTTGCAAGTATTTTCTTCCATTCTGAGGTTTGTCTTTTTGTCTAGTTTGTGGTTTTCTTTGCTGTGCAAAAGCTTCAAGAAACAATCCCATTTACCATAACAACAAAAAGAATAAAATACCTAGGAATAAACCTACCTAAGGAGGTAAAAGACCTGTACTCAGAAAACTATAAGACACTGATGAAAGAAATCAAAGATGACATAAACAGATGGAGAGATATACCATGTTCTTGGATTGGAAGAATCAGTATTGTGAAAATGACTATACTACCCAAAGCAATCTACAGATTCGGTGCAATCCCTATCAAATTCCCGATGGCATTTTTCACAGAATTAGAACAAAAAAGTTTACAATTTGTATGGAAACACAAAAGACCCCAAATAGCCAAAGCAATCTTGAGAAAGAAAAATGGAGCTGGAGGAATCAGGCTCCCTGACTTTAGCCTATACTACAAAGCTACAGTAATTGAGACAATATGGTATTGGCACAAAAACAGAAATATAGATCAGTGGTACAGGATAGAAAGCCCAGAGATAAACCCATGCACCTAGGGTCACCTAATCTATGACATAGGAGGCAAGAATATACAATGGAGAAAAGACAGTCTCCTCAATAAGTGGTGCTGGGAGAACTGGACAGCTATATGTAAAAGAATGAAATTAGAACACTCCCAAACACCATATACAAAAATAAACTCAAAATGCATCAAAGACCTAAATATAAGACTGGACACTATAAAACGCTTAGAGGAAAACATAGGAAGAGCACTCTTTGACATAAATCACAGCAAGATCTTTTTTGACCCACCTCCTAGACTAATGGAATTAAAAACAAAAATTAAGAAATGGGACCTAAAAATGGGTTTTAAAGTGAAATTACATCTATAGAATGTAAAATGAAGAGATTTTAGTGGAAACAAAAACTAGGAAATGACTATTTTAAAGTTTGGAAATCTCCCACAGTTAACATATATTTAAAAATGAGCAAATGACATGATACAGACTGTTCATTCACTGTACCCTTTTCTCTCTGTGTGTTTATGTGTATTTTAGTGCATTAATAGAATTGAACTTACTAAATATATTTACTACATGTTTTAATTCTATGCTGCATATATATCCTTTAATATACCTAGAGAATATACATTGCATTTACACTCTGAGACCATAAGTATGAGTAATGACTTAAAATTTTCAGATATGTTAATAATCAACTTTTAATCCATTGATTAAATGTATTACATTATAGGTTAACTTCCTATTAAATGTACAGACATTTCAGGTTGACAGATAAACACTGTATGTATAAACTTCCTGTTCCTTCTTGGCCATCATTTCCCCTGAATCTGTATTATGAATCTGTATCACCAGTTCCTCCTACTTGGATCTATTGATTTTTCTTACCTGAAGGCTCCATCTCATCTACATTTGACCTTATCCTGTTTGAGGCATAACACAATTATTAAATTTTCTTTAGCTTTCCCCACCCCAAATCTTTTTATAATCAGCCAGTAAGTATAGATGAGGCCATCATTTGTTTTAATACTCCAAATACTGAGACTCTGAGTTCCCAGCTGCTTGATTTCAAAATCTCAGTCTGCCTACTCACCCCCACTGCCATTAAAGTCTTACCTACTTGTTTCTGTAGAAGGCTGTCTTACACATCCACCTCCAGTTCCATATCAGAGTGTGTGCACCCTGTTCTGCCTGGTTCAAATCTGTACACAGTCAATAGGAGTGTGCAAAAATTATTTTCTGTAGTTTCAAAAGCCAGATTGGTTGCAACTCCTCTGGTCTCAGGGTTCTTCAGGTCCTTAATTAACCCAAGCTGAAGCAGAATTTATTTTCAATTCTCCACCATGTAGCTGAGATCAGAATGTATGTTTCAAAATGAAGTAAGTAAAACATTTTACTCTATTAATTCCTTTTTAGTTCCTTTAGTTAATTTTGTTATTTTTCTTCATTTTGTGTTTGAATCCTTGAACACTTGATATAAGTGTAGTTATTACTATTCTTATTTTTAAGAAGGATCATGTCAGTGGTACTGTGATAGGGAGTCTGGATCATGTATTTTAATCATCTGTTTTCAGCCAGAAGCTTCTGTTCTATTTATTTAATGTAGAGAGATCCTTACACACTTCTATCTCTCTTTTGGGTTCTCACCTCCTATGAGAAATAGCTCAAACAAAACACTCATCTCCACAAAAGCAAATGGCACTTTTGCTTTGCAGACTCAATAAAGTCTGAATCAATTCTTATAAAACAAACATTTCTCTGAAGAAAACTTGGTGTACAGAGCTGCATTTCTGCCTTCCGTGTCATTGGGAGATACAAAAGTTCTTCATCTGGCTTTATAAGCCCCATCCACTCTGTGAGTTTAATAAATGAGAAGGCGCTTGTTTGACTCTGCTGATAAGTGAGTTGGGATCAAGGATCTCAGAGCTACTGGTATGTTGTGACAAGATGGGGACAGGAGGGAACTTACACTTCCTGTGATGTTTTGAATGGTCTCACACAATGAAGAAGATGCCAGTATCGTCCCCATTGGAATGCAGTATAAGACACAAACTCTTAACAATTTTGTCAAAATCCTGTTGGTTTTCTTGCCTTCTTATTTGTTTGTTTGCTTGTTCTTTAATTTTTGTGATGGGCTCCATTTGCTTCACACTCTTCCAGACACATGGAGCTTTCAAAGATCTCGGAATGAAGTTTCAGTCAAGGCATTAGTTACACAATTAATTCATCCTTCCTGTCTGACTCAGTAAGAAGTTCTGATGAGCAAGGTATTCAGTCCATAAATTTAGGGACACAAAGAATATTCTATTTTTAAAAAGCTGTTAAATCAAAATAATTCTGACTCTCAGGTCAAATCCTGGCAGCTAGCAGAAAACTTAACCTCCGTCCTTTTTTGAGCCTGTCTCCCCAGAGTAGTGCAAAGCTCCCTGGATCTTAACATATTGCCTAGGTTTAACAGAGCCATCCGAGTCAGAGATTTTGAGGCTAAACTTGTTACTTTAGGTCTATCCATGGCTCCAGGCAGCATTGTTAGTTCATCATTAGTTCTGTGGCTCTGATTTGATGTGATAGGCTTGAAGAAAGAGAATCTGGGAGACAGAGAACTGCATAGATAATTGACTCATATACCTTAATACAGTGTTTTTTATTTTTCTTTTGGTTTGTGTGTTTTTGTTTTTCATTCTTCCCATGTTCTCCACATCATAGCCAATTACTGAATTTTCCTACAAATATTGTTTATAGGACATGTTTACAAAAATATACAACACTTAAAATAATGAGGTCATACCCTTAGGAATAATAAGTTAATAAATGTTGCAGTTTTTAATCTCCTGTTTATACCAACTCCACAGCTCATTTCAAGATATGTGTCTTCTCTAGATAGTATTTTGTTGTTGAAAATAAAGTACCATAGCAGAGACAGTACCCTTTGGTAGGGTAAATATTCACTATAAGGTCAACTCTTATCTTTTTTTTCTAAAATCTAGTGGGACGACTAGGATGGCATTTGGTTATTAAAATACTGTATCAGATACTTAGCTGAACAGTCTTCTGTTTCTGCAGTGGTTTTATGGTATTTCTTAAAAGATGCAGCATTAGTCTCCATTGCCTCTCTAAGAAACTTCCCAGAGTACTTTTGACTATGTGATTTTTCAGCTATTTTCTGTTATTTGGAGCTCATATGTTGATTTCAACTTTATATTGCTTTATAAGTGTGTACTATAATACATTATAAGGTTCTCTCCTAAGTTACTCTTCTTTTAATAATAAAATTATTATGAATAATCATAAGCAACATTTATTGGGCCCATTAATGCTATGTTCCAGGTATAATGTAAATGCTTTACACATATTCAGTTCTTACAACTACCCTGTGGAGCAGGTGTTATCTTCCCCATTTTATAAATGAGAAAACAAGCACAGAAGAAACTAAGCCACAGAATATTAAAAATGAGTAGCTGGGTCCACAACTACTTCTTACACCATGACTGTTTCCAGTCCTGTTATGAGAGAGTTTCACTGTGGCTTGCATGTCTCCATTCTCAACAGCATTCACGATCTTTATAAACCCATCTCCCATTCCTACTCCCATTCTTGCCTTTCTTTCTCAATCCCTCAGGTTCCATGTTCCTGGCTTTTGTAGTCTGACTAGCTGGTGTACCTTGGGGACATACATGGATTATAACAATCTTGATTTCTTCCTGAGGAAGCTTTAAAGTACAGTAAACATTTTGAGACCTCTCACTTATTGAAATTCCTTAGTAGAGCTTGCTGAATATCCTGTATCTACTCTTAGGTCTCCATTAAGCTTGCCACATCATATTCATTTTGAAGTTTAAAATATCTCTCTTTCCACCCATGTGAAAACTTTGGTTTGAACATTTAAATACTGTTATCTCTATTATTAGCTAAACTACTAAAGAATTTGCCTATAGTATCTGAAAGTGTATTAAATAAGAAAACAAGTGTTCTTCTGTTCTCAAGTTGTTGTTACACATGTGGAGACAAGTATTCAATGTCTGTACTTTACAAGGAGAAAAAAAGGCATTAAAAAACTCTTCTAAAATAAAAAAAAACAATTTGCCTTTCTAATACATGAATATCTGAATTAAAAGGACTATTATGACTAATCATAATAGTCCCTACATTGTTAACTAGTCTATTGTATTAGAAATTTAATACTACTTTAACTTCTTCAGATAAAATCCAGCTTTATCTGTAAGTCAACACTAGGGAAAATAAATTTGCATTTTTATTGAGGCCCTGTGTATCTGCCTGTCATTTAATTCTATTCACTTGTGTATTGATTAGCCTTTTTTTACATTACAGTTCTTAGTAGGTAGGAGCCAGTGATAGTTTAAGCAGAAATTCTCATATTAAATATTTTATATTATTATTCCCAGCAGAGACTAGAAATTCTGAATACTCTGATTAAAGCATCACATAATGATGCTTTAATTAAGACAGGGGTTCTTAGGCTAACAAATGGTGTTTAACCTTAACAACAGAATCATAAACAGAAACTAAATCAAATTCAGGTTCATGATTTTATAAATTGATCAGCCTTGCTCTAGACATTGATCTATTCTGTTACTAAAACATGTTATCAATCTCTTTTTAGTGAGAGTAATAAAGAATTATAGAATCTGACCATATATAAGGAGTTCATAGTGATGAATAAATTAAAGCAACCTAAGTGTTTTAAAAGTAAAGTAATGGGGCTTCCCTGGTGGTGCAGTGGTTGAGAGTCTGCCTGCCGATGCAGGGGACACGGGTTTGTGCCCTGGTCCGGGAAGATCCCATGTGCCGCGGTGCGGCTAGGCCCGTGAGCCATGGCCACTGAGCCTGCGCGTCCGGAGCCTGTGCTCTGCAACGGGAGAGGCCACAGCAGTGAGAGGCCCGTGTAGTGCAAAAAAAAAAAAAAAAAAAAAAGTAAACTAATGAATGGATGAATAATGAATCCTCTGTCTGAAGTATTCCATTTTCTAAGAAATTTTGAATTGGAATCTTTCTATGTATCTGAGTAACTTTATGGCATGTCATCCTCTAAAAGTAGAAGGTTAAAAGCATAAACAGCAAATCCAGATAGAAGGAAATTAAGCAATAGTCCATTAAAGGATAACCTATTAAAAATTCCTGATATACCAACTTTATACACAGTGTACTCTAGTATAAACATAGTGTATATCTTTATTAAACAGAAGCTTTCTATTTTCATAAAAACTAGCAAGGTGTGCTACCAGATTAAACACTTTACTGTATCTTATGTAAAGAGTTGTTAGAATAAATGTCCAGAGCAGTAGACTGTAGCCTATCAGTAGGATTATTTGAATAGCACTTTCAAGGAAATTTGCACATATAAGTGTTTATATATCTGTGTTCTAGAGGAAATTACACTCATTTGGACCACTTATGCTTTCTTGTTTATATTTCTAATTTCTCTGATGATTTTTTTCTTCAAACTCTTCTTAGTTTGAATTAGGGCCAAGTTGTCATAGTCTTTCATGCCTGTAGGCACCTCACTTTCACTTTACATCCTTCCATAAAAAGAGCATTTGTAAATACTCTAGGACCCTGGAGGAAATCTGTTCCTTTTGCTTCAGTGTAGTTCTCTGCTTCTGAAAGTGATTTACAGGTTTGTTTGTTTTCTTTCTTTTTGTAAAAGGTTAAATTTACTTAAATGAAACTATTTTGTTTAACTTACATGGTAAATGAAGATGCATATATTTCCATAGTGAGATGTTGTTTTATATATAGGAAACATTACTTTGATTAAATTTAATTGTAAAAAATAAAGTTATACTTATATGAAGGAGAGTCATATTTTATATATAATAAGCTACATTTTAGGAACATTAATATTTTCTCTGAATTATAGCAAAAGGTAATTGTTAAGCCATAATCTTTCATTTGTGAAATTATTAAGGCCAACTAATACACTCTTTCCCTGTTGATCTTTGGCTTTTCTCCTCTGCTGTATAGAAATTACAATTCTTTACTAGTTAAATATCTAAATGGTATTCTTTGAAGTTTCTCAGTTTACAAAGGCCTTCTACATCTTAAGATTGTATGTATTTTCTCCTACTTTATTTTTATATTATTATATTATGTATTAACTCATAGTTTATTCTTATATTAGGTTTCATTAATCACATTATTCTAGTGTATTCATGGTCTTGGGCAACCATCGCTGTAATCTAAGTTCAGAACATTTTCATCACCCCTATAAGAAATCCTATACCCATTAGTAGTCATTCTCCTTCCCTGCACCCTTAGCCCTAGGAAACCAATAATCTACTTTTCGACTCTAAGAATTTGCCTATTATGTCTGTGTCATATAAGTGGAAAAATACAATATGTGGTCTTTTGTGGCTAGCTTCTTTTACTTAGCGTGATGTTTTCAAAGATCATTCATGTTGTAGCATGTATTAGTGCTTTGATCTTTATTATTGCTGAATGACATTCAGTTATATCAGTATGCCATATTTAATTATCCATTTATCAGTTGGTGGACTTTTTTTTTTTCACTTTTTGGCCATTATTATCCATGTACAAGTTTTCGTGTTTGTGTCTGTGTGTGTGTACGTGTGTGTGTATTTGTTTATTTCTCTTGGATGTGTAGCTAGGAGTAGAATTGCTGGGTTTTATGGAAACTGTGCTTCACATTTAAAGAACTACCAGACTTTTCTGAAGCAGTTTCACCATGTTGTATTCTCAGCAGCAGCTATGTGTGAGGGTTCCAATTTCTCCACTTCTACACCAATACTGTCTTTTTTATTTCATCCATCCTGTAGGACATAAAACCATATCTCAGTGCGGCTTGATTTACAAATGATGTTATGTGCACATTAGCATTTGCACATCCACTTAAGAGAAACTTTAATTCAAAATCTTTGCCTGTTTTAAAATTAGATGATTTTTCTTTTTGTTATTGAGCTGTAAGTTAGCAATGTTGAAAGAAGTGTTGAGAGTTGGACATATTTGTTTTATTCTTAATCTTAGAAAGATAATTTTCTCTTTTCATTTACCCTGTTCAGAATTTGTTGAGCTTCTTCAATATGTAGATTAATGCTTTTCAGCAAATTTGGCAAATTTTAGCCATTATTTCTTTGATTTTTTTTTTGTGTGTGTGGTCCCCTTGTCTCTTTCCTTTTTCTTGGTAGTCACATTATATGCAAGCTGGTGTGGCTAGTACTGTCTCATATTTCTGAGTCTTTTCATTTTTCTTTATTTTCTTTCTCTTTTCTTTGGATTATATAACCTTTATTGATTTTACAGTTCAGTGTTTCTTCTACCACCTCAAATCTATTGCTTGGCTCCCCTAGTGAACTTTTCATTTCAGTTATTGTACTTAATTCTGTATTTTTCATTTTTCTCTTTTAAAATTATTTGCTTTTTAAAAATTATAATTAATTAAAATTATATTTTATTGATATTCTATGTATGATGTCATCATACCTTCTTTTAATCATTAGACAAGATCTCCTTTAGTTATTTGAACATATTTATAGTGGCTGCCTTGAAGTCTTTGTCTAAGTCCAACATCTAGGCCTTTTCAAAAGCAGCTTCTACCACCTGCTCTTTTCCCAGTGTATGGGTCACTCTTTATTGTTTCTTTGCTGTTTCATATATTTTTGGTAAAAAAATGGATATTTTACATAATATGTTGAAGTAAACTGCAGATAATGATATCCTCCTCCTCTCCCGACAGGTATTAATGCTGCTGTTATTTGCTTGATCATTTATTTATTTGTTTAGTGTTTTGGCTGAGCTAATTCTGTGAATTCAAGTTCTCACAATGTGCAGTCTCAAATATTCAAGTTTTTTTTTTCCCCATAATGTTATTTTTCAGCCTGGCTACATAGCAATCACCCCCGGGTTAAGAAAAGAAAAAAGTAAGCTACTTAGTGGTCAAAGATTGTGCTTAAATAGCCTTAGCTAGTTAGTTTTTAGCTTTTATGTGTGTGTGTGTGTGTCCTGTAGGCTGCTATTTCAGTTCAAGGAATTTATGTTTTTGCCCCTGCCCCATTCAGCTAGGTACTAATAGTTTGGACTTTTCCTCTTCAGTCACTCAGAAAGGCCTTATCCTTTGGCACATTCACAGTCTTCCTGTCTTCCAGGGATCTGTGTGATTTTATTTTTAAGTTGCTCCTTGGAGTTTCTTCTGGGTCAGAGTGGATTGTTGTTTAGCCAGTATTTGATCAGAGGTTGTTCTTAGGCCCCTTGACAAGTGAGGCTTCCACCATTTGTCAGTTGATCTCTGTATGGCTTTGGGAGTGTTTCTAAGTCTGCCCTACATCCATTAATTTTAGTTTAATCATTCAATAATGATAATAGGAAAAACATAATTTATTCATTTAATACATATATGTTGTACAATACAATATTCCAAGAACTACTATAAATACAGGGGATATAGCAATGAGCAAGAAGGACAACTATCTTGATGTGAAGGATGAATTTTTTAAATTAATTCACTAATGAAGGGAAGTCTGTTGAAAAATCATCTTGAAATCAGAGTTTCTTAAGAAAGGAAATAATTTTCTTCATTTCTTCAGCCTCTATTAAAATGTCAGAACACAGGTCTGTCTCATTATATATTAAAAAAAATTACTGTAGAGAGGACAACCATTCTTTCCTTGTGATGCAGAACGTTTCTTAGCCTATGCATGCTGTTTCACACAATACTCAAGTAACTTTTCGTTGTTGTTATTTGGCTTTAACAGGGTAGTAGATTTGATATTACCTTATAAATTGGGAATTACTATTGGCTTATTTACATATTAGTTCAGGGCTTTATCCTCATCCTTCCCAAAAGTAAAGAAAAAAACCCAAAAAACAGGTGGACATCCCTGAGAACAAAGGCTGGTAGAAACATAGAAAAAGTAGCTGAGTAACTCTAGGTTGTTAGTATAGAGACCTACAAAGCTATTGAATGATCAGGCAAGCAAATTCAGTACAAACACAAGAAGGGCCTAAGGAGTAGACACCCCCAAAACCCTGTTGAGTCTTGGTCAACAGTTGCCATCCGGAAAAATTCTATTATCTGGGATCCCGATCTTTATCATCTATCTCCTAAAGTTGCACATCTGTTACGTATACAAGAATAAAAACATTTTCATGCCCTCAGTATGTACTTCTCTGTATGGGAGAAATAAAATGAGATACAGGGAAATTTGAGGGAGTATATGATGTTCTTTGCCCTTTAGGTGTTGTGAGGCCGAGCACCATTCCATGCTTCCTCTTGCTACATCTAGGAAGACTCAGAGTAAATGGTTCCAGAACCCTTCCTTGCTCTTTAATTATGTTAGTTGCTCACAAGGATTTATAGCCAGATGAAGATAGAAATGATCACAGTAGGCAGGCTTAGTGTGCTCCAGTTGATTACTTAGATTCGTAGTCCTTTCTTAGAGCTGCTATAACAAACTATTACACACTTGGCAGCTTAAAACAGTGTACATCAGTTCTTCAATTCTCTCACAATTCTGGAGGCCAGAAATTCAAAATCAAGTTGACCAGCAGGTTTGGTTCTTGGAGGCTCTGAGGGAAAATCTGTTGCATGCTTCTCTCCTAGTTTCTTGAGGTAGCCAGCAATTCTTGATACTTCTTGACTTGTAGCAGCACAGCTTCAACATCCGCCTCTGTCTTTACATCTTTACAAAGCCTTCTTCTTGTTGTGTGTCTCTTTGTGTCAAATCTCTCTCACCTTTGTACACACACACACACACACACACACGTCAGTGGAACTAAGGCTCATCCTAAATCTAGCATAATCTCATCTGAGATCCTTAATTTAATTGCATCTGCAAAGATTATTTTTCCAAGTAAGGTCACATTCATACATAAATGGGGTTAGTATTTGGACATATCATTTTGATGGGGTCACAATTAATACACTGAAGGAGTATTCTATTTTGATTTTTTTTGAATTATTAATAGGGAAATCTGGAGCTGAGGAAGGGACCAGGTTAAGATTTTGGGTTGTGACCTTACAAATGGATGTTAAAGAGAAATACTAATGTTTTTTTCTTGATAGTACATGAAAAAACCCTAGATTCCAACTGTCCCAGAAGTCACTCATAGGAAAAAGCTGGGTATTCCTTACATTGATTCTTTTTGATCTGCTTGTTAGTTCTTCCTTCCTTCTTTCCTTCCTCCCTTTCTCTCAGTCTCTCTCTGTTTTTTCCCTCTCCTCTCTTTTTCATTTCTATTACCTTACTTCTCGTTTATTGTTGTTTTTTAACATTACACATGGATTTACATAAGTTGCATCTTGTGATGCATTCCAAGTGTCCTGAGTTACGTATCATGGAGCCCAGTCATTAACTCCTCCATTCTGCATCTGTTAAATTCCCATATTGTACACATTTTTCCCTGTCTTCCACATTATATTTCCTCTCATCATCTTTAAGGCTTAAAATATTGATGTCTTTCTTTCCTGTTTCATTAGCCTCATCTTATCTATTAGCTCTTCTCCTTCATCATGCCCTAGTTTCTCCCATCTTAAAAATAAAATTAAACTGTTTGAGCTATACAGTTTTTCTCCATCTTTCTGTTTTCTTACACAGCTAACATTTTTGAAAAAAATAGTTTATACATATTTTTTCTATTTCTATGCCTCCCAGTCATTCACTGTTTCACTGCAGTCTTTGTTACTGTTCCCTCTACTCTGCAAGGCTGCAACTACTAAAGTCACTGCCAATATGTTGCTTAATGCAATAGCTATTTTCTAGTCCTCATCTTACTGTATTTCATGAAATAAAGAATTTCAACCAATATTCTTTTTTAAACACTCTCCTTCCTCAGCTTCAGTAGCATTATAATCATCATAATAATGTGTTACTTTCCTCCTTTTCTCTCTTATTTGCTTCTGTTGTCTTCTCTTCTATTTGACTTATAAAATATTGGGGTTCATCTTAGCTGGATACAAGGTACTGTATTCTTTGTCCTCTCTTCTCTATGTTAGCAGTGTTTTCAACTCCTTTGGGCTTATATACTATTTATACATTGGCAGGTATCATATCTGTTGTTTCCATCTCAGTACCCCCTTCTACACTGTGAATGTGTATCAAACTACCACCTTGTAGTCTCTACTGGAATGTTGAATTAACGGTATTTCCCACGTCCTTTTTTCCTTCTCTAGTCTTCTCTCATTGCAGTAAATGGCACCACCATGAATCCAGTTATTCGTGCCAGAAAGCTAGAAGTCAAAATTGACATCTTCCTTTCACTTCTGACATTCAGTTAATTGTCATGTCTTATCATTTCATACTCTGAAATAGAGATTCATTCAAATCACTGTATCATTGCTGAAAGTATATCTTAGTCCCAGCCCTTATCTTCTCTTTCCAGCACACTGCAATAGCTTACTAAAAGATCTATCAAGCACTCCCTCACCATAACAGAATGAGTTTTTAATCATGTAAGTTGTATTTTGTCATTACTGAACTTAAATCTCTTTCATTGTTTTTTCTTTCTTTCAGTATAAAGTTAAAAGTCCTTAACATGGCTTATGAGGTCTTGCATTATATTGAGCAGCTGCTTTTCCAGCATAATCCTCCATCACCACAACCTTGTTTACTACACTGTATCCACATTGGCCTTTTCTCTGTTCCTGAAATGTGCCTTGTTCTTTCTCACTTCAGGGCCTTTGCTTGTATTCTTTGCTCACTCTGGCACATAATTATACCATTCACTCTCTGACAGTGAACTCCCTCTTAATCCTTTTAGGTCTTACCTTAATCAGCATTTACTTTCCAATAGGCTAATCTTGGGGAGCTTTTGTCCCCACCCTTTATCACACTCACCCAGTCTAGTTCATTCTTCATTACATACTTTCAAAGTATCTTATATTTTATATTCATAGCTCTGATCAAAATTATTTTGGGGTGACGATTTATGAAGTGCTGTCTTGTAAACTACTATATTTTAACTAAGTAAAGATCAGTATCATGCTTGTGTACTTCACCTCTGTGTACCCAGTGCCTGAATAGTGTTTAGCGTTTACTCATTCATTCACAGTATATTTATTGTTTTACCCTCTCTTTCAGGAATTGTCATAGTACCCATGTTATTTTCTCAATATTGGTAGAATTATGTTTATCTAAATGAAGTTGCAAATCCAAACTATACCAAGAATGATTAGAAGCCCGAATAAATGTAAGACATGGTTCATGTCATTCCAGAGCTTATACTTTAATTTGAAATATAAGTATTCACAGAAAACACTTGGGAATCAGTTACCCACAGTATACCTTCAAGTGAAAGATCCAGTGCAAACTACATTCTCTTTGCTGAAACTGAGAAAAATAATCATTTCTTCCAACCCAGCTCACTCTAATGTTTACTACATGACAAAGATAAACAAATAAAGTAATAGAAGAGAATGATTTGTGTTGACATATTTTTTAAGTGGATTAAGTACACAGCAGGCAAATTCTATGTTTTGATAATATTTCTAAACTTTGCATCTGCTTACATGTGTTTCTCTGTACTTTTTTATACACAAAGCATTTGTTACTCTTCAGCATACAAATGTCATAACAATAAATAGTAGGTGTACCTAATTGGTTAGTACATTATATGGAAGAAGCCATGGGCAAAGATTTGATTCCTTAAGCACATCAGGTGGAGCTCCTTTAATTCATCATCACAGACTGAATATCCAAAATGGTTCACCTTCCCTAAGTATTCATGCCAGAGGTAACTACAGAGACTTGTGGCTTCAGCAACATAATTTGCTTTTCTGCAATGATTGTACAACAGAGGGAACCACAGATGAGCATGTGGCTAGACAGATGATCAGTGTAAATCTACTATAAGTGTAGAAGTAATATCCTAAGATAAAAAATTATTTTAAGCAGATAGTTTGGTACAGGAAATGAAGCTATAAGAATATAACACTTCTGTGACCTAAAATATATCAAATATATCAGTGAGTAAAAGGATGTTTCTAATGCTAAATAGGGACCATGTCACTGTCAACTCAAATAACTTACAGATTTTAAGAAAACCCATGAGTAATTTTACCTAATAGCTGGAATTACTGATTTCATGAATAAGAATGATGCATGTAATTGTATATGTGTGTATTTGTGTGTGGGCAGGAGGTATTATTGGGTCAATTAAAATACAACTTAGGAAATAGCATTTTTTTTAGTTTAGTAGGTAATTCTGAATTATTCCTGTACATTCACCCCTCACAGACTAGTAGCTGTACTGTCCAATATGGATCAATAGCCAGAGGCCACAAGTGAATATTTAAGATTATAGTTGAATAACTTAAAAACAAAAAAAAAATTAAAAGTTATCTGTTTCACTAGCCACATTTCAAGTGTTCAATAGCCACCTGTGACTAGAGGCTAAAGTGTCACACAGCACAGGTACAGAACATTTCCATCTTCTGTCTTCACTGAAATTTCTGTTGAACTGTACTGTCTTAGAGATTATTAATGTAGGATAATTACATAAATTACATCCAATCCTTAGTCTTATCATATTAACACCTTTGATTTATATAAAGTATCTATGAAAAGATTCCAGGAAGTATAAAGCCACACATGTAATTCAGATATTATTTCAAACACATTTGAACATGAACAATGCCCATATTGTAGAAAAGCAAATAAAAATATGCATTACCAAACCTCATTTTAACCTAATAATAGATTTCAAACTGTACATTAAAAGTCAGTCTCTGAAGAAACAATGCCTGCGATTGATTGTGGATTTATCATCTTTCTAACTATGACACTTTCTTTGGCTCCTTGAAATCATCTAAAAAACCTTTGTCCTGTTTTCCATATTAATTTTCAGTGAGGAAATACTGAAGTTTGGATACTTAGCATTTTACCCGTTGTTATATTTTTCATCTGCTCAGTGCATGCCAGTATTTGGGCTCACAGCTCACTGAACATAACGGTTCATGCATTTTATAAGTCTTTGATTATTATCATGGGTACACAAAAGGTTACGCTAAGGGAATTTAAAATATCAGAAATAAAATGGGCAATATATGAATTTATTTCATGAACATATTTGTGACTATTCTAAAGTATAATATACACTTACACACATATGTACCTCCCCTTTCATTCAAGTGGTTCTGCGTCTGTAAACTGGCTCAGTCTGGAACTTGATTAAAAAAACATAGCTCTCTCTTTTGCTGATTCAAGTTAGACTTCTGTTCATGAAACCTAGAGCTCTTCTACTTACTCAGATCAAGTAAAAATTTAGTAGCTTAGTTCTCTTTAGGAATACCAGGATCAACTAGCGAGTCAGATTATTTTGATTATTGCTTTGACTTCATTGTCTGTTTTGGTAACCCACCCACCTCACCTTTGGTGATTAAGTCCTGCCACTGGCCCCGGCCAGTCCAGGATCCCATTGTCTCCACTGCATTTAGGGATCCCAGTTCAATGATAGCAGTTCCCACCATTATTTCTGACCTACAGAAAAGAGCGACCACAGAGCTTTTCAGAGGTGCTGAGACTCCCCTCACAAAATTATTTCTTACAGTCATGGTAAAAGCTGTGTCCTCTGGACTGTCCCAGGATGGATAAGTAGGTCTCACATGATAGTTACACTCTAACACATTAATTTCCCTGAGCCTTTGGATACCTTCTTATACCAAGGCGGTTCTAGCATTTCAGCTTCGTTTAGTTTAAGCCATCTTTGGATCCATGTTTCAGCCAGCCAACCAAACTACTTTTAGCCCTTTCTAATTTCTTGAGCTAAAACATTAAATCTATAATCCCTGCTTAGTGGGCTCATATCACTAAATTCACCCTGTTCTGATTTTATCTTTCTTCCACCATGATCACATAAGCATAAGATCCACTCCCACACATATTCCCTAGATTTCTGTCTTTATAAATGGAAAACAAATCATACTTCCATACAGGTCATATTTGGTACCTTACCCTTTGGATCCTGCTTGAGACTTCAACCTAGTTATAGATCTAGAAGCAAAGAAGAGTGGCAGCTATAGATCCTGAGGATAATCAGCAATGCCTTACAAAGCAGCTACTTCAGGGGAGGTCATTACAGTTTCTTTAGGCAAAGCAGGACCAACAAAGTTACGTAGGAGTATAAGGGCAGCTTCTCCTGACGATGAAAACTTGACCATGGATTACCAGTGTCCTGTTTACCACTGGAAATAGAATCATTAGTCCTTTAAAATGATCATATTAGAGAACCAACTCCAGAAAGCCAGAACCAATTCAGAAAATTCATCCTTAAGAGTCTGTTCCTTTAGAACCATTTCCAGTGTAAAAATCTGTATCAGCCAGGGTTCAACCAGAGAAACAAAACCTGGAGGAGATATATATTAAGACATCCACTGCAAAGAATTGGTTTACGCTACTGTGGAAGCTGGCAAGGTGAGTTCTAAATCCTGAGGACAGGTCATCACAAAAGGCAGGCTGGAACTCTCCAGGAGGAATGGAAGCTATCGTCCACAGGGGGAATTTCTTCAGGGAAGCTCAGTTCTACTCTTAAATCCTATCACCTGATTAAACCAGGTCCCCCCACCACACACACACACACACACACACACATTACCTACCATAATCTCCCTTACTTAAAGTAAGCTGATTATGGTGTTAATCACATCTGCAAAATAACTTTACAACACCATCTAGATTATTATTTTTTAATTGAGTAACGAAATTAGAGCCTAAGGAAGCTGACACGTAAAACTGACGGCTACAGAATCTTTGTCAAAAATCAACTGACCTTGTATGCGTGGGGCTATTGTCTGATCTCTCCATTATGTTATTTGTTTAATATTATTATGTTTATGCATTTATCATACTCTTGATTAATGTAGGTTTATGTGAAGTCTTAAATAAAGGTAGTGCAAGTTCTCTAACATTTTTCTTGTTTTATAAAATCCTTTAAATTACTCGTTTTATTGTATTTACATAGTAATTAAAAATAATCCTGTCAATTAAAAAAAACTTACAAAGATTCTGATTAGGAATGCATTGAAAAAATAGATCAATTTGGAGAAATTTGACATTTTAACAATATTGGGTCATTTGATCCCTGAACATGGAGTGTCTCTCAATTTATTCAAGTCTTTAACTTCTTTCAGCAGTATTTGCAGTTTTCATTTTACAGATCTTGCACATATTTTGTTTAACGTATCCCCAAGTATTTCTTGGTTTTTTGTGCAGTTGTAATGTTCTTGATTTTTCAAATTTCAATTTCTAGATTTCATTGTGTGTTCATAGAAATAGATTTTTAAAAATAGATCTTTATTGGAGTATAATTGCTTCACAATAATGTTTTAGTTGCTGTCGTACAACAAAGTGAATCAGCCATATGCATACATATGTCCCCATATCCCCTTCCTTTGAGCCTCCCTCCCATCCTCCTATCCAACCCTCTAGGTCATCTCAAAGCACTGAGCTGATCTCCCTGTGTTATGCTGCAGCTTCCCACTTGCTAACTATTTTACATTCAGTAGTGTATATATGTCGATGCCACTCTCACTTCGCCCCAGCTTCCCCCTCCCACCCTGTGTCCTCAAGTCCATTCTCTATATCTGCATCTTTATTCCTGCCCTGAAACTAGGTTCATCAGTACCAATTTTTTTTTTAGATTTCATATATATGCGTTAGCATATGGTATTTGTTTTTCTTTCTGACTTACTTCACTCTGTATGACAGACTCTAGGTCCATCCATCTTACTACAAATAACTCAATTTCATTTATTTTTATGGTTGAGTTATATTCCGTTATACATATGTACTGCATCTTCTTTATCCATTCATCTGTCTATGGACATGTAGGCTGCTTCCATGTCCTGGCTATTCTATTGTAAATAGTGCTGCAATGAACATTGTGGTACAAGTATCTTCTTGAATTATGGTTTTCTCAGGGTATATGCCCAGTAGTGTGATTGCTGGATCATATGGTAGTTCTATTTTTAGTTTTTTAAGGAACCTCCATACTGTTGTCCATAGTGGTTGTATCAATTTACATTCCCACCAACAGTGCAAGAGGGTTCCCTTTTCTCCACACCCTGTCCAACATTTATTGTTTGTAGATTTTTTGATGGCCATTCTGACTGGTGTGAGGTGATACCTCATTGTAGTTTTGATTTGCATTTCTCTAATGATTAGTGATGTTCAGCATCTTTTCGTGTACCTCTTGGCCGTCTGTATGTCTTCTTTGGTGCAATGTCTATTTAGGTCTTCTGCCCATTTTTTAACTGGATTGTTATTTTGATATTGAGCTCCATGAGCTGTTTGTATATTTTGGAGATTAATCCTTTATCTGTTGTTTCATTTGCAAATATTTTCTCCCTTTCTGAGGGATGTCTTTTTTTCTTGTTTATGGTTTCCTTTGCTGTGCAAAAGCTTTTAAGCTTCATTAGTTCCCATTTGTTTATTTTTGGTTTTATTTCCGTTACTCTAGGAGGTGGGTCAAAAAAGATCTTGCTGTGGTTTATGTCAAAGAGTATTTTTCCTATGTTTTCCTCTAAGAGTTTTGTAGGATCTGGTCTTACATTTAAGTCTTTAATCCATTTTGAGTTTATTTTCATGTATGGTGTTAGATAGTGTTCTAATTTCATTCTTTTATGTGTAGCTGTCCAGTTTTCCCAGCACCACTTATTGAAGAGGTTGTCTTTTCTCCATTGTATGTTCTTGCCTCCTTTGTCATAAATTAGGGGCCTATATGCGCGTGGGTGTATCTCTGCACATTCTATCCTGTACCATTGATCTATATTTCTGTTTTTGTGCCAGTACCATACTGTCTTGATTACTGTAGCTTTGTGGTATAGTTTGAAGTCAGGGAGCCTGATTCCTCCAACTCCATTTTTCTTTCTCAAGATTTCTTTGGCTGTTCGGGGTCTTTTATGTTTCCATACGAATTGAAAAACTTTTGTTCTAATTCTCTGAAGACTACAGTTGGTAGTTTGGTAGGGATTGCACTGAATCTGTAGATTGCTTTGGGTAGTATAGTCATTTTCACAATATTGATCCTTCTAATCCAAGAACATGGTATATTTTTCCATCTGTTTATGTCATATTTGATTTCTTTCATCACTGTCTTATAGTTTTCTGAGTACAGGTCTTTTACCTCCTTAGGAAGGTTTATTCCTAGGTATTTTATTCTTTTTGTTGCAAATGGGTGTGTTTTGTTAATTTCTCTTTCAGAATTTTCATCATTAGTGTATAGGAACGCCAGAGATTTCTGTGCATTAATTTTGTATCCTGCAACCTTACCAAATTCATTGATTAGTTCTAGTAGTTTTCTGGTGGCATCTTTAGGATTTTCTGTGTATTGTATCATGCCATCTGCAAAGAGTGACAGTTTTACTTCTTTTCCAATTTGTATTCCTTTTATTTCTTTTTCCCCTGTGATTGCCGTGGCTAGGACTTCCAAAACGATATTGAATAACAGTGGCGAGAGTGGACATCCTTGTCTTGTTCCTAATCTTAGAGGTAATGCTTTCAGCTTTTCACCATTGAGTATGATGCTTGCTGTGGGTTTGTCAAATATGGCCATTATTCTGTTGAGGTAGTTTCCGTCTGTGCCCATTTTCTGGAGAGTTTTTATCATAAATGGGTGTTGAATTTTGTCAGAAGCTTTTTCTGCATCTCTTGAAATGATCATATATGGTTTTTATTCCTTAATTTGTTAATGTGGTGTATCATATTGATTGATTTGCATATATTGAAGAATCCTTGCATCTCTGGGTTAAATCCAACTTGATCATGGTGTATGATCCTTTTAATGTCTGTTGGATTCTGTTTGCTAGTATTTTGTTCAGGATTTTTGCATCTATATTCATCAGTTATATTGGTCTATAATTTTCTTTTTTTGCAATATCTTTTTGTGGTTTTGGTATCAGGGTAATGGTGACTTTGAAGAATGAACTTGGGAGTGTTTCTCTGTCTGCAATTTTTTGGAAGAGTTTGAGAAGGATTGGTGTTAGCTTTTCTCTAAATGTTTGATAGAATTCGCCTGAGAAGCCATCTGGTCCTGGACTTTTGTTTGTTGGAAGATTTTTAATTATGGTTTCAATTTCATTACTTGTGATAGGTCTGTTTATATTTTCTAATTCTTCCTGGTTCAGTCTTGGAAAATTGTACCTTTCCAACAATTCGTCCATTTCTTCGTGGTTGTCCATTTTATTGGCCTATAGTTGTTTGTAGTAGTCTCTTATAATCGTTTGTATTTCTTCAGTGTCAGTGTGATTTCTCATTTTTCATTTCTAATTTTATTGATTTGTGTCCTGTCCCTTTTTTTCTTGATGAGTCTGGCTAAGGGTTTATCAATTTTGTTTATCTTCTCAAAGAACCAGGTTTTCATTTTATTGATATTTGCTATTGTTTTCTTCATTTCTGTTTCATTTATTTCTGCTCTGATCTTTATGATTTCTTTCCTTCTACTGACTTTGGGTTTTCTTTGTTCTTTTTTTTTTTTTTTTTTTTTTTTTTTGCTGTACGCGGGCCTCTCACTGCTGTGGCCTCTCCCGTTGCGGAGCACAGGCTCCGGACACACAGGCTCCGCAGCCATGGCTTGCGGGCCCAGCCGCTGCGCGGCATGTGGGATCTTCCGGGATAGGGGCACGAACCCGTGTCCCCTGCATCGGCAGGCGGACTCTCAACCACTGCGCCACCAGGGAAGCCCCTTCTTTGTTCTTTTTTCTCTAGTAGTTTTAAGTGTAGGGTTAGATTGTTTGAGATTTTTCTTGTTTCTTGAAGTGAGATTGAATTGCTATAAACTTCCCTCTTAGAACTGCTTTTGCTGAGTCCCATAGGTTTAGGTCATCATGTTTTTGTTGTCATTCGTTTTTATGTATTTTTTTATTTCTTTTTTGATTTCTTCAGTGAGTTCTTGGTTATTTAGTAGAGGACTATTTATCCTCCATGTATTTCTGTTTTTTACAGTTTTTGTTCCTGTAATTGATTTCCAGTCTCATAGTGTTGTAGTCAGAAAAGATGCTTGGTGTAATTTCAGTTTTCTCAAATTTTCTGAGGCTTGATTTGTGACCCAAGATTTCATCTATCCTGGAGAATGTTACATGTGCACTTGAGAAGAAAGTGTATTCTGCCACTTTTCGGTGGAATGTTCTCTAAATAGTTTAATCTATCTGGTCTATTGAATCATTTAAAGCTTGTGTTTCCTTATTTATTTTCTGTTCATATGATCTGTTCTTTGGTGTAAGTGGGGTGTTAAAGTCCCCTACTGTTATTGTGTTACTGTCGATTTCTCCTTTCATGGTTGTTAGCATTTTCCTTATGTATTAAGGTGCTCCTGTGTGGCGTGCATAAACAGTTATAATTGTTATACCTTCTTCTTGGATTGATCCCTTGATCATTATGTAGTGTCCCTCCTTATCTCTTGTAACAGTCTTTATTTTAAAGTCTATTTTATCTGACGCAAGTATTGCTACTCCAGCTTTCTTTTGATTTCCATTTGCATGGAATATCTTTTTCCATCCCTTCACTTTCAGTCTGTATGTGTCCCTAGGTCTGAAGTGCGTCTCTTGTAGACAACGTATATATGGGCCTTGTTTTTGCATCCATTCAGCCAGTCTGTGTCTTTTGGTTGGGGCATTTAATCCATTTACATTCAAGGTTATTATCAATATGTGTGTTCCTATTACCATTTTCTGTATTGTTTTGGGTTCAGCTGTGGGTCTTTTGTGTTTCTCACCTAGAGAAGTTTCTTTAGCATTTGTTGTAAAGCTGGTTTGGTGGTGCTGAATTCTGTTAGCTTTTGCCTGTCTGAAAAGCTTTTGACTTCTCCATCGAATCTGAATGAGATCCTTGCTGGGACCAGTAATCTTGCTTGTAGGTTTTTCTCTTTCATCACTTATGTATATCCTGCCACTCCTTTCCAGACTGCAGAGTTTCTGCTGAAAAATCAGCTGATAACCTTATGGGGATTCCTTTATATGTTATTTTTTGTTTATCCCTTGCAGCTTTTAATATTTTTTCTTTGAATTGAATATTTGATTAGTTTGATTAATATGTGTCTTGGTGTCTTTTTCCTAGGGTTTATCCTGTATGGGACTCTCTGTGCTTCCTGGACTGGGGTGACTATTTCCTTTCCCATGTTAGGGAAGTTTTCGACTATAATCTCTTCAAATATTTTCTCAGACCCTTTCTTTTTCTTTGCTTCTTTTGGGACCCCTACAATTTGAATGTTGGTGCATTTAGTGTTGTCGCAGAGGTCTCTGAGATTGTTTTCAATTATTTTCATTCTTTTTTCCTTTATTCTGCTCCTTGGCAGTTATTTCCACCATTTTGTCTTCCAGGTCACTTATTCGTTCTTCTGCCTCAGGTTTTCTGTTACTGATTCCTTGTAGTGTATTTTTCATTTCAGTTATTGTGTGTTTCATCTCTGTTTGTTATTTAGTTCTTCTAGATCTTTGTTAAACATTTCTTGTATTTTCTCAATCTGTGCCTCCATTTTATTTCCGAGATTCTGGATCATCTTTACTATCATTACTCTGAATTCTTTTTCGGTTAGGTTGCCTATTTCCTCTTCATTTACTTGGTCTTGTAGGTTTTTACCTTGCTCCTCTATCTGTGACATGTTTTTTTGCCCTCTCATTTTAAAATTTTCTTTATGGGTGGGATTGTGTTCCTGTCTTACTAGTTGTTTGGCTTCAGGCTTCCAACGCTGGAGTTTATAGGCTGTTGGGTAGAGCTGGGTCCTGGTGCTGACCTGAGGAACTCCTTGAGACCTCACTCTGATGAATATTCCCTGGGGTCTGAGGTTCTCCATTAGTCCAGTGGTTCGGACTCGGAGCTCCCTCTGGAGGAGGTTCGCCTGACCCCCAGCTCGTGAAGTAAGATCCCCCAAGCTGCATGGGGTGGCCAAAAAAAAAAAAAAAAAAAAGAACAATAACTAAGTAAAAAATAAAATTAGACTAGGAAACTAACAGATATGTTAGAGAGAATATAAAAATAAAAATATAGATGAATCAGCAACTGGGAGGTACATCAGTAACACAATAATAGAAAAGAGGAGGGGGGAAAAGGAGAAAAAAAAAGGGGGCGGGGGAAGAAAGGCCTTGGCTGTGGAGGGCGGGGCCTAAGCAAGGGCAAGAGTTGGGTGGTGGGTGGGTCATATGCTTAGGATCCACGGGGCTTGAAAAGGCCCTGGATGCTGTGGGAGGTGGGGCTTAGTCTTAAGGAACAGAAAGGCCCCAGGCGTGTTCCCCCACCCCTGGTCCCAGAGGGTGGGGGACCTCACCTGGGAGCTCAGCAGGCTCCCTGGGTGAGTGGGTGGGGCAAACGCCCTCTGTTACTCTCCTGCTTCTTCTGGATGGCTCCTCCCACCTGCCTCCCCTGATCTCCCCAACCTCCTATGCCCCCAGTATCAGTGTGGCCTGGGGGGGGGACAGTAAGGTGGCCTTGCAGGGCAGGGGACTGGCCTGGGAGCTCAGCAGGCTCCCCGGGCTAGAGTGGGTGGAGCAAACACCCTCCGCTCCTCTCCAGCTTCTCCCACCTGCCTCTCCTGATCTCCCCGGCCTCAGAGGCACTGATCCTGTCTGGCCTCCACTTCTTCTCCCCCCTCTCAGTCCCCCCATGTCCTACCGGTTCACTTGGGGGTTCCTCCCATCTCCTTGGGTGTCAGGGTTCCCCAGCAGCAGCTGGCAGTTGCCCTGGTTGTGGGGAGATGCTAACTCGGCATCTTCCCACACCACCATCTTGACTCCACCCCAGATTTTGTTAAATGATATTGACCTTGTGTGTGGAGACATTGTTATATTCACTTATTAATTAAATAGATTTTATTATAGTTTTCTTAGGCTTTTTTATATGAATAATCTTAGTAATCTATAATTATAACTAATAATCTAATCTATAGATAGTTATATATATGTATACACACACATATACATATGTACATATATACATTTTTTCCAACTTGCATAACTCTAATTTCTTTTTATACTGGCTAGAACTTTCGGGGAAATGTATAAAAATAGACATCTTTGCTTGTTTCCAGTATTAAGGGGAAAACATTCAGTCTTTCACCATTCAGTCTTTCACCATGTAATATTTTTGTAAATGCTTTTTATCAACTTGAGGGATTTCCCTTCTCTTTCATAGTTGAAGGTTTTTATCATGATTAACTTTGATTTTTCTCAGATGCTTTTCTGCATGTAGAAAGATAATTACATAGTTTTTTCTGTTGCTTTAGCTACCTTATGGTTAATTACATTTGCCTTATATTTGAGTGGTGGAATAGCTTTCATTTGTGGAATAACTCAACTTGCTCATAACGTATTTTCTTTTTTTATATTGTTAGATTTAATTTTGTAACATTTGGCTAAGGATGTTTGTGTCTCTACTCATGAGGGATATTGAACTATGATTCTATTTTCAGTTAATATTTTTTGTCTGATTTTGGTATATGGTGATGTTAATCTCAAGTAATTAATTGAAAAAATGTTTCCTCCATTTCTGTTTTCTGGTGGATTCTGTGTAGAGTGGGTATCTTTCTTCTCCAAATTTTGGTAGAATTCCCCAGGGAAACCATTTTAGGTAGTTTTATAACCAAGCATTTAATTAATTTGTGTGTGTGTGTGTGTGTGTGTGTTTGTGTATGTGTATTCAAGTTATCTGACTCTTCTTGAGGAATTTTGATACATTTTTCTAAGTATTTTTCCATTTCATCTAAGTTATCAAATTTATTGGCACAGGTCCTCTTTTTAGCCTTTAAATGTCTTTAGGATCAGTAATGATGTCCCTTCATATTATTTGTGTGTTTTTTCCCTTTTTTCTGGTTACAGTTTTATTTATTTTATTGCTGTCTTCAACTAACTAGCTTTGGATTCCACTTTTACCTATTGCTTTTCTGTTTTTAATTTCATCTGATATTTTATCTTTATTTTCTTTCACCTTTAAATGAAAAAGTTTTAAGGATTGTAAGGGAGAATTTAAAAACTGTCATTATTCACAGATGATATTAATGTGTATATGATATAGTTGTCTAAACAGAAGATCAAAAAGGACATACAGTTCAATTGTTGAAACTTATGAGTTAAAGGGATGATTAATATACAAACTTTAGTTGTAGTTTGCATATCAACCACAAAAAGAAAATTGCAATTTATAAATACACTTTATGCAGTAACCAAAAAAATCAGGTACGTAGGAAAAATTCCAACAAAAAGATGTGCATGAACTTTATGCAGAAAAAATTTAAAGATACTAAAGTTCATTAAGGGATACTACATTGATGGAGATTCATGACATCTTCATGGCTAGTTGGAAAAAATGTTATAAAGGCGTTATTACCTAACTACATTATTCATTGATGTAATGACATTCCAATCAAGTTTTTATCAAATATATGATAGAGTTTTTCTTAGAGGTTAGAAATATGATTCTAAAGTTTACAAGAAAGGTAAAAAAACACCAATAATATCCAAGAAAATTGTGAAAGGGAATACATTTTAGGGTGAAATTTTTCCCAATAGATATTGAAATATATTTATTTCCATTTTCTCTCCCAGTTTTTGATAGTTGGATTGTATCTATTCAGCAGAGCATATAACATTTACATACTATTCTGGCATATTTACCTCTATTATTTAGTCTTAATGCTACCCTTATTTTTATTCAACTTATACTATCTATCCTTATGCCACAGCTTCTCCTATGATTTTTGGTTATCTGAAGCTGATTTCTCTCATATTATAGCTTGTTTTGTAATATTGGGTTAATTTTTTTTCTCAATTATCATTCTGTTTTTTTGGTGCAACTTTGTCATTTAGATAATTTTCTTTTTTTAATAACATTTTGTTATTAGCAGTTCTTTTATGTTACATCTGTTGAAATCAGTTTCCTGGGTGGGAGTTGAAGGGTGTCTGGGTGGCTCTTTTGACTGTTTACACCTCGGGACGTTTAAAAATGCAGCTGTTTTTGCAGCCTCATCCACTGTTCTGAGATCTGTGTCTTCTGAAACTCTGTTTCCATCTTTTTTTTCTTTTTTAACAAATGATTCTGCCTATTAATGTTGGATTTGACTTCTAGCAGATTTTCCTCAGTACAATCCTCACCCTGAAAATTTATTTTTTGTTTTTTTCTGAAGTGATCAGGACTTTTGCTGTGCCCTTTTAGTCTTTTCTATATTCACCCTGACTTGGAGTAAGCCAATTTTTCCTAGTTTTACTGCTTGTCCTCAGATCTACTTGCTGAATACTGAATTAAGAAAGAGAGAGGTCTGCTCCTTTTGGCAGTGATTTTTTTGGGGGGGAAATTTCTATGATCCAGTGTTTGATGTACCATCAGAATTTGTTTCCTTTCTTTTCCAACTCTGACTGCTAAACAAACCAGATACTATCTGTTTCCAAACAAAGAGAACTTGGAATTTAATACAACTTAATTAAATTATAATATGTAAAGTCAAATTCTTCAAGTACATTTTCTAATTCATTAATTTTAGCATCAATTATCTCTTATATATATATATAATTATATATGTCTATATACACACTTGTAATCATACACAGACACACACACAGCTTCTTCAACTCTAAGACTTCTATGCAGTGCTTTTTCATGTCTGGTTGTTTTTTATTGTAGCTTACCCTGCTAATTTTTGTGACTTTATTTTTTATTTAAAAAATATTTTATACTCAGTTATTTCATATTCTGTACATTATTAGAATACCTAAAGTCCGTAAGAGTCTACACCTAAACATTTTTATCTTTGATTGTGAGCTTGTACTTGGCTTATTTAGCAGATATTTTTGGTGGTTTCTTCACCCCAGAGGATGTGTGTGTGTTTGGGGCCAGGGTTACTGCATTCTTCAAAAAGTTTAACCATCTTTCCAGCATTCAGCAAGCATTTTCCATAGGCATCCCTACCTTTTGTAAATGCTTATAAATCACTGTGCACCCACTTTTAATTTTCATATCATTTTAATGGGAGATTACTCTTGATCAGTCTTTAGAGCTCATCAGTAAATTAAACTGTATGGTTCATTTTTGTCCCATTTCTCTTTTATGGAAGGCTCTAAAGTCTATCTGATAATGCCATACTTCTCTATAATTGCTCTTTAACTTTTTCTTTCTCTTATTAGACCATTTAATAACATGTGGTTTATTCATATTTGAGTGAATAAATTGAGGATTCATATGATAAGTCACCTGGTTTATCTTCCTTGTATTGATACATTCAGGTAACTGAGTAAAAGAGACATTGATTTTCAAAGCATTGGATGAGTTGAACAGATGTTATTGAACTTGAATTCTCTTAACTTTTGGGTTTTTAAAATATTAACTATGACAAAATCTCTGTGATTTATCATGACTTCTTTAAAAAAACTTTTTGATATTAGTCATATATTGCTCTAGATTGACAGCCGTTCTCTTAAATTCAATTTTACTCATCTCTAATTTAATCCATTTTAAATTGATGGACTTTACTTTTTTTTTTTTTAAAGTAAAGTTTATTTATTTATTTTTTTAAATTAGTTTCTGCTTTATAACAAAGTGAATCAGTCATACATATACATCTGTTCCCACATCCCTTCCCTCATGCATCTCCCTCCCTCCCACCCTCCCCATCCCACCCCTCCAGGCGGTCACAAAGCACCGAGCTGATCTCCCTGTGCTCTGCGGCTGCTTCCCACTATCTATCTACCTTACGTTTGGTAGTGTATATATGTCCATGCCTCTCTTTCGCTTTGTCACAGCTTACCCTTCCCCCTCCCCATATCCTCAAGTCCATTCTCAAGTAGGTCTGTGTCTTTATTCCCGTTTTGCCCCTAGGTTCTTCATGACATTTTTTTTTTTTTAATTCCGTATGGACTTTACTTTTTAGAGAAGTTTTAGGTTTACAGAAAAATTAAACAGAAAGTGCAGAAAGCTCCCATCTATTTCCTTCACCCCTGATCTCCCTCTGTTACCCCTATTATAACATGTTGCTTTAGTGTGCTACATTTGTTACAGTGATGAATCAATATTGATACATTATTATTAACTCAAGTTCACTCTTTTTTTTGTACGTTCTGTGGGTTTTGATGAATGTATAATGTTATGTGTCAACCATTACAGTATCATACAAAGTAGTTGCACTGCCCTAAAAATCCTCTGTGCACTGCCTATTTGTTCCTCCCTCTTTCCTTCTAAACTTCTTTCAATCAGTGATCTTTTTACTATCTCTATAGTTTTGCTCTTTCCAGAATGCCATATAGTTGGAATCATACAGTATGTAGTCTTTTCAGACTGACTTTTTTCATTTAGCAATATGCATTTAAGTTTCTTCTGTGTCATTTTGTGGCTTGATAGTTCATTTCTTTTCTTTTATTTATTTATTTTTTTTGCGGTACGCAGGCCTCTCATTGTTGTGGCCAATCTTGTCGTGGAGCACAGGCTCCAGACGCGCAGGCTCAGCGGCCATGGCTCATGGGCCCAGCCGCTCCGTGGCATGTGGGATCTTCCCGGACTGGGGCACGAACCCGCGTCCCCTGCATCGGCAGGCAGACTCTCAACCACTGCGCCACCAGGGAAGCCCATAGTTCATTTCTTTTTAATCACTGAAAAATATTCCATCAATTATATGGATATACTACTATTTATTTTATCCATTCATCTATTGAAGGTTATCTGGATTGCTTCCAAGTTTTTCAGTTATGAATAAGCTGTGCAGTGGTATCTCATTGTTGTTTTACTTTGCAGTTTCCTAATGACATATGATGTTGGGCATCTTTACATATGGTTATGCCATCTGTACATCTTCTTTGCTGAGGTATCTATTCAGATCTGTTGCTCATTTTTTAAAACTTGGTTGTTTTTAAATTGTTGAGTTTTAGGAATTCTTTTGTATTTTGGATACATACACTTCATCAGATGTGTCTTTTGCAGTATTTTCTCCCAGACTCTTGCTTGTCTTTTCATTCTCTTATTAGTATCTTTTGCAGAGCTGAAGTTTTTAAATTTAATGAAGTTCCACTTATCAACTTTCTTCTTTCATGGACTGTGCTTTGGGGGTTATATCTGAAAACTCATCGCCAAACCCAGGGTCACCTAGATTTTTCTCCTGTGTTATCTTCTAGAAATTTTATGGTTTTGTCATTTCCTTTTAGGTCTGTGATCCACTTTGAGATAAATTTTGTGGAAGATGAAAGTTCCATATCTAGATCCTTTTTTTTTTGCATGTTGATATCCATTATTTCAGTACCATTTGTGCTATGTATCTATAAGTATACATTTTTCTACAAATTGCTACTATAGTAATGCTTCCAAATAGTTCTATTTGTTCAAAGCAATAAAATAAAATTGTCTTACCAGTCACATTTCCTTATAAGATTACATTTTTGCCAACATTAAGATACGTTACCACATCAAGAAAGACCCTTGTTAAAGTAACTCAAACTGTGAAACTATTTAATCTGTGAGATTAAGTAACATTCATGTTGTAAAAACAAATTAGGCCTTCTAAATTTCAAATTATGCTTCTTAGCTATTAGTGTTTTTTGGGGGATGGGAGGGCTTTCCTTCAATCAAGAATTAAGTGACATCTACACATGGAGTTGAGATACATGCTATACCATACTGAACCTTTTCCCTAAACTGGGTATATTACAAGGCAGGTTAATATATAGAATTATGTGAAAAATATCACTTAAAATTTCACCCTTTATTTAGTTATGCCAGGAAATAAAATACTTTCATTTCTTTTCCCAAACTTTATTATTCCACTAGTGGACTGAAACAATTGCTTTTATCTCTTGGGTCCAGTAAAACAATTTAGTTCTTTAATTGGTCTTGTTAGATTTGAAGACTGTGCCTTTTTGGGATAATTATTTTTGTTAATAATAATTTTTTTGCATTAGTTGTATACTACCTGCTGAGTCATCAGCTTAGAAACCAAAGGTTAATTTCCTCCCTACTAAATGAAACAGATAATCAGCCATCGGAGGAGGTTCCTATCCTGTAAGTAAGTCTGGACAAGCTGAGGGACAGCCCAGTGCATCACTCAGGACTATTCATGCCATCTGTTCACAAATTAAATCAAAATAAGGATTTTAATTTGTTACATTCAAAAGCTGTACTGACAAACCCATATGGACATTTTAAATGGCAATAGATAACTGAAACACTTTACTAATATTCGTTGAGTCATGGGTTATGGTTTTTGTAAACTTCCTGTCCAGCAACCAACATGTGGAGAGTATTTTTGACCAGAAGCACAGCTAATGACTATCAAAGCAGATGCTTCTGAAAGCATTACACCAAGGAATTAAAAAAAAAAATCTAAGAAGTTATTTCAACTTCATGGCATAAAATTATATCATTTGGATTGAAAACAAATTATACAAATGACTTGAGGTTGCTCTGAACTTTCTATAAAATTGTATTTATGAAATACTCTTATCTCCCCCAAGGAAATATGTGTTGCAAAGTAGAGATAGTGTATTGCAGGGTTGTCTCCTACTATGTAGGTGAAATATGTTCAGACAATAGAGGGCAAAGAGCCTCATTTTCCTGGGAAGAAGAACTCAGTGAATGGGTCATAGGAAACAGTCATGGCCAGAGTAATGTTAACTTCTATTTGCCTGTGATTAAAAATATATGTAAATATGGGGCTTCCCTGTGGGTGCAGTGGTTAAGAATACGCCTGCCAATGCAGGGGACACAGGTTTGAGCCTTTCCAGGAAGGTCCCACATGCTGCAGAGCAACTAAGCCAATGTGCCACAATTACTGAGCCTGCACTCTGGAGCCCACGAACCACAACTACTGAGCCCACATGCCACAACTACTGACACCTGTGCGCCTAGAGCCCGTGCTCCACAATAAGAGAAGCCACTGCAATGAGAAGCCCGTGCAACTCAAGGAAGATTAGCCCCTGCTCATCGGAACTAGAGAAAGCCCGCGTACAGTAACGAAGAGTCAACGCAGCCAAAAATAAATAAATTAATTAACATAAAAAATAAACAAAATAAATGTATATCTGTGTACATGAGTATATTTGAGACAAATTGTATAACACATTGGTAAAAGTTCTGCTTAATTCAAGTCCGTGAGAAAGGGTGACATTAATACAAAATACATCATTATATGAAAAGACATTGATAACTTATTTATACAATTAATGTGATAACTGGTGAGATATTTTTATTCCTTCCTTAGAATATCTTATTCCCCCACTTCTTTTTTTTGGTAACTTTACTGGATATATGTAGTCAAGATACACAATAGTTTATTCTTTTGCCCTTATTCTAAATAAAGAGGAGTGCATTTAATAAGACTTTCATGTAAAGCATGTCTTGCAAAATATATTTACATGTATAATGAGGGCAAGCGATATTCACTTACAAACATGTTTGCAGAGTAGTGTCAGTGAATAATCTGGCACGTCAAATGGTCTTTTTTATTTATTTATTTTTATTTTGGCTGCCCCACATGGCTTGCTGGATCTCAGTTGCCTGACCTGGGATTGAACCCGGGCCACAGCAGTGAAAGTGCCAAATCCTAACCACTAGACCAGCAGGGAACTCCTTCAAACAATCTCTTTTCAATGTGTCATTTTGGATTTTTATAAACTGTATTATTTTCATCTGATGCTCTTAAAACCTATTTTCGTGCTTTCTTAATAATGACGTTGATTTAGAACATCCAGTATTTTTATTTTACAGATGATTCAACTGAACCTCAGAAAGTTTTCCTGACTTGCCCTTAACAATATTTTTTTGGCTTTGAATCTTATGTGTTTTTCTTTACTTATTCTTATAAATCAAACAATAGATGTCTTGGCATATATGAACTTTAATAAATTTCATAGCATGGTTTGGTGTTTTTCTGTGTGTCATTTTAAGATGCTACTAACAGAGGTGTGTATTTCTAACCTAAAATCTGTCTCTATTTTAAAATACCTTGTAGTAAAGACAGTGGTGTTCTTCTGAGTTTTTTTTTTAATTTCAGAATAAAGGAGAGTGATTTAATTTTTAATTATTCTAACAATCACCACTATCACCTCTTGTTGCTTGGTGGAAGGACAGTTATCTACCTTGAGTCAGCATCAGCAAATCTATGATATAATTAAAGTTGAAGGGAGATTTAACTCTGTATCATTAATCTAAAACATTAGGGGAAATCTAGAAAAATGTACTTCTTTACCACCCTTATGTGCCTTTGTTAACTTTTCTTTTGAAATTGTAGGGGAGTATAGAGCTTCAGGAGCAGTTGGTACCAGAATTTGCTAATATTGGGTCAGTTTAACAAGTAGGTTAAACCTCAGTTAGCCAGATTCAGAGTGACAAATAGAGTGAGCAAGAGGATGAGGAAATATTAAGGCAATCTTTAAAACTCACTTAAGGTCAAAGCTAGCAAGCAGAGTTCAGATTTGAGGTAGAAATGAGGTTAAACCCAAGCAGCCAGGCACCAGGTAAGCCAGATGTTTAAACTGTATAGGGTTGAAGCAAATCTTCCTTCCACTCTTTGTTTAAAATAACAACGATGTAATAAAATAGTATAAAATTACATTTCTGTAATTCCATTTCCTAAAAATTGAGAGGATTAAAAAATCATAACAGTTGTAGGTGAGCAAAGAAAACAATTTTCTAGAACCAGCAATTCCATGACTGTCTGGAATTGCCCTGTAGGAATATTCCAGAAACTCTGGTTTGACTGGATATGGCTTTTTTTTTCCCCCAGATCTTTCATGTAGTCACTGCAATAGGAATGACTAATAAAATTTAAATTCTGTGCTTGGTTTATTAACATTTCTTAAGGCTTAGCCTTGTTGTATAGAGTGTCAATCACAATGCAGTAGCCAGTGAAGATAAATGTCAGTGACGCTAATATGATATCAGTGAAATCACAGGACTTTTCACTTGGAGGATTAAGTAAACCAAGGCAATTTATACCGTTTCCTTCCTCATGAGCTCTTGTTTTTAACTATCTACAGAGCCTTAGGGGCAGCCAAGAAAGATTTATTCCTGTAATTTTCTTCAGACTGTTCATATATCTTTCTTAAGCCATAACAAGAGCCTATGCTGAAGTTGGCTTTATGAACAAAGCCATATTCTTATCATGCTACATTTTATTGTTAATTTATAAAACTTTAATGAAGATATATGACAATTTTTTTCTGCTAGACTACAAGATTTACTAGTTTTGTATTTTTGTGGGGCTGTGTCTTGTCTGATTACTTTTTGATATCATGTCCTCAAGGGGCTATTCAAATAGAGAAGATGGCCTCTGGAAGCAACAGGCAGGGGATACTGACATCATGTTTTAATCAGCCCTTTAGTCTTTATTAAATATTTACCCTAAACTTCACCTATAATAGCAATATTAAACTACTGTATTTTAATACAAAAAATATTTTTGGAAATGTCATCTGAAAATGATTATTAGAAAACTTTATAAATTTTATATATTTTATAAGAAAAGTATAAAGTAGGGACTTCCCTGGTAACTCCATGTTTAAGACTCCACCTGCCAATGCAGGGAACATGGGTTCAAACCCTGGTCCGGGAAGATCCCACATGCCGTGGAATAGCTAAGCCCGTGTGCCACAGCTACTGAGCCTCTGCTCTAGAGCCTGCGAGCCACAACTACTGAGCCTACGTGCCACAACTACTGAAGCCCACACACCTAGAGCCCATGCTCTGCAACAAGAGAAGCCACTGCAATGAGAAACCTGTGCACTGCAACAAAGAGTAGCCCCTGCTCACCGCAACAAGAGAAAGCCTGCACACAGCAATGAAGACCCAACACAGCCAAAAATAAATAAAAGTAAAATTTAAAAGAGTTAAAAAAAAAGTTTAAAGTATACATGAGTTTAAAAAATTATAGAAATAAATTCATAGACATAGTGGAAACATATGACATGATTATATGTGGTTTTACTTTTTATTGTGTATTTTTGGTGTTTTAAAATTTTCTACACTGTACATATATCATTATATTTATAAACAGAAAATCTGTTACGTAAAATAACAATAACACTTTCACTTATAAAAACAGAATTTTAGTATCAAAATTGGTTTTTAGTTGTTACATTATTTTGAATAGGTTTTACAAATCAACTGCACAATATTTCATTGTATGTTTAGAAGTGTTGTGGGCTGTAAAGATAGAGAAGGCACCTGTGTGACTTCATTATATTATTTTTGACAGATATTTTATTGTCTGGTAAATATGAAATTGTATGATATGATTTCCCCCTCTCTAGATTATAAATTTCTTGAGCCCAAGGAGTCTATAATATAGCACTCCTAATATATTTCCCCAAAGGTCTTAACACTCCTGACTTATTGCCTGAAGTAGGCATTCACTAGCTGGGTAGCATTGGATAAATTACTTAATCCCTCTAAGCATGTTTGCTTTGTTCAACAGATAAATTAGGACAATGGACATACTAGCCAAATGTATTGACACAGTTGAGTGGGACACTATAAATGTACATTATGCATAAAGCACAGTGTTTGGCATATATTAAGAATTCAAATCATTATAGCCATCAAGATTACTTATTGATATATAATTTTATAGTTATTTTTTAATTTTTTGTTGGGATATAATTGACATAATCATAAGAAAAATGCAAATCAAAACCGTATCACACCTGTCAGAATGGCTATCATCAAGACTACAAATAACAAATGTTTGTGAGGATGTGAAGAAAAAGGAACCCTTGTACACTGTTGGTGGGAATGTAAACTGGTGCAATCACTATGGAAAACAGTATGGAGGTTCTTCAGAAAGCTAAAAATATAACCACCATATGATCCAGCAATTCCACTTCTGGGTATGTATCTGAAGAAGATGAAAACACTAATTCAAAAAGATGTATGCACCCCAGTGTTGATAACAGCATTATTTACAATAGCCAAGATACGAAAGCAACCTAAGTGTCCATCAACAGATGAATGGTTAAAGATGTGGTACATATATACAATGGAATATTACTCAGCCATAAAAAGGAATGAAGTTCTTCCATGTGCAACAACGTGGATGGACCTAGAGAGTATTATGTTTAGTGAAATAAATTAAACAGAAAGACAAATACTCTCTGTTATCACTTATAAATAAAACAAACAAATGTATATAGGGAAACAGAAACAGTCTCACAGATATAGATAACAAACTAGTGGTTACCAGAGGAGAGAGAGGGTAAGGGGGAGGAGCAAGATAGAGGAATGGGATTAAGAGATACAAACTATTGTGTGTAAAATAGAGAAACAACAAGAATGCATTATATAGCACAGAGAAATATAGTCATTATTTTGTAATAACTTTAAATGGAGTATAATCTATAAAAATATCAAGTCACTATTTTGTACATGAAACTAACATAATATTGTAAATCAACTATTCTTCATTAAAAAAACAACATCATGCCAGTTGATAAGAATTCAACTTAGTAATTGGGTGTGTTTGGAAGGTAATTGCTTTCATATATAACCATTTCATTCATTTTATTTCTGTGATAATTTTACATTTTTATATTTTTTTCATTTCACCACAGTATAATAAATAAATAAATTCAGTCCAAAAAAAAGAGAGATACAATTGACATATAACACTGTATAAGTTTAAGGTGATTTGATATACTTACACATTGCAATATCAGTACCACCATTAGTTAACACGTCTGTCTCATCACATACTTATTTCTTTTTTGTGGTGAGGACATTTAATATGAAGTATCTTATCTTTGAAGTATATAATACAGTATTGTTGACTGTAATCGGTATTCTGTGTATCAGCTCTCCAGAACTTACCTATCATCTAGTTGCAAGTTTGTATACTTTGACCAACATTGGTCCCTGGTAATCACCATTCTACTCTGTTTCCATAAGTTCAGCTGTTTCAGATTCTATATATAAGTGATATCATAAAAATTCATATACTGAAGCCCTATCACCCAGTACCTCACAATGTTACTGTGTTTGGAGATAGGGCTTATAATGGGGTGATTAAGTCAATACGAGGTCTTCAGGGTGGGCCCTAATTCAATAGGACTGGTGTCCTTATATGAAGAGGAAATTTGCACATGCGGTGAGACAGCTGGGGCATGCTCATACAAAGGAAAGGACTCTGTGAGGATGTAGGGAGAAGGCGGCCACCTGCAAGGCAAGGAGAGAGGCCTTAGAAGAAATCAAACACTGGCACCTTGATCTTAGACTTCTAGCCTGCAGATTGTGAGAAACAAATTTCTGTTGCTTAAGCCACTCAGTCTGTGGTACTTTATGACAGACCTAGCAAACTAATACAGTGGCAAAACAAGAAGACATGTCCCAATCCCTACTTCATTTCAACATTATAATGTATAAGATGCCATAATTGATGCAAAGGGGCATATGTTTTAGAAAGGAAAAAATCTATATCTTTTTATCTAGACAAAGTGATTGTTTAACAAAACTCCAATCTATTAATATTGCTGACTAAAGCATTGACATATGAATAGCATTCTGGTACCCCAGCCACAACTCCTTATAAAAACTAATAATAAAATAGATATAATAAAAACTATATGATATTGAGGAATAGATGTAACCAAAGATTTTTTTTTAACCTTTAAGGAGAAAATTTCAAAATACTATTGAAAACCATACAAGAGCAGACATGAATAAATGTAAGAAAACACAACCTATTAGAGGATGAGACTATATTAAAGATTCCAATTCTCACTTTATTAAAATACATGTTCAATGCTATCCCAATAAAAGTACCAAAAGTTTTTTCACAGAAGTTGATTGATTCTAAGTTTCGTATGGGATTGAGAGTATGAGAATAATAAAGGGAATTTTGAAGGCTAGAAACAAGTGGATAAATGTGCTTAAAAGATAAAAAAATATTTTCAACTTGTAGCAATGTAAACATAGCACTTGTAAAATAATATAGGAAAATAGTCCAGAAACAGGCCTTATCATATGTGGAATTGCTACATAATATAAATGACATTATAAAAAAATCAGAAAATAAACTAGTTAATGGTTGTTGCTGATTCAGTTGGCTTTACATATTTAAAAAACAAAATTCAGTTAGAACTATGGGATAATACCACTTCACATCTTGTCAGAAGAAATCAATCTTTGATATAAAGTATAGAATAGAAACTTAGAATAGAAATGATCCATCAAAAATAGATGCATTAGTGAAAATAAGAAACTACTTTTTTAAAGTAAGCTGTGTAAGAGACTAGAATTTTAGCCAAAAGCTGAATAATTTTTCATTTATATATTGCCTCCAATAATGTGACTTCACAATATTACAATTATCTGTTTCAGATGACTACAGTTGTCAAAAATTAGATTCTCCCACTACATTTTCTAAATTGGGGTTAAATGTAGACATAAAATGCTTAATTCATTTTTCTGTAAGATTAAAGGCTTTCAATTATTAACTGTTTAAGAGAAATAGATCAAGTTATAGGAAATCTCTTCACTTCTATTTTCATATTATTTCAAATAATATGAGGTTTCATGGGTCTGCTTGCCGATCCAATCATATTATGGTCTTTAAATTGAATGAGCAGTGGGAATTCTGTTTTGTTATTAACATTTGAATTTTTTCTGAACTCCTCTCTTCTGTCTTCCAAACTATTGAGGATGGTGAAATAAATGAATTCCTCTTCTCTGCAATCCCCTGGCATAAGTCATTGCTCCTGTGGAGTGATTGTCATTATTTTAAAAGTGGACGTAACAAACTATTTTTCTGTTGAACCTACAGGAAATACAGTGAATCAGTTTTAATGGGACCTATGAGTTTATTTTTATTTATTAAACTGTGAAGAAAAGAGTGTGAAATTATTTCAGTTTTAGATAGCATGCTGTTAGCTGATTATCTGATAGATATTATCTGAGTAAATACATATGTATTAACCCATAAACAACATATAGATACTATATTTCTGTTGTGAATATAATGTGGTTGATGTGTTCCAGATACTGGCATTTTAAGACAACAGAAGCATCTGGAAACCCAAAGGAGGTAAAAAGTCCTCAAGAGAGGAACAGAGGGTTTTTGAGCGTTAGGCAATCCATCCCTGTTAGTTCCTGTAGCAACAAGCATTTCTTTTTTTTTAAGTAATGCAAATCAAAACTTGTGAGATAAAATTTATAGCCTTAAAAACTTAATTTAGAAATAATGAAGTTTGAAAATTAATGAGAAATATTGATGTGATCAATCTAAGAAGTTTAAAGATAAAATCAAGTAAAAAAAATAGGAAAAATATCAACAAAGCAGAAAAATATAATGTAGTGATGTTCAACAAAATGAAAGGTTAGTCATTTGAAAAATATTTTTTAGTAAACTAGAAAGTCATCTCATGAGACCTAGCATGATATTGGAGATATTAAAGTATAAATTTTAAAAAGATAAAACCATTACTCTAATACAAATATAAAATGAATACATGTAAAAGATTATATGCAACTCACTAATGAGGGAATCATTAGGATGTTAAAATTGTCCGAAGTGTATTTGAGGATCTGGGTATGTATAGACAGTTTAATATAGGAGTTTTAGGTTAATATTTTTGGTTATTGTCTTATAGGGGTATAAATTATAAACTTTGGAATTACTTTTCCTGCTAGACAGAAATTCTTTGTACCTCTACCAGATAGAAATCTACAAGTTAGATTCTGCCTCTACAGAATGGCAAAAGAGCACATTCAGTATATAATCCATAAAAGGTGCAAACCTGAAAACTGAAAGGACGTTAATTTCTCATATATTTTCAGCTTTCAGATAATTTTACGACAAAAATAAGGTAGAAGTGAGCTGAAAACATAATTTAATAAAATTTGAAAATTAAATAAATATATTAGAAAATGTTATCAAAACTGAGTCAAGATGGTTAAGTATCTTTCCACCTAGAAAACACATGCAAACATATACATAGAAAAATGTATTCATTAAAAATGTCACTCACTATTCAATCTGAAAATTCTCAACAGAAAAATAACAGAAATATGCCATTCTTGGCAAAATGAAAAAGGACAAGTTTGAATAGAAAGTTGAAAAAGGAACTCTGGCATGATAAGTAACACAGTTGCATTTTCAGACAGATCAATTTCAGAAAAGTGTACATGGGGAATTTGGTTATCTGGAAACCGATTCCCTTAAACTATCCTTGGAAAAATTCATGTGCCTCTAAAATACAGTACTAAGGGCTTCCCTGGTGGCACAGTGGTTGAGAATCTGCCTGCTAATGCAGGTGGCACAGGTTCGAACCCTGGTCTGGGAGGATCCCTCATGCTGTGGAGCAGCTAGGCCCGTGAGCCACAACTACTGAGCCTGCGCATCTGGAGCCTGTGCTCCGCAACAAGAGAGGCCGCGATAGTGAGAGGCCCGCGCACCGCAATGAGGAGTGGCCCCCGCTTGCCACAACTAGAGAAAGCCCTCGCACAGAAACGAAGACCCAACACAGCAAAAATAAATTAGTAAATTAATAAACTCCTACCCCTAACATCTTCAAAAAAATAATAAATAAAATACAGTACTAAGACTGATGACTTAGAGAAAGTTTGCATATGTACACAAGAGATTGAATAGATCTGCATTCATTGCCACATTGTTTGCTTTAAAGGAAAGAATTGGAAAGAAATTAAATGGTCTTCAACATAAGAATGAATAAATTATTGTATTGTCACAAATGGAATGAATGATAACTACATATACAAAAAGGATAAGTTTCAAAACCAGAATTCTAAATTTTAAAAAAGAAAGCTGCAGGGTAGTATGAACTTCATGGTAGCATTCAGATAAATTGCCAGCTCTGCATAACAATACACATAGATTCATGCATACTTAGTAAATATATGAAAACATACATGAGAATGGATAAACATGGACATCATAAGCCAGCTACCTTTAGAGAGAGAACAGAAAATGTATCAGCGAAGATAGTTGGTCTCAACTGTGTTTACATTGCTTTAATTTTTAAAAAGGAAAAAAATTTCTTAAACACATATAGAATCTTGTTAAGATTTGATGGAGTCAGATTCTGGGTACATGGGTATCTCATATTCTCTATTCCCATCTCTCTGGAAAAAATTCACAATTAGGAAATAAAACCATAATGGATATAGGATTTCTGGGTGAGAGAAATTGATTGAGAAAAGATAGAGACCACAGTGAAAAATATAAATTGTAAGTAATTTATGGTGAAATGTTTAAAAAGGTCGATTCAGATGGCAACACGAGCTAATCTGGAGTTATAATGTAATATGAAAAAGTCAGAAAATGGGTTTTCTTTTTTTTTTTGCGGTATGTGGGCCTCCCATTGCTGTGGCCTCTCCCGTCGCGAAGCACAGGCTCCGGACGCGCAGGCCCAGCAGCCGTGGCTCACGGGCCCAGCCGCTCCGCGGCATGTGGGATCCTCCCAGACCGGGGCACAAACCCGTATCCCCTGCATCGGCAGGCGGACTCCTAACCACTGCGCCACCAGGGAAGCCCCAGAAAATGGGTTTTCTGAGTTTGAAACTAGGTGGAGAAACCTAAGAAAAAATTTTAAATTAGTATACTGTGGTTTCCTTGTCTATGAAATAGATAATTAAGACTTGCCCTGTGGAGTTTTTGTATGGTTTATATGTGATTCAAAGTGGATGGTCATGTGTATAAATTTTAGTGTGACTAAGTATATTATTGGAAATCTAAATTTCCTTATTAGTTGCTTACCTGTGAATTAACTTTACAGTGGGAATTTTCTTTTTGTCTATCTATACCATACTTATATATGTATATCTATTCTCATACCTATACCTATGTCTGCCTTATCTTCATTTTTATCTGAGATAGATTCAATAACTGCCATTTGTTTGACTTAAACTACCTGGTTCATTTAAATATTTTATACAATTTTCAGTGTATTTAAAATGTAGGTTTTGCTAACTTGTAGCAATGTGTACTTAGCAACCTAAATTAAACCTCTTTATAAATAGCTACATAGGTTTATAATTAAATCTATTTATATATCTACTTTGTGACCCTGAAGCAAACCAAGTATTAACTTCCTTAGCTTATGACTGTTAAATTACATGTACACAGATTTTACATAAATGTGTACTTGCTAGATTCTGTAAACATGATTCGAAATGGGTTCTGAAGTATCTCCGGCAGAACTAACTTGGAAGAAATCCATGGAATGCAGAGAAACATCACTCTGGTGTTCGTTTGTTTGCTTTTTTTTTTTTTACTATACAAATACTCAGACCAAAGTAATCTTTGTAAGACAATTCTAATTTAAAATGAGGAAAAAATGGTAGGAGGCACATGATTACATATATTTTTGAAAGAAAAAATTTATTTATCAAGAAGATTGGAAGACTCATGGAGTTTTCAAAAAGTTTTCATTGTCATTTTCAAATAATTTTAATCCATTGCCAGTTTTACTGTGCTCATCTTAAATAATTTCTTACTCTTCAAGTAGAATTAATGAAATTCCCTAAAGTAGCTGTTTTCAGTTTTGAACCATGAGTAATTACTTTCATTAACAACAAAAATAACAATAGCAAGAGATTTTGATTAATACAGGTAATGGCCATTCCTTGCTCCAGGCTTCTGGAATCATATCTCTCTGCCACAAATGAGGTAACTACATTTTATATCAATTAAAGTTCTCCATTGACTCCTATTACATCATTCAATGTTTTCTTTCTATCTTCTTGATTATTTATTTTCAGCCTCACTAACCATTATTGTATTCCTCTCCCTTAAATGTTAATTAAGGGAGCTCAATAAGTATTTCTTCAATAAACAAATTTTAGATAAAAATATGAAAAGGTAAATCATTATATTCTCTCCTTTCATCCTTTACACTTGCTTCTCTTGTTTTAATGCCATTAATATTGAATAGATATGCCCCAAGGGTAGCAAAAACTTATTGCACATTTGTTATGAACCATATTCTGCTATGCATAGAGCATAAGAATAAAAAAGTGCCTGTTGTCTTGCACAAGTCATGTTTTAGAATGGGACGTACGTGCAAACTAATTAGCACGTATTCTAATAACTTAAATTGTTAAGCATATTCATAAATATATTTTAATAGGTTGTTATAGTCCCTGTTCTTCCTGGGTGGTCTAACTTTATGGAAAAAGAAAACATGCTGTTTGCATGAGAATGTTAATAAAGAGCATGTGGTCACAAAAGGTGCAGACGCTTACATGTTTAGTACTCGATTTTCCTATTTCCTTTATAAAATCATTCCTTTCTTCAGGCCACAAAAATATTTTGTTTGTGTCCCAGAAGATAGCCCAGTGCATCACACATAAAAGCAACCCATAAACATTTGTTGAATTAACCTGGAGAAGTAGCTGACTACATACACCTGGAAAAGAGTCACTGGAAAGTGTTGAGGATCATTATACCTATTTGGGAGCTCAAACAGCATAAAATGGTAGCAAAACAAGATGCAAGTAGAAAAAGAGATGGACGTGAGATCCAGGTCTATTTAGCATTATTCCTAATTCCCAAAGTACAATAGAATTCAGTTATGCCTCAGTTAATTATTATAATCCCTTAACTATCTAATTAGAAATTTATCATTAAATTTCAAAATTTAAAGGAAAATTAGACAAGGAGAAACATGTTGTGAATAATTTTGTTTTTGCTTTTGCATTTCTACATCTTTTTCTCCCTTGAACTTATTTTGTGTCTTTTTCCTTCTCCTTCCACTTATTAAATTTGATCTAGGTGATTATTCATTCCATTTAATTGAATATCACTTGAATACACTGCTCCCTACTTTTCCAATTTCCTCATGTTTGATGAGGGGTTGCTAAGGAAATCTGCAAATGTGAACTAATTTCCTCAAATTTTGTAATTGCCTTTCAGGGAGATATTTATTTATTTATTAGACCATTTATTTATTTATTTATTTTTTTGTGGTACGTGGGTCTCTCACTGTTGTGGCCTCTCCCATTGCGGAGCACAGGCTCCGGACGCGCAGGCTCAGCAGCCATGGCTCATGGACCCAGCCACTCTGCAGCATGTGGGATCTTCCCGGACCGGGGCACGAACCTGTGTCCCCTGCATCGGCAGGTGGACTCTCAACCACTGCGCCACCAGGGAAGCCCAAGGTGTGAAAATTTAATCTTAAAAGATAAATATAGAGCAACTCGAGATGAGGTTCTAAGGAGATTCTAGATTCTTATTATCTATCCTTGTAATAAAACCTCTTTATTATTCCTTCAAAGTTTTTTTTTTTAAACTGAATTCCTGATCTGTAGCAAGCAATGCACTTTGTGCTAACATAAGAATAAGAAAATTTAACTTGTCAAATATTTGCATATACATGTGATACATACTTGATATATTTATTATCATCATGATTAAAAAATTACTATTTGTTTTGCTTAATTTTACATTGTAAGCATTTTTATATTGATTCTTATTCCTTCCTGTAAAGGAGGAATGAGACGTGTCACTCTGACACATTTCTTAATGCATCTCTCATCATTTACGTGTAAATTTAATAAAAAAAATAACTGGGTGTTCTCAGTTCAGTTCCATTCTTGCTTTGGGAATGATTCATTCATGGAGAACAGGAGATCTCTGTTTCTCTGAGGTTTTAGGTTGTTCAAGGACTAACCCTTTCAGAAAGTGCCTGGCTCTGGTGCTATCTCAAACTTGCTGTTTCAGTCTACGTAATTTGGGGCTCGAAAAGCAAGCTTAGCTGCCTTTCACATTAAGAACCATCTTCAAAGATGGCCTTTATTAATAGTAAGAATGCTATATTTCCTCATGAAATAAGTTGCCAACTTTTGGGGTGAGGTGCATATATGTCATCATGTTTTATAAATATACATGACTTCCTAGTTGTTTACAGGTTTTTTTTTTTTTAATGTGATAGTGTTGAATTTTGAAGTATTTTCGCTCTGTATCAGGATGGTTTTCTAACATTTCTTTTTGGATCTACTGTAATGGGGAACTAATGTTAATACATTTGCACATATTGAACCAATCATAAATTCCTTAAGGAGCACACTTTATTTTGACATGTAACCTTTTACTGGGATTTCAGAATCTGTTTCCTAATACTTTGTAAACTTTAATGAAAATACAGTATGCACACAGGAAAACATACATATCAAACCTGTACAGATTGATGATGAATGTATAAAAACTGAACAAACACATGTACTGGCAACCAGATGAAGAAAAATAGCATTATCCCATAATAGTCCTCATTATGCATCTTTCACATCACTAACCTTTGCCCCATCTTAAGCCAAGGGTAATCATCATCTTTCCTTGGAATAACATAAATTACTCTTGTCTTGATACTTTATATATATGGAAACAGAGTAAGCAATATTTGTGTCTGGTTTCTTTCACTCAACATTACGTTTGTGAAATCCATTCATGTTGTCTATAGTTTTAATTAATTCCAGTCATCACTACTTGAAAGTCATTATGTAAATATTCCACAAAATATTAATTCAGTTGATTTATGGACTCTCTGATAGTTACTAGTTTGGGATGGAATTAAAGAGGGCTGCTAAAAAAAAAAGTGTGAGAGAGGGTGCTATGAACATTCTAGTAAATAATTCAGGTGAATATACATCATTTCCGTTGAATATGTACCTAGAATTTCTGTGTCATAAGTAATGTCTCTTTGGCTTGCATAAATAATGCCAAAGAGTTTTATAAAGTAGTTGTGCCAATTTATAGTTCACCACAGTGTGTGAGAGTACCAGTTGCTCATCAAAATCTGCAGTTTTCTTTGTTGTCATCCTGAAAAGTGTGTAGTGGTACCTAATCATTGTTGTATCTAACTTTGCCTTGGTGAATAATAAAATTGAGTGCTGTTTCATTGTTTAGTAGCCATTTGTATACTCTTTGCTGAAGTAATTGTTCAAGTCTTTTGCAATTTTCTTCCTAGTTCTTCAGTATTTTTCTTACTGATGTGTAAGAATTTGTATATATTCTGGGTACATGCCATTTGTTGGACATATGTATTATAAATAACTTCTCTAATTTTGTCTTTTCAAGGAAACTGCTTGAAAAGCAGTTCCTCCAGTTATATTTTTCCTTCTGCTTCTGTTTACTTTGGGTTTATTTTGTTCCTCTTTTCTAGCTTCTTATGGTCAAATCTTAGGTTACTAATTTGAGAGTGTTTTATTTTCTAATGAAAGAATTTAGTGCTGCTTTAGCTGCATATGACATATGTTGTTTTATTTTCATTCTGTTCATTATACTTTAATTTTCTTTGAGACTTCCTCTTTAACGTGGATTATTTATATGTATATTGTTTAATTTCTAAGCATTTGGAGATTTTCCTGTTATCTTTCTGTTATTGATTTTACAGTTTATTTCCATTATGGTGAGAAAACATATACATTCTGTATGATTTCAATTCTTTGAAGTATGTTAAAAATTTTATTATGACCCAAGATATTATATAAGCAGGCTTGGTGAGTGTCCCATTGGAGCTTGAAGACAATGTGTATTCTGCTGTGGTTGTATAGAGTATTCTATAAATATGCAGTAGATTCTGCTGGTTTATGGTGTTGTTTAGTTGAGTTGTTCTATATGCTTGCTATCCAGAGGCCAGTCTGAAACTTGAGCAGAATTCCATACTGTAGTTCACTTCTCTAACTTCTCATGTAGTTAATTATGTTTGGTTCATATGTTGTTCAGGTGTGGTTCTGCTCAGGACTTAATGCAAAAATTTGAAAATCCTTTTCTCCAGCTTGCTCCTCTCTGTCCTCTTCCGCCACTCACTAGCTGGAAGAGAAGACTTGATGCATCATTACTGAAGGGTGTGGATGGAATTCAGGTCTCTATCCACAGTCTCTGTGGTCAGGTTCCTTGATGTATTCATTACAAAAAATAAGTATATTCTTTAAAGTACAATATAATATTTTCAATATTTTGTAATAGTATAAAAAATGAACACTAAAATTTTCACACGAAGTTAGCTAGTTATCTTATGGGAAATTATATTAAAAGCATTGTTGATTTTAAGGTATTATTCAATTACTTATTATAAAAAAGGAAAATCTTTCAAATAAAAAGTTACTACTAGATACTGTTGAAAAGATATTTTTGTTACCTGGAGAAGACTTAACATTCGGATGTCCGGAAGTGTTTCCATTTTAAATTTATTGGCAAAATGTATACATAATTAGAAAAATTTTGAATATCTGCACACTTCAAGAATCAAAAACTCTTCCAAGTAGAAAGCTTTAGTGGAATTTGAATTGAATTTTTAAGATAACAATTACAATAACTTAATGTATTCTTGAAATATTTTATGATCTAATTTGGTTCCTACTAATAATCTTTGGGTGACTAAATGAATTAAGAGCAGATTTTTTTTAAGTAAACTATATATAGGATCATATAGGGGGAAAACACATTGAAATAGGATTCAATATTCCTAAATCCTAAAAGTATAGAATCTTGGCATTTAAGGATATGTGTTTCATCTAAAAAACTTACGTGTCTCTGGTAAACTCTCACTCATTTTAAGGCAAAAATGCCAAATGTCAGATTTGAATCCTTTAGAAACATCTAGACAATTCATGTAAGACTCTGTTATATAATTTACCATTGTGTCATAGGTTGCTGTAATGTACTGTAAAGTGTTTACTTTCTCATCCAATTCCGCACTAAAGCATAAAATTCTCCAGGGCAAGCACCTTGTCTTATTCATCTTTAAATTCGTAATACCTAACGAAGTGTCTGGAAAAATAACTATGGAAGAGTGAGTAAACGTGAATAAATACATCCATGCTGTCCCAAATGACAATATTTCCTTCTTTTTGAGGCTAAATAATATTTGATTGTATGTAGCTACCACATATACTTTGTCCTTTCATCTATTAATAGACATTTGGGTTGTTTCTGTAGCCTGTCTATTGTGAATAATGCTGTAGTGAACGTGGGAGTGGAAAAGTCTTTGAGATCCTGTTTTCATTTCCTTTGGATTTATAGATAGAAGTAGATTTTCTGGATCATTTGGTATTTCTAATTCTAATTTTCTGAGGAATCTCCATGCTGTATTTATTGGTTTGTTTGTTTGTTTATTTATTTATTGAGAATCTTCAGGTCTGGCACTTTATTTTATTTTATTTTATTTTATTTTAACATCTTTATTGGAGTATAATCACTTTACAATGTTGTGTTAGTTTCTGCTGTATAACAAAGTGAATCAGCTATATGTATACCTGTATCCCCATATCCCCTCCCTCTTGTGTCTCCCTCCCATGCTCCCTATCCCACCCCTCTAGATGGTCACAAGGCACCTAGCTGATCTCCCTGTGGTATGCGGCTGCTTCCCACTAGCTATCGATTTTACATTTGGTGGTGTATATATGTCAGTGCTACTCTCTCACTTCGTCCCAGCTTACCCTTCCCTCTCCCTGTGTCCTGAAGTCTGTTCTCTACGTCTGCGTCTTTATTCCTGTCCTGCCCCTAGGTTCATCAGAACCATTTTTTAAAATACTTAATAATTATTATTTATGGTTATAGGAAACAAATTTTAAACAAATTTGCATACATGTTTTGTTGCTGAGATATATGATAGGCTGATCAATAAAAGACTGTCAGGTATAAAAATATCAATGTATTATATCACGATAAAATTCTGTGGGGGAAATGAAATGGAAATATAATTTCAAGGAGTAAAAGGAATGATGTAAAATGTCTGATTGTTAAAGAGCTTGTCTTATACTTTTTAAATGGATGATGGTGGCTGTCACTTCATAATGATATTTTTTTTCAACATCTTTATTGGAGTATAATTGCTCTACAATGGTGCATTAGCTTCTGCTGTATAACAAAGTGAATCAGCCATACGTATACATATATCCCCATATTCCCTCCCTCTTGTGTCTCCCTCCCACCCTCCCTATCCCACCCCTCTAGGTGGTCACAAAGCACCGAGCTGATCTCCCTGTGCTATGCAGCTGATTCCCACCAGTCATCCGTTCTACATTTGGTAGTGTATATATGTCCATGCCACTCTCTCACTTCGTCCCAGCTTACCCTTCCCCCTCCCATTGTCCTAAAGACCATTCTCTATGTCTACGTCTATGTTGACGTCTTTATTCCTGTCCTGCCCCTAGGTTTTTCAAAAACTCTTTTTTTTTTTTGGATTCCATATATATGTGTTAGCATATGGTATTTGTTTTTCTCTTTCTGACTTACTTCCCTCTGTGTGACAGACCCTAGGTCCATCCACCTCACTACAAATAGTTCAGTTTCATTTCTGTTCATGGCTAAGTAATATTCCATTGTATAAATGTGTCACATCTTCTTTATCCATTCATCTGTCAGCAGACACTTAGGTTGCTTCCATGTCCTGGTTATTGTAAATAGTGTTGCAGTGAACATTGTGGTACATGACGCTTTTTGAATTATGGTTTTCTCAGGGTATATGCCCAGTAGTGGGATTGCTGGGTCATATGGTAGTTCTATTTTTGTTTTTTTAAGGAACCTCCATACTCTTCTCCATAGTAATTTATCAATTTACATTCCCACCAACAGTGCAAGAGGGTTCCCTTTTCTCCACACCCTCTCCAGCATTTATTGTTTGTAGATTTTTTTTAAAAATTAATTTATTTTTGCTGTGTTGGGTCCTCATTTCTGTGCAAGGACTTTCTCCAGTTGTGGCAAGTGGTGGCCACTCTTCATCGCGGTGCGCGGGCCTCTCACTGTCGCGGCCTCTCTTGCTGCCGAGCACAGGCTCCAGACGCGCAGGCTCAGTAGCTGTGGCTCACGGGCCCAGTTGCTCCGCGGCATGTGGGACCTTCCCAGACCAGGGCTCGAACCCATGTCCCCTGCATCAGCAGGTGGACTCTCAACCACTGCACCACCAGGGAAGCCCAAATTGTTTGTAGATTTTTTGATGATGGACATTCTGACTGGTGTGACGTGATACCTCACTGTAGTTTTGATTTGCATTTCTCTAATGATTAGTGATGTTGACCATCCTTTCATGTGTTTGTTGGCAATCTGTATATCTTCTTTGGAGAAATGTCTATTTAGGTCTTCTGACCATTTTTGGATTGGGTTATTTGTTTTTTTGATATTGAGCTTCATGAGCTGCTTGTATATTTTGGGGGTTAATCCTTTGTCAGTTGCTTCATTTGCAAATATTTTCTCCCATCCTGAGGGTTGTCTTTTTTTGGTCTTTATGGTTTCCTTTGCTGTGCAAAAGCTCTTAAGTTTCATTAGATCCCATTTGTTTATTTTTATTTTTATTTCCATTTCTCTAAGAGGTGGGTCAAAAAGAACCTTTCTGTGATTTATGTCATAGAGTGTTCTGCCTATGTTTTCTTCTAAGAGTTTTATAGTGTCTGGTCTTACATTTAGGTCTTTAATCCATTTTTATTTTATTTTTGTGTATGGTGTTAAGAATTGTTCTAATTTCATTCTGTTACATGTAGCTGTCCAGTTTTCTCTGCACTGCTTATTGAAGAGGTTGTCTTTTCTCCATTGTATATTCTTGCCTCCTTTATCAAAGATGAGGTGATTATGTGCCTGGGTTTATCTGTGGGCTTTCTATCCTGTTCCACTGATCTATGTTTTTGTTTTTGTACCAGTACCATACTGTCTTGATTACTGTAGCTTTGTAGTATAGTCTGAAGTCAGGGAGCCTGGTTTCTCCATTTTCATTTTTCTTTGTCAAGATTGCTTTGGCTATTTGGGGTCTTTTGTGTTTCCATACAGATTGTGAAATTTTTGTTCTAGTTCTGTGAAAATTGTCCTTGGTAGCTTGATAGGGATTGCATTGAATCTGTAGATTGCTTTGGGTAGTAGAGTCATTTTCACAATGTTGATTCTTCCAATCCAAGAACATGGTATATCTCTCCATCTGTTTGTATCATCTTTAATTTCTTTCATCAGTGTCTTATAGTTTTCTGCATACAGGTCTTTTGTCTTCTTAGGTAGGTTTATTCCTAGGTATTTTTTTTGTTTGTTTTTAAAATGGTAAATGGGAGTGTTTGCTTAATTTTTCTTTCAGATTTTTCATCATTAGTGTATAGGAATGCAAGAGATTTCTGTGCATTAATTTTTTATCCTGCTACTTTACCAAATTCATTGTTTAGCTCTAGTAGTTTTCTGGTAGCATCTTTAGGATTCTCTGTGTATCATGTCTTCTGCAAACAGTGACAGCTTTACTTCTTTTCCAATTTGGATTCCTTTTATTTCTTTTTATTCTCTGATTGCCAAGGCTAAAACTTCCAAAACTATGTTGAATAATAGTGGTGAGATCGGGCAACCTTTTACCTGATTTAGAGGAAATGGTTTCAGTTTTTCACCATTGAGAATGATGTTGGCTGTGGGTTTGTCATATATGGCCTTTATTATGTTGAGGTAAGTTCCCTCTGTGCCCACTTTCTGGAGAGTTTTTATCATAAATGGGTCTTGAATTTTGTCAAAAGTCTTTTCTGCATCTATTGAAATTATCATATGGTTTTTCTCCTTCAGTTTTTTATGGTGTATCACATTGATTGATTTGCATATATTGAAGAATCCTTGCATTCCTGGGATAAACCCCACTTGATCATGGTGTATTATCCTTTTAATTCCATGCTGTCTTTAATATCAGCTGCACCATTTTACATTCCCCTCAACACTGTACAAGGGTTTTGATTTCTCCACATCCTGGCAAGCATTTGTTATCTTTTGACCTTTTTGATAATAGCCATCCTAAGAAATGTAAGGTGATATCTCATTGTAGTTTTGGTCATCATTTGCCTGATGATTAGTGTTGTTTTGCACCTTTTTATTAAACTTCCCAACTAAGACAAGCCCAGGACCAGGTGGCTTCACTGGTGAGTTCTACCATACATCTAACAGAAAGTTAATACCAGTATTCTCAAAGTCTTCCAAAAAATTGGGGAGGAGGGATGGTTCAACATGTGATACACCATGTTAACAGTTGAAGGAGAACTGTCATGTGATCATTTCAATAGAAGCATAAAAAGCATGTGACAGAATTCAACAGAATTTTGTAATTAAAATGCTCAATGAATTGGGTCCAAAAGGAAAATACCTCAATATAATAAAGGCTATCTATGACAAGTCCAAAGGTAACATCATACTCAAGTCTGAAAAACTAAAATCTTCTGCACAGGAAAGGGAACAATCAATAGGATATAAACACAACCTGTGGAATGAGAAACTATTTGCAAACCACATATCTGATAAGGAGTTATTATTCAAAATATATAAGAAATTTATACATCTCAATAGCAATAAAACAAATAACCTGATTTAAAAATGGACAAAGGAATGAATAGATATTTCTCCAAAGTTTACATTGACTTATGAATTGTCTAAGAACTTGCTTGGACTAATAGACTAACAGCAGTCATATTGCAAGAAGAGGCTTGAAAAGTACATATGCTTTGGAGCTTGCCTTCTTCCTGCTCCTGTGAATATTGCAACTGCCCTCATATGAATAAGCCCAGACAAACTTGTTGAATATATGTGGCCCAGTCAACTCTGTCGACTCAGATGAAACGCCAGTAGCAACTAACAGCACTATCCAATAGACATGTGATTGAGGCCATGCGAAATCAGCCCCCAGCTGACCCACTAGCTGGGGTCTGATGTATACACGCACACACATATATAAAACATAGCATGCAGTTATGCTATGTAACACATATATGACATATATAACCATTATAAATATAGTACTTAACATAATGCCTGTAAACTAGTAACTAACTTCTCAAGCCATTTTAGTCATTGCTACTGCTACTTCTACTTTTAAATCTCAATATAACAATTTCCATGGTTTTTCAAACAAGAAACTTAATGAAATTGGAAAGGATTTGCTGAGAATAATATGGTTTCTATCTTTAATTTTAAATATTTAGTTACTATATTATGTGTATTATAACATCTGTAGATATCTTTATGCATATGTTTTATATGTGTTGAATATTTGAATATTTATATACATAACTATTTAAACGGATATTTTTATATGTTCCCCCATATGTCACACAAACAAGAACTCTTTTTTTAATTGAGGTATAATTGACATATAACATTATATTAGTTTTAGTTGTACAACATAATGTTTTGATATTTGTACATTTTGCAAAACGATCACCACAGTAAGTCTAGTTAACATTTGTCACCATACATAGTTAGAAAAAAATCTGTGTGTGTGATGAGAACTTTTAAGATCTACTCTCTCAAGAACTCTTACCCTATGTAGCTAAGAAAATTTTTTCAGTGCTGCTTGGATCTTCTTCTATATACTCAGTATTGTTCTAATTAAAAGAAATGCTCCTTCTCAAATTATTCTGTTGTAATCTCCAGTAATTAGCCTCCTCCTAACCCCCAGCAATATTAACGTACTTAACACAGGTCACTATTTTAAATCTCCATTTCTTACTGAAGTCTAAAATGCTCATTATCAGCAGTATAATCTGAATTGCATGATAGCACCTTGTCTTAATTTGACAGGCAGAGGGGTGGCTTTCTTTAATTAGGACTAAATTAATTAGAGGTCAAAAGAAAAAAAATTAATTGAATTATATCTTTGCCAGTAATAAATTTGTCATGGTAGCTTGGGATACATACAAGCTCTCCATTCCAAGGCAAGGTCAATGTAATTTTTACAGAAGTTAAAATTTAGTTGAATTTTAAGGGGATTTTTCATTCCACAAAGAGTAGAGTCAGTATATTTCAGGCAAAAAAGTCCTGGCACAAAGGCTGGGATCAAATAGAAAATGATCCAATTTGACCTATTGGTGATTTTCATTTGTTAATATATTTATTATGTTTTAATAAATGGATTTTAAAAAATATGTATACGTTCAGCACTCTGTATATAGCTACAGTCCATCCAGACGTATTGGCAAAGTTGTCCTGATGAGAAATCTGATCACTGATCATGGATATGGTGTATTTGGGGGTAAAATGACTAAATATTCTTATAAATACTCCTGCCTCTTTTTGGAAGAGGTTGGATTGAGAGTTTGATGTATCTTGAGCAAGGAAGGTCAGCTGTACTACCTGGAGCTCTATTCACTGAAGCAGCTTGGAGCAGAAACATGTGAAAGAAGTTACAAGCTTCTCGGGCACCACAAAGAAGGTCACTTAATTTGTCCTATTTAGAATTTAATTATAGATTCACTGCTATATTTATTTTGAGAGGAAAAGAAAATCTCAGTATTTCCAAAGTATTTTGAAATCTTCAGTATTAAGTTACAGTGTTTAAACGTTATTACTGAAAGTCGCCTCTACAAACTTCGGAAAAGTATTAAAGTGAGTTTGGGTTGATTATACTTTGACAGCTAGAATCAAGAGATATTATTTCTCAGCTTCTTGAACCATTTTAATATTGCTGAGCCCATGCTGTCCATGGTGAATTATTAGAAGTCATACCATGCTCAGTTTCGAAGAAAAATGTTCATTTCACCCAACCTCAGTACCATTGCTTTGTTTGGTTTTTATAGCATCTAACAGATTTTGTCATCTGGAAATTTATATTGCTGTAAAACTGGCAGAAAAGTACTTAGAAAAGAGTATATGAGGCGGTCTAAAGCTACTCTGAATAATCAAAGGAGGACACCCGAGGCCATTCATTTACTACTACCTTAGTTTCAGCTATTTAAAACTTGCATCCACAGATCCTGCAACAGTGGTACATCTTATACACACACAAAAAAAACCATGATTAGTTTCTTCTTATTACGTTTATAGGAGTGGTTAATATAACTGAAATATATATATTGAAATATATGATATATAATAATGAAATATTATATATATAAGTAGTTGGAAAAAGAAATGACTGAATTTACCAAAAGAAAAAGATCACCCTATATTTCAGTAAAGATGCACACTAATTACATACAGCTCCACTACTATGGGATAATATTAGGGATACTTTTCAAATAGGCACAATTGATTCTTTCCTTCAACTAAATGGCATATGTACGTATAGTTATTTCACACTATGTACTGTGCAAAACACAGAAGACAGTGTAGTGAGTGGGACATGAGCCTGATCCTTGCATTGCTTATGGTTCAGTACAAAGATGAAAGGAAGCTATATCATATGCCAGATTTGATCAATGATGTCTAGAGTGACAGTAATATCCCATTCCTGGTCTAGTAACTTTTAATAAAAAAGAAAAGAAAGAGGAGGAAGAGGAGGAGGAGAAAAAGGAATAGAGGAAGGATAAAAGAAGGGTGCTGCATTTGAATTGTAGGTAAACAAATCACTGATAATTTGATGACCCTTAGCTTCTCTATATCTGTAAGGTGAAGAAAAATCATACTGGCCCCCATCTACCTCACTTGATTATAGAAATTTAGTAAAATATATGAAATGTTTAAACTCAGAATTTCGCTACTTCATTTAGGTAGTATTATGATATTTTACAAGTGAACAGAGATGCATGTTGGCTGGCTAGAATGCAGTAATTACTATGTCTGATTGAAATTTATTATTTCTTTTTATAGTGAATAATAGTTTGTGCTTCCCCTAGTTTAGACATTCACAAAGGACCAGTTTCCATATTCTATAGCCCCTAGGGGGAAAAAAGGTACATGGAAACAAAATGAGGAACAAAAAAATTTTAAATGATCTCTTTCTTCTTTATTTTTCCAATTAGAAAAGTAAAGCTTAACATATTATGCAATGCCATGGTTTGAATATATGAGACCATTTAGATGCTTGAAACATTTATTAAACACATTAATTTATTCTTTCATTTATTAAATAAATATTTATTGCAAATCTACTGTGTTAGTAGGTAAGTAAAATTCAAAATAAATTTAAGAAAAATTTCTTTCTATCTGGGAGTTTGCACACCAACCCAGATTTTTATGTCAGTCAACCAAGGCCAAACTGTGGCATATTGGTATTAGATTATGATCGCAGTTTTACTTGCAGACAAAAGGCATTTGAAATATCATAGCATGGCAGTGTATTGGAAACAATCTCTGGCAGGTTATTCCATCTCTGTAAGACTCAGACTCTTCCACATGGAGGATGAATGGAAATGTCAAAGGAGAATAATAATAATATATATCTTAAGGAGTTGTCAGATTAAATGAGGTAATAGTAAAGTGCTTTACACAGTATTTGACATACACTAAGTATTTGATAAACGATAGTTATTATTTTTATATTATGTCAAGCACATATTTAATCATTTGTTCTACTTTATAAAAGGAGCACTCTTCTAAAATGAAGAATAATGAAGACAAGAAAATTTCAGGGTAATATGAAATGTTAGAAATACTTTATATAGTTTCATTTTTATGTTTCCGTCAGCTGTGAAAACTTGGAAAATAAACACTATTTTGCTCCCTCTTCTAATAGCATCATAAAATTGTAGAAAGAAAAAGGTTGTAGAAAAAAATCAATGACATAATGTAGGCAACCAGAAATCCCTTACAAAAAAAAACCAGGCCTTTGTTTGGAAAAATGTTTAAATAAATACTTTGAAGTAGCAGATGAGATGCTGAGAATAGGAATCTAAAACTTTTTCTCCTTTCCCAAGTTGTCTTTGTGAGAAAATGAGAACTTTATTCCTGAGAAACATTTGTATTTACTTCTGAGAGAAAAGAAGAAAAAAGGGGAAAAATGGAGGACACAGAACTGATGTACAGAAGGAAGGAACCAGATGTAGATATAGTAAAATAGTTACATCATTAGATAATGCTGCTGCTTATTTTTGTGTTGCTGTTAATAAGACTTTCAGTTTCCTCAACTCCTCCCATTTTAGTGCTGATGACTCTGCACAATTTTGTTGCCCTTTAATTATTTTTAGAACTCTAAATATACCACGCTTCCATGTTGTGATGACCTATGATGGAAAACAGAAATCTAAAAATTTTGAAATACATGGCTTGATTAATCAATCAAGTCTAGTTTACGTAATGACACAGTATTGCCCTTTTCAGGACATTAAATCAATTCTTGTTTTGCCTAATAGCATCAGAAATGTCTGTTTAGATCTTCCGCCCATTTTTTGATTGGGTTGATTATTTTCTTGATACTGAGCTGCATGAGCTGTTTGCATATTTTGGAGATTAATCCCTTGCTGGTTGCATCATTTGCAAATATTTTCACCCATTCTGAGGGTTGTCTTTTTATTTTGTTTATGGTTTCCTTTACTGTGCAAAAGCTTTTTAAGTTTAACGAGATCCCATTTGTTTATTTTTGTTTTTATTTTCATTACTCTAGGAGGTGGATCGAAAAAGATCTTGCTGTGATTTACATCAAAGAGTGTTCTGCCTATGTTTTCCTCTAAGAGGTTTATAGTGTCTGGCCTTACATTTAGGTCTTTAATCCATTTTGAGTTTATTTTTGTGTATAGTGTTAGGGAATGTTCTAATTTCATTCTTTTACATGTAGCTGTCCAGTTTTCCCAGCATCACTTATTGCAGCAACTGTCTTTTCTCCATTGTATATTCTTGCCTCCTTTGTCATTGATTAATTGATCATAGGTGTGTGGGTTTATTTCTGCGCTTATCCTGGGTTTATCCTGTTCCATTGATCTATATTTGTTTTTGTGCCAGCACCATACTGTTTTGATTACCGTAGCTTTGTAATATAGTCTGAAGCCAGGGAGCCTGATTCCTTCAACTCTTGTTTTTTTTGTCTGTTTTTTGTTTTTGTTATTTTTCTCAAGATTGCTTTGGCTATTAGAGTCTTTTTTGTTTCCATACAAATTTAAAAATTTTTTGTTCTAGTTCTGTGAAAAATGTCATTAGTAACTTCATAGGGATTGCATTGAATCTGTAGCTTGTCATGGGTAGGACAGTCATTTTGACAATATTGATTCTTCTAATCCAAGAACAATTCACTCCTGAGTTTAAAATAATGTGAATCTTTCTAGCTCCAGATAGTAAAATCACCTAGTAAAGATGTCATCATACCAGTGTAAGCCTGTTATAATGCCTTTGTTGCCCACATTATCATTTGCCACTGAAACGGACCATGACTTTCTCCTTGAGGAAATGGTTGATTTCATGTTTGGGGCAGGAAAGATACAGCTAGTGCTGGCATATCTCATTTTAGCAGAAAGCAAGGAATTTTAATGTGGTTGTGTCAAGAAAGCCAGGAGCCAGGTTGAAAGGGCTCATAGTACTCAGGTTGTAATAATTATCAAAATAAGAATAATGATCGCAACAAATGGAGATATATTGAATTGATAACCTGATATGAGTCCATAATCACACCACAAATGTAAAAGATACCTTCAGTTTTTAGTGCTGCTATTTATAATTTAAATAAATCTTTAGATTTAACTTTTGGTTTAGTATGTGTTGGGTCTTGACTTCATTGTTATCTAGTAATGCAGTTATAAGGGAAGACAACCGTAGCTCTTACACCTTGTATCTATTTGATAGGAAGCATATTAAGCACATACCAAAAAAGTCATTGTTTTATGAGTTTGATGACGTCCCAAATTTCTCCTCTCCCCTTCCAAAGAGCTCCAAGAGGACCTTCTATTAAAGTTTCACTAGAGGCTTATTCTGATGGTAAGATTTAAGTATTTATTTTCCATTTGGAGTCCAGTGGAACAGATTGTCCAAAAAGCAGCTCCAGGCAAGACCTCTTCAGAATCCCACCTAGGGTCTTATTGGGTTAGATGTGCACAGTTGGATACAAGGTATCTTTATGCCTTGTTCATAGGCAAATGACAGTGCTGTGCAACGTGTATAGTCAATGCATAAGTGTTAATCTTCTCCAGTTTCATCAATGAAAAATAAATTTTAATATCTACTGTCATTCTTTACAAAGCCTCTGATGATAACCAGTGATCCATATGGATTTATGCTGCCTATCAAAAAGATTTCCCCAAAAAGAACATAATATTTATAAATGACCAAATTGCCTTAGCTTTGTTTATAATAGCAATCTAGACAATTCAGTGAGCCTGCACTCAAATGTTAGATTTTAAGGAAACTAGATTTAATACCTAGTCTTACCTCCAAGTGTCCTTGCCATGCTTCATGAGAATCCCCAGGCCACTGGTACCTGGAAGGCAAGCTTCTTTTTTAGGTAGTCCACGCTCCCGTTCATGGTCTTGGTGTTGGACTTCCCATAGAACTCAGAATCTCCCCAGGACTCTAGCGTTGTGATCTCCTCTGACTTAGTTCAGAAAGCCATGAGGAAGCAGCCTGGTAGCTAGGTGGGCAAAGCCACCACCAGCCCTGTCCTGTGTGGCCACTACCACGCACCAGGTTTCCAGAGGTGATAGGCTGGTCAGAGCCCTTCCCTGCCCTTCCCAGCCCACCCACCTCAACCCATAGATCAGGGAGGCTGCAGCAAGTAGAAGCAGTTGGGTTCTTTTATATCAAGACATCAAAATACCAAACAGGAATTTGAGGGAACCACACTCTTTACTATTTAAGCCACAAGCAAGCCTTATTGACACCCCCTAACTGTGTGCCTTGCACCGAGTGGAAAATAAACTCCAAGTGGCCAGGAAAATAGAAAAACCCAAAAAACAAAAAACAGGCCCATTCTTCTGGGCAAATGATACAATAAAATCTCTTGTTGGTTATTACAAATAGGTCCTAAGTTACGTTATTTCCTGGCAAACATGACATTCCAGTTATCTATTCATTGCATTGTAATATGGCCCCACCACAGTTGGTAGCTTGAAACAGTCATTTTAGTGTCTCTCATGGTTTCTGTGGGTAGGGATATAGGAAGAGTTTGGTTGGGTAGTTCTAGTTTGGGTTTCTTTTATGGTTGTGGTCAAATATCAGCTACAGCTGGGACAGCTAAGAGCAGAAGTACTTAGGCTGGCTGGACATCTTTCTGTCTCTTTCGCGCTCTTGCTCTCACTCACTTTTCATGTAGTATCAGGGTTTCTTCATAAGTTCTCTTAGTTGGGCGAGTTTGGGGCTTCCTCACAACATGACAGCCTCAAAGCAGGAAGCCTCTTTACAGTTTCAATAAAATATCTGACATTATTTTCATTCTGAGCAGCATACAGTAATACTTTGGCAAGTATTATTTCGTCTATATATACAAATCTATAGGAGCTTCAGTTTAAAAATCTTGAATTAGAGTTATGTATGTTTGTCTGCTACTCTAAGACAGAAACCCTCAGCTCACCTCCACCTTTTCTGTTTGTATAACCTTGAAAAATTTATCTAACCTCATTAGGCCTAAATTTCCTCACTTGTAAATTACAAATAAAAGTAGTATCTCATAGAGTTATTGTGAATGTAATGCATGTCAGTCTTAACAATAACATCAAGTAACAGATGTGTTTGAATGTACAGGTGAGGAATCCAAGGTACATGGTAATGGGTCATTATATATGAATATAATAAACAAGCCTCAGAAAGATTAAATAATTTGACCCAGATCATATAGAGAGCAACTGAAAGAGCCAGTCATGAATGGTTATTTTATTTGTTTGCCTGTTTTTCCACTTTAAAGCTTAGGTTCTTAGACTTTGGAAAAACTATTTGTAACTTGGTGCCTTAATAATAGAGCTGAGGGAATTGGGGAGAGGTTGTTAAAGAGTACAAACTTGCAACTGAAGATGAATTAGTTCTGGAGAGCTAACGCACAGCATAGAGATTATAGTCAAAAATGCTGTATTATATATATATTTTGAATATATACAAAATTTAGTGTTTGCTAAAACAGTAGATTAAATGTTCTCACCACAAAAAAGAAATGAGAATTATGTAAAATGTTGGCAGTGTTAGCTAAAGCTGTGGTGGTCATCATACTGCAATATATAAAGGTATCTAATCAACATGTTGTGAACCTTAAACGTACACAGTTATATGTCAGTTGTATCTCACTAAAAAATAATGGGGCTGGGAATGGGAAATAAACCATAAATGGAGGATTTTAGGAATACATCACAGCACTTTTGAAAAATGAGCCATCAGTATGGTACATAATTATTTATAAATACCCTCTTGGTCAAGACAAATAATGAAAAAATCTGACAATGTCTTTGGGTTTCATCATCTCTACGTTATTTAGGCAGTACTATCTAGATCAAATCCACATAGAAATGAGTCCCAGTAATGATAACAACAATAATAATAGCTAACAATCATTGAATATATTCTGTGTTACTTTTTTTCAGGCATTATTCGAATAGTATTGCATATTTTAACTCACTTAAGTTTTACCATAACTCTATGAGGTAAGTTACAATAATTATTCAAATTTAATAGGCGAGGGAACTGAAACCCAGATCTGTTAAGTAATGTACAAATATCACAAAGTTAATTAGTAAGGAATGTGTTTCAAGTCTAAACTGTTCACCTCTGGTTCCTGCTCTGAACCATTACATAACAAATTATGCCCAGATACAACAGAAACATCTTCAAGCATGAACAAAGAGTAAGACCCTTCTTTAGTCTTCCATTCTATACTTTGAGGCACAAGTTAATGAAAGAATCACTCCTTATAAATTTGAAGATAACTGACATGGTTCCTTGCACCTGACTGTACCTGAACTGCTTTACAATGTGCTTCATCAGTGTGCATTGTAGAAATCTTGCCTGATCACTACCTGGGGAGCAGTCTTACTGATTCAACACACATGCCTTCTTTATCTGAAATCTCCCACAGTTTCTGTGTAGGCTCAAGTTAAATAAATCTTAGGTCTCTCTAATGAATGACCATGGTTCCAACCATGGTTAGACCATGGTTCTAAAAATGACTATTTTTCTAAAAATGAGCTTAAAATATGAGTCCAGACAAGTTTGTAAATTTAAGACTCGTAATATCATGGTATCAGTATTTCTGTGTGATGGTATAACTGCCTGCTTGATTGCATAAATACTCAAGGGTGCATCTAACAGGTTTCCAAGTTCATTATGTCCACAGAATACCCAGGGTGGGGATGGAAATCCACATGCTTCCACCCTTAGTGTCTGGCTACCCTGTAATTGCCCAAGGACATTAAAATGTTTCTTATAATGGTGAGTAGTACAGTACACACATGCCTCCATAATAATAAATTATTTCAGCAGCTCAGAGTGGCCCAAAATAATCATATTAGGACAGATTAATAGTTTAAAGAGTGAGAGTACAAAAATTTCCCCAAGAGCAACATGGAATAAAAAAATCATTTGGAATGAAAATTGAGTTTAAATATGAATTTAGTTCCCTAGAACAGCATAACTGAAATATTCCTATATCATCTAATTTTAGCCATTCTTCCCACATTACTTAAAATTTCTGTGGAGAGTTAGTAATTTAAATCCAAAATGACAATGATTAGACAAAATTTATGTAGTGATTTTTTTCTTTTTTTTCTCTTAGAGACCAAAGCCACCCATCCCCATTTGTTTTTTATTTTCCCCTGCAAAGAATATTTGCTTTGAGAAACAATGAAACACTGGATTTTTGAAGTTGTAAGTTTCTATAATTTATTTATCTTGACTATGAAAAGTTAAAGGAGTTGAGAATTTTTAAATTGACTTTAAGAATTTGAGGAATAATGATAATACTAGTGAGAATTACATGGATAATACTAAAAGAAGATTTTACAGTTTCTATGAAGTCTAGATAAGAATATACCTTACATGATAGCTGAACTACCTGAAAGTTAATACAGTTTGATTGTTGCTAAATATTGGAATGGATGTCTGAAACAGTTTGCAGAATATTTCCTTTTCACAGGTAAAAAAAACAAAAAAAAGATCCAATTAGCACTCAATTCAAAGTTTCCCTCAATCCTCCTTTTTTTGGGGGCTCGTAGTCATATTGCCAGTATAACTTTGACTGATTGACTCTTAATTCATCCACCACTACTCTTTCTTTGGCTGTGAGTGGTATTCTTAAGTCAAAGAATGTGTTCTTAAACTTTTAAAGTACAGATTTGCAATAATTAACTTTTAAATGAGTACACAAGAGAAAATAATTCTGCTTTACTGTCAACTTGTTGGGTATACCATCATGATAATGTGCTCTAACAAGAATTGTATCCAGTGAATGCTAAAAACAAAGCTGTATTATCTTGCCCTCCTTGTAATAATTTAACCTTACCCAAACAGAGGGGTCCAGCCTTTATGCTTGGCTCCTGGGAGGTAATCTCTAACCCCTGAAAAAATTATCCTTGTCTGTCTGGGAGCCTTGAGTCGACCAGATGTAATAACAACGTGAATTAGGGTGTATTGGAGGTGTTCGGTCACATGGTATTGGCTCAGCTTACAGAGGGGTTAGAGACTGAAGTCAGCCACATGGCCAGCCAACCAGGTTTATATGATCAAGCCACAATGAAGATTCTGGACAATAAGGCTCAGGAGAACTTCCCTGCTTACAAATCCTCTATGCACGTTGTTACAAATCAATGCCGGGAACGTAATGCTGTTTATGACTCCATGGTAGGAGAACAACAGGAAGCTCCACAATTGAAACTTTCCTAGACTCTGCCCCATACATCCCTTCTCTTGGCTGATTTTAATGTTTCCTTTCCTTTCAATAAACTGTAACTGCAAGTAGAACAGCTTTCAATGAGTTCTGTGAGTCCTTCTAGCAAATTATTGAACTTGAGGTTTTGGGAGACCCTTGAACTTACAACTGGTGTCAGAAATGAGGGTAATCTTGTGGACTATTCTTTCTCAAACTCTGCAGCCTCCTACTCACAAAGGATCAGAAATACTAATAACAAATGTTTCTTATTATGCTGATGCAATTTTATAGTGAAATCCCTTTTACCAGGTGACCATGAAAATTCTCTTTGAAGAGACTTATGTGTAGTCAAGGAATGAAAGAAATGGCCTTTCTTTCTCTTATTGATTCCATTATCTGAAACCACACAGAGATTATTTTTTAAATGCTGTGATCAATAGAGTTTAAACAAACACACAGTAAATTCCTAATATTGTTCTAAAATGAAACTATAATGAAAACACACCTGTGGCTGATATAATCTTGCCATAAAGAATTTACAGAAATCTTACATGATATGACATATACAGATACCTATAATTACAGATAGAAATACAAGGCACAGGGTGCCTTTACTCCTCATCATCACCAATAGTTGCTATCTCTTGTCATTTATCTTTTTTATGATAGTCATTCTAAGAGTTGTGAGGTGATAACCCCTGGTTTTCATTTGCATTTCCCTGATGATTAGTGATGTTGAACACCTTTTCATATACTTGTTCGCCATTTGTATGTCTTCTTTGAAAAATGGCTCTTAAGTTCCTCTGCCTGATTTTTAATCAGATTGTCTTTTCTTGCCTTTGACTTGTATGAGTACTTTATATATTTTGGAAAGCAACCCCTTATCAGATATATGGTATGTAAATGTTTTCTATGATTTTATAGGCTGCCTTTTCATTATGTTGATAATTTCTTTTGCTCTGAAGAAGCTTTTTCCTAATAAAAGTACAGGATCAGATAGCTTTGCTGGTGAACTCTACCAAACATTGAAGAAGAATCGATACCAAGTCTTCGCAAACTCCTTCAATAAATTGAAGAGGAGGGAACTCTTCCAAACTCATTTTATGAGTCCAGTATTACATTAATACCAAAGCAAGTTAAGGACACTACAGAAAAAGAAAATCCAGGCCAATGTCCACAATGAACATACATGCAAAAGTCGTTAACAGAATATTAGCAAACCAAATTCAAAAGTATATTAAAAGAATCATATGCCATGGTCAGGTGGAACTTATTCCAGGTGTGCAGGGATGTTTTAGCATATGCAAATAATTCAGTGATATACTACATTAATGAAATGAAAGATATTAATGATATAATCATCTCAATAGATGTAGAAAAAGCATTTGGCAAAATTCAACATCCATTCATTATAAAAACTATCAACATTTGGAGAAGAGCTAACACCTATCCTTCTCTAAATCTTCCAAAATATAGCAGAGGGAGGAACACTCCCAAACTCATTCTACAAGGCCACCATCACCCTGATACCAAAACCAGACAAAGATGTCACAAAGAAAGAAAACTACAGGCCAATATCACTGATGAACATAGATGCAAAAATCCTCAACAAAATACTAGCAAATAGACTCCAACAGCACATTAAAAGGGTCATACACCATGATCAAGTGGGGTTTATCCCAGGAATGCAAGGATTCTTCAATATATTTAAACCAATCAATGTGATACACCATATAAAAAACCATATGATCATCTCAGTAGATGCAGAAAAAGCTTTTGACAAAATTCAACACCCATTTATGATAAAAACCCTCCAGAAAGTAGGCATAGGAGAACTCACCTCAACATAATAAAGGCCATATCTGAAAAACCCACAGCCAACATAGTCCTCAGTGGTGAAAAACTGAAACTATTTCCACTAAGATCAGGAACAAGACAAGGCTGCCCACTCTCACTACTGTTATTCAACATTGTTTTGGAAGTTTTAGTCACAACAATCAGAGAAGAAGAAGAAATAAAAGGAATCCAAATCAGTAAAGAAGAAGTAAAGCTGTCACTGTTTGCAGATGACATGATACTATACATAGAGAATCCTAAAGATGCTACCAGAAAACTATTAGAGCTAATCAATGAATTCGGTAAAGTTTCAGGATACAAAATTAATGCACAGAAATCTCTTGCATTCCTATACACTAGTGATGAAAAATCTGAAAGTGAAATTAAGGAAACACTCCCATTTACCATTGCAACAAAAAGAATAAAATACCTAGGAATAAACCTACCTAAGGGGCTTCCCTGGTGGCGCAGTGGTTGAGAGTCCTCCTGCCGATGCAGGGGACGTGGGTTCGTGCCCCGGTCCGGGAAGATCCCACATGCCGCGGAGCGGCTGGGCCCGTGAGCCATGGCCGCTGGGCCTGCGCGTCCGGAGCCTGTGCTCCACAATGGGAGAGGCCACAACAGTGAGAGGCCCACATACCGCAAAAAAAAAAAAACCTACCTAAGGAGACGAAAGACCTGTACACAGAAAACTATAAGACACTGATGAAAGAAATTAAAGATGATACAAACAGATGGAGAGATACACCATGTTCTTGGATTGCAAGAATCAACATTGTGAAAATAACTCTACTACCCAAAGCAATCTACAGATTCAATGCAATCCTTATCAAGCTACCAATGACATTTTTCACAGAACTAGAACAAAAAATTTCACAATCTGTATGTAAACACAAAAGACCCTAAATAGCCAAAGCAATCTTGAGAAGGAAAAACGGAGCTGGAGGAATCAGGCTTCCTAACTTCAGACTATACTACAAAGCTATAGTAATCAAGACAGTATGGTACTGGCACAAAAACAGAAATATAGAGCAATGGAACAGGATAGAAAGCCCAGAGATAAACCCACGCAGATAGTCACCTTATTTTTGATAAGGGAGGCAAGAATATACAGTGGAGAGAAGACAGCCTCTTCGATAAGTGGTGCTGGGAAAACTGGACAGCTACATGTAAAAGAATGAAATTAGAACGCTCTCTAACGCCATACACAAAAATAAACTCAAAATGGATTAAAGACCTAAATGTAAGTCCAGATACTTTAAAACCCTTAGAGGAAAACGTAGGCAGAACACTCTATGATATAAATCACAGCAAGATCCGTTTTTACCCACCTTCTAGAGAAATGGAAACAAAACCAAAAATAAGCAAATGGGACCTAATGAAACCTAAAAGCTTTTGCACAGCAAAGGAAACCGTAAACAAGACAAAAAGACAACCGTCAGAATGGAAGAAAATATTTGCAAATGAAGCAACTGACAAAGGATTAGTCTCCAAAATTTTCAAGCAGCTCATGCAGCTCAATATCAAAAGAAACAAACAGCCCAATCCAAAAATGGACAGGAGACCAAAATAGACATTTCTCCAAAGAAGATATACAGATTACCAACAAACTCGTGAAAGAATGCTCAACATCATTAATCATTAGAGAAATGCAAATCAAAGCTACAATGAGTTATCACCTCACACCAGTCAGAATGGCCATCGTCAGAAAATCTGCAAACTATAAATACCGAGAGGGTGTGAAGAAAAGGGAACCCTCTTGCACTGTTGGTGGGAATGTAAATTGATAAATCACTATGGAGAAGAGTATGGAGGTTCCTTAAAAAACCAAAAATAGAACTACCATATGACCCAGCAATCGCACTACTGGGCATATACCCTGAGAGAACCATAATTCAAAAAGAGTCATGTACCACAGTGTTCACTGCAGCTCTATTTACAGTAGCCAGGACATGGAAGCAACCTAAGTGTCCATCGACAGATGAATGGATAAAGAAGATGTGGCACACATATACCATGGAATATTACTCAGCCATAAAAAGAAACAAAATTGAGTTGTCTGTAGTGAGGTGGATGGACCTAGGGTCTGTCATACAGTGTGAAGTAAGTCAGAAAGAGAAAAACAAATACCGTATGCTAACACATATGTATGGAACCTAAGGAAAAAAAAAAGATTCTGAAGAACTTAGGGGCAGGACAGGAATAAAGATGCATACATAGAGAATGGACTTGAGGACATGGGGAGGGGGAAGGGTAAGCTGGGAGAAGTGTGAGAGTGTCATGGACTTATATATACTACCAAATGTAAAATAGATAGCTAGTGAGAAGCAGCCCCATAGCACAGGGAAATCAGCTCAGTTCTTTGTGACCGCCTAACGGGGTGGGATAGGGCAGGTGGGAGAGAGACGCAATTGGGAGGAGATATGGGGATACATGTATATGTATAGCTGATTCACTTTGTTATAAAGCAGAAACTAACACACCATTTTAAAGCAATTATACTCCAATAAAGATGTTAAAAAAAATAAAATAGAGTGATAATGTGGAAAAAATGTTCAGTGAGCTATGCACATAATTAGACATTCCTCCTTTCACAACGAATCTCCTTTGTTGAACATTCTGATGCACCTTGACATGGAGTGCTCAAGCTGGGTGGCTTGCCTTTAAATAAGGATCTGCTGGCTAATTCACTTTAACTTTTCTTGGATTTCTGATAATTTCAGAGACACTCCTTTTTAAAAAGCCACTTCTGAAGATAAGAGATTCCCCTGTTTCGGATATTGCTTTTCAGTGGAAGGATTTTGGAAATGTCATGTGGAATTTCTTATTTTCACAATGTCTCTCCTTTCATTCCATGCAATGGGGCACAAAGATGAGGTGAATAGGAATGGTAAACATCCTTCATTGCACATGATAGTCCTGCTCAGTAAATAATTGTCCTGCCCAAAATATAGGTAATGTCTGTGGTAACTAGCCTCCAAGATGGCTCCAGATATTCCCTACCTCATGGTGTTCACAGATGTGTATTCCCATCTCACATACCAGGATTGACCTGTGTGATCAACAAAATATGGAAGAAGAATTGGTACATCACTTCTAAGATTAGGTTATAATATACAGTGCCTTCTTTCTTGGTTGCACATTGTTACTCTCTCTGTCTCTCTCTCACATACCTTGCTCTGGAGGAAGCCAGTTTTCCTGTCATAGGATATTCAGTTTGCGTAAGGTGATGTCCACAAGTCAAGGAACTAATGTCTGTAGCCAGTAGCTAATAAGGAACTAAGGTCTGCCAACAGCAATGTGAGTGAGCTGGGAAAACTGTCTTCTGGTTCCAGTGGATCATTCATATGACTGCCATCCCCTCCAACAGCTTTATGGCAATTTCATGCAAGACCCTGAACCAGAACCAGTTCACGTAAGCCTCTCCCAGATTCCTGACCCTGAGAAATTTTGAGATAAATGATTCTTTATTTAATCTGATAGATTTTGAGATGATTTGTTATGCAACATTAGATAACTAATACAATGTCCCTGCTGACAGGTCTGGTGGCAAATATTTTATTTATCTGAAAAATCTCAAATATATGGATACTTGGTCTAGTTGTTTTCTGTACAAAACCTAAAATACTGTCTCCTGACAAGTAAAATTTTGATTCTTTTTATGTGATCTTATCTTTAGTATAGCTTATAAATGATGTCATGTGAAATACTTCATAGTCTACTTTTTTAACCATGTAATATTTTATAATATATATATATATATATTATTTTACCATATTTTGAAATATTAAAATTTCTGTGTGGCATTTTGGATGAATTATTGGATATGGCCCATGTTAATTGTTAGTCTCCCACATATCCAATTTAAAACCTTTCTCTTTGGTGGTATAAATTGCCATAGATTGGATATTTAAAAATTAATTGAATCACTGGCAGGACAGGAAAAAGAGTATGAAACCATCCCACTTCATATAGACCTGAAATTCATCTCTTTAGTGTTCAATAAATGGTTGAGAAATATCACCTGTGTTTGAAAAATCTCTTACTTATTTATCCTATTGAAATATTCAGGTATCACTTTACATGTAGTTGATAACCACATTGATTAAAATTATATTCATGGAGATTAGAGTGGAAATTTTTCCTATATTTATAATAACTTTGCAGATCAGTACCATGAGGGGAGACACAATAATCTGTGTCTCAGTATTTCCCTCTGTGGCTCAGAAATGTAAACATTTACATGGCCTGTTTTTGTGGATGAAGTTCAACTTCACTTTTACTGTTTGGATCGATCTTGTCCCTGGCTGACTCTAGGAAAAGAAGGGATATGAGAGGTTTTTGAAAATTAAAAAAGAAAAACAAGTCAAAATAAAGTAAAAAATAATTAATATAATGAGTTACAGTAAAGATTCTATGAATAATTATATATAACAAGATAATCATCCATCAACATTGGCTAGTAATGTGTAATCAGGAAAAGGCTGATAATTTTAAGTTTTATCCTGACATACTTGGTCCTATGTGTATGAATTCTGATTTTATGATACTCACACACAGAATTCAAATCCTGAATGATTTGGGGGCTGTAGGATTAAAGTACTTGGTCTTCTACAACAACATCAGTTTACTGAATACTTTGCGTCAGGTGCTGTTGTAAGCACTGGAGACAATGACAATGAACAAAGACCAAAAAAGTCCCTGTCCTCATTATTGTATCTAGTGTGATAAGACAGTCAATACATAAATGAACAGTGTCTCCCCAAAATTCACATCTATCTGGAACCTTGAGATGTGACCTTATTTGGAAAATAGGGTCTTTGCAGATGTAATTAAGTAAAGATAAGATCACAGTGGATTAAAGTTGGCCCTAAAGCCAGTGATGTGTGTCCTTAGAAGAAGAGTAGAGGACACACAGAGAGAGACAGAGAGAAGGGATGAGGTGAAGATGGAGAGAGACTGGTGTGTTTCATGCACGGGGGTGCTGCTAGTTTAAACAGAGTAGCAGGAAGGCATGAATGATGAAGTAACATTGAGTGAAATTATTAGTTTATTTGTCTTCTTCCTAAGTCTGGGCATTACACATTCAACTCTGTATTAAGACCCTTTTCTTCCATCGGTAGCCAGGGCAATTTGAGGCGATAGTAGCAAAGACAGATCTCTTATCCACTGTCTGGGCTTCTAGTCATCTCAATTATACAGAATGCAAGAGAAAATATAAATTGGTTACAAAATTTGTAATATTTAAAAATTGTTACCAAAGATGACATATGCTTTTATTTCAAAAGATATTTAGTCTGATACAATGGAATTATTTGCTAGTTTAACAAATTTTGTGAGCTTGTACATGGTATTAAAGAAAACAACCTAGAGACTATAGGCAGAACCTGTGCAAATCTGATCTAGTGAGAAGAGATAATGGATAACAAGGGTACATAGAGACAGTGATAAAGTACCTACTGCCTATTCAGTGCAGACGCAGGCACGAATAACTATATGCATCCAGGTAGAACCTGAGAACAACACTTGATTAAAGTTATATATAAAAGTTTTTTATATATTGGGGTGGCCAAAAAGTTCGTTCGGGTTTTTTCCATAACATATCTTGAAACTGGTTGATTCACTCTTTATTTCCTCCTTACTTTCTTCATTCATTCAAAAAATTCCTGGCAAATCAAATGTCTAATATATGTTACCTTACAATACGTAAGCTATGGTTTTACGGTCATGGGCTTACAGGATTAGAGTTATACATTAGAGGTTAGTATACTATAATATGTTCTCTATTATTTAAAGTACCATGAGATAAGAGAAAAGAGAGTAATCAATGTAGTCTGTATTGTTCTTGGAAGGTATCACAAGGCACTGATATTTGATCTGAATATCTCAGGATATGTGAGCTAGCCTGTAGGACTGGGTATATGCAAATTAAAAAAAAACACACACAAGAAAATACAGGGATTCAAAAAATTCTATGATGTATTTTAAAAACAGAAAGTTTCTCTGATTAACTGGAACAGTTCTCAATTCTGGCTGTACATTTTAATTTCCAGGGGTTCATTTAAAAGAAATCTATGCCCAGTCCTACTAGTGACCAACTAAAGTGGGATGTGGGATCTCAGCTGACAGGCCCTTAGTATGTTTATTTTTTTAAGCTCTCTAGGTGATGTGAGTGTGAAGTCAGCACTGAAAATCACTGCCTAGAAGGCAGTCTAAACTGGAGTATTCGTGGAAGTTGATGTGTAAAGCTAGGTTGAGGGTGGGTGGTGAATAAGCTGGTGTCAATAAGGCATTTGGATGTGATGTTCACAGTCATAAACCTAGATCATCAAATAAATTACTTATATTGATACTTCTAATTCAGTTGTAAAATAACTATTTGCATAAAATCAGTAAGAATCAGTTATCAAAAAATTTCACTTGTGTTAAATTTCTCATTCCTTTATGGTAGTATTTTCTCAAATAGGAGCCTGGGGGCATATGCAGTCCGTGATTTACTTCGAGATTTGTTTTCTACTTTTGTTCTTTCATTTTAGGTATAATTTCAAAACATATACATTTTTTATCATCTGGATGACTATGCTGTAAATAAATATTACATCATTGTCTGTAAGTAGAATCATATTGGAACCAAGTAGAACTACTTCAGTTATCAGGACTAATATGAAATGAAAAGAGGCAGATGTACAAAGATTCATTAAAGGCCAAGCGGCACAGAAGAGCATAACATAGAAAAACAGGTTTTATATAGTTCAAAGAGAGATGAAAGGTGGAAAACAGAGGCATCACACAGTCAAATATAGATTAAGGCATGGAGAACCCCAAATAATCTGTGCTGCTAGCAGTCAACTTCATGTTCACATCGTGAGCAATGTAAGTTAAAGTGACATCTTAGTCACGTTAACTTGAGCTCAATTTTGTATTTTTCTTTGCATATATTCTTATTTACTTTGTTTTTATGGTATTTAAAAGCTATGGCATGCAGTATGCCTAATTTTATATAGTATATTTTAAAAATGAATATGCCAACACTCACTTTTCAGAAAACACACATATACACACATATATATAGTAGAAGTAAATCTATTTGAAGGTAATTTTAAATATATGTAACAGGTTTTAAATTTTTTTAGACATATATAACAGGTTTTTGAAACATTGCTGTAGAGATAAGGAACTAGAATGGAAGTAACACAGAAGATGAAATTGAAGATTCTGAATAGTAGTCCAGCTCCATCATTTGTTAGTTTTGTAAACTTTGTAAAACACTTAAGTTCTGTGAGCCTTGGTATTTGGTCTGCAATATGAGATTAAGTATACATTTCTTGCAGGGTTATACCTATGATTTTGTGACCATTAAATGAGATCACTTACATTAAAGGGGCCAAAAATCAGTAGATGTTAGATAAACATTACTGGCTTCCTGATGATGGAAAATTGATATGATGGTTGGGGCAAATTTTATAAGTACTTTGAAATGATTTGAAATAATGCTCTGTGTGTGTGTGCGTGTGTATGTGAGAGAAAGAGAGAATGTTCAGTGCGGTGGCAAAATGGCATGCTAGGAAAGCTTCCAAAGCCTTAAAGCACTTACCTTCTGTAATCTACAGCCTATCAATCTCCTGACAATACCAAGAAGAAGAGATGAGGGTGTTAGTGATTGACTGGGGAATACTCAGGCAAGAGGGCCCTGTGCTGAGGCCAAAGCCTGCAGGTGGCTTTGGTCTTAATAACTTTACATTACACAAACTTCCTTTGGCACCAGTGAAACAAGGTTTGATTTATTTTTGATGGATCTTCTCTACTTCAGAACTCTATTGGTTTCAAAGTTGTTACTGCAGCAACACCTGAAGTGATTTTTATCACTGCCATAAAAACATTAAATGATTTCCGGTGCCAGAGATCTTTTTTGGGTTCTGCTGTTTGATAAGTGAAGTCAGTTATTAAAAAATGTTTTTCAGCTGCTTTAACTTTTGACATGCCCCTAGAAAATCTATATTCTTGTACCCAACAGGATGTCTCATGCTTTGTAAATGTGGGGAAACACAGACTGAGATTTGTGAGTGATGTGTGATATTCTACATAGAATAAGCAAAATGTGGTTATTGTTGTTTGTTGTTATTTGTTTGTTTTTTTTGTCGTTGGCTTTCATGTGATTTTATTAGAGTCTGTTGGTAAGGAGGTTGTGGGAAGATCACATGTGTTCTCTTTTTTTACTCCCAGTTTAGAGAATTAAAGGCTAATTTTAAAAGTACATCCCTCAGTCATTAGGCAATTATAACTAAACCAGCTAGGCAGAGGAGTTTTATTTGACTCTAATTTTAACGTCCTCTGGCACTGCTTGTTCACTGTCCTACTGAGGTGGATTATAGTGTCTTTCCAAATCAGGTCACCTTCTAGAGAGTGATAGTACAAATGAGTGTCAAAGGTGTATAGTTAGAGAAAATTATCCATATAAGGACCGCACAAGAATTGCTGCAATCACCTCTGAGCTCATTGTACATTCAGATTTAAGACATTGAGGGCTAATATTTAAAGGGTATGTCTAGAATACAATGAAATAATCAACTTTGTGGTAATAGCAGCTTTCTCAGAAAATGACTTATCTACTTCTCCTTTAACACATAAATGTTAGTCTGAAGTCTTCCACATATAATTATCATTATTTCTTAATATTCCAATAATTTTAAGAGGGAAAATAAAGTGAGTAAATGAAAATTATATTATAGTCCATACACATGCCTATATCTTATTATTTTCTACTCTCAAATTTCCAAATCCAAAAGGTAACCAATATAAGCAAAATCTGTGTAACTTTGATATCTTGGTTCATCAGTTTTGGAGTAATTCCTTGAAAACTTGTGTGGAAGTATTGCAGGGTCCATTGTGTGTGTGTGTGTGTGTGTGTGTGTGTGTGTGTGAATGTGTGATAAAACACCTGGAAATTTGATCAGTCATATATGTGTGCATATAAGAGGATAATGTGGGCAAAATGTTAGAAATAGAAACTGTCCTAGGAAATAGAAACTTTAAGATAACTAGAGTTCTAATAATAGCTGAGCATATTGTAATGTGCTTATATGTAGCTCCTGAGAGTTTGGAAATTAATCATACAGGGATGCTTTCCATTTCTATATGCAGTAAAGCCACAGTTCCTTCCCATCTTTTATTTTGCTCTCCTCCTAGAGCATGAAGGAAAAAAAATTGACCTAGCTTCTATTATTTAAGTGATTTCTTTTTTCAAGGTGCTGTTGAGCACATGGCAAAGATATGCCAAAAAGTGTTAGGTTTAAAGAAACAGCTACAGGGACTTTCCTGGTGGTGCAGGGGTTAAGAATCCTTCTGCCAGTGCAGGGGACACGGGTTCGAGCCCTGGTGCAGGAAGATCCCACATGCCACGGAGCAACTAAGCCCATGTGCCACAACTACTGAGCCTGCACTCTAGAGCCCACGAGCCACAACTACTGAGCCTGCATGCCACAGCTACTGAAGCCTGCATGCCTAGAGCCCGTGCTCCGCAACAAGAGAAGCCACCGCAGTGAGAAGCCCGTGCACCGCAACGAAGAGTAACCCCTGCTCGCTGCAACTACAGAAAGCCCGTGTGCAGTAATGAAGACCCAACACAGCCAAAAAATAAATAAATAAATAAATTTATTAAAAAAAATAAAGAAACAACTGCAATGAAACCAATCAGATCAAATCATAAAGGGATAGGGGCTTTATTTTCCACAGAAAAATTGTGTCAACTTTTAAAAAATTATAGTGTTCCTAAAATACTTATTATAGAGTTAGAAAGAGATACATGTCTTCTACATCAGTGGGCACAAACCTATAAAATACCAAGAGAGATTTTGCTATCCAAATATCCAATGAATATCTGAGGAAGAATGGTTGGGTTCTGTAGAGAGAGGGTTTGAGAGATGTCTCTTAATTCATTCCTTCCTAATGGAAACCCTGACCTGATACACTATGCTATGCTGAAATGGAATGCATCCTACATCAGAGCTCCTTTCTAAAGTGGCTGTAGCATTTTCAGCTCAGTACCCTGAGAATTATAATTTTTCATTGACCTCTTTTGACAATATGGGTGTTTGCAAGACACGGGCAATGCAAAAAATAGAAGAAATAAGTAATGAATACGAAAATTTAAATCATTATTGGAAATAGTACAAAGCAAACTAAACAATGCAGGATATTTAATCAGTAATATGTAAGATAACTTACAATATTCTTGCAGAATGCAAAATGAAGGAGCAAAAGGAAAAATGGTACTGAGGTAAGTTAGTTACCTAAATTGTAAAGTAGAAGGAAAAGTTCATATTTTTAAAGTAACCATAACAATAGAGCAGAAGAAAAAATTAGAATTGTATTAGAATAAAATTTCACAGCTGAAGGTTGAAATGAACCAAAATAAAGCAGGAAAAATAATTAATTAAAATAAACACATAATGAAGTGATATTTTAAAATTTTATGACTAAAGTTTAATCCCACAGGAATTCAGGACTTTTGAAAAGTTGAAAAAAAAAGCTCACATGTTAAAGTACAAAAATTAGGTTGAGATCAACATATTCAATGACATTAAATGCCTTCAGAGAAGGGCGTAATGGCTACAAAATTCTGAGAAAAAAATACTGTCAGCAATAATTCCATGCCAAGTCTAATTGTCATTATTTCTTAGTCATAATGAAAAAGAAAATATATGCATACATACATAAAGGTAAATAAATGAAGATGTTCTGAAGCAAACACGAAGATATATACCTCACCATATATTTTTTTGGGGGAAAAAAAAGCTGCTCTAGTTATCTATTTTTGTGTTGCAAATTGGTGGATTAAAAGGTCTTGGCTGGGTGGTCACCACTTGGAGGTATTTTATGCAGTTGTAATTAAGTGTCAGCAGAGTATAACATACCTCAGCTAGGTGTCCAAAATGGCTCATTGATATGATTGGCAGTTTATGCTTCCTGTCAGTGCTAGGCTCACCTGGACTGTCAATCAGAGCAGCTACACATGACTTCATTAGGTGGCTTGGGCTTCTTGCAGCCCAGTATCTTGGTTTGAAGGGGGGACATCCCCAGATGAGGCATTCAGAGAACCAACCTTCTAAGAGACTAAGGCAGAGCAATAAGACTTTTTTTAAACTGGCTTTGGAAGTCATCCAGCATCATTTCAACCATGCAGAAGTCAAAAAAGTCATTTAAAAAAAAACCCACGCACCCCAGTGTTCATAGCAGCATTATTTATAATTGCCAAGATATGGAAGCAACCTAAGTGTCCATCAACAGATGAATGGGTAAAGAAGATGTGGTGTATATATAAAATGGAATACTACTCAGCCATAAAAAGAATGAAAATTTGCCATTTGCAGCAACATGGATGGACTTGGAGGACTATATGTTAAGTGAAATAAGTCAGAGAATGATGAATATTATAAGATATCACTTATATGTGGAATCTAAAAATTACGACAAACTAATTAATATGACAAAAAAGAAGCAAACCCACAGATACAGAGAACAAAATAGTGGTTACCAGTGAGCAGGGGAGGGACAATATAGGGGTGGGTGAGTGGAAGGCACAAACTATTGAGTATAAGATAGGCTCAAGGATGTATTTTACAACATGGGGAATATAGTCAACATTCTGTAATTACTATAAATGTAACCTTTAAAGTGTATAAAAATTTTTTTAAAAAAAAATAAATTAAATCCTATTTATCCATGTGTAAAATACCAAAGAATTTGAAACCAATTTTAATCCACACAGTATCTCATTACTCAGGCTAATTGAGAGATGACTGAATCTCACCATACATAAATTAAAAGAAAGCAACTATAAGTGCAAAGATTTGGAATCAAAAAGGAAATTAAGGCAATAACCATAGATTGTTTAGGGAAGAGCAACCATGTCAACAGTACATCTCAAAACTTGGAGAGGTTGCTAAAACAGTACACAAGGAAAAATATAGATGAATAGCTTTAATTTATTTCATTTTTCAATCAAAAATAAAATTAAAGCAAATAAACAAGTAGGACTACATCATCAAACTAAAAATTTTCTGCACAGCAAACAATCAACAAAATGAAAAGGAAACCTATGGAATGGGAGAAAATATCTGCAAATCTGATAAGAGGTCAGCATCCAAGATGAGAAATGTGTACAACTCAGAAAAAAAAATACAAATAACCCAATTAAAATTGCCAACAGGCACATGAAAAAATGCTTAACATCGCTAATCATTAGGGAAATGCAAATCCAAACCACAATAAGATATCACCTCACACACATTAGAATGGCTATCATCAAAAAGTCAAAAGATAACTAGGGTTTGTGAGGATGTAGAGAAAAGGGAGCCTAGAACCTTGTACACCATTGGTGGGAATGTAAATTGGACAGCCATTATGTAAAACAGTATGGAGATTCTTTTAAAAATTAAAAATACAACTACCATTTGCTCCAGCTATCTCACATCTGGGTATATATCTGAAGGAAATAAAATCAGTATCTGAAAGAGATATCTGCCGTCCCATGTTTATTGCAGCATTATTCACAGTAGCCTGTCAATGGACTGGTGAATGGATAAAGGAGATGTGATATATATGAAAATACAATAGAAAACTATTCAGCCATTGAGAAAGAAGGGAATCCTGCCATTTGTGACAATACAGAGGAACCTGGAATACATTAGCTTGGGTGAAATAAGCCAGACACAGAAAGACAAATACTGCATGATTTAATTATATGTGAAACCACACACACACATAAAAAAAAGTCAAACTTATAATAACAGAGTAGAATGGGGTTACCAGGAGCTGGAGAGTGGGGAAGTATTAGTCAAAAGGTACAAACTTTCAGTCATAAGATGAATAAGTTCTGGAGACCTAATGCAGAACATGACTATAGTTAATAATAATGTATTAATACTTGAGATTTGCTAAGAGAGTAGATTCCAAGTGTTCTTGCCAAAAAAAAAAAAGAGTGTAACTATGTGAGGTAATGCATATGTTAATTAGCTTGAATTATTTCATGATGTATACATGTATCGAAACATTAGATTGGACACTGTAAATATATACAATTTTTATTTGTCAATCATACCTCAGTAAAACTGGAGAAAAAAGAGAAATAGAAAAGTCTCTGTCAAAATCAAAATCCAAAGAAAAGAAAATTATCCCTGAAAAATATCTCCAGTTCTGGATGGTTTTACTGGTCTCTTCACTTCTTTCAAACCTTCATTTCCTGCCATATAGATTGTTCCAGGGCAAAAGTAATACAAAAATCTCCAATATCACAAGTATATCAAATTCTGATAAGATGAAATATTACTTACAAAGATATATGTAAATATTTTCAGTAAAATAATGAAAATCAAGTCCAGCACAAAAGAACCATCGTCACTGGTTAAGAGTGTAAATTAATTTGGAATATACAACATAAACCTTAAACATGTTTTTCTTTATAGTGCAGTTTCTCCGTTTGGAACTTTAAGAAATTAATCAGAGATGCCCTTAATTATTAATAAAAGTGTTTTTATCACATATTTATAATAATTACAATAAGTTAGTGATAAATTAGAGAAAATCAAGATATCCCATAAGATATTTCCCACATTGTCTACAATGAGCCTGTTTTGATTGGAAACATTAGAAAAAATTAGACAAATCATATATTAGAAAATATGTACTTTTTTATAACTAGGAAAACATTAAAATATTTTCAATTTCAGTTACAATAACTTTATACTCAAGGGGAAATAATGATAATAGGGAGAAGATGGGAATTATCTTCTAATTATAGTACATTAATTGTAGACTTATTTTGGTATTCCTGGAAAAAACATACACTATTTCTAAAAGATAAAGCAGCTAACTGACTGTAGACTACTTTAGCTATTTGGAGCAAAAATAAACTGATACAGTGGCTATTTGTCAAATAAGCCTTGAACTTTCCCCGCTCTGCTCTTTGCTCAAACTGTACATTTTCCTGCTCATATCTACTCATCAAAATTGTACCTATTGTATTCACAAAACACTTTGCACTACTTACATGGATTTGTGGTATACTGCTCTAGATTATATGTTTGTGAACACGTTTCACCTCACTTTCTGACTCTTAGAAGACAAGCAGCCTATTCTACTCATCACTATGTCTGGCATAGGAACATAGAGTGCAGTGCCTGGCATTTACAAAGTGCTTGATAAATATGTGACAAATAAATAAATGTTGACTAAATTGGGTCTCTTGTCAGGATCTTGGCTTTTTTTATTATTATTATTCCAGTTTTCTAGTCTTCAGAGAACTCAATAATTCAGTGAAAGGACTAGAATTTGCAGTGAAAGAATTAGAATTTCTGGGGATATGAGCCTGTCACAGATATTGCTAAATCATACGGTACACCATACATAGATGCTGTACTTATATTTACTTTGTTTTTTCCCCTTATTTGTTTATTTCCTATCAGTTCCATTTCTGCCATGCTGGGTTCAACTCTGTGCTGCAGGGGCTGGAATTCTGCATAGTCCATTTTTCCTAGACTCCCATTTACGTTCTGCCAGTGGGAGTCACTGGCAAGAAATTGAAATTGTGGAGGGAAAAATTATTTTCCTATTATTTTTCTGTTTTAACAACAGTTCTGATAGGACTGGCCTACTAAGCCTAGCAGCGGGAGGCTTAGGAATCCAGCAGTGTTTAGGGCTATGCTAGTAGTGCCGGCTAGCTGTGGGCTTCCAGTGGCTTTTGTGATTCTGGCAGAAGCACTGGTAGTTTCATCAGGTGCATGGCAGAATATTCGTATTCTGAATATTATCACTAGGTCAATGTAGAAACTTGTCTTAGTTTGTTTGGTCTGCTCTGACAAAATACCATAGACCAGGTGGCTTATAAACAACATAGATTTATTCCTTATAGTTCTAGAGACTGAGAAGATCAAGGCACTGGCTGATTCTGTGTCCCGTGAGGGTTTGCTTCCTGGTTCATAGATGGCTGTCTTTTCCCCATGTCCTCACATGGCTGAACGGGTGAAGGAGCTCCCTTTGGTCCCTTTTATAAGGGCACCAACTCATCACCTGCCACAGGTCTCACCTCCAAATACCATCATATGGGGGGTTAGGCTTCAACATATGACTTTTGGGGTGACATAGGCATTCAGTCTATAGCAAAACCAAGATCTGGGATGTCAAAAAGTAGGCAATGTGAAGAAAAATTAATGATGACCCACACATATTTAGTTAATGCAATATTGTCATTTATTTCCATCAGCGGGCTAAGTAGGAAGTGATGTAGTGAATCTGAGGAGGGGTGACAAGTATACACTACTTAATTGGAGTCAGTGAGTCTCTCTGTCTCCATCTCAGCCACCACTGGCTCCTGGTTGGTATGTCTCTAACCTTTGACAGCAAGATACCTTCCTGTTTGCCCAAGAAAGTTGCAGTTGCCTCACAGCACACTGTGTGGTCCATAAACAGAATGGATCAGTGTTTTCCAGAGATATGTGGGGAGATCAGTGCTCAGAGACAAACTGGGCTTTCATACTGAAAGTATTATTTGAGGGTTGGGAGTATATTAGGCAAGGGTATTAGCAGACATGGATGCCTCAATAGACTTTCAAACACACACAGCATGTTTACATTGATGGGTTTTTTTTTGGAGGGTGGTGGTAAAGACATATTTTCTTTTTTCAGAAAATAATCCTCAAAAACATGTTCAAAAACAAGTTTCACATAAATATATGTGTAATATTTCTTAAGAACTTGTTTACAATTTGGCAAAGCTGGCAAAAAAGCTTTATCAAAACAAGTTTATTTTTGGTATTTTACATACTGCAAATATTTTACATACTGCACACATCACAGGATGGTTCCCACAACAGAGTATAGCTCCAGTAGTGTCACTGGTGAGTAGTTTCTCTCAAGGCCATCTCCTCTCTTTCATTTTCCTCCCATGAGCAATGTTGAGATCAGCTTTCTGTAGTTACAGGTCTCTGGGCTACCTCTCAGCCCACTTACTCTTTTAGTTCCATCATTTTTTATACCTAAATCTTTATATTAAGTTCTCTCTGCTGTTTGACCTTAGAGTGGTCCTTCCCTCGTTCCCTCCCTGCCTCCCTCCCTCCCTCCCTCTCTCTTTCCTTCCTTTCTTCTCTCCCTCCCTCCTTCCTTCCTTCCTTGTTTCCTTCCTTTCATTTTTTTTTAATTGAACTATGACACATATATGTATTAGTAGCAAATATCTCAAAGATTTAAAATTCTTCTTGGTGATAACATTTAGGAAATAAGGAAAAGCAAGTTAATACAATGAAATGATTCAAGAGTTTGATTGACAATAGATTGAATGTATTGAACTATTATTTGAGACATTCCCATCCATTAGGTACTGAGATGAACATCTGGCATAAACTTTACCATACCTCTATGGTGATGGTACTCATTGAATGCATATTTTACATATATTGATACTGAGAAATAAAAAGACTAAGGAAGTTCTCCTAAGTCACATAGTTGGAGAGTTACATAACCAAGACTCAAGTCATGTGTATACATCTTCATTAATTGATACTCATAAATATTATTATGCAGTAAACATGAATAGTTATTGATAAACTCATTTATTAGTTAATAAATATTTATTAAATGCCTATTGTCAGACATGAGGTTTATTTGTATTACAGCCCTGATGCAATTGAAGAAAAAAATCTGAATACAGCACCCAAACACTTAGAAACAGTCTTATACTACCTTTTTACAGTATGGCAAAGCAAAGGCATAGTTAGCTGCTCTTACCTCATTCCTGTTCTGATAATAATATGTTTTTCAGAAATTTATTAGGTGTATAAAAATAATTATCAGAGTAGCATTCCTTAAAGACAACTGTGGGCATGTCATATTTGATTGTCCATTGGCGATACTGTATGTTTAGAGTTTTATTTCATTATGGTGTTAGTCCCCCAAGGGTGTGGTGGTTCCTGTAACACTTTCAGAGGATCTGCAATGTCAAAATTATTTTTATAGTAATATTATGACATTATGTTACCTTTTCTCTGTGCCTTTTTCACTGTGTGATAATTTCATTGATGGTGTAACAACAATGGTGGAAAAAACTACTGGTAAAGTAGCTCAAAACAAGGCAGTAGCCCTCAAATGTACTAATATCATTATTTTCTTCATCACCATAAACTTGCTGTAAAGAAATTAAAAACTCAGTTTCACTTAAGATTGTCCTTGAAGATTTAATAAGAAAAATTAATTTTATTAAATCTCAGTGTTTATGTACATGCCTTTTTAATATTTTGTGTGACAGAAAGAAATATGTGTAAATCATTTCTACTGTGTAACGAAGTATGATGACTACTCAAGGAAAAGCACTTGTGCAATTGTGCTACTAGCTGATATAGCTGCTTTTTTCACAAAAATTGTTTTTACTTGTAAAAAGAAACTAACAGACAACCTATGGTTAACCAGACTTGAGTATTTGGCATACGTTTTCTCAACAATGAACAGAGTCTGTAACTTCAAGGAAAATGACAGTATTTTTTTCAATGACAAAATTTGGGCCTTCAAGTGAAAATTAAAATTTTGGAAAACTTGTACTTGTCCCTGTGTGCTTAAAAGCTTCCAGATACTTAAATACTTTACAAATAAGGTTGGCCGTAATATTAAAAATATGGCTTTTTGTTGCTGCATAATGAAATGTGTCAAACATTTAGAAGATCTGCATAACTCAGTGAACCAATATTTCTAAAATAATCAATGCCTGGTGTTACCAAAATCATGCACGAATAAAAGATCCATGTAAAATGCAAGACAGATCAGTTTTATGGAGGAAAATGTACACACTGTTTTAGATTGCTGAATTTGCTGTGGTATCAAGTATCATGTTTCCTCAGTTTTCACATCTCTTAAGTATCTGTGTGAGGCTGGTTTCTGTTTTTGGCTCAACTAAGACAATGTACAGTTACAGACTGAATGTAGAAGCACATAGAAGAAAGCTACTGTCTTCTATGAAGCCAGTCATTACAGATATTTAAAAATATTTACTACAATGCCATTCTTCTCACTAAAGGTTTTCTTTGAGAAATAATTATTTTTTAAAACATTTTTGGAAATGTGTAATAAGTTTATTATTTCATCAGTAAATTTTTCCCTCAGTGTTAATTTCTAATATGATAAATATAATAGATATAGCCCACATGAACACCATCTCCTTATAGTCCTCAATAATTTTTAAACAGTTTAAAGGGGTGTTATTTTACAACCTCAGGAGTTCCCTGGGTAAAGTCTGAAACTGGCCCCTGTACACAGAGGGCAAGGAGAGGCTTAAGGAAGAGGCAGACCACTCCAGGTTGGTAGATGGCAGATTTAATAAGCAAGGGAACTTACATATGAGGCCTGTCTTAGGTCCTACAAGTAGATCTCTGCACCTCAGGCCAGAATCTTAAAGTTCATTTAAAAGCCTGACCAGGGTTCAATCACATATTCAGTCCAGATGGTCACAGTAACACCCTACTTTCTCAAAGCTGTGTCCTTGAAACAGCTCCTAGTGTGGGAATGGTGGGTGGAATGCACATTCTAAAGACAAGGGAGGGGGTGAGGAGCCTCCAATTGCCCGGGTCCAGCTTGCAGTCAGTTGGCAGTCACATCCTCTTAATGACTTCCTCTAACAAGGGTCCCGAGAGCAAAGGTTCTGAGAATTGCTTCACTAAGCATTTATTAATAAAGTTATTAGTAGATTATAGAATTAACATTTGCCAGAGTTAGAAGTTTCCCTCAGTTTAGTTAGTGTAGTTATTCTTGGGAGAGAACACTCCTCTTCTGTGTGTCTTTGCTAAATAATGGAGCCATAGTCCCTCTTTCTGCAGGTAGAATGAAATGAGTGTCTGATGTTTGCTTATTGAAAACTAACACATATAAGTTTCACATGGCTTCAAGGAATGGGTAACATCTAAATTAGGAATTCTTTTTTCCTGTGGAACTTGGACCTAGCTCTAGTCAGGCTCACCCTCTAGCCCCTGGCTGTTTCTACTTTCCTATATTTATCCCTTTCACCTATTTCTTTTTAATTTTATTTGCAGCAGTTCTTTCCCTTCTTTCTTCCTTCCCTCCCTTCCCCTGTTCTACCCCTGCCCTTTCTTTCTAACCTTATTGAAATACTGGTGGAACCATTTTATAATGGCTTATGTATATGATCAGACTTTTAGGTAACATTGGCTCTTTGGAGAACATTTTAATTGTATTATCTCCAAGATTATCTTCAGTTTTAACCAGTCTCATTTAATGGTGGAACAGACAACTCAGTTTGAAATAACTATATCATATAGTACGTGTTTGACAGAAAAATCACATAGTAGACTCCCTGATGTAGACAGTCAAGAGATAAGAATACTCTTCTAAGCATAATTTATAATAGGGCAATATGCAATTAGAGATTAGTTTAAAAATGCATTTGTGTAATGTGATTCATTGTGACAATGAAAAATCTTTATATTCAATGAATACCCAAGACTTAATGTAATATTTGCATGGCGTGCAAGTGACAAAATGGTATGAATATTCAGAATATATATGCATACATAAAAAGGCACTAAAAGTGAAGAAAATATACTAAACTGTGCTGATCTAGGGTTTGAATATTTACAAATGTTAAAAATCTGTCACTTTTGAAATCTGAGTGAAAACTGATAATGAATAAGGTACATTGCAGAATACTTCACTGCCCAGTTGGCTCTGAGGCAGGGTTCTAATCTGAAACAAAAACGGAGAATCTACTTTCCCACTTTTACTATTGAGTCTGTCAGAGTTCTAAACTTACCTTGTACAAACTATAATTATTTTTCCAAGAAGCCTCATCTTTATTTAATGGGAAATAATACTTCAAATCACAGTCTTCGAATTACAAATGCTCATTGCTATGTGTGGTCATTGTTTATAATTCTTTGTATATCGTCTGCTCTTTTTGCCTAAAGATAGAAATGATTTTTTTGCCTTTAATATCCAGGAGTTTTTCTTTTAACAGTATCTTGCTCCTTCTAAATTTTTATTTTCAGATACAGAGTATGCTTTTTCAGTATTCACTTTCAAATCTTTAGTATTTCAGGAAAGTCTATTTTTTATTATGATCTTTAGTATTAACTCTGGTCCTTGCTTTGAATCTCTTCTTTAGGGTCTCCTTTTATCTCCATGTTGTCTATATTCAATATTTCACTTTCTTTCTTTCATCTCTGTATTTTTGATTTTTTATATTTTTTCCTTTCTACCTTCTAGTCCTCTCAGGGAATTAGCATTTTGTTGTTTGTGTGGTTGTATTTATTCACTCCTCTGTTGCTTCCATTTCAGTTTTCATTTATGGAATAATGTTTCTTTTATTTTTAATCATCTCCTGAGTTCCTTCTCTGGCCCTCCTTTGTCTCTGTTTCTCCTGTATTGACAAGCTTTGATTCCACTCCCAGAAATTTCTTCCCAGTGTTGTGCCTGGTCCTGGAAGGAGCCCTGGAAATTCCATTGAAGGGGTTTTAAGGGTTAGGTTGGTCCAGCCCTGTTATAATCACCCGAAGTCTTCACACTTAACCTAATGGGTGAGAGACACCTTCTCAGGATCAGCTGTAGTTCTCGAATCCACCTGTCATGTTTTAAAACTGAGAAATGCCTATTGCCTGTTCTAGGGTTCTCCTGTTCTCAGGTGCATCAGATGTTAGCTTGCTTCTCCCTGCTGCTTCCTGCACAGTGGCTGAGACATTGCATCTGCTGCCTCGGGTACTTCTCCCTACCTTCTCGCAGGAGTTTATGTGATTCATTGTCATCTAGTGAGATATAAAATGTTTCTATGGATTTTGGTTTTAACCCCTGGCCCTTAGGACATTTCTTTTTATGGAGACAACATATGAAAATAATTATTCAAATTGCTCCAATCGTATTCAATTGATTTTGTATAATTTCTGTCGTACCAAACGTAGCACGGTATTCTTTCTTTCCATGGTATGAAATGAACTTGAACTGTTGTGAAAGTGGATCCTGTGTTTGTCTTTACTTTTGTAAATAAGATAAAGAATTAGTGTGGTCATATTCCAGGATCAAGTATGAAGTATATATTTTTTATCTAAAATCATTGGATGCTGCCTAGCTCTATGAAAGTTTTCTCTAGGTGAACAACTTCAATACAAAGCAAAACATTTTCTCATAGGAAAAAAGAGAGAAGCATGGTTGGCAATAGTTTCATGTTTTCTAGTGACCCAAACAGTGATACTTTGACCCTTTTATTACAGTGAGGTGGCTGTTATGGTGTTTGAGTCCATATACAGCACATAAAGTCAGTGTCATTTAGCTTCCCTTGAAGCGCAGAAATAGAAAAATATTCACAATGATAAAAATGTTATTCTTTATTTCTGATACGCTTTTTGAAGCAAGCAGCTGCTTATATTCTACTTATTTCAACTTCTTTTCCCCCAGGCACTTTGAAGAATCTTAGCAAACTATTAATACCCTTATTCTCCTTCCATTATTTAAGTTGTAGTTTTGAAAATATATAAAGAATGGTGTTTTAGAAAAATTATCTCCCCTATTTTTTTTCTTTTCTTAATGTTGAGAAGCTTCTTTACTTTGTGTTTTCTACATTCGTTTTCTTTCTTTTCCTGAGTCAACTCCTTCCTCAGCATCAGAGCTAATCTTTTTGCATGACCACTTTAATGTATAAAATAGCACTAGGAATTATGAGAACAATGCATTACATTTATGTATAACCGTAATCACATAATGCAGTTGTACATAGACTATTTTGCTGTTTACAGACAAGTTGTATCTATTTATTTTTAGAATTTTTGATGCTAATAAAAGTGTCTCTCAAGTTATAAACCATGTTTCTTCCATGTTTTGCTGTTTTACTGTATATATTGAACTTTTAAAAATAGAACTTTATTATGATTTAATTTTAAAATTATCAGCGTCCTTATTTAATGTCCCTTGAACATTCATGAGCACAGTAAATATGTCTGTCTCATCACTTACTTTTGTGCTTTTTAGAGTACCTAATAGTGCATCATAAATATGAATAAATAAGTACATTAGTCAAGAATACCTTAAAAAGTTTAGAGTTTCTATAATTCCAAATATACATATACTATTTTGGTATTCCAATGTACGTTTCTGTAACAGATAAAAACATGTTTTGGTAAAGTGCTTTTTAAACCTCTAAATAAGGAATTATCTGTATTTATTAATACTCAATTTGATAAACTGATCGTTATAGTAGACTTTCACTTCGCTGTCCTTCAAGGAATCAAGCTTCCCAGATTGAAGCCCTTATGTTGTCCCTTCCCGTGTTGACGTTGGCCTTGGTCACATGGCTGGTTTTGGCCTAATTGTCTGACATTTACTAATTGCATGGACTAGGAAAAATTACTTAAATTTGCTGAAGTTCAGTTACTCAACTGTTAAAAGTAACAAATAGTATTTACCTTAGAAGTTTGGCCTAATGATTATACCTGATAACTCCTAAAACAGTCTAATACTTTTGCCCTCAGTGCCTAAATTACTGGCAGCTATGATGTAGACATTGGGAGCAATTGAGTCCAAACCATTAAAATAAATGATTTTGTTTAGCTTGAAAATAACTAACTTAATGCATAAATATTAATAGATTCAACATTTAATTTGAATATGCTGAATAGTAAGATTATTACTTTTATGAAATTGTGTAGTATTGGTCTATCTAAGCTCATAAATATGTGTTTCCTGAATGTATATAGTGACTCAGAAAAGTATCTCCGTCCTTTCGTTCTGTAACTCCACAGGGAATTATATTTGATAACATCATCAGTATGAAATAGGCCTGAAACAGTGACCCTGTCTCATTGACCTTTTAAAGTGAATTCTGAGTTTCTGATTGAAGCCACAGTGTCCTTGTAAAGACTGCAGTGCTACTGAAAATGACTGCCAAGGTGAAGTATAAGAAAGACAACGTGTTCATCAAATACAGCCTGGCTAAATATTGGTGGAAGCTAATTGTCAGCAATCTAGTATCATTTTACACTGATACTGGGTATATTCTTGGGCTTTTCATTTAAAACTGTCATGCTATCCTGAACCTACTATTAAAAATAAAGGAAGTATTCTTAGGATGGATAATTGGATGGATGCAACCTTTTATAAGGCATTTAGCACTTTCTACCTGTAATATACCTATTTGTAGGTATGTATCTATATCATCTATTTGTCTTAGTTCAAGCTACCATAACAGAATACTGTAGATCGGATGGCTTCTAATCAACAGAAATTTATTTCTCACAGTTGTGAAGGCTGAAGTTGAAGATCAGGGTGCCAGCATGGTGGGATTCTTATGAGAGTCCGCTTCTGGGTTGTAGATATATTTCTCATTGTATTCTCACATGCAGAAAGAAAGCCAGCAAGCTCTCTGTGATCACTTTTTAAAGGCCACTAGTCCTATTCATGAGAACTCTACCCTCTTGACCTAATTACCTCTCAGAGGCCCCATCACTTTATACTATCATATTGGGGGTTAGAATTTAAGCATATAAATTTTAGGGAAATACAGTCAGTCCATACCACTATTTTTTTCATATACCAGACAAGTAACAATCTGAAGGCAGCTGTTATTCATTTTGTAATCTTCTAAGAATTTTAAGTATTGTAGATATCCAGTAACTATTATAAAATATTATAAAAGTAAAAGTGTAAAGAACTAGAAAAGGAAAGTTATGAATAAGGGAGGGCTAGAGGGAAGAAGGAAAGTAATATGCATATATATATACTTTATATATCAAAATATTCCTAGAATAACAAAGAGGTCCATATAATATCTTGTCCAATTCATTGAATCTTTGAGATCCTGCCTATAGCCGAGCAATTAGGACCAAAAGATGTAAATTTAAGTTTATGCATATTTTTTGAAAAATTTGCCTTATTTAAAAAGCAATATTCATATCCATTGATCCTATAATGCCACTTCTAGAAATTGACCCTAAGAAAATTGTAAAATATGCATTTAAAGATGTGAGTCCAATAATGTTTATTGTAACATTTTTAAGTAGTGGAGAAAAAAAAACCTACATGCCCAACAATAAGGGATCAATTTAATATGAAAGGGTGAGAAGTATAAAGTTAGATTCTATGTGGCCATAAAGTCATATATTAGAAGAATATTTAATAATATGGTTAAAAAATAAAGACTCGTGACATAATAGTTGAGGGTAATAAAGGACAGTGAGGTTAGTGAGGTTGAGTAGTGTTAAGGTGACACAATGTGTATATGAAGAAATGGAAATAAAATTAGATTTATTTAATTTTACATGTACGTATAAAAGCAGAATTCGATTGCAAGTATTTTCTACCTACTTGTTTTCAAGTTCACGAATCTTAAATTCAAAATGCCCTATGGGAGATAGTTATATATATGTGTGTATGTGTGTATACACATATAAAATCATATATATATATATATATATATATATATATATATATATAATCACGTACATTTTAAATATATGCAGTGACATTTGTCAATTATTCATCAATAAAGTTAAAAAAATACGACAGTAAAAAATTTAATGTAGGAAAAATAAAACCAATATACTGTGTGTCAAAATGAAATAATGTAAGAATAAGGACATTTTAGTATATAAACTATTCAAATATATATTTTAAATATTGAAAAATTTGGATAATAAAGTTGCTTAACAGCCTGCAAAAAAAAAAGGCCATATGGAGAAAAATTTAGGAATATAAAATACCAATGAACATGGCTGTTGATGTCATTAGAAACTGAAGTGACTGAACAAAATCTTCCACATTTTTTACATAATAATTTATGTACTTTTAGTGAAAAATAATGAGGAGAAACAGTAGAGTGATCTTCTTGAATTACAGCCATTCTCTGAGAAAAAAAAGGGCATTACACTGGATATTTGGAAAACAAGAAGAAAAACCTATGGCTATGTCACTAAATAACACAAAGTTAAAAAGAAGTCCCATATGTCACACAATTTACTTTTATTTTGATGTCATTTCTTTTTATCAAAAATATTCTCCCACTTGTTGTCTCTTCAGAACAGGTATCTTGTGATTTAGAGCTTCCTGCCAAGATGACTTCGGGGTCATCCTGGAATCAAGCCTTGACCTTGTTATACAGGTGAGTTTTGAATTAGAACTTGCTCACAGAAGTGCAAAGGCAGTGTATTGTTTAAGCTATCCTGAGTGAGTAAAGGCTAAGGTTGTAATAACATGGTTGTGTTTCTTCTTATCCTGATGCCATTATCTGCATCTGCTTAGACTTTATTTAGGGTAAACCTGCACTGTGCTGTAATTGTGTCAGTATTCTTGATATTTTTCAATCTTCCTACCAAGTCGTTTACCACCTTCCAGCTATCACAGCTTTAACCTCAGTAATGCATATGTTTTCCTTTTTTAATTTTTTTTTTCTTTGAAAGTCAAGTGATATAGGAATCCTTAGGCATACTCTGAAGACTCAGTGTCCCTGGCATGATAATCTGATATAAAACACTAATTTAAATCAGTTTTTGACTAGTCAGCCCCCAGGTATCATGAGGGAAGACATAATATCTTAGTAATTTTTATTTAGCACTATTTCACATTGTTATTTGTGCTGGTTCCTTGTTCAGGGCCTTGCTGTCAGCAATAAATAAATTACTCCCCAGCTAGTAAATCACAAAACTCTCCTGAGCTTCTCAGAGAAACAAAGCAGAATGATGAAACTGTAGCCCTAAGAGGTTTATTCATAAATAACCATTTTGTTTAAGGCATTTTGGGTCTACTCGATGGAAGATCAGTTTTCTTCCATAAACCACTGGAAAAGTGTTTATCTGGAAAGAAACATAAATGAAATAGTGTTCATTCTCTGATCTCCATCTAATTTCACAGTTTCCTTATGGCATTAATAGTATGGAAAAAAATTGACTTGTTTTTGAGTGGATATTTTAGGTGAGGACAGATATTTAAAAATCAGAAGAAATAAACCCCCTCCTCCAACAAAAATTGAGTCATCACAGATTTTTTTTCTCTTTCAACTTTTCCCACCTTTAAGAAACATTCCCAGATTTTCTGGGAGAGGAATAGCTCTCATTTTTCATATTTGAAGTGAAAAATAGAGAAAGTACTGGTAGTCAGGGCCATATATCTTAAGTGACTCAGATAATAGTTTTAGTAAGTATCTTTTTCTTTAGAGATTCAAGCCCAGACCAGGAGCAACTAAGAGCCTTTCCTCACTGACAATGTCTGAACTCACAAGGGTTCAGACAATGTCTGAACTCATATTTTGTCACTGTGAACTTATTCCTAAATGGGATAAAATTTTCTGACTAGCATTTAGCTTCTTAAAATTCAGTTGACTAGGTACAGTATTTTATGATTGCAAAGCATAAATCATGTCAGTGAGGCAGCCCTAGGTATTACTATATTAACTATTTTCTAAATTTTTAGGGAGGAGAGACTTGTGGGAAAAAATGCAGAAGCTATTTTTACGAATAATTTGTTCTAAGTCCATGCTATCAGTATAAATACTTAGAAAGAAATAGCTAGTTGTTTAATATAAAGATGATATGAATTAATTTGTATATTATAGAGCATAGTGACAATCTAGAGCTATCTTTTAGCTCTAGTTTTATCCTGAGCCCTTTCACACAAGAATACTTAACCAATTAAAATCAATGTATTATTTATGTGATTTTGAAAAAATATCAAATATTAATATTTAATTTCAACTTAGCTTAAAACTGATGTTTCATTTACCTTAGTCAAAAAGGTTAGTGAGAAAGGAAACAAAGAGCTATATGTGACTTTTATTGTCCATGTTGAAAGTATTCTAAAGAATGAGGAACACATATGAATTAAGGACAAAGATAACCCAGGTTTGGGCCCTTAGAAATGTAATAGATTTTAGTTTCTATCTTCTGTGGTCAGAGTATACTTTGTTCTGGGGATCAATATTGATGAGACAATAATTTTGTTCTTACATAAAAAGCATTTTATATTTGAAGAATCCTTGGTTATTTATTTGTTTGATTTCACCTCATAAGGTGAGTGACAAAAGCTATTATTTTCATAAAGAAAAGGCCACTGTCAGCTTTAACTCAAGGTCAGTGTGCTTTATTCATGGTTGCTGGGGTTTATTTTTCCATTATAGCATCTGCCTTAGAACATAATTGAGGAAGACATCTTAGAATTGAAATCCCAAAATTCAGTTAACCACTTGTAATTCATGTTATATCAAATCATGTCTTTGGAGTATAGGAAATGCCATTCTGGGTCTGACAAAGGCCCACTAATATACACAAAGACATTTTATTGAGCCCTTGAGCAAGTCATAAAATTAACTAATACACGGTCTTGCCCTCAAGGGGCTTGCCTACAGGGGACTCACACCCTGGCTATATGTTAGAACTGCCTGAATAGCTTATAAAAATTGCTAATGCCCAGCTACTAACAAGGATTCTGGTTTGCCTTGCATGCAAGCTGGGATGAGAACTGCTGATCTAGAGTGTCTTTACTTTTAGTGCACACATGAATCATTTGAGGATATGTTTAAAATGGAAAATCTGTAGGTTTGGGGTGACCCCTGATAGTCTGCATTTCTAGTAAGTTAACATATGATGTTAGTTTAAAAATAAAAGTTATAAAGGTGAATACATATAAATGAATGTCTCAGGCTCCCATTCCAAATACATGTAAGCAAAACTACATCAAATGTAATTGGGTTCTTACCAGTGAAATAATAATTTTAAAAAATACAGGAAGTTCCTTACTGGCCTGTGATTGCTATCAGAATAAAGGGCCAAAAAGAGAATCCTAAGTGACCTAAAACAAAAGTCAAAAGAAAAAAAAAAAGGTAGAAAAGGAAGATAAGCAAGTGGGAATTTTTTTTTAAGTATTGGGAATTTACATTAAAAAAACCCTCAAGTATAAATTAAAATATTTACCTTTAGTAAAAATGAAGTCAAATTATAAGTAGAAACTTATCTTTAACACAAACAATAAACTAAGAATATTTTGTGGTAGTATTTATTTGACAAAATTTATGATAGTATCATGGATAGAATGGTAAATTTGTGTAGTTGATTTTTACAGCTTAATAGCAATTTGATCAATTTTGCAAAGTTATTTCACAGTTTTATCAATGAATTCCTTTAATTTTTTGATAGTCAAACCATCTTCTTTTGAAAAGATATCCTCATTTATATTCATTTTTTCTACTTCAGTTTTTAGCTGGTCTCATCGTTAGATCTTCACTTGCCAAAATCTTGGTGTGGTATAAATCTGTTCTCTCAGATTATCTGAGCTAATTTCAACTTATCCCCAAACTTTTTCAGGCATTTGCAGGCTCCTCCTGTAGCAATTTTCTGTTCATATCCTTTTTTTTTTTTCTGTTTCTACAGTTGCTCCAATCAGGTAGAGAATGACCTACACATAAATTATTTGGAAAGTGATGTTATATGTTGATTTAAGTAAGAGAAGAAATGATTGAGAAGTGATTAATTTCATAAATGGTCCGGTTTTTAGTGAATATTTTAGTGCTATGACAGCTTTGATTTCATCAGCACATTGGTACTTGGCATATCACCACTTATGTAATGAAGGCCTTTCTGCTCTAGAGTTCCTTTATTCACATTCATCATTAATCCAACTGCACTGTGAATCTTTTTATGGTATTGAGCCAAGTGGAAGGAACCAGTGCATTAAGACTCTGCCACTTAACAGAAGCTTGAGAGTCAAAAAAGAAGAGGATATTGTCTGGGTCAATGCAGACTTTTTTTTAAATTTAATTTTATTTATTTTTTTATACAGCAGATTCTTATTAGTCATCAATTTTATACACATCAGTGTATACATGTCAATCCCAGTCACGCAATTCATCACACACCCACACCCACACCCCTGCCACTGTCCCTGCTTGGTGTCCATATGTTTGTTCTCTGCATCTGTGTCTAAGTTTCTGCCCTGCAATGCGGTTCATCTGTACCATTTTTCTAGGTTCCACAGTATGCATTAATATGCGATATTTGTTTTTCTCTTTCTGACTTACTTCACTCTGTATGATAGTCTCTAGATCCATCCACGTCTCAACAAATGACCCAATATCGATCCTTTTTATGGCTGAGTAATATTCCATTGTATATATATGTACCACCACTTCTTTATCCATTCGTCTGTAAATGGGCATTTAGGTTGCTTCCATGACTTGGCTATTGTAAATAGAGCTGCAATGAACATTTTGATACATGACTCTTTTTCAATTATGGTTTTCTCAGGGTATATTCCAGTAGTGGGATTGCTGGGTTGTATGGTAGTTCTATTTTTAGCTTTTTAAGGAACCTCCATACTGTTCTCCATAGTGGCTATATCAATTTACATTCCCACCAACAATGCAAGAGGGTTCCCTTCCCCCCCCCAGCATTTATTGTTTGTAGGTTTTTTGATGATGGCCACTCTAACCGTGTGAGATGATATCTCATTGTAGTTTTGATTTGCATTTCTCTAATGATTAATGATGTTGAGCATTCTTTCATGTGTTTGTTGGCAATCTGTATATCTTCTTTGGAGAAATGTCTATTTAGGTCTTCTGCCCATTTTTTGTTTGGGTTGTTTGTGTTTTTGATATTGAGCTGCATGAGCTGCTTGTAATCTTGGAGATTAATCCTTTGTCAGTTACTTCATTTGCAAATATTTTCTCCCATTCTGAGGGTTGTCTTTTGGTCTTGTTTATGGTTTCCTTTGCTGTACAAAAGCTTTGGAGTTTCATTACGTCCCATTTGTTTATTTTTATTTTTATTTCCATTACTCTAGGAGGTGGCTCAAAGCAGATCATGCTGTGGTTTAGGTCAAAGAGTGTTCTGCCTATGTTTTACTCTAAGAGTTTTATAGTGTCTGGTCTTACATTTAGGTCTCGAATCCCTTTTGAGTTTGTTTTTGTGTATGGTGTTAGGGAGTGTTCTAATTTCATTCTTTTACATGTAGCTGTCCAGTTTTCCCAGCACCACTTATTGAAGAGACTGTCTTCTCTCCATTGTATATCCTTGCCTCCTTTGTCATAAATTAGTTGACCATAGGTGCGTGGGTTTATCTCTGAGCTTTCTACCTTGTTCCATTGATCTATGTTTCTGTTTTTGTGCCAGTACCATATTGTCTTGATTACTGTAGCTTTGTAGTATAGTCTGAAGTCAGGGAGTTTGATTCCTCCAGATCCGTTTTTTTCCCTCAAGACTGCTTTGACTATTCGGGGTCTTTGGTGTCTACATACAAATTTTAAGATTTTTTTGTTCTAGTTCCATGAAAAATGCTGTTAGTAATTTGATAGGGATTGCACTGAATCTGTAGATTGCTTTGGGTAGTATAGTCATTCTCACAATACTGATTCTTCCAATCCAAGAACATGGTATATCTCTCCATCTGTTTGTATTATCTTTAATTTCTTTCATCAGTGTCTTATAGTATTCTGCATACAGGTCTTTTGTCTCCCTAGGTAGGTTTATTCCTAGGTATTTTATTCTTTTTGTTGCAGTGGTAAATGGGAGTGTTTCCTTAATTTCTCTTTCAGATTATTCATCATTAGTGTATAGGAATGCAAGAGATTTCTGTGCATTAATTTTGTATCCTGAAACTTTACCGAATTTATTGATTAGCTATAGTAGTTTTCTGGTGGCATCTTTAGGGTCCTCTATATATAGTATCGTGTCATCTGCAAACAGTGATGATTTTACTTTTTCATTTCCAATTTGTATTCCTTTTATTTCTTTTTCTTCTCTGATTGCTGTGGCTAGGACTTCCAAAACTATGTTGAATAATAGTGGTGAGAGTGGACATCCTTGTCTTGTTCCTGATCTTAGAGGAAGTGCTTTCAGTTTTTCACCATTGAGAATGATGTTTGCTGTGGTTTTCTCATATATGCCCTTTATTATGTTGAGGTAGGTTCCCACTGTGCCCACTTTCTGGAGAGTTTTTATCATAAACGGTGTTGAAGTTTGTCAGAAGCTTTTTCTGCATCTATTGAGATGATTATATGGTTTTTATTCTTCAGTTTGTTAATATGGTGTATCGCATTGATTGATTTGCGTATATTAAAGAATCCTTGCATCCCTGGGATAAATCCCACTTGATCATGGTGTATGATCCTTTTAATGTGTTGTTGGATTCTGTTTGCTAGTATTTTGTTGAGGATTTTGCATCTATATTCATCAGTGATACTGGTCTGTAATTTTCTTTTCTTGTAGTATGTTTGTCTGGTCTTGGTGTCAGGGTGATGGTGTCCTCATAGAATCAGTTTGGGAATGTTCCTTCCTCCGCAATTTTTTGGAAGAGTTTGAGAAGGATTGGTGTTAGCTGTTCTCTAAATGTTTGGTAGAATTCACCTGTGAAGCCATCTGGTCCTGGACTTTTGTTTGTTGGAAGATTTTTACTCACAGTTTCAACTTCAATACTTGGGATTGGTCTGTTCATATTTTCTATTTCTTCCTGGTTCAGTCTTGGAAGGTTATACCTTTCTAAGAATGTGTCCATTTCTTCTAGGTTGTCCATTTTATTGGCATACAGTTGCTTGTAGTAGTCTCTTAGGATGCTTTGTATTTCTGTGGTGTCTATTGTAACCTCTCCTTTTTCATTTCTAATTTTATTGATTTGAGTCCTCTCCCTCTTTTTCTTGATGAGTCTGGCTAATGCTTTATCAATTCTGTTTATCTTCTCAAAGAACCAGCTTTTAGTTTTATTGATCTTTGCTATTGTTTTCTTTGTTTCTATTTCATTTATTTCTGCTCTGATCTTTATGATTTCTTTCCTTCTGCTAACTTTAGGTTTTGTTTGTTCTTCCTTCTCTTGTTCCTTTAGGTGTAAGGTTAGATTGTTTATTTTTGATTTTTCTTGTTTCTTGAGGTAGGCTTGTATAGCTATGAACTTCCCTCTTAGAAATGCTTTTGCTGCATCCCATAGGTTTTGGATCGTTGTGTTTTCATTGTCATTTGTCTCTAGCTATTTTTTGATTTCTTCTTTGATTTCTTCAGTGATCTCTTGGTTATTTAGTACCATATTGTTGAGCCTCCATGTGTTTGTGTTTTTTACGTTTTTTTTCCCTGTAATTAATTCCTAATCTCATAGCATTGTGGTTAGAAAAGATACCTGATATGATTTCAATTTTCTTAAATTTGCTGAGGCTTGATTTGTGACCCATGATGTGATCTATCCTGGAGAATGTTCCTTGCACACTTGAGAAGAAAGTGTAATCTGCTGTTTTTGGATGGAATGTCCTATAAATATCAATTAAATCTCTCTGGTCTCTTGTGTCATTTAAAGCTTCTGTTTCCTTATTTATTTTCACTGTGGATGATCTGTCTATTGGTGTAAGTGAGGTGTTAAAGTCCCCCACTATTGTGTTACTGTCCATTTCCTCTTTTATAGCTGTTAGCAGTTGCCCTATGTATTGAGGTGCTCCTATGTTGGGTGCATATATAATTGTTATATCTTCTCCTTGGATTGGTCCCTTGATCATTATGCCATGTCCTTCCTTGTCTCTTGTGACATTCTTTATTTTAAAGTCTATTTTATCTCTTATGAGCATTGCTACTCCAGCTTTCTTTCGGTTTCCATTTGCATGGAATATCTTTTTCCATCCCCTCACTTTCAGTCTATATGTGTCCCTAGGTCTGAAAGACAGCCTATATATGGGTCTTGTTTTTGTATCCATTCAGCAAGCCTGTGTCTTTTGGTTGGAGCATTTAATCCATTCATGTTTAAGGTAATTATTGATATGTATGTTCCTATGACCATTTTCTTAATTGTTTTGGGTTTGTTTTTGTAGGTCCTTTCTTCTCTTGTGTTTCCCACTTAGAGAAGTTCCTTTAGCATTTGTTGTAGAGCTGTTTTTGTGGTGCTGAATTCTCTTAGCTTTTGCTTGTCTGTAAAGCTTTTGATTTCTCCATCAAATCTGAATGAGATCCTTGATGGATAGAGTAATCTTCGTTGTAGGTTCTTCTCTTTCATCACTCGAAGTATATCATGCCACTCCCTTCTGGCTTGTAGAGTTTCTGTTAAGAAATATAGCTGTTAACTTTATGGGAGTTCCCTTGTATGTTTTTTGTCATTTTTCCCTTGCTGCTTTCAGTAATTTCTCTTTGTCTTTAATTTTTGCCAATTTGATTACTATGTGTCTCGGCATGTTTCTCCTTGGGTTTATCCTGTATGGGACTCTCTGCACTTCCTGGACTTGGGTGGCTACTTCCTTTCCCATGTTAGGGAAGTTTTCAGTTATAATCTCTTCAAATATTTTCTCTGGTCCTTTCTCTCTCTCTTCTCCTTCTGGGACCCCTATAATGTGAATATTGTTGCATTTATTGTTGTCCCAGAGGTCTCTTAGGCTGTCTTCATTTCTTTTCATTCTTTTTTTTTACTCTGTTTTGCAGCAGTGAATCCCACCATTCTGTCTTCCAGGTCACTTATCCGTTCTTCTGCCTCAGTTATTCTGCTATTGATTCCTTCTAGTGTAGTTTTCATTTCAGTTATTGTAGTGTTCATCTCTGTTTGTTCTTTAATTCTTTTAGGTCTTTGTTAAACATTTCTTGCATCTTCTCGATCTTTGCCTCCATTCTTTTTCCGAGGTCCTGGATCATCTTCACTATCATTATTCTGAATTCTTTTTCTGGAAGGTTGCCTATCTCCACTTCATTTAATTGTTTTTCTGGGGTTTTGTTCCTTCATCTGGTACATAGCCCTCTGCCTTTTCATCTTGTCTATCTTTCTGTGAATGTGGTTTTTGTTCCACAGGCTGCAGGATTGTAGTTCTTCTTGCTTCTGCTGTCTGCCCTCTGGTGGATGAGGCTATCTAAGAGCCTTGTGGAAGTTTCCTGCTGGGAGGCAACCCAATGCAGACTTTTGCTTCTATTTTATTCATCTACCCTGTATTTGCTCTCCTTACGCAATCAGGCTTATTTCATAACTCTGTCCTTTCTTTCCATTTCCTGTTGATGTCTTCGCAACTGGTAAACTTTGACGTCTATTCTGCAGATTATGCACTCTGGTCTGACAGTGCATGGATGCCCCTAAAGGCTACTGCTCTCTCAAAGTGAGAGAAATGTTACAGCCAGTTTCTGTTATAATTAGTGAGGCTCACAGAGACCTCCACACTTGCACTTTTTCATAACTGACCATTGCCATGTTCTGTTTACTTCCTTAAAGGGTGAAGATCATTGTTCCTGCAGTTTATCCATCCCTGAGCTAGAAATATCTGCAGTCTACCATCTAACACTCTATACTGTATATTCCCTTTCAAGATCTCATTCATGTTCATAGCTTGAGAACAGTTACCTACACTCTCTAAATTACCTAAATTTCTGTTTGAATCTGAAAGAGAATAAAGTCTAAAAACATAGTATCACTGTTTTTATTTTTTTATGTTTTTATTTTCTAACAAATGTGTGTGTTGTTATGTCATTGAACCAATAATTTTCACTTTTCTTATCACCTTTAAATGTTGTGAAGACTAACAAATTTATGTACTGAAGCACTTTATTTAATTTTGTAAACACAGCAGGCTGTTTATTAATGCATTTCTGGAAGAAAATGTACTTAGCTGTACATCTGAATTACTCTTCATTGTTCTGCGTTTTGGAAATTGGGTTCAGTATATGTTTGCGTATCCCTGGATTTAAATAATAAAAGAGATTTAGTAAGATAAACAGTAGTGATATTAAGGAAATATTCAGATATTTCAAGTTTCATAATAGGTTTGGTTTTACTAACTTTTGTAAACAAACTAAAACTCTTTGTTCTATGCTGAACATTTCCCTGTATCTTCATTTCTACAAAATATCAACATCATATTATACATTTGAGAAGTAATAAATGCATTCTAGAATTTCAGAATAGTATAGATAATCTTCACCTTCAGATACAGTGATAAAAATGAATTGTTTTGAAGAGAGCAGAATGACTAGCAATTACCTATATCTATGTCTGTCCCTAAAGATCAATTTTGTAATATACCATGAATAGTTTATAAGTAGCATTTTAATAAACCTTTACTAAAAGAAGAGTTATATATATTAACATGCAAAAAAATAAAATAATTACTCAATTTTAAGATATTGGTTACTATTTGAATCATTTGCATGTTACACAATACTTTGACATTTTTTCTCATTTAATTAGGAATAATGCTATCTCTTTAAGAATATTACTTTTTTCCAAGTGCTACATACAAGGACCAATTTTCTTAAATTTATTTTTACTTTAAAAATGATATTATTTATGAAAAGTGTTTTTATTTGTCCAAATATGATATATTTAGGTTTCTGTATTCTCCTTTTCTTTTGTTACTAGTTGAGATGACTGCTGAAGTTCTGAGCTTATGATTTGGGCATATTTCCATTTTATTAGCTATTTGTCAGTTTTTTAAAAAAAATCCACATATCTAAAATATGCAAGTTTTTATAATACTATGTTTAATTACAGTAGTTGTCTTCTGAATATAACTCTTAGCTTTCACTGAATAACTCAGAGAATTTTTAGCCCTCTTTATTCTGTTTTCTTGTTTCATCACTTAAAGAGATTAAATTTTGAATCTTAAACAGTCCCTGAGTTCTCAGAAATGCATCAACAAGCAGAGGCATCTGAATGCAATAGATTGCTTGTTGACTGAATCTCAGCAGTGTCCCTTCATCTGATGGACCTGTCTGTGAGGCCTGCATTTGTTGTTAAGCTATCAACTATATATGTGTTTCTCCATCTTTAAAATTGCAGGAGATGGATTTAGTGTCTGAGAGCCATGATTAGATTCAGAAGTTGGGATGCAGAGGGTCAAAACAGAGTTCTTGCAGCAGTGAAAGGTAGCTCCTGACTCAGCCACAGTTCATCCAGTTTCTCCGCTTGGTTTCATCTAATGCCATTTGGTTTAGGCACAAAGAGATTCCCTTTAGGTGGACTAAGGGAGTAACAAAGTCTCTTTATTCTTTTCAACCTAACTAAGTATTAGGAAATAAACCAAGATGATAGGAGTGATATTTCATTTTAAGCCTTTGATAATTAAAATCATATTGTTTTCAGTTTCCATGGCTACAGTTATATTTCAATTATGTATGATCAAGTGGAAGAATCTAGATAGATTTGTGCTACTGGTATCCTTTACCGCTATAGTCTTATGCATTAAAATGGGGCTAAGATTAAAATTATCGACGAGGGATATTAGTACTTAAATATAGCTCAGTATTATTGTAGGAAATATTGATGTCAATATTTAAAAGGCTGAGTCTTAATCCCAATAAAAAATGAGTCTTTACTCAGGGAAAAGTAATTGGCTAACTTTAAAGTAATTAGTGCCTGAAACACAATTTAAAAGTTTGGGAGGAAAATGACAACAACAACTCTGATACAGGTCAAGTTTCTATTAATAAGTTTTTGGACTGAGCCTCAAATTATTTTTTGGATGACAGTATCATGGGCCACTTTATTTCTGGCATTGGAATAAAAACCATGTATTATTATTTCACATTTGGAAATGAGAGCTGTAAAAAAAAATAGTTTATAATGCATGCAGATTTTTTGAAGTTTTAAAAATACTGCTTTATTCAAATTCTGTGGTTTTGGTTAGGACCTACACTTATAATGCAAATTCTCCAGATATAAAGATAATTTTCCCTCAACTTTGTTTTCATAAAAAGAAAAAGTTGATTAATATTAGTTTTAGGTGATATTACTTGAACATACTGCTTGATACTACATATTGGGGTTTTTTTTGCTTAAAATTGTGTTGTGTAGTACTGATTTATCTGAAATTTGGGTAAACAAAATGGAAACTCATTTCTAATGTTATTTGGATATTTTATTTCAAAATACTTAAATATTTTAATACTAACTTTCACCCTATGTTGAAAGAGCTTAAGCAATCTTAAGTGCTGAGTCAGTTTTCCATTAGGAATGTCACCAAAATTGATTTGATGTAGAAAACTTGATTCTTTTAGGGAACGATTTTTAAGATTGTTGTGTAAAGATGCAGTTTTAGCTAAGGGTTAGGGAAATGGTCAAGGATAGGGTTAAGTTTAGAGTTAGGTTTAGTTTTGGCATTGAGTAGGTTAATTTAGTGAACACCCAGTTTTAGGAATGTTTTTTGAGCCTTATTCACATCATCTTAGACCTTTGGGCCTCACTTTCTTTCTCTAAAAAATAGAGTAGGATACAATTTTTTATTTATCTCCAATTTATATAATAAAATGAATTTCAAGAGCCCAAGCTCTTATCAGCATTACAAAATATAAATTCATAGGATTTAGAGTAAAAAAAACTCGAATCTATGTCCTAATTTTTCTGCTTAATCACTGTTTGAACCAAAGTATGGTCTCTGCCTCTCTGAGTGTCCTCTCTTTCACCTTTAAAATGAGAATAATAAGTGATCTTTCATGAATAATTCTGAGGTTATACTTGATAATGTATTTGGATATATTTTGCACAATTTTAAGTATTATTCCATTTTGGTCCCATTTAGCCTTATTGTTATTTTATCATGGATATATTTCACCACTTTATGAACAGAAATAATCTTGGTATTTCATATATTAGATAAAAACTCATCCCATTTCAGTTAAAAAATATAAAAACAAATTAATAATAAAGGATATGTGAGGAATCAGGATATGTATATAAGGGCAGTACTGGTGGACTAAATTATTTCTGGTCCTTAGGGTTGGAAGAAATTAACTGTAGTACATGGAGAGATTTTGAGGGCAAAAAAAAGGTTCTTTGCAAGGCACAGCAAAGGGTCCAGTGATTTTTAGTCTGTTTGTTGTATTAAAAGGAAGTAACTTTACTAATAATCACTGGCTAGTTTGAAGCTATTTGAAAGAGCCTAACAGATTGACTTGAGTATTGATCGTAAAAAGTAATGCTAGGGAAGCCTACTAGTAATGATTGACTTAAGGAGACACCTATTAGAAAGAGAGGAAGAGAATTATAGTTTAAGTAGGTGCATTTCCACAGAAATAAAACTGTTGTGAATGGGTAATAACTAAAATGTATGGTTTTGGAATAATACAATGTTCAATAGAGATAGTGAACAAGTTGATGATGGTTGTTGAAAAACTAATTTTTTCCCAGAAGATAAAATGAAAGGAATGTTTAAGAACCCAGAGCAAAGTTGAAGTAGACAATCATACTGGAAAAGATTGAAAGATATTTCCAGAGATAAAACATGCATATTATAGAAATTCCAGAAGAAAAAAGAAATAAATGGAAGAAATAGTATAACTAAACGAGAATTAGAAGAAAGACTACCTAATCAAAAAAGAGTTAAGTGGGATTTAATTAGTAAACAGTCTTGGCACAGTTGACTCTCCACCTAAAAGATAGCAAATTCAGAGCTTTGTCACACATGGAATTCAAAGTTAAATCCCAGTTGAAATAAAGGTTAAAATGTAAAGTAAATTTTAAAAAGTTGGACATTAAATTATAACTGAAGTGAGCAAAATGTTTTTAAAGAAGACATTAAAACTGTAATGTATAAAGAAATATATCAATGTATTTGAATGTATAAAAAACATTTTTATGACAAAAATTCAGAAGACATACAAAAGTCAAAGTTGAATTTCATAATTAAAGACAGAAATAAAGTTAGTGTCTATAAGTGCAGAAATTCTAGAAACTGATAAGACTTCTCTGAGAATTAAGATTTTTACCTTTTGAAATGATATTTTAGTATAAATAACAGAAAAAAAGAAATCCTTTTCATAAGTATTCAGCAAAATGTAAATTGGCAAAATTGAGATTTAATTTTAAGTGACCATTTAGGGAATTTCAGTTTGTTGTTGTTGTTTCAGTGATAAAAATCCAATGTTAATGTTAATGTGGACAAATATTATTTTCAAAAAATGCTACTAAGAATGTAAAGTGGTATAGTTTTCTGGGAAAATAACCTGGCAAAACCAATTAAAATTTAAAAGGTATATCTGCTAAACTTATCCAGTATCCTTCAGTATATTCTATGAAATTATGTACAATATATTATACATGTTACCTAACCAAACTTGGGTCCACTTGCCCACATACAATAAAGCCAACCTACTGACACTGGATTGTGGTGAAGGAAAGTGGAGCATTTTTTTGCACAACACCAAGCAAAGAGTCCAGGTAAGCTAGTCCTCAAAACACCTGAACTCCTGGGTTGCTTTCAGGAAAGCATTTTCAAAGGCCAGGTGAGGGAGGGGAGTCACACGATCTGTCACAGCTCATGCACAATTCTCAGATTGATTGATGGTGAGCTAATAGGGTGGTGTCACATTGTTAATCCTCAGGCTCTAGTAGGTTTGGGGGCTGCATGCTCATGGCTATCAGGTTTGAATCTGCACTTTGGAACTCAGGGAAATGTCAAGGAGGCTGAATGAAGCCTGTTTCCTACAAACAAATGGGACTGAGAAAGGATTTGTACCCAGGAGGGCCCCACAGGGTCCTCCTCAATTTCAAGATGTCAAAAAAATGTTTATGTGCCAAAGAAAAATTGCATAGGACAGAGTTAAACAGGCAAGGAAGACATTATTCAATGCTACTGAAACAGGGATCAAAACTATTGTAATAGGGAAGAGAGACTGAAGACAACTCCATATACAAAAGGCAGGTGGGGATATAAAACTAAAAGGCAGGGTGGGATTAAAAATTAAAATAATTCCTGGTACCTTTGATTCACTTAGCAGTCCTTTTCAGAACAGTATAGAAATGGGTGCTCTCATGAGGTTAAAAAGCTAACAGGTCTCCTATTGCTAAGAGGGAACAAAACAATTATAGTAAAAATGAACATAACAAAATTTTACCTAATGCATCTTCTGGGGAAACAGTAGCTTCATCATTAATGTATATGGACCATGTTGTTTAGTCGTTTTTGAGATTATAGTAGCTATAATTGATAGACACAGGAATGACTCATTTGGGCACTTCATTTATATATGCATACGTGTATGTATATGTACATGCATGTGCTGATAGCAATAGGGCCATCATCATTTGTAACTTTCCCCCCACTGCTCAGCATGGACACTGAGAAATGCGTGATTTTGCCATTCAGCTGTATTCATTAGCATTACTTTAGTTTTACATGAGGTTCTTGTCCATGAAATGGCATAATTGTTCATTACAGGAGCTTACAGAATGCTCCATCAACTCCATCAAAGGAAAGTATCAACAGATACCATCATGCCCTAACATCATTTGAATATTTCACTTCAAAATCCTCTCTTTGCAGTTTCCACCAATCCCATTGTTGATCAGGATTGATTGCACAATCCTAATCAAATCCACTCTCTTCTTACCATTGAAAGACCTTCCTTAAGCCAAGCTTCCCATTTTCAATAAATTCACACCTTGTCTTTCTCCCACCCCTCCCAGACACTGCCACAGCTCTCTAGAGATGACATTCTCCCTTACCACGGTGAGTAATAAGCTCAGCCATGTATTATCAACAGGTTATGTTGGGATGTTTGGATAGCCAGTATTTGACAACCATGTGGCTATCTGGTAAAGAAACCAAAAAGACATTGTAGGATACTTATCTGAGGCCAAAAGAAAAGAAAACAAAGAATATCTGAGATCTGAGGGAATAAAGGAAAAAAGTGAACATTTTCCCTAAATGGGAGTATAGACTTCACTGAATATACAACAGAGCTGATTATAAAATATTTATTAACTTACAAGTAGCAAACACAAAGAGCTTTAGAGTATATATTAAGGCCTTAAACATTGTCATTTTTTGTTAGTTGTACTTCACTTAGCTCCAGTTTTTATTACCAAAAATAAGTATATTGATGAACTTAGAAGAGGTGTACTCTTTACTTAAAGTGAATAAGTAATAAGTATGGAATCCTGAAACATAGGAAGAGAGCACCATATGAAAATTTAATTGCTCTCCCTGATGTGGTTGTTTTCAAATCACATGAAGCCTGTGAGGTGTTTCTGTTTACCAAAATATTAAACATTGGTTGTACCATATAGTAGCATTTTATCAGGTATTTAATTTTAAAGCTTTCATTAAAAGACCATCTCTCCATGGGTGCATAGTTTAAAATGACTCACCAACAAGTTATAATATAAATAAGTTTCTACAAAAGTTTTCTAATTCACCTGTTCCTTGTTTTGATTAGCTCTATTTTTAAATATAGAATCATACAAAACACCTATGCTACTTCCAGGAGTGCCTTTATCATAGGGAAATAGAGTGAGCAAATTCACCAGTGGTATTCACAGAAATATGGTAGGAGGTTTTGGGATGAGAAGCAAGAGCCTTACTTTTATCACTGACAATTAGTAGGCATTGTGAATTGAGACTACACAGTTAATGCTTTTTTGTTCTCAGGAAATTATAGCTCAGAAGGAATGCTGGCATTTTGGGTTTGCTAATCTGCATGGCTTTGTGTGCTCTAGTCTTTCAGTCACAATCAAATAATCATTTCCTCTTGTTTGTCTTCATTCATTTCCTGCCCCCTCCTTGCATTTAACTATCAAATGTCCTTTGCTTTTGACCAGAGGCTCTTCAACAAAAGCCCTGTAGTTCCTGACATCATTCTTTTGTAAAAAAGAGTGCTTGGGCATATACTAACATAAATAGTTCTTTTTTCTTGGTCAAAAGCAACTGTTCAACTTATTGTACTGGTATTCTTATACAATATAAGACTTCATTCCAATACACTATCATAAAGGGATTTAGGAAAACAGGAGCTGTGAACAGAAAATTGCATTGTGAATAATGTTGTTTTGACATCAAATCTGAAATCTTCATTTCATTTTAGGGTTTTTGTTTGTTTATTTGTTTCAGAACAAGCCATGAAGTATAAAGGTTATCTATCTGTCATCTATGAATCTATTATCTATGTCTATCTCTCATCAGTCATTTTAAAATTACCATTTTTATTAAGACTTTTTGTTGGTAGCAGGGTTTTTGTTCTACAAATACCCACTTCCTACCAAGTCACAGTGCCTCCCAAGACAACAATCTATAAGACAGAAAAGGGTGCATTTTAAAAGTGCTGTGTAGGAGGTATTAGAACAAATGCTACTATACACGAAGAGAATTTTTGCACATAACTCCCTCACAGTTCTTTAAAAATGTACCCTTTCATATAAAAATATCTGCTTGGAAGCTAACAAACAAGAAGAAAAAAACATTTTTGCCTTTTTAGGTGCTGTCTTGTCAATGCAACTCAAATTGCTGTTTCAGGTTACTTACCCCAGAAAAATCTGCAGGAGTCCCAAGATTATTTGTCTGTGTTAAGGTGTTCAGAATATGCCACTCCAGAATAAGTCACTTTGGCATATTGAAAATGTTGAGCTGAAGACACTTGAGAAACAACAGATGTAGGAAGGACTCGCTGACCTCCTTTCTACTTAAAAGTAGGTCATAAAATTTCCCATGAGAAAGTTGTTCTTCCTGCATGAGGAAGACAAGAACTTTCCTATTACTGGAGATTGGAGGTCAGTGCTGAAACAGATGTGTACAAACAAGCCTTTATCTTCCATAAGTTTTCCCCAAATATTTCTTAGTCACTTTCTCAGAATTTATTTCCCCTAGAAGTATAATCCCCTTTTCTTTCGTACTGTCACTTTTCCACAATTTTATCATTCTTTGTTAAAAAGGTATATAAGCTCTTGGCCCTAACTGCTTCTTTGAGTCTTCATTTTTCCTGTAAAAGCTCTTGTATGCATGTAAAAATGTTAAATACAATGTGTGTGTTTTTTTCCTGTTAATATGTCATTTGTAATTTCAATCCATAGGACCCAGGACCTAAGGAGGTGGAGAAAATTTTTCTTTCATCCCCTACCATAATGGTGATGAGGATGGGATATCATTAGCTGGGATTCCCTACACACTTCAGAGGCTGTAGCTAAGATTTGGGATACACCTGAAATAGCCAGCAAAAGGTAAGTGACTTTTATGCTTTTTGTTTTGTGTATTCTTTGTTTTAATTGATCTTTTCCCTCCCAGAGATCAGAATTGTTTTCCTTTCTCTCTGTCTTTTGTGTCATTTTCATAAGGAGGATAAGCACAGCATAGAACACAGGCATGGGTCTTATAAGCCTGTTTTTTGAGGTGGTCTCATAGATCAGTGAGTTTATGGTTCTCGCTGGACTGGAGTCTGTTTGGACAAGCTTTGCTGTGGTTCACCAATAAAAATACTGGGTGAGATTCTCCTTTCACCTTGTTTTGTGTTCTGAGAACATGCCTTATAACCTGCCTTCTGTCAACCAGGAGGTATGGATTGTTGGACCTGCATCAGGTAGCTAGCCATCAGACCAGGAACCCAAGACACAGAGTGTGCTTGCAGCGTTTTCTGTGTCTGACTGTGCCAGCTCTAGGGGAATTTGTCATAATAAGGGGTCTCAGCCTTTAAGGGGCCTTTGTTATCTCTACCTTTATTGCCTTTTTAGTGCTAGAAAAGTGGCATATCAGTATCAGCTGCCCAGTATCAGATTATTAAGTCTGTGATTGGAGGTGTCTTACTTTTGTGAGAGACTGGTGATACAAGTTCTCACAAACACTATTCTTAACCATTTGTGACAACAAGGGTCTTTGCTTTCTTTTTTAAAAATTGAGATATAGTTTATTTACAATATTAGTTTCAGGTATGTACAACATAGTGTTTCAAAAATTTTACAGATTTTTTTCCATTTAGAGCTATTATAAAATATTGGCTATATTCCCTGTGCTGTATAATATATCCTTGTAGTTTATGTATTTTATACATAGTAGTTTGTACCTCTTAATCCCTTAATCCTATATTGCCCCTCCCCATTTCCCTCTCCCCACTGGTAACCACTAGTTTGTTCTCTATATCTCTGAGTCTGTTTCTATTTTGTTATATATATTCTCTTGTTTTATTTTTTAGATTCCACATATAAGTGATAACATACAGTATGTGTCTTTCTCTGTCTGACTTATTTCACTAAGCACGTTGCCCTTCAGGTCCAACCATATTGTTGCAAATGGCAAATTTTCATTCTTTTTTATGGCTGAGTAGTATTCCATTGTATATATACCACATCTTCTTTATCTATTGATGGACACTTAGGTTGCTTCCATATTTTGGTGATAATAAGTAATGCTGCTATGAACATTGGAGTGCATGTATCTTTTAAATTAGTGTTTTCATTTTCTTCAAATATATACTCAGGAGTGGAATTGCTGGATCATATGGTAGTTCTATTTTTAGTTTTTTGAGAAATCTCCATACTCTTTTCCACAGTGGCTGCACCAATTTACATTCTGACCAAGAGTGTACTGAGGTTGCCTTTTCTCCATATCCTCACCAACATTTGCTCTTTGTGGTCTTTTTGATGATAGCCATTCTTACAGGTATGAGGTGATATCTCACTGTGGTTTTGATTTATATTTCTCTGATAATTAGCAATGTTGAGCATTTTTTCATGTGTCTGTTGACCATCTGTATGTCCTCTGTGGAAAAATGTTTATTCAGGTCTTCTCTCCATTTTTCAATAAGGTTGTTTGTTTTTTTGATATTGAGTTGTATGAACTGTTTACATATGTTGGATATTAATCCTTTATTGGTCATATCATTTGTAAATGTCTTCTCTCATTCAGTAGGTTGTCTTTTCATTTTGTCAGTGGTTTCCTTTGTTGAGCAAAAAAAGCTTTTAAGTTTACTTAGGTCCCATTTATTTATTTCTGCTTTTTTTCCCTTTGCTTTAGGAGACAGATCCAAAAAAAATATTGCTACAATTTATGTCAAAGAGTGTTCCACCTATGTTTTCTTCTAGGAGTTTTATGGTTTCCAGTTTTACACTTAGGTCTTTAATCCATTTTGAATTTATTTTGCATATGGTGTGAGAAAAGGTTCTAATTTCATTCTTTTACATGTAGCTGTCCAGTTTTCCCAGCACCACTTACTGAAGAGATTGTCTTTTCTTGTTTATTTATTCTTCCATTGTTGTAGATTAATTGATCGTAAGTGTATGGGTTTATTTCTGAGATCTCTATTCTGTTACGTTGATCTATGTGTCTGTTTCTTTTCCACACCATACTGTTTTGACTACTGTAGCTTTGTAGTATTTTAAGCTACCTTTATGAGAGTGGCTTTTTGAATCATGTGGGCTGTACCCACACCGGGGGTATCTCTTGCATCCATGATAAAAAAAAATTATTTGAAGTCTAAAAAATTACCTCTAGGTCTTTCTATGGAAAGACTTATTGGCTTTAGTCACAGTTAAAAGAGGTATAACTTTAAAGAGTCTGCTTGTCAATGGCCAGATGATGGATCCTTTGATTTGAAAAAAAAAACTTTTATGTTTGAAAAAAATGTTAAAGAGCTCTTATCCTAAACAAATGTCCTTTTGGTACCTGTGGAATGATTAAATTGAAAGGACACAAAAGAGCATTATGGGTAGCCTATGGACTCTTTTAACAAGATTAAAGAATGGAAATGAAAACAAAAGTTAAATTCCGCACCCACAGTGAATTCCCCTTCCCTGTACTCCTATACCCTTGTTTATAACTAACTCCCTGTCTATGACCCTCCAGAAGAACTTCTGGATCTCCTGACCCCTGGCTCAAATCCTCCTCCCCAAATCCATCCCTACCTCCTCAACAAATTCCTTTAATCCCTGAAACTCCTTTGATTTGCCCAGAAAATTCCTTAAATACCCAACTGACCACTTTCTTCTCTTACCCTGAAAAAATTATAGAAAATAATCCAGCCTGATGGCCAGGACTGGGCATACAGGTTACTTACGTAAATACTAATGGCCAAGAAATAACCTTGCAGAGGTTCAGGACCATGCAGTAGGGCTTGTTTTGCTGTCCCGTATAATTTTACCTACCTTCTGGGTATCTATCTAGCCTTCCTATGCAATGTCCTTTGTGGATGTATCCTGGACCCCCACCACAAATATACATGTCCCTTGGACAGCACCAGATCCTTTAAGCTACGATGCCCTTTACTCCCACTTTTGAAAGATTACACCAAATTTAGAGAGGAGTTTGAAGGCTTGATGGCCATTCACAGACCCACTCATAGGGACCTCAACAGGCTACTAAGAGGTGTTCTTTCCACCCATGCTTATACTGTAGTTATAAGACAAGCCAGACAGCACCCCCCCAGGAAAAGTCCCCTTACCTAACAGAAAACACATGGTTGGAACTTCTCCCAGGTCTCTTCCAGTGATCAGGAAATGGATCATCTGGATGCTGATATTTAAGGCCTGATAGAAACAATTGTAGATACTTTTCCCCCAAGGTGAATTGGTCTAAGGTTGAGTTGTGCACTCAGAAAGAAGGGGAGCATCCTAAGGTCTTTGTTGAACGCTTTTATACAGACTTTCCAAAAGCACACTGCATTAAACCCTGAAACCCCAGAACATAGAGATCTTTTAATTTCCTCCTTAGTGAGAAATCTCCCTAATATAAGAAGACAAATCCAAAATGGTGTGGTTGGCTGTGCAGGCCAGTCTCTCAATGTTATTATTGAAGTTGCTATTTATCAATGTTATTACTGAAGTTGCTATTTAATTCTTTGAAAATAGCTTGCAGGAAAGCAGGAGAAAAAAGGAATTGAAATCAACAATCCTTGCCTTGAAAATTGAGTCTTTAAAAAACAGAAGTAAGAATCTAAGTGTAACTTAATACCCGCCCATTTTTCTTGCCAACCACAGAGCCTTCCCTATCCATCTCAAGATATTTGCAGATATTGTAAAAGGGCAGGGCATTGGAAAGGCAATTGTTCTGCATATAAAACAAAGGTAAACTTAAATATACAGTATCCCTAGATCTCAGCAGCCTCAGAGAGTCTGTTTTTCCCCTTCCGTGGGACAGTTTCGCATAGATTGATGGGGTCATTCAATCCTCAGCTGTACCTCAGAACCCAGCATTAAACTTAAAATAGAATATTAGGAACGGTACTTCTTAACTGATACCAGTGGAACTTTCTGTACCATTGACTTAGAGGATTTATATTTGTTTGTCACCTCTAATTCTGTTCAAGCTGTTGGAGTCTCTGGGCAACCTATTTTATTGTCATATCTCAGGCCATTGCAAAATCCTTAGGCCCTCTAACCACCCATCATATCTTTCTAGTTTCTGGTTCTTCATCAGTGAACCTTTTAGGTAGAGGCTTGTTATGTAAATTTAATGCCACCATACAATGTAATGAGAAAAGTATTTTTATTTCCCTGCTCTCAGACCAAATCACAAGCTTCCTACTTTCCCCAATGGAGACCTATCTCAATTTAAAATCCTCTGAAAAGAGTGGAACCTTAAGAGATGTACTAGTTAGTCTCTGGTCCTCACATGCAAATGAGGTTGGATTGCTCTTCAGTGCAGTGACCATGCACATTTTCTGGAAAAGGAATAAACCTGTCCCAACAGTAGCCCAACACCCTCTTTCTCAAGAAGCAAAAAAAAAAAAAAAAAAAAAAAGGAATTGTACTTAAAATAGAGCCAAGTGTTCTTCCTCACTCTGCGATACCTCAATCTTGTCAGTAAGAATGGATATTTGATTCAGATGGGAATCAAATTATTGATTTGTACAAAATGGAAGAGCCAATAATTGTTTTTGTAATTCCTCATCACACTATAGTCTCTAGTCCAACTACTATTCTTACCTCAATTCCTGCTGACATAGCTTGATTTACAGTCACTGACTCCTGCACAGCTTTCTAATGCCATTGCACACGTTCTCTTTGTATTTACATTTCGAGGAAGACAATTAACATGGACTTGCCCACCTTTGAGATATTGTGAGTCTCCCTCAATATTTTCCCAAGTTCTTAAAGCTTAGATTCTAGTTTTTACCCAAGGCTCCCCTCTCGTTCAGTATGTTGATGGCCTCTTACTTGGTAATCAAACTAAGGAAGGTGTTTTTATAGATTCCCTCATTCTCTTAAAGGCACTAACTGAACAAGGCTATAAAACCTCCCAATATAGACTTCAATGGGTACAGACAACTGTTAACTACTTAGAACATGAGGTATCTCAGGGCACTCAAAACTCACACCAAAATGCCTTGAGTTAATATTGTCCATCCCTCTTCTGAAAACAAAAACACAACTATGTAAATTTTGGGGGGCAGCTGCTATTGTTGCCAACAAATTCCTAATTCTGCTGCCCTTGCTCTTGGCTTACCCAGTTTTGATAAACATTTTCACCTATGTTGCCAAGACAATAATGGAATTGCTGCAGTATTTTAGTGTAACCGTTTATTCTTAGATAAGTCCTATAGCATATTTCTCACGTCAGTTAGATGTTGTGGCATCAGACATGCTCCCATGCCTGCGTTTTGTAACCATAACTGCCACCCTAATTGACAAAACCATTGCTCTTACATTAGTCTACCATTCACCTCTATGTTCCTCATACTGTTTCTGTTCCCTTACGAGTTCATAAGACATAGCTCCTCTCTCTACATGGAGGCAGACCACCTATGAACAAGCCCTATTCACCAATCCCTCCCTCATCTTACACTGCTGTAGCACCTTAAATTTAGCTCTTCTAACTCCTCCCAGATGATGGACAGGCCCACTCCATTCCACATGATTGCCTTGCAACTCTAGAAATAATTTCAAAGACACACACGAAAATCTCTTAGATATACCCTTAGACAACCCAGAATCACTTCAACTTTGTGATGGCTCTTTTAAACAAAATTTCCAGGAAAACATAACTCCTTGCAACATAGTTTTCCTACATGAAACTCCTGAGGCATACTCTTTACACACTGTAAAATCAGCCCAAGCTGCTGAAATCACAGCTTTTAGTAGAGCTTACATGTTGGCAAACAAGAAAACTGCCACTATTTACACTAACTCCAGATATGCCTTTGGAGTCTTCCATGCTGTTGGTACAATCTGTAAATCCTGTAGATTCATAACCTCTGCTGATACTACTGTTGCCAATGGGCACATAATTGTTACTCTATTACAGGCTGTTCATCTCCCTACTACAGTGCCTATTGTTCACACTCCAGCCCATTGTAAGGAGACTGATACTGTATCTCTAGGGAATGAGAGGGCTGCCAAGGCTGCTAAATACAAAACTGAGTTCACCTACCCTTCCGCTATCCACTTTATCAACCTGCCTTTATCCCTGACTGATATCCTTTGACATGCCACCCCACAATATGCCACTTTGCCATATTGACAATTTTGAGCTGAAGACACTTGACAAACAACAACTGTAGGAAGGGCTCCCTGGCCTCCCCCTTCTACCTAAAAGCAGGGCATACAATTTCTTACGAGAAAGGTGCTTTCCCTACACTGGGGAGAGAGGAACATTTTTATCACCAGAGACGGGGAGTTGAGGCTGAGATGAATCTGTACAAACAGACATACTAAAATAACCCTTTTCTTCCTTAGTTTCCTCCATATATTTCTGAGTCACTTTTCCACAATCTATCACCTCTAGAGATGTAACATACTTTTCCTTTGTCTTGTCACTTCTCCTCAAACTTATCTTCCTTTGTTAAGAAGCATATCAGCTCTCAGTCCTAACTGCTTCTTTGGATTTTTACTTTTTCCTATGAATGCTCTTATGTGTATATAAAAATATTAAATAAAATTTGTATGCTTTGCTCTTGTTAATCTGTCTTTTGTCAGTTCGATAGATAGGTCCCAGCCAACAGAACCTAAAAGGGTAGAGGAAAGTTCTTTTACATCCCCCACCTATGCTTGTTTATATCATATTTTATTAGATATAAGATGAAAATTAGATAAAAGAATAAGTGCAAATATATACTGTCTTTCTTCTGTTTTTATTGAGATATAATTGACATACAACAGTATATAAGTTTAAAGTGTAAAGCATAATGATTTGACTTGCATGCATCATGAAATGACTATCACAATAAGTTTAGTGAACATTCATCTTCTCATATAGATACAGAATTAAAGAAATAGAAAAAAAATTTTGTGTGTGATGAGAACTCAGGATTTACTCCCTTAACAATTGTTATATATAACATATGACAGTGTTAATTATATTTATCATTATACACTAAATGCCTAGTACTCATTTATCTTATACTGGTAGTTTTCCACTATCTTTGTTCATTTCCCCTCCCCCCCGCTCCTGCCTCTGGGAACCACAAATGTGATCTCTTTTTCTATGAGTTTGTTTGTTTTTAAAGTATAAATGACCTACAACACTTGTTAGTTCCTATTACACAACATAGTGATTTTTTTCTACACATTTCAAAATGATTACCACAATAAATCTGTTTACTATATACAGACTATATACAAAGATATTCCTTAGGTATTGACTTTATTCCCCACACTGTACATTTTATACCTGTGACTGGATTTATTTTGCAACTGGAAATTTGTACTTCTTAAACTCCCTCACCTATTTCCTTCCTCCCCACAAACCCCTCTCCTCTGGTAACCACCTGTTTGTTCTCTGTATCTAACTCTTTCTGTTTTTTTTTTTTTTAACATCTGTATTGGTGTATAATTGCTTTACAATGGTGTGTTAGTTTCTGCTTTATAACAAAGTGAGTCAGTTATGCATATATCCCCATATCTCTTCCCTCTTGTGTCTCCCTCCCTCCCACACTCCTTATCCCACCCCTCTAGGTGGACACAAAGCACCGAGCTGATCTCCCTGTGCTATGTGGCTGCTTCCCACTAGCTATCTGTTTTACATTTGGTAGTGTATATATGTCCATGCCACTCTCTCACTTTGTCCCAGCTAACCCTTCCCCCTCCCCATATCCTCAAGTCCATTACCTAGTAGGTCTGCCTCTTTAACCCATCTTGCCCCTAGGTTTTTCATGACGATTTTATTTTTCTTTTTTAGATTGCATATATATGTGTTCGCATACGGTATTTGTTTTTCTCTTTCTGACTTAATTCACTCTGTATGACAGACTCTAGGTGGATCCACCTCACGACAAATGACTCAATTTCGTTTCTTTTTATGGTTGAGTAATATTCCATTGTATATATATGCCACATCTTCTTTATCCATTCGTCTGTCAATGGACACTTAGGTTGCTTCCATGTCCTGGTTATTGTAAATAGTGCTGCAGTGAACATCGTGGTACATGACTCTTTTTGAATTATGGTTTTCTCAGGGTATATGCCCAGAAGTGGGATTGCTGGGTCATATGGTAGTTCTATTTGTAGTTTTTTAAGTAACCTCAATACTGTTCTCCATAGTGGCTGTATCAATTTACGTTCCCACCGACAGTGCAAGAGGGTTCCCTTTTCTCCACACCCACTCCAGCATTTATTGTTTGTAGATTTTTTGATGATGGCCATTTTGACCGGTGTGAGATGATATCTCATTGTAGTTTTGATTTGCATTTCTCTAATGATTAATGATGTTGAGCATTCTTTCATGTGTTTGTTGGCAATCTGTATATCTTCTTTGGAGAAATATCTATTTAGGTCTTCTGCCCATTTTTGGATTGGGTTGTTTTTTTGTTTGTTTGTTTGTTTGTTTTTTTGCGGTACGCGGGCCTCCCACTGTTGTGGCCTCTCCTGTTGCGGAGCACAGGCTCCGGATGCGCAGGCTCAGCGGCCATGGCTCACGGGCCTAGCCGCTCTGCGGCATGTGGGCTCTTCCCAGACCGGGGCACAAACCCGTGTCCCCTGCATCGGCAGGCGGACTCTCAACCACTGCGCCACCAGGGAAGCCCGGGTTGTTTGTTTTTTTGATACTGAGCTTCATGAGCTGCTTGTAAATTTTGGAGATTAATCCTTTGTCAGTTGCTTCATTTGCAAATATTTTCTCCCATTCTGAGGATTGTCTTTTCATCTTGTTTATGGTTTCCTTTGCTGTGCAAAAGCTTTTAAGTTTCATTAGGTCCCATTTGTTTATTTTTGTTTTTATTTCCATTTCTCTAGGAGGTGGGCCAAAAAGGATCTTGCTGTGATTTATGTCATAGAGTGTTCTGCCTATGTTTTCCTCTAAGAGTTTGATAGTGTCTGGCCTTACATTTAGGTCTTTAATCCATTTTGAGTTTATTTTTGTGTATGGTGTTAGGGAGTGTTCTAATTTCATTAGTTTACATGTAGCTGTCCAGTTTTCCCAGCACCACTTATTGAAGAGGCTGTCTTTTCTCCTCTGTATATGCTTGCCTCCTTTATCAAAAATAAGGTGACCATATGTGTGTGGCTTTATCTCTGGGCTTTCTATCCTGTTGCATTGACCTAAATTTCTGTTTTTGTGCCAGTACCGTACTTTCTTGATTACTGTAGCTTTGTAGTATAGTCTGAAGTCAGGGAGCCTGATTCCTCCAGCTCCGTTTTTCTTTCTCAAGATTGCTTTGGCTATTCGGGGTCGTTTGTGTTTCCATACAAATTGTGAAATTTTTTGTTCTAGTTCAGTGTAAAATGCTAGTGGTAGTTTGATAGGGATTGCATTGAATCTGTATATTGCCTTGGGTAGTGTAGTCATTTTCACAGTGTTGATTCTTCAATCCAAGAACATGGTATGTCTCTCCATCTGTTTGTATCACCTTTAATTTCCTTCATCAGTGTCTTATAATTTTCTGCATATAGGTGTTTTGTCTCCTTAGGTAGGTTTATTCCTAGATATTTTATTCTTTGTGTTGCAGTGGTAAATGGGAGTGTTTTCTTAATTTCAGTTTCAGATTTTTCATCAGTATATAGGAATGCAAGAGATTTCTGTGCATTAATTTTGTATCCTGCTACTTTACCAAATTCATTGATTAGCTCTAGTAGTTTTCTGGTAGCATCTTTAGGATACTCTATATATAGTATCATGTCATCTGCAAAAATGACAGCTTTACTTCTTTCTTTTGGATTTGGATTCCTTTTATTTCTTTTTCTTCTGTGATTGCTGTGGCTAAAACCTCCATACCTATGTTGAATAATAGTGGTGAGAGTGGGCAACCTTGTCTTGTTCCTGATCTTAGTGGAAATGGTTTCAGTTTTTCACCATTGAGAACGATGTTGGCTGTAGGTTTGTCATATATGGCCTTTATTATGTTGAGGTAAATTCCTTCTATGTTTACCTTCTGCATATCTTGGCTATTGCAAATAATGTTGTTGTGAACATTGCGGTGCACATAGCTTTTTGAATTAGTGTTTTCATTTTCTTTGGATATATATGCAGGAGTGGAATTTCTGGATCATATGGTAGTTTTATTTTTAATTTTTTAAAGGAATTTCCATATTGTTTTCCATAGTGGCTACACCAATTTACATTCCCACCAACAGTGCACAAGAGTTCCCTTTTCTCCACATCCTTGCCAACACCTGTTATTTGTTGTCTTTGATGATAGCCATTCTTACAGGTATGAGGTGATATCTCATTATGGTTTTGATTTGCATTTCCCTGGGGATTAGTGATGTTAAGCATCTCTTCATGTGCCTGTTGGCCACTTATATATCTTCTTTGGAAAAATGTCTGTTCATCCTCTGCCGTTTTTTAATTGAGTTATTTGTTTTTTGGATGTTGAATTGTATGTGTTCTTTGTGTGTTTTGGATATTCACCCCTTATCAGATAAATCCTTTGCAAATATCTTCTCCCATTCAGTAGGTGGTCTTTTCGTTTTGTTGATAGCTTTCTTCATTGTGCAAAAGCTTTTTAGTTTAATAGGGTCCCATTTGTTTATTTTTTGCTTTTGCCTTGTCTGAGGAGACAGACCCCCCAAATATTATAAAGACTGATATTGAATAGAATAGTGCTTATTTTTTTCTTCTATAAGTTTTATGGTTTCAGGTTTTTACATTTAAGATTTTAACCCCATTTGAGTTTAGTTTTGTGCATGATGTAAGGGAGTAGTCCAGTTTGATTCTTTTGTGTGTAGATGTCCAGTTTTCCTAACACCATTTATTTAAGAGGCACTTTTCCCCATTGTATATTCTTGCCTCCTTTGTCTATATTAATTGACCATATAACTGTGGTTCATTTCTGGGATCTCTATTCTGTTCCATTTATCTGTGTGTCTGTTTTTGTGTCAGTACCCTACTGTTTTGATGACTGTAGCTTCGTAGTTTGAAATCAGGGAGCATGATACCTCCAGCTTTGTTCTTTTTTTCTCAAGATTGTTTGGCTATTTGGGGTTCTTTATGTTTCCATAAAAATTTTAGAATTATTTGTTCTAGTTTCGTGAGAAATGTCATTGGTACTTTTGTAGGGTTTGCATTGAATCTATAGATTGCCTTGGGTAGTATGATCATTTTAACAATATTAAGTCTTCTGATCAGTGAACATGGTGTGTCTTTCCATTGGTGTCATCCTCAGTTTCTTTTATCAGTGTCTTATAGTTTTGCAAGTACAAGTATTTTATCTCTTTAGTTAGATTGTTTCCTAGGCATTTTATTCTTTTTGATGTAATTGTAAATGAGATTATTTTCTTAACTTCTCTTTCTGATAGTTCATTGTTAGTGTATAGAAATGCAACAGATTTCTTTGTATTAATTCTATATCCTGCAATTTTACTGAATTCATTGATGAACTCTAGTAGTTTCTTTGCTGGCCCCCCAGTGGGTGGATCTGGGTCCCAGAGCCTCTGGCTGCAGGGCCCTGGGGATCCTGGGGCTAGTGCTGGCACACTGTTGTATGAGGCTGGGTCTTGGGCCCTTTGGTGGACAGGGCCAGATCCTAGGGCAGCTGTGGGCTCAGGGGTCTTAGGGCAGCAGATCTGGTGATGGGTTAGGCCATGTCTCTGCCCAGCTAGCTACTTGGCCTGATGCATCCCAGTACTGGTGCTGAGAAACTGGTTGGCAGGGCCATGTGCCAGAGCTAATAAGTTAAAGATAGGATTTCAAAATGGTGCTTGCCTGTACCGGTGTCCATGTGGTAAAACAAGCTCCCCAAAATGGCTCGCATCAGAATCTGTGTCCTCAGGGCAAGCCCCAGCTGCTTTCTGCCTCTCTGAGAGGCTCTCCAAGATCAGCAGGTAGATCTGACCCAGGCTTCTTTCAGATTACTTCTGTATTGTGTCTTGGAGTGTGTGAGGTTTTTGTGTGCACCCTTTAGGAAGAGTCTCTATTTCCCACAGCCCTCTGGCTCTCTGAAAAGTAAGCCCTGTTGGCCTTCAAAGCCAAATGTTCTGGGGGCTCATCTTCCATGAGCAGGAGCCCCAGGTTGGTGAGCCTGATGTGGGGCTCAGACCACTCACTCCTTGAAGAGAACCTCTGCAGTTGTAATTATCCTCTTGTCTGTGGGTCACCCCCCTGGGGGTATTGGTCTTGACTATACTGTGTCTCCACCCCTCCTATCCATCTTGTTATGGTTCCTCCTTATACCTTTAGTTGTATAAGATCTTTCCTCCTAGTTTTTGGTTTTTCTCATCAATAATTTATTTGCAAATAGTTGTAATTTTTGTGTGCCCATGGGAGGAGGTGAACTCAGGGCCTTCCTTCTTCACTGTCTTGGCCCCCAAAGTCTGCAACCATCTTTTATTCACACAGAAATATTTCCTTGGCATTTTCTTGTATCTTATCTCATAATATTTTTAAATTAATTAATTAATTAATTGAATAGCAACTGTAGCATTTCATGTGTTTTAGGCCATGAAAAAACATTTATTTTCTTCCTTTTGAAATTCCTTGGGAAATTAAGACATTTAACCATGATATAAATCAGTTTAATCTTTTGTATGTTATGAGAGTCTCAGAGGAAACATATTTGGAAATATTTGCCAGATATTTCAGTTTTTAACAATAAAAGAGATTAGAATATGAGAGAACATTCATAGGATAGCACACAGGCCGTGGTATATGTGTCCAAAACAGTAGTTTTCAGTGTTGAAAAAGAATGATCTAGATTATCTCTTAATACTCTGTGTAATACTGTTAATGTGAAAGTATAATCTAGCTGATATTAACAGAAAATGAACAAGGTATTTGCCAGCTAAATAAAAGAGGTGTAAAATAACCCTATAGCAATACAGCAAATGGTAGACACTTTTGTAACTAACAACTAATTTAGATATAGACATTTAAGTATAAGCCATATTATAAATCAAAATTAGCCTTGCCATAATCAAATGACTGAGGTATAGAATCTTTTAAAAGCTAATATTCAAAATAAAAGAAAAATCTCAAATGATCAGTGTGGTAAGGTGAAAAATGACTCTTCAAAAGATACCTATATCAAATCCCTGGAATCTGTGAATGTTACCTTATTTGGAGAAAGGCTATTTGAAGATATAATTAAGTTTAGGGTCTTGAGATGAAGTCATCCTAGATTCTAAGGGTGGGTTCTGAATCCAGTGATATGTACCCTTATAAGAACATAGAAGAGAACAGAAACACAGAGAAGAAGGTGATATGAAAACAGAGGTAGAGTTTGGGGTCATATGGCCACAAGTCAAAGAAAGAATGCTGGCAGCCACCGGAAGTTGGGAGACGCTGGGAAGCATTCTCCCCTAGAGCCTCTAGAAAAAGTGCAGTTCCACTGACATGTTGATTCTGGACTTCTGGCCTCCAGAATGATATAAGGATAAATTTCTGCTGTCTGAAGCCACTTCATTGTGGTTGTTTGTTACGGCAGCCACAAGAAGTTAATACAATCAGAGAGGCTGACTTAGGATGACTAAAATTCATTTAAATATAATCTGTAGACATTTTTGGCAGGGTTTCTAGTTTTCTGGGGCTCTCCATCCTAAAATTCCTTGATATTTATTAGCTGGAAGTGATATACTCGTGTTTATTCTTATTGTTTATTTTATTTTCATTATAATTCTTATTTTGTATTGGAGTATAGTTGATTAACAATGTTGTGTTAGTTTCAGGTGTACAGCAAAGTGATTCAGCCATACATATACATGTATCTATTCTTTTTTCAAATTCTCCTCCCACCTAGGTCACCAAAGAGTATTGAGCAGAATTCCCCGTGCTATACAGAAGGTCCTTGTTGGTTGTCTGTTTTAAATATAGCAGTGTGTACACGTCAATCCCAAACTCCCAGTCTGTCCCTCCCCCCCACCCTTCCCCCTGTTAACCATAAGTTTGTTCTCTAAGTCTGTTTAATATGATGATGAACAAACATTAACCATAATTTATAAATTAGTGATTCTCACAACACAAAAGTACTGTTATTAGTTTTGTCCTTTCTATTATGCTTGAATTTTTGGATAGGAAATAAGACTTGGACATGCTTGCTTTCTTTGCTTTTATTCTTTTTTTTCTTTTTGGCCCACACCATGCAGCTTGTGGGATCTTAGTTCCCCAACCAGGGATTGAATCCACATCCTCAGCAGTGGAAGCACAGAGTCCTAACTCCTGGTCCACCAGGGAAGTCCCTGGACATGCTTTCTATGGGTAGAAAAGGTGCCCACTTCGTCTTGAATAGATGTTTCCAAATGCAGGTAACAAGATATGAGGAAGCATTTACCAGATCGTGAGATGCCTCTTACACAAATGCCTTCCTGATGCATCTTCGGGGTGCTGGTCCTGAACTCCCCAAACTCAATTAGGAGCAGTGATGTGGTATATATTCTGTATCCCCTTTCATACATATATTTTATTACTTTCTATCAGAAAATTATAGAAGGGGGATGGTGTGAAGGGAAAATAAGAAAAGTAGTTGCTGAAGCTATTTTTCAGCTTTTCCAGAACATTACAAATTTAGTGAAACGGGGTTAAGCAAGGGCTTTTCGACCTTGGTACTGTGGGCATATACCAGTTATTACGTGAATTTGGATGGCACAAGTCTTCATGTGTGGGCTATCTATGCATTGTAATATGTTTAGCAGAATTCCTGTCCTTCGCTCGCTAGATGCCAGCAGTCTCTCTCCCTCCTGTTGTGATCATCAAAAATGTCTCCTGACATTGCCCACTGTCCCTTGGGGAGGACATCCCTAATTAAAAAAATACTTGGTTTAAGCATACTGTTTTTATTCCTGTGTGCAATTTGAATTTTCACAGTGACTATTTTTAGGAGATCATTTGTGTTTCACTTTTATATTGTTACATCCTGGGGGAAATAGTGCTGAGCAACTCATCTCTAGTTCCTGACTTCATGGAGCTTAGAGACTTAGTGAAAAAGACACAAGAGAAATCAAATTACTATGAAAATAGATGTATGCTAGTATTGATGGCAAACACAGTTCGTTGCTAATTCATAGCTGTTTCTCTCATCTTTACTAAGAGAACTTGACTTTGTTCTGGGTGACAAAATACTCAGTTAGATGATGATGCATATTGCTCTTTGCCAGAAGCTCACTTTGCGTACTCTCTTGTATCTGTTGAAGGCAAGCATAGTCACTTGTTGAATTCTGTGGAATGAAGTGAAAGAAGTTGTTTTCTGGGTGTTTTATAGAAAATATTCTTATCTCTGCTATAAAGAAAGCTAATTTTTTCTGCCCAAACCTCCACCTCTTTTTCCCCAACCTTTGGACTTGTAAAAGGATGTGAGGCTGAGTTTCAAGAGCCATCTTGTTACACTGAAGGATAAACCAAGAGAATCAAAGCAATGTTGAGCTAGAGACTGGAATAATTGGAATGCTAAGCCAATAATAGTAACCACTATTATAACACAACTCAAGGCTTGTGAAAGTTGCTTTCAATCAGCTATTGTATCTCGTGAAGCAAAAATATTCCTCTTTTGCAAATTGCTGATATTTGTGGTGAAATGTGAGATATAAGTAGGCATTAATTAAGGGAAAATTATGGTACGGTACAGTATACTGGTCAGAGAAAGGATGGTGCAAAGGCTCTGAGGCATTATTCCAACAATTGAAAGATGATCTTAGCAGAGTTTGAACAACAAGGGTGAGAAAGATATGGCATTGGCTGGAAAGCTAGTCAGGCTTGTAGGACATCAAACACAGAAGAGCAAAGCAAAAACAGATGAAGAGATATCAGTTTGAAAGACGTTACAAGGAGTCAGGATGGTGAGGCAGGTAGCTGAGACTAGAGGACTGGCATTGGTAATGGAGCTCACCTTTGTTTTTCATCTGAAAAAACGTATCTTGTTTAAAAACTAAAGCCTCATATTGGGGAGAATTTTTATGCAGAACCACTTTTGTGTAACTTCTATAGTCACATGCTAGTATAAAGAAAGTTACTGAAACAGAAAATTCAAGTTTATGTTGCAGTTGGTTAAGAATCTTTGATTTATTCTTTAAGGTAAAGAAATCTTCTTGCCCAATGCCATTCTGTCTAATATTTACCTGACACCTCAATTTCATGAAGATTGTGTTTATCTTTTCATCACTCTCTCCACATATTTCTTGAGCATAAAATAGGCAACAAATAGAGAAAATTAAATTAATAATAATACAAATTATTAAAGTTATTAATGAAAAGACAACAAAAATTTTTGGAGACTTAAAAAAAAACCCTTTGTGGAGGTTAGATTTACATACCAAAAATACATTAATTTTAATTGCACAGCTCAATGATTTTTAGTAGATTTATTCAGACTCCCATTAAAAAATATTGTCAGACTGCTATTTTCCCACAGACCTCTGAGGCTCTGTTCATTTTTCTTTAAATTTTTTCTCTCTGTTCTTCAGATAGCATAATTTATATTATTCTTTCTTCAGTGCTCTGATTCTTCTGCCCTCTCAAGTTGTCTTTCAGCCCATCTAGTGAAGTTTTCATTTGTTACTATACTTTTCAATTCTAGAGTCTGTTTTTTCATTTTTATTTGTTTACTGAGATTCTCCCTTTGTTGTATCATCATATTTTCTTTCTTTTTTTTTTTTTTTTTTTGGTGGTACGCGGGCCTCTCACTGTTGTGGCCTCTCCCATTGTGGAGCACAGGCTCCGGATGCACAGGCTCAGCGGCCGTGGCTCACGGGCCCAGCCGCTCCGCGGCATGTGTGATCTTCCTGGACCGGGGCACGAACCCGTGGCCCCTGCATTGGCAGGTGGACTCTCAACCACTGCACCACCAGGGAAGCCCCCCCCCGAATATATTTATAGTAGCTTCCTTGAAGTCCTTGTTTGCTAAATCCAACATCTGGACTCAGAGTCAGTTTATATTGACTGCTTTTTTTTTTTTTTCACAATTTCCTGGAGTTTTTTCTTTATGTGGATTTCTTGTAATTTTTTGTTGAAATTTGGATATTTTAATTTGAGTTGGTTATACTGTGGCAAATCAGTTATGATTTCTTTTTAATTTGCCTGGTGTTAATCTCTGGAATATATCTCTTCTGTAGTAGTCAGTGATGTCTATGCTCAGATATGTATTTCTTATTTTTATTTTTTTAGCTTAGCATCCTAAAGAGTGTCCTGTGCCTGCATAACTTAATAGTCAGCCAGTGATTTAGGCAGAGGTTGTGCTCAAACATTGTGAACCTGTAAAGCTTCCACCCTCTGCTGATCTGTCTGTCTGTGGGCTGGGAAGCCTTTCATAATTCAGCCAGGTCTCAAGTATGTCTTGACTTTTACTTTCCACTGGACCCTTTGGTTCCTCGCACATGGATGTAACTTCCTAGTCAAACAGAGATGTGTGGAGAGATTATAAAGCTAATCCTTTTGGGCTTTCTCATTTTCAGAATCTCCGATTTGACTGATTTCACTCTTCACCCCAGTACGGACAGAAACTTTAGGCTAATGGAGAGCTACGTATTTTGTCCATCCTTTCCTGTAGTATATTCTACTTTTATTGAAAATTCTGCCAGTCATGTTTTTTGTTTTTTTTTTTTGCCTTCTATTCCAAATCAAGCCTGTCCCTCTGGCAGTAACACTGCTGGTTTTCACAGCAAAACCATGAACCTACTGCAACAGTTGAGTTTGGGTGGACTGCAGGAGCCTAGGCAAGAAGGCTGCACAGTCAGCATTTTCCCCACAAAGTTCTAACAGTTTTTTAACTTGTTGATTTCTTTTCATCAATATCCAGAGCCTTGAAATTATTTTGGAGGGCAATTTTGCCGTGTGTATTTGTTTTGGAAAAGAAGATGTACCAACCTCATCATGCACTATCAAGTGGTTGCTTTTTAATAGTCTGCCTCATATGCATACACTTTCTTGAATGGCCTATTTAGTATATCCATAATAATGGGATGAAAGGTAGTATTCTCCTTTGAATTTTTATATAGAGTGCCTTGAATTTATTTGTTTTGTAAGCAAAAGTTTTTTTGACCACTGCATGAGTGATTCTAATTTTTAATACTAAGAAAATGACCTATTACTCTTTCGGGAGTACTTATATTTTCCTATTAGTTTAAATTATTTTTCCTACTGTAGCTGAAGTTTTTGACATTATCACTGAGTTAAAAATCTACATGGCCAGTTCAAAGGCTATTCTTCTTCTTGTGATACCACTTTTCTCTTTGTCTGTTTCTGTATTTTTATCCTTCCATTTGAACAACTGGCAATAATGGACTTTTGCTTTGATACATCCCAGGGCTCCAGATAATAATGAATGTAGAAGACACTGGCCATTTTATTACTATTCTACAACTGCATATATATATTTCAGTGGAATCCTCCACTGTGTGAGTCTTGACAGAAAGCAAGATTTAGCTCTAATTCTTAAAAACTAAGGCATATGCATCAGTCCTGGGCTGTGTTGATCTTCCGTTTTCATCTAAGAACTTGAATCTAGAGAAGTGACACAAAGATGCAGGGAGATTTAAAAGTTATTTATTGCAGAGTCTGGTAATGAAGTATTCAGTGTGAAAAATGACAGTGATCACATGATCAAATTGATACAGTGGGACTTTCCTTGTTGCCTAAAGTTTTTGTTTTATGCCCATTTTATGAGTCTGGTTCTTTAAATTCCTAACAATTCTATGAACCAACTAATATCCTTCTAATGAAATGTAAGTTAGCCATAGTTTGGATTAATGTGGTAAGTAGTTTTGAGATATTCTGTGTGGAGCCATACTGGAACCTGAGGCAAAGGGAAAACTCAGTAATACTGATAATGTATTTTGTTCACCATGAATCTTTACATTAAGTTTCTTTCTTAAAAATTTTTTATTAAGATATTATTAATCTTGTTTATTTGAGTCTTTTGGTGGATCCTTAACACTTGTGCCCACAATAGGTGCTTCATCTCACCCTAGGCCCAGCACTAGTGAGGTCAGCTAAACACCAATAATGCAGGATACAAGAGGCCTAAGGATGTTGTATGAGCATGTCAAAGAATGATCTATAACAAATTTAATGTAGTTGTAGAGCCTTGAAGATTGTTACACACCAAAACATGGAAATACAAAATAGTGACTATCCTTTGGCTTAGGGTATATTATTATGCCAATTCCCATTTCTTATTCTAAATTTATTATTAATTTAATTGTATTAGAAATTAAGACCTATTCTCTGTGTAATATTTTTGTCATTTGAAGGGAATTAATCTATTTTTAGTCGTCCCCAGACAAAATATCACGAAATTATTATATTGCCCCAACTTGTGACAATAGCAAGAAACATCCTAATCTCATAATATTATTGGTAGACTCTTGATTTAAAGGTTAAAAAAAGGTTTGCAGTGTCCTGTTTAATAAACACAGGCTATAGAGTGTCATTAGCATGAATTTAACATTGATTCTTCTTACATTTTAGTCATTTTAGGGACACTGACTCAAATATATTTCAACATGAAAAGAAGTGTTCACAGTGGAATAAGATATGGCCTCACCAGAAGACATATAACAAACTCTCCCAAGAGAACTCAAAGATGAGCAATTTACACACACACGCACACACACACACACACACACACACACACAGAATGCTAATTTATTAACTTTCAGTGAGAAATATTATTGTCACGGGGACTGTTACCAATGTAGACTACCAGGCAAATCATAATGAGAAAGTTGTGTGTAATCATGAGTCACACCCCACCCCCACCACCAAGTCCCTCCACACCAGGCCAGAAGACAGGTGGTTGATTACCAATGGGTTGAGAGTACACAAAGTTAAGTTCCCTCTCTCCAGGTTAGTGATTGGATGGGCACAAGCAACATTTAACTGTGATTATTTTTCATTCTGTGTGTGAAAGACTGATAAGCTTCTTATCTGACTCATACCATCTTTATTCATATGGGATAATGTGTTCATTTTGGTCTCAGGCAAGTTTTGCTGGCCAGGACGTATTTAGGTCTCTCTAAATTGACTTTACCTGGTTTTTGTCATATGTAAGGAGAAACCTTTTAATGTCTTGGGTAAAAGCTACATTGTAACAACTATGATTTGAAAATATAAAGTAAGCAGTAGACTTGTATTATATTTTCAGAAAACAATTTGTAAGATGATTACCTAAAATTATATATTGTGTGCAAAGCTAAGTATAAAAACTTTCTTGTTGGGCTTCCCTGGTGGCGCAGTAGTTGAGAGTCCGTCTGCCGATGCAGGGGAAACGGATTCGTGCCCCAGTTCGGGAAGATCCCACATGCCGCAGAGCAGCTAGGCCCGTGAGCTATGGCCGCTGAGCGATGGCTGCTGGGCCTGCGCGTCCAGAGCCTGTGCTCTGCAACGGGAGAGGCCACAACAGTGAGAGGCCAGCGTACCACAAACAAAACAAAACAAAACAAAAAAATTTTCTTGTTTATCATGTTGTTTATAGTTTTAAGAAAATAGATCTCCTTTCTAGTTATCAACAGGAAATTATTAGTTTTAAAAAAGGTTTTACATGTTCTGTCATTTCAGGGAAAATCCAATTAGCTTATCACTTTTTTTTTTTTTAAGCTCATCACACTGTAAAGCTGGTTTCTTTTATATTTTTCCCTTAAAGATAAAATTTCACACCAAACCTCAAATTGCTTCCTGTTGCTATTCAATATTTCTAGTATTTCAGAATCATATTCTAAAAACATCAGTGACTTCTGTTTAGATTATCTAGCAGGAAGCTGGATCACATGCATTCCTGAGTCATACTTCTCTCCTTCCTCCTTCCCTCCCTCCCTCCCTTCCTTCCTTCCTTCCTTCTCTCTTCCCTCTTTTTCTTTCTTTCCTTCTCTCCTTTTGTACTCTGCAAGATACCACTGTAACTCAGTAACCTCCTATCTGTACACGACTTTTCTTATGTTTGTGCCATAGGTCCTTGGGCTATTTATTTATGTTGGCTGGAGTGAGTAGGCAAGTGTTATTATACTGCAGTGTATCCTTAAGTATAATATTTTTATTCTTAAAAATGGAATAATTTTTAAACAAATTTGAGTCTAAATGCAATGCATAAAACAATAAAATGGTTTTATTTTATATATTTCTGACTTAAAATGGAAAACTTGGTATGTTTATCACCTGACAGCTAAAAAACAAGGTGTCAAATTATAGAATCAGGGCTACGGTCAATGATCTCTTCCCTCTTCCTACAGATAAAACACAAATTGCAGTTTCAATTCGGTTATTTAGTTTCATCCTCGTTAGGATAGGCTCTGAGTAGAAAGTTTTTGAAAGTAGTGCAACTTTTATATTATTTCAGGGATGTGAAGCTTTGAAAAATATAAATGGGCTTTCTGGGGGCATCTTGACACAGTATACAATAGAGATGAGCTCTAGTCCCTAACCTGGTGTATAAACTCTTGGGTTAGATTCCTTCTCCAGCCATGTAGTAAGGAATGATAATTAGGACTTGCATAACATTATCTACTTCATAATGAAAACAATAGCTACCATTTATAACATGCCAGGCCATGTGCTTAGTTATTTGTATGTAATACTTAATTTTTTTTTTTTTTTGCGGTACGCGGGCCTCTCACTGCTGCGGCCTCTCCTGTTGTGGAGCACAGGCTCCGGACGCGCAGGCTCAGCGGCCATGGCTCATGGGCCCAGCTGCTCTGCAGCATGTGGGATCTTCCCGGACCTGGGCATGAACCCGTGTCCCCTGCATCAGCAGGCAGATTCTCAACCACTGCGCCACCAGGGAAGCCCTCTTATTTATTTTATACCTAGTAGTTTGTACCTCTTAATCCCCTATACCTATTTTGCTGCTTCCCTCTTTTCTCTCCCTACTGGTAACCACTAGTTTGTTCTCTTATCTATGGGTCTGTTTCTGTTTTATTCTTTAGTTTCTACATATAAGTGATAATATACAGTATGTGTCTTTCTCTGTCTGACATACTTCGCCAAGAAAAACACCCTCCAGGTACATCCATGTTGTAGCAAATGGCAAAATTTCATTCTTTTTTATGGCTGAGTAATATTCCACTTATAGTGTACAGAAAAGCAACAGATTTCTGTATATTAATACTATATCCTACAACTTTACTGAATTCATTTATTAGCTCTAATGGCTTTTGGGGTGGAGACTTTAGGATTTTCTATATATAGTACCTTGTCATCTGCAAATGGTCCTATATAAATGACAGTTTTACTTCTTCCCTTCCAATTTGGATGATTTTATTTCTTTATCTTGTCTGATTGCTGTAGCTAGGATGTCAAATACTATGTTAAATAGAAGTGGCAAGAGTGGGCATCCTTGTCTTGTTCCTTATTTTAGGGGAAAACTTTTAGTTTTCACCATTGCTTATGATGTTAGCTGTGGGTTTGTCATAAATGGTTTTTATTATGTTGAGATGTATTCCCTCTATACCAATCTTGATGAGAGTTTTTACCAAAAATGGATGTTGAATTTTGTCAAATGCTTTTTATACATCTGCAGGGAATGATCATATAATTTTTATCATTTGTTTTGTTAATGTCATATATCACATTGGTTGATTTACAGATATTGAGCTGTCCTTGTATCCCAGAAATAAATTCCAGTTGATCATGATGTATGGTCCTTTTTATATATTGTTGAATTTATCAGATATATTGCTCTGTAATTTTTTTTTTTTTTGGTAGTGCTTTGTCTGGTTTTGGTATCAAGGTAATGGAGGCCTCATACAGTGAATTTTTGAGAGTGTTTTCTCTTCTTCAATTTTCTCAGATAGTTTTAAAAGGATAAGTATTAACTCCTCTTTGTTTGGTAGAATTCCCCTCTAAAGCTTTTCAGTCCTGGACTTCTGATTTTGGGAGTCTTTTGATTACTGATTCAATTTCAGTAGTAGTGATTGGTCTGTTCTAATTAACTATATCTTCTAGATTCAGTTTTGGAAGACTATATGTTTCTAAGAATTTATCCATTTCCTGTAGGTTGTCCAATTCGTTTGCTTATAACTGTTCATAGTATTCTCTTATGATTGTTTGTGTCTCTAATACATAAGTTGTAATTTATTCTCTTTCATTTCTTATTTTATTTGCGTCCTTTCTCTTTTTTTACTAATGATCCTGGCTAATGGCTTATCAGTTTTGTTTATCTTTCAAAAAAAAAACAGCTCTAGATTTCTTGACTTTTTCTATTGTTTTGGGGGCTCCATTTTATTGATTTCCTTTCTGATCTTTATTATTTCATGCCTTCTGCTGACTTTGGGCTTTGTTTGTTCTTTTTCCTTTAGATGGTAGGTTAGGTTGTTTTTTGAGATTTTTCTTGTTTCTTGTGATAAGCCTGTACTGTTATGAAGTTTCCCCTTAGATCTGCCTTTTCTTTGTCCCATAAGTTTTGGAAAGTTGTGTTTTCTGTTTGCTTGGTTTTTTGCTTGTCAAGATATTTTCTGATTTCCTCTTTGATTTCTTAATTGACCCTTTTTTTGTAGCATGTTGTTTAATCTCCACATTTTTTTGTTTTTCCTGTTTTTCTTTTTGTAATTGATTTCTATTTTCATATCATTGTGATAGGAATGGATGTTTGATATAATCTCTGTTCTCTTAAATTTGTTGAGACTTATTTGTAGCCTAACGTGATCTGTCCTGGAGAATTTTCCATGTACACTTGCAAAGAATGTGTACTCTGCAGTTTTTGGATGGAATGTCCTGTAGATACCCATTAATTCCAACTGGTCTAATGTGTTATATAAGGTTACTGTTTCCTCATTGACTTTCTGTTTGTATGACCTGTCCATTGATGTAAGTGGAGTGTTAAAGCCTCCTATTATTATTGTATTGTTGTCAACTTCTCCCTTTATATCTGTTAATATTTGCTTTATATATTTAGATTCTCCTATCTTATGTGCATATATGTCTATAAACATTATATTTTCTTGTATTGATCCTTTTATCATTATAATGCCCTTCTTTGTCCTTTATTATAAACTTTGTTTTAATGTCTACTTTGTCTGATATGAGTGTTGCTATCCCAGCTTTCTTTTCATTTCCATTTGCATGGAGTATCTTTTTTCATCCCTTACTTTCAGTCTGTGTGTGTCTTTAGCTTCAAAGTAAGTCTCTTGTAGGCAGCATATACATGGGCCTTGTTTTCTTTATCCAATGGGCCACCCTATGTCTTTTTTTTTTTTTTTTGGCGGTACACGGGCCTCTCACTGTTGTGGCCTCTCCCATTGCGAAGCACAGGCTCCAGATGCGCAGGCTTAGCGGCCATGGCTCATGGGCCCAGCTGCTCCATGGCATGTGGGATCTTCCCAGACCGGGGCACGAACCCGTGTCCCATGCATCGGCAGGCGGACTCTCAACCACTGCACCACCAGGGAAGCCCCTAGCCACCCTATGTCTTTTGACTGGAGTATTTAGTCCATTTATATTGAAAGTGATTATTGAGAGGTATTTATTGCCATTTTTAAAATTTTTTCTTTTTTTTTGATAGTCCTCTGTTCTTTTCTTCTTCATAGATGCACAATGCTATATATAGTCTCTTTCCTTGTGGGTTGATTATTTTATTTAGTGTTATGCTTGTGTTCCTTTCTCTCTAGTTTTTCTTTATCTATTATAGATTTTTGATTTGTGGTTACCATGGAGTTCATATATGTTGACCTATAGCTATATCTACTTGTTTCAAACTGATAGTCACTTAAGTTCAAACACATTCTAAAAGTTCTACATGTAGTTCCTCCCCTCCCCCATGTTTTGTGTTTTTGATATCATATTTTACATCTTTGTCTATCCCTTAACTGTTTATTGTAGTTATAGTTGATTTTACAATTTTTATCTTTCAACCTTTATACTAGCTTATAGCTTATTTAAGTGGTTGGGCACAGCCTTTATTGTATATTTGCCTAATATGTGACTTGAACCCCTCACTCCTCAGGGAGGATCTCTGAGCCCATGATATTCCCCTTCTCTTCTGGGTCCTCTGCCATGGGTGCAGGTCCCAACCAGATCACTTCTCCTTTTCTACCAAACTCTATGATCTTTCTTTACAGTCTTGGCTGTATAGGAGCCTTTCTGCAGTCTCCAGGTTGTTTTCAGTGAGATCTGCTCCACACATAGTTGTTTGTTTTTTTTTTTTTTCGGTACACGGGCCTCTCACTGTTATGGCCTCTCCCATTGCGGAGCGCAGGCTCCGGACGCGCAGGCTCAGCGGCCATGGCTCACGGGCCCCGCTGCTCCACGGCATGTGGGATCTTCCTGGACTGGGGCACGAACCTGTGTCCCCCTGCATCGGCAGGCAGACTCAACCACTGCGCCACCAGGGAAGCCCTTAGCTAAACTTTTTGATTGCCTTTTTGTAGACTGTTGCCTAGCTCAGAGGAGTTACTCAATAAATTATTATTGAAATAATGAATAAAACATTTCACAACTGGACCAGATCCTTGTCTGTTTTTTAATTTAGTATTTTGAACATCCCTAAACCTCAGTTTTTTCAGATTGCTCAATAAGAATAAGTTAGCCAGTTTGTCTAATCCCTTTTGGATTCTTGAATTCAGTCCCTGGGTCAGTCTGTGTTCATCTTTTCTATTATTGTAAAAAATTCCTTGGATCCCATGTCTTTCTATTTTCTAGGCCAGCCTTATAAACTCTGAGAAGACAAGACAAGTTTTGTGGTGTTTGTTTTTCTTCACTTTAAATTTTTTTCTAAGTCAAATTCATATTTTCTTTTGTGCCTCAAATTTTTTTAATTAATTTTTATTGGAGTATAGTTGATTTACAATGTTGTGTTAGTTTCTGCTCTACAGCAAAGTGAATCAGTTATACATATATATATATATATATATATATATATATATATATATATATATATCCATTCTTTTTTAGATTCTGTCCCCATATAGGTCATTACAGAGTATTGAGTAGAGCTCCCTATGCTATACAGTAGGTTCTTATTAGTTACCTGTTTTATATATAGTAATGTGTATATGTGAATCCCAGTCTCCCAATTTATCCCTCCCCTACCTTTCCCCTTTGATAACCATAAGTTTGTTTTCTACATCTGTGACTCTATTTCTGTTTTGTAAATAGGTTCATTTGTACCATTTTTTTAGATTCCACATATAAGCAATATCATATGATATTTGTCTTTCTTTGTCTGACTTACTTCATTCAGCATGACAATCTCTGGGTCCATCCATGTTGCCGCAAATGGCATTATTTCATTCTTTTTTATGGCTGAGTAATATTCCATTGTATATATGTACCACGTCTTCTTTATCCATTCCTATGTCAGTGAACATTTAGGTTGCTTCCATGTCCTGACTATTGTCAGTTGTGTGGTGATGAACATTGGGGTGCATGTATCTTTTAAAACTATGGTTTTCTCCAGATATATGCCTAGGAGTGGGATTGCTGGATCATATGGTAGCTCTACTTTTTAGTTTTTTAAGGAACCTCCATACTGTCCTCCGTAGTGACTGCACCAATTTACATTTCCACCAACAGGGTAGGAGGTTTCCTTTTTCTCCATACCCTCTTCAGCATGTATTGTTTGTAGATTTTTTGATGATGGCCATTCTGACTGGTGTGAGGTGATACCTCATTGTACTTTTGATTTGCATTTCTCTAATAATTAGTGATGTTGAGCATCTTTTCATGTGGCTCTTGGCTTCTTTGGAGAAATATCTGTTTAGATCTGCTCATTTTTGATTGGGTTATTTGTTTTTTTGATATTGAGCTGCATGAGCTGTGTGTATATTTGATTTGAATATGAAGTAGAGAAAATAATCATAACTACCCTTTATGATTATATTCTAAGTGCCATTCCATAGAAGGACAACAACATTATTAGGTAGATACTATTAATTCAGCCATTGACCTAATACATATATATTGATTACTTACTATGTGGTGGGTTCTGGGCATATGTTGTCAAACAAGGCGCAGTACCTGAAAATGGGAGCATTTTTTTTTTCTGGTAGTGGTTGCAGAGAAATAAATGAGTAGTTGTATAGCAGTGTGGCACATTTTGTGATAAAACATAAACCCAGGGCTATGTTGAAACACACAGGAGGAAAAGTTACTGATTCTTATAACTCCATTTTACAGATAAGTAACGCCCAGTGAAGTTAAATACCATGTTGAATGTATTAAACAATTCTAAAAGGTGGCAAAGCCAGAATTTAAATCTTACTTTGTCTGATTCCATAACTTAATTACTTAATAATGCTATCATATTGCCTTCCCATATGTATTGAGTACCTGTTTCAGATACTAAATTTTACATACGTTGTCTTATTTAAATGTCAAAAAACACACTTTGAAATAGGTAGGGTTATAGTTTTTATCAACTTTTATACTAGGGTACTTACCTTTATGGAAGATACATAAATGCCCAAAGTGATAAAATGCAGGGATGACTGGAACCCAGATTTTTCTGTCTTCAAAATACATGGTTTTAAAAATTTGCTATTAAAACAGAATATTTCATAATACTTACTGTTTTCTCAAGCTCAGTTAAAATATTAGTTCACTATATCTTGAAATTCAGGGACTTTTTGTTCAGAAGCATTACAGCAAAGTGTGTGAGCACCATTGGATTTATATTCAACAGATGTATATATTCTGTAGTTACATATTTATTGATGCCCATATTTATTTTATATATATGCATTAATTGGTATTTTGTTCTCATTCTCCTACTTAATTTTGGAATTCCTTAGTGGTTGGATCATGTTACTCTAGCTCATTTTTCTCTCCTTTGTATTTCTCAATACCGTGTTTTACACTCAGCAGGTGTTCTGGAACATTTGTGGGAAAAATAAATACCTTAGTGTGTGTGTGCATGCACATGCACGCATGCACCCGCGTCCACGTATTATACTATATTCAAGGATTGAATCTGTCTGTGAAAATGGGTATAATTTAGGCAAGGGATTCTGGCTGTATGTTAATTCACTTGTCTATTTTTAGGGAATTTTACTTGAAAAGATTTGTAGAGAGGTCTGTGTGTTTTACGCTTCATCCATATTTTCCACCACATGTATGACTGGGCATCCATCTAGGCTCAGCCTTGGTCTCTTTGGGGTCAGTATGAGGAGATACTAACTTAATGCAGAAGGAGATGAAAAGAGTTTTGTTTCTGAGGAATTGGTAACCATAGTATATGTTTATTATCTGGGGCATAGTGTGTTGCTCATGTAAAAGGACATTGAGACTGAGTATCTCTGAACCAGTGGTCTTATTTGCCATCTTTCCTCAGAAGAGAGTGTCTACATTTTTATTCTCAATGTGAGAAAGAAACCTTAGGGAGAGGAAAAAACTGTGCTGTAATAGCAGTGAAGAAGTAGTTGCTCTACATGACATTTTATTTCTGGATGGTTAAAAAGATCAATGTACTTGCCTTCAGCTCATGAATTAATATCCTAAGCTATCAAGGAATGAGACATTGTGCACAGCAACTTGTTCTTCATTGCTAACTTCTTGTCATAAGTAAAGTAATAATAAGGTGGCTTCAGAATAGAGATCACCCCTGGGATATAGCATTACTGTATCTTACAAATCACTAATAACTGTAATGCATGGACTTGACTTACATTTTCTGTATAAATGAGATAATTTCTATTAGGCATATGAAAAGCAGAGGCTCTGAGTAATTCAGCCTTTAAGAGATGTGTTTTTATTATTTCAGAGGTCATCATAGTTCCATCTGGTTCAGTGAAGACTGGGCTGGGGTTCTTGAATGTGAATTTCACTATTACCTTATTATGGTAAACAATTAGTTTGTGATTCTGATGAATCATTTGTAAAATTTCAATAGTAATATCTTTAAAAACAACAAAATTATGTATTGACGACAAATCCATTAATTTATATATTTATTCACAAGTATTCATTAAATGTTTATTAAATGTTTTATTATTAACTGTTAAAATGTGCTGGTCATTATATATGTAAATTCAATTTTACATGATTTTAGAGGTTAGTAGGTATTGTGGCAATAAACATATTTCTATGTGATAAATGCAGTGAGAAAATACAAGTCACAAGTTGGAGAAAACAGAGAGTTTTGGTTTCACAAAAGTAAAACCAGATCCATAGAACATAGGATGGCCAAGATAAAGGTCCATGATTTGTAACTAAATACCATCTTGGAATTGTAAAGTTTGTGGGACCTCATAAACAGGATGGTACTCTAGGCATATGAATTTGTCTAAAATCCTTTCTGAGACCACAGTGATACAATGATTTAAAATGAAAGGCTACTGAAAATTTCAATAACTCTGTTGAAGAATAAACCATAAGAGGGGTTGAAGGAAGCAGGTGGAGCAGTAACAGTCTTGAATATGGTATAAAGGTGCCTCAGAGAAGGAATAATTATTCTGCACTTTACAGAATAATATATCTGAATAGTTTCCCAATGGTAAGATACTTTCTTATTATTGTCTCCTTAAATTTTCACAGTAGTTTTGTAAAGTGAGGAAAATTGTTCCATTTTAAATGTGTGAAATCTGAGGATCTGAGATTTAAAGCCATCTAAATTAGTGAGGAGAAAGTTCAAAGATGAGTGGAAATCATCTGTCACTTATTTAACTTTTCCTTTATTCAAAAAAATGTTTCTTGAGCACCTACAACATCACAGATGCTGTTCTACACAGTGGAGATATTACGGTGAGTAAGATACATACTTTTTCTCCTCTCATTGGGTTTATAATTTTCTGACTTTAACTTAAATATTTATTACAAAGTGGAAGTAAAGAAGAGAGAGGAGAAATGATCAAGATAAATTGATAAGTGTAAACATTTACAGTATAAATATTTATAGTATAAAATCCACACAGGTTTATATCACTACATCCCAACCGATAGCCTTATAGAACGATTATATTGGAAATGAAGAAAACACTGTGTCTAACACATAATAGATTTTCACCACATCCCATTTAGGTTAAAGACATTATGGACATATATTTGCAAGACCAAATTTGTTTGTACATGATATCACCATATTTGGTTATTGTTAGCCTCATTTGCATTTATAGATTAGATTAAACTCAGTAACTAAAAGAGGAGATCTATGTAATTTTAGATGACATTATTTGGATTTGTTGACTATATTTGTGATCTTCAATTTCTTTCCTTCCATTTTCTCTTGGACCTTTTGTTCAGTCAGATATTTGCTCCCATCATTCCACTGAACCTATTGTTAAGAAATTTATCAGTGATCTTGTGGTGACTTAAGGAAAGTCATTCCACACTCCTCATCTTAACCTGTCCTTAAGCTTTTGATACGGTTAGTGGTGCAGTCCTCCTTAAGAACCTTGACTTCCAGGGCACAGTTCTTGCCTGATTCCCTCCTACCGCTCAGACCACTCTTTTCTCAGCCTTCTTTTCTGGCTCTTTCTTGTATCTATCATCTCTAATACTGGAGGGGTCCAGAGCTCAGAGATTTGACCTTATTTTTTTTCTGAATATCTTAGTCATCTGGTCCCATGGCTTCACTACAATCTACATGCTGATAATTCCCATATTTGTCAAGATAGCCTGGAACTCTCCCCTGAATTCCTTTTGACTCCCTCCTTCACATCCTCGCATGATGTGTAATAGACTTCTCACACTTACCATGTCCAAAAGGTGGCTCTTGATATCTCCCCTTCAAATCTGCTCTACCCCTGGAGATCTGCATTACTTGTGTCCTCAGCCCTGTATTAGTTCCCTATGGCTGCTCTAACAAATTACTACAAATTTAGTGGCTAAACAATACAAATTTATTTTGCCACCATTCTGGAGGCCATAAATCTGAAATCAGTTTCACTGGGCTAAAATTGAAGTGTCCATGGTACTGTGATTCCTCTGGAGGTTCTACGGAAGAATCCATTCCTTGCCTCTTTCAGCTTCTGGTGTCTACTGGCATTCCTTGGCTTGTGGGCACATTATATTAGTCTCTGCCTCTGTGATTACATTGCTTTCTTTTCTGTTTATGGGTAAAATCTCTTCTTCTTCTCTTACGTAACCATATTTAGCATTTAGGGCCCAACTGGATAATCCAGGATAACCTTGCCATCTCAAAATCCTTAATTTTATAATACCTGCAAAGACTTTTTTTCCCTTTCTTTTTTCCATATAAGGTGACAATCATAGTTTTCAGGTATTAGGATATTTGGGGGAGGGAGTCACTTTTCAGCCTACAACAGCCTCCTTCAGATCTTTACTGAAATATCAGTGCCTTTGCAATTCCCTCCCAGTCCACCTTAATCAAAATCCCCCTCTCACTACCATCAATGTTTCCACCCTTACTATCCCTCTTTCCTTTATTTTTTTTCCTCATAGTCTTTATCACCATATAAAGTAATTATGTATTTATCAAAGAATTAAAGTTTTATATATATATAAAATGTGTGTGTATAGATATATATATATATAATTTAATTATTGGATACTTAGTTCTATTTTTTTTACTACAATCACAAACTCAGTGGGGATAAGCATTTGTATTACAAATCTTTGCCAGTGGAGATTAATACCTTGAACATTGTAGCTCAGTAAATATTTGGAGAACTAATTTGTTGAAAGATTTGTTGTTATTAACTAGTTTATACAAATAGGTTTTTTGTACTAGTGTTACATTTCTATGAGTAGCAATTTCATTCTTTGATTTCCAGATCAATGAGTTACATAGGTCTCTAGCATTATTAGAAAATCTTTGCAATACCCACAGAAATATCCTCACCTGAATACTTATCTAAATAATAGGTGAAGATTACTCTTTAACTTTAGTCATGTTTCTGATTTATCTTGAAATAAATAACAGTAAAAAAAATCTTATATTAGAGGGCAGGGATAATACATTTGAGTAAAACTGATATTATTTTACTACAATTATTCTAACTGACTACATTATAGTAAGATGGAAATAAATTTCAAAATAGTTTAAAAACAGTTAAAAATCTTCTCTAAGAGGCCTTCTTTGGATGGTATGTCTGTGCAAATAATTGATTAAACCACAACTTTATATATATAATTGTTTTCTTTTTTATTTATCTTAACTAATTAAATATGTATATCATATCTATCTTCTAATTTATCTTTGAAACTGCCATTATTAGGTTTCAGTCAACAACAAACCTAAAAGATGTACTCTTTTAAATTTTAATTGTTGCTGCCAGACTATTTTCCTAGATGGTTGTATCAATTCATATTCCCACCAGCAGTGTGTAAAAATAAGTTTTTACCCACATTATCATGACATTTTATTATGGTCTTTAATTGGAGCCATATTAATATTTTTGTGCACTTTTTTATATTTTAGTCTTTGTCATCATTCCCCAAAGATTTTCTAAACAGTCTTTCTTGTTAATTGTGGTGTCCCAAGTTGGAAAGGACACTCTTGGTAGCTCGTAATCATTGCTAAATTTTGGATGCTTATCTCATAGAACTTTATTACCAGTCTTCCATTCTTGTTGTTTATTCATCATCCCCAAGTGTTTTTTCCACACTACATTGAAAAAGAGTCCATTACTTTGCTTTCTACTTCCTTCTACAAAATACTACAAGAACAGTATTATTTTTAATTGAGTCCCATCCTGCAAAAGTCTGTCCCCTATGTTATTTGTCATCATCATATTTTCTTTCATCACCATCATCAAAAGTTTGCTGAACACATATTTTAAAACATTTAAAAACCATAACAACTGAACTACAGTATTTTGCATGATCTACACTAAACCAGAAATGATGTAACAAACCTCTATCAGTTGTTGACCTATCTAGTTGCACTCATTTTATTGTCTATTATTGCTTATCATTGTTCCAGTGACAGTAAACTCTTATTTCTTCTGAACTTTCCTATAATTCTCTCCTAAGAGATAAGCAGTATGTGGGTGGAAAGTATGAAATATAAATGAAGAGAGATGAAGCTGCATCCAAATCTGAGATTTCCTTTAAGGAAAAGAAAATCAGGTTGGATCTAGAAGCAACAAGGAAATTCTCATCTGAAAGTTTCAGAATTCTATATTCTGCATTTTCAGGTTTATAGCCTCTTGTATGATTCTAAACTGATGGAAAATTGAGCCTTTCCATCTTACAGAGCAGAACTTTCCTATTCTAAATTTATACTTCCTTTGTCCTTTGGTGCTGATTTCATTTTTCACTAAGAACTGGTTAATAAAGTTCCTCTTGTTGGTAAATATAGATAAATTCCCATTTTAAAATAACATTTAAGTAAGTATATATGTCCCCAGAAAATGAGTAGGAGAGTGTTTTTGCTAGGTCTTAGCTTTCACATAAACACAGAATGAACATTTTCGGTCACCATGTTCTTAAGTATACACTAAAAAAACACTGTCAGTGAGTCTGTTCCTGTTTTGTAGATAAGTTCATTTGTGTCATATTTTAGATTCCACATATAAGCAATATCATATGGTATTTGTCTTTCTCTTTCTGACTTACTTCACTTAGTATGGTAATCTCTAGGTTCATCCATGTTGCTGCAATGGCATTATTTCATTCTTTTTTATGGCTGAGTAGTATTCCATTGTAGATATGTACCACTAGATAAGTCCTTTTAATCAGTCAAACATAAGACACAAACCTACCCTTAATGTATTGAAAGACAGAGAACAGACTTGTGGTGGTTGCCAAGGGGGAGGGTAGGTAGAGGAGGGATGGATTGGGAGTTTGGGATTAGCAGATACAAACTATTATATATAGGATGGATAAACAACAAGGTCCTACACAGGGACCTATATTCAATATCCTGTGATAAACCATAATGGAAAAGAATATGAAAAAGTATATATATGTATAACTGAATCACTTTGTTGTACAGTAGAAATTAACACAACATTGTAAATCAACTGTACTTCAATAAAATAAAATTTTAAAAAAGGACTTATCTAAACAACAAAAAAAGACCATCAAATGAAATAAAGCAAAATCTGTATAAAGAATGTTATTTAATCTTCATAATCTGTTTGCCCATCCATCAAGAGATAATCATATAAATGCATTAAACTAAGTAAATTTGACTTTTACAGCTTACATTTTAAACCAATACTATAAATTAGTTTCTCAACTTTGGTGCTATTGATATTGTGGGCTAGATAATTATTTACTGGGGGAGAGGGGTTTGTCCTTTGCATTGTAGGATATTTAGCAGCCTAAACCTGCTGACCTTAGCCCACTAGTTACTACTAGTGATCACAAGCATGATAATAAAAAATGTCCTAGACATTGCCAGCTGTCTCCTGGGCTGAGGTGGGGAGGGAGAGATTACTTTTTAAAATTATTATCTGAGGTCATACTAGTTTCTTATATACCACTAGATTACTCAGATATGTAAATTATTAAAATACTACACCTCATATTAACTGCCAGAATTAGGGATAAATATATCTGCAATAGATACCATAAACTGTGGAGTATTTTTATAATCCTGTCAAAGAACATCTCACAAGCATTATTTCACTCTGTCTATGAAGTTTCCATAAAGCATAGCTTTCCTTTTATTTAGATATGAATAAAATTAAACTAATAGATTACTTGTACAATCACTGGTAACTCATTATGGCTTGTAAATGTTTAATGAGTCCAGAATATGTGTTATATATGTTTCATGACTTAGCACATGGTTAAATGAAGATGTCACTCTGTAATAACATTTCACTATTCTACATCTGCAATTTATTAAACAGGAAAGGGTATTTTCTCTGCTGTGTTCATTTTAAATTTGGGTATTTGTATCTTCATTAGAATTCTATTTTAATATCTTGATTATTAATAATTTAAATACTGTTGCTTCTGTGTATGCTGCAGTAGATTATGAAGCAAGTCCATAACAAAAATTCTAGTGCAAGATAGTATGTAAAGAGTTATAGTATGAGTAACTTGTAGCTGATTTGATTCAGAATAAGTAAACAATACACAATGAAATGAAATTGTAATTTAATATCAACTTCATGTTATTTTTTCTTTAGTTCTTTCTCCTTACATTGAACAGAGCTGCTTCTTTAACATTACTTTAAGACCTTCGTTTTCATCCACTCCCCTTCTCGCTTTATTCCAGTTCATTCTGATGTGACCAGAATGATTACCCTTAAGTACAATTTGATTTTATCGCGCTTTTTAGTAGAAGCACTTCAGTGAGTCCCAGTTGTCTAATCATATTGACTTTCAAACTGGATCATTTGAAACTCCCAGAGTTCTTTGTAGAATGCTAGTTCATAACGGTAAGTTATATTTTTAAAAAGCTTAAACATAGGCCATCATGTATGAGATTTTTTGTTTGGCTACTGAAAACATACACACAAAATCACAGGATAAAAAATAAAAATAAAAAAATAATGAGATAATCTCATTTATTTATACTCTGTGGAGAATTGATAAAGTCTCTGCATTGTTCTAAGTGGTGAGACACATTAGTCTAGTTTTCTGCAGAAACACAGAATCACTAACTTTTAAGATGAAGCAAAAACTGCCCTAACCTTAGCTTTTCATACATAATTTATCTTAGTCTTATTTGTAAATGTATAATATCCTCAAGTCAAATATCTGAAATTCCTAGGAAATTTCCTTTTTGGCTTCGCATGCTTTCCTCTTGATCTCTCTGAAACCCTGTCTCTGCCAGCTCCTTCATCTCAACTGTTGAATCTCACTTGTTCATTCATGACTGGAGTTAGAGCTGCCCCCACTAGTTATTGGAGACTTTCTCCCTCCTCTACTCTAGTATGACATTTTTTACCAGCTTCCTTAGAAGTCTTTAACAGGTCATAACTAAATGTTTTCATGTGTCATCTAGATTATAAACTTCTTAGTACAAAAAGCATGTTTGTTCATATTTTCAACCTTCTCTTACTACCCTATACATAGTAAATGTTCAGTAAATATTTATTGAGTGAAGAAACAACCTTACTTAACAGTTAGATCATCTTATTTTCTGAAAAAAAATCAGAAGATATTTTATAAAGTATGTCTTTCTAATATGTGAATTTCTTTGTATAAGCATGTCTGACAAAGATTTTAAGTATGTCTGTTATTTAAAAAATTAACTTTGTTAAAAATAACATCATATGAAATCACAACCATCTTATTTTTTAAATTTTTATTTTATGTTAGAGTACAGTTGATTAACAATGTTGTGTCAGTTTCAGGTGTACAGCAAAGTGATTCAGTTATGCATATACATGTATCTATTCTCAATACTCTGTAATAACCTAAATGGGAAAAGAACTTGAAACAGAACAACCATCTTAGAGAACCCTAAATATATATAATCCTGCTAACTGTAGGAAGCTGATCTCTCTTTTCTATGTTGTCAATTCTCACTTGTTAAAAAAATTTATATTTTATTTAATCTAGAACTTTTATTTTTCTTTACCTCAGATGAAGACAAAGTATATATTTAATAAGATGCTCTTGTTAAGTATGCTAATAAAGCTTTATTATTATAAGAGTGAACCATTTTCATTAAAGGAAGTAATTAAATGTTAAGAAAAAGTACCCAAAACAAGGAAATGAGGAAAAAGAATGTCTGTGTAGCCTTTCAATAACATTCCAGAACATTGTCTAACAGGCCCATTTAAAAGATTTTTTTCAGGAAAATTTAGTTTTGTTTAACAAGCTATTTACTATTTAGCAGCCATATGCTATGCAGTGGAATCTCATCAATATTCAAATGATTTCTGTCTAGAATTAAAAATAACCCCAACAGTTATGGTTATATTTCCCTGAAGGTATTAACTGCTTCTTACACTCTAACATAGTGATCTCCTTCTAACATTCTTTCTTGGATAAGTAAATATTTTTCAATCAGTCTTTGACCAAGTCTTGCCATCCTTTAGTTGCAGTTTCAAAAGTTATACTTTTATGTTGCTTACCTTTGTCATAAGATTCCAAAAATGTTTCACAGGCACTGATACCCCTAACTCTACTGTCCTAAGAAACAACTTCGTGCTAGACTAATTTGGTTGTAATTATATTGTTGAAGAAAGTACTGAAGGAACATTTTTAAAAGGGTTTTGGTTCCTGAGAGGAATGTGGGTCAATTAATATTGATTTGGATAGGGAGAGGGAAAGGAGAGAATGTGGGGGGAGGGAGAAGACCAGAGACTAGGGTTTATTTTATAATTTTTACAGGGATAGATTTTGATAAAATTAAACTTAAAAAAAGCAAAAAAAAGAAATCACTGGAATTTATGTGGCTTCAATTTGCTCATATATGTTAGGTCAAACTTTAGAAAAAATAATCAAGATTCAATAGATATAAAAACCCTCTTATACCCCTCCTGAGGGAAGAAATTGCTTGTAAGTGTGAGAAAAATATTCGTACTTAGAACATTTATCTATTTACAGTTCCCACTTTGGGGAAGATCTGACTTAAACAGTAGAAAATATTTTGTGTACTTAGTTTAAGATTTCAAGGACATATTTGTACCTTATATTTGTGAAAGAAATGTAATTTCTCTAGCAGTATTGAATGAAACCCAAGTTAAGCATTTTAATGCACAACAATTTAGAGCTATTATGAGAGCAAACTGCTGGAAAAAATAAAAAGAGCAAGAACCAAAAGGCATCTAGTTGAAAAATTCTCCCTTGTGCAATGGGGTCTGGATAATTTAGAGATCTTATAATGGCTTAATAAAGTTTTAAAAAGCCACCACTGAGCTTAGAAATTTGAACCTTATACTTTATATTTTGAGTCCAATTAATGAATAAAAGAACCACTTTACAATGATTTTGTTAGTAGTATTTGTTCAGTGGCCTATATTCAACTATAATTCAGACTCTCGATGGGGTATGAATATGAGGAGGTTGATAGTAGAAATAATAAAAAATTATATTCTCCATATCCACAGACTTTGCATTAAACTGGTTTCTCTAGGTAGGGTTCCTGAGTAAATTAGCAGAGTGGTACATGTGCCTCTGAGCTTCCAGCACAGAGCCACAGTCATGGTACGTAGTAGGGAGTAGTATTGCAGTGAGTATTTGACTCAGATTCTCCACTTACCTCTTTATGGCTCAGAACAGTGCTGAAATACTTCAGCACTGCCATCCTCTTTCTTTCTTCTCTGGTTAGGCTTTCCCTGCTGGACTCCAGATAGGAATATATGGAGTGCACCAAAATTCCTTGTGTGGCTCTGACACTAATACCACTACCTTCCTATCAGTACTGTACCTATTCAGGGCAATGCTGTTCCGTTCATAAGTGCCTTCCGCTTTGAACAAGGAGCAGGATACCCTCAGAGCTACACAATTTAAGTACAGTGAGTGATTGCCAGCATAGAGGTGCATGAGATCTGTTGGCACAGTGCCAAATCTTTAGGGCTTTTGAACATATCCAGAACTATTAGGTATTAATGTTCTAACTAGAGTCTAAAGGATTATCTCTATTAAAAAAAAATCTAAGGACCGAGATGTGTTTATACTGTTGCTAAGCAGAATCTATCATAACAGGTTTGCTGTGAATAGTGATTTTCTAAGCGAAGACAAATCACACTGAATTATGAAACCAAATGATGGTAAAATGTCATGAAATGGTAGTTACTAGAATTTAATATGGTACATTGCCATCTAGATCTGAATAAGATAAGACTCATTCCTCATTACTTCTACCGTAATTTAAATAGACAATAAAAATATATTTATCACAGACTTACATCCTCATTTACCCACTTTTTCTATGAAAACCGTTGTTAATTTGGATCACAACATAGTCAGGCATATAGAAATGATCAAATTATATAAAAACCTTTCTATTTGTGGGAAAATGGACACAGAGAAGCAGCAGAGCAGGACATTGAAGAGCATAGATTCCAGAGCCAGACCACCTGTTTTAGAATTCTGGGTCACCGCCTACTAGTGTGTGCCTTTGCACATGGATCACCAAACCTCAGCTACAATTGTGTCGTTCATAAGCTGACAGTAATGATAGTACACACACCATAGGGTTGTTGTGAGAATTAAATGAGTTAATGTATGTATGCAAAGCATTTAGAACACTGTATGTTTGATATCATTACTATTGTCATTAAGCATTTTGGTTTGCATATTGAAGGGTATTATGTTTCGATATAAATATGTATTCTCTCTCGCTCCCTTTCTCTCAACCTCTCTCTCTCTCTTTCTCTCTAAGAGAGACTGAGAAGTTCCCTCTAGTACTCAGTCTCCCTTTCTTCCTTCTAGAAATACAACTTCTCCCCTGCCTAATCAAATTTTATCAGAAAACAAGCTGTTAAGTACATTTTTTTTTTTTTTTTTTTTTGTGGTACGCGGGCCTCTCACTGTTGTGGCCTCTCCCGTTGCGGAGCACAGGCTCCGGACGTGCAGGCTCAGCGGCCATGGCTCACGGGCCCAGCCGCTCCGTGGCATGTGGGATCCTCCCAGACTGGGGCACGAACCCGTGTCCCCTGCAGAGGCAGGCAGACTCTCAACCACTGCACCACCAGGGAAGCCCTGTTAAGTACATTTTTTAGACTCCCTTGCCAATAGGTAATGTCTGAAACTTTGGGGTCACTTTCTTTGAGGCTTGTCCTCTCTCAGTATTTTCCCATTTCCTTGGGCTGGGGTGTAGGTATGGTACTAGTGAGCTAGCTTCAGCCATGCAAATAAAGGCAGCACTAGGGGACTGCAGAGAAATAAGAGAGAAGGAAACTTACTCTCTTGATGATTTTGTGAATCTGAGCCATCTATCTGATCCACCTACTGACTCTTGATCACCTATCTACGTTTTGCCTGTGACGTGAAAGAGAAATAGACTTCTATCTTATCTAAGCCACTGCATTTTGGATATTTTTCACAGTAACGTAGGCTAGACCTTAACAGAAGGAGCATCTCTTTCTGTCTCCACTTTTCCAATAGTAGATTAAAGATAATTAGTTTACTTGTAGGGCTGATATCAAAAGAATACATAAGAAAAATGTTTAAGATAGAAACTGGTGTATTATGTTACCTTTCTTTTGTGAATATAGAAGCACTCATATTATCATTACATTATTTATTTGACTCTTGCTATATATAAAAGATTTTGCATATTTGCTTTCTTTTCTGCAGGCTTTTCAGGTTTTCAAATGGAATCTCCAAAAATGGGATGAATAAAATTGTCCACTATATCATATGTGATGTGATGTTGTATCAATTTGAAGGATCATTTAATCCATTTCTCATAAATGTTTTTTTAAAAAGAAACTTTTTTGGTCAAATAAGCTTAGAACACTTTATAAACACTTTGCCCCACCCTCTCCCTTTTGAAATTTGCAGTTCTCATTAACATATTAAGGTCTGGAAAATTCCTACAAAAAGAAACCTACTTTACTGTTTGATACATTATGCATCGAACATAATGCTTGACCTAAGAACATTTTTTCTTTTTGTAACACAAATGAACACCACACAGGAGAATATTATTAGGTACACAGTTTACGAAATGATTATTCAGTCCAATAGACATTTGGAAATGTGTGGAAACATTTCATTTTTTTGTTTGTCACAGTGACAGGGTAGTTGCAATGACATTTAGTGGGTGAGAGTTAGGGACCCCTAACATACTGTAAGAGGGACATGCCCTTATAACAACCCTCTCATCCCCAATATTGTGTCCATTGAGAAACATTGATTTTTTTGATCCACTTCTTTTAGGAAATTTGTGGACAGTTGAAGGGCATGTTATTAATTAAAGGCATGTGTTGGACCTTGAGATGGAACCCAGATCAGACTCCTTATGTGATTCTTTCTCTGGGGTGAGATTTTCCGATTTAGATATTGTGATGCTAAGTAATCATGAGCACATTCAAAGATTACTCATGATATGCCTTCACATTTTACAAAGTTCTGATAACCTTCTGCATTAGGATTTTCCTTAGTATTTATTTTGAGAAATAATATTAACCATGAAGTCTGATATTAAAGTTAGAGATGAAATCAGAGGAAGCAAAAAAATCTCAAATGTTATTCTGTTGCCTGCTCACTGCCAGAGACATTTCAAGGCAAAATGCTTCTAAGTGCTCAGAAATCTGTATTTTCTTTGTTTTTTAACTGTTACTAATGAGCTTGAATGCCTCAGTTTATCTAAGCACACTGTAAACATGATAGAATTCAGCATGCTCAAGTTTCAGGACTGAGTGTCAGAAAGTCTGTGAGGCTCAAGTGTTCAGTATTTAGGAAGATGTTGAAGATCTCATAGTATTGATTGGCTACATATCTATGGCAAGATCCTGGAACCTCTCAGCTCTGTGCAAAGGGGGCAACAGAAAACTGTCACTTATTGTTCTTCTTGCCGGGAATGCTTTCCCTCAGTATTACCTGTGCTTATTCTATTCTCATCATTCAAATTTCAGGTAAATGTTATGTTGGAAAGATCTTCCATGAATATAGTCCCTTCCTCCCCACTCACTTTCTGTGTCAGGATGCTTTTTTATTTCTTCCTTATAGCACGTTACCCTATCTATAATATATCTGATTAAAGTATTACCTAAATGTGTTTTTCACTACCTGCTGTAATGTGATAAGATAGCTCAATGAAAGCAGCCTTATTCATAGTTCTTTTTACCAAAATGAATGCTCTCTCTTCTAAATATTTTTCTGAATGAATGAGCATCTCACATGATAAGTTTTATGTATAATATTAGTAAATATGATACATTTTCTTGTAATATTAGAACTCATAAAAGTTTGGTGAAAACATCTCTTGCTATTTCTTGTTTGTTCAGGGGCTTTACTTCTCAAGGTATTGAAACAATGCTATGCGTATATTCTATCAATAGTATCTATGATTCTATGCCCAACAGTTGCTATATCCTGATTCTTTGTTGCTGTTGTTGTAATGTTCTTTAGTATTCCAAAAGTTTTACCTACTGCTGGAAGGGGAGAGGACTTGAGCAGGGGGAGGCAAGAATATGTTCAGTTTAGCTATAACCATTTTTGCTACCGAATGCGAGTTCCTGTGCCTGATTGGCCAAACAAATCAAAATGTTTGAGTTTAGAGCAGAGGAATATTTTTTTCAGGGCTAAGCAAGGAGATCAAGTGGCTTGTGCTCAAAAAACCCCCGAACTCCCAGAAAGTTTTTTTTAAATTTAATTTAATTTTTATTTTATATTGGAGTATAGTAGATTTACAATGTTGTGTTAGTTTCAGGTGTACAGCAAAGTGATTCACTTATACATATATCCACTTTCTCAGGTTCTTTTCCCATATAGGTTATTACAGAATATTGAATATAGTTTCCTGTGCTATACAGTAGGTCCTTGTTGATTATGTTATACATAGTAGTGTATATATGTTAATCCCAAACTCCTAATTTATCCCTCCCCCTGACCTTTCCCCTTTGGTAACCATAAATTTGTTTTCAAAATCTGTGAGTCTGTTTCTGTTTTGTAAATAAGTTCATCTGGGGCTTCCCTGGTGGTGCAGTGGTTGAGAGTCCGCCTGCTGATGCAGGGGACATGAGTTCATGCCCCGGTCTGGGAAGATCCCGCATGCCGCGGAGCCACTAGGCCAGTGAGCCATGGCCGCTGAGCCTGCACATCCGGAGCCTGTGCTCTGCAATGGGAGAGGCCACAACAGTGAGAGGCCTGCGTACCACAAAAAAAAAAAAAAAAAAAAAAGTTCATTTGTATCATTTTTTTTTAAGATCCCACACGTGAGTGGGATATCATATGACATCTGTCTTTCTCTGTCTGACGTACTTCACTTAATTTGATAATCTCTAGATCCTTCCATGTTGCTGCAAATGGCATTATTTCATTCTTCTTTTATGGCTGAGTAATATTCCATTGTATATACGTACCACAGCTTCTTTATCCATTCCTCTGTCGATGGACATTTAGGTTGCTTCTATGTCTTGGTTATTGTAAATAGTGCTGCAGTGAACATTGGGGTGCATGTATCTTTTCAAATTATGGTTTTCTCCAGATATATGCCCAGGAGTGGGATTGCTGGATCATATGGTAGTTCTAATTTTAGCTACCAGAAGGGTTATAGCAAAGCAATTTTAAAGGCACGGTGAGGGAAGGGCGTCCCAGGGTATGTGATCAGCTCATGCACAATTCTCTTATTGGTTGATGGTTATCAATCCTTAGGTGACAGAAAGTCTGGGGAGCTACTGATCATCAAACAGTTAATTTCTTCCATTTGGTGGTGGTTTTAGCATCTGAAAAACTCAGGATCTATGCATCAGATACTAGTATCTAGGTACTTAATAGAGGAGCTAAAGCAAAGGATATCGGGGAGGGGTCTGTCCCGGGAAGGCCCTGTAGCAGCGGTCCCCAAACTTTTTGGCACCAGAGACGGGTTTCATGGAAGACAGTTTTTCCAAGGAACTGGGCTGTGGGGGTGGGGTGGGGATGGTTCTGGCGGTAATGCGAGCAATAGGGAGCGATGGGGAGTGATGGGGAGTGATGGGGAGCAGTGGGGAGTGATGGGGAGCAGTGGGGAGCGATGGGGAGCGATGGGGAGCAGAGATGAAGCTTCGCTTGCTCGCCTGCCGCTCACCTCCTGCTGTGTGGCCTGGTTCCTAACAGGTCATGGACTGGTACTTGTCCCCGGCCAGGGGATTGGGGAACCCTGCCCTATAGCGTCCTGCTCAGTTACATTTTCACTAACCAACAGTAATGTCAGATAGTGAAAAATTTGACCATAATATTCCTAATTTTGCAGACAAAATTAAAACTAATGTACATATGTTATTTTTTAATGGAACAAAATACATATTTGCATTTAATTTCCCTTGTATGATACAATTATAGAAACTGATAGTAACATTTATATATAAACAGTTTTATAAAACCTGAGATGGCAAATGATAGCTTCACAATAATTCCTCAGATAGCAGTGACTTTGCTATGACTCAATGACAAAATGAAATGGCTTTTTGGATGAAGCATCATAGATTCTTCACCTTCCATAATGTTATATATGCCTGCAAGCTTGGTTCACCCCATCACCCTCCTCTTTATAACATAAAACCAACTGACAAGTTAAAGGAATGATGCTCCCATAAAATGTCCTGAAACCCTGCTTACCATTATTAATAGCAAATGATTCGTTTTGAAGTAAAAGAGGATGTCAGGCTATTATTGGCTATCCTTAAGTCTTTTCAGTACTCTTCTAGAAAGATGGTTTTCCAGGGCAGGTTATTAATTAAAGGGCTTGAGTTTTTCCCCTTTCATAAAGCATATCGGAGAAAATTTTGATGAGCTGTACTCTCTAAAATTATGAATTAGTGACACTTTTACACTGCTATCATTTGTAAATCACAATTTCATGTAATAAGGCATATCATAATTTTAGGCAAGGATTAAAGATTAGTAATGAGATCTATAAAGTAGCTAACATTAATGGAGACTGTGCTTTTGACCTAGGGTCTCAGGCCATTCCAAAGTCAAAATGCTAATCAGTTTTTTCTTGAATTGTATGAATAAAAATATTTTATTATAGAAGGTAGAAAGGTGGGGATGTTTCCTTTACTTAACTCCCTAATGAGGCCCTATTTTGCCCCCAAATAACAATCCTCAAAAGAACAACACAGTTGTGCAGGTTGACAGACATACACCACTTAGCCTTGATCTGTCATCTCTGCAGCCTTTGGTAAGTTTTGCTTTCAGTGTCCTCACGCTGATTATTTTCCCACCTCAATTAGGTTGACGGGCTTCAAGTTTGTGGTGCATTGTCTGTTAAACAATAACTAAATCACTGATTAGGTGGGAAAACTCAGGCACTCATTAAGGGATTGTGTAATTGGATAGGTATGAGGAAAAATAAAAATACAACCAAATCGCTCATTTTCCCATTCTAAGCCAGACTGCTTTATTACCCCAAACCACATCCGTCCTTTTCTCTCCTCCTTAAATGTCTGGCATTAAGGTGGAAAATAAATACTTACAGTTTCACTTATGATTCTTTCATTTGTAGAGCCTAATGACAGATAGAAAAATTTTTACATAGACAATGAAGCTTTAACTATGATTAAGAGAATCAAGAAGTGGCATTTGCCATGTCTACCTTCTCTTATTATGGCCATTTATTCTCATGTCCTCTTTCTTCATAATTTATTATTATGTGGGATGGATGCCTCTAAATGACACACAAGAACTATTGTAAAACTGACGGCATTGGAATACATAAATCCTCTTCCACAAAATGAAGTTATTAAAGGATGCTGGAAAATAGCATTACACTAAATATGAGTGAATAATATATTATATGCAAGTTTATAAAACTTCAGTGTATATACTAAGCATAAGTGTCTATAAATTTCTTCAGTTCCAAAAACTGAAATACTAAAAATACCCTTTTTAAGCAATATATTCCTTGTCTTCATATTTCTATTAATAAGTCAGCTGTTTTGAGCTTCTAAATTGGATATGTTAAACATTTGAATAAAAATAGCAGGAAGAGCAGTAGAAATGGAAAGATTCAATTATTTAAATGGTTTATTTGTTAATATTTGGTTAAGTGATTTATTTAATATTGGTTAAGTGATTTATTTAAATAATTACGAAGTTTGAGGGAGTTTGAATAGAGGCATTGTAAGGAATTTAAACAGCATGAAAAAAAAATCTCTCCTGTTGTAAGTTAGATCTTAAAGCAAAAATTTATGACAGAGGTCAGTAGTGGAGGAATTGAGCTTTGGCCAAGAATCCTATGCTTCATTGCTTTATAAATAAGAGCAGCATGTAAGAAAAGGTGTTTAAAGTTGAGACAGCATGTTTGTTTCAAATGTAGTGAAGATTGTTACTGTAACCTTTTGATGAAAAACACAGTCCATTACTAATTTATATATTTAAAAACTCTAAAGGAAAAGTGCTATTTAAAAATCATTTTAAAAGGAAGCTACATTGTCCTAAGGGGTATGTGTGTGTATATGTGTGTGTGTGTGTGTGTGTGTGTGTATTCTTTAAATTTCAAAGTCACCTATGATTGATACCTTGGATGCATTCATTTCATACAAATATACTTCCAAAGGTATAGTTCATTCATTAACTTTTAATTTTTATATAGTCTTTTGATCATGGAGACATCTGCTTATCTCCACACATGGTTGGTATCTATGGCTCCATCTCATCGCATGATTAGTTTGATCATTTTCCTCTAACGCTCAGTTCCTGACTCTTAAGTGTTATTGTTGCACTTGAGGCAGTCAGTCACTTATTATTTTCCAGGGATGAATATGTTAAAGCATTTAGTTTTACAAAGCAGGATGATACCTCACAATCCTTACCTTGTATACTTGAAAGATCTCCCAATCAACAAACGAATCAGTCAACAAAGATGCATCTAGTACTAATTATCTGCTTGGCATCCTGCTAGGTAAAACAGAGTGAAGAAATTGAAGAATTGAAGAAAAGAGATTCATTTGGTTTGCTTATGTATTCTGTATGCTATATGCCTTACTGCTTACAACAAATATCTATATAGCATGTAATATGTCTCAGGTACTGTATTAGTTACAAGGGGTCAAGTAGTGGATGCTAGAACGTCCCTATATTTTGGAATGCACATTCGGCAATTGAAGCTAACAGTAAGTTAGCAGCAGTAGTAATTAACATGATTATTACTCTAACTGGGCTACATACAAGGTTATGTAAAAATGTTTTTCAGAGACACAATCTATTCTAAGAGTGAGGGAGATTAATAAGAGCTAATTAGGAAAACTAAAAATAGGTGTGCTTCTTGGGAGTTGGGGGAGAAAGGGAGAGGGCAGAGGGTAGTGTGTTAGAGAAAAGAAACCAGCATTTTTTTATAACCAGTTTTTTGCAAGTATGTATTTACTTTCTACTGTGTACTAGTCACTGTTCTAGGTACTGGGGATCCAGCAGTGATGGGGACCAGAATCCATGTCCTCATGGGAGTTTATACTCTAGTGGGCAGACACACAAGAAACACCTATGTACATATGGAATGAGAGACCATGCTAAATGTTATAAAGAAAAAAAAATCAGGGGAAAGATTTAAGAAGTGCTTGGAGAGTTGTGGTTATTCTAAAAAACATGGTCAAGGAAGGACACAGTGGTAAGTTGCCATTTGAGTGACCAGAAAGAAGTGAGAGTATAATCTATGTGTCTACCTGTGGGAAGAGCGTTTTAGGTAGAAGGTACAACAGTGCTCTGAGGTAGAACAAGCTGAAGTTTAAAGAAAAGGAAAAAAAAAAAAGGAGTAAGGCTGGAGTGAAGTGAGCTTAGGGAGAAAGCAGAAGGAAATGAGATTAGAGAGGTAATAGGGGGTCAGACTGTGTACAGTCTTTGAAGCCATTTTGAACACTGGTTTTTACCAGAGTAAAAAACTAAAGAGAACCAAGAGACTTTGTGAAGTTCTGAGCAGAGTCGGATTTTTTTCTGACTTATATTTTAACATTTTTAGTCTTAACAGCTCTGTCATGCAGAGGCTATGGTGGGAGGGAAAGGGACAAGGGCAGGGAGATCAGTTGGGAATGATTAGAGCAATTCAGGAAAAAGTTGACTGTGGGTTTTATCAGAGTGGTAGCAGTGAGATGGTGGAGTTGACCAGATGAATGTAAAACCGTGAAGGCAAGAGAGAGTCTGAGTTGTGAAAATCTGAAGGAAGCCTTAAATAACTGGCTCCTGTGCAGCAAGAGAGAAGCTGGTAAGAGAGAAGGCTGGAAGGCTGGAGAGAGTGGCAGAGCCACAGGCAATGTCTTGTAAGCCAAGCTGAAGACTTTATCCCGAGGTCCCTGGGAACCCATTGAAACATTTTAAACAAAAGCATTAAATAACCTCGTAAGACAGCATGCCTTCATTATTTCACAGCTTCCACCTGTCAGAAGTCCAGGCACAGCTTAACTAGTTCCTTGGATCAGGGTCTTACAAGACTGGAATCAGGATGTTGGCCAGGCTGTGATCCTTTCTGGAGCGAAGGGTCTTCTAAGTTCATTCAGGTTGTTGGCAGAATTGAGTTTCTTATAGTTGTAGGACTGAGGTCACCAATTCTTAGAGGCTGTCCCTCCCCATTAGAGTTCACACAACAGCTGTTTGCCTCTTCGTGGCCAGCAAGAGAGCGTATTTCTTTTCAAGGGCATATGATTAGGTCATGTCTCTTCAGGATAATATCTCTTTTATTAATCTATAGTAAATTGATTAAAGATATTAATTACACCTGCAAAATCTTCTCATCTTTGTCATATAATGTAACATAATCATGGAGTGATATCCCATTATTTTTACCATATTCAAGGGAAAGTTATAAGTATCACTCACCCTCAGGGGGAGGAACTTGTATAAGACATATATAGCAGGGTGTGGAAATCTTGGGGGCCATCTTAGGATTCTGCCTACAGGATAGAGAGATAGGTATAGATCAATCTACAGGTTACATATTGAGCAGGGTATCATGCTCTTTTCAGTCATTCTGGTCTCTGATTATTTTATCTAGGGTAGACTGAAGGGGACCAGAGGGAAAATAAGATAAGTTAAGCAGCACTACTGGGACTGGTCTACTTTAGAAATTGTAATCTATTGAATCTTACTGATGAGATTCGGAAGGTAAAGGGATCAGAATAAAAAATGATCCCTAGACTTTTGACATGGCCACTAAGTGAATATATGGTGTTATTTTACAATCCAGGAAATATGTAGGGAATATAGGTACAATGGAATGGAGGGAATGGGAGAAAATAATGTTCATTTATATACTAGGTCATAAAAGGTCTTGCAGCTTCCTCTTGACACCCTACAAACACTTAGTTGAGTTGCCATGTGAGGAGTTGACTCTCCACCTGGACGGACTGTATGGAGAAGCCCTGTGACCACATGGAGAGGTAGATCCAGCAAAGTGTAGCTTTCTAGCCATCACCACTGAGGAGTCATGTAGTAAGCAAAGACTTCCTGGACCTTTCAGACTAGACCAGCCACCGGCTGAATACCACTGATTGACCTCCAGTTGACACAGCACGAAACCCAAGTATCACCCAGCCAAACACTGCCTGAAATTGTAATTCACTAAGTTTTGGGAGAGTTAATTACACAGTAATACTAACAAAACTTTATTTTCCAAGGAGGATACCATTTGTTCTGCTAAGCTACCAAATTTTTTTTTCACTGAGCAGCATAATGGGTAGATAAATGAAATTGGAGTAACTGTGAGAGATTATGCTTTGTATATGAGGAAAAAATTATTGAGAAATAGAGGCAAAGGCATGGAAGGAGCAAGGAGATCTGAAATAAAGTGCAAGACAGTAAGGTTGAGTGAGTGGGACAGACAAAGAAGAGAAATTTAAGAGGCTGCCATGATGAGTGCAACTTTAGTAAGAAGAGTAAATGTTTAATGATATTTTTAAAGAAATTATGCAATGTTATGTGCTATGTCATCTCCTCCTTGATGTTCTGACAAAAGCTTCAGCAAAGATTTCCATAGCTTTTCAGTGCTTTTGGAAGACAGCACTTATTTTTCTGTGCTGAAACAAGATTTAATACAAGAAGGAGACAGTGTTATCTGGGTTACACTTAAAATCATGAACCAGGTTCATGAATAATCAGAAACTCAATACTCTCGTGGAACATAGAATTTTAAACTGATGCTAGAACTTAGAATCAGAGCCACTTATAACAATTGTTATTTACATTTAACTGATTCTTGAACAATTCTTAGCTTACAGCCATACATATATATATATGGAAATATAAAATATATTCATATATATTATGTGCATATACATTTATATATGTACATTATATATATACACATTTTAATTGCTTTTCCTTTAAAAATTTCCCCTTTCTCTACTTATGTTCCTGCTGAGATTTGAGTTATGACTTTAAACAATGTCAATTCCAAAATAGTGTATGAAAAAAGCCTTTATGTTTTGAAATTTGTCTTTAGCTTGATCATTTGTCTTCTAAATTTTTAACATCATTTTTACTTTACTTTGGCCTACTTTATTTTTGACCTACCATTTCTTTTTTATCATGAACACACGAAGCTAATCATGGTATTTGAGCAAAGGGAAATAGACTCCTCCCAGTTTTCAATTGGTTAAAACCTTGTTTCCCTGTTGAGCTGTCATGATCCATCCTTCTTGTAACACACATGCATCTGCTGCCAGCTTATCTCCCAAAGCACCTTAATTTAACCCTTCTTATCTCACATACAAACCTGCCTTTGAGCTGTTTTTTCTCTTACCATTTAGCTACATGTCTAATCACCAGGAAGGGCATAGATTTAAACCAATTTTTTTTTAAGAATAAATAAATCACATACACATGCAACCTGACAAAGGTAGCTCAAGCCATAAGGATCATGAAGAGAAACACACATAATTTCTGTATATTGCTAGTTTCATATAACTGTTTTTTATCTTCTGGATTTAACTTTCTCCAGTATAAAACTTGAATATCTGTTTATTTAGATGGTTATTATGCTTTTTCACCCAAATTGGAAACAGTGTTTCTAACATAGCTGCTCATTAGCCTACTTGATGATGGATAGATAGATTAAGATTTATGCTTTGAGGAAAAGGGGCTCTGTTGAGAATTTCTCAAAAAAAAGTCTGCACAAAAATATTTATGGTATTTATGTTCGAAAGTAATAATTTTGTAATGCAAAATGATACTACAATATCATGTATTACTAGTTCTGGGTATCTTCAGGTAAGTAGGTTATCCATGTATATTTTAAATATATGTAACATCCTGTACCAGTAAACTATCTGGAGGGTCTATTTCCTGAGGCTACTTCTGGTACCAACCACTGTTTCAGTCAGGATTCTGGCAGGTTCAATGATGAAAGAGACAGAACACTTGGCAGAGGTGTAGGCAAGGCGAAGAGAACAGCAAAAATCACCATGTCTAGGATCGAAGAAGTAAGGGCAGAAAATTGTATACAAAAGTCCACTCAGGGCTTCCCTGGTGGTGCAGTGGTTAAGAATCCGCCTGCCAATGCAGGGAACACGGGTTCGAGCCCTGGTCTGGGAAGATCCCACATGCCGTGGAGCAACTAAGCCCGTGCACCACAACTACTGAAGCCCACACGCCTAGAGTCCGTGCTCCGCAACAAGAGAAGCCACCGCATTGAGAAGCCCGCACACTGCCACGAAGAGTAGCCCCAGCTCACCTCAAGTAGAGAAAGCCCGCACGCAGCAACAAAGACCCAACGCAGCCGAGATTAAAAAAGATAAAATAAAAAAGTAAATAAAATAAATAAATTTTAAAAAAATCCACTGAAAGCTGTAGCAGGGAAAAGGGGGCCGCCTGGTGGCAGTTGTAGCTCTTAGGGAATACAGCTACTGCTTTAAAAAAGGCACTGAAACAGGTATATTGAGATATTTGATTTCTTTTCCCCCTTTTCATCCCCCTTATATTGATTTATAAGTTTCAGGTGGTTTTACTCTGAAAAACTTTATTTGAAATATTTCACTTGTTACGGTAGATGACATAACTAGATGAGATAGAGATTTAGTTATATACTGAAAAATATAGATTTTTGATATAACTAATTATTATTTCATGTAGTTCATAAAGAGACCTGTAACAAAATTAACACCTCAGGAGATTCTTTTTCCTTTCCTGGAAAATACTGATAAAAAATTCAAAGATGTGCACATTTTTGTGAAGTAGGATTGTGTTATAATTTTATCAAAATATGAGGACAGTATAATATTTTAATTTGCATATCAAAGGGAGTAGAATTTCCAGGATGACCCTGTATTGATTGCCAAAATCATTGTGTTAGAATGGAATAAATGCACATTGTCTCCCAAGGACTCCTCTTTTAATTCCCTTACACAGAGGCCTTTAAAAATGAAAATCAAAATAACAGTGCCTATCTCTTCTTTTCTCTTTTGGAACATAGTAGGTACACTGAAAGAGAAATAAGAAATACTTAGAGAAGGCAAAGTACGAAATATAAATTGCCTTGACTCTCAAAATCCAAATGTCTCAATAATCTTTTTTATATTAATTTATCTCACAATGCTTTATTAAAAATGTGAGTTCCTATAAATATTTTTCCATTAAATAAAGAAGAGTTTTTCTTTCTGAGCTATGTGCAATATGTTCTAGAAAAATAGTATTCATCCTGAAAAGTCTAAGTTGAGTTTTAGTTCAACTTAGTTAACTCACTTAAGAATGAAAAGGAAAAACACAAATAATTTAGTCAGTAGGGAAACTTGTTTAACAGAGAAAAACCTGCTAGCTGATAATTAGCAGAGAGAATTTTACCCAATCTGAAAAGTTAACTTCCTGACTCGACCTTTCCTTTAGCCTTTTTATAGCATGTGTGCACGTGCACACACACTCACTTTAATTCACACATCTTATTCAATCTAATTACTTGGTGATTTGTCCATTATTTCACATGGAAATAGAAATGAGCAAGGATTATATTGGTCTTAATTAACTAATATTTTTGAGCTACTTTCATATACTAAGCACTGAACTGTTCATAAAAAGGTTAAAAAAAGAAAAATCCATCTAGAAGTGAGTTTAATTATCATAAGTGAAGTTGGGTTTGTGTGTCCAGTGTCCCCTAGTATATTAAAATCTGCAGAATAGTCATTTTCTTACATGTTTTTATTCTCCAGGTAATTTATCCTCATTTTCCAGGAGCTCATCTACATGTAAAGCTTCTTTAACTCCCATATTCTAGCACTTATATTTATCAGTCTATTAGATATGCCTCTTGACGAAAACAGAACTTTTAGTTCAGTATACTTTTCTAAGAAACTTTCTTACACCAGTATCTTAGCAGTTTTGAGAGCCGTAGGAATAAAATCATCTTTGAGTTCTCACCCTCTCCTTTGACTTTGTCATTCAGTCCATCACTAGCTTGTCATTTTGCCCTTTGGGACATTGCTGAGACCCACTCATGATTCACACTGCCACAGTCTTTATCTCGAGTTCATTTACCTTGTGCCAGGGCTGCTGAAACAGCCTTCAAGGTAGAGACCTGTCTTCAACCTCTCTCCTATCGAATTTATTCAACCCTCAGCAACTGGAATTATTTCCCTCAAAGCAACATGACCTTCCTTCTCATTATCCTGAAGTAGCTGCCAATAGTGTTCCTCCTCAAGTCTAATCTTTTGATCCTTGGCTTCAAGGTGCTTGACCTTTTGGTTCACTGTTACCTTATCTACTTCACTCTTGCTCATATGGTCAGATCTTTCAGGACAGACTCTGTACCAGCCTCCAGGTACCTACCCTACTTAGTCAGGTATTTGGGTATTCCTCCTTCTTTGGAATTAGCTCCTGACTATTACACTGTCTTCCTTTTTCCTCTTTCAAAGTTCTATCCCAGGGTCAGTTTCTTCATGTTGCTTTCCTCCAAAAGGTTTGTGTAGTTTAATAACTTACTAGTTTTTCTGGTTTTTATCATATGTGTCTCTAAACAGCTGATTATTAAATTCCTTTTATATATATGAAAAAAATATATCAATACATGGGAGTGGGTCCAGCATGGGAGATCTAGCCAGATTTTCAAGATGCTAAGCATCTACCCATATTGCTCCACAAAATGATTTGTAAGATCCCATCCACCTCTAAATTGAGTCTATACCTAATAATGTTTGAGTACTTAATCTAAGTTTTGTCCTTCTAGCATTTGTTTGTGACACTGTTCTTTAATTTTAGGGCTTTAACCCTAATATATTACCTAGCAAGTACTAATGTATTTTGACTGAGGTGGCATCTGTTAAGCACTTTGGTTTGAATATTAAGCTTCAGACATAAATCTCATATTTTAGATATTAGCACGTGAAACAGCTTCTTTCAAGAATACTCATCTGTCTAATATTTTTCAAGAATAGAACATGTAAAAATTATGCAGAGTCTTCCTGGCCTAGTTTTGTGTTCCTACTTCTGTGTACTGGGTCTCACTCAAATCCGTTAAAACTACCATGGATCAGGTTAGATATTTTAAGTCTTCTACAAATTTGATGGTCTTACTTGGCATCCCATCACTCCCTGCCTCTGATTTTAGGTTTCCAAAGCAGCCTAGAAATTAAATGAAAGCCCTTTCATTTTCTGTGCAGTATAAGGTGATCATGTAGTCTCAAGCAAACCTTGAGCAATATTCTTGAAGAATTGTACGTTATGTCTGGCTGTGAGCAGCTGAGCAGAGTGTTTTGAATAATAATGATCCTGATGATAAGAAAAATAACTACCATTTGTCACACACTTTCCCTACATTGCTGACCTCCCATGGAGAGTTTTACAATGAAGGTTTCTGGCATTGTACTATATGCTTTGCACAGATTACAACATTTAATCCTTATAAAACTCCTAATGAGGCCATTTAACAGGCAAAGAAACTGGAGTACTAAAAGGTTAAATAACTTGGAAAAGATCACAAAGTAAGTGATTGAACCAGGTTTAACTGACTGCAAACCCTAAGCTCCTAAACGGTACACTAGAAAGCCAAGCTATTGAACTTCTCTGAACATGATGAGAGGGTAGAGAAAAACTCTTGGAATTTATCTCCACTGGAAATTCTGAGCACTTGCTAACATTATCTGAATAGCAAACATTATCTGAATATGTGACTAAATATTCAAATTAGGAAATAATCATGGATTTGAGGGGGGAATATAATAGAATGATGGAAAACTAACCTAATGGTTTAGTTGATCATCTTTTTTTAGGAATGAGGTGCGTTCTGAAATAGATACAGCTGACAAAATATATACAACCAAAAATGTGTGTTCCTGTCAGGAAAGTAGTCATGTGCCCTGCTTTTTGAAACAATGGGCATTGTTTCTACCACTTATTGAGTATTCAGCCATACTGTGCAAATATTTGAGTGATAATGACTGATACCAGATTTATAATTCAGAAGAATATGAGAATATCTTATATCCATATGTGGGTATTATTAAATATCTGCTGCCAACAGTTACTGATGAAGTAATTGGTGTTCTTAATTATTTGGAAGACTGAGTTTGAAGTCTTTTATTAAAACCACCAGATTAAATAATCATCTCATATGAATGACTGAGAAGTAGAAATGAGAGAAAGAAGAGTAATAATGCTCACCCTGTTATTACTTTTTATATCTTGTTATAAGAAATAAAATTAATCATTGAGTATAATTAGTAACTACTCTACATGAGTCAATGATGATATGAACTGTGCACAAGTAGAACACAGCTTTTGTATTGTACTTCACTCTCTTATGTCAAACTTCTAAAATGAACCAAAACCCATAAGTGCAGAATCAGTGATTCTGTATTCTTGGACTCTGAAGGTTAGAGGTGATGGAGGACAAAATTATCTGCAATCTTGAAATCAGTAATCACTCTTTTCTTTCTGTCTCTTTGAGTACTCATTTATACATGGGCATATAAAAGTTATATTCATTCAAAAATTACCTCATGTGTCATAGTAATGGAATTTGAGTTGGTTTTACATCCATTCATTGGGAATTGTTAAGTATCCCATAACTGATAATCCTCCTTTCCAAATCCTGGTTAAATGAACTCTATTATAATGAAAATATCTCCTTGTGTTTACCTCTCTTTCTGTGTGTGTGTGTTTAAACAAGAACAAAACCCATATTATATAGTCATAAAAATTGTTTCTTAAAAGTGAAGAAATGACTTAAAAACTCACCTCTATTGATGGACCTATGTCAAAGAGACACAGGAACCACCTGAAAGAGCTCCCAATGGCCAAAGCTGGAATAATTTGAGCAAAAAAATATAGTTGTGATAGTTTACAATGCATAGTATAAAATAAATGCCACAAATCCAAATTGAGGGAGAAGAGGCAGATATCTAGTGCCAAAGATTCCAAATAAATTATGTAGATACTCCATCCTAATTGAGAAGGAATATAACTCCCCATTCTTTAAGTGTGGGCCTCACATAGTGACTTTCTTCCAAAGAGTATAGGATAGAAAGGAGGGAAAAGAGTAACTCTATAGTAGAGAAAACAGACAAGCACAGCTTCAGCCAGATTATCAAGGCCAACATGAGCAGTCATAAATTGTATTGATACTGTGTATCCTTGACATGATATGATGAAAATGACACTTTACCTCTGTAATACTCCACCATGAAACCTATAACCAGTCTAATCATGAGACAAATAGCGGACAAATTCCAACAAATTCTGAAGCTTAGAGGTGATGTAGGACAATATTATTTGCATAGAGCGTCCTATGCAATATGCTTGATCCAGTATTCCTCAAAACTGTCAAGGTCAACAGTGAAAGTCTGAAAAATTATCACAGCCAAAGGGAGCTTAAGGAGATACAACAACTAAATATATCATAGGCTGGATGGGAGCCTGCAACAGGAACAAAAGGAAACTTGAATAAACTATGAACTTTAATTAATAAAAAAATCAATATTTGTTCATTAATTATAACAAATATGCCCTGTCAATGTAATATATTACTGATAGGGAAAACTGTGTGAAGGATGATGGAGTTATATACAGACTCTTTGTACTATCTGCCTAATTTTTCTGTAAATAACTGTTTTGGAAAATAAAGTCTATTAATATAAAAAAGATATTTCTTAGTGAATTAAGGCTACATTTAGAATGGGTGTGGAAAGCAAGATATTCTCACTCCCACTGAGGACGTGGACTTAAAGGAAGCAAAGAAACAGATATCAGATTCCTCTGAACAACCCATAAGGCCAACAGAAGCACTGGCGTTAAGAGAACAGCAAAATGGGGAAAAAGGAGAAAGTCAGGGAAGAATGAGAACAAGAGAGAGAAAGAAAAAAGAATCTAATATTCTGGACTGTAGCCTATATGAAATGCTACCTGAGAAATTTCCAGGGTAGAATAGACAAAAATTGTTCCAGGGCTTCCCTGGTGGCGCAGTGGTTGAGAGTCCGCCTGCCGATGCAGGGGACACGGGTTCGTGCCCCGGTCTGGGAAGATCCCACATGCCGCAGAGCGGCTAGGCCCGTGAGCCATGGCTGCTGAGCCTGCGCATCCGGAGCCTGTGCTCTGCAAGGGGAGAGGCCACAACAGTGAGAGGCCCGCCTACCGCAAAAAAAAAAAAAAAAAAAAAAATTGTTCCAGAAAGGCAATATTCTTTGTGCCACCATGGAAAATGCCTTCTATTTTAATGAACCTTCAGCACAGGTCTTGTATTTTGGGAAATGTAGATATTGGGATATTGGCTAGTAGCAGACGATCTGTAATGGCACATGGAAAAGATATTGAACTAATTCAGCAGAAACTGGTACGTAGAGTTAAAGAATAACAAATTCACCCTGTAAATCATTCATTGTAGAGACTGGAAGTGATGCTGATTCTCCCAAAGTTTGGGATAGAATTTTAAGATGCTTTCATTTGACTATCAAAGGAGACAGCAACACCAGATGACAGGACATGTAGGCTACATTTATAAAATTCTTTTTCATAAAGCCTTGTATCTGCTTCCCTTTAACTTCTACACCTTGTACCTAGTTGTGTACAAAGTTCAATTCCATAAGCTTTTCTAAACTAGCACTGTGTGACAGATATTGTTCTGAGTTTTGTGTTACAAATGAATGAAGAAAAGTTTCACCTTCCAAGGATGTAAAAAAATATTGTCAAGTTATTTTAAAACTTGAAGTAGCCTTTTGGCATGTTGTGACCTCTGAGAGCAAGATGGATCACCAGCATCTGCACCGCAGCTACATACTAAAATTTGACTGTGATTCTCTCTCTTGTTGCATCTGCTGAAACCTGTAGGATCAGACCTACCAATACTGCCTCAGTATGTGCTGCTAATGTAAGCATGTGAAGGACATAGACTTCATCAAGTTGGACTAAGGGATCTTTCTTGAATGAATTATCCAAGACATCTACCTGACTAAAGAAACAATGCTAGCTCTTTATACATAAAATTAAAGATCTTTGATATTAATAAAAAATTTAAGTAACATACAGATTTTAAAAGAAAACAAAGTCATTGTTGTGGACCCTCAGTGTTGACATAATAATGTTTAACCCAATGTCACATTAATATACAAAAATATAAAGCAAGACATAAACCTTCCATATTTAGAACTCATACATGCAGCTATAAAATCAAAACATATTTATGAATTAAAAAAAAGTACCAAAATCAATATATTCAAATTTACGATACTGATTGTGTCATTGATACTAAATAAATAACCCATAAAGAAGAACTTCTTTAATGACTACTCTTTTGTTCAGATTTGCCTATTTGCAGTGCAGTATACTACTAGCCCTGCATTGCCCACAAGGGTTCTGTTTTGTGGAATGTAAATGAAAATACTTTTTTGTATCTCAGAACTGAACACAGATATAATTTTCTTAATGTCATTTAATTGCAATGCCATGAAAACCTCTAAAGATAAATGGATTGAGTATTTACTTTTAGAAGGCACAAGCCATATTCCACAAACATAATTACCCAGTGGTATGCAATATACTTATATCTGTTAGACATTCTTTTAAAATGCAACCAGTTTTAGTAACATGTACTGAAGATAACTAAAGGAATTTTCAGACTATTTGTATTTTCTTTAATTGTTCTTACTCATTGACAGATGAGTATTTTTCTGTATATCATCAAGTTGTTTGATGTTTATTGTTATATTGCTATTACTTTAAGAATTTTAAGACTTGTTATTTTAATAAACTTGAGATTCTTTAAAATTGAAAATACTTGTAACAAGAAAAAATATGAATACTTTTTTTTCTGATTATCTTCTTCCACTTTTTAAAATTGTACATGACATTCAGAAACATGGATAGTTGAAAACTGTAAAAAGGACAAAGAGACACTTTAAGTCCATTTTCTGAGATTTTCCTCACTACTAATCTTTTCATGAAAGAAGAACATGTAACACTTTCTAATGATATATCCATTTTAAATGCTCTAACTCTGTGATTAGTAACTGTTGTAAAAATATAGGAATTTCAGCATATTCTTTATGGGAGAAAAAATGCATGCTAACATTATGTATTCCTGTCTTAATCTTGTATATATATATTTTTCTACTTGAATCTCAACTGTTACTACAAAGGTGTGAAATCACATATATCCAGCTTATGTTTAATGATGAAAATAATTCGACTTTCCTCTTAATGATCCCTCTGCAGTAAGGGAAATAAATCTTAGAAAATAGAGATGGAAAAGACTTTCAGTTAAACAGCTGTTTTTGTTTTTGTTTTTGTTTTTAAATTTTCAGCCTAAAATGTGTTGCTTTTACTAGCATCCACATTCTATTCACTGTCTTTGAATCATGACAAGGCACTAACTATAAGTTTTTAGGAAGCTTTTTATATGTGGGCATATTCAAAAGAATACATACTGAGACATAGATGAAATCTCATAAAGTACCAGAATGGCACACATGCATAAGCACTCTGCCACTCCTTTATTACAAGGAACCAAGTCTTATTTTATGTCTTTAATGTAATTTTCAGCAACTCAGAATCTGGTGTTTTGTAAAATATTAATAAAATGTTTAACCTTTCTTTGAGTCATGGATTTGTTTTTTTCATCTTTTAATATATCTGTAATTTCTGTGTATTTAATTGATTTTTAAGGTCCTTTGTAAAACAATGATAATATACATACCAAAAAGTTCATAAATTTCAAGTGTGAAGCTTGATGAATTTTTTCAACTTGAATGATTGCTGGAACCAGCACCCAAATCGAGGATATCAAACATTATCAGTACCCAGAAAAGCCTTTTCACATCCCTTCCTTGTCTGGGAGTAACCACTATTCTAACTTACCTCACCATGTTTTCTAAATTTATTAAAATGTATTCACACAGGGGCTAAACATTTAAGTATGGATCTTTGGTTTCAGATTATGTGTATGGATTTCATTCATGTTGTTTTCTGTAGCAATAATTTGTTCTTTCATATTGTTGTATCCTATTGGTTTATTTACCAATAAACTAATTTATATATCCATTCTGTTTTTTTATTGAAGTATAATTGACTTACAATACTATATTAGTTTCAGGTGTACAACACAGTGATTCAATATTTTTGTACGTTACAAAATGATCACTATGATAAGTCTAGTTACCTTCTGTCACCATACAAAGTTATCAGAGTATTATTTACTCTATTCTTTATGCTGTGCATTACATCCCTGTGACTTATTTATTTTGTGACTGGAGGTTTGTACCTCTTAATCTCCCTCACCTATTTCAGTGGTCCCACACCTGCCTGCCTGCTGACAACCACCAATTTGTTCTTTGTATCTATGAGTCTGTTTCTGTGTTGTTGTGTTTTTCTTATTTTTGTTTCTTTTGTTTTTTAGATTCCACATATAAGTGAAATCGTATAGTACTTATCTTTCACTTTCTGACTTATTTCATTCAGCATCATGCCCTCTGGGTCCATCTATATTGATTCAAATTGCAAAATCTCATTCTTTTTTATGGCTGAGTAATATTCCTTTATATATATGTGTGTGTCTATATATATATACATATATATGTGTGTGTGTATATATATACTCATATATATTTGTATATATGTAAAACATCTTCTTTATCCATTCATCTGTCGATGAACACTTCAGTTGCTTCCATATCTTGGCTATTGTAAATAATATTGCAGTGAACATAGGAGTGCATGCATCTTTTTGAATTAGTGTTTTTGTTTTCTTCAGGAAAATACCCAGAAGTGGAATTTCTGGGTCATATGGCACTTCGATTTTTAATTTCTTGAGGAATCTCCATACTGTTTTCCATAGTGGCTGCACCAATTTACAAACCCACCAACAGTGCACAAGGGTTCCCTTTTCTACACATCTTCTCCAATACCTGTTATTTGTTGTCTTTTTGATACTAGCCATTCTGACAGGTATGAGGTGATACCTCATTGTGGTTTTGATTTTTATTTCCATATTAGTGATGTTGAGCATCTTTTCATGTGCCTGTTTACTATCTGTATGTCTTCGGACAAATATATATTCAGGTCTTCTATCATTTTTAACTGCGGTCTTTATTTTTTTGTCCTTTGGTGTTGAGTTGTATGAGTTCTTTATATATCTTGGCTGTTAACCCCTTATCAAATATATTGTTTGCAATATATCAGTAGGCTACCATTCAGTAGGCCACCTTTTCATTTTGTTGATAGTTTCCTTCACAGTGCAAAAGCTCTTTAGTTTGATGTAGCCCCATTTGTTTATTTTTTCTTTTGTTTCCCTTGCCTGAAGAGACAGATACAAAAAAAATATATTGCTAAGACCAATGACAAAGAACATACTGCCTATGTTTTCTTTTGGAAGTTTTATGGTTTCAGGTCTCACGTTTAAGTCTTTAATCCATTTTGAGTTTATTTTTGTATATGCTGTAAGAAAGTAGTCCAATCTGATTCTTATGTGTGTAGCTGTTCAGTTTTCCCAGCACCAGTTATTAAAGAGGCTATCTTTTCCCCATGGCATATTCTTGACTCCTTTGTCATAGATTAGTTGACCATATGAGCATGGGTTTATTTCTTGGCTCTCTATTGTGTTCCATTAACCTATGTGTCTGTTTTCATGCCAGTACCATACTGTTTTGATTACTGTACTTTGTAGTAAAGTTTGAAATCAGGGAGCGTGGTATCTCCAGTTTTGTTCCTCTTTTTCAAGATTGTTGTTGGCTAATCAGGATCTTCTGTGTTTCCATAAAAGTTTTAGAGTTACTTGTTCTGTGAAAAATGCCATTGGCATTTTGATAAAGATTTCATTGAATCTATAGATTTCCTTGGGGAGTGTGATCATTTTAACAGTATTAATTCTTCCAGTTCATAAGCACAATTTATCTTTCCACTTGTTTGTACCATGTTCAATTTCTTTCATCAGTGTGTTATAGTTTTCTGTGTACAGATCTTTTACCTTCTTGGTTACAGTTATTCATGGGCATTTTATTCTTTTTGATGCAATTGTAAATAGAATTATTTTCTTAATTTCTCTTTCAGATAGTTCATTGTTAGTGTATAGGAACACAGCTGATTGCTGTATATCAATTTTATATCCCACAGCTTTACTGAATTTGTTTATTAGTTCTAATAGTTTTTACTCACATCTTCAGGATTTCCTATATATAGTACCATGTTAACTGCAGTCATGGTTTTACTTGTCTCTTTCCAATTTGGATTCCTTTTAATTTATTTTTCTTGTCTTATTGCTGTGGCTAAGAATTCCAGTACTGTGATCCATTATACTGTTAATGGGTGTTGAGGTTGGACTATTAGTGTTGTTATGAAAATACTTGTATATATCTTTTATCTTTTGGTTCACACATGTATACATTTTTCTAGGTTATTTATTTAGGATCTGGTTCATATAGAATACAAAGATTTTGCTTTATTAGATACCATCAAAAACTTTTCCAAAGTGATTGAACCAATTTACAGTATTACAAATAGTATGAGAATTTTAATTGCTACACAAACTCACCAACACTTGGTATTGTATATTTTAATTGTTGCCACTTGGGTAGGTATTTTGAATATCTCATTATTTCTGTGTTGTATATTTTCTCTTATGACTAAACAGATTCAGAAGATTTTTATATACTTATTGAATATTGATATATCCTTTTAAATAAAGTACCTATTCAAGTATTTTGCTCATTTTTTAGAGTTCCCTGAAATTTTCTTATGGATCTGGAACAGTTACTTACATACTCTTGATATTCATCCTTTGACAGATATGTGTATTGCAAATATCTTCTACTCTGAAACATCCTCTCTTTTTTATGCATTTTCAATTCTTTTGTTACTTATTCTTCTTTCAAAATTATAATTCTTCTGATCAAGTATTCTTCTCATTAAATAATAAAAAAATTATGTTTTTAAAATCTCTCTGTGTCTAATTTATGTCATACATTTAAATTGATTTAACTCTAGTAGCCATTAACTAGAAATGTTCTCCTTTGTTTTCATGAGAAAAGAAATGCTAAGTACTATGATTAAATCGACTAGGACATATAGGGAAATGATAAGACCTGTGAGCTTCATACCTCTTTGCCACCTCAATTGTAAAACCTAAAATAATTTGATACTCTGGTTATTCCATGCTGTATTAGACATAATGGGAAAGAGGTATTGTGAACTTTTTCTACTTGCCTTAAGATGAAACATCATCTCTTAATGGGTTTTTTTGATGAACAGAAGTTCTTAATTTCAATAAATATAAGTTATTAGGTTTCATTATAGTTAGGCATTTTGTGTTACTTTTAAGAAATATTTTCCTACCCTAAGAACATGAAGGATATTCATGTTCAGGGTGTTCAAGCTGAGTACTTTTATCTTTTCTTGCTTTAGTAATTCTCCATAGACAACAAAATTCTTTAGTCTCCCTCTCTCCCTCCTTTCCTCTCTCTCCCCCCGACCCCAATAGCTACACATAATAGAATAGCTCTAAGCAGATTGTTTTGCTTTCCTTTCCTCTGGACCCCTTAATGATTACTATCAGTTCTTTAAGCCAGAGACATCTCTCAAGTGCATTCTACTCAAAATGTGATACCCCAAATATTTTGGCTTAAGCACCTTGATGTCATAGGAGCCAAGGAGTCTTTCCTCCAAGTTAATACCCAACAGAACCTCAATTTCTTGAGATTTATAGTAGAACATTTTATATTTTTTGAAAACTCATTGTCAGACACTGAATCAGTCCTTTCATGCAATTAACTCATTTAGTAACCACAAACATTCTATGATGTAGACATAAGTGACACTCAAAATGTTTACAATGGATATGGCATCAGATTAGTGCATCAGAATTGAGGTACATACAGCCCACTCAGAATGGACAGTAGCTGTAAATGACTGGTGAGAATATACTCGTTTATTGACTGTGTACCAGCCACATGATAGTTGCTGCTGTTTTCCCCCATTTTATAGATGAGAAGACTGAAGCATATTTTGCCCTAAATCAACAATCTGGCAAGTGGTGGAGCAAGAACTCAAATTAAGCAGTCTGATCCTAGAGCCTGTATTATAATCCCCCACATTAGCCTTTGATTCACCCTTCTAGACCTGGCTCACAGAAGCAGAGACTAGAGTTGGACACTGTTTAACATCCTAATTTGTATAAAAAGTTGTGTCTATGTTAGTTTTGCTGCATGATAGCACTTTTCCTTACTGAGAAATTGACTTAAAGAGCATAAAGAATAAATCAGGGACAGGATGATACAGTGTATCACTTGTACAGTGCAAATTGATGTTTTCCTGAATTGTGATAAACAATATATAATTATTGAATTATTGAAATGGTTAAAGTATAGATGAATGCAAGTATATACAAGAATATAAGTGTACAAAGTCTATGTTCCCATACTTTAAAAAAATCTTTTCTGATTTTTTTTCCTCTAAAAAGCTTACTTATGAATATTCAGTAATCAAAAAAAGTGTGATGTACTGAAGTTATCTGTTCCCCATCCTTCAGGCCAGTAGTAGAAAGTTCCTCATGGATGAAATTCTGTGGACTAGTAAATCTATTTCATCCAGAAAAGAATAGATGTATTGAGATAAGGTTTAGTCAGCTCAGTTTCATCCATCTGATCATCACTGTATCACCACAATGTACTTTTGTATGTCCAAGGAAGGCATTTAAAGACATCTTTATACCTACCAGGTGACCCTGAGACATTAAAAAAATAAATACCCTCCACAATGGAGCCTGTTTCCTGACTTACTATGGATGATTTATTATTTGTTATGTTCATTTTATGATACTTGACACATGGCATTGTTGTCATTGCCAACAGTTTCGATCAGCAGGATAGCATATACAATAATCTGAGAGAGAATAAACATGACTTTTAAACTTTCCCTGTAGCATTAAGTAGCAATTAAGCTGTTCTGAGGACCCCACAAATATTTTTAGGTTTTTGACAACATTTTGGATACTTTAAAATCTGTAAATGTGAGTTGAGTTTCCTTTTGTGACAGTATTAATAAATTCCAGACTTTTCTATCTTACCCTTGGGGAACAAAGTTTCTTTGTTTGTCTAATAGGTTATTAAACTGGACTCAAAATTCACTGGAATAATTTACAGAAATCACTGGAATTCAAGATTAAGACAAAATGGATGCCATATTTTATTCAGATTTCCTTAGTTTGTACCTACTATCTTTTTTTTTTCTGTTCCGGGATCCCATCCAGATTTCCATGTTACATTTAGACATCATGTATCCTTGGGCTCCTCTTGACTGTGACAGTTTCTCAGATTTTCCTTGTTTTCAGTGACGTTAACAGTTTTGAGGAATGCTGGTCAGGTATTTTTTAGAATACCCTCTCTGTTAGGATTTGTCTAATATTTTTATCATGGTGTGACTAGAGTTCTGGGTTTCTGGAAGGAAGACCACAGAGACAAAATACCATTTTCATCACATAACAAGGGAATATACTATCAACATGACTTATCCCTATTGATGTGAAACTTGATCACCTTACTTGGTTTCTTTAGATGAGATTTGTTAGGTTTCTTTATAGTCAAGCTATAGTTTTGGAAGGAAGTCACTATGGAAGGAAGCCTGAACATAATGAGGAAGGGTGGGATATGTCCCACCTCACTGAGGGCCCAGTATCTACATAATTTATTTGAATATTTTTTTCATGAGAGATTTGTCTATTTTCCCACACTCATCTATTTATTCAATCATTCATTTATATCCACATGACCTCAAGAAAATGTATTTTGTACTTTGGGTTTTAATCAATATTGTTTATGTTTTCACTCAGATTGTTCCCACTTTGGCCATTGGGAGGTCTTTCAGTTGGCTCCTATGTCCCTTTGACATACACCTGTCATTATGCTTTTTGTTTTTGTCTTGATTTTTCTTTTAGTATTTCCTTGTTTTCTGGTACTAAATGTGATCCAGGCTCATCTTGTGTATTTCCTAGCCAGGGCTAAAATCAGTGACTAAAGGTGCCCTGATTTCTTTTATTGGAATGGTATTTGTAGACAAGATCCAGGATCTCTCAGCTGACAGAGCAAGGAAACATGTGCATACTAAACCTGCAGGTGTGTGTGTGTGTGTGTGTGTGTGTGTGTATGTCTATATGTAACAATCTGTATCTCTGTTAAGCTAAATATGAGTTCATAATGATGTCTTTAACTTTAATCCATTGCCATATGCATCATTATAGCCTCCTTCCCTTCCTTGTATGCAAATCCATGCTCCAATAGTGAGAAACCTTGTTCCAACCATCCTCCATTTTGTTCAATTCCAATTTACAAGTATATAGATTCCAGAATTGTTAACCCATGCTGCCATGGAAAAAAAATTACCATCTAGAGTACAGTGATTATGTATGGTTTCTTTTGTCTTTAGTCTTACATACTCCACTCAATTCAAAAGCTACTTTGGTTAACATCTTTTTACCCCACATTTTTCAGTGAAGTTGTTATATACATTTGTATAATAGATTGTTTTGTCACTTTCTGCATACCATACTGGCATCCTTTTACCGCCTAAATGATTTTTTAAATATTTGCATACAGTAAGGGTCACTCTCTGTGCTGTAAAGTTCTGTGGATTTTGACTAAGTAGCGGCATGTCATGTAACCACCATTAGTGTGTAAATAATTAGGAAACAGAAACCTCAGTTAAATGGAGTAGGGAGACCAGAAGGAGGAGCTGTCTTGCCCTGCAACGATAGCAGAACCCAAATGGAAGAAGAAAGATTCCTGGTCTTGGTAAGGACGCAGCCAATGAAAAGGCATGGACACTTTGTTTACTGTAGCCCTCCCAACTTTCTTTTCCTTCCTTTATAAAAGCGTTCTCCTTCCCTTGCCATGTGAGGAACTGAACTTTCCATTGTTGCAGATTGCAGTTCTCTACTAACCCTGAAAAAAAATCTATCTTTGCTGGAGAAATATCTGGCAGTTTGTTTGTTTTAGGTCAACAGGTATCACAGATAATAGTTTCACTAGCTTAAAAAAAATTTGTGCTTGACCCATTCAACCCTCCCCTGGCCCTGGCAGCCTCCAGTTCTTCCTATATAAAATGAGTTAGAAAGTGTTCCCTCTACTTCTGTTTTCTGGAAGAAATTGTAGAGAATTCGTATGATTTCTTCCTTAAATATTTGGTAGAATTCACCAGTGAACTCTTCCAGGCCTGGTGCTTTCTTTATTAAAAGATTATTTATTATTGATTGAATTTTTAATAGATACAGGCTTATTAAGATTGTTGATTTCTCCTTGTGTGAGTTTTGGTAGTCGGTATCTTTAAAGGAATTGGTCTATTTCATCTAAATTAACAAATTTGTGGGAATAGAGGTGTTCATAATATTCTTTTTACAGTCATTTAATGTCCATGAAATCAATAGTGACGGTCCTTCTTTCATTTCTGATACTAGTAATTTGTATCTCCTTACTTTTTTTCTTAGTCAGCCTTAAATGTGTAGCAGTTGTATTGATTGCTTTTCAAAGAACTGCTTCTTAGTTTTATGGAATTTCCCTATCCTGTTTTCATTTTCTTTGCTTTCTGCTTTGATTTTTATTTTATCTTTTCTTTCATTACTTTAGCCTTAAATTGCTCTTCTTTAAGGTAGAAATTTAAATTATTGATTATAGATCTTTCTTCTTTTCTAATATATGCATTTAATGCTATAAATTTCCCTCTGGACACTGCTTTCACTGCATCCAAAAAATATTAATAACTAATATCTTCATTTTTATTTAATTCAAAATATTTCTATAATTCTTGAGACTTCTGCTTTCATCTATGTGATATTTACAGTTGTGTTATTTACTTTCCAAATAATTAGGAATTATCTAGATAGCATATTATTGACTTTTAGTTTAATTCCACTGTAATCTGAAAACATACTTTGTGTGATTTATTTTCTTTTGAATTAGAGTTTGTTTTATGGCCCAGAAAGTGGTTTATCTTAGTGACTGTTCCATCTGTACTTCAGAAAAATATGTATCCTGGTGGTTTCAGATGAAGCATCCTATAAATGTCAATTAGGTCAAGCTAATTGTTGGTGCTGTTCAAGTCAACAATATCCTTACTGATTTTCTGACTGCTTAACCCTATAAATTACAGAGAGAGGAGTGCTGAAGTCTGTCCAGCTATAATAGTGAATATTTCTCCTTGCTGTTCTGTTAGTTTTTGCCTCATACAGTTTTACTCTCTTTTGTTATGTGCACACACATTTAAGATTATGCCGTCCTGGAGAATTATTACTATTTTATTATTATTTAATGTCTTTTTCCCTGATACTCTTTCTTATTCTGAACTTGGCTTTATCTGAAAGTAATGTAGCTAACTCAGCTACATTAGTGTTAGCATGTTATGTCTTTATCCATACCTTTACTTTTAATCTATCTGGATTTTTTAAATATTTAAAGTGGATTTCTTATAGACAGTAGAGTTGGGTCTTTTTTTTTTCCGAAATTCACTCTGATAATCTCTGTATTTTAATTGGTGTATTTAAACAGTTCACCTTTAAAGTGATTATTGATGTGTTTAGATTAATATCTACCAGGTTGTTTGTAACTGGTTTGTATTTGTTGCTTTTGTTTGTTATCTTCCCTTTCTCTGGTTTTAAATATTTATATGATTCTATTTTACTTCTTCTCTTAGTTTTCAGTTTTTTAATACAATTTTTAAAGATTACTTTCCACTTACAGTTATTACAAAATATTGACTCTATCCCCCATGTTGTACAGTACATCCTTGAGCCTATTTTACGCCCGATAATTTGTACCTGTCACTCCCCCACATCTATGATGCCCCTCCCCCTTCCCAGTGGTAACCACTAGTTTATTCTCTATTATCTGTGAGTCTGCTTCTTTTTTGTTATATTCACTAGTTTGTTGTATTTTTTAGATTCCACATATAAGTGATATCATACAGTATTGTTCTATCTCTGTCTGACTTATTTCACTTATCATAATGCCCTTCAAGTCCATCCATGTTGCTGCAAATGGCAGAATTTCATCTTTTTTATGGCTGAGTAGTATTCTGTTGTATATATACACCACATCTTCTTTATCCATTTATCTGTTGATGGACACTTCCATATCTTGGCAATTATAAATAATGCTGCTATGAACATTGGGGTACATATATTTTTTGAATTAGTGTTTTTTGGTTTTTGGGGGGTTTATTTTGGATATATACCCAGGAGTGGAACTGCTGGATCATATGTACTTAATTGATATATGTATAGTGTTTCATCTGAAAGCAGCAGAATACACTTTCCTTTTTGATAGCAGCCATCCTAAAGGGTTGAGGTGGTATCTCACTGTAGTTTTCATTTACATTTCCCTAATGGTTAGTAATGTTGAACATCTTTTCATATGCTTGTTGACCATTCGTATATCTTACATGAAGAAATGTCAGTTCAAGTCCATTGTCCATTGTTCAGTGCAGTTTTCTTTGTTGTTGTTATTGAGTTTTAGGAGTTATCTATATACTCTGGATATTAATCCCTTATCAAACATATAATTTGTAATATAGTGTCTTTTGATGTACTAAATTTGAAAATTTTTCATGAAGTCCAATTTGTCTATATTTTCTTTTGTTGCCTGTGTCTTTGATATCCTATCCAAGTAATCATTGCGAAATCCACTGTCACTCCATTTGTTCTATGTTTTTCCTAAGTTTTTTACTGTTTTATACTTACATTAAAGTGTTTAATCCATTTTGAGTTAATTTTTATAATGGAATTAGTTAAGGGTCCAAATTCATTCTTTTGCATGTTGATAGAGTTTTTCCAGCATCATTTGTTTAAAAGACTGTCCTTTCCCCCGTTGAATGGTTTTGGTATCCTTATAAAAAATACTTCAACCGAGCTTCCCTGGTGGCGCAGTGGTTGGGAGTCTGCCTGCCAATGCAGGGGACACGGGTTTGTGCCCCGGTCCAGGAGGATCCCACATGCCGCGGAGCGGCTAGGCCCGTGAGCCATGGCCGCTGAGCCTGGCCTGTGCTCTGCAACGGGAGAGGCCACAGCAGTGAGAGACCTGCGTACCGCAAAAACAATAAAACCCAAAAAAACGCAAAAACAAACAAAAAAGTACTTCAACCATGTATACAAGGGATTATTTCTGATATATCTATTGTATTCCATTGGTCTATATGTCTGTATTTATGCCAGTACCTAACTGTTTTGATTACTGTATCTTTGTAGTGTTTGAAGTCACAAACTGTGAATCTTCCAGTTTTGTTCTTTTCCAAGATTGTTTCGGATATTTGGGGTCTGTGGAGAATCCATATGAATTTTAGAACTTCTTTTCTTTTTTGCAAGAAGAGTCACTGAGCTCTTGGTAGAGATTGCATTGAATCTGAAAATAATTTGAGTAGTATTACAAAATTGGTCTATCAGGTTTACAATGGTGTCATTGATTGTGGCAGCTTCCAGCACCCAGTGATTTTGTTGGTGGTGTGACTATGTAATGTCTATACCCAATGAAAGTGTCAACCAGTAGACCAACTTTGCATTCTGATTTTGGATCCTGTTATTCACAGAGTACATTCCAAGCCAGTTTCTCTTGAAACAATTCTGAGACTTTCCCAAAATCTTCTAAAAAACTTCTTTCTTTTGTAATTGCTTTCTATTGTTTGAACTGGTAAACCCATATTGATACAGAAAATGTCACCTATATTATTTGCAGACAGCAACAAGAGGGATTCTATGATTGATTTTCTGGAAATTTTAGGACTGAGGGCAGTGAAAATGCAGGTACTATTAAGTGTTAAAATTTTGGAGAGACTGTCATGAATAGTATAAAACAAATCTTATTTTCATATATCATCATTTGGAAGGAAACACCCCCTGAAAGCAAAGCTTTGGGGGCAGGCAGGAACTGTTGCTATAGAGTAAATACTGGTTAAGATAAATTGCATTAAACCTGGAGGCCTTTGTTTTTTCCCTCTTCTAAAACTGTAGAGAGCTTAAACAAATGGAAATACAAGTCCAAATTTCCAGAGTCTTGTCTCAAGTCGTATACTGACAATCAGACACTTTATATTGCTATACTTTTTTTCCTGGAAGTCACAGTTATTTTGGCAAACTAAAATCAAACTCACGTTTCAATCTTGTGCATTGTTGACTTTCAAAGACACTTAAATCCATACTCTTCAGGTCACTGATATGATCACATCAATTGGCAAAAAGGAGCAAAAAATAGAATAGAAATATTTTGATAATTTAAGTCTGAGCCCTCAAACTTTACTGAATCTTACTTGGCAGCTGGAGCAGCCTTTCTTTCTTTATCTGATATGACTTTCCCTTCAAAGTTTGAAGAGGCTGATATTTTCAAAGAAAAGGACAATTCTCTTTATACCTAAAACTAGCCATCCTTTATCTCCATCTAATTAAAGGAAAGTTGTAATTGTGCTACCTAGGAGAAGTGGAAGGGATAATAACAATGTTAAACCTTGATCAGATAGTATACACTTGAAAATACAAAATGTATTTTTATAAAGTATATAGAAATTAAAATCATGAGAATACATTGGGATGTAAATGCTGGGGATGTTTAACCAAATATGGAAATGTACAGTTTTAAAAGAAAAGTGAATTTATCAGCATGGTATGTCTATGAAATACACTGGATTCAGTGTGCCAGCAGGAGTAGCTGGAAGAATTTGCACTTGTTTCATTTGGTTGATGGATAGAAATCTGGATCTATAGTAGATAAAATTAAGTCAAGCAGCCAGAATACTTTGGCAAATGTACAGGTTGGAATTTAGAGACTAAGATAAGACTGTTTTAGTGGAATTGTTAAATGTAGTCTGGTACACACTTTCAAACTTTGTTATAAGAGGGTCCACAGTCATATGCTTCATCTAAACAATGAGAAATGTATTGGTAAAGGAAGAAACTACATCTCTAAAAAGCAGGGGCTGATATTCATAGGCCAGGGATGATGGTGAGATATGCTATAAATGAGTTCGCTGATTTCTTTGGAAATATTGGCTTCACAGTGAGGCATAGGCCAACTAATGGCATTTCAGGGCTGAATGCAAAATATTTCACATTTTTTTCTGACAATAAACAAATAATATTACTTCATTAAAAATACCATGCTTTTATAGAATTATCTTGTACTAAACACCATCTTGTTCTCCAAATCTTTTTATCATGGGACTTAGTAATTCAGGGTTTTCATCTATTCCTCATAGATCTGGTTTGAATCTCTACATCATTACCAGATCTTGTCAACAAATAAAATACTGAAGAAGACAACTTTATAATAGTTACCTTAAATTATAAACACAAAAACACCTTTCTTGAATACATCTTAGTTGCAAATGCTAGTGCAATAACCAAGCTTGCTTTCCAGTGAGTGTAAGAAGGTGGATGTGTGAAAGAATTCTTATAAGATTCAAAGTAGGAATCACAGGTTTAGCTCAGAATTAAGGTAAGACTTTTATTGGTAAATACATCTGCAAAATATGATGACCTCTTTATGAGATTTCAGCATTTTGGATAGTGTTCATTAATCCCACAGTTGAAAAATAATTCATTGGTATTTCTGCTATCTGCTCTTTTTGGTTTCTTTTGTAATCACTATACTCAAGCAAATCTTCCTTACAGACTTCTCAATTTCTGCTTGTATACATCTTTTAAAGAAAGTCACTTGTAAACTTTAGCCTGAGGTTGTTCGTTTTAGGGATTTCAAGATGCTCCAATACAGAATGCCCACATTTATAGTTGTTTTACAGAGTAGTTTGAGGAAGTTGATTTGGGAAAGGACTTTATATATCACTGGCCTTATTAACAGACGAAAAGCCATGGCCAGGATAATGTAAATGTCTTACCTCAAGTCTTATCTTACATCAGGTTTCCTCAATTTCAGTCGAATAGCCACTAAACTGAGCCAAATTGGAAGAGTTCTCATTTGAATCACCATAGAAGATTCTACAAGCCATGTATAAAAAAACATTCTGAAGCTATACTAAATTTGTCCAATTTAAAGGCAACTTGGATCTCATAGAATACTTGTCTTTATGACACCTTAAAATATTAATTTTGAAATCAGTAATTGAAATATATAAGCAAAGATATGAAATGCTCATGACAATATTTTATAGGTGAAGCAAAAATTATATTACTGGAGTTAACAGAGAAGTCTACATTTTTTTATCAGAAGTATTTCTATAGATTGAATAAAACCCTTATTGAAATACATCTATAAACTGTCTAAAATGCAAGAATATTATTTGATGGCACTGGACTAAATGTCTGGATCTCTATGATTTCATTAATTCTACTGTGCCTTCCTTGCTTTTCACCATTAAACTTTGCTGTGGAACTTATTTACTTGAGTATGTTGGTTAATTATTTTGAAACCTTAAAAGTATAATTAAATTTTGCAGAGGAAAGTCAACAAACAGAGAACTCTGGGAATAATGAAATTACAGTAATTATTTTGTTCATTTATTTTCTTTTTGTTTAGAATCTAAAATCCATTTAAGGTCGGGATTTTTGACAAGTTAATTCACAATTCTAGTCCCACACTTAGAAAATTGCCTAGCACATTCAGATGCTCAGTAAAATTTTGGTGAATTAGTAAGTGGATTTTTAAATGATTTGAGCAATCAGTTGACTTATCTCTACCTACATTTCTTTCTTCTACATAACAATATTTGAAAATATCACATAATACTGAAAATCTGAGAGATTATAAAACATTTTTGGTTGCTTAAAATAAAAGCAATATTTGAATCTCAGCTCTTATAAATGAAATCTTACAGTGTCACATGTCACACTCTGTCAAATAAATTGATCTAAATTAATCTCAAATTGAAGCAATCTAATGGAATGCAAATCTGTGTCAAGAGACCTCAAAATATTTTCTTTTTTTCTTTGGATGTGCAGATAAATGAACTTTATTTAGTCTATACCATTTTGGCTTTGGTTTCCTTCCCAAGCTCTTACTGCTACTGAAGGTAAGTTTGTATGCCTGATGTACAATGAGGCCAAACAAACTGTAAAGTCAGAGTTTGGAGCAGAAAAAGGTTTATTGCAGGGCCAAGCAAGGAGAATGGGTGGCTTGTGTTAAAAAAAAACCCTGAACTCCCAAGGGTTTTCAGGGAGAATTTTTATAGGTAAAATTTGGAGTGAGGGCTGCAGGGTGCTTGGCTTTCTTCTGATTGGTTGGTGCTGAGGTAACAGGGCGGAAATCCAGGAATCTTGTGTGTAGCCTGAAGTTACCATCCTCCACTTAGGTGGGGGCAGCCTTAGTTGCTGCAGAAGAACTGAAAGATATTGTTATATATATCCCTTGAAGAGGAGCCAGGATCCTGCCCCAAGGCTGCACTATTGTTTCTCCACTGTTCCTCCCTTGTTTCTAAATTCCCTCCCTTCCCTGTTTAGCAATTGTTTGAATCTGCCCTTTGGAACTCAGGGAAGGTCAGGGAGGCTGAATGAACCTATTTCCTACAAGCAAATGGGGGACACAGAAAGGACTTGTACCCGCAAGGGCCCCACAGGGTCATACCCAGTTTCAATACCCCCTTTGCTTTGACACTCCTCTATCTTGAGGAGAACCAGGTATTGGACAAGAAAAGGAATAATGTTTTGGAGAGAGAGGTTAATCATAAACTCATCAGAGGAACTTGGTTTTAGGGTACTTGGTTTCAGTCCCTACTCCTTCAACCCATTTTCATCAAAGTAGTAAATAGCTTTTCATGCCAGTATTTCTCTTGGAAACATGGTGAACGTTCCTAAAACACACCAAACATTCAGTTCAAATGTGGCAAGTACCAGTCTCATAACATGACATGAGACCAGAAGTGCAGTGATTTCCACTGTGCCCTAAAAAAGCAGCATTATGACAGAAAGAACAGCTATGGTTGTCAGGCTAAGCAGATTTTCTAGAAGAAGGTCAAACTTCAAAAGGGATTGTTCAGAGGTTTACTGGCCATTAATAGATATGTAAGTTTTTAACTGGAATGAGACAAGAGAAAAGGCCAAGTCATCCAGTTCTAACCTTCAACTTTTTAAAAAAACTTAAGGTAATAAAGCCATAATGTTATGTTTAAGAAATATAATATGTATATTTTATGCAATAACTATTTGAAAGGCCTCTTTTCTTCCAAAAGGAGAAATATTCTCAGAAAGTAAAACAAACTGGTATCCTGTAACCAGAAAAAAATTCAGATTGATTATTTCAGTAGCCAGTAGAGTCTAGTGTAGATGATATATTTACATGTTTCCCCACCACACAATTATATACATGAATTTACTCTCACATACAAGAACACATAAGTACTGAGGGGTCATACATACACATACTTCAGTTTTTCATTTTAAACTTTAAAACTATAGCTTATTTCCCATTGAACAGAAGCGTTTCTGCCATTATTAGAAACACTAGCTATATAGACACAAACATTCTGTTCATTATTCAAGGACATTGTATTAGAACCCTGTGCATTTAGAGCAGAGAAAATAAGAACAAGTTAGAATATCAATGATAACACAATATTCAAGAAAAGTGATCACTTATGACCTCATAAATTGAAGAAGGAAAAAAATTTTAGAAGCAAGGAAATAAATATCAAAAGTTCCTATTAAACAAAGGCTGCCCTTTATGGGTCTCATAAGATTAACAAAAAATTTCAGTGGTGTGTCTACTAGCATTTCTGGAATGATTACTGCAGTGTAATTTCTATCTACAGACTTCATTATATTTTGTTGGATACCTACTTTTATTCCTATAATGAAATTTAAGGTAAAATAATATACAATAACAGATAAAGAAAAAATTTAATTCCTAGTAATCTGGAAAACTCATAGCAATAAAATATCTTTCTCTTTTCATAGTCTTTCTTTAGAAAATTCTGTTGCAACATCTAATATTTAGAAAGGGCATACAAGCTACATATTGATTTAGTGATCTCTTTTCAGCAAAATATATTACAAATATTTGTTTGGAAATATAAAAACAAAAATTTTTGATATGATTATGTTTTTTATTAAATGATTAACTTGCATAAGACTAGGCAGGCCAAATGCAGCTATATCTTTCCTTCAGTGGAAATCAGATTAAAACTTTATTTCCAGTCATGTGTTCATACCTTTTTTGGACATTTAAGAATGTTTATACATGTTTTTATTAAATAAAGAAGAGAATTTAGCTCTGTTCTGGTGAGTTCTTTTAAAGAAAAAATATATTAGAGTATATACTTTCATTCCTGACTTACAAAATTACCAAAAGGATTAATGAGACATTGGGTTAAAAATGCATCTTAAAAAGTTATTAACATTTTAATCCATTTATGTCCTGATTTTCATTTGATATAGGTAGTGATAGAAAATTGAAAAACTAATGAACCAATCAGAATTGCTAATACTAAATTTATTTTTAGATTATTAAAATTTCTCAGCAATGTTTGTATTAATACTGAATCTTCAAATTTTAATTTTAAACAACTAGAGACATGGAATGATCATGATGTTACTTGAATTTATAATCAAATTTGACACATAGGTTTCTTGTCTATGATATTTCTATAAATATTTTACTTAAAGAAGTAACTCTTAACATTTTGGTAGTTTAGAATGAATCGTCCCATTTTGCCTGTGATCTCAAATTGTGTTAGACTTGGCATTATGTCCTATTAAGGTCACTGTTGTTTCTCCACTTCTCCATTTAATTAATTGAAATATCCATTCCTTATAAGCCAATGGAATAGATAATAAACTCTTTAGTAATGTCCATATTTGACAAAATTGTTAATTAAATGACAACTGGCTGGTACCTGCCATTCTGCAAATTTGATAATTTGGAGCCAGACTTATGTGAGAGTTTGTTTTCAAAATAAGCAACAATAATTTGAAAGATTTGTAAAAAATGTTCCTAATTTATAAGGTATTATGGCCATGACCTAATTTTCCTGTTTGCTGGAATAATATTTTGACTATGAGACATTAATATCAAGTAATTTTTATTTGAATTCTTAGGAAGAGGTATGAATCACTTAAAACGATAATTCTATAAAATGTATAGAGAACTCTGGTACTTGATACAGCACAATCCTGGTGTCTATAATGAAGCCAGTTGGTTTATTTTTTTTTATAGTAAACATTGTCTATAAACACAGTATGAAATAATGTCTAAACACCAGTAATGAAGAGTTGCTGAGAGAAAATGACCCATGGATGACTTATCACTACATACAAATTAATTAGATACTGATTGTGTTCCTAAGGGGCCTTGAAAATCTGATTAATGACTAATAGAAAATATGAGAGATAAAACAATATAATTGCAATGTCTGGAAAATTGAAAAAAAAATTAAAACTGATCGTAGTCACGTGCCTCAGAAGTCAGCTCATGCTGTCACACTATCTCTTTCTCGCTCTCTTTCTCTGAGGATGCTTAGCTGTTTTTTAATCTAAATAAATCTTTTATTTAGAGTAGCTTTATATTTGCAGAAAAGTTGTGAGGATAGTACAGAGAGTTCCCATACTCATATCCATACACAGTTTCCCCAGTAATTACTTAGTGTGGTATATTTGTCACAATTGATTCAATATTGATACATTATTATTAACTAAAGTCCATAGTTTATTGAGATGTCCTTAGTTTTTACCTAATGTCCTTTATCTGTTCCAGGATCTCATCTAGTATGTCATATTACATTTAGTTGTCATGTTTCCTTAGGCTCTTATGGCTGTGATATTTTCTCAGATTTTCCTTGTTTCTGATGACCTTCGCAGTTTTGATATTGATATTGATAGATTCTTGTATGCTATATAAATGGAATCACATTGTATGTGCTTTTTGTGTCTGACTTCTGTCACAAAACATACTGTATTTGGGATTCATCCATGTTATTGGGTTTATCGGTTCTTTCAGTTTTTAGCCATGTAGTTATAACTCTATAGTATACATTGTATAGATACATTAATACTACAACAATTTTTTTAATCTATTCTCCTTTTAATAGTTATTTTGTTTCCGGAATTTGGTCTTAACCAATACAGCTATGACCATTCTCTCTTTTTTTTTTTTTTTTTTGCGGTACGCGGGCCTCTCACTGTTGTGGCCTCTCCCGTTGCAGAGCACAGGCTCCGGACGCGCAGGCTCAGTGGCCATGGCTCACAGGCCCAGCCGCTCTGCGGCATGTGGGATCTTCCTGGACCGGGGCACAAACCCGTGTCCCCTGCCTCAGCAGGCGGACTCTCAACCACTGCGCCACCAGGGAAGCCCTATGACCATTCTCTTACCTGGATTTTACTGGACATAGACACTGTCAGGTACTGTAAAGGTCTGAGACTTTACAGTTCTTTCAAGCTCACAAGTTCACCAGCCACAGTTTCATGGGTCAGAGATGAAGGACAGTTTATTACTCACAACAAGAACAGTAGCCAGAATATTAGCACTTTTGCATTGGTTCCCTGAGCCCCAATTCCTACAGAGCAACATGAAGAGAGCCAGTTGACAACTGTACATGCAGTGCATTGCAGGAGAGGATCCCTAAGTTTAGGGCATCCAGGGCATTAAGTCGGGTACTTTGGTTCAGAAGGAATTTTTTTTTTATTATACTGAATAGGAAAAATGCATATCTTTGCTTCATAAGTAGATATTATCTCTCTCTTCCAAGGCTGTTTGCAATACAGATAACCCTGTAAAGATAGCCTAGGACAAGGGACAATGCCTCTACCCGCAAGACATATAGAAGTGCAAGAGACCCTTGGAGAATTGTTTTCCTTAACTTTATCCACCCTTGTTTCTATAGCACCTTGGCTTCTGGTGAATTTCCTGGTGATTAAGAGCAGCAGGATGAGACCAATATGCAGTATTGTCCTCAACCTGGACACACAGAGTCTAGGACACAACCAGCAGAGCAATTTCCATAAATCATCAGTGTCTACCTCAGAGTTCCAAGTGGTGTTCTCCTTTATTTTCTATATTACCTTTTTCACTGGCCCATGCATTAAAGCCCAATATACAACAGGATACATTAGTGATTGCAAAAACTCTGCCTTGGCCTGCAAGGAAGCAATCTAGGCCAATTCTATCATCTATAACAACACTGGACAGTGAGTTGAATCTTTTCAGGTCCAATGTGATCATTTTAGGAACAAATTTTGTACCACTTTTCCTAATTGGAGACTTTTCTAATTGGAGTATAGACAATTGCCTGCAGAGTGGTTATAAACGAGTTAGTTATCTTAGTTTTCCCTTTGGAAAGGTCCCTTCATTAACCAAGTGTAGCCTCATTTTGGTTAGATTTCTGTACTTTAAGGGCTACGTGATCTACTGGTATTGTCTTCCTAAACAGTTGAAGAACTCTTACAACTACTTCTAAGAAGAAAGTCATTGTGTTTTCTGGATGGAGGCAAGTTAAGATCTGACTTCCCCACAAGAAGTAGTCCCAGAGCACAGGTGATGCCAATGGAAAGAAAATGTTATTTACAGTTGAAAGGGTCTTCCAAGCAGGGCCCACATCAGAGAGTGTGACAGATTTACAGTATCTTTAAAGTGTGCTCCTGTCTGGCTAGTAAGCCTTTGGGTTCCCAATTCAGTTCAAATAATTGAGTGTAGACCTTGTTTTTGAAAGAACCTCCAGAGGGCAGTGAGTCTAATTTGTTCTCTATCTGTCCTAGCAGCCACATGACATTCCTTTGTCCCACAGAATTACTGAGCAATTACTGGCTGGTAAAATGGGGAAAACACAGGACATAAACCTGACAAAAGAAATGTAATGGGGAAAAGATATTGAAAAGTCACTTTGTTATAGAAAATATAAAAATGACTAATGACTACATGGAAAGATATTCAAAGAAATTATTTATTAGCAAAATCCAATTAATACCCCAATGAAATACCACTTCTTACCCACTAAAATGGATAGAATACAAAGGTTGGCAATTCCAAGTGTTGGCAAGAATATGATTTGACTTAAAAACTCATACATTGCTGGTGGGAAGGTAAAATGGTAGAACTACTTGGAAGATATTTTGGCAGTGTCTCATAAAGCTCAACATCCAGTGACCCAACAATTCCATGGCTAGGATTTACTCAAGAAAAATAAAAGTATAAATTTACACAAAAGTCTACGCAAATGTTCATAGCTTTATTAATAAAAGCCAAGCCTGGAAACAATACAAATGTCCTTTAAGAGGTAAATGGTTAAACAAACTGTTTTCTATTCATATGATGGAATATCATTCAGCAATAAAAGACAGTAAGCTACTGATGCATGCAATAACATGCATGAATCTCAAACACATTATTTATGCAAAAGAAATCCGATACAAAAGAGGATATACAAAAGAGTTCCATTTATATGGCATTTGTTTCACAGAACAGGCAAATCTGGTTAATGTTGTGTGGAGCTGGCTCATATCAGCTCACAGTAACCTGCTGTAAAATTTTCAGGATTTCAGAAGCCAGTTAAAAGCAGCAACTATTAAAAATTAAATTATATAAATTTACAATTAAGTAATATATAATGAACACTTAAAATTCATCAGTTCTTATCTATGTTGAGCTTACTCATTTACATTGAATTTGAAAGATGGACATACTACAGTAGTATATAATAGTGTGCTAATTCATGTTTCTTCCTAAATCTACATTCAGTGATGTCACCTTGATAGTTTAAAATCAGCCATGCTGCCATAGTAGGAGTATTTACACTATCAAAATTGACAAACGTTAGAAAATAGGGTTTTTTTTTTTTTTTTTTGCGGTACGCTGGCCTCTCACTGTTGTGGCCTCTGCCATTGTGGAGCACAGGCTCAGGACGCGCAGGCTCAGCAGCCATGGCTCATGGGCCCAGCCGCTCTGCGGCATGTGGGATCTTCCCGGACCGGGGCACGAACCCGTGTCCCCTGCATTGGCAGGCGGACTCTCAACCACTGAGCCACCAGGGAAGTCCCTGTTTTGTTTTGTTTTTGTTTTTTGGTTTTTTACTTTTCGGTTTTGTTTTTTGAGACAGTTTTAAACCAGCACACCCCTGAATCTAGTTTGTAGTGATAGAAATCAGTTAGATGGTTATTTGGGAAAGTGATAGGTGAAGATTAACTGTTAAGGGATATAAGAAATTTTGGTTTATGGGAATGTCCTCAGTCTTGTTTGGAATATGTTTAAATGAGTGCATAAATTTGTCACAACTGATCAAAGCAAGGAGGGGGTATAGGTAAGAGATGTGGTACAGCAATAAAATAAATAACCAGAGAAATATAAGTTTCTGGAGATTTACCAAGATGTGCTTAGATGAACACTGAAAGTGCAGCTGGTTTAGCAAGGCATAGCATCTAGGAAACACATAAATATTAGTATGTGTTTAAAAAAATTATGATGACTAGTCAGATCCCTCATTAGACAATGAGATCCTCCAGAGTTGGGTAAGCACATAAACTTATGATATAACTTATGAATTTTTGCTAGCTTTCTATTTAAAGAAATATCCTCTGCTTGTGATATTTTTCTTCAGAGGTCAGCAGCTAGGTAAGTAGACATAGTTTTCAGAATTAGGCTTGAATCCAAGAGAGGAAATACATTTTAAAATAATCCAATAAAATGTCAGAAGAAAGAGTAATGGCAAAATCCTAGTCACTTCAAACAAAGGATGGGAGACTTAGTTAGATTCCAAGGGAAATTAGGACAGTCCATATTCACCCCTAAAATACAACGTACAGGGGATTCAATGAGAAAAATAATACCCCACAGTATTCTCATGCTGAGCCTGTCTGTATAATGCTAGCTCTAAGTCTACAAAGATGGTAGGGGCTAGATTTTCAGTTGAACTTGTCATTGATTAAAGGAGGGGTGGCAGATTAGATGGGGCTTATATTACATTTTTTTATTGAATGATAGTTGTTACGTTGATGGCACTCAGTGAACCATACCCCCTATATTTATGTCCATTTGTAGTCTTCAGCCACATTGCTCTGAGTTTGACCGTGTAACCAGTGTTGGCCAAGAAACATGGGCAAGCTTGATGAATGCGAAGGCTGGATAAAAGCTCACATGTTGGTGTTTGTATATTTGGAATACTCCTTCTTGGAACTAAACCATTATGATGTGAGGAAGTCCAAAAAGTCATGTGGAGAGGCACTTGTGCAGGAATACTAAGGCCACTGATGAATGATCCTAGCTGATCTCCCAACTGCCAACCTTATGAGTAAAGCCAAGTTTAACTTTTTGACCATCCTGACACCCCATCAGTCACCAAATGAACCTGGTCAACACACCAACACCTGGGAAATAAAGAATTTCTGTTATTTAATGCCACTAGTTTTTGATAAGTTATTCAGCAGTATAAAACAGAAATGATATATCCCTATTTGAGAATTATTTTTATCCTTACTCCTATTATTGATATACCTGTCATCATTCAGATAGTGTACAGTGTGGCAAATATTAAGAAATGATTTTACCTAAGACTGTGAAGAATATTTTTAATATTTACTCCATTTTAGTTTATGTTTTCGGAAAAAATATTGTCTCTAAGGGCAAGAATTGAACAATTTCCTACAAGCATTTCCTACAAGCAACAACGTATTGACTCTAAAAACAAGTATTGCACAATTTCCTGCAGGTTTAGAAATAGTTTTATTTAAAGGTGTACAAATGAATGTTTTTCAGTTGAAAGAAACATTTTTTATGGATTAGTGTTTAGCTTGTGAAAAAATGCAAACATTTAAAAAAGAAGACTCCCTTGAGGCTTAATCTATTTTGAGACAACCAAAATACACTTTAGAAACTCTCATGTGTCTGATTCATGTCACTTATGTAGAGCTGTATTATAGAATACTGATTAAGTGCGCTTTCCTGTGAACTGCAATCCTTGATTTGAATCTTCGCTATGCTCTTACTAGTTGAGTGACCTCAAATTATGTAACCTCTCTGTATCTCATTTTTCTCATCTATAAAATGGTAATAAGAGTTGTGCATACTCTATAGGGTTATTATGAAGTTAAAAAATGTTAACATGAGGGAACTGCTTACAATAGTGAGTGCATAAAATGCATGATATATTACACATATTAATATTACACATATTTCAAAATTGTATTGATATGTGCAAACATTTTGATGATTGTAGGACTACTAAAGATCAAGTGCTGAGACTGACTCATTTAGAAATCCATCAGTCCATTAGGAAATTGGGAGAGAAAACCATCTTAAAAACAAAGAAAAATTAACTCAGGACCTCATAAACAATATTAATTTCATACCATTTTTGAAATTCAAATAATCTGATTAACTGTAATTATAAGAAAACAATATCCCTTTTAATTTTTCAGAAGTAGAGTTTTAATCATGAAATGGGTTGTTAGCTTATTGTCTACAAGTTAACATGGCTTTAAATTAAATCATTTGTCTTTAATAAAATGTAATTTGTTAGTATATCCCAGTTAAATGTGGGGAATTTAAAATTTTGATTTCACTTTGTTTTACCCTCAATAGGTCTTACCCATGAGCTAATTTCTTCAGATCACCATTTATAGGTATATAGTGTCTCTTCAAACAACTGAAATAAATTGATTATAATATATTATAAAAATTATATATGATACAGTGTATAATGACAATTATATAATAATAAAGTTGAAGTTATAATTTGCATATTCCTATAATAGTGGAAGAATTACTTTGTTGAGCAGTGGACCAAGTTACATTTACTGTTATTTAAGGCTATAAACATAAACCTGTACACGTGAAAGACTATTTAACGTACTTCCCTGTAGAAGGGTTTTCTTGAACATCTGGCTTTTTAAATTCAGAGGAATATCCCTTGAATTATTTCGTATACCTCTCAGGGTTTGGTCTCTTCATACACACAGGAAAAATATTAGGAAACAGCTGGAAATAATGAAAGCAGAAAACAGAAACCAGAGATGGAAGAGACCCATTAAAGCAAGTGCTTTGTTCCCCTGCCGCTGCAGGGAATGTAACCGATCAAGGGTGAAGAACAGAAAGAGAAGCAGGACAGGGTAGAGATTTTAAAGGTTTACACAAAGCCCAGTCAGCTGATAAAGTATTCAATATGGCACACTCCAGAGCTGAAACCCACGTTCATACAGGTTGATTGGCATAACAGACTTCAGGGATCTAAGCCACCACTGGAGACAGGATCAGAGAACATTTTAGCTTCAGGTTTTTAAGACATACTGGTTTCACTTGCAGGCAGAAATAATCCCTGTGGAAGTCTACTGGAGGAAATGTTCAGGATGTCAATTCATTTGGATATACCTGTGTATTTCTTTTCAAACATCTGGCCAAAGAAGGGAATTAGAAAGTCACTGAATATTTACTGTTCAGATATTTTACTGAAATTGAGGCATTTTACAATAATTTTCCTGTGTTCATTCTTTAAAATTATCCAAACTGCACACATTTTAAAGTTACCACAGTATTCATTTATACCATCTAATTATTTTCTTTAACTTGGAGTTCTCGAAGAGAGTGTACTAATTTTCTGACTGCTAACTCAAACCATCCTTTATTACATAACCCAATAAATACTTTCAAATATCTGTTGTGAGTATATCAATGTGTTATGAGCTGGGAAGTACATAATGACTGGAACAGACACTGCACCTACCCACACTATACTTAAATTTATAGGGGTAAAGAAAATAAAACCAGTGATAAAAACAAAGTGTTGTGAATATAATGACATAAAGGGAGTGAGAAAACTAACTAGGAGGACCTAGCCTCGTCAAGATTAGGTCTCCATAAGTGAGTCATTAACCGTCACTTAGGCTTATTTTTTTAAGATTAAACTTGATAAGTAAAGTGATTAAAGCTGTTTCTGGAACATAGTAAGAGCTCAGTATTTACTTGTATTAGTATTACTATTTGTCAAGCTTTGAAGCATTTATTGCTTCAAATGGTGAGGCATATTAGAATAGTGTTAAGAAGGGGAAATCTAATATTTTCACTTGGTTCCCAAAGGTAGTATTTAAGAAAACATGTGATATCTTCACTTAGAAAGTAAGAAGGGCACATACGATCTTTGATCCCAAGCTTACCACTTTGGTATATAGTACATCACATACTCCTTAGCCAAAATCTGTTGCTGGGGTTCCTGAGTTACACTTTTTAATGTGATTTCTCATACATCTTTAGTCACCTTCTGCAGGTCTCTTTGAATGTTTATAGATGAAGCACTCTCTGTAAGCCATTTCCTGGATCCCTTACTACTCTTCTTGGTGAATTTTCTCAACATTACATTTCAGAGAGCATCACTAAAATATCCAGTGACGTTGCATCTGGCCAGGCATTTTGTCTCAACTCCAGCAATCAGAAAGTCACACTCATAAATCCTTAAATTACCAGAGCTAGCAGAACCAATATTGCATTTTAGAAATTAAATTCAAAATACCACATTTTTAGAAAGCTATAACCTGATTTTATTAATTTACTATAATGTGAGGCATGTGAGGAGAAATACCTTGTTTTTTCCCCCTTAAATACTAAAATCCCAAAGGTAGACAGAGTTGATGGTCTAGGAATGCCGCAGGCAAATTGTGTGTTACCTGCTTGGATCTGTAATTAAAATTAAGGAGGGGATCCATTGGGTTTAATCTCAGGAATAAATGGAGACCAATGCTTAAGTTTCACCATAATTCTATTTCTAAAGGCTTATTCTGTGAAAATGAAACAATTATGTTTTTAAAAGGGAAAAATAAGTTAAATAGGATAACTCCAATTATGGAAATGAGCCAATTAAATCTCATATCTTACTAGGGCCCAGTCCTGTTTGTTATCTAAGACTATATTAATGAGATTGTTAAAACATAATTTAGATTATCACAATATATTCTTTGATGACTTTAGTTATTATTTTATGATTTAATGGAATGTTCAACAATTAACTATAAAATTATATCACTCTGTACTTCAAAAAGGAATACCCCCAAGTTGGTAACAAAACATCTGGATGTAATAAAAGGGTTCAACCCAATCTGCTTTGCACATGGCATACATTTGATTTTATTATTAAAATATCAAAATGTATTTTCTATATTCATATGCATGAATAATTAAACATGAAAATAGGAGTATTTTTGTTCATTGGATTAGATTATAGATATGGGAAAAGTTTCATTGAAAAGAATTAGTTGGAAAAGTTTGCTGGTAGTTTTCTTTTTTTTTTTTTTTTTTTTTTTTTGCGGTATGTGGGCCTCACGCTGTTGTGGCCTCTCCCGTTGCGGAGCACAGGCTCTGGACGCGCAGGCTCAACGGCCATGGCTCACGGACCCAGCCGCTCCGCGGCATGTGGGATCTTCCCGAACTGGGGCACGAACCCGTGTCCCCTGCATCGGCAGGCGGGCTCTCAACCACTGCGCCACCAGGGAAGCCCCGCTGGTAGTTTTCTTAAAAATTGTATTCAGATAATTACAAAAATTAATGTGCTTAAAAATACTGCCTTTTTTTATAATGTAAAATAGGATTTTATAGCGTTAAATAGGATTACTATTTTTGGTCAAGTAAATTAATTCAATGTCTTCTTTTTCAAACAGTCTCCTGCAAGAGATCCTAGAGATCATGTCATTTAGTATGAATACTTTACTTTTTTACTTCATAGTTCAGCTTCTCAGAAACCTCATTGAGGTTGTAGGCTGTTGGGCTTAATAACTACACTCTGGTATTCATACATCTTACTGTTTAGAAGCATGCCTTCTCACTCTACAAGCTCTGTCGTGGGGTGCCATCAACATAGGGCTGATTCTGTTTGGTGGCCGTTCTGTGATGAAACAGGCTTTTATTCAGGAGTCAGCCTAAAACCGGATGGGGGGATGGCTGGAGGGGAAGTGGTAATTTCCTCTATAATGAAGGGAATGCTTTTTCAGGGAAAGACTGCTTTCTGGAGCTAAAGAGACCAAGTGGAAAGTGTTTCAGAGGTGTTTTAGAGTCCAGGATACTTAGAGTTTCCAAAAAACTCTCAAAGTTTTATGTGAGAGATAGACATCATGTTCTACTGATTATTATCCTTCTTGTTTGGCAACTGTCTTTCTTAGTAAATCAAAAATGTTATGCCTCTTTCTTCCTTCGGATTGATATCTTACAAGAGAAACTTTAGTCCTCTTATAAAACCAGTTACACTGAAAAACACATTGGAAATACACCAGTGGAGTTTCAGAAATGTATTCAGTAACACTCCTGTTGAATTTCCTCAAGCATGCTATTTAGAAACCCCTGTATCACTTGGCCCCTGTTTACATGTCTGATTTACTTTCTATACCTCCCCTTCTTACATTTTACAGTTCGAGTCCTACACAACTTATAGTTCATAATTATGCTAGGATTTCTCATTTGTTCTTAACAAATCTTATATCCTGTAATATTATCCTATCCTTGACCATGTGGCAAAATTTTGATTAATTTGTCAAGAAACTCAGTAGCTGCCTTTTCTGCTAAGTCATCTCTGAATTCCCTAGTACTCTTAAGTAATCTTTCTTCTATGTTCTACAGTAACAACATGATTTACTTTTTTAAATCGTGTTGCTTTTATTAGCTTTTTAAAATGTCTGTCACTTTTTAAGGTTTGAGTTCTTCAAAATTGGAGGTAGGGAATGAGTTTTTAAAATTTTATCCTTAGCCTGAGCAAATTACTTGCACTTTAGTACATGCCCAAGAGTATTTTTTTGAATGAAGGAATAAAGTAGAAACTTGACAACATTTTTTTTTCTCAAAAAAAGAAGTGTCATTATCTTTTATAGGTAGGCATATGTCTTGCAGTCTTTCTGAGTAATGAAATCGTTATTGTTATTGTTTTGTTACTTTTTCCCCATTGTCATCATGACAGTCATGTCTTAGGCAATGGATATTTAAACAATAATTTAATGTTTAGTGTCAACATCACATGAGAGTTACTGTTCTTATAATTTGAAATACTAAAACACATACAAGCATTTCTGTACTCCGAAACACACTGTGTATAGATCTGATCACAGGAAGCAAAAAATAAATAGACATCTGGGAACAGGAGCAATATTGGGGAAGTTCTGAAAATGAGCTGGTGCTATCAGAGAAGTTTTGCTGACATCTTACCTTCTCAAAGCTTGGTGAACCATGTTCTTGACCTTAAAATAAATTCTGTCCCGTATATAATTTTTTTAACGATTAATACATGTCTTTTCCAGGCTAGCTTATGGGTTACTTATAGGAAGAGATTGTTTTAATGCTCTTAGAATTTCTCATAATGCTTAATACTGCCAAGTGATAAAGAAATTTAAAAAATCATCACATTGCAGAAATTGCTTTTTATTTTCTGCCCCTGCATTTTTCATCTTATCCAGGTGTTTTCAAATAATGCTTTTATTTGAAGAACCTAACTATCTCAATATCTGGGTTATTTTGCCTATGAATAAATTTCCCGAAAGATGTATTATTTAACTAATAGACTCCTTATCTGATAATGTATCTAGATTCTCCATCACTGTACTGTTCCTGCCTGTCTTTGCTTCTATTTGAGTGCCATTTGACAGCTTTAAAAACTTATGGCTGAAACTCCCATCATCCTTGTCTCAACCAATTCTTCTGGCTAAATTGTTTCCCAAAGTTGGCATGCCAAAATCCTGCGTTTATGAGGAGGTAGTTACAAAATGGTCAAGATTTTAATTTCTAGATTAAAATCACCTGCTTTTAAATTCTAGGTGCACCTCTAACTGTATGACTGGAATAAGTTGCTGAATGTATCCAAGCCTAATTACCTAATCTGTACAATAGGGGTAATGAAAGTGCCCACTTCAGAGGTTGATGAGATTGAATAGTATTATGCATGTAAAGCTTTAGAAGTCTTCTTGATACACAGAGATTCTATCTTATGAACCTCATCCACATCAAATGCCTCAATGTTCTGACAACTGTGCCTAAGAAATCTCATATTGGTAAATGTCCCTTCTCGCTGTACTTTCCTTCAAACACATGGACTATGACTACCCAAGACCCTAAATGTCTGTTGTCTTGAACTGTTTCTGTGTTGGTTGTTGCTGAACTGCTGTTATTCCAGATAATGGTATTTACCTTTCCTATATTGTTAGCTTTTGTCTTTTGTCAGTGTTTTAAAACTCACAATACTATCATGTACTCTGGCAATGACACATTAAAACATTCAGTAAATGAAGTCTCAACTATGTGCCACACATGGATTTAGATATTTACCTATATATGTCTAATGCCATTAAACAAATAATTCATGACCTGAGAACAACGTCAATCTCATTCATCATATACTTTTATCCTGGAGAGACGACTTCATAGATAGTGAGCATATACAATCTTTTATCATTCAATACTTACATTAAAATTCATAGAAATTGTTTGTGATGCAAACAGTAGGTTTATTATGCACTTCTTTTTATTATTTTGGATTAACTCTAGAGAGAAATATTCTTACGGTATATGATTCATTCTTTAATAGTACATATTCTCCAATCTCACTTATATGTGAAATCTAAAATAGTCAATCTCATATAAGCAGAGAGCAGAATGGTGGTTTCCAGAGGCTGAGGAAAGGGGGAAATGTGGAGTCATTGTTCAACGGTTATAAAATTTTAGTTATACAACATGAATAAGTTCTAGAGATCTTCTTACAATATAGTGCCTGTAATTAATAATGCTGTGGTGCACTTAAAATTTTTAACAAGGTAGGTCTCATGTTAAATGCTCTTCTACATAAACAGAAATAACAACAACAAAACATTTTGGTGGTGACAGATATGTTTATTACCTTGATTGTAGTGATGGTTTTACAGGTGTATGCATGGGTCCAAACTCATTAAATTGTATAATTAATTATGTGTAGATTTTTGTATATCAATTATACCTCAATAAGGCTGTTAAAAATATATATATATAACCCATTCCTTAGGCAACACTTATATCAGGACATTATATTATCCAAATGTATTAGTCCTCCTAAATTCACACATTTCAAATTAAGAATCACCAGAAGTAAAGATTTTTTGTTTCTTCTATAAGAGGATTTTGAGTAAATTTTGAGCAATGACAACTATTTTCACTATTAATATGCCCAAAGTATACAAGTACATTGAGGTAATGAAAGGAAGCCTAAAAATCAATCTAACTTTGTTTCCAAGTGGTCAATGCAAGGATCTATTAATAATCACTAAAACTCAAAATTCAATTCCTTAGCAAAATATATTTTCTAATATTTTTTATTTTCTTTGTTAGTTTGCTGATTTCAAATAATTTTCAGAACTTAAAGTGAAATATAATGTACAAATGGGATAGATATAGTCAATTCAATGTGTTAAATGTCGAAACTAGAACATAAAATAAACCTGTTTAGTATTTAATACGATGTCTCAGTCTGTGTTCCTACAACAAATACCACAGACTTATATGGGTAACTTATACGCAACAGAAATTTTTTTCTTACGGTTCTGGATGCCGGGAAATCCAAAGTCATTGAGCCAGCATGGTTGCATTCTAGTGAAGACCCTCTTCCTGGTTCATAACCAGCATCTTCTCACTGTTCCTCATGGAGGGGAGGGACTAGATCTCTCTGGAGGCTCTTTTATAGACACTAATCCCATTCATGAGGGTTCCATTCTCATGATTTACGCACATCCCTAAGGCCCCACCTAGTAATACCATCACCTTTGGGGGTTAGGATTTCAACATACAAATTTTGGAGGGACACAAACACTCAGACCATAGCTTATGAGTTAGAAAAATGAAAGAAAATGGGATAATATGGGTAGTGGGTTTAAATCTCAGAGATAAACTGTTGCTTCCTTCCCACATGGTGCCTAAGTAATAACATCCAGTTAAATGTAAGTGCTAAAGAGTTTAATTGTATCACACCAGACTGTGTTTGATTCATTTCTTTGTTGTATTTTTTTTCCAGATGCTAATTTCTTCCCAGAAACTAGAAGTCTTCTAGTAGACTAATAACAGTAGACCCTGAGATGTAGAAATCATTTTGAAAATGGCACTATCAGTGTATTTACATCACATAAGAATTTAGGTGCATGGGTAGCAAAGACCAAATTGTGCATTAATATGTGATCTCTACAGTGCATAATATTTGTAAATACTCATAAAATTCTGAAAAACAACATAGTCGTTCTCTTGGGTCCTAAAAATACCCTATAGCCTCACATTATTCCATATAAAAAGTAAGCCTATGTAACAAGGAAAGACAAAAATTAGTATTCCCTGGGAACTAAAGCTAATAATGTCAAGCTGCTTTGCAAATAATGGATTGAATTAGATACAACAGGTAAAAAAAAATCTCAGTGTTTTTACTATTATTAGTGTGTTTCTATTGGTAAAACCTACATTTTGTCCAGGATGGTTATTACGATAGCCTTAGAAAATTTTAAATTATAATATGAATATATATACTTTAGGAACTTTTCAAATTGGTTGGTCTTATTCCATTAGAATATTCTTTGTAATGTTTAAAATGCATGTATTCTTTTATTTCTCCACATCAGCATATCAATTCCACATTGAGAAAAAATCCAACATGTATATATTTTATTAAATATTTTATTAATATACATGTTAATTTTAACTATTTAATACATAGATTTCCATAAAATAGTTTAATGTTTTAAGTTTTGTAATATGACTCTTTCTGCAAACTAGAATATGATAGATTCCAGGATAATGTGATTAAAATATGGTATATAGCAAGTCAATAGAAGAACAAAAAAGCTAGTGTTTATGATTATAGTCCTTTCAATGTAAATCTACGGTTGAGTTGTTTTATTATTTAAGTATTTCATACTAATACCTAATATTTTGACTTTCAAAAGTAAGATGGAATGGGTCACTGTTAGTTTCATGGTGCTTCTTCATATCATAAAATTTTTAGAAATAGAAAATGTTCACTGGCAGTTCCACTGTATAGTACTTCCCAAATTTAAATAACAAAAGAAAGCATGGACAGATAAATAGATCAATAGATATTATGCTTTTATATTTTAAGAAAAGTCCTAGGGGACTTTGTGGCAGAGCAGTTTGCTTGGTTAATTCAAATATTATTGTTCTCAAAATTCATTGGTATAATGTTAAATACAGTAGCACGTAAATCAATGTTTCTAAGATGGTTTAAGTGCCATTTTATAGAGCAAAAGCTGTAGACCAAATTGGAACCTTATTGCACTGTGTTTTAACAAGCTTGTAATTACCATTCTAATGTGTGTGTCTGTTTTCACATTTTGCAGTGCCCTATTTGCTCTGCAAGATGGTTTCAGAATATCATAGAAAACTGGCTATCTCATATTTAGTGAAAAAAAAGGAAAATAAACTGAAGGTTAAAAAAAACTACATTTATTTGGATTCTGTATCCATTCATTATTCATAATTATTTTGGTCTGATTCTTTATAATTTTATTTGTTGCCCATGTCATCACTCATAATTTAAAATGCAATAATGAACTAAAAGAGGCATTAAATAACAAAGTATATGCAAATCCACAGTTTCATCAAGTCAGACTTAAATTTTGAAATGTAATTTTGGTTTTCAGATAAAGATTAAAATAAATTCATTTAGTTAATGAGGCTTGGAAACAGCCATTTGATTCCTTTATAAAAATATTTTATATTTAAAATATACATCCACATAAATAGCTAATAATTTAATTTATGTATAATTTATACTAAATGGAAACAAAATTCATTTCACAACTTTATCCCCAGTGCTTGTTATTTATGTTTATTTTTTGAAATATCATTTCCCCCATCCACATAAGCAGGCTTATTGTATAATTTGCTAAGATGTAACAATCCTTGTAGAGACTAGACTAGATCAAGTCTGTCACCCTCTTTTTGTCCACCTCAGTGCTCAGTGACTCTTCTGGAAACTAATGTTTATACCACTAGGTGAACTTTATTTTTCCTTTACATATATAGTACTCAATATTTTTCTGTGGCTTTTTATTCTTAAAAAAAAAAAACTACAGCTTATAAACAAACAGGAGGCAAAATCATGAATAAAGCTTATGTAACCAAATTCAATATAAGTTGCTTTTGGCAAGTGTGTAAAGTTTATGATTTCTTATATACCATTTGTACCATTTATGCTAAACTCCAGTAATAAGTGTTTGTGATGAAAACCATTATCCCATTCCAGTTTTAATGTGTACTCCATGAGAATTAAATTATGCTTTAAAAAGTTCAGTAATTGAAAATATCTAGGGGAGTTGAATTTCTTTTAAACTTTTAAAATAAACTTGAGTTATAATTTATTATTTTTTACTTTTGTTATTGGAGTATAATTGCTTTACAATGTTGTGTTAGTTTCTGCTGTAGAATGAAGTGAGTCAGCCATATATATACACACACACACACACACACACACGTATATCCCCTCCATCTTGGACCCGCCTCCCACCCCACCCTCCATCCCAATCTAGGTCATCACAGAGCACTGAGCTGAGCTTCCTGTGCTTTATAGCATGTTCCCGCTAGCTATCTGTTTTATGCATAGTAGTGTATAGATGTCAATCCTAATCTCTCAATTCGTCCCACTGTCTCCTTCCCCCACTGTGTCCACATGTCCATTTTCTACATCTATGTCTCTATTCCTGCCCTGCAAATAGGTTCATCTGTACCATTTTTCTAGATTCCACATATATACATTAATATACAATATTTGTTTTCCTCTTTCCACTTACTTCACTCTGTATGACAGACTCTATGTCCATCCACATCTCTACAAATGACCCAGTTTCATTCCTTTTTATGGCTGAGTAATATTCCATTGTATATATGTACCACTTCTTCTTTATCCATTCATCTGTTGTTGGACATTTAGGTTGTTTCCATGTCCTGGCTATTGTAAATAGTGCTGCAATGAGCATTGGGGTACATGTGTCCATTTGAATTATGGTTTTCACAGGGTGTATTCCCAGTAGTGGGATTGCTGGGTCATATGGTAGTTCTATTTTTATTTTTTTAAGGAACCTCCATACTGTTCTCCACACTGGTTGTATCAAATTGCATTACCACCAACAGTGCAAGAGGGTTCCCTTTTCTCCACACCCTCTCTAGCATTTATTCTTTGTAGATTTTTTGATGATGGCCATTCTGACTGGTGTGAGGTGATACCTCATTGTAGTTTTGATTTGCATTTCTCTAATAATTAGTGATATTGAGCATCCTTTCATGTGACCCTTGGATATCTGTATGTCCTCCTTGGAGAGATGTCTATTTAGGTCTTCTGCCCATTTTTGGACTGGGTTGTTTGTTTTTTTGGTATTGAGCTCCATGAGCTGTTTGCATATTTTGGAGATTAATCCTTTGTCTGTTGCTTCCTTTGCAAATATTTTCTCCCATTCTGAGGGCTGTCCTTTCATCTTGTTTATGGTTTCCTTTGCTGTGCAAAAGCTTTTAAGTTTAATTAGATCCCATTTGTTTATTTTTGTTTTTATTTTCATTACCCTAGGAGATGAGTCAAAAAAGATCTTGCTATGGTTTATGTCAAAGAGTGTTTTTCCTATGTTTTCCTCTAAGAGTTTTATAGTGTCCTGTCTTACATTTAGGTCTTTAATCCATTTGGAGTTTATTTTTGTGTGTGGTGTTAGGGAGTGTTCTGATTTCATTCTTTTACATGTAGCTGTCCAGTTTTCCCAGCACCACTTATTGAAGAGACTGTCTTTTCTCCACTGTATGTTCCTGCCTCTTTTGTCATAAATTAGTTGACCATATGTGCATGGGTTTATCTCTGGGCTTTCTATCCTGTTCCATTGATCTATATTTCTGTTTTTGTGCCAATACAATACTGTCTTGATTACTGTAGCTTTGTGGTATGGTTTGAAGTTGCGGAGCCTGATTCCTCCAGCTCCGTTTTCCTTTCTCAAGAGTGCTTTGGCTATTTGGGGTCTTTTGTGTTTCCATATAAATTGTAAAATTATTTGTTCTAATTCTGTGAAGAATGCCATTGGTAATTTGATAGGGGTTGCATGGAATCTGTAGATTGCTTTGGGTAGTAGAGTCATTTTCACAATATTGATTCTTCTAATCTAAGAACATGGTATATTTCTCCATCTTTTTATGTCATCTTTGATTTTTTTCATCAGTGTTTTATAGTTTTCTGAGTACAGGTCTTTCACCTCCTTAGGTAGGTTTATTCCTAGTTATTTTATTCTTTTCATTGTGGTGGTAAATGGGATTGTTTCCTTAATTTCTCTTTCCGATCTTTCGTTGTTAGTTTATAGGAATGGAAGAGATTTCTGTGCATTAATTTTGTATCCTTCTACTTTACCAAATTCATTGATTAGCTATAGTAGTTTTCTGGTGGCATCCTTAGGATTTTCTATGTATAGTATCATGGCATCTGCAAACAGTGACAGCTTTACCTCTTCTTTTCCAATTTTTATTCCTTTTATTTCTTTTTCTTTTCTGATTGCTGTGGCTAGGACTTCCAAAACTATGTTGAATAATAGTGGTGAGAGTGGACATCCTTGTCTTGTTACTGATCTTAGTGAAAATGCTTTCGGTTTTTCACCATTGAGAATGATATTTGCTGTGGGTTTGTCATATATGGCCTTTATTATGTTGAGGTAGCTTCCCTCTGTGCCCATTTTCTGGATAGTTTTTATCATAAATGGGTGTTGAATTTTGTCAAAAGCTTTTTCTGCATCTATTGAGATGATCATTTGGTTTTTCTTCTTCAATTTGTTAATATGGTGTATCACGTTGATTCATTTGCATATATTGAAGAATCCTTGCATTCTTGGGACAAACCCCACTTGATCATGGTGTATGATCCTTTTAATGTGTTGTTGGATTCTGTTTGCTAGTATTTTGTTGAGGATTTTTGCATCTGTGTTCATCAGTGAAATTGGTCTGTAGTTTTCTTTCTTTGTGACATCTTTGACTGGTTTTGCTATCAGGGTGATGGTGGCCTCATAGTATGAGTTTGGGAGTGTTCCTACCTCTGCTATATTTTGGAAGAGTTTGAGACGGATAGGTGTTAGCTCATCTCTAAATGTTTGATAGAATTCTCCTGTGGAGCCATCTGGTCCTGGACTTTTGTTTGTTGGAAGATTTTTAATTGCAGTTTCAATCTCCTTACTTGTGATAGGTCTGTTATATTTTCTAATTCTTCCTGGTTCAATCTTGGAAAATTGTACCTTTCCAAGAATATGTCCATTTTTTCAAGGTTATCCATTTTATTGGTATATAGTTGTTTGTAGTAATCTCTCATGATCCTTTGTATTTCTGCAGTATCAGTTGTAATTTCTCCTTTTTCATTTCTAATTTTATTGATTTGCATCCTCTCCCTTTTTATCTTGATGAGTCTGGCTAAAGGTTTATCAATTTTGTTTACCTTCTGAAAGAACCAATTTTTAGTTTTGTTGATATTTACTGTTGCTTTCATTTCTATTTCATTGATTTCTGCTCTGAGCTTTATGATTTATTTCCTTCTACTGACTTTGGGTTTTCTTTGTTCTTCCTTCTCTAGTTGCTTTAGGTGTAAGTTTAGATTGTTTATTTGAGATTTTTCTTGTTTCTTGAGGTGAGATTGAATTGCTATAAATTTCCCTCTTAGAACTGCTTTTGTTGTGTCCGATAGAGTTTGGGTCATCATGTTTTCATTGTGATTTGTTTCTATGTAATTTTTTATTTCTCCTTTGATTTCTTCTGTGATATCTTGGTTATTTAGTAGCACACTATTTATCCTCCATGTATCTGTGATTTTACAGTTTTTTTCCCCTGTAATTGATTCCTAATCTCATAGTGTTGTGGTCAGAAAAGATACTTGATACAATTTCAATTTTCTTAAATTTTCCAAGGCTTGATTTGTGACCCAAGATGTGATCTATTCTCGATACTGTCCCATGTGCACTTGAGAAGGAAGTGTATTCTTCTGCTTTTGGATGGAATGTCCTATAAATATCAATTAAATCTGTCTGTTCTATTTTGTCATTTAAAGCTTGTTTTTCCGTATTTATTTTCTGTTTGGATGATCTGTCCATTGGTGTAAGTGCGGTGTTAAAGTCCCCCACTATTATTGTGTTACTGTCAATTTCCCCTTTTATGGTTGCTAGCATTTGCCTTATGTATTGAGGTGCTCCTCTGTTGGGTGCATAAACTTTTATAATTGTTATATCTTCTTCTTGGATTGATCCCTTGATCATTATATAGTGGCCTTTCTTATGTCTTATAACTGTCTTTATTTTAAAGTGTATTTTATCTGACATGAGTATTCCTACTCTGGCTTTCTTTTGATTTCCATTTGCATGGAATATCTTTTTCCATCCCCTCACTTTTAGTCCGTATGTGTCCCAAGGTCTGAAGTAGGTTTCTTGTAGACAGCATATATACAGGACTTGTTTTTGTATCCATTCAGCCACTCTCTGTCTTTTAGTTGGGGCATTTAATCCATTTACATTTAAGGTATTTATCACTATGTATGTTCGTATTACCATTATGTTAATTATTTTAGGTTTGTTTTTGTGTGTCTTTTTCTTCTCTTGTGTTTCCTTCCTAGAGGAGTTCCTTTAGCATTTGTTGTAAAGGTGGTTTGGTGGTGCTGAATTTTCTTGGATTTTGCTTCTCTGTAATGCTTTTGATTTCTCTGTCGAATCTGAATAAGGTCCTTGTTGGGTAGAGTAATGTTGGTTGTCGGTTTTTCTTTTCATCACTTTACATATATCCTTCCACTCCCTTCTAGCCTGCAGAGTTTCTGCTGATAAATTAGCTTGTAATTTATGGGGATTCCCTTGTATATTATTTTTTGCTTTTCACTTGCTGCTTTAAATAATTTTTCTTGGACTTTAATTTTTGTTAGTTTGATTAATATGTGTCTTGGTGTGTTTCTCCTAAGCTTTAGCCTGTGTTAGACTTGCTGCACTTCCTGGACTTGGGTGGCTATTTCCTTTCCTATGTTAGGGATTTTTTTGACTGTAATCTCTTTGAATATTTGCTAAGACCCTTTCTTTTTCTCTTCTTCTTCTGGGACCCCTATAATTCGAATGTTGTTGCATTTAGTGTTGTCCCAGAGGTCTCTGTGACTGTCTTCATTTCTTTTTTTTTTCCTTTATTCTGCTCTTTGGTAATTATTTCCAACATTCTATCGTCCACCTCACTTATTTGTTCTTCTGTCTCAGTTATTCTGCTATTGATTCCTTCTGGTGTATTTTTCATTTCAGTTATTGTGTTATTCATCTCTGTTTGTTCTTTAGCTCTTCTAGGTCTTTTTTAAACATTTCTTGTATTTTCTCAATCCATGCCACCACTCTATATCTGTGATTTTGGATCATCTTTATTATCATTACTCTGAATTCTCTTTCAGTTAGGTTGCCTATTTCTTCTTCATGTATTTGGTCTTGTAGGTTTTTACCTATATGTGTAACATATTTTTTTGTTGCATCATTTCTTTGTTTTTGATGTATGGTACCATGTTCCTGTCTTACTGTTGTTTGGTCTGAGGCTTCCAGCAATGGAATTTGTAGGCTGTTAGGTAGAGCTGGGTCTTGGTGCTGAGATGAGGACCTCTGGGAGACCTCACTCCGATTAGTATTCCCTGGGGTCTGAGGTTTTCTGTTAGTCTAGTGGTTCGGACTCAGTGCTCCCACCACAGGACCTCAGGCCCTATCCCTGGCCTGTGAATCAAGATCCTGCAAGCCATGTGGGGTGGCCAATAAAAAAAAGGCACAACAATAACGAAGAGTAAAAAATAATATAAGATTAGAAAACTAACAGATACGTTAGAAAACATAAAATCTAAATGAAACAACAACCAGAAAGTAAAAGAGAGACACAATAGCAAAAAAAATAAAAATAATAAAAAAAATAAGGCCGGAAGACACCTTGGCTGTGTGGGGCGGGGCTTAGGCAGGGTCAGGGCTTAGGCAGCAGCCAGGTTTAGGCAGGGGCGGGGTGTAGGTTTATACTCAACACAGCCAGAAAAGGCCCTGGGGTGATGGGGGCTGGGGCTTAGGCTCAGCAGGGCTGGAGTGGCCCTGAAGTGCCTCTGGCCTCAGAGTGCCGATTATCATGCCTGAGACCTCAGGAGGCTTCCCGTTCACCTGTACTCTTCTTCCCCACCCCCCACTCCTGTAGGACCCACGTGGCTGGAAGGGTACTTGGAAAGCAGAGAACCTGGCCTGGGAGCCCAGCAGGCTTCCTGGGGCCCAAGTGGGCAAGGGACACAGCAGACACCTTCCCCCTCAATCCTCCAAACCCCCAACGAATGGTCCCTCCAGGCATGGGAACCCCTCCCCTCCACCAGCCACCCCTCAGGGGCGCCAGTCCCATCTGACCTCCACTTCCCCCCCTTCACTCCCCGCCACATCCTACCTGGTTGCTCAGGGGTCCCTCCTGTCTCCTCAGGTGTTGAGGTCCCCCACCAGCGTCTGGTAGGTGCCCTAGTTGTGGGGAGACACGAACTCTGTGTCCTCCTACTCTGCCATCGTAGCCTATACTGTTTGAGTTTTAATTTATTTAAAATGCACTTTTTAGTATAAAGTTTGATTTGTTTTGACAAAAGCGTACTCCCAAGTAGCCATCATTCTTAACAAGAGGTAAAATATTTTCATTACCCCCGAAACTACCATAAGCCCTTTTGCAGTCAAACAGCTTCAGACAATAATCCGTTTTCTGTCACTATTTGTTAGTTTGCTTGTTTGAGAATTTCAGGTTTATTCTGACTATTAAATGTATCAACAGTTTGTTTCTTTTATTTTTTAATAGTATTCTGTTACATGGTGGTATCATTATATGTGTATTCAGTCAGCTATTCATGAGTGCTTAGGTAGTCATATAGCCTAATAATTTGAAGCTATTACAAATAAAGCTGCCATAAACATTCATATAGGAGTGTGTCTGTCAGTATATGATTTCATTTCTCTTGGCTAAATGCCAAAATGTGGTATTGCTGGATCATACTGTAAGTGTATATTTAACTTTACAAACACTGACTTTATTTGTTTTTTTTGTTTGTTTTTTTTTGTTTTTTTTTTACAAAACACTAGCAAAAGTTTCTAAGGTGGTTTAGTTCATCCATCCACAACTTTGCCAAAACTTTGTATTGTCCATCACTTAAATTTAGCCATTTCAATGGGTTTGTATCTGGTTGAAGTTTCAATTTGCATTTTCCCGATGACTAATTATACTGAGCATAGTGTAATTTGCTTATTGGCTGGTTGTATGTCTTCTTTTGTGAAGTACTATTTCAGACATTTTGCACATTTGTGTTTGGGTTTTTGAATTAAGACTGAGTTGTATACATATATCAACAAAGGATTTATATCCTTGATATACTGTTTTATCTAAGTCTGATTGCCTTTTCATTTTTATAAAAGTGTCTTTGAAGAACAGAGTTACTTAATATTTAAGTTCAGTTTATCAATTTTGTCTTTCTGAAATTTGTCTTTCTTTTTATCTTGTCTAAGAAATCTGTCTATTTCTAAGGCTATGAAAAATATTCCCATATTATTTTTCAGTATATTTTCTAGATTTAATATGTAGGTCTATGAGCAATTTCAAGATTTTTTGTGTTTTTGTTAAGAGTGAAGATTCTTTTTTTTTTTCCTTACAGGTAGCTAATTGTTCCAGCCTATCTGATAAAAAGACTATTCTTTTCCCTCATTGAATTACCTTGATGTGTTTGTAAAAAAGGAATTAAGCATACTGTGTCTATTTCTGAACTTTCTATTCTGTTTCACTGAATTGTATGTATATCTTTATGCCAATGATACATTGGCTTGATTACTGCCTTTATAGTAAGTTTGGAAATCAGGCAAATATTTTCCTACATTGTTCCTTTTTTTAACATCATTTTAGCCATTCCAGGTACTTTGTGTTTCCATATAAATTTTAGAATCAGCTTGTTCGTTTCTACAAGAAAATAAAACTGGTAGGATTTTTATTGAGATTGCATTGAATTTATAGATCAATTTAGGGATAATAATGTAAATGTATTGACATCTTAATATTGAATTTTTCAATTATTAAACATGGAATTGCTCTTAATACATTTAGGTCTTCTTTATTCTGTCAGCAATATTTTATGATTTTCAGTGTACATATCTTGCATTTATTCAGTTAACTGAGTTCCTAAATATATTTTTTTACATTTTGATGATACTGAAATTGGTATTTTTGTAAATATTTTTTCAAATTTTTTGTTGATGTTTTGTGGACCTATAGCTAAAATCCATTCATTAGCTCTAGCAGCTCTCTTTGAGTTTCCTTGTGATATTCTATGTAAATAACCATATATATCTTATTTCTGTATTGCCATTTTTAGGAATTCCAGCACAGTGTTGGCTAGAAGTGGTCAGAATGAGTATCTTGTTTCTGATCTTAGAGGAAAAAACATTTTATCTTTCACCATTAAGTATAATTTTAGCTGTATGTTTTTTGTAGATGCTCTTCATCAGGTTGAGAAATTTCTCATGAATGGGTGTTGACTTTGGATGAGATACTTGTCCTGCATCTATTAATATAATCAGATGATTTTTCTCTATTCTGTTAACATAAGAGATTATGTTGATTATTTTTTGAATATTATACCAAACCTTGCATTCTCCCTGCTCTGAGTGATCAGAACTCAAATGTCTCCTGGGTCTTGATGAGCTTTAGAAATTGTTCTTTTATAACTACCTGCTCTTTGCCTAGTTTGTGGAGTATCAACCAACCCATAGTAATTTAGCATGTAGAGACTCAAGGTGTTCCCTGTGCAGAGTTCTTTCTTGATGTGACTTCCTCCTCTGTAGTGCCCTGCAATTTCCTTAGCCTCCCCAAGTGCTGACCTCTCTCCTCAGTTCAGTGAGAGCCCCACGCTCAGCTTGAGTTCTCTCTCTCTGAAAGAAGGGAAACCCTTCTCTCAGGGATAACAGTCCTGTGCCTCCTGTTGACCAATGTATACATAGCTTGTTCATTTACTTTATCCATTTTTTAGCAGGGTAGGATTGGAGCACAAATCTGGTACTAATTATTCCATCATGTCCAGAAGCTTAATTTCATTTTATCATTGAAAAAAAATGTTTAAATGAAAAATGCTATTCTTCTGTTTCTTCAGAAAGTGTAGGTAAGAAAATTTACATATGCCTAGCTGGTTTCCAAAATCTAAGATTTTTACTTCGAGTTTTGTTCCAACTCTGATTTGGCTAAAATAAGACCAAAATGTTCCATTTCAAATGGCTAGATATCCCTCCCCCCCCACCAAAAAAAAACTACTTAGAATTTTAACTGTACTTTATGGAATGTGTATTTATTGGCCTATTTTCTTCATAATCTACTATATGTATATGTTAAGACAGTGTCCGTGCAACAAATCCTCATGTATGTCTTTTTTTTTTTTTTTAAGAGTACCAGACACACCTTGGGCTGTAGATATTTACTGGAGGGAGGCGAGAGTAGGATTTGTTTCTCACAAAACTATGCACATTGTTTTGTTTTTTGGGTTTTTTTTTTTTTTTTTTTTACAAATAACTTTAATTTCAGTGGTAGAAAGGAAAATTCTGTGTTTGTACCTTTCTTTTATCAGGAAAATGGACTTTATTTTACTATTGTAAAAAATAAATTAGATAGAAGTAAAAGTAAATTATTTAGGCAATACCATTTTAAAAATAATATGCCACCTGAAAAGTAATATATTTTAATAGAAAGACATAATTTAGTGAGCAAGGCATTCATCCTTTGATGGAATTGCTAAATCTACTGATTATTTGTGATTTCCATTCAGGGAGATGCCACTGGAGCTAACATAAAAGCTTTGCTATCTAAATGGAATTATTTCTAATTTTTAAGGGAAAAAAACCCTCATGTTTATTACTGGAATGTAATTTTCTTTTGGGAGGTAAAAGTAATTTTATTCTACATAAAACTTCACCTAAGTTTACAAGTAGATGTGTTTAATGATGTCCATTTTAGCGTTATTTGGTTTTGTGAAAAAATTATAGAAACATTAAAAATATTTTATAAGATTATTTAATTAGAAAAATTACTAAATATCTTTCAGTAGGGATTCTTTAAACAAAGCACGGTGTACTATATAGCATTGAAATCTGTTCTCAGGACCTCTGAGAATAGATTTTCAAAAATAATACTAAATGAAAAACAGGTTGCAGAAGATATTTTTAGTATAATATAATTATATATTTCATCAGATATCACCGAACCATGTTATATATTGGTGTATATCCATATATATGCATATATATACATATACATACACATATATGTTCTACATGTATGTGTATGTATATTACATATAACTGTGCTTTATATATACACTGGATGACTATTCACCAAATTAATGGTAGTGGTTACCTCTCAGAATGAATAGGGTAAGTGGGTGAATATTAAAGCAACCCCATCTTTATCAGTTATATTTTATTTATCAATTTAAAATAAATTATTAAACATATATCTTAAAATTGTGGATATACAAATCTTTGTTATAAAATTCTCTACTCTTCTGGCTCTTCCAAAAATGATCCCATAATAATTAACTTTTTTAAACTAGTAGATGTTTATTACATAAGTTAACTGTTTTTTACAAATTAATCTCAAATTAAAATTTGAGGTTGCCATTCTTATTTATTTATGAAATACCTTTTAATACATCAAAATTTTTGATAGTTATTATCATTATTGTTTCTGTTAGACTACTATGAGACAAATTTCTATGATGATGTATTTTTATGACAATATGTTTCTAACAATAAATACCCATAATATCAGTTTACCATCAAAGTTAACTCTTTGTACCATGTTTCTATAATATCTATAATATATCATTATCTATAACATATCTATATACCTATACTATATCATTATAATATATCTATATCATATCTATAATATATCATTATCTATAATATTTTATATATATTATAGGTAATATATCTATAATATATCATTATTTCATTTTCCCAGCAAGTCTATGAAGTATTCCCATCTGACAACAAGGTGAGAAAACTGAGGCAGGAAGATTTTAGGTAATTAGTTGAGAGTAGTTAGCTAATATGTAGTAGAACCTGTATTTTAACCTAAACCTCTTTAAAACTGATCTCATGCTTTCAAATATCATACTCTACTGCCCATCAAAATATGTCCAAACAAAAAACAACATATACTCAACAGATAACACAGTTTAAATGAGAGAAACCATCTGTTCTTTTCAAGTCTTCCACGCTTTCTCTTCCAGTCACATCCATCCCCAAATCTCAGGAGAAAAATATTTTATTAATTTTATAGTAATCATTCCCTTGGTTTTCCTTGTGGTATTATTTCATTTGTTTGTATCCCTAAACCTTACACAGCTTATATTTTGTATGAATTAAGCCATTCCTTATGTATTCCTCTGTGGTTTGTTTATTTAAGGTTCAATTTTGTGTTCGTCCATGATGATGTGTGAATCATTTTCACTGAATAAAATTCTATATTTTTACTTTTAAAATTGTTGCTGATTCTAAGAACATTTTTATACACATCTCCTATTCACATGTACATTTTTTTTAATAGTGTGTTTATCCAGGAGTTGAATTGCTGGTCACAGGATATGCTATTTCAACTTTAAAAGATAGTACTGAACCATTTTCCATGGTAGTAGAATCATTTTTATTCAATACAAAATTTGTTTTCACCTACATTTGGTCTTCTTCAAAACCATGAGTGTAAAGAAATTTATTTAAGTGCCTTATCCACTAACCTAGTATATGCTCTGGTTTCTCTTGATTCTTGATCCTTTACTTTAATTAAATCATAATTTGTTGTGGTTTTATATATTGCATATTTAATTTGAATGTCGATGCCTTCTTAATACCTTTTATCTCAAGCTGCCCATTACCCTGTAATATTCATTCTTTATTTACTTTGATGAATGAGTTGAGTAATTTTCGATTTAGAATGAATTCAGGGATACAAGAAACATCCCAGTGTTCCTTAGATACCCTCTATTCCAACGACTAAAGTATAAAATTATGCAGTCATACTTAATATCTATAACCAAAACTTTAATATTAGAACAAAGCCCCACAGATGAATGAAATATCTAATTAGGTTTAAGAGGACAAAGTTGTAAGTGCCTGTCCTAGGAAATGTAAGCAGTATAAAATTTGTGTCCACGGGCCTCCCTGGTGGCGCAGTGGTTGAGAGTCCGCCTGCCAATGCAGGGGATACGGGTTCGTGCCCCGGTCTGGGAGGATCCCATATGCCGCGGAGCGGCTGGGCCCGTGAGCCATGGCCGCTGGGCCTGCGCGTCCGGAGCCTGTGCTCCGCAACGGGAGAGGCCGCAACAGTGAGAGGCCCGCATACCGCAAAAAGAAAAAAAAAAAAAAAAAAAAAAAAAAAAAAAAAATTTGTGTCCATAGAAGGGAAATTGACAACAGGTTAAGGATGAATTTTGGGAGCTAAACATGGGCTTGGCTTATTTTTACGTTTAGTATTTGTGAATTTCTAGAATTCTTTTTTTAAGAATCTTCTCTCTCTCACTAGCACTCTATTTCACGAATCCCAGCTGATTCAGTAGCCTCAAACTCTAATATATTTCTCTCATGATAAAACCATCATGCTCTGGACTTGCCTTCCTTCTACCACAATCTGGACAGGACTTTGACAGAGAGCTGGAGCAACGGTCTGACATACTGTCAAAAACTTTGATGAGTCTGGGATTCTCCCTACATGCAAGCTAATCGGTTAACCTGCCATAGTTTCATGGTTGCCAGTGGAAGACTAGATTCCTAGGTCAGAGACAAATACATTATTACTCATGGTATGAGCAGGTATAATGAACTTTATGTTCATATGAGTTCCTCTTATCCCCCTAGTTTTATGGTTGTGATGCAGAGGTAGGTGGAGGTGAATGTTTCATGTGCAGTGAGTTTGTGTTACAGCTGAAGAATCCTGAGCACCTAATAAAGCCCAAACTTTTATATGAGGTTTGTAAGAACACCTGCCCTATCTTTGCCCAGAAAGGAGATACTGTCTCACTGTTCCAAGGCTATTTGTTATAAAATGTACTTGAAAAGAAGGTTTAGGACAAAAGAGGTCAATATCTATGTTGACAATATGTGGAGAAATACACTCATGAAGGACGGACTCCCAGCACTTGCCTCACTTGTTTCCCTCTTATTAGGGATCACCATTCCGTGCTGCTTCTTGTTCCAAATCTGAAAACAAGTATTTCATAACTTACAAATGACCCACTTTTATAGTTGTTTACACAGAGAAAACTAGTCAGGTGATAGTCACATCAAAGAGGAAGTCGCAGTTAATATTGTTTTGAGGTTAGCAATTTAAAATAAGGTAAAATGTAGTTCAGATAATGATAAATCTTTTGAAAAATGTGACATGTTGCAAGATGTTCCCAGGTATAGTCTTTTGCGTGAATTAAATAATTTAAATTAATTTCTTTCAATTTCTTGTTTTATAAATATATATGTGTATGTATGTATATGTATACACACATGTATATTATGCTTTATTAGATATTTTCTGATTATGATTAGAGGTAGTAAATCTGTTGTAGACCTACTGAAATTCTAATTTTTACAAAATTCTTTCCTTTCAAAGAATATGCTTTATATCCGGAATATTCTTTCCTGCTTTTTCTACCTCACTCTTACCTATTTGTCCTTAAAGATCAAAATTAAATGTGACTTTGTTTATACAGCACATAGTTTTGAGTCTTTAGCCTCAGCCAGAATATAAGTCTTAAATGAATCTCATGGAAACTAACATTTGAGAATCACTGATCTTCCTGATGAAGAACCTCTCTTGGATGTTACTGAGCAATATTGCATGTTAGAGGCAATACAGGCAATGGTTTGAGGAGAAGATTAAAGACAGTTAGATAAATTTGAAGGCAAGAGTAGATAAGGCACAGCAGCAATGGGAATTAGGGCAGCAGTACTGGGACTGTACTCGCAGGTGAGTGACAATGTGAATGAATACATAAGAAAGGAGAATCATCCAATCTTAGAGATTGCTTGGATGTGGGCAATAAATGACAGAAAGAACTGCAGGGTGACTATTTATGAGGTTTTACTTAGTTCCCCAGGCAGAATACTGCTTTGTGCAGCCATAACCTTTTCCCAACATCTATTACAAAATAATATTTTAATTTAATATATTTTATGCTTTCCTTTTCCCATTCAATTTTAAGATGATGATAATCCTAGGTACATGCTGATTCAACCTCCACACATCGCTGAGTGAAAATAAACATGTCAGAGACAACTTAGTAACACCCTAACTTCTTCTTTATTCTCAGTGGGTAATCATGCCAGCTGAAGAAACTTGATATGGGCAGGCATCACAGAGTTACAAATACAATGAGGCTGTCAGCTTTCATACTGTTGCCCTCATTTATAGCTTTTTAAAACCCAGCCCTATATCCTTTCCTCTTTTTTCCTTTTGTTCTTCAATCTTCACTTCTCACCATCTCTGTGGTTAACATCCGCAGGATAATAGACTCAATTAAATTCCTTTAATCCTGCTCTCAATAAAACATAAATCTTATTTGCATTGCTGGCACTCGTGGTAGAGATTCTGAATTAAAGCTGACTACTGGAAAATTCTAGAAGCCTTATATAGTGTTTATGAAATCACAAGGAACAGGCCAACAGACAAGCTCTTATAATGCCACATGGCTGAACGTAATTCCCAGGAAGTTAAAAATCTCCCTACACATTACATCACTTACATCCTCCTTAAAACACCCGCCATATTTCCCATACTCTCTTGTCCTCAAACAATTAAAAAACAACAGGGGCTTCCTTGGTGGCGCAGTGGTTGAGAGTCCGCCTGCCGATGCAGGGGACACGGGTTCGTGCCCCAGTCCAGCAGGATTCCACATGCCGCAGAGCGGCTGGGCCCATGAGCCATGGCCGCTGAGCCTGCGGGTCCAAAGCCTGTGCTCCGTGGCGGGAGGGGCCACAACAGTGAGAGGTCCGCGTACTGCAAAAAACAACAACAACAACAACAAAACAGTCGTTGCTTGTTATGCCCTAGAGTTCCAGGACCTCCGCTGATACCACAACCCAGGGATGCTCAAGTCTCTTAAATAAAATGGCCCAGTATACTGAATACAGTGAGCCTTCCCTGTCCCTGGGTTTCACATCCCAGATTCAACCAACCCAGATCGAAATTTGATTGAATTTGCAAATGTAAAACCTACAGAGATGGAGGGCTGACTGTATTTCTAGTTACCACAAAGATTTTGGTCAAGTGACCAGTTTTTCCATAAACCTTGCATATAATGTAAAAACCAAACAAGCACCTGAAGTTAGTGATTATCAAACTATTTTGAGTAAAGTAGTAAAGCCCAAAGTGAAAAAACATGAAATAGGTAAATACAGAACAATACTTGGAATAGTATTGAAAACAATGCTCTTAATTATTGCCCAGCTCATGCAGACTATCCAAGTTTCACTGTAAAGTAGGCTATGAAGGAAGCTTTAGGAAAATCATTTCCTGAATATGTAGAGGAAAGGCTAGATGCCCATGGACTCCATTGCCCAACTCCCTCCAGAGTGTGTTTTCAAGAAGGGCAGTGCAATAGCAATGTTGGGGCAGAGAGGCTTCCCTGAAATCTATAATAAGTAGGCTCTTTGGCTGCAGGGCCCAGGCACCAATTTTCTAGGAGTCAAAAATTTTCTGTGCTTAGTAGGAAGCAAGCAAACAAATCCCAAGAAACTATTAGGTCTTTTCCTAGTTGTAAAGATAATAGTATTAAAAGTTGCATTAGAATTGCATGCACTAATGTTATGTATTGTCTTAGAACTAAAACACCAATTTTCTCAACAGTATAATAGCACCAAGAGAAAAAAACGTCTGAGGATGACTAATACATAACAGAAAAACAAAAAAGAAGAAACAACAAAAGCAGTAGTAAACTTTTAAAAGGCTGAAAGTCTGTCAGTAGTTGTGTGGCATGGGTAGCTCACTTTACTTTTCTGAATCTCAGTATCCTCAGTGCTTCAGCGCAGGGTCTATCTGGATAATGTCTTAGTTTTCTCCTAAAGCACTACAGTGCTTTGACACTGCATGACTAGATCATTTTCAGCTAGAAAATAAATTCAGATCAAGGGTGATTTTAGCTACAACTTCATTTTTACTTAATAAAATTTTGACAGTTTTTCATGAGTTGTCTTAACTGATGCTCTTATTCTGAGTTAAAGTACTTCCCTTAAGTAAAATATGAGAGAGGAATGAAATAATTTAATTTGATATATAGTACTCAGTTTAACCTATATTTCTCTGTTTCCAACATGAACCCCTTAACTACCATCTACTCTCTTACCCTCTTCTATTGCTACTTTAGTTCATTTTCTCAGGAGAGAAACTATGCCGTATAACCACATTGCTTTATAGACAACTTTAACACAGCTTTCAGAATATATTGTTTGATTCAAACACAAAACTTGCTTCACACATATACTGCTTTGTTTTATGATGAAGTATTAAATTTAAGGACTCCCTGGAGAAATGTAAATAAATGTTATCAGGGAAGTATTACTTAATCCTTATGAATGCATGTCCTTCCTTTTATGTTTACTTAGACATCAGAAATATTTCAAGCAGTTGTCACTTTTTTTTTTTTTTTTTTTTGCGGTATGCGGGCCTCTCACTGTTGTTGTGGCCTCTCCCGTTGCGGAGCACAGGCTCTGGACGCACAGGCTCAGCGGCCATGGCTCACGGGCCCAGCCACTCCGCAGCATGTGGGATCTTCCTGGACTGGGACATGAACCCGTGTCCCCTGCATCAGCAGGCGGACTCTCAACCACTGCACCACCAGGGAAGCCCAGTTGTCACTTTTAACTTGAGTAAGCATACAGTGCTGGAAGACAAGGAATGGAGACTTTTTCTTATGTAGCTGAAACAGCTATTGAAAATACACATGGATCACAAAAACAGATAAAGTAATTTGCTTTGCTTTATTGATTAACAAGTGGATTTTCTGCTCTTTTGGTTTATCTACAATTCCTTATAAAAATTATAATATGGCAAAATTTATTCTCTAATAAGAAACATTGTTTTAATAATATCAGTAATTATTTATCTTAAAAAATATATTAACATTAGATAATAGCCTAAAGCTCTAGAAGAAAAAAAAATAATAGAGGCAGAAACAGGTGGCTATATATGTGCCACATCTTCTTTATCCATTCATCTGTCAGTAGACACTTGGCCTTGCTTCCATGTCCCGGCTATTGTAAATAGAGCTGCAATGAACATTGTGGTACATGACTCTTTTTGAATTATGGTTTTCTCAGGGTATATATGGAATATTACTCAGCCATAAAAAGAAACGAAACTGAGTTATTTGTAGTGAGGTGGATGGACCTAGAGACTGTCGTACAGAGTGAATTAAGTCAGAAAGAGCAAAATAAATACCGTATGCTAACACATATATATGGAATCTAAAATAAAAAAAAAATGGTTCTGAAGAACCTAGGGGCAGAACAGGAATAAAGATGCAGATATAGAGAATGGACTTGAAGATATGGGGAAGGGGAAGGGTAAGCTGAGACAAAGTGAGAAAGTGGCATGGACTTATATATACTACCAAATGTAAAATAGATAGCTAGTGGAAAGCAGCCACATGGCACAGGGAGATCAGCTCGGTGCTTTGTGACCACCTAGAGGGGTGGGATAGGGAGGATGGGAGGGAGACGCAAGAGGGAGGAGATATGGGGATATATGTATATGTATACCTGATTCACTTTGTTATACAGCAGAAACTAACAGACCATTGTAAAGCAAGTATACTCCAGTAAAGATGTTAAAAAAAGAAAAGAAAAGAAACAGAAACAGGTGGCCAAGTTTGGAGAGTCAGATGCATGTAGAGAAAGGAACAAGATGAGAATCTAAGTACATGTCCAGGAAGAAATAAAACCCTAAAAATAGGAAAACTTTCAACAAACAGTAGCTAATATTGTAAAGAGATGGGATTCAGAATCGAGATATGCTAGATGGTCATACTGTTCATGGTAAAGCTTTCCATATAACACAATATGGCACAGGGACTTTTTTGAAAATGCTAAATGTTGAAAAAATATTTTACAAGATATAGCTCTGGCACAGAATGTATATTTGCAACCTAACAGATAGCTAAAATTCTTTAAATAAAAAGTAGCAACGAACCCTTCTTGCCCATATGCCATAAAAACAAACACAGAACAAAACAAACAAACCCAAAGACTCCAAATAAACCAACAAATAAATTCACGATGACATTGAAGATACTTGTCTCAGTAATTTTTATGGATCTAGTTTTATAAAATGGAAAATATAGAATAAAAGATAAATAGAATATTTGGATTTTCATGGCAAAAGTAGATAGAATCAAATCATCTTTAATAATCAATTGGAGCGGTGTTATTTCTATTGCTGCTAATGGTGCTAATTTATGCAAACACACTTGTATTAGTATAGACTAGATAACTCCACAGTGTAGAGGATAGGAAAGCTTTGTATCTTGAAACTGTAACATCTGAGATATGTGCCCTCTGTGGCTGCTGGAGGCTCTTGTTTTAGCTATAAAACACTTTGACCAAAGGACACACTATTTTTACACACAATTCATTGGCCAGAACTAGTTATTTGATCCTACATAAATGAAAACAAGCAAGTATAATCTTCCCATGTGCTCGGGAGAGAATAATGAATATAGGTATATATTAAGGTCTCTACCATGATGTTCAGACTGACATTAGTTAACAGAGGGGTAAAAGAATATCCATTGCCAACAGCTGTGCTCCTGGGCTGATAAATCAGGAAGCTAGGAATCTGATTTGTTTCTAGTCATGGTTTTCAACACAGCCACTTAAGTGCAATAAGAAACATTTGGAACACATCATTCTTTAAACATGCAGAAGTTTCATCTTACTATGAAACTCTTTAATTTGAGGAACACTGAATCTCAGGTCTTATTCAAGTTGGAACATTACAATGTAAGTGTTTCTACATATGACTGATGCTTTATACTTATGTAAAATTACTGTCTTTCTTATTTTAATCAGTTTTTCTAATGCCATTTTGGTTAGAAATGATATGCTTGGCTCAAACAAAATAAAATCTTCTTATGGTGAATATTTAAGTTAGATATAATTTATTAGAAATAACTGCAATAAAAAACAAAGTAGATTTTAATTAAACCAAGCACTTTGGACAGTGGCTCTTAGATCTTCAAAAAATTGATTTAGAACAACCAAGACAAATGTTAAAAATGAAACAGTCATACTTTAAAAATATATCAGGTTTTGATACCATTATCTCTCAATATAATTCCATATAATCTGGATGTTAGGCATATGTTTCAGTGTTATACTAATGACAGAAATAAACCAAATATTTCCTTAATCTTTCATAGGCAAAAAGATATTTAATAGTTAAAATAATTTAATATATTCTTTCATTTCTTTCCAATTCGTAAACATAATTTTGACAATAAAATACTTAAAACTAAATGTTTTCTACTCTGTTACATTTCATTCATATACTGCAGAAAACTCTGAAAATAAAAAGAAATAACCTAATGTTTCTGTGAAACATTATATTTTCATATTAAAATTTTAGGTTTGATAAGTTTATAGGAAAATTATTTTAATTTGCTTCATCTAGTCTTATGTTCAAGGTAACAGTTCATATTGTCATAAAGTCTCCTCAATGTTAAGGGATTTTCTTAGATGAATGCATTTATTTGGATATATAAATTCTTTATTCTGATGTGATATTTTTGGTACAAAACGATCTGTGTCTACTTTTCTTTCCCCATTTTCCCTGGAGGATCTCAGCAGAAAGAGTGTTGTTGCTGTTTGTGGATGGTTGAGTTTTGACCAGAGTCCTTGCTGCCCATATTCTAATTGGAGGATTTGGAAATCCTCTCAGACATAGGTTCTAGAAGGGACCACAGGTGGTAGGTACTGACTCAGATATGACCATTTTATGTCCGGAAAACCTCAAGTGTGACATTTACAAGATTCCCATCAGAGTTGCCAAAGACTGGCTGTCCCGCAATCCAGCAGTCCCCAGGCTGCAGCACGATGACTAGCACTACAGAAGCTGTGAGGCTGGCTTGCCACACTTTTCAGAGATGTGGCATGTAAGGCTACAATAAAACCAAATAGATTTAGAACGTTTATTACTTACCCATTAGTTATACTTACTATTTACTGCTTCCTTCCCTAGTTGAATGTAAGCACCTCAAGAATTACGACTTAGCCTGAGTCACTGTCGTACACTTGAATGAGTTTATTACCAGCCATATCTCTGAAGGCTTATGAAATTGTCTCCTCTGGATTAGACCTATTATGATGGTTAATTTTACAGTACCCAGATATTTGGTCAAACATTATTCTGGATGTGTCTGTGAGGGTATCTCTTGATGAGATTAACTTTTGAATCAATAGACTAAGGCAGATTGCCCTCCCTATTATGAGTGGCTCTCATCCAGTCAGTTGAAAACTTGAATAGAATAAAAAGGCTGAGTAAGAGGGAACTTTTCCTGCCTGACTGCTTTAGGTGGGACATTGGTCTTTTCCTGCCTTTGAACTCAAGCTGAGGTTGGCTCTTCATGAGTTTTGAGCCTGACAGCATTCAGACTGGCTGTCCTGGGTCTCCCGCTTGCCCACTTCAGATTTGGGGATTTCTCAGCTTTCATAATCAAATGAACCAATTTTTTATAATAAATTCCTTCACATATAAATTGGCCCCATTTCTCTGGAGAACCCTGACTAATACTTCTATATATCACTTTATTTAAAAAAAAATTATAATGTCAGTGTAGGGGCGCTGACAAACAAGAGAGCAAATGCCCATACAAAGTGTACAGGCACACTTAAACCCTTTTGATTCTTGACAAGTAGGAGTGTAGGCCTGTTAAGAGGACAAACAGTTTCATGATAGTCTTCAAATCTGATTTTTTATACAAAATTTTCTGTTTTAAAATGTTTACCAAATATTTTAAAAAATGTGTGCCAAACTTAGATATGGCATATCAATCATAGGCTTATGATCTCTGTAATTATTTGTTTCAAGCTAAAGTCTAATTTTTATATTCAGATTCTTCCCCGTGATTCAAGAAGTATGCATGCCTTCTGGAAGATTTTCCTTATTGATTCAATATCATAAATGTCAAGGAGAGCTTGAAAGAAAAGGTCTGATGTGATTACTAGCTGCTCTGGCAACATACCAAGGTCTGATGTGACAGAGGGGCAAAGAGATGAAGTGTCAGTAATTGGTCAGAGTTTATCACATCTGAGGAATCAAGTACAGCCCAGGATGAAATCCTGAAGAATGTTCCCAATCTACTGGGGACCTCTTTTTATACTCTGGGAATGACCATCCTCATCATGTATTTATGATCAGGTCATCAGAACTGGTCTCCTTAAGGTCAAGGTTCTTTCTTACTCAGGGGCCCAAAGTTCCTATATCAGAATTTTGAAAAATGATCAGAGTGTACAAGGGGCTACTTGAAGGAAGTAGGTCATAGAGAAGTAAAACTCTCCATGGAGTTATTTGCATTTAAAAAGTGGGAAAGCTTAGTTTGTAACACATTCAAACATCATCTGAGATATTACTATGTTAGTCAAAAATAAAAATTAAAAATGGAGCAGAGAGAGGAGGTGAATCAAAGGCAGGCATTTTAATCTATAATTATTTAAATTAAAATAATTCACGTCTGAAGGCTTATGACTTGACAATGTTGTTAGTCACTGAGGAAGGGGGGAGTGTAGAGGGTTTCCTCTCATTTCTTCCTTTCATCACTCAAAAGCTGCTGTTTCTGATCCCTATATTGTTAGGCAAAGGGAAGAGGGAAAATTAAAGGAAAAGGGCTCAACATACATCGAAAGTGCTATTAGCTCTCTCATCAGTGCTTTCTGTGTATCACAATCCAGATATTGATTCTTTTGTAGGTATTTGAATAATGAGGTTTCCATCATAAAATCTCCCGTATGCTCTGTCTGGCTATTTATAACTCCTCATCAGGGCCTGACATCTTATTATAATACTTCCATAATCTCTTTTAATAGGATCATTCACAACTCATTATACCATCCCAGACAAGAATAAAACTTCTGAAGAATCAACCAGTAGTATTGCAGGGTCATATATTAGTGTACAATTAATTGTCAAATGAATGATGAAATTAAGTATAAATGGAAGGTTAATTGATAGATTTTAAAACACAAATACTACAAATACCTGGCCACTGATAGGCCACTCACATTTTATATAGCATATGACATTTTATTTCTGGTTTATTTTTTATCTAGCTGATTTTGTCGACATTAGTGGCTGAAAATCTTAGAAACAAATTCGTTTGAAATCTGTATTGTAGTAAGATAACCCATTAAACCATAGGAATGGTTTAATGTTTGCATAAATGTTTGAGAGGTGCATAGGAATGTTTGAGAGGTGCTATTAGACAAAGTATAACTCTGAAAATAGTAAACCATAGTTACAAGTCCAGCATGTAATTAATTTGCTAATTAAAAGAATGCTCAACACTTGTTGATAGAAATTAAAACCCATCAAATTAAAAATCAATTCTAGGGCTTCCCTGGTGGTGCAGTGGTTGAGAGTCCGCCTGCCGATGCAGGGGACACGGGTTCGTGCCCCGGTCCGGGAAGATCCCACATGCCGCGGAGCGGCTGGGCCCGTGAGCCATGGCCGCTGAGCCTGCGCGTCCGGAGCCTGTGCTCTGCAATGGGAAAGGCCACAGCAGTGAGAGGCCCGCGTACCGCAAAGAAAAAAAAAAATCAATTCTATTCTAACAAATACTCAAGAGAAGAGTTACAAAAAATGTTTATAATAAATTAAGCTGATGTATATATAAAGTGGATACAAATTATGGGTGCAGAAAAATTAGGCCAAAATTAGACTTTCCACAGCTCTGACAATATCAGACATATGTGGGTACTGGGTGTTAAAAATGACCATCATTTTGTACAACCTTAATTATTTCTTAGAAATTTTGTTTTGGAGCTCTATATACCTTTGAACAAAGTTATGTAAATTAGATTTTTGTTTTCTCTAGGAAATGGAATTTAAGGATAAAACTTGAATCTGTCAAACTCTGATGAGCACTGGGTTCATAAAATCATATAGTTCTGAGATAAAAGTCTACCTCATGACAGCCCCAAACAATGCATATGAGAAACTTATGAAAAACCAAAGATTTTTACCTTGTAGAAGAAGGTGGGTGGTCTGCAGAAAAGAGGATGGAACAGCCTCATAAAAGAGGAGACTGAGAGACTGCTTATTGTACGGATTTCTAATTCCTACCAAATCTAAATGTGATTTTAACAGGTTTGATACTCGTAAACTAAGTTTCCCTTTTCTTAAGTAAGTTTGAGTATGTTTATTGCAGGTAATATATCCTGTGACATCTCAAAAGATAATTAAAACAGGAGATTGAGAAGATAGTTAAGGAATTAGAGATGCAGTCTTCATGGCTTTTATGTAAAGGAATTAGTTTCATAAGAATATTCTCACCAAAGCACCATTCAGTATGACTTCTCCTTCACTGCCATTGAATTTGGCTCCTCTGAATAGATTTTGGTAACTGAACACTCTGTACATGATGGTACATGTATAATCATTTGAAATAAAATGTTATTTTAAAATAATTTAAAAGGTTGAATATTCTTTACTTTGGTGCTTTGGTTCTAAGAAAATTCCATAAGGCCTTGCATTTTTTTGAGAGAAAAAAAATCACCTTTTTAAATTTGACCTTTAATGTGCTACGTTTTGTTTATTTAACTCACTGAGTTAAAACCTATATGTGGAATAAAGTCATGCTAAAATACTTGGTATTAGAGGCCTATGTGAAATGCTCATGGGTCATTTTAAAATTTCCTAATGAAACTTACATATTTGGATATGTTCTATCTGTATGCTATCAATCATTTCATGTACAGTCATGTGATTTAACACAATGTGACTGATAAAATCTCTCAGGAGCAGTTGTAACTGACAGAACCTAAATTGATGTTTTATGAAAATGTACTCTGGATATGCCTGAAAAGATGTCTTTGATATGGCATCAGGCATTAACATGCTATCTTTATAACTTATGACTTAAAAGGTTAAAAAGTTCAAATATATCTCTAGAGAAGGCAAGATCTCAAAATAACAGGAGTGATTTAATCTTTTTCCTGATGCTCCCATCTTGACTCTTTTTAAACTCTTTCTTTATATAGAGGGAAATGTTCTTCTATAAAACCAGTCATTTGAATTCACCTGTCCCTAAGTAGCGCTTATTTCTTTTCTTTCTGCTCCTATTACTTGTAGGATATTCTAGATATTCTACACCTCAAACCTATAAAAATAAATTAGTATCCTAACTGATATTCTGACTCCAACATATTTTCTCTCTTATATATTCCATATAACAAATATATACATTTAGTGATACCCTGATCATACCTTCCATCACAAAACCTACAGAGATTTTCTCCATAAGTTTCCATGAATAAAAATGAAGGAATCAATTCTCTTGAGAAGACATGCACGTACCCTAGCAGATGGCAAAGATGGCAGGGAGGGGAGGATATATCTATGTATATTTTGAAACTGAACTAACCCATGGTTACATAACAGATAGGCAACTACTCTTTTGGGAAGGTGGATATTATTCAAGAAAGTTTTTTTTTTTTTCTCTTGAGAATCTCCATGCATTTGGATAAGGAACTGTGGTCCTGGATATGAGTATTAGAATTGAGAGAGCTGAATTGCTCTAAATGTTAGATTTGGAAGAAGTCAGAGTTCAAAAAAACACCTTAGGAAGGAAGGCATGAGGCTGAGCCTGAGAAACGTGACAGGAGACTATCATCTGAAGTGCAGAAACAAAAGACAAGTATATAAAAATTAATAACAGGTATATGGAATATTTTGTAAATTCACACGTTGTAAAATGGCTTGTTTTCATTGTGTAGTATTACAATGTGTAGCATCCGTTTTATGACTCTGTCACAAATTATTCACCCATTGTGCTGCTGATGGATATTTGGCTTCTTTCCAGTTTGAAATTACTATTAGTGAAACTGCTATGAACATTCTTATGTATATATATTTATGGACATTACTACTCACTATTTTTGGAAAAATATTTGTAATAGTTTTCAGAAGGTACTTCCAACAGCTGTCCAAAGTGGTTGTAGCAATTTATACTCCTACTAACAATGTAAGAGTGTTTCATCTGTTCCATATCCTCATCAACACTTAGTAATATCAGACTTTTCAGACTGAGCTATTTTGATGGCAGCATTTCTCACATGAATAATGATGTGAACCATTTTTTCTTTATTGGCCATTTTGAAACTCATATTTGCCAAGTTGACTGTTCTTTTGTCTATTTAATGGGGTTGACTGTATTTTTTTAGAAAAAATAATTTCATTAGAATTTTAAATATATTTTGGATATGAGATCTTTTTCAGATATACGTACTGCTTATATCTTCTCCCAGCATGTAGTTTGCATTTATCTTAACTTCCTTAATGGTAATTTTGATGAACAGATTGCTTAATTTTATTGAAGGCTAATTTATCATATTTGTTTTGTTATTGACTTTCATGTCTTTTTAAAGAAATCTTTGTCTGTATCAAAGACATAAAGGTTTTCTCATGTATAGTCATTTAAAGGTTTTTTGTCTTACCTCTTAGAGTTGATCTATGAGGCAGATCAAGTTGGTTTTTGTTTGTTGTGAGGAGTAGTAAATATACAATTTGTCCAGCACCATTTTTTGGAAAGATCAGATTTCTGCATTGAATTGCAGTCATAAATCAGGAGATAATATATATATGTGGATCTGTTTCTGTACACACAACTTGTTGCTCTATTTTGTCTGAATTTGTGTTTTGTAATTAATAACAGTAAGAACTTAAGCATAATTCTAGCTCCTCCATATTGGTAATAACTGGAAAGATTTGCAAATTTTTAAGGTAGGAAAATAATAATGTGTTTACATGCTTACAGGAATGATCCAGCAGAGTCATAAATATTAATGATTAAGGAGGAAGTGAAAGTTTTCTGGAGCAAACTGAGTAAGTGGGAAATGTATAGGTAAAGTGGTTGGCCTTAGCTATGAGAAGGAAAGTTCAAAAAAGTAAAAGGACTGAAAGTACATAGATGTGTGGTGAGAGATTCTCTCAGTGAAATGAGCAGCGACGTCATCAGTTTGATGTGATGATGGGAAACAAGTACTGACATTTGATTTAAGAGGATAAATTATGAAATAATTAACCTAAGAAAGTGGAAAATGTGAATGCCTAAATTCAATGTAGTCTGATTGCCAGCCCTTTATGGACTTACTTGAGGTTTTTGATCATGAACTTAAGATGAAAGCAATTCACATGTTTTTCTCATTTATGTTCACCTGTGTAAATACATTTTAGGTTTAACCAGGATTGTGATTTAAGCCAGTGAGTACTATGAAACTAGAAAGGATTTGAGAGCTTTATGTGAGCGGGTGACTATGATGATTTTCCTTGTGATGTAAGGTGGGTAAGTAGGAAGTATGAATATGGAGCAGATCATAGCAAAAACCAGAAAGGATCTAAGTATTGAAGACGGTCCAGATTTATTTTGAGGATTGTTTGAGTTGGGCTATTAAGAGGAAATGAGCTGGAAAATAGAAGGTAATGATCAGAATATGGCACTTTAAATTGAGATAATATACACTCTGCATCTTTCCTTGTCTTCCAACATTCACTGCAGCATCCTATGTATACAGTTGACTTAAATGTGTGCGTGTGTGTGTGTGTGTGTGTGTTCATAAAAATTAAAGGGCAAAGTTTTATAGCTGGACAAATGTGGTGGAGAGCAAGAACAGCCCAAATGTAATGGCATATGATTGCTAAATAGAACTAATTTAGCAGAAGCAGGATTTATGAACCATACATGATTATAAGAACATATGCCTCTTGGGAATTTTCAGAAGGCCTATGGAGGGCAATGCATTTTTCAATATTGCTGCAATAAAAGTTTGAGGACATTTTTTTTGTATCTCAGAGAAAATAAGTTTTGCTGATAGCTGGGGTACATTTGGAATTTCCGACTGATCCATCAAAGTGAGTCACAGTATTTTTTAACAATAAAGCCCAGATGACAAAACACGGATACAATTAAAATAGTGCTTTGCACATAGTAATTATATTATCTGTCGAATGATGTTTTCTAAAAACGCATTGAGAAGGTAGCTTAGTTTCATCTACTCCTCTGCCTATGTGTGTCTTCACTATCCCGAAACATAAAGTCAGGGTTGAATAATATTGGGGAGAGTTGTCATCCTGAACATTTTTGCTAGATTTTATTAAATATAGTTTCAAAATTTCATAATTTAATAAAATATTTTCATGGTGGTTTTGAGTTAATTTTCTTTGTTCTAAATAATAGTATATTATTTGTGTAAAATTGGAAGATGGAGCAAAATACAGACATATTGGCTACATTAAATATGAAAACTCAATTATATTGGCCACCAAAATATAAATATAAGAAACAATAAAAAGGAAAAGGACAAATAATATACTAGAAAATTATTTATAACACATATACTGGCAAAGAGCAGCATTCCTAATATACAGTGAGTTTCTATAAATTGATGAGATAAAGATGTACCACGTTATAAAAATCAGTAATTTAATGATTATAGAATGCATTTTGTGTGTGAGCAATTTTGAGATTTTGATTTAATTTTTTTATGAATCACAATGAGGTTTAGCATTGCTTTATGCCTTTCCTTTGGAAAGTGCTTAATCATGTCCCATACCCATGGTACTTTTGAGTTGCTTGTGCTCTTCTTACTAATTCATAGAATGTATTTTTGTATATGTTGATAATATTTTTTCAATTTTGTATTATGAGAATCTCCTCCCAGTTGTAATTGATCTTTTAATTTTCTTTAGTGTATTTTTGCTTAAGATAGAAAGTTGAAATTTAATTCATCTTTCTTCATATGAATAATAGTTTCTTCCATTTCCATTTATTGACAGGTCCTTACTTGTCCAACGTATCTGACATGTCATTAAAATACCAGACATGCACGGGCTCTCATTTCCATTCTGTGGTTCAGTTTACCTATTCCTGTGCCTTCTCATACTGTCTTAATTAAAATAGGTTCATAACAGGTCTTGACATGTTGGATATAGGGCAAGCCCCAACTCCCTATTCTTCCTTTTAGAAGTGTATTAGTTAGCCAAGAAAAACTGAAATACCTATTAAAGATTCCACATACAAGAATATCTATGGAAACACTATGCACAATAGCAAAAAACAGCATAAATGCACAAAAATTGATGAAGAATAAGCTGTTGAAAGATTCAGCCAGTGGACTGTACACAGCAGTCAGAATGCATTGAATTAGAGACACTGCAAACACAATGGTTCATTTTATGTGTATTCTTGGCTTGGCCATGTTGCCCAGTTTTTTGTCAAACACTATGCTAGATATTACTGTGAATGTGTTTTGTGGGGGAGATTAACATTTACAATCAATTTACTTTAAGTAAAGCATATTACCCTCCACAGTGTGGGTGAGCCTCATCCAATCAGTTAAAGCCCTTAAAAGCAAGAACTGGGGTTTCCCAGAGAAGGCATTATGCCTTAAGACTATAACATAGAAATCCTGCCCAAGTTTCCAGTCTGCTGGTTGCCCTATGAATTTCAGATGCAGCACTGCAGATTTGAACATTATCTCAATTTCCAGCCAGCAGACCTGCCTTACAAATTTCAAACTTACCTGCCCTCATAGCCACATGAGCCAATTCCTTAAAATAAACCTCTCCCTCTTTATATATATATATACTATTGGCTCTATTTCTCTGGAGAATACTGAAAAAAAAATATGATAAATCTTAGAAATGTAATATATATTAATAAAAGGAAAGAAGAGGACAAAATTTGATTAGTCACAAAAGAAGAAATGCAAGTGATCAATAAATTAAAAAATGGTACCTCAGTGGGTAAAAAGGATTATTTTCCTATATTCAAAGGATAAAACAAAAGAAAAACAAACAAAATTCGATGATCAATGCCATCTACTAGTGTTAGGAAATCAAGAAAATGGGGAAAGGAAATGTTTCATTATATTGCTGGGGATACTGTGAATTATTACAATTTTATTGGAAATAATTCTGGCATGATCTGTTAACATTAGAAACCAACTTATTTTTTGAACCAACAGCTCAACTCCTGAAAATCTATGAAAAAAAAAAAGAAACAACAGGACAATTACTGAATAAATTATATTTACTTTATCTACTCTGTTATATTATGCCACTGTTAAAGACACCAAAAAAGTAGTGATTAGGGTAGTGGGAGAGGTGGTAGTGAGATTATCTGTGTTTTTATACATCTGTATATTTTAGATAAGTAGCATTAAGAATTTGAAATTAAATGTAATAAGAATTACAGAATTACTAAAATATTTAAATTGCTTATTTAAGGTATTCATCTAATTAATTTATTGTTAAAGAATTATATGTTCAAATATATTTTGATTATTTTCCCTATCAATAAAACCTGTAGAAAATATTGCCATCTTGAATATGTACTTATCTTTTCTATTTGTATTTCTTTCTTACTAACATTATTTATTTCTTATATTATTTAAAAGTTGTTAGTTTCTTTGAACATTCCATTTTCCTTTTTTATTGTCATTTTTTAGAATAAAAGTCCATAAAAACTGAGGAGAAAGAAACAGAAATAAGATAAAAAATTATTGGTTGCTCAGACTGGGTAACGTAGCTACAAACAAGCACTTTGTCATTCAGATGTGTTCTGTTTTCTTTCAGTCAGCACAAAACATGTTAAGCTTTCATGATACTGTGACTTCAGTGCTCATCCATCTAAATGTGGATTCTTTTGGCTTATACCTATTTGAGTAATATTTAGGAAAATATTTATTTTTAAATATCTGGATTTAGATAAGGGTTTGACCAGAAAATAATTAGATGCTTTATTTTTAAGAAGTTATTCAGATATTTCCTTTAAATAACTTCCATTGATGTGTTATTTTTATGATTTAATTTATAAATACTCTATTTCAGGTACTGGGAAAATAAGTTTCTAGGTTTTTATGTTAAAACCATATTAGCACTGACCTTTACTTTTAGTGACTAAAATAAAAAAAACTCAAAAAATATTTTTTAATGTAAAAACCTGTTTGAAAGTGGAAAATATGAACAATATCCTCATATTTGTCTAAGCCCTGAAAGTTATAGAAACACACTATATATGGTGAGATAAGCAAGGTTAAATATACATACTTTAAACAATTTTTGAAAACTGTGACTTACAATGTAAAATTGTTAAATAAAACAGCCCAATTATCTATTAACAACAGATTAAAGAATGTATTTGTAACATCTAACTACATCACTGTTTTAACCAAACATGCTTTTCACTATGAAAATGTAAGGCAATCTGTAGGTGAGTAGATGTTTCAAATAAAGAATAAATGATGCATTTTCGATGTCAAATTTTAAGTTTGATAAGGAAAACACTGAATTGTGAATAGTGGAAATAACTAAGCCTTTAAAAATTACAAATGAGCAAAATATAATAGGAACCTTTTGTTTAGAGCTGAAACATTGCTGTTTTCAACTGGTAGTCAGAGACACGATTGAGCCCATAATTCTGCACTAGAATTTATGGGAATTGACTCTTTTCTGCTCCAATTATCTGATGGACAATTTGCTGTGCATAATTACGCTACCCTTCCCCCAAATATCTAGATTCTTGTTCAACACTTCAAACTCACACTCATAATAATATGTCTTTACATTAAAAAGATTAAATTTATAATGGTTATAAAATGATTTAGAAGACTTTTGGAGTAAGGGTTATATAAACACAAAGCAATGTGAACAGTTATAAGTCTGATTTTCTTTTTATCTCACATTTTCCCCTAGAGATAGTCAATTTAAGAAATTGAACAATTAGACTCACATTGATAAATAGATGGCTGAATTTGCTTTACAGAAAAAGTTGTTTTTGTGCTTTGTTTCATTTGATAGAGTCAGCGGCATGAAATGCATGGAATTATATCCTGAAGGTCACATACCAACCTTTTATGAAATTAAACCAGTCGTTCAAATGGAGAAAAGTAGGTTTGTGAACAAATAGCTTTGTCTTCCTGCAAACCTCATGAGAATTCACTCATACTGACTCCTTATCTTAACATGTAATACAATCACCAATTAGTGTCAAAGTTACTGGAGCCATCACATTCCCAGCTGCATTAACCTTATGTACTGGTTCAAGGAAAATGCAATTCTTCTTCTTCTAAACTAATCACTAATTTCAAAGTTATTATTAACTAATTTAATCTTTAAATTGGCATAACCTATCAAACTACATATCAGATTTATTGCTGAAAGGAAAGGAAGACTATTTGGATATATGTGTTAAAACCAAAGCAAGTGGAAAATAGGAATTTTTAAAATTCAGTTGCAGAGAAACCGTGCTTTTAACCTTGTCCAGGTCAGAACCATTGGAAGGAAAAAAAAAAGACATTATTCATGTCACTGAAGACTAGGGGTAATTTTTCTAATTCCCTGGCATATTAATGACCAACAATGAGTGAGCCCCTTAAGTACCTCATTTATTGTATTAAATATGAAAATGTTTTAGAGATTAGAGAGGAAATTGTTTGAATTAATTAACTGAACTGGTGCTCAAGGGATCTAGTACAAGATTTTCAGACAAAAGCTGGGAATTTACAATAATGACATTTCTTTCATGGTTAGAAAATATAGCACCAGTGGGATTTGGAGGCACTCTTAACATTTTAGCTGATGTCTGTTGAGGGCTTAAGAACCCTCAGAAACCATTTACTTTATTCACTGGAGACTTCTCTCAATTACATTATAAAAGGCATCACATTAAAATAGCCATGAGGCCCACAAATTTCACTATATAAGTGGAATCAGATAACTGGCACAATGAAAATTCAAAATGCAAATGTAAACTATTAAAGTAATAGCATCATTTAAAAAAATTCTTTTTGCAGGAAAGGTAATGTGTAGATAGAAACAGAACAGTGTTGTACATGGTTAGTTTAATCACATTTTCTCACATTTCTCTTGTGGGTTATCAGTTGCAAATGAGACTCCTCTGTGCTTAAGAATCCATCCATAAGATGATTCTTCAAAGGAATTTGAAAAGCATTTGGTTTACCTGGATTATATAAACTTCAAGGTTAGACTAAAGTGTGCATTTACTGATATATGTAGCTATCTATAACGTATTTCCCCATTCCTCCATTCAGCTATCAATTTATCTATCTATCCATCCATCCATTTATCCCCATCTACTCTAGCTAGAATGATCTATGGCATATAAAACTATATCTGATATCTGCATTCTTTCTAACAAATGAACTATTTAAAAGTGCTAAAGGTTAAAGCAGAATCTGCCTTATTGGATCCAATTTGGTAAGCAATACTCAAGCATTTATATATGTCATGATAACTTTAGTATCTTTCTTTACATACAAAAATCTAAAGTTTAAAAGCTGTTCAGCTCCAAACATCAAATTTGTTCCAGTTTTAACAGTTTGTGAACGCCAGAGATTTCTGTGCATTAGTTTTGTATCCTGCAACCTTACCAAATTCATTGATTAGTTGAATGATGGCATCGTTAGGATTTTCTATATATAGTATCATGTCATCCACAAACAGTGACAGTTTTACTTCTTTTCCAATTTGTATTCCTTTTATTTCTTTTTCCTCTCTGATTGCTGTGGCTAGGACTTCCAAAACGATGTTGAATAATAATAGCAAGAGTGGACATGCTTGTCTTGTTCCTGATCTTAGTAGAAATGCTTTCAGTTTTTTACCATTGAGGATGATGCTTGCTGTGGATTTGTCATATATGGCCTTTATTATGTTGAGGTAGGTTCCATCCGTGCCCATTTTCTGGAGAGTTTTTATCATAAATGGGTGTTGAATTTTGTCAAAAGCTTTTTCTGCATCTACTGAGATGATCATATGGTTTTTATTCCTTAATTTGTTAATAAATCAGAAAGAGAAATTAAGGAAACAATCCCATTTACCATCACAACAAAAAGAATAAAGTACCTTGGAATAAACCTACCTAAGGAGGCGAAAGACTTGTACTCAGAAAACTATAAAACACTGATGAAAGAAATCAAAGATGGCATAAAAAGATGGAGAAATATACCATGTTCTTGGATTGGAAGAATCAACATTGTGAAAATGACTGTACTACCCAAAGCAATCTACAGATTCCATGCAATCCCTATCAAACTACCAATGGCATTCTTCACAGAATTAGAACAAAAAATTTTACAATTCGTATGGAAACACAAAAGACCCCAAATAGTCAAAGCAATCTTGAGAAAAAAAAATGGAGGAATTAGGTTCCCTGACTTCAAACTATACCACAAAGCTACAGTAATCAAGACAGTATGGTACTGGCACAAAAACAGAAATATAGATTAGTGATACAGGATAGAAAGCCCAGAGATAAACCCACGCACATATGGTCACCTAATTTACAACAAAGGAGGCAAGAACATACAATGGAGAAAATACAGCCTCTTCAATAAGTGGTGCTGGGGAAAACTGGACAGCTACATGTAAATGAATGAAATTAGAACACTCCCTAACACCATACACAAAAATAAACTCCAAATGGATTAAAAACCTAAATGTAAGACCAGACACTATAAAACTCTTAGAGGAAAACACAGGAAAAACACTTTTTGACATAAACCACAGCAAGATCCTTTTTGACCCACCGCCTAGAGTAATGGAAATAAAAACAAAAATAAACAAATGGGACTTAATTAAACTTAAAAGCTTTTGCACAGCAAAGGAAACCATAAGACAAAAAGACAACCCTCAGAATGGGAGAAAATATTTGTAAATGAAATAACAAAGGATTAATCTCCAAAATATACAAACAGCTCATGGAGCTCAATATCAAAAAAACAATCCAATTAAGAAATGGGTGGAAGACCTAAATAGACATTTCACCAAGGAAGACATACAGATGGCCAAGAGGCACATGAAAAGATGCTCAATATCACTAATTAGTAGAGAAATGCATATCAAAACTATAATGAAGTATCACCTCACATCAGTCAGAATGGCTATTATCAAAAAATCTAGAAACAATAAATGCTGGAAAGGGTGTGGTGTAAAGGTAACCCTCCTGCACTGTTGGTGGGAATGTAAATTGATACAACCACTATGGAAAACAGTAGGGAGGTTCCTTAAAAAACTAAAAATAGAATTACCATATGACCCAGCAATCCCACTACTGGGCATATACCCTGAGAAAACCATAATTCAAGAAGAGACATGTACCACAATGTTCATTGCAGCATTATTTACAATAGCCAGCATATGGATCCAACCTAAATGTCCATTGACAGATGAATGGATAAAGATGTGGCACATGTATACAATAGAATATTACTTAGCCATAAAAAGTAATGAAATGGAGTTATTATTTGTAGTGAGGTGGATGGACGTAGAGTCTGTCATACAGAGTGAAGTAAGTCAGAAAGACAAAAAACACATACTGTATTCTAATGCATATATATGGAATCTGAAAAAAAAAGGGTACTGATGAACGTAGTTGCAGGGCAGGAATAAAGATGTGGACATAGAGAATGGACTTAAGGAATGGGATGGGAGGGGGAAGCTGGAGCAAAGTGAGAGTAACATAGACATATATACACTACCAAATGTCAAATAGTTAGCTAGTGGGAAGCACCAGCATAGCACAGGGATGTCAGCTTAGTGCTTTGTGATGACCTAGAGGGGTGGGATAGGGAGTATGGGAGGGAGGCTCCAGAGGGAGGAGATATGGGGACATATGTATGCATATGGCTGATTCACTTTGGTGTACAATAGAAACTAACACAGTATTGTGAAGCAATTATACTCTAATAAAGATCTATTAAAAATAGTTTATGAACATATAATTTACATAAATTCCACATAATTAAAGTATAAAATTTGTTAAGTATTGACATGTGTACATATCCATGAAAACATCACCACAATCAAGATAATATATCCATCACCACAGAATTTCCTCATGAACCTTCAAAATCCCTCTCTCTTTCCTTCACTAGAATCTTACCACCCCCATCCCCAGGCAACTTCTGATTTGCTTTCTGTCACTAATAGATTATTTTACATTTCCTAGAAATTTATTTAAATGGAATCTTACAATTTGCACTCATTTGTCTTGTTTCTTTCAATCATTTTCTTGAGATAGATCCATGTTGTAGTTTGTATCAATAGTTCATTATTTTTATTACTGACTAGTTTATTACAACTAAAACTGTCATTTTATTAATGACAGTTCATTTTTCCATTCTTTTATTGATAGACATGGGGCTGTGATCAGTTTTTGACTTTGAACATTCATATGAAGTTTTATAAGGATATATGCTTTTATTTTTCTCTTATAATTTTAGGTTTTCCATTTAGGTGTAATATTCATTTTGAATTGTTTTTTGAATATGGTGCCAGGCATAAATCAAATGTTGTGGGTTTTTTTCTTGCATGGCCAATTTTGCATAAGCCAACTGCTTCAACAATATTTTTTTAAAAACTCCTTTCTCCACTGAATTGCCTTTCACTTTTGCTTAAAATCAATTGATCGTGTATGTATAATCTGATTCTGTTCCATTTGTCTATTTATTTACCAACATCATATGTAGTGTAGCTTTATAATAAATCTCGAAGGCAGGCAATTCTGATTCTCTATCTTTGTTTTTAATTTTCTGAGTTGTTTTAGCTATGTGTACTTTGCTTTGCTATATTACTTTTAGAACCAGTTTGAAATTTTCTACCAAAATATCTGCTGATAATTGGAGTAAAATTGCATTGAATCTATAGATCAATCTGAGGAGAATTTAAATCTTAAAGTTACTGCATCCTTCAATCCATGAACACATATATCTCTCCATTTATTTAGGTGTTCTTTAATTTATTTCAGTGATGTTTTGTAATTTTCAGCATTTAGGTCTTTTATATCTTTTGTCAAAATAGAGTCCTAAATATCCTGTATTTTTTGGTACTCTTGTAAGTGGAATTATCTTTAATCTGAATTTTGGTCATTGCTAATAGAGAGAGATATAATTGGTTTTATATGTTAATTCTTACAACTTTGCCAAATTCATTTATTAATTCTAGTAACATTTTTATAGATTCCAACAGATTTTCTATATAATGATAATTTTGTTTGGGAATAAAGACAGGTATGCTTCTTACTTTACAAAATGGATATTTTTTTTTTTTTTTTTTTTTTTTTTTTTTTTTGCGTTATGCGGGCCTCTCACTGTTGTGGCCTCTCCCCTTGCGGAGCGCAGGCTCCGGACGCACAGGCTCAGCGGCCATGGCTCACGGGCCTAGCTGCTCTGCGGCATGTGGGATCTTCCCGGACCGGGGCACGAACCCGTGTCCCCTGCATCGGCAGGCGGACTCTCAACCACTGCACCACCAGGGAAGCCCCACAAAATGGATATTTTAAAATTATTTTTCTTATCTAGTAGCACTGACAAGATCAGCCAGTACGATGTTGAATGGAAGTGGTAAGGACAGACATTCTTGGCTTCTTTCTAGTTAGGGGTGACACATTCATTGTTTCCATCATTAAGTATGATGTTAACTGTAGGTTTTTTCACAGAAGCCCTTTAGCAGGTTAAGGAAGTCCCCTTCTATTCTAACTTTGCTGAGAGAGGGTTTTTTTGTGTTTTGTTTTTTAATAGCAGGATCAGATGTTGGACTTTTTTTTTACATGCTTTTTCTGTGTCAACTGACTCAATCATATGGCTCCCCTCTTGTAATTTTTTAATGTATCAAATTACATAGATTCACTTTTGGACATCAAATCAAACCTGCATTTCTGGGATAAACCACTTGATTGTGTTATAGTATCCTTTATATATAATGTTGAGTTCAATTTGCTAAAATTTTGCTTAGGATTTATCCTTTATATGCAAGAGAAATATTTTCTTGTATCATCTTTATCTGGTTTTGGTATCAGGATGATGTTGGCCTCATAGAATAAGTTGAGAATTATTCTCTCTTCTTCAGTTTTCTTGAAAATTGTTTTAGAAACCATCTGTACCTAGAATTTTCTCTGTGGGAAGGTTTTTTAAATACAAACTATTTGATAGATTCTAAGCTAAATAGATGATCTACTTCTTTTAGAGTGACTGCTGGTAGCTTGTTGTTTTGGGGGTATTGATCTCATCAAAGTTGCCAAATTTATAGGCATGAAGTTGTTCTCAATATCCACTTATTATCCTTTTAATAGCTATTGAATTTGCAAATCTGCAGTAATATCACCTCACTCATTATTGATATTGGTAATTTGAGTTTGACTGCATGAATGGTTAATATAGTGGAATAAAGTGCACTAAAGTTTTTTAAAAACAATATAATTTTCAAATAGAATTTATAGAACTACATGTATTGAAATGGAAATATATCAAGAATTATTGACAAGTTAAGAAAAAACAATTTTCACAACTCTTTTCAGAAATTATAAAACTAAAGTAAAAAATCTTCTTATGTCAAAAATCTTTCATGTCAAAACATGACAAAATTTTGGATAAGGCATAAAAATAAATTTTTAAATATTTAGTTGATTCAAAAAAATTAAATATTTAGTTAACAATAACATAAAGTTCCCAGGAAATCAAAACAAAGAGTGAAGTAAAAATCAAAGAAATTTAGAAAGAACTGGTGTCCAAAGGGATGTGACAGTCTTAGTAAAGAGGAAACTGAGATTTTAGATATTGTACATATAGTGAGTCATCAGACACTGAAAATAGCAAGGTTAGGTTTCCAAGAACTTCAGGTAATGTGATTAATAATCAGAATCTGTGAAATAGCTATGTTAAAGTAGTTAAAATCGTGAAGAAAATTTTAAAACTTAGAACAAAAATCATTATCAAAAAAATACAAACAGGGCTTCCCTGGTGGTGCAGTGGTTGAGAGTCCGCCTGCCGATGCAGGGTTCGTGCCCCGGTCTGGGAGGATTCCACATGCCACAGAGTGGCTGGACCCGTGAGCCATGGCCGCTGAGCCTGCGCGTCTGGAGCCTGTGCTCCGTGACGGGAGAGGCCACAACAGTGAGAGGCCCGTGTACTGCAAAAAAAAAAAAAAAAAAAAAAAAAATACAGACAGATATTAAAGAATAAAAAATAAATCTTCCCAAAATCAAAATAAAGAGACAATAAGTGATTTGGAAGAAAAATGTATACATGTTATTCATAATATAATACAGAGTTTAAAAGTATTAAATATCTGAAGAAAACAATTAAAATATTTGAACATTACAAACAAACAAAGATATCCAGGAAAAAGAAAAAAAAGATACCCTTATAGGGGAGAAGTAAGACTGATAGCTGACCTAACTGAAATGAGAAAGCCAGAAGACAGTGGAAGGATATTACTAAAATAGTGAAAGAAAAAATCTGCCAATCTAGAATTCCTTGGCAGGGATGCTGGCAAGAATCCCAAGAGAAAATGCTAATATACTAGTAAGATATCTCTTTGAAGATTGGGAAAACATATGCCCTATGCTAAATGAATTAATTCTAGAAATACAGTATTAAGTATTGAGAAAAATTGAGAGGTAGAGTGGTAAAATAGAAGCCAGAAAATCAGCCAGCCAACTAATTTCTGCAGAAAGTTCTGAAAGAAAATCTGTTTGCCAAAGCAGTAAGGGGTAATCTGGTGAGATGGCACCAGCATAATTCAGAAGCTGAGTGGTTCTAGTCTGCATGCCAGGGTTAATAGTAGGAGAGGCTGTTATAATGGAATCCCTGACTACAGTGGTATGATCTCAAAGTTATAGCATCCAGGTGGTGGTGTTGCTTAAACATCAGAATCAAGGTGGGTGCAGTTATTGTAATGGGCATCATGATCACAGGGGCAGTCATGGACTTGTGACCTGCAGACAACAGTAGGATTGGTTAATTATACAGAGTGTTCCTAGAGGCAAGATAGATGTGCAGCTGCCAAGGGTATTGCAAAATTCATGTAATCAAAAGAAATCAGGGATGCATGACCAGAAAGCTGAGCCAGTTCTCAGACCATTAAGTGTTTCACTAAATGAGAGGATATGTCCTGATAAGGAAGGACCCTACAGTTTGACAATAAGTGTATTCAATAGTAATCTCTCCAGTCATTCACAGATGGGACCTATTTACTTGATGAGGTGGTAGATTTTATGTGCCAACTTAGGCCACAATGCCCAGACATATGGTTAAACATTATTCTATATAGTGAGCCAATTGCCAATTCCCTTAAATCTTTCTCTGTCTCTCTCTCTATATATACATATATATATGGTTCTGTTTCTTTGGAGAACACTAATACATTTGGGAAACTGTTCTTTGGTCATCTTATTGGGGTTATGACTAATAGGGGCATAACAGGAGTATTAATATACTGTACTGGTAATATTCTTTATATTGACCTACAATTTAGAGGAGTATTTATTTATGAAAATGTACAGACCATATACTTATCATTTGCTGTGCCACTTTATTTTAATACAATTTTGCATACTTATTTTACAACAGAAGTATAAAAGATAGATTTTTTTATCATGTATCTAATAGGTATTATAGAAAGAGTGAAAAAATAGAAGTAATATTTACACAGTTGATAGCAGAAATATTCTAAGAATATTTGAAAGACATGAATGCTTAGACTCAAGAAACAAATGAACCACTGGGTAGCATATATCAAAAGGAGTGTGCATAAGCTTTTGAAGTGAAGCTTCAGGGAAGTAAAAGACAAAGAGAAGATTAAAAAAAAAATAAAGCCAATGAAAACAATATAGATAAACAGGTTCCTTAAACTTAGCAATAAAATCTTAAATGAAATAAAAATATGTATGCAAAAAATTCTTTAAAATCTGTATTCTTTACCCACTCGCCCTTCTCTCAGTCCCAAGGCTCAACTGATATCACTCTACTTAATTGGCACAGTTTAAAATTGTAAAGTTTTAGCACTGGAAGGGACATTAGAGATCATCTAGTCTTATTCTCTCATTTTAGGATTCAGCCTAGAGATTAAAATATTGGCCATAATCCCAGAGTTAATTTGTTGAATAGTGAAGTCCACAGTAAATGCAAGTCATCTGACTCCCAATCCTGTGCTCTTTTAACTACACCACATTGTTTCCCATTCATATGGGATTTGTTCTATACCACCCAAATTCTTGCTGAAAAAAAGAAAGGTAACATTAACATATTATCATTAGAAGAGAGAGCTGAAAAATTTTGATGAACAAAAAATGAAGCTGTCACCAAGTGATAAATAATTGAAGATTAACTTTAAGAAGAAAAATATTGAACCCTGGATGGAATGTAATGTAAGAGTAAATGTTGGATGAAAGATAAATCAGTCACTCTGTTAGTCAGTAAAATATGTCATATGCTAGCTGTTGATAAGTACTATGGAAGAAAATAAAGCAGGAGAGGAAGATATGGAAGGGGTATTGTGCAATTTTAAATAACATGCACAGGTTAAGGTCTTACTTTGAAGGTAATGTTTAAGAAAAGAAAAAATAATAATAAAGGAACAAAGAAACTATGTGGATAATTGAATAAAGAACATTCCAAGAAGAGAGTGTTGTGCAGACCAGGGAGAAGACCCTAAAGCAGGAGAATCTCTGGTGTGTCCCTGGAACTTCCACAAAGCCAGAGGGTCTGGGTAAATTGGGAGAGGAATACTAGGAAATGAGGTGAGCGAATTAAAATCACACCAGATCTTGTAGGAGCTTATAGACCAAGGTAAAGAGTCACTTTTTACTAAGACTAGAATGGGAAGAGGTTTTAACAGTGAATGACACTGTTCCACCTTTGAGAATATAAAGGGCAAGGACTGAAGAAGGAGACTAGTTCAAGGGCACCTGGCTCAGAAACAGGTGGTGGCAGTGGTGGAGGTAAGAAGAGGCTGAATACATACTGGATATATATTTTTTAAGTAGTGTTGATAGTATTTGTTGAGGGAGTGTGCATAAGGTATAAAGGATAATTCTATGAGTTTGGCCATGGGAAACAGGAAAGAAGAGATGAAGTTGACACTACCTGAAATGGAGAACCCACAGGAATAGCAATTTGGGGGATAAATATCAGAAGCTCAGTTTTGGGCATTTTATATTGAGATGTCTGCTAGATATTCAAGTAGAGATTTCAAGCAGGCAAAATGATAATTAGACAAGTCACCGAAGTGGAAACCCAATTAAAATATCAATGAGATAGTATTTCCCACTCTGGAGAGTTGAAAAAAATCCTGACAATTCCACACATTATCAATAATGTGAAAGAAAGATTATTTGACTTATTTGAAATATAAATTGTTACAACACCTTCAGTTAGGAATATGGCCGAATCCAGAAAGTTGCAGAGACTTGTTCCTCATGACCCAGGATTCATTCTTTTGTCTGAAATATTTTGTAATGATATAAAATTAAATAGGGGCAACCTTGGGACGGAACAAGTTTTAGAATGTGAATGTAATTAAATCTCTCTTAACTACATGGAATTAGTGGATACCAGTTTTTATAAAGAGGAAAGTAAAAATGTATTTTCAAGTACTATATTTATTTGAACAAAGGGAAATGTTTGAAAGGATACACATGAAATGTTCATTACTGGTTATTTAAAGATGGTAGGATTATGGAACTGGAGATTGTAAGACTGAATTTTTATCTGTCACTATTAATAGAAAAGTTGTTAATCATTTAGGAACATTTTGGAATGAAAGGTAGATTTTAAAACATTGTATTTGCAACATAATCACTTAAATTTTAAAAAATTATATTTATTGTACTCCCATTGATAAAAATATTGCTGAAATAGATTACAAACAAAACAATATGAAGTATTGCTTGTAAATCTGCTAAATTTATTTCATATGACTAGCAAAACTCATTCAAAAGTATGTTAATTACTAGAAGCAGGATAGATTATTTATTTGACATGTTTATGTGACAGAAATGATCATTATATTCTTAAAGATCTATCAAGAATTTTGTATTATTTTCCCAATGAAATCAAATTTAGATTTCATTGAATAACTCTGATTGAGCACCTAGGTCCTACGGGATGTTTTTGAAAAGAATCCTTTTTATTTGATGTCTTACCAGAACTAGATTATTTATAAGGAGACAAATTCAATAATATTATATATTAGATTTTTAAAAGGAAACAGATTTTACTGTCCTTCTCTTTACAAACATGGGTAAAGCATTCCATTGCCAGAGTTGATAGAAATTCACTATGCTGCTACAAGGAAAAATTTTGGTCCGTAGCACTTAGAACTGAATAAAACATCATAGTCTGAGCAGTACCTGTACATGAAAGGATAAGCCAGGAAAACTTCACCATCTACTTTTGGGGGAGTCTGCCAGTCAGCAACAAATGCACACCAGGTAAGACTGCATGACTGAAGCTCAGTGAAATGATGGCCTATTTTTAACTTAGCTTTTTTCTCCATTTAAAGAGGCATGACTGAGTTCTGTGTTCATGTTTTCATAAAATGATGGCTAAATAGCACCAGCTAGAGCCAAGAACAGAGAAGGAAAGTATCCCTATATGTCCCTATGTGTTTCTGCCATCAATGCCTCTGCTATTCCCATCTTGGACCTATTTTGAATAAATCCTGCCAAATATTCAGAACTGTGCTAGACTAGATAGAAGCTCTTTTATGAACCATTGACCTCTCAGACTCAGGATTGCATCCATGAATGACTAGACCTCTCAGACAATATCCTTCCAGTACTGTGGTGAGAGAAGAGAAATACTGTCATATCTAGGAATCAACAAAGTGGAAGGAATTCAAAAAGTCATTTAGTTTAATCACACTATAATTTATATTTTAAAGACCACATGAAGGAAAATATCACACTAGTGTAAAATCTACTTGGCTATATTCTTTTGCCCTGTAAATAGTCATTCTGACTTCTTACAAATAAGAGAAACTTTCTATTCTTGGTCAAGAAATTGTTAGAGATTATCTTCTTAATTATGATCTATTTCTCCCAATCAGTGTTGTAGGATTCGATTCTTTGATCACATCTATTTTCTAAACGAGTCTCCTAAAGTTATGGACTAATTCATAAGTGTGTTTGTAATTTTTTTTTAAAAATCCATCAATAACATAGTTCACACTTAAATACTATGAGGTAATTTTTTAAGAATGGTAACATTTTATTTTAAACATACTGAAATACTTTAAACACATTGAAATAGTTTATTTTTCATCAACCTTATAGGTAAAATGTATCTTTAAATTAATGGTGAGTTTTAGTTTTTGTTACATTTATGGAAGTTCTCTCTTTTACACTATTTTCATCCCCTTGTAAATTCTTAAGTGTGAACCTCAGAATTAGATTAAACCTGAGAGTTTCCTTCAGTAGCATTTCATTGACTGACTACACTTTGTTAGGCACTGGGCTATGCAATAGGGCTGCAACCACTAATAAGTTATGATCATTGTGTTTCAGTGAAGAATAGTATGATTAGAGAGAGAAACATGTAGCTAAGTGGTCAAAATCTCAATTGCTTCGATGGACAGTGAGAGACCATAAAATGCTTAGAATATAGCCACTTCTTTCATCTGCTTGAAAGATTTTTTGAGGACCATAAGTACATTCCTGTTTTCTTCCATTAGAATAAAAGAAGTTCATTCACCTTTTCTTCTTTTGGAATGCCATTATGTATTTGAATTTTGTTGTGAGGAAATAAAATGTGACTTTTCTTTCTCTTGTTAAATTTTATTGGAGTATAGCTGATTTAAAATGTTGTGTTAGTTTCAGGTGTATAGCAAAATGAATCAGTTATACATACATATATATCTCCACTGTTGTTTGTTTGTTTGTTTGACTTTTCAGTATTTTCAAATTAAAGTACTATTTAGATATCAGGATGGCTGGCGATGGCAATCATATCAGCCAAATATAAAAATACTCAAACTCAGACATATTAAAAGCATCATCATGAGCATTCATGGTTGAGCTAACCAAGAGAAGTACTTTGGTTTCAGATTGATACGTATATGTAGCCATTAATTTTGTATGTCCAAACCGAGTGTGTATCTGATATGTGACCTGCTGAGACATGGCAGGAGGGTTGGAGAGTGGCAATAAGAGTAAAACTGAGCTACACTGAAAACTTGAAAGAGAAAAGAGGGACTGCGCTTACTCTGACAAATCAGCATTTTTACAGTGGTGTTTTCCAAAACATACTCTATTTCCAGCAAAAGTTGAGATGTCACAAAACGTTACGACATGTAGTTTCGTGGTCAAGTAACTTAAACCTGCATTAAACAATCTTGAATAGTTTTCGTTAGAGCAAGATTGTAATAGATACTTGTTATAATAATTTGAAACAGAGCGACGACTTGGACCATGGTAGCAAAATAAACTAATGGTAGGAAATATTAAACCAGCATATACTTTGAAGTTAAAAAGAATTTCTGATGGATTGTCTGGAATATCAGAAAAAAGAGGCATGTGAAGTATGGCTCAAAGAAGTTTCTTCCTGAGCAAAGGGAAGGATCATATGTCATTTACCATAAGGAAGAAGGACAGAGGAAAGATTGGGGGGATAGAACAAAGAGTTCATTTTAGGACATATTAAGTATAAATTGTGTGTAAGGCACCCAAGTGGAGGTGTCAAGTTGTCATGGATATGAGTCTGATGGCTTGAGAGAAGCTTGTGGTACAGACATAAATTTTGGTGTCGTTGGCATATATACACAGTACTTAAGGCCATTAGGTGATGGGCTCTCCCTCCCTTCTGTCCTTCCAGAAATGAATATGGACAGAGGAGGGGAGCACAGGGACTGAATCCTGAGGCACTCCTATGTTTACGGACTGGCGAGGTGCAAACCTAGGAAGAAAACTGGGGAGAATCAAAGAGAGCTGCCTCCCAGCAGCCAGATGAAGAAAGTTTTTTAAAAACAATGGAATGTTGAGCCGAATATTTGGTAGGGTTAATATTTTGTGGAACAAAGTATAGGCAAGTCTTCCGCAGTTCAAGAAGAAAGTTGATTATTGACAGTTATTATAGCTTGCTGTGAAGAAGCAAATTTTATAGGAAGAGCTGGGCAACACTGTCGGGAAGGTAGCCACATAAACACGTCTTCCCCTTGTGGTCAGGGTGGGTGCAGTAGAGCTAGGGAAGCTAGCAGAAAGAATGGGGAACTGACAAATCCAGGAAGACATCAGTCAGTAATAAAGATGGTGTTGAAAGGGATCCAGAGAGAAGTGGTAAAGCTTTCCAAACGTGTGTTTATGTAACGTTTTCCCTTTGTGCATTGTGACACCTACACTTACCCCACTGGGTTTTATTGATTCCTCCTTTTCTTCCATTCTCAGGAAGGCACTGTTACATGGCTATCCACATGAAGCCTATGTTAACTTTTTCTTGCTTGCAAACTCCCTTCACTCCCTCCGCCCAGACACATACACCTGATAAAGGATCCAGGTTCCTTGACAGATGTACTCCATCTTTGCTACAGTTAACAGGGAAAGGTAATTATATAATTTATATTTTCTTTTGTCAAAGAGAAAGATGAGCTATTTTATGTTTAATTAACATGAAGATTATAGAAAATTAAATATTATATAATGGATAAGTATGTCGAATATAATAATTATATGTCATTCACTTTGGGTATCATGAAAGATCATTTACTTGAGTAACACAATTGTGTGGTCTGAACTTTATCCCCATGACATACATGAAGATGTGAAAAGGCAAAGATGACAAAAGATTTCTATTAAAACAAGTAACTTGTATTTCATGATGTAAACAATTAAAAAATAGCATTTTATATGCAAAGCAAACATAGTTTCCTCTTCTATGGATATTTATATCAAGAAAACTCAATTCTAAAGCAGTAGTTCGTTCTGTAAATGCTGGGATTTTGTTTATTTTCTAGACTATGTGTGAAGCTATTTAACTTTTTTTTTTAATTTTATTTATTTATTTATTTATGGCTGTGTTGGGTCTTTGTTTCTGTGTGAGGGCTTTCTCTAGTTGTGGCAAGTGGGGGCCACTCTTCATCACGGTGCGTGGGCCTCTCGCTATCGCAGCCTCTCTTGTTGCGGAGCACAGGCTCCAGACACGCAGGTTCAGTAATTGTGGCTCATGGGCCTAGTTGCTCCGCGGCATGTGGGATCTTTCCAGACCAGGGCTCGAACCAGTGTCCCCTGCATTGGCAGGCAGATTCTCAACCACTGCACCACCAGGGAAGCCCCTTAACTTTTTTTTTAATAAGAGGTTTTTTTAAATTAATTAATAAACTTTAGTTTTGGTTGCATTGGGTCTTCGTTGCTGTGCAGGGGCTTTCTCTATATGCGGCGAGCAGGTGCTACTCTTAGTTGTCGTGTGCGGGTTTCTCATTGCGGTGGCTTCTCTTGTTGTGGAGCACAGGCTCTAGGTGCGTGGGTTTCAGTAATTGTGCCATGTGGGCTCAGTAGTTGTGGCTCACGGGCCCTAGAGCGAAGGCTCAGTAGTTGTGCTGCACGGGCTTAGCTGCTCCATGGCATGTGGGATCTTCCCAGATGAGGGATCGAACCCGTATCCCCTGCACTGGCAGGCAGATTCTTAACCACTGCGCCATTAGGGAAGTCTGAGGCTATTTAACTTTGAGAAACATCCTTCAGGCTGTGTTCCAAAGTGTAATAACTAGAATTATTTATATTTATAAAACAACAAATAAAATTTTAGTTAAGCTGCAATATATTAGAAGGATATCAGAATGCCCAGGATCTGGATATCTCCCAGAATGGAAAAGACAATTCAGTTCCTATTTTTTCTTGCTTTCTTACAAATATGGAAGTTATATATGATCTTGGAAGTAATCAACATTTTTTAACATCTGCCTTATATTGACAATTACAATTTCCTAGCCTTTTTATTGACAGGTATATTTCAAAGCATAATTTGTTAGACACCTAGAGAAATAAGCACATATTTGTTGAATTACTAAATAAAAAATAATAATGGGGAAAAATGAGCACTCTGAAAAGAACTTTGCTCTGTCAACTCATAGCCGTATTCTTTTGCTGTTTGGATCTTCTTCCTTCTGGAGAGAAGTTGCTCCGAGAGTGAGTGAAACATAGGATGACATGAGTTGCTCATGTAGGAGGTTTCCCCTCTGACTGATTGTGACATTCTCTGGTCTGTGGGCTGGCATAGTCACTTGATAACCTCTTTATTCCCTATAGATTTCAGCTACTTCCCCCAAGAAAGATAAGCATTCTGTTTAGTAGCCTTAACAAGGGTGTATTAGCTCCCTAGGTATCATTTTTATGTTTTCTTACTAACACATAATACATCAGCATATTGTGGGGTCAGGGCAGTCCATTTACAATTTTAAACCTTGTATGTGGAGTGATAATTGTGAAAGTTATTGTTGGTTGTAAAAGTTGATTTTTCATAGGTTCGTCATAAATATATAAGTACTCAGATTAATTATTAACTTAAAATAATCTTCCTTTTATAGTCATGTCTTCATTATTCTGCACAATGTAGTTCAGCTGAAACAATAAATGAATACAGATATTATTACAGTGTTTCTATCATAATATAACTTATTCATATGTGGTCCAAAATATTTTTACATCTGTAAAATCTGTAAACTTGCTTAAATATCAGTCTTCTTCTCTCTGTCCTCCTCTCCTCATCCTTCTCTTTCTCATCCTTGTCTTCCAGTCCTTCCTTCCTCTCTGCTTTACATCTGACATTTAGATTCTTCCTATTGACCTTCATTAATTAGTGGCCTAATATTTATATAATTTAAAACACACATAAACAAACAAAAGCAATCTAAATGAACAGAAACATCTTATACTCTCTATTCACCTGGACATTTTTTTTTCATCCTTATAGTCTTGGCTCTAATAATACTTATGTACTATACATATATACATTACACGTGTATTGGGGGTAAATGTATTTTAATAATGTGTGCAAAACCCCATATATATATGTGTGTATATATATATGTGTGTGTGTGTATGTATATAAACATGTATTGATTGGAAGTGTTAAAAATTAGAGTAATAATTCCATATATTCCTGAAATCAAATGCATACACCATAGAGAAAAATTGATGATTGATTGTAAAATTTTCATATAAGTTTCCAGTTTTTTCCTCACAGGGAAAACTGAGAAAATTCTTGGGATGAGTAAGAGAATAGTATCTTTTATGATAGTTTCTTTTATTATCTGCTTTCTGTTAATCCTTTGCTATATGTCACAGCCATTCTTGTCCCACACTCTTTTCTCCTGGAATTGTGTGTGTTTATTTTTAGGTCACTTTTTACGTTGTTTTTAAGCTTTGTGCCTGCAAATACTCAAAGTTTTCTTTAAGTGTAGTCTTAAACAATGGACTCTCTAGAAAAGTTTCTTCCTGCAACTATATACCTGAAAATATTTGCAGTTACTCCTTTAGTGAGTCAGTTACCATTTCTTACCATCAGTTCCCTCATCTGTATGATACAAATAGCATATTTAACTAGGGGTGAGGACTAGAAAAAATTCATATAAAGCCCCAGAAGAAAAGAAGGCATTCAATAAATAGTCACTATCTCAATTATTAAAAGAGCAAAGGATGTGGAAAATGGAAGTTGAGTTTTACATAAGTGACTTTGTGGGAAGTTAACTTTCATTAGAAATGAAGAGGGTCTTTAGTACGCAGATTCTGAAATAAACATCTGTGGTTTCTTAGGCTGCAACAAAGGCAAACTGTTTCAGGATGAAGAATTTCTGCTGTTCAAAGATGACTTTTAAAACATTTAAATATTGACATTATTAGTTCAGGAGCACTGGATAGATGCATCCCTTTGGAGGCATCAGTGGGGCCTTCGTTTCCTCCAAAGAATCTAAGCCTTAAATGTTTAAATGCAGTTAGATGATTTAAAATTTGAAGAAGAGAGAATTTTATTTTTTAATGATGTGCACCACTTAGTTTACTCTATTTTTGTATTAGTACTTATTGCAAATTCCCCAAACACACTTAGTTATCATTTCTGGATCTTTTCTCTGGTGATTTATAAAAGTAATTTCCAAGAGGTATCTAGTGATAACTTTCCTATGGGGCACAGGGTCTATGCAAAACATATATATATGCGCCAGGGTGATTCTCAGCAAAATATTTGATGGAGGCAATATTTTTTTAAGTTATATCTCTTTTGCAGTCCAAGGAACTCTCATTGTGGAGCTGTTTGAGGTCTGTTCATTGCAGGAGGTCCCCTGGATCTGGGGTCATTTATCGAGTACCTATTATGTGCTGGCGTTATACTTGGGTCTCATTGTTCATTAACATAGTAAGTGTTTGGAGAGAATTTGCACAGCATATTATGAGAACCTATAGGAAAATCATCCAATCAAGATTGAGGGAAAGGTTGAGCAAAGGTGGGCATGAAAGCCTTTATGGAAATAGCCCTCAGTTACATCTTAAATCATGAGTAGAGTTCAGTTAACTGACAGGGGATTTGTTGAGGCAATAGAAACAAAAAAATTTGATATAGCTAAATAATGATATGTAAATAGAAAACAGTGATTTAAAAAAGAATACATGACTAAGCAAAGCCTAAATTAGCAAAGACTTTAGAGTCCATGCCAAGAACATCTATTTTATTTTGTTGCAGATGATGGTAAATCACACTGTAATATTTAAAGAAGGTTGAATATATAAATTTGTCTCTTTCTCATTCCTATCCCAAAATGCATGGCTGCCCCTTTTAATACTCAGGCATATCCTTTTGGGAAATAACTTCTTAAACTATCTCATATGAAGTTGCTAATGGGACATTTCTCCTTTTAGTGATGTTTGTAATTTAACAGATTCCCAGAGGTACACTGTCTTTGCTCAAAGAAACAGTTTCTATTGGTGAACAATAAATGTACCATAAAAGAAATGTAGGATTATTATTTGAGATAAGACAAACTGTCCTTTCATTCCTCAACTAAAATCCATCCCTCCCCCATTCTGTGTCTACCCTCTTGGTCTATATGAAATCTATATGATTTCACTCGGTAACCACCACGAATCCTTCACTGATTGCAGAAGATGCTATATTCTGTGTGCATCAATCCCTGACTTCTTCCCAGCTCCAGCTACATCACAAGTGCTTGGTTTGTGGTGTGTCAGTGCTGGGAGGTGGACGACAAGCAACTCCAGGATGATGCCACTGCATAGCAGCATTCTCCACTGAGCAATCAGCCAGAGCAAGTTCAAAATAGATGGCAGCTGCATTACTGTCACATTTGGGGTGGCTGTAAAACATAGCTAAGATGGACAAGTTTCCTAGTGGGTAGAGCTGTAAGTGATATACCTGGTAATCCATTTTGCGTGCAAAGAGAAATGGGCTAAGATAACAATATGTACAGGTTCCTGGAAAGTGGTTAAAGGCAGGAGGCTGGGAAGAAAAATGACTGGAGGCTTAGAGATAAGGGAATTAGGGTATAGGCATGTGAGCAGACATATGGGCATGAAGTATGATGATATTGTATTTACATGGTAATCTCTCCCAGAATGCATCCATCAATTAGAAGATACTCAATATGCAAAAAGAATTAACATTAGCTTATCTTCATTGGCTATCTCGGATCAGGTATAATAAAGTGGCCACAGTGGCAGATATGGAGGGTATGTAGCATCGACTACTAGCATCCACCCACTAGCATCGACTCTCATTTACTGAGGTGAACATGGCTAATGTCTCTGAATATTCAACCTGCAAGCTATAGAGACAAATGGTGATCCCCTAACACAGCATCATTTCTTAAGGATGACTCAGTTACTTGTGGGCTATTAAACCCCTCCCATTTCAGAAGGGCCATCAGTTTGTCCTCAGAGAGATAGATACCTCTTCTGGGTATGGGTTTGCCTTTTCATCCCATAGAACCTCAGTCAGAATCTCTACTGAGGGGCTAATTAAATAACTGCTTTTACAGGCACAGAATCCCACATAACGTAGCATCTAATCCAGTGGCCCACTACACAAAGAAAGAGATATGAGAATAGACTATGACTAGAAGATGCACTGTTTGTATTATATAATACACCATCTAGCTGCTGTTACCCTAACTGAGTGCTAGAATACCCAACTGGAGACACAGGTGAAGCACCTACTTGGAGGCAATATTCTGAAAGATGAGGTGCCCTCAGAATTCAGTATACATATTAAACCATGGGTGTCTATAGTGTGCTGTATCTCAAGAAGTAGATTCCATGGGTTTAGGAACCAAGTGGTAAAAGGAGTGCTGGCTACACTTACCAACGTTCTTAACGATCACTGTCTGGGAGGAATGGATCTGTGGGACGAGTGGTAGACTGTGGCAGCAGTGGAAATGTGCTGCTCAACCTCCATCAAAGAAAATGGCTGCAGGGAGCATAGTTGATGACAGACCTGTTACCATCCTTGTGAAACCACCATAATGTTCACATAAGGACCACACTTCCACCAGGCTGCTGTCAGCCAGTGACTGAGCATGGCAGGGTACCAATGCTAGCCCCTCTCTGTGGGACATGGAACTCCTCTAATGTCCACTTTGGCTCTGGAACTCTCCCATTAATCTGGCCAAAACTTTCTTAGAACTGTCCAGTAGTCTGAGACTCTCTTGCCCAGTCCTGTCTTACACTGCTCTCAGATACGCATCATAGTATGGAGGCTCCCCCAGTGTTCTTCCTCTGCTTTATTCTTAACATAATATCACCCCATGAACCTCCCGCATTTCTAACCCCATCTCGGTATCTGCCTCTCACGGGACCTGAATAAACACAGTGATCGACTGCTGAATGATCATCTGTTATGTGTCAAAAGAAGCTCCTAAAGCATGCCTCATTTTACATTTTAATATATGACTGCAAATATGTTCACTGAGATTACAATCGTCTTTTCTCTCAGAAGTTTCCATTTGCTGGAAAGCACTTCTTTTAAAAGTGGTTACCTCAAAGTTGTAGATAATTGCAATAAATATGTTATAGAAAGTGCCAGAAGTTTCTGGAATGTATTGTTGAAGAGTTAAATGACTTGTGTAATAACAATTAGGTAAGGATTTATATAATACACAGTATAGTTGATCAGAATATGGCTGATGCAACACAGACCAATAAAATGTTGGCTGCACTCAAACTGCCTGGGACTCTTCCAATTGGCATATAAGCTAACTCTGCTAATTTTTTTTCCACTTTATTTTTTAATTTTTATTTCTGTTAATTGGAGTAAAATTGCTTTACAATGTTGTGTTAGTTTCTGCTGTATAATGAAGTGAATCAGCCGATAACCCTGCTAATTAACACTAAACTTTTACTCTCTGGGTCAAAAGGCATTGAGTGAGCTGTGGACTGCCAAACACTGATCCTAAGACTACTGCAATCCCTTGTGTTGACATCCACAAACAGTGGTCATTTGATGCACTTGCTAGGACTGAGCAGTGGTCAAAGCTGGGGGTTTGGGGAGAGAGAAAGATGCAGCCAGGGAGAGAGAGACAGAGATCAATCCATTCTTTGGGCCAAGTAACGCATATCATCCAACTCCCTTTTCCATGTTTTTCAAAGTCACTGCTTAGCACGTTGAAGAAAAGCAAATGACAGCTGTGTTGGGTCACAACCTGGGAGCTTCCCAGGAGTAATCTAAAACCAGCCTCTGGGGACTTCCCCGGCTGTCCAGTGGTTAAGACTCTGCACTTCCACTGCAGGGGGCATGGGTACAGTCCCTTGTCGGGGAACTAATATCCCACATGCTGTGTGATCTGGCCAACAAAACCAAAAAACAAAAACAAAACAAAAAATGAAATAAAATAAAACTGGCCTCTGGACTCACAGAGGGCAAGGAGAGACTGAAGGAAGAGGCAGACCACTCTAGATTAGTAGGGGGCAGGTTTAATAAGCAGGGGAACTTAACGTACCTCTGAAGCTTGTCTTGGGTGTCTGTAGGACAAGTAGTTTTCTGCATCCTCATGCCAGAATCTTATAAGTTTATATAGAGGCCTTAACTGGGATCAGTCACGTATTAAGTCCAGATGGTCTCAACAACACCTTAATCTCTCAAGACTGTGTCCTTGGAACAGCTCCCACTGCAGGAACAGTAGACAGAATGTACATTCCAAGGATGGGAGAGGGGGTGAGGAGCCTCTGATTACAGGTTCCGCTTGCAGGTTAAACCAGTGGTCATGTTTTTTTCAGTGACCTCCCCCAGCAAAGTGTTCCATGGGAGTAGTGTTTCTGCTTCTCAAGCTACTGTCTACTTCTTGACATCCTAACCTCCATCTTTCTGTTGACCTCGAGGTGCTGTTCACCAGAATAGTGCAAGTGGATACACAAATTGTAGTATATTGCTATAATAGGATACTAATCCACAAATAAAATTAAATATAATTACACATTAAACTGGATAAATATCACAATATTAAACAAAAAACAAGTCAAAAAGAAAACAAGTCAAAAATATCATGATCTGATATTTATTTATATAAAATTTAAAATAGCAAAAGCTAAACTATTTTTCAGTTAATTAGAAAAGCTTTAAAAAAGACAAAGATCTTCACAAAAGTCAGAATGGTGATTAACTCTAGAGACAGTGAGAGTGATGTGACTGCAGTTACCTAGGTGTTCATTTCATAAATATTCTCTGACTATGCCTGCATACATATGCACTTTCTGTGTGATTAATTCTCAATAAAAATTACATTAGAATTGCATTACAGTTAATGACACAAAATTTTATAGGCACTATATTCTCAGCCATGTTAAGAATGATTGAAATGTGATACTAAAGGGAAATACACGATTAACAAAACTCAAGTTTTAAGAAGCACTTTATTCGAGTTTGTTATATGAAAGTGATCACACTTAATCACTTTCTACTGGGAAAATATCCAAAACTATATATTATATACAGAACAATACATTTGAAAAACAAACTGAAGGGGATTAAATGGAAGCATAGTCTCAACAATAGAAAGTTCAAAACAGGAATGGCACAAAATATTAATAGATCAGTTGGGGATTTCCTTCCTTTTTCTTAAAAATAAAATACTACACACCTTTTTTTCCCCTAATTGTTTTGTTTTCTAATAATAATCATGCTCTACTTACTTGTTAGAATACTAACTCTGTACACGTTCATTGCCATAGCTTTCACAAACCAAAATTGTGTAATATTCAGTGGTATCAGCCATGGTCTCAGCATGGTTCATGTGATGATTTCCTGGGGCAGGTAGCTGAAACGTGGACCCTCAGGGAATTGGATCATTTGATGTGACAATTGTGCAATTTTGAGGTAATCCCCTCTGAGAACAGTACGGGGAAATTTTTCACTGTGGATAAAATGAATTGATGGGCTCGCTGGAGGTGAGAGGAGATATAGGAAAGGAAGATTTAGGTTTTTAAAAAGTGTAATAAAGTCAAACTTTATCCATTGCCTAGTTTTGCTAGAAACTGTTTTCTACTGACCATTTGACTTCTGAACCAGGTAGAGGAATTAAAATCCACTCTACCTTAATTCTTTTCAACATATTCATGTTCCTTAACTAGAAGGAAAACCTTAAAATGCTGGGTTAAAAGAAAAAAAAACAAAACCAGCAACAATGACAGTGACGTTGGGTCACTGGACAAAGAAGGAAACAAAGCAAATGACATGAGCCGTTAATCTGTCGTGTTCTTCTCATGTCTGCACCTGAGGAAGGTTGACTCAGATATTCTCCTTGAGAAGGATATAGGGGACAGCAGCTATGGAATTAGAGATCCATTTTCAACCAAGACTGTGACCTGGCTTCTGCTTGCTTCTTCTGTACATTTCTCAGGAAATTTATGGAGTTCAACTTATCACTGGGGAAGATTTGCAAGATATTATCCATGAACTCAATCAGTGCTCTGTCCACTTATTATGCTTCTGCTTCTACCCTTCTCCCTGAAAATACCCATTTCTAAGAGCACAGAGCCTCAGTAACTCATTTCTCCAAGATGAATTTAGAAATAATTCTTTATTTTATGTTAGCTTATTTTTCTCTAAGACCCACTAAAAAATGTAAACAGCAATAATAAGAAATGAGATTCTCTCTTCTTTTCTTCAGTCCCTGCTATGCATGGATGTGTGACAGTCATATCTATGGTAGATAACACAGCATAATCTTCTCATTACTTCTGCCAGGGGCTCTATCCCAGGCATAGCTGACTGATCCAGGGATGTATATCAGCTCTACAATTGTACCTCATACCCAAGTCTAGTAATTAGATCATTTTTCTCAGAATTTGAAATTCAGAGGTCCTGCAGTTGAATCAATCTAAGGCTGGCATTTTTGGAATGTCAGCATCAGGTAATGGCATTCCTAAGAGCCAGCCTTAGAGTGACTCTCACCTTGACCCAGTCCTAAGGGATTACAGACCCCTTTACTAGGTAGCTTTGCTTGGAGACTTTCCAGTAGCCTCACTGAGACATTCTCAGAACTCTGAATAAATCAAGACTGTCTCTAATTTAAGTATCTTGCTGGGATATCACAATAGCTAACATATATAATACTTTGTATGCAGGGCTTTATATAAAAATCAATTCATTTAATTCTCAGAAAGTACTCTATCAGCTAGATACAGCAATTCATACTTTATAGATGAAAACATTGAGATACTGAGACATTAAGTAACTTTCCAAAGCTCGTAAGTTAGTAAATGGTGAAGCAGAAAGTTAAACCTATATATACATCAGGCTGTAGAGTCTGTGTTGCTTGACCATAGCAATACTCACACTCTAACCTGTGTTTCTTGATCCCTCTTCATAAATGGCTTGTGTTCCTTTTTTTTGCCTACTTAAATCCAGTGAGGGAATCACTCAATCCTCAGGTCTGTCTGTTGAGATCTCATAGGTAGTTGTGGGTTGGTAAGCAGTAAAAATGGATAAGCTGTCTTTGCTCTTAAGCTTGAGGAATTCAGCTTAGGAAGCTCTGACCTCTGGTTTGAGGTTTATAGGGGACAATATGTCTATATTCAGAGAAAAGAAGATAGGAAGACTTCTCAGCACAAACTACAATCACATCCAATCCTGCCAGCATTGGTAGAAACTGTATAGGACCACATGAACAATTTAGCAGTGGCAGGCCAGCCCGATTCATGGGCATTAATGAAAATCATCTGAGTAATTCTTCCAAACCCTACTTCTCATCGTGGGATCATTGGTATACCTACCTAGCTTTATTCAGAATGTTTATTCCTGTTAAGAATGATTTGTTTCTCCCCCTGGCCTGTCTACCCCTTATCCACAATTGTCCCCCATGCCAACATTTATCACCTAGAGTCACAGTCGCAGCACTATCATGGGTTTCTTCAGTTTCTACCAATGGCTCACTATAGTATTTTTACCTCCAGCAGAATAAGGGAAGAGGGAGAAGTTAGGTTTATGCATTCCTCCCAGAATCCCCCATCACTCATCCGTCTTCACATATAGTTTAGAAGTAACAGCTTTGAATTCTCTAAATTTACATAATGCTTTATAACTTAACTTATTTTGTAGGTACATTTTATTTTTACTGTATGCTGGCTATAAAGACTAAGCCCCAAGCATTGTAGTACACTTTTAAGAAGTAATATAGTGGGCTTCCCTGGTTGCATAGTGGTTAAGAATCCGCCTGCCAATGCAGGGGTCATGGGTTCAAGCCCTGGTCCGGGAAGATCTCACATGCTGCGGAGCAACTAAGCCCCTGCCTGCAACTACTGAGCCTGTGCTCTAGACCCTTCATGCCACAACTGCTAAGCCCACATGCCACAACTACTAAAGCCCACGTGCTCTGCAACAAAGAGAAGCCACCACAACGAGAAGCCTGCACACTGCAAGGAAGAGTAGACCCCGCTCACCACAACTAGAGAAAGCCCGTGCGCAGCAACGAAGACCCAACACAGCCAAAAGTAAATAAAATAAATACATTTTAAAAAAAGAAGTAATATAGTTTACCCCATTAAAATAAAGTTATTCATTTTGTAAAAATTTACTGCAAATAGTAGCTATATAAATCCAATGCAACAGAAAAAAGTGCAATCTCAAAATATTCTCTAGTTCTAGGTGCATAGTATTTCCACTTGATTGTGAAAGGTGCATTCTTATTTACTTTCTTGTTCTGTGTCTCAGGAGGCCCGATTCTTCCCTGAGGTTATTATTATTATTTTTTTTTGCGGTACGTGGGCCTCTCACTGTTGTGGCCTCTCCCATTGCAGAGCACAGGCTCCAGACGCGCAGGCTCAGCGGCCATGGCTCACGGGCCTAGCCGCTCTGCGGCATGTGGGACCCTCCCGGGCCGGGGCACGAACCCGTGTCCCCTGCATCGGCAGGTGGACTCTCAACCACTGCGCCACCAGGGAAGCCCCCTGAGGTTATTTTTAGTATAATGAGGAACGAAAAATATTCTTCCTCTCCAAGCATATAGCTTGGTGTGCCTATCAGTCCCAGGAGCTTTAGTGCTAGAGCTTCATTGGTGCAAGTCTGAGGTTTTCAGTAGCTTCCAATAATTTCTATACAACCTACTATGTGATGTATCTGGTATTTTAGCAGTACTTCAGAGAAGAATCTATCCTTCCCTCATTGAGAGCTATAGACCTTACTTTTCATTCTTTATTGAAGGACGCCTTTAAAATTTCTTTCTTCTTGCTTTGAACACATATTTTGGTATCAAGAATCATTGTATTGTTTGGGTTTAACACAAAGCTCTCAGGGGCTTCAATACAGAGTAAGTGAATAATTATTGTAATTTTGGCAGTTTCCGTGTTGTTGCTTCTGCTCTTATTTATGTTAAATTTGTCCCCAACAAATACCTGACCAGCATTGATGACTAGTTTTAATGTAGAAGATACCAGATGGATTCATTTTTTTTCTACATTTAGTACTTCCAATTCTATTTTGGCCTCAGATTTTTTATCTGAATAAGAAAAAAATTACTCAATTTACTGTTTTCCACCTTGAGGTTTTCTGTTTCTGGTGTTTACTTTCTGCCTGGTGTTCACTTAGTGTTTGTTTATGACTTTATCTAAATATTAGGGTGGAGTTCTATTTAATCAATGTAGATTTAACAAGTATTTATTTGGTTCTGGAAAAGCAAAGTCAAAAATGATGTAACCTTGCTATTAGGAAAAGAACTACCATTCAAATATGGGGGACGGGTTAGTTTAGATTTGCATAAAATTATAAATATTTAAATATATATATATATATGCTTGTGATGTTTTATATTTAAAATATGTAATATACTATATACAATACATAACATACAGTATACAAACATAATGTAATGATACATAGCATATGTTACACATTCAATATATAAATACACTGATACTTGAAATCTGAAATAATATATAGGGCTCTTAAAGAACAGAAATATACAGTGTAAGTGCAAGTATATGGGAGAGCAGAGTTGCAAGAAAAAAACAAGATTCAGGGTTTAATGAGAATTTTTGAGGATGATTGGAACTGTAGACATGGACAAGAGTAGAGAATATTCCAAGAGGAGAAACAGCAAATTCAAAGCACAGTTGTGAAACAGCATCAGTTATAGACTTGTGGTGTGAAAGGTCTTCAAAATAAAGACCTTTTGATTAAGCTGGGCCATTGTACAATTGGCTGTTTCTGTTTCATATTCCACACAGGATGCATCCTGTGATAGGAACCAGGATGAAATAGATGGTTTTCTCAGGTTAGGTCATTCCAGCTGCTTGTTAGACCAGATATTTTTAAGTGAGAGTTTTATGAAAAAATATTTTTCTGGTAATAAATGAATTTTATTGATTGGAAACTATATTTACCTTAAATTTACTTTAAGTATAAAGATCCATGCATCTGTTTTTAATACTAAAACTTGGGATTTTGTTATAAAGTCTTAATTTCCTCTTACTTAATGATTGGTGAAGTAAATCACTTAACCCTCGAGGCCAAGATATGGTTTCTTCACACAGTAATGGAGATGTGAACTAAAAATGATTAACATGATTTCTGTCTATATTTATTGGCGTTCCTCTGTTTGCCAATAAATACAGGTGAACAGAGGAATGCCAGGGAAGATTTTATACCTTTGTCTCCTTATCAAAGTTCATATTCTTTATTTATCTCAATGCATTTGTTCAAAGTTGAATTCAAGTACACACTATTGTTACATTGTGAAGTGCTGCTTCCTCCAGAACCTTAAAATTTTGATTGCTTCTTTATTAATTACTTTAGGAATTGTTTTCTTTGTGTGGTGCTGTGGTAAGTGGACATCAAAGGGTATCTTTGCTTCTCCACATAAGCACACTAACTAAGCAGAGACCTCTGTGATTACAATGAATATCCCTGGTCATCAGTGACCAGCTTGTTTCTCTATACAAATGTAGGAGCTGCCACTGGCTGAAACTCTATGTATCCCATATAAACTCTGTCTATATGGACTTAAATGTCTGTGTATTTTATTAGAGAGCCATGTGTTTTACCCACTATCATAGTAATATTCTTTTGGGGGAAGAAATCACTTTTTAATTGGAATCCAGTTTGAAAGGTTTCATTGGGCAGAGATATAGAAGCCTTGATACCTTCTGTACAACAGCACTAGTAAGTAAGCAACTTATCCACAGTAATCTATCTCAGGCTTTTTTATTGCTTATTCATTTCAGTTCATCATTTATCCACATTAGCACTGTCTTGGAAATATGTATTTTTAAATTGAGTAATGTTGCTTCTTCTTGCTCATTGAATATGCAATTGACACTACAATGAATGTTCAGTAGCTGCCAATATTGATGCACGACAGTGCAGTAGTAATATCCAAATTGCAAGATAACTACAGTAATTAGAGCAAATTTCTAACTTTTGAATTTTTTAAAAAATAATACAAGTTTCGTAAGTGCAATGCAGTTTCTAATGTTCATACTATATAATGGTTGACCCCCTCAGTAGAAAAGGTAATGGATAAATCAACTTGAGATACCTTAAAGTAGAGAGGAGTAGCTACTTCCAGGGGCTGCATGACATAGAGAAGAGGCAAAAATAGTCAAAAAGGCAAACTTTAAGTGCCAGGTATGAAATATCATTTATCTTATAGTAGGCAAACTTTTAAGTGCCAGGTATGAAATATCATTTATCTTATAGTAAAATAAGTGTTTCATACTTAAGCATTTATCAGTTTATCTGCTGTATGTTGTACGTTCTTTAAAATAGAATGTGAGATTTTTGTCTGTTTAGGGGTATTTGGGTGAATGCCCCCTGCCACCAGATTTTTTTCCAAGATTGAGAATACACTAGGTACTCAAGACACTTTGACTGATTGTGTTTCACATGATAGCTTTGTTTGAAGTTCATTTTTTACTAAATTTCTTACCATGTGTTTCAGAATATTTATTTTCTTAGCTCATTATCATTTTGTCATTTATAATGAAATATATAAATTTATCTATATGCCTGTGCTATGTAATTACCTACCCTTTTATTTTTCTCTACAACTCTTATATATCAAAGGTTCCTAGAAAATGTGTTATTTTTGCACAGTAAAGCATTACAGTTTAGAATTATACCTTCAATTCAGAGTTAGAGTGCTTTTTTCCCTGTTCTGACACGGTAGCCGATTCAGGATGTCCGATGGAAAATTATAGCCATTCAGCAATGAAGACGAGGGAGTCATCTTTTATTGTAAAACCTTAGCCTTCTGGATGATTGTAAACTATCACAGACAGAATTGCTCCCATTGTACTCCTCGGGGGCTTTTCCCTTCTCAGAGAAGAAAAACAGAGATAGTAAAGTTTGTTTTTCTCTTAAACACTGTCTACCTGGAGACTCCAAATATGTCTCCTTGCTTCAGACTTCTTCTAGATGTTAGGCACTTTTCTCTCAAAAAGTATTAAATTGTGGGATTCAAATCAGTGTAACTCATAATGTGGTCTAGTCTACTGTCAAATCTACTCTATGGTTTACACCCAGGGAAGGCACTGTTCTATGAATAGATGTGGCAGTTTGCTTCTGGGAGAGTAAAGAGACAACAAAGAGGGTTTTGTTTTTACTTTTATTTTGTATTATTTTCTTCTTTTCTCAGTAGGTGGACTCATACAGGGCAACTTTTCTGGTTAGCTACCCAAGAACCATAATGAACCACATAGTTATGGCCACTCACAACACAGAAGATACTCTCCATCTTCTATAGAAGCTCTTGTGTGACAACCCATCCCTTTTATTCCTTTAATTTGTCTGGTAAAGTAGAAAGGAAAGTTAATGGATTTGCTAAGAATGATCAATACCCTATAGCCTAGTGTTCTACCTTTCTTACCGTATTTCCCTTCCTCAGCACATCTATTTTTATTCACAGATTTTTGCAAATCTAGATTTTCAGGATTTGTAGGAATCAATAAACCACTTGCACCATCATGGTTTAAGGTAAAGATCATTTATTAATAAATAAATAAATAAGTAAATGATAACTTATAATTTAAAATTTTATGCCTGGACAGGGTGTGTCCTCTTTGACAACAATTTTTGAAAATTTTGTGTAAAACCTAATTTTGTCTCAGGTTAGAAAATTCCTAAAGTCAAGAGCCAACTAATTTTATTATTAAACTAGTGGAATATAATTTTACTGTTAATAACAATATTATCATGGTAATAGATGATATCTTAAATTTTAATAGTCAGCAAGTCTTTCCACTCCCTTCACATGGGCAAGTAAAGTATGTGCTTCTTCCATATGTAAGGAAATCATATCTTACATATGTTAGGTGAGATTTTTACACATAACATAGCCGAAATATGGCAGTTGCATTTGAAAAATTCCAAAATGACAAGCATTCGTCATGATACTTAAGATCCTTTGGAAAAAGATATTTCAAATCTCTGTTAGTAATATATAAACTAGGAAATAAAACTCTTATTAGAAAAAACTTAAGCCTCAGTAAGAAGGATTTCAATTTTGTATAATTAATTTTTAATAAAATTTTAGAATTTTTGAGCTGGAGGAAAATTTGAAGATAATCACAGTCAGTTCTCTAGTTTTACATATGAGGAGATGGAGGCATGGGAATTGTATATGTAAACTTTAGTTTTGCAATTAGTGAAAAATTTTGGGAATAACTTTTCATATTCAAAACCCTACTTTTCCTTAGTGTCCATATTTATTTATGTTCTATAGTCAGGTTGTACAAAGAACTACAACCCCAGACTCATAAGTGGCTTCTCTGCACATGGATTTAGCCTGATTATAGAATCAAATGCTGAAGGAAAGTGTGAACCTGAATTCCATCAGAGAAAGCTATTATCATGATTTATTATGAACATGATTCATTATATCATCACTAAGATGGGAACACAACCTGTATTATAAGGGCTACATGGCCTCTACTTCTCACACCATATTTTAGAAACCTTAAACCCAAAGTATGACAGGTATATATAAAGAGAATTGATTTAAACTCCCTCAAATGCATTCATAACGTTAAATCTGCACATATATTCAACCACTGACTTGGACTTCTAAACAGTTTCAGTTTTCTTACAAACCTTTTTTTTTGATGGACTTTCCATACCTATTTTTTATAAGGGGTTCAGTTTTGTCATTAGAGACACAAATGCATCCTCAGGAAGTTTACATATATGTCAGAAGAGCTTAGTAAATCATCTTTGACAGAGAATAAATTCTTTACAGAATAACAATGAAAAGACAGATGGTTATCAACATACGTTTCTTGGTCTTAGTTTTCCTCATAGCAGTGAAAACAAATCCAAACGTATCACTTATTCTTTCCTCCAGTTTATACATGAAATGAGTATTGGGAAAGGTTAGGGCACGACATTCCAATTCTAGGATTCCCGAACCTCCTCATTGTTGCCGTTAATTAAAGGAGGTATTTGACATAAAACCAGATTGAAATTCAGCTCTAAGTCATTTCTATACTCATAACTGCAACACTTTTTGATAGAATTGGGTCAGGAAAAACACTTAATGATAACTGAGGTTCAAAGTCCATGGTGTTATAGTCAAAGTTACTAAAAATATATATGATCGCCTATTTGAGGCAGTATTTCTCTTGAAAAGAAGTCCTGTGGGTTTTTTTTTTAATTAATCATAGTGATTTACATATGCTGTGAATTATATCTGCAACTGAATTAGATAGTGACTTTATATTGACATTAGATATTTTCTAAAATTTTTGTAGTCCATAAATCAAATAACCTCATAATTTTTAGCACTCAGAATCACATTAAAAATATACTATAGAACTTGTTTATTTCTCAATTATTTTTTGTACAACTAGTTGTCAAGAAGTTTTTCATGAGAAAGAGAGAGATAACTCAGTTTATTCCGAAAGAGATCTGTCGTTGGATCTGTCATCTCTGTAATTGGTAAATGAATTCAAAAGCAGTTTGCGGCTTGAGAAATCTTGATGTTGCTGTGGTGTCATTTAATGATGATGACAATGATGATGACAGCAGTAGCAACAGATATTATTTATGAAATGCCTGTGTAAGGCCAGGCTTTCCCATACTTTAATCTCATTTGGTAGAGAATTCACCAATGAGAAAATATGGTATAAAGGAATGATACTGGATATTGGTATAAAACTAAGAAAAAATTTGAGACAATACAAATGCTAAAAATAATCCCTGAAAGCAATTCTATTAACACAAAACTATATTGTTAATAACAGTTTTGTTTCTAAAACAAAACCACTGGTGAAGGGAAACAAATTAGATGTTAAAAATTTTATCTGAACTGAAAGTAATTAGGAGAATACACTTTTCAAGTAGTCTGGGAAATCATGGTGATAAAATCTCAAATTTTAACCAAAAATAGGAAAGCATGCATATTTTTCAAGTTATTTCTAAAGAGGCAAATTTGAGGGAGATAAAAAAAAGCAGAGGCATGAAAAGTAGACAGGAACTTCGGATGGAGCCTTGACATCGTAGCAGGTATTAGATTGATCCTTCTGACTTGAACCACTAAGAAGCAAAGACGGTAAGCACACATGAAGCACCTGTTTATCAGGCATCGGACAGCACAGGGCTGTGATGCTTGAGGAAAAGGAACATAAGAGGTCACATCCACATTTGCTTTCTGTGGGTCACTACCCAAATTGTGACACAAAGAATAGGAGCCTAGACAGAACAGAGACCTAACTAGAAGACACATGGAGAAGGTTGGAGGCTGGGGCTCCTGAATCGGCTGGAATTTGTAGGACAGGAAATCAGTGATGAAGACTTTGCACAGATAAGCAGATCTGGAGCTCTGCACAGGGTCCTCCTTGAGGTTTTGCCTGAAGACTAAGTTGTGCATGCACTGAGACAGTCGCTGTGAGGCCAGGAAGAGAACAGCTAATGGGGAACAGTGAAGATACCTAACTGAACATCTGGGTATTTTATTATAACCCCAGAAAGATGTTTTAGAAGTAGGACGTCTCTAACTCTTAAGTGAGGAATAGTCTGGATCCTGCCTAATAACTGAAACTAACGTTTGACAGGATCAAGCTGATTTGCTTGTTTGCCAGAACAAAACTCAATAAGATTTAGATGGATGCAACAAAATAAAAATACAGAATCTACCTTGCTCAGAATAGAATTAAAATGACCAGACACTGCACCTTATGAAAATAGATACCAAAATAGAGACTCAAGGATACCCAAGTGAAGTTTCTGTGGCAAACAGAGAAGATGTATGAAGAATGTATCAAGTACCTATAGGAGGATCACAGTACAGACCTGTCTCTCCAGCTGCTCGCTCTCCATCTCTCTCTCTTTCTAGATAAATAGATAGATAAAAATAGATAAGTTAGACAGATATAGGTACACAAATGGTTTCAATATTTCTTGTCAATTACCCTGACAGTTTTGTAGTGATTGTTTTTTAACATCTTTATTGGGGTATACTTGATTTACAATGGTGTGTTAGTTTCTGCTTTATAACAAAGTGAATCAGTTATACATATACATATGTTCCCATATCTCTTCCCTCTTGCATCTCCCTCCCTCCCACCCTCCCTATCCCACCCCTCTAGGTGGTCACAAAGCACCGAGCTGATCTCCCTGTGCTATGCAACTACTTCCCACTAGCTATCTATTTTACGTTTGGTAGTGTATATATGTCCATGCCACTCTCTCACTTTTTCACAGCTTATCCTTCCCCCTCTCCATATCCTCAAGTCCATGCTCTAGTAGGTCTGTGTCTTTATTCCCATCTTACCTCTAGGTTCTTCATGACCTTTTTTTTTCTCTTAGATTCCATATATATGTGTTAGCATACGGTACTTGTTTTTCTCTTTCTGACTTAATTCACTCTGTATGACAGACTCTAGGTCCATCCACCTCACTACAAATAACTCAATTCCGTTTCTTTTTATGGCTGAGTAATATTCCATTGTACATATGTGCCACATCTTCTTCATCCATTCATCCGGTGATGGACACTTAGGTTGCTTCCATCTCCTGGCTATTGTAAATAGAGCTTCAATGAACATTTTGGTACATGACTCTTTGAATTATGGTTTTCTCAGGGTATATGCCCAGTAGTGGGATTGCTGGGTCATATGGTAGTTCTATTTGTAGTTTTTTGAGGAACCTCCATACTGTTCTCCATAGTGGCTGTATCAATTTACATTCCCACCAGCAGTGCAAAAGTGTTCCCTTTTCTCCACACCCTCTCCAGCATTTGTTTCTAGATTTTTTGATGATGGCCATTCTGACTGGTGTGAGATGATACCTCATTGTAGTTTTGATTTGCATTTCTCTAATGATTAATGATGTTGAGCTTTCTTTCATGTGTTTGTTGGCAATCTGAATATCTTCTTTGGAGAAGTGTCTATTTAGGTCTTCTGCCCATTTTTGGATTAGGTTGTTTGTTTTTTTGTTATTGACCTGCATGAGCTGCTTATGAATTTTGGAGATTAATCCATTGTCAGTTGCTTCATTTGCAAACATTTTCTTCCATTCTGAGGGTTGTCTTTTGGTCTTGTTTATGAGTTCATTTGCTGTGCAAAAGCTTTTAAGTTTCATTAGGTCCCATTTGTTTATTTTTATTTCCATTTCTCTGGGAGGGGGGTCAAAAAGGATCTTGCTGTGATTTATATCACAGTGTTCTGCCTATGTTTTTCTCTAAGAATTTGATAGTGTCTGGCCTTACATTTAGATCATTAATCCATTTTGGGCTTATTTTTGTGTATGGTGTTAGGGAGTGTTCTAATTTCATTCTTTTACATGTCCCTGTCCAGTTTTCCCAGCACCACTTATTGAAGAGGCTGTCTTTTCTCCACTGTATATGCTTGCCTCCTTTATAAAAGATAAGGTGAACATATGTGTGTCGGTTTATCTCTGGGCTTTCTATCCTGTTCCATTGATCTATATTTCTGCTTTTGTGCCAGTACCATACTGTTTTGATTACTGTAGCTTTGTAGTATAGTTTGAAGTCAGGGAGCCTGATTCCTCCAGCTCCATTTTTCATTCTCAAGACTGCTTTCGTTATTCGGGGTCTTTTGTGATTCCATACAAATTGTGAAATTCTTTGTTCTAGTTCTGTGATAGGGATTGTACTAAATCTGTAGATTGTTTTGGGTAATATGGTCATTTTCACATTGTTGATTCTTCCAATCCAAGAACATGGTATATCTCTCCATCTATTTGTATCATCTTTAATTTCTTTCATCAGTGTCTTATAATTTCCTGCCTACAGGTCTTTTGTCTCCTTAGGTTAGGTTTATTCCTAGATATTTTATTCTTTTTGTTGCAATGGTAAATGGGAGTATTTTCTTAATTTCATTTTCAGATTTTTCATCATGAGTGTATAGGAATGCCAGAGATTTCTGTGCATTAATTTTGTATCCTACTACTTTACCAAATTCATTGATTAGCTCTAGTAGTTTTCCAGTAGCATCTTTGGGATTCTCTATGTATAGTATCATGTCTTCTGCAAACAGTGACAGCTTTACTTCTTCTTTTCCGATTTGGATTCCTTTTATTTCTTTTTCTTCTCTGATTGCTGTGCCTAAACTTCCAAAACTATGTTGAATAAGAGTGGTGAGAGTGGGCAACCTTGTCTTGTTCCTGATCTTAGTGGAAATGGTTTCAGTTTTTCACCACTGAGGACGATGTTGGCTGTGGGTGTGTCATATATGGCCTTTGTTATGTTGAGGAAAGTTCCTTCTTTGCCTACCTACTGCAGGGTTTCTATCATAAATGGGTGTTGAATTTTGTTGAAAGCTTTCTCTGCATCTATTGAGATGATCGTATGGTTTTTCTCCTTCAATTTTTAATATGGTGTATCACGTTGAGTGAGTTGCGTATATTGTAGAATCCTTGCATTCCTGGAATTAACCCCACTTGATCATGGTGTATGATCCATTTAATGTGCTGTTGGATTCCCTTTGCTAGTATTTTGTTGAGGATTTTTGCATCTATGTTCATCAGTGATGTTGGTCTGTAGTTTTCTTTGTGACATCTTTGTCTGGTTTTGGTATCAGGGTGATGCTGGCCTCATAGAATGAGTTTGGGAGTGTTCCTCCCTCTGCTATATTTTGGAATAGTTTGAGAAGGACAGGTGTTAGCTCTTCTGTAAAGGTTTGTTAGAATTCGCCTGTGAAGCCAACTGGTCCTGGTCTTTGTTTATTGGAAGATTGTTAATCACACTCTCAATTTCAGTGCTTGTGATTGGTCTGTTCATCTTTTCTATTTCTTCCTGGTACAGTCTTGGCAGGTTGTGCATTTCTAAGAATTTGTCCATTTCTTCCAGGGTGTCCATTTTATTGGCATAGAGTTGCTTGTAGTAATCTCTCATGATCTTTGTATTTCTGCAGTGTCACTTGTTATTTCTCTTTTTTCATTTCTAATTCTATTGACTTGAGTCTTCTCCCTTTTTTTCTTGATGAGTCTGGCTAATGGTTTATCAATTTTGTTTATCTTCTCAGAGAACCAGCTTTTAGCTTTATTAATCTTTGCTATCATTTCCATCATTTCTTTTTCATTTATTTCTGATCTGATCTTTATGATTTCTTTCCTTCTGCTAACTTTCGAGTTTTTTTGTTCTTTCTCTAATTGCTTTAGGTGCAAGGTTATGTTGTTTTTTTGAGATGTTTCCTGTTTCTTAAGGTAGGATTGTATTACTATAAACTTCCCTCTTAGAACTGCTTTTGCTGCATCCCATAGTTTTTGGGTCGTCCTGTCTCCATTGTCATTTGTTTCTAGGTATTTTTTGATTTCCTCTTTGATTTCTTCACTGATCACTTCATTATTAAGTAGTGTATTATTTAGCCTCCATGTGTTTGTATTTTTTACAGATCTTTTCCTGTAATTGATATCTAGTCTCATAGCATTGTGGTCAGAAAAGATACTTGATACTATTTCAATTTTCTTAAATTTACCAAGGCTTGATTTGTGACCCAAGATATGATCTATCCTGGAGAATGTTCCATGAGCACTTGAGAAAAATGTGTATTCTGTTGTTTTTGGATGGAATGTCCTACAAATATCAAATAATCCATGTTGTTTAATGTATCATTTAAAGCTTGTGTTTCCTTATTTATTTTCATTTTGGATGATCTGTCCATTTGTGAAAAGTGGGGTGTTAAAATCCCCTACTATGAATATGGTACTGTCAATTTCCCCTTTTATGGCTGTTTGTATTTGCCTTATGTATTGATGTGCTCCTATGTTGCATACATAAATATTTACAATTGTTATATCTTCTTCTTGGATCGATCCCTTAATCATTATGTAGTGTCCTTTTTTGTCTCTTGTAATAGTCTTTATTTTAAAACCTATCTTGTCTGATATGAGAATTGCTACTCCAGCTTTCTTTTGATTTCCATTTACATGGAATATCTTTTTCCATGCCTCACTTTCAGTCTGTATGTGTCCCTAGGTCTGAAGTGGGTCTCTTGTAGACAGCATATATATGGGTCTTGTTTTTGTATCCATTCAGCCAGTCTGTGTCTTTTGGTCGGAGCATTTAATCCATTTACATTTAAGGTAATTGTCGATATGTATGTTCCTATTCCCATCTTCTTAATTGTTTTGGGTTTGTTATGGTAGGTCTTTTCCTTCTGTTGTGTTTCTTGCCTAGAGAAGTTCCTTTAGCATTTGTTGTAAAGCTGGTTTGGTGGTGCTGATCTCTCTCAGCTTTTGCTTGTCTGTAAAGGTTTTAATTTCTCCATCAAATCTGAATGAGATCCTTGCTGGGTAGAGTAATCTTGGTTGTAGGTTTTTCTCCTTCATCACTTTAAGTATGTCCTGCTACTCCCTTCTGTCTTGCAGAGTTTCTACTGAAAGATCAGCTGTTAACCTTATGGGGATTCCCTTGTGTGTTCTTTTTCCCTTGCTGCTTTTAATCTTTTCTTTGTATTTAATTTTTGACAGTTTGATTAATAAGTGTCTTGACATGTTTCTCCTTGGATTTATCCTTTATGGGACTCTCTGTGTTTCCTGGACTTGATTAATTATTTCCTTTCCCATAATAGGAAAGTTTTCAACTATAATCTCTTCAAATATTTTCACAGTCCCTTTCATTTTCTCTTCTTCTGGACCACTATAATTCGAATTGTGGTGTGTTTAATGTTGTCCCAGAGGTCTCTGAGACTGTCCTCAGTTCTTTTCATTCTTTTTTCTTTTGCTATGCAGTAGTTATTTCCACTATTTTATCTTCCTAGTCACTTATCTGTTACTTTGCCTCAGTTATTCTGCTACTGATCCCTTCTCGAGTATTTTTAATTTCATTTATTGTGTTGTTCATCGTTGCTTGTTTCTTTAGTTCTTCTAGGTCCTTGTTAAATGTTTCTTGCATTTTCTCTATTCTATTTCCAAGATTTTGGATCATCTTTAGTATCATTATGCTGAATTCTTTTTCAGGTAGACTGCCTATTTCCTCTTCATTTGTTAGGTCTGGGGGGTTTTTATCTTGCTCCTTCATCTGCTGTGTGTTTTTCTGTCTTCTCATTTTGCTTATCTTACTGTGTTTGGGGTCTCCTTTTCACAGGCTGCAGGTTCGTAGTTCCCGTTGTTGTTGGTGTCTGTCCCCAGTGGCTAAAGTTGGTTCAGTGGGTTGTGTAGGCTTCCTGGTGGAGGGGACTAGTGCCTGTGTTCTGGTGGATGAGGCTGGATCTTGTCTTTCTGGTGGGCAGGTCCACGTCTGGTGGTGTGTTTTGGGGTGTCTGTGGCCTTATTATGATTTTTAGGCAGCCTATCTGCTAATGGGTGTGGTTGTGTAGATCTGTCTTGCTAGTTGTTTGGCATAGGGTGTCCATCACTGTAGCTTGCTGGTCGTTGAGTGAAGCTGGGTCTTGGTGTTGAGACGGAGGTCTTTGGGAGATTTTCGCCGTTTGATATTACGTGGAGCTGGGAGGTCTCTTATGGACCAGTGTCCTGAAGTTGGCTCTCCACCTCAGAGGCACAGCACTGACTCCTGGCTGGAGCACCAAGAGCCTTTCATCCACACGGCTCAGAATAAAAGGCAGAAGAAGTAGAAAGAAAGAAAGATGATAAAATAAAATAAAATAAGATAAAATCAAATAATTAAAATAAAAAATAATTAAGAAAAAAAAATTTTTAAGTTAAAAAAAAAAATGGACGGACAACACCCTAGGACAAATGGTGAAAGCAAAGCTATACAGGCAAAATCTCACACGGAAGCATACACATACACACTCAGAAAAAGAGGAAAAGGGGAAAAAATAAGAAATCTTGCTCTCAAAATCCACCTCCTCAATTTGGGATGATTCGTTGTCTATTCAGGTATTCCACCGATGCAGGGTACATCAAGTTGACTGTGGAGATTTAATCCGCTGCTCCTGAGGCTGTTATGGGAGATTTCCCTTTCTCTTCTTCGTTTGCACAGCTCCTGGGGTTCAGCTTTGGATTTGGCTCCGCCTCTGCGTGTACGTCACTGGAGGGCGTCTGTTCTTTGCTCAGACAGGACGGGGTTAAAGGAGCAGCTGATTCGGGGGCTCTGGCTCACTCATTCCGGGGGGAGGGAGGGGCACAGAGTGTGCGGTGAGCCTGCAGCAGCAGTGGCCAGCATGACGTTGCACCAGCCTGAGGCGTGCCGTGCGTTCTCCCAGGGAAGTTGTCCCTGGATCACGGAACCCTGGCAGTGGCGGGCTGCACAGGCTCCCCGGAAGGGTGGTGTGGATAGTGACCTGAGCTCTCACACAGGCTTCTTGGTGGTGGCAGCAGCAGCCTTAGCATCTCATGCCCGTCTCTGGGATCTGCACTGTTAGCCATGGCTCGTGCCCATCTCTGGAGCTCCTTTAAGTAGCGCTCTCAATCCCCTCTCCTCGCGCACCAGGAAACAAAGAGGCAAGAAATAGTCTCTTGCCTCTTCGACAGGTCCAGAGTTTTTCCTGGAGTCCCTCCCGGCTAGCCGTGGTGCGCTAGACTAACCCCTTCAGGCTGTGTTCAGCTCCCAGCCCTGCCCGCCCCAGCGGGTGAGCAGACAAGCCTCTTGGGCTGGTGAGTGCTGGTTGGCACAGATCCTCTGTGTGGGAATCTCTCCGCTTTGCCCTCCGCACCCCTGTTGCTGTGCTCTCCTCCGCGGCTCTGAAGCTTCTCCCCTCCGCCACCCGCAGTCTCCACCCATGAAGGGGATTCCTAGTGTGTGGAAACCTTTCCTTCTTCACGGCTGTCGCCCACTGGTGCAGGTCCCGTCCCTATTCTTTTGTCTTTGTTTATTCTTTTTTCTTTTGCCCTACCACGTACGTGGGGAGTTTCTTGCCTTTTGGGAGGTCTGAAGTCTTCTGCCAGCGTTCAGTGGGTGTTCTGTAGGAGTTGTTCCACGTGTAGATGTATTTCTGATGTATCTGTGGGGAGGAAGGTGATCTCCGCGTCTTACTCTTCCGCCATCTTCCCCTTCTCCTCTGTAGTGATTTTTATAACTGGGTATTCAAAATAAACAAACAACATCTGTCTTTGTTGTTCTAAGACCTAAATTCATAAATGACCTGCAATATAGAAGACTCTTGACTTTTATTTAAATCATTCCCTTTTTGAAGTACTTAGAGAGCTGTACAATAAATAGCAATTTACCAAAAACCTAATAGTACTTTTTTAAAAAAAATTAGTCCTTTTTGGGTCCGCCTGCTTCTCTCACCATAATATTTTGTGATAAAAATTAAAGCCACCTTATTATGTATTTTTCTTTTCTCAGGTTATAGTCCAGATTGACAATTAAATATAAATAAGCAATTATCCAAATTTATCTAATATAGATTTAAGTTTCCTGGGAACTTTGACATATAGATGAGAGGTACTGTGGAGAAAGAATATATGGCCCTGTCTGATTGAGTATGAAATGACTGGACTCTTGCACCTGTGCTCCTTAACTGATCATTTTGAAGATCAGAGGAAAGCAACATTTTTAAATAAAGATATGGATTTAAATATGGTATCTGTCAGAAGATAAATATTAAAATGTATTCTTTATAGTACCTTATTTGTTTTTGTGGGATGTGTGCTATATATGCTAATGGACTGATTTGGTTAGACACTGAAGAAAGAATCAACATATATGTGGTAGCCCCTGGAATACATCTTTGTAAATGTTCTTTCTTTGAGCTGAACCTGAGATGATGAGCTTTAAGTAGAATTGTCAAAGTTACTGTGAACCAAACTTTTCTTCATCTGTACTCTACCACTCCTGGAACCTAGGGAGGAGAAAATGATGCATGAATATGTGAGAATGTTGAGTCTATATATGTATGAGTGCATATATGTATTTGTAGTCAAAAGGTTAGGGAAACAAAGAAAGACTGTAAATTAGTACTGGTAAGCACTATTCAATATATGAAACAGGCAAACATTTCTTACCAAGATATCTGATTATCCTCTTTGTTTAAAATAGAAGGGGTTAAACATTCAGAGGATTCATTAACTGAAGAATCCTAGTGAAGTCTGATTACTTGTTACACGTGATTTGTTTAAACACATTTAGAAATCCATCAAGTGCAAAAAGGACATATCTTGAGGTATTGTGGGCTTTTGATCATAAAATATATTCTGAAGGTCGAAGACTTTATTTCCTGTGGGGTTCATTTGGGAAGTGCATGTCTCCTTCCCTACTCTTGCCAATAACTCTCCTGCAGGGATGTCCCCAAGTAAAAACAACAAGAAAGGAAGCAAATGCAGGAAGGATTGGAAGAGTAAAATCTTCACTGAGGCCTCCATTGTGCATTTGAAGTAAAAACAGCAGCTCAGTGACTCCTTCATACTTGTATTAAACCTAAATTACTTTGGACTTAGTAAACAGGGCATTCCACCAGGTTAGGTGAAATAAACAGGCTTTCTGATTTTATTTTCAACTTCAAAATAAATGCTTTCACTTGTTAACACAGATTCATATTCCCTTAAGTTCTATGTGGGTTTGAGTACTGAACATTTTTTATTTCACTGTAGTTGGAAATAAAATATGCAATATCTAACACTGCTGAACTACCATGGAAAATACATCCAACAACAATATAACTGAAAATTTTTATAGCTGTAAGTAAATCATCTTTAAAATACACCAAATTGCCTTTCCAATATTAATCATTTAAAATGTATTCAACTATATAAATACATATATATAGTATAAATATAGCCCTTTTCATGCAAAGGACTAAAGACATTTGAATTGAAGAATATTAGTATATTTTAATTCATTGCTAACTTTAGCTTATAATGTTTCAAAGTGGCAGGTAAAAGTACAACATACTTGTTTTAGAGACCTGAGAAGTGATAAACAGATACAGAGTGTTTTTACTATACTGTCTTATTAATACAACATAGAATTATTTGATGGCTACCCATACCTTTAGAAAGATGGACTTTGACCTAATTTTTTAGCCAGTGGTTCATTTAAACATTGCTCTTTTTCTGACTTTGTCCTAATTAAAGTTGCTTCTTCTAGTTCTGTCCTAATTAGTTAGAGGCAATATCATTTTCCAAACAAATGGGTAGATTAGAAGTATAGACCAACCATGGGGGAATAAAGAAAATATAGGCTAGGTAAATCTATGAAAATTTAGTAAATTGAGTTTACTTAACTTAACTTGCTTGTTTGCCACATGCCAGAAGTAACCCAGAAGTGCCCCAAATTACCATTGATCAATAGTTTGAAATTACAGCATTTGAACTTTAACCTTTAATTCTGCTGTGTTATCCTCTGTGTTCCATCATTAGATTTTGTGGAATTATTCATTCTAGAAGTAGACCAATATTGTTCAGACTTGGAAACTTTTAAAAGTGAACCATTTTTATTTACAGGGATCTTAAAAACGGAAGGAAATTGTATTTTGGGTTGCAGTAAGCAGATGCCCCTTTATATGCAGTGAGGGGCACTGAGGGAACTGGCAAAATTATAGAGTGTGGAATATTCGTATCCTTGGATATTTAATACTTCATTATGATGAAATAGGACAGAAGCCAAACTAAGACCCTGCATCATTGGGGGCAGTCCTCTATATTGGAAAGAGCACTGAATGTCCCATGTCAAGATTAGTGACAGTTGTGAGAGCTCCTTCACCAATTTTTTGTTTCATTTTGGTAAATCACTTAACTGATTCATACTTTAGTTTGCTTAATTATAAATTAAGAGTATTGGCCTTTCTTTAAGACACCTTCTAAATCTAAAATTCTAGACCCCTTGCTAGCAATTTATCATAGAGACTTGAAACTACTGACTTGAATTTTTTTTTACCTGTATAAATAATCTTTCAAGTGCATATTACTTAGGTGACAATTCAGTGCAAATGCATATAAGCTTCCTCTTAGTCATCCCAACAATAGCCATGTATAACCAAGTGGTAAAATAGTCCTCCTCTGCTCCTGTAGTTAACACGTGGGATGTTGTATGAACATGGAATAGTTGTTTTTCTCTGCAATTTACAATGTAGAACTTGTGGTCAAATTTTTGGAACCACGTTGGGAATTCTTAAAGGGCTTATCCTTACGATGCGTGGATTATAATAAAAAAAAGTTTACAGAAATATAAGATCCCTAGTGTAGTGTACTTCATAGAGACTCCAGAGACAGGCATCTTTTTAAGTAGGATGATCATAGGCTCTGGTTTACCCTGGTATGCCCGTTGCCCCAGTGTAATTCTTAATAGTGCCCCTTTTCATTCTCAAAAGTGTCCTTTTTGGTTGATAAAAATATTTCCAGTCTATCTCTGTGTAATTTGAGGGAATTTATTTCCATCATATCTTTAATAAGCCATTTCATAATATGTAAAATAACACATATTAAAGGTATTCTCTTTTACATCATACTTATACCTCAAAGACTTCATTGAAACTCCTTCCCAATTGCCGTGTTTCTTTGTTTAGTTTTCATGTTAATTCTTTATAATTGTATTGTTACAGCATTGGTGTTTCTTTGCATTTTCCTCTCATTTTCTTTTTTTTTGGCAATAACGAAATGAAATGTTTAATCTATTCCTTGAACAGTGTTAAATCTACAAACTTGATCACAACCTACAAGATATATGAAATCAAGTTTGACTGAGAATTTTATTAATACTTGAAACATAGCTTGCAAAAGAGATGTGTTTCTGCCTAAATTGTGTTTATTGAATTTTCTATTTTTTAAAAAACTGGATGGAAAGGCCATTAACTTCATTCTGTAGGTTGTTCTCCCAACACTGTCAATTCAATATATTTTAAACAAATAAAACATATTTAGAAAAACAACTAGACAGAAAGGTTCTGAAAGGTACTTTACTTAAATATAACCTCACAGTATTTGGCAAATATATGAATTGATAGCTAGAGTGGGTTAGAAATATTCTATGAAAAATTAAAATGACAGGCTTTCATGAAGATAGGGTGCTCCTGATAGGTGAAAAGCTATTAATTATCAAATACCCTGTGTCTTCTAACTTTGAATGCTATGACAACTACTGTGACATCAGAGTTGTCCCCCACTACCTGGACAAAATAAAGGTCTCTTGTGTGATTTGGCATAGAAGTAGGTATAGTGGCTAAAAGCTTAATATTGGAGTAGAGATAATTAATTCACATCTTGCCTCAGTCATTTTTAAGCTATTTGGTTTTGTGCATGTTATAAAAAAATCTTCATATGGCTCGGTTTACTCATTTTTAAAATTTAAGTGATAAAGATGATAATGATAATAGTAATTAGCCTCACAGAGATATAGTAAAAAATGAGATACTACATGTAATTCACTGAGCATATTACCTGAGACAAATTATTAGCTACTAAATAACAGTCATATTGTTAATAACTAGGACATTCTGGGCTCTGGGGGGAAAAAACGTTTTAAAAGGCAGACTCTTAGGGAGTGGGGATGAATAGGTAGAGCACAGAGGATTGGGGGGCAGAGAAATACTCTGTATGATACCGTAATGATGGATACATGACACTATACATTTGTCCATACCCACAGAGTGTCAATACCAAGAGTGAACCCTAATGTAAACTATGGATTTTGGGTGATTATGTTGGGTCTATGTAGGTTCATTAAAGTTACCACTTTTGTGGGGGGATGTTGATAATGGGAAGGCAATGCATGTGTAGGGGCAGGGGTTATATGGGAAATCTCTACCTCTCAGTTTGGTTTTAAACCTAAAAGCTCTAAAAAAGTAAAGTCTTGATTTTAAAAAAAGGCAGGCACTAAATAAAAAATACTTACATATTAATATGTTTTAGTCAAGTAGCAAGCAAAGTGCAGTTGGAAAGTGAATTTATGGGGTGGTTTTATAAAGAAAGAAGGTACATAAATTTTATTTTTAAAAAGTGCCTTTTAAAATAATTGTGGCTATTTATATAAATCTAATGATACTTCTTTTACTATATTGGAAAGAATGTGATCCATATGAATGGCCACCCAACAAAATATTTAGAACATAATTGTATATCTTTAACTTTTTTGTTTGTGTTGCTGAATGAATAATTTAGGTATGTATATCATGTTTACATTTAAATTTTAAGTATTTTTACAGACTTATGCATTTAAACATGTATGAGTATATTTATTATATATTTAGTATATTGAATTGGTATACATTTATTACTATCCCTACTAATGTAGACATTTTTATAAATATTGGCCTTGAGGTTTACAGTCTGTTGGAAGTAGGTAATGTGACATTGCTTGAAATATCAAAGTTTTTAAAAATAGAAATAATATAATTTTCTGTGTATATTCACCCAAAGTATGTATATGAAAATCAACTATATCAATATATACTTTGATATGTCAGGTAGTAGATATACTATTTACCTTCCTTAACATATTTGATTATTTTATAAAAATATACTTTATATTGAAAGCCTCTACCACATCTATGTATCTATCTGTTTGTAAAATTTGAAATAGATTTATTGGACTTCTTCACATGAGACTTGAAACCCTATTTGAAAATGTAATATTGAATTTCTAGCCAATAAATGCTATAGGGAAACTATTCTGATTAGTACTGGGCTTTTGAACTCAACTGATTTCTTCTGTATAGGGCACTGTAAAGGAAGAAAAATATGCAGTACAAAGTAGTGTCATGGTCTGAATGAAAGTCAGAGTGGAAGTTATTAATGGTGCCAATCACATGAGCCATTAGTTTAGTTCTTCCTAGCCTGCAGCCTCAAAGTATCCATATTTCATATAAGTTAACATGCTTCTGAAATAACATGATTGAGAAAATGTTTACCCCTGAAGAGAAGATATTTCCTTTTCTTCTACAAAATTTTATTTATCAAATGTTATGGTGGAAACAAAAATAGGTAGAGCTAGCTGGTTTAAAAGTGAAATTGTCCAAATATAGTCAACAACATATAATAAATAGCTAAATGTAAAAACTAGGGCTATGCCAAGCAAATTAGAAAACTCAAAAATTCTATGCATATTTGCATAACAGTATTTACATTATTGAAATAAAATACCAGCTCTAAGCATGTTAAATCTTGGTTACATTTGCTAGGCAATCATAGATGTCTAGAAACACCCTGGTGAGAATAGGAATAATAATTACCTTATAGTATTGTTGTAAGAATTAGGTGACAAACACGGGGTTAATATATAGTGATATAATATTTTTATTTGATTTTAAATATCATTTATTTTATATTATAGTCTCATGTTCTGAGATATGAGCTATTCCTATTCCTCAATACACAGAGCATTGTAATTGTTGTGTTTAGTCCTCTTTCTTATTTTATTTTATGCTTCTGTTTTATTTATTTATTTATTTACTTTTTACTTCTTTCCATACTCTTTTACATAAGGGCTTACTTGAATATATTTGGCATATGTCCCTGAAAAAGTAAATATATTTGTAACATATATATGCTGCTTATCTCTGTGTTTTCCACTTAACTATTATCAAGGTACAGAGTACCTTTGGTTTCTAAATTTTATTCACTCAACACTGTGTTTAGGATCGCTCCATGCTTTGGTGTGCATATTTAATTATTCTCTTCTAACTACTTCTTAAGTACATGCCTTCTACATTCTGTCCACTCTTTCTCACGGTAGATGGGTGATTTTCAGCTTCCCACTACCATCTTCTTATACACTTCATCACTCTTCATCACCCTTACATAAGAATTATTCTGGGTTACATACTGAGGGATGGAATGGTAAATCAGAGGGTATAAACATGTTTAACATCACTGATGTTAAATGGATTGTTCGACAGGCAGAGGGTTTAATTCACCTGTGTTCCCATCAGTACATGGTATTGGGTATACTACTTCATTTTTTAAGTTATCTATTCTTCTGATTTCGTTTCTACCAAACTTATTGATATTTCTTAACAAGTCAAGAAGTTTGTGCACTGATTCTGATATATTTAGTATTAGATGACCTACTAATAGTAAATATTGACAATTTATCTCTTCTCTTGCGGTATTTGAATTTCTTATTTTCCTAATTATCATTTGTGTAGACTCTCAAATAGTCCCTATAATAGTGACACAACTTGCTTTATTTCCAATTTTAAAGAATGTATATCTCAGTTAAGTATGATTTTGATCTTGTGGTTTGTTTTCATTGTAGAGGAACAGTCTATTAAGTTATGAAAGTGCTCACAGATTGTAATTAATTTGAGGTTTTTATCATGAAAAACATTTAACATTCAACATTTAACTTAATTTTTATTCATTTCATTGAGCTAATTTCATCCTTCATATTCTTTTATTTTTTATATGTTGTTATATAAATTATACTGATGTATTATTTGAAGTTAAGCAATTCTTTTATTTTTGGGATGAAAGTCTGCTTAAATTCCCCATTAGGTGCAAGTGTACTTCTGCTTTATTCAAGATATCTGTAACTATCTTTATGAGAGAAATAGTTCTATAACTTTTCCTTTTTGTACTATTCTTATTAGATTTTGGAATAATATTGTTAATCATATTAAATTGGGAATCATTCTTCTGTTTCTCATTTTTATATATAAAAGTGCATAAAATTGGGTAATATGGCAAAATTTACTTGAAATTCATCTAGATCTAAGTTTTTTTGAGCTAATAGATTATCAAGTTTTCTTTTTCTTTTATTTATTAAATATTTTTTATGGTGAAGGAAAGAAAGTACAGTGTTTATTGTGAGGCCAAGCAAGGAGAGTGGGTGGCTACTGCTCAAAAAAGTCCCCATGGGGCTTCCCTGGTGACACAGTGGTTGAGAGTCTGCCTGCCAATGCAGAGGACACGGGTTCGTGCCCCGGTCTGGGAAAATCCCACATGCTGTGGAGCGGCTAGGCCCGTGAGCCATGGCCGCTGAGCCTGCGCATCCGGAGCCTGTGCTCTGCAAAGGGGGAGGCCACAACAGTGAGAGGCCTGCATACTGCAAAAAAAAAAAAAAAAAAAAAAAAAAAAAAAAAATCCCCATGGCTCTCAGGGGATGGTTTTTAAAGGCAAGATCAAGGAGAGGGTCGCAGAGTGCCTGATCACCTCATGGACGTTCATTTTTTTTAACTGAAGTATAGTTTATTTACAATGTTATGTTAGTTTCTGTTGTACAGGAAAGTAATTTGGTTTTATATTTTTTTTTCTTTTTCACATTCTTTTCCATTATAGGTTATTACAAGATATTGAATATAGTTCCCTTTGCTATACACTAGGACCTTGTTGTTTATCTATTTTATATATAGTAATTTGTAGCTGGTAATCCCAAACTCCTAAATTTATCCCCCACTCCCCTTTGGTAACCATAAGAGTCTGCTGGTGAGTCTGTTTCTGTTCTGTAAATAAGTTCATTTGTGTCATATTTTAGATTCCACATATAAGTAATATCATATGAAATTTTTTTAAGGAACCTCCATAATGTTTTCCATAGTGGATGTACCAATTTACATTCCCATCAACAGTGTAGGAGGGTTCCTAATTCTCCACATCCTCTCCAGCATTTATTGTTTGTGGACTTTTTGATTATGGCCATTCTGACTGGAGTGAAGTGATAACCTCATTGTAGTTTTGATTTGCATTTCTCTGATGATTAACAATGTTGAGCATATTTTCATATGCCTGTTGGCCATCTGTTTCCCTGGTGGCAGAGTGGTTAAGAATCCGCCTGCCAATGCAGGAGACATGGGTTCGAGCCCTGCTCTGGGAAGATTCCCACATGTCATGGAGTAACTAAGCCCATGCACCACAACTACTAAGTCTGTGCTCTAGAGCCCGCAAGCCACAACTACTGGAGACGGTGCTCTGCAACAAGAGAAGCCACTGCAATGAGAAGCCCGCGCACCACATCAAAGAGTAGCCCCTGCTCTCTGCAACTAGAGAAAGCCCACAGGCAACAACAAAGACCCAGTGCAGCCAAAAATAAATAAATCAAAGCTATAAACTTTCTTCTAAGTTCTGCTTTAAGTTTCACAAAATTTAACATGCATTGACTTAATTGTGACTTATGATTTCTCTTATGAATTCCTCTTTAAATCACTATTTTATTTCGAGACTAATAGGATTTTTAAGATAGAATTTTGTTAATGGCTTTCTAATTTCATTTTATTGTGATTAGAAAAATGTATTCTGTTAACATTGCAGACTTCAAAGTCATTTAAGAAATTTAATTTTGGAAACTTCAGTTTACAATATACTACTACAAGAGAATTTAAATATATAATGACAAAATATACACATACTCATATATGCTTGGAAAACTAATATTAAAATATATTGCAATATATTAATGAGAACATTTCTAAATAACTTTTTAGTACCTTAAACATTATAACATATTTTAGTATATTTAGTAAATTTCAATTATCCATCATAACTCTAAAACTTGTTCAGTCTGTGTCTTTATTACACTGAAAAGACCATAATGCTCTTCAGTAAGCCATTTTTTTTTTTAGTTTTGTTTTGGCTTAAGATGATGTATCTAATATAGAAAAAGTGAATTAATTTATATACAGTTTTGAGACCAATTATGAGATGGAGCAATTATGAGATGGAGTAATTATACAAATAAGTCACACTCTACTTTTATTCCTAGTAATTTTTTGGTTGGAGAAGTTAGTATTAATGCTTTTTGTTTTTCTATTTTTTTTTAAACATCAAAACTTTGTGCAGCCTCAGAGAGTGTTTTAATCTCTGAAAATTTCAAAGACATTATGTTCATTAAATATTTAGTTCTTCATCATTTTACTTCTTATATTAATATCTAAAACAGCATGTCAAATAAAACTAAGAAATAAATGTAAAACTGGATACTTTTAAAGTATATAGTTTGTGTTCTAGATTCCATGTCTTTAATCATTTCACCACCAATGTATCTTTTGAAATGCATACTTCCCCTAGTCATATTATTAACTACAACATAGCATCGACTCATCTTTTTTTTTTTTTTTGTGGTACACGGGCCTCTAACTGTTGTGGCCTCTCCCATTGCAGAGCACAGGCTCCGGACGTGCAGGCTCAGCAGCCATGGCTCACGGGCCCAGCCTCTCTGCGGCATGTGGGATTTTCCCAGACCGGGGCACGAACCCATGTCCCCTGCATCGGCAGGCGGACTCTCAACCATTGTGCCACCAGGGAAGCCCCATCTTTTTATTTTTAAGATTTTTTTTTTTGATGTGGACCATTTTTTTTTAAGTCTTTATTGAATTTGTCACAATATTGCTTCTGTTTATATTTTGGTTTTTTGGCCACAATGCATGTGGGATCTTAGCTCCCTGACCAGGGGTTGAACCTGCACCCACTGCATTGGAAGGCAAAGTCTTAACCACTGGACTGCCAGGAAGTCCCGACTCATCTTTCATTTAGATGTTTTTAAGACTATTATGATACAATAATGTTTGTTTTGCATGGATATATGAGTTACTGTATACCTGATCATGTATTTATAGTGGCCATGGAGCATAAAATACTGTGTATTTATTAATAGCAATGTGTTATACTTCCTTCTTTGTATGTATGTATGTATGTATGTATCTATCTATCTATCTATCTTATCTATTTTCAGTAGCCTATTTAATAAAGCTTTGCATCTGTTAGAACCCCAGAGAAGCAATCTTTACATAATTCCAATTTTCACAGTCAGGAACATTGCCCTTTTTAATAATGATACAGAATGTATAGTTTGTGTGATATGCAAATGACTCAACTAGTTTTACAAACAGTTGAACCATTTCAGAAAAATTCACGATATTTCTTTTTTTAAAACCATTGTACTGAGGTATGATTAACTTGTAAAAATCTCAATATTTAATGTATACAACTTGAGTTTGGAGACCAAATGCTTCTTTAAACAAGGATTTTTACTTTATTCAGGTTATCTAACGTCTTCTATAAATAGTAAGAAGTCAAATTTATTAGAGTCCATAGATAGTCACATTGGAATTTTTTTCTAGTCAATTTGTTTAGACCATTGTGAAAATAAAGTCAAAGACGTGGGCTTTTACTCACTGTATATAAAGTGGAATTATTCTGTTATATTTCCTTTGACAACACTTTTGAGCAAACTTCTCACAAATATATGCTGGAGTTCCAGTAGGATTTAGTAATAAAACAGATTAATTCATTATTATTTTTTTCCTTCAAACAATATTGCTTCTCTTCTGTATATCTAGAAGCAGTTAAGACACCTGGTGTAGTACAAATATGAATGAGATTGAATCCCTGACTAACCTTCAAAAAATTCTTTCAAGTAAAGACAGACTTTCTTATACATAACTACAATTCAATTATAAGCTTTCTATAATGAGTATAAATGTACCTCATAGTTTGACTAAGTAAATAACATTTGTGCATACTGGACTTTTAATTTTTAAACAAGTATTTTTAGTAAATTAAAATAGCTAGGTTGAACTTGGTAGACATCTACATTTATAGCTTCAACTAGAGTCATATTCGGTAATATGATACACAAAGAGTTTTCATTTTCACATGTTTAAAACTGAAAGTTGACTGAAAATATGCTTTTTTCCTTTTCACAAATCTTTCCAAATAAGACATCACTGAAACCTTCCTTTTCAAGGACAGCATGCAGAATATTCACAGATTAAAAAAAAAAAAAAAAACCCTGGAAAACTGGGCACACGAAACTGTAGGCATCTTTTTATAAAAAAAAAATTGAAGTATAGTTTATTTACAATACTGTGTTAGTTTCAGGTGTACAGAGAAGTGATCCAGTGGGACCTTGTTGTTTATCTGTTTTATATATTATAGTGTATATCTGTTAATCCCATATTCCTAGTTTATCCCTCCCTCCCCCTTCCCCTTTGGTTACCATAAATTTATTTTCTATGTCTGTGAGTCTGTTTCTGCTTTGTGAATACAATAATTTGTATTATTTTTTAGATTCCACATATAAGTGATATCATATTTGTCTTTCTCTGACTTAAGTCCCTTAGTATGATAAGCTCTAGGTCCATCCATATTTTTGCAAATGGCGTTATTTCATTCTTTTTTATGGCTGTGTAGTATTAATATATATTAAATATATATTACCATGTCTTCTTTAGCCATTCGTCAGTGGACATTTAGGTTGCTTCCATGTCTTGAGTATTGCAAATAGTGCTATGAACAGTGGGGTGCATGTATCTTTTCAAATTACTATTTTTGTCTTTTCCAGATATATGCCCAGGAGTGGGATTGATGGATCATATGGTAACTCTATTTTTAGTTTTTTAAGGAACCTCCATATTGTTTTCCATAATGGCAGAACCAATTTACATTCTCACCAACAGTGTAGGAGGGTTCCCTTTTCACCACACCCTCTCCAGTATTTATTATTTGTAGACTTTTTAATGATGGCCATTCTGACCAGTGTGAGGTGGTACATCATTGTAGTTTTGATTTGCATTATCTAATAATTAGTGATGTTGAGCATCTTTTCATGTGTCTGTTGGCCTTCTGTATGTCTTCTCTGGAGAAATGTCTATTTAGGTTTTCTGCCTATTTTCTGATTGGCTTCTTTTTTTCTGATATTGAGTTGTATGAGCTGTTTGTGTATTTTAGAAATTAGCCCCTTGTCAGTCCCATCATTTGCAAATATTTTCTCCCATTCTGTAAGTTGTCTTTTTGATTTGTTGATGGTTTCCTTTGCTGTGCCAAAGCTTGTAAGGTTATGTTCTTCTTTTTTTTACTTTTGCTTTTATTTCTTTTGCCTTGGGAGACTGACCTAAGAAAATATTGCTACAATTTATGTCAGAGAATGTTTTGCCTATGTTCTCTTAGAACTAGGAGTTTTATGGCCCCATGTTTTATATTTAAGTATTTAACCCATTTTGAGTTTATTTCTGTGTGTGCTGTGAGGGAGTGTTCTAACTTCATTGATTTACATGTGTCAGTTCAGCTTTCCCAACACCACTTGCTGAAGAGATTGTCTTTCTGCCATTCTGTATTCTTGCCCCCTTTGTCAAAGATTAATTGACCATAGGAGTGTGGGTTTATTTCTGTCCTTGCTATTCTGTTCCATTAATCTGTATGTCTGTTTTTGCATCCCCTCCCTCTTGCACCTGCCTCCCCACCATCCCACCCAATGAGGCCATCACAGAGCACTGAGCTGAGCTCCATGTGCTATATACAGCAGGTTCCCACTAGCTATCCATTTTACACATGGTAGTGTATTTATGTCAAATCTAATCTCCCAGTTCATCCCATCCTCCCCTTCAGCCTGTGTCTACACGTCCATTCTCTATATCCGCCTTCCTATTCCTGCCATGCAAATAGGTTCATCTGTACGGTTTTTCTAGATTCCACATACATGTGTTAATATACGATATTTGTTTTTCTCTTTCTGATTTACTTCACTCTGTATGACAGATTCTAGGTCCATCCACATCTCTATAAATGATGCAATTTCATTTCTTTTAATGGCTAAGTAATATTCCATTATATGTGGAATGTACCACATCTTCTATATCCATTCATCTGTTGTACATTAATATTTAAAGTAATTATTGAAAAGTATGTATTTATTGCCATTTTAAAACTTGTTCTCGGGCTTGCCTGGTGGCGCAGTGGTTGAGAGTCCGCCTGCTGATGCAGGGGACACGGGTTCGTGCCCCTGTCCGGGAAGATCCCACATGCCACGGAGCGGCTGGGCCCGTGAGCCATGGCTGCTAGGCCTGCACGTCCGGAGCCTGTGCTCCGCAAGGGGAGAGGCCACAACAGTGAGAGGCCTGTGTACCGCAAGAAAAAAAAAATAAAAGAACTTGTTCTCCAGTTGATTTTGTATATTTTTTTTGTTGCTGTTGTTTTTGGGTTTTGTTGTTGTTTTGTATTTCTTCTTAATTCATTTCTTCTTTTTGTTTCTCCTTTTCTGGTTTGATTGTTTTCTTTTGTATTATGCTTAAGTTTCTTTGGGTTTTTTTTGGTAAATCTATATGTTTTTTAAAAAATAAATTTATATATTTATTTATTTTTGGCTGCTTTGGGTCTTCATTGCTGTGCATGGGCTTTCTCTAGTTGTGCCAAGCGGGGACAACTCTTCATTGCGGTGCACGGGCTTCTCATTGCGGTGGCTTCTCTTATGACAGAGCATGGGCTCTAGGCGCACAGGCTTCAGTAGTTGTGGCATGAGGGCCTCAGTAGTTGTGGCTTGCAGGCCCTAGAGCACAGGCTCAGTAGTTGTGGTGCATGGGCTTAGCAGCTCCACGGCATCTGGGATCTTCCTGGACCAGGGCTTGAACCCGTGTCCCCTTCATTGGCAGGTGGATTCTTAACCACTGCATCACCAGGGAAATCCCTGTATGTTTTTGATTTGTGGTTAATCTGGTTTTCAAGTATTTTAACCCAAAACTATGTGTACTTGCTTTAGGCTGGTAGTCATGTAAGCTCAAACACATTCTAAAAGATCTACAGTTTCTTACTCCCCTCCCCCACATTTCGTGATTTTATGTCCTATTTTACATCTTCATGTTTATCTTTTGTTGTTCATTGTAGTTATAATTGCTTTCACAGAATTTTTTTTTTTACTGGCTTAAGTGATCATCAATTTATATATATATTTGCCTTTCCTATTGTGACTTTCCTTTTCCTATAGATTCTTGCTTCTCTTTTATTTAGAGAAGACATTTCAATATTTCTTATAGTACAGGTTTAGTATTGTTGTATTCTTTCAGTTTGCAAATATTTTTCTCTCTCCTTCTACTCTAGATGATAATCTTACTGGATAAGAGTGCAAGTTTTTCCCTTTGAGAACTTTGGATATATCATGCCACTCCCTTCTGACCTGCAAAGTTTCTGTAGTGAAAGTAGCTGATAGCCTATCAGTGACAGCCTTATGAGGATTCCCTTGTAACTGACTCTGCTTTTCTCCTGCTGCCTTTAGAATCCATTTTTTTAAATTAATTACTTTATTATTTAACTTTGGTTGCATTGCGTCTTTGTTTGCTGTGTGTGGGCTTTCTCTAGTTGCAGCAAGCGGGGGCTACTCTTCATTGTGGTGCGCAGGCTTCTCATTGCGGTGGCTCCTCTTGTTGTGGAGCACAGACTCTAGGTGCGCAGGCTTCAGTAGTTGTGGTACATGGGCTTAGTTGCTCCGCAGCATGTGGGATCTTCCTGGACCAGGGCTCGAACCCGTATCCCCTGCATTGACAGGCAGGTTCTTAACCACTGTGCCACCAGGGAAGCCCTAGAACACTCTTTTTAACTTTTGTCATTTTGATTATGTCTTAGAGTAGCTATTTTTGTGGGGTTCATCTTGTTTGGGACCCTCTGTGCTTTCTGTAGCTGGATATCTGTTTCCTTTTTTAGGTTTGGGGATTTTACAGCCATAATTTATTCAAATACATTTTCAATCCCCCTTTTCTCTTTCATCTCCTGGGATTCCTATTGTGCATAGATTGTCACACTTTATATTATCCTGTAGATCTCATATGTTGCTTTCTTTTTTTCTTTCATTTGTCTTTCTGTCTGCTGTTCTGATTGGGTGATTTCTGTTATTATATTTTCTGGAAAAATTATTTGTTCTTCTGCATTATTTAGTTTGCTATTTATTTCCTTTAGCTCAGTTTCCATCTCAGCAATTGAGTTGTCTAATTTTGATTGATTTCTCTTTATAGTTTCTAGTTCCTTGTTAGTGATCTGCATTTATATCAATAGTCTTTCTTTCTCAAATCCTTCAGCATTTTTATTACCTCCTTTTTGAACTCAGGGTCTAGCTGACCAGAGAGGTTTGTTTAATTGTTTGTTCTTCCAGGGGAGTTCTCTTATTCTTTTAATTGGGAGTGGTTTCTCTGCTTTCTTATTTTACTTATATTTCCCTGACTCTATGAATTTAGGATAAACAGTTATCTACTGTGGTCTTGAAGGGCTGTTTTCATGTGGGAGCAACCCTCTGTAGACTGTGAGAGTTCAGTATTTTTGGTGTGTGTGGGTTTCTTCTTTTTGGTATGGATGCTTGCCATGTCTTTCCTCATAGTGTGCTGGCCCTGTTCCCTTGATAAGGGATGTGTTGGTGTTGTGGTGACCAGAGCCTTCACTGAATGTTTGGCATGGCCTCCTTTTTGCTCTGTAGTTGTCACAGCCCAGTGACAGACAGACAGTTTATTTCAGGTCAACCAAGTATTGGGTCTGCCAAAAAGTTCATTCAGGTTTTTCTGTAAGATGTTACAGAAAAACGCAAATGAACTTTTTGGCCAACTCAATGTTTCATCATATGCTTTCCTTCTGGTTGTATGGGGTGCAGCTCATGTTTTGATCTGTGAGATACATGGAGCAGCTTTAGCCATCTGTCAGTGGGGTCAGTGGAAAAAATGGGAAAGTATATATATGGTAAAATATGCCCCATATTTTGTATTCTGCAAAAGTAAACTCACAAAGAAGCAAGCAAAGAAGCCAAAATAAGAGAAAATGTAAAATAAATTAGGAAGCTGTTTCCCAACCTCCACTTAACCAACTCACTCAGAAAACTCATAAATTCACTCCTCTATTGAAAATAGGGAGAAAATATAAACTTCATATCTTGTAGGTTATTACCTCTATGCCCACAAACTGAGGAGTATGCTTACAAAGAGTCAGTTTTATTTGTACTCAAACCAATTTATAGTAGTAGTACTTATTTATGAAAAATTATTAAAGTTATTAAGAAATATGGATTTAATAATAGTTCTTTATGTTAACAATGAATGAAATAACTGTAAAGAGTAATGACATGTTATGAAAAAATGTTAATAAATGTATCACACCAAGAAAAATTTAAAAACCAGAGAAAATGATCATAAAAATATAAAGTTCATGAGTCTAAATTTTCACTCCATTAAAAAAATGAAAAGAAAAATAATAACCAATATGTTATGTGAGTAGTTTATGCAAGAAAGAATACAAAATTATAGGTACCTAAAACATTTTCAAGGAAGGGCCTTCAGTCAAAAGTCTTCAAGTGTAGGCACAGTGCTTACATCATTTATTCTTCCAGCACTTTAAAGACAATGTTCCAAAGGCTACATCAAACTAAAAAGCTCTGCACATCATAAGAAGAAATCAACAAAATGAAAAGGCAGCCTGTGCTTTTCAAAAAGCAATAAATTAATCATACACATTTGAATGTATTCACATTTCAAAAATTCAGTTATAAAAACATTAGTATTTTTTGTTTCCATTCCCTCCTGTAGCCAACCATCCTCATTGCATGCTATTTTCCATATTACTAGACAGAATAAGCCTAATCACCAGTTTATAGGATTTTTTACTCAATAGGTCTATTATAAGGATGTTCTACTCCAAGAAAACAATAATTTTTAAAAATTATAATAGAAGAAAAAGAAATGTGTGTTGCTTAACTCTAATCTATGCCTGAATTTTCATAAGATTTCTATTACAATTTTAGAATAGTGTTTTTCACACTTCAGTGTATATATAATAGAGATCTTGTTCACGTGCAGATTCTAATACACTAAGTCTGAGGTGAGTCTGAGATTCTGCATTTCTCATAAGCTCCCAAGGAGATGCTGATGCTATTGATCTGAGAACCACATCTCAAGTAGCAAGGTACAACTCCTAAAATGGCCACGTATTTTTCATTTTAACATATGATATTTTGAATTATTTTTACAACTGTGTATGTCAAATAGAAGCTATCAGAAGAGTAATGTACCAATATAAATCATCAATAATAAGCAAACATGAGAAAAATGCATACTTGGAATATGAGAAGTCACTAATTTATGATATAATAAACGTCATATAGAGGGAATTTTTACAGATGTTATTGTCAGGTATTTTAGTTTCCTAAATTTCCTTGGCTTAGGGAGGGCATCAAAGTAAGAGCATAGATGAAGCTTGAAGAAAATACTTAATAACTAGGCAGTCTTCCTGGATTTTTTAGGCCACATTCTCACAATGTCTTGAAAATCATAGCTATATTAGTTATCCTATTCTTTGCTGATAGAGACCTCTGTGGAAAATTAAAATAAATCAGAAATTGTAATAAGTACTCTAAAAAGGCCTGAGTACAAGGGAATTATCTGTATGGAGAGAAGAATTCATGCTAGGTGTGACTTCACTGCTATGGCCTTGATAGTTTGAGAAATATTTCTCAAATACTGGTGACAGGTGATATATACTAGGAGATGATGTAAGTTTCAAAGAGCAGCCTCTTCCACAGAAATGCAAGTAAGACTATGAAGGATGAGAGAACTATTAGCACATTCAATGTGTGAAGTTTTCTGCCTGAAGCTTTAGGAAGGTTACTTCATACAATGTCACCAGTATTTATACCTAACTTAAAATGATACATAATCTCTTATTATGTTGTGTTTCCTAGAAGAAACAACATGGATATAATTTATGCTGCCGGTAGTGGAATATTTCTTCAGAAAATAATAATATCATTTAAGTAACCATGTAAATTCATCACCAGATGCAAAAAAGGAATGCAGTTTGCTTTTGATTAAATGTTTAGTATAGCTCCTTCAATTGTCCTTTTTATGTAAAGTGTTTAAGACTCATTGAAGGTGAAAACTATGCTGCATTTCTTTTTATCCATATGTTCTTTCCCTACACAGGGAATAAGTAAAGGACCACAACAACTAATATTGAACTGTAACTTCCTGTGGTAAGTTACTCTAGACAAACTGTAACTGGTGAACCACAGAGAACTGTTTCAAATAGTCTGAAAACTAAGGATATGCTTCACACAGATCCCTGAGGTATTTTAACCCTACTTATTATACTTAATGTTATTGTTATTATTCTTTTTAGTATAGGAACACTATACCTAGTAAATACATGAGACTATTTTAAGACAACCATAATATGATATAGGTTAGGCAGAAGTAAATAAAATAGGAATATGTGTGGAAGAATTCTTCTAGGAAGGGAACAGAGTCCCTTTATATGTATTCCTTAAGTTACATTCAGTAAAATGCAGTGTTGACAGTGGGTTGGAGGAGTTCCCAATATGGAGGCTATATCCTTGCAATATCTGGGTATATGTTATTGTAAACAACCAGGACTTAGGGAAGTAATCATAAAATAATTTTATTTTTGCTTCCACTGTTCCTGGAAGCTACTCATTTGTCTAGTTTTATTTCTGCCTCCAATGATAATAACAGCAGTCCTTAAGACTTTTCTGATCTCTTTTATTTTAAAAAACAAATAAGCACATAATGTAAGAGAATATAAAAAAGAATATATATATGTATAACTGAATCACTTTGCTGTACAGCAGAAATTAAACAACATTGTAAATCAACTATACTTCAATAAAAATAAATAAATAATAAAAGGCTAAGTAACCAAGAAAAAAAATAAGCAAGCAAAATAATAAACAAAAAACTCTAAGTCACAAAGTCTAGTCTATGTTCAGTATTTATTGAGTCCAGCTCAGCACCAATAATCAAAACTATAAAGTTAACTGAAAAGTAAGTAAGTTTCTCCCTTCCTTCAGCTCTAGCCGTCTATAGGGTGGTACCTGCGGTAGGTAGGATAGCAATGTTCACTCTGGAGAAGAGTACCTTCCTGAAGAGTACACAGCTAAAGATGTGAATCCAGGCAGTCTCCTTCTAAAATCCATGACTTAAGCACTAAGACTTGAAAGGATTTTCTTAAAGGTTCTCAGTAACTGAATCAGGATTTAAACTTAAGTATACCAAGTACTCTAGCCTCACTATACCATTGTATAATGTGTAGTTCTTAGGGCACCAATAACAAAAATTCTTAATTATTTAGCTATGGTCCCACATGAGATCAAAGACACAAAAGAATTTCCCTGAATTTTACAATAAAAATGGATGTGACAGAGAAGTCACAATCAGTTTGAAAATGGTAAGTAACTGAGGATTAGAGCTTGTCTAATTTTATGTGACTTAATGTTTAAGAAAATCAAGTCTTGAGGGAGGACCTTCAAGATGGCGGAAGAGTACAACCTTCCTCTGCACAAATACATCAAAAATACATCTACACGTGGAACAACTCCTACAGAACACCTACTGAACAGTGGCAGAAGACCTCAGACTTCCCAAAAGGCAAGAAACCCCCCAAATACCTGGATAGGATAAAAGAAAAAAGAAAAAAACAGAGATGAAAGAATACAGATGGGACCTGAACCTCTGGGACGGAGCTGTGAAGGAGGAAAAGTTTCCACACAATAGGAACCCCTTCACTGATGGAGACAGGGTGTGGGCTGGGGGGAAGCTTTGGAGCCATGGAAGAGAGCAGAGCAAAAGGGGCGCAGAGGACAAAGTGGAGAGATTCCCACACAGAGGATCGGTGCCAACCAGCACTCACCAGCCTGAGAGGCTTGTCTGCTCACCTGCCGGGGCAAGTGGGGACTGGGAGCTGAGGCTTGGGCTTTGGAGGTCAGAGCCCAGGGAGAGGACGGGTTGGCTGCATGAACAGAGCCTGAAGGGGGAGAGTGCACCACAGCTAGCCAGGAGGGAGTCCAGGAAAAAGTCTGGAACTGCCTAAGAGTCAAGAGACCATTGTTTCGGGGTGCATCAGGAGAGGAGATTCAGAGCACCTCCTAAATGAGCCTCAGAGACAGGCACAAGCTGAGGCTTTTAGCATAGACGGGCATGAAACACTAATGCTGCTGCTGCAGCCACCAAGAATACTGTGTGCAAGCACAGGTCACTATCCACACCTCCGTTCCCAGGAGCCTGTGCAGCCCACCACTACCAGGGTCCTGTGATCCAGGGACAACTTCCCTGGGAGAACACACGGCCCACCTCAGGCTATTGCAACATCACACTGGCCTCTGCTGCTGCAGGCTCACCCCACATTCCATACCCCTCCCTCCCAACTGGCCTGAGTGACCCAGAGCCCCTAATCAGCTGTGCCCTTAACCGCCTCCTGTCTGGGTGAAGAAAAGACGCCAGAGGGTGATGTACATGCAGAGGTGGGGCCAAATCCAAAGCTGAGCCCCGCGAGCTGTGCAAACAAAGAAGAGAAAGGGAAATCTCTCCCAGCAGCCTCAGGAGCAGCTGATTAAATCTCTACAATCAACTTGATGTACCCTGCATCTATGGAATACCTGAATAGGCAGAATCATCCCAAAATTGAGGCGGTGGACTTTGGGAGCGACTGTAGACCTGGTGTTTGCTGTATGCAACTGAGTAGTTTCTGATTTTTATGTTTATCGTAGTATAGTTTTTAGCATTTGTTATCATTGGTGGATTTGTTTATTGGTTTCATTGACTCTTCTTTTTTTTAATATTGTAATTTTAATATTTTTTTATTTTAATAAATATTTTGTTTTTTTCTTTCTTTTTTTACTCCCTTTTCTTCTGAGCTGTGTGCTGACAGGGTCTTGGTGCTCCAGCCAGGTGTCAGGCCTGAGCCTCTGAGGTAGGAGAGCCGAGTTCAGGACATTGGACCACCAGAGACCTCGTGGCCCAATGTAATATCAATTGCCGAAAGGTGTCCCAGAGATTTCCATCTCAATGCTAAGACCCAGCTCCACTCATGACCAGCAAGCTCCAGTGCTGGATGCCCCATGCCAAACAACTAGCAAGATAGGAATACAACCCCACCCATTAGCAGAGAGGCTGCCTAAAATCATAAGTACACAGACACCCCAAAACACACCACCGGATGTGATCCTGCCTACCAGAAAGACAAGATTCAGCCTCATCCACCAGAACACAGGCACCAGTCCCCTCCACCAGGAAGCCTACACAACCCACTGAACCAACCTTACCAATGGGGGGCAGACACCAAAAACAACGGGAACTACGAACATGCAGCCTGCGAAAAGGAGACCCCAAACACAGTAAGCTAGACAAAATGAGAAGACAGAGAAATATGCAGTAGATGAAGGAGTAAGGTAAAAACCCACCAGACCAAACAAATGAAGAGGAAATAGGCAGTCTATCTGAAAAGAATTCAGAGTAATGATAGTAATGATGATTCAAAATCTGGGAAATAGAATGGAGAAAATACAAGAAACGTTTAACAAGGACTTAGAAGAACTAAAGAGCAAACAAACAATGACGAACAACACAATAAATGAAATTAAAAATTCTCTGGAAGAATCAATAGCAGAATAACTGAGGCAAAAGAATGGAGAAGTGAGCTGGAAGATAAAATAGTGGAAATAACTACTGCAGAGCAGAATAAAGAAAAAAGAATGAAAAGACATGAGGACAGTTTCAGAGACCTCTGGGACAACATTAAATGCACCAACATTTGAATTATAGGAGTCTCAGAAGAAGAAGAGAAAAAGAAAGGGACAGAAAATATTTGAAGCGATTATAGTTGGAAACTTCCCTAATATTTGAAAGGAAATAGTAAAGTCCAGGAAGCACAGAGAGTCCCATACAGGATAAATCCAAGGAGAAACACACCAAGGTACATATTAGTCAAACTATCAAAAATTAAATACAAAGAAAAAATAATAAAAGCAGCAAGGGGAAAGCAACAAATAACATACAAGGGAATCCTCATAAGGTTAACAGCTGATCTTTCAGCAGAAACCATGCAAGCCAGAAGGGAGTGGCAGGACATATTTAAAGTGATGAAAGGGGAAACACTTACAACCGAGATTACTCTACCTAGCAAGGATCTCATTCATATTCAACAGAGAAATTAAAACCTTTACAAACAAGCAAAAGCTAAAAGAATTCAGCACCACCAAACCAGCTTTACAACAAATGCTAAAGGAACCTCTGTAGGCAGGAAATATAAGAGAAGGAAAAGACCTACAATAACAAACATAAAACAATTAAGAAAATGGTAATAGGAACATACATATATATATATATATATATATATATATATATATATATCAGTAATTACCTTAAATGTAAAGAAATTAAATACTCCAACCAAAAGACACAGATTGGCCGAATGGATGCAAAAACAAGATAAGTACATATGCTGTTAAAAGAGACACACTTCAGACCTAGGGACACATACAGACTGAAAGTGAGGGGATGGAAAAAGATATTCCATGCAAATGGAAATCAAAAGAAAGCTGGAGTAGCAATTCTCATGTCAGATAAAATAGACTATAAGATAAAGACTATTACAAGGTACAAGGATGCTACATAATAATCAATGGATCAAACCAAGATGATATAACAATTGTAAATATTTAGGCACCGAACATAGGTGCACCTCAATACATAAGGCAAATGCTAACAGCCATAAAAGGGGAAAGCAACAGTAACACGATCATAGTAGGGGACTTTAACACCCCACTTTCACCAATGGACAGATCATCCAAAATGAAAATAAATTAGGAAACACAAGCTTTAAATGCCACATTAAACAAGATGGACTTAATTGATACTTACAGGACATTCCATCCAAAAACAACAATACATTTTCTTCTCAAGTGCTAATGGAACATCCTCCAGGAAAGATCATATCTTGGGTCACAAATCAAGCCTTGGTAAATTTAAGAAATTGAAATTGTATCAAGTAACTTTTCCAACCACAACGCTATGAGACTAGGTATCAATTACAGGACAAAAAACTGTAAAAAAAAAAAAAAACAAACATATGGAGGCGAAACAATACACTACTAAATAACAAAGAGATCACTGAGGAACTCAAAAAATACCTAGAAACAAATGACAATGAAAACACGACGACTTAAAACCTATGGGATGAAGCAAAAGCAGTTCTAAGAGGGAAGTTTATAGCAAAATAATCCTACCTCAAGAAACAAGAAACATCTCAAATAAACAACCTAACCTTACACCTAAAGCAATTAAAGAAGAGAAAAAAAAGCCCAAACTTAGCAGAAAGAAAGAAGTCATAAAGATCAGATCAGAAATAAGTGAAAAAAGAAATGAAGGAAATGATAGCAAAGATCAGTAAAACTAAAAGCTGGCTCTTTGAGAAGTTAAACAAAATTGATAAACCTTTAGACAGACTCATCAAGAAAAAGAGGGAGAGGACTCAAATCTATAAAATTAGAAATGAAAAAGGAGAAGTAACAACTGACACAGCAGAAACGCAAAGGATCATGAGAGATTACTACAAGCAACTCTATGCCAATAAAATGGACAACCTGGAAGAAATCGACAAATTCTTAGAAAACACAACCTTCCAAGACTGAACCAGGAAGAAATAGAGAATATAAACAGACCATTCACAAGGACTGAAATTGAAACTGTGATTAAAAATCATCCAACAAACAAAAGCCCAGGACAAGATGGCTTCACAGGCGAATACTATCAAACATTTAGAGAAGAGCTAATACGTATCCTTCTCAAACTCTTCCAAAATATAGCAGAGGAACACTCCCAAACTCATTCTACAAGGCCACCATCACCCTGATACCAAAACCAGACGAAAATGTCAGAAAGAAAGAAAACTCCAGGCCAATATCATTTATGAACATAGATCAAAAATCCTCAACAAAATAATAGCAAACAGAAGCCAACATTACATTAAAAGGATCATACACCATGAACAAGTGGGGTTTATCCCAGGAATGCAAGGATTCTTCAATATACACAAATCAGTCAATGTGATACACCATTATTAACAAATTGAAGGAGAAAAAGCATATGATCATCTCAATAGATGCAGAGAAAGCTTTTGACAAAATTCAACACCCCTTTATGATAAAAACCTTCCAGAAAGTAGGCAAATAGGGAACTTACCTCAAATAATTAAGGCTATACAGGACAAACCCTCAGCCAGCATCGTTCTCAATGGTGAAAAACTGAAAACTTTTCCACTAAGATAAGAAACAAGACAAGGTGTCCCACTCTCACCACTATTATTCAACATAGTTTTGGAAGTTTTAGCCACAGCAATCAGAGAAGAAAAGGAAATAAAAGGAATCTAAATCGGAAAAGAAGAAAAAGCTGTTACTGTTTGAATATGGCATGATACTATACATAGAGAACCCTAAAGAAGCTACCAGAGAACTACTAGAGCTAATCAATGAATTTGGTAAAGTATCAGGATACAAAATTAATGCATAGAAGTCTCTTGCATTCCTATACACTAATGATGAGAAATCTGAAAGAGAAATTAAGGAAACACTGCCATTTACCATTGCAATAAAAAGAATAAAATACCTAGGAATAAACCTACCTAAGGAGACAAATGACCTGTATGCAGAAAACTATAAGACACTGATGAAAGAAATTAAAGATGATACAAACAGATGGAGAGATACACCATGTTCTTGGATTGGAAGAATCAACACTGTGAAAATGACTATACTACCCAAAGCAATCTATGGATTCAGTGCAATCCCTATCAAACTACCAATGGAATTTTTCACAGAACTAGAACAAAAAATTTCACAATTTGTATGGAAACACAAAAGACCCTGAATAGCCAAAGCAATCTTGAAGAAGAAAAACAGAGCTGGAGGCTCCCTGACTTCAAACTATACTACTAAACTACAGTAATCAAGACAGTCTTGTACTGACACAAAAACAGAAATACAGATCAACGGAACAGGACAGAAAGCCCTGAGATAAACCCACGCACATATGGTCACCTTATTTTTGATAAAGGAGGCAAGAATATACAATGGAGAAAAGACAGCCTCTTCAATAATTGATGCTGGGAAACTGGACAGCTACATGTAAAAGAATGAATGTAGAACACTCCCTTACACCATACACAAAAATAAACTCAAAATGGATTAAAGACCTAAATGTAAGGCCAGACACTGTAAAACTCTTAGAGGAAAACACAGTCAGAACACTCTATGACATAAATCACAGCAAGATCCTTTTTGACCCACCTCCTAGAGAAATGGAAATAAAAACAAAAGTAAACAAATGGGACCTAATGAAACTTAAAAGCTTTTGCACAGCAAAGGAAACCATAAACAAAACCAAAAGACAACCCTCAGAATGGGGGAAAATATTTGCAAATGAAGCAACTGACAAAGGACTAATCTCCAAAATATACATGCAGCTCAATATCAAAAAACAAACAACCCAACCCAAAAATGGGCAGAAGACCTAAACAGACATTTCTCCAAAGAAGATATACAGATTGCCACCAAACACATGAAAGGATGCTCAACATCACTAATCATTAGAAAAATGCAAATCAAAACTACAATGAGGTATCACCTCACACCAGTCAGAATGGCCATCATCAAAAAATCTACAAACAATAAATGCCTCAGAGGGTGTGGAGAAAAGGGAACCGTCTTGCACTGTTGGTGGGAGTGTAAAGTGATACAGCCACTATGGAGAGCAATATGGAGTTTCCTTAAAAAACTACAAATAGAACTACCATACGACCCAGCAATTCCACTACTGGGCATATACCCTGAGAAAACCATAATTCAAAAAGAGTCATGTATCACAATGTTCATTGCAGCTCTATTTACAATAGCCAGGACATGGAAGCAACCTAAGTGTCCATCGACAGGTGAATGGATAAAGAAGATGTGGCATATATATACAATGGAATATTACTCAGCCATAAAGCAAAACAAAATTGAGTTATTTGTAGTGAGGTGCATGGATCTAGAGTCTGTCATAGAGAGTGAAGTAACTTAGAAAAAGAAAAACAAATATCATATGCTAACACATATATATGGAATCTAAAAAAAAATCATTCTGAAGAACCTAGGGGCAGGGCAGGAATAAAGATACAGACATAGAGAATGGACTTGAGGACATGGGGAGGGGGCAGGGTAAGCTGGGACAAAATCAGAGAGTGGCATAGACATATACACTACCAAATGTAAAATACATAGCTAGTGAGAAGCAGCTGCATAGCACAGGGAGATCAGCTCCATGTTTTGTGACCACCTAGAGGGGTGGGATAGGGAGAGTGGGAGGGAGACACAAGAGTGAGGGGATATCAGGAGATATGTATACATATAGCTGATTCACTTCGTTATCCAGCAGAAACTAACACAGCATTGTAAAGCAATTATACTCCAATAAAGATGTTAAAAAAGAAAAGTTATGGCCAAACATATGCCCCCCTAAAAAAAGGAAAAAAAAATCAAATCTTTGTTTCTACCAGAGTAGTAAAAATAATTTAGATTTCAAAACTTAGATTTCAAAATAAACTTACAGAATGAATAAGAATTGGTATAAGAATTGAAAAAGGCACTCAGTTACTAGTTCCCCTCTGCTTTCAAATTTTTTCTTCTTTCTTTTCTTTACTTCAGTGATTGGAGGACACCAAGCTAGACTCTTTCAATCAGTCTGAACCTTAGCACTGATCCACCACCAACCTTGATATAATGCCTAAATGCCTTTTTCAACTTTTACTTAACCTACAACCTATGACAGAAATGTCCGTTGGGTCTAGCAATCCCACAGTGCAAAATTCTGAGTTTATTGCTGCTTTCCATTTATTGCTGTTCACCCATTCTGGGTGGCCCATTGCCCTAAGTAGTAACTATAAAAACTGAGAAGCATAATGCTTTTATACATAGAACAACTAATGAATACAATTATTTTTATGAATATATGGTGCTTTATTGCAGATTTCCTTGTATGTAAGATTGTTCCATTATGTTTTTTTTTCTTTCCTTGTCTACTTCTCAAATGAGATTCTGAAACCTGAAGAGATCACACATAGCCTTAACAAATCCAACTGGAATATGGATACAAAATATGAGACTTATTTTGTACCTGGAAATGATAGAGCACAGAGAAATCAGTTCTAAGTAACAGAAAAATTGCTACTTATTTTATAGTTCATTATTCTTAAGGACAAATTCATATTAGGAATTATAATTCACTTTTAATTTGATAGTTTTGTGAACGCAGTATAAGGAGGATCTATAAAACAAAAAGAGTGTTAGATTTATGGGGAGAACAGTGTACAAAAAGTTTAGTATATGCCAATAAGAGAGAAAGGCATATATTTCGATGAGAAACAAAACTTAATTTCAAGTAAATAATATGACAAGAAATGCTTACAGTTTCTTTAAATATATTCTGAAATAGAGATTTTACTTAATAAAAAAGCTGCATTTGCTTCTGCTAATAATGATTATACAACATAGAGAAATGTAAAGTAACTCATAATAATAAAAAAGAAAATAGATTTGATTAACGTAGGATCAAAAGAAGATATACACAAGATAAGTGAATCAGAGAGATAGATCACATGTCAAATAAAATTTAATAATGGCATGCTTTAAAAACATAGACCCATAATCTCCATTCAGTCACAGTTCATACATTCTTTAATTTGCAATACTGTCAAACTAAGAATAAAAATACTAATTTGTAAAAGAATCTACAGCATCGCATTTACCTTGCTTCAACTGCTTGAAAACACAAATATGTAAGAGATGGAAATTGAATGATAATACAAAAGTTTAATCTATAAACACTATCAAGGAGTCAAAGAGAAAAGCTATAAAGTTATCAGATTAAAATTAAAATTAATGAAAAGAAACAGCAGGTTAAAAAAAAACAACACACAGCAACACAGAATCCGAGTGGCATGTAATTCAAATCAAGTCCTCATAAGAAACATTTAAAAATTCTTATATGTATATAAAAAGAAAGCTTAGCTAGAAATAAAAATCAAATATATTTTAGTGAACTTTGTCAATATATACATATATATATATATAACCCTACAGACTGAAATAGTGAAATTTATTTGTTCTTATTTATTTTACTCTTTTTGTTACCCCAAAAGATGAAATTGACCTTGACATGAGCCAAACATTAAAAATACTAAAAAGTACTCACTGTTTGCTAAGTAGGGAAGAAACATTCTAGCACTTTCAATGCCATTTTGATTATTGTTTTATTATGTTTAATCATATTATTACAAGACATTGAATATAATTATCTGTGCTATACAGTAAATCCTTATTGCTTACCTATTTTATGTATAGTAGTTTGTATCTGTTAATCCCATACTCCTAGTTTATCCCTCCCTCCCCCTCCCCCTCCCCCTTTGATAAGCATAAGTTTGTTTTCTATGTCTGTGAGTCTGTTTATCTTTTTTATATAGATTCATTTGTACTACTTTTAGATTCCACATATAAGAGACAACATATAGTATTTGACTTTTCTTTGTCTGACTTATGTAACACTAAGTATAATAATCTCTAGGTCCATCCATGTTGCTGCAAATAGCAATATTTCATTCTTTTTTATAGTTGAGTAATATTCCATTGTATATGTGTGTATATATAGGTGTATGTATATATACCACATCTTCTTAAGCCTAACTGTCTGTTGATGGGCACTTGAGTTGTTTCCATGTCTGGGCTATTGTAAAAAGTGCTGTGAACACTGGGGTGGATATATCTTTTCAAATTAGAGTTTTCATTTTTTTCCAGATATATACCCAGGAGTGGGATTGCTGGATCATATGGTAACCCTATTTTTAGTTTTTCAAGGAACCTCCATATTGCTTTCCATAGGGCTACACCAATTTACTTTCCACCAACAGTGTATAATTGTTCCCTTTTCTCCACATGCTCTCTAGAATTTATTATTTGTAGACTTTTTTGATGATAGCCATTCTGACCAGTGTGAGGTGATACCTCACTGTAGTTCTGAACTGCATTTGTCTAATAATCAGCAATGTTGAGCATCTTTTCATTTGCTCATTGGCCATCTGTATGTCTTCTTTGGTGAAATGCCCATTTAGGCAATCTTCCCATTTTTTGATTGGGTTGTTTGTTTTTTCTTATTGCATTGTATGAGCTATTTGTATATTTTGGAAATTAAGCCCTTGTCTGTTGCAGTGTTTGCAAATATTTTCTCCCATTCTGTAGGTTGTCTTTTCGTTTTGTTGATGGTTTCCTTTGCTGTGCAAAAGCTTATAAGTTTCATTAGTTTCCATTTGTTTATTTTTGCTTGGGACACTGACCTAAGAAAACATTGCTATGATTTATGTCAGAGAATTGTTTGCAACCTGGTCATTGGTGGAGAAACATATTTAAAGAAGAGTGCTTGATGTCCCTGAAATCAGAAATAGTCTAATGAATTGGAAAATCACATTTGAGAACTGTGTAGCACTGGAGCCAGGTGACTTTATTATTTAATTCTCAACATTTTTGCAGCAGTACTTTTAGAATGCCCTTGTTTCTTTTGTTGACTCCTCTATTTTCTATTTCTAAAAAAACTCCTATTTTTCCTATTAATAAGAATACTAAAAATTCAGTAAAAGATTTAGTTACTGTTTGAAAATCTTCCTTACTAGATCTCACAAGTAAACATTTTCAGTATATTCTGTTCTTATACTGTTTTTGAAAGAAACCAGAGTGTGTTTGGTTACCTTGAAAAATAGTCTTTGGACTTCCCTGGTGGCACAGTGGCTAAGAATCCACCCACTAGTGCAGAGGACATGGGTTCGATCCCTGGTTCAGGAAGATCCCACATGCCATGGAGCAGCTAAGCCCGTGTGTCACAACTACTGAGCCTGTGCTCTAGAGCCCGTGAGCCACAACTACTGAGCCCATGCGCCACAACTACTGAAGCCTGCGCACCTAGGTCCCGTGCTCCGCAACAAGAAGCCACCGCAATGAGAAGCCCATGCACCACAACGAAGAGTAGCCCCTGCTCGTCGCAACTAGAGAAAGCCCACACACAGCAACAAAGACCCAATCCAACCAAAAATAAAAAAATAAATAAAGAAAAATAGTCCTTCATAAATAGATGGGATAATAGCTAGTTGTAGACTAATGTAGTATCATGTGGAATAAATTGTCAGTGTTTAATGTATACAGTCCTTAATGGTTACAGAGATTTGTTCAATATTTTTTATTGAATACACATAGTCACACACACAAGGCAAAATGCATTTCCTTGGGCCTAAATATTAATACATTTTACATACAAACTACTGTAGGGTAGTTATGCCCCTCAGATTCATTCGCAACCATAAAAATATTTTTAAACAGTAATTACTGCCTGAGAATGTTGCTGTTTACATTGTTAACTAAAATTTTAAATACTCCAATCAAAGCTGTGAATAAAGCAAATTCACATTCAATCTGATGACTTGGAGCCATTTTTTTTTTTAAACATGATGCAGTTTGAAGCAAATTTAATACAGCAGGATTTTCTTCCAAGTACAGAACATTAGAAAGTTGCTCACAGTGCCTATAAAACAGCTGGCAAGCCTGTCAAATGAATTTCTATTTTTTTTAAGTAGTAGTTCAATATATTTCTAAAGACAAAACAAAACAGAGGGAAGCAACAGCCACACCATAATACAAGTCATTGATTCAATTATATCAAAATATTTACTAGCACACCAAAAACACAATAATGAATCTAAGCCATGAATATTTAATGTAGGTTCCAAATTACGAACTGAGTTTTCACATTCATTTTTTATGATACCTTTTACTCTATTTTGTGTGAACATTCTGCTCTATTCTCTTACCTCACTGGCCTACGTCTTATTACATGACTAATTAACATGTCATAAGTGTACTTTTAATTTTTTATCTTATACCCTGTTACTCTCTGTAACTCAGCATCAGTTGAATGGGCCTAGCAATCAAAAATCATGATTTTACAGTAAAAAATCTTAAAAAGTATTATTTCATGTGTAAATTCTCATTCAAACAGTTTGCTACATAAGCCTTATTCTCATTCTTGAGCTTTTGTATTAAAAACTCTGACTTATTAGATATCTGAAAAACATATTTACCACAAATCCCCGAAGGTCTTCTAGAAATAGTTTGATTACTAAATACAATATTGTAATTTTCAAAGTTGTCATTCTTTTCAATTTCTTGACCCATTTAAATCCCGAGAGTTATAGAAGAACACTGACATGAGCTAGGACATCATAGAAATTTTACTGAAACTTGTAATTTTTATTAGGGGAGCACTTTTGGAGTAAAAGTTGCCTCAGCACTTTCATTTTCATCTCCATTTTCAGCATATATAAAAATTAAGACCTCTAATTTGCCATTTGAAGTCTTAAGCCTGAAACAAATTTCATGTCATATCTTACCTCTGGATTTATATTACCTACAGTAGGAAGAAAAAAGTGGCCCCTGAATAGGCCTTTGATTTTTTATAAAACCACTTTGTATTAAATCATGTAATATAGCATGCAGCTAATCATTGCTTTTTTCCTAATACCTTTGAAAATGTTTATTTTCTATGCAGTTGAGATATTCACATTAAAAAGTTGACTGACATAATGTATAATATAGCTTGACACTTCACATTCTAAAAACCTAATAGTTCAAAATTGTTCCATCTTTCACTACAAACACTGTAATTTGTAAAAGTCTGAGAAATTGGATTCTGTATGGATAGAGTACAGACATGCAAGTCCAGTTTAAAATAATGTGCAAAGAGATAATAATTCTCATGAAAATTCAAAAAAACTTTGCTGTTAAAAATATAATACCAAGGGGCTTCCCTGGTGGCACAGTGGTTGAGAGTCTGCCTGCCGATGCAGGGGACACGGGTTCGTGCCCCGGTCCGGGAAGATCCCGCATGCCGCGGAGCGGCTGGGCCTGTGAGCCATGGCCACTGAGCCTGTGCGTCCGGAGCCCGTGCTCCGCAATGCGAGAGGCCGCGGCGGTGAGGGGCCCGTGTACCACAAAAAAAAAAAATATATATATATATATATGTATATATATATATATATAAAATACCAATACCAACAACTTTTTCTTTCTATTTAGAGTAGTAAATGTTGCAAAAACATTGCTTTCCTAGGGTTAGGTGTTGTGTGTATGAGTCTGTGCATACTGTTTTATGTTCAGGGCTGCCTACTACAGGAAAAAATGTTTTCCCCTTTGAAATTATGTAATTTTGCATGACACTAAATGGTAAATGGTAGATAATTATAAATACATTAAATGAATGTTGGAAAGCACACTAAAGCAAAATGTTCAATATAGTTTTACACTCTTAAAAAAATACAAACGAGAATGTTAATTTTACGAATGTTAAAATTTCACTGGTAGTTCTACCTGGTTAATTGCCTCCCACTGATCTGAGTTTTTTACAGACTGTGTGACTATCAAAGCCTCACCCTCTGGGATTACAGAAAAATGTCTGGATTATTCTACTTAGTCTCTCCAATTCTTCCTATTCCAATTATGATTGTTATAAATTTGGTATCATGTCTAGTTAGAATTTCTCCAAGAGAAGAAACAAGAAAAGAGATTAGAGAAAAGCAAGCAAAGCTCAGGAATACTAAATTCACTACTATAGGCCAAAAGGAAGATTAGAAATCATGGGCTATTTAGTGTTACTATTGAAATATTTTGAGAGTAGAGATTAGAACAGCTATATTACCTTGATATAAGAAGATAAAGTGTATTCAATTAGAGAGGAAAATGATTTATACAAGTAATTCAAATTTAAAAAAATTACTGATTAGAAACATGTTATTTCCCAACATTATTAAAAATACCCTTTACATCAATAAATCTGGAATTCAAAAACATCTGGTTGACATATTTTGCATTGAAATTACTTAGGAAATTATTTGCTCTGTGAAGATCACCACCTGCCTTCATGAAGAAATATGATTATGATGATCATACAGCCATCATTATCCTTATCATTATCCTCATTTTTATAACTTATTATGGTTATTATATCTTTATATTTAGATAACATTGTTTTCAAAGTGCAATTACAGATATTATGTTACATATATTATTAATTATACTAAAATTGAGTTTTGAATGGGATACATAAGATATAGATAAATGGATAAATCATATTTATCATTAGAAAAGGCAAAAAATATGTAACCTAATTTTTTAATTTAAACCTAAGAGTTGATCTAATTACATTATTCATTGAAACTTCATACCAGTGAGGACAAGATGGGGGAGTAGAAGAACCTTGAGCTCACCTCCTCTCACTAGCACACCAAATCACAACCTCTCAACAACCATTGATAAAAAAGACTAGAAACCACTAAAAAGGAGATTCCACATCCAAACACATAAACCCAACGAGATGGTAAGAGGGGTGCACTTGTGATATAAGCAAATCCCATACCCCCTGGGTGGGTGACCCACAAACTGGGGAGCCATTATATTGCAGAAGTTCTCCCACAGGAGTGAGAGTTCTGAGCCTCATGTAAGGCTCCCCAGCCTGGGGGTCTGGCATCAGGAGGACGAACCCCCAGGCATTTGGCTTTGAAGGCCAGGAAGGCTTGATTGCGAGAATTCCACAGGACTCTGGGAAACAGAGACTCCACTCTAGCAGGGTGCACATAATTTGTGCACACCAGGACCCATGGCAAAATTAGTGACTTCACTGGAGCCTAGGCCAGACCTACCTGCTAGTCTAGGAGGCTCTCCTGAGGAGGCAAGGGGACAGCTGTGGCTCACTGTGGGGACAAGAACACTGGTGGCAGAGGCACCGGGGAATATTTATCAGCATGAACTCTCCTGGAGGCTGCCATTTTGGCACCAAGGCTTGGCCCTAAACAAGAGCCTATAGGATTCAGTGCTGGGACGCCTCAGTCCAAACCATCAACACGGTGAGAACACAGCCCAACACATCAGCAGACAGGCTGCCTACAGCCACCTTTAGACATACCCCATGACATGGCCCCACACACCAGAGGGCCAAGACCCAGCTCCACCCACAGTGGGCAGGCACCAGAAGCAAGATAACTACATTCCAGCAGCCTGTGGAATCAAGTCCAAAAATTGCAGATCAGAACCTACCCTGGGGTCAGCTGGTCCCTGACCCTTAGGTGATAAGAGGGGATTGTTCTGCTGGGACACAGAGGAGATCTCTACAAAAGGTCACTTCTCCAAAGTCGAGAAACATAAACTTCCACATACATTAAAAAAAAAAAAAAGGAAATTTAGAGAAAATGAGACAGCAAAAGGAATATGTTCCAGATGAAGGAACAAGATAAAACCCAGAAGAAAAACTAAGTGATGTGGAGACAGGCAATCTACTTGAAAAAGAATTCAGAGTAATGATCATAAACATGATGCAAGAACTCAGAAAAAAAAATGGGGGTATGGATAGAGAAAATACAACAAATGTTTAACAAAGACCTAGAACTAAAGAACAAACAGACATGAACAGTATTTGAAATAAATACACTAGAAGGAATCAATAGCAGAAAAAGTGAGGCAGAAGAACGGATAAGTGAGCTGGAAGACAGAATGGTGGAAATCACTGCCATGAAACAGAATAAAGAAAAAAGAATGAAAAGAAATGAAGATGGTATATGAGACCTCTGGAACAATGTCAAACACACCAACATTTGCATTATAGGGGTCCAGAAGGAGAAGAGAGACAGGACTTGAGAAAATATTGGAAGAGATAACAGCTGGAAATTTCCCTAACATGGAAAAGGAAATAGTCACCCAAGTCCAGGAAGCACAGAGAGTCCCAGGCAGGATAAACCCAAGGAGGAACATGCCAAGACACATAGTAATCAAATTGACAAAATTAAAGACAAAGAAAAAATATTAAAAGCAGCAAGGGAAAAGCAAGAAATAACATACAAGGGAATCCCCATAAGGTTATCAGCTAATTTTTTTCAGCAGAAACTCTTCAGGCCAGAAGGGAGTGGCATGATATATTTAAAGTCATGAAAGGGAAAAACCTACAACCAAGAATACTCTACCTAGCAAGGGTCTCATTCAGATACAAAGGAGAAATCAAAAGCTTTACAGACAAGCAAAAGCTAAGAGAATTCAGCACCACCAAACCAGCTTTACAACAAATGCTAAAGAACTTCTCTAGGCAGAAAAGAGATCAGCAACTTAAAACAACTTTGTACATATATAGACTGCTAAATCAAAACATCATAGGAACAGCAAACCTAAAACCCAAACACAAGAAAAAACAACCCAAACACAACACTAAAGATGGTCATCAAACCACAAGAGAAGAGAACAAAAGAGGAAGGGAAGAAAAAAGACCTACAAAAACAAACCCCCCAAAATTAAGAAAATGGCAATAGGAACATATATATATCAAAATTTACCTTAAATGTAAATGGATTAAATGCTCCAACCAAAAGACACAGACTGGCTGAATGGATACAAAAACAAGACCCATATGTATATGCTGTCTACAAGAGACCCACTTCAGACCTAGTGACACATACAGACTGAAAGTGAGGAGATGGAAAAAGATATTCCATGCAAATGAAAATCAGAAGAAAGCTGGAGTAGCAATACTCATATCAGACAAAATAGACTTTAAAATAAAAACTGTTAAAAGAGACAAGGAAGGACACTACATAATGATCAAGGGATCAATCCAAGAAGAACATATAACAGTGGTAAGTATATATGCACCCAACACAGGAGCACCTCAATATATAAGGCAGATGTTAACAGACATAAAAGGAGAAATCAATAGTGATGCAATTGTAGTGGGGGACTTTAACACCCCACTTAAATCAATGGGCAGATCATCCAGACAGAAAATCAAAAAGGAAACACAGTCGTTAAATAACACATAAGATCAGATGGGCTTACTTAATTGATATTTATAGAGCATTCCATCTGATAACAGCAGAATACACATTCTTTTCAAGTGCACATGAACATTCTCCAGGATAGATCATATGCTGGGCCAGAAAGCAAGCCTCAGTGAATTTAAGGAAATTTAAATCATATCAAGTGTCTTTTCTGACCACAGTGCTATGAGATTAGAAATCAACTACAAGAGAAAAACTTCAAAAGCCAAAAACATGAGGAGGCTAAACAATATGCTACTAAACAACCAATGGATCATTGATGAAATCAAAGGGAAATCAAAAAATATCTAGAGAGAAATGAAAACAAAAATGCAACAATCTAGACTATATGGGATGCAGCACAAGCAGTTCTAAGAGGGAAGTTTACAGCGATACAAGCTTACCTCATGAAACAAGAAAAATGTCAAATAAACTAACCTTATACCTTAAGCAACTAGAGAAAGAACAAACAAAACCCAAAGTTAGTAATAAGAAAGAAATCAAAAATATCAGAGCAGAAATAAATAAAACAGAGACTAAGAAAACAGTAGAAAAGATCAATGAAACTAAAAGCTGGTTCTTTGAAATGATCAACAAAATTGATAAACCTGTATCCAGACTCATCAAGAAAAAAAGGGAGAGGACCCAAATGAATAAAATTAGAAATTAAAAAGGAGAAGTTACAATGGACACCACAAAAATATAAATGATCATGAGAGACTACTGCAAGCAATTATATGCCAACAAAATGGACAAACTAGAAGAAATGGACAAATTCTTAGAAAGGTACACTCACCCAAGACTGAACCAGGAAGAGATAGAAAATATGACCAGACCAATTACAAATGCTTAAATTGAATCTGTGATTTAAAAACTCCCAACAAACAAAAGTCCAGGACCAGACGGCTTCACAGGCAAATTCTACCAAACATTTAGAGAAGAGTTAACACCTATCCTTCTGAAACTCTTCTAAAAAAGTGCAGAGGAAGGAACACTTGTGAACTCATTCTATGAGGTCACCATTACCCTGATACCATACGCAGACAAAGATACCACAGAAAAAGAAAATTACAAGCCAATATCACTTATGAACATAGAGGCAAAAACCCCCAACAAAACCAAACCAAAAATACATTAAAAGGATCATACACCATGAACAAGTGGGATTTATCCAAGGAATGCAAGTATATTTCAATATCCACAAATCAATCGATGTGATACACTATATTAACCAACTGAAGGAGAAAAACCACATGATCATCTTAACAGATTCAGAAAAAGATTTCAACAAAATTCAACATCTATTTATGATAAAAAATAACCTCTAGAACGTGAACATAGAGGGAATATACCTCAACATAATAAAGGCTATATATGACAAACCCACAGCTAGCATCATACTCAATGGTGAAAAGCTGTAAGAATTTCCTCTAAGATCAGGAACAAGACAAGAATGCCCACTCTCACCACTTTTATTCAACATAGTTTTGGAAGTCCTAGCCACAGCAATCAAAGAAAAATAAACAAAAGGAATCTCAATTGGAAAACAAGAAGTAAAACTGTCACTGTTTGCAGATGACATGATACTATACATAGAAATCCTAAAGATGCTACCAGAAAACTACTAGAGCTCATCAATGAATTCGGTAAAGTCACAGGATACAAAATTAATACACAGAAATCTCTTCTATTCCTATACACTAACAATGAAAGATCAGAAATAGAGAAATTAAGGAAACAATCCCATTTACCATCACATCAAACAGAATAAAATACCTAGGTATAAACCTACCTAAGTAGGCAAAAGACCTGTACTTGAAAACTATAAGATGCTGATGAAAGAAACTGAAGATGATGCAAACAGATGGAAAGATATACCATGTTCTTGAAATGGAAGTATCCATCTTGTCAAAATGACTATACTGCCCAAAGCATTCTACAGATTCAATGCAATCCCTATCAAATTACTGATGGTATTTTTACAGAACTAGAAAAAAAAGTTTAAATCTGTATAGAAACACAAAAGACTCTGAATAGCCAGAGAGCAATCTTGAGAAATAAAAACAGAGCTGTAGAAATTATGACTGACTTTAGACTATGCTACAAAGCTACAGTAATCAAAACTGTATGGTACTGGCACAAAAATAGAAATACAAATCAATGGAACAGGATAGTAAGCCCAGAAATAAACCCACACACCTATGGTCAATTAATCTATGACAAAGGAGGCAATATACAATGGAGAAAAGTCTCTTCAATAAGTGGTGCTGGGAAAACTGGACAGGTACATGTAAAATAATGAAATTAGAACATTCTTTAACATTATACACAAAAATAAACTCAAAATGGATTAATGACCTAAACGTAAGACTGGATACCAAAAAACTCCTAGATGAAAACATAGGCAGTACACTCTGACATAAATCGCAGCAATACCTTTTAGGATCCCTCTCCTAGAGTAATGGAAATAAAAACAAAAATAAACAAATGGGACCTACTTAAACTTCAAAGCTTTTGCACAGCAAAGGAAACCAAAAACAAAATGAAAAGATAACCTACAGAATGGGAAAAATATTTTCAAATGTTGCAACTGACAAGCGATTAATCTCCAAAATTACAAGGAGCTCATACAACTCAAGATCAAAAAAAAATTTTTTTAAATGGATAGAATATCAAAATAGACAGTTTTCCAAAGAAGACATACAGATGGGCAAAAGGCACATGAAAAGGTGTTCAGCATTGCTAATTATAAGAGAAATACAAATCAAAACTACAATGAGTTATCACCCCACACCAGTCAGAATGGCCATCATCAAAAAGTCTACAAATAATAAATGTTGGCTACAAATGTTCACAGCAGCTTTATTTGTAATAACCAAAATCTGGAAACAACTAAAATGTTCTATAATATGTTAATGGTTAAATAAAATGCTGTACATCCATACCATGGAATATTATGCAATAAAAGGAACTAACTGTTGATATATGCAGTGATCTCAAAAGTCATATACTAAATGATTCCATTTATATAAACATTCTCAAGATGACAAAATTAGAAAGATGGAGAACAAATTGTTTGTTGTTTGTTTGTTGCCAGGGGTCCGGGATGCTAAGGAAGTAGGGGGTTGAGTGTTACTATAAAGGGCAGCACAAGGAATATCTTTGTGGTGATTGAATAGTTTTGTATATTGATTGCTTACACTAATCAACACCTGTGATAAAATGGCATTGAATATTCATAAATATTGTATCAATGTCAGTTTTCTTGTTTTGATACTGTATACTACAGTTATTCAAAATGTAACATTTGGGGAAACTGTAAAGTGTACACAAAATTTCTTTACTTTTTTGCAACTTCCTGTTAATCTATAATAATTCCAAAATGAAAAGTTAATAAAATTTTAAAAATGCTGGAGAGGGTGTGGAGAAGAAGGAACCTTCCTCGACTGCTGGTGAGAATATAAATTGGTACAGCCACTATGGAGAACAGTATGGAGGTTCCTTAAATAAGTAAAAATAGCACCCATATGATGCTGCAATCCCACTCCTGGGCATATATCCAGAGAAAACATAGAAAGAAAAAATATTAAAGGTCCATGATTTTAAAAAAAGCACTCCTGGGCATATATCTGGAGAAAACTATAATTTGGAAAGGCAGACACACCCCAGTGTTTGTAGCATCACTACTGACAATAGCCAAGACATTGTACCTAAAGTATATTGACAGATGAATGGATAAAGATGTAGTATATATATACAATGGAATATTACTCAGCCATACGAGAGAATGAAATAATGACATTTGCAGCAATATGGATAGGACCTAGAGATAACCATACTAAGTAAGCCAGACAGAGAAAAGACAAATCATATGATATCACTTATATATGGAATCTAAAAAAAAAAAGATACAAATGAACTTATATACAAATCAGAAATAGACTGACATAGAAAACAAACGTATGTTACCAAAGGAGAAAGGGGGCAGAGAGGGATAAATTAGGATTTGGGGACTGACATACATACATTACTACATACACAAAAGATAAGCAACAAGGACCTACTGTATAGCACAGGGAACTACACTCAATATTTTGTAATAACCTATAATGGAAAAGAATCTGAAAAAATAAATATATATGTATGTATAACTGAATCACTTTGCTGTACACCTGAAACTAACACATTATAAATCAACTACACTTCAATAAAATAAATTTTTAAAAAAATGAAAAACTTCATACCAGTCTCCTTAATTCTTGATAAGCCACATATAGTTGAAGACTTCAGAAAAAATTATTCAACTAATCAAAGATATTCACTAGTTAAACTCAGTTGAAACTGAGATGCTCCAAAAGGGCTGTGGAAATCAAGTAAAGAATTCATGCACCTATAGAAATGACTTTCATGAAGATTATCTGGCACAATTAAATAACTAGTTGGGCAGTTTTAGTCTCAAAAACTGACTTTAAATCTACGTTCAAGACTCATTTCTAACTCCTGGTTACTCCCTGAGAAATGAAGCATATTGCTTGCCATATGTTTAAGTATTCTGAGGAGAAAATAGAAAATTTTTTTATGAGTTACTTGACTTACTCTAGTGAACTTCTAAGCAAGTATGCATCAGAAAGAGCAAGTATTTCTCATCTTTCACTTGAATATCCCCTACTCCCATTTTTACTTCTCCAGTCTGGTTCATAAGGGAATGAATTTTCCACTTTACTAACCTAATTGCAAGCTTTTGCTTTCCTTCATTTTTAAATATAAAAATAAAATAAAAATAAATCATCATCTTTGTCTATATATACCCTACAATGAAATTTGATTTCCTCAAACATTTCCTACAGTTTCAGGTCTCTGTTTTACAGATTTTGATATTTTTCCACATTGAGTGAGATATTTCTGTTTCTCCAACTGACATAAAAGTATGAATCTTTTAGATATCAACCCAAGATATTTCTTTCTACAAAGTCCTTACCCCTAGTAATGCTACCCCTGCTAATGCTAGCATAAGTACAGCACTATTGAAAAGTCTTTGGTACTTAGAACATTATACAAGGAGTCACCCATGACTCTGTTGTTTCATATCTATCATATTCAGGCAATAGGAAAATCTTTGTGGCCTGGTCTCTGAAATATGTATAGAATGTGACAACTCATGACTATTTCCAGGCTCGCCAATCTAATGCAAGCAACCATAATTTCACTTGAACATTGCAGTAGTTTGCTTTCACCTGTGTTCTTCAACCCACACCTATCAATTTTGAAACCAGTAGCCAAGGTGACCTTTTAAAAACATAAATTGGATTATATCACTCCTCTGCTCAAAACACTCCAATAATTCCCACCTCCATATGAAACTACAGAGTTTGGTGCTCGTTGTATTTCTGAACTTGTCTATTTGTTCTCATTCCATTCCAGTCACACTGGATCCCTTGCTGTTTTTCAAATATGTCAAGATATATATATATATATATATATGTATATATAAGTTTGTTTCCCTTTGGTAACCATAAATTGTTTTCTATGTCCGTGAATCTGTTTCTGTTTCATAAATAAGTTTATTTGTGTCATATTTTGGATTCCACATATAAGTGATATCATATGGTTAAAAAAAAAAAGAATGCTACCTTCTCAAGATCCTTGCATTTGCTGGTTCTTTTTACTGGAACATTCCTTAGTTAAATCAGGTGTCAGCAAATAGTAGACCATAGGCCAAAGTCAGCCCACTACCTGATTTTGTGAATAAGGTTTGGGGAACACAGCTACACTCATTTCCTTATGTATTATCTATGGCTAGTTTTGCACTACAGTGGCAGAGTTGAGTGGCTGTGGCGGAATATATGGCCCACTAAGCCTAAAATATTTACTATCTGGCTTAGTACTGAAAAATTTACCAAACCCTGCTGTAGATAAAGGCATGGTTCGTGACCAGTTGCCACCCTGTAAACCATACCCCCAGTACAAACACATACACACTCCTTCATGACTTTGCTTAATGTTATTTATCCAAGAAGCTTTTCCTGACCACTCTCAATCAAATACTAGTCACTTTCACCCCCATCGTCATTTACTGTCTCCTTACCAAGTCCAACTTTTAAAAATAGATTATATTTATCATCAGCCTAAATATCAAATATTTGTTAGTTTACAGTTTATTTCTTTCCACTAAGTAGTAAAATGAAGAAAGCAGGAACATGTCCTATTTTGTTCAGTGCTGTATCTGTAGGGTCTAGAACAGAGTAAATGATGATATCTGTTACATCACATTCAAAGTCACAATTGAACACAACACTTTAAGTCAGGCAGATTCACAGAGACTGTGAAGATGGATAAACTATAGCCCATATAATTCAATTACACACTACTGGGAACTATGAAAAATAATCTCATACATGAATAATTACACCATGACTTAACTAGGAATCAAATAATTATCAATGTATGTAAGAAATTTTAAATAGCATTGTTTGTGTACCCTGTGATAAATTCTGAACAATACAGACATGAGTCCTTCTTACATGCTTATAGATTATAAATGGAGGTAGGCAAAAATCTAAATCAATCAATGCAGTCAGAGAAACAGATACTGAAAATAGAGAATAAAGGTGTGGTGTCTACTATAGCAATAGTAGTTGCAGTTGGCTCTTTTTTTAAAGGAGATTGTTAATAACTAGAATAGTTTAAAGGGGAAAATATTAGTAACTAGAGATCAGAATTATGTGAAGAACCCAGCCATATTGGGGAAAGAGCATTGTAAGCATATAAAATAGCACATAAGAAGGTCCTAATGTGGCAGAAAACTTGGAATATTCAAAAGTCTTTATAAAGGCATTGCAACTGGAAAGTAAGAAGCAAGAGACAAAGGGAAAGTAGATTTGGGAAGTGTATAGTGGCAGCTCATATAGGGGCCTTCTATGATATAGTAGGGTGATTGATTTTATTTTATATATGGTTGAAGCCCACCAAAAGTTTATAAAAAAATATATGAAGGGCTTCCCTGGTGGCGCAGTGGTTGAGAGTCTGCCTGCCGATGCAGGGGACACGGGTTCGTGCCCCAGTCTGGGAAGATCCCACATGCCGCGGAGCGGCTGGGCCCATGAGCCATTGCCGCTGAGCCTGCGCGTCCGGAGCCTGTGCTCCGCAACGGGAGAGGCCACAACAGTGAGAGGCCTGTGTACCGCAAAAAAAAAAAAATATATGAAGCCACATTTTAAAAAGTTGATGGTAGTTTCCATATATAAAAAGGACTGAATGGGAAAGATGGATGAAGAGATAATTTATGATTCTGTTAGGAAAGTCCAAGAGAAAAATAATGGTGGCCTGGCCCAGGATGGTGACCAGATAAGAAAAAGTGGATAGATTTGTTGGAATACAGTTCTCCATGGATCTCTCACATTTCTATGCATTTTGAATTGTCTTTTGTTCTGCATTTTCTTTTCAAATATGTTGCAGGATAGACTTACAGAGAAGAAAGAAATGTGCAAAGAGAAAAATCCAGAGACCTTCAAAGAGTCCATTTCAAGTATTCAGTTGAATACTGTTTAGTTCATGGATTTGGAGAAAATATTAGAGGTCAGAGAAAAGAACTTCATGAAAAAAATGGAGAAAACAGTATCTGGAGCTCACAGTATCTGGAATATTACCAATTTCCATCAGTCAGACTGGAAAATTCCATAATGTACAGAGACACTATACAACAGTTTGATAACTATTCTACGTTTTTAAGAAGTTAAGAGTACATTTTGAACATGTAAAGACACAGAAGATAGCTTAAAAAATCCAAATCTAATTTCTATAATTTAAAACTACAATGTGTAATGAAAATATACTGTATAAAGTTGAGAGATTAGACATCACAGAATAAAAGGTTAGTAGCGATTCTGAATACATAGTGATAAACACTACCCAAAATGATACAGAGAGAAAGAGAACTTTTTAGAAAAAAATGCAAAGAGCTTCAGTGATGTGTGGGATAACAATAAGTGGCCAATTCCCAAAATGAGGAGACAGTGAAAAAAATTAAAGAAATAATGACCATTTTTTTCCAGAATTGATGGAAACCTACAGGTGCAAGAAGATCAAACCAAAGAAAGGAAATCATGAAGAAAACTATAGGCACTGAATAGTAACTCCCCACTTCCTCCTCTCCCCAGCACCTGGAAACCACCATTCTATTCTCTGCTTCTATGAGTTTGACTATTGTAAATACCTCGTGTAAGTGGAATCATGCAGTATTTGTCCTCTCTGCCTGGCTTATTTTGCTTAGCATAATGTCCTCCAGGTTCATCCATGTTGTTGCAAATGACAGAATTATCTTCTTTTTTAAAGCTGAGTAATATTCCATTGTATGTATATACCACATTCTCTTTATCCATTCATCTATCAATAGACATTTAGATTATTTTCATATCTTGGCTATTGTGAACACTGCTGCAGTGAACACCGAAATGCAAACATTTCTTCAAGATCCTGATTTCTCTTATTTTGGATATACCCAGAAGTGGTATTTCTGGGTCATATGGTAGTTCTATTTTTTATTTTTTGAGGAACCTCTGTGCTGTTTTCCATTTTATATTCCAACAAATTGTGTATATGTGTTCCAATTTCTCCATGTCTTCACTAACACTTGTTATCTGTTTTTTTTAATAGCCATTCTAACAGAGGTGAGGTAATATATTATTGTGGTTTTTATTTGCATTTCCCTGATGAATAGGGAGGTTAAGCATCTTTTCATATACCTTTTGACTATTTGTATATTTTCTTTGGAGAAATGTCTATTCAAGTTTATTTAGTCTATTTCTTTTCTCAAATACCATAAGACTCTGACTCCAGCAGTTTTAGAGCATGTATCATATTAAATCACAGGGATGTGATGACATGCATCTTTCAAGATTAGATGCCATTATCATAGGCAACTTTGTATTTCTGGTCCCTCACTCATTGTCTGACACAAAGCAATTGGTTAATAAAAACTTACTAAATGAATGAATAAAACTGCTTATGGGTGTGATTTATATTTACCTAAGAGTAACTTGATATTATGTATTAGCTTAATGATATTCCCTGAATACTCAGTAACACCTTAATAATTACCAGTAAAAACTTTATTTCCTCTCATGCTGCACAAAATAACACACTATCTGACATTTTTTACTATTATGCTTAAAAATATTTTTTTATTTGACAGTATTATTTTAAATATTTATATAAGTTGCCTTCAGGGTTAGTTTTATTTAACCAGTGGCATTAACTTTGCTGCCAAATATCCTAAATTATATGATAAGTTAATTTTAAACACAGGACTGCCAATCTTTCTAAATTAAGTTTAGGATCAAGGAGTGTGGTAAGGGTCAATCCAGTGGATTTATCTTGAGGTAGAGGAACTGCCTGTGGAGAACTAATTAAACAAGAGATTCCAATCTATTCCCCCCATTCTCCGCCCCACCCTATGTTAGGCCTAGGACATCCTCATGTCTTTTATGGATAGTGTAATGAGCAGGGCTTTCAGATATATGCCCTTATGTGTGACCTTAAATAAAGTACTGAGCCCTTCCAAACTGCAGTTATCCACTTTTAAAAAGAAATAACTTTCTCATATTATTTTTGAGATAAATAAATCAAATAGTGCATATAACATACATAGCATAAAGTGGCATTTAAAAAACAGAAATGTAGTTTCTTAATTTTGTTTGACTTCATTTTAAAATAAAGTTAAATATTCCTGAAATGGATAAATTATTGATAAAATATCAAAGCTATAAAATAAAATATTGATATAAAAGGCAAATGATTCAAATCTACCATAGAGAGCTAGAGAAAGTCTTTGGTTTTAATTAAAAGTAACTCAAAATTTTTTCAAAGAATATAATGTACATCTTGAGAATCATTTCATCAAGCATTTCTTGAAAAGGTTAAAAAAACTTTCTCTGAGGATAATTCAGATACTGTATTAAAACTCTTAAAGTCAGAAAACTCAAGTTCTCACCTTTAGTTCTCATTGCAATCTATGTGTTTGAATGAGGCAGTTTCCTATTTTTACCATCTTTATGCAGGTTAGAACTAGAAAATCAAAAGGAAAATAACTGCTTGTCTTTTCCTCAGAGAAATCTTTAACAGTCTACCCTAGAGCCTTCAAATAGCTGCCTGGAAGATGTCCCAGATGACATGCATATATGTGTATCTATCTGTATGTAATTATGTACACATGAATACATGTGTGCATGCATATATTTTTGTAAATATTATATATACACTATTTCATATACAATATTTTAATCGTTTACTTATGTTTACTTTAGAACACTAACAGAATGAGCTGGGCATAAAAAATCTTATCACATGTTTAAAATGTCTTTCATGGTAGATACAGAAACAGTTGATAAAATATCATTTTTGACTTAGCTGGGGAATTCTGGCTCTAAAAAGTTCCAGGCAAAATTAAAAGCCTAGGTTTTCTTTAATGCACACAACCTGGCTAATTGTTTAAGAATGAGTTCTCTTAGTCAATGCTAACTGACTTCCTATCAAGTAATAATATTTGAAAACCTTGCAAATGATTACTAGAGCTCAACGTTTTTCCCAGTGATTTTAATGTGTGGAAAATTGGTTGGTAATCAGTCTGATAGAGCTTTCAACTTAAGGTTGGTGGTATAGGCTGCCCTGATTAGTATTCTGCTATTCTTGTTGTTTAAAAATAGTTTATGCTCAAACATTCATTTTTGAATGAGGACTATGACAATTTAATTAAAGTTTAAACTCTAGTAGCTGTTGAAGATCATACATAATCCAATTACTTTTTATTCAATTAATTTAATAGCAAACCACTTTGCCATAATCCCGATTTTTTTCTTCTCAGCTGTTTATCAATGGCCTGTGAGATATCTTAGAGGAAATCATATTGCAGCATAATTATCAGCAGTCCCAGCTGGAATTAATGACTAAATAATATTTAATTACCACAAATTCTCTATCTCTACAATAGTTTGAAAAAGAGATAGTAGTGATATAGTTAAGAGACTTGCATTTAGTCTAAAGATTTGGAATTCCTTGATTTAACACCACTAGCTCGACTTCAAAACCAGTGAAAATGGAATTAAAATCGCATGTCAAGGTGTTGATTCATTTCTTTCCAGTTTCTGTGTACATGTTTATTATCATTTAAAATAATTGAGGTCATGCATTATTTACAGTTCTGTTTTGCTTTTGCTCTTTTTTTTTTTTAAGAAGATGTTGGGGGTAGGAGTTTATTAATTAATTTATTTATTTTTGCAGTGTTGGGTCTTCATTTCTGTGTGAGGGCTTTCTCTAGTTGTGGCAAGTGGGGGCCCCTCTTCATCGCGGTGCGCAGGCCTCTCACTATCGCGGCCTCTCTTGTTGCGGAGCACAGGCTCCAGACGCGCAGGCTCAGTAGTTGTGGCTCACGGGCCTAGTTGCTCCGCGGCATGTAGGATCCTCCCAGACCGGGGCTCAAACCCATGTCCCCTGCATTAGCAGGCAGATTCTCAACCACTGCGCCACCAGGGAAGCCCCTGCTTTTGCTGTTTATCAAAAACATTTATGTCATTAAATATTCCTCCATAATATTATTTTAATGGCTGTATAATATTTCAGTTTACAGGTGATGATTTTACCAATCTTCTACTTTTGAATATTAGATTGTTTCAAAATGTTTTATTCTTATTAAAAATGGCTATTCCCCTGCTTATATTTTGCATATTTTTTTCCTGAAGTAGGATTACTTATCAGATTGTATTTTAATATTTTTAACATATATTGAAAATTACCCTTTAGAAATATTGTACCAATTTATACTCCCATAGCACTGTATGAAAGGGCCAAATCCCTAAATACTAGTTATTAATTTTATGTATAACAGTTAAGTTCTGTTACTATACTACATGACATTAGAAGTAACACAAGATTTTTGTATTTGCTGTATCCATCACACCTTTGTGCTTGTATAACAGAAACAACTGAATTACATCTTTGTATTATACTATTTTGAGAAACATTTCTCTATAAATCTTAGGCTAAGTTATGCTATGGTGGAAAAAATATTAAGCCCCAAATCTTGATGGCTTATACAATAATAGATGTTTACCTCTGCTAAGTTTCTGTTCAATATCCACTTTACTCCAGAACTAGGCTGATAGAGCAGCCCTTATCTGGAATATTGCCAGGCCCATAACTGAGGGAAAAGGGAGCTGGTGGTATCATGCAATGACTCCTAAAATTTCTGCCTTGAATTTCTATATGACACTTGTCCACACATTCATGTCCAAAGCTAATAAGGTGTCTATGCCTGATATCCATGAGATACTAAATATAATTCTCCCATAGGGAGGGCCACGAAAGAAGGAACAGTAAATATTTTGACAGTACTATAATCTAGCACATATAGTTCATGAAAGCTAATAAAAAAGTAATTTAACATTATTTACTTCAATGCCTAGACCATTTAAATAGATGGAGTTTTGATCCAGAGCTTGACAGCTTATCATACAGGTCAACTGAATAGAACTAGTAATTAAGAGAATCCAGCTACAGTTTCTTCTCTGATTTGCGGGTCTAAATTAGGAATTTTCACAACAATATACTGTAATTATATTTCAGTGGAAAAAGAAATGAGAATCAAATTAACTATGTTATTACATGGAATGCCTGCTTCGATTAAATAAATTATTTTTTAAGTAATTAACCAAACCTAGACCCACACGTACATTCTCACACACACACACACACCCCATAGGTGTATGTATATAATTATATATTATATACACTTAAATTTCCTAATACTAGTACATCTCGCTTCCAAAGTCAGTCATTTGAACCAATGACTCCTTTAATCTTCTTAAGTCTTAGTAGTAAGTGAATATTGAGGAGTAAGTACCTCTCTCTTCTGATGGAAGAAACTTAGGAGAGGAAGTAAGAGATAGCTCTACTTCTGATGCACAGAGGTAAGGCTATTGAAAAAAGAATTACAAGAGGATTAAGCACCATAAAATGAGTCTAAGGTGTACTGAGTCTCAGTACATTCTACTTATTCAGAGGATGTTCTGATGCCGAATACAACTTCCTCAGTTCTCCCTAAACAGAAGCCTTGACAGAACTTCTTCCCAGCTAAATCAGAATCCATGACCACTATTATCTGTTTTCAGCTCTCACTAACCTAAACAAATCTAATAAGGTTAGTATTCAGCACCCTGGTGTAGCAGTGATTTTTCCCCACAGGGGGTTCTGAGCCACACATTTTCACATGACAATCATGTTCCTGACAAGAAAAGTCTATGTCTGATTGAGCTGACAAATTCTAATGCATGATAAACCACCTAAGAGAAAGAAGCTGACAACTGGAAGATTCAAAAGCTGTATCATATAGAATAAAGAAATGTATAATCTGGACATTATAGCAAACTAGTCAGTGTATCTGTTATTCCACTGATAAAATAATTTGACTGATCTGCTTAGGTAGTGTGCCCTGGTTACCTTTCCTAAGCTTTCTAGGAAGATAAATACCATATTTAGGCACGGATATGTGAATTTCTTTTATGTATGACCCAAGACTTGGACTAGATGGTCAGTACCAGGTTTGGGCTAACTGGTTGATCAATGATCTAATTTAGATTCTATTTTGCTAGTCACTGTTCTCTTATGTCATTCAGTCCTAATATCTATATTTTTTTTCCTAGACTACCAAATTTCTATCTTCAGAATTCTCTATGTCCACATCTTGATAACCTTAGAAACTTCACAGGGGGAGAAGAATACACCACACCAGAATGTACCACTTTGGCATATGGATTATTTCAAGATTGAAGACAACTGGGGCCCAACAGAACCAAGAAGACCTTTTTACCTCCCACTTAACTGCTTAAAAGGATTTAGATAGGGAGTCTGTACCAGGAAGCCCTACTTTGATGGACAGAGGTAAGGCTGTTAGAAAAAAGGAATTACAAGAGGATTAAGCACCATGTATTGGGTCTAAGGAGTTGTCTCACTGCTTTCTGCTAATTCAGAGGATATTTACTTATGCAGAGTTCACTACATTCTACTTATTCAAAGGATATCTATTTATTCAGAGCTATTACCAGAGACACTTTTTATATCAGAAAGACTTATCTGCATGGCATGGCAAACATCTGTCTACCAAACATTTGCTTTTCTCACCTTCCTGTGAATCGTCTTTTGCCCTATTTGAAGCCCCATACTCCTACCCCCTTCTTAGCTCAGAATGGTATATAAGCCTCAGTATCCTGACTGCCAGGGAGTCTCATACACAATTTTTCTCCTGTTAATCTGTCTTCTGTCAATTTAACTATTAGACCAGCCAAAGAACCTAGAAGGAAAGAAAGCAAGTTTTCTGGCCCTAAACTTTGGAACCTTTGGGGGAAATTTCTTGAACTTACTATTGTTCTTTGAAGGATTATTTCAATCCATATTAATGTCACCACTGTAGATGAATGAATTCATGGCCCCTCATCTACGTCATTATTTATGAAACCTACATCTTCAAATTTTATACTAAGTCTAACCAGAAACCTTTACCTTCAATATAATCATGTATCATTATTCTTAATTTTTAACGATAATGTTATTCGGGGAAATATGCATGCAACACTAACCTTAATCACCATATGACTCTTGTAGAATTGGCATCATCACCCTTCTTCCTAGGTGGCTTCTAATGTCCAATTGGTCAGGTAAAAATAGTATAAAATAGTAGTGCCTACAGGTCATTTTCTGTATTACTAAAGCTAAGGTTCTAGCAACGAAATACAATTGTTTACTTTTTATTATATCAGTTCCAAAGACTCGGATTTGGGAATGGTGGATGTCACAGTATGTTCAGGCTGCTATAACAATATACCACAGAACAGGTGGCTTATAAACAACCATAATTTTTCACAGTTCTTGATGCTGGAAATCCAAGATTAGGGTACGAGCATGATCTGATGAGGACCCTCTTCTGGTTTTGCAGACTTCTAGCTGTAGCCTCACATGGTGGAAGGGGCAAGGGATCTCTCTACAGCATGTTTTATAAGTGCACTGATCCGTTCATGAGAGCTTGCCCTCTTGACCTAATCACTTACGTCCCACCTCCTAACACCATCACATTGGGCATTAGAATTTCAACGCATGAATTTGGGGGAAAACAGTCAGACAATGGCAGTGGGTGTAAGTGATATATTATATATATATTATATATAAGTATATATTTTATATATATATATATATATATATAGTCATCATATTATACGGTCAGTTGAGATTTCAGAATTATCTTAGAAAGAGGGGTGATGGACATTCCAAGAAGAGAAAACCAAACTGCTATTCTCAGAAAGCTAAAGTAAAACAAAACTAACAACTACATAGTAATCATACCAGGGAAATTAGTTGTGAAAAATGTCATAAATGTATTATTGTCCCCTAATTTCAGTGCCACTTCCTCAGGGAAAATTATTTGTATTTGTCCCAATGACTTCAGACTTCACAAAATGACTTTCTTCGTCCACTGAAATAGGAATGGAAGTGACATGTATCTTGAGCAGAAGATTTAAAAGCCAGCTCATATTTCATCACATTTTAGATATCCTCTGCAATGAAAACCAATAAAGTTCCAGAAAGAGGCTATTTATTTAATCTAGGTCCTGCAATAAAGATGATGTGGAACACAGCCTAAGCCAACCAATGACAGACATGTGGCTGGAAATAAGTATTTGTTGTTGTAGTCCTTTAATATTTTAGGTTGCTGCTTAATACAGAACAATCTAGCCTATTATAACTGATACAGGGATGTGATAACAATATAAAATATGAAATTTGTATAAAACATGAAATACGAAATTGTTTTAAAGAACTGAAATTTAGATACTATTAAATATTTATCAGAGATGTCTACTAAAGTAGATCAAGTTATATAGTAGAGGACCTTGAAAGTATCTGTTTAAATAAATAAATAATACTATATATTTAGGTTGTGAATTTTTAATAATAAGTATTTCTAAAGTACTTAAGGCTAACTGAAACCTACTATTCCAAGTAGTATAAATGCAACTCTTAAAATCATGCACTACTTAATAATTAACCATTTACTATGGGATAATTCAATGACTGGTTCCTCAACATTTGGTATGAATTACCAAAACTGAATAAATGAAGGCTACATGTATTACAGATAAAATATGTATGTTTGTTGATTTCTCCCAAATATCTGGAGCTTTACAAACAACAGATACACTTGAATAGGAGTCTTAGTTCTGCACTTGGTTATCAGTTGTATAATACTGTGGAATTTATTTCATTATCTACTTCAGTTTCCTTAACAAAACCAATTTATCCAATAGAATTTGTGATACTTTTAAGCTTTTGGCATCATGCTAGGTTCTGGATAATCAATAGTAAATAAGTAAAACTCATGTGTTGACCTCACAGGATTTAGATTGAAGTAGAATAGACAGATAAAAAACAATTAAATAAATAGATAATTAAAATTGTATAAAATGATAGTAAGAGATAAAACAGAGACAGAGAGATTCTATTTAGATAAGGTGTCAGGACGGACATTTCTGTGAAGATGACTTTTAAGTTAAGACATGAAGGGTGAGGGGCATGGAAAGAAAAGGGTGGAATATCCTTTCAGGAAGACACAATACATTTGAGAAGGGCCTAAGAAGGAAAAGTGCTTGGCATGTTCTAGGAAAAGAAAAAAGGCCCAGATGATCTGTGTGCAGAAAAATATAATATGATATCTGAGAGGTAGTTAAAATCCTCGTCAGCTATGACCAGGAACTTGATTTTAGTCTAATTGTGATGGTGCCTTTGAAAGGTGCTAAGCAGGGGAAATGATAGTATTAGATGCATGTTTTCTAAAAACAACTTTGAGTAATACACAGAAGAGCCTGATGAGGGGAAGATGAACACTGGCCAGTCTTTACCACATTATAAGGCATACATGCAATCTCAGTGGCAAACAGTATGCATTGATTACTCACTAACACATCTGTGTGTCGGCTGGACAGCTCCAGTGGCTCTGCTGCTTTCTACATATTAAGTTCATACCTACTCTACCTCACATCCTTGAGGCCTGTGTGTAGGGCCATCAGGTATACGGGGCATGTATTTCCCAGGGTGGAGACAGGAATCTCCCAGAGAGGTGATTTTACTTAAGGTGGAGGCTTGCAACTTACACCAGATCATTTCATACTATATTCCATTAGCCAAAGAACATCACATGGACAAGGCCATGTGTGTGGAAAAACACACATGGTATGGGGAAGAAAGTCTTTCCATAGAGAAAATGGGTAGGAAAGGAGAGAGTCCATATGCTGGGCTTATCTAGGTGAGGCTAAGGTTTGTTCCTTATGAATATTTACTGAACAAAAAAACCAAACTCCACAAAAGAGCAAAAAATGAACAGTAATAAATCTACCTGTTCAAGTTAGAGATGATAATGGTAAAAATGGGTATATTTGAAATCAAAGTCATTGTATATTTAATAACTTACTATACTCCAGGCAATATTTATGTACTTTACTTTTATTAATTCATCTAAGTCTCATAACTACCTATGACTAGATTTGAAAACTGAGATTCAGACAGGCTAAGTGGTTTTTCCATTATAGCTTGTAAGTAGAAGAGCTAAATTTTAAAGTCAAGCAGTCTCTGCAGAACTTGAAATCTTACCAAGTGGCTAGGAATATTACAAAAATTAAATGAGTGAAGTATGTAAAGTGGTTAATAGAGTGCCTACCATACAGTAAACACTAAATAAATATTACCATTACTAATATTTAGGAAAGAAAAACGATGATTTGAGAAGCATAATCCCTGATCTCAGTGAATGTTCAGGTTTAAATGAGGTAAGGTGGTATCATATGGAGCATATTTAAAACATAAATGGAAAAATAAAAGACTCATCTAATCTTGATCAAACAGGTTGTATTAACTCTACGTTAGGAATGAAAACTTGAGGTTTATAAAGCTTATGTAATATGCTAGGATCACACAGTTTATAAATATGACCTCTAGTATAACCTGAATTCAAGTCCAGGGTTCTTTCTCTAAGAACACTGCTGGGCAATGTTGTTTCACCACCAGCAGACAGTCACAAAAGAAGATAGAATAGACATACATACACAGAGACAAATGCACAGCCACACAAACTTAATTATTCAAGCTTATCTATCTATCATACTGAGAAACTCTGAAGATTCAATATACCGTAAAAGTATGTATATGGGATATAATAGGGTGGGGTTTCTTTTGATTACTTAACAAGTAAGCAAGCAAGGAAGCTACACTAGAAATGCATGAGTGGTCTGTGTGATGAGAATGTTCCCCGTAGTAATACTCTAACATGAAAGATACCTTCTCATCCTCCATCCCCAAATGCCTTTCCTTAGATGATGAGCCTTGGGGATCTTTGAACTCGCCAGGTAGAAAGTCCTGGTGTATTTCCAAGGTAGATGATTTACAACACTTGCTTCTTTAGCACAGATCTTCTCAGTTGACATGGTAGGGACTATCATGGCACCAGAGTTCTGCCAGATTTTAAGTTCTTTAAAAGTGTCACTTGCATTTGTCTTGCTCCATCTCTAGAAGAATGCCAGGCCCAGAAATGTGCTCAATAAATATTTCTTAAATGAATGAATTCAGGAATGAGTGAATCCATAGGTTCTCAATCTACAGATGTAAGATCAGTTGATGTGAGTACAGGCTATGGATATATATGCTTTAGATAGAAAGATGTGGTGTGTACAGGTAGAAAGCAGAGTGGTGTAGCTGAATGTGAGCAGCTTTGATGCCTCAAAGGGTCTGAAGAAGGTGTTTTCCTGCTTTTAACTCAGATAAGACATTTCTGATTTTTTGAGTTGACTTACATACTGTAGATGAGTTCTCACCTTGTATACATTCTTGAGATACCAGAACATTCAATATAGATGATTCTGTTTAGAATTTCTCTCTCATAGATAATGATCAACTGCAAAAGTTTTGATATCATTGTGTTTATGGGTGGGTGTGAGAAACAGTGGAGTGGAAGCTATGATTGCGAGAAATAATGATGTCATTTTTTCAAGCGTAAAGAAAGTTATTAAAATAAAATTCTACTAGGGTGAGTTAAAAATATATGTTGTGCTCTTGCTAAAAGACATAACACTGAAATATTGTTTTCATACATGGCTGATCCTTTTCAGTTGGCACTTGGTCACTCAGGGCTTACAGAATATGAACACCTTGAATGATAGGACACATTGACCAAGGACACATTATTGGCATTACGATCAGGTATCAGGCACTCCCACACTCACACACTCAACTTGGATAATTTTATGGGTCTTGTCAATAGCTCGGGCAGACCCTGGATTTGTGGGGTCACAGGCTAATACGGTTTTGGACTCCTCTTTCAAAAAAATAAAACAAAATAATGAATATAACAGTATTTGCATCATTTAGGTTAGAAAAGCAATTGTAGAAAATTATAAATATCTTACCATTTTACAAACATATTTGAATATATGTACACATTGCTAGGGTCCTTTCCAGGGCCACACAAAGTATCCTTCCCAGGAGAGTATGAAGTTTAAACTTCATTTGTTCATGGTAAATCCATCTCTCTCAGTAAAGGATGCCCATCAACAATGTCCAGCCACACTCTCCTATTCCTGGGATCAGATGAGAAGTGAGACTAGATAGAGCAGAACTTGAATCCTACAAATCTGACCAATATTCCTGAGGTTGAAAAGAATTTTCAAGTGGATATGACATGTTGACTATATAGGCCGTCCAACTAAGAGCTTGGGAAGATGTAAGAAAACGTGAAAATGTAAGCCCTGCCCAGAATATGTTTTATAAACCATGTGCTTAAACAAGCAAGAGGTATGGCATTTGAGCAGTTTTGTAAAGCTACATTCCTGCTACTAATACAAGATTTATTCTTTCAAAACACTCTTTTTGCAGAAGTTATTGATTTGTCTATTTTATTGTCAATAAACCATACGACTCCAGAATTCAGAGTCATGTAGAGTCATTTGCATTTGAGAGTTAGTAAAGATGTAACTGCTTTTACTTCTGATGTCACATTATTAAATATTGCTCTTCATACTTGGCGTCCCCCCCCTCCTCTATACCCTGGATGTCTCAGGAGGATAAATGTATATTTTACATTGATTTTGATCAAATGGCTTTTGCCCTGGGTAGTATTAGATGGCTAAGTCATTGCAGCAATTATACAGCAGTATTCCCCAAGTGGACCTTTCATCTACTTGTAATATAAAATCAATAATGTCTAAACAAGGACTGAGATGGCATTTTAATGTTTTCCAGAGAGCATTTAGACATCTGAGCTGCCTCAGAAGTGGTTTCAAGATCCATTTTGAAAATGGGGGCAAAAAATGTTCTCTATGCCTTGTTTGTATCCTGAAAATATACCTTTCTAAGTAAAGAAACACATTTATCTAATTGTAGGGATTATAGTCTATGCTAATAAACTTCAGGCAAACTATGGTATGTTTTTGCTATTATACTGGAAGACATGACACTAATTTTACAAAACAGTATTCTATACACAGAGAAATACATAATTAAAAATGCAGATTTTTCCACCACTAATTTTGAAATCTATTTCACTGATACAATAAACTAATAGCATATTTATTTGTTTTGCATCACACAAAGTTTAAAAAATGTGGATTTTATTCAAAATTCAGTGACAGCTTTTATAACATCCTTTCTACAAGGTTATTTATAAACCTGAATTACTCTCTGCTATGAATTGCATAAAATCAGGTTATATACGAAGTAAAAAGCTTTAATTTATTTTTTCATATAACAAAATCCTGAGGAAGTCATTTCCTTTGCTATCTATATTCCTAATTATGTAAAGAGTAGTATTTTTAACAGAAACCTCTGGAAACTATTTTCTTTCATTTCATCAGATCTACAGAACATTAGACCTTAGTGATTAATGTAGGTACCAGTTTCATCACTGGTTAGCAAATATCTTGTATTGTGCACAGGAACCTAGAATGATGCCTAGGAAGTGAAGTCAAAATAAGCTCAGAAGATATTTCAAGCCAGTGACCTTTCATTAAGTAGGGTAAAACTGACAAATGCTATAAAAGGTACAAAACTGCTAGAAGCCCTTCATTTCGGCCTGTGCAATCAAATGACCCAATTAATGCTGTGACTCATGCAATATTTACAGATGCTATGTAAGCAGGTCAGCTTGTTAAACTAACTTACCTCTGTCAAGCACTTCATTACATCACAAGCCAGTAAATAGATATGTCAGCCACCTACTGCTCTAAGGAATTAGTGAATCAACTAAATCCCTGGCATATCCCAAAGGAATCACTTCTCTCTTTTCATAAAGAAATACTATATGAAGTTTATTATAATCCTTTACCATTGCCATATCACTCTATTTATGAGACTTTCAATGAATTACCTAAGTCCCAAATAATTTAAATTCCTAAAGCTGCTCAAAATCACCATACAGTTGGTTCTTTCATACTATAAAGGTCAATATATTTTTAAATGTTTATTCACACTTGATTTTCCTGTCTATGCAGAGATCAATGATTAAGATTCTTCCAGACCTATAGGTTAGAAAATTCTGAAAATGATGTGATAATACTAAAGATGTCACTTTTAAGCGTTTAGCATTTCCAAAATGCCTTATTATAATCTCAGCCAAGAATTTTAGTAGTGAGAATATTTGTATCAGCACTATATTGGGTAAACTGAATTAATACTTTCATTATAAGCCATCAAGTTGGTTAGCATGTATCTACTATAACTCTTATTTTGTAACCATCAAACTCTGATTAAGGGATCTGACTAAGGTTATACAATGAATATGGTCTCTGAGGCCTTAATTTTCCTGCCTAAACCAAAACATGACAACTTTTGTAATCGAAAATTTCTGGAACTATTTTTTAATTGCCTTAAGAAACAGTTACCAAGATATCCCTTAATCCAGGGGTCCCCAATCCCCGGGCCGTGGACCGGTACCAGTCCGTGGCCTGTTAGGAAATGGGCCGCACAGCAGGAGGTGAGCGACTGGCGAGCGAGCGAAGCTTCATCTGCCGCTCCCCATCACCCCCTATCGCTCCCCATTGCTCGCGTTACCGCCTGAACCATCCCCCAGCCCCACCCCGTCTGTGAAAAAACTATCTTCCACGAAACAGGTCCCTGGTGCCAAAAAGGTTGGGGACCCCTGCCTTAATCCATCTATCCATCAACATTTATCTATTTACCACGTATTGAGCATGCATTGTAACTGTCATATGCTGGAATAAATCAATATCTGTTTATCTTGTGTTTTTCTCCCTGTAATCCATTATTGCCTCTTTGTACACAGTGGTCTCTTGTTCTTTGCAGGGTTCTCTTGGTTAATGAGAACTGTATCTGTAATACTGTGCTTGATATAGGTACCCCAATATTTGAGACACTTTGAAAAAATAGTCTAGAGCATGATAATAAAGTTCACATGTTGGAATTCACCTAATAAGCATATAATGAAATATTTCTAGGGAAGCTAAGGGTAAGAGGAGACAAAAGTTAATTTAAAAGACAGTAATTGGGGCTTCCCTGGTGGGGCAGTGGTTGAGAGTCCGCCTGCCGATTCAGGGGACGCAGGTTTGTGCCCCGGTCCGGGGAGATCCCACATGCCGCGGAGCGGCTGGGCCCGTAAGCCATGGCCACTGAGCCTGCGCGTCCGGAGCCTGTGCTCCCCAACGGGAGAGGCCACAACAGTGAGAGGCCCGCGTACCGCAAAAAAAAAAAAAAGAAGAAAAAGACAGTAATTGAAAGGTTGTCATGTTAGAATGAACTTCAGTGTGGCTCAAAAACTTAATCAGAAGCTCTCTGAATATTCCAAAAAGTAAGAATGTGACTCAGTAAAAGATTAAAGGTTCAAAATTGTAACTATATAGCAATTTTTAAAATTTCATAAGTAATGTTTGAATCAGTAAGTTATTTCAAATAAGATTCAAATTTAATAATATTTAGAAGGGAGCCAAAGTGCCCCAAACTTGAAAGAGATTGATAAAACTCTGCTTAGGAACCTACAGAGAGTAAACGTTCCTTGCTTATGAAATTATTCTATGCATACCAACATTTCTACACCATAAAATGGTGTTATATCATAAGTACTCGCAATGTATTTAAAGGATCCATGGTTTTCAAGCAATACATTTTTCACTTTCTATGCTCTTTTAATTGTTGAGTATAACTGGCAAACTTCCAAAGTGTTAGCAATGCACTTGTTCACTTGCATGTGGGTGACCGGTTACTCTCCACTTCAGGGTTCTACTATATGTCATCAATTATTATGCTATACATGGTACTCTGAAAGCTAGAAACATCAAAGCATGAAGTACATATCAAAATACACTGGAATAAAAAAAAAACCTGGAGTAACACTGCATAATGCATAGAATTTAATCTAGACTTTAATGCATTCTTATTGTCATTAAATTTGCCCCTGTTGAAGACATGTCCTAGCTAGAAGAGATTTGAAGTAATAAGGTAGCACAAAACTGCTGGGAGAGGAGAGGTGGATCACATAAGTCAGACAAAATCCATGCCAGTTTTCTCATGTATAAGATGAGGATGCTCATAAAATCACCCTCACATGTATGCATCACAAAGGGGCTGGGGCCACATGTTGTCCTTGGATGGAAGGATGCACATAACTGGTATAAATAATTTTCCTTCTGGAGAAATGCACGAATGAGTTGAACCAAAGACCAGTTCTAGTTGACCACTGGACTGCAGGGTTTTCTAAGCAATTTCATTATGATCCAGTAGCTGCAGTTCTTGGCCAACCTAAGCACTAACTCAGTTAGAAAAGAAACAGGCAGAAACTGTTGACCTTTTTTACATTTCTGTCAAGGTATTATAATCTTTTGCCTTCTGAGTATGATCCAGAAATAAATTAAGTATTTAGGATAAAATAAATTTCTGCATCTTATTTATAAAGATGCATACGGCTGGAGTTCCATCACAACACTAGATTATATCAAGGTTTTATTTTGGGATGAAATATGCTAATGGTCTTTAAAGTATTAGAGTACCATGAAATGCTTTCTAAAGAGTCCACAGAGAGTTTTCAGATTATAAAATTATGATTTTTGACTACTTTGAGCAGGAAACTTTTCTTCTTTGTGCAGTGTTTGATTGGGATGTCAAACAGGAAACTATGATAATGTGACATCATGTAGCTACAGAATACTGACAAGATATTTGATACTGACAAGATATTCCATACAGTGCAAATTATTAAGAAAACAGTACACTATAAATAGCCTTCCCCATGTGGTACTATTTGTTCTATCCATGTTAAATTTGGCCTTTACACATCTTAACAGTTTGGGGGATATAAAACAAAATGAGAGAGTTTGTGTTTTGGGTACATCAGGGAGCAAAGACTGAGATGTGGCCTGGCTATATTCTTCCTGGATATCTGATATATCATTTCTACACTGATAGATGACTATGATATACTTTGCTTCTTGGATATAAATTTATGTTCCTGGCTAGCAGTTTGTGGATGATTCTTTAGAATTTATCAGCTCCAGCTACAAGTATATGTATAGAAATATGAGCTAAGAGTCATAAAAGCTCTTGTATATATCTAATGACATTTTCTCTAAAAATTTTTCTTGATAGCCTTCTCTTTTTTCCACTCTCTAAGAATATTACTATCCATTTGATTTTCACTCAATTCATGTGAATTATGATTATGGTGCTTAATTATTGTCAGGTGTAATATTCTTTCCTGTCTCTCTTAGTACTTGAAATCCCTTGGGTGTGGGTGACAAGCAACATATCTTTCTCTGACGTGTACTTTGAAGTGCTTGGTGATGTTCTGTGGACATATTGCACATTGACTGAAAAATGTGAAGGTGAACAGTCGTGAAACCTGGTATTATCTAAATAGTTACCTAAATGCTGCATGGAATGTATTATGTGATAAGATAACCATAAATCCAAGTATATAAATACAGTACAAACATTTTGATAAAAAACAGAGATATTTAGCTATATACAGTTAGGAAGGCAAATTTTAGAAATTCTAGCTGTTTATCTTATATTCAGTTTTGAAATTCCTGTCCCATCTGGTGAGACTGACATTAAAAAAGAAAAAGGTGGGATCCTATGATATTACTAAACTCACTGGATATGCAGGAAGCAGGTCATGAAAGTGGTAAAGAGAGGCAGAACAGTGATGTGCTATAAGAAGGACTCAGCTCACCTCTGCTAACTTTGAAGATGAAGGAGCAGGGGTAGGACCCAAAGAACAGGCATATCCTTTAGGATGCAGGAAAGGATGAGGAAACAAATCCTACTCAGATCCCACAGACAGGAAGCAGCCCTGGAAACACTTTGATTTGGCCCAGTAAGATCTTTGTTAGACTTCCACCTACAGAAATGCAAAAATGATGGACTGTGTTGTTTAAGCCACTAAGTTGTGGTAATTTGTAATAGCAGCCATGAAAAACTAATATACAAGTCAAAGAACTAACTTGGAATCTAAGTAGTGATAGATAAGTACCTTCAGGGAGCAAGAGTACCCAAGCATTAGTTGACCAGGGTAGATGCTACTGGAGGCCATATAAGCAAGTAAACGATCCAGCTATATTTTTAAAAAACAAATTATTAAAGACAATGTGTGATAACATGAAAATCTGAAGCCCCAGGGTGCTACAAACACAGAGGAACTTGTACCATTTTGCAGGCTTTTTCCTCCACAAACTTTACCGGCAGTCATATGGAAGATAAAGAAAAATACAGAGAGGGCTTCCCTGGTGGCGCAATGGTTGAGACTCCGCCTGCCGATACAGGGGACGTGGATTCGTGCCCCGGTCTGGGAAGATCCTACATGCCGCGGAGCGGCTAGGCCCATGAGCTATGGCCGCTGAGCCTGCACATCCGTAGCCTGTGCTCCACAAGGGGAGAGGCCACAACAGTGAGAGGCCCATGTACCGCAAAAAAAAAACCAAACCAAAACAAACAAACAAAAAAACAGAGAAACTTGGTTTTGTAGTACTGTCTAAGGGAGGGGAAAAGAAACCATTCCTCCAAATTCTGCCAAAAGCCAACTCCCCTATTCTCCAATGAAAGGAAAGTTTTAATCTGCAGGAGGAAGAGCGACAAAACCTGCCACCTTCGAACACTGGTGGAAACCCCTTGGAACTATATGCTGTTTTTAAAAAATTTATTTTAAATATAAATATATATCTGAATGAAAAGTAAATAATGAGAAAGATATGGCATACAAACAAAACAAAAGCAGTATATATAAAACTAAGATGGAGTAGATGTCATAACAAGGAATATAATCAGAGGTAAAAAGGAATGTTACATAATGATAAATAGGTAAATTCTCCAAGCAGACATGGCAACCATAAATGTGTATGTACCTAACAGGAGCCACAAAATAAATGAGGCAAATCTGATAACTCTGAAAGAAAAAAAAGACACATTCATAACTATAGTTGTAGGATTCAACACTCTCAAAAATTGACAGAACTAGTAGAAAGAAAATCAGTAAGAATATAGGTGACCTAAACAACACTATTCCCAATTTAACCTAATTTACAGTCATAGAAGACTCAACTCAGGAACATCAGAAAGCATGTTGTCCACCAGGGCAAATGGAAATTCACCAAAATGGAACAAAAAGAAATCTTAACAAATTTAAAAGAATAAAACATGTCAATTATGCTCTCAGATCATAACAGAATTAAACTAGGAATCCATTTCAGAAGTAAGTTTGGGCAATCAGCACAAACACTGGAAATCCAGAGATACTCTTTTTAGATAACATTTGAGTAAATGAGGGAGCTATAAGGAAACTTAAAAATGTTTTTAACTAAACAAAATGAAAATAAAACATTTAGAAACTGTTGGATGCAGCTGACATACTTAGAGGGAAATTTATAGCATTGAATGTCTATATTAGGAAAAAAAAGATTAGATTGATTACTTTAGGGTTTGCCTTTACAAACCAAAGAAGAACAATAAACCAAAAGAAAACAAAAAATAATGAAGAATAGTATAGAAATTAATGAAATTTAGAACCAAAAACAATAAAGAAAACCAATGAAAACAAAAGATTATTTTTGAAAGTCAAAAAAATATTCATCTTTGAAAAGATGAATATAACCATAGTTACACTGACCAAGAAAAAAACAAGAAGATACAAACTGGCAATATAGCGATAAAAATGGGGATATCACTACAGTCCCCACAAACATGAAAAAGAAAAGGAATATCACCACCAATTCTACATCCATAAGTTGGAGAAATTAGATGAAATGTTGTAATTCTTTGAAGTACATGACTTACCAAAAACTAACTCAAGAAGAAGTAACAAACTAGAAAGTAAATTAAAAGTGATTTAATTTTAATGTAAATTGTATGAGGGCCATACAAACTCTGTTGCAACTACTCATCTCTGACACTGCAGCATGAAACCAGCCACAGAAAAGTAATAAATGAAAATCCAATGTAATCTATAAAAAGTTCCTTTAAGTAATAAGTGAGTTTAGCAAGGCCACAGTACACAAAGTAAACATACAAAAGTCAGTGAACAGGTAGAGTGACCAAGATGGCAGAGCAGGAAGTTCCTAAGTTCACCTCCTCCCACAGACACACCAAAATTACAACTGTTTACAGAGTAACTATCAATGAGAATGACCGAAAGACTAGCAGAAAAGATCTACTACAACTAAAGATGTAAAGAAAGAACCACAATAAGATGGGTAAGAGGAGTGGAAATGCATCATTCTGATACCAAAACCTTCAAAGATATCACAAAATTAAAAAAAAAAATTACAGGCCAGTATCACGATTAACATAGATCAAAAATCCTCAACAAAATATTAGCAAACCACATTCAATAATACATTAAAAGGATCATACACCATGATCAAGTGGGATTTATTCCAAGGATGCAAGAATGGCTCGATATCCATAACAATATGGATACATTTTAAATGTACTTTCCTAAGTGAAAGAAACCAGCCTAAGATGCTCCATATTGCATGATTCCATTTATATGGATCCTAATAAGACACAAATATAAGGATGGAAAACATATCAGTTATTACCAAGAGTTGTGGAGGAGAGAGTGGGTTACTACAAAGGGGCCGATATAAATGAATATCTGAGTTGTTGAAATTGTTCTGTATGATACATAGTAGTTGATCCATGACTATGTATTCATTAAGGCCCATAAAACATTGTACTAGGACTTCCCTAGTGGCACAGTGGTTAAGAATCCTCCTGACAATGCAGGGGACACGGGTTCGAGCCCTGGTCCAGGAAGATCCCATATGCCGCCGAGCAACTGAGCCCGTGCACCACAACTACTGAAGCCTGCGTGCTCTAGGGCCTGTGTACCATGACTACTGAGCCCACATGCTGCAACTACTGAAGCCCGCGTGCCTAGAGCCCGTGCTCTGCAACAAGAGAAGCCACCGCAATGAGAAGCCCGCGCACCACAATGAAGGGTGGCCCCCTTTCGCCACAACTAGAGGAAGCACGCGTGCAGCAACGAAGACCCAACGCAGCCAAAAATAAATTAAAAAATAATAATAATAAAAATAAATTTAAAAAAAAGTGGCATTTAAAAAAAAAAAACCTTATACTACACTAGGTGACTTTTCCTATCACACAATAAAAATCAACCAGGATATGAGGGGAAATCAGGATGTGACTGAGATTATGAAAAATGAATTAATGTGTTACAAATGTATGACAACTTCACTGAAGGAAATGGGTAAGAAAGTAACTGACCAAAATCACTTTAAAACAGTGTTTTGTCTGGATACCATAAGGTTAAAGACAAACAGTATATCCTAGTTGGTAATTTTGTTTCTCACAAGGCTGTAATTTAGCGATTCTGAAAGTAACTTACATGTATATTATGATTGAACAAATGAGTAAATAGATGGTAGACAATGAGAGCCCAGTTTCTCACTCTCAGAGAAAGAAGTTACTGTACAAGTAAGTAAGGAAGAATGCTAGAATGCACCCTGTAGTGTTGGGTTAGAGGTGGCGAGATCAATATGAACTAATGTTTAGTCATAGATAAAGAAATGCATATAGATATGTGTTTAGAAATGAGTTAACATACTTACTGTTTGCTTTAATATATGTCCACAAAAATCTTTGATATACTTCCTTCTAAGAATTTAATTTGCTTCCCTTTGTATACAGGCTGGACTTAGTAACTCACTTCCAAAGAATAGAGAATGGAAAGGGAAAAGAGTGACCTTTCACTGGAGAAACTGGACAGACACTACCTTAAACAAATGATCAACTTTAACATCGAGTGTAATAACTCATGTTGATATCATGCACATCCTATGATGTGATGAGAAGGGCACTTCTATTATATTGTTCCCCCAAATCCACAGCCTTAGTCCAAACATGTGAAAATACTAGACAAGCTTAAATTGAGGGACATTCTACAAAATTCCTTAACACTATTCTTTAAAAGTATCATGAAATACAAGGAAAGACTGAGCTGTCACAAATTGGAAAAGATGTTACAAATAAAGAAAATACCTCCTGGAACAGAAAAAAAAAAAATCCAAACTTCTGAACTATCTTTACAAGTCTACTGTATATCTTGTATTATTTCAGAATAAAATTTTCAAAGAAAAAGGAAAAATGGTTTTAGATAGTCTATAATGAAATACATGTGTAAAGAGAAAGAGGAGCATCAAAGTAAGAAAACCAAAACAATAAATGCTTGTCCTAGGCAATTACAAGTATAATCTTATCACAATACTAAACTACCTGTTGCCACAGTAATAGCAAACATGCAGAAGATTTTAATTCAGTATAGTAAAGAAACTAATATTGCATTTTAAAAATACATGTTTCTTCAGTGTTATCAGACTATTTGATGTAATAGATTTGACACGGTCAATTCATTTATATTCATGTGATCATCACCTCTTTAAACACAAGAAAAAGTAAGATTAGGTCACTGACACACAAAAAACGTGTTGGCCTGTTTTCACAGCTAAATGCTAAACTTATTAAAGTAGAATACATGGAAAGTATATTATGATATGAGATGCTCATTTTGGTTTTATATGGTACTCAAAAGATAATTTTAAAACCAAAACACCTATTCCTTACAAAATATTTTACTGAATAGGTTAAAACTGATGCACAATTACTAGTATTGAAACAATGAGAAAATGTCAAATGCTTTATGTGAATGGGTTTTTAAAGGATTAGAAATATAGTTTAAAGCTTAGACATATGACAATACTTTAAAACATCATAGTATATAAATACCTGTGGGATAATAATTTTTATTAAATTTCCACTGAAAATATATAAATTATATGTATAATCTAATTTTCTTTAGTAATTAATGACCTGTTTTTATTAATCAACTTGATTTTTTTTATTGAAGTATAGTTGATTTACAATGTTGTATTAGTTTCGTGTGTACAGCACAGTGATTCAATTATATACATATATATATATATAATATATATATATTCTTTTTCAGATTCTTTTCCCTTATAGCTTATTATAAAATATTAAGCTTAGTTCCCTGTGCTATATAGTAGGTCCTTGTTGGTTATCTATTTTATATATAGTAGTGTGTATATGTTAATCCCAAACTCCTAATTTATCCCTCACCCCCTTCCCCTTTAGTAACCATAAGTTTGTTTTCTATGACTATGGGTCTATTTTTGTTTTGTAAGTAAGTTCATTTGTATCTTTTTGTTTTCAGGTTCCACATATAAGCAATATCGTATAATATTTGTCTTTCTCTGTTTGGCTTACTTCACTTAATATGATAATCTCTAGGTCTACCCATGTTGCTGCAAATGGCATTGTTCTTTTTATGGCTGAGTAATATTCCTATATATATACACACACACACACCACATCTTCTCTATCCATGTGTAGACAGGCATTTAGGTTGCTTCCATGTCTTAGTGCTGCAATGATCAGTGGGATGCATGTATCTTTTTGAATTATAGTTTTCTCTGGGTATGTGCCCAGGAGTGCTTTTTTTTTTTTTTTAATCATGGACCTTTAATATTTTTTTTCTTTCTTTGTAACTAAATTATATGTGAAAGGATTACATATTAATTTTTTGAAATATTTCCAGATACCTTTGGTTGACTGTTTTAAGTAGTTCTTAAATATTTCATATTAAAGATAAACTTAAAATATTTCTATGTTATATTTAAGATTAAAGTAAGTGTTGAATAGAAATTGGAAAACTATGAATACACACCCAGGATTTACTTAGTGGCAAAAAATAGATCAGTCTGTCTCATAGAATGTAATCTTTCTTAACACTAGAACTGAATCAGTATTATTGACTTGAAACTCCATCATGAATATTGTTATGGGTTGAATTGTGTCTCCTCAAATTACATATGTTGAAATCCTAGTTCACAGTACCTCAGAATGTGACCTTATTTGCAGATGGGGTCACTGCAGATGTATTTAGTTAAGATGAGGTCATACTGGAGCAAGGTGGACCCCTAATCCATTATGAATGATGTCCTTATAAATGGGAAATTTGGACACAGAGATGCATATAGGAAGAATGCCATGTGATCGGGGTGGTACTTCTACAAGTCAAGGAATGACAAAGACTGCCAGCAAACCATTAAAATTCTAGGAGAGAGGCATGGAAAAGATTCTCACAGCCCTCAGAAGGCAGCAACCCTGTTGACACTTGACCTCTTCCAGCCTCCAGAGCTCAAAGACAATACATTTCTCTCATTTAAACCACTCTATTTGTGGCAGTTTATTATAGCAGCCCTAGTAAACTAATACAGACATTTTCAGCCTTGCTCTGTTCCTGTGCCAAGGCTAAAGAGGGCCCAAAATAGATTAGGAGACAACATTATCAGAAAGCTTGTTTTCAAAGAACAGTTGTTCAGTAGTCCCAGTATCCCAAATACCTTGAGCATCAATATTACCACAAAATTAACCCCACCACTATATTGAGAAGTCTATATGATAGGGCTTTTTTTTTTTTTAACAAGATTCTCAATTGTCATTCTGAATTTCCAAAGAAATGACATTCCCAATAGAACTCAATAATCTTAACAGAATACCAGACAGAACTCTTAGGGCTATTCTTATCTCATCAAAAGGAGGGAAACATACCTCCCGAATTCTCATTTATTAGCAGAAATCTTAGTGTGAAAAAATATATAAGCTTGAAACTCAAACTGTGTAATCCCATTGCTGTTTGTTTATAGTGCCTAATTCAATGTGACTACCTTTGGATATAGATACTAATTATGTACTCACCTTGGAATGTAGCCCTTAGAATCAACAATATCCACCATGTAAGTAAGCTGAGCTGAAAATTTGAAGAAAGGCTTCCAAAACAATCAGTGGTAGCTAATTATGACATTGGTCTATGACTGTCTGTATAAAATAGATTTTTTATGATGCTAGAAATGTATGTTGAATGAAGGAATGGTATCAAGAGGCAAGGAAAATACATAGGATCTTCAATGTTACTCTTTCAATTATTTATCAAAGGCCTTGTGTATGTGTTACACAGATGCATTATGTATCAGCATTTGGGACCTGTAACCTTAGCTGTGTTAAAAAACTTATTCCTGTGATGTAGAGTATAAACAAATCTACTGTATTTTTTTTTAAGTAGAATATTTTTGTTTGTTTTCTCTTGGCAGAATAAAGCAATAACCAGCTGGGGCCATATATCAGGGATTGGCAATCTATGGACCACCACATGCTAAATTTGGGCCACTGTCTGTATGGTAATTAAAGGTTTGTTAGAATACAGCCACACCCATTTGCTTGTGTATTGTCTGTTTTTATGATACAACCACAGAGTTGCATAGTTACCACAGAGACTGTATGGCTTGAAAAGCCTAAAATATTTACTATCTGGTTCTTTACAGATAAAGTTTGCCAACCCCACTGTATGTTATAGCATCAATATTGATTCCCTTACTACACAGAGCCAATTTCTACCTCTGCTTTAAAATCTGTGGTTAATAGAGCAGGATTTAAGTTCCATTAACTGATAAATTCTGACTAAGCAACATGTGTTACTGTGTGACCCTGGTCAAATTACTTTTTAAAAATGTTCTTATCATTTGAAAATTGAGAAAAAATATTTATGTATTACCTACATGGTCCTTATAAAAATTAAAATATCCATGCAAAACCATTTTGCAAGGAGTTGACACTCAGTAAATATTCATTAAATATTAGTTTTTATTAATCGAATATTAACTCAATCTCCTTCATGAAGCCTTCACTACCTATTTTTAGCTTCTAGAACAGTTGTGTAATCCTTTTTTAATTAATTAATTAGGTTATTTATTTATTTATTTATTTATTTTTGGCTGCATTGGGTCTTCGTTGCTGCACGTGGGCTTTCTCTAGTTGTGGCGAGCAGGGGTTACTCTTCGTTGCGGTGCGTGGGCTTCTCATTGCGGTGGCTTCTCTTGCTGCAGAGCATGGGCTCTAGGCGTGCGGGCTTCCGTAATTGTGGTACATAGGCTCTAGAGCACAGGCTCAGTAGTTGTGGTGCATGGGCTTAGCTGTTCTGTGGCATGTGGGATCTTCCCAGACCAGGGCTCAAACCCATGTCCACTGCATTGGCAGGGCGACTCCCAACCACTGTGCCACCAGGGAAGTCCCAGTAAACCTAACTTTTAAGCACCTAGTTTCTTTCTGATTATTTCAGTGCGTTAATAATGACTTACTATGAAATTTTTAAGCTTCTTTAAGGCATGATCCATGTTCAAAAATAATAAAAATAAAAATCCAAACTGTCAAAAATAATTAATGGAAAGAAGGTCAACCAGTGGAGTTTTAACCATGAAAAATGTAAGAGGAAGATCTCTTAGTTACCTTAGCAATTGAAAAATGGTTGGTGTTATGTAATTGAAGTGACATATTTACTAACTTCTGTGATAGAACTTCTAAGGACATTTTTTAAAAAGGCTGATAAAAAGTTAGGTTTATAGGAAAAGAGAAGTTTACTGTGTAAAGTTTAGGCTATTGGTATAATTTGCATTGCAAAAATCTCCTATTTAAAAAATTCAATATTAAAAACATGCTGTGTTAAAATAATATATATTTTCTAATTAAGCAGCTCAAAAAACCAAACAGGAATCTATATGTTAAGCTAGCTTAAAAATTGGCTACTCCACAACTGCTTTTTAGCCTAATATTAAGATCAAATGTTGAATATAGTGATAACGATGCAGTAATTATGTAGGTTCTATAATTTTAATCAAAAACTGAAATGTCAGCGATGAAAACTAATGATATATGTAAACACTGATATAATACTGAATTTCCTGATTAAAATGTTAATATATATGAAATATAAAATGTATCATTTAGACAAAAAAATCAGTAAGGATGAAGATTTGAAAAACACTATCAATCATCTCAATTAATTGAAATTTGTAGGCAATCCACCAATGCTTGCCAGCGTACACTTTTTTTTCCAATAACACATTAACCATTAACCAAGATAGAATATATGCTTGATTATAAAATGAGTCTCAATAAAGTTAATGGTATTTCATTATACAGAGTATGTTCTTTTACAGTGGCTGAACTAAAATTAAAATCAGTAAGATAATGTCTTCAGGTAAATCCCTGAATATCTGAAAATTAAGTAATACATTTCTAGATAAAATGTACAAATTCTTTGAAATAAAAACTTACAAAATGTATAAAGGAAGAAATAAGAAATCTAAATAGTACTATGTCTACTAAATAAATTTTTCATTTAAAAAGCTTCTCACGAAGAAAACTTCAGGTCTAATGGCTTCACTGGTGAACTGTATTCAGTTTGCAAAAGAGATACAATACTAAACTTATAAAACTCTTTAATATGCATAAGAAAATAAAACTTTCCTCAATTTAATTTTTTTCAAGCCATTATCAATTCTGATAATGATAATAGAGACAAGAACATTTCCAGATGAGAAAATCACAGACTAAAATCTTCCATGAACATATGAAAAATATTTATCAAAATATTAGCATCAATCTATCAATATAAAAATGAATAGTAAATCATGAACAAGAAATATTTATTCCAGGAAAGCAAATTTGTGTCTATATTTGAAAATAAAGCAATATATTTCACAACATTAGCAGAATAAAGGAGAAAAATCATAAGTCATATGATTATTTCAACAGATATAGAAATGACATTAATAATTTTAACAACCATTCAGATAAAAACAAAATTTCTCAGCAAACAGCACGAGAAGGAAACTTCCTCAATCTGGAAAACAGTATCTATAAAAAAAAAATCTATAACTATCATTGTGGTAGGCAGGACACTGCCCACTGAGATGCTCATCCTAATCCTTGGACCTTGTGAATGTTACCTAACATGGCAAAAGAGACCTTGCAAACGTAATAAGACCAATTAAGACTTTGAGAGTCAAAGATTATTTTTGAGGGGACTTCCCTGGTGGCGCAGTGGTTGAGAATCTGACTGCCAGTTCAGGGGACACGGGTTCGAGCCCTGGTCCAGAAAGATCCCACGTACCACGGAGCAACTAAGCCCATGTGCCACAACTACTGAGCCTGTGCTCTAGAGCCCTCGAGTCACAACTACTGAGCCCGTGTGCCACAACTACTGAAGCCCATGTGCCTACACGCCTACAGCCCATGCTCTGCGACAAGAGAAGCCACCACAATGAAAAGCCTTGAGAAGCCTGCACCCCACAATGAAGAGTAGCTCCCACTCACCACAACTAGAGGAAGCCTGTGTGCAGCAGTGAAGACCCAACGAAGCCAAAGAGTAAACAAACAAAAAAAAAGATTATCTTGGATAAACTGAGTGAGACCAATCTAGAAACATGAATCCTTAAATGTAGAATGCTTTTCCTAGCTATAGTCAGAAAGAGAACCAGAGAAATGATGGCTTGTAAAGGACTTGAGCTGCCACTGCTGACTGTGAAGATGAAGGAAAGGGGCCAACAGTCAAGGAATGTGAGTTGCCTCCAAGCAAAAGATACAGCCTGTTGACACCTTGATTTTAACCCAGTGAGATCTGTGCTGGGCTTCCAACCCTCAAAACTGCAAGATAATAAATTTGAGTAGTTATAAGCAAGTAAAGTTTGTGATCATTTGTTCTGGCAGCAATAGAAAATGACTACAATCATCATCCATAAATGTAAACTACTGCATGCTTCTTCCCTATGTTCTGAAAAAAAGCAAGGATTTGTGTTCTCACCACTTCTATGCAATATTTTACTTAGATGCCATATTCACTGCCTAAAAGCAAGGGAAAGAAGTAAAATGCATAATGCTTGAAAAGGAAGAGGAAAAATTATCATTATTTTCCTATGACACAATTGTGTACATAGACATTCCTCATGAATGCCCCTCAAACTACCAGGCACAGTAGGAGGTAGTAAGTAAATTTTAAAAAGGTCAATACACAAAACTCAATTTTATTTATATATAAACCAAACAACTGGGTAATGAACTTAAAGTAACATTCATTAACAACAGTATCACACAACTTGAAATAATTATGGATATATTTAATGAAACATATTCAAGACCTTTACATTAAAAGGACAAGTTATTGTTGAGAAATATTTAAAAAGACCAAAGTAAATGGAAAGCTATAGCATATTCTCTGACTCAAAGCCTCAATATTTTTAAGATATCAGTTCTTCACAAAATAATTGATAGATTCAACAAAATCCCAATCAAAACTTTAACAGGGTTTTAAAATAAAAATTACCAGAAACTTTTAAAGTCTATATGGAAATGCAAAGGGCCTAACACGACGTCTGAGGTCTTACACTGCCTCTTTTCAAGAATTATTGTGATGCTAGAGAAATCGGATAGTGTTGCATTGATGTCAGAATTAAAAATAGGTTAATGGAACTGAATAGACAATCCAGAGATGGATCAGCATTTGTATGGTCAGCTGAGAGACAGAGCACAAAAAGCACTAACCTTAATACAAAACAGCAAAAAAATTTCAAATCAGACTATATCAAATTTAAAAACTTCTCATCATTACAGATACTGTTAAAAAAAAGGCACACCTTGGGACAATATTTGCTGTACCTCTATCAGACTATATATAGCAAAGGATGTGAATAGATACTTCCCAGAAGCAGATATATGAATCCCAAGTAGGCACATGAAACAGTGCTCAATAGCGTTCATCATCAGGGAAGTGTAAGTTAAAACACAATGAGATATAATTATATACATTGTAGAATGGCTAAAATTATTTTAGAAAACAACTGACACCACTAAATGTCAGTGAGGATGTGGAGCACCCAGAACTCTCACACACTGCTGGTGAGAATGCAAAATGTGTGCGTATTTTCCCACTTGGGAAAAGGTTTGGAAGATTTTTTTTGTAAGTTTTAAAAATATACATAACCTAAAACATAGCCATTAACTCCTAGGTATTTACCCAATAAAAATGAAAATATATGTTCCCAACATGTACAAAAAAATAAATACCATCTCTATACATAATAGTCACAATCGGGCAACAACACAATTATCTATCAAGAGGCATGGATAAGTAGTTTTTGTTAATAAATGAAAAGCAATGAAAAGGAATGAATGATGCATACATAAAGCATCATGAATGAATCTCAAAGATACTATGTATAAAGAACACAGACACACACACACGCCCGTGCACGCAAATCTACTTTGAGAGGAATGAGAAAAATGGTTTCCTTTGGGTGAAAGGAGGGAGGTGAGTATGATCACCTGGTATAATCACGGATCTTTCTTTGTTGATAGAAATATTTGTTGACGAGGGTATGGATTACACTGGTATGTGCATTTTTCCAAACTCTGAGCTATGTATTTAAGATCTGTGCATTCCATTATTTGTAATTATACTTCATTTTTTAAATATGAAAAATTATATCACTGGAAATGATATTAATTCCTGTGGCTGACTGGAACTTCTAGGAAAGCAGCAGTAATTTCCATTTCTCATCCAGGTTTGGTGACACTTGCCAGAATACTGGGGAGGACCCACCCTACGCCTCCTTGTTTCTTGGGGTAGGCTTGGATGCTGCTCCCTGTTTGATATTTTCTTCCTTTAAGCCCCTCCCTTGCTGAAGAAGGGAACCAGTAAGTAATTGATATACTTAACGTTGTTGTACCCTTTTCCCCCGTATTAATTGTGCCAATATTACTTTCACTTCTGTATCATCATACTGACATCTCTTCCAGTTGCCTTCCTGTTGTCTCTCTGCTAATAACTTTTTGACAAAAAAAAGTTAACATTCAATTTCCATGAAAGTTCTTTATACTTTTACGATCTGCTAATATTCCACCTCCAGCACTTTCCCTACCCCACGGTGCCACACAGACCCATTATACTTCTTTTAGAGACATTAATCGATGGATCATGATATACAAATATCAGGATGCTTTATAATTTAAAAAGACATGTTCATACTTTACTATCTTACTTTACTTCTATAGCAACATAGGTATTGCTTTAATGAATTAAGAAATAGTTTCTCGGGCTTCCCTGGTGGCACAGTGGTTGAGAGTCCGCCTGCCAATGCAGGGGACACGGGCTCGTGCCCTGGTCCTGGAAGATCCCACATGCTGCGGAGCGGCTGGGCCCGTGAGCCATGGCCGCTGAGCCTGCACGTCCAGAGCCTGGGCTCCGTGACGGGAGAGGCCACAACAGTGAGAGGCCCACGTACAGCAAAAAAAAAAAAAAAAAAAAAAAAAAGAAATAGTTTCTCACAAGTTTGTGCCAAATTCAGAAAAGTAGTAAGCACAAGATCCCAGGTTTGAATGAATCTGGGGACAATGGGAAAAGGTAAAAGATAAACCTTTACTTCTGATAGAAAAATTGTCCTCCTCAGCAAAAACTCAAAGAACCGGGCTTCCCTGGTGGTGCAGTGGTTGAGAGTCCACCTGCCGATTCAGGGGACACGGGTTCGTGCCCCAGTCCGGGAAGATCCCACATGCTGTGGAGCAGCTGGGCCCATGAGCCACGGCCGCTGAGCCTGCGCGTCCGGAGCCTGTGCTCCGCCACGGGAGAGGCCATAACAGTGAGAGGCCCGCGTACCGCAAAAAAAAAAAAAAAAGTCAAAGAACCCTCTATGCTGGCAAACACAATGAGTATTTGTGGTTATCCCCGAAGTCAGTCAATTACAAAGGATGATTAAATCCAGTTATGTAATCCCATAGCACAGGCAAATTACATTTTGATCCTAATCTCAGAGCAGATTTTAAACCCGTGTTTTCCCCTGGATCTCCTGAAATTATTCAATTTGGCTCAACAACCTGACCTTTATACCCAAAATCACATCTCATATACTCTTTCTGCCTCATCATTTATTTCTCCATTTTAAAATATTTTTTTTCACATAATACCTTTAGCTTTGGACAACAAACATCCTTACTCAAGTCAGTCCTGTCACAGTGACTTTGCAGCAAGTACATAAAACCCTCTTTCTTTCTGATGACTAGATTACTTGAATAGTGTACTAAATTGAATTTTTAAAACAATCAGTTCCAGCTTACCAATTAAAAATTTTGTCTCATTTATTCATCATATTCTTGTTAAAGAATTAAAGTTTCATTCAGAGTATTATCTCTATCTCAACTTGGGGAGTCAAGGATTGTATAGTTTTATGTAAATTTTCATACAGAAAGCTAGGGTATGCCAAAAGATGAAATGTAGTACTGGGGTAAGAGAAGCCTAAATGTGACAAATAGGATTTGTGTTGGTTCTTAACAACAGAAAGAAGAATACAGGAAGAGTACTTTACCTGACCAATTACATTCTATGACTGATTTTATTCTTAATTTCCCTATCTGAAAAATTAGGAAGCTGAATATTTAGATGACCTGTAAAGGCCCTTTCAATTTAAAAAAATACATATAATTCAATTTCATATAATTCTTTACTTTTGCTCTATTGATAAGCACACAAACAAGCTACTACCCTTACTCATCTGTTACTTTGAGTTTATCTTCCTTTCCTTAGTTAAGCTAACAACTCTACTGAGAAGATGAAAGCTTGGTACAGTTATATAAATTCATGCATAAAAATGAGATTATGGGTAATACACACTCTGGGGAAAACCTGAAATGATAAAATATGTATATGTAATGTATCACAAGAGTGCGTCAAATGAGACTTTAAACTTTTTCTTGTAATTTAAAATTATTAATAAGTTCCATAGTGGCTTACAGAAAAATCTATTAGAATTTCCTTTTCATTTCTATAAATTATATTTATGGCAGGTCAGTGTTCTTGTCTGTTAGTTAGTCTTGTTGTTTTCTCTGTTTAAACATTATGTTCTTGTAGATCCAATCGTGATTTGGCTACATAGTCATGTTTGTGTAATTTTGTTACTATCGTTAAGTACAGGTTCCCCTATGAAAACTTTCATAAGCCAAATGGTGTAAAGTGAAGAAGCAGTACCTTAGGACAGACATATGTTGCTAACAGATGCACAAGATAAATCAAGATAAGGCACAGATGCTCACAAACAGTTCAAAACTGTGGAGGCTTGATTCTGAGATGCTGAGTGTATATAATGAATATTCTCTTCCTTGCCACTTGATGACATAGTTGCTGTTTTTGAGAGTTCCCATCATTTCTGCTTCATAAACATATTTAAATTTGATACATTGTTTTCTTCCATTTTCTTTACTTCATATATATCATGTAAGTTATTAAATTTCCTTTAAAAAGTTTCAAAATTTATTATGTGTGTAGCTTCTGAGTATAATGTAGGAGGCTACAATTAATGATTAATGTTTTAAATAGGAAACAGAATCAAAATAGGTGAAAGATAGACAATTTCAACCTAGAACTAGATTTTATTTTTTAAAAATTAAATGAGTGAAAGTGACAAGACGGTGGAGTAGGAGACCCCCAGTCTCCATCCCTCCACAGAGAACAATGACTAGACAGCTATCCATGAACAAAACTAGCTCTGGGAAAGCTGAGTCCACTTTAAAAGTTTCAGCAATAAAGTGAGCAAAAAACCTGGAAAGGATTGTACAAAATGAGTAGAAAGAACAGTTTAATTTTGCCTGCCCCAGACCAGCACTCATGCATCAGACAAGCACTGTTCCTCATCAAGAGCTACCCAGCCTGAGAGAGTTCCCCTCACGAAGAAAAGGACAGCAGGATGAGTGACTAGCTTCCCAGCTTTTCGGTGCTCTGCACAAAGGATCCTCTTTGGTTTTAATTCTCCCAGAGAGATTAGCAGAGCTGAGACATCTAGAGAGAGCTAGGAACAGGGAAGAAGCACAGGAGCAGTCAGTGTCAGCCAGGTGGCAGGATTAACCTTGTGCCCAGTGTCCTGCTCTGCAGAGGATCCCAGCAACCTTCACCGCTAAGCGCTCAACAGCCCTTGCGGACACTACATACGTCCCCAGCTTTCATCACAAGACCTCTTCATGGACCCCAAACTGCTCTGCAGAGGACGCTAGCAGCTTTCTCCACTGAGGAAAGCTGTGGCCTACCCAGCCACCATGAACCCCTTGCAGATTTTTGCCACTGAAGTTTTGCCCCACAGGCTTTCCCCTTCACTAACACCAGCTGTCTTGAGAACCTCCTCTTCATGTAAGTACATGCCAACATCTAGAAACCCACAGTTGCTTTTGTGCCCACAGCTGGCCCTAACCCTTGCTGCTGGTCCCAACACTTGACACTACATGTATATCTGCAGTCAGTCCCTGCCACCACATAGGCACCTTCAGTCCACCCATGGCAGCATCCAACAGCAGCCTAATACACATTCTCCTCAAGGGCACATGGAACATTCTCCAGCAAAGATCACAGGTTAGACCACAAAACAAGTCTCAGCAAATTTTAAAAGGTTGAAATCATACCAAGTACCTTTTCTGACCACAATGGTATGAAAGTAGAAATCAACAGGAGGAAAACTACAAAATTTACAAATATGTGGAAATTAAAGAACACACTCCTGAACAACCAATGGGTTAAAGATGAGATTAAAAAAAAATCTTGAAACCAACAAAAATGGAAGCACAGCATATCAAAACTTATGGGATGCTGCAAAAGCAGTGCTAAGAAGGAATTTTATAGCAATAAACACCTACGTTAAGGAAAAAAGAGCTCAAACAATGTAAACTTTGCATCTCAAAGAACTAGAAAAGGAGAACTAACCCCAAAGTTAGCAGAAGGAAGGAGATAACAAAGATCAGAGCAGAAATAAAGAGAGACTAGAAAATCAATGGAAAAGATCAAAGAAACTATGAGTCATAAATCGAATCAGATTAGTTGCTTTAAACCTACTCTTTAAAACTATCTGGAAGATTTGTTGCCTTAACATCAAATAATTTATATTAATTTCTATGGTCCTCAATACTTCCTTTTAAATTGGGAAACTCTAAATAGTAGTCTATAAGCTAATAATAGGTATTGAAGATTCACTTTTAATAATACATCTTTCTTTACATTATTTTAAAGTCAAGAATCAACTGGAATCATCCTTAATCAATGGGCTCACTACTTTCTGTTGCACCTGTTTCCTCAGGTTTCCCTTCTGTGTACCATATATCAGACTGACTCTTAACAAGCAATTGTCTTTTAGAATCTAATTAAAGTTAGTTTTAAGTACAACTTGTTTTTTAGTTCTTCAGTAGAAAACGCTATCAGATCAGACTCACATTTAGTTGGATAATTCAGTATCTAAATTATACTAATACTCCCACCTCCCCTTGAAGTATTAATTTTGACAATAATTAGCAAATGTGTTAATAATGACTTCCTGAGAAGTACACACAAATCTCATTAAAATTGGATGATGAGGTAGACAAAAGAACTCTGCTAAGTCATCCATAGCTTTGCAATGCTGATCGAAAATCTTCAATTAGAAAATATTCTGTTCAGTGACAGCAAACCATGCCATTTTTTAAAAGTACTGATAAGATTATAATTCTGAAATGAATTATTTTATGGTTCACATTTGTAATGTAATTTTTAAAAATATCACAAGACAACAATTCTTTCTGGAAATGTATTAGAAAGATGCCAATTCTGGGATAATTTATAACAACCACCCTTCTTTCATAAACAGCCTGAAGTCAAAATTCTGTCAATATATTTTTAATAGAAATATTTTTTTCTGCATTTTACTCTCTACACTGGTAACTGAGAGAGCATGTGGACTTGAGGTACTGTTTAAGTAACAGGTAGTTTCTAATTCACAAACCACATGATGTAAAAAGTCAAGATAATTTACCTTAACCTTTTGATTTTACTATTGAAGAAACTGAGACTTAAGAGGGTGCATATGATTGCTCACTGTGGTTTATAATAACGTTGTTTCTAGAAAACAAGGTTTCTCATTCCAGTTCACTGTTCCTTTCCTTTGCATCATTTCCCCCACACTGAAAACTGTTTTTGTAAGTACAATTAGAAAACAGAGCTAAAAATATTTTTCTAGAAATTTCAAGCCCAACTCAGTGTTTCAGAATCCTTATACCCTGCATTTTGACACATATGAGCATTCATCTTACATTCATATTACTGTAAAGCCACCTGCACCTGCATGTCTGTGGCTATTGTTTAGCTCTACTATACTGTTTCCAAACCATATACTGAGATTTGTTCTGCTTGTACTATCTAAATTGTCTATTAAGAAAACTTGAATTCAATGAATGATTGTAAAACTCTCTGCTTCCTTTATTTGTCTAGAAATGATTTTAACACATTCTCATTTTTATTTAGACAAATGGACATGTTACAACATACTGATATCTGCTTTTCTCAGATTACTTTGTCTTAGTTATCATAGGATCTTTGTTTCTATATAGGATTTCAAATGCAATTTCCGCAGTATTTGTACTGAACAACTGAAAGGATGAATTTGATCATATCCTGGTTGATATTCTACTGGATTATAACCCAAGATAAAGTAATAGCTATGCTCACTTAAAAACTGGTGGACATATATTGGGAACATTATTTTAAAAATTCAATTGGTGACTAAAGTATACAGTAATGCTTCTCATTTTATTTTCTGGAGATTCAAATCATTGCTTGAAAAGTATAAATTGATTATTTTTATTTCCTTTTCCAAGTGCCTACCACATATTAAATGTTTCTTTTTGCAAGTCCCATTTTTTCTTACATCCAAGATAGGAATAGAGAAGTTCTGAGTTAATTGGATAAGAAATTTAGTTTTATATTTTTATATAAAAAATAATTCAGCAAAAGCTGAATCCATCTAAAAGTTAAACATCTGAAGAACATGAAGAAGGCTTAACTCTATGTTATTTTTGGACAGATAGGCCAAGGAGCATATTCAATCATCCTTTCAGTATTTACTGGATGCCTACAATGTAAAGTACCCTATGAGCTGGTAAAGAGTGAACAAAAATGAATTACAAAGGATCATTGCCTTCAAGGAAATAAGTATATATTTTAAAAAATGATGTATAAAAATGTCATTAACTTTATTGAGGTTCATTCTGGAGAATGAATGAGTAGGAAATAAGAACTTGTGTGATCTAGAAACTCATATTATACAACTGATTAGCTAATATGAGCTGAGCACTTATGAAGTGCATCTTTAACACAAAACTTTAAAGCAAATGTCTATATCATTGTATATCTGATGAGGATGAAACTCAGAGAAGTCATATGGTTTGTCAAAACCATAAAATCACCAGTAGGACAATCTGAGATTTAATCTATATCTGAGACACTCTAGAGGTTGCTCACTATTTTCCAGAAATTACTTAATTTTATGAAATCTTCTGTAGAAACAGAACTTGTCCTAGGACTATTTTGTAGACTTAATAAATTAGCATATTTTAATGTACTGTATAGGTAATATGGGTTCAAACAATGATGCTGCCTCATTCTTCTTCATCCTCTCTCTTATTGTGTTTTCCTTTTTATACCCTCCTTTAAATATTTTTATAGCCAGTACTTAAATAAAATTTAAAAATATTTAATGTTTGTCTAAAACCAAGATATGATGAAAACTATGGGTACACATGATTAGAGCTGTTTAATTGTCAGTGTCCAAAACCATAAAATATACAAATATAGAAAACCTGATCTCTGGTATTTCCAGTATTAAATATTATAATATTAATAATAACCATATACACATATACTCATTCAAAAAGAACACTTTTTATTATCATTTTACTTTTTTCAAAAAGTTTATTTTTGGCTGCGTTGGGTCTTCATTGCTGCGTGCAGGCTTTCTCTAGTTGCAGCGAGTGGGGGCTACTCTTCACTGAGGTACACAGGCTTCTCGTTGTGGTAGTTTCTCTTGTTGTAGAGCATGGGCTCTACATGTGTGGGCTTCAGCAGTTGTAGTATGTGGGCTCATCAGTTGTGGCTCGCAGGATCTAGAGCGCAGGCTCAGCAGTTGTGGCACACGGGCTTAGGCACTCCATGGCATGTGGGATCTTCCTGAACCAGGGAGTGAACCCGTGTTCCCTGCATTAGCAGGAGGATTCTTAACCACTGCGCCACCAGGGAAGTCCTTATTTTACTTTGTTGATTGACAAAGAAACTGTGAGAATGACCCATTTCCCACTGCCAACTAAATTTTGAAGTTACAGAGTATGGACTTTATAAAACATATATTTTTAGATGCATGAACTAAACATAAAAAATATATGAACAGATTTAAGAATAGAAAAGAATATTCCATTTCGTGAAATATGATTACTGGTGTCTTCTTCCTTACTTCCCTGCTTTTAATGTTAGTTTCTCAAGTTAAAATCACTACTATAATCAAGTTTAGTAGAATTCTATTCCACTTTCTATAAAAGAGCCCTTTAGAGTTAATTTTGGAAGGATTTTTCATCTATTAAGGAGTGTTATATATTTTTTTACACTATTACACAGCAAAAAAGGTTTGCACAGTAGCAAGATTTAAGACAAATATTGGTGATCTGTTTGGTTTGTCAGAATTTATTTTGCTCAAGCAATTTCTGAAATTGCTTTTGTGGATTTATATTTCATTTTAATTGGGACAAAATGGGCAGTGTCAGGTGAGATACTGATTGCTTTTTAAATATGCTGACAGGGTAATATATCTCATTAGATAGCTGCTGGGTTTACTTTTTAAATGGACTTGTGTCTTGAATAGAGCTTTTAAAATATATTGACTAAGTATTAAATATCTATCAAGAACTTTTAAAATGTGTATTTATAACATCTCATTCTAGTTAAAGTGTTTCTAATTAACTTGAGAGGACCAAAAATTTAATTGGTTTCTCTCAATATTTTTGTGTTTCATTTTTCTGTAATTGCAATAAGATGCAGCTGTTCTCATTCAATCAATCTACTCCTCGGAAAACATAAATGACTCACATAGGCAACTAAATAAGAATAAACATCTGAAATTTGCATTTTGGGCACTCTATTAAAAATGACTTCTATATTTTAACATATAACTTAGTTACCAAAAACTGATTTCTACTCATGTACTCAAGGAACTGTTTTGTTACACTGTATAAACTATTATTTCTTTTAATTAGTTAAAACCTAGTAACAACTATGGTAACAGGATTCAAATTTCTTAAAATTTCACTTCTAAAAGAGATCATATTTAGTCAATAAAGTAACTCCCTGACCAATTACTGCTGAGGGCTGCCTTTGTTCAGAAAGGCTCTGAAGTAGTAACTGTATCCTAATGTGCCTTCCATATCACAGATGAGATAAAAACCACCAATATAAAAGTTGATGTCAACAAAGATCTCGGATTTTAGGTTTCATATATGATTTTAGATTATTTTATTTAAAATATTTTTTTAAAAATTAACAATGAGGAATGCCTAAGACTGTCCCTCAGAAGACATTTATAGTGGTCTCCAGAAGCAGCGCCACTGGGTCTGTTGGTAGGGTGGGGTAAAAGGCAGCTGCCTTTAGTTAATGATATGTTAGCTCAATTCTAACTCTATATTCATTTTGTTTGTTTTACTAGATAATTTCTTAATGATTAAGAAGGCTCTCAGCCATTCTGTTCTTGTTGATTTTCAGAGACTGACCTCCAGCAGACAAGACTGTCTTTACTGTGTTTCTGATAAGAGAATTAAAGTATTACCACCAAGGAGCTAAAGTTTTAAAGACATTATTTTGGTCAAAAAAATCCTTTTTTCCCCCTAAAAATGCTATGCATATTAAGAAATATTGCTGAGGCCTCTACTTAACTACTGTTTATACTTTTCATCTTTCTTCTCCACCTGCATAAAATTAAAACTTCTAGCACATGTACTTTCACCCAGAAAGCAGTGGTATAACTATATAACTTTGGGGCCTACCTATACACATATAGAAGGTCATGCATGGAAAATAAGAAACTGATAACCACAAAATAGGGACAAGGTATGGCTTACTATACTTATAACTACTTCATACCTACATCCATGCTTACATTAATACTTCATAAGGAATACAATTATGTTCAAACTCTTGTGGAGGTGGAATTATGAATTAAATGGTGCAGTTCCTTTTTTGTTTCTCATTGTATGCAATATTTATCTTCTATGACTCAACAATTGCCTAACATACTTTCCTCATTCAGGTGCCTCCTTTCTACAAATGGCTGTATTTTCACAGACAGTTATTTTAAAATATGGATCACTGACTGTTTATAATGCCAGCAAGCACTGTGTCTTGGCCTGGTTGCATGCTCCTACAAAGCTAATGCATTGCCAAACTCTCTCTGAAGTCACTAAAAGTGACAAACTTGAAGTAGCTTAGAAAAGGTACTGAAAGAGATGATAAATTGATGCAGGGAGAATGGTTTCCTTTTGCATGTTTCAGCAGGTTGGATAATCTCTCTTTTCTAGGCACACATGGACCTCAGGAATCGTCTCTCTGTGTAAGTGAAGTATATCAGCTACAGTATTGATGCCATTAATAAATCATAGATAATTGAGGTACCTATATCATTAAGTAGCTGAAATAAGATTTGTCCTGGAGATTCAGCATATGTAAAATTGGTTGTGACTCAGACAAATTTAACTACCTGGAAAATATCTTATGCTCTCTAATTGTGTTCATCTAATTATTATTATTTCAAACCAATTCATTTTCTAAGGACTGCCTTATTCCAAAACCTCTGGACTAACTATGACTCACCTTGAGTAAAGGCATCCCCAAAATATAATATATTGTAGGTCGTTGTAGATTTGAGGACTTGCAAGTACCTTGAAAAATATTCCAGATAAATCAGCAACCACCCTCCCCTCATTTGCAAAGTAAAGAATTTCTGAAATATCTTAGATTGAATAGTATTTTATGAAAAATAAATAACAGACATGTTTAATAAAGTATTGATCTATTTACCTTCTATTAACATACAAGTGCATTTACTATTTTCCTTTATTGAAGTATAGTTGATTTATATTATATTAGTTTCAGGTGTACAACACAGTGATTCAAAATTTTTATAGATTATACTCCATTTATTTTTTATAAATTTATTTATTTATTTATTTGGCTGCATTGGGTCTTCGTTGCTTTTCTCTAGTTGTGGTGAGCGGGGGCTACTCTTCACTGCAGTGTGTGGGCCTCTCATTGTGGTGGCTTCTCTTGCTGCGAAGCATAGGATCTAGATGTGCGGGCTTCATTAGTTGTGGCATGCAGGCTCAGTAGTCATGGCTCGCGGGCTCTAGAGAGCAGGCTCAGGAGTTGTGGCACGGGGGCTTAGTTGCTCCGTGGCATGTGGGATCTTCCCAGACCAGGGCTTGAACCCATGTCCCCTACACTGGCAGGTGGATTCTTAACCACTGAGACACCAGGGAAGTCCCATAGATGATACTCTGTTTAAAGTTATTAGAAAATATTACATTCCCTGTGCTACAAAATATAACCTTGTAGCTTCTTTATTTTATACATAGTAGTTCATACCTCTTAATCCTCTATCTCTATCTTGCCCATCCCTCTTCCCTTGCCCCACTGGTAACTGGTATCTGTGAGTCTGTTTCTGTTTTGTAATATTCATTCGTTTTATTTTTTAGATTCCACATATAAGTGATTACATAGAGTATCTATCTTTCTCTGTCTGACTTATTTCACAAGCATAATGTCCTCCAGGTCCATCCATGTTTTTGCAAATGGCAAAATTTCATTCTTTTTTATGGCTAAGTAGCATTCCTGTGTGTGTGTATATATAATCTTCTTAATCCATTCATCTTTTGATGGACACTTAGGTTGCTTCCATATCTTGGATACTGTGAGTAATGCTGCTATGAACATTGGGGCATATGTATCTTTTCACATTAGTGTTTTTGTTTTCTTTGGACATAGAGCCAGGAGTGAAATTGCTGGATCATATGGTAGCTCTATTTTTAATTTTTTGAGGACCCTCCATACTGTTTTCTATAGTGGCTGCACCAATTACACTCCCACCAAAGGAGTACTGGGTTTTCTCTTTCTCCACATTCTTCCCTACATTTGTTGTTATTTTTTTTTGGTGATGGCCATTCTGACAGGTGTGAGGTGATATCTCATTGTGGTTTTGATTTGTGTTTCTCTGATTATTAGTGATGCTGAACATCTTTCTATGTTCCTGCTGGCCATCTATATGTAGTCTTTGTAGAAATATCTATCCAGGTCTTGTGCTGATTTTTTAATCAGGTTGTTTTTTTCATATTGAATAAGCTGTTTACTTATTTTGAAATTAACCTCTTATCAGTCATATCATTTTGCAAATATTTTCTCCAATTCACTAGGTTGTTTTTCATTTTGTCAATGGTTTCCTTTTCTGTGCAAAAGCTTTTAGGCTAATTAGGTCCCATTTGTTTACTTTTGCTTCCTTTACCTTAGGAGACAGATACAAAAAAATATTATAATGATTTATGTCAAAGAGTTTACTGTCTATGTTTTCTTCTAGGAGTTTTATGGTTTCCAGTCTTACATTTAGGTATTTAATCCATTTTGAGTTTATTTTTGTTTATGGTGTGAGAAACTATTCTAATTTCATTCTTTTACATATATTGATTTTCTGTCTGGATGATCTGTCCATTGATGTAAGTGGGGTGTTAAAGATCTATCTATCTATCTATCTATAGCTATCTATCTACCTATCTTCCTTCCTATCTACCTACCTACCTATCACCCACCATCTGTGTGCTTATCTCTCCAAACTCTAGCAGAGTGCTTTGAATATTATATTTCCTGAATAAATATTTATTGAATAGAGTTGAATGAGATGTCATTGCTTTCAACTATAGGAAGCAACAGTTGATTGGGATAGAAGTTTTTAGTAACGTCCTAATCTAATAGAGGAAGTTCTTTGAGAGCAAGCAGGGCATATGTATGTCCCATAACTTGCCCATTGTCAGTGGCTGCTACCTAATTCTCCTTTCAGAAAATCATAAATCTGAACATTCAGCTGGTTGCAATATATTATCAGTTATAATGAATTTAAATATTTAGATGATACAAAAAGCGATTTCCTAATCTGCTAATTTAATCTTATTAAGGCAAAGTTTTTAGGGTGCAGTTTTATTTCATTGCAATGTGGATTTTTTAGTAGAGTTTCCTTAATTATTTTCAGATTTGCAAAATTTGTACTATTCTTCAGGAGTTTTCTTAGACTTTTAGGCTAATTTTTATCTCCATGACTGCTGGAACATATTTCTAGTATAGAGAAAGGTCTTCAATAAATTATACATTTTGAAGAAATAATCAGAGTCATTTTTAGAAAAAAATAACGTTATTAATTGAGTCACAACTTCATTAAATATGAATAATTCCCTGTATAGATTTTATGGTACTTAACAAAAAAGAATGCAAATAATAATGTTATACTTACAATGTGCCAGACACTTTTAACATTTTTTATAATATCTTATTTAATCTTCTTAACATTTTTCTTAGAGTTACTCTTATTATCTCCATTTTATTGCAAGGAAACTGAGAAACAGATAAAAGGTATCTTTAAAAAAAAACTGCACAGCTAGACAGGAGTCCTTAGCCATCACAATGCAAAGAAATAAGCTTATCCTTGCCCCCAAGAAATAAGTATAATACTGCACAGTATGGTTAAAACAATCATTTTAGGGCTCTTTAAATCAGAATAAGTACAGACAAGTTTTTTTTTTTCAGGAAACAAAAGTGAATATAAAACTGCTGCAACATATTATTTAAAACCTCCATATTTCAACGAATATTTATGAGACATACAAAGAAAGGAAGTATGACTCATGCTCAGTTTAAAAAAAAATATGTCATTAGAAACAATCATAAGTGGGCCCAGATGTTAAATCTGTCATGCAAACACCTCAAAGCAGCTATTATAAATATGTTCAAGGAATTAAAAGAAACCACATTTAAATAACTGAAGAAAAATAAGATTACAATGACATTAAAAGGGGACTCAATAGATATAGAAACTATTAAAAAGAAACAAGTGAAAACTACGAAGTTGAAAGGACAATAAATGTAGACAGATTTGGAATGGCAGAAAAAAGGATCAGTGAATTTGAGAGATTAATAGAAATTATGCCACCTTAAAATCACAGAGAAAAGGGAGTGAAGAAAAATAACAGAACCTCAAAGACTAATGGAACAACATCTAGAAAAAAGAGTAGAAAGGAACTTTTCCCAACTCATTTTATGAGGCCAGTATTACTGATACCAAAGCAAGATAAGGATATCACAAGACAGAAAACTATAGATCAATAGCACTTATGAACATAAATCTGAAAATCTTTAACAAAATGTTAGCTAACCAAAATCCAGTCACATAGAAAAAAGAATTATAAATCACTAACAAGTGACATCTTATTCAAGGCCAGTTTAACATCCAGAAACCGATTAATGTAATACATTACATTAAAAGAATGAAGGACACATACCCCTTGAACATTTCAATAGATGCCAAAAAAAAAGAAAACCCCCACTTAACAAAATCCACCATCTATTCTTAATAAAAGCTCTCAACATACTAGAAACAGAAGAAAAATTTTTCAAGTAGATAACAGGCATCAATGAAATTCCAGGCCAACACCATAGGTAATGGTGAAAGACAGGATGCTTTTACTCTAATATCAGGAACAAGGCAAGTAGTACTGTGAAGGGAAAATTTCTATTCCACCTTACAGGTCAGAAAACTGAGGCTTAGAGAGTTTAAGCACACTTCTCAGCTTGCAAAAGTTGCAAGTATCAGAGTCATGATTCAAACTCAAATCTGATTCTAAAGTTCCTGGGATTAATCACTATGAGACACTGCTCTTCCCTTGCACCTCTGTAGTTTAGCTGTTGCACAGTTCAGTGGAATTTGAAAAGCAGTTCCATACTAAAACGTAACATCTATAATCATGTATAACTTCTGAAACCTGCAGTAGACATTTATCTTCCAAGAAAATGTGTATTATTATAAACTTTGGGCCTTCCATTTTAGTTTGGTCTTCAGCTGTCCCCATCCTTTCAATGACATTTCCTTTAACACTGATTTTAGACATAACAGTCTTTAAATCTCCTCCAATATCCTTTCTTATTTTCAGTAGATCATTTTTATACATGAAAGCTTTTACCTCCTTCACCACATCCATCACTTTATCTAAACCAATTCTTACTGCTCCTCTTCAAGTATTATAACATGGAATACCTTATAGATAGCCAGTTCATAAATATGTACACATAATGTCCTACCTTCTTGGCTTTTCCGGGGCTTTGCTCATTAGTCACTTCCTCTCTATCATTCTTCCTATCACATGTAGCTCCTTTCCTTCAGTCTTTAAACACAATCAAGCCTTGCCCAGTCTTAAAATCCCTCCTTTATCCCCATGCCTCTCTCTACTACTGAGTCCTTTCTATACAAAGTAAAATGGATCCTTTGCTTCCAACAGATTCATCCAAGCTCACCAGAGTGATGAAGAACAGAATAAGGTTTGAAAGCACCTTGTATCACTCCTCTCACCCCCTTCACAAGCCAGCTCCTTCCCTAGTTTGTCCTCATCTCATCATAGAACAGCATTATCTACCTTCCATTGCTCAGACCAAAACTCCAGGTGTCATTCTTGATCGATTTGTGTCCCTCTAGTTCAATATTCAGTCATTAGCACTCCTGCTGGTCTTACCTCCAAATAAATTTGTAATTTAGTCACATCTCACGGTTTCCTCTGTTTCATTCCTAGACCAATTACCATCATTTCTTACTCGATCTACAGTAGCCCCCATTATCCATGGGGATTGTGTGCCAAGACCCCCAGTGGATGCCTGAAACTATGAATAGTCCAAACCCTATAAATACTGTTTTTTTCCATATATTCATACCTATGATAAAGTTTAATTTATATGCACAGTAAGAGATTGACAACAATAACTAATAATAAAATAGAACAATTATAACAATATACTGTAATAAAAGTTATGTGAATGTGCTCTCTTTCTCTCTCAAAATCTCTGTACAAATTTAATGTCTTTTCCATCTTAACTAAGCACTTAGCACAAACTGCGGCCATAATTTTTCAGTTTGAGGTACAATAGCAAAAGTAGTATGAATTCCCTTCTCCTTCTTTACAATTTCATGGATAGATTTGTGCTTACCATAGAGCTTAACAACCTCAACATACGATATTTTTCTTTCCTTATTAAGTTGAGAGCTTTCACATCTTCATTTAAAGGAAGCATTTTTCGGCTTCTCTTTGTCATATCCAAATTGCTAGCATCGCTACTCTTGCACTTTGGGGCCACTATTAAGTAAAATAAGGGTTATTTGAACGTAAGCATTGCAGTACCCTGACAGTTGATCTGATAACCCAGGTGGCTACTATGTGACTAATGGGCTAGATATGCTGGACAAAGGGATGATTCAGATCCCAGGCAGAGGATGGAACAGTATGGTGCGAGAACTCAGAACAACACACAATTTAACACTTATGAATTATTTATTTGTGGAACTTTCCATTGAATATTTTCAGATCTGTTGACAGTGGGTAACTAAAATTGCAGAAAGTGAAACTGCAGATGGTGGGGGTGGCTACTGTAGTTTCACAGTCTCCTCTCTAGCTTTCTTTGTTTTACTTTTTCTCACAACAGTTTATTTTCCACAAAAAGGCCACATTCTTTTTTCTAAAGTATGTATTAGATCATCATTTTCCTGCTTAAATCCTTTCCATGGCTTTCCATAGTATATGGAGGACAACATAAACCCCTTACTGAGGCCAACAAACATAATATCATACTCTGTAGTCCTAATATAATAATAATTTGTTATATCATCTTGCCTGTGTTTCTAAAATCAACCACTACAGTGTACCCCATATTAATTTACCTCTGGCCGCTCTGTGTCCCTTACTAACTTTTCAGTAAGTCAAGTTTGATCTTTACACTTGCATTTCCTGTTGCCTATAACCTAGTCCCAAATATTTCCAAGGCTCATGCGTTTGCATCATCCACCTTCTATGCCAAATGTTAGCCATTCAAAGAAGCCTTTTCTGATTGTGCTAGATAAATTAGGATCCACTCACTTACTTACCACAACTCACTATTGCATTTCTCTTTTATTTATTTATTTTTTTAGAGAACTTCTCAATATCTGAAATTCTATTTCATTCGTTATTTACATCTGTGTCAATATCTTGCCTCACCAGAACATGAGACACATGGAAAAAGGAAGAAATTATCTTCTACATGCGGATAAATCCTCCAACACTTAAAACAATACCTAACACTTAATAGGTTCTTTATATTTGTTGAATGAACAACTGAATGCATTAAATTGTAATGATTCCTGTGTACCTATAACTATACAAGTGAAGTGAGACAACTTCATGGTAGAAGGTTCAATGTGTTTAAAATACATTTGCATTAAAAATATATACAGTGAACGATCTTTTTTTGATAATTCCATAATTTTTTATAATAAAATAGTAATGGGTAAATATCACATTTCTTATTCTGAATTATTTAACCTAGAAAATTGTATTTAACAATGAAAATAAAACTGAAAATATATGAAAATTTGTTCACCTTAAATATAGCTATTAAAGTATACTCTTCATCTTAATCATGTTTCTGTCTTGTAGGAGACTTTATCTGGTCTTAATGACTCTGCTACTCACCCTCTACGTTATTTAATTTGAACTGCAGCGATGCATTCCCCCTAGCCTTCATTTTTATTCTTTTTTGGACCCTTCATCTATTCCCTTGATATTTGACGAGTTCCAAATTTATATCTCCAAAATTTAACTCTCTCCTGAACTCCAGGCAGTTCTGTGTTTCCAGCACGTCACTGTGCATCTTTACATGGACATCACTAAGATACTTTAAATGAAACCCATGTTACAGTGTGGTTCTTATGAGTCCTAAATTCAAATTTCAACTCCTCTGAATTCAAGTTTCCTTATCTGTAAAATCAAGATAACAACAGTACCTACCTCTTAGGCAGGATTAACCCCAAAGTTTCATTGAGCTAAACCATGTAAAATCATTAGGCAAATGGTAAATGGTATATAACTGTTTAGTTATTGCCCATGTAGGCTGGCATTGGAATTTGTATTAATTACTAATTTACTATCACATTATATATTTTATGAAAATATGGAAAATAAGTGACATTGAAACATCTGTTTTTTAAAAATAATATGTTCCTTCTTAAGTGAGTAAAGTGTAGCTATGAAATTTTTGTGATGGTATTATCTCTTTTATTCTAATATTTATTTAACACTTATAATGTGCCAAACATAAGATTAATACCTTATTCAAAAAATTAACCAATTACTACATCTATTCTTAAAAGACTTAGTTCATAAATGGGAATTCAGAGAAGAAAATACTAATTTGCATCAGAATATGACAGTTATCTTGTAGATATATTCAAGGTAGGGGGTTTGAGTCGAAGATTGATAGATTTCCCACAAATACCTGAATTCCCAGCCTCAATTTCCTCATTTTGTAAAATGAGTGTTTGGTTATATCTAGTAACCATCCCAGTTCTAAATATTATATATTACAAATAAATGGCCCATAAATTAGTATCGTATACTTAACTGAAACAAAGAGAATATGCTATTTACATCCACTTGCTTTAATTCTTTAAAAAATGTGGGAGGATTATTGTTTTGTTTGTGTGTTATTTTTGTCATAAAGCTGCAGGTGGAACAGATTATCCATCATGTCTTTTATTTTCACCGTAGGTCAAAATATATCAATATTCACTACAGCAGAGATTGTACTTATGCTCTGGTCTCTTTTCCAGGTCAAAGTATCTACCTCTTGTGAATATTTCTGCTTTGCTATGCAGGATTACAATAAGATGTCAATCTGTGAAATTTGGCAGTACATGGAATCACTATGGGGAATCTCCTAGATTAAAGAGCAGGCTTTGTTTAATATCTTTGTTCCCTCAACAGAGCTGTAGGGCTAATTGGCAAGTTGAATCACACACAAACGCCAAGAATTTTCAATATAATAACAGGAGGTAACAGATAAATTATAACCTATATCTGAAATTTTCAAGTCAGTAGCCAAGAAAACTCTGACAGCTACAGCTATTTAATTTTGGTGTCCATTCTCAATTACAATCCTAGTAGCTGGAAAAAGGCTTTGCTATTTTGAATCGATTTTTATCTGATTGCAGATTTTAAAAAGCAAAATGTTTACTAAGATTTTTTCAAGATAATAATTTTCATTTTTTTCCTGACAGAAGTGCCCTTAAAGACAGTAAATTCAATTAATGGTTTAAACTATGACTTCTTAAGAAGATTCACAGCACTAATTGGTTATTAGATTATTTTTTAACATTGATGACTTCCTTAGACATTTTAAAAATACCTTTAGTAATTAGGTGTGGAAAAAATCCTGAAGCATATACCATTAATAGCTTTACAACTATTATTCTTTATCTTTAAGACCAAAATATAAAGTGTAAACATTTAAATGTAAAATTGCCTAAATGAGAAATGTATAACATTTCCAGAATGAGTAATACTATAAAGACATTAGGCAATCAAAGCCACGTATATTTTGCCATTGCTATGGATACAATAAGACAAATTGGTATCCAGCATGAAACTGTCATCAGCAAAGTAACTGCTATGTTTATCATTTATATTTCCTACAGACTGAAACCAGTTTCATGGGTAAAGCAAGTAATCAATTAAATCTTATGAGTCTCAGGTCTTAAGTGTTTATACTGCTTACCAAAATGTAGTCCTAGTAACAGTTTCATAGGCTGAAAAGACTGTGAATCAGAACAACATATTCATGTATTGGCATAATAGTTCGTGGAATAGATTAATTCTGGAAGGTATACCAAGAGAATTTATGATCTCTTCCTGTTAATTAACCTTTTTTATTACTATAAAGTGTTCCTCCTTAGCTGCATTTAAGATCCCTTACTTAAAATCAACATTGTATAAGTACAGCAGTTTCTTTAGATTAATGTTTGCATGCACATTGCTTTAAATCATTCTGAGTTGTCTTACGGAAGTGTTTTGTAAGATACATGAAATTGGGTTAAGTTTTCATCTGCTTCGACTTTTTAAACTTTTACTTAGTGAATTTTCCTTTTTGATTTAATGTAATTAATAATGTTTCTGTTTAGAGCCACAATCTTACTATTTATTTTCTATTTGTCTCAGATTTTTAGTTATATGTTCTTTTTTTCTGTCTTGATGATTTTTAGATCATACAAATAGTATCATTTTCTTCTTTTCCACCTCCACCTTGTAAGTTATACATTTTAAACCATATTTTAGTAATTACTCTAGAGATTATAATCGGCATTCTTGCCTCACTGCGGATTAATACAAATCATTTTGTTTCCATCTTCCTCAACTCTGATAGAAATTTTGAACCTTTAAACTGTATTTACTTTCTCCTATGTCCTATTCTTTTTTTTTCATTATTTCATATATTTCTGTTTTGTTCTTTTTTATGTCTTCTCTTTGTTGAACTTCTTTTGTTCTTGTATTGTTTTCCTGATTTTGTTAAATTATTTATCTGTGTTCTACTGTAGCTCTCTCAGCATATTTGGAACAATTATTTTGAATTCTCTATTGGGCATTTCCTGTATGTCCACTTCCTTTTGATCAGTTACTGGAAGTTTACTGTGTTCCTTTGGTGAAGTCATGTTTCCCTGATTCTTCCTGATTCCTGTAGCCTTGTGCAGGTGCCTGCATATTCATAGATGCAATCACCTCTTCCATACTTTATGGAGTGACTTTCATAAGAACAACCTTCACCTGTGGGTGTGGGCACCCTGGAGCATGCCGTGACCCTGGGTCTAGTGGTGCAGAGTGCCAAGAGTGCGGCATGTGGCACCTCTGGGCCTGGCGGGGTTGGGGGGAAGGCACTGTGACTCTTTGTAGACACTGTGGTCCACAGCATCAACAACTGTGTGGTCCCTGGTGAGCACTGCAAGGGAGTGGCGGTGTCTCCAGAGGCTGCAAGGGCTACTGGGGTCCTCAGCAGCACCTACAGGTCCTGTGGCCAGGGACCTGGCAGATGACTGTGTTTGCTAGAGCTGGTGGTATATATACACTTGTCTCCAGGGGCCAGCTGCATGTGCCTATGTAACGGCAGAGGCTGGCTGCAAACACACATGCAGTGATGGGGGCCAGGGCAAACAACAAAGGCCAGGGCCAATTGTGGGCTAACCGGCAGCTGTGGGAGTGTAGCTGTTCACGTGCGCCACTGTGACTGCTGGTTCTCACCACAGGCATATGGTGGTGAAGGCTGGTGTTGGCAGTCAGGCCAGGGGTGTACAAGTGCACAGTTGAAGGGCTAGATGTTGGTGAGCCCAGTGGTGTAGGCCAGTGACAGAAGAAAGGGCCAAATCTGGGCCCACAAGCAGTTGTGGAGTCTTAGCTGTGCACATGTACTCTTGTGGCTGCTGCACAGTTTCCCCACAAGCATGGGCACTGCAGCGGAGGCTGGTGATGGGCCACTGGGCACAGGGCATGCAGGGTGACAGCAGTGAGCACGGGTTGGGGGGCTAGCCTCTGGAGTGCATATGTTGATGGGGGTCAGCTGTGGGGCTCTAGACTGGTGTTCTGCACTTGCACAGCCACAGAGGCCTGGGCTGGCTGCCAGTGTGGGTCCCAGTTGTTGAATGAGTTAAGTGGCTGAAGTACAGGTAGTGCCTATTGATAGCATCTACCTTTGGTACGTGACTTTCCTATTAAATGCTGGCTGACAACCTCTGGAATCAGAATTTCTGACTAGCACAACTCATTGCTCCTAAAGTGTAGCTTAAACTAACATACATACATATATGTTACTGTCTCTACAGAAATATTTTAAGTAATTTATAGATAATGTAACTCCTACAGCCCCACTTAAAACCCTGGGATTTACTGTGATCAGTAATAGCAATAAAACTATTGCATATGTTTTATAACTATTTATCCAATATGAAGCATTACCTAAATGTACCAGTATATGCAACAGTGGAACCAGATGGCATAAAACAATTTTTCCTGCATACTTCTCTTTGGAAGAGACTTAAAACCAAGATGTTGTGATACTAATAAGAATACTTATATTCTTGTGATTGCTTCAACTGTGCCAGACATAAGTATGTAAATACATTTATTTATTATATGATACACCTGAGTGACTTTACTTTTAATTTCTGTATTACTTTTATGACAGATGATATAGCAACAAAACTTCATGTGTAAATATTATAAAAGGAGTTTACAAAATAGTCAAAAATACATCCACTGATTCTGAGTTTGTTAGCCTTCCCATATTTTTTCCCCATTACTAAATATGTCATCTTTTATTTCTCTGCCAATTTTTTCTTTAAAATTATGATTTAAAAAATCCATTTTGATGAACTCCATTTTAGAATACTTATAGACTTACAAAATCTTGCAAAAATCATACAGAGAGTTCCTATATATCCTACAGTTTTTCCTAATATTAGTATTGTACATCAGTTATAATTAATGACCAATAATACATCATCATTAACTAAACTCCACACTTTCTTCAGATTTCATTATTTTTTACCTAATATCCTACTTTCTGGTCCCAAATCCCAACCAGGATAGATACCACATTACATTTAGTCATCATGTCTCCTTAGGTTTTTCTTGGCTGGGAGAGTTTCTCAGAATTTCCTTGTTTTTCATGACCTTGTCAGTTTTGAGAAGTATTGATTAGGTATTCTGTAGAATGTCTCTCTATTGGGATTTGTCTTGTGTTTTCTTATGATTAGACTGGGGTTATGTGTATTTGGGTGGAAGATGATAGAGGTGAAAAAATATTCTCAACACATCATAACAAGAGTACGTGCTATCAACATAACTTACCACCAGTAATGTTTACCTTTATCACACAGCAAACGTAGGCAGGATTTTCCACTATAAATTTTGCCAGGTTTCAACTGAAGTTACTTTTTTCTTCTTTTCACTACTTTAGTCTTTGAAAGCGAGTCACTAAAAGTAAACTACACTTAAGGGATGGGGAATTATGTTGTAACACTTTAAGGTGGGCAGTGTATCTACATAACTTATTTGAATTCTTCTTTATAAAAGGTAGTTTTTAATAAGAAATTATATTTTCTCAACTGGACTGTAAATTCCTTGAAGTCATTATTTGGAGACATGTCCTAGTACTAGCATAGTCTTTATAAAGAGTAGGTTGACCAATTAATATTTATAAATTGAGGAACAGGAAAGCTACCAGTCATCATGGAGGATAAAAGCTAGCTCTTCTCTAGTAATTTGATAATAGGAATAGAGTACCAAATATTTCCTCCTATCTCATATCTGAATCACAGAAAATTTATGGTTGTCAACGATTAGCTTCCTTCTGGACATTCCAATTATCTGCCATCAGGTGAAGCTTTAAGAAGGGTGGGTGACAATCATGGTGACTCAGTCATAATTTTTTTTTTTTTTTTTATCTAGCCACTGCTCACAATCTAAGAACCGAGTATATGACATTTTGCTAAAGAGTTGACTTATTCCCTAAGATGACCAAGCAACATGGGTAGTGGGGAAATGTGAGACACATTAAAAACATACTTTCCTATGGGTTTATAAACATACTTCCTCTTACATAATACAAAAAAGGCTACAGAGATGTGATAGGAGAGTCTGACATTTAGAAGGATTTCCTAATTTTTATATACTTGTCTTAGAATAGACTCAAGGTTTTGTGATTATGTTAACATCATTACTCCTTCTACAGTTTCACTTCACTTAAATGAATCTTTCATATATAATCATAAGAATTAATACTTTTTAAACTGTAATAATTTCTATAGAATTTATGATTAGCTTTTTTTCTCTTGAGATTTAAATTCTATCAGGTTTTCCCAAAAGGCTTGCCTGGCCCTAAATCATTAGTGAGCAAGTGAGTTGAAATGGAGTAGTAGCTAGAAAGCTAAGTGGACAAATCAAGATGTGCAAAGATGTAAGTGCTGCTTTTTTGCAAGAATATTTTGTTAGGGCTGGTAAACTATTCTGCAATAGAACTAGAAATAGAAACAAAAACAAAAATATCTTTCCAAAAAATACCTCATATACTTTAATCTTCCCTATTAGTTCAATCACAAAACTTCTCTTTATTAATTATATCATGCTTAACATTTACAACTACTGAATTTTTTATTCTTGTTGACATCTCTAGGATATTTCAACACACAGCAAAACTGAATTAAACCCTAGGTAAAGTAAATAGTACCATGTAACAATTAACCAGATAACTACTATAATTAAATGGCTGTCTACCCCCAAAATCATTTGCTTTGATAGTCAAGAGAAAAAAAGAAAAATTAAAAAAATAAAAAAAACAAAAAACAGCAGCACTCTATTTAATCTTTTATTGGACACTGATCTTTACAGATCAGATGTTCACTTCTCTTGGCCTTGTGCAGATCTCCCCTGCATTAAAGATTCTCAATGATTTCAAAGGAACTTAACTGCAAAGTAGGGAGTGAAATGAAAAACTGAACCTGTCTGATTTTTCTGTTTTTGTCAGATATTTACTTTCTACATTTGTTTTTCTCTTTCTCAGCACATCTCCAAAGGAAACACATTATGTCAAAAGGGCTCTTTCTTGCTTCACCTCTCAAATGCCTGATTTTCCAAAGGGAGTAATTTGTGCTGGGAGTAACTTAAGGCAGATCTCAAGAATCTTAAGTTTCAAATAATATTTGATATTTCACGCTCATCTACAGAGTGGTAAATGGCCAGATCAGCTTGAAGAAATAAAAGAAGTGCCATCTACTTGCCCACTCTATTCAATCCATTCAGAACTCATGTATTCCAGTCCAGAGTTATCATTTGTCAGATTTCTTCACTGGCACACATGTGCTAGGAAAATATTTTACAGTTGTAATAGAAGTATATATGTGTATCTGCCATCCTGTTATTTATAGTGTCTTAGCTCCCTCCTTCTTCCACAGATATTTTAAATACAGACCTTAGCTATCCCTGCCTCAGAGGAGAAGACCCTCAGCTAAAACTCAAAGATCAAAGAGTTTAATTATTGGTGATTTAAAAAATATATATTAGAAGAATGTCTGAATAGCAACTAACACAGCAACCTATGGGAGTACAACTAAACATAAATATTTCTCGGATGAATTTCTTTGTCCAAATCAGGGATCACCAAATCATGGCCACAGGACAAATGTGGCCTAACACCTGCTTTTGTACAGCTTTTGTGCTGAGAATGTTTCTTTTTATGTTTTTAGATGGTTGGGAAAAAAATCAATAATTTTTTTCTGACACATAAAAATTATGTGAAATTCAAATTTCACTATCTAAAAACAAAGTTTTTTTTGGAACATAGGCAGGTGAATTCATTTATATATTATCTGTGGCTGCCTTTGTCCTTCAAGAACAGTGTTTGGGGGCTTCCCTGGTGGCGCAGTGGTTGAGAGTCCGCCTGCCGATGCAGGGGACATGGGTTCGTGCCCCGGTCCGGGAAGATCCCACATGCCACGGAGCAGCTGGGTCCATGAGCCATGGCCGCTGAGTCTGCGTATCCGGAGCCTGTGCTGCACAATAGTGAGAGGCCCGCGTACCGCAAAAAAAAAAAAAAAAGAATAGTGTTTGGCAGTTGTGACAAAGACTGTATGGCTTGCAAAGCCTAAAATACTTACTACCTGGCCCTTTACAGAAAAAGTTGGCCAGCCCCTAGCATAAACTCTTCAATCCACTCTCTCTTTTAACTCTGCCAAATATTTTCTTAATCCACTATCATGTATCATGAAAACGTGCTTGGTAGACCCCAGAGCTCCTCTCTGCCTCTATACTCAAATTAAGGTATAATAAAATATTTATCTTTATTGTTCATGGGTCACTGTATATCCAGGAAGGAATGCCAATGAAGCAACTGGGTATAAAGAGATGAAAATTCTTAAATCATAAGGAGTGGGAATAAAGGAAGACAAAACAGGTCAAAGAATTCTGGGAGATGTTAAAAATAAGTTTATCATTCTTACTCCACAGTAAATGCTATTCTAAATACTTCTTATAACTGTTGATTTGTTGAACACTTACAACAACTTATGAGTTATTTACTAGTATTGGCCCATTTTATAGATGGGGAAACTGAGACAGAGAAAACATATAGCATGTCAATGTCACCAATAGGTGACAAATCTAGGAGTCAAATCCAGGAAGTCTGTCACTCTGCCTGATTAAGGAGAAAATCTAGAACCACATTTACTAGTTGTGTGGTCTTAAAGAAGTTAGATATGCTCTCTGAATATCATCATTTTGGTTGGTATGTAAAATAAGCCATCTTGTAAGGCTGAAAGAAAATAAGTAATTTCTAAGAAATTAAAGTAATTAATGTACATACAGCACTTGTCCCAGGGCTTGTCAAATAGTAGATATTCAATATAATTACCATTTTCTTCATAGGTATCATCAACATCAATGACATCACATTTTAAAGACAAATATGCATGGAAATTAAAAGGAACAAATATCAGACCTTGGGGATTATAAATAGAGACAGAAGAAAAGATCAAAGACATAGGAGGATAACTATGTCTATTTGATGAGACAGGTATATACTCAATTAACTATGATAGCACACTGACAAGACAGACATTTACAAAGTGCTGTGGAATGGAAGAAAAAAAAGGGTCTTATTTTTGCCTTCAAAGTGTAGAGAAACTTCTCAAAGAACTTGAAACTGAAGTGTACTGAAGTTTGAATAAATGTTTGCCAAGCACACAAGCTTGGGAAGAAAAATCTAGGCAGAAGAAATTGAATTTTCTAATTTTCCTAATTTACAAACGGAAGAGGGCAAGATTATGTGTTTAAAAACATGGAGCAGTCTGATATCTGCATCATAGGACTGGTGTTCAGACAACGGAAGAAAAGCTGTGATGTTTCTTAGAATATAGGTAGGTACAGATTTTGAAAAATCGATGCTACGCTAAATGACTTGGAATTTATGTGAGCTTTGGCAAGTTATTAAAGAAGTTTTGTCAGGAGAGTAGTATCAAATTTGTCATATAAGGAGCATTTTGTTGGTGGTAAGGAGGATGAATTACAGGGTGGTGGTTCTTCAAGAAAGAGATGTCAGTTAAGATGTCACTGGAATATTCCGAAGAAAGCAATGACAAGCATTACATGGTGTGTGTTAGAAAGAAGGACATGGTGATGTCTCAGAAGATACTTAGAATCTATTTTGACTAGATGTAGTATTCCTATCACTTTCTCTTTTATGGTAGGGCCAGGGAGAGACGCTTTTCTGGTTTCAGAAATATCCAGACAGTTTGGAAAGAATCTGGGGCATGAGTACATTATGGAAAATATTCCTGATTTTAATGTCAGACCTAGGTAAGCAATTCTGGAAATTGTACCAGAAGTAGAAGCCAAGTTAAAAAAGGATAGACGAGGGCTTCCCTGGTGGCGCAGTGGTTGAGAGTCTGCCTGCCGATGCAGGGGATGCAGGTTCGTGCCCTGGATCGGGAGGATCCCACATGCCGCGGAGCGGCTGGGCCTGTGAGCCATGGCCGCTGAGCCTGTGCGTCTGGAGCTTGTGCTCCGCAACGGGAGAGGCCACAACAGTGAGAGGCCCGTGTACTGAAGAAAAAAAAAAAAAAAAAGGATAGACGAGTAAGAGAGGGAAGTAAATGTGAAATATCTGAATTTATCAACATTTTATAAAAAATATGTGAAATACTTAACAAATGTGAATATAAGAGAAACAATTTCTAGTGGAATGCAAACTCCTTGTTATCAAAATGTATTTTATTTACCTTTGTAATTTTTCTCTTTGATATGTACTAGGCAGGAGGGTTGGGACACTGAATAATTATGAGTGGGTTCAATATAATAAAACTAAACGTTATTTAAACTTGGAATGGGTATAGCTTTTCATTTCATTATAGGCTATACCTTTATTTCATTTGCCTTATTCTAGGAGGGTACCTGAGAGTTGGTATGGGCCTTTCCATTGTGGAAGACTGGATTCAAAGGGTAAGTTAAAGAACTGATCCTGATAATCACACACCTGATAATCACCAAATGACAGCTCTTTTAAAACACTGTACCAGAAAAAAAAAAAAAGGGGTCACTATTTAAGGGAGTAAGAGAAAGGTTGTTGATCAAGGCTGTTGATCTTTTTCACCTGCTCTTTTAAACATCTTTGTTTCATGAATTCCTAACAACTATGATGCCAAATGTATATATCTATAAATAAAATAGAATATATAACTGGGTTTGACTGCCTTTACAAGCATATACTATAATTCCATATATCAAGGAAGAGAGCAGACTATTATATGTGGGTTTAGGCTGCCTTTCATAAATAATATAAATTGTTTATATGTGGGTTTAGGCTGCCTTTCATAAAATAATATAAATTGTATCTCATTGTAGGAAACTGAAAATAACTACTGAACATGTTCATGTTAAACATTTTTTCAAGATGAACAGTAATGGTCACAAGTTACCACAGGGTGCAGTAAAGTTTAAATAGTTCTATTTTGAAGGATATATTGTATGTGAGAATTGCATGTTCACATATAATAGGATGGCAAGACAAAAGATAATAATTTAGGTGAATACTCTGTATTGGTCAATTGCTTGCTCAGTGGTGATCCTAACGGGGCTTGAAAGCTTATTGAGAGATTATATGTAGAAAGAACCCCTATAAAATATTTCATTCTCAATTGTATTTTCCCTGTATATGTAATAGCTTTTTATATTATAGTAAAATCATATAATGTAAAATTCATCATTTTAAAAAGTAACATTCAGTGGCGGTTAGTACATTCACTATGTTGTGCAACTTTCACACCATCTTATTAAAAAACGTATCTTCTCTCCAAAAAGAAACCTATACCTATTAAGCAGTCACTCCCGATTCCTCCCTCTCCCAACACTGGACAACCACTAATTTGTTTTCTGTTTTATGGATTTGCCTCTTCTAGATATTTCATACAAGTAAAATTATAAAACGTGACCTTTTGTGTCTGGCTTCTTTTACTTGCTTCAATGTTTTCAAGGTTCATCCATGTTGTAGCATGTATCAATATTTCATTCATTATTTATGGATATACCATATATTGTGTTTTATTATGTTATAATATATGGATTTTATTATATAGATATACCACATTTTATTATATGGTATTTTATTATATGGATATACCATATGTTTTATGGTATATTTTATTATATGGAATACCATATATTGTGGTTTTTTAATTTTTAAAAAATTTTTATTGAAGTACAGTTGATTTACAATGTTGTGATAATTTCTGCTGTACAGCAAAGTGATTCAGTTATATATATACATATATATATATATATATACATATATATATATATATATATATATATACACACACATATATGTTCTTTATTTATATGTATTCTTTTCCATTATGGTTTATCATAGAATATTGAATATAGTTGCCTGTGCTATATAGTAGCACCTTTTTTATCCATTCTATATATAATATCTTACATCTGCTAACCTCAATCCCTCACTACATCCCTCCCCCAACCCCATTCCCCTTGGCAATCCCAAGTCTGTTCTCTATATCCATGAGTCTGTTTCTGTTTCATAGATAGGTTCATTTGTGTCATATTTTAGATTTCACATATAAGTGACATCATATGGTATTTGTCTTTTTCAGACTTACTTCACTTAGTATGATAATCTCTAGTTGCATCCATGTTGCTGCAAATGGCATTATTTTGTTCTTTTTATGGCTGAGTAGTATTCCACTATACATTTGTACCATATCTTCTTCCTCCATTCAGCAGTCCATGGACATTTATGTTGCTTCTATGTCTTAACTATTGTGAACAGTGCTGCTATGAACATAGGGGTGCATGTATCTTTTTGTATTATGGTTTTGTCTGGATATATGCTCAGGAGTGGGATTGCTGGATCATATGGTAATTCTACTTTTAGTTTTCTGAGGAATCTTCATACTGTTTTCCATAGTGGCTGTACCAACTTACATTCTGTTTTTTGCCAATTCTATGACATTTTGATTAGTATAGCTTTACAATATTATCTGAAGTCTGAGAGGGTTAGGCCTCCTGCTTTGTTATTTTTCTTCAGGACTGCTTTGGCAATTCTGAGCCTTTTATGGTTCCATATAAATCTTAGGATTATTTGTTCTAGTTCTGTGAAAAAATGTCATGGGTAATTTGATAGGGATTGCATTAAATCTGTAGCGTGCTTTGGGTTGTATGACCCTTTTAACAATAGTAATTCTTCCAACCCAAGAGCATGGGATATCTTTCCATTTCCTTTGAATCATCTTCAGTTTCTTTCATTAATGTTCTATAGTTCTCAGTGTACAAGTCATTCACCTCTTAGGTCAGGTTTATTCCTAAGTATTTTACTTTTGGAGGTGTAATTTTAAAAGGTATTGTCTTTTTACATTCCCTTTCTGATTATTTCACATAACAGTTCACCAAAAACTGAATCAAGAGGAGATAGATAATTTGAACAGACCAATCAACAGAAGTGAAACAGAATCTGTAATTAAAAAACTCCCTACAAACAAAAGCCCAGGACCAGATGGCTTCACTGGCAAATTCTACCAAACATACAAAGAACTTATAGGAAACTTCAATCTTTTGGAAGAGAGAAGGAGGAGGGAACACTCCCAGAGACATTCTATGAAGCCACCATCACCTTGATACCAAAACCAAACAAAGACACCACCAAAAAAAAAAAAAAATTACAGGCCAATATTTTTGATGAATATAGATGCAAAGATTCTCAACAAATATTAGCAAACCAAATCCAACAACACACAAAAAAGATCATACACCACAACCAAGTGGGATTCATCCCAAGTTCACAAGGATAGTTCAACATATACAAATCAATTAATGTGATACACCACATAAAGAAAACACAAAAACCACATGATCATCTCAGTAGATGCAGAAAAAGCATTTGAAAAAAATTCAACACCCATTCATGGTAAAAACCCTTACCAAAGTAGGTACAGAGGGAACACATCTCTGTGTAATAAAAGCTATTTATGACAAACCCACAGCCAATATAATACTCAATGGTGAAAAGCTGAAAGCCTTCCTGCTAAAATCTGGAATAAGACAAGGACGCCCACTCTCACCTCTTCTATTCAACATAGTATTGGAAGTCCTAGCCACAGCAGTCAGACAAGAAAAAGAAATAAAAGGTATCCAAATTGGAAGGAAAGAGGTAAAATTGTCATTATATACAGATGACATGATACTATATATAGAAAACCCTAAACACTCCAAATAAAAACTACTAGAATTGATAAATGAATTATGAAAGGTAGCAGGATACAAAACTAACATACAGAAATTTGGATATACCATATATTGTGTATCCATTTATCAATTAATGAACACTTGGGTTGATTCCATCTTTTGCTATTGAAAATTGTGCTTCTACAAACATTCTTGTACAAGTTTTTGTTAAACACCTGTTTTCATGTCTTTGGGATATATACCTGGGAATAGAATTGATGGATCATATGGAAAGCCTATATTTAAGTTATACAGGAACTGCCAAACTATTTTCAAAGTGGTTACACTATTCTACATTCCCATCAAAAATGTATAACGTTCTAATTTCTCCAAATTCTCAACAACACTAGATATTTTTCTTTTATTTATTTATTTATTCTCATAATTATAGCCATCAGATTGGATTGGAAGTGGTTTCTCATTGTGGTTTTGATTTGCATTTCTCTAACGACTAATGATGTTGAACATATTTTCATGTACTCTTAACCATTTGTATATCTTCTTTGGAGAAATGTCTATTCAAGACCTCTGCTGATTTTTTAATTGGGTTGTTTGTCTTTTTGTTGTTGACTTGTGAAAGTTATATATTTTGGACAACAGACTCATAAAATATATGATTTGCAAATTTTTTCCCCTTCACTGCATTCTTTTCATTTTATTGTCCTATGATTCACAAATATTTTAAAATTTTATCAACTCCAATTTATTTTTCTTTTTTTTAATTTTTGGTGTTGCATCTAAGAAAACATTGCTAAATCCAAAGTCATGAAGATTTACTCCTAATTTTTTTTCTAAGTGTTATATACCTGTGGTCTTATATTTAAGTATTTGATCCATATAGAATTAAAATTTTACATGGCGTAAGAATCCAATGGCTTTCTTCTATTGGTGGATATCCAATTGTCCTGGTGCCATTTGTTAAAGAGACTATACTATCTCCACTGAATGACTGAATGGTCTTAGCATCCTGGTCAAGAATCAATTGGCCATAGATAGTATGGGTTTATTTTTGGACTTTCAATTCTATCCCACTGATCTATATGCAAATCTTTATGCCAAAACTACACTGTTTTGATTACTGTAGTTTAGTAACAAGTTTTAAAATTGAGATGTGTGTGTCCTACAACTATGTTCTTTTTCAAAACTCTTTTGACTATTTAGGTTTCTCAGCAATTCCATATGAATATTAGGATTGGCTTTTTTTTAAATTGAGGTATAGTTGATTCACATTATATAAATTTCAAGTATATAACAGTGATTCACAATTTTTAAAGGTTATACTCCATTTATAGTTATTATAAAATATTGGCTATATTCCCTGTGCTGTACAATATATCCCTGTAGCTTATTTATTTTATACACAGTAGATTGCACCTATTAATCCTCTACCCCTATCTTGTCCTTGCCCCTTCCCTCTCCCTGATGGTAAACACAAGTTTGTTCTCTGTATCTGTGAGGCTGTTTCTTTTTTTTTATATTCACCAGCTTGTTTTATTTTTTAGATTCCACATATAAGTTATAACATAAAGCATTTGTCCTTCTCTGCAGACTTATTTCACTAAGCATAATACCCTCCAAGTCCATCCATGTTGTTGCAAATGGCAAAATTCCATTCCATTTCATGGCTGAGTAGTATTCCATTGTATACATATACCACACCTTCTTTATCCATTCATTTGTTAATGGACACTTAGGTTGCTTCCATATCTTGGCAACTGTACATAATGCTGCTATGAACATTGGGGTGCATATATCTTTTCAAATTAATGTTTTCGTTTTCTTTGGATATATACCCAGGAGCTGCACCAACTGTTTTCCCCAGTGGCTGCACTGATTTATATTTCCACCAACAGTGTATAAGGGTTCCCTTTTCTCTACATCCTCAACAACATTTGTTATTTGTGGTCTCTTGATGATAGTCATTCTGGCAGTTGTGAGGTGATATCTCATTGTAGTTTTGGTTTGCATTTCTCTGATGACTAGCAATGTTGATCATCTTTTCATGTACCTGTTGGCCATCTGTAAGTCTTCTTTGGAGGAATGTCTATTTAAATCTTCTGCCCATTTTTCAATTGGGTTGTTTTTGATGTTGAGTTGTATGATCTGTTTATATATTTTGGATATTAATCCCTTATCAGTCATGTCATTTGCAAATATTTTCTCCAATTCAGTAGACTGTCTTTTAGTGATAGTTTCCTTTGTTGAGCAAAAGCTTTTAAGCCTAACTGGTCCCATTTGTTTATTTTTGCTTTTGTAAAATCAGAAATGAAAAATCAGAAGTTACAACTGACACCACAGAAATACAAAAAAATTGTAAGAGACAACAATAAACAACTATATGCCAATAAAATAGACAACTTAGGAGGAAAAAAAAATTCCTAGAAAAGTACAATCTCCTATGACTGAACCAGAAATAAAAAAAAATTTGAACAGACTAATTAATTACCAGTAATGAAACTGAATCAGTAATAAAAAACTCCCAACAAACACAAGCCCAGGACCAGATGGCTTCACAGGTGAATTCTGCCAAACATTTAGAGAAGAGTTAGCACCTATACTTCCCAAACTATTCCAAAAAACTGAAGAGGAAGAATTGCTTTCAAATGCATTTTAAGAGGCCAGCATCACCCTGACAGCAAAACCAGACAAAGATATCACCCCCCAAAAAATTGCAGGCCAATATCGCTGAGGAACATATATGTAAAAATCCTCAAGAAAATATTGGCAGACCAAATTCAACGATACATTAAAAGAAACATATGCCATGATTAAGTGGGATTTAACTCAGAGGTGCAAAGATGGTTCAATATCAGCAATCAGTGTGATACACCACATTAACAAATCAAAGAATCAAAAACCACGTGATCATCTCAATAGAGGCAGAAAAGGCTTTTGACAAAATTCAACATCCATTTATGATAAAAACTCTCCAAAAGTGGGTATAGAGGGAACATACCTCAACATAATAAAGGCCATATATGATAAGCCCACAGCTAACATCATACTCAATGCTGAAAAGCTGAAAGCATTTCCTCTATGATCAGGAACAACAAGGATGCCCACAGTCACAACTTTTATTTAACATAGTATTGGAAGTCCTAGCTACAGCAATTGGACAAGTAGAAGAAATAAAATGATAAGCTTTTCATTCTGTGTAAGAAAATCGTATTTTGATAGGGATTCTATGGAATCTGAACCTAACCTTATGGAGTATTGCCATCTTTACAAAATTAACTGTTTTAATATATGTTCTTGGGATATATTATACTTTATATAGATCTTCTATAATTTCTTTTAGGAATGTTTTGTAGTTTTCAGGGTATAAGTCTGCAAATCCATGATTAATTTATTCCCAAGTGCTATACTCTTTTTGCTTGTAAATAAATTTTTTTTCTTGATTTTCATTCAGTTTATTCACTGCCATGGTATAAAAATACAACTGAATTTTGTTTGTTGATCTTTGTATACTGCAACATGACTGAATTCATTAATTACCTCTGATACTTTTTTTCAATGACTATTTAGGATTTCCATTATATAATGTCATCTGGGAAAAGAGAGTGCTTTCTTTCTTTCTTTTTTTTTTTCTTTTAATTTGGATACCTTTTATTTCTTTTCCTTGCCTAATTACTCTGGCTAGAACTTTTAGTACAATGCTTACTACAAGTGGCTAAAATGGGGATCCTTATCTTATTTGTGATCTTAGGGAGAACACTTTCCCTAACATTGAGTATGATGTTATTAGATATGTGTTTTCATAAATGCCCTTTATCATTTTGAGAAAGATCCCTTCTATTCCTAGTTTGATGAGTCATTTATCACAAAATGTTGGGTTTTTTTGAATGCTTTGTCTGTATCAATTGACATGCTTATATGTGGGTTTTTTCCCCTTCATTCTATTAATATGATGTATTATACAGATTGAGTTCCATATGTAGAAACACCCTTCATTGCTGAGATAATCCCACCTGATAGTGGTATGTAATACTTTTCATGCTGCTGATTTTGAAGGGGTTTTAGTATTTTGTTGAGGTAGTAGCAGTACTACCATTGTAGTAAGATAAATTATTATTTACAATATTTTAAAGTTTTTTATTCATTGTATTTCTTGCTTATTTTCCCTCTTTCTGGTTTTAATTGCACATTTTATATAATTTCATTTTAACTCTCCTTTTAGGATAACACAAAATTCTCTGAACTTTATTTATCTTTTTACTGGTTGGCCTAAAATTTGCAATATACATGTTTAATCTAACTCCACCTTCAAATAACACTAACTGCCTCACTGGTAGTACAGTTATCTTATAAAAAATATTCTCAATTCTTCCCTGATATTCCTTGTGACATCACTCTCACTTCAGTTGTCCATATGTAATAGTCACCAAGATATTGTTACTACCAGTTACTATTATAGCTTTAAACAAACTGCTATCTTTTAGACCTATTAAGAATAATATTTTTATGTTACTTTCATTTGTTCCTTCTGTAATGCTCTTCCTTTCTTTATGAAGATCTGTTTTTTGACTATATCATTTTCCTTTCTCCTGAAAAAATACTTTTAATATTTCCTGCATGGCAAGTCTGCCAACAATGAATTTGTTCAGTGTTTGTGTGTCTGAGAAAATCTGTATTTCCTCCTCAGTTCTGAAGAATAATTTCTCTGGATGTATAATTCCAGGTGATGGGTTTGTTCTTTCAATACTTATTTAACTCTATCTCTTCTTGCTTATATAGTTTCTGACGAGAAGTTCTCTATGATTCTTACCCTATTCTTCTATCAGTAAGACATTTTGTTAATCATCTGACTTCTTTAAACATTTCCTCTTTGTCATGATTTTCTGCTGTTTGAATATAAAATGCCTAATATATATTACAGTTATTTATATATATCCTGCTTGACATTCTTTGAATTTCCCAAATCCATGGCTTTGGGTCTGCCATTAATTTTGGCAAATGCCTGGCCAGTATTGCTTCAAATATGTCTGTTGGTCCATCTTCTCTTTCTTCCCTTTCTGATGTTCCAATTATGTCTATATTATACCTTATAAAATTGGTCCACAGATCTTGGATGTTCTGTTGCAGTTTTTTTTGTTGTTTTTTTTTTTTTTTTTACTCTTGGTATTTCAGTTTGGTAAGCTTTTACTGATGTCTTCAAGTTAATCAATTATTTACTTGGATGTACCCAATCTACTGAGAATCTCATCAAAGTTATTTCTCTTCTGTTACAGTGTTTTTTCTATTTGTAGAATTTCTGTTTTATTATTTCTTAGAGATTCCATCTCCTCACTTACATTACCCATCTATTCTTGCATGTTGTGTGCTTTTTCTTTGAGAGCCTTAAATATATTGTCACTAATATTTTAAATTCTCTGATAATTCCAACATCTCCATCCTTATCTGAGTATGGTTCTGATCCTTGTTGCGTCTCTTTGGGCTGCCTTTTGTTATTGTTTACATGCTTGTTTGTTTTTGCCTTTTAGTATGTTTATAAGATTTTGTTGGAACCTGGATATGATGAAGGAGGTAGTAGGAAGTAAGGTAAAAAGCCTTTATTGTGAGGTTTTATGTTAATCAGGCCATGATTTGGGCTGTGTTTAATTTCTGTGATTTTTGTAGCTGCCAGAGGCTTAAAATTCCTCTAATGTCTTTGTTTTTCTCTTGCCTTTTGACCTTGGGGTTTCCTAAGAACTCATCTGCAGATACGGTCTTGAAGCCCATTAGCTGTAACCCACTCTTTTTTTAAATTTACTTATTTAGTTGTTTGTTTGTTTGTTTGTTTATGGTTGCATTGGGTCCTCGCTGCTGCACATGGGCTTTCTCTAGTTGCGGCGAGCGGGGACAACTCTTTGTTGCAGTGTGCGGGCTCTCATTGCAGTGGCTTCTCTTTGTTGCAGAGCACAGGCTCTAGGCACACAGGCTGCAGTAGCTGTGGCACACGGGCTCCGTAGCTGTGGCTTGTGGGCTCTAGAGCACAGGCTTAGTAGTTGTGGCACACAGGCTTAGTTGCCCCGCAGCATGTGGGATCTTCCCAGGCTAGGGCTTGAACCCGTGTCCCCCTGCAATGGCAGGCGGATTCTTAACCATTGAGCCACCAGGGAAGTCCCTGTAACCCACTCTTTATACTGGAAATCTGTTGGTATGGTGATAAAGCGTAGGTAAGGAGAAGAATTCTACAATCTTTTGACTGAATATCAATTGTTTAGTGGTCCTCAGTGTATGGGCTATGCCCTCTGCAAATGTTTCTTAGCTTTCTTTCCCTCCATTCCTTAGGTGAGATAAAAAAGCAGGAGGGTCTAGAATAGGAGAAATATTCTTCCCCAAATGGGTAATACTCTGGTAAATTATTTCCCCAGAGAGTAACCCTTGTTATGAAGGACACTCTGGGTGTACTTCATAATGTCTACTTTTCCTCTTCCCTTGCCAGAGCTGTGAAGGGATCTTTATTGGCTTTCACTATGAAACTTGGTAAAATGACTACTAATTACGTGAGAAGTAAAAATGTAACCAAGCAGGACCCTATGGAGCCTTCCCAGGACAGGCCCCCTCCCCCATATCCTCTGCTGTAGCTCCTCTCTGAAGTACCTAGATTATAGTATCTGATGCACACTTCCTGAGTTGTTTTACAGATGCTAAAACCATCACCAAATGGAAGAGATTACGTGATGACCAGGAGCCCCCAGAACTACTGGCACCTAAGGATTGATAACGTTAACCTCCCTGTTACCTCAACATCAACCAATAAGAGAATTGTGCATGAGCCGACTGCATACACTGGGACTCCCCCTCCTTCACCTTGCCTTTAAAATTGCTTTGCTGAAACCCTTTGGGAAGTTCGGGGTTTTAGAGTACGAGCCATTGTCCTACTTGTATTGGCACCTTTACAATAAACACTGCATTTTCCTTCACCATAACCCGGTGTCAGTAGAGTGGTTTTACTGCGCATGGGTGAGCAACACCCAAGTTTGGTTCGATGACAAAAATTCATGGGGCATCAATTTAAAACCAGCACTTTGGTTAAAACTTTTGTAAATGGGTAACTTCTCCCTTTATACTTGATACTGTCAGGAAGGAAGAAATTTTCCTCTACCCTTCAAAGTTCATTGGCTGGTCTAAGAATTAAATTGACATGAGACAGTGAAACCGAGCAGGACCCTGTGGGGCTCCTGGGCACAGGAGCCTTTCTGTTCAGCCTCCATGACCTTCCCTGAGTCCCAAAGGGCAGGTTCAAACAGTTGCTAATCAGGGAAGGGAGGAGCTGCAGAGACAAGGGAGGAGCAGCCAAGAAACAATAGTGCAGCCTTGGGGCAGGGTCCTGGTCACACCTCAAGGGATACACATAACAATATCTTTTGAGCTCTTTATAGAACTAAAACCCCCAATAAATAGAAGATGAAGCAATTGTCATTCCAGAGAGAAGGTCATGGTTTGACAGCCTGGAGAACCAGAGAAGCTTATCCAGAGACCACCTGAGGCCAGATTAAAGGAGTACAGGGCCCTGCACACACCCTGATCTTACCAGCAACCCCACCCTTGAACCATTGCTGTAAAACTCCTCATCAAATCCTCCTGGGTTGGGACACAGTTTTTCCGTGCAGGAAACCCCTGTGTCCCCCTTTGCCTGGCAAAGCAATAAAACTATTCTTTTCTACTTCACCCCAAACTCTGTCTCTGAGATTTGATTTGTCACCAGTGCACAGCTTTTGGCAACAAAAGATTAACAGGAGAAAATCACACAAATTTAAATAACAAATATATACACGGGAGAAACCCCGGAACACTAACTTTACAAAATGGATGAAACCCTCACTTTAAATACCTTCTTCAGCTAATGGCAAAAGAGAATGCTGGGGGTAGTGGTTTGGGACTTCAAAGAGGAGAAAAACAATTCACATGGAAATGGAAAATCAAGTGTTTGGTAAACAAATGTTTGCTGGGCCAAGCAGAAACAATGGGACACAGTGGACTGTGATCTCTAGGCCCTGCTGAGTTTTCCCACCATACCTAGCCAATATTCTTTGCAGGTATCTCTGGTAATAGCTCTATTCTGGGAACAGGCCCTCTATCTAAATTCTTTTAGGCAGTTAAGGGGGAAGTAACACCAAAAAAAACTTCCTGAGTCTTCTGTTTCTTCAAAATAATCAGCATAAATTAAAACTCATGTCAAAGACACACGTTTTTGGGGTGGCAAATTTTGCTCCCCTACCATATAAATACCAATATATTTCATTTAAAGAGAAAAAAAATTAAATAAAAATGGAAAAATCCTGAGTACCAGGCACCTCACATACAGGAGAAAATGAAATTTCACCCTCATGTTAAGAAAAATAAATTTATGAATAGAATCTGACAAGTATTCTTTATGTGAATTTGAACCTGTTCTTCATAAAATGGGTATCGTTTCTTTTCAAAATCTTTTAAAAACCATCTTTCATTAATTTTTGAAATCCTAACAACTGGATACAAAAAGCATCAAACACAAACACAAACACAGTTTTTATAATGAAGCCTGAAAAGACCTAAAATTTATATTTGAACATATATATATAAAATCTTATATATATCTATTGTTATTACTGTGCCAATTTACTCTTTTCTATTTTGAAGGTGGGGCAGTGACAAGGCAATATGAAAGTGGAATAGGGTGAAAAGGGGGAGACAGAATTCTACAGTCTTCATTTAATCCTTAGACATAATAGGTGCTGGACAAAACATATCTGGAACCAGCACCCTCAAACAGCACAGATAATTTTTATCTGACTTTGCTATGGTTTAGTCAGATAAAAACTTAGGTGCTATTGTGTTTCCTGTGTTCAGAGTGTTTAATGTAAACTATTTCTTCATTGTTAAATAAACTAAACTGCATAAACAAAGTGAGAAACTGATAAGGAAAAAAATCATCTCAAAGCTCTTTGGCAAGATAAGGTACATTATGAACCTATCATGGATTTAATATCTGACAGGTAGCAGTACAAATCCAAGTGCCATTAAACACTGAATTTTTAGGAAATATCCATGCTATATCTTTTGAGCTAATGCACTGTATAAATTCACAATCCTCCTTAATGGTCTCTGCATTTCTCATTTCCCTTACACAGTGGGGTAGCATTATTTTTGCAATTCTTTTCTGAAATAGAACTTTTAGATACAAGGAAAAATATGCACTTGTAATTTGCATTTTTGCTGCTATTTAAAAGACATATAATAGTTAAACCATTTTCTTGATGTGAGAAAAAAAAACTGCCCTCCTGTTTCTATATTCTCTTCAAATGTAAGTCATGTCCCACCCAAATACAGCAGATGAAATTTTATTTTACTTGGTAGGTACCAATTCAAGTGTTCTACTTTTTTTACTCCTAACTTAAAACTTACTAAATTATTTCATAAGTATAAATAAAATTGTCTAGACTTTTATCCAGATTCTCATGATATAGGTCCTAAATTTGAGCTAGCATTGTACTCTATCAATATCAAAATGTTATTATCCAAATAAATCAAAAAGTTATGAGTTTTTTGTGTATGAGGCTAGTGAGCCTGTGTGATTCAGTCAATAGACGTCAGCATCTTCGGGTAAAGCCAGACAGAGAAGAGTAGGGAGACAGTCTGTAGAAGCAAATGGAGAATATCCTTCACGCAATGTTTGCTGATGTTGCCACAGAGATGCACAGAGCCACCTGATCAGGCTACTGACTTCCGTGCTGCAGTCAGAAAGCTTCATGTCACTCATAGATCAAATAATATTTCTTTGTGCTTTCAAGATTTGAGAGATCTTAGTGAAATTTTCTTCTTTCATATTTGTTATGGCCTCTTATTTATTGGGATCTGTCACAATCTCTAAATGAGAACAGCATTAGAGCTAGAGCATATTGTCAACAAAGTGTATTACCAAATCTTCTTTATCTCTGACGTGTAGACAGATCTGATGTGCTTTCTAGATAACCCAATAATGATCTTCAATCTTATGCTGATATCCTGCTCCATATAGTTTTAAGAGAAAGATTTTAATTCACATAAATGTGAAGGAAGTGAACATATCAGCTACCTTTCCACTAATACACACACACACATGCATGTACACTACACAACAGTTTAGTTTGGGCTTGAAATCTATTTTACTTTTACTTTCAAATAATTTCTCAAATATTGTAATATTTAAAAATGAAATTAGGCTCATTGCACTATACTCTATATTGTGCTTACTCTTAAACATAACATTAAAGGATTGTCATTGGATCAACTGTGATGTTCAGATTTAAGCACCTGTGAATCTGATTAGGAAACAGCTATATTCACTTCCTCCATTGTATTGGGGAAAATGTCTCTTTTTGTCTTTATTCCCTTCTGCTAGCTCTGAAAAACAAAAATTTCCAAACAAATCTGTAGCAGATGCTTTTCCTCACTTCTGATTGGTGGGGTAGGCCAATCCTGGAAATAGCATAGTTTCATACATTTTTTTTCTCCATTGGCCAAAGGTCATTTTTCTCCATTGGCTAAAGGCCATTCTCTTTCTATTGTTGAACTGGAATCCACTCTTTCCTTGAGGGCCTATTCATATCTCTAATGCCAAAGTGTGAATGGTCTATAATAAGCAAGGGCAGGGTAGTTATTCTACAGCTGTTCTCATTTATTTAGGAATACCATGCATGTAAGAAAAGGTGCCAACCTTGGACAATATCCTTGCCTACCCCCACAGTCCCTAATCCATTATTACCAATGGGTTACTGGGCAGATTCTGCTACTGTGAGCTCTATGCTCTAGTCATAATCATGGGCATTCTGTTCAATAACAGGAATGCTATGTCCATTCCCTCCAGCAACTGGTTGTGCTATTCAGTCTAGTTATTTTTTATAATGCAATCTCCTGAAAATATTGCTTGGTTGAAACAAGAAAATAAACAGATATTTAACTTGTAGATGCTTGTTTGCAGCTGCATCGTGGATTAGAAATAAAATCAATATGCTGTTATATAGAAGCATCTAGCAAAAGATACCAGAAGTGTATAAACAAATGTGAATCAACTACAAAAAGATTACTTGAGACATGGGGAACATTACCTCATGATTATAGGATAGTTTGTTTGGATCATGATAAAATGGAAATAGAACAAAAAACTTTGTACCTTTTCAGAGGGGAGACAGAATTCCTTTTTTTTTTTTTTTAATTCCAGAAGGAAGGAGCTGTAGGGGGAAAGGAAATAAAACAAACTGTTAACAATGTGCATAAAAATTGTTTTAACTTCAACAGAAGAACATTTTAAAATTATGGTTTCCCAGAGACCCCAGAAAACATGCTGCTTGAGAGACTGCTTTGTATTTATGCCCTGATGTACAAATGCAGTATTAAAACTGTTGTAATTATTGAAGAAGTTAAAAAGTCAGACAAGGTTCAAGGACTGGGTCAGTCTCCATGGGTCTCCTGTGTTTCTGCCTGTCTTGTGAGCAAGACATTTTATCCTTTGTCATCTCTTTAAGAATGATGAGATAGCAAACACCTTTGGAAGACAGCGTCTCCCTCCAGAGCTGAGGACGGGCTACTTACTGCACAGTATAATAAAGATGTCTTCCTATGGAGCAAAGGGCAGGCTAGCTTACTGCCCATTGTAAAATATTTAGGTTCCTTAAGCTTAGTGTTGCTCTCCTGTAATGTAACACATTATAGTGTACAGTTGTCATATGGGCCTTTCTACGTCATACTGTGAGAACTGGAACTTAGGGAATCAATGCAAAATTGCTGATATTCTGGCTACTGTTATTTCTGTAATAGATTTGACTTTATTTTTGATACAATAGTCTTGTGTTTTCCACCAGCATCCATGAAAATGTGGTAGGCTGACTTGTTAGCTTGTAAATAGGGTAACACCTCAGAACCTTCTTGTTGACAGTTAATGCCCAGAAGGAGGGAAGGTTTAGGATTAGGGTTATAAAGAGGAGGTACAGTAGTGTCATATTTGGGATTTGGGGGGGGGTCACCATGAAGATGTTGTTGGTTTCCTTAGGGTGAGCAAGGTATGTCCAACTAAATCACATTTTTTCCACAGGAAAAGACATGTATGCTAATGATTCTTACAAACACATTTTATTGCATTTTTCCTTTTTCTATGCTACCCTCTAAACAGTGTTGCTTCACACTATCTAGCCAAAATGTAACCAAAACAAGTTCACTTTTGCTTTAGCCCTTGAGCCTTTTAGAATTAGGGGAAAATAATTTTTAAAAATCAGAAAAAGGTTATGAAAGAGAATGCTGAAGATGTATAAGGAAAGCCAGTGGTGAGGGCAGTATTAGTTGTCTACATTTATCCAGTTTATTTACTGAGATACTACACAATACATGCACCTGACCTAAAGGAAAACTTAGGTCCCTGTGATCCAGGAGTTTAGAAAATTTACAATTAAATATTTGCAGCCATATATATATATATATATATATATATATATATATATATATATATATATATATATCACTCATACTGAGTCTGCATACTAATTCCATAAAGTAGACATTTCTATTTTACAATCAAGTTGAGGTTCAGAAAGATTAAAGAAACATAGTGAAGGCTTTGTTTATTTTTTTGCAGGAAGAAGGGCAAGATATGGTCTCAAGTTAGTCATATTTAAATTCTCATGAATTTGTCACTATTGAACACTCTTTACTATAAGAAGAGTAAGATAAGAGGGCAGCACTGGCTGATTCAAAAGCCCTTCTGCCAGATTCACAGCAGTGTTGCAGTGGCATAGCAGCTGTATCACAGCCTCACTGGTATACTCAACATCAATATATGCAATGTCCTGCATGTGGACATCTGGCTCTTTCAGAAACAATGGATAAGGAATAAAATGTCCCTTCAGTGTTATAACCTAAAGAACTGAGCTCGGGAGCACACATTAGCAGCCCTTGATGATTCCCTAAAATACTTCCATAAGAAACTAGACTTTCTATAATTGTTGGAGAGATAGTGTCTTGCTACCGTCATTATGACCCTAGTTTTAGTGCACAATTCTGAAAGCTGGGGAAACAATGACTTACATCTGTTTCTTCCTGTCTTCTCTAATTGATTATAAGCTTTTAAAGACAGGGTCCATATCTTATTCATCTCTATCTTCCCAGACCTTATTTCAGTGATTGTCATATAGCAGCTGTTATATAAATATTTGATGAACTAATGAATGAGTCAGTGAATAATGATAAATGAAGTATATAAAAATCAAAAGAAAAAGTAAATTCTGTGAGAGAACATAAGCAATTTCCTTTTGAAAGTGTTTACTGACAGTAGAAGTGTGAAGTAGAAAGAACTAGGAAGCAGTTGTTTTCTAACCCCAAAGCTTAATATGCTTAATATAACCCCACAGCTAAAGTTAAAAACTCACTTCAAATAATTTAAAAACTATTCAGCTTTTGGTTGAGAGAAATACCAAGAAGATAAGGGCCAAGTCAGAAAAGGAATATTAAGTTACTATATTTTCTTGCTTAATGAGTCACTGATCAGGTTTTGTACTACAAGAGATATTCTTAATGATGTGATTATATTAAGTACATGATTTAGTTTTTTCAATTAGCAAGTCTTTCAACAAGCATACATTGGGCTATGAGCTGTATTATGAGGTGCTTTGAAGAGGGGGTGCTATGTGATTATATAAATAAAATAGTTCAAGTCATGAATTATCACATAGTCTAGTGAAGAAGAAAGACACTCAAATAGTGATAATAGCATGTCTAGGGCAATGAGCGAGATGAGCATGGAGGAAAGAAATGGCGCCAGTACATCCTCGTGGATCAGAAATGGTTCCCAGATGAGACGATGATGGGGATGAGTCACTGTCCTCACAACAGATAAGGTTACTTTTAAGCTGACCTGACTTTGTCCAGCTAACACACATTCATACCTAAATATCTTCAGTTCTCCACTAGGGACCCTATTCACAAAAAATTACAACCCCTTTAGCCCCTCCTTATCCTTCTGTCAGAGCATGTTCAAATCTACTTTATTTTTGTAATGCTCACAACAACCTTACAAATGTGTATGTGCTGGGAGGGGGACAGGGATATAGTACGGGTTAGTACTTGAAAAAAAATGAAAGAAAAACACAGTAAGGTTAAATGATTTGCTTAAATTTGAACATGTACTAAATCCAAAAGAATTCACTTCTCTCAAAAATTGGTGCATATAAATTCTATATGATATTTTTGTGCCAGCACCATCACCAATGTATACTCTTACTATTAATGTCATGAGGGTACTTTTTTCTTTCCAGACACACCAACAGAGTGACTTGTTAAACTTCTGGATTTCTGCTAGACTTCTAGGCAATGATGTCTCAGTAGAGTTTAAATTTGCATATCTTATTATTGGTAAAGTTAAGCATGTTTTCATATAAGTAAAGGCTATTACTTTTCTGTGAGCAGCCTATTTATATTCTTTGCCCATTTTTCTATTGAGCTTTTGATTCCTAGGAGCTTTTTACTGTTTTAGGGAAATTAATTCTTGCCTGTGGTGTGAGCGGCTAATATTTTTTTCTCAGTGTACCATGGTAATAAAGATTTTTGACCTTAATAAGCCATATTTTCCTAATCTAGAAAATGAGGAGATAATAGTACCTTTCTCTTAGGATTGTAAATTATCTAGTAGAGCTATGATTTAAAAAGAGGTAAGTAATATATATATATATATATATATATACTTCAATTACTTCACAGTGTCTTCTGTTTACAATAGCCAGGACATGGGGGCAAACTAAGAGTCTATCGATAGATGAATGGATAAAAAAGATGTGGCATACATATACAATGGACTATTACTCAGTCATAAAGAGAAACGAAATTGAGTTATTTGTAGTGAGGTGAATGGACCTAGAGTCTGTCATACAGAGTGAAGTTAGTCAGAAAAAGAAAAAGAAATACCGTATGCTAACACATATATATGGAGTCTAAAAAAAATGGTTCTGATGAAACTAGGGTCAGGACAGGAATAAAGACACAGATGTAGAGAATGGACTTGAGGACACGGGGAGGCTGAAGGGTAAGCTGGGACGAAGTGAGAGAGTAACACTGACATATATACACTACCAAATGTAAAACAGCTAGCTAGTGAGAAGCAGCTACATAGCACAGGAAGATCAGCTCGGTGCTTTGCGACCACCTAGAGGGGTGGGATAGGGAGGGTGGGAGGGAGATGCAAGAGGGAGGGTATATGGTGATATATGCATACATATAGCTGATTCACCTTGTTATACAGCAGAAACTAACACGATATTGTAAAGGAATTATACTCCAATAAAGATGTTTAAAAAAAATTCTATATGATAGGTTAGGCCACTGTTTTTCAAACTAGTGTTTGGAAGTCTAGATGGTTTATGTGTTTGAAAAGTCAATGCTGATGGGTCTTCCCTGGTGGTCCAGCAACTAAGATCTGGTACAGCCAAACTAAATAAATAAAATAAATAAATATATATTTTTTTAAAGTTAATGCTGAGAATAACGGGTGGGGAGAGCCAATAAAAACCCTGGCCTCTTCATCTTCTGTGACCTGAGCTGTCCCTCCTTTTATCTGTTCTCTACATTGGATTACTTTTTAAGATTCCATAAAAATACATATCAATGATACCCACAGCATAAAATCTGCTTTAGTCTACACAGAGAAACTTCCTCCATTATCACACATTCCTGAAAAATTTTCTCACCCTAACATTTTCCTGTCCTGAGCAAGGAATATGGATTTCCAATAAACTTTGTTAAGTAACTTTGAGTAATTAAGTAGTAACCACAATAAGACTTCAAATATGTGTATGTGTGTATATAATGCTATGATACCTCCAGGTTTGTTTCTGTTATATTCAAATTCTTCCAGAATATGTTGCCGCTTTATCTCTCCACATGATACACACCAGTTCTAACAGTAAGTAGATCAAGTTCAATTCAATTAATTAAATTCTGACCATGTGGTACAAACTGACACTTGGTTTAGGAAGAATGAAATGCATGACAACACAAATATTTAACCTGGAAAATTTTAGAGAAATAGCAAGTCATATTAACCTGTAGGAAAAAAAAAGTATTGTTTCCTCATTTCTGCTCAATGTTATATAATTAATGTCTATTTTTTTTTACTTAATAAAACTGATTATCAAAAATGTGTAACAGGGCTTCCCTGGTGGCGCAGTGGTTGAGAGTCCGCCTGCCGATGCAGGGGGCACGGGTTCGTGCCCCGGTCTGGGAGGATCCCACATGCCGCGGAGCGGCTGGGCCCGTGAGCCATGGCTGTTGAGCCTGTGCGTCCGGAGCCTGTGCTCCGCAGCGGGAGAGGCCACAACAGTGAGAGGCCCATGTAACGCAAAAAAAAAAAAAAAAAAAAAAAAAAAAAAAAATGTGTAACAAAAGAGGGAAAAAAACCTTCACCATTTAGTTTCCAGTGTAATTTATTTACAGGTAAAATAACTAGATACAATAAAGTATAAAAGTAAAATTATTTTTATTTCATGAAACATTGTTTAGGTTGAAATTTTAACTTTTCTATTCCTAGTTGGCATGCAGTATGACACTCCTAAGAATCCCAAGATTTCATCTCAATGCAATGGATTAAAATTTTCCTTTTAATATGAAAGAAAAAATTTTGTTAAATGAAGGAATGCATATTGGATAGACTGAGAAAATGTATCTTTTCTAAGGTGTGCTCACTGAAACTATTTGAAAGGCTATGTGTAATTTTTATTTGGGGGAGAAGAGTAAAATAATTTATATTTATTCACGCACATCTCTCTTACTACTCATGTACATCCTGCTTCATAACAGAAGCTGAATATTTTATTTTATTTTTTATAAATTTATTTATTTATTTTTGGCCGCATAGGGTCTTTGTTACTGCATGGGCTTTCTCTAGTTACAGCGAACAGGTGATACTCTTCATTGTGGTGCGAGGGCTTCTCATTGTGGTGTCTTCTCTTATTGCAGAGCATGGGCTTTGGCGCACAGGCTTCAGTAGTTGTGGCACGCAGGCTCAGTAGTTCTGGATCGCGGGCTCTAGAGCACAGGGTCAGTAGTTGTGGTGCACGGGCTTAGTTGCTTCGCGGCATGTGGGATCTTCCCGGACCGGGGAGCAGACCCGTGTCCCCTGCATGGCAGGCAGATTCTTAACCACTGTGCCACCAGGGAAGTCCCTGAATATTTTAAATTTCAGCAGGTTTATATTTCAGAGACAATATCATAGTAAGTGTTACTATTCTTTGAAACACAATATATAACTCTAACATCTTAATGATTCCTCACAGAGTCAGACTAAGAAGACCACCAAATCTCTTCCACTTCCCTCCAAAACGGTTGCATTAAAAACAAGAGAATACTGTTTATATAGATATTAAAAAGAAATAGTAAATAAAATTAGGCTTTTAACCACTCATCACTCTTTCACAATAAAAAAATTTCCAAATAACTATTAAATCTATGTATTTTTTTAATTTTATATAGCAGGTTCTTATTAGTCATCAGTTTTATACACATCAGTGTATATGTCAATCCCAATCTCCCAGTTCATCACACCACCACCACCACCCCCTGCCATTTTCCCCGCTTGGTGTCCATACATTTGTTCTCTACATCTGTGTCTCAATATCTGCCCTGCAAACTGGTTCATCTGTAACATTTTTCTAGGTTCCACATATATGCATTAATATACGATATTTGTTTTTCTCTTTCTGACTTAATTCACTCTGTATGACAGTCTCTAGATCCATCCATGTTTCTACAAATGACCCAATTTCGTTCCTTATTATGGCTGAGTAATATTCCATTGTATATATGTACCACATATTCTTTATCCATTCATCTGTCGATGGGCATTTAGGTTACTTCCATGTCCTGGCTATTGTAAACACTGCTGCAATTAACACTGGGATGCATGTGTCTTTTTGAATTATGGTTTTCTCTGGGTATATGCCCAGTAGTGGGATTGCTGGGTCATATGGTAATCCTATTTTTAGTTTTTAAAGGAACCTCCATACTGTTCTCCATAGTGGCTGTATCACTTTACATTCCCATCAGCAGTGCAAGAGGGTTCCTTTTTCTCCACACCCTTTCCAGCATTATTGTTTGTAGATTTTCTGATGATGCCCATTCTAACTGGTGTGAGGTGATACCACATTGTAGTTTTGATTTGCATTTCTCTAATAATTAGTGTTGTTGAGCAGCTTTTCATGTGCTTCTTGGCCATCTGCATGTCTTCTTTGGAGAAATGTCTATTTAGGTCTTCTGCCCATTTTTGGATTGCGTTGTTTGTTTTTTTAATATTGAGCTGCATGATCTGTTTATATATTTTGGAGATTAAGCCTTTGTCCGTTGATTGATTTGCAAATATTTTCTCCCATTCTGAGGGCTATCTTTTCGCCTTGCTTGTAGTTTACTTTGCTGTGCAAAAATTTTTAAGTTTCATTACATCCCATTGGTTTATTTTTGTTTTTATTTCCATTATTTTAGGAGGTGGATCAAGAAAGATCTTGCTGTCATATGTCAAGACAGTTCCGCCTATGTTTTCCTTTAAGAGTTTTATAGTGTCCGGTCTTAAATTTAGGTGTCTAATCCATTTTGAGTTTATTTTTGTGTATGGTGTTAGGGAGTGTTATAATTTCATTCTTTTACGTGTAGTTGTCCAGTTCTCCCAGGACTACTTATTGAAGAGACTGTCTTCTCTCCATTGTATATCCTTGCCTCCTTTGTCATAGATTAGTTGACCATAGGTGCATGGGTTTATCTCTGGGCTTTCTATCCTGTTCCATTGATCTGTATTTATGTTTTTGTGCCAGTAGCACATTGCCTTCATTACTGTAGCTTTGCAGTACAGTCTGAAGTCTGGGAGCATGATTCCTCCAGCTCCGTTTTTTTCCCTCAAGACTGCTTTGACTATTTTTCTGTAAAAAATGCCATTGGTAATTTGACAGGGATTGCACTGAATCTGTAGATTGCTTTGGGTAGTACAGTCATTTTCACAATATTGATTCTTCCAATCCAAGAACATGGTATAGCTCTCCATCTGTCTGTATCATCTTTAATTTCTTTCATCAGTGTCTTATACTTTTCTGCATACAGATCTTTTGTCTCCCTAGGTAGGTTTATTCCTAGGTATTTTATTCTTTTTGTTGCAGTGGTAAATGGGAGTGTTTCCTTAATTTCTCTTTTAGATTTTTAATCATTAGTGTATAGGAATGCAAGAGATTTCCATGCATTAATTTTGTATCCTGCAACTTTACCAAATTAATTGATCAGCTCTAGTAGTTTTCTGATGGCATCTTTATAATTCTCTATGTATAGTATCATGTCATCTGCAAACAGTGACAGTTTTACTTCTTCTTTTCCAATTTGTATTTCTTTTATTTCTTTTTCTTCTCTGACTGCTGTGGCTAGGACTTCCAAAACTATGTTGAATAATACTGGTGAGAGTGGACATCCTTGTCTTGTTCTTGATTTTAGAGGAAATGCTTTCAGTTTTCACCATTGAGAATGATGTTTGCTGTGGGTTTGTCGTATATAGCCTCTATTACGTTGAGGTAGGTTCCCTGTCTGCCCACTTTCTGGAGAGTTTTTATCATAAATGGGTGTTGGATTTTGTCAAAAGGTTTTTCTGCATCTATTGAGATGATCATATGGTTTTTCTTCCTCAACTTGTTAATATAATGTATCACATTGATTGATTTGTGTATACTGAAGAATCCTTGCATCCCTGGGATAAATTCCACTTGATCATGGTGTATGATCCTTTTAATGTGTTGTTGGATTCTGTTTGCTAGTATTTTGTTGAGGATTTTTGCATCTATATTCATCAGTGATACTGGTCTGTAATTTTCTTTTTTTGTAGTGTCTTTATCGGGTTTTGGTATCAGGGTGATGGTCGCCTCATAGAATCAGTTTGGGAGTGTTCCTTCCTCTGCAATGTTTTGGAAGAGTTTGAGAAGAATGGGTATTAGCTCTTCTCTAAATGTTTGATAGAATTCACCTGTGAAGCCATCTGGTCCTGGACTTTTGTTTGTTGGAAGATTTTTTTTTTTTTTTTTTTTTTTTTTTTTTTGCGGTACGCGGGCCTCTCACTGTTGTGGCCTCTCCCGTTGCGGAGCACAGGCTCCGGACACGCAGGCCCAGCAGCCATGGCTCACGGGCCCAGCCGCTCCGCGGCATGTGGGATCTTCCCGGACCGGGGCACAAACCCGTGTCGTCTGCATCGGCAGGCAGACTCTCAACCACTGCACCACCAGGGAAGCCCTGTTGGAAGATTTTTAATCAGTTTCAATTTCATTACTTGTGATTGGTCTGTTCATATTTTCTATTTCTTCGAGGGTCAGTCTTGGAAGATTATACCTTTCTAAGACTTTGTCCATTTCTTCCAGGTTGTCCATTTTATTGGCACAGAGTTGCTTGTAGTAGTCTCTTAAGATGCTTTGTATTTCTGCGGTGTCTGTTTAACTTCTCCTTTTTCATTTCTAGTTTTAATGATTTGAGTCCTCTCCCTCTTTTTCTTGATGAGTGTAGCTAATGATTTATCAATGTTGTTTATCTTCTCAAAGAACCAGCTTTTAGTTTTATTGATCTTTGCTACTGTTTTCTTTGTTTCTACTTCATTTATTTCTGCTCTGATCTTTATGATTTCTTTCCTTCTACTAACTCTGGGTTTTGTTTGTTCTTCTTTCTCTGGTTCTTTTAGGTGTAAGATTAGATTGTTTATTTGAGATGTTTGTTGTTTCTTAAGGTAGGATTGTATTGCTATAAACTTCCCTCTTAGAACTGCTTTTGCTGCATCCCATAGGTTTTGGTTCATCGTGTTTTCATTGTCATTTGTCTCTAGGTACTTTTTGATTTCCTCTTTGATTTCTTCAGTGATCTCTTGTTTATTTAGTAACATATTGTTTATCCTTCATGTGTTTGTGTTTTTTACGTTTTTTTCCCTGTAACTGATTTCTAATCTCATAGCGTTGTAGCCAGAAAAGATGTTTGATATGATTTCAATTTTCTGAAATTTACTGAGGCTTGATTTGTGACCCAAGATGTGATCTATCCTGGAGAATGTTCCTTGTGCACTTGAGAAGAAAGTGTAATCTGCTGTTTTTGGATGGAATGTCCTATAAATCTCAATTAAATCTATCTGGTCTACTGTGTCATTTAACACTTGTGTTTCCTTATTATTTTTCTGTTTGGATGATCTGTCCATTGGTGTAAGTGAGGTGTTAAAGTCCCCCACTATTATTGTGTTACTGTCCATTTCCTCTTTTATAGCTGTTAGCAGTTGCCTTATGTATTGAGGTGCTTCTATGTTGGGAGCATATATATTTATAATTGTCATATCTTCTTCTTGCATTGATCCCTTGATCATTATGTAGTGTCCTTCCTTTTCTCTTATAACATTCTTTATTTTAAAGACTATTTTATCTGATATGAGTATAGCTACTCCCGCTTTCTTTTGATTTCCATTTGCATGGAATATCTTTTTCCATCCCCTCACTTTCAGTCTGTATGTGTCCCTAGGTCTGAAGTGGGTCTCTTGTAGACAGCATATATATGGGTCTTGTTTTTGTATCCATTCAGCAAGCCTGTGTTTTTTGGTTGGAGCATTTAATCCATTCATGTTTAAGGTAATTATCGGTATGTAAGTTCCTATGACCATTTTCTTAATTGTTTTGGGTTTGTTTTTGTCGGTCCTTTTCTTCTCTTGTGCTTCCCACCTAGAGAAGTTCCTTTAGCATTTGTTGTAAAGCTAGTTTGGTGGTGCTTAATTCTCTTAGCTTTTGCTTGTCTCTAAAGCTTTTGATTTCTCCATCGAATCTGAATGAGATCCTTGCCGGACAGAGTAATCTTGGTTGTAGGTTCTTCCCTTTCATAACTTCAAATATGTCATGCCACTCTCTTCTGGCTTGTTGCGTTTCTGCTGAGAAATCATCTGTTAACCTTATGGTAGTTCCCTTGTTTATTATTTGTCGTTTTTCCCTTGCTGCTTTCAATAATTTCTCTGTCTTTAATTTTTGCCAATTTGATTACTATGTGTCTCGGTGTTCTTCTCCTTGGGTTTATCCTGTATGGGACTCTCTGTGCTTCCTGGAATTCGGTGGCTATTTCCTTTCCCAAGTTAGGGAAGTTTTCGACTATAATCTCTTCAAATATTTTCTCCGGTCCTTTCTCTTTTCTCCTTCTGGGACCCCTATAATGCAAAAGTTGTTGTGCTTAATGTTGTCCCAGAGGTCTTTTAGGCTGTCTTCGTTTCTTTTCATTCTTTTTTCTTTATTCTGTTCCACAGCAGTGAATTCCACCACTCTGTCTTCCAGGTCACTTATCTGTTCTTCTGCCTCAGTTATTCTGCTATTGATTCCTTCTGGTATAGTTTTCATTTCAGTTATTGTATTGTTCATCTCTGTTTGTTTGTTCTCTAATTCTTCTAGGTCTTTGTTAAACATTTCTTTGTATCTTCTTGATCTTTGCCTCCATTCTTTTTCCGAGGCCCTGAATCATCTTCACTGTCATTATTCTGAATTCTTTTTCTGGAAGGTTGCCTGTCGCCACTTCATTTAGTTGTTTTTCTGGGGTTTTGTATTGTTCCTTCATCTGGTACATAGCCCTCTGCCTTTTCATCTTGTCTATCTTTCTGTGAATGTCATTTTTGTTCCGCAGGCTGCAGGACTGTAGTTCTTCTTGCTTCTGCTGTCTTCCCTCTAAATCTGTAATTTTTAAACATGGTATTACATTTTACCTGAGTTAAAGTTGTTTTTGCATTTTAATTTTGGATTTCTAGCTGTTCAGCTTTAGGATAACATTCAAAAGCTCTTCAAAGCCAATATCTTCCATTTCTTTACTTCTTTCTAGGCAAATTGATCAGTGGTATTTTGAAGATTGGCCGTGTGCCCAGTTTCCACAAATGCCAAAGACTTCTGTGCACCAAGTTAATTAAAAGTGACTGCTTGTTTTAGGCAGATGAAACAGGCAGAATGCCAGATGGTTCTAAAGAGTGATTGAACAACTTAAGCAAACAGAATAACCTGCCTTCAGGTAAAGAATAAAAATAGTTTATTATGTTGCTTTTGCTCAAAAAAAGAGGCTTTAAAAATGTTGGTTTTAATTGAAAAGTGTGAAATACATACCCAAATCAAACAGAAAATTCTATACTAGTCATAGAAAAACAACAAAAAAATGCAAACCATCACTTTTCACAAAATCTATAAATTAGACTTTTTGATGACCAGTGTTTTTTGTTTAGATTACAAGTATATACTAAATTTCTTTAACTACTGTCTATAGCTAGGGTATATTTTCCAATATTCATAATATGTGAAAATACATGTCATCAATTAAATCTAATTCTGGAGCTCAGGAAATCTAGAGCAAAAAATTTTAATACAGTAAATTGATATTTGAAGCTGGGCTTGACTTTTAAATAACACTCTGTCTAAATGCTTATGGCAACCCTCTAGATTCTATTGTATTAAAGAAAGTTACCAGCTTAAATATTTAATGTGTGAATGTAAACATGGCTTAATGAGCTGAGACTTGACTCCATAACCACAGTTTGGTCACTTTTTAGGCAGGAAATAGAAAGCTGATAACATGTACTGAAAGTCTACTAACTGGCAGTAACACCATCAGATATAGCTTATTTAATGTATATTGTTTTTAATTCTCACCATAACACTATGAAATAGATATGTATATACTTATTTTATAGATGCACAAACTGAGAAACAGAGAGAAGCTTTCTTAATGTAAGAAGACCATTAGGATTAATTAATTTGAATTAATTAATTTTAATTTAATTATTTCATTTATTGTGAGTTTTGATGAGCCCCCTGTGCTTTTCAATTTGTTTAACTGTTAGATATCTAGAATGAATTCTTATTTGGAACTCTGTCAAGATCCAAGGTGTTTAAAAATGAGCTTGAATCAAAACTGTAGAATCACACATTGATACTCATGCATTTTTCACAGAGAAACTTACCTCAGCAAACACTCAGCTTATGTACATGTCGACCAAACCTGATTTGGTCGACAAACCTGATTTGATTCCCAAGAGAAGATAAATTTAAATCCTATGCATTATGAAAGGAGGACTCAAAATAATTGGGTGCCCAAAAGTGATAGTATCACAGGAAAGTCTTATATCAACAGAAGAAAAATAATATTTGAAAAAGAAGTCAATAATCTCAAAAGGCATGTGAGGCTGATGTCCTTTTGACTGAAAGTTAACTGTCTAACACATCTCAACAGGGCATACCTCAATTAGCAATCTCTAATCTCTATATTATATTCTTACTCTACACAACCAGATTTTTGAGATGGGGTGGGTGCAGTTAGCATATGGACAGTTGTGGGCCTGGAACCAATCCTGATTATCTTTTCCTCTTTTCTCCTCTGGTTGCATTTCAGCCCACTGCAGTTTGATTTGCCTTTCCACTAATGAAACTGGCCTATTTGAAGCCAAGTGCTTCCTAATTGATCATTGCTTTTTTCACTTATTCATCAAATATTTTTGAGCACTTTCTGATGCAAAGTATCATGTTAGGTAAAGGGCATATATTGTTGAATAATAATGATAATAATGATAGTAATTATGATAATATTGATGTTCACCAGCCAAAATCTTTAGAAACACACTTGTAGTGCAATAAATTCAGTTTTAATTAACTTGCTGCAATAAGAAAGAACTTAATCCAAGGAAATGTGGGGGTTTCTCAACAAGGCAGAGTTTGGAGCAACTTCTTACAGGGTTTGAAATTTTCTAGGATGGTTGTAAATAGAAATTAAGGAATTGGAGGCCTGGATTAGATCTGTTAAGAAGTGGGGTCAGTTTGGATTTTTAATATCTCCATTATTATCTAGGAGGTGGGAGAACTAAAAAGGGACTAGAGTTATCCTTAGTAAACAAGAAGTAATCACCTATTTTGGTCAGAGGAAGACTTGTTATTCAGTATTTTTATAGACATTGAGGGCCTTTTCCTTGTCTTTTTCCTATCAGGGTCACAGAATGACCTTGTCTATGTCTTATTCTGAGAAGGGTTTATGTTCTGAAGTTATCACTTGACAATTTCACAATAACAATTAATGCATTGTTTCAACTGTTTACTATATGCCTAGCATTGTTCTGAGCACTTTACCTGTGTTAAGTAATTTTGATTTTCATAAAAACTTAAAAGATTAATACAGCTATTTTTAAATTTTGAAAATAGGGAAAGTGAGATAAAGAAAGAATAAGCAGTTTGCCCAAGATCACAGAGCAAGTAAGTGACAGAGCTAGACCTGAAGTTTTAATTTCTGAATGCTACAAACACCAAGACTACCATTGTGAAAACATCATGACCTGTGGCACATCACATTACACTGTTTAAAGAAGTTGACTTTGCTTACTACTTCTTGAAATTCCTTTCCTTGGCTTTCGTGACATCATTCTCTTCTGGTTCTTCCCTCATATCATAACACTCCTGTTTAATCTCCTTGGCTGGCTTTTCTTTTACAGACTTCTATTTTTTTTAATACATATCCTACTATGATCAATTTCTTGGTTTTTGTCTCTCTTACTCTATATATTCTCCACAAACAAAAGTATACACACAGAATTTCAACTACTCTGTGAATGCCAATGATATCCAAAGCTATTATTCACTTATGTTGTCTCTGCTAATTCCAAACCATAATGTTAATTATCTAGATATTTCATAAGCATTTCAACATGCTGACACTAAAATCAATTTAACTCTACTTCTGTTACTACAAGTGTAACAGAGACCATAATAATCTCTCACTTAGAATATTACAAGATTCTTATTATTGTTCTTTCTACTTCTAGTTTTTCTCATTCCCTTCCTGTCCTTTTCCTTATGTCTTCTTTACACTGTATACAATAGAAACTATCTAAAATGTAAAGTCAAAAATATCCTTTCACGTAACATCATTTATAATAACTTCAAAGCAAATGAAATATGTGATATAATTCCACCAAAACATGTACAGAAGCTGTATGCTAAAAGCTATAAAATACTATGAAAGAAATTCAAGAAGATTAAGTAAAGAGACATATCCTGTACATATATTGGAAAATGCAATGCACTAAAGACATCAACTCTCCCCAAGTTGATTTATTGGTTTAATGCAACTCCCATAAAAGTCTTCAGCAAGGTTTTCTGGTAGAGATAGCAAAGTTTATTCTAAAATTTATATGGAAAAGCAAAGGACTTAGAACAGCTAGAACAATTTTGAAAAAGAAGAGTAAAATGGGAGGAATCATTCTTACTGATGTTAAGGCTTATTATATAGCTAATCAAGAAGGTGTGATATTGGCAGAGGGATAGACATAAATCAATGAAACTGATTAGAGAACCTAGAAATAGACCCACAGACATATGCCCAACTGATTTTTGATAAAGGTGCAAAAGCAGTTCAGTGAAGGAGAGCCTTTTCAACAAATGATGATGCCAGAGTAATTAGACACATATAAATTAAAAAATAAATCTCAGGCTAAATGTCACATCTTATACAATAAGTAATTCAATATGTATCATAGACTTTAATGTAAAACATAAAGCTATAAGATTTTAGAAACAAAAAGAGTAGATAATCTTTGGGACCTGGAGCTAAATGAAGAGTTCTTAGACTTGGCGTTCAAAACATTATTCCATAGAAGGAAAAAAACTTATAACTTGAAATTCACCAAAAATTAAAAACTGTTTTATTCTGTCAAAGCTTATATAAAGAGGATTAACAGAAAAGCTATAGCTGAAGAAAATATTTGCAAACCATGTATCTGACAAAAGACTAAAATCTCAAATATATAAAAGACTCTCAAAGATCAATAGTGAATACATCTCAATTAGAAAATGGGCAAAATACATAAACAACAGGTATTTCACCAAAAAAGTATACAAATAGAATACAAGCACATTTAAAGATCTTCAACATCATTAGCCATTAGAAAAATGCTAATTAAACTCACACTGATATATCAGTACACACCTATCAGAAACTTTTCAATCTTCTCAGTTTATGAGCAAATATAGTTCTAGTTTTAGGACTGAGAATAACATAGAATGTGTGGTCAACATTCTATGTTAATATCTCATTGTTCAAATGAAGACTGTCTCAGTATTATGTTTTTGAGGGAAACATTTTGCCGAAACACTGAAAAAAAAAGGGGGGGATATATCTTACAAAGTCTATGAAATGGACTGGAACTTTGAAATCTTCAAATACAGACCCTTTATTCTAATATGAGAATATGAGGTTGGAGACAAGATGGCAGAGAAGGACTTAAGCTCATGTCCTCTCACAAAAACACCAAAACCACAACTAATGCTGAACAACTATCTAGAAAAAAAGACGGGAACCTACCAAAAAGATATTCTACATCCAAAGACAAAGAGGAAGCCACAGTGAGATGGTAGGAGGGGTGCATTTGTGATAAGGTCAAATCCCATACCCGCTAGGTAGGCGATCCACAAACTGGAAAATAATTACACAGCAGAGGCTCTCCCACAGGAGTGAGAGTTCTGAGCCACAACGTGCCCCCTAGAACTCAACACACTGTCAATCATCTAAGTCCTTAACATCTTTTTTAATATTTCTTTTACTTCCTCATTTTTATTGAAATTTTGGCTTTGATGGCATTGCATCTCTTGCAACTCTCTCTGGAGTGGCTCTCCCAACTCAAGTCCCAACTACTTTGAATCACATTCCCTTGTATTTTATCATCTTCTATTTCTCCTTGTTTTAGTCATCTATACATCTTTATGGAACATATTTATGATAACTGCTTTAAAATCCTTTTCTACTAGTTCCATAATTCTTCTCCTGATTAAGGATTATAATTTCCTGTTTTGTATACCTGGTGTGTGTGTGTGTGTGTGTGTGTGTATTTTTTAATTAGAAGCAGACCTTTGTGAATTTTACTTTTTGGGGTACTGGATTCTGTTCTGGCATGCTGCTAAGTTACATGAAGTCTGATTTTTTGATACTTGCTTTTTAAAATTTGTTATGGTGAGTCCAGAGCAGTCATTAGTCTAGAGCTAATTTAAACCACTACCAACATAATACTCTCCTGAGAATTCTCTCTCATGCCCCAATTATTACAGTAGTTTTCCTTCTGGTTCACTGGAATAAAATCTATTCCTAGATTCCTGTGAATTCCTGGAATTATTCTACTTCTACTTACAGGCGAGTTTATGTTCTTTCACCAGCTTTGTGTAGTTTCCTCACATGCACGTGGATATCAGTGCTCAGCCAAAGACTAAAAAGGCTTTGTTTATGAATTCTCATGAGAATTTTTTGGGAGAGGCTATCTTCCTATGCTTATATTCTGATTTCATATTTTATTTTTACAGAGGCTGTCACTGTTTAAGAGTCACATCCTGATACAGCAGTCCCAGTTCTGACTCCCCAATCTATGTAGGTCCAAACCTGATTTTCTAAAAAAGTAAAAACAAACCACTAGTTCCAACACTCCAACAAAAATAAAGTAGAGGGGCTTCCCTGGTGGTGCAGTGGTTGAGAGTCCGCCTGCCGATGCAGGGGACACGGGTTTGTGCCCCGGTCCGGGAAGATCCCACATGCCGTGGAGTGGCTGGGCCCATGAGCCATGGCCACTGAGCCTGCGCATCCGGAGCCTGTGATCCACAACGGGAGAGGCCACAACAGTGAGAGACCCGCGTACAGCAAAAAAAAAACAACAAAAAAAAAAAACAACAAAAAAAAGTAAAAACAAACATTTAGTGCTAGCTAAAGCTGAATATATGATTGCTTTGGGGGCATTTACTGATCTTCATAATCTGAGAATCTACGGCTTTTCATAACAGTGTTGGAAACACTTATGTAGGTTCAAACCTGAGATTCTGTTGTCAAGAGAAACTTCAATTTCTTTCATTGGTGTTTTGCTTTTGAGTGTCATGTGAGGCCTGATGTGCTGAAAGCTTTCCTGTTCCACTCTAGGCTTTCAGCTATCCCTGACCATCGACACCAAGGAGACAGTCTCTCTCCATGCTCTTGCAGACCACCACCCCCACCCCCCGCCCCAACCCCACTGACTGCTATTGCTAGTTTCTCAGTGGTAGGCTCATGGTGGGGCAATGGGATTATTTAGTTCTAATTCAGTTTCAGTTTTAGGCACGCTCTGTGTGCCTGAGCCTTTTAAACTTTCTCTTATATCAGAGACTCTTGGACAAAAGAGTTTCCTGCTCCCTCCCAGCAGTAACAAAACTTTTCTTGCAGGATCCTGGGCTCAAGTGGATTATCTGGTTATCTCCCAAGGGCAGCTGATTACTGCTTCTGTTTCTTCCTCAGAGCAGTGGACTTTAGCCTATGGTTTGGAGCAAGAATGGGCCTGAGAGGTGGAAGTCTCTGTCCCTCTTCTAACAGTTCAAGAATTTTTTTATTTGTACGAAAGAAGGGTCCAGGGAAGTGGGCCAGGTTTTTCTTTGTCGCTAGCAACCATTCCTCATCTGCATGCCTCCTCCACTCTGGGGAACTCTCTCTGGTCTCCTGCCCTGACTCCAATCTCTCTCAAGACTACCTGGTGCTGGTCTGTGGAAATGAATTAGAAAGTGAACGAACCTTCTCTCTTTCATTTGGACTAAATAAGGTTTTAACAGTTGGGGTAAGATCCTCTTCTATTGAACTTGCTCATTTTAAAAAAGTGCTTATTTTTAATGGATAAGGAATTCTAGATAGGTTTCCTCTCAATCAATAAAAAGAATCTGTCACACATAAGCATTAATTATTAAGAAACATTAAAGAACATATTTCTTTGAAAAAAAGTCACTTCATAATATTCAATGGAAATAAAAATTTTCCTGGAGCAAAGGTAATTTTAAATTTGTGAAATATTTCTTATCCATCTCTTTCTGCAGGATATTCAACAGAGATGAGCCACAAGCCTACCAGCAACTGCACTTAAAAACAGGCATACCTCAGATATCACGGGCTCAGTTCCAGACCATCAATATTGCAATAAAGTCAGTCACATGAAATTTTATATTGCCAGTGCATATAAAAGTTATGTTTACAGGGCTTCCCTGGTGGCGCAGTGGTTGAGAGTCCACCTGCCGATGCAGGGGACACGGGTTTGTGTCCCGGTCCAGGAGGATTCCACATGCTGCGGGGTGGCTGGGCCCGTGAGCCATGGCCATTGAGCCTGCACGTCCGGAGCCTGTGTTCCACAATGGGAGAGGCCACAACAGTGAGAGGCCCACATACCGCAAAAAAAAAAAAAAAAAAAAGTTATGTTTACACTATACTGTAGTCTATTAAATGTGCAATAGCATTATGTCTAAAAAATGTACATATATTAATTTAAAAAACACTCTAGTGCTAAAGAATACTAAGTGTCGTCTGAGCCTTCAGTGATTCATAGTCTTTTTGCTGGTGGAGGGTCTTGCATTGATGTTGATGGCTGCTGACTGATCAAGGTGGTAGTTGATGAAGGTTAGGCTGGCTGTGGCAATTCATTAAAATAAGATAATAAGATAAATAAGATTGCTGCATTGATTCACTCTTCTTTCACAAAAATCTTCTCTGTACCATGCAATACCATATGATAGCCTTTTACCCACAGAACTTCAGAATTGAAGTCAATCCTCTCAAACTCTGCTGCTGCTTTATCAACTAAGTTTATGTCATATTCTGAATCCTTTGTTGTCACTTCAACAATCTTCACAGCATCTTCACCAGCATTAGATTCCTTCTCAAGAAACAACTTTCTTTGCTCATCCATAAGAAGCAGCTCTTCATCCATTCAAGTGTTATCATGAGATTGCAGAAATTCAGTCCCATCTTCAGGCTCTACTTCTAATTCTAGTTTTTCTGCTAGTTCCACCACATGTGCAGTTACTTTCTCCTTCAGTTCCACTGAAGTCCTTGACCCCTCAAATTCATCCATGAGGGTTGCAATCAACTTCTTCCAAACTCCTGTTAATGTTGATATTTTGACCTCTTCCCATGAATCATGAATGTTCTTAATGGCCTCTAAAATGATAAATCCTTTCCTGAAGTTTTTCAATTGACTTTGTCCAGATCCATCAGAGGAATCACTATGGCAGCTATACCCTTAAAATGTATTTCTTCAATAATAAGACTTGAAACATTGAAATTATTCCTTGATCCATGGACTGCAGAATGGGTGTTGTGTTAGCAGGCATGAAGACAAGCTTAAAATACTCAGAAAACTATGTCATAAACAGGTGTACTTCATCCAGGCTTTGTTGTTCTATTTATAGAGCACAGGCAGAGTAGATCAAGGATAATTCTTAAGGGCCCCAGGATTTTCATAATGGTAAATGAGCAATGACTTCAACTTAAAGTCACCAGCTGCATTAACCCCTAACAAGAGGGTCATCCCATCCTTTGACACTTTGAAGTCAGGCATTGACTTCTCCTCTTTAGCTATGAGAGTCCTAGATGGCATCTTGTTCCAATATAATGTTGTTTTGGCTACACTGAAAATCTGTTGTTTAGTGTAGCCACCTTCATTATCTTAGCTAGATCTTCTGGATAACTTGCTGCAGCTTCTACATGAGCATTTGCTGCTTCACCTTGCAGTTTTATGTTATGGAGATGGCTTCTTTCCTTAAACCTCATGAACCAACCTCTGCTATGTTTAAACTATTCTTCTGCAGCTTCCTCACCTCTCACAGCCTTCAAAGAATTTAAGAGAGTTAGAGCCTTACTCTGGATAAGGCTTTTGCTTAAGGGAATATTGTGGCTGGTTTGATCTTCCATCCAGACCACTAAAACTTTCTCCTTATCAGCCATGAGGCTGTTTTGCTTTCTTATCATTCATGTGTTCACTGGAGTAGCACTTTTAATTTCCTTCAATAACTTTTCCTTTGCATTCACAACTTGGCTAACTGGTGCAAGAGGCAAGCTTTTGTCCTATCGGCTTTCAACATGCCTTCCTCACTAAACTTAATCATGTATAGCTTTTGATTTAAAGTGAGAAATGTGAGACTCTTCCTTTCACTTGAACAGAGGCCACTGGAGGGTTATTAATTGGCCTAATTTTAATGCTGTCATGTTTCAGAAAATAAGGAGGCCCAAGGAGCAGGAGAACAAGGGACAGGGTCAGTGGAGCAATCAGAACACACACATTAAATAAGTCCGCCATCTTACATGCACGTGGTTTGTGGCATCCCAAAACAATGCCAATCGTTGACATCAAAGATCAGAGGTTACAAAACCAAAACTCTTAGAAGGATGAGAGTTGCATTTAGGATAAGAAATAATAAACCCAACTACTCTCTATATTTTCTCTAGGAATATATACTCTTATAGTGTTCTGTTTTCCTCCCTCAGAATGCACGAAGAGGTTTGCAGATGCAATGTCCTTTCCTCACTTAGACTAAGACTTAACTCTGTCCTGGACAAGTCAGAGAAATGTCCTTGCAGTTCACGATATCATTTTAAGAGGAAACATTCTTCAAGGAATGTGATACTGGCTTTTCATAGAGCACCACTGCTTTCTGTCCACAGTAGCAAGTAGAACTCTATATTCCCCAAGCCTATGATATCAGAAGGAGGGGGAGGAATGAATTAGGGATGATATTTACTTATACCTAATTACCTTATTTCCTCATGTGGCCCATTCAGAGAAGGAAGAAACTTGCTCTTTGCCTTGATTGCTCTGTTTTCCTTTTGGTAAAAAATTTTGTAATGCTAAGAAATAAAGACGATGCTTTATTAAGGTGTCTTTGGTATTAGCAAGCTGTCTATTGTTCACTTTTTGTGTGTGTGTGTGTGGTACGCGGGCCTCTCACTGTTGTGCCCTCTCCCGTTGCAGAGCACAGGCTCTGGACACGCAGGCTCAGTGGCCATGGCTCACGGGCCCAGCTGCTCCGTGGCATGTGGGATCCTCCTGGACCAGGGCACGAACCCGCGTCCCCTGCATCGGCAGGCGGACTCTCAACCACTGAGCCACCAGGGAAGCCCTGTTCACATTCTTATAACAATACATTATATAATATTTCTTATTCTGTGTAAGTATATAGTACCATCAACAATACTATCCGAAGCCTTTTCCACAGCAGGAGAATGCAATTCCTATTACCAATGGGACTTGAACGTAAAGAATGCTTTAAGAAGACTCACATCAACATCTGCCCAGGTGCACACACAGCTGCTCATCTCATTGCTCAGTATCATCTCAGTGACTGTCCAGAACAGGTGATCCTTCCATTTTTGTTGGGATTTTCTTCAGTGAAGCCCTCCTCAAACACAACCATGTCCTTCCTGCTGCTTTGATTCTGGGCAATCATCTTCCCTGACACGGTCTGCCAGTCTCTCACTGGCTTTCCCTTTGTTTCTCACAGAGCTATGAGACATGTCAGTTCTCAGAGGTCAGGTGGTGCAATTCCCCCTTCCTCTCTACTTATTTATCTCTGGCAAAACCCCAAATCAGTCATTTCCATGAGTCTGGTACCCCTAGGAGCAAAAGAGGAAAATCTCAGAGACATGTATCTTTGTAACCATAAGATGTAGAGCTTCAGACTCTAATCATTATACCCTAATTCCACTTGCAGTGTTTTGGGATTTTTTTCCTACAGCAGAATAGGAGTACGGTTTACTGACAGGAAGTTCGAAGTGATGGATACATCTGGCCATTATTTTATGTAATGCTTGTCCTTTTGTATTATTATTATTATTATTTTTTTTTTTTTGCGATACGCGGGCCTCTCACTGTTTGGCCTCTCCCGTTGCGAAGCACAGGCTCCGGACGCGCAGGCTCAGCGGCCATGGCTCACAGGCCCAGCCGCTCCGCGGCACGTGGGATCCTCCCAGACCGGGGCACGAACCCGTGTCCCCTGCATCGGCAGGCGGACTCTCAACCACTGAGCCACCAGGGAAGCTCCTCTTGTATTATTTTTATACCCATTTAACTGATCTGTTTTTTAAGCCTATTTTTAGACCCTATAATTTAGGTTCAAAAATCTGGATATCAATAAATAAAAATTTAACTAGTACTAGCTTTTATCTATTTTTTAACATGTGTTTTTATTTTTATTTATTATTTTTTATTGGAAGTGTTCTTTTTTTTTTTTTTTGCGGTACGCGGGCCTCTCACTGTTGTGGCCTCTCCCATTATGGAGCACAGTCTCCGGATGTGCAGTCTCAGTGGCCATGGCTCACGGGTCCAGCTGCTCCGCGGCACGTGGGATCCTCCCGGACCAGGGCACGAACCCGTGTCCCCTACATCACCAGGTGGACTCTCAACCACTGCGCCACCAGGGAAGCCTGGAAGTGTTCTTTTTTAATTGAGTTATATTTGACATACAATATTGTGTAAGTTTAAGGTGTACAACATACCTATCTGATACATTTATATTGCAATATGATTGCCATAAGAGTGTTAGCTAACACCTCTATCATACCACATGATTATCATTTCTTTTAGTGCTGGGAACACTTAAAATCTAGCCTCTTAGCAAGTTTAATGTTTCTAATACAGTGTGTTGCTTATAATCACTGTACTGTGTATTAGATCTCCAGAACTTATTTATCTACTAGTGGCAAGTATTTACCCTTAAACACCATCTCTCCCATTTCTCTGAGCCCCCAGCCAGCCCCTGGTAACCACCATTTTACACTCTCCTTTTATTATTTCAGTTTTTGTATCATCTATCTTTTACAGAATTCTTCTATCATCACTGAAATCAAGCTAAATAAAAATTATTTTGGGAATTGAAGGTTTAAGTTCTAACCTCATTGACTCCTTTAGGAATATTTTTTAATGTTATCATGTTATACAATGTCTACTGTGTAGTGTAATGAGTTTACAGTTCTTTACCAAAAAAAATCAATCTAAGATTGTTTAATATAACACTGACTAATGGCAGGTTTATAAAATCAACACAGTGATAGAGTACAAGAGCATTTTAAATTTGAAATAACTTCTAAGTTAACTAATCAGAAAAGAGAACAAAACAAAATTAGTCAACACAGGCAGATAAAAGCCACTGCTATATATGAACATGTGCTAATGAAGGCCTCTATTAGCCTAAATTCTTTACTGAAGTATGTTTGTAGTATGCTGAATTATCACCACCTTAGGGCATAAATGAGGCCACCCTTACATTAAGATTCTAAACCCCCATCCAAATTAGGAAGAAGACTTTTCTCAGAACTACCTCCTTTGACATTTCCCTAAATCTCAAAGTGTGCTTGCTGATATTTCAGTTATCAGCCCTGGTTTCCCTCAGTGTTTGACAGTACAGCAGGAACACAGATATACCTTCGGAGCTGAAAGACTGTTGAGCTTGATGACAGTTGCCCTGAAAGTTTCATGACATACATTGCCACGATCACCATTCCCACTTTCACTACTGCTGTTGCAGTCAATGTAGCCAAAAATTATGAAATGATGGGAGACTATGAATACTGCTGGTGCACATGGGTACATGATGCATGCCACTGTCACAGAGAGGAAAGACCTTCCTCTGTAATACTCCTTTAAAAAGAAGAGGATAAATTATTTGAAGAAGTTAGTGTTCCCAAGGTACCTGAGACTTAAAGGGTATGTTCTTATACACAGTGCTTATGCTCACTATTGTGGTATCCTTGGCCAAACACCTGGGCTTCCCAAAGCATTTGAGGCTATGACAAAGTCACTTATTCTTGATGCTTTTGGCACCTCTATCATGGAAGTTGGAGGCACAAGGGTCACTCTTTGCTGAAGGCTGGTGAATTCACTTGATTAAGATGACTGGCCCACAGCCATCATCTGGTGCATATCTCTGGTGGAACCACCAGGATATCAACAGTATAATAAATATATGGGGAATGAATGAATTCCCTGTGATACAAGTTAAAATGGTGCTTTCCTCAGAGGTATATATGCTCAGTCAACAATATTACATGTGTGTGGGCTACAAAATTTACCAGGCTTTAGATTCATTCTTACTGCCAGTTTTATATGGCACAAGTTGCCACAAGGATAGCTGGATCCAAAATTTTTCCAGAATCAGCCACTGTGGACCCTGAACTAATTCTCCACTTGACTACGCCATAGCAACTAGCCTATAAGCTCTCTACCTTCATGGTGAACAGACTTTAGAAACAATCTAGCTTTTGTCAGTGTCAATATTATTAAACCAACAAGTTTATAGAGAAAAGACCAGTGGTTACCAAGGGTTAGAAATGGTAGAGGGAAAGGCAGTGTGGAAGGGAAGTATAGTTTTAGGAAAGGGCCATGCAAGGGATCCTTGTGGTGACAGAGATATTCAGTATCTTAACTGTGATGGTGGGTACAAATCTACACATGAAACTGTAGAGAACTAAATACACAAACACACACACATGCACAAACAGGGAACTCTAACTAAGACTGGTGCATTGTATCAATGTCAATATCCTGGTCGCCACATTATATTGTAGTTTTTGCAAATGTTCCACTGGAGGAACCTGGGTAAAGTGTACACATGTTCTCTGTATTATTTATTAAAGCTACATATGAATTTATAATTATCTCACAAACAATATTAATTAAAAATTAATCCTCAAATAAAGGTGACCCAGATCCTACCTCCTTTATTTAGTGCTTTCCTCCCCCATACCTCTAGGTAAATTCTTGTATGCAAACATATAAAACACATAGCCAAATCCATTAGCAACATCAAAACTCTAAAGGTTAAAGGTATATGTTGGAGAAGGAGTATAATCTCATTACTATATACGAGCCCAGCTCTTGGCTCAGATAAAATATTCTATTGTATATACTGAAGGAAACTATACTATGAAATATCTCTAGAAAACTTAGGGGAGGGAGATAGGGAGATGGAGGGAAGGAGGGAGGGAGGGGGAGAGAGAGAGAGAGGACATAGAAGAACAGAGTGGAATAATTATAAAATATGGAACAAATCATATTGCTTTGTACTTATACTACCTCTGTAATTTTAATCACCTTCTGACTTTGAAATTCATTAATCTTCCTGCTAATATGTCATCATATGCCAAAAAAATCTTCTTTTATAAATTTGTTGTGGAGATTAAATAAAATGTTGCATGAGAAAGCACCATGCACAATTCCCGACACATAGCAAGAAACCAATGTATGTTAGTTGGAATGGAATTGTATTGATTAAGAAAAAAAGAATCAAACAGAAACTAAGGTACTGGAAAGAAAGAGAAAGAAGGCCAATGTTAGTAAATAATACAAATCAGAATCATACGGAATACTGTTAGATAATTAAACTGGAAAGCAACCTCTAAGTAAAGCTAAAGCTAAAGAACACTTTGTGAGTTTTAAAGCTTAGGCATGACATATAGATTCTTGAGTGGTACTTATCTTTGTAGTTTATATCTGATAAATCCTGAAATAATATAATATTAATATATCCAGTTATTATTATATTGCATGACACATAGTGGGAGTACAATAAGTTTTTTTGAGCAAATACATTATGCGTACTTACTTCATAGCAGGCTAGTGAGAAAAAAAATCATGGGCATTAGTCACTACAAAAATGTACTGTAAAGTAAATTCAATGGAATTTCACTTTATTCCTGGAAAATATAGAGAAAAGTAGAATAATCTGATATGCGTTGTTTGAGAAAAGAAATTCTGGGTTGTATGAGGTAAAGAAACAATGGAGCAAAATATTACAAATCTTATAAATATTTATAAAATGTGGACCCTTAATTTTAAAAAAAACACAAAAATTTTTGCTTAGTCTTTGTCATTTGACAATATGTAACATTCTTTTATATTCCTATTTCCAGAAAAGTGAAGAGGAACATCCAAACACTCTCCAGGAGAGAGAATCTAGGTTTCTAGTTATACGGTTCCATTCATCAGGTGCTCCTTGTAGTGAAATCAAAGATCATACTTGGTCTGAGCACAGAAGATAAAAGTTCTTTTATGTTTTGAGATTTGGAGTAAGATTTTGTAGAAGAGGTGATATTTGAGCTGGATTTAAATTCTAAATACTATGAAAGGAGAACTTCTATGAACAAATATAAAGGGTTTATGATATTTTTGGAGAAACCATTAGTCGTATTCTGTGGGAGCAGCCTAGTTTACATAAGCAGAATGTAAGGCTAAAAAAATATTTTGGCTCCAGATAATGGAGAACCTTAAAAATCATTAAAGAAATTTAAAGCAGTAGAGTGACAACAGATCTGTGCTTCACAAACATAATTTTTTATTTGCTATGTGGAATAAAGACTGTGGAAGGGAAACACAAAAGTTAGAGATACCAGTTAATAGGGTATGGTATTACAAGGGTACAAAATAATAGAAAAGGGCAATTACAGAGGTAATTAAGAGAGAAAGTCAATTCAGGAAATTGTGTTTCTTTCTAACTGACAGACTTCCAAGAATTGTTAATTAATTAATTAAAAAGAGAGAATAAGGGAAATGAGGGAGACAGAAAAATCTCTAACATTTGTTTTTTAAAGGTAAATAGTAATATCATTGATGAAGATAACAGTAATAATAAAAGTAGCAGTTGGTATCAGTAGTGGTAATAGTAATTAAATACTATATCACGAAGACTAAACTAAATATCACCATCATCTACAAAGTGACACTGAATAAGTTATTTAACTTCTATGAGGTTTAATTTCTTTATCTTCAATCAGGATAAGACTACTTGCATATAAGTTAAATGAAATGAAATATCTCCATTTTAGAAATTAAGTTCAAGATCACTTATCTGGCACATAGAGAGTCAGGGTACAATTTCTAATTATCATATAATTATCCCATCTATCAAATGGAACAGAAGAGCAGTGAGTGGGGAATCAGAAAGATAGCTAGAGAGAACAGTAACCATCATGATGTGATGGTGGTGGTGGTGGTGGTGGTGATGATAACGGCAACAGCAAACACTTTCTGAGTACTTGTTATGAACAAGACATTGTTCTAAGTATTTTAAATAATTTATTATCATTAAGAAGGTTGTAAGTCAAACACTGTTATCATAATCCCCAATAGAGAGGGCTAAATGGTGGCCCCCAAATAGATATGTCAATGTCCTAACACCAGGAACCTGCACAGAAACATGAATTGTAAAGGGATCTTTTCATACGTAGATAAGTTAAATATTTTGAAATGAAATCATGCTGAATTACACAGGTTATCCCTAAGCATGTCCATATGAGAGCTATAAGACAAAGCATATTGTAAAGCAATTATACTCCAATAAAAATGTTAAAAAATCAAAAGAAAAGAAAAAGAAAAAGGAAGCAAAACTTGCCAACCAAAAAAAAAAAAAAAAAGAAGAAGACAAAGCAATGGGAAAACAGAGGTAGAGACTGGAGTGATGCAGTCACAGAGATGCTGACAGCCACCAGAAGCTGGAAGAGGATTCTCTCCTAGAGATTCCAGAGGGAGTACAGCCCTGCCTACATACTAATTTCATACTTCTGGCCCCAGAACTATAAAAGAATAATTTTGGCTGTTTCAAGCCACACAGTTTGTGGTAATTTGTTGTGAAATCCCTTGGAAAATACTGACTCCAGTATTTGTCCTCTTAAACACTACACTATACCATGACATAATTCAGAAGACATAATTTCATTTCACTGACCAATGGAGGAAGAATCTCAGGTATGAATAACAACTATGAAAATACTAATATGTACACTGAGGAGTTACATAACGTTTCATAAAAGTTCTATGTTCATCATCCCTAATGAACTTCAAATTCAGGGTAAATAAAGATTATTGAATAAAGTTGAACTTACGATATCAAAAACATATTACAACTTATATGGTATTTCACTTTTGCTGAATAACTCAGAAAAAGTAAGAGTATATTGCCATGCAGAGAGTACTGAATGTAATTCCAAATTTGGGGGAAAATTTTCTACCCTTCGCCATGGGAAAGGCCACTGCAGAGTTTTCACGCAGCTTCTATTTTGTGTCCTTGCAAAAAGATGAATGAGATGCAAGTCAATGTTACTTTCATTCATAGTTGCAAGGCAGAGATCAGTTGACCTATTTGCTCTATCATCATACAGCAGAGATGAGAATTGTGATAGAATACATGTCTTGGAGAGAGGATTATGAGCCTTACTTCAAAGAAGGTTATTCTTTAAAATAGCACTGTAGAATATGAAACAAGGTAATATTCAACCTATTCCAATTCACTGCATATATACCTTATTCCTTTACATTGGGCTCTGTTGTAAAGCATGGTATCCAGACTATATGTAAGGTGATAGAAAACAAATGGAGAGGAGAGTACTTAGTAAACTTTCATTCTTTAGTTTTATACCTTTGTTCTTTGCCTTCCATAGGAAACAGATTTTAAATATATTTCATTGACTCTTTAATTTCCTAGCCTTGGCTTCAAATCTATTTTATTTTATTTTATTTTATTTATTTTTTTACATCTTTATTGGAGTATAATTGTTTTACAATGGTGTGTTAGTTTCTGCTTTATAACAAAGTGAATCAGTTATACATGTACATATGTTCCCATATCTCTTCCCTCTTGCGTCTCCCTCCCTCCCACCCTCCCTACAAATCTATTTTATAAGCTTCAAAATTACTGTAGTTTGAACCATAAAAATAGATGTCATAAATACTTAAAGATCTCTTTCAATCACTTATGAAATCAGACAGGGTAGGTTAGGTACTGATACCTTTTCAGTACTTGTGTAAGTACACATTTAAGTGATTATATATAACATTTTCCATAGTAGACCTCTCTCCCATCCTGCCATCTTCATGTTCCAGTACAACAGTTATAAGCCAGTTTTGCTATGTCTTTCATAGATCTGTAGTAGTATCCATGTATTTTTTTTTAAAAATATGCAATATATTTAAAGTTAAAAGTCATACAAGCACTGACAAAAGTATTTTCCCTAAATCAAAAGAACGGTGAATGTATTATAAAGTAAATATTTACTCAACGTTTAAGAGAAGCTGTGTTTTCATCCTTGCACCATTCATTAAAAGCAAGGTAACAATCTCCTTGAGCTTGATGGAAAGAAGCCTGTGTCTAATTCTGAGATTCTCTCTGTATTTAGGATTTGCGTTTTTCCTCATTATAACCTTCACTTATTTGTATATAAATGTAACATGCATTGTATCTGAGACAAAATTCCTGCTCTACCATTTAAAAGTCATGATAACACTGAGAAAATTATTTAACTTTTCTGAGGATTTATTTCCTCTTCTTTTAATAAAGTTTATACTACTGACCTCACAGAATTGTTGTAAAAATAAAACAAGTTAGAATACTTTAAATATTTAGTAGAGGACTCGGCACAGATTGTGTTCACTGCACATGACAATAGGTGCTACTGTTGGTTTTGATATTATAATATCTCAAATGACTTTAATCAATAGCTAGCCCAATCTTAGGCAAAAAAAAAAAAAAACACGCACGCAATTCTTAATTTATTACAACCATACTTGTTATGAATTGGCTAGCTAAGGTCTTGAGAGAGAAAATCAGGAAGATATTTCCTTTTCAAAATAAGACAATCAAAGGAGTCACTTATAAATATGAAACCAATGATAGTTATAAAATTTAAAGCTAATCTAGAATAGTTTTTCTTATTTTTAATAACAATTGGGGGAGGGAGTTATTAATTGTAAAGAAAAAAGGTATATTCTAAAATAAATGTCATTCACATAAGTAGTACTATAATTCTTTAATGGCTGGACATATTATTGAAGGTTAGGACAATAATTGACCTATCCACACAGATAAACTAGCTAAGCACAGAAATTACTTTGAGATTCTAAAAATGCAATTTCCACATTAAAATATATATTTTTAAAGTTTGGTATTATGGGACCATACCTTCTTATTTATGTACTTATCAACATGTTCACTAGGTATTATCAAATATTGAATGACACCCCCCCCCAAAAAAAAAGACAATCAGAATTTGGTATCCTGTCATTTTGCCTAGAGGAAGCTACAATAACACAGTTGAAAATCCATTTAACACAGATATCAATTACCAGAAGGGAAAAACAAACACACGCACCAAGTGTAAGTAAACGATCAAGCTTAACAGAAGTGCTTAAAAAGACATAAGTCAGGAAGAGTTTGAAAGTGAGGCAATTATTAAGGTTAACTGTTGTAAGATAAGAAGGTGAGAAGACTTGACAGAACAACTAGATAGTTATCACTGCTTTAAGGTAAAAATCATTACTTTAGAAGGGCAATTTAATTTGTTCCTAAATAAAAGAAGATCGATTTTCATTTTCATTTTGTAGGTTTTATTTTCCTATTGAAATTCCAAGCTGTGGATGGAGGGTGGTGGAAAGGATAGAAACACTGATGCATTAAAAAAAACTTGTTAAGATAAATTCATAAGTATATGTTTCTTTTTGTGACTATTAAGAATTGAAAAATAAAAGTCCCCAAACAATTGGCAACCTATTTTCATTTAATCTTGCTCAGTATTATGTTTGCAACACTAGAAATTTTCATGAAATGAAGAAAATTTATAAAAGAGATATAAGCCTAGGGAATTGCCAACCTTTTGCATACAAGTTTACGTTAACTCAGTAATTTTACTAATGTAAGTAATTACAGATAATAGCAAAATGATAGTAATAAGATCTTCAGATATGTTTTACATCTATCCCTAAAAGAAACTGTGAGATGATTTTCAAGGTGGGGATCAGGATTCAAATACCTCTTTCCTAATTAAGTGAGAACGGTTCTAAATTGCCTTTGGTAGACTCTAATCTTCAAAGCATAATGAAGCTAAGTTGACAGAAAAACACATACATAGAAAAATATAAATACAATGGATAAATACTGAGTCATCAAAGTCTATGGTGTAAATAGCTTTTTCTCTCTTTCTCTCTCTCTCTTTACCTTTTAAAGTGATGACTGTAACCTTGGGCAAGTTTTAGTTAAATATTTTGTTTCTTAAATTGTGCAATAAAAATAATATCCCTTCTGCACCTACTATGGGTTATATTAGGCACTGAAAGTTCAAATACAAATTAAATGTATTTTCTGCACTCAAGAAAATCAAAGTTTAAAAACATGTCAGGGCCTCCCTGGTGGCGCAGTGGTTGAGAGTCCGCCTGCCGATGCAGGGGATACGGGTTTGAGCCCCGGTCTGGGAGGATCCCATATGCCGCGGAGCGGCTGGGCCCGTGAGCCATGGCCGCTGGGCCTGCGCATCCGGAGCCTGTGCTCCGCAACGGGAGAGGCCACAACAGTGAGAGGCCCGCATACCGCAAAAAAAAAAAAAAAAAAAAAAAACATGTCAAATAACGAAGAACATTCTATAGGTTGGGTGTTATAATTGAGATCGAATACTTGAATTATCCTTTAAAAATGGACATAAATAGGCAAGTTCTTTTCTTCATTTCTCCACTACCACCACCACTGTCAAAGAGCTTACTATTGCAGCAGACAGTAAGAAAGTAAGCTCAATGGAAGTTAGTAGCTTTACAAAACTTCTGCAACTGTTTCAAAGTTGCATATGGTAGAGTCAATAAATCTTTCACCTTTCATAGTTGGATTATCACTTCTTTCTTATATTAGTGCCCCCCACGCAACAACTGTTGTGTAGAGAATATTGTTCTACCAAGCTCCATATTCATTTCAAAAGGTAGCGTGACACACTAGAGGCTCATGCACCGTTGCTGCAGAAATGCTAGTCACTTCAACCGTTAAACATTATATGGTATTTTCATTTAAATCATGAACTATCAGGGCTTTTGCATTCACTACCAAGTTGAACTTCTTCAGAAGAATACTCCACTCAGGGTTGTAGTGAAACCCAGAAAGGGTTACCATAGAGCCTACCCTCAGTGGACTGGTGCAATTAATTTTCTTGTTTAATTTATAGCCAGTTAAATCTGATTTATCTCACATCCTTGTAATCTTTAAACATTCTCCAATATGAGAGCCCTTACCGCATCATCGTATTCTACCTGGCTCCTCTCCTCTAACGTTGCTCCTCTTTTTACCCAATCCTACAATTCATGTTATCTGAAAACTCCATTCTATGGATAACAATTTTACATAAATCCTCAGGTCTTCATTCTTGTTTTTAATTAAAGAATTTCTTGTTGATGAGGGAACGACTTTACACGAACTATTTTCAAGTCATATATATAGTGAACACTAAAATTGTGACCTAGAGTCTCTCTACTTTGACTGCTTTCCAGGACGTTTCTCTTCTTTGCTCATGAGTAGGTAGTGGTTAAATGTTGTTTCTTTGACACTTCGTCCACTTGACTAAAAATATTCTTTCCTCATCTTTGTCTTGAACTCTGTCACTTCTTCTAATACAATAAAGATTTCAGAACTTAACTTGTGGTCTTTCTTTCCACACCATGTCAATTGCCATCCTGACTTAACAGTTCCTTTTCAATAATCTCCAAATATTATTCAAATAATAATTTGAAATTATAATTTCAAACTCCTATCTTTTTAATTATCCAACTGTATTATTATCCCACTCCAATATTCCTATACTTCTTTCCTACCTAACAGATCCTTCACTTTCTTTCATTTATATATCAAATTTCATATCCCAACAGCTTACCTAATCTCTCGTCAATGTTCTTAACTCACCTTTCCAATATCCTGCCAGTCTACCCATTTGGCAAAATCATCCATCTGTGAATTTGACTACATTCTCTTTTCCTGCCTCTAGGTTACTGTGGTAGTCAGCCTCAATATGGCCTCCAGTGATCCATGGCTCTTGATGTGCAGCCTCCTCCTACACTGTACCAAGATGTTTAGTGTGGAAAACAGAATATGACAAAAGTGATAGTATGGAATTTCCAGGATTAGGTCCTAAAAGGCACTGTAACTTCTGATTCTCTCTGTCTCTGTCTCTCTCTTATCACTTGCTCTAGGAAAGACATGTTGTGACCAACTACATGAACCTCTTTTAACAGCCATGTGAGTGAGCTTGGAAGTGATCCTTCAGCCCTCATCAAGCCTTTAGAAACTATAGCTCATACAAATCAATACCAAAAAAACAAACAACCCAATTAAAAAATGGGCAGAAGACCTGATTAGGGCATTAACTTCAGAACACTTGCAATTGTAAATTCTTTCTCTGCCCCTTTGAGTTGTAAATCTCCCAGCTTTTTGCCAGTTTTATAACCCAGGAATGTCTTTCTCAAGTACCTGGGAGCCATCCCTTTGAAATGTAACCATCAAGAAAGATAATGCCACTATCTTCCAGTCTCTATTGGGGGATATGAGACTAACATCAGTATGTACTTTTTATGTTTTTTAAATTAGAAAACATGTATGACCTAATTATTCTGACCAACTCAGACCCTAATGTCCTTCAGCAGTTTTCCACTAGCTTATCCCAACATTTAAAAACTCCTGCCTTTTGGTTCAGCAGAGTTTACTTCAGTCTCTCTTCTGTGTTGCAATAGTATTGAAAAAAATCTTCCTTGCCTGTTTAACTTATTGGGTACAATGTTTCTGACAGCACCCCTGTGTATTTGCTGTGGTGCTCTGGGGGGCACCTCAATACACCTTTGGGAAACTATCATTCTATGCTTACTTTAATTCCATGGATCTAAGACATAAGAAGGAGGAATAGTAAAATAAACAAAAACAAAACAACAAAAGACTCTTATGTATAAAACACCTCTCCCCCCCTTTTCCTGTCTCTCATCCCAATTTCTACCCCATTTAGCCTCATTTTTAAAGCAAACAGCTGTAGAGAAAAGTTAGAGAATATGATTGGGACTTTGTAATTCTAATAAAAACAAAGGAAACGTTTTCTTCTGTTCATTTCTTAAATTGTACTGTGCCTCAGGATTCTCCTTGGCTCCTTTCTAATCCAACAAAATATCTAAACAATTTCATCTATGGCCATACCTTCAATTACTATCAATCAGTTACTTTAAATGGGGTAGGAAGATGAAACTTCCACTGGGAAGGGGAAAGCTAATATCAAATCCATCAAGGGGAATTTCAAAATTACATACCCCTTTCCACCACCCATTACCCAATATAATCCCATATAGGAAATTCTTGCCTTCTGTTTGGGTATCATTTTTTTTTTCTTGCAATACGCGGGCCTCTCACTGTTGTGGCCTCTCCTGTTGTGGAGCACAGGCTCCAGACACGCAGGCTCAGTGGCCATGGCTCAAGGGCCAAGCCGCTCTGCAGCATGTGGGATCCTCCCGGACCGGGACACGAACCCGTGTCCCCTGCATCGGCAGGCAGACTCTCAACCACTGTGCCACCAGGGAAGCCCTGGGTATCATTTTTAATGTGAGTTATTGCCATAAAAAGAATGGTTATAGAAAGAGTATTGGTAACTGCTGAATTCTGGTGACCCTCATCAGAATTCAATGTATTTTTATGCCTAAAACATTTTTCCTGAGACCTGAACATGTATTTCCAATGGTGTATGGATAGCTGATGTACACTTCAAAAGCAACATATCAGAAGAGAAATTATTCTTTCCTTACCCAAATTAATTCTGCAGCTTATTTCCCTAGAACAATAAATAACATGGGTCAAATTGATTCTGCCTTCTTAAAAAAATTGAAAATTGAATATAATTACCCTTCTTCATGTACATGATTGCCATTCAAGGTCAGGTCACCAGGCTTCCTCACTTGGATTTTTATAAGTCTGATCACTGCTATATCAGCACTTAATATTAGATTATATTCATTGTGGTTAAAAAAAGGTAACATTCCATACAAAATCCTGCACACAGAAGTGTATAGCAGCTTTATTCACAATTTCCAGAACTTGGAAGCACCCAAGATGACATTCAGTAGGTGAATGGGTAAATAAACTGTAGTGCATCCAAACCATGGAATTCCTTTCAGCACAAATGTCAATGGGTTATCAAGCAATGACAAGACATGGAGGAACCTTAAATGCATATTAGTAAGTGAAAAAAGCCAATCTGAAAAGGCTACATATTGTATGATTCCAACTATATGACACTCTTGAAAAGGCAAAACTATGATGAAAACAAAAAGATCAGTGGTTGCCAGGGTTGAGGGGGTAGGGGTAAATAAGCAGAACACAGAGGATTTTTAGGATAGTGAAAATACTTCACATGATATTAAAATGATGGATACATGTCCTTATATATTTGTCCAAATTCATAAAATGTACAACACTAAGAGTGAACTGTAATGTAAACTATGGACTTTGGGTAATATGATGTGTCAGTGTAGATTCATCAACTGTATCAAGTACTCCTCTCTGGTGGGGATGCTGATAATGAAGAAGGCTATGCATGTGTGGGGACGGAGTATATGGGAAATCTCGCTCTCAGTTTTGCTGTAAAACTGAAAATGATCAAAAAATAAAGTCTTAAACCACATAACATAAACTTTACCATCTTAACCATTTTTAAGTATACAGTTCAGGGGTGTTAATTAAAGTCACATTGTTTTGCAACAGAGCTCCAGAACTTTTTCATCTTGCAAAACTGAAACTACTGTCTATCCATTAAACAACTCCCTATTTCTCCCTCACCTAGGCCCTAGTAACCACCATTCTACTTCCTGTTTCTATGAATTTGACTACTTTGGATATTTCACACAATTGAAATCATACAGTATTTGTCTTTTTGTCCCTTCTTTCACTTAGCATAATGTGCTCAAGGTTCATCTTATTGTTGCATGTAACAGAATTTCCTTCTTTTCTAAGGTCAAACAATGTTCCACTGTATGTATATAGTACAGTTCGCTTATCCTTTTAATTTATTTTCAACACAGACATGTGAATCAATTTTTTAAAATGTAAATGTAATGCTATCATTCACTTCCTTAAATAGTTTTCGTAGCATCTTTGACATTTGGATAATCTTCAAGATAATTGGTATGCAATTAGTTAGTAATCTGATCTGTTTTTGTTTTTGTTTTAATCCATACAGTCTCATCTCTCACCATTCTCCCTGCCTTGCCTTCTTCTTGGTAACCTATAATTTATTTATGGGGAACTTTTTTGAGATTCTCAAACTCCTCAGGATTATTCTCATTTCTGGGCTTTGGTTTATACTGTCCACTCTATCATGAATATTCCATTTTTGTTTGCAAATTTCAACTCATCTTTCATATTGTACATTAAATGCTAATATCTTTGTGAGAATAGTAATAGAACCTATGGTTTTCATTATCTTATTCCAAAAAGCTAACAAAATAACTACTTACTGATTGATTAATGAATAAATTGAATATAAAATAATGAATGAGAATTCAGCCCAGTCAGTAATTTTTCACAAACTGTATTTTTAAAATAATGAAATAATGAAAACTGCATTGTACTAATCTATTAAGATGTGAGACATTAGAATGAATATTTGTGATATAATCTAGGACATTGTTCAACAATGTTAGAGGCAAGTGTTTGCAATTAAACAGGAGCTCAAATCAGCAGAACTCTCCAGTCCATAAGCAGTGAATTTGATTAAGAATTCATCAGTAATGCAAGGTTGAGATGATGCAATAACAAATTACTGATGTCTAGTTCTAATTCCCTGGCTCCTTAGGCTTTCAGAACAAATATTTCCCCAACAGGTGAATACAAGGAGTACCGGAACTCAGAAACAAGTACAAATTCATGTTTATCTGACTCTGGCTTGATGACTCATTTCACAACTGAATCCTTGATAGTTTTCATTAAGTCCAAATATACCTTCATATACTTTCAGCTACTTTACGTTACTTCTGAATTTCAGTCACTCTTACTAATCTCCTGGAAAATAAAATTCTATCCTAAATTCCAGATCCATTGCTGAAATGGCATTGTATTTTACCCAATCTCACTTATACTCACTTACTCCTTAAGTACTGGAATCTTTATATATTCTCTATCTTTGACAACCCATTACAATGAGAAGCCCACTTGCCTTAAATACCACCTGCCACTATATTCTCCTGCATCCCTGTATCCACTTACCTGTATAAATGCTTGCCTGTTTGTCTGTTTATTTAACAAATCTTTCTTGAGTGCTTACCATAAACAAGGAACAAATGTAAAATTGCAACTGTGACAAGTGACATTAAAGAGCATCAGTAATGAAGAATAATGAATCTCAAAGAGTACAGATTCTGGACATGTATGGCCTACATTTGAATCCCAGATTTGCCATTTATAAGCTGTGTGCATTTGGGCACTTTACTCAAGTCTTCTCTTCTAATTCCTTATTTGATGTGGTCAGGCCATGAAGGAAAAAGGCTACGTAAGCCTAAAACACCTTAGAGCTAACCAGGATACTTCCCTGCAAGTTTGTAAACATCTCCATCCAAGGATCTTAAGAAACAGCAGCATGCCTGAATATGGATTTCCCTAATATGAAAAACTTATCTATTTCTTAAGAGCAACAGATGGAGGACACAATGGGCATCCTTATGTGAGTTGCAGAGAAAAAGAAGAGCTCAGGGGCCATGGAGCTTCATGAAAAAGGAGATTAGGGTAAGGTTAACATCAAAGCCTCCACATGGTTTCTGAGCTGTTTTAGTCCACCCCTTCTGGTTATGCCTGGGGAAGAGGGAAGGGACTCCAACATGCCTCCTATACATACTCTGTTCATAGAATTTTCGGTGTATTCACCCCAAGCATATGCTCTTATGTGATTGCAGCATGAAGACTCAAGAGCCTTCCAAAAGGGCAGCAGCAGGGACTAGAGTGGCAACTGACACGACAGCAAACTTAAATTACCATTTCTTCAGTCCTTAGCCAAATATGGAACGAATAAAGTTAATGAAAAAGAAATAAAAGCAAGAGCAGCTGAACAGGTAGCAGATATAGGTGTTTCACTTAAAAATGTACTGGCCACATTCCCCTGTATAGGAATCTAGGGCATCTTAATAATTGAGCAGAAACACATCTACAACTAGTTCAAGTTCTGCAAGTAACAGATTCAAAAAAAAAAAAAAAACAGAATTGGCTTTTTTTGAAGAACTTCAACACCTGTCCCACTACAAAAACAGTGGTCCACTACATGAAAGAGATGGGCATTGTGTCTAAGACTATGGAGCCATAGCAATAGGGAGGGACATCATGGAGACAGCAGAAGTGGAGAGCTAAAGATCACTTGCAATATCTGAGACCAATGGGACAATAACTTTGGAAGTTTATTAAACAGAAGCCAAAGCAGAAAGCTCCAATAAAGATCAAGATCATGAAAGTATCTTTATATGGCTAATTTCAGCTTGCTTTACTGCAGTTAAACAAATAGTAGAAAACTATGCATTCTCAGAATGAAATGATGTCTTCTGATTTAATTCATGTGTTCACAGCCTTGTAGTGACCTCAAAGTGGATTCAGTGATGTAAACTATGCTGCAGCTTAAGACATGAGTCTCCAGTCATGTGGAGCACCATCTCACACCTTTGCTCATGAAGCCAATATAAGTTCTCCCCTTTGCCTTAACACCTTTATGGCTTTAGTTCCTCAAGATTTTGGGTCGGGAAATAAAAGGACACCTGACCCTTCAGGAGACATTCAAGAGAAGGAGAAAGAGTAGATCATACGGCACCAATAAAGTCAATCATCTAGACCTGCATGGTCCAATATTATAACCATTAGCCACATGTGGCTATTTAAATATCCATTAATTAAAATTATATATGGACCTTGAGGGTATTATACTTAGTGAAATATATTGGACGGAGACAAATACTGTATGTTTTCACTTATATGTGGAATCTAAAAATAAAACAAACAAATGTAACAAAACAGAAATAGACTCACAGATACAGAGAACAAACTAGTCGTTACCAGAGGGGAGATGGATGAGGGGAGGGCCAAAATAGGTGAGGGGGATTAAGAGGTACAAACTACTATGTATAAAGTAAACAAGTTATAAGGGTGTCATGCGCAGCACAGGGAATATATAGCCCATAATTAATAATAGCTTTATAAAGAGCATAATCTATAAAAATATTGAATCACTATGTTATATATCTGAAATTAATATAATATTCTAAGTCAAATATACTTCAATTTAAATAGAATATAAAATATCTAATATAGAATTAAATATCCAAGTCTTCATTATGAATTAGGTATATTTCAAGTACTTAAAAGCACATGCAGCTAGTGGCTACCTATTACACATCCCAAATGTTTACAATACTTATATCATGGCAGAAAGTTCTATTCCACAGCATCAATCTAGATGTAGCAATTTCATTCCTATGTATCTACCCTGGAGAAACCCTCAAACATGCTTTCTAGGAGACAACTAATAAGAATGTTTATAGCAGATGCATGTGTAATATAAAAACATTAAAAACAGCCCAAATGTCCATCAAGAAGAGAATTTATAAACTGAATCATATGCATACAGTGGGATACTATACAACATGGAAAATGAATAATAGATATACATGGTAGTGTGGATGAATATCACATAATGCTAAATTTTAAAAAAAGGTCATATAAGAATACAGGTAATATAGTTATCTTGTTATATCAGCTAAAAAACAAAATCATCTTGTTATATCAGCTAAAAAACAAAATCAAACAATAAGTTGTTTAGGATAAATATTTGGTAAGACTGTACAGAAAAAACAAGGGAATAAGAAATACAAATTTTACAGCATTGATTTCTTCTAGGAAGGATAGTAGGAAGATACTTCTTCAGGGAAATATGCAATAGCAACAGCAACATTGTTGGGAATTATTCTATTTCTTAAGCAAGGTTGTGAGTAGGATGGTGTTTTTTTTTTTTTTTTAACATTTTGATATTTGTAAAGTCAGGATCACTGTTAGCCACATAGCAGTTGTGATGTAGTTGTTGTGTTTGCCTTAGAAATAAGTTACCCAAAATGATTTCTCAATTTATACATAAAAATATGTCAAGAATCTGTATAAATCTAAAGATCTCTTTTAATACATATTTAAAAACCCTAAATCGCAAGAAGATAAAAATCAGAGAACAAAAAAAGACTGAATTTTAAAGATCAACACTATCTCTTGCAAAACAGGAATATTGCTACTGTGCATACAGAAAAGTGTTAATATTTCAATGTATGAAAATGATCATTTATATCTGAACCCACTATATTGCCTAAATTTAATATAGTCTTGGGTATTTTTTATATTTTCTAGTTCCCTGTCAAAATTCTCACTGTGCTCATCTATTCTTTTCCCTAATTCAGTTAAAATTTTTATTATCAGTGTTTTGAATTCTTCTCTGGTAAACTGTTTATTTCTTTCATTATTTTTTCAGGGGTTTTTTCATGCTCTTTCGATAGAGAGCAGTTCCTCTGCCTTTTCATTTTGCTTAATTTTCTCTGCCTCTATGAATTTAGGTTAAACTGTTACCTATTGTGGTCTTGAAGGGGTGTTCTTATGTGGGAGCATCCCTATACAGACTGCATGTGCCCAACGCCTTTGGTGGGAGAGCTGGATTTGGTGTGGATGCAAGTCATATCTTTCCCCAGGGTTTGCTGGCAGCTATCACCTTGGCAGGGGGTGAGGCTGTAGGTAGAGTGGCTAGAGCTGAAGATAGGTGTGAGGCAGGACTTCCCCTCTGCTCAATGGCCAATACTGCCCTTTCAGGGGTAAGGTCTAATCCCAAGTTGCTGGAGCAGAAGCCCTGAGGGTCCAGCCCAAGCTGGCTCCATTCTCTTTAAGTGTGTGTCTTCCCCTATCTGAGTACCAAGACCCTTGCCCCAGAGCGGGTAGCGCTGAAGCAGGGGGCACCCATGTGGGCTCTAAGCACATGTTGGCCACATACAGAGGTCTGAGCTGTCTATGATGCACTACATATACAGGCACTTGCCACTGCTTCCCTCACTCTGCACAGATGCAGCCTTGAGTGAAAATCCCCTTGGTCCCTTGTACCACCCCTGCCCGTTGTGGAGCCATGCACAGGGCAGGTGGGACCCATGCGTGTTTCAAGGCAAGTTGCAGTGGACCTTCTGACATGATGCTTAAGTGCCAACAAGGGCCACCACCACCCCACCCAGGCTCCACGGGGTCACCTCTGCATCCCAAGGCCAAGTCTCCTCCTTGACCCTGGCCACCCCAGATGCAGTGCTAAACTGTAACAGGGAGTGAGCAGGGCTGGAGCTTTTGCTCAGCTCAGGTGACAAGCATGCCAGGGTGGTGGTGGGAAACCTGGCAGCTGCTAGAGCAGACCTCTCTGTGTCCTGCCTCAGGGGCTAGCCAGTGCACACATGCTCCTCACAAGCATAGTATGGGCTTCCCACAGCCCTCCCGTTAGTCCCAGGGGTCCTTCAACCAGCCAAGGGGGCTCACCTCCCCTGCATCAGACCTCAGGTCTAGGGCATCCAACCTGTGGCTCTCCCCAGGGCAGGTCTCCACTTGTGTATTCTCCCTTTTCCTCTGAATTGCCTTCTAGGGGCACAGGTCCCAACCAGATCACTTTTCTTTCCTTTCTACTATATTATGTGTAGATCTTTTTTATAGACTTGGTTGTATAGGAGTCTTTCTGTCAGTTTCTAACTAGTTTTTGGTGAGAATTGTTCCATACGTAGATGTATTTTTGATGTGTTTATGGGGAGAGGTGAGCTCCACATCCTCTTACTGCATCATCTTGATTGATGTCCCTCCAATATAGTCTTTAAATTGGTAGATGAGGTAAGGTGAGCATTAGCTTAATGGAATGAAAGTGATCTTTTAATAATCACCTATGGACTGTGAGAAAATTGTTCTAAAACAGTAGGAAAACAAAATAGAGGATTTACACTATCTTCCTATGGGTTAAAATGTCCTAGAAGTTATCTAATAAACACATGACAGTGTATCCAAAGAAAGCTGTATTTTTCTCATTCTTACAAAAAGAGATCAGTAACTTTCATGACATATAAGTTATAGGTCTCAGGTACTCATTACAATTGTAGCTGATCTATCTCATGATTACATTTCTTTTAGAAAAATGTATGTTCCTAGTCTTTGTTAGACATCCAAATAGAGAAAATTTATTTTTTCCTTGGAGGTCTGCTTTTTGCATAGTACAATGCACCATTTACAAAAGCTTAAAGAGATTTCTTGGAGTAAATGAAAGTACCTAGCCCTAGTAAATGTTCATGAAGGGCAATTCATAGAATATTCCTGAGAGTGGGTGACATGAGTGTTATATCACCATAAAAGAGACAGTTTGGGGACAGAAAATTTCAAATCCCATGTCATTAGACAAACATGATGCAATATTCAATGTACTTTTTTCAGAAACAGGGGTGGGGCTTCACTAAATTAATTGAAAGGAATGAACAAAATTCAGGTTCGGCACTCTAGGAAATCAAGTGTTAAAAAAAAAGCAATTTATTTTCTATTATTTTTGTTTGAAAATAAGAACATTTTAAAGAGTGGGAGAACTACTCATTAATTTGTTACAAGGACCAGAAAGGGGGAAAAAGCTTGCCTTTGATTCAGCACTGGTTATCAACTAAAATCATATTTTAGGTCCTCAGTAGTTTTATTACTACTAGTGTTTCTCCTGGCACATTTTTCTCCCAATTATCTTGCTTATTTCTCCTTCCTTAAAACCCTAAAGGCTGCTTCTGGCTGGCTTTCACATGCCAAAAAGGTTAATATACTAATTAACATTAGAGATTCACACTTGAAAAGACTGAAAATACATCCCCCACCCCCAAAGGTAAATATCTCCATTCTCATTGTTAACTAAGATTTTTTTTTTTTTTTTGGATTGTAGACAGTTTGAAGAACCCAGCAATACAGAAACTTTCACAGCTTTCATAGAAGAGTCCCTTTAGCCACAATTCTTCAATAGTAGTTCAATAAAAGTAGTGATAAGTTCTAGGCCATCTGATACTCTGGAATCAACAGCCTCACAGAGGGTAATAAATGGTCAGGAGCAAAGAATTCCTCCTTAAGATGACTCTGAATTTCCCTTGAGATATAAAGATTTATTAGGGTGTAACCTTCCCTATTCCTCCAGATACGGCACAGAAGTAGTTAAAAGTAGCTGAAAGAAAGAAGTCATGGTCTGAAGGCAATAGGGTTTGCTCACAAAAATGACTAGGGACAGAATTGGATACAATTTACTAGATTTTGCGATCAGAAGCCAGCAGTATGTTTAGAGACACTAGGGAAGGAAATCCTGAAAATCAGACCAATAGTCTATGTCTCAGAGAACAGAACTGCTCTAAGTCTAACCACTTCACAATACCTCCCACAGTATCATAGAACTATATAAGCCAGGCACTCAGAAATAAACCCAGGGAGAAGAAGAGCGAGTGGACTGGGAAGTTTTAAACCTAAAAGATCTGAAAAGAATCTTCAATTTGATTTTGTTTTCCTGGAAATGATTAAAATTTTGGCAGCAGGCTGAAATGGAAATGTAAGATAAAACATGAAGCCCACTATAAATCAAAACAGACAGTTCTGTTTTCTGAACATCAGAATGTGTGCCTTATGAAAATCACAGCCACTGAGACTTGCATGTGAGTTAGCTAGTTACCATATGATGAATCTTTTGAACGAGAAGTTATTCTACTGAGGTCCTCTCGGAGTGCATATGAAATTTCTGGTAATCTTACTGCGTTTGGCTTACAAGGGTCTTAAACTAAGACCACTTAAACTTTCTTAAAATGATTTTTAACACGAAATACTACATGCACTTGTGCATTTTTTAAAACATAATTGTGTGAGCTTAGACTTCCCTCCACTAAAATGAACAAACAAAGAATTCCTACATGGTATGTAGTGGAAAGCACATGAGAATTACAATTCAACAAATATGGATTTATATGCTAGTTGGTTACGTAAAGGAGGAAATGTATGTAAACTGTCTTGGACAAGTACGTATGAAACAAATGTTTTACTTTCTCCTTTTCATTCTTCATGCCATATTAAATTTGATTAATTATTCCCACCTATAACATATTTGAACGTGCAGATTCTGTTTTGAGTTCAGTCTCTGAAATCTATAAATGTAATAAGGGCAGATGATCAGTGTTTTAATTGTCTACTCATTATTCATTTCCTCAGTTTTCCCAGAAAAAAGAATGCATTGTTTCAGGACAACCTCATCTTAACACTCACATTCATAGTCTCCCTTACAGAAATGAATGGCCATATGACACTGGGCAGCCTAATTAATGGAACATTAGTGTGGGTTATTTTTTTAACTTTTTATTTTACATTGGAGTATAGTTGATCAACAATGTTGTGATAGTTTCAGGTATACAGCAAAGTGATTCAGTTAAACATACACATGTATCTATTCTTTTTCAAATTCTTTTCCCATTTAGGTTTTTACATAATATTGAGCAGAGTTCCCTGTGTTATTCAGTAGGTCCTTGTTGGTTATCCATTTTAAATATAGCAGTGTGTACATGTCAATCTAGTGTGGGGTTTTGATAAAGCTTTTGCTTTCCTGATTAAGGAAGACAAGTGGCTATTACTGTTGGCTCCTTTTTCACTTCTATTTCCTCTATTGGACAAAGATTTTGCATCTGAAGCTGCAGTAGGCATATTATGACCATGACATAGGTGACAAGATAACATTTTCACAAAATGGAGTATAAAGGTAGGTAGGATCCTGGGTTCTTAGTAACACAGCTGAACAATTAAAACAACTCTAGTGCATTTTTCATAGAAATAGAAAACTAATCCTGAAATCTGCATGGAACCACAGAAGACTCCAAATAGTCAAAGCAATCTTGAGAAAGAATAATAAAGCTCAAGGCATCTCATGTCCTGATTTCAAAACATATTACAAAGTTATAGTAATCAAAACAGTATGGTCTGGCATTAAAAACAGACATATAGCTCAATGGAAGAGAATAAACATCCCAGAAATAAACCCATGCATATTTGGTCAATTAATTTTCAACAAAGAAGCCAAGAATATACAACAGAGAAAGGATAGTCTCTTCAATAAATGGTGTTAGGAAAACTGGAAAATTACACGCAAAAGCATGAAACCGGACCCCATCTTATATCATACAGAAAAACTTAATATTAACTGTATTAAAGATTTTCATGTAAGATCTAAAACCATAAAACTCCTAGATGAAAACAGAGGGGATAAGCTCCTGAACACTGATCTTGGAAATAATTTTTTGGATTTGACACCAAAAGCAAAAGTAAAAAAGTGGGACTACATCAAACTAAAAAGCTTCTCCTCAGCAAAAAAACCCATCAGTATGCTCATACAGCTCAACATCAAAAATAAATAAACAGATTAAAAATGGGCAGAAGAACTGAACATTTTTTTCCAACGAGGACAAGCAGATGACCAACAGGCACATGAAAAGATGCTCAACATAGCTAATCATCAGAGAAATACAAATCAAAACCACAATGAGATAGAACCTCACATCTGTCAGAGTGGCTATCATCAAAAAGAACACAAATAACAAATGTTGGTGATGATATGGAGAAAAGGAAACCCTAATACACTGTTGGTGGGAATGTAAATTGGTGCAGCCACTCTGGAAAACAGTATGGAGGTGTCTCACAAAACTAAAAATAGAAATACCTTGTGACCCAGCAATTCCACTCCTGGGTATATAGCCAAAAACAACAAAAACACTAATTAAAAAAGACACATGCACCCCAATGTTCATAGAAGCATTGTTTACAATTGCCAAGATACAGAAGCAACCTACATGTCCATCAAGAGATGAATGGATAAAGAAGTTGTGGTATATATATACAATGGAATACTACTCAGCCATAAAAAAGAATGGAATTTTGACATTTGCAACAACATAAATGGACTTGGAGGGCATTATGCTAAGTGAAATAAGTCAGACAAGAGAAAGACAAATACTGTATACCACTTATATGTGGAATCTAAAAAAATCCAACAAACTAGTGAATTTAACAAAAAAGAAGCAGACTCACAGAGAACAAACTAGTGGCTACCAGTGGGGAGAGGGAAGGGGGGAGGGGTAGTATAGGGGTGGGGATTAAGATGTACAAACTATTAGGTATCAAATAAGCTACGAGGCTGTATTGTACAACCGGGGAATATATCAAATATTTTATAATAACTATAAATGAAACATAACCTTTAAATATTATGAATTAGTATATTATATACCTGTAACTTATATATTGTATATCAACTATACTTCAATAAAAAATCAATAAAATGAAAAGACAACCTACAAAATGGCAGAAAATATTTGCAAACCGCCTAGGATTAATATTCAAAATATATAAGGAACTCATATAACTCGATAGTAAAAAACCAAATAACCCAATTAAAAACTGGGCAAAATACCTGAATAGATATTTTTGCAAAGAAGATATACAATGGCTAACAAATATATGAAAGAGACTCAATGTCAATAATCATCAGGGAAATGCAAATCAAAGCCACAATGAGATATCACGTCATGTCCACTAGAATGGCTATTATAAAAAAGAAAAATAGAAAAGTGATTGCCAGGGTGTGGGGGAAGTCAGGAGAGGTTGGTAAAAGGGTACATACTTTCGATTATAAGATGAGTAAGGTCTGAGTGTCTAATGTATAACATGCTGACTACAATTGATAACACTGTATTGTACAATTGAAATTTGCTTGGAAAGTAGAACTTAAATAAGGTAAATATGTGATGGGGAATAATTCAATGGGGAATCCTTTCACAATGGAGACATATATTAAATCATGCTGTATACTTGAAATGTCTTACAATTTTATTTGTCAATTATACCTCAATAAACCTGGAAAAAGGCCATTTCACTCATGGGTATATATCTGAAAAAAATAAAAACACTAATTTGAAAAGACACATGCACCCCAACGTTGCATCAGTTTAATGGCAATTAGTGTTAGTGTATTATTTTAAAGACTAAAATTGTCATCCGTTTAATGGCAATTAGTATTATCATATTATTTTAAAGACTAAAATTACAAGGTTCATCCAGATTGTGTGGGGAATTAGTGACAAAAAGCACTAGAATTATCAAAATATATATTGGTCTGTGACAAAGACAGCTAGAGCTGTCAGTTTCTTCATTATATATTGCAATGTAGTTTTAAATTATACATAGAGAAGTGGATAGGGTATAGACCTGACTTTCTATGCCTATACATGGAAATGTAACTCTCCAGCTTTAGAATGAGAATAAATAGGGCATACTTTATGTCTGACAGAATGTTCAGTTACCTGAACTATGTTCTGTATAATCTCTGATTTAATATTGTTTTACCTCTGTAGACTTAATTAGAGAATTTTTCTTTCATTGGTATGGGAATAAAGATCAATAGTTTAAACAAGAAAAAAAAACTTTACCAAATTCTTAACTCCAAATTTTTCACTACACAAGAAAAGTAAACTCTTATTTGTTTAAGCCACACTAAAATATGTTTTATTGCAGCTGAGCACAATCCAGAGTAAGCAGTTATATGCCATCTGTGCTTTAATCCAAGTAACTATGTTAAATATTAAACCATATATGAATAATAGAGCTCTATGACATGTTTGCAAAGAAAGATATTTTTAGGTTGATGGGAATTTATTATTCAACACATCCTATGTACAATTGTTAAATAATTTATAAATGTATGTAACTCAAACCCACAATTTTATCATAAGATAGTGTCACATGAAACTATTACTTATAAAAATTATTTGAAAATATTTAATCAAATAATAATGAAAGAATATAAAATTAAAGTTTTGAAAGAAATAAGTAGGTCCTTACACCCATTTGGTGCCTACTGTCAAAAAAAACAAAAAGTAACAAGTGTTGTTGAAGATGTGGAGAAACTGGAATGCTTGCACACTGGTAATCGGAATGTAAAATGATGCAGCTACTATGAAAAATAGTATGGAGGCCCATTAATTTTTTTTAAAGAATTATTATAAGATCCAGCAATTCCACTCTGGAGTATATTCCCAAAGGAATTGAAAGCAGGATCTAGAAGAAATATTTATAAAGCTATGTTCATATTAGCACTATTCACAATGGCAAAAGGTAGGAACAATCTACATGTCCATTGGCAGTTGAATGAATAAGCAAAATGTGGTATGCACATTAAATTATTAAGCCTTAAAAAGGAAGGGAATTCTGAAGCATGCCACAACATGGATAAAGCTTGAGGACATAGTGTTAAGTAAAATAATCCAGTCACAAAAAGACAAATTTTGTATGATTTGACTTATATGATCTAGAGTAATCAAATTCAGAGAGACACAATGTTTTTGTACTTCTTGGGGTTAATAACTAACTTGATTGGCACATTTTTAGTTTTCTATGTCTCTATCACTAATTACTTCCAATGAAATTATAAACCTCTCTAAGTAGTAGTCTCCACTTTACGTTACACGTTACGTACTCAGTCATTCCTTCCTTTTCACTCCATCATGGTAAAGCCCTCATGAAACCCTATTTTCCTTCTTCAATCTGTACTGTTTACTGTCTAAATTTGACAAACTGCTATTTTCCTGAGACTCTTCTTTGCCTCAGTTGTGGTTAAACCCTGGTTCCCAGATTCCTTGCTAATTTCTTTTCCGGCTGAGTCTATCATTCAATGCCTCAGATTACTCAGTTTCTTAAAAAGGGAAATTACATGTTTTTGAAAAATCTATGTTTATAAATAACCTCTTTTTGCGCTCATTATTTTTCAGAGGGGGAGGGCCAGGTGTAGATTTTTAGATAACATTTTTGCTCAGAATTTTAAACAGAGTTTTACATTGTTTTCTAGTATGCAGTGTTTTTAATAAGAAATCCTTTCCAATTTGAATTCCTGATCTTTGGTAAGTAACCTATTTTCTCTCTTTATTTTGGTTTTGGACTCTGTGACCTTCTGTGTTGAATACTTTCTCATGTCTGGCAATCTTCATTGTCCTGTCATATAATGTTTGAAAGTAGTGTGCATGGGGAAAGCCACTCACCTGCTGTGCTTCACAGTGTGGCGACTCTCTGAAGTCTCAATTACATTGTCAGACAATCCCAAATATTGGAATCTATAGTTTTTAAATTTTATTTCATCTGAGCCTGCTCAGTTTCTCCAAAGAAAGATCCTCTCATATCCTTCCAAGGGGATAAACACTTGGCTGGACTTCAGTATTCTTTTTTTTTTTTTAAGTTTTTTAAAATTAATTTATTTTATTTTATTTATTTTTGGCTGCGTTGGGTGTTTGTTGCTGCGTGCAGGCTTTCTCTAGTTGCAGCGAGCAGGGTCTACTCTTCATTGTGGTGCACAGGCTTCTCATTGTGCAGAGCATGGGCTCTAGGCATGTGGGCTTCAGTAGCTGCAGCACTGCAGGCTCAGTAGTTGTGGCTCACAGGCTGTAGAGCACAGGCTTAGTAGTTGTGGCACACGGGCTTAGTTGCTCCGCGGCATGCGGGAGCAGCTAAGGGCTCAAACCCGTGTCCCCTGCACTGGCAGGCGGATTCTTAACCACTGCACCACCAGGGAAGCCACTGGACTTAAGTATTCTTTTTATTATTTTTATTTTTTTGCGGTACGGGGGCCTCTCACTGTTGTGGCCTCTCCCGTTGCGGAGCACAGGCTCCGGACGCACAGGCTCAGCGGCCATGGCTCACGGGCCCCGCCGCTCCACGGCACGTGGGATCCTCCCAGACCGGGGCACGAACCCGCGTCCCCTGCATCGGCAGGCGGACTCTCAACCACTGCGCCACCAGGGAAGCCCTGGACTTAAGTATTCTTAAAGCCTAATAATGCAAGAGGGTTGGAGGAATGAGTACTTTCACTTATTCCCCTGTTTCTATTCACCGCCTTTCCCCAGCTGTTCACTCTGGTTTGTTTTTTTGTGTGGTTTTTTTTTTGTTGTTTTTTTTTTTTTTTTGCGTTACGCGGGCCTCTCACTGCTGTGGCCTCTCCCATTGCGGAGCACAGGCTCCGGACATGCAGGCTCAGCGGCCATGGCTCACGGGCCCAGCCGCTCCGTGGCATTTGGGACCCTCCCGCACTGGGGCACGAACCCGTGTCCCCTGCATCGGCAGGCAGACTCTCAACCACTGCGCCACCAGGGGAGCCCTGTTCACTCTGTCTTAATTCCCTAGGACTGTAGTCTCTTTATTCCAATTTATGAATAGAAAATATATCAATCTTTGTGGGAGGGGAGGTTCTTATGCAGATGTATGAACAAGGGAGGGGACCTCAGGATCTCACTGCTTTTATGCAAGCCCTCACCTGTTTCCCATCTTTAGCCGTTGACTCACCTTGCCTTCATCATCATGCCTGCTGGCTCCAGTCCCTGAGGCTTTCTGGGAATATGTGGCTTGAACTATCTTTTTTATCACAAGTACCCCTGTGTGCAGGCCCTTGGTGTTTATGTTTTTTCAGGAATGCTAAATCCCTTTATTTATTTCCACTACTTGTTGACAGTATTTATTCACTGTTGCCTCCTTTTTTACCGCATTAATCTCTTTGTTTTTACAGGTTTATACATTCACTTTTTGTTGTTCTCACGTTAACAAAGTTTCAGTATGGGAGCAAAGGTAAATACTTTTGTCTAAACTGCCATGTGACAAACATTCTTTACATCGTATACAGGGCTAGTTAGGAAGGTCTAATGAGAAAAGAATACAAAAATATTATGTAAACTTCAAAATATTATAAAATCTAATGTTATTCCTACAAATATCATGCTCACCAGTTTAAAGCTTTATTTTCCTCTTTTACAAAAACCTAAAACCGTTGTTGAAATCCTGACACAGGTCTGCCAGCACCTTGATCTTACACTTCCTAGCCTTCAGAACTGTAAGAAATAGTTATTTGTTGTAAGCCACCCAGTTTGTGGTACTTTTGTTGTAGTAGTCAGAAATAAGATATCTGAAAACACATATTTTATAACTTATGCTAAATATAGATATATATTAAAACTACATATTTTACATTATGAATAAGTGAACAGTATAATATTTTAAACCTCAGCCAAAAAAAAAAAAAAAAAAACTAGAATAAGCTCAGGGGTCAGTGGCAGGAGATCAGGATTCTATTCCTAACTTTGCCATTTCTCTGTATAGTTTTGATGAAAAACATTTCATCATTTGTGTTTAGTTTATTAATTTTTATAAGAGGACTGGAGTGTGTGTGTGTATATATATATCTGTGTATATACATATATATATGTCTTTGTATATATATGCCCTCTTAGTTTCCTTCCTTATAGGACCAACATTCCTTTTATCTATCATGTCTTGAAAATTTCAGATGATTAAGGTGAGTATACATGAGGATGATAACAGTATTGAGACTACTGGATTCATCCAGAGATTTGCCTAAATTATCCAATCATAACGCTTTTATTAAATGGTAGGTAATACAACTCAGCCCAGAAATAAATTTAGCTTTATGTGCTTTATACTCATACTATGATAATACTGATTTCCTCCCGAAGTTCATCTCTTGAGTCTCCTGAATCCCTTGGCTTCCTCCTGTCATTTTCCTATGGCTTCTTAAGCCCTTTTATTCTAATAGATGCTCTTTGCCTTAGAGAGAAACTTGGACTGCATATTAAGATTAGAGTAAATCTCCCACTGCTGTGCATGAGTTAATAACTAGAATAGGAAAAAAGACATTTCAACTGAATATACTCTAGGCAACACTAAAAACCTGGATAGAGGCCTTTTACATATTAGCCCTTTTTGAGAAAGTTGAGTGGTTTTTTGGTTTGTTTGCTTGTTTGTTTTATGAAAAAGGAAAATGACATATCTACCTATCATGATGTTTCTTTAGGACATGGATAGAGACTATCATTGAAGCCATTAGTTCTCTATACTTATCTAAAATTAAGTAATACTGAACACTTTACAGAAAATGTGAGCCATTAACTAAATATAAAAATAAATTTAAAATTTTCTTAACAGGTAGGAGACAGCTAAATATGCAAATATCTCAATGGCTTCTTAAATGATGGGGAAGATGTGATGCATGAAGGACATCAACTCAAGTCTCACAGCTCTAAAAAGGATGAAGAATCAACCTGAGTTAGAATATTTAACTCTAATTTCCAATTTTTTTTCTAAAATATTTAATGCAAACTAATACTATGTGAGTTGTCTGTTAGGGAAGAAATTAAAGAAAAGTCCTGACTTTCACTAAGGTATAAGCAGGACAACACAAGTGAAATACAATATGATTCCTACATTTAATTAATTTAGCAAAGCAGGAGCTCAGAGCCAGCAGAAACCATGAAAATGCTAGAGTCAGAGAATATGAAGCACAATCTTTGAGAGGACACTGCTCTGTAGGGATGCAAAAACACATCTTAAATATTAAGGGCCAAAGAGACCCTACCTGGCATCTGGTTATAAGCACAAGACTTCTGTTGTAAAAGCATTTTCCAAGGTGTTTTAAGGAACTGAGAATCCTGAGATAAAGTTAAATACTGGATATTAGTTCGACTGTCATTTTGCTTCCAAAGGGATGTTAAAATTTAGTTATTTTTTGATGAAAGTATTCATCCTTTCTTTAATCCAAAATACTTTTATTTGTTCAGAATCAGATGTACTTTTAGAAACAGTGGGAAAAACAGTAATGCTGAATATTTTAGAAAAATGTGAGTCATTAACTAAAAGTGAAAAGATATTAAAAATTTATTTCAGTTGTAAGATTGTAATCTTATTGGAGGAGAATGCTAAGATTGCAGTTAACGCTGGGAATGAGGCTCATAAGTCCAAGCCATAGAGTTTGGAAATACCAGCCTGGGACAGTGCAGTCTTGGAATATTTGAAAGTAAATTGTTCCAAACATTCAAATATTTGAAAGTCATCATGAATTTTAGTGATCTGTTCTTCCTGAAAGGAAAAATCCTACTACTAGTAGAATAAAGAAACTGGTTGAAGAATAGCCCATTGCTTAGTTATACAACTATTATCAGTTTGTTGACTATATTTCTTAAATCTGAACTTGTTTTGCATTTAATAATTATGGTCAATATAATATTAAATGTTCTCTCAGCTATATATTTACATTTTGGTAACTTGGTTTACACTGATTCACTGGAGATAATTTCATTACGTTATCATTGTTTTATTTAGACTGAGACTGTTTATAGGTCATACCTGTATTTTCCACACAACCATGTTCCTTAAATGCACCGCATAAGCAGAAGCCCATTCAAAGAAAGGGAGCCTCCCTTTCCTTTAGGCACAAACAACCTCGAGGAGCTAATCTCTTGAACATCCTCACTCTCACTGAAAGGACTGCACAGCCAAAATTCCCTCCTGGTTAGGAAAAGGGAAACAAAACCACGGTGTCTCTTCCTTCCTGATCCAAGAAAAACCTCTTCTTCCCCTCTCCTAGATTTATAATAGTACGAAAGAGGAGAGAGGGCTAGAGTGATAATTAGAGGTCACAGAACCAGCTCGTTCACCTATTAGTATGCTCTCTTTTCTCAAGATTCCTTTATAATGAAGCTTTCTTGACTCCTCTCAACCTTTAACTTGCATTTCCAGGTGCCAATGCTGGGTAAACTGTGAAAGTCCCCTCAACATCTTATCCCTCCTTCATAGAGGAACTGTAACTTTTTGATAGAATATGCTGCTAGTTCATTAACATTTATTTTAAATATTGCTCATAAATAGACAATACGTGAAATTCAATTACTATCGTATATTAAGTAAACATATGATATAGTAGATATTCCAGCGTTTTGGAAACTACAAGTGTTTTAAAAGATAACAATAAGCCAAAATGTTAGGGAAACCACTGACCAAAACTGCCCGCCCTGGCCAGGCACCGTAGTAACCACCTGCATGAGTTACCTTACAACAGGAGGTCCTGGTAAGGAATGCGGAACAAGCTGCTACAAACCAAAGAATTCGGGAAAGGTCAAAAGGAGAGAGGAGACACCAGTCCATATGTCCTACCAACCTCCCAGAATTCTCACTGGAATCCACCTTGGCTGAGTGATGTGCATGCCACCAGGAAGGACCCTGACTCAGAGTGATTGGCCAGAGACAACCCGGAAACTAACCCCATCACCATAAAACCCGAGACTGTGAGCCACGTGGCAGAGCAGTCCTCCTGGGCTCCCTTACCTGCTGCTCTCCACATGGGCGCCCCTTCCCAATAAAGTCTCTTGCTTTGTCAGCATGTGTCTCCTCAGATAATTCATTTACAAGTGTTAGACGAAAGCCCACTCTCAGGCCCTGGGAGGGGTCCCCCTTCCTGCAATACAAATTCCCTTGGAGAATTCTCTTTTCTTCCTTTTTCTCCTTCTGTGCTAGCTACCCTTAATTCTTCTCACACACACAGACATACACACTTTAACCCAAATACAGGACTCCATGCTGTTTTCTACTTTTTTGTTAAAAAGAAACTACTGCCAAAGGACACAAAGAAAAATATACTGTCAAAGAACTATTTCTGTAAAGACTGATTCCTCCAGAGACATATTTTAGCAGCAATTATACTAGGAAGAAGGCATTAGTATAAAAAAGTCACTTTTAAATTTGCAGATGTAAAAAGAGAATATATATTTAGAAGATATTAAACTTACGTAGGTTGATTCGGGTTTCTATAAGATCTAAAACTGATGCTTTTTTGATTGGGGTCTCCATGTTTCATTAGTGTGGAGACCAATCTTATGAAGATTAACTTTAGAATAATAAAGCATATTTCCTTTACTCTATTATTATATACATATTCAGGAAATTCTAACTGGAACTTCAGATTTTATGTTAAAATATTTTCTCCAATTATCTAGAGGTACTAAATCAGAACCAGCTGAAATTCACAATTTCACAAGTTTAACTCAAACTTTATTGGCTCTAAATATGATTTAAAAGTAACTATAGGGTTTCAGCTCTTTTTTATTTTGTGTAAAGAGATGCCATAAACATAACTGACACTTTTTATCTAGCAATCAAAACAACATACTTCAAACTATCCTCATGAAGAAGGACTGAGTTGAATAAGTTTTCAGGACAAAGTAATATTAAAAAATCCCATTTACTTATCTCACAATCTGTACAAGGAACTAAACAAATAATTTACCTGCTAGATGACTAATTTTATTGATAAGTATCTCCCTAAAATAGAGCATTATTATTGTAGTATTTGCTATGGAGGAAGATACTGAATATATACTGTTTTTTTCTCAGACATCACCAATGGAAAGAATTTAAAATTTTACATACCTAAATATGTATAGATGTATATTTATACATATGTACATGCATGTCTATTTACATATACCTGTGTGTTTACATATATATAAATATGTATGTTTGTATATATATATATGTGTGTGTGTGTGTGTGTGTGTATGTATATAATCAGAAACATTTACTGATAAGCTTGCCCAATTCTGACCATATAGAGTAATACCTCTATGTATTTTAAATCAGATGTCAGTGAACTTTTCATCCAAAGGCCCATATCATAAATATTCTAAGCTTTGCAGGCCATTTGGTTTCTGTGGCAACTATTGAACTCTGCCATTGTAGCATAAAAGCAGCCATAGACAGTACATAAATGAATGAATTTGCTGCACTGCAATAAAATGTTATTTACAAAAACAGGTGGTGGGCTGGATTTGGCCTTGTACTAGTATCCTAGAGCTACCAAAAGAATTTCCATTTGGTGGCTTAAAACAATGGGTTATGTTCTCACAGTTCTGGAGCCTAGAGGTCTGAAATCAAAGTGTCAGTCAGCAGGGTTGACTCTTTCTGGGCACTCTGAAAGAGAATTGGTTCCACGCCTCTCTCCTAGCTTCTAGCGATTGCTGGCGATCCTGTGGGTTTCCTTGTAGATTTCTCTCTCCAATCTCAGTCTCCACTGTCACATGGTGTTCTCCCTGTGTCTCTTCTCTTCTTATAAAGATACCACTCACATTATTAGATCAGGGCCCACTCTAGTAGAAACCCTATTTCCAAATAGGATCACATTCACAAGTACCATGGGTTAGGACTCCAACACATCTTTCTGGGGAACATAATTCAACCCATAACAATTCCCTGGGCTATAGTTTTCTAACCCCTGGTTTAAGTAATATATAGTTTAGGATGACTGTTAAGAGGTAGATAATAGCAGAGGAAGATAAATGTATAAGATGACCTTCCAAATACTTTATCCATGAAAATATTTCATTGCACCTTTTTTTAAATCCAGAGCTAATAACTTCATGACTTGTCTGGTTACCTACTGTTGTATAAAAAATCACCCCAAAATGTAGCAGCTCAAAAAATGACCATTTATTCTTATGATTCTGTGGGTCGACAAGGTAGTTCTTAAACTTCTCTTGGTTTCAGGCACTGGGTATTTTAAAATGGACTCACTCACCTAGTTGGCACTTGGTGCTAGTTGCTGATTAAAAGCTCAACTTAGATAGCCAGAAGCTTCCGTTCTCTAACATGTCAGCCTCTTCATGAGGCTGCTTGGGTTTACTCAGAGGGAGATATATAGGTTCCAAGAAGGAGTGTTCCAAGATGCAAAGGCAGAACCTGTGATTGTCTTAAAATTCAGCCTTGAAAGTTACACAGCATCCCTTCCTCAATATACTATCTGTCAAAATATGTCAAAAGGTCAGCTCATAAACAGGGAAAGAAGAAACATCCTCCTTCATTTGATGGGCTAAGTTACATCTCAAAATAGAATGTGGGGTGGAAAATATGCTGACCAATCTGTAGTAGATATTCCTCATATTCAGTGTTCATATATTTTGTATAAATAAAAGTACTGTTATAATCTTCCTGCAACTAGACATCTAGTGTTTGGAAGTGGTTTAATTATTTTTGATAGAATAAATTAATAAATATATATATTGCGAGCACTTTGTATATTTGTGTGTGTACAATATTTTTAGATGCATAAGCAAAAATGTGTATTCTTCTATTATTTCCCACTACCTGCCAATCTGTCTTCTTCCACATGCAACTTCTTTGCATATATTACATTAGACTATTTAATACTTATTACATAATGAAAGGAATGCTACCATAGAAAATAGACAAAATTGACTTTTAAGTTTCAAAAGTCTTTGTCCTTAAAGGGAACTTGGAAACTTGGAGTCTGAGGTCATAGAACAAATTATCCCTTCAAAAAACCAATGATAACTCAGAGGAAGGTTTCCAGCTGTCAAAGCTACAAAGAGATTTCTAAGGCTGAGAGTTTAGCTTAGGTGATTAAGTTATTTAATACTTTAATATTACATGGTACCCAGGGTTATATCACACACTCAATAAACATGTGATAAATTAATTAACTTTCCTCCAGGAAATTTGGAGAAATAAGAAATCTATAGTAAAATTTGCAAAGTGTAGACTCAAGGAGAGAAATGTAAAAATTAATCCAAAACACCATATGTGCCCATACTAATCTGGAAATTTTAGGCAAAAGTACAATGCGTTGATTTGAATTGCATGGAACAGTGTTTCTTATATCTGTGTTTTCTTACCTCCACAAAATCCTTGAGTCTTTATATTTGTTTAATTTTTTATATTGTAATGTTAATCTAAAAATTAATATAAGCACATTCTGAATCATCTGGATAATCACCCTAAAACTAAATACTCAATTTTATTTTATTGACCAAATTTTGTTTTTTCAACTGTCATTTGACATTTTACTGTGCAGTGTATGAATAAAAAGTTGCAGTATTTTAATAGAGATATATAAAGGAACGATTGAGAAATCATACTGCAAGTTAGTAAAGATGTGTCAAATTCAAAAGAACGTGTGTTACTGTACTCTAGACTATGCTATATATACCTTTCAAGCAAACGTAGTGTATGAGCACATTATTTCTTTGAAGTAAGTTTATTAGTAAGTACAGTTGTAAATCAACAGAGAAATTTTTTCCAATTTTTTTTTCAGAATTATATTTCTGGCATGTGTTAGTAAACAGATTGAAGATAATGGACCTCAATTTAAAATTATCTTTTAAAATCAAAGTAATAATTTTCTGAATTATGTATGATCCATGTCCTAAGAACAAAAGCAGCAAATCTATAAGGGAAATACAAAATATAAAATTCATACTTTACTACTAAACTGATATAATTCTTAAGCATCTATACAATTTTAAATTATTTTAAATCTATTAAATTGATGTTTTAATTTGAACTGTATTGGTTTGTTAAAGTTTTATGTATGTTGCAAATATTATGGTTTGTATTAATATATTAAAAATCGAGGTAGAATATCTCATTCCATATTGTAAATGTTTCTATAGTATAAATTTTTATTTAGCTGTTTAATTCAGTACTGGTAGTCCTCATGATTTTTTTTCTTGAGAATATTTCAAGTTTGAGATAAAACCATTCTAGATGATTTCAACTATTGACATTATTTAGCATTTGTAGTTTGTTTTCTCCTCTTAATTTCAGGCACACATATTGCTATGCTCATCTCCCAAATTTGTGTAAGTAATTAGATAGACAATAATTAGCTATTTGCTAAACATCTTATTACAATTATGCCAATAACTAAATTGCCACTCAAAGTTGGCAAGCTATATGCACTCGTATGTTGAAATGTTAGTATTCTGTTCTATTTGGGAAACCATATTAATGAAGAAGATACTGTTATGTGGAGACTATTAATTGCCTTGATCACATGAATGATGGATGGTTACTTTTGGATGTGTTAAAATATTAATACCTTTGTAAAAAGACCAAAGTTATTCATTTTATTTAATTGCTTATTAATTTTTATTCTCAGTAATGTTAGTCATGTAGTAAGTAAAATGTCAGATTTTCCAGCACCTTTGACTAGATATTTGACCTTTATTCATTAATGGCTTTCAAGCTTACTGGTTCAAATGACTATCATATTAAGAATCCAAAGAGCTTCACTATCTATCATTACACTGAAATTAAATGCTGTATGATTTATGTAAAGACATTCAAAAGGAAAAAATATTATATATTTTTTCTCCTAAAAGCAATTTCTGTGAAATAGTTAATAGCATTCCAGTTGGTTTGCTGACAATGCAGATATAATTACTGCTTTAAAAAAGAAAAAAAAAAGAATGGAATCTACATGTTCTTAAATATTTAACGAAAGCCTGTCATATTAGTGATGTTTGCTATTAAAAAATGATTGATAATTGCATACTGGCTTTAAATTGTGTTTTGGAACACCATGAAACTTTGTGCTCACTGCTATGTATTTGTTCCACAGAAAAATAAATCTTTCAACAAAAGAGCAGAAAAAAAGACTACTATGTGACTTGATTTTTCTAAAGTCACATAAATTTTAACTATAAGATTATATTCAAATTTGTGTGATAAGACATATACTTAACACCATTTTGAAATAATCTGTACCATCTATTTGTGTATCTGGTACTATTACGATATATGATCAATGGCATATAGCAGTAAGACTCCACAGTTCCTTATGCTAGCAGTTCTCAAACATTTTGTTTCCAGGACCACTTTATACTCTTAAAACTTGTTGAGGGCCCCAACGAACTTTAGTTATTTAGGTATGTGTGTATCTTTTTCACATATATTCACATACATATTTTTCATATTAAAAATAAAAACAGAAATTTAAATGTATTAATATGTATTGAGTTTATTAATTACTAATTGAATAATGATAGTAAATACACTGCTATTAATCAGTTTTTAAATTTAAGAAAAATAAATGTATATGTGCAAACTACTTTTTCTATATGTCCGCTATGACTGACATACAAAAGGCTGTATGTATTTAATGTATGCACCTTGATGAGTTTATAGATAATATACATTTGTGAAGCCATCACCATGAAAACATTTACTTCATCTCCAAAATTTTCCTATCTACTTTATTTACTATTATTATTATCCAATGATAATTATTTAACAAAAGATTTACCCTCTTAGCAATTTTTAATGTGTACATTAACTGTAAGCATTATGCTGTACAGTAGATTTCTAAGATGTATTTTTCTTGCATAACCAAAACTTTGTACCATTTGACTAATACCTTCTCATTTCCCTTGCCCCATCCCAGCCCCTAGCAACCACCATTCCATTTTTTGCTTTTATGAGTTTGACATTTTTAGATCCTTCACATATGTGGTATCAAGCATTGTCATTCTGTTCCTGGTTTATATTACTTAGTATAATATTCTCCAGTTTCATCCATGGTGTTGCAAATGGCAGGATTTCTTTTTTTTAAGGCTGAATAATATTCCATTACATATATGCATATTTATGTACATTTTCTTTATCCATTCATTCACCAGTGGGCATTTAGGTTACTTCCATATCTTGACCATTGTGAATAATGCTGCAATGAATATGAGAGTGCAGGTGTCTCTTTGAGATCCTGATTTCAATTTCTTTGGATATATACCCAGAAAAGAGATTGCTGGATCATATAGTAGTTCTCTTTTTAACATTTGGAGGATTCACCATACTGCATCCCATAGCTGCACTGATTAACATTCCCACCAACTATGCTTGAGGGTTCCCTTTCCTTCCACATCCTTGCCAACAGTTATATTTCATTTTTTTTAGGACAGCCATCCTAACTGGTGTAAGATGATATCTCATTGTAATTTTGATTTGCATTTCCTTGATAATTGATGATTTTGAGCATCTTTTCATATACCTGTTGGCCATCTGTATGTCTTCTTTGTAGAAATATCTATTCAGGCCCTTACCCATTTTTAAAGTAGGTATTTGGTTTTTGGCTGTTGGGTTGTAGGAGTTCCCTATATATTTTGGATATTAACCCTTTATCAGATATAAGGTTTGCAAACATTTTCTACCATTCCACAGGTTGGCGTTCATTTTGTGGTTTCCTCTGCTATACAGAAGTTTTTAATTTGATGTAGTCCTACTTATCTATTTTTGTTTCTGATGCCTATGTTTTTGGTTTCATATCAATACTAAAACCAATGTCAAGAACCTTTCCCATGTTTTCATCTAAAAGGTTTATGGTTTTAGGTCTTGCTTTTAAGTATTTTGAGTTGATTTTTGTGTATGGTGTCAGATAAGGGTCTAAGTTCATTTTTTTACATGGATATGCATTCTTTTGTTGATATCCAGTTTTCTCAACACCATTTATTGAAGAGATTATTCTTTCCCTATTGTGTATTCTTGTATCAACTTTTAAAAATCTCTGTGGAAGATCTGCTGACTGTATATGCATGGGCTTATTTCTGGGCTCTCTATTCTGTTCAATTGGTCTCTGTCGGTTTTTTATGCCAATACCACAGTATTTTGATTACTATAGCTTTGTAATATATTTTGAAACCAGGAAGTGTGATGCTCTAGCTTTGTTCTTGCTTAAAATTATTTTGGCTCTTAAGGGTCTTTTGTGGTTCCTATTAAATTTTAGAATTGTTATTTCTATGTCTGTAAAAAATGCCATTGGAATTTGATAAGGATTGCACTGAATCTGGAGATCACTTTTGTTAATATGGACATCTAGTTTTCCATGAACTAAGCAGCTAATATAGTTCACAACTCAAACAAACACACAAGTGCTTTACTAGATCCAACCATCATTTTGGGGTATGAATAATAAGTGTGTTATGTGCACTTCTCATTTCATCACTCACTCAGAACATTCTTTCGTGAAGCTAGCAATTATCCTTTTGTTTTATTCTGTGTGGGCTTGGCAGTGAAGAATACAGCTACTACTAAGTTGGATGTCATCTTTAAGACAATTAGCTTTCTAATTCAAGAGCAATAATTATCCTTTAATATATTTAACTATTCTTTAACAATATTTCAGCATTATACTTTTGAATGTACAGATTAAGAAGATAGTTTCTAAAATTTATTCCTAAGTAGTTTATGGCTTCTAGTGATGTTTAATTTGTATTTCTATGAAATTTCATTTTTTACATACACATTTTATCTTTAAATATTAAAAATCTTGTTTTTAAATTTTATCTTTATCACTTTATTACACTATCTGGGACCTCTAGCACATGATTTGATAAAATTGTTGATATCAGGTATATTTTTATTCCTGATTCAGGAAAAACTCAATAAATCATATTAATATATATTCTCTAGGTTTTTGCTATAATTTAAAACATTAAGAAAATTATCCTCCATCCTTATTTTTCCATTACTGTAAAACTTCAAATCAGTGTTAAAATTTGTCAAAAATTTTTTCTGGATCTATTAAGATGTCAAAATTAATTTTTACTTTTTTCCTGTGTTAATGCAGTGAATGAGTATACTAGATATGATTTTTGAATGCTATTCACTTCACAATAAACCTTGGTCAAAGACCTACTGTTTTATACCTCTAATTTGTTTTGATAATATTTTGATTAGAAGTTTTGTATCTATGTTCATGAAAAAAATGGATTTTTAAATAATTCTCTGTGGTAAAATCATTGTCAAATTTTTAGTTAAAGTTATAGTTGCTTCATATAACTAGTTGGAAAGTGTTCAGTTTTTATTCTTTGGAATAATTATTTTAAATTGATATAAAATGTGCCTTAAATACTTAGAAGTATTCACTATTGATGGCATCTAGGCCAGTATATAGTTATTTTTCGTGAATTTTATATGTGCAGTCAAGAATATATTGTCATTTTTTTTCCTAAAGTGCAATGTTCTTTGTATTTTCATTAGGTCACTTTGATCAAATGGTTTTTCAATTCTTTTATACCTTGACTAATGTATCATCTGCTTGCTTTGTTAACTACTAAGAGATGTTAAAGCTTCCCAATATGATTATAGATTTTTTTATTTCTCTTTTAGTTCTGTCAATTTTGCTATATATATTTTTCTAGCTTCACTGAGCAATGAGTTATATACAATAAACTGTACCAATTTAAAGTGTACAATTTGATATTATTTGACATGTGTATACGTCTACAAAACCATCACCAAAATCAAGATCATGAACACATAGCTCACCCCCCATATCTCCTCTTGTTCCTTTGTGATCTCTATCTCTCACCTCTCCTCATCTCCCCAGTCCAATTCTGCAAGCAACCACCCACCTGCTTTCTGTCACTATAGATTTCTTTGCAATTTACTAGAGATTTATATAAAATAAATCATATCATGATATATACTCTTTTATATAAAAGAGGTATAAACAGTTTATAATTCACTTAGTCATACAAACTTAAAATTATGCCACTGATTTTAGTTATTTGCTAGAATTCTTTTACTATATCTTAAATATACATTTTTTGTTTTATAACTTCAAACTTAATTTAACTTGTCATAAATCATCCTACCAAAAGCTCAAAGAACTCTCCAAAATATGTATATGTACACTTTACAGAAAATATTTTCTTTATACATGATATTCTTAGGAAATTATTACATATGGGCATAATTCATCATATCACTTATCACCGTGAGATTTAAAAGACAAATTAAAACTGAAATATAAGAAATCTATGAGGGTTATTTTCCTTTAACTTTAAGCACTTTTCTAAAGAATTATTTTCTTCTCAGTAAGAAAAATATTTTTTTAAGTTCTTAATTCTTTGTGAATAAAGAATTTGTGAAGAAAAACTGGAAACAGTGATGATAACAGTACTGGAAATATAAACCCCTGTACTCTATTTTCAGCATAGATTCGACTGCAAATCCACTACTTCAGTTGCAATTTTACCTTTTATAATTGGGACTTGGAGAACACTTCACTTATCTTTCAATTAAATGCACAACAAAGATTTTTTTTCTTTTTCCAGAATTTCTTACATGGAGTGTACTTTATTATGCTTTTTAATGTCCTATCTGTCCTCTGAAGTTTTAATACCAAGGTTAAATTGAATACTTTTGTAAAAACGTTGGCTTATGTAGTGAAGCTGAATCCACACTAGTAAACAATAAAGCCAAAATAAATTTTATAAAATGAACTGGTTCAAGATATGAACATATGAGTAAAACTCTTCATCAGTAAAGAAAAGAAAATTTAAACTAACATAAAATACAAATGGTTTTTGGAAGCAGAATTTAAAGCAAACTAAGGTAATGTTTATTCAAATAATGAGTTTTTTAAATGGGTCAACTGAATACTATTGCAAATTGTACAGAAAGTTTCTAAAGTTTCACAGGAAATGTCAACTTATTGACAATCACTAAATTAATTTGTCTACTTTATGCCTGGACTTGAATTGTTCAATTAAGTAATTTGAATGAATGAGCCAGCATCTGGTCAATAATGAGGAACTGAAGGTTAGACGTGATGTTTAGAGGAGTGGCTTTCCTTGGACATCCTTTCCAATAACCACTGAAAATGCAGCTTTGTTTAAATACTAGAAACTGTTCTCTGAAATCAATGGACTAAGTGATGAAACTGTCACAAGATTTAAGGGATCCATAATCATATCAGAAGTAATTATTCCATCTTAATGACTTTTCCCAACCAACTTCTCCTTCTAGTGACTACATTTTAGGGTCATGGAAGAAAAATTATGTTCATATATGCATATTTTGCATGGGTTAATTTGTTTTATACTATATGAGGAGAAAAGTGAAGAGAAGACATCATTATTTTTTAGACATTTAGGCAATTCATAGCAATGAGAAAAAATGCAACACCAGTGCTAAGACAAAACAATCACAAGTGTGTAAATGAAAATGCATTCTTCGAAAATGCTAATATTCTGGCCTGTAAAACTCTTAAAAAGTTGCTTTACAAACTGTTTCTCTCTTAAATAATTTCACTGTTACCTCTCTCCAAAGGGTATTTACATTTTAAGTACCTTCTATAATTATGTAGGAATGTGTTTGCATCCTATAATCATCAAGAGGGATATGTAGAAACATAGCTATTGAGTTGCAAGAGTTTCTTAATAGAAATCTGAGCAACACAAATTGTAATAGGAGAGAGGGGAGCTTCCATGGCTCATGTGTATGTAGAAAATGAATAAAATGTCCATGATGTTTTAAATATGAACTATTTCAAAACACAATGATTTCTGTTAAATATGAACTGTATGACTACATCCCCAATCCTCCATTCCATTTGGGAAATCCAACAGAGATTTTAATATCATTAACACAAATTTTAATTAGGAGAAAAGTCATAAGGCTTAAGAGGTGCCCATCATATTCTGGTGTCTAACTTTGTTTCTTAAAGTTATTGACTCTTTCCATCATTATTTAGTAATGAGTTAATTTGACCTTAAAATAAATATTCTAATAAATGCTTGTCAACTACTAGATCCTATGAAAATAAATTTTAAAAATATGACAAAATGCCTGACTTCACTGAGATTTCATAAATAAGAAAGCAAATATATAGTACCTTTTAAATAGTTTTGTATTCAGTAGGAGAATCACAGCAGGATAAGGGGTATGGAACTGTAAATGACAAAGTATAGTACTTCAGTGATGGTATGAACTGAATATTTGTGTTTTCCTAAATCCATATGTTGAAGTCCTAACCTCCAGTGTAGCTGTATTTGGTGATGGGGCCTCAAAGGAAGTAATCAAGGATAAATGAAGTCATTAGGGTGGGGTCTTGATTCAAAAGAATTACTGTCATTATGAGACACCAGACAATTTGTGAGTGCTCTCTCTCTCTCTTGTGCTCTCTCTCTCTCTATGTGCAGGCACTGAGGAAAGGCCCTGATCTACAAGTCATGAAGAGATTCCACACTAGAAATCGAATTGGCCGGTACCTTGAATCTGGACTTCCCAGACTCCAGGACTGTGAGAAAATATGTTGTTTAAATATGTTGTTCTGTTGTTTAAGCCATCCAGTCTTGTGGTATTCTGTTTTTGCAGCCTGGGCAGACTAAGACAAGTGGTAAGAAGACCTCTCTCTGAGATAAACATTATGTATATTTCTTATATGAATAAAGATATAATAACGTGAAGAAATGAGCCAGTTAGGAGATGAGGAAGTTGGGCAGAATTTCATGTAAAGGAGACAATAATGGTAAGGTTTTAAAGCATGAATCAGGTTGGTAGGTTTGACAGAGATTAAGAAGTGCCATGCAGCTCATCTGGAATGTACCAGGGAAACATGGGTGGAAATTAGAAAAACTGGCAGGGGTCAAATCATATAAGATCTACCTTCTAAAAACATTACAAGGATTTTGTATTTGATTCCAAGGATGATGTGAAGCTCTTGGAATGATCTGAACACAGTAGAGACCTGATGAGTTTGTTTTTGGAAGATCACTATAGCAGTTGTAATTATGAATAGGCTTGTGTGGATTCAAGGAGACTGATAAAGAAAATTCTGAAATATCAGGTTGGCCAAAAAGTTTGGGTTTTTCATCACATCTTACGCAAAAATCCGAATGAACTTTTTGGCCAACCCAATACTTCACGTCATCTTAAATATTCCATTAGGCCAAGTGGCAAAAGAAATAATTGAAACTCATTTGAGCAGAATGTTGAGATTTATGGAGAAAGAGCAGTGGTGTCTTAAGTTAATAAGAAGTCTTTCTAGCATATTTTAAAGATAAAAACCTAATGTATCAACTTTAATGAATAATTTCTTCTGAATTCAGTGCTGTATCCAGTGTTAAGGCAGAGATAAAAGATACATATAGAGATATTTAATACATATCTATATATCTCTATAAACATATATATGTAATTTTATAATAAAATATATATGTAGTGGAGAGAGATAAATAAATCACATAATTAGGTATTTATTTTATGGATATATCCATAAAAATGGTATTATGACTTGGATAACATGACTTTAGGAGATATAAGATCTTAGATTTCTGCAGTATAATGATAGGTTTATTCCACAGAAATAGGAGAGAGGGAGAAATCCTCAATTCTAACTTTTTAGAAATAGCATCAGGACATAAGAAAGCTATTATCAGATAAAAAAGAGAGGATGAAAACTTTGAGTAACGAAAAGTTAAAGTGAATTACTTTCTTTAATACAATGTGATTTTTAAAAATATTAATTTATCAATGAAGGGAAAAGGATAACCACCACCTTTTTGAAATTCATTTGAACATGATGAGCTCACCACAGACCTAAGATAAGAAGATCTATATTCATTTTCAAGTGTATAAGTAATAGGAAATAGGTAATGACACACTTAAACAATGAAAAATATCTTGTCTAATTGAATACAGATTTAATTCTTCAATGGAAAAGGAAGACAGATGGCATTATTAAAACAGTTTCAGTAATAAGTAGATTTCCAAAGATGAGGATGTATTTTAGACACAGAAATCAAAACAGAAAGTCCTTCGCAAAAGGAGACTAGATAAACTTGTTCAGACACTACAAACAGGAATGTGTTGCAAAAACTCTTTACGTATTACAAATTCTTCAGTGTCTTATGAAGAAGACTGCTTGCACCAGTAACCTTTCTTCATACCCATTTAAGAGTTGATGACAATTTGTCCTTGAAATGTTCATATCTTTCAGAAGAGCCTAGGATATACCATAGTAACAAATTCACACTCTCATCTCAATAGCTTACATGAAAAATAATCTCACTCAGGGTTCACACCAGTGCAAGGACTCTACATAAGCACCCAGGGATCCAGACTCATAGAACCTCCACAAACATTAACTGTACAATTTTAAATGTATGCTACTCTCCACTTAAAGTTTATCTCAGTGTTAAATAAGTAGGGATTTATAAATATTCATAGAAATGACAAATTATATGAGATCAGTAAATTATCCAGCTATATGATGCTCTCTGACTGCTTACTGTGTACAATTTACTTGAGGCCTGGTCATAGACCTTTCAGACTGATGGAAGCACCAACTTGATTTTGCCTGTCATCTTCCTTTTAGGCTGGTAAAGTAAATTGGCTGATAACTTAGTTTTGATTTTTCAAAAGGCATTTTTGGTACATAGGTCTTTTTACGGAGATGAATAAAAACTTGATTAATCTGAAGAATAAAAGAGGATGACTTCTATCAAAATATTTATAAATTTTAGGAAGACTAGTGTTTTTACTGTATCATTATAAATTGCATAATGCAATAATTTCACCACACTGACCAAAAGCAAGGTTCGTATGACTCACACAGTTGGTATGGAGTAATCAAAACTAACCTCGGATACAAAAGGAAAATTTATAAGTGAATCAATTATAATATCCAATATTAAGTCAACCCCATATCATTTGCAGGATTGTTCTGAGAAAACAATTCATAAAGGAAGTGAGTATGATGTTTTCTGACCCTGAAGGAGTTAAAAAAGAGAAACTATCCTGATGGCCTTAAGCCAACTCATTCTCAGCCCTATACCTTGGTTACAGGTAGTCCTATTTAGCGGATACAATTATTTATTCAAGAGAGTTTAAATCCATCTATTTCTTGGGCTGATAGCAGGAATAGCTATAACTCAGGGAAAAAAAACATCCAACTATTTTTTCTAAAAAAGTTATATATATTAAGTAAATATGTTTAAAAGAAACAAATATGCATACATAGAGAAAAAAGCAGTACATATATTAACTATAACTTCCTTCTCAATGCTTTAAAAATACAAATTCTTAATTTATAATGTAAATCTTACATAAATATTTGAGCTGCATATTACTTGAAATATATGGGCTATAGGTTATTAATGTTATGTATTGCTCAGAATCCTTTATAATTCTTATCACTTTGTGCATGTAAATAAAACTTATTTACTGGAAGTTATCCCTCTTCGAGAATTGTTTCTCAGTTGTTCCTTATCTGAAAACAAATAAGTTTCTCTCAATATACTTGGAGATGGCTGGATTCAGAAAGAATCACTCACATTAGCCAAACTTACGTAAGATGAATGAATTATTCAGAATATCAACTACCTGAATGTAAATGAGAAACAGAACTATTAAAAAGATTGGATCATTCATACCTTTTTTATGAGATAAGGTAGTAATGTCTATTTTGCTTTTCAGTATTCCCTAGACATAGTATATGATAGCATGTTCATATTCTAGATTCTAATAAAGGCCATTTAGCATATTTTCCTAAATTTTAGTTGATAAAAATATATTTGGGATTTTAATGTCAATTTGGAAATATAGTTTAAAAATAAATTATATATATATACATATAATCAATTAGACAAATGGATATTAAATTATAAATTACAATTTTTGTTTGCTTATTTGAAAATAAATATGAATATGGGTATTAAGACTGACATGTAATTGTGTCATTTCTCTTGATTATTCATCACTTAAAATTACCTTCCAACTTGCACATTTTCTCATAATATTTTAAAATATATTTAGTGTTCATCAGATTTTTTTAAGCATAAAGTAAGCTGAAGGATGTTCATTAACAAGGAATTCTATTACATCCTTACACCCACAAAACAAATATTTGTTGAGCAACTACCAGGCATTAGTCATAATTACTGGCATGGGGTTACAATTTTGAATAAAACCAAATGTTTACTTTCAAGTAGTACACATTTTATTGGAGAAGAGGGACAATAAGCAAGAAAGTATATAAAATATCTTGACATGTAATGTTAAGGTCCATTCTCTTTACAAAGAAAATAAAGTGGGATAAGGTCACTAGAGAATGCCTGATGACTGTGAAAAGGGTTATGTTTTTTATCCCAGCAGTGGTCAAGAAATGTCATTCTATTAACATGACATTCAGTGGAGATAAGAAGAAAGTAAAAAAATTAGACATGCAGCTATCTAGGGGAAAAGGTAAAAGACAATGATAATAAGTGGTCTCCAATGATAGAAAAAGCACACTGTTAAATGGATGTACAATAAATTATTTGACAGTTCTGTTACACAAAAATATGGATGTTTAAAGTGCTTCCATTTTCCCAGTAGGAAAGAATGGATAATGACCATCTTTGAAAAACTCATCTATGATTATTTCCTCAAACTAGATTTTGGGATGTGGAATATGAAAAGTTATTATTACCTCATCAATGGGGAAATTTTTTTTTTACTTTTTAAAAGGTTGTAAAGAAAATTTTTAAAATTTACACTCCCACTATCATTGTTTGGCTCTTCATTTCACTGAATTTTAGTCAGTGTTGATTATTACTGAATGCTATTTTTTTCTGCTTTAAGTGGCATTGTTATGAAAAGCAAAAAATGGAAAACTCTACAATTTTTCTGATTTCTGATAACATTAATTGGTTTACCTCTGTGAGTTATCTGTGTTTCAAAAACTTTCAGAGTTTATTAATATTGTAAAAAAATCAGTTTGCTCTTGCAGGAAAGTGGCCAAGATGGCAGAGTAGGAAAATCCTGAACTCACCTCCTACCCCGGATACACTAAAATTAAAACTACTTTTAAAGCAACTATCTATGAGAATAACCTGAAGACTGACAGGAAAGATTTTCCATAACTAAATACAGAAAGAAGGAACCACACCAAGATAGGTAGGAGGGGTAGAGACACAGTACATTCAGGACTAACACCTCCAGGTCAGCAACCCACAAACGGGAGGAATACTACAACTTAGAAGTCCTCCCCAAGAAGCAAGGATTCCAAGCTGCATATCGGGCTCCCCAACCTGGGAGTCTGACACCAGAAAGATGAGCAGATAGAATGCCTGGCTTTGAAAATCAGCAGGGCTTACATTCGGGAGATCCAGAAGGCTATAGGAAACACAGACCCTCTTCTTAAAGGGTGCATGCAAACTCTCATATGCTCCAAGATTCAGTACAGAGGCACTAGTTTGAAAAGAGTCTGAGTCAGATCCACTTGCTGATCTTGGAGAACGTTTCAGAGAGGCAGGAGGCAACTGGAACTCCCCCTAGCTGTAGAGATGCTGGCAGCAGCTGATACCAGAAACTTGTTCTACAGCAATAACACTGGTGCTGGCAAGAGCCATTTTGGAATCTTCTGTTGGCCAATTAGCACCAGAGACCTGGCCCTACCCACCCACCCAGGACCAGCTCCGAGCCCCTCGAGGCTGTACAGACAGTGCACAGGGACCCAGCCCCAGTCTCCAGTGGGCTGACACCAGCCCTGAGACTCCCAGGCTGTGAAGACAGCCAGCCACATGGGGAACCAGCCTTGCCCACCCACCAGCTGAATGGCAGCAACTCCACATCTCCTGGGCCATACAGACAGCCATGTGGGGACTCAGCTCCTACCCACCAGCAGGCCAGCACCAGCCTAGGGCCACCTGGGCCATAAGCCAACTGTGTAGGAAGCCAACCACACCCTCCAATGACCCCACAGCCACCATACAAGGCACAGCCTTACAGCCAACAGGACCAGAAGCCAGCCCTGCCTACCAGCCCAAAGTAGTCAGCCTGGCCACAACAGAAGGGTACATTCAGTCCACATAGGAGGCATCCTAGGAATACAGCTCTGGTGACCAGAGGGAAGTGTGCTACTGGGCCCCACGGGACATCTCCTACGTAAGGCCACTTCTCCAAGATTGGGAAATGTAACTGACCTACTTAATATATAGAAATAAACACAGAATTAGGAAAAATGAAGAGATAGAGGAATATGTTCTAAATGACAACAAAAAAAGACAAACCTTGGAAAAAGAACTAGATGAAGTGGAATAAGCAATATACCTCATAAGTATACAAAGTAATGATGATCAAGGTGCTCAACAAACTCAAGGATGCATGGATCAACCCAGTGAGAATATCAACAAAGACAGAAAATATAAAGAAGAATCAAACAGAGCTGAAGAATACACTAACTGAAAAAAAAAAAAAAAACTAAAAGTAATCAATAGTACATCATATAATACAGAGGAACAGATCAGTAATCTGGAACACAGAGTAGTGGAAATCACCCAAGCTGAACAGAAAAAAGAGGTTTAAAAAATAAGGATAGTTTAAGAACCCTCTTAGACAATATCAAGTGTAATAACATTCATATTATAGAGGTCCCAGAAGGCGTAGAGAAAGAGAAAGGAATAGAGAACTTATTTAAAGAGATAATAGCTGAAAACTTCCCTAATCTGGGAAAGGAAACAGACATCCAAGTCCAGGAAGCCATTACATGGATAAGCAATAACATGGATGGACCTAGAGTATATTATCCTTAGTGAAGAGAGTCAGAGAAAGACAAATACTGTATAGTCCACTTATATATAGAATCTAAAAAACAAAGCAAATGAGCAAACAAAAGAAAACAACAGAATCAGATACAGAGAACAAGCAGGTGGTTGCCAGAAGAGAGGGGGTTGGAAGGAGGAGAGAAGTAGTTGAGGGATTTCCAGTTACAAAATAAGTGAATCATGGGTATAAGATGTACAGTGTGGAGAATAGTCAATAATTATGTAATATCTGTCTATAGATACAAATGTTAACTAGACTTATGGTGGTGATAATTCTGAAATATGTAGATATAGTGAATCACTATGTTGTGCACCAAGAACTAACATAGTGTTGTAAGTCAATTATATTTCAAAAACAAACAAACAAACAAACTCATAGAAAAAGAGATCAGATTTGTGGTTACTAGAGGGTGGAGGAAGGGGTGATTGAATGAAGGTAGTCAAAAGGAACAAACTTCCAGTTTTAAGATAAATAAGTACCAGGGATATAATGTACATGATAAATATAATTAATCCTGCTGTATGTTATATATGAAAGTTGTTAAAAGATTAAATCCTAAGAGTTCTCACCACAAGGAAAATAAAATTTCTATTTCTTTTATTTTGTATCTATATGAGATGTTGGATACTTACTAAACGTATTGTGGTAATCATATCATGATGTATGTAAATCAAATCATTATGCTTCACACCTTAAAGTTATACAGTGCTTTATGTCAATTATATCTCAATAAAACTGGAAGAAAAACAAAACAATTGTAATATGGGAGAAGACTAGGTGATTCTCTGATTACTGATAATATAATAATAGTGATGATGATATTATGAAAATATCTTCCATCTGTTCACGCTACCGAAGCCTGTGTCAAGTTAAACTTGCGATTTCATCCTTAGTAAGTAAAAATACTACATAGGTAAAGAGATTTGTTTTAGTCTCCCAGGAATAAGAACGATAGTGTCAACGGATCTATCTGTTCACAGGAACTAAAAATGTTTTCAAATAACTAATATTGATTTGTAACATCAGCTACCTTGGGTGGTAACAGATAAACACTTTTTGAGATGTTCACGCCTTTCATTTTCTTCTGATGCTTAAATAAATACACACCTTTACTGTTTATTTTTGCCAATACATTTCAATATCTTAATTCAGATTGTGTTTTTCCACTCAAAGAGTTTTAGAACTTGATTTACTTGTATCCTTTATTAATCATACCTGGAGGCACTGTCAAAAGTTACCTTGGTACTCCTCAAACTCTGTTGAACACTTTCTGGTTACTTAGCATTAGATTTAATATGATTATTTCAGTTTGATTAGAAGACTGCCTTAGGAATCATCCATATCTTTTTGCTGCTCACCATAATTAAAATTAATCAGATCGTTCCTTTTCATGGTCTTAAGATTTAATATGAAATATGTTGGAGGCTTGGGATTCTCTATGAGGAAAACTCTCATTATTACATTTTGTCCCCTTTGGGAAGATGAAATATATTTTTTGGAACAACTCAAACTTTTCAATTAATAGAAAGTATAATAGTAAACATTACACAGTTTTGGTGTCAATCCTGGGCTTAAGTTCAGGATCCCTAGACAAATATTACAGAAAGAAATGTCTTACATGCTGATAATCTATATAACAATGTAACATATATTCAAATTTACTATATAAAAATATAAATTCTTATATATCTAAATTAGACTGCTTCAATGGATTTTTGGAATTGGAAGCCCTTGTTAGATAATATGCAATTTAAGTTACAGAAACACTTTAAATCTAGTGCTAATCCTTTAATGTAACTGAAAAGATTTTGGTCTTTGTGAAGACAACAAACTATTTATTTTTTAAAAATTAAGCTCATGCTAGGGAATGCACAACAAATTTAGCAACCAGAGAATGTTTATATATTACCATATAAAGTAGTATCGAAATCTATGCAGGACTCACCTTGGTGTGCCTCCAGCTAGTCATTTCTTATCTCTGGAACACTGAAGAAACCCTTATAAATTGGATACTAAGTTTGTCTTCTATTCCAATCCCTATTGCAGACTCTTTTTTTCTTGTATTATAGCTAAAATTCTTTACTCCTAAACCCGACTTTTCCCATTTTTGCTATTTGGCTTTACTCCAGGATTGTCTATGGTATATGGAAAAAAGCAACAAATCTAGAGTATTAGGTTGTTCACCATTTGCTAATGAGAGTAACATTGAAATCTTTCTGAAGTTATTATATCTCTAATTGTTCAAACTGAAGGTCATTAGAAAGGTCCTGAATTTGAGATCTTAAAATAAGTACCAATAGGGTTTACTTCATTGTATAGAAATCTTTTACTTTCAGAATGTCTGCTATATGAACTGAACTCATTCAGAGAAATGACAATGCTAAAAATAATAACTGATATTTACTGAGAGCTTCATAAGCGCTGAGCAAAGGTATCAGCTTTTTCACTTCACACTCTCACCCTCTTAGTTGTTATTTATGACCCAATTTTACCGATGGGAAAAGTTAGATACAGAGAGGTTAAGTGGCTGACCCATGTCTCTCAGATCCATGCTACTGACTTTAAAATAAAACGTGTCGAAGTGGTCATTATGCCATGATGGTAACTTTAAACAAAACCTTAAAATTAGGGACAGAAGTTATACAATATATCCCCTAATTGTTTTGGTTGTTACATTTGGAAATGTCATCTCAGTACCTTGACCTTTCTTGCCTCATGGCTCTTGTCCTCTACTCTGCTTCAACCATTTACTAGATGCATAAACTAGAGAGGTCTGTATCCATAACTCCACCATCTTCATTGCAAGCGTTCCAGTCTCCAACCAACACTTCTTAGCTTTACAGGTTACTCCTGCTAGTATCCTGTCTCCAAAATTCTTCTGACCTTCTAGGACTAAAAGTACACTTATTATACCAACTTTTCACTATTGCTTAACTAATTCATATCATTACTTCTCTTCCTTCCAAGTGAAATCTCATAGTCCACTGTTAAATTATTCCCTTCACTATATCCTCAACTCCTTTGCCAGTGTCTACTTTCATCACACCTACCTGGCCTAACCTCAAAACCACTGAATTTCCACCCTCTTCCTACTCTTCACCTGCATGTGTATTGCATTGGATAATGTGCCTGAATTGAGGTAACGAAACCAAAGCCCTACACTAAACAAAAAGGAACTCACAAACATGCCAACTATCCTCACTGAAAACTGATAAACACTTCAGGTTATTCTAAGTGCTGCCCAGTAACCATTCTATATCTTCCCAGCCTATTAATTCACATGAATGTTTCACACCTTCTCATACATATCCAAACTTCAAGCATCTTTCTACTGTAAGCTGTGAACCTTGTAATTCCATGTTCACAGTACTGCCTTTGTTCTCAGTTGCATCTGTGACAATATTTTCTTCCTTCTTTCTTGTTACTGCTCCAGAAAGTATGTTCACTTTTGCAATAAACATGATCCTTTTCCATTTACCAAAGAATCTCTCCTGCCCATCTATTATGTATGTGTAATTTTGCTCACCTTAATTCTTTTCTCTGGACCCACATCACTTTTTCTGCTCCCCTTCCAATTCCTCTCTTCCCACTCTTGCATCAGCTATTTGAAGCATATGCTTAACTCATAACTTCACCTAAACTGTTCCTGTCAAGGTTATCAGTGATCTCAATGTTGTTAAATCTAATTGTCTATTCTCAGTCATCTTACTTGGTCAGCAGCAATTAACACAATTGATTACGTTATTTTTTTTTTCAATTTGGCCAAGGGACATTCCACTCTGATTATATTCCTGCTTCATTAATCATTCCTCTCAGTGACTTTTTCTACTTCCTTCTTATCTCTTGATCTTTAAATGTTGGAATTCCCTGGGCTTTAAATTTTAGACCTCTTGTCTTCTCTGACTTCACTCAATTCACTGTTCCATAATGATATCTAGACTTATGGCTTTAAAAATCATTTAAACACAGATGACTCCCCCAAAGTAGGTCTCCAGCTGTACCTCTTCCCTATATTTTAGATAAATACATCTATGCTTTCAATATCTCCACTTGTATATCTAATTGGCATCTTAAACCCAACATACAAAAATCCAAACTCAACTCTTTTTAGCCAAAATTACTCTTCCAGGCTCTTCCTTTGTAGGTAATTGAAATTCTTTGCAGTGGCGTAGGCAAAAAATGTTGAAGTCTCTCTTAACTTTTCCTATCTCTCACATTCTACAGCCAAAAATAAAGACAAATACAGTGAGATATTATGTCCTACATAAGCAGGACACTGGCTACCTGTCACATATTAACTACTACCACTCTCTTCCTGGCATACTCATTCCTCTCCAAACTTCCTTACAATACCAGTACAGTTAAGGCTGTTCCTACCACAGGGTCTTTGCACTTGCTGTCCTCCCAGCCTTAAGTGTTTTTTCTTCTTATATACATGACCTCATCTTTTCTAGGTTTCTGCTTAAATGTGAGCATATTAGCAAAGCCTTTAGTACTACCTATACTCTTCATTGTTTATTTTTTCTTCATAGGACTCATTACCACCTAACATAATGCATATTTTAGTTTTCATTAGTTTTCTGTCTCCCTCATGAACATGTGTACTGTAAGGGCACGGGATTTTGAAAGTTTTTTATGTTATATCCTGTCACTATACAAATGCTGCCAAAATAGAAAGGCACAATATGCATTGTTGAATTAATTAATTAAGAACAAAATAGACAAGTGTCTTGTTAAATATCCAGATGAAACAATGCAGTAAGGTAATTCCAGAGAATCATCAATAAACAAAACAAAAATGAACAAAACACCAATAAGTACAGGGGAAACCTGCACAGATGAAGTGGAATAAAGAGTAAAAAAAAAAAAAAAAAAAAAAAAAAAAGATGGTTTAGCACCACCAACTCTCAATACACACACAAACTTGGGAGCTACTTAAGAAAAAAAGAAAACAAAAAAGCCAACCAAATAAACAAACAAAAAGTAGCTATGTGTTAGAAGACATGGTAGGTTATGTTCCTTAAAGATTAAATACTCATCTAGGATATAAAATACGGAAAATCTGTGAAAATAGTTCAACTCAATGTGCTATAGCTTTTCAGTTAATTGCAATTAACATTTATAAGATTCAAAGATGGGCCTGGTAGATTTCTTCTGATGTATCTTTAGAAGACAAAAATAAATAAAACTCAATGGGAAAGTATCAAGAAGCTTTTCACAATGTGGTAGCCAATTATGATGCTGTTAAGTACTTCCAGTTGTAACCCATTCCTGGTTTATGGTAAGATTATAAATCCTGTCCATCTTTTGGTTGAATGCAGTTACTACTACTGCTTCTGACCAGTGAGTTGTTATCAGATACATGCCACTTCTGGGCCAAAATATTTAATTCCTAGTAAAAGACCCTCCTGAGCTGTGTTTTCTTTCTGGCATGCCAATCAGCAACATTTGAGACTGGTGGGTGCTTCATTAATAACCTTGGTTTCTTACTGACTATGATGAAAAGATATCCAATCCCCAATATGCACTAACCTGCAGTGCAGGTAGCATGACAGAGTGAAAAAAATACACGTCTATACCTATGTCTCTTTATTTCTATATCTCTGCCTCTATCTCTACCTTTATCTCGACCTCTATACCTAGCCTATTCTGAATGATGCAGAGGAAGCCAAGGAAACAGCTGTGTCTTAGTATAGGTATAGCTACACTTTTTAAAATTATTGCAGGTGAAATCTTTCTTTAATTATATTTATTTTTTGACAACCATTCAAAATATATTTTGACATCAACTTGGCTTTTTCTATTGTAACATTTATATATTGCTGCATAACAAAAGGTAGCAGCTTAAAACAGCAAAATATGTTATCTTAGAGTGTCTGTGGGTCCGGAATTCAGGAGTGGCTTAACTGGGTCCTCTGTCTCTGGGCTGCAATCAAGGACTGTGGTCATCTAAAGGTTTGACTTGGGGAATATCCACTTCTACTGATTATTTTTGCAGGCCTCAGATTCTTGCTGACTCTTGGCAAGAGTCATCTGTTCCTTGCCTCATGGGTCTCTCTACAGGGCAGCTTACAACATGGCAACTGGCTTCCCTTCAGAGCAAGCAAAAGAGATAGTGAAAGAGTGTGAGAAAAGAGACACAGACTTTATAACCTAATCTCCAATGTGACATATTTTTTCTGTATTGTATTTGTATCAATCATTAGGTCTAGTCCACACTCAAGGAGACTCACACAAAGGGGTAAATATCAGTCAGTGAAAATCACTGGGGGCCATTTCAGAGGCTTCCCACCACATCATTACTAGATCCTTTCGTGCCTCTGGCCCACTTCTTTGGTCAATCAGTGCTTAATTGGTTTTAAGAAGGTAACTTAAAGCATAATATATTATATAATTACCTGTGTTTTTAACCCCACTGGTTAAAAAATTAAACCAATATTTTGTTTTAACATCTTTATTGGAGTATAATTGCTTTACAATGGTGTGTCAGTTTCTGCTTTATAACAAAGTGAATCAGCTATACATATACATATATCCCCATATCTCTTCCCTCTTGCATCTCCCTCCCTCCCAACCTCCCTATCCCACCTGTCTAGGTGGTCACAAAGCACCGAGCTGATCTCCCTGTGCTATGCAGCTGCTTCCCACTAGCTATCTATTTTACATTTGGTAGTGTATATATGTCCATGCCACTCTCTAAGTGTCCACTGACAGACGAATGGATAAAGAAGATGTGGCACATATATACAATGGAATATTACTCAGCCATAAAAAGAAATGAAACTGAGTTATTTGTAGTGAGGTGGATGGACCTAGAGTCTGTCATACAGAGTGAAGTAAGTCAGAAAGAGAAAAACAAATACCATATGTTAACACATATATATGGAATCTAAACCCAATATTCACATTAAAAAATGTACTCTCTTGATCTTAAGAAATTTAAAGAAATAAATGTAAACTGCCTATACCTTGAACATTCCTGATCTATAAGAATTTGAACAGTTGATGGTATTCCTTAGAGACTAACACCTGCCAATCAACCTGTGTAATTATTTTTTCCCTTAAATCAAGTTATCTAACTTACAAAAGTTGAAACACTTGTTATAGGTCTACTGTTATAAGCTCTATGACATTTGGCTCAGCATTCTTTTTGTTTTACAAGCTCTGTTTTTCTATCATAATTTTAGTATAAAATCCCTCCATGTAAATTTCAATTATTTAGGGAAAAAACTGAGGAAATTATATAAACTAAACACAGACACAGGGAAGAGTGCAAAGAGACTGCTTTATGGCAATTAGAACTCTGAGACATAGAGCAATTATTTAAAAATTGAAAGGATAGATACACAGATACCTTTAACAATTCTAATGGTGAATTAAAAATAAAAACCTATGTCTAACTCAGTTGAGGGGCATTGCTACTACTTATACTACCCCTTGGCATCATTAATTACTCCCAGAACTCCAGATAATATTATCTCTGACTGAGTCATCCCTTCTGGGCACTGTGCCCTCATACTCAGTTTCCTATTAAATATGATTACACAGAAAATCCTTCAAAGTCTATCCTATTAAATATCATTACACAGAAAATCCTTCAAAGTCTAAGCATCAAAAATTTCAAAAAATTTTAGTTTTTTCAATTATATTTAAAATACAAAAATCCCGGGGCTTCCCTGGTGGCGCAGTGGTTGAGAGTCCGCCTGCCGATGCAGGGGACACGGGTTCGTGCCCCGGTCTGGGAAGATCCCACATGCCGCAGAGCGGCTAGGCCCGTGAGCCATGGCTGCTGAGCCTGCGCATCCGGAGCCTGTGCTCTGCAAGGGGAGAGGCCACAACAGTGAGAGGCCCGCCTACCGCAAAAAAAAAAAAAAAAAAAAATCCCTAACTCTTAGACAACCTAGAAAGTTCTGCCAATCTCTCCATTCACATTTTGTATAACTACACTCCCTATTTCTTTCTATGATAGATACACACTTGATAGGAATAGAGTAGGATAATTAAATAGTTAGTTTAGAAATCCCATTAGGGGATTAAAGACAGAAAGGGAATTTTAAGGGAATTTGGGAGACTGTTGTAAGCTAATGACCACTCAAGAAAAGAATCCATTAACCTAGCAACAATCTAATCTACCTTGAAGGAAGACCAGGTACATTCAAGTGCCAGGCACACTCAAGCCACAAATTCTGATAGTTAAAACAAAAGACAATAGATATGGGATCTGAATCTTATTACACGAAGTCAGGGAGTTAATGGTCCTTGAAGAGTTGCATTTCTGCACACATAGCCAAGACAGGAATATAGGTGAAAGGGGAAAGAAACTAAGTGAAAGGGGACATTATACCAAAATCTGATTTGAATTACCATATTTTAATATATGTTACCACCCTTCTGCTAACATACATATAATTTAAACAGTGCCATGACAGTCCCGGTTAGACCATATAGGGTCAAAGGAGGAACTAATAATGTAAGCCTTGATGTCTGCCCAAGAATGAGAAAGAAGGTGGTCTTCTCTCATCCCCACTTTCTCTTTGATTATAAAAATGTAGCCCTCTTTGTTCTCAGGGCTGCGTTCCCTTGCCTGTCCACTTGTACCTCTCACAAGTGTCCTATGCTAACAAACTCATTCTTTGCCTGCCACTTTGCCTCACTCTGAATTTTTTTTTTGAAAATGCTTTTTTACTTTACCTTCAATTATTTTTCTTATTTATTCTATTTATTTATTTTTGGCTGCATTGGGTCTCCATTGCTGCATGCGGGCTTTCTCTAGTTGCAGCGAGTGGGGTCTAATCTTTGTTGCAGTGTGCAGGCTTCTCATCACGGTGGCTTCTCTTGCTGCAGAGCATGGGCTCTAGATGTGCGGGCTTCAGTAGTTATAGCACACGGGCTCAGTAGTTGTGGCTCGTGGGCTCTAGAGCACAGGCTCAGTAGTTGTGGCACACGGGCTTAGCTGCTCTGTGGCATGTGGGATCTTCCCAGAAGAGGGCTCGAATCTGTGTCCCCTGCATTGGCAAGCGGATTCTTAACCACTGCGCCACTGGGGAAGCCCTAAATTCTTTCTTCAACAAGAAAAAAGAACCTGAGCTTCAGTAAGTCCTGGCTCCAGGTGAGTGTTTTCAATTAAAAGACAGTGGGTTCTAGTCCCTTTCTAAGTCAGGGATCATGGGGTCAAGTCCCAGTTTGAGTTTGGGCTGGGTTCGAGTCCCATGAGAGCAGGAGTGCTGTTTCACACTGACCTTCGCTTCTGTTCCCATAGTCACTTAAGAACCCTCACAAGCACAATTATAATTATCTTGAGAAAAGAGTGAGCAAATAATTTATACTTTACATATCCACAAGACAGATGCTACAGACTGCCTTGTGACAAGGAATCTCTTAGCCATATAGTATATATTTCTAAATAAAAGGAGTTTATAAACACATAAATACACACAAACAGGATACAAGAAAGTGTCTTTCCCCAATAAAGCTTGATTTTTTTAATATATACACACGTGTGTATGTACATATACATATATATATATGATGGGTATTAAAAAAATTCAAGCATAATCAGGGAAAGAAGCTTTCATGTATCCTAAAAATATCAACTTGTAGTTGAAGTGAATAGAAAAGTTTTTCACTTTTTGGAGATAAGTATAGCAAATCCTCTTGGAAATTATAAGATTTATTAAAATTATTCTCTTATGAAAGTTTTTCTGCTAATTGGCATTGGATACTTCACAAGCCAGCTGTCACCTAATTACATGACCTGAAAATATTTTAGGAGGTTTTACTGTGAATTGAAAACTCCACATAAAAATAAATGAAATTGCTAACATTTATTTTATTTTTTTTTTGTGGTACATGGGCCTCTCACTGCTGTGGCCTCTCACTGCTGTGGCCTCTCACTGTTGTGGAGCACAGGCTCCGGACGCGCAGGCTCAGCGGCCATGGCTCACGGGCCCAGCCGCTCTGCGGCACGTGGGATCTTCCCGGACCAGGGCACAAACCCGTGTCCCCCACATCAGCAGGCGGACTCCCAACCAGCGCGCCACCAGGGAAGCCCTGCTAACATTTTTAAAATCATAAAGCCTGCAGTCTCATTTCTTACTTGGTTTCATATATAACAGGGTCTAAAAATAAGAAAATATAGCGTGACACACAAGAATGAAAAAAATTTTCAATTTTCGGAGGGAGAAAAATGACCCTGAAGTTTTGAGTGAATAAACAACATTCTTAATGTTAATTTCCCACATGGTGGTTACTAGTTTCATTTAACCATGTGTAACTCTTGAATCTGGCAAGTGAAACAAAATACTGTAGACTGCTTGAAAATAAACCACCTGTATTTGTTTATCTTTAAATGAGTTATCTCTGGAATAACAAGAATATTTCATTAAATTCTCAGAGTTTTGCATTTGTTTAATAAAAGTAGATTTAGAGTTTCCTCCATAATAAAAAACAGAAATATTGTAAGTTGGACTAGACTAACTTGCACATTGTATCAAAACTTAGCTGTGTGCAGCCTTTACAAAGGCAAGCCACCTTATGCAAAAAAAAAAAAAAAAGCTATTACTTAAAAAATCTTAAACTTGTAATATTGAAAATTTTAATTGTCATATCGGATATTTCAATATCCATAAAGCAATTACAGACCAAAATAGTTTCTCTTCTGTGTTGGTGCATTAAATGTGATACCACTAATTTCTCATAACAGAATAACTAAACTATGGACTAAAATAGATAAATAACTACCAGTATAGCTTAGATATTGGCTGTATTTTTGTCTTTAAATTTGGCTGAAAATTGGAGGGAATGGAAAGTGGTTCTTTACAACACCAGGAAGCAAATAATTTAACCATCTCTGCTTTCATGGTTCTTTTATCTACTGGAAACTTTGCAAATCTCTCACCCCAATGCTTCTCCACAGGCCCTCTTCATCCTCAACTGTCATCTTACAGATTCACCCATGTGTTTATCTTACTCTCTCAAAATCACCCATATTGTTTTCTGTTATATTCCAAATTCTTTTATTTTCTTAAACAGAACATTTTAACCATCTCTTTGTTACCCTGCTCCCTTAGAAGCTGCGCCCTATGAGCCCTAGATTTTATAGTCAAGAACAACTACCAAGCTATTTTCAAAAATCAAATGCCATGAATTCTCAAAATAAATTACAACACTCTTTTAAGACAGATGTGGTTACATTCAAATAAATTATTTAGCAAATCCTCATATTTCTATATTTTTATAATAAACTTTATATGTTAGGATATTTTTAGATTTATAGAATTGACCAGATAGAAAATAAAATTCCACATATCCACCTCCCACTTCTGCACAGTTTCCTTTATTATTAACATCTTGCATTAGTGTGGTATACTTTTTCCAAATAAAGAATCAATGTTGATACATTATTATTAAATATAATCCATAATTTACACTAGGGCTCACTCTTTGTGTTGTATAGTTCTATAATTTTTTTTTTTTTTTTTGTAGTATGCGGGCCTCTCACTGTTGTGGCCTCTCCCGTTGCGGAGCACAGGCTCCAGACGCGCAGGCTCAGCAGCCATGGCTCATGGGCCCAGCCACTCTGCGGCATGTGGGATCCTCCCAGACCGGGGCACGAACCCGCGTCCCCTGCATCGGCAGGCGGACCCTCAACCACTGCGCCACCAGGGAAGCCCAGTTCTATAAATTTTGACAAATGCATATTGCCATGTATCCACCATTACAGTTTCATACAGGATAGTTTTACCACCCTAAAAATTCCCTGTGTTTCACCTATTCATCCTTTCGAAGGGGAGAAAAATATACCACCCCAAAATATGGCTTTAGCATATAGATTATTTTGAGCTGGTTGTTTTTAAGAAACAGAAGACATAGGAGAAGCTCAGAAAACTGAGTAGAAGTTACCCTTTTGTAAAAGATATTTACATTGTAAGAGAACTCTCCATTTGTAAGAGTTTCTCCCTTTCTGTACCAGGAAGAGAAAGATGACTATAAATCTCTAGAAACTCTTATCAATGGAGAGGGCAACAAGTTAAATTTGTATAATAACCTTACTCTTGTTTACTGTGCTTTTCCTGGTAACCTCCTATAACTGGCCACCCCTCACCCCCAACCTCTTCTTTTGTCTTTAGCTGTAAATGGTATTTAAGGTGGTGGCTTGGGCCATTTAGGAGAGTTAGTTTTCCTGGGTAAATCCCATGTATACGGGAGGTATACATGTTATTAAACTTGTTTGTTTTTCTCCTATTAATCTGTCTTTTATCACAGAGAGTATCTCATCCAAGAACCTAGAAAGGTGGAGAGGGCAAATTATTTTTCCTCCCCTACACTTCCCTCCTTTCCAGAGAACATATGGCAATTACTCATCTTTTTACTGTCTCTCTAGTTTTGCCTTTTCCATAATGTTATATAATTAAACCCATTCATTACTCATACTCATTCTTTCACTCCAGAATATGCATTTATATGCATTTAATGTTCCTCAGGTCTTATCATGACTTGATAGCTCATTCTTTTTTATTCCTGAATGATATTTCACTATGAACATACACAGTTTATCCTTTCACCTACTGAAAGGCACCTTGGTTGTTTCCAGTTTTGAGTAATTATGAATAAAACTGTGATAAACATCATGTGCAGATTACTGTGTGGACATACGTTTTCATCTCACTTGGGTAAGTATCTTAAGTGGCCTGTTATTGTGGTAGCAAAGTTCGGTGTGTGGGGGAGGATAGCACTTTCCATAATCCTATGATTGAGTCTCAGTCTCATAGGGGAACTGTGGCCCTGGCTCATGACTTTTCAAGAGCTTCTCAACATTTCTGGTCCCTTAGTTGAGGAGGAAGTCCAGAGGGGGCTGGAGTTGGGTAATTTCCTCTCCCCTAAGTCAGATAAAGCTTTAGTGAAGTATTTTCCTTTAATTGATGGGCATATATAGTGGAGGTCATTGGAGGCTTTTTTGACAATACATTTTCTCTTGGTGTTTGTCAAAATGGTGACTTTTCCCTTCCCCTTGCCATGTGCAGGGGGATTTTTCTCTCATCTTCACTATGAGAACCTGGTGGGACTCCTAGAGGTAAAGCCCACAAAACTGGGGGGGGGGGTGCTTAGACTGGGTCCCTAGGAGTTTTTAACCCTCAAGCTGATCCACACTCAGCTTCCAGCAACTTACTAAAGTTATTCTGTAAGTATTCTGGCTCCAGCCACTTCTGCTTCAGGTAAACTGATCTATATTCTCTGTATTCACATTTCTTGTCAGTTTTTGGGGTGGTGGTTTATACCGTGACCTCAGTTATCTGAAAGATCTAAGAAATTTTGATTTTCAGTTCCTTCAGCTTTTTTCCTGCTGTGAGGATGAAAGCAATGACTTACAAGTTCTTTACATGTTGGAGTGGAAATCAGAAATCCTTCAAATGTAGTTTTAACAACAGTTCCCTACCGCCTCCGCACCACCCCCCCCCCTCTCTGCTAAGAGGAAAGGAAAAAAAAAAGCATGGGGAGAAGGAAGAGGCAGATCAATACTGTCTGCAAAATTCATGTTTGGAATACAGGTCTAGTATACTATCAGCAGTTTATGTGTTTTTTTTTTTTTTAACTAGTAACCAATATGGACTTCATGTTCCCCTCAGCTTGACTAAGCTTTTGACAAGCTTCTTCCTGACTCTAGATCCCTGACCTCCCATTTCTTAGAACTTTTACTTCAGAAAACAGATCATTGTAAATTCTTCCTCTATCCTGTGAATCTTTTTATAAACAACAACTCAGGAATGTCTTTCTTAAGGACCCCGGAATATTCCCTTGAAATGTAATCTTCAAGGGAGAGAGTACCCCATCTCCCAGTTTTTGTGGGAGGGTAGGAGCCTAACTTCACTAGTGCTTTGTTCCAAGTTGCAAAACTACCTCTTGCCACAAAAATAAACTTGACTTTTCCTTTGGGTAAAGCCAGTTAGCAAGCACAACCTGTGTTGTTCTTCTCACTCCTTTGCTTAAAAATCTTCCTATCTTTTGTTTCAGCCAAGTCAAGGTCAGACTGAGTTCGATCTCTTTGCTATTGGCAATCACATGCTCACATGTATGTGTGTGTGCGTGTATGAGAGAGAGAGAGGGAGAGGGAGAAGATGGTGACTCACTCACAATAAAACTTGAGAATGTAATATAATTCCCATGATCCTCTGTTTATATAAAAGGGAGACAGTAGGACTGTAAGTAGAAGATTATGTAGTATATATAAAAAACCAGTGGAATGCTACATATCTTTACAGAATCAAGTTTTCCAGGAGTTATTCAACATCTAAAAATCTAAGTGAATATTCAACTACCATGAATAAATTATACAATTACCCCCAATTGTTTTATCATCTAATGTAAAAGGTCAATTTGTTAAATTTGAGACTGCCTCAATTTCCTTATAATTAACAGACTGAACTATAAGAAATTGGTTTTTATGCAGGAAATAAAAAGGTTCAATATTGGAAATTTCATTTGGATCGACCTAAAAACAATATGATTAATGTAATGGACTTTCTTGAAGAATAATTTTGACAACCTCTTCATGATGGCACACTGTAAAATGTAACAATAATTATTGTAAATAATAATTATGTATTATTAATTGGGCCCCAATTTCATTAGTGTTACAACTTTGTAAAGGGAATCACTTTAAAAATAATTCCTACTTATGGCCCAGCAATTCCACTCCTGGGTATATATCCAAGAAAAATGAAAACACTAATTTGAAAAGCACACCTCAATGTTCATAGCTGCATTATTTACAATAGCTACGATGGAAGCAAGTGTCCATCAACAGATGAATGGATAAAGAAGATGTGGAATATATATACAACAGAATGCTACTCAACCATAAAAAAGAATGAAATTTTGCCATTTGCAACAACATGAATGGACTTGGAGGGTGTTATGCTAAGTGAAATAAGTCAAAGAAAGACAAATACTACATGATATCACTTATATGCGGGATCTAAACAATAAAACTAGTGAATATAACAAAAAGGAAACAGACCCACAAATATAGACAACAAACTGGTGGTTACCAGTGGGGAGAGGGAAGGGGGAGGGGCAAGATGGGGTAGGGGATTAAGAGGTACAAACTATTATGTGTAAAGTAAATAAACTACAAGGATATATTGTACAACCCAGGGAATACAGTCAATATTTTATAACACCTATAAATGGAGTATAACCTTTAAAAACTGTGAATAACTATTCAATATGTTGTACACCTATAATTTATATAATACTGTACATCATCTTAAATTTTTTTTAAATAGTACTAAAAAATATAATTCCTACTTTTACCCTTCCCCAAATCTATCCTCATATGTGAAGAGAGGAGTTTGTCTCCCAATTAGCATCTACTATTCCAGAGACAAACAGATGTATGTTCAGCTGAATACTGCATATAAACATGCATTTTAAGCATTTGTCTCTTACCTACTTTTGCAGTTGTAAATTATGGTCTTTTTAAATTAGAGTACACAACAGATGGTATAGAGTTAGTTTAAAGTGATGTTTCCTTTAATATAAACTACTGTGCCAAGTGATCTCACACTACAACAGTTTATTCATTCACTACACCAATTTATATACTGCATTAAAATATACTGGTTTAAATGGGCATTTCAGCCACATTTGCCATATCGCAAGTCTGGCTTTAAACACAACATCACTGTAGTGTACTCACCCTATATAAAGGAAAGAAAAAAATGACGGATGCAGAGAACCTAGTAAGAAATCACACTCTGTGAAATGACAAGATTCAGTATGATAAGAAATTCAATTTCTATCCCCACTTTCCTTTATGGGAAAAGAAATCTTACAAATCCTTGATTATAATAATAATATGATTTTAACTAAAATGAGTTTCACAGAAAGCAAACTAATAGCCTGATGAAGTACTTTAGCTTCTTCTTGTGTATGTCATTATATTTGTAAATAATAAAAAAGTCATATTATACATACAGTAGGGGATGATTATTCAGTGGGGTTTTGACAATGGATGCCAATATATTTAAAACAGGTCATGTAGTACTTATACATACATATATATACATGTATAATACATATACATGTGTAACTATCTTGTTTGTGCAAGAGTGTTTGGACATTTTCTGATTATATTATTACACTTTAGGACACAATAAAATTCCCCCAACTAAAAAATGTTTTGAGTTCATAAATTATGCATCCATACAAAGGACCCAAAATATTTAACAGGATGGTAGCCTTTTTTGTGGTCATAAACATAATGAAGTCAATTTTATAGGAAATAAACACTAAAACACATTACAACAGCCAAAGTAATTTGATCTTTCTACACTTTTACAGATCTAGATTTCAATTATATATAGAGGCAAAAAAGGTCTGATGTGTGCAACTGGAGAGAGAATTTAAATTCAATTATTTACCTAGTCTTAGTCATTTAAGTATAACCACCCCAGATTATTTTCCAGACCATGAAAATTGTCCCAAGTCAATGGAGGTGTGTGAGGAAGCACTGAATGCATCTTACAGAAGTATCACTGCAAATATATTTATTTCCACTGAAAGTATCTTTATGAGTCCTTAGATCACTGGCTGGTGTAGCCTTTTTGAGTGAGCTGTATTCAGTGAGGGTACACACAGGAAAAAGAAATATTTAATGGGACCATCAGTTCTTTACCAAGTAACTCTCTTTGTATTTTTCCATAGTCATATGCTCTCTAGCATCAGATGTCCCCCTTTAGGTGATTTGTGGGGAGCTCATGTGTGGATCATTCATTGGTCCTGCAGGACCCTCTGAACTGTTCAGCTTTCAGATTCTGTGATGCACTTCCTAGCTAACCTCTTTTTTTTTTTTTTTTTTGCTGTACGCGGGCCTCTCACTGTTGTGGCCTCTTCTGTTGTGGAGCACAGGCTCCAGACGCGCAGGCTCAGCGGCCATGGCTCATGGGCCCAGCCGCTCTGCGGCATGTGGGATCTTCCCGGACCGGGGCACGAACCCGTGTCCCCTGCATTGGCAGGCGGACTCTCAACCACTGTGCCACCAGGAAAGCCCCTAGCTAACCTCTTTAAACCTCCTCAGCTCTTGCCTACCCCTACCCAGTGACGCACTCTGTAAACTTACTGCTGCAGTTACTCTGTTCCAACAGACCATGTTGGTTGGGTCCCCATCAAGATGGAGAACATCCAGCTCTTATTTTGGATGTACACCCCACTAGAAACTCTGGATTTCTTGGCATGAAAATTACAGGTAGTACAGACTTCTCTAATGCCTTTATTTCTTCATTCCAGCTTTGACAGGAAGTTCCAGCTGGCCACTACCCTCAAAATTCTCCAGTCTATTTTTTTATTTTTTTAAATACATGACATCCAATTTCAAAAAACAGATGGTGACCTTTCCAAAGAACTCTCTCACTACTTCTCTGATACACTGAAGTGGTTATACAATTTTCTATTGCTCACTCAGCAAATATCTAGCCAGGAAGAGAGACGTTAGTTTTCTCTTTGTGAAAATACCTCCTTCTCTCAAGCAACTTTGTTTAAAGTGGGGCAGAAACAACTCTGGAGAGAACAATCTCTCTCCAGAGATTATAGTGATAATCCTCTAGGCTAACACACCACAGATTCTACACTCGTCCTTTTCTATTTTCTTATGTAGGCTGGAAGTGGGTAATCAGGAAGTTATTATCAGGACCTTTTTTATTTCTTTATATTTTGTACATCTTTCATGAACTAGTCTAGCACTTCTTTTTAGAAAATGGAATATTTATCACACATTATTCCAATATGACAAAGACAAAATTTAAAACCACTATCCTGGGACTTCCCTGGTGGCACAGTGGTTAAAAATCCGCCACCTATGCAGGGGACATGGGTTCGAGCCCTGGTCTGGGAAGATCCCACATGCCGCAGAGCAACTAAGTCCATGTGCCACAACTATTGAGCCTGCGCTCTAGAGCCCGTGAGCCGCAACTACTGAGCCTGCGCTCTAGGGTCCGCGAGCCAAAACTATGGAAGCTAGTGTGCCTAGAGCCCATGCTCCGCAACAAGAGAAGCCACCACAATGAGAAGCCCACACACCACAACGAAGACCCAACACAGCCAAAACTAAATTAATTAATTACTTTTAAAAAATAAATAAATAAAATAAATCCACCATCCTGTTGCACAGGCTTTTGCTGTGGATATTTTGGATACTTAAGGTATACCACTTTTTGAGCATATTGTTAGGTTGAGTTTTAACATAAACAAATGTGTTAAATTATGTTTTTGAAACTTAAGACAGTAATATTTTATGTTAATCATTCCAAATCTAAAAGATTAAACCTTTATCTTTTTTTCATAATTTTTACTTCTTAATCTTTTAAATGCTGATATACTTGATACTTCCAAGACTCTGCCAGGTGAAATCGATTAAGTGGATCAAGTTTTAAAATCTGAATAGAATTTATGGTAAATGTACAGTAGTTCATAACTATTAGGCCACAATGCATACCCGTACACATAAGCATTTAAATTTACCTTCCTGTCATTTTTACATCTAATCAAGTAAAAATTACATCATTAGAACTTTATGTCTTGTAATTTTTTTCCACAAATGAGTTATTTTTAAAGAAATTATAGATTAGAATACTTTGATTTTTTTTAAAGCATCTGAAAGAGGATGAAATTATTTGTATGCCTTAGTCCATTCAGGCTGCTGTAATAAAAAAACATAGGATGGGTGGCTTATAAACAACAAACACTACCTAAACTTACACCTAAACCAGCTGGAGAAAGAAGTAAAAACAAAACCCAAAGTTAGTAAAAGGAAAGAAATCATAAAGATGAGAGCAGAAATAAATAAGAGGAGAAGAAAACAACAGAAAAGATCAATGAAACTAAAAGCTGATTCTTTGAAAAGATAAAATTGATAAACCTTTAGCCAGACTCATCAAGAAAAAAAAAAAAGGAGAGGGCTCAAATTAATAAAATTAGAAATGAAAAAGGAGACGTTAAAACTGACACCACAGAAATACAAAGGATCATAAGAGACTACTATCAGAAACTCTATACCAATAAAATGGACAACCTAGAAGAAATAGACAAATTCCTAGAAAGGTATAACCTTCCGAGACTGAACCAGGAAGAAATAGAAAATATGAACAGACCAATCACAAGTACTGAAATTGAAACTGTGATTTAAAAACTTCCAACAAACAGAAGTCCAGGACCAGATGGCTTCACAGGCAAATTCAATCATTTAGAGAAGAGTTAACACCTACCCTTCTGAAACTCTTCCAAAAAATTGCAGAGGAAGGAACACTTCTGAACTCATCTATGAAGCCAGCATCATCCTGATACTTAAACCAGACAAAGATACCACAAAAAAAGAAAATTACAGACCAATATCACTGATGAACATAGGTGCAAAAATCCTTAACAAAACCGAATCCAACAATACATTAAAAAGATCATACACCATGATCAAGTGGGATTTATCCCAGGGATGCAAGGATTTTTCAATATCCACAAATCAATCAGTTTGATACACCACATCAACAAATTGAAGAATAAAAATCATATGATCATCTCAATAGATGCAGAAAAAGCTTTTGACAAAATTCAACACCCATTTATGATAAAAACTCTCCAGAAAGTGAGCATAGAGGAAACCTACCTCAACATAATAAAGGTCATATTTGACAAATCCACAGCTAACTTCACACTCAATGATGAAAAGCTGAAAGCATTTCCCCTAAGATCAGGAATTGGACAAGAATGTCCACTCTCGCCACTTTTACTCAACATACTTTTGGAAGTCCTAGCCACAGTGATCAGAGAAGAAAAAAATAAATAAATGTAATCCAACCTGGAAAAGAAGAAGTAAAAATGTCATTGTTTGCAGATGACTTGATACTATACATAGAAAATCCTAGAGATGCTACCAGAAAACTGCTAGAGCTCATCAATGAATCTGGTAAAGTTGCAGAATACAAAATTAATACACAGAAATCTCTTGCATTCCTATATACTTACAACAAGAGATCAGAAAGAGAAATTAAGGGAAAAATCCCATTTACCATTGCATCAAAAGGAATAAAAAACCTAGGAATAAACTTACCTAATGAGACAAAAGACCTGTACTCTGAAAACTATGACACTGATGAAAGAAATCAAAGGTTACACAAACAGATGGAAAGATATACCATGTTCTTGGATTGGAAGAACCAATATTGTCAAAATGACTATATTACCCAAAGTAATCTAAAGATTCAATGCAATTTCTATCAAATTACCAATGGCATTTTTCACAGAACTAGAACAAAACATTTTTAAATTTGTATGGAAACACAAAAGACGTCAAATAGCTAAAGCAATATTGAGAAAGAAGGGACTTCCCTGGCAGTCCAGTGGTTAAGACTCCGTGCCTCCAATACAGGGGGCAAGGGTTCAATCCCTGGTCAGGGAACTAAGATCCCACATGCCATGTGGCACTGCCAAAAAATAAAAATAAAAATAAAATACAATAAAACAAGAACTCAAGTGTCTCAAAAATGAGGAAATCTGTTTCTGTACATCCTTACTGGAACTCATTAAAGAAGGAAAACTATCTTTAAAAAATATATATTGAGAAAGAAAAATGGAGCTGGAGGAGTCAGGCTCCCTGACTTCAGACTGTACTACAAAGCTACGGTCATCCAAACAGTATGATAATGGCACAAAAACAGAAATACAGATCAATGGAACAGGATAGAAAGCCCAGAAATAAACCTATGCACCTATGTCAATCTACAACAAAAAAGGCAAATATACAATGGAGAAAAGACAGTCTCTTCAGTAAGTGGTGCTGGGAAAACTGGACAGCTACATGTAAAAGAATGAAATTAGAACACTCCCTAATACCATAAACAAAAATAAACTCAAAATGGATTAAAGACCTAAATGTAAGACCGGATACTATAAAACTCTTAGGGGAAAACATAGGCAGAACACTGTCTGATATAAATTGCAGCAATATCTTTTTTGATCCACCTCCTAGAGTAATGAAAATAAAAACAAAAATAAACAAATGGGACCTAATGAAACTTAAAAGCTTTTGCACAGCAAAGGAAACCATAAACAAAACAAAAGACAACTCTTAGAATGGAAGAAAATATTTGCAAACAAAGCAACCGACAAGGGACTAATCTCCAAAATATACAAACAGCTCACGCAGCTCTGTATCAAAAAAACAACCCGGGCTTCCCTGGTGGCGCAGTGGTTGAGAGCCTGCCTGCCGATGCAGGGGACACGGGTTCATGCCCCGGTCCGGGAAGATCCCACATGCCGCGGAGCGGCTGGGCCCATGAGCCATGGCCGCTGAGCCTGCGCATCCGGAGCCTGTGCTCCGCAACGGGAGAGGCCACAACAGTGAGAGGCCCGCGTACCACAAAAAAAAAAAAAAAAAAAAAACAACCCAATCAAAAAATGGGCAGAAGATCTATAGACATTTCTCCAAAGAAGGCATACAGATGGCCAAAGAGCACATGAAAAGGTGGTCACCATTGCTAATTATTAAAGAAATGCAAATCAAAACAACGAGGTATCACCTCACACCAGTCAGAATGGCCATCATCAAAAAATCTACAAATTATAAATGCTGGAGAGGGTGTGGAGAAAAGGGAACCCTCCTACACTGTTGGTGGGATTGTAAATTGGTACAGCCACTATGGAGAACAGTATGGAGGTTCCTTAAAAAACTAAAAATAAAGCTACCATATGATCCAGCAATCCCGCTCCTGGGCATATATCTAGAGAAAACGATAATTCGAAAAAATACACGCACCCTAATGTTCACTGCAGCATTATTCACAATAGCCAGGACATGGAAGCAACCTAAAGGTCCACTGATGGATGAATGGATAAAGAAGATGTAGTACATATATACAATGGACTATTACTCAGCCATAAAAAAGAATCAAATAATGCCATTTGCAGCAAAATGGATGGACCTAGAGATTATCATACTGAGTGAAGTAAGTCAGACAAAGACAAATATCATACGATATCACTTACATGTGGAATCTAATAAAAATGACACAAATGAACTTATTTACAAAACAGAAACAGACTCACAGACTTGGAAAACAAACTTATGGCTACCAAAGGGGAAATGTGGTAGGGAGGGAAAAATTAGGAGGTTGGGATCAACATATACACACTACTATATATAAAACCGATAATCAACAAGGACCTATGGTATAGCACAGGGAACTCTACTCAATATTCTGTAATAACCTATATGGGAAAAGAATCTGAAAAAGAATGAATATATGTATACGTACAACTGAATCACTTTCCTGTATACCTGAAACAAACACAACATTGTGAATCAACTATACTCCAATATAAAATAAAAATTAAATTAAATATTAAAAAGTGAAAATAACAATAAGCACTTATTTCTGATAGCTCTGCAGGCTGGGAAATCCAAGATCAATTGACCAACAGATTCACTGTCTGGTGAAAGCCTGCTTCCTGATTCTCACCTGGTGGAAGGGGTTAGGGATCTCTCTGGGGCCTGTTTTACAAAAGCACAAAATTCACCCATGAGGACTCCACTCTCAAGACCTAATAACCTACTAAAGACACCACCTTCTAATCCTATTACCTTGATGGTTAGGATTTCAATGTATGATTTTGTGGGGACAAAAACAATTCAGTCTAAAGCAGTATGGTTGTTTCACCTCTCCAGTTTACTCTAGTTTTCTTAAGTTTTCTCTAGGAAAGAAAAATATAAAATGAAACATTTGACATACATATATTTGTCAAGGTTTGAATTTGTGTGAGTTAATATATAATATTTATGCAATTTGCATGTGTTGGTGTGTATGTGTGTGAAAATCATTGGCAAAGGGAATATGCTGTGTATGTTGCCCAAAAATTATTGAATATTGTACGTTATTTCACCTCTTGATACCGATGTTCACTCAAGTTTATGACTCCTGTGCACGAAACACAGCTTTGAAAAAGCGTTTCTTTGTTACAGACCTCTTTAAGATCACACTACATACGATAAAAAGCCCCCTTCGCTACCAATGCCATCAAAATTAAATAGAGAAGTCCAAATTTAGAATACTTTACCTTGGAAAGTAAAAGAAAGACATTAAATATGCTTTATTCCTTGTAATCAATATAAGAATAAAAAATGTGGAATAAAACAAATGGCTTTCTGCAAAAGATTTACATATATAATGTATAATATATTATATGATAGAATAGAATAAGAAGAAAGGTTTAATTGAAATGCAAATCATAAAAATAATATCTACAAAACAGCATATTTTGTTAATATAATATTATTAGCAGAAAAGTATTTATCACACGTTATTAATCAATATTTATTTATTTATTTATTTGGCCACGCCACACGGCATGCGGAATCCTATTGATAGTTGCCCTCCCAGGGATCGAACCCACACCCCCTGCAGTGGAAGCACAGAGTCTTAACCACTGGACCACCAGGCAAGTCTCAGTCAATATTTCTTTATGACCATTTTTAGGATGACCATTTCTAATTTATATTTGAAAATAAATACTCTCACAATGCACAGTTTTCTCTCTGATGAAAAACACTAGAGCTTCCATAATTACTTGGAGTGTTGTTGATTTATATCATGGAGTATATAACCACATAAAAGATATCTGCAATGTACTTAATCATGTATTATAAGAGTTAAACCAATTTTAGTTAACAGCTAACAGTTTAGCAAAAGTTAAAAACGTTAATGGTACATTACTTTCAAAACAAACAATAAAAAAGTGATCATGAGAAGACAAAAATCTCTAATAAGAAATAAGTAACATTTCTCAGATTATTTCATTACTGCAGAGTGATTATAAATAATAGTAATTGAATATACAAATATTTATTCTATGACACCATTTTGATTCCTACAGTCCAGTGATGGTACAGCTTTATTATAATTTCTCATTCTTATTTTCTGTGCCTCTAATGAAAATTACTAATTGTGTCATTCTCAGGCAAAGCTAACAGAAATAAAGACTTGATGAGAATGTTATGCTCTGGAAAGAGAAACTAAACTTGAACAATGCACAAGACTAGGCTAAAATTAGGACTGTGAGTCAGAATGATAAAGACAATCCAGGTTCTTGGAACAAGAAAATGAGAAGAGTTCAGGATGAATACGAATAATGTGTCAGAAATAAGTTAGATATGCAAGGATCAGACGTACACAAAACTAGAGGAAAGAAGAAGCTGAAACACTTTACATTCAATATCAAAGCAAAATTTAGTATGATTCAAGCAAATAATTGATTTAATGCATTGCAATCAATAAAAATTGCATATATATCTAAGAAAATGAGACATCATTATGACATAGACTATAAGAAGTGAAATGATTAGGGATAAGACTTAAGTAGCAGTTAAAGCATATATATAAAAGGTTTTGAGGACCATGCTAAAGAAGGTGAAGTTTTATGGTAAGCACTGGGAAGCTACTTGGAGTTTGAAGAGAGGAAATTGGAAGGTAATATTGTCCATAATATGGGATCTATTGTTAAAGTACTTAGGTTGAATCCCTGTTTTGTCACTTACTAGTTCTGTGATCCTGGATCAGGCAGTTTACTTCTCTGTGCCTCAGATTTCCTTCCTGTAAATAGGGATAATAATTGTAACTACTTCATAATGTTATAAAAATTAAACAAACTAAATAATTTAAAATTTGTAAAGCTTTTAAAATAGGACTTCTAGCACAGCAAGTGCTAATTGCAATTGGATAAATAAAACATAAAAGTAAATAAAATGAGGAAAGAAAATTTTATTGGCTCTTAGAAAATGGTAAACAGTTACCAACAAAGTACTAACTGAAATCTTTTATCTAAGAGACGGTGATAGCTGGATTGCTAAAGCTTCTTGTGCAATCCCTCTGGTACCTCCTGAGTCAAATGATCATACATTAGCGGTTTCTACCATCCAAATTTATTTTAGTAAAAAGAGAGCCTCTCATTCTCAATTTTGGGTTTGGCACAGCTACTCAAATATCAGGTAACCTCTGGTGGATTATAAATCTGTACAGATTTCTGGCAACTTACCTGATACTAGTCAAAATTTCTGATCATTGATGGGAGAGACTCAATGATAATCAACTGTCCTAACATACAGAGATGAGTGTAGGTAGAAGGGGATGCCATGCTAGACATTGAAATAAAATTGTCAGACTTCAGTGATAACACACATCTCCCTCCCTCTCCCCCCACCCCACAAACACACACACACACATATATCACATCACGTTGCTGCTCTTGTTTGCTGACACAACAAAATAAGTCACAAATATCTTTATATTACACACTAAATGTTTCAGCTGTTTTGGCATAAAGACAGACAAACAGACCAATGGAACAGAATATAGACATACATGGTCAACTGATCTTCAACAAGGATGCTGAGATTACACAATAAGAAAAGGATAGTCTCTTCAACAAGTAGCACTAGGAAAATTAGATATCTACAAGCAAAGAGTGAAACTGGACCGTTATCCTATACCATACACAAAAGCAAACTCAAAAAGCAGTAACGACTTACATGTAAGAACTGAAAACATAAAACTTCTAGAAGAAAACACAGAGGAGAACCTTCTTGAGATTGGTCTTGACAATGATTTCATAGATATGACACCAAAAGCAGACAACAAAAGCAGAAATAAACACGTGGGGTTGTATCAAACTAAAAAGCTTCTGCACAGTAAAAGAAATAATCAACAGAATGAAAAGGAATAGGAGAAAATATTTGCAAACCATATATCTGATAAGGGGTTAATTTCTTAAATATCAATATATAAGGAACTGCTACAACTCAGTAGCCAAAAAACAAACAAAAAACCTAAAAGCCCAATTAAAACACAGGCTAACGACTTGGATATATTTCTAAAGAATACATACAAATGGCCAACAGGTATGTGAAAAGATGCTCAACATCTCTAATCATCAGGAAACAAATCAAAACCATAAAGAGACATCACCTCACACCTCTTAGGATGGCTATTATCAAAAAACAAAAGACAGTTGCTGGCAAGGTTGTAGAGAGATTAAAACTCTTGTACACTACTGGTGGGAATGAAAAATGATACAGCTACTATGGAAAACAGTATGGAAGTTCTTATAATAGAACTATGATATGGCCCAGGAATTCCACTTCTGAATATGTATTCAAAAGAATTGAAATTAGAATCTCAAAGAGATATTATCACTACTATGTTCAGTGCAAATATTCATAATAGCGATATCAAGGGAGAGCAGATATTGAGGATGGAGGGTTCTTGCTAAACTGACAGCAAGATTCTTGCTAAAACTAGATTTTATAAGGAAGAACACAGATGGGACTAGAAGAAGGTTCAGGAGTCTCATCAAGAAAAGAATCTTTGGGGCTTCCCTGGTGGCGCGGTGGTTGAGAGTCCGCCTGCCGATGCAGGGGACACGGGTTCTTGCCCCGGTCCGGGAAGATCCCACGTGCCGCGGAGCCGCTGGGCCCGTGAGCCATGGCCGCTGAGCCTGCGCGTCCGGAGCCTGTGCTCCGCAACGGGAGAGGCCACGACAGTGAGAGGCCCGCATACCGCAAAAAAAAAAAAAAAAAAGAAAAGAATCTTTGCTTGAAATCTGGACTTTAAATAGTTAATGATGTCTGGTACTAGCTGTTTCTACAATTTTGACAACTGGAAGCAAGCAAAAGATAAAGCATCAATGAAGCAGTCTGGCTTTAGGTCCAAGTCAGTAAAAAAGTTGCCGCAAAACAAGATTATGCAATAGATGTAATTACTTATCTAAATAAAAATCTTGAAAAAAAACAAAAAGCCTTCCTGTATCCATAATACAGGAAATGTAAATTAATTTCCCTAGGAACAAAACTCACTACAGTGGAAAATCTAGTATGTGTGTTTCTTTCTGTGAGAAGAGTTAGAGCAAATGTATTTGGTCTGTGCCCTCTTTCTCTCATATTACTGAACGATTGGCCTTTTTTTTTTTTTAATGAATGTTATTACTTCTTGGCTTCAGGACCGTTTACTGACTTCATAAAGTGAGTTAGAAAGAGGTCCTTTGTTTGTTTTTGGTGAAAATGAAAGTTTGCTTTATTTTGGAGGCTGGCAAACCAGGAGGAAGGTGGGGGGTACTGATGTCCAAAGGCTGACACACACACACACACACGGGTGACCAGTGGCTAAGAGCTTTTAAAGGAGGGTTTCAGGGGTGTATAAGTGAAGCTGGGGGCTACGTGTAGAAACAGCACAGTCAGCTCTGACAGTCATCGTGAAATTGGTCATGTGGTGGTCTGATCAACATTATCTTGATTGTTTTAGGTACACTTAGTTTTCAGTTCCGGGGTCGGTTTGTTCCCATTTCTTTGAGGACAGTTCTCAGAATTGTGGCAGCTTATGTCATGGCTACAGTCTGGTCATCAGGTAGTCTTCCATCTGGTGGCGGTTTCAGTATCTTCCTTTTGCTGTGGAAGGGGAGGCCGAGCTCGTCGGGAGTGAGGGGGGCGGGCGCGAAGGAGACGAGCACATGGCGACTCCTCAGCTGGCATGGCCACAGCGGCCTCCTAGTCCCGGAGGGGGTTGGGGAACGCACGCTCTTCCATATCCACGTCCCCGCCCAGCTGCAACTTCTAGAAAGAGGTCCTTTTTAAGCTTGCTTTGACTCTCTGGAAGATTTCATTTAAAACTGATGATATTTTTACTTAAGTATTTCAAAGAATTTACCACTGAACATACTTTTCTTTCTAGAAAAGTTTTTATTTACATTTTAAATTTCTTTAATAATTAGAGGACCACACAGTTTTTACTTTTTTGCATTTGTCAAGTTATATTTTTCAAGAAATATGCTCATTCATCCAGATGTTTAAATTTATTTTCTTAGACTTGTGCAAGCTGCATATAATATTTTATTATTTTTAATATTAAAAAATCCATAGTGGTAATCACATTTTTTATTCCCAGAATTGGCAATTTATATTCCTTTCTTTTATTCATAAGATGTCCTAGACGACTAACAATTTTATTTGATTTTCAAAGAATTTAAGCTTTAGTTTGATCTTCTCTTTGTATACATTTAAATTTTTATTTGATTTTCTCTCAATTATTTCTTTCCTTCTACTTGTATTTATGCTTAATTTAATGTCTTTTTCCTAGATTATTAAGAAAAAAGAAAGCTCCCTCACAAGCTTTATTTTTCATATTTTTTCATATTTCCATTTTTCAGTTTGGAATACTTGCAAATTTTGTTTTATTTTTCCTTTAACCTAAGGGTTATTTAGGAGTATACTGCTTGCTTGCTTAATGGATTTTCTATTATTTAATTCTAGCTTAATCCCACTGTTGTCAAAGAATATTTTTTTCTAATTTTAGTCTGGCTTTTAAAATTTGTGGAGCCTTGCTTTTACTGACCAGTACATGATAACATTTTGGTAAGTGTTTCAAATGCATTTGAAAATATCTTTCAGTGTGGAGGTGTTAGTTGATGTGCTTTATATACATCATTTTGTTCAAGTTTCTTTTTCATGTTGTTCAATTAGTCTTTGTTTTGGGTTTTTTTTGGGGGGTGGGGTGTCTACATGGACTATCAGTTACTAAGTTTCCTTTAAGCTTCCAAATATGGGAGTTCCTGGCTGTCCAGTGGTTAAGATTCTACACTTCCACTTCAGGGGGATCGGGTTCTATCCCTGGTTGGGGAACTAACATCCCACATGCTGTGTGGCTGTGTGCCATGGACAAAAAATTTGTTTTAAAAACTTCCAAATATGATTCTGAATTTATCTATTTCTCCTTTTATTTCTGTCAGTTTTGCCTTATATATTTTAAACCATGTCAATGCATATAAACTCAGGGTTATTATATATGGAAGTTTAACTTGGTGCTTTAATATTATGAAATGTCCCTCTTTAATTTCAGCAATGATTTTTGCCTGAAACTCTACTTATTGCCTGAAACTCTACTTATAGGATGTTGGTATTACTAAATTGGCTTTATTACTTTTACAGTTTTCCTATCCTTTTACGTTTAACATTTCTGTTTTCTAATACTGAAGATAGATCAGGAGGAAATGATGCTCCTGGATGAAATCTGACTTTTTCCCTAATCCTCCACATCACCCATGTAATATAATATTTATATTATGGTAATACAGAAAAATAACAACTGTTTAATAATATATTTTTAGAAGAAGACTGAAAATATTATTGGCTTTTTATGTAACATTAAAAATTTACTTTACCCACATCATTGTTTCATAAACTAAACTGTTTCATAATATTGTCAAGAGAAATTTAATCACCCTTTCAAATAACACAAAGCTTAAGTAATACACCTTGCCATTTAAAGAATTTAAAATAGGTAAATTATTTTTATTTTTTATTTTTAATTCACGTTTGAGAAGGAATGCCAATGATGAACTGGGGGAAAAAATGCATGATGGAAGTATTATAAATTTGACAGACTCATAGGAAAATAACGTAATTCAGCAGTTCAGTGAATAGTACAGCTTTTAAGGGGGAATGTTTATAATTTAGACAACTTGAATACGAATGAAGTTGACAAGTATGACCTTTAAATAGTTTCCTCTTTGATGCTAAGAATAAAACACTTTGCAGAAGCATGCCATGACTGACCTTACTACCTACAATATGATATGCAATATTTTGTTTGAAAAGCTGAAATAAATCAGAAGGAGGTGTTTACTTTGTGAAAAAGAATATGAAAAACATGCCCTTCAATCCTTTTTATAAAGCAAAACACCTTTTTGTCATCTCATTATGTCCCAGATGACTTGACATTTAGCAGCTTAAAATGCAACTGGCAGCTTAAAATGCAACTGGCACTAAATGTCAAGAATTAATCAAAAAATTTATATTTCATACTTTAAAGGAAAGAAACATTAATGACACTAAACCAGTGATTTCAATTACCAAAGGAAATGCAGGATTGTTGGACTTAGAATGTTTAAGACAACCTTTATATTTTCATCCAGAATCATTTCCTCTACCTGCTTTATGACCAGAAGAGTAAGTTCTTCATAGTGGAATTCTGACTGTGTCCAGTTATTTGTTATTCAATCTCTCACACATGTGGGAAAAGGGAGACAAATGTAAATCGGAAGAAATACTGATTTGTTTCAAATATAGTTCTTAAAATATTTTTCTGTTCTTGGTTTTATAATACACTGGTTAAAACTTTGAATTTTTTTTAATAGTGTTTATTTATTTTTACTTGTTGACAGTTTGCTTTATTTATTTATTTATGGCTGTGTTGGGTCTTCGTTTCTGTGCGAGGGCTTTCTCTAGTTGTGGCAAGCGGGGGCCACTCTTCATCGTGGTGCACGGGCCTCTCACTGTCGCGGCCTCTCTTGTTGCGGAGCACAGGCTCCAGACGCGCAGGCTCAGTAGTTGTGGCTCACGGGCCCAGCTGCTCCGCGGCATGTGGGATCTTCCCGGACCAGGGCTCGAACCCGTGTCCCCTGCATTGGCAGGCAGATTCTCAACCACTGCGCCACCAGGGAAGCCCCAAAACTTTGAATTTGACAGACTCCTAGAATGAAAATCTTAGCTCAGCCACAAACAAGTTTAGTGAAAAATAAAGATCTTATATAAAATCAGTGATTCTCAGTTTTCGCATGTGTAAACGGGAATGATAATACCTACTTTATGAATTGCTCTACTGCAATGGCTACTTTTAAGTGTCAATTTGATTAGACTATTGTCCCAGAAATTTAATCAAACACTAATCTCAGTGTTCCTGTGAAGGTATTTTGTAGATATGGTTAACATTTACAATCAGTTGACTTTAAATAAAAGACTATTTTTGAGGTAGTGTCTTTGTCTGGTTTTGATATCAGGGTAATGATGGTCTGGTAGAATGAATTTGGGAGTGTTCCCTCCTCTTCAGTGTTTTGGAATAGTTTGAGAAGGATAAGTATTAGCTCTTCTTTATATGCTTGGTAGAATTCCCCCTGTGAAGTTGCCCAGTCCTGGACTTCTGTTTGCTGGGAGATTTTTTATTAAACATTCAATTTCATTACTGATGACCAGTCTGTTCAGACTCTATTTCTTCCTGATTCAGACTTGAAAAATTGCATAGTTCTAGAAATTTACCCATTTCTTCTAGGTTATCCAATTTGTTGCCATATAAATGTAGTGTTCTCATGATTTTTTTTATCTCTGTGGTATCCTTTGTTATTTCTCCTCTTTCATTTCTTACTTTGTATTTTTGGGTACTCTATTTTCTTCTTGATGAGTCTGGTTAAGGCTTACCTATTTGTTTCTCTTTTCAAAAACCTAGCTTTTGGTTTCATTAATCTTTTCCACTTTTTTTGTGTGTGTGGTTTCTATTTTATTTATTAACTCTCTGATCTTTATTATTTCCTTCCTTCTGACTTGGGCTTTGTTCTTTTTTTTTTTCCCCTAATTCTTTCAGATGGTACATTTATTTCTGATATAAGTTAGTTGTTCTTTCTCTTGTTTTCCTGAGGAAACTTGTCAGAGATTTATCAATTTTACTAGAACTTCCAAAAAAAATCTTGAGGGTTTTATTTTTACTTGTCATTGTATTTTATTTCTTCATTAATTTCTGTTTCTTCTCTTATCTCATTCTTTCTACTTTCTTTGGGTAGAATGTGCTTTTCTTCTATATTCTTTATTTTTTTAAATTAATTTTTATTAGAGTATAGTTGTTTTACAATGTTGTATTAGTTTCTACCGTATAGCAAAATGAATCAGCTATACATATACATATACCCTTCCTTTTCGGATTTCTTTCCCATTCAGGTCACCACAGTGCATTAAGTAGAGTTCCCTGTGTCTTCTATATTCTTTAGGTATAGACTTTCTTTTGCAACTACTCTCTCCCTCCCTTCTTTCTCTCTATTCCTGTTCATCATTATCTCTTTGATTGTGGGTAACAGGGTATTAAATCCATCCACTGAACTTTTAATTTTGATTACTATGCATTTCAGCTCTGAAAGTTCCTGGTTCTCTGCCATGTACTTAATTTTTTATATTTCTAAAATATAAAACAGTTATTTTATATCTAAGTCTGATGACTCTATTATCTAGAGCTTCTATGATTCTATTTTTATTTTCTGTAACTTTCATTGCTTTTGGTCATGTTGCTCTTTCTTCTCTTCTGGCTGGTTATTTTTTATTGTGTACCACATAACATACTAATCTTTGAGGAACTTATCTTTGCTTCTGCCCTGTGTTTGGGGCATATTCAGTCTGCAATTACTTAATCCAATTTCAGGAACTGAGATTATTTGAGCAAATGGGTTCATCAGAGTTCCCTCTTGTTGTGTTCTTGACACAATAGCCCAACAATGTTAAAACTTTAGCTCAGCTTCTTAACCTACTCATTCTCCTCAAGAAAAAAAAAATGATTTAGAAAACAGGGCAAAGGGGCATCAACTGCTAGTCTCATGTCATTGGAATTTCATCCTGTGCAGATCTGCTCTATGTTTCTCCACTAAATTGTCAGGTATCTTTGCCCTCAAACATGTCTGTCCCATACTCTTTCAAGTGAATGGTTGGCCGAAATTATGTGGTCTACCATTACTCAAAGCCTGTATATTGCCTTTGACTCTCCGAAGAGATATTTAATTATTTGAGAACATTTTTGGAAAAAGATAAGCATAAACTTTAGCATTCCATTTAAGTAACTATGAATAGTTTATCACTATCTCCTCTTTGAAACATTTTCTTCACATGCCTATCAGTTCATTTCATTTCTCTCTTGATTATCCTCCTACTTCAATGCCTTCTCCACAGGCTCCTTTGATAAGTTCTCTTTATTTCGTTAACATTGCAGTTCCCCAGGGTTCTGCCTCTTGAATTCTCTTTTACATTTATAACCACTTACTTGATGAGCTCAGTCACATGCTTTTATTTACATGCTATGTTTATGTATGTGTTGGCATATTTCAAATTTATATCTCCAGTCACAATTCTCCTGAGTTCTGAGCAGATTAATCTATCCAATTACCTACTAGATATTTCCAAACTTACCCAATTTCCTACTTGACAGAAACTCAACATGCCCTGAACTGAACTACTGTTCTTGTTCATCCTTAAACCTGCCTTTTGCACAACTTTTTCCTTCTCAGTTAATAAAAACTCCATCTCCAAGTGAAAACCTTAGCAACATGTCCAACTCCAGTCTTTCTCTTACAGTTTACATGTGCTGTTTGAACACATCCTTTTGCCTTTGTTTTGGAAGAATTAAAAGATCCAGTCTCTTACCATGTCCACTGCTATTTGCCTGGGGCAAGCCACCATTTTTTCTAACCTGGATTAATTAATTAGAAGGTTTCCATGCTTCTATCTATTCTTAGCACAACAGCCAAAGTAGTCTTGTCAAAACATAAACCAGATGATATCACTCCTCAGTATATTCCAAAGGCTTCCTCTGACACTTAGGGTAAATGTCAAAGTCCTTTCAATCATTTACCTCCCTAATCTCTTCAAGTGCTATTTTTCCTCTTTTATCAAAGCCCCAGCTTCTTTTACTTCATCAAATATTCAAATAGTTTCTAATTCCAAAACAATAACTAATGAATGAAATACATAAGGATTAAGAAAAATGATGCATATATAAATATCTGACACAACTGCTAGCAAGTAATGGATAATTGTTTTTTGTTGTTGTTGAACTTTTATTTTTATTATATTTAAAAGGACCATATTTAGGTCATGGAAGCACACACTATTTTAAGGATATATGTCTCCATATCCTTGAATCTGCCTTCCTAAATGCCTTATCTTCAGTGACTCCACAAAATATTGATTAACTTTCTAAAACTGTATGTTTATATGATACTATCTTTTTACCCAAATTAGTTTCCAGCAAAAAAAAAAAAACCCAAAAAACAAAAAAAAAAACTTCCTGTGATTTACAGAAAATTAAGCACTTAAACTTGTTAAGCTCTTCACCGTGTCTGTTTTGGCCTCTTTCAATGTACCTATTAAAAAACTAGTATACTAGTACACAGATTATTGTTATAGAATTTGTAACTTCCACTAACCATCATTTTTTAAAAATCCATCTGTAAATACTGAGACAGTTATTCATTGATTTTTCCTTGTACAAAGTCAATTACCTTACCATGTTTTGATCCTTAAAGAGGTCTTCTCCAAAGAACACTAGGCGCCAATTACGATTATCTCAGCAATATAACAAATAACTACCTCTGTGAACTTTTAGTCATTGACAGTGGCCTTCCATATTTTGTTCCATATTTACACGAATTTTACAAGATTATTTGGGCATGAGTTTTACAAAAGAAACCATTGAGAGGTTTAAGGTAAAATTTCATCTAATATCTGATTATTGTGTCGTTGTATTACACAAACAACAGTAGATGAAGTACTTTCTTAGAGTAAACCTCAACTGTATCTCAGAAGGACTATTTCAATCTGTTCTTTATAATTTATTAGTAAATGTTAAACTACCCAGAGTATTTGAAAAGCATATTAGTAAAATACATTTTATCCTATGAACAATATATCGAAGACCTCAAAGGAAAAAATGTTTAGTATATTTTTTACTATACAGAGTCCAAAAGAATATAAAATGAAACAACTATATATTCTGAATTAGTCACATATCAATGGTAACTTTAGGTAAATAACAGTCATACAACAGTAGTTTCATAGAAGAATATTAAGGACCATTTGTAAAATAAAATTCAAAAGCAAAATAGATATGAATATTTACTTAAAATAAACAATGACCATTTTCTTACCTTTCTCAAGTCCCGATATCATAGAATAAATCAGAATCTGTTTCTCCTGTAATTTTTTAAATATTCATAGCTATTCCCAGTTCTGAACTTTTTAACAAGACAATATTGAGTTCTTTTGTATTTTCCCTGACCTTTCTTGGCATATATGGACTTGGATATACTGCTGCCATTTCTTTGGGACAAAAATGATCATATTCTTGAAGATTAGGTAAACGCTAAACCTGACCATATTTCTACTTTTCTTCAAATTTAATTATTCCACAGAAGAAGGTATAGAAGAATGTAGTCTACTATTTTTATGTGCTTAAATATTTCTTGTCCACTCACTAATTATGAGTTATCCATTTATTCCTTTTTAAGGAGCTATTAGATGCTATAAACCCAAGGGTAAATCACGTTGTTCTTATCTTTAACATCCCCTGCAGTCTAATGGGACAACTACCACTATTGCTACTGCTCCTTCTCTGTCTGCTACTACTATAAATTATCCCTTGCATAACACTTAGCATATGCCAGACACAGTTTTAAATTCTTTACATGTACAATTTTATATGCCATATCTCATGTTATTTATTTGTAACAACAATTGTTCTAGTTGAGGTGTCTTCCCTGTAATGGGTAAAAGTGCTCTTCATGAGTGTTATGACTTTTATTTCCACTGAACAGGAATTAGAATGCATTGATAAAGTGGATAATCTTACATAAAAATGCCCTACTGCAAATATTTTAGCAATCATTTGGTAGAGAAAATAACTGAAAAACTGAATATTCATATTTTAAAATAATTTATTTCTCACCCTAAACAAAGATGCAAAAATGGCTACTTAATTCTAGGGAAATAATAATGCAAGGAAGAGAGTAGAAATTACTTTTTATGGTTTTTCCTATTTACTTACCCATGACAAAGTTAAGCAGTAACCCCCTCCCCTCTGCCCAACTGAACTAACAATTATCTAATTATCTTGTTTCGTGATGTGTATAAATCTTGTGATATTGCTATTATTGCTATTTCAACTACTGCAAAGGAAAAAAGTTTTGAAAGGTTGTGTGTCTCATCTAGTGTTACTGAATTAGAATGTAGTTGAATGAAAACAAACATTATAAAGTCTAGCTCAAGATCTTGTGTGCTTAACATTACACTATCTTGCCTTCATATCATCAGATTAATCGTGGATTTAAAATAGGAATTTCAGAGAAGCAAAGTTAGCCATTCTGAATGACCAAGACAAGTAAATGAGTCTACTTAAGAGTATTAGAGACATACAATCACAACAACAATTAAAAAAACAACAAAAAACTGTTGCACTACTAAATTATGACAAAGAAGAAAAGATGAGACAATATAGTACAGATACGTAGTGGCCTTTGAATTCTCTCTCTGCCACTTAAAAACTGTGTGACCTTAGGCAAATCACTCACTCAACCTCTCTGTGCATCAGTTTCTTCATTTTTAAAAGAGACAATAATAGTAACTACCTCATAATATGGTTGTAAATAAGTGAATTAATATATGTAAATTATGTAACAGTGCCTGATATGTAGCATTATCTGAATTTTAATTACTGACATTACTTCACATTATTGCTCAGTAGACATTATTACTCAATGTACAAAGACTGTCTTTGTAAAAAGAAAAATATATACATAAGCCTTATATACCTAAAAACCTGTCATTTTATTTATTATAAAAGATTGCTTGGGTTGTGGTCACTAAGTTGTACTGTGTCCTTAATAAGAGAGCCCTAAAATATTCTATTTGGTCACAGTAAAAAAAAAAACAATCGTGCCTCTCATTAATGTCTTTATCTGTTCTAAAAAATGTTTTTAAATGGTATGGATATTGATAAACATGTGATGATAATGCATATTTACTTTTTAGTATCAATTGCTGGGAAACTCAGAGCCAGTTTTTACTTATCACTCAGAGGTAATTTTTTTAAACTGACATTTAACCTGACACAATATTTCAGTCCTCATATTTATTTTTCTGCTCATTAATTCTCTCTTTCAATTTTCAATTTTCAATTGTATTGTCATTTTCAAGTTTTGCTGATAATATGCACGACAAAAAGCATTAGCTAACAGTTGCAGATTATCTCCTCTGGAACAGACTCTATGATAAATGCCGTATGTATATTAATGTATTCAAACACATCAATCATTATAATCTTTGAAGTTGATTCTATTATTATTAGGATAAAACAAGAGAATTGCTCTTTGGGGAGTCTAAGCATGTCAAATAGTAACTTTTCTGTGTAGATTCTTTAATATTTAGAAAATCAGATTGCCTGCAAATAATTTTTTTAATTCGTCCCTTCCAATTTGTATTGCTTTTATTTCATTTTTTTACATATTGCACTGTCTAAGACCTTCAGTGCAATGTTGAATAGAAGTGGTTAGAGTGGACAACCATGCCTCATCCTCCATCTCAGAGAGAAGACAGTCAGTCTTGGACTATTAATTATGCTGTTAGCTGTGGGTTTTACATAGCTACCCTTCATTATGTTGAGAGTTTTTATCATGAAAGAAGATTGAATTTTGCCGAATTTTTTTTTATGTTCCTACCAAGGCAATCATATGGCTTTTCTTCTTTAGTCTGTGAATGTAGTGAATTACACTGATTTTTGTGTTAACAGAATAATCCCTACTTGGTTATGATGTATTAATCCTTTAATATATTACTAGATTTGATATGCTAACTTTGTGTTAAGGACTTCTGTGTCTAGGTTCATAGATTTTGTTCTTTCATAGTTTTGGGTTTGTTTGGTTTTTCTGGTAATGTCTTCATCTGAATCAGTTATCAAAGTAACATCAGTCTCATAAAATACATTTTGGAGTATTCTTCCCTTTACAATTTTCTAGAAGTATCTACACAGAATTGGTATTATTTCTTAAATATTTGGTATAATCATCCAGGCAGCAATCCAGGGGTAGTTATTTTTATGCAATTTTTTTGCTATGAAATCAATTTCTTTAATAGATATAGGACTAGTCAGTATATCTATTTCTTCTTGAGTGAGCTTGGTAATTTTTGTCTTTCAAGGAATTTTTTTCCATTTTATTTAATTAACCAGACTTCTTGATGGATGTTAATAACATTCTCTTATTATTCTCACTGTGTATGTAGGATGTGCAGTAATGTCACCTCTGTCATTCCTGATATTGAAGATTTATATCTTCTTTCCTAAGTTTATTGGTCATTTCAAAGAAACTATTTGTTTCATTGTTTTTCTCTACTGTTTTCTGTATGCAAATGTTTATAGCAAATATATAAATCACCTAAACATCTAAATATATACAATCACCTAAAACAGAAAACAACTGAAATGTCCACCAACAGATGAATGAATAAACAAATTGTGGAATACCCATACAAGGAAATACCAGCCAGCAACTACTTTTGATACCTGCAAAACCATGAATGAGTCTCAAAATAATTATGCTGAATGAAAGAAGTCAAACCAAAAAGGTACATATTGCAATGATCCCACTCAATAAAAAAAATCTAGAAAAGGCAAACTATCCAGAGAGCCAGAGAGCAAATCAGTGCTTTCCAGGAGACAGAGGTAGGGAAAAATGGATTTAAAAGGGGTACAAGGGCTTCCCTGGTGGCGCAGTGGTTGGGAGTCCACCTGCCAAGGCAGGGGACACGGGTTCGTGCCCCGGTCCAGGAAGATCCCACATGCCGCGGAGTGGCTAGGTCCGTGGGCCATGGCCGCTGAGGCTGCGCATCTGGAGCCTGTGCTCCACAACAGGAGAGGCCACAACAGTGAGAGGCCCGAGTACCACAAAAAAAAAAAGGGGGGGGTACAAGAAAACTTTTTGGAGTGACTACTATGTTTACATCTGAATTATGGCAATGGTTTCTTAGGTATATATGTATTTATGAAAACTCATCAAATTGCGTACTTTAAATGTGTGTAGTTTGTTGTAAATCGGTTACACCTAAATAAACTATAAAATAAAACAGCCAAATATAACAATCTCATATGGTTTAGCCTAATATCTTCTCCATTTCATATAAAAATAACCAGAAAGACAGAAATATAAAATAATTTGCTAAAGTCACAATGCTAGTAAGTTATAGAGATAGGATTCAAAGTCATAGAATATGTCTCCAAAGCCTGAACACTTACACACTACTTAATAGTGCCTCTTTATGTGTTGAGGCACTTTAACAATAACCTTATTGAAACCATATCACACTATTTTCATTCTGCTGAATGTACATGATGGATCAAATAATTTTTCTTTATGAGTTTACTTAAGGGCATATATCTTTAAGTAAGCTCACAAATCAACATATGTATCTATGGAACAAAACTGAATTGTTATTTACAGGTAATATATCTGAGGGGAAATTGTCCTCAGATTGGTAAACACCTATTATCGTGTACTCTTTCTCACATATGTTGTTCATGTATAACAATAATGGAGATTCCGCACTGCTCCCAAGTGCTTTGCCAAGAGTTGGGGCCTATCCCTATTATAATATTTATCATACTTTACTATAATTAGTGATGCATTAGACAATTTCTTTTACTGATTAGACAAAAGTTCTTTAAGAAAAGAGTTGTTATATTAACCCTTGTTTACCCAGACTAAGAACATAAACGTTCAGTAAGAATTTGTACAATTAATTAATGTAAAAGATGCATATTTTAGAGAGAAATCTTAAAGATTAAGATTAAACATTACTAAGTAGATAATCTGCTATGGTTGAAACATGAAAACTATCAAAAACTGAGTTTAATTTTAGTAGATGAAAAGATCAGGTTAAGTAGCATGATGGAGCTGCATACTGGAGAGAGATCTGTCTAGTCTCTCAAGAGCAATTACAAAAAATTGAAATATTTTCAAAGAATAATCTTGTGTTGAGTTCACTATGCCACACATATATGACTATGCATATAGTGGTTCTAGAAAATGTACCTTTAAAAATCACACAGAATTTACAGGCAATAATTTGAAGGTTCCCACACATGTTCAAAGCACAACTTTTACATATAAATGTAACTTGGGAAATACTGCATAACAATATTACATTTAAATTTTTTCTCTAATATAAAACAATTGATACAGAAATGATGAAGGTTCTGTATTTCAGAATTCCTCAGGCTAATATATACTCATATAGCATAAGATTTACCAATCTTAAATGATAGTATCATATGAAAAGAGAGAATTAAAAATCTTGAATATTATATCACTTTTACTCAAAAACAAAAGTATTATTCCGAGACACAGGAATTCGATATTATCATGATTAACAATCTGCAATCATTCTCACCATCTTATTTAACTATCCTTTCCTTTAAATCAACTTAATCTTATTTTCCCCTCATTTTGTCTTTCCTCTTAATTAATACCCAATCCCTATTGGGACACAACCCCCAAATACTCTACTTATAAAGCTCCCAAATTATTACATGTAATTTTAATTATGATTAACTAGCATGGGTGAAGTATTCATTGCAAAGGGAATAATCCAATTACATCTAAGAAACTCTACTTGACTCTGGTATTTACCTGTCGCCCTGCATTTTATTTCTAAAGCCTAGTTACCCAGCAAAATACTCCTAAGTACTTTTAGCAATTTTCTGTGAACATGAGAGAAGAAACTCCAAATGCCATGTCTCCAATCTGCTGCTTATTCTTAAACTCCGAGTGAGTTTTAATCATATACAAGTAATGTAATGATGTATTTATTGTAAATGTATATAAAGAACTATGAACACAATGAATGTTAAATTTGAAGATGAGAGGGAAAACAATTTCTTGGAAATTTTCAAAGGAATTATTTAAAAACTATTTTCACAACTATAAGACCCTGAGTGTAATGCAGGTAGAAAATATGCAGATGTAGGAGAAAGATTTATTGATGAGAACTCTTGGATAAGAGCTCTTGCAATCTGTAAGCACTTCAGAGGTAGAGTCCACTTATCCCCAGAAGGGTGATGAAGTGATATCCCTGGAGCCCTCTGAAGAGGAAGACAAAGAGAATCTGGCCCTGTCTCAGGCTATCATCGAGCTCAAGTGTTCTGTACCAGCCTGGCAGAGATGGCTGCATGAGGGTAGGCCTGCATTCCCGGTATTCATCAACACAAGGTGTATGCCAGGATTTCCTATAAACTGGTTTATATATTTTATATATTTCTGGCAAGAAAGAAACAGTGTGTGTACAGACTGGAGGTTCCCACCACTTCCTCCTTAGGTTCGATTAATTTGCAGAGTGACTCACAGAACTCAGAGAAACATTTTACTCACTAGATCACTGGTTTATTATAAAAGGATATAACTCAAGAACAGCCAGATGCAAGACATGCACAGGGCAAGGCATGTGGGAAGGAGCACAAGTTATGTGGGAAAAGCTTCCATTATCTCTGATAGCACCATTCCCCCAGCATCCCCTCGTGTTCACCAACCCAGAAAGTCTCTGAACCCCCACCCTTTTGGTTTTTATGGGGACTTTATTACATAGGCATGATTGATTAAATCACTGACCCTTCGTGACTGATTCAAACTGCAGTCCTTCCCCCGTCCCCAGAGGGCAGGGGGTGAACTGAAAGTTCCAACCCCCTAATCACATGGTTGGTTCCCCTGGCAACCCGCTCCCTTCCTTTGGATGCCCTTTACCATCCTCAGGTGTTTTCCATAAGTCTCCTCATTAACATGAACTCAGATGTAGTTGAAAGGGGTTTGTTGTGAATATCAAGACACTTTTATTACTCTTATCACTTAGGAAACTCTAATGGTTTTAGGAGCTGTGTCAGAAATGAGGATGAAGACCAGATACATATTTCTTATTATAAATTGCATTACCACAGTGTGTATCTATCAAAGGATGAAGGAATTCCAGCAGAAAAGAACTGGGGTGATGCAAGATTCCTAAAGACTGGTATAAATTGCCTCTGCCTAGGTCAAAGGAATTGTAGAACAAAGGGGCCTAAAAGGGAACCTTTGTCATCAGAAAAGACCTCCTTCACAAGGTTAGCTTTAAGCATCTTCAGTCCCAGAGAGTGAGAAGCTAGCTGCCAATGTAAAATTCTTTCCTGTTCCTTTCCTATTCTCTTCCATTTCTTTTTCCACATCCCCTGGATAGTTACTGACTAATGAGATTGGAGACTGGGAGAAGGAGGGAGGAAGAGGAGAAGCAGAAAGGGGAGAAAGACAAAATTCAAGCCTTAGCCCTTATTCCAATAAAGGCTTCTATTGACAGCAGGCTTGAGCTAGTTAAGAGGAGGTTTGCCATTAAAACAAGTTCAGAGTTTGGACTAATAATTTGTACTCAAAATTCCAATTCCTTAACTGAGATTATGCTTATAATTTTTGGAAAAGTCATTATGTTAGTTTGGGTACTTAAAGAAGATGATAGATAGATATTTGGGCAAATCCCTATGAAGAAAAAGTACTGGGAGACAGAGAAGGTTGGGAGAGCCTTCAGACTTGAAAGCAGGCCTTATGCCTGTCTCCCTGAAGGAGCCTGGGTGGAAAGCATCTCAGCCGGCAGAACATCTCTAAGAAAGTTTTCTCCAGTCAGACGGGGAATCTTTGAGTCAAAGTTGCCCATTAGAGGACTTCAATATCTTGCATAAATATCCCTTTCTCATACACCTGCTGTGTATAACCATTGACTATTAGCAGTCCATGGGATCCAGTGTTAGATCCAAAAAGGCTACAGCTGGTGGCCATCAGAAAATTAAGTTGCTTGCCACAGTTAAGATAATTGAACGACACATTTTTATGACCAACAAAGCCATATACTTGCTTGAATTTTCACCCAGGGCACAGGAAATGACTCACACTAAACAGATGTTAAAAAAATCTTGGGAGATAAAACAATACAGTATTTTCAGTATATCAGGATACATGTGTAATTCACATACCTGTGGCTTAGCCCATGGTCCCCTAGCATCCTGTCATCACTATTTTACTTAACAGAAAAACGAAATGACTCAAGACCCATTCCACATAATAGCTACGTTCTATTAGTTCTAATGTGTTGTCAACCCCCTGGCCCTCCAGTAAAGCAGTAAAGGTCAATTTCCTTGGTTAATTTGGTGAAAATGGGTTGGCTGCATGTGTTCCTGAGTCTTATCCTATATACTGCTTGATGGGGGTCTTCTGGCTTCTATTTATGGTTCTTCCTTCCTAGAGTCCCTAGGACATGATAATATACAATCATCTACTAGAGGAATTTACTTTCAAAAGTTTGAAAGAACGTTTCTGGGAGTTGCTGCTTAATAAGTCAATGCATCTGCAGAAATTTCCAGTATTTCTAAATTGGTAAATTTGCTTGTAAGACATAGTTATGGCTGGATAAGCAAACACTTGTTTGCCCCAGCACAGCTGTATCTGATGGAGGAAAATGCAATATTTGCTCTTCCCTACTTCATGTCATACCATAAAATCACTAAACCTAGTCCGCAGGTTATAGGACAAAGTAGAAGAAACCTTTTTTTTTTTTTTTGCCTTGTGTTCCCTTTCCTTTGCTTTCCTTCTTGACTAATCTTCTTGTTTTCTTTCTCCAATCTACCATCTTCCTTTTAACTAAGAGTCAGAATGAACCTTTGATCTATGAAAATCTAAAAGGTTTCACAATTCCGACTCGTTTTTTTCCAGACATCAGGGGAAAAAAAACCTAAAGGATGTCATTTTCTCTAGTTTGAATTAATCTTCTGGGCTAACACCTGGGGCCTGGGCTGGATGGGTGGAATGTGGAGTTTCCCAAGGAGGAAAATAGGGCACAGTTGGAGCCCACAGGGTAAGCTTGTGGGAAGTAAGGGCAGGTCCTGATGAAGGGACAGGAAAAGGACAGGTTCGGATGTGCTGAGCTTCAAAGGCGGCACCCCGACCACTCCTCCCCAAAGGAGCTCAGGGGATATCAGGAGGGAACTCCTGGGATGAGAAAACACCTGTGTGCCCTTGGTGCCGGGATCCCCTCCTATCTCGCAAACACCAATCCTCTAGGAGGACTGCCTCCCCTTCTCCCCCCAAAATCCCATATTCAGACTCACCGTGCAGCACCTTCTCGCCACAGAGGCCCAGTCAGGTGCGAGGGAAAGGCTGTCGCTCTCATGCCGCGCAGAGAAGAAGCCCGCGAGGCTGCCGCAGGAGGCTGACGCTGGCGCAGGCGCAGGACGCCGGCGCAGGACCAAACTGCGCATGCGCGGCCTGGAAAGCTCGAGCCTTTGAGAAGCCAGAAGTACACCAAAGGCTTCAGGTGTGGATGAAGTCCGCCACGGAGGGCAAGGGCCGCAGCAACCCAGAGCCACTCCATTGCACTTCCTTGGGACCAGTTGTTCCTACTAGCTGCTGCGAGGTGAGACTGTCGCTGCCTGTTCCTTGAGCCTTTCCCCTGAAGAGCAGCCTCAGGGAATTCGTCTTTCTCTCTAACCCACCTCATCTAGCAACACCTAGACATGAGGGAACTAGCTCCTTCACCTTTTATTTATTTTTATTTTTTAGCTTTTAAAACTTTATTTCACTTCAAAACCTTTATCAGAGACATGGTTCTATTCTGGGGTAGGAGGTGGCCTTGAGCTCCAAAGCGGCTCTGATCTTGCCTCTTCCCCAGGCAGGACAAACCAGACATCTCCCTCCCCAGCAAAGGGATGCAGCCTGGAGATCATGGCCAGTCTGTGGAGGGGGTGTCGGGCTTCTGAGTGCTCACCCGAGATGGAAAGATTTGAGTCACTCCAATGGAGGATCAAAGTTTGGGTGCTAGCTTCCCCTCACCCTGGAAAAGGGGTGGGGAGGTCTCAGGGGTTTTTGGGGGGAGCAGAAAACAAGCACCCACCTCTCCATCTGGCTGCAGGAAGCTGGGACAGGGGCCAAGAGGGGCCCATCTGTCACCCTCCAGTCCTGCCAGGTTGCTGGGCTGGGACAGGGGGTGGGGGACAGCCATCTGGCCTGGGTCCTCTCAGGCCAGGGTGGGAATGGGGCCACTTTAGGAGGGTGGGAAGTTTGGGTGTTTTGTTTTAAAGTTTTTTATTTTTTTCTAATGCCTAAGTAAATAAAGTAAAATAGATACATCTTTATAGATATGTATATACATAATTTCTTGTGGAGTGGGCGTAAGGTGAGGGCTGTGGGTGCCTGCCCTCCCAGTTTCATTCCTCATCAAAGTTCTGGGTCAGGAGGAAATTGCAGCCAAATTCTCCAGTTTTTTTCACAAGAAAAGTGGTTCTGGATCACCAGGTTCTCTGGGAAGCCCAGGGTTTTCAAGTATAGCTTCTTTCTCCTGCATTTTCACTTGGATGTAGTTCATCTGCCAGGCCTCCTCTCTTATGGACCCACCTCACACTCCACATCCGAGATATCCACCAGCTCCCCAGGGTGCTCATTTCAGCATCTGGATGAATTGCTCCTGTTGCTGGCTAATTTGCAGCAAAAGCTGAGAGTTCTCCTGGCCCACAATTAAATAAAGGGACGTGCATGGATTTTAACTCACTTTAAACATCCCACAGCAAAAATCAATTTCATAGGGTAGAGGGGTATAAATGAGCAATGTGCGTTTCTCAGGCAGGAATGTTTTTATTTGCTCACCTACATTGGCAGATATAGGATTATCTTTATGGGTAATATTTTATTTATACATTATAAAAATATTCTGGCTGAGATTTTATGTGTAAGGGATAGGTCTGAGCACTGGGGAGGCAGCAATGAACAACAGCAAAAAAAGAAAAACAAAAATTCCTGCCCACCCCTTATGCTTAAATTTGTTTGGGAATAAAAAACAAAAATTAGAATTATGAAAAAATTACTTTGATTTAATTAAATATATATATTCATATAATTTACACACACACTTAAATATACATATATATGTAAAATATTGACAGTTTGGGCTTTAGGAAATGAACTTCAATGTCATTGGATAGATAGATAGGTATTGGAAAAATACAAAACATTTACACAATAATTAATTAGGAAAGTAGATTTTACTATAGCTTAGGGTAGATAAAACTATTTTAATTGAAGTATAATTGACCTTCAACACTATATTCGTTCTAGGTGTACCACATAGTGATTCAATATTTCTACATATTACAAAGTGATCATTACTATAACTCTAGTAACCATTTGCACCATACAAATATATTACAATATTATTGACTGTATTCTCCATGCTGTACATTTCATGCATATGACTCACTTATTTTGTAACTGGAACCTTCTACCTCTTAATCCCCCTCACCTATTTCATTCACTCCCTCACCCACCCTCTGGCAACCACCAATTCTGAGTATCTATGGGTCTGTTTCTGTTATGTTTGTTCATTTGTTTAGTTTTTCACTTCTCACATGTAAATGAAATCATACGGATTTGTCTTTGTCTGACTTATTTCACTTAGTATAATACCCTCCATCCATATCATCATAATTGTCAAAACTTCATTCTTTTTTATGGGTAATACCCCACTGTGTGTGTGTGTGTGTGTGTGTGTGTGTGTTTTCTGAGTACAGGTTTATCTTCTTAGATTTATTCTTTTTGTTGCAATTGTAAATGGGATTCTTTTCTTAATTTCTCTTTCTGATAATTCATTATTAGTGTATAGGAATGCAACTGATTTCTGGGTATTAATTTTGTGTCCTACAACTTTATTGAATTCATGTCTTACTTCTAATAACTTTCTGGTAGCATTTTTAGCTCTTTTATATATAGTATCATGTCATTGGCAAATAATGACAGTTTTACTTCTTTCTTTCCAGTTCGGATGCCTTTTATTTCCTATTTTTTAAATTCTGTCTGTCTGATTGCTGTGGCAAGGATGTCTCATACTATGTTGAATAAAAGTGGTGAAGATGGGCATCCTTGTCTTGTTCCTGATCTTAGAAGAAAAGCTTTCATATATGGCTTTTATTATTTTGAGATGTGTTCCCTCTATAGCCACTTTGTTGAGAGTTTTTATCATTAATGGATGTTGAATTTTGTCAGAAGCTTTTTCTGCACCTTTGAGATCATCATAAGGTTTTTATTCTTCAATTTGTTAATGAGATGTATCACATTGACTGATTTTCAAATACTGAACCATCCTTGAATCCCTGGGATAAATCCCACTTGTTCATGGTGTATGATCTTCTTAATGTACTACTGAATTTGGTTCCCTAATTTTTTTTGAGGATTTTGCATCTGTATTCATCAGTGATGACCTGTAAATTTCTTTTTTTGTGGTGTCTTTGTCTGGTTTGGGGATAAGGGTGAAGCTGGCCTTATAGAATGAATTCACAAGCATTCCTTCCTCTTCAGTTTTTTGGAATAGTTTCAGAAGGCTGCATGTTAACTCTTCTTTACATTTTTGGTAGAATTTACCTGTCATGGTATCTGGTCCTGGACTTTTGTTTTTTGGGAGTTTTTAAAATTACTGATTCAATTTCATTATTGTTAATTGGTCTGTTTATATTTTCTATTTCTTCCCGATTCGGTCTTGGGAGATCTAGGAATTTATCCATTTCTTCTAGGTTGTTCATTTTATTGACATATAATTGTAGTACTCTCTTATAATCCTTTGTATTTCATTTCTGATTTTATTTCTTTGGGCCCTTTCTCCTTCTTTCTTGATGAGTCTGCTAAAGGTTTACCAATTTTGTTTATTTTTTCAAAAAACCAGCTCTTAGCTTCATTCATCTTTTCTACTGTTTTTCTTAGTCTCTATATCATTTATTTCTGTTCTGATCTTTATTATTTCTTTCCTTCTACTAATTTTTGGTTTTGTTTATTCTTCTGTTTCTAATTCCATCAGGTGTAAAGTTAGGTCATTTAAGATTTTTCTTGTTTCCTGAGGTAGGCTTGTATCTCTGTACACTAACCTCTCAGAACTACTTTTGTTGTGTCCCATAGATTTGGGATCATTGTATTTCCATTTTTGTTTGTCTCCAAGTATTTTTTTGTTTCCTCTTTGATTTTTTCAGTGATTCGTTTAGTAGCATATTGTTTAGCCTCCACGTGTTTATGCTTTTTGCATGTTTTTTGTTTGTTTTGTCTTTCTTTTTTTTTTTTTTTTTTTTCCTTGTAGTTGATTTCTGGTCTCATACTGTTGTGGTCTGAAAAGATACTTGATATGATTTCAGCCTTCTGCTTGGGTGATTTCCACTACTCTATATTCTAGTTTGCTGATCCATTCTTCTGTATCATCTAATCTACTGTTGATTCTTTCTAGTGTATTTTTTATTTTAGTTATTGTAGTTTTCAGCTCTATTTGGTTCTGTTTTATATTTTGTCTTTGTTAAACTTCTGTGTTCATCCATTTTTCTCCTGAGCTCATTGAGCATCTTTATGGTCATTAACTTGGATTCTTTATTGGAGCAATTTCTTTTTTTTTTTTTTTTTTTTTTTTTTTGCGGTAGGCGGACCTCTCACTGCTATGGCCTCTCCCCTTGTGGAGCACAGGCTCTGGACGCACAGGCTCAGCGGCCATGGCTCACGGGCCCAGCCGCTCCACAGCATGTGGGATCCTCCCAGACCGGGGCACGAACCCGTGTCCCCTGCATCGGCAGGCGGACTCTCAACCACTGCGCCACCAGGGAAGCCCTGGAGAGATTTCTTATCTCCACTTCAGTTAGTTCTTTTTCTGACATTTTATCTTGTTCCTTCCTTTTGAAAATATTCTTCTATCATCTCATTCTCTGGACATCTGTTTTTATTTCTACATATTAGGCAGGTCAGTTACATTTCTTGTTTTGGAGAAGTGGCCTTATGTAGGAGACATCCTATGTGCCCCATCAACACTCTCCCCTCTGGTCACAGAGCTGTATGCTCAAGGGGTGCTCCAAAGGTGGGCTGCATGGGCCCTTCTGTTGTTGCTGAGCTGACTACTGTGAGTATATTGATAGGTGGAACTGTCCTTTGATCCAGTTGGCTGCCAGGCCTTACCTCATGCAGGCTTCAGGCTGCTGGTGGGTGGGGCTATATCATGGGGCACTGCTTGTAGGGTTCAGGGGTCCTGGTGCTGGTGCCCAGCCTGCTGGTGGACAGGGCTGGGTCCTCACATGACTGGCTGCTTGGCCTGAGATGTCTCAGGACTGGAGCTGACCAGCTGGTGGGTGGGTAAGACCTCAGTGCTGACTCCAGAATGGCACTTGCCAGCACCAGTGTCCTCATGGTAGAACAAGCTCCCAAAAATGGCTTCTGTCAGTATCTGTGTCCCCACTATTTCTTTTGGAGTCTCTCCAACATCAGCAGGTGGGTCTGACCCTGTCTCCTTTCAAATGATTACCTCCACACTGGATCTTGGAGCATGTGAGATTTTTCCTGAACCCCTTAAACATGAAGTCTCTGTTTTCTTCAGCCCTCTGGCTCTCACATACATAAGCCCCACTGGCCTTCAAAAACAGATGTTCTGGTGGCTCATATTCCTAGTTCAAGTCCCTAGGGCAGGGAGCCTGAAGTGGGTCTCAGACCCCTCACAGACCCCATGTTGAACATGGACATTGCTCAAACACTGAAAAGCATTAGTCTGGATTAATGCCAGAGGAACTCATTGATTAGTGAATTAAAAGAAGTTTATATCTTAAGTTTTGAACTTGCAGAAGGCTGTTTGCTCTATTTTTTAAATTAAGTCAGTTTCAACTCAGTTCTCAGAAAACAAAGAGTAGATAAAAAGTTGACTACTTCATAAGTCAGGGATAATACCTAAACTATAACTTGCACATTTTATTTGTAGGCCTCAGGAGTTCTTAATTTGAAACTAAAATTTTTGATTCTGTTTTACTTAATATAAAATTGTATTCAAATATATCTGTTCTAAGGTCATGAGTAATTTTTATAACATAGAAATGAGATAACTTTTATCCCTTTAGGCATTTCCTTCAAGTGTGTTCAAATTTAACTTTGGTTACCTCAGAATTAAATGAATAACAAGGTAAAGAAATTTAGATTTTCCTCACTCACCACAGATGGCTGCAACCAGAGAAAGCCCATGTACAGCAACAAAGACCAATGCAGGCAAAAATAAATAAATAAATTAATTATTTTTTTTTAAAAAAGTTGCCTTTAAATTGCTCTAAAAATTAGCAATGTAATATGTGGAAGATTTATATTTTGAAAAGTACACAAAGCTGATAAAAGAAAGAAAAGGCATAAATAAGTGGAGAGATACACCATGTTCATGGATTTGAAGACTCAGTATAAAGACATTAATTCTCTCAAATTGTTCTATGGATTAATGAAATCCCAATCAAATTCCAGCAGGACTTTTTGTGATATTTACATGTGGGATCGAAATTGTTTATGGAACACAAAATTATTGGGATAGCCAAAATGATTTTGAAAAGAACAAAGCTGGAAGTCTCAATATCTGGTTCTATCTATAATTGTATTAAGCTACATTAATCAAACTAGTGTTATCTTTGTGAGAGGATAGACATATAGATGTGTAAAATAGAATAGAGTGCAGAAATAGAGTCACATAAACATATTCAATTGATTTTGACAAAGATAAAAAGGTAATTTAATGGAAAAAGGATAGACTTTGCAACAAATTGTGCTATAACAACTGAATATCAATATACAAAAAAAAATTAAACATTGATCTTTGCCTTTGCAAGGGAGGAAAAATCTTTTCCTCTCTCCATCTTAGGTTATCATTAGGGGTCCTGTGAAGGAGACTGACCAAAAACATGTTAATGAGAGAAAACCAAACAAGTTTAGTATCATGTGCATAGCACTTACAACCGGGAGTACTCAGAGACGAGTAACTCGAATTGGTAAAAACTTTGGTTTATATATCATCTTAGGCTAAAAAAAAGGAAAAGGAATTTTGGGTTTCTGGGCAGGGGGAGCAAGTTATGGGAAGGTGACCAGGAAAAAAAAAATTGATAAACAAGGGTTGTTTAGTAAGGTTTGTGTTGCAACTTTAGGTCAGTGACTGCTCCATTAGTAAGAATTGTTAAGAGACCTCCTCTTCCTGGTAGACATTTCTAAGAAAATGGAAATTTCCTTTATAAATGTAAATTTCCTTAAAAAGGAAAATTTGTGCCCTGATTTTAGAGCTTTCCCTGTGTCTCTTGGTTCTCAGTGCCCTTTGGCTCCAAATGATTCATATGCCACAGAGGCATATTTTGGGGTTGCATAGTCTGGTACCTTTTACCTTATACTTTATATAAAAATTAATTTAAAATGAATGATGTGTCTAAATATAAGTGTAAAACTAATAGTTTTAGAAGAAAAGAGAAAATTTTCAGGACCACAGATTAACTCAGCTGTTCTTTGTTAAAACATCAAAAACATGATTCATAAAAGAAAAATTTGATAATTGGGCTTCATCAAAATTAAAAATTTTTGCTCTGAGAAAAATACTGTTAATAGAATAGAGAGGCAAGTTAAAGATGGAAGAATATATTTTCTCCATAGCTGTTGACAGATGATGTTAAAATATTTGAATAAATTTGAATATTTGAATGATAATTTACTACTGAAGATATACTGATGGCAAATATGCACAATAAAAGATGCTCAACATCATTAGGCATTGGAAAATGTAAAATAAAACCCCAATGAGATACCACTGCACACTTATTAAAGTGAATACATATTTTAAAAATGACAGTAGTAAGTGTTGAGGATCTGAGCAAATGTAACTCATGCATTGCCAGAGGGAATGCAAAAGTGTATTTCTTATAAATTAAACATACCTTTACAATATGACCGAGCAATTCCATTTTTAGTTATATATTCAGAGAAATAGAAACTTGTTGACAACCTTCTTATGAATGTTTGTAGCAGTATAATTTATAATTATTGAAATTTAGAAACAGATGTCCTATGAATGTACATTCATAGAGTGGTACACTACTCAGCAGTAAAAAGAACATGCAGCAACGTAGATGAGTCTCAAATGCTTCCTGAAAGAATCCAAAATCAAGGTTACTACCATACTATATGGTTTAATTTACATGACATTCTGGAAAAGTCAAAACAGTTAGTGGTAGCCATGGGTTGATATGTGAGGAGAATGTGAGTAAGACAGGAGATTTTTTTTTTTTTTTTTTTTTTTTTGCAGTACGCAGGCCTCTCACTGCTGTGGCATCTCCCATTGCGGAGCACAGGCTCTGGATGTGCAGGCTCAGCAACCGTGGCTCACGGGCCCAGCCGCTCCGCAGCATGTAGGATCCTCCCGGACCGGGGCACGAACCCACGTCCCCTGCATCGGCAGGCAGACTCTCAACCACTGCACCACCAGGGAAGCCCAGGAGATATTTTTATAGTAAGGAAATTCTTCTGTATTCCAATCATCATTGTGATTACATGACTATATGAATTTCTCAAAATTTACTGAATATACATATATATATATATTCTGTTCAGTTTTCCAATATACATATAGTCCATTCAGTGACTTTTCTGTGTTAATGCATGTACATATATATGTATGTGTTTATGCATATAAATATATATGTATATTCAATTATTATTGCATATAACTAAACCAAATTTAAACAAAATTCCAATTAGACATATTTTAAGATTTCTATTTCTCTTCTCAGTGTCTCCATCATGCTCTCTATCCCTCTGTGTATTTTTGCTAATTCAACAGAATTTCATTAGAGCTATCTTTCTTGTTATAATTTCTCTTTTTAGCTGCATCTGCTATACTGTGATCTATCCTCTGAGTTTTCATTACAATTATACTATTTTTCTTAGAAGTTCTGGTTGGTTATTTTTCCTATCTGTTCTGTGTTCTAGGGGTAATACCTTCTTTCTTATTCTCTTGTACTACCTTTTATTTACTAAAATATTTTACATGTCTATTTTATATTCTATACAAATTCATATTATGTATTTTGTTATTTTTTGTTTTTTTAATTGGAGTATAGTTGATTTACAATATTATATTAGTTTCAGGTACAGCATAATAATTCAGTATTTTTATAGATTATACTTCAGTAAAAGTTATTATAAGATAATAGCTATAATTCCCTGTGCTATATAATATATCCTTGTTGCTTATCTATTTTATGCATAGTAATTTGTATCCCATACCCCTAACTTGTCCCACCCACTTCCCTCTCCCCTCTAGTAACCACTAGTTTTTGTTTTTGTTTTTGTTTTTATCTATGAGTCTGGTTCTGTTTTGCTATAAACATTTGTTATTTTTTAGATTCCACATATAAGTGATAACATGTGGTATTTGTCTTTGTCTGATTTATTTCACAACCCATAATATTCCTTAATTCCATCCATGTTGCTGCAAATGACAGAATTTCATTTCTTTTTATGACTAGGTGGTAGTCCATTATGTGTGTGTGTGTGTGTCACATCTTCTATATCTCTTCCTCTGTTAATGGACCCTTAGGTTGCTTCTGTTTCTTGGCTATTGTAAGTGATGCTGCTATGAACATTGGAGTACATGTATCTTATTGAATTAGTGTTTTGTTTTTTCTGGATGTATAGCCAGGAGTGGTATTGCTGGGTCATATCGTAGTTCTAGTTTTAGTTTTTTGAAGAACTTCTCTACTCTTTCCATAGTGACTGCACTAATTTACATTCCCACCAACATACATTCCTTTTCTCTACATCCTCTCCAACATTTGTTATTTGTAGACTTTTTGATGATAACCATTCTGACAAGTGAGTGACATTTCATTGTTGTTTTGCCATTTCTCTAATAACTAGTGTGTTGAGCATCTTTTCCTATGCCTGTTAGATAACTGTATGTACTCTTTGGGAAAATGTATATTCAGGTCCTCTGACCATTTTTTTATTGGGTTGTTTGGTTTTTGATATTGAGTTATATGAGCTGTTTATATATTTCAGATATTAACCCTTTGTCGGTGATATCATTTGCAAATATTTTCTTTCATCTGTAGGTTGTCTTTTTGTTTTGTTGATGGTTTCTTTTTTCTGTGCAAAAGCGTTTAAGCTTAAATAGGTACCATTTGGTTATTTTTGCTTTTGTTTCTTTTGCCTTAGGAGATAGATCCAAAAATATACTGCTATGATTTATGTCAAAAAGTGTTCAGCCTATGTTCTTTTCTAGGAATTTTATGGTTTGGGGTTTTACATTTAGGTCTTTAATCCATTTTGATTTTATTTTTGTATATAGTGTGAGGAAATATTTTAATCTCATTGTTTTACACATAGCTGTTTATTTCCTAGAACCACTTATTGAAAAGACTGTCCTTTCTCCATTGTATATTCTTGACTCTTTTGTTTTAGATTAATTGACCAAGAGTGTGTGGGTTTGTTTCTGGGCTGTCCACTCTGTTCCATTGATTTGTGTGTCTGTTCTTGTGCCAGTACTATGTTGTTTTGATCACTGTAGCTTTGTAGTATAGTTTGAAGTCCAGAAGGTGATACTTCTAGCTTTGTTCTTTTTTCTCAATACTGTTTTGGCAGTTTGGTGTCTTTTATGATTCCATATGAATTTTAGAATTATTTGTTCTACTTCTGTGAAAAATGTCATGGGTATTTTGGTAGGTATTGCATTAAATCTGTAGATTGTTTTGGGTAGTATGGCCATTTTAACAACATTAATTCTTCCAATTAAATCTTTCCACTTCATTTTAATTCTTCCAATTAAATCTTTCCACTTCATTTTATCATCTTCAGTTTCCTTCATCAGTGCTTTCTAGTTTTTTAGAGTATAGGTCTTTCATCTCCTTGGTTAAGTTTATTCCTAGGTATTCTATTCCTCCTCTACAAAGCAAATATTTTTCTGCTTAGACTGGAAATATCATTTAATTTGTGTACTTTATATGTAGCTGATGTAACTAAATTTATTACTAGTTATTCCAAAAACTGATAATTACGCTGATCAGAGTCTCGGCCAATGAGCCAGATTGGATATGTAGAGAGGGAATGAATGATCTAGAAGCATGTCCAGAAGAAAAAAGTTATGCTTCAAGTAGGTCACACACAGATTTGGCAAACATTAAGTGATAAGTTCATCAACCTGGAACTGGCTGGCTAATGGGAGTCAATCCAGAATGTGTAAACAAACACATGGGCTTGGATTTAAATGTGAACACAGTTGACTAAAATGTTTCACGTTGAAGAAGCCACAGAGGAGATTCCAAGAGTGAAGAATTTGGGATGACCAATGCGTAAGAAAAAGCAACATAGCAGAAAAAGAGAGGAGCAAGAGTATATTCATACACTTCTATACAAAATTTTTTCGCGTGTGTCATTTGCGCAATTGTCTTGTATCTACAGGTGCTTCACCTGTGAATCCTGAAGATTATCATCAAATCTCTAATACTCAGTATGTCTCTGCTTTCCTTATCTGGAATGTGTTGGCAGAGTGGCACTAAGAGTCTATGCTTATCAGCAGGAGCAATCTTAATCCTTTCCCCCACGTGCTGCAAAAGTAAAATTTCAAAATGTGTAACTCTATTTCAGTTTGCATGGAAAGCAACGTCTTTGCAGATTTGTACTTCTTTTGTTTTCGTTGTTTACATAAAACCTACGAAAAAATGATTATGAAAGAACACTTTAAGTGTTTTTAAGTAGGATAAAATTTTTAAGCAAGATAGTGACTTGAATTTATATATTTACCTGTTTTTAATTTACTTTCTGAGATATTAAATAGTTCTCTCAGTTTAATATAATAATATTTCTTAAATATATTTAAAAATCAAACCAGGTTACAGAAGGTTTTTATAAAATGTGCAATGGCAATTCTACTAAATGATGGCATGACAAAGGATACTGAATGTTTATAAAAGCATTAATTTCAAAGATATGTGTTCCCAGATTCATTAATATCAATTGATATTAATATCATTGATATCAATTTATTTAACATATTTCTAATCTTTAAGCCAATCATTTTTCAATCACATTTAGAGTTAAAGGAAGCCATCACAAAATATGGACATATGTGAATATACTGTAGTTGATCAAGAAAAATCATTTCAATATTTACATAAATGATTATTTTAAAATATTAAAGCATAGACTTGCAATTATCTCATTTGGTGATAAACCACATCTGGTTGTTTTTATCTGCTTCCCACTTACTTCCTAGAATTCTGATGATAGTGATTTTAATTAAACAGACCATTTCAAAATTTTATGTGTACAGTTATAACTCCTCTAACAAAAGTCATAAACATATGACTAAATAGTTCATACTTATGAAAAGATTTTTTAAATATTATAATAATTTAAAAACACATACAATCTACCATTGAAAACAATAACATTTTTCTCAAGCATTTTGCAATCTACCTGATAGCACAAAGCTAAGTCTTTACTAATTTGAACAATACTGGAATGAAAACACATTTATTCAAATGAGAATAAATAAAAGAAACTCAGCATGATTATTTTAGGATGTACAATTGCTAAGTAATAATTTACAATAGAGATATAATGCTTATGAAGCTGTTGGCTCATTATTCTTTCAGGGAATGAAAGGATAATGGCTATTGAAATTCCTTCTACATTATATTCTAACTTCAAATATTTCAAACCCTTTACAGACTATTGAATACATTGGTTCATTCATTAAATTCTCTAGCTTTTCAGCTCACAGAAGTAATTCCTTTGTATGTGCCCATGCCAAGGTTCTAAGTCCTTTTATGTGTTGTTCTCTTTTGTGTTTTATTGGCATTGACCCCCACCCTTCTATCGCTAAATACATTATTAGAGTAAGTAAGTTCTAAATAGGAAGAATAAATAGGGAACACTTTGTGGATCTTTAGAGTAGTAAAGCAAAAGTCTAGAATAAAAGTAGAAAAGAGTGGGATTGAAAAGGTAGGTGTCAGTGTTACGAGGAAACTGAAGTTTACACCAGTCTGATTTTGCTGGTTTGTAGACAACCACAGTTTTAAAGCAAAATACGTATTAAAGAAACACACTTTTAGAATAACTCTGTAAACTACATGTAAAACTACTAGTCATCTTTAAGCCAGACTTTTCTGTAGTCATGTTCCAATACAAATGAAAAGTAAATGCCTTTCTAGAAGATTACTCTTCATAAGCAGAGCCCCATTGCTCTCTATAATCTTATATCCTTTCACTTCACACATTTTATGTTAGTGTCTATTCTCTGTAAGGATATGAATTTGAAACCCCTGCCAAATATACCAGTTGATTGAAAAGAACAAGATCATGCATGTGCTGTCAGAAAAGTCATTTTCTTCCTTTATCTTAGAGCTTGTTCTTAGTTACAATGGCAAATAATTTTACTTACCTTGTAATTAATATTTGGCATTACTTAATCCTCTCATTTATTTTTTCTAACAGCATTGTACATAAAGTGTTATAAAAGCTCCTTTTCCAGATTAAGTGGAAAAGGATCAGAGGGGTTACATGGCATTTCCAAGGTCACACAGCTATATTTCAGGGACTCTGGCTTTCTAAGACTGAACAATAGAGTGAAGAATCTATATTCAAAATGATAAACACTAGATAAAATATCTCTCTCTAGCTGTGTTCAAAATTATTCTTTTCTATGACTATATAATATATAATTCACCCTTTATGGGACAGTTTTAATCACTGTCAAGACCCTGTCCTTGTGGCATAAGATATAAGCATTATATCATCAAAGTGCGGAGGAAAACTAACTGAAAGTCTAGAATTCTATATTCTGCTAAAGTATCTTTTAAGAATTAGAGTAAAATTAGGTCATTTTCAGACATTAAAAAAAGCAAATACATTAAGTCCCCTACATACAAACCTTCAAGTTGCGAACTTTCAAACATGTGAACGTGTGTTCACACGTCCAATCACATAAGTTAGTTCATGCATCTGGCGTACATAGTCACGTGCGTTTATCCTCGACAAGTGGTTGTGCCTTTGTGTATTTGTACAGTACTCTATAGAGTAGTACAGTATTTATTTCAAGCCCAGGATATCCAGAAGCAAGTGTAAAAGCAGCTGTGATGTAGCTGGTACTCCTAAGTGCCAAGAGATAACAATGGAAACAAAAGTAAAAATAATTGAGAGAGTGGAGCGACAAGAGGAAGAAGAATTAACTGAAGAACCAAAGAGATTCATGATGCAGGAAATGGCAAGAGGATTTTCTTTATTTGAGACAGCACTGTTAGTTTTTGAGGCACAGGACCCAAACGTAGAACGGTACACGAAGGTTGCAGCAGCCGTTCAGAATGCAATCCAGTGCTACCATGTCATCTATGATGAGAAAAAAAGCTACTACCCAGACATCACTGGATAGTTTTTTCAAAGGGGTAGATAGAATTGAAGCCAGCGAGGAACCAGAACCTGTGCCATCAATGTCAGGCATAGTGAAATTGCAGCTTGCCCTCCATCTCCTATTGCTGACGATCCTTCAGCTCTACCATCTCCCACCTCCTCTCCCTCCTCCAGTCAGTAACTCTTCTTGCCTGTTTACTCAATGCCAGCCCCTGTATGCCAGCTGTTGTACTGTACTACTGTACTTTTCAAGGTACTGTGCTGTCAGATTTAAAATGTTTTCTTTATTTTTTGCATTTGTTTGTTTTTAATGTATTATTTGTGTGAAAAGTATTATAAACCTATTACAGTACAGTACTATGTAGCTGATTGTGTTAGTTGGGTACCTAAATTTGTTGGACTTAACGAACAAATTGGACTTACAAATGCTCTCTCGGAACAGGACTTGTTGGTATGTAGGGGACTTACTGTACTTTTTATACCCAGAAACTTCCAGTGGCACTTCTGAAATTGTAATATGTATGTGATAACACATTGAGAGAGTTTCAGTGTTGTGCTCATTAGTTTATTCATTTTCAGTTATTTCATTTAGAATATAGCTACAGCTTCCAAAATAACTCAAAAATGCATTACTCTTCATTTTTCATTCATTCCCTAAACTTTGAATAATGAAGATTGGGTAAAAATATATTTTCTTCATACATATTCTCTTTATTATTCTTTCTCTTTTTCTCTGATATATATATATATATACACACACACACACACATATACATGTATATATATATATATATACAAATATATAAAATTGTTCATATATTGGCTTTATATACATTTATTTTAATATATATTTCCCCTGAGTTATACAAGTTTCTTTATTCCTTCTTAAATAAATTCTTCGATGCCATCATTTGTTCTGTTAGTAGTAAATAATTGTAAAATGCACAAATGCAAACAGTTCAGGACACATAGCATTTATGAGTGCAGTTGTTGAAATAGTTCATGTGAAGCTCTATTAAAAGGTCAAGACTCTTTCCTCTACTAAATCATTTTTCTGTGGTCTGGCATGTCTTCTCTCTTGATCCATTATTCTCACTATTTTTTAGAGAAGGATTCACCAGTGCCTCTAGATATATTTTCTAGGCATTAAATTCATTTTCATTAGATCAGTAGATTTAAGAAGATAACAGAAATGGAATTGAAAAGATAACCATCACATTCTGTAGCATATGACTGAAATCTGTTTGTGGTATTAAAGTTCTTCCTTGCAATGGACATTGGGGAACGTCAGGTTGTATTTACTTCACCAACAGCACTTGCTTTTCAAAGATCCAGTAATTATAAATGTCACTGCTGGTACTTTTAAAATAATCCCTCCTAGGTGTACTCAAGCAAAACAACAATTTTCTGAGTTTCTTGAAACAGCTAACAGTAAAATGTTAAATACAATTAACTGGCCAACTAAGCTGACAAGATTAATTTTAATGCTAAATAAACCTCATCCTTTGGGAGAACAATAGAGCAAGCAAACTTTTTTTTCTGCCCCAAAAATAAATGTATATGCATTATACAGTAAATTTATATAGAAAAGCCCCAAGTAAATAAAATTTGGTAAAACTAACTGAAATATACAAGCATGCATTTATGTTTAAGCTGATTATAAATTAAACAATTAAATGTAATAAATTAAAATTAATGAGAGGAGCCACCTTTACTTCACTAGGCAAATGCTCACAATATATTACCATAATCTAAAGAAACCCATTGAGTGACAGAGAAAGTTAGATCATGGGTAGAATAAACCAGAGAAATTTCTAGAACGTCCACACACTAGAGTCTCCTCCACTGTATAACAGGTATAGAAAGCCAATTCACAGTGTCCAAAGATTAATGCAGATTGAGTTTCAGAAGGAATTAATCTCTATGGAGATCTAACTTGGTGTAAGGAGACGTGATAAAGAGAATCCTAGGGGAAAGTAATAGTTAAACCCAGATGGATTGGTAATCTCTTTAAAGCCCATTTGTATAAGTTAAAATTGCTTAGCAGGAAGTTAAATTGTTTCTGGACACATAGCTATCTATGTTTACTGATAGTCTAGTAAAAAAAAATTTCAGATACTCCAGATAAAATGAATCTCAGTGTTAAGATAAATCTAGGACCCACTAATTTTGAGGGTGATGCAAGACTAAACTCAGATTGGCTGAGCTTCATATCAGAAACAAAGTTTCTAGGTGGAAAGCACTAGAGAAGTGAAACACTGAAATAATATATGTATAATTTCATGATATCATTTATAAATCTCACTTTCCACTTTCATTGATTTTGTATCACGATTTTCATGCTATTAATAAAATATTTCATCTGATGTATCTTTTCATGAAATTATAAATTGACTGCAGTGAAATAATATGTTCCTACATTTCTATATAGTTATCACATTCTTAGGTAAAGTAGTCAATGAACTGATGATTAAATACCACCTAATGATGATTATAATCAGGATGATGATGGTGATGGTGATGATCATTCAGGAAGCAATTAAAAATATAATAAAGCAAAAAACTTCTTTTTAACATCTTTATTGGAGTATAATTGATTTACAATGGTGTGTTAGTTTCTGCTTTATAACAAAGTGAATCAGCTATACATACACATCTATCCCCATATTTCCTCCCTCTTGCATCTCCCTCCAACACTCCCTATCCCATCCCTCTAGGTGGACACAGAGCATGGAGCTGATCTCCCTGTGCTATGTGGCTCCTTCCCACTAGCTATCTGGTTTACATTTCGTACTGTCTATATGTCCATGCCACTCTCTCACTTCATCCCAGCTTACCCTTCCTCCCCCCCGTGTCCTCAAGTCCATTCTCTACATTTGCGTCTTTATTCCTGACCTGCCCCTAGGTTCTTCAGAACCTTTGTTTTTAGATTCCATATATATATGTGTCAGCATAGGGTATTTGTTTTTATCTTACTGACTCACTTTACTCTGTATGACAGTCTCTAGGTCCATCCACCTCACTACAAGTAACTCAACTTCATTTCTTTTTATGGCTGAGTAATATTCCATTGTATACAATGGAATATGTGCCACATCTTCTTTATCCATTCACCTGTCAATGGACACTTAGGTTGCTTCCATGACCTGGCTATTGTAAATAGAGCTGCAATGAACACTGTGGTACATGAGTCTTTGAATTATGGTTTTCTCAGGGTATATGCCCAGTAGTGGGATTGCTGGGTCATATGGTAGTTCTATTTTTAGTTTTTGAAGGAACCTTGATACTGTTCTCCATAGTGGCTGTATCAATTTACAATTCCACCAAGAGTGCAAGAGGGTTCCCTTTTCTCCACACCGTCTCCAACATTTATTGTTTGTAGATTTTTTGATGATGGCCCTTCTGACCGGTGTGAGCTGATACCTCATTGTACTTTTGACTTGCATTTCTCTAATGATGAGTGATGTTGAACATCCTTTCATATGTTTGTTGGCAATCTGTATATCTACTTTGGAGAAATGCCTATTTAGATCTTCTGCCCATTTTTGGATTGGGTTGTTTATTTTTTTGATATTGAGCTGCATGAGCTACTTATACATTTTGGAGATTAATCCGTTGTCAGTTGCTTCATTTGCAAATATTTTCTCCCATTCTGAGGGTTGTCATTTCGTCTTCTTTATGGTTTCCTTTGCTGTGCAAAAGCTTTTAAGTTTCAATAGGTCCCATTTGTTTAGTTTTGGTTTTATTTCCATTTCTCTAGGAGGTGGGTCAAAAAGGATCTTACTGTGATTTATGTCATACAGTGTTCTCCCTATGTTTGCTTCTAAGAGTTTTATAGTGTCTGGCCTTATATTTAGGACTTGAATCCATTTTGAGTTTATTTTTGGGTACGGTGTTAGGGAGTGTTCTAATTCCATTCCTTTACATGTAGCTGTCCAGATTTCCCAGCACCACTTACTGGAGAGGCTGTCCATTCTCTATTGTATATTCTTGCCTCCCTTATCAAAGATAAGGTGAGCATATGTGTGTGGGTTTACCTCTAGGCTTTCTATACTGTTCCATTGATCTATATTTCTGTTTTTGTGCCAGTACCATACTGTCTTGATTACTGTAGCTTTGTAGTATAGTCTGAAGTCTGGGAGCCTGTTTCCTCCACCTCTTGTTTTTCTTTCCCAAGATTGCTTTGGCTATTCAGGATCTTTTGTGTTTACATACAAATAGTGAAACTTTTTGTTCTAGTTATGTGAAAAATGCCATTAGTAGTTTGATAGGGATAGTATTGAATCTGTACATTGCTTTGGGTAGTATAGTGATTTTCACAATGTTGATTCTTCCAATCCAAGAACATGGTGTATCTCTCCATCTGTTTGTATCATCTTTAATTTCTTTCATCACTGTCTTACAGTTTTCTTCATACAGGTCTTTAGTCTCCTTAGGTAGGTTTATTCCTAGGTATTTTATTCTTTTTGTTGCAATGGTGAAGGGGAGTGTTTCCTTAATTTCTCTTTCAGAATTTTCATCATTAGTATATAGGAATGTAAGAGATTTCTGTGCATTAATGTTGTATCCTGCTACTTTACCAAATTCATTGATTTGCTCTAGTAGTTTTCTTGTAGCATCTTTGGGATTCTCTATGTATAGTATCATGTCATCTGCATACAGTGAGTTTTACTTCTTCTTTTCCTATTTGGATTCCTTGTATTTTTCTTCTCTGATTGCTGTGGCTAAAACTTGCAAAACTGTGTTTAAAAATAGTGGTGAGAGTGGGACACCTTGTCTTTTTCCTGATCTTAGTGGAAATGGTTTCAGTTTTTCACCATTGAGAATGATGTTGGCTGTGGGTTTGTCATATATGGCCTTTATTACGTTGAGGAAAGTTCCCTCTATGCCTACTTTCTGCAGGGTTTTTATCATAAATGGGTGTTGAATTTTGTCAAAAGTTTTTTCTGCATCTCTTGAGATGACCATGTGGTTTTTCTCCTTCATTTTTTAATATGGTTTATCACATTGATTGGTTTGCATATATTGAAGAATCCTTGCATTCCTGGGATAAACCCCACTTGATCATGGTGCATGATCCTTTTAATGTGCTGTTGGATTCTGTTTGCTAGTATTTTGTTGAGGATTTTTGCATCTATGTTCATCAGTGATATTGGCCTGTAGTTTCCTTTCTGTGTGACATCTTTGTCTGGTTTTGGAATCAGGGTGATGGTGGCCTCGTCGAATAAGTTTGGGAGTGTTCCTCCCTCTGCTATATTTTGGAAGAGTTTGAGAAGGATAGGTGTTAGCTCTTCTCTAAATGTTTGATAGAATGCTCCTGTGAAGCCATCTGGTTCTGGGCTTATGTTTGTTGGAAGATTTTTAATCACAATCTCAATTTCAGTGTTTGTGTTTGGTCTGTTTATATTTCTGTTTATTCCTGGTTTATCTCAGAAAGTTGTGCCTTTCTAAGAATTTGTCCATTTCTTCCAGGTTGTCCATTTTATTGGCATAGAGTTGCTTACAGTAATCTCTCATGATCCTTTGTATTTCTGCAGTGTCAGTTGTTACTTCTCCTTTTTCATTTCTAATTCTATTGGTTTCAGTCTTTTCCCTTTTTCTTAACGAGTCTGGCTAATGGTTTATCAATTTTGTTTATCTTCTCAAAGAACCAGCTTGTAGTTTTATTGACCTTTGATATCATTTCCTTCATTTCTTTTTCAGTTATTTCTGATCTGATCTTTATGATTTCTTGTGCTAACGTAGGGGGTTTTTGTTCTTCCTCTAATTGCTTTAGGTGTAAGTTTAGGTTGTTTATTTGAGATTTTTTTTGTTTGTTTTTTGAGGTAGGGTTGTATTGCTATAAACTTCCCTCTTAGAATTACTTTTGCTGCATCCCATAGGTTTTGGGTTGTCGTGTTTTCATTGTCTCTTGTTTCTAGGAATTTTTTGATTTCCTCTTTGATTTCTTCAGTGATCTCTTGGTTACTTAGTAGAGTATTGTTTAGCCTCCATGTGTATGTATGTTCTGTAGATTTTTTCTTGTAATTGATACCTAGTCTTATAGCATTGTGGTTGGAAAAGATACTTGCTACGTTTTCAATTTTCTTAAATTTACCAAGGCTTGATTTGTGACCCAAGATATGATCTACCCTGGAGAATGTTCCATGAGCACTTGAGAAGAAAGTGTGTTTTTTTGTTTTGGGATGGAATGTCTTATAAATATCAATTAAGTGCATCTTGTTTAATGTATCATTTAAAGCTTGTGTTTCTTCATTTATTCTCATTTTGGATGATCTGTCCATTGGTGAAACTGGGGTGTTAAAGTCCCCTATTATTGTGTTACTGTCGATTTCCCCTTTTATGGCTATTAGCATTTGCCTTATGTATTGAGATGCTCCTATGTTGGGTGCATAAATATTTACAATTGTTATATCTTCTTCTTGGATTGATCCCTTGATCATTGTGTGTTGTCCTTCTTTAAACTCTATTTTGTCTGATATGAGAATTGTTATTCCTGCTTTTTTTGTTTTCCATTTTCATGGAATCTCTTTTTCCATCCCCTCACTTTCAGTCTGTATTTGTCCCTAGGTCTGAAGTGAGTCTCTTGTAGACAGCATATATACAGGTCATGTTTTTATATCCATTCAGCCAGCCTATGTCTTTTGATTTGAGCATTTAATCCTTTTACATTTAAGGTAGTTATCGATATGTATGTTCCTATTGCCATTTCCTTAATTGATTGGGTTTGTTATTGTAGGTCTTTTCCTTTTCCTGTGTTTCCTGCCTAGAGAAGTTCCTTTAGCGTTTGTTGTAAAGCTGGTTTGGTGGTGCTGAATTCTCTTAGCTTTTGCTTGTCTGTAAGGTTTTAATTTCTCCATCGAATCTGAATGAGATCCTTTCTGGGTAGAGCAATCTTGGTTATAGGTTTTTCCCTTTCATCACTTTAAATATGTCCTGCCACTCCCTTCTGGCTTGCAGAGTTTCTGCTGAAAGATCAGCTGTTAACCTTATGAAGATTCTCTTGTATATTATTTGTTTCTTTTCCCTTACTGTTTTAATATTTTTTCTTTATATTTAATTTTTGATAGTTTGATTAATATGGGTCTTGGTGCGTTTCTCCTTGGATTTATCCTGTGTGGGACTCTGCTCTTCCTGGACTTGATTGACTATCTCCTTTCCCATATTAGGGAAGTTTTCAACTATAATCTCTTCAAATAATTTCTCAGTCCCTTTCTTTTTCTCTTCTTCTTCTGGGACCCTTATATTTCAGATGTTGGTGCACTTAATGTTGTCCCAGAAGTCTCTGAGACTGTCCTCAATTCTTTTCATTCTTTTTTCTCTATTCTTCTCTGTGGTAGTTATTTCTACTATTTTATCTTTAGGTCACTTATCCGTTCTTCTGCCTCAGTTATTCTGCTATTGATTCCTTCTAGAGAATTTTTAATTTCATTTATTGTGTTGTTCATCATTGTTTGTTTGCTCTTTAGTTCTTCTAGGTCCTTGTTAAATGCTTCTTGTATTTTCTCCATTCTGTTTCCAAGATTTTGGATCATCTTTACTGTCATTACTCTGAATTCTTTTTCAGGTAGACTTCCTATTTCCTCTTCATTTGTTTGGTCTGGTAGGTTTTTACCTTGTTCCTTCATCTGCTGTGTATTTCTCTGTCTTCTCATTTTGTTTAACTTACTCTTTTGGGGTCTCCCTTTTGCAGGCTGCAGGTTTGTAGTTCCCATTGTTTTTGGTGTCTGCCCCCAGTGGGTAAGGTTGGTTCAGTGGGTTGTGTAGGCTTTCTTGTCGAGGGGACTGGTGCCTGTGTTCATGTGGATGAGGCTGGATCTTGTCTTTCTGGTGGGCAGGACTGCGTCTGGTGTTGTGTTTGGGGTTGTCTGAGAACATATTATGATTTTAGGCAGCCTCCCTGCTAATGGGTGGTGTTGTGTTCCTGTCTTGCTAGTTGTTTTGCATATGGTATCCAGTAGTGTAGCTTGCTGGTTGTTGAGTGGTGCTGGGTCTTAGCGTTGAGATGGAGATCTCTGGGAGAGCTTTCACCATTTGATATTACATGGAGCTTGGAGGTCTCTGGGAGACAAATATCCTATACTCAGCTCTTCCACCTCAGAGGCTTAGGCCTGATCCCCGGCTGGAGCAGCAAGACCCTGTCAGCCACACGGCTCTGAAGAAAAGGGAGAAAATAAATAAATAAATAAAACAAGTAATAAAATAAAATAAATAAAGGTATTAAAATAAAAAATAAAAAAATTATTAAGATTATAAAAGTAATAAAGAAAAGAAAGAAGAGAGCAACTAAACCAAAAAACAAAACCAACCAGTGATAACAAGTGCTAAAAACTATACAAAAAACAACAAAAACAAAAAAAGACAGAACCCTAGGACAAATGGTAAAAGCAAAGCTGTACAGACAGAATGACACAAAGAAGCATACACATACACACTGACAAAAAGAGAAAAAGGAAAGAAAAAGTATATATATATATTCTTTTTTTTAAAAAAGGGAGAGCAACTAAATAAATAAACAAATCTACCAATACCAATGATAATAAGCTCTAAATACCAAAGTAAGATTAGCATAAAACCAGAAACAAATTAGATTCAGAAAGCAAACCCCAAGTCCACAGTTGTTCCCAAAGTCTTCTGCCTCAATTTTGGGATGATTCCTTGTCTATTCAGGTATTCCACAGATGCAGGGTACATCAAGTTGATTGTAGAGATTTAATCAGCTGCTCCTGAGGCTGCTGGGAGAGATTTCCCTTTCTCTTCTTTGTTCGCACAGCTCCTGGGGTTCAGCTTTGGATTTGGCACCACCTCTGTGTGTAGGTCGCCGGAGGGCATCTGTTCTTCGCTCAGACTGGAGGGGGTTGAAGGAGCAGCTGATTAGGGGTCTCTGGCTCACTCAGGCTGCGGGGAGGGAGGGGTGTGGAATGCGGGGTGAGCCTGCAGCGGTGGAGGCCAGCATGACGTTGCAACAGCCTGAGGCGCGCTGTGCGTTCTCCCGGGGAAGTTGTCCCTGGATCACGGGACCCTGGCAGTGGTGGGCTGCACAGGCTCCCGGGAGGGAAGGTGTGGATAGTGACCCGTGCTTGCACACAGGCTTCTTGGTGGCTGCAGCAGCAGCCTTAGTTTTTCATGTCTCTTGTGTCTGTGCTGATAGCCACGGCTTGCGCCTGTCTCTGGAGCTCATTGAGGTGGTGCTCTGAATCCCCTCTCCTTGAGCACCCTGAAGCAATGGTCTCCTGACTCTTAGGCAGGTCCAGACTTTTTCTGGGACTCCCTCCCAGCTAGCTGTGGTGCACTAGCCCCCTTCAGGCTGTGTTCATGCAGCCAACCCCAGTCCTCTCCCTGGGATCTGACCTCCGATGCCCGAGCCTCAGCTCCCAGCTCCCACCTGCCCCGGCGGGTAAGCAGACAAGCCTCTCGGGCTGGTGAGTGCTGGTCGGCACCGATCCTCTGTGCGGGAGTCTCTCCACTTTGCCCTCCGCACCCCTGTTGTTGTGCTCTCCTCCGTGGCTCCGAAGCTTCCCCCCCCACCCCCATCTCCACCAGTGAAGGGGCTTCCTAGTGTGTGGAAACTTTTCCTCCCTCAAAGGTCCCTCCCAGAGGTGCAGGTCCCGTCCCTGTTCTTTTGTCTCTGTTTTTTCTTTTTTCTTTTGCCCTACCCAGGTACATGGGGATTTTCTTGCCTTTTGGGAATTCTGAGGTCTTCTGCCAGCATTCATTAGGTGTTCTGTAGGAGTTGTTACACATGTAGATGTATTTTTGATGTATTTATGGGGGGGAAAGTGATTGCCACATCTTACTCTGCCATCTTGAAGGTCCTAAAATACATTTTTTAAAGAGGTGTAAGCACAAATAGATTTGATATTTATATTTCTTTGCAAGAAGCATATACACTTTGTTTTCTAAAAAGTTGTAATGCATTGCAGATAAACATTCTGTGATCTTTGTAGTGCGTGAATAACTTTTAAAGAAAATTTAAATATATATATATAAATATACAATATGTATAGATAAAAACATGTTCATAACTTCCTCCATATTCTCCTTTATAGGTGTGTGAAAAGCATTATTTTCCTTACAGAGATTTAATCAAAGCATTATTTTCCTTACAGAGATTTAATCAAACCACAATTATCTGCCTTAAATTGAAAACAGAAATAGCACAGATAGCCCCTAAACAAAAGAAGTGTAAAAACCACAGACACTGACTTTTGAATACATTATGAGTTATGTTTACAACATTTATAGGTTGCTATTAATGCTACTTTTCAGGCAGTGTTAAAATCAGTTTATATACCTGAAGCACACAGTTAAATAATGGTGAGGAAAGATGAATAAGCATCTTGGTTTGTGGTGACAGAAGCCTTCCTGACATTAAACATATGGCATAAATCACGTCCTTACTGGATAATCAATGAGAAAAATTGACTGATATTATACCGCAGTTTAGTAATTAAGACCGGACTTGGAGACAATTATTTGATCCCTAGTGTACCTACAATATAGTTGAATTCTTAGAATATTCTATGATAAAAGTGATACCATTATAGTTCATTTTTCACAAAGCAGTGGTAGGCATGGTGGAAAGTTGATTCAATGTCATTTTGAGACCAGTTCTTTATACTATCAAAATTCCCATTCTTTTATGACAACTGATCTCATCCAGGCATAAAATAAACAAGATCCTTATTCAACAAATTCATATTAATGCCTAAATGACTGAATATTAATATGTCTTAAATTTGCATTTACAAGAAAAAATAAGGTAACATATATTTTATAATTAGTAGAGTTCTAATCATAGAACAAAACCAAGTGAAGAATTTTACCCCATGAGTAATGTTTAGAGTATGATGTGGTTAGGACATCCTTACATTGCCTCTTAAATCTGTTATTATATAAGACAACTGCTCTCTCTGCACATAAAGCAAGAGTTGAAGTCATCATATTCCATTTCCATTTCACTAACTAAAATTACACTGTACTTTGCTATTTTTTTCTTTCTTCTTTTACCCCCCTTTAAAAAATTTTTCCACACTTCAAATGCTATTTATGGGATTAAAACTATCTCATTATATAGCTTTCATACTTAGGGTCTAGTGTGAATTCTACCCACTGCACATACCTGAAAAAATGCCAAGTTGCAACCACTTAATGATAAAGCAGAATCATTATAAGAAAAGCAAACCTAAGGTTTAACTTCATCCAGAGGGTTTTTGAAATTTTTATTGACCTGTTTCTGAACAAGGCTAAGAAGATTGTACTAGTTATCTAGCAGTGATGTTAGCATCCCAGATAAGCAAGAGGCCTATACATTTTTAACTTTTACGATGAATTCACCTTGGACTTGAATACATTAAATGGCCACTACTAATGTTACATCACTGCATATATAATCAAATGCTATGAGAGAGGAAGAATATATGCAGTTGATGTGTGAAGAATTACAGAACAGAACTAAAAGACTCTCAGGGATTTTTAAACACTACAGAATCTACCAACTTTCATTTAAATGGCAAGAAAAAACACACATACACAAACACACACAGGTAAACATTTTTGTAAAGGTATCTTACATAAATTTTGAAGTTCTTACCCTCTAATTAAAGTTCATAAAATTGCATCCCACCTTAGCACAGCAAGAGGGATATTGGTGATAGAAGGACAAAGTGATCTCTTGAGATGACCTTCTCATGTGAATAGAGACTTCTGATTGGTATTCAGTGCTTTCTTTGTCAACAGTGCTTCTAGGTGACTTCCACTCTGAGTTATTTCTTACCTTAAGTAGAAAAATAGAACTTCTGGAAAAAAAGGCAGAGGTTTAGAGCAATGATTACTAGTGGATGAGATTTATTGAGGGTAAAAACTTATTCTAAACCCTTTATTTTATAGAAAAGGAAATAAAACAGATTTAAGTGATTTTTCTCAAATTTGCACACAGATGTTTCCTGTCAGAGCTTGGAAAAGAATCATTTCTCTGTCCACTGATGAAGGTTCCAGGTCTACACTGTGATTAGAACTAAAAGATGGGAGAGGTGCATAGAATTAGTGGTTTGGATACTAATTACTGACAAAAAATAGCCTTCCAGGGTCCATAGTGAGTACTATTATTCAATAGAATAAGGCTACACCCTCATTCTTCCAAACCTCTTTTAAGTGATAGCACTAAGGAATAGAGGGTATTGACTAGATGCAATAACTTAAATGTGGATACTGTGAAACAGAATCTTTATGCTTTCTCTCTTAAAGTTGTTGTATTTCCTAGACAATGTTTTGCCTTTTTTATTTTGCCCTTTCATTTTTCTTTTTATATTTTACTTTTGATGACTACTGGAAAATAAGAAATGCCACTTTGTTTAAGAAATTCACAGCTTACTTGGGAGCAAAACAGTAATCAGATAAATAACAGTCCAAAGCAGTAAAGGGCTCTTAGTACAGTAAGACAACTTTCTTTTAGAATACAGATAGTAGCAACTCAGTTCTTCAGGGAACTGAGAAGGCTTCACAAAGGAAGTGACTTGTGAGTTGGTACTTGACTATTGAGTAGAATCTTGCCAGCGATGGAGAGCAAAATGGGCAGCAAGAGTTACGCTGTTGGTGAAGCTCAATGCTAGAACCTAATAAACCCAGCTTGTACAATGGGGGGCTATTCTTCGTTCATGTGCCTTTTGCTATCATTAGATCATAAATCACTAATAGTCATTGTTACTCCCTGTCCTTCAAGAACAAGTAAGTAACAAGGAAAGAGCCTTGAAGCAGAACAGAGGAAAGTATACTCTCTTTTACCTATGATGAGGCATGTTTCTTTCTTTGACGGATAGAACTTACCTCAGCAATAGAGGTCCCAAAAGGAAATGACTTCCATTCTCCACACTGACAAGGAACATGTCTTTATTGTCCTCTGCAGCACTTAGCACACTTTGGATGTTTAATTAATGAAGGCCTCTCTCGCTGCAATGAGTAATGTTGAATTCTAATATCCAGGCTTATGTTTCACTGTTCCTACAATGGAAATTTAGAGCCTCTTCTCAAGTGCAGAGTCAAGTGACAAGTTGGTAATTTTTTTTTCCTTCAAATGCAGAGTCAATAACACTTAACAAAGAGTTGTTACTTTTAAATCACCTTGTTCAGTGGCTCCTACCCTGTTGAGTGTTTCTCCTAGTTATAAATTAAAACCTGATTCATTTATACTAGGCCAACTACAATCTATGGCTAAGTGTGGATTTTCGGAATATTAAACACTCAATATGTTTCTTGAGTGACACAATATATTTGTCACAAGAACATTCATGATTTGGCATTTGCTTTTAGTCAACATAGAAACATTTTCTACATTTAATAGACTTCCAAAGTTTTAACCTCAAAAGAAAACAAAGGAGTGACTGGCACCTTTACAAGTATGTTTCTAGCATTAAATGAGGTTGGTTCTACCCCAATAATGAGTGATATTAGTGTTGAGAAGCTAAATGAGAATAAATTTTTTAAATTAATTCTATAGTAGAGTATTTTTCTTATCATACTGTTGGTGTAAATATGTATGCAGTGAATCCAAGTAGCAAGTCACAGTAATCCTGGACTATAAAAAGGCCCACAGATTCCCATATAGATTTGGAAGTTTCACATATCTGACCTAGAAGTAAATGAAATTAGATTTTAGTGACCAGTAAAGAGTCATTATAAAGTAGTTATCATTAATAACTGCAAACCTAGTAAGACATATATGAACACATACCAATGAACAAACACTATATTCTTCTTAGAAATAGCTTGCATTATTACCAATCATAAGGTATTTAAAACATAAACGTGTTTCATCTTTGAATTCCAGTTGTGGGATATTTCATAAAGAGAAAAAGGGAACAAATAAAGCAGCAAAAAACAACAAAGAAAACCAAAATAGAAATTTCCAAAGTAATATTAATATTGACCTAACATTTCTTAATATTTTTAGCAATACAGAAGCTAGTTATACTAATTGAACAAAATGAAGCCCAAGTTTCAGTTGCATTGGATATTTTTTCAAAACTCGTGGCTTCAATAAGTTACAGTCTCTAGGAGTATTGTGAGTCTTACTTTTTTTTTTTTTTTTTTTGCTGAGTCTTACTTTTTAACCCTTGATCTGATCAATGATGAGGGGGGAATTTGGAAAAACCCTGTTGTAAGAACCTTACACTACTGGTAAGGTAAGACAAGATTATTTGAAAGTAGAGTCTGATTAATTAAAGATGCATAATCTGAATCCTGAAGCAGCCAATCAAAAAAAAATCAAATCATAGATAAAAGCTCAATTAAAACCAGATAAGTCCAATAATTCCCCCATGAATTGTATGTTTTTCCAGCTTGGCTGGTGTGAATGCTTAGAACTGATCTATAATTAGCACTCTTCCAAATTCTCTGGGGATACCCTTTTCAGATTTCTGAAAAAGTTGAAAGAGTTTTCCAATATTTACCATATTTTTCCATTTACTTCATTAATGGTGAGCATATGGTGTAAACTATGGAAATGTGATTTTCAAAATACTTATTGAATCTTAGATTGGGAAAAAAAGTTATAAATTTTTAATGCACCTATTGCTATATAGTATAGTATCCAGTGTTGAAATATTGTTGAGAAAATAATTTTCAAAACTTTAATGGGCACTGTTCTGGGAGAGAATAGATTTCTTAAGGGGACAACTTTGTTTGCAGTTTTCGATATCCATTTTTTTTTTTAATTCCCAATAGCAACTGGCAGGCCTTTGCTCATACAGTGATACATGTTTGTTGAATAAAGGAAAGAATGAATATGTGAGTGAATGACTGACATGGAATAAGATGAGTCAATAGACGGCTACAGATATTATTATTTATCTGCTTGCTTTACTTTCTCTTTGCAACATACCTTTAGAAAGGCTATATAAGTCAGGTTTGTTGTGGCAAGAAAATAATCCCCAAATCAGTGTATTTCAACAATAAAAAGTTATTTCAGACTCACAGTTCTGCAGGTCAGTTCTGTTCTGCTCTGTTCAGCTTAGCTCTATTGTGTTCAGCTCTGTTCCTCAAGTCACCTTCCTCCATGACCTATGACCTAGGATAGCACGTAACTGGAGCAAGCTGTTCTCATGGAAGAAGAGGGGAGCAAGAAACCTACTGAACTGTGCAAGTACGCTTACATCTTCTATTCATATATGGTGTACCCATCCGTTTTCTTGGTCAAAGTAAGTCACATGACTAAGCCTCAAAATAAGAGGGAATATATTGCAACTAAAAGGAGACTTGGCAAGAATGAGGACGTATGATACTCCTACAGGAGAGAGTGGATTATTGAGGACGATAATACAAAGACCTGCATTTTTACGTTATCTGAACCTAGAGATTCTCTTGGGTCTATTTACATGAATTTCACAATCTTCTGTCATGGTGGACATGAACACCAGAATATTATTTTCCAAAAATTTTTAGAACTATCCTAGTATTGTATGAACAAATATTTGCTGGATTTACATATTGTTTGAATTCTAAGTATGTGTTTTAAAAACATATTTGTCTATTAGATAAGAATGCTCCTTTCACGTATTTCCAGTCTTCTTGGGCTATAAATATTTATCATTATTTATCCAGGTCATATTCAATTGAAGCTCGAAAGCACAAAGTTTTAGGAACATAATATAAACATGTAAAAACTTCCTAAAATGAAATAAAAAGAGAAAACTTTCAAAATATAAAAAAGAGGTTTAATAATATGTCCTACTGTTAAAATAAATATGTATATTAAGTGAAATTAATAATAATAAGATATACTGGAAAGTATACCTTAAAGGCAGAAGTCAAATACCTTTAAATGTGAATGTCCTTCTTTGACTGTCCCTGGGATACCCAAGTTCATACGTTTCTATGTATCTTGCAAAATTTAGAGTATAAAATACAGTAGATAATTTACATCAGGTTGATTAAGAGAAAAGTGAGAATTCGTTTCACACACCCCTGAAGATGACAGAAGTAAGAGGTAAACACCTTTATATGGCAGTGTAAAATTAATTTTTAAATGAACATGGCAGTTTACCTAAATTTATTGGAGATGGAAACACCCAATCTTCTTTAATGAATGGCAGTTTAAACTCTGTATAATAATGTTAGAACCACTCTAAACCACCTTTAAGATAGAGACAGTTTCTATTTAAATAATCCTAATATTTCTGCTTAATCAAAAATTATTCATGTCAAGTTGTATCAGACTATCTGTAGAGTTCATTAGAATAATTGGCAAAAGCAGAATAAACACTGATGACTTTTTTTTCCCACATAACAATACCTTTACTTAGGAAGTAGGCTGTTTAACTGGGAGCACACTTATTTAAAATCATCTGCTGCATCTTAGTTATGTGAACCCTGGTAAGTGATGACTACAAGAGCAGTGCTTTATAAATCGCAATATATATGATTTTGGGGGGGAGAACTGGAGTAAAACTAATATACCGTATGTTAAGAGTATGGAAAAGTTGGGCAGAAGCAACTGGAGGGATCTAGGAGCTAGCAGGGAAAACAAGAGACTGAGAGGCAGAAGACTGATCAAGGGCAATGTTAACACCCACCCTCAACCACCACTCCTAGTTAGCAGTTAGATTTGGGAACAGAGGCATTTATAAAGTTGTATGCTCTGAGATAAGTATATTATGTGAGATAGTGTTTAAGATATTAATAGTGTTTCCATACAATGGCTCACTTAATTACTATGTAATGGTTAGTTTTGGATGTCAGCAGAACCAGTGTATGAAAAAGCCAGATATCTGTTAGATGTGGATTCTAACATTCATCCATTCATCCATTTGTTTATGTAGAAATTGATATGTGTGTTTATTCACATAGAAAATAAACATACACAATACCTATAATGAAAATGACTAATGTTCATATGGCATTTTAAAATTGCAAGATATTTTCATATATTTAGTCCTCATAATAGTCTTATGGAGTAAACATTTATATTATCTCATTTTGCCAGAGTGAGATGCATTATATTCAGGAGACTGAAAAATCGGGATTGAAACACAGGTCTCTGAAAAACCAGATTCTTACAAATCACTTAATATAAAGAGCAGTATTTGAAAAATATTTAAGTGTTGATCACTGTATAAATATTTCCAGTACAGAATATTATACCGAGACATCTGTCATTCTGACCTTTAAAGAGCTACTGGAAATGTCATGTCTAGCCTAAATAGCATACCCAATATATGCTGAAGTGTTCAACAAAATCTAAGCTGGAGCAAACAAGGACAATCTGTCAAGCCAGCTGTTCCCAGAATTTGATAACACACTCTCCTTCAGAAAAAGAGGCTTGTCTCTGATACTGTTCTCTACTCCGTGGTGATAAATGCCAGTGTGTCAATTCTTCACATATTAAAAGGTTTCTATGTATCAAATTTGACAACAACATGTGGGGTCTCCATTCAACAGGGCAAAGACAGCACTGCTAAGACATTTGTGCTTATAATGTAATCAGAGTCTGAGTTTGTAGATTACTTGATATTTTTGCTAATGGGTCAAGCAGAAAGAAAGAAGTAGGGTAAAACGCCATTAGAACTATTTCATGTTTTTTCTTTTCCCCAACTCCAAATCATTTATTATTTCTTGTAACATTGTTCTTTTAATTTAAGCTGAACGCTCAAAACGCCAACATTACATGTAACAGGAAAATACTATTAAGTTAATCTTTATTAAGGTACCTCAAGCCACTTTCTACTTTTTTTGTTAGAGAAAAACACTTAAAAAAATGAAAATATGAAGAAGAGTATGACTTTTTAATTATTGAATAAAAATGTAGGAGGTAATTAAATTAGAACTTCAGTTAAAATTGACTTTGGAAAATGTGTTTTATCAGATATTAATATAAAATTAGGCTAAAGAGAAAAGAAAAAGCAGTGATCAAGAATGGGGCAGCATTTAGCATCTTTAAAAATCTTAATGTTCTTTAAAGCAATCGTTACAACCTGGTACTGTTCACTTTCCGACATTTCTGGGTTTAATATATAAAAACTAGCAAAACAGAAGGGGAAGAGAATGGAGTTCTGTTGGATCAAATTTGCTGTATTCCCTGGCTTGAAAAATATAGTACATTTTGATGCCCTTTCCTGGGATAAAGAAAGCTGAGGCAAAAATAGGTTACATACAATATCTGAATCGAGTCCGAAGCATATTAAGATGCATGTGAGATATGCTAAGTTGGCAGTAAAGAGGCAGGAGATTTAAATTTGAGTATTTTTAGCATGAAGATATGATTGATAGCTAAGGGAAAAAATAAAAAGGTGATGCTATCAGTTAAAGTCACAGGGTAGAAAGAGAAGGGGTCTAGGTCTAAAGTAGACAACAGAAATATTTGGGAATCTTGTACTCAAAAGAATCAAATTAAGAAAATATTTTAGTGACAAATGAATAATAAACAGCCTCTGTCCTAAAGGCATTAAAATCTAGATTGGAATCAGACCAGAAACATGATAATTTAAATAGAAAATGATGTGTTAGCACAGGGTTAGGATGTTTGTCAAACACACCGGAGACCTAAAGGACAAGCAGCAACCAAAGCAAGTTGAGACTTACCAGGCAGCAGACATAGGTATGGGGTCCCCAGAGCTGGACGGAAGTGTAAGAGACAGAGAGAGTGAACATAAGCTGGGCGTGAAGGGCCCACTTTATCCTGAGGTGGAGGAGAGCCACTGAAGGGGGTTAAACCTGCAAGGGAGGGTGGGGTGGGAGGGGGGGTAGAAGGTGATATATAATGTATTATATTGATGTGTATGTATCATAGTAGAGAGAAGAATGCATCAGGTCATTAACAGTCATTAACATATATGAAGAATTTGTTCCAGGAAACAAAAGGGGGAGAGGAATTAATGTCAGAATTATATTCTTGCCCTAAAACTGTGGGAAAATAGGGCTTTAAAATCTAACCAGAATTTGTAATCTAGTTGGAAGGTCAAAATCTTTGCATACAAAAACATTAGAGAGTACATATGTTAGCCTACAGGGTGGAGATATCAATGCAGTAGTGGTTCACGGAACGGCCTGCTCCAGAGAAGACTGAAGCAGCCTCAAGAGACCTTATGGGGCTTCCCTGGTGGCGCAGTGGTTAAGAATCCATCTGTTTATAATCTGGTGGGGATGACCCACTAGAGGAGGAAGTTTGATGATGCATAATGGGGAGCAGAAAAGGAAAGGGGTGCATTTGAAAAGATAAGGGCATAGGTAGAGGGATTGGCCTTTGATAGTGAACTGTCGAGTCTTCCATGAATAAGGTGCTAAGATAGATGCATATTTAAGTAGATTTGTACGTTTTACAGTATTCACATATGCCGATGTGTATTTTTCAAAGAGTTACGAGGCAACATATTGAACTGGAAAATCCTACTAAAAAACTTAAGTTGATATTTACACATAGTTTTCGTACATATAATGAAGTACTTTCAAAGAATGAAAACTTGATAGCTAGAAACAGGGACAAAATGCACTTCAGGCATCAAGGACATTTCTGAATCATTTGTATAGGAAGATATTTTAATGCGCCAATTGGTTGTATGAAGTTAATCCCCAAATCCTAATCAGAAATAGAGAGGTAATGAGACAAAGAGGAGCTAAATGCTCCATATAATGATGTAAAAAATTATCTTTCTGAACTGCAGCCCTGAGTGTATCACTCAAGCTAGAGGCAGCTCTGAGAGAAGGGAGAACCTATTTTTCTAATCTATTTGAACCCTGGAAGAGGTTGAATACCTGATTTGGGGGTGATGAAAATAGTCATTGGGGGTGGCTAGGGAGTGAGAGAACCGGGAGGTGGAGGATTGGATCCTTTCAACATTTTAGCAGACCAGGAGAGAGATTGACAAGAAACCAGCCAAGGAAAAGCAAGACCTAGAGAGTTACTCCAGAGAAAGCAGTATCAGTTGTCTCATTTTAGGAATATTTCATTGTACTTTTCATATGCTATGTCTAAGCTTTCAGACATGTTATTTACAACTTTAATAACAGCTTTAAAAAGTTATTTATGACAATAAAAGTTGACCAAAGGTCACCTTAACAATGATTGGCTGAGGTACGGAAGAACAATGGATTTGTAGACCATGTAAGCTCTCCCTTAGAATTCTTAAAAATAAAATAAAACAAAAACAAAACAAAAAAAGAAAGAAAAAGTTTTTTAAAAATACTTTGGATGGAAAGCCCAATGAAAGAATTGAAGTGCTGCAGTGTTGCTGGAGAAGACTTTGAACTTTCATTTGGCTGGTAGAGGAATGGATTACATTCTGCAAGGTGGAAGATTTGAGAATATTTCTGTTACATTATGGGATCCTCTCTACAGTTGTTTTAAACTCTCGTACCCCATTTAACTGTAGAGAGAATTCACTTTTTTAACCAGTGAAATTATCCCTAAAATTCAATCAATATTTCCATTTATCAGCAAAAGTGGTAGATGTCTGAAATGAAAAAAGTGAAAGGCAAAACCAGAATTACTTCTACTTATTTGGTTTATTAACATTATCCTTGGACTCCATTTCTATAGATTCTATAAATGGGCTTTCTAGAAGACAAATATCTTTAGAGTTATCTGCTTAAAAGATTCCCAGTAGATCAAATCCCAACCAAAAAAAAGATTTCAGCAGAAGTGATGACATATGAATGAGAATTATGTTGGCTCATAACTGACCACACATTATATAAATTGGTTATATAGGAGTCATACCAGTGAATGGTCCCAATGAATTAAGGAGATCAACTCAAAGACACTTTCTTCTATCAGATGTAATATTCTGTCACTTGTAAATAAAATAGTTATCCTCTACAAAATGGATATCTTGGTGGTGGCTTTCAGAATTGTTCTACTGAAATCTGGGAGGAATAAGAAAATTGAAAGGGGGAGGACAGTTGGAGAAGGGAATATAGAGTAGTAGAAGAACTAAACAAGGAATAGCGAATATAGTTGTATGTGTGTTTTCTAAGTAAACTTTTGATTGAAGTATGTCATATATACATAAAAGTGCACAAATCATAACTGTATAACAATAATTCTTCACAAAGTTAACATATAGACAGCATTCAAATTAAAAAATAAAACATTACATGCACTCTAGAGGCTACATTTAAACTCTCTTTCTAGTCACCACATTCCTAGAAAGTTAACACTAAGATGATACATTATTTTTGCCTAATTTAAAATTTTATGTAATGGAAATTAAATACTCTTTTAGCCTGGATTTTTCTCAATGCTATGTTTGTGAGATCCATTTGTGTTGATGTGTGTAGCTGTAGTTTGTTCATTCTCATTATGGCACAGAATTGCATTGACTAAATATACCATAATTTATATATTCATTTTACAGTTAATGGTCATTGGGTTGTTTCTAGTTTAGGGCAATTATGAACAGTGCTGGAATCAACATTTTTGTTAAGCATCTTTTGGCACACATTTTTATACATTTTTCTTGGTTATAGACTTAGAAGTAAAACTGCTGGGTCATCAGCATGAGGATGTTCTTTGATGGCAGATAATGCCAAAAGGTTTTTCAAAGTAGTTAGTCAGTTTGTACTCACAGTATATGAAAGCTTCAGTTGTTCCACATACTAAATAACATATAATATTATCCATCTTTTAAAATTTAGTCATGGGGGTAGGGGACATAAGTAATAGTAGTTCATTATAATATTGTGCATTTTTCAGATGAAAAGGGATGTTGAATATTTTTCATGGTTATTGGTCAATTTGATATCCACATTTGTCAAGTGTCTTTTTCTGTTCCTTTTGTTCATTTTTAATTGTGAGTTTCTTTTTTAATAAATTTGTTGAAATTTATTATATATTTTGAATGAGCAATTTTCTGATTTTTGTTTTGCCCTTTCTTTATATGTTTGAAATAATTAAACAGTGACAACATTAGGCCTGGGATTTCCTATTTTAAAATATTTAATTAAAACATTCCTTTCAAAGATATAGGGATATTCACATTTTCCATATCTTCTTGTATCTTTTTTGGAAAGTTGAGATTTCAAGAGATACAATCATTTCATCTAAATTGTAAATTTTTAACTTGGGGAAAGTAATTTTTAAAGTATAGAGAAAATACAGACACTATCACAAGGGCTTAGTGTGTATTTGAGAGTATTGGTGAAATTAAATTGGAGAACAAAAAATGAAATAACTTATAACCAAACTGACCCTAATAAGTAATAAAAGTGAAACATGTTTAAAGAAATGTTTGTAGTAACAAAGCAAACATACTATGTGTTCAGATTTATAGAGCTCTGACCTAGCTACACAGGACTCATTAAGAGCATCATCAAAAATCTCTCAAAAAATTAAATAAAAGCCAAAAATCCTCCCAACTATCCCTCCTGGCACATGATACAGAGATACTCAAATAAGAAGTATAAATGATTGCAGAATCAGTACATGAATTTCAGAGCATCTGCTTTCCTGAAGTTTGGAGGTTCACTTTTGAACCATTCTTTCTTATTTCTGCCAATGGAGACAATATATAACAGCATGTCTTCTTTACCAAGAATTTAAAGAATCCTCCCTTTATGTATGAGTTTCAGAGAGATTTTAGAAATGTGAATATTAGAGCATAAAAAAGAGCAACAAACTACACTATGATACAATAAGAAATATATATTTAATTTTTGCCCCCAGTTCTAGACACAGAACTTCTAAAACCCTTGAGTGATAAGTGTGTCATTTTTATGATAATAAGATGACTGGTTACTAGGTGTCCCTAGATAGCTTCAGCATGGGAGATGGTCAGCCCTACCCCCTGACTTCTGAGGAGGGGAGAGAGCTGGAGGTTGAGTTCAATCATCAATGGCCAATGATTTAATCAGTTGTGCCTATTTAACACCCCCCACCAGGTTTGGAGAGTTTCTGGGTTAGTGAACACATCAAGATCCTGGGAGGATGGTGCTCCTGAAGACGTCACAGAAGCTCCGTGCTCCATCCACCCATACCTTGCCCAATGCATCTCTTCCATTTGGCTGTTCCTGAGTTGTATTCTTTATAATAAACTGGTAATAATAAGCACAGTACTTTTCTGAGTTCTGTGAAACATTCTAGCAAATTATCAAATCTGAAGAGCAAGTAGTGGGAACTCCTGGCTTTATAGGTGGTTGGTCAGATGTATGTGTGGCCCGGACTTGTAATTGGCATCTGAAGTGAGAGCCGGCTTGTGGGAGTGAATTCTTAACCTGTGAAATCTGCATGAACTCTGGGTAGTCAGTGTCAGAACTGGATTGAATTCTAGGATACCAGTTGGTGTCCAGGTAGTTGGAGAATTGGTTGGTGCAAGGAAAAAAAATCCACACATTTGGTGTCAGAAACACTGTGAGTAAAAATAGTTCACACACTAAGGGGCAGCTTCTCAGAGAAGACAAGTTCCCAGGGTGGTTTTAATGGCTGAATTGAGAGAGAAATACAAAGAAGGATTAAATAGAATTTTCCAGGCATAGAGAGCAGCAGGGAAAAATACAGGACTTTCAGAGAGAATTGAACACTTAGAGAACACCCAACTTTCAATACTGAAGAATTAGATTTTTTGTAAGTGGAAATTGATAAGTAGATATGAAACTTCAATGTTTTGCCCCGGTGCAGTGATCTACAGAGGGAATAGAAGTATCCTTTGCATTTAGAAACTTGTATGCCACTGGTATCCATGGTGAGAGCTTCTACCATGACATGTTGAGGTCAACGTTTTAAGCAGTACCAAGAAATATTATAGATAGCATGATAGCTGTCTTAATTTAACTAACTAAAAATCCCAAGGCTATGGGCTAATTCATTTTCAGTTATTTCAGGCATATATATAATTTAAAAATTACATAAGGCAGATACACTTATCTATCATTTATTTACTTATTTACTTATATATTTATTTATGTTTACACATGGTTACAATCAGAGAAACTGTTTCTAACCATGAATGCTCCCCTACAATGCAATAGATTTCCTCTTGAAGTGATTTATGATGAGGCAGTTTTCAAGTAAAACTTCAGGTATGTTGCTAGATTAACTGAGTTAGGTGAGAGCTTACATTTGAATAACTTTGGAAAGACTCTTATTTGAAAATTTCGGAATTCTATTACTTTCTCTTAACCCTTGAGAATCTTTCAATATATCAATTAGAGATTTCTGGGAGAAAAAAAGTGAGCACCATTTTTTGCCTTGTAATTAAGCAATGTTTAAAATTATCAAGATTCTTCAAAAGTGACTATAGTTCAAGAGTGACCATCATATTCATCTTTTAGAATGCTGTAGGAACTTAAAATATAAGAGGGACTTCCCTGGTGGCACAGTGGTTAAGAATCCTCCTGCCAATGCAGGGGGCACGGGTTCGAGCCCTGGCCCGGGAAGATCCCACATGCCGCAGAGCAACTAAGCCCGTGAGCCACAACTACTGAGCCTGCACTCTAGAGCCCTTGAACCACAACTACTGAGCCCACGTGCTACAACTACTAAAAACCTCTCACCTAGAGCCCGTGCTCCGCAACAAGAGAAGCCCACGCACTGCAACGAAGCATAGCCCCCACTCGCAGCAACTAGAGAAAGGCCGTGTGCAGCAGTGAAGACCCAGTGCAGCCGACAAACAAACAAATTAATTTATTTATTAAAAAAGAATAAAGTAAAATAAAATATGAACATTGGTGTACCCTATTTTTTACCTTCAGAAATACCCACCTTACTGATCACTGTCATTAACCACACACAGTCTCAGCACTGTCCATACTAATCAATATCCCATGATTAACACTGTCCCCTCATGAGAGGACAGCAGCTCCCTTATCTGAGAATGCTTGCAGAAGACTGCTTAACTATGCCCTGAGATTCACAGTATCAGTTTTTACATAGGGAATGAACTTTTCCCTAGTGGTATAAGCACACAGTTTAATGGACCAGTGAGACACAAAGACAACTTTGTGGTACAGATTGCCTAGAGTTTCATAGCTTTCTTGAAGGAAAGGCATAGTTTTCCACACTTCATGCACATATTACATACTTCTTCCAAATATGAAAATACTTAGCTCCAACTCAGAAGCAGAAATGGAAGATGGAATATTCTTCATTCTTAAAGTGATTCTCAGGTTAAGTGGAGGAATATTTTTTTAGAAAGAATGCTTGAAATATAGCTGGAAATTAGAACCATATCAGTTACTGTATGTTATATGTACATGGCTATTTACAAATGTAAATTCTATTTGCTACAACTTGGATGAACCTGGAGGACATTAAGCTAAGTGAAATAAGACAGTAATAGACAAATACTACATGATTCCACTTGCATGAAGAATCTAAAATAAAAGCAGAAAGTAGAATGGTGGTTGTCAGGAGGTGAGGGAAAGGGGAAACAGGTATTAGTCAAAGGATACAAAGTTTGTTATACAAGATGAGTAAGTCCTAGAAATCTGATCTTCAACATAAAGCATATAAATAATACTGTATTATATACTTTAAAATGTGTTAAGAGGGTAGATCTTATGTTAAGTTTTATTTATTTGTCACAAAACAAGTAAAAAGGATGGGAGTGTACTTTTGGAGGTGATGGATGTGTTTAAGGCATATATTGTGGTGAAAGTCTCAGGGATATATACTTATCTCCAAACTCATCAAATTGTATATATTAAATATGTTCATATTTTTTCAATCATACCTCGGTAAACTTTTAAAAAATGTAAATTCTATATATGGTTTTGGCCTTTTATTAGGGACAGTTAACATTGCACAACATGTACAGTTCTGACTCTAGCAAGAAATTATGTGTTAATTATTTTTAAATTTTTAAATTGTATCTTTAAAATTTAGAATCTTAAATGTAATTTTAACTCACAAAACTCAGAAAATACAAACACCTTGTCATTTGCTGACATTACTAGTGTAGTACTTAAAGAGTGAATCAGAATCCCTGGCAAGATCACATAAAGCACAGTTGATATTCTTGATAGTCCTTGTTGTTTTTCAAAAAATTTTAATTATGTGATATTTGACTGGCTTGACTGGCTTTTGATCATTGGCTACCCAGAATTAATGATTGTGCTTTCTATTTATTTGTTTTCTTTTTTTCAGTTGGCATTTATATAATTCTAAAATTATGGATTTATTATTACTTGCTTAGCAATGAAAAAGTATGAAAAGAAAAACAGACTTAGTGCCAGATTTAAAGAATGAAAGTGTCTGACAATTTAAATCACAATCCATGCACAGGTGTACATAAGATTAAACTAATATAACCCATTTTTATGGATATAAATTTTAACCTTCAATTAATTCAGAACAGAAGATGTGAATCTATGATGTGTGTTTTTCTGCCTAGCTAGCGATCTGTCTATCCAGAGAATGACCAGAATACATTAAAAGCATACTTAGAAGTTTTTTGAATGCATATACATATGCATAGACATACAGATAATACTAACTGTGCACCACTGTCAGTTTCTATTTCAGATATGACCACTAGTTAGGCTATTTCATGGGTCATACAAGTACAAGGATGACAGAAAATACTCATAAAATCTTCCTCTGTGTCACACACAAAAAACAGATTCAATAAACTATATCTCACTTTTATAATTAATCCCTAGATCACCTAAAACTGATTATTACATGGCAGGTGGCCAGTACACATTTGCTAGTTTCATATAATCGATAGGCCACAATTTGATTGACATATGGTTTGGAACTGTGACAAATTTTGCTTCTTCCCCTTTCAAGACTGGGTATAACTAGCAGTCTCTTGGATGTGAGAAGAGAATAGAATCTAATATGCATCTATTCCAGTTAAAATATGGAAGAAGTTTGTAAAATGATTTGTGGTTGAAACCAAACAAAGATTTGAGTAAGAATACATTTGATTGCTTTTCTTTTTTTTCGTTAATTAATTAACTTATTTTTGGCTGCAGTGGGTCTTTGTTGCTGCACATGGGCTTTCTCTAGTTTTGGCGAGTAGGGGCTACTCTTCATTGCAGTGTATGGGCTTCTCATTGCGGTGGCTTCTCTTGTTGAGGAGCATGGGCTGTAGGCATGTGGGCTCAGTAGCTGTGGCTCACGGGTTCTAGAGCACAGGCTCAGCAGCTGCAGCACACAGGCTTAGTTGCTCCACAGTATGTGGGATCTTCCTGAACCAGGCCTCGAACCCGTGTGCCCTGAATTGGCAGGCGGATTCTTAACCACTGCGCCACCAGGGAAGCCCTGATTGCTTTTCTTGAGAAATATATGATGTTTGTATTAATAAGCTTGTTCATAATTTGAATGTAAGGCATTCAGGTCCCTTCCAATACTGAAAACATTTAGAGAGAAGATTTATAAATGACATGTGCAGGAATTCATATCAAGCTGAAAATTGTAATATTGCAAAAGTGCTTTATTCCTTACTTTCTATAACTCAGCATGAGTTACATACTTGCTTTCATATTTGATCTCTTATGATAGTCCATTGCTAATAAAAGCCAAGGAATTTACTTCCATGTTAAATAGATTTAGTAGCCATGAGCTCACAAATTAATGAGTACTTTTTTCTAATCTCTTTACTGTACTGTGTAAATTCACAAGGTTTTCTTAGAAGTATTAAGTGAATTAGTTACAATGTAAATTCATTACAGCTGAATTTAGACATTAACTACAATTAGGTTTACTATAAGATATTAGTTACCTCATACTTCTTGATGTTTTAAAATCATTTTTATAATCTATTTTATTCATTATTTTTACTACTTTATTCATATCAAATTTAAATGCTTTTTATATCTTTCTTATGTTTTTAAATAATGTAATTTTTACTTTTTCTTTGACATTTCATAATCAACTTGTGGTTTATAATGACAAAATTGGGCCAAACTTAATACAAAGATATATATTTTGTAAAACATTTAAATGTTAAAGTTTAGGATATAATCCATCAGATGCATTTGGAATAAGGTTTGCCATTTATCTTATTTACATGAGAGATAGTGATTGTTGTAAACACATTTGATTCAGGGATATGAAGATGGTGGCCTTATTCATGAATTGTGAATTATTTTCTTCAGCTGTATCATTACAGTAGTCATTTACATGTGCATTGGGAAGCTACTATATTATCAATGAAATTATATGCTACTGGTTTCTATAGTTGCTTTAAGAATAATTTTTAGACTATCACTAGCATATTGTTAATAATCATGTTAAATTCCAAAGAATATATATGACATATATATGACAACATCTATATTAAGAAAATTTAATAACCATTTGTGATCTCTGGGATATCACTTTACATATATATGTACACATATACCTATATATACTTATGTACCTATAAATAATATACATGTATATAATATATATATAAATTAAATGTATAGTGTATTTTAAAAGCATGCTAAGTATGCCATAAATTTAAATAATGAAATATATATGTACATTATAGCATAAAACACACTACCGATTCTCTATCAGTTCCTCATTGACATTAACCACAAAAATATGATTTTTCACAACACTATCTCAGATTTTCCAAGAGGGTTTTGTAATTTCTGTTTTTTTTTTAAATCATCCTGTCCATATTCAATCTGAAATTTACTTGCTTACATAGGACAGTTTTGATTGTCTACTCGAATCTAATTATTTGTACTTTGAGGATTCAGGTTTGTCTTTGAGTTGCTGGCACTTGTTTGGGGAGATGATTTAAATCTTTGGAAATGTCAAGTTCCTTGCACTTCTGGCTTAACTAGGTGAAGATACTGAGTAGCTTATTGGAAACATGAGTTGTTGAGCTCAATAGAAATAGAGGTATTTGTTGTGTATGTAGTTACATGTGGTGGTGTGTGTGATAGAAACATTATAATTTAATATGGAACCATACTGAGTAAATTAGTCATTGTAATTTAATAGGGTGAAAGTTGAAAAATAGCAATATAATAAAAGTAACAAGGAATCTCCAACTAGGGAAAGATTGACTAGAAAGATTGATGATAGAAGTAGAATTTGAGAAGCATTATTCTACTAACAGAACAAAGAGAGGACTTCATTGTAGAAGCCATGACCCATGAGATTTCCAAAAGGAGGAGAATGTAAGAATTTCCAACTTCCCCCTTGAGGTCAAAAATGTATGATCTAAGAAGAAGGTCATTAGATTTAGTAATTGGAAGATAATTAGTGATTTTAGTTACCATAGAACAAATTGGAAACAAGATTTTGGTTGATACTAGAATGAAAGGGATTTGAAGAACTTCAGATAGTAAATTTAATCTATTATTTTTACTTGATCTGCATTGTGTCACAATTCTGTAATAATAGTCAAACTGTAAATAACAATATCTTTGTGCTATAAATTATATGAATTATAATTAAAATTATATGAATTTTAATGTGTTATCCCACCTTCACAAATACCTCATAAGTTAGAGGTATAAATTTCATTTTATCTATATGAAAACTAAGAGGGGTTTGGGAACTTACCCAAGAATTCATAATGAGGAATGAGAGAGATAGGCTATGAATTCATGTACATAGTCCAACTCCAGTGTTTTTGCCTGTGAACGCTAAATTCAGCCTTCCTTAGTATTCTGACTCTCTTCCACTGGGCTCTCTAATTTACCAGAATTCTGAGTTGTAACTGACTCCACCTTGTTATTTTTTTTTATGAAAATAACTCTTTATTGTGTATTTTTTCCAACAAGTCAATATCACTGGCTTCTCTAGTTAATGGTACTTAAATCCACTGAGTAGGAAGGGCTAAAAGAATAATTTTGAAAATACTTAGCTTTTCCTCAGCCACTCCACTCTCCCCAAAATACAGAAATACTTGACTTTACATTATTCTGGCTCTTGCCAGCCCTCAGATGATCCATTATCTGCCTAGAACCTTCTCAATCTGTGATTTCCATCCTTTTCCAAAATGTTCTTTGTTGTGAAAACAAAGGAAAAATATGTGTTTATTTTCTTAGTTCTGACACTGGAGCGTTTTGAATGTAACTCATTGTTTCAAGGGCCCAAACTCCTTAAATATGATGCATTGCCCTGAGATTTTGATGATCATCTATCATTACTTTTCAAAACAGAAAGATCTGTTGAGGCAGTAATTCTGAGCAATGATAGGTCTCTTCTCACTGTATATTCTAACATGAACTGAGAAAAAGCATGTGGATGCCTGTCAATGCCTGTCTCCACACAAAGATACTGAGATTAGTAATTTACAGAAGCAAAATCAAATTGTGTCTTTGCTAATGTTGTTCAGCCTGCTAAACAAGCCACATACCAACTGCTTCACCTAAGATTGAAAAAGAAAAATAGAATTAAAGTGTATGTAGGCATATTCCTTACATAATTATTTTATCATATTTTAAATTATTCTTTTGCATCTTACTGGGCTATCAAGGCATAGAAGTAAGGGCAACATGGGACTTCATGAATGATGTCCAGTTGGACCTCCCATTGAGATGATAGTTTCCTGAAGTGGCCTCTACATATCATGAGTAGATGATTGGTCTTGGACCCCAGGTCTTCAAAACAAAGACAACCCTGATAAGCTTTATGAGCTAAAGTTCAAAGCTCAACAAATTATAAACCATTATAAACCAATTTGCCTCCTCAGTTCTAATCAGCCTCTCTAACTTCTCATCCATAAAATCAGAGCCAACTGATACCTTCCCACAAGGCCCCATGACCAAACAGACATTTGTGGTATTGACACAATTAATATATCAAGCGTTCCTAAGACAGTGGGATATCTTAGTGGTGAAAGCCTACACATTTTTACATAAAGGAATTACAGGAATCAGGAAGAAAAGTGAATTCTAATGAATATCTAGAAAAGTACAGAAAGGAAATACTTCTACATATAGTTAATGACTCTCAAGAGCTTGGTGACAGCAGCCTGTCAGCTTGTTCAGAATTGCAAGTTCAACATCCTGAACATGAAAATACCTAGCTGATTCTAGAGTGCCAGTGGAAAATGTACACCCCAGAATTTGGATCTAAAGAAACCCAACCCTTCAAAAGGCTTGCCTCATGCAGGATCATAAGAAAGAGAATGACAATGAATGAGAAATAGTCAAAAACTAGGTATGGAAGGTGCAGGGAATGAACATCAGTATATTTGTAGATATGTGGTGTAAGGCCCAAGCAATGTCATTCATGGAATTTGTGTGTGTTTGCAGGAGAGGGCTTTAAAGGGAAGCATTGATTTCAACTAAGTACAAAGAATTATGTACAATGGACAAAAAGATCTGCAAAAAACCAACAACAACAACAAACAAAAAAAAAAAGCAAAAAACAAAACAGACCATCCATCTGTCTTCAGGATTTTTTCCAAGCTCTCTCAAAGAGCTATACACCTTACAGAGAAAATTGTATTTGTAATTAATCATGTCAGAGTGATAGTTTTGATGGTTTTTACTGTAAAAAAAACTCTATGATCCTGTTTGATGACCCTGAATTAATGGAATTTGTAGAGGGTTTTGTTGTTTCTTACATACTCTTTTCTTATATATAGTATCATGATTATTTATATAAATTTATATATAAATATGAATATATTTATGTCAAAATGGATCTAGATTCCATTTGTTTTTCCAGAAAAAGAAAACGTTAATTTGATACTTTAAAAGCAATAATAAGGGCCTATTGTTTTCATGGTGATTTTCTCAATTGAAGAAACAAAAGCCTTTGAAAAAAACTATGTAAGCCATTTACCCACCTAGCATACTACATTCTAATGGGAAGATACTCATGAATACAGAAATACATATATATATAAATGTATGAGTTTAACAAAAACAAAACAAAAACTATTCACAAAGGGCTTAGGAAAAAGAAGGTACAGTATCTCAAGGGTAGTGACAACAGAAAGCTGTTGACACCCCTCAGCCTAAAATTAGAAGGAGAAGCAGACTCTGAACCCAGAGACATAGCTGCAGGGATAGGGCAGCCTGCACATAGAGCTGTTGTTTACACTGGAAAGGTAAAACCTATGCACAGGAACCCAGTAAAAGGGTTCTGGGTAACAAATACCCTAATCTTATTTTCTTCCCATTTTCTTAACTTCTGTTACTTCCTTTAACAGGGAAACTAAATTAGAAGACAAAGGGCAAGAAAGCCACCCAGGACACAGATCAAAGCTGAGAAGTATGAGGAGTGGCGTTGGGAGAAAACAAAGGTATCTAGTACATAGGTAGAATGCATTTTCAATGAAAGTTGACTCTTCCACACGTCACACAAGTGAGAGTGTATTAAAAAGTCGGAAAAGAACCTGTTCTAAACTACTGATAGTCCTTACTTCTTGGAAGTGAAATTGGGTAGGGGGAAGAAAGGACTTTTTGTAACTTTGAGGCAAGGGAGGAGTGAAGCAGGGGGATAAAGGTAATTTTTAACTTATTTTTGATATTTTCAGTGTCTACCAAATTTCCCTTATAAACAAGCATTTAGTTTGAAATAAATGTTGAGATCTAATAAAATGTTAAAACTGTGCCTAAATTGATGTTTTATAAATTCAGTTTAGTTCCAACATAGTGGAATAAACCATCACTACATTTATCATTTGACAAATTCAATTCTTTTTAATCAAGGCTTTTAAAAACCAATCAGGGCCTCCCTGGTGGCGCAGTGGTTGAGAGTCCGCCTGCCGATGCAGGGGATACGGGTTCGTGCCCCGGTCTGGGAGGATCCCATATGCCGCGGAGCGGCTGGGCCCGTGAGCCATGGCCGCTGGGCCTGCGCGTCCGGAGCCTGTGCTCCGCAACGGGAGGGGCCGCAGGAGTGAGAGGCCCGCATACCGCAAAAAGAAAAAAAAAAAAAAAGAAAAAAAAAAAAAAAAAAAAAAAAAAAAACCAATCATACACAGATATTTCACAGCATACATCACATTCATAGATTGAAAAGATTTAAAAGAAGAGGAAGTCACATTAAGATCTTCCTATATGCAAGAAACTTGTTAAATGCTATTATGTAAATTATCTTAATGTGTAAATCAATCTAGGAAGGTAGATATTTAACTTTTCCATTCATATAGATGAAAAAATTAGCTTAGAAATGAAAAAAAATACTAACATAGTAAGGTAAATAATTAGAATTCTTTAGTTAAGTTCTATTTAATGTATATTTTTGGGAATTTACTATTTATCAAGTATGGTTCTAAACAGAGAATAATAATTCCAAAAGGAGTAAGACCACATACACTGATTTTCATCCACTGTGTGCATTTTTATCTATAATAAGCAAAATATTTGAATTGAAAAAATGTACAAAGAGACAGTAAAATGCCAGAACGTTATCATTGATGTGATATGAATAGATTTTTGGAGAAACAACATTTTGGAAAATCATGTTAGTCAATTGAATAATTGACAAGTTATTTTGGAAAATAGATGCAAGAATTATGTTTGCAGGAGTTTATAGATATAATGACTATAGGAGAAAAAAATTATTTTGAAAAATTTATATGACTTTTTCATAACTTTTCTGCATAGACATCCTATAGATCATTGTACTAAAAAGGGGGGGGAAGCATTTGATCTTAAAGAGTCTATATTATGTTAATATTTTAATATTCATAATATCTTTTTTGTTTTATTTGTGTGATTCATAGGCAACATAGAATTGAGTATATTTTATACAGAATTTTTGCAGCAGTTCTTAAGATCAGAGAATCATTAGAGTATTTAAGGATGAATTTTAGGAAGACCATGAATAGTTTTAAAAAGTACAAAAACCATGTGTGTAAATGTGTGTGTAGGTGTGTGTTTATGTGTAAGATTATATGCATTTTTCTAAGACGGTGATTCATAGTTTTCATGACATATTTTAGTATGACAGTTGGTTTTTCTTTTTTGTAATTCAAGTGCTGACTTAACGTTTGATTGCCAAGGCATCCACTTTAAGACAGCTATAGTGAATAATAACATTGCCAGTCACAGGACTAGATAAAGAGGTAGGCTTTCCACCACCTCAGGCTCCTTAGATAACTGACCATTTAGGCCTCTTGTTTTCTCCCTTTCTGCACTTTAAATTTCCGCTCTTGGTTTTAAATTCACTAATAAAGAATGAGCCCATCAAACCCTAGGCCATCAATCCATGACCCCAATAAAAGCAGAACCCCAGGCCCATATGCTCTCAGTCTCTCTCTACCTGTGACCTTGATATGTGGCTCCAGGTATGTCATGTAATTTCCAGGACTTGTAAGTAATAAACCTTGTCTCTTTCAAAGTTTCCTGATGGTTATTGCTGAGGATGTCTTGCAGTCACGATAAGAACTACAAGGGCTAGTCCAGCCACACCATTGGATAGCAGTAGGCTAAGATCGGCACAAAACACATATTCAGATGCTTATGATGTGCAAAAAATGTTTTAAAGCATGAGCTCTGAATCCTGGTAATGTTTGTTAACAACAAATAACTGATTCTGCCATATTTATATTTTAAAATATTTAGAAACAAAAAAAGAATAAATTAGAGCAATATATCCTGCTGAAGCTTGAGCCATTAAATATCATTAGATTACTGGAAGTTTGAAGCTAGAACAATCTAGGCAAACTGGAACCAAATCAATAGTATGAGACACCTCTGGGTGTACTACTTAAGCAAAGGGAATATCTGGTAAATGAATGATGCCCTAGAACAGAATTAGTTTTCTGTTATCCATAGCTGATCTGCTATGTGAATTACAAAGAGCTGGTGATAGGTTGCAGTTTGAGTTTTAAATCAGTTCATAGTGTACATTTTCTTATAAAAATGTCAAACTTTGATTAGTCAAATGTAGCAAAAAGAAATCTGGTCATATATTGTTTTGGGTTTCTTCCTTCTCTAATATCATAAAATGTCATTTATTTTCTTCAATTTTTTTGCTTTTTTTGTTTCTATAGCTCTTTAAATCAGTTGGTATTTATTTTAGTGTATAGGAGGTAGGAAACCTTTGTCATCAAATTGTTCTGTAATCCATGACAACACATACAGAATCATCTCAGATGAAGATTTTCCATGTTATTTTTGGTGTAATTTTATTCTGCTTTGCTAACGTCTTTTTTTTTTTTTTTGAAGGGTGAGGGAGGCAGCCTAATATTTCAAGATAATATTGGGAGGATTAACACACATCAGAGTATCTTGCCTATACCAAGGATTAGCACAGATTTCTTTTATCAAAGAATCATGCATAGAAAAATTGGGCCCAGGTTCCTTGATAACTTTTCACTTTTGCAAATTATGCACTGTGTTATTCTTTAAGTAATGCATTAGTTTCCTAAGGCTGCCATAACAAATTACTACAAAACTGGTGACTTAAATCAACAGGAATTTATTATCTGACAGTGCTGGAGGCTAAGTCTGAAATCAAGGTATCAGCAAAACTGCTTCATTCTGGCAGTTCTGAAGGCCACTGTTCCGTGACTCTCTTCTAGCATCTGGTGGTTGCCAAAAATCTTTGGCATTCCTTTGCTTGTAGCTGGGTCACTCTAATCTCTGCTTCTATCATCACATGACCTTCTTTCCTGTGTGTGTCTTTCCTCTTCTTATAAGGACATTAGTGGTTGGATTTACAGCCCAGCATACAGTCTGACCTCATGCTAACTAATTGCTTCTGCAGAGACTCTAAAAAGAAGTCAAGATCTGAGGTTTCAGGTGGACATGAGTTCTCAGAGGACACTAATCAACCCGTTATAACTGGGAATCGTTTATTTTGGTCAGTGATTGAATATTTATTCCTATCACTTTTGCAATTTATAGAATAAGGAACAAAAGCCCACTTATCATTTCCTTCCATTATCTAACTTTCGAATGGAATTTCAGCATGTGTATTTAAGTTGATGCCATTTTTTAATTCCCTTTCAAATGTAAGAACTGTTTTCTAAACAAGCCAGTTATTGCTATCAAACTCATGCTTCAGATAAACCCTGAAGCAACATAACTGAAATATCTATGTTTCTCTTATTGAATTAATTGAAAAACCACAGAAACTCTGAAGTCATTTGGGGGAGATTAAGGTAATAGATTTAGATATAAATTTGTAAGGAGTATTTGAACCTGGATTAGCTTTGTCATCCGTTAAAACAGCAGCAGTGTCTTGCCTAGGTCTATGCTTATTACGTGTGAATTCTTTTCGAGTAATTTCTTCAGTGATGTTACACACGTAAATGAGAGTACCAGCAACATGCCTGATTCCTCATCTGTTCTCCCTCTGACTCCATGTGTCAATCTAGATGATGTTAATTTGAATATCAACACACATAAAATATAAACTAATGTGCAGTTAACTTGGGAATTTGCCATTCATGGTGGCTGAAATTTCACTTCAGAAGGTGTATCAGTGCTTTTTAACTTGAGATGAAATTCAACATGCAGGCTGCAAAATCTCCTCACTTCTCCAAAGAATTTCTACTTCGTTTAGGAATAGATGATTATTCACAAATTCTGAACATATAACTGGGAAAATATGGCTATGGTTCCAAAAGGGAAAGGAGACCGTGAATGTTTTCCCAGCTACAGAGTTTCTCATGCTCTTCTTTCCCAATGTGAAGGAGTAGCATAAGGTAGTAACACCTCCCGCTGCTCTAGTTCCTCAGGACATCAATTAAGCCATGTACTTCCGAATCTGTTTCTGTTTGTCAATTATGTGCATTTTTTGGATATGCATTTATTGCCCTCTAAATCACATTCCAGTTATGCTGAGGAAAATGGTGAAAGCATGAAATCTAAGCCTAAGCCCCTTTGCTGGTTGGAAAATAAATGACTCTCGTACTATTCATATTGATACTTCTATAAATATTCTACTAATTTAACATTGCTCTGGACCTTCAACTTTGGCAATGACACTTGTCATGTTTCCACTTACGTGCATTATATTCAAGAGTCCTAATATGTATTGTACCTAGAGCAAAGGTTTCCATAACATATTTATAATATAAAATATAAAGGCAAGATCAAATATTAAAATGGTAATTAATTCTACACTTCAAATCTCATGAAATTATAATTGCATATTAATAACTACAAGAGGCTTTGGATCTGATGAAATGATTTAACTTTTATGATGAAGAAAGATTTTTTCCAGAAATAATGTTTCTTTTCACTGAGGTCAAACTAGCATAAGTACCTTAATAGGCATGGTGTTTAACCTGTCATTCTAGGCAAGTCTAATAGTTATGGCAGAGCTTATATCTTCAAATAAAGATTGCATATAAAGCCTCATGAGAACATAGGAGTTTATAATTCCAGAAAGTATTCCTCTGACAGTAGATAGCTCTTGTACAAAACATAGCTGGTGGGAATTCCCTGGCAGTCCAGTGGTTAGGACTCCACACTTTCACTGCCAAGGGCCTGGGTTCAGTCCCTGTTTGGGGAACTAAGATTCTGCAAGCCATGCAGTGAGGCCTGTATATATATATATTTTTTTCCCATATACATATACGGAAAAAGTATTAACCTGACTTTTATCTACCACAACGACTTGATCTTTACTCCTGCAATGACCTGTTAAATCCAAAGGGAAACATATAAGTTCCTTTAAAAAAAAAAGACAGAGAGAGAGAGAGAGAGGAGAGAGAAGAGAGAAAGGGGGGAGGGGTTGGTTTAAATAAACCAAAAGTACAATTGATAAGCTTGATTCAGACCAATTCAAATAGTTCAAAGATTGAAGCTAGGCCAAAAGAGTAAAGTTACAATGACAATGGCTTGTTTCAAATTTCTTACAATCAAATCCTTTTGTATCTCTTCAGTGAGAGTCACTATACTACAGCATACTTATACTCTTCGCTTGGCTCTTGGATCTACTTGGCACCTAGGAAGGCAAGCAAATTCCAGAGCTTAGGATCTTAACTTTAACTGAGGCTTTTTGTCATGTAATTAATACAGACATTATCAGATCAAATAATGAAAATTTTTAATTGAGGTAGAGTTGATTCACAGTATTATATAAGTTTTAGGTGTACGACATAGTGATTTAAAATTTTTATAGATTATATTCCATTTATGGTTTTTATACGGTATTGGCTATATTCCCTGTGCAGTACAGTATATCCAATGTAGCTTATTTATTTTATACATAGTAGTTTTTTCTTAATACCCTACCCATATCTTGCCCCTCTCCACTGGTAACTGCTAGTTCTCTATATCTGTGAATCTGTTTCTTTTTTGTTATATTCACTAGTTTATTTTATTTTCAGATTCCACATATAAGTGATAACATACAGTATTTGTCTTTCTGTGCCTGACTTGTTTCACTAAGCATAATACCTTCCAGGGCCATCCAGGCTGTTGCAAATGGAAAATTTTATTCTTTTTTATGGCTGAATAGTATTCCATGTCTTCTTTATCAGTTCATCTGCTGATGGACATTTAGGTTGCTTCCATATCTTGGCTATTGTAAATACTGCTACTGTGAACATTGAGGTGCATACATCTTTTTGAATTAGTGTTTTCATTTTCTTCAGATACGTACCCAGCAGTGGAATTGCTGGATAATGGGGTAGTTCTACTTTTAGTTTTTTTGAGGGACTTCCATAGTGTTTTCCACAGTGGCTGAACCAATTTACATTCCCATAAACAGTGTACAGGGGTTCCTTTTTCTCAACATCCTCACCAACATTTCTTATTTGGGGTCTTTTTGATGATAGCCATTCTGACAGATGTGAGGTGATATGGTTTTCATTTGCATTTCTCTGATGATTAGTGTTGTTTAGCATCTTTTCATGTGCCTGTGTGTCTGTATGTCTTCTTTGGAAAAATCTCCATCCAGGTCTTCTGCTGTTTTTTTAATCAGGTCATTTTGTTTTGTTTTTTGGTTTTTTTTTTTTTTAATATAGAATTGTGTTACTGTTTATATATTTTGGATATTAACCCTTTTTTGGTCATATCATTTGCAAATATTTTCTCCCATTCAGTAATTTTTCTTTTCTTTTTAATGAAGAGTTTCTTTGCTGTACAAAAGCTTTTAAATTTGATTAGGTCCCATTTGTTTAGTTTGTTTTTGTTTCCTTTGCTTTAGGGGACAGATCCAAAAATATATTGTTTTGATATATGTCAGAGAATGTTCTGCCTATGTTCTTTTTTAGAAGTGTTATGATCTCAGGTTTACATTTAAATCTTTAATCCATTTTGAGTTCATTTTTCTATACGGTGTAAGAAAATGTTCTAATTTCATTCTTTTAAGTGCAGCTGTCCAATTTTCCCAGCACCACTTATTGAAGAGATTGTCTTTTCTCCATTATATACTCTTTCCTACTTTGTCATAAACTAATTGACCATAAGTGCCTGGGTTTATCTCTGGACTCTCTATTCTGTTCCATTGACCTATGTGTCTGCTTTTGTGCCAATACCATACTGTTGTGATTACTTAGCTTTGCAGTATGGTCTGAAGTCTGGGAGTGTGATACCTCCAGCTACGTTATCCTTTCTCAAGATTGTTTTGCCTATTCAGGGTCTTTTGTGGGCCTATCATATATGGCCTTTACTATGCTGAGGTATGTTCCCTCTATGCCCACTTTCTGGAGAGTTTTATAATTAATTGATATTGAACTTTGTCAAAAGCTTTTTCTGCATCTGGTTTTTATTCTTCAGTTTGTTAGCGTGGTGTATCACAGTGATTGATTTGTGGATATTGAAAAATCCTTGCATCCCTGGGATAAATTCCACTTGATCATGATGTATGATCCTTTTAAACGTATTGCTGAATTCGGTTTACTAATATTTTATTGAGGATTTTTGCAACTATGTTCATCAGTGATATTGGCTTGTACTTTTACTTATATGTAGTGTGTTTATCTGGTTTTAGTATAAGGATAACACTGGCCTTGTAGAATGAGTTTGGAACTGTCCCCTCCTCTTCAATTTTTTTTGAATAGTTTGAGAAGGGATATGTGTTAACTCTTCTCTAAATGTTTTGTAGAATCCACCTGTGAAGCCATCTTGTCCTGGACTTTTGTTGGGAGTTTTTTTGTATTTTTGTATTTTTGTTTTTTTAAACTACTGATTCAATTTCATTATTGATAATTAGTCTGTTCATATTATCTATTTCTTCCTGGTTCAGTCTTGAGAGATTGTACATTTCTAGGAGTTTGTCCGTTTCTTCTAGGTTGTCTATTTTATTGGTGTATAGTTGCTCTTAGTAGTCTCATGATTATTTGTATTTCTGTGGTGTCGGGTGTAACTCTCCTTTTTCAGTTCTGATTTTATTGATTTGGGCCGTCTCTTTTTTTCTTGATGAGTCTGGCTAAACGTTTATCAATTTTGTTTATCTTTTCAGATAACTAGTTCTTTTTTTGTCTCTATTTCATTTATTTCTGCTCTGATCTTTGTGATTTCTTTCCTTCTACTAACTTTGGTTTTGTTTGTTCTTCTTTTTCTAGTTCCTTTAGGTGTAAGTTTAGGTTGTTTATTTGAGATTTTTCTTATTTCCAGTGGTAAGGTTGTATTGTTATAAACGTTCCTCTTAAAACTGCTTGTGCTGCATCCCATAAATTTTGGATAATTATGTTTCTATTTTTATATATCTCCAGGAATTTTTTGATTTCCTTGATTTCTTCAGTGATCCAGTAGTCATTTAGTAGCCTCCACTTGTTTGTCCATCTGGTATGATGTGTCATTTAAGGCCAGTGTTTCCTTAATGATTTTCTGTCAGAATGATCTGTCCATTGATGTAAGTACAGTGTTGAAGTCCCCTACTATTATTGTATTGCTGTCAGTTTTTCCCTTTATATCTGTTAATATTTGCTTTATGTATTTAGGTGCTCCTGTGTTGGGGATATATACAATTGTTATATCCTCTTCTTTGATCAATCCCTTGATGATTATGTAATGTCCTTCTTTGTCTCTTATAACAGTTTCTGTTTTAAAGTGTATTTTGTCTGATATAAGGATCGATACTCAAGCTTTCTTTTGATTCCCATTTGCACAGAATACATTTTTCCAACCCCTCACTTTCAGTATATGTGTGTCTTTAGATCTGAAGTGAGTCTCTTGTAGGCAGTATATATACAAGCCCTGTTTTTGTATCCATTCAGCCACTCTGTGTCTTCTGATTGGAGCATTTAGTTCATTTACATTTAAAGTAATTATCGATTTGTGTGTTCTTATTACCACTTTGTAAATGGTTTTGGGATTGTTTTTGTAGGGTTTTTTGTTTGTTTGTTTGTTTTCTTTTTCTTATGTTCTCTTCCCTTGTGATTTGATGATTATCTTTCTGTTAAGTTTGGATTCCTTTCTCCTGTGTGTGTGTGTATCATTATAGATTTCTGGTTTTGGTTACCATGAGGTTTATATATAGTAAACCATATATATATATAGAGAGAGAGAGAGAGATGGGAGTGGGAGGGAGAGAGAGAGGTAGGAGCCTAATTTCAGTTAGCTTCTCATTCTAGGTGGCAAAACTACCTCCTGTCATGACAAAAGGAGAAAATTTAATTTTTCTTTGGGTATGGCCAGTTAGCAAACACAGGTAGCCTACAATCCCCCCACCCCAGCTCTTAAAAACTCTGCTGCTTTTGTTTCAGTGGAATTGAGTTCAGTGTCTCTTCCCTCTTGTAATACAATTGGGATAAAATTGACTTTTGTTTGTTCATCCTGTTCAGTATTTTTTTTTTCTTTAACAATTGCCACCTTGGACCTGAGATACCTATCCCTAGATTTACTGTTATTTGAAAGAAAGTTAATCTCAATCTTATTTAGTTACTGTTATTTTTGAAATTGAATCTAATCTCTAACTGATATATAATAACCCTCTAAGAGAGCCAGAAATTTTAAGGTTGAATCACAGCTTACAACCACTTGAAGTTCAATCCTTTTAGGTACGTAAATCAAGAAGGAAGGGAGAGAGAGAGAGGGAGAGAGAGAGAGAGAGAGAAAGGAAGGAAGGAAGGAAGGAAGGAAGGAAGGAAGGAAGAGGGAGGGAGGGAGGAAGGAAAGGAGAAAGAAATGAGGGAGAGAAGGAGGAAGAAAAGAAGGAAGGAAAGAAAGGAGACAAAGTGAACAAGAAAAATGCAATCCAAGTATTAAACTGAACGATTGAAAGTCAATTTTTATAAAATTGTAACTTAAAAAATAGTTGAGCTAAGGAAGGTTAGCTATTCTGTGGTGAAACCAATCCTTACTATCTAAAATGTTTTAAGTTTATTTCTTAATATAATTAAATAGCTCTTTTATTGAAAGTTTTCTCTTAAATAGAAAAAAAGACAGTTATTTGTCATTTATCATAAAATCTTTCCAAAAGTAAAAATTGAAAAAAAAAGAAAAAATATCATGCAGTTAGTTTTAATTTGCTTCTTGTTTTCATATGTGTATTCAGTAAAAGTACAGAAAATCTTGTGTAGGAAAAACTATTTGTCATTCAGAGTGGAAATACAGAAAAGCAATGCCATACCTAATTAAATTAGCTAAATGTTGCTGTCTAAGTTTATCTAGCTGTTGTAATTTAATCAAAGCTAAATGAAATCATCATTTAATTAAAATTGAAACTAATTCATTGTTCCAATTCTTGTTTCTATGAAAGATGCAATTTCTTAACAAAACCACTTTGATGAAGTGAAGAGATCTTTTAGAACATTGCCTTAGGACCATTGCTCTGAATTGAAGTCATTCACAATATAATCATCTTCTTACTTTGAATTAACATACACCATCGAAGAGGAAATATTTACTTTAAGTATTGGGCCTCCTAATTGTATTTTTTAAGACAAGAAATTTATTTATTTATTAAAATAACTTTTTTGAGGAAATATAATAGGCACTAAAACAATTACAAGAGTTGAATTAAAAAAATTTACTCACCTCCTATTCATTGTCTGACGCAAATTGATCTGATTTCCATTTCTACTACACTGCTTATAAATATTTTTCAGTTTTAATCTTACAAAATGTTTTAGTGTTAGTTGACTTGATTGATCTTTCTGTCTGACTTACCTGATTTCTGTTGCATTCCTCTCTCCTGATTTTTCTTATGCTAACTCTGCTTTGGTTAGGCAGTGCTCATCCTAATCCACTGAAAGTGTGACATTTCTTATCATTTCTACTTTTCATTGATGGTTTGCACCCATGGTGTGAACCAGAGAGGGGGTCAGTGTTCAGGTGCATTCCTGACATCTGTAGCAGTTTGAGCAAAGCCATGATGGCACTTGCTAGCATGTTTGGGAATCTCAAGTAGTTTCAGCTAGAAGAAGCCTAGATTTGGAAAAAACAAAGGTAAAAATGATAGTTTTGGGCTTCCCTGGTGGCGCAGTGGTTGGGAGTCCGCCTGCCAATGCAGGGGACACGGGTTCATGCGCCGGTCCGGGAAGATCCCACATGCCGCAGAGCAGCTGGGCCCGTGAGCCATGGCCACTGAGCCTGCGCGTCCGGAGCCTATGCTCCGCAATGGGAGAGGCCACAACAGTGAGAGGCCCACGTACCACAAAAAAAAAAAAAAAAGATAGTTTTGTTTCTGTTTTTTTTCCCCCATCTCGATAAGTTGAAAGAATTGATACTATTTCTGTAACCAGAAAGGGAAACATACCTTTCTTGCTCTATTTTTCTTTACCACATCACATTATCACTGTATTTTTCTTTTGCACTCTGATCCAGTATGCCCTTCCATATCACCATGGTGACAGGCAACCAAGAGAAAGACTCAGGACAGAATTGTCTCACTCTCCGTTGCACATGAGCACTCTAATCCTGTGCACCTTGGTGGAAATGGGCTATTCTTTCTTAAGTTTAGCCCACCAAAGTGTTAGCGTCCATAATGTGGGTGAGAAAAACAGGGAGCTCTTGACTGATGAACCCTAAAGGCTTGGTGGGGCTATCTTTCTATAATCACTCTTCCCCTAGCTAAAACCAGGGGAATGTTGAAAACTACTTTTGGCTAAATGTCAGCCTGTCCAAGTGAGATAAGATTTTTCTTTTTAATAAAAATATTCAAACATAATATAAAATGCCAACATTCTCAGGGTAGAGAATGGCTTAGGATGTAGAAGTCTTCTTTTTCCCTTATGATATATTTTCAAGATGCTGAGTATATTCATGGCCTAAGGGGAAGGAAGAAATATACTGCTGTTAAGATCCTAGGAAGGGTTTTGCCCTTAATTCATATGCAGTCTTTGGGCTCTCATAATCCTTTCAGAAACTCAACAGCTCCTCTCTTTTGTTCAGGTTATGGCTGCCTGAGGAATAGAGGAGTTTAAAATAAAGCATACACCTAAAAGTACACTGGATGATGACAAAATTTATAAACTGGCTAAGGGAAAACCAATCTAATCATGTTTCTGACACCATTGGCTTTGTGCTCTTGGAAAATTATATTACCTTTTAGAGCATTTCCTCATCTCTGAGTGAAGGAGGTGATTGGGTCATTTCATACACACCTTCCATTATTTAATATTACTTACTTTTTGTTCCAGAATGCATAGAAGGTTTGTGTGTGCTCTAACATTGCCCATACTGTGTTAGAAGCTGGTAATGAAGAGACAAATATAATTCATCCTCTGCTTCCAAAGAGTCCACATTGTAATGGGAGAAGAATAATGAATGAATAAGAAATGTCTTCCTAAAAGGTACCTTTAAACAGACTTCATGTTACATGGCTTTTATATGGAAACACATTAGGTGAAAAAAAGTGGGAATACAAAGACCATTACAAAAAGTCCCTATCGGGCTTCCCTGGTGGCGCAGTGGTTGAGTCCACCTGCTGATGCAGGGGACGCGGGTTCGTGCCCCAGTCCGGGAAGATCCCACATGCTGCGGCTGGGCCTGTGGTCCATGGCCGCTGAGCCTGCGCGTCCGGAGCCTGTGCTCCGCAACGGGAGAGGCCGCAGCAGTGAGAGGCCCTCGTACCGCAAAAAAAAAAAAGAAAAAGAAAAGTCCCTATCTTTAAGCAGGGTATTACCCAATGGAGAATACAAAATGTAAACAGATAAATTAAGTGTGGAATGACATTTTCTAGGATACAGGTATATACAACTTGCAGTAACATACACCTGAGGACTATATCACCCAAATTAAAAGGTCAGGGAAGATGTATTCTGATGCTGTGGCCTGAGACAAAGCATAAATTTGTAATATCAATTATTTATTAAAGAAAAATTCTCCAGACAACCAGAGACAACTACTAACACCCAAGATATTTGCTCGACCACTGAGCCACAGCTCAGTGAACTAGAGCAAAAGAATCCAGGAGAGAGACTTGTGTCTTCTCAGTAACCATCTAAATACACAGCCAAATACATACATGTTTTTTAATTTAGATACTGAATACTATATTCTGGACACTAGGCATAGTGTACAAAAGTGACATTGGTCTTTATTAAACTCACAGTTATGGGGGAGACTAACACAAACCAAGTAAGCAACTAATAAATATAAAATTGCAAGTTGTGATTGTGGTCATATAGACATTAAATAAGATGTGTTGATAGAAAATACAGAGAGACTCTGGCAATTTAGTTTAACTTGGTGGCCAGAAAATTCTACCTGATGAAATTACCCTTGGGCTAAGACTTGAAGAAGGAGAAGGAATCTATTGCTAAACAAAATTGGTGTGATACTATATGTGAATGTGTTAGATGGGGGTGAAATAGAAGGGGAGGCAAAACGCAGTTACTCAACCTGTTAGTCTACAAGAGATAAATCAGAGCACTTCATTAAGAAAGCTTTGCTAAGGAGAAAACAAAACAAATACAAAACAAACAAACAGACTTCAGCTGAGCTTAGTGAAGTGTTTGATTTACATTCAAAGAACTTATCTGTTTGCTGATCTATTTGCGCTAACTAGTAATTCCATTCCACTTGTCTAGAGTACACCAGATATAGACAATAAAATGTGAAAAGACCCTTGAAGAATTTGTCATGCTCCTTGAATAGACAACAGAACGCGGAGTCTAGCGTGTAGCAGGTTTGCTCGGGCAGCATATGAAATTATGAAGGGGTCATATTTCTCAAGATTTAACTTGTTAGATCAAGAAGTCTGGATTTATTTTTATATATAACCAAAAAGCACAAATGGCTTTTCAGAGGGTACTTATATATTTCAGTTTATAGTTTTTAAAAAAATGATTATTTTGTTGGCAACTGTCTCTTCTCATAAAGAAAATTAAGGTAAATGCAAGAGCCAGAAAGTGAATTAAGGAGGTGTTGTATCAAGTTATTAAAGTCTGTCATTTTACCAGATGTCCTATATGAGAACATTTGATAGTTGCCAAATCTACAACTTACATTTGTCAGGGAGGAGGACATTTCCCCCTCTACCCCTTCTGAGTTCTATGGCTGGACTAATAACAAAAATGACACAAGACAGATTAACAGGAGAAAAAGAAACAAATTTTAATTCATAGAAATGGGACCTAAGAAGTGGCCAAAACAGGCAGCTTTTATACTTTTTTGAAAAAGAAACGATAGGGCTTCCCTGGTGGCGCAGTGGTTGCGAGTCCTCCTGCCGACGCAGGGTACGCGGGTTCGTGCCCCGGTCCGGAAGGATCCCACATGCTGTGGAGCGGCTGGGCCCATGAGCCATGGCCGCTGAGCCTGCGCATCCGGAGCCTGTGCTGCACAACGGGAGAGGCCACAACAGTGAGAGGCCCACGTAACGCAAAAAAAAAAAAAAAAAAAAAAAGAAACAATAGATTTGTAAGAAATTGACAGTACAAAGAAACTTAGGTTTTGGATGCTCAGTTAGTGAAGAATATAAACAGAGTGTGGGCTTCAGGTAGTAAATTAAACAAATAACAAGGTTTGTATATACAAGCTTTTCGGTTTGAATTCCCTATCTCTGGCCATAAGGGTGTCCTTTTACCTCCAGATGCTGGGAGTGTACCTTTCACATGAGAGATTTATTTCCTGCTTTCATGGGACAGAAAGGAGGGTCAGAGTATCCCTTTTGCATTGGCCATTTCTTAAGTAACTTTATTTATTTAATTAATTTATTTAGTTTATTTTTTGTTGGCTGTGTTAGGTCTTCGTTGCTGCACACGGGCTTTCTCTAGTTGCAGCGAGCGGGGGCTACTCTTTGTTGTGGTGCACGTGCTTCTCATTGCGGTGGCTTCTCTTGTTGTGGAGCACGGGCTCTAGGCACGTGGGCTTCGGTAGTTGTGGCTCCCGGGCTCTAGAGCGCAGGCTCAGTAGTTGTGGTGTACGGGCTTAGTTGCTCTGCGGCATGTGGGATCTTCCCAGACCAGGGATCGAACCCGTGTCCCCTGCATTGGCATGCGGATTCTTAACCACTGCACCACCAGGGAAGTCCTTAAGTAACTTTAATTCAAAATAATCAATATACTATTGAGGTACATTTTGGGGCAACTTACCCTGGGCCCCAACACATTTATACTTTTCTTCCTGTCTTATTAAAATATTAATCTGAGTACTTTTATATTTATGTGTTGTATCTTTAAGAATTATTTTAATTTTTAAACATCTCTAACGATGAAAAAAATTTTCATCCAATGTTAGAGGAATTCAGAACTTTACAAATAAGTGCAAAGGATTTTAGGAAGGTAGACAATAAAATTTTTCTTTAAGTGAACTATCAAACTTTTACATAAGTTTGGCCATCTATAGTGCTACATGTAGATAAGTACATGCTAAATGCTTTAGCTAATGAAGAAGCAACTGAATTGTCTTATGATAAAAGAACTTAAATGCATTTCAATGAATTGGTATATATTTAAAAGTTATATTTTGTTTTCTTTCATTGACAAGGATATTGTACATTAATGAGAAGTTGAATTACCTAAAAATACATCTCAGGTCATAGAAACTGAACACCAAAGGGAAATACTACTACTACTGATATGACTGCTATAGAAAATAATAACAAAAAAAAATCTTAATTGCCACTGTACTTCTACTAGTCTAACAAAAACAGGAACATTTTTACAAATATAAACTGTATTTAAATTATATATATATATTTGTACAAATGATTCTTATAACCATTTATATATTATATAAAACAGTTCTTTTTGTTATATTAGCAGAAGTCTAGTGATGATTAAGAATATGTACCAAAATACGGTTATAACTGACATGGTGCTATCAGTGTCCCCAGTTATTGAGGACCTATTATTTTGACCTCTTGGTATGTGTCCTCTACCACAGGTATAACATCTCTATGTTAATGGATCTTTTAGTGAAGTTGTGAGTTGCTGGACTCAGGAAATATCAGTGACCATACAAATGCGGGATACTGTTTGATCCCTTACTGCCTGTTTTCAGGTGTTTGTTTGTTTTTCTTGACACAACTATATTCCCGTAATTAAGAGGCTTGGCTGTCAACCTCTTTAGCCATTAAGCATGCCTTGAGATGGCTTATGCTAGCCAACTGGAGGGTAAAGATGAATATTCAGGTAAGTCTGAGCAACACACACACACACACACACATAATTAAAAAGGCAAACCTTTTGCCTGCTGCTATCGTACAGGTATAATTAATTCCTGCAACTAGCTTAGGTATTGATTATTTTCCACTGAGGTTTATTCACTTCATTGCTCAACTTCATTGATACAGATAACTAAAAATCAACCAATCTTTATAAATCTGTGCCCAAAATAGATATATAGTAAAAATATGATGTAAATACATATTATATAGTAATAATCACATATAAGGAGTAAGTTTATTAAGCATATATTAGCGTTAAGACAGAATAAAAAATCTTCCACTGTTTGTAGCCCATGTATTCAAGTTCATACAAAGAAATTGAGAAATAATACCTGGAGGAGTATAATCCGCCGCATTTGTTCTCAGAGGTAATTTCCTTATCCACTAATTTTTATGGAAGTGTTTGCATGAGTAATCTCAGACAGAGATATGATAAGAGGAGGAAGCCAGGGAAGGCTTTGCTGTGCTTTTGCTATAAAATCTCTTTCTGAGGATTTGTCAGGTAATGCCATGAAAGGGAGAGTTGGTCTCTCAAGGAGTATGTCAGTTGAATAATTTTAAGCAAATATCAAAGAGAATTAAATAAGCAATTAAATTAAGTAGGTGAGTAAATGCCCATTTTATCATTAAAACTATCAAGATAGAGTTTTACAAAGTGCTTAGGTTTCCAAGCTATTTGCAAGATTTGGAAGAAAGGAACAAAGGATTGGAAGGAAAACCAGCACTTAGGTTTCTGTACATTTTTGTCAAAGCATGTACTGCCACTAGAGAGTGTACTTACTGAGTGTAAAGAAAGATATATGATAATTCTATACATGGACAAATTCCACTTAAACAAGTAGCTAATTTTACTAAAATTTTAATTTTCTTTCAGAAGGTTTGAAGAAGCAAATGATGTAACTGTTACTGGGACATAATTACAATTAATGAGGAAAAACAAGTGAGCACTAGCGGACCTGGCAAAGAATATGTGCTAGTTAAATAAATGCTTATTAAATGATTTAATTGGTTAGAGATACAAAAGTTACCTGAATGATACACAGTGTCAAGTAGAAACTTATAACAGGATAGGAAGAAAGTACTGAAAAGTGCCAGACATAACAACTTAATTGTACAATGGATTTATTCTGAGAGTCAGACAAATGAGTACATCATCCCATAGTAAATACATTATAAAATAGACTCTACTCTTTATTATTCTTGTAACATTTAAATTCACTTAAACTTTTTGAGCCTCAGATTTTTTCACTTATAAAAAAGAATAAAATATTTAATTCACAGGACTGTTATAAATATATTTATACTATTTGCATGTGTACACACATACACAAACATCGTGTAGACACATGTATACTGATCCTAGAAACTTGTAAGTTTCTAACAAATAAAACTACCACTTTTTAAAATTATAAACTCTAAATTGATAAATTTATTTTTTACTGTAATCAGCACTACTTTTGGCTTGAATCTGAAATTAGGTTTTGGCCATAAATCCAGCATTCAATTCCAACTTCTCAGTTCATAACACATTGAAGCAGAGATTCCTGTAACCTCCACTGTGGATGGCCAGTTCCAAATGACTATTAGTCGGCCCTAGTTAGTGGTTCACTTTCCTGTTCTCCACTATAGTTACATTCCTGTCCTGAACACTAACCCAGTTGATGAGAGACCAGTTAATTCCCCTTGTACGAATAAATTCTTAGTCCTGGGGCAAGATCTTATCTCTATTCCCCAGCTACAGACTATGCCCCTTCTTTAAAGCAAGATGTTGACACTTACTGGATACTGACAGAGATCCCTGATAAAACTGTACTCTAAAATTGTGTCCTCCTCTCTCATCTCTCCCTCCAATAGGAGAGTGAGTCTAAATTTTTCTTACACAGGAATATAACTTCTTACAAGTAGAGAATCCTTATATCATCTTGATAATAATCCTATGTAAATATTTAGAGATATCTATCTAGGATATTTAAGAAGTATTTACAGACACCATCAAATGGACAGAATTAATTGGATAATAATTGACTGTTTATTTAATCAACACTATTGCCAGCCTGTAAATAAGTGACCTTTTGATGGAATGACTGATTAGGATCAGCTTAATGTCAGGTTAATACAATGAAAATGGTAAAATTACTTGAGTAAACAGGTCTAATCTCAATGCTGAACATTAGGTGTTCATTCATACTCTATTTTCTACTGCTACAGAATACGTATTTCTAAATTCTTGCTATGTTGAAAGAGCCAATTATGTATTTACAAGTGTATCTGCAATTTTACACTATTATAAACATAGATAGTTTTGTAAAGTCTTTGTTCCTTAGAAGCACCAATCTTTATTATGACAAAAAAGGCCTCAAGTTGTCTGGGGATTAGAATTCTAATTTATTTATGTCTGTATCAGTAATGTCTTGTATGGCATATAGTTGATAATCCATAAATTCATGTTTTTCCCTGTTTTTCCTGCACTGTAATACAAATGCATTTCTTACTATAGGTAATTATTTTAAAGTGTGAGAAACATGGCATAGAGATATTTATTGAGCTTACTCACTGAATGACTAAATTCCTTCACCTTTCCATCCCTTATCTAGCATAAATTTGAAAACATGTAAAATTTAATTGCGATTGAGATGAAGAAGCTTTATATTGTCACCATAATAACTGTTGACTTAAAAAATATGTGCAACGTGAGAGGTGCAAGTTTAGTTTTATTTGGGGCAAAATGAGGACTGCAGCCCTGGAGACAGCATTTCAGATAGCTCTGAGAAACTGCTTCAAAGAGGTAGGGTGGAAGGTCAGTATATATGTGACTTTGGTGAAGGGGGAGTACGTGCAATCGAGCACATATGTTTTTTTGCAGAAGGTGTCTGCTAGTCACGAGGAGCAGTCGTCACCATGCAGGATTTTAGTGTTTTTCTAGATATGAGGAGATATGATATTTGGGCTCATAAAATCGGCTCCTGAAAATATCTATCTGAAAACTTGTTCTGCCAGTTTTTCCCAGAGCACAGTGTGCCTCATTTCTGCTCTCCACCCTGAACTCCTTTCAGGGGGTGTTGAAAGTCAGCAGCTGCAGCAGCACATGATTTAATCCTTGTAGAGGTAGATGGCAAGTGCCAATTTGTAGTTGACAGGGCCCCCTACTGGTCATAAATTCAACCATACTTGGGGAGGCATTTCATGACCATTTCATCCCACAGTGCTAGGAAGGCTCTTTCCTAGGTCTGGTGAAGATTTCGCTGATAGGCCACTCAGTGTGCTATTACTGGACTAAGTCTTATAAACAATAACTAAAGGGAGCTCTGGATCACCTGTCTTTGCTAATCTGTTATTGTCCAGGAAAAATTCCCTCTTGTATCTTCCCATATGCAGAGTTACGCTATTACAATCATTGATCTCATATAAAACTATATATTTTTGACAGTCACACACTTGGTAATGCAAGAAGCAACAATCTTGTAAAGTAGGCAAAATACAAATAACATAGCTAGCAGTATTATTAAAGTCATAAGTAAGAATTCAGCCAAGAACTTTCATTAGATGCAGCCCAGTATATCCTCAGGTCATCTGACTTAGTCTCTTGTGTACCACTCTTTATCTTTCAGGGAAATTATATATTGACACAGTCCATAAGGCTCCCTAAATTCTAAGTTTTCTAAATTCTAGATTATTGTCTAGTTAAAGTAATTAAAACTTGACTTAACATTTACAAAGTACAATTTGGTAAGGGAAAAAAAGATATTTAATCCTTTTATGATCTAAGAATGACATGCTATTTTTATTCTTTTTAATGTGAAGCAAATTTTCTAGCTGATTATTGAACATCGTAACATTATATAGCATATAGTGTTTATTAGGAAAATATAAAATATGTCTGATTTTGGTATTGGGATAATACTCATCTCATGAAGTAAGTTGAGAAATGTTTCTTCCTCTTCTATTGTTAGGAGAATTTGTGAAGTGTTAGTGTAAATTATTGTTTGTATATTTGGTAGAATTCACCAGTAAAGTCATCTGCACCTGGAATTTTCTTTGTGGGTATTTTTTTCCCTGTACTTTATGTCTTTCCAAGAATTTGTCCATTTAATCTAAGCTCTCTAATTTGTTGGCATTCAACTGCTCATAGCACTCCCTCATATTCATCTTTTATTGCTTCAAGGTCAGTAGCAATGTCCCACTCTTTGTTTTCTTATTTTAATAACTTGAGTCTTTTCTCTTTTCCTCTTGGTCAGTCTACCTAAAATTTGTCAATTTTGCTGATACTTTCAAAGAACCAATTCTGGGGTTCTTGGGTTTTCTCTATTAGTTTTTTTCTTCTATAATTCACTAATCTACATTCAAATACTCATTATTTCCTTTTTTCTACTTGCTTTGGGTTTAGTTGCTCTTTTTTTTTTCAGTTTCTCAAGGTGGAAGTTAGGTTATTGATAGGAGATCTTTCTTCAAATTAATGTAGATACTTATACCTATACATTGCCCTCTAAATACTGCTTTAGCTAAATTCCTAAGTTTGGTATATTATGACTTTTCATTCATTTCAAATCATTTTATAATTTCCCATGTGATTTCTTCTTGATCAATTGGTTATTTAGAAGTGTACTGTTTAATTTCCACATACTTGAAATTTCCCAAAGTTCTTTTTGTAATTAATTTATAATTTTACTGCATTGTGGTCAGAGAACATAATTTGCATGATTTTGTTCCTTTTAAATTTATTGAAACTTGTTTTAGGTCCTAACGTATCATCTGTCCTGGAGAATATTCCATGTACACTTGTTAAGAAGTTTGGGGTGTAGTGTTTTATAGATACCTGTTAGGTCTAATTGGTTTATAATTATACATTTTTAGTATAAGTTTGAAATACAAAGTTATAGAACTGCTATACCTTTTCAGTCTCTAGAAATATTATTCTGACGGATCTCTCTCTCTTTCAATTTTAATGTGTTCTTTTTTTTTTTTTTTTTTTGCGGTATGCGGGCCTCTCACTGTTGTGGCCTCTCCCATTGCAGAGCACAGGCTCCGGATGCGCAGGCTCAGTGGCCATGGCTCACGGGCCCAGCTGCTCCGCGGCATGTGGGATCTTCCCGGACCGGGGCATGAACCCATGTCCCCTGCATCGGCAGGTGGACTCTCAACCACTGTGCCACCAGGGAAGCCCTTAATGTGTTCTTATACTCAAGGAATATGTTTCATTCCTTTTTGCATCTCTAGATATCATAGTAAACATATTTGTTACGTCTAAAGAAATTATTTTATCTTTATGCTTCCCAACTGCTATGATTCAGTACCTCCACTGTAAGATCAAAGACCAAGATATATACATTAAAATGCAACTAAATTGTTTTATGATAGTGTGGCTATTTGGTATTAGGTTGAGCATTCATGATAAATGGTTCTTAAGGCTCATCTCCAAACCCCCTTAACCTTCATGCCTACAGCACCAAATATGCTCTCATTCAATAAATTATGTTAGATAATTGAAAATATATCTATATTAATTTGCTGTTTAACATCATACAATTTAAATAGTTCATGTATTTTCAATATGTTTCCAAATTAAATAATAGGCATATACATGACATTTTCTTATGATTTAGTTGAAACTATGACATTTAAAAGTGTATATTTATCATCTCTGTCCATCACAGTATGCAACTCCAGGACCTAGTTTTTAAAATGAAAATACATGAGGAATGATAAAATTAAACTACTAGAGACAGCAGAAAGTAAAAGAGCAAAGATAAAAAATTTAGTAAAATAGATTGGCAGGTCTCTGTAAAATTGCTGCATGCACAGAATTTTCCAAATGACAAGTCATGGTCTTAGAATAAAACATCTGTAATAACTGATTATTAAAGGACATTAGTTCAGGGCTTTATGGATATTTATATCTTCTGCGAAAAATTGGAATCAAAAGTCAGTCATCAAAACATACCACAGACATACTTCCTTTTGAAAAGTGAAGACCAATTATTTAAAACAGAATTCACTTCTTTCTTCATTCTTCTTATAAGCGAAAGAAACTGTCTCAGTAAAAAGGCATTTCTTAAACATATTGAAAATAACTTCTATCTGCATAAGAATGTCTTTCCTAAAATATTAAAATCTTAGCAAATTAGTTTACTATGGATAGCAAATAAGAATATGTAAACTTTCATAATATTTCTGAATGACCTAGAAAAAATTTTAGGTCCTGGGAACCTGGGAATTTGTCAACCTATATGGCAAAAGAGACTTGCAGATGCAATTAAGGTTAAAGACATTGAGATAGGGAAATTATCCTGGATTATCTGAGTGGACCCAATCCAATCATATGATCTTTAAAAATAGAAGAAAGAGGCAGAGGAGTGAGTCAGAGAGATAAGACATGAAAACCAGGACCATGAGCCAAGAGATATGGCAGCCTCTAGAGCTGGAAACAGCCCTCAACTGACAGCAGCAAGAAAAGAGAAACCTCAGTCTTGCAATTGAAAGGAACTGAATTCTGCCAACAACCTGAATGAGCAAGGCAACAGATTGTCCCCTAGAGCTTCCAGAAAGAAACACAGGCTGTCAGCACCTAGCCTGGTGAGACCTGTATCAGACTTCTGACCTAGTGTAAAAACTATGAGATGATAGACTGGTGTTGTGTTAATCCAATAAATTTGTCATAATTTATTATGGCAGCAATAGAAAAGTAATACAACATTCTATGTTTATTTGAGTAATGTGAAACTTCTACTTAATTTTATTAGTAACCCTATCCTTGGCTTGTATGCCTGTCTTTATTCATCAAATTCATTTTATGAAAATGAAGTAGCTTTATACATATAAACATCTCTTAGTCTTCTGAATTATTCTAAATACTGTTTAAAATCATTGGACTGCAGGAGTTATTTACTGTGATAATTCTACCAAGTCCTTATTTGTGAGGCATAGCTGCCTTATCTGTAGGTCTTTCAGATTAATCTTACCTGCTTTGGTAAAAATTATATAGTACCAAAGGGAATTTGGTTATAAAGAACTGGCACTTCTATTCTCTGTGGAAACCTATCCCAACACACAAAGGATGCAAAACATTAAGTTAGAGAGCCTCTGTGAAAATATATTATGAAGTCTCTTCTATAACTTTATTTGATGTAACTTGAGAAAACAAAATATGTGAATCCTAATTACTGTAGGATCTTACTAGAAGAGCAAAGTTTTTAAAGCTTAAATGTCTATATCCCATTTGTTTTATTTTTCTCTGTATTTACTTTTTTATTTAAGTTTATTTTATTTATTTTTGGCTGTGTTGGGTCTTTGTTGCTGCGCACAGGCTTTCTCTAGTTGTGGCAAGCGGGGGCTACTCTTCGTTGCGGAGCACAGGCTTCTCAGTGTGGTGGCATCACTTGTTGTGGAGCACGCGGGCTTCAGTAGTTGTGGTGCGTGGGCTCAGTAGTTGTGGCTCACAGGCTCTAGAGCGCAAGCTCAGTAGTTGTGGCACACACGCTTACTTGCTCCACAGCATGTGGGATCTTCCCGGACCAAGATTCAAACCCGTGTCCCCTGCACTGGCAGGCGGATTCTTAACCACTGCACCACCAGGGAAGCCCTGTATTTACATTTATTGTCAATTTAGAGGTATATTTATAGTTCCATTAGTCTTCTAAATTTTATTAAAATGCTGCCTACTTTGAATGGTCTTTAATTACTCCTCATGTCATTGTGTCATGAGATCCTCATCTAACTTCTTATGAACATGCTTATGTAAAGGTAGAATATGCTTTTTTATGCAAGAGTTAGGTCAGTTTTCCATCCCAGTAGTACTTAGCTCAGATGGAAAAAAATCTTGAGGCTCACAAGGATTGAATGGCTGAAACAAAAATTCATTGTTTCAATTATTTTCTGATCAGCAAGACTTAAAGATAAGAAATATTTAAGGTTCTTCTACAGTGAACTAATAAGTAAAAAACATAGACATCATGCTGGTGCTGCTTTCACTTCTTTCGTTTGGAGTCTTTTCATGTACTGCCTTCATAGAAGTTTGGAGATTTAAGCTAAATCAAAATTATGTGATAGTTTGTGGTATTTGAACTGGGAAAGGGAGTGAAGATTTAAAAGATAATTGGTATTTGAAGTCAAAAGAAAAAGAAAATTCCAAGGAACTATATGAATGTTCAGTTCTCCTCTCATTTCCTACATTTTGTAAAGGATCTGGAAGTGATCTTAGGGTTTATCCAGGACAGATACCAAGCCACTGGAAGACTAAGGAAGTGGTCCAAGAGCATGAAACTAATTAGAAGTAGAATGGGTTCTTGTCACTCCTAGTTAAGCATTTCTCTTTATCTATAAAAGATCAGCTTTCTGTGTAACATTTTACATGTTTCTTAAAAAGAGAAGAGGGTAATGAAGATAATTTTTTTAATAAAAAGTGTGTATAATAGTCACTCATTGTACCTGGGAAGATATAGAAATAGAAAGATTAAAAAGAGCACTTCTTTAAAATAATATTCATTCTAATAGGACTTTGACAAATGCCCTAATATTTCTTTCTCAATGTCCTCATCTAACTCAGTTTGTATAATAATCCTTTTCGAAATGCATTACCCTAAGTGGTATAACTGAAAATGAATCATAAAGTTTGTGAATTTAATAGCCATAAATTGCTGTATATGCATATTCCTTAAGACAAGTTTAGATAAAAGAAGAATCTAGAGTAAAAAAATCATGTTTTAATAGCTATTTACTTGTAGCATACAGCTCACCTTTTTAATAAGGAAACAATGCTATCCAATGGCATATAACTTGAAGCTTCTGCTGGGTAGAGACCACAGGGTTGGCAAATTGGCTTGACTAAGTATGTGATAACATGTGTGGCTTCTGATATCCCTAAAAACTCATAGTAGGGATAAATTTGAGCTTCTCATTTTGATGCTAGGCAATGTACTAGAATAAAAGCATGCAATGGATGAAATAAAAAAAGACATGGGGGAAAGGTATACGTCATTTCTTGAGTTCATGCATGCTGCTACTACTAGGGAGTGTTGAACCTGAGCATAAACACTGACAAGTAAACCACTCTAAAGATAAAATAAAGCAAGGACTATAATGTTTATATCACTAATGATTTTTCTTTTTTTTTGATTCTGAATAGATTTTTATTGCAAGAACAATTGTCAGCCTCACTATAAAATAATTTTGATTAACACATGTAAAATAGAAAAAAACCTTGTCTTAGTTCAGCCTGCTATAACAAATCACCATAGGCAGAGTGGCTTAATCAACAAATATCTGTTTCTCACAGCTCTGTAAATGAAGTCTGAGATCATGGTGTCAGAGTAGTCAGGTTCTGGTGAGAGCCTTCTTCCCGGTTGCAGAGGGCTGGCTTCTTGTATTTTTCAAGTGGCAGAAAGAGAGCTAGCTAGCTCTCTGACCTCTTTTTGTTTGTTTGTTTTTTTGTTTTGCCATACGCGGGCCTCTCACTGTTGTGGCCTCTCCCGTTCCGGAGCACAGGCTCCAGACGCGCAGGCTCAGCGGCCATGGCTCACGGGCCCAGCCGCTCCGCGGCATGTGGGATCCTCCTGGACTGGGGCACGAACCCGTGTCCCCTGCATCGGCAGGCAGACTCTCAACCACTGTGCCACCAGGGGAGCCCTCTGACCTCTTTTAATAAAAGCACTACTCCCACTTATGAGGACTCTACCCTCATGACCTAATCACTTCTGAAAGGCCTCATCTCAAAATACCATCACAACAGGATTAGGGTTTCAACATAGGAATTTTGAAATTTTGAGAGGAGACAAACATTCAATCCATTGCAAAGTTTTTCTCCGCAGTAACTCTTCACACTTTCCCTCAGGTTCAAGCTCTCCTCTCACTGCAAGAGGAAGTGGGGAGAATATGATCAAAGGAGGCCCGGGGAGTATTTGTAGCATTGGGTTAGCCTTCTCTCTCATATATTTACCCTACAAAGTACACTCATCTTTGTGAGGGCTGGTAACAACTCATAACTCTATGCCTTTAAGGCTGAAATAACCTTGTTTACTAGATCCTACAGCTCCAAAGGCATCCCTAGGACTCTCCCCAAAACCCTATTTGTTGTGACCTAGTTAAATTAACATTTGTTTAGTAGACCTCCAGGGTGTGAATGGTGAGCCATATAGTTCAGCAAAAGATCAGATCCCAAGGGAAGGTGAAATAGAGAAGTTTATTACTTGAGAAGTTTATTACTTGCAGGTCCTGAAGGAGGTATTTAGCACCTCCAGGGACCACAAGGGGAGGATAAGGTAGGGTACAGGTAGAGAGAGCAGGGCAGGACCCGTGGCACATGCCTTTATTAGAGTCCAGGGGGGCGAAGTCCTCTATGAACTTCAAGCAGGGAGGGTCTTTTCTAAGGTTTGCACTGGGGGAAGGCTCTGAGCAGCTGAGGAGAGTGCTTTTCACAGTGTTGTTGGGGAAGTCATAGCAGGAATTTACATTTATTTCTGACTCTGCAGACTGTGAGCTAAGGCATGAGTTCCAAGCAGGGGGCTAGTGACAGTTCAAGGCCCCTGCATCCTGTCTGGCCACACAGAATGGATGTCAAGGCAGCAATATTATGGAGTCCGTTAGCTAAGCTCTCAGCATCACAGTAAAGAGCCATAATAAATCAACCACTTTGAACGTATCTTCTAATATTCCTGGTCTCAGTTCCCTGACCAGCCGCTATTCTGTTTCTTAAACATTCAAGCAATTTTTTTCCTAGGTCCATTTGCCTTACTTCATCTGCTAGGAGCACACATCTCACACATCTTCCCTTGGTTATTTATCACCCTGCAGCTCTTACCTAGTAACTCTCCTTAATGGTGTCTTTTCAGACACCACTCTAAAATAGCCCTCACTATTCTTTTTTTTTTCTTGTCTTTTTTCGTTGTTGTTTTTCTTTTTTTAACATCTTTATTGGAGTATAATTGCTTTACAATGGTGTGTTAGTTTCTGCTTTATAACAAAGTGAATCAGCTATACATATACATATGTTCCCATATCTCCTCCCTCTTGTTTCTCCCTCCCACCCTCCCTATCCCACCCCTCTAGGTGGACACAAAGCACTGAGCTGATCTCCCTGTACTATGGGGCTGCTTCCCACTAGCTATCTATTTTACATTTGGTAGTGTCTATGTCCATGCCCCTATCTCACTTCATTCCAGCTTACCCTTCACCCTCTCCGTGTCCTCACATCCATTCTCCATGTCTGTGTCTTTATTCCTGCCCCACCCCTAGTTTCTTCAGAGCCATTTTTTTTAATATCATGTATAAGTGTTAGCATACGGTATTTGTTTTTCTCTTTCTGACTTACTTCACTCTGTATGACAGTCTCTAGGTCAATCCACCTCACTACAAATAACTAAATTTCGTTTCTTTTTATGGCTGGGTAATATCCCATTGTATATGTGTGCCACATCTTCTTGATCCATTCATCTGTCGCTGGACACTTAGGTTGATTCCATGTCCTGGCTATTGTAAATAGAGCTGCAATGAACGTTGTGGTACATGACTCTTTTTGAATTATGGTTTTCACTGGGTATATGCCCAGTAGTGGGATTGCTGGGTCATATGGTAGTTCTATTTTTAGTTTTTTAAGGAAGCTCCATATTGTTCTCCATAGTGGCTGTAATAATTTACATTCCCATGAACAGTGCAAGAGGGTTCCCTTATCTCCACGCCCTCTCCAGCATTTATTGTTTGTAGATTTTTTGAGGAGGGCCATTCTGACCAGTGTGAGGTGATACCTCATTGTAGTTTTGATTTGCATTTCTCTAATGATTACTGATGTTGAGGATCCTTTCACGTGTTTGTTGGTAATCTGTATATCTTCTTTAGAGAAATGTCTCTTTAGCTCTTCTGCCCATTTTTAGATTGGGTTGTTTGTTTTTTTGATATTGAGCTGCATGAGCTGCTTGTATATTTTGGAGATTAATCCTGTCAGTTGCTTCATTTACAAATATTTTCTCCCATTCTGAGGGATGTCTTTTCATCTTGTTTATGGTTTCCTTTGCTATGCAAAAGCTTTTAAGTTTCGTTAGGTCCCAGTTGTTTATTTTTGTTTTTATTTCCATTTCCCTAGGAGGTGGGTTAAAAAGGATCTTTCTGTGATTTATGTCATAGAGTGTTCTGCCTATGTTTTCCTCTAAGAGTTTTATAGTGTCTAGCCTTACATTTAGGTCTCTAATCCATTTTGAGTTTGTTTTTGTGTGGTGTTAGGGAGTGTTCTAATTTCATTCTTTTACATGTAACTGTCCAGTTTTCCCAGCACCACTTTTTGAAGAGTCTGTCTTTTCTCCATTGTACAGTCTTGCCTCCTTTGTCAAAGATAAGGTGACCATATGTGCGTGGGTTTATCTCTGGGCTTTCTATCCTGTTCCATTAATCTGTATTTCGGTTTTTGTGCCAGTATCATACTGTCTTGATTACTGTAGCTTTGTAATAGACTCTGAAGTCAGGGAGCCTGATTCCTCCAGCTCTATTTTTCTTTCTCAGTATTACTTTGGCTTTTCAGGGTCTTTTGTGTTTCCATACAAATTGTGAAATTTTTTGTTCTAGTTCTGTGAAAAACACCACTGGTAGTTTGATAGGGATTTCACTGAATCTGTAGATTGCTTTGGAGAGTATAGTCGTTTTCACAATGTCAATTCATCCAATCCAAGAACATGATATATCCCTCCATCTGTTTGTATCATCTTTAATTTCTTTCATCAGTGTCTTACAATTTTCTACATACAGGTCTTTTGTCTCCTTAGGTAGGTTTATTCCTAGGTATTTTATTCTTTATGTTGCAATGATAAATGGCAGAGTTTCTTTAATTTCTCTTTCAGATTTTTCATCATTAGTGTATAGGAATACAAGCAATTTCAGTGCATTAATTTTGTATTCTGATACTTTACAAATTCATTGATTAACTGTAGTAGTTTTCTGGTAGCATCTTTAGGATTCTCTATGCATAGTATCATGTCATCTGCAAATAGTGACAGTTTTACTTCTTCTTTTCTGGTTTGGATTCCTTTTATTTCTTTTTCTTCTGTGATTGCTATGGCTAAAACTTCCAAAACAATGTTGAATAAGAGTGGTGAGGGCTTCCCTGGTGGCGCAGTGATTGAGAGTCCGCCTGCCGATGCAGGGGACACGGGTTCATGTCCCGATCCGGGAAGATCCCACATGCCGCGGAGCGGCTGGGCCCGTGAGCCACGGCCACTGAGCCTGCGTGTCCGGAGCCTGTGCTCTGCAATGGGAGAGACCACAACAGTGAGAGGCCCGCGTACCGCAAAAAGAAAAAAAAAAAAAAAAGAGTGGTGAGAGTGGGCAACCTTGTCTTGTTCCTGATCTTAGTGGAAATGGTTTCAGTTTTTCACCATTGAGAATGATGTTGGCTGTGGGTTTGTCGTATATGGCCTTCATTATGTTGAGGTAAGTTCCTTCTATGCCAACTTCCTAGAAAGTTTTTTTCATAAATTGGTGTTAAATTTTGTAGAAAGCTTTTTCTGCATCTATTGAGATGATCATATGGTTTTTCTCCTTCAATTTGTTAATATGGTTTATCACATTGATTGATTTGCATATATTGAAGAATCCTTGCATTCCTGGGATAAACCCTACTTGCTCATGGTGTATGATACTTTTAATGAGCTGTTGCATTCTGTTTGCTAGTATTTTGTTGAGGATTTTTGCATCTATGTTCATCAATGATATTGACCTGTAGTTTTCTTTCTTTGTGACATCTTTGTCTGGTTTTTGTATCAGGGTGATTGTGGCCTCGTAGAATGGGTTTGGGAATATTCCACCCTCTGCTTTATTTTGGAAGAGTTTGAGAAGGATAGGTGTTAGCTCTTCTCTAAATGTTTGATAGAATTCTCCTGTGAAGCCATCTGGTCCTGGGCTTTTGTTTGTTGGAAGATTTTTAATCACAGTCTCAATTTCAGTGCTTGTGATTGGTCTGTTTATATTTTCTATTTCTTCCTGGTTCAGTTTCAGAAGGTTGTGCTTTTCTAAGGAATTGTCCATTTCTTCCAGGTTGTCCATTTTATTGGCATATAGTTGCTTGTAGTAATCTCTCGTGATGCTTTGAATTTCTGCAGTGTCAGTTGTTACTTCTCCTTTTTCATTTCTAATTCTATTGATTTGAGTCTTCTCCCTTTTTTTCTTGATGAGTCTGGCTAATGGTTTATCAATTTTGTTTATCTTCTCAAAGAACCAGCTTCTAGTTTTATTAATCTTTGCTATCATTTCCTTCATCCCTTTTTCATTTATTCCTGATCTGATCTTTATAATTTCTTTCTTTCTGCTAACGTTGGGGTTTTTCTGTTCTTCTTTCTCTAATTGCTTTAGGTGTAAGGTTAGATTGTTTATTTGAGATTTTTTTTGTTTCTTCAGGTAGGATTGTTTTACTATAAAACTTCACTCTTAGAAGTGGTTTTACTGCATCCCATAGGTCTTGGGTCATCATGTTTACATTGTCATTTGTTTCTAGACATTTTTTGATTTCCTCTTTGATTTCTTCAGTGATCTCTTGGTTATTTAGTAGTGTATTGGGTAGCCTCCGTGTGTTTCTATTTTTTACTGATATTTTCCTGTAATTGATATCTAGTCTCATAGCATTGTGGTAGGAAAAGATATTTGATATGATTTCAGTTTTCATAAATTTACCAAGGCTTGATTTGTGACCCAAGATATGATCTATCCTGGAGAATGTTCTATGAGCACTTGAGGAGAAAGTGTTGTTTTTGGATGGAATGTCCTATAAATATCAATTAAGTCCATCTTGTTTAATGTATCATTTAAAGCTTGTGTTTCCTTATTTATTATCATTTTGGATGATCTGTCCATTGGTGAAAGTGGGGTGTTAAAGTCCTCTACTATTATTGTGTTACTGTCAATTTCCCCTTTTATGGCTGTTAGCAGTTGTCTTATGTATTGAGGTGCTCCTATGTTGGGTGCATAAATATTTACAATTGTTATATCTTCTTCTTGGATTGATCCCTTGATCATTATGTAGTGTCCTTCTTTGTCTCTTGTAATAGTCTTTATTTTAAAGTCTATTTTGTCTGATATGAGAATTGCTACTTCAGCTTTCCTTTGATTTACATTTGCAGGGAATCTCTTTTTCCATCCCCTCACCTCTATAATTGAAATGTTGGTGTGTTTAATGTTGTCCCAGAGGTCTCTGAGACTGTCCTCAAGTCTTTTCTTTCTTTTTTCTCTATTCTGCTCTGTGGTAGTTATTTCTACTATTTATCTTTCAGGTCACTAATCCGTTCTTCTGCCTCAGTTATTCTGCTATTGATTCCTTCTAGAGAATTTTTAATTTTTTATTGGGTTGTTCATCATTGTTTGTTTGCTCTTTAGTTCTTCTAGGTCCTTGTTAAACATTTCTTATATTTTCTCCATTCTTTTTCCTAGATTTTGGGTATCTTTACTCTCATTACTCTGAATTTTTTTTCAGGTAGACTGCCTATTTCCTCTTCATTTGTTTGCTCTGGTGGGTTTTTACCTTGTTCCTTCATCTGCTGCATACTACTCTGTCTTCTCATTTTGTTTAACTTACTGTGTGTGGGGTCTCCTTTTTGCAGTCTGCAGGTTTGTAGTTCCCGTTGTTTTTGGTGTCTGCCCCCAGTGGGTAAGGTTTGCTCAATGGGTTGTGTAGGCTTCCTGGTGGAGGGGAGTAGTATCTGTGTTCTGGTGGATGAGGCTGGAACTTGTCTTTCTTGTGGGCAGGACCGAATCTGGTGGTGTGTTTGGGTTGTCTGAGAACTTATGATTTTAGGCAGCCTCCCTGCTAATGGGTGGTGTTGTGTTCCTGTCTTGCTAGTTGTTTGGCATAGGGTTTCCCTCACTGTAGTGTGCTGGTCTTTGAGTGGTCCTGGGTCTTAGCGTTGAGGTGGAGATCTCTGGGAGAGCTTTCACCATTTGATATTACGTGGGCCTGGGAGGTCTCTGGTGGACCAATGTCCTGAACTTGGCTCTCCCAACTCAGAGGCTCAGGCCTGACACCTGGCCAGAGCACCAAGACCGTGTCAGCCACATGGCTTGGAAGAAAAGGGAGAAAAAAAAAGAAAGAAAGAAAAAAATAAATGTTATTAAAATAAAAAATAAAAAATTATTATTAAAAATCAAAAAGTTAAAAAAAAGAAAAAAAAAGAAAGAAAGAAAGAAGAGAGCAACAAAACCAAAAAACCAATTCACCAATTATACCAAATGCTAAAACTATACTATAAAAAAAAAAAAAAAAAAAAACACGGACAGACAGAACCTTAGGACAAATGGTAAGATCAAAGCTATATAGATAAAATCACACAAAGAAGCATACACATACACACTCATAAGAAGAGAAAAGGAAATATATATATATATATATATATATATATATATATACACACATATATAAAACAGGAAGAAAGCAACCAAATCAATTAACAAATCTACCAATGATAATAAGCTCTGAATACTAAAATAAACAAAATCCAGAAGCAAATTAGATGCAGAAAGCAAACCCCAAGTCTACAGTTGTTCCCAAATTCCACCTCCTCAATTTGGGATGATTCGTTGTCTATTCAGGTATTCCAGAGATGCAGCGTACATCAAGTTGACTGTGGAGATTTAATCCCCTGCTCCTGGGCTGCTGGGAGAGATTTCCCTTTCTCTTCTTTGTTCCCACAGCTCCTGGGGTTCAGCTTTGGATTTGGCCCTGCCTCTGCATGTAGGTCGCCTGAGGGCATCTCTTCCTGCCCAGACAGGTCGGGGTTAAAGGAGCAACTGATTATGGGGCTCTGGCTCACTCAGGCATGGGAAGGGAGGGGTACGGAATGCGAGGTGAGCCTGTGGTGGCAGAGGCCAGTGTGTCTTTGCAAAAGCCTGAGGCTCGCCATATGTTCTCCCAGGGAAGTTGTCCCTGGATCACGGGACCCTGGCAGTGGCAGGCTGCTCAGGCTCCCGGGGTGCGGGGGGCATGTATGGATAGTGACCTGTTCTTGCACACAGGCTTCTTGGTGGCTGCAGCAGCAGCCTTAATGTTTCATGCCTGTCTCTGGTGTTCATGCAGATAGCCATGGCTTGCGCCCATCTCTGGAGCTCGTTTAAGAGGTGCTCTGAATCCCCTCTCCTTGCACACCCCAAAGCAATGGTCTCTTGCCTCTTAGGCAGGTCCAGACTTTTTCCTGGACTCCCTCCCAGGTAACTGTGGTGCACTAGCCCCCTCAGGCTGTGGTCACACAGCCAACCCCAGTCCTCTCCCTGGGGTCTGCCCTCCAAAGCCCGAGCCTCAGCTCCCAGCCCCCACCCACCCCAGCAGGTGAGCAGACAAGCGTTGGGCTGGTGAGTGCTGGTCGGCACCGATCCTCTGTGTGGGAATCTCTCCACTTTGCCCTCTGCATCCCTGTTGCTGTGCTCTCCGTGGCTCCGACACTTACCCCCTCCACCCCCCGCAGTCTCTGCCCGTGAAGGGGCTTCCTAGTATGTGGAAACCTTTCCTCCTCACAGCTCCCTCCCAGAGGTGCAGGTCCCGTCCCTATTCTTTTGTCTCTGTTTTTTCTTTTTTCATTTTCCCTCTTCAGGTCGTGGGGAGTTTCTTGCCTTTTGGGAAGTCTGAGGTCTTCTGCCAGAGTTTAGTAGGTGTTCTGTAGGAGTTGTTCCATACGTAGATGTATTTTTGATGAAATTATTGGGAGGAAGGTGATCTCCACGTCTTACTCCTCCACCGTCTTGAAGGTCCCCCCCCAACTAATGATTTTTCTAAGTTACTCAGCTATGTCCAGGGCCCTGAATTATCCAACTGAGTTATTCCACATTTCCCTAGGGTGCTCTTTTATAGCTGGCAACGGTGGAGGGAGGAACAGTGTAGATTAAAAAGGAATTTATATTCTATATAGGAAGTCTCAGAGTTTTCCACAAACTAGAGAGGAAAAGAAACTATAAGTATTAGTACCTCCCACGTTGCTGAGGAAATTTCAAACTATATTAAATACCAAAACGTATTTTTTTTTCAGAATTCTTATTTCTCAGGTCTTAGAGTACTAATTTGATATACAATAAAGGTTTATTTCTCACTGCACACCATACCATAATGTGGGTTGCCTGTGGAGGTGGGAAAACATCTCTGCTGCATGCAATCATCTGGGACTCAGTTTTATGTCATCTAATGGTTTGGTTGTGATGTAGGGCTTGAGTATACTCCACTGGTCATTGGCATCCTACTAGCTAATGACCAAAGAGAGAAATCTTTGGAAGACCTCCAGGGACATTTTAAGGGCCAGCCTCTGTTCAGTTTTCAGTGGCTAAAACTAGGTCACTTGGCCCCACTTAGATGCAAGGACACTGGGACGTAGTCTGGAAGTTTCTTTAATAGAGGGAGTTCATTGATATTGGTAAAAACTCTACTACAGTAAATACCATTAAATTATTCATAGACACAAAGTTAACTCACAAATAGATTCCACCCCCAGCAGGTACTCTTCTGTATTTTCTTGCATCCCACATGTAATTCATCACTAAAAATTTTCTGAATGACACTATAATTCACTGCTATCCACTTTCACTAAAACTCAGTATTTACACTCCTTTTAAGCCTGTAAAATCAGCTGCAGTTTTGTTGCCTAATAACTAAAACATTTGGTGACACCTTTAATCCATCTCTAGTTCAAATACTATAAGTACTTACTTCAGATATCCCTGAAGATTCAGTTGAACAATTAGCCTTGATAAGCAGATTTTTAATCAAGGAAATAAGCAGAGTTAATTATGCACATAGGCTGTGCTTTAAATGATTCTTATTAACTGAGTGCTTCACCTACTAGCACACAACCCAGGTGCAACATGGCAGTTCTTCCTTTAACTGATGCTTGCTGAGGTTACAGTTAGAGACAGACTTAATCCAATTAACAAATCAATCCTCATGTGAAAAGTGAAAAACCACTGACAATTGCAAAGACTCCCACTAGTGATTTTCTATTGCTGTGTTCTCTAATTATATTCCTCCACTACACAAAGGTATCACACAAGGCCAGAAAACAGACACTGAAATATATTTGAATACCAAAGAGATAATTTCTGCTGGAAATAATGTAATCTCACCAGAACCTATGGTACAATATTAAAGCTAGGTAATCCCTTGAAAATGTTATTTTATTTAAAAATTTTCCCCCCAACTAGCTGCTTTTTTATTTAAGGTTAACTCTGTTGTGGAGAAAAAAGTTATAAGAAAAACAAATTAATGGAAAAAAATTCTGAAGTAGCCTGGAGTTTTCTGAATTCTACTTGAATGAATTTCAACATTATTTTAAGCAGTTAAAATTCTCTGAGGTTCAAAATATTAATCTGCATATCCAGTATATTCTTTTGATTGAGGAGAATACTGTAGAAGTTCTTCATCTCACTCAAAAAGCAAAAACAAAACCAAAAAACACCACTCATCTATTTCCATGATATTAAATCAATTTAGTTTTACCTACACGTTATGGGTTTATGTAAGAGCTCACACTGTTTATATGGTAGAATTTCAATTTTACTGTATATGGCAAGTTTTGTAGAGTGAAAAATTTATGTAAATGGTAAGACTTTAAATATAATATAGCTAAGAAATTTAGCATTCTTTAATGAAAAAATTTCATGAGATAAAAACTTAAAACATGAACATGGTAGGTTTTATTTTACTCTAGTATATTTTATTCATTGCAAAATACCATTGTATTACGTGAAATAAAATAAAATAATCCAGTGAGAATCCATACATACATACAAGTACTTAAATACATTAAAACAAAATTTTCTTCCCATGAACAGATGCAGGATCATTTTGACACTACAGGAGCTACTATGAGTAGAGTAATACAGATTGAAAGGTTTCTGAGACAGGTCTTAATGTGTGACTGAGAGGAAGTTTAGGCCCCCAAATTGGATGGAAATACACATGTACACACATCATATACATAGTCTTTTTCTATTTATATAAAGACTCATGCTCTTAAAATCATAAAATTTTTATAAGGTATTTAGAAATCTTCCAGTGATTCTCAACTATTGTAACTAACCTTGGGGTATTTATTTTTAAATTTATTAATGTATTTAAACATTTCAAATGGTATTAAACTATAAAGAAAATTTGAGAAACATTGGGTTAAGAAACATTGTATTAATAAATGCAATTTCCATAAAGGGAAATCAATGGAGAAGTTAAAATATCTGAAAACTTGCTTGTGATAGGAAGACTTTTTAATGTAATTTAAAACAATGTATTCAATAATAGGTACTTTCTCTCATTTTAAAAAATTATTTTGAAAGCTAGAGTGATAACTAAACTTTTTTTTTTCTGTTTGTATTGAGGTAGAAAAAAGATTAGTGTTTTTGCTTATCCTAAATATTTTTCCAACCTTAGCCGTGTCTCATTTGGCTAAATACAGATCGACTCACACATTTCCAATTCTTGAGAATTTTACAGAAAAGCATAGTAAAATATGGATAACACTTTATAATGAAAGGTGAAATTACACTGAATGCTATATAAAAAGGTGAAATATGGAGATATCAGCTAGAAAGAAAGAAGGCAGAAGTCACATGTTGGATGGAGGAGTTGGGGGTATGTTAGGAACCAGAGTTTTCACTAAGCACTAGCTAACTAAGCACTAGTTTTCACTAAGCACTAGCTAACCTATGGATAAAGCCAGTCCTGCATTCCTGGGTCTCTACTGATGCTTTTGTGCTGGCTGGAGATGTCATGCCCTTCACTCATCTGCTGGCTAATATTTATTCATCCTGCCTTTGAAGACGCAGATCAAATAGCATTTCTCTGCCTCCCCCGCCTCCCCAAGAATCATCCATCCATTTACTCCAGAGTTTACTTCCCTTTAATCTGTACTCTCATAGAACTTTGCCTGTTTATAATATTAGTCACAAAGCATTTTTATTTATTTGTCTTTCTACTTAACTATAACTATTGTTTGAGATCCTCAAGAATAGGACACAGTTTTTGGAGATGGAGAGAATTATTCAAAATCATAGTCCACCTCTTACTAGCTAACCGACTCTGGCCTAGTATGTTAAGGAATCTATAGGTTCCTCATTTGTTAAAATAGAGATAATAAAATCAATTTCATATGGTGGTGGCAAAGACAGATTTAGATAAAATGGGTGATCTGTTTTAATACTTATTGTAACATATATGCTTATTGTAACATATATGGGCCCACGTCCCCATGCAACTCCCTTGCACTTACTTGTTCAAATTTAAATGCCCAGAACATCTATTACTTGTTAAGTGCTGAGTATATGGCATTTTCTTCACATTTTTCATCCTTCTATTTATCTTCAAGTCTAATCTGAGCATCAAAAAAGTGCTTGACAAACAGGAAAAAAAAGTAATTGAATTATGTGTGAATATTTTTTTGCTGGTCTAATTTTAATAACTCTTATTATAAAATAAATGCAGCAGTTAAAAACATGAAAAATAAAATAAGCAATCATCCCATTGTCCTCAGACATCTCACACACACACACACACACACACACACACACACACACACACATGCATATACAAAATGCCTTCTTTCTGTACTTTTACATTTTTATCATAAAAGTGTGTTTATATTATATGTATTATATACATATAACTTATAATAATATGATACAATATATAGTATGTAGGTTATATACAGTATATTCTATATAATATAATACAATATTATACTATGTGTGTTATCATGTATAAATATATATACATATTTTAGCCTGTACTGTTCACTTTAATATTGTTTCAATCATCTTCATATGGTTAAATATAGTAAAACATGTTATTTATAATTCCTGAACACTATTGCTTCAAGTGATGCACTATCATTTATTTAACCTTCCTGTTGCTTTGGTGAGATAATTGCTTAACATTTTTAAGTTTCTGTCTCTAAAATTTAACATATTCACATTTGCTTTCAAAATTAATGTTTTCCCTTCATATAGTCATATTTTTTTCTTTTTTATGTTTATTTGATGATTTGTTTGGGGGTTTTTTGAGGAAAATGTAGAGTACACTAAAAACTTAAAGCAGGATACAATCTCTTTTGCTAACTGAAAATAAATTTGATAGAGATGCACTGAGCAGATATATATAAGAAATGTCCGAAGCATAAAAAGGTTTTCATTTTAAATTTTGAGGAAACTGCTGTAAACACAGGCAAAAGAAGAAAGCCAGTCAATGCAGTTATCAAAATGATTGGTTTACCTACTGAGCATTTTATGAATTCAAAAGCACTATAAAGAGATGTTACAGAAGTAATGTCACCCAGGACATAGATTTATCCTTCTATTTTATTGACAGTTTTATAATTTGTTTTAGTTTTCCTCTTTTTGTGTCATTTTTCTTCCTTTTGAATAGTCACTTTTAATACACTTTCTTTTCCTTTACTAATTCACAAAATGCTTCACTGAAATGTTTTTATATAACAAAATCAACTGAACTGACTAATTCTATATGCATGTACCAACATCCATGGATTTTCATTTCTACTATTGGCTTGATATTCTTGGCCTAATTTCCTCTTTATTCATCTATTTAAACCAACATGTTCAATATTTTTCTAATTTGTATCTGGATAAATCAACCCTGTAAATAAGCTAGAGTGCTTGGGATCAATGACAAATCAGAGTAAGAACTCTGAAATAGAGCAGTTTACTAAAATTTTTCTTTTGTTTTTGTTGTTATAGATGCTAATTTTATTCTAAATAATACAGATATTGGTAAGCAAAGCAGATGCTGTTGTAACAACAAAAATTAAAAATCCTAAAAACAAAAGGGTGGCATCTGTTAGAGGTTGTTCACCAGGCAGAGAGGAAACATAGTGCAGCTGGAAATTTGGAGACGGAGATTCTCATTGGTAAAAGTGCAAGAGATTCAGGTTATCTTCTGACACTAAGGCTCTATGGGAAAACATTAAGACACAGAAAGTTAATGCATGCATTTGCTGTAACTGGCTGAGTTCATCAAGGTAGTAGAGAAAAGAGATGAGCTCAGAGAAGACTGGGCAAGTTTAAGAGCAAATAGTGAAAGCTAATAGAAAGAATCCAAAATCTTGGGTCCTACAGTATTTGAAAAGTCAACTGCTTCTAGCCCTCAAAAGTAAAAGATGTGATTGAAAAGTGATTTGGATGGGCCCATTAAGATTTACACGTGCAAGATTAGATTAAGAATAGGGGCTTCCTCATTCAAACTCATTCTTTCATGCAGCCTCAAGATGGGTGTTAAATTGAGAGCAAAAACCAACGGAGTTAAAAACAAAAACACAAATCAGTTTTAGAAGTTTCCTCTGGAAAAGATTTTTGTATAGGTATTGGCTTATACAACTAACTAGAAATAAATGGATCTCAAGCCTACTAAGTTTTTGAGAAAATTATGTTGTCAAATTATTGATTTAAAAAACGTTGAATATTTGAATCTTTTATTTTTTATTGAATGAAACAATAGTGCTTTACAATTTTCAAAAGTTTCACACACGTGATTTCATATAATCCCATAATAACCCTTTTTTAATCCCCTAACCCTTTATTGCTCCTCGCCCCTTCCATCCCCACTGGTAGCCACTAGTTTGTTCTCTGTATCTGTGAGTCTGCTTCTTTTTTGTTTTATTCACTAGTTTGTTGTATTTTTTAGATTCCACATATAAATGATATCATACAGTATTTGTCTTTCTCTGTCTGACTTACTTCACTTAGCATAATGCCCTCCAAGTCCATCCAGGTTGTTGCAAATGGCAAATTTTCATTCAATTTTATGGCTGAGTAGTATTCCATTGTATATGTACCACATCTTCTTTATCCATTCAATTGTTGATGGACACTTCAGTTGCTTCCATACCTTGGCAATTGTACATAACTCTGCTATGATCACTGGGGTGCATGTATCTTTTCAAATTACTGTTTTTGTTTTTTTTGGGATATATACCCAGGAGTGGAATTGCTGGGTCATATGGTAGTTCCATTTTTAGTTTTTTGAGAAATCTCCATACTGTTTTCCACAGTGACTGCACCAATTTACATTCCCATCAGTAGTGTAGGAGGGTTCCCTTTTCTCTACATCCTTGCCAACGTTTGTTGAATATTTGAATCTTTTTTTTTTTCCTAAAGAAGATGTTGGGGGTAGGAGTTTATTAATTAATTTATTTATTTTTGCTGTGTTGGGCCTTCGTTTCTGTGTGAGGGCTTTCTCTAGCTGTGGCAGGCGGGGGCCACTCTTCATCGTGGTGCGTGGGTCTCTCACTATTGTGGCCTATCTTGTTGTGGAGCACAGGCTCCAGACGCACAGGCTCAGTAGTTGTGGCTCACGGGCCTAGTTGCTCCGTGGCATGTGGGATCCTCTCAGACCAGGGCTCAAACCCATGTCCCCTGCATTAGCAGGGAGATTCTCAACCACTGCGCCACCAGGGAAGCCCAAATATTTGAATCTTAACCCTTGGGTCTCCAAACTTAAAGAACCTAAGTCACCCCAAGAGGGTTCACCCCTGATACCCACCTTAAAAATATCTATGGAGGAAAATGGACAAGAAAAACCTCTCACTGTTGAGTCTGGAACATAAAGGGCAATAGAGAGAGGAACTCCTCCTAGAAAGCAGAATCAAGGGTTTCACAGGGAACTTTACCACTGCCATAAAAGCAGGATCCACCCACAAGAGTTTGTCATTGCCATGAACCAGTGAGACTGTGTTTTTTCTTATTTTTTCCTGATAAAAGTGTTCGCTGCAGTTATGGTCCCCCTTTGCCACCAGTGGGCACTAGTATATGTGTGTCTGTAGTGGGAAAAGATGGAAACAAATAAATTTACTTCCCATTTATAGAGCACCAGTTTATATGCAGCTGCATTTAAACATGGAAAGTAGTTCACATAGTTCAGATTTCTTGATCTTTGAGCTGAGTAAAATAACTAAATGGGACTGTAACCTATTTGTCTGTGGAAGAGTGTGAGGGTGCTCTGGGTGTGGGAAATATCTGCACATAAATTTTTGTTGCCCAGAGTAAGAAAATCCAGAGACAGCTGGCTATCTGCCAAAGAGTTATGTTCTTTCTTCCATAGTGTTATCGTGCTAGGGTGCAACTTCCTAGAAAGAGAGTACTTTTTTCAACATTCCTTGTGTCTTGGGGACCTACATGAATAATATATTCATTTGTTAAGAAGAGAAAGCATAGATGAGGAAAAATATTGGTGTAGAGAGTGAGTGAATCAAGATAGTTATTTTGGACAGATTTAGTTTGAGATGGCTATTAGATATCTGGGTGGAAATTTCAATTACAAATATGCAGTTACAGATATTGTTTTGGAGTTCTCCTTATTAAAATTATTTTATATTGTTAATGTTTACTGAGGCATACCCCTTAGCCTGGTGTTAAAGAAGTACTTACTAAGGTCATGCTTGGCTTTTTTCCTTATTTTTAGAGCTATTAAAACTCTATCATTCTAGAAACGATTTGTCCTGATGGCAAGATCCATTTTCCAGAAAAGAAGGAAACACAACCTAGTGGTTCAAGACAATATAGTGAGTGTATCTGGATTCACATTTTGTTCTCCAACTTTCTAGCTCTGTAACAATAACAAAGTTACTTCATCTCTATAAGTTTATGTTTCTGTTGATGTAAAATGACGTAAACACTTGTCAACTTGATGTAAGGATTAAATGAGCTAACATATTTAATATGTAAACCATAGAAAATGTTTGAAATATTATAAAAATAAAATGACAATAATTGTGGTAAGGTTGATAAATTCCCTGTCTATCATGCCAAAATTTAGTACTAAACCACATTGCACACCTCTGGGGCAAATGATTCATGGTCTAAGGAATGATAGCTTAATGCTATCATATTATAATACCGAATGAGTTTTCTTTTTAGTAAAACCAGGATATCAAACTCCTAGCTCTATTATTTAATTTATAAATGATATCTCAAAGTCAGTCTTTTAAAAATGGAGTAAATTATTTTGAGAAATACTTTTCCTTGCCAAGAAAAGAATAAAACCTGTTATTTATATCATGTTGTGAAATATTTGTACAATTTAGGCCCGTTAATTTTGACTAAAGGAATAGTAAGGAAAGGGAGTTGCTTTAAAAAAAAAAAAAAAAAACCTATTAACTGCCATCAGTCTCTTAGCCATTAATGCAACCTAAAACCTTTTATTCATAGTTATCTTGTAAAATATTGGCAAATTTTTATAGTTTATTCTCAATATCTTTTCACAAAATGAGGAGTATAATCTGGGATTCTGCCTTAAAATTTAATATCATAATAAACATTTGGTTTTAATGAAAAGTTAAACTAAAGGAAATTCTCACTTTTTTTTTTTTTTTTTTTTTTTTTTTTTTTTTTTTTCGTGATACGCTGGCCTCTCACTGTTGTGGCCTCTCCCGTTGCGGAGCACAGGCTCCGGACGCGCAGGCCCAGCGGCCATGGCTCACGGGCCCAGCCACTCCGCGACACGTGGGATCCTCCCAGACTGGGGCACGAACCCGTGTCCCCTGCATCGGCAGGCGGACTCTCAACCACTGCACCACCAGGGAAGCCCCTCTCACTGACTTTTGTTTCTTGTTTTCTGCTCTAAGATGCTCATTCTTAATGATGTAATTCTTTTTCACAGTATGTCAGAGGTTACAGTACATTTTGCATGTACTTCAAATGGCATATCACAAGTTATTAGCCCATGAGTTTAATTTTCTTACTACTAACAGAATGACTAAATGTTTTTATCTGGCAAAGTTGCCTGTAAATGGATTCTATGTGGCATGTTTCCAATGATGAGAGATTAAAAGATTATATTCAGGTGTTATTTGTCTTGCCCAGAAAGAGTACTCATCAATATATAAAAATGGCAGGATAACACATTTAAAATTAGTCCAAGTTCCAAAAGCAGATTACAAATGATCCATGTAAAAATAATACTCCTAAAGCGTAATAAGTGGTGCTATTCCCTGGGAACATTTTGATACTTCAACATTTGGCAAACAGAGGCAGCAGATTTTAAATCTACTTGCTCTTAGAAATAACAGTTTTGATGATTTTGAACTTGGCTGAATTTTCTAAAGTCACTCAATAAACAAATTATTAAGAATGCATTTCATGCACATAATAAAAGGGCAGAATTCCAAAGCAAACAAACACATATTTTATTAGTCTGCTTATGTCCCAAACAGGATTAGTTACTGACAATGAAATAATTTGGTTTAAATATTCTAACTCATATTCCTCCAAAGACTTTTTTTCAACAGCTTGACATTCAAAATTATTGATGACTCTACTCACATATTAAAACCACTTTTATAATTGATTTTAATCAGCTTCCTTGTGTTTGTCATTGTCCATCATATCTTCTCTCTGTTAGGTCTAGAGAAATAGTAAGGCCCCACTTTTGACTATTATTTTTTTTTTAATTTTCATGCTTTTCAATTTGCTTCTACATATATGTTGTCATTTACTATTCACAACATCCTGTTAGAGAATTAAGATAAATTTTTACCTTCATTCGTTTTACGTGTAGGAAAAAATAAACATTGTGAAAAGTCAAGTGTCACAAGCTAGTTAATGATAGCTCCAATATTGGAAGGTAATTATAACTGTTCAAATTATGCCCCAATTTAAGGTGTATTATATCACCAAAATATTATTTGTGCTAGTGTGTTCTCCTTTTTAACCCTTTCCTCTGCTATTATTTGTATAATTTCTCACATCAAGAAGCCACAGGAAACATGGAGACCATTTCATAGTGGTCCCACTATTTCATTAGTATACTTGCAAGCTCCTGTTATGTCACAGGATGAAAGTGTTTGGAGTTATGAGGAAAACAAGTGAAGTAAAAATATTTCAGACAGCATGACTGATATTGTAAACAATTGACAAAATTCAGTTTCTATTCATATATATCTAAAATGTAGAATACATGTATTTAAAACTTCTAGAATAAAACAGTTCTCCATATAATTGTGCCATTAGTAACAACAGTCAACTGTTTTAAAAAAATGTCAAGGGAATTACTTTGTATCGCATCTCTTCAAGGACAACCTGTTTCTATTCCACAAAAGATCGTGGACTCACCTGCATCTTGTTTCTTTAATGACTGCCTAATTTTTTAAGAATTATGACATGTTTCCATTAAGTTCATGTTGCTGCAGTCTTCTATATAGCAAGGCAAAGTTTCCAAAGTCAATACACAAAGAACTTCCATTTAAGCCTATAATCAATAGTTGCCAATGATGAATGAGCATCAATTATTAACAGTGGATGTGGTTTAGGTTGTTTTACTTATGTCTGCTTTTAAAGCACTTGTAATGGATTGCTACTGTCATGTGCATCCATTAAACAGAGTTCATTCCACTGAAAGTACAGAGAAGGGTCAGAATTGTTGATAAGAGATGGTTAATAATCCCAGGTTACCTCTCTTTCATTCAAAAATTCACTCTCTGTGATATACGAAGAAAATTTGGCTCACAGATTAATTTCTGCTATATTATTTATACAAAATAAATATTAGGATTATTACTGAATACCTGTATTCAGATTTTATTGAACTTGAAACAAATTTACTACAAAATGAGAATTTGCCAAAGATTAGACATAATGAGTTTTTCCATAAAACATTCCCAACTAAAAGTCAGTAATCTTTACTGGAATAAGGGAATAAGTTACAAACTCAGTTGAGATAAAGTCTTGGCATGTGGCAGCACATGGCAGTATTATAATGTGGCAATAAAATGCATTAAATGATATTTTAGAAAGTGTTATATAAAGACCCAGAGGAGATCAGTATGGAGCAAAAATTCAGATTGAAACTTATCTAAAGTATCAGGGCCATGTGTGGAAAACAGAACTTGGAGTAGGACTCACTTAAATTTCAAAACTAGAAACCCAGGTAGAATAAAAGGCAGGCAAATGGTAGAAAATCACTCAACACCTTGAGTTTATACATGAGAGAAAATGGGTCAACAGTGTAAAAGCAAGCAAGAAAAATACATACATCCAATTAGCTTTTCTACAAGAGAATGACAAGAGTTTGACCTTTCAGAGGGAAAGAAATGATGTGAGATTAGTTATCAATGGAGTATAACTTTTAAAAATTGCCAATCAGTATATTGTACACCTGTAACTTATATAATATTGTACATCAACTATACTTCAATAAAAATAAATAAAAAATTTTAAGTACATGATCATTAATTCATCATCACTTATATGTAATGACTATGTGCCTAGTTTCTCAAGTGTAAAGTATTATATTTAATTCCTAAAATAAACTTGTAGGGAAATCATTATGATAATATTTATTCCACATCGAGAACCGAGGTTCAAAGGTGTTTAATAACATGCCCAAGACAATACAGCAAAAAAAAAATGAAAAAGCACAGTTAATCCTTGTCTAATTTATGGTCTATCATTGATGTCTTCTGTAGCAGACAGCTAAGACCAAGTATAGAACTTAAAATACATTGTTTAATATGCGTTATAATTTTCACTTTTCCCAATATCCTATCTCTTGCATGCACTTAATTGCCTAGAAATATATTAATGCATTAAATTAAGGAGAACAGCATTTAGCACCATGAATTTATGGGTTGGTGAGTGATATCAGAATAATATTTCTTCATTATCAAATTCTAACTCTTCTGTTTCTACTAAGAATAGAATTTCTACTAACAGTAGCAGCTGAAGCTGTAGATTATTTCCTTGTCCTGAAGCATGCTTTTTTCCAAACTTTTCTGTGACAAATGTTAGGGTCTCTGACACATAGTTCTGATTCTTCAAGGCTCAGTAGACACTGGCTGCCCTTATGTGCTTCCTAACCCTCACTCTGAAACCTACTGAATATACACAATAACTGGGGATTTCAAAAGGAAGATTTTCATCCTCCTTTCTCCAGGGAGATTTTTGTCTCTATATTCTGTCAAATTAGACATTTTAAATTTTGACACACATCCTTGAAGGCTCCCCACAATACCTTTTCTCTACCAAGGTTTGTCTATTTATTGGTTTGTCTTGTAGAACCCTCCAAACTCTTGATAGTTTTCTGAATTACATAAAGTAAATCATTCACATATAATTATTCATTGACATAAAATATCACTGAAGTATGTATTGAGACAGCTAAGATTAAATATAACTGATAAGTAAAAATGAAACATACCTTTTTACAGTATCATTACAATTTTTTAAAGAGTTCAGATTTACAATGATTTAAAACACTTGATTAAAATATGATTCTCTTTTATATATTTAAGTGCCCATATTGCTTTTGTTTCTTATTTGTCTCAACGATGGTGTTGAGTCATCTCAAGATTTTTAAATAGAAATTTACCAGCCAAATCACAGTTTAAATGTCAAGTTGTTTCTGGCCTCAAAAGTATCATAAGTTTAACTCTGTAATATAGCAAGCCCAATATTTCCCTTAGACTTTATCACACCAAGTCTCAACCAGGTATCTGGGGGAAGCAGGTTAGTTTAAAAACTTTAAAATATCTGAATTTATGGTTTGTGACATTCACTTACATAAGTATCTATGGAATAAAGAATAAAGGCTAACATAGATTGAAAAATCAGTTAATTTATATAGGAGAATCAGTTCTTTCAAATGCTTTCACTATAAACTTTACTTATTTTATTGGCTTTTATATATAACACAATTAGTCTCCAAACATTACAAAAAATGAAACCTAATATCTTGATAAAATAACATCAAAGGTATATTTTCAAATTCCTGGCTTATATAGAATTCGTTTGAAGGTTAAATCATTTCTCCAAGATTAGAGATCTAAAATATTTGCTTTCTGAAAATGGTGAAGAAAGTGCTTTACTATTTACCTTTGCGAACACTAGGCAGTTATCAGGAGAGAATATATATTAAAAAGACTGAGAGTGTGTTATCTGAACGTTTCCTTTGTAGTCAGATGCTTTTTGCCATAAACTAAAGTAGTTCTACGAGACTAAATTTCACATCCCTGTAATAGAATCAAACATGATCAGATTCCCATCTATTCCATTTCTTAAAATTAAAAGACTTTTAAAACACTTTTTAAATTGATGTAAACATTTTAAATTGTTATAAATCAAATGAGAATGGAAACTAGTTATTTCCTTTGAAGCACAAGTTATAAAAATTATGTAACATTTAGGAAAGAAATCTATCCAACCATATGATATCCTCTATGATAAATTAATTAATTAAAGTATAAACAGATTATCATATTATATCTTATTATGCTTTTCTAGAATTAATTCATTAAATTGAAACACTGTGTAAAAAAAGAGGCACAGGGGATGAAACCTGATACCCGGAGCAAAAGATAGCAGTTGTTTTGATGATAAAAATATTTAAGTGAAATATTTTTAGGCTCTACATTACTAATCTCAGTTGTTATTTTACCTAATTAATGAAAAGTCATACATTACAGAAAAAAACATGATTTGTTAATTTTTCTACCAATATATTGCAGTGTCTTTGTTCTTTTTTGTCTAGGAAAACTACAACGAATTTAAATTGTCTCAAATTATTCATTTTCTCTCTCTCTCCCTCTCCCTCTCTCTTTAAACTTTTTCCCTATCTCCTGGATTTCAGGATCTTTTTCTCCACTTCAGCTATATTTATTTCATACCTAATACTGTGTTGGTATTAGAGTGAGATCTTAAAACTTATAAATTAAAAAAAAGCAGATGAATCAGTACTACTTTCTTTTTCCAAACTATATAAGTATAGTCCAGAGAGAAAAAATAATTACAAGCAACGTTGAGTATAGATCCATTTCTGTCAACAATAAGAATGGAAAAACCCTCTTTAGAAGATAATCTTTTGCATTTCAACATATTTTACATTGCCAGAAGTTTTTCAGAAATTAAAAAGAAGGTCCTCTGTACTCTGTCCTCTGGAAGGAGATGTTGAAACAAAGTGATTCTCTGACTGAGAGAGAAACATTAAAGAGAAAATTTAGGTCTGCTGGCAACACATTCTTTTAGATTTCCTTCTGTGACAGTGCCATGATTTCTTCTTCATTGCTGAATATTTTCCAGGATATAGAACTCTAGACTAATAGTTTTTTCTTTTAGCACTTGAGAAATGGTGTGCTAGCTCCTTCTGATTGCAGTGGTTTCTCCTGAGAAATTTGGGGTCATTTAAATTATTTCCCCTCATATGTAAGGTACTGTCTCACTCTCAATACTTTCAAAAATTTTTCTTGGTCTTTAGTTTTCAGAATTTTGACAAATGATGTGTCTTGGTGTGGTTTCTTTGACTTTATTCTGTTTGGCATTTGTTCAGCTTCTTGAATCTGTAAGATTATATCTTTTACTAAATTTTGGAAGTTTTCAGGTCAGTGTTCAAATACATTTTCAGCACCACCCTTTTCTTCTATTTTTCCAGGACTCTAATGACACAAATGTCAAATATGTAAAGTCCCACATGTTTCTGAGACTCTGAGTTTTGTTTGTTTGTTTTCAGTCTGTCATCTTACTTTTTTTTAGATTGGATAATTTCTGTTCTGGTTTCTTCAAGTTCAGTAATTCTTTCCTCCGTGCACCTCATTCTGCTGTTGACCCAATCCATCAATTAATAAAAAAATTGCATTTTTTAATTTCTAAAATTTCAATTTAGTTCTTCTTATCTTCTATTTCTTTACTAAAACTTCATGTTTTTTTCATTTGTTTTAAGCATTTTAATAATAATTCATTAACATACATATCTTTATGATAGACACTTTGGCATCCTTGAAAGTATACATCTACACATAAATGAATAAAGAAATTTTGGTATATGTATATAATATAATATTATTTAGCCTTAAAATATGATATCCTGCCATTCATGACAACATGGATGACATAGAGGACATTATGCTAAGTGAAATAAGCCATATACAGAAAATTTTTAAAAACTATATGATGTCATTTATACAGGGGATCTAAAAATATCAAATACATAGTAGCAGAGGTTTGAATGGTGGTGGCATGGGGAAAATGGGAATATATTCATTGAAGGATACAAAATTGTAGTCTATAGGATGAATAAATCTAGAGATCTAAAGTGCATGATGAATATACTTAATAATACTGTATTGAACACTAGAAATTTGCTAAGAGAGTAGATTTCAGGTAAGGAGTATACATGTGAAAATTGAGAAGCTGGCTGTGGATGATGTCATCCAGAGTAAGAAGAAAATATTGTCCAGAACAGAAGACCTACTTAAAAATTAAGTAGAGAGGAGACCTTCAAGATGACAGAGGAGTAAGATGTGGAGCTCACCTTCCTCCTGATAAATACATCAAAAATATATCTACATATGGAACAACTCCTACGGAACAGCTACTGAATGCTGGCAGAAGATCTCAGACTTCCCAAAAGGCAAGAAACTCCCCACGTACCTGGGTAGGGCAAAAGAAAAAACAGAGACAAAAGAATAGGGGGACCCGAACCTCTGGGAGGGAGCTGCGATGGAGGAAAAGTTTCCACACGCTAGGGAGCCCATTCACTGGCGGGACAGAGGGTTGGCAGCAGGGAAGCTTCAGAGCCATGAAAGAAAGCATGGCAACAGGGGTGCAGAGGGCAAAGTGGAGAGATTCCCACACAGAGGATCAGTGCCGACTACCATTCACCAGCCTGAGATGCTTGTCTGCTCACCTGCCAGCTCAGGGGGCTGGGAGCTAAGGCTCTGGCTTCGGAGGTCATATCCCAAGGAGAGGACTGTGGTTGGCTGTGTGAAGACAGCCTGAAGCGGGCTAGTGTGCCACAGCTAGCCAGGTGGGAGTCTGGGGAAAAGTCTGGTCCTGCCAGAGAGTCAAGAGACCTTTGTTTCAGGGTGCGCGAGGAGAGGTGATTCCTTCCCCATGTGCCCACAGGCACTAAAATCTACCTAAAGTCATACTAAGTTCACAGACACTCCAAAACACACCACCGGTCGTGGCCTTGCCTAACAGAAGGACAAGGTACAGCCCCACCCACAAGAACACAAGCACCAGTCGCCTCCACCAGGAAACTTACACAAGCCACTGAATGAACCTCACCCACTGGAGGCAGACGCCAAAAATAATGGGAAATACAAAACTTCAGCCTACAAAAAGGAGACCCCAAACAGAGTAAGTTAAACAAAATGAGAAAACAAATATGCAGCAGATGAAGGAGCAAGGTAAAAACCTACCAGAACAAACAAATGAAGAGGAAGTAAGCAGTATACCTGAAAAAGAATTCAGAGTAATGAGAGTAAAGATGACCCCAAATCTTGGAAGTAGGATGGAGAAAATAAAGGAAACATTTAACAAGGACCTTGAAGAAATAAGAGCAAATAAACAATGGTGAACAACACAATAAATTAAATTAAAAATTCTCTAGAAGGAATCAACAGCAGAAAACTGAGGCAGGAGAATGGATAAGTGACGTGGAAGGTAAAATAGTGGAAATAACTGCCACACGGCAGAATAAAGAAGAAAGAATGAAAAGAATTGAGGACAGTCTCAGAGACCTCTGGGACAACACTAAATGCACCAGCATTCGAATTATAGGGGCCCCAGAAGAAGAGAAAAAGAAAGAGTCTGAGAAAACATTTGAAGAGATTATAGTTGAAATATTGCCTAACATGGGAAAGGAAATAGTCAAGTCCAGGAAACACAGAGAGTCCCATACAGGATAAATCCAAGGAGAAACACACCAAGACACATATTTATGAAACTATCAAAAATTAAATACAAAGAAAAAAATTAAGAGCAGCAAGGCAGAAGCAACAAATAACATACAAGGGAAACCCCATAAGGTTAACAGCTGATTTTTCAGCAGAAACTCTGCAAGCCAGAAGGGAGTGGCAGGACTTATCTATCTACCTATCTATCTATCTATCTATCTGTCTGTCTATTTAAATAGATCTTCACTGGAGTATAACTGCTTCACAATACTCTGTTAGTTTCTGTTGCACAGCAAAGCGAATCAGCCATATGCATACACATGTCCCCCTATTCCCTCCCTCTTGCATCTCCTTCCCATCCTCCCTATCCCAACCCTCTAGGTCATCACAAAGCACTGAGCCGATCTCCCTATACTATGCTGCTGCTTCCCACCAGCCAACTTTTTACATTCGGCAGTGTATATATGTCGATGCAACTCTCACTTTGCCCCATCTTCCCCTTCCCACCACATGTCCTCAAGTTTATTCTCTATGTCTACTTCTTTGTTTCCACCCTTCAACTAGGTTCATCAGTACCATTTTGTTTTTATTTTAGGGTCCATATATATGCGTCAGCATCCTGTATTTGTTTTTTTTCTTTCTTACTTACTTCACTATGTATGACAGGCTCTAGTCCTGTCCAGCTCACTACAAATTACTCAATTTTGTTTCCTTTTTTGGCTAAGTAATATTCCATTGTATATATTTGCCACATCTTCTTTATCCATTCAGATGTCAATGTACATTTAGGTTGGTTCCATGCCCTGGCTACTATAAATAGTGCTGCAATGAACATTGTGGTACGTATCTTTTTTTTTTTTTTTTTTTTTTCGGTACGCGGGCCTCTCACTGTTGTGGCCTCTCCCGCTGCAGAGCACAGGCTCCGGGCACGCAGGCTCAGCGGCCATGGCTCACGGGCCCAGCCGCTCCGCGGCATGTGGGATCTTCCCAAACCGGGGCACGAACCCGTGTTCCCTGCATCGGCAGGCGGACTCTCAACCACTGCGCCACCAGGGAAGCCCCGTATCTCTTTTTGAATTATGGTTTTCTCAGGGTATATGCCTAGTAGTGGGATTTCTGACTCATACGGTAGTTCTATTTTTAGTTTGTTAAGGGATCTACATACTGTTCTCCATAGTGGCTGTATCAATTTGCATTCCCACCAACAGTGCAAGAAGGTTCCCTTTTCTCCACACCCTCTCCAGCATTTATTGTTTATAGATTTTCTCATGATGGCCACTCTGACAAGTGTGAGGTGATACCTCATTGTGGTTTTGATTTGCATTTCTCTAATGATTGGTGATGTTGAGCATCCTTTCATGTGTTTGTTGGCAATCTGTATATCTTCTTTGGAGAAATGTCTGTTTAGGTCTTCTGCCCATTTTTGGATTGGGTTGTTTGTTTTCTTGATATTGAGCTGCATGAGCTGCTTGTATATTTTGGAGATTAATCCTTTGTCAGTTGTTTCATTTGCAAATATTTTCTCCCATTCTTAGGGTTGTCTTTTCATCTTGTTTATGGTTTCCTTTGCTGTGCAAAAGCTTTTACGTTTCATTAGGTCCCAATTGTTTATTTTTATTTCCATTTCCCTAGGAGGTGGTCAAAAAGGATCTTGCTGTGATTTATGTCATAGAGTGTTCTGCCTATGTTTTCCTCTAAGAGTTTATAGTGTCTGGCCTTACATTTAGGTCTTTAATCCATTTTGAGTTTATTTTTGTGTATGGTATTAGGAATTTTTCTAATTTCATTCTTTTACATGTAGCTGTCCAGTTTTCCCAGCACCACTTACTGAACAGGTTGTCTTTTTTCCATTGTATATTCTTGGCTCCTTTGTCAAAGATAAGGTTACCATATGTGCGTGGGTTTATCTCTGGGCTTTCTATCCTGTTCCATTGATCTATATTTCTCTTTTTGTGCCAGGACCATACTGTCTTGATTACTGTAGCTTCTGGTATAGTTTGAAGTCAGGGAACCAGATTCCTCCAACGCTGTTTTCCTTTCTCAAGATTGCTTTGGCTATTCAGGGTCTTTTGTGTTTCCATACAGATTGTGAAATTTTTTGTTCTAGTTCTGTGAAAAGTGCCATTGGTAGTTTGATAAAGATTGCATTGGGCTTCCCTGGTGGCGCAGTGGTTGCAAGTCCGCCTGCCGATGCAGGGGACACGGGTTCGTGCCCCGGTCCGGGAAGATCCCACATGCCGTGGAGCGGCTGGGCCCGTGAGCCATGGCCGCTGAGCCTGTGCTCCGCAATGGGAGAGGCCACAACAGTGAGAGGCCCGCGTACCACAAAAAAAAAAAAAAAAAAAAAAAGATTGCATTGAATCTGTAGATTGCTTTGGGTAGTATAGTCATTTTCACAATATTGATTCTTCCAATCTGAGAACATGGTATATTTCTCCATCTGTTTATGTCATCTTTGATTTCTTTCATCATTGTTTTATACTTTTCTGAGTTCAAGTCTTTCACCTCCTTAAGCAGGTTTATTCCTAGGTATTTTTTGTTGTTGTTGTTGCAATGGTAAATGGGAGTGTTTCCTTAATTTGTTTTTCAGATTTTTCGTTGTTGATGTGTAGGAATGCCAGAGATTTCTGTGCGTTACTTTTGTATCCTGCAACCTTACCAAATTCAATGTTTAGTTCTAGTAGTTTTCTGGTGGCATCCTTAGGATTTTCTAGGTATAGTATAATGTCATCAGCAAACAAAGACAGTTTTACTTCTTCTTTTCCAATTTGTATTCCTTTTATTTCTTTTTCTTCTCTGATTGCCGTGGCTAGGACTTCCAAATCTATGTTGAATAAGAGAGGCGAGAGTGGACATCTTTGTCTTTTTCCTGATCTTAGTGGAAAAGTTTTCAGTTTTTCACCACTGAGTATGATGCTTCCTGTAGGTTTGTCATATATGGCCTTTATTATGTTGAGGTAGTTTCCTTCTATGCCCATTTTCTGTACAGTTTTTTTCATAAATGGGTGTTTAATTTTGTCTAAAGATTTTTCTGCATCTACTGAGATGATGATATGCTTTTTATTCCTTAATTTGTTAATGTGGTGTATCACATTGATTGATTTGCATATATTGAAGAATCCTTGCATCCCTGGGATAAACCCCACTTGATCATGGTGTATGATCCTTTTAATGTACTGTTGGATTCTGTTTGCTAGTATTTTGTTCAGGATCTTTGTGTCTATGGTCATCAGTGATATTGGTCTATAATTTTATTTTTTTGTTGTATCTTTTGGTGGTTTTGGTATTAGGGTGATTGTGGCTTCATAGAATGAATTTGGGAGTGTTTCACCCTCTGCAATTTTTTGGAAGAGTTTGAGAAGGATCGGTGTTAGCTCTTTTCTAAATGTTTGTTAGAATTCACCTGTGAAGCCATCTGGTCCTGGACTTCTGTTTGTTGGAAGACTTTTTAATTACAGTTTCAATTTCATTACTTGTGATAGGTCTGTTTCTATTTTCTAATTCTTCCTGGTTCAGACTTGGAAAATTGTACCTTTCCAAGAATTTGTCCATTTCTTCATGGTTGTCCATTTTATTCGCATATAGTTGTTTGTAGTTGTAGTAGGGTTAGATTGTTTATTTGAGATTCTTCTTGTTTCTTGAGGTGAGATTGAATTGCTATATACTTCACTCTTAGAACTGCTTTTGCTGTGTCCCATAGATTTGGGGTCATCGTGTTTTCATTGTCATTTGTTTCTATGTATGTTTTTGTTTCTTCTTTGATTTCTTCAGTGATCTCTTCGTTATTTAGTAGTGCACTTTTTAGCCTCCATGTATTTGTGTTTTTATAACTATTTTCCTGTTGTTGATTTCCAGTCTCATAGTGTTGTGGTCAGAAAAATGCTTGATATGTTTTCTATTTTCTTAAATTTTCTGAGGCTTGATTTGTAACCCAAGATGTGACTATCCTGAAAAATGTTCCGTATGCACTTGAGAAGAAAGTGTATTCTGCCACTTTGGGGTGTAGTGTTCTATAAATATCAAATAAATCTATCTGTTCTATTTTGTCATTTAAAGCTCGTCTTTCCTTATTTATTTTCTGTTTGGATGATCTGTCCATTGGTGCAAGTGGGGTGTTAAAGTCCCCTACTATTATTGTGTTACTGTCGATTTCTGTTTTCATGGTTGTTAACATTTGTCTTATGTATGGAGGTGCTCCTATGTTGGATACTTATACATGTATAATTGTTATATCTTCTTGGATTGATCCTTCAATCATTATGTAGTGTCCCTCCTTATATCTTGTAACAGTCTATATTTTAAAGTATTTTTTAATCTGATACAAGTAATGCTACTCCAGCTTTCTTTTGATTTCCATTTCCATAGAATATCTTTTTCCATCCCTTCACTTTCAATCTGTATTTGTCCCTAGGTCTGAAGTGTGTCTCTTGTAGACAGCATATATATGGGTCTTGTTTTTGTATCCATTCAGTCAGTCTGTATCTTTTGGTTGGGGCATTTAATCCATTTATATTCAAGGTTATTATCGATATGTATGTTCTTATTACCATTTCCTTAAGTGTTTTGGGTTTGTTTTTTCGGGTCTTTTTCTTCTCTTGTGTTTCCCGCCTAGAGAAGTTTCTTTAGCATTTGTTGTAAAGCTGGTTTGGTGGCGCTGAACTCTCCTGGCTTTTGCTTGTCTGAAAAGGTTTTGACTTCTCCATCAAATCTGAATGAGATCCTTGCTGGATAGAGTAACCTTGGTTGTGAGTTTTTGTCTTTCATCACTTTAAGTATATTCTGCCACTCCTTTCTGGCCTGCAGAGCTTCCACTGAAAAATCAGCTGATAGACTTATGTGGATTCCTTTGTATGTTATTTTTTGTTATCCCTTGCTACTTTTAATATTTTTTCTTTCAATTTACTTTATGTTAGTTTGATTAATATGTGACTTGGTGTGTTTTTCCTATGGTTTATCCTGTATGGGACTCTTTGCTTCCTGGATTTGATCGACTTTCCTTTCCCATGTTTGGGAAGTTTTCAACTGTAATCTCTTCAAATATTTTGTCAGACCCTTTCTTTTTCTCTGCTTCTTCTGGGACCCATATAATTCGAACGTCAGTACGTTTAGTGTTGTCCCAGAGCTCTCTGAGACTGTCTTCAATTCTTTTCATTCTTTTTTCTTTATTCTGCCCCTCAGCAGTTCTTTCCACCATTTTGTCTTCCAGCTCATTTATTCGTTCTTCTGCTTCAGTTATTCTGTTATCAATTCCTTCTAGTGTATTTTTCATTTCAGTTATTGTGTTGTTTATCTCTGTTTGTTTGTTATTTAGTTCTTCTAGATCTTTGTTAAACATTTCTTTTATTTTCTTAATCCGTGCCTCCATTCTATTTCCGAGATTCTGGATCATCTTTATTATCATTACTCCAAACTCTTTTTCAGGTAGATTGCCAATTTCCTCTTCATTTATTTAGTCTTGTAGGTTTTTACCTTGCTCCTTCATCTGCGAAATATTTTTTTGCTGTATCATTTTTTTTTTTTTTTAATGAATGGGATTGTGTTCCTGTCTTACTGGTTGTTTGGCCTGAGGCTTCTAGCACTGGAGTTTGTAGGCTACTGGGTAGAGCTGGGTCTTAGTGCTGAGATGAGGAACTCCATGAGACCTCACTCTGATGAATATTCTCTGCGGTCTGAGGTTCTCTGTTAATCCAGTGGTTCTTACTCAGAGCGCCCACCGCAGGAGCTTCTGCTCGACCCCCAGCTCATGAACCAAGAACAGACAAGCTGCATGGGGCAGCAAAAAACATTAAAAAAGAGAACAATGACAAAATAAAAAACAAAATTGGACTAGGAAACTAACAGATATGTTAGAAACAATATAAAAATAAAAATATAGATGAATTAACAACCAGAAGTTACATCACTACCACAACAGTAAAAAAGAGGAGGGAATAGGAAAAAAAAAAAAAAAAAAGGGAAAAAAGGCCTTGGCTATGGTGGGGGTGCCTAAGCAAGGGCGAGTTTTAGGCTGTAGTTGGGGTGTATGCTTAGAACCCATAGGGCTGGAAAAGGCCCTGGGTGCTGTGGTGGTTGGGACTTAGGCTCAAGGAACAGAAGGGGCCCAGGTGTGGCCACCGCTCCTCGCCTCAGAGGACAGAGGACCTCACCTGTGAGCCCAGCATGCTTCCTGGGCATGAATGGGTGAGGCAAATGCCGTCCTCTCCTCTCCTGCTCCTCTGGTCTTGGAGGGCCCCTCCTACCTGCCTCTGCTGTGCTCCCCTCTGCCTCCTTCCTATGCTCCCACGTGCTTCCTATGCTCCCACGTGACCTGGAGGTGTTTTGGAGGACAGGGGATTGGTCTGGGAGCTCAGCAAGCTACCTGGGCCTGAGTAGGCAGAGCAATCGCCCTCGATCCTCTCCTGCTACTCCGGGATGGCTCTTCTCACCTGCCTCTCCTGATCTCCCTGGCCTCCCTCCTAGCCCCCAAGGATAAAGGCAGCCAGGGAGGGGCGGGGCTTTTGAGGGCAGGGGATTAGCCCAGGAACTCAGCAGGCTCCCAGGGCCAAGTGGGCAGGGCGATTGCCCTCCACTCCTCTCCCATTCCTCCCACAGGGCCCTTCCCACCTGCGTCTCCTGATCTCCCCATCCTCCCTCCTATGCCCCAGGACCCAGGAGGCCAAGATGGGGCTATGCAGGGGCAGTACCATCCTGGGAGCTCAGCAGGCTCCCCAGCCAGAGTGGGCAAGGCGATTGCCTTCCACTCCTCTCCTGCTCTTCCCAGGGAGTCTCTCCTGTCTGCCTCTCCTGATCTCCCTGGCCTCAGGGGGGCAGATCCTGTCTGGCCTCTCCTTCTCCTTCCCCCTCAGTCCCCCTACATCCTACTGGTTCACTTTGGAGTTCCTCACATCTTTCTGGGTGCCAGAGTACTCCATCGGCGGCCGGCAAGTGCCATAGTTGTGGGGAGATGCTAACTCCGTGTCTTCCGACAATGCCACCTTGACTCCTCCCAGGACATATTTAAAGTGGTGAAATGGAAAAACCAACAACCAAGATTACTCTATCCAGCAAGGATCTCATTCAGATTTGACGGAGAAATTAAAACCTTTACAGACAATCAAAAGTTAAGAGACTTCAGCACCACCAAACCAGCTTTACAATAAATGCTAAAGGAACTTCTCTAGGCAGGAAACACAGAAAAGGAAAACACATACAATAACAAACACAAAACAATTAAGAAAATGGTAATAGGAACATACGTATCGATAATTACCTTCAATGCTGTCTACAAGAGACCAGCTTCAGACCTTTGGACACATACAGACTGAAAGTGAGGGGATAGGAAAAGGTATTCCATGCAAATGGAAATCAATAGTAAGCTGGAGTAGCAATACTCGTATCAGACAAGATAGACTTTAAAATAAAGACTATGACAAGAGACAAAAAAGGACACTACATAATGATCAAGGGGTCAATCCAAGAAGAGGATATAACAATTGTAAATATTTATACGCCCAACATAGGAGCACCTCAATACATAAGGCAAATGCTAACAGCCATAAAAGGGGAAATCAATAGTAACACAATAATAGTAGGGGATCTTAACACCCCACTTTCGCCAATGGACAGATCATCCAAAATGAAAATAAATAAGGAAACACAAGCTTTAGAAGAAAATCTAGACCAGATAGACTTAACTGATATTTATAACATTCCATACAAAAACAATAGAATACACTTTCTTCTCAAGTGCTCATGGAACATTCTCCAGGATACATCCTATCGTGGGTCACAAATCAAGCCTCACTAAATTTAAGAAAATTGAAATTGTATCAAGTATCTGTTCTGACCACAATGCTATGAGACTAGATATTGATTACAGGAAAAAAACTGTAAAAAATGCAAACACATGGAGGCTAAACCATATGCTACTAAATAACCAAAAGATTACTGAAGAAATCACAGAGGAAATTAAAAAATACCTAGAAACAAATGACAATGAAAACACGATGACCCAAAACCTACAGGATGCAGCAAAAGCAGTTCTAAGAGGGAAGTTTATAGCAATACGGTCCTACCTCAAGAAACAAGAAAAATCTCAAATAAACAACCTAACCCTACACCTAAAGCAATTAGAGAAAGAAGAACCAAAAAAACCCCAAGTTAGCATAAGGAAAGAAATCATAAAGATCAGATTAGAAATAAATGAAAAAGAAATGAAGGAAATGATAGCAAAGATCAATAAAGTTAAAAGCTGGTTCTTTGAGAAGGAAAACCAAATTAATAAGCCATTAGCCATACTCATCAAGAAAAAGGGAGAAGACTCAAATCAACAGAATTAGAAATGAAAGAAAAGAAGTAACAACTGACACTGCAGAAATACAAAGAATCATGAGAGACTACTACAAGCAACTATATGCCAATAAATTTGACAACCAGGAAGAAATGGACAAATTCTTAGAAAAGTACACCCTTCCAAGACTGAACTAGGCAGAAATAGAATGTATGAACAGAACAATCAAAGCACTGAACTTGAAACTGTGATTAAAAATCTTCAAACAAAGAAAAGCCCAGGGGCTTCCCTGGTGGCGCAGTGGTTGAGAATCTGCCTGCTAATGCAGGGGACACGAGTTCAAGCCCTGGTCTGGGAGGATCCCACATGCCGCAGAACAACTAGGCCCGTGAGCCACAACTACTGAGCCTGTGCGTCTGGAGCCTGTGCTCCGCAACAAGAGAGGCCACAATAGTGAGAGGTTTGTGCACCACGATGAAGAGTGGCCCCCGCTTGCCACAACTAGAGAAAGCCCTTGCATAGAAATGAAGACCCAACACAGCAAAAATAAATTAATTAATTAATAAACTCCTATCCCAACATCTTCTTTAAAAAAAAAAAGAAAGAAAGAAAAGCCCAGGACCAGATGGCTTCACAGGTGAATTCTATCAAACATTTAGAGAAGAGCTAACACTATACTTCTCAAACTCTTCCAAAATATAGCAGAGGGAGGAATATTCCCAAACTCATTCTACGAGGCCCCCATCACCCTGATACCAAAACCAGACAAAGATGTCACAAAAAAGGAAAACTACAGACCAATATGACTGATGAACATGGATGCAATCCCTATCAAACTACCAATGGCAGTCTTCACAGAATTAGAACAAAAACTTTTACAATTCATATGGAAACACAAAATACCCTGAATAGCCAAAGCAATATTGAGAAAGGAGAATGGATTTGGAGGACTCTGGTTCCCCGACTTCAAACTATACCACAAAGCTACAGTAATCAAGAGAGTTTGGTACTGGCAGAAAAACAAATATACATCAATGGAACAGGATAGAAAGCCCAGAGATAAACCCATACACATATGGTTACCTTATCTTTGATAAAGGAGGCCAGGATATACAATGGACAAAAGACAGCCTCTTCAATAAGTGGTGCTGAGAAAACTGGACAGCTACATGTAAAAGAATGAAATTAGAACCCTCCCTAACACCGTATGCAAAAATAAACTCAAAATGGATTAAAGACCTAAATGTAAGGCCAGACACTCTCAAACTCTTAGAGGAAAACATAGGCAGAACACTCCATGACATAAATCACAGCAAGATCCTTTTTGACCCACCTCCTACAGTAATGGAATAAAAACAAAAATAAACAAATGGGGCCTAATGAAACTTAAAAGATTTTGCACAGCAAAGGAAACCATAAACAAGATGAAAAGGCAACCCTCAGAATGGGAGAAAATATTTGCAAGCAAAGCAACTGACAGAGGATTAATCCTCAAAATATACAAGCAGCTCATGCAGCTCAGTATCAAAAAACAGCAACCCAATCCAAAAATGGGTAGAAGATCTAAATAGTTATTTCTCCAAAGAAGATATACAGATTGCCAGGAAACACATGAAAGGATGCTCAACATTACTCATCATTAGAGAAATGCAAATCAAAACTACAATGAGATATCATCTCACACTGGTCAGAATGGTCATCATCAAAAATTCTACAAACAATAAATGCTGAAGAGGGTGTGGAGAAGAGGGAATCTTCTTGCACTGTTGGTGGGCATGAAATTGGTACAGCCACTATGGAGAACAGTATGTAGGTCCCTTAACAAACTAAAAATAGAACTACCGTATGACTCAGCAATCCCACTACTGGGCATATACCCTGAGGAAACCATAATTCAAAAAGAGACATGTACCACAATGTTCATTGCAGATCTATTTACAATAGCCAGGGCATGGAAGCAACCTAAATGTCCATTGACAGACGAATGGATTAAAAAGATGTGCCATGTATATACAATGGAATATTACTCGGCAATAAAAATAAATTAAATTGAGTTATTTGTAGTGAGGTGGATGGACCTAGAGTCTGTCATACCTAGTGAAGTAAGTCAGAAGGAGAAAAAAAATACCGTATGCTAGCACACATATATGGAATCTAAAAAAAAAAAAATAGAAAAATGGTTCTGAAGAACCTAGGGGCAGGACAGGAATAAAGATTCAGACGTAGAGAATGGACTTGAGGACATGCAGAGGGGGAAGGGTAAGCTGAGACGAAGTGAATGAGTAGCATGGACATATATACACTACCAAATATAAAATACATAGCTTGTGGGAAGCTGGTGCCTAGCACAGGGAGATCAGCTTGGTGCTTTGTGACCACCTAGCAGGGTGGGATAGGGAAGGTGGGAGGGAGGCGCAAGAGGGAGGGGATATGGGGTATATGTACACATATAACTGATTCACTTTTTTATACAGCAGAAACTAACACAACATTGTAAAGCAAATATACTCCAACAAAGATGTTAGAAAGCAAATTAAGTAGAGAAAGGTGAAATAGGGTTTTTTTTTTCAGTTAGAAACTGTACTTGAAATATTAAAGATGGTACCTGACGCCTAAACTAAATTATTTTAGTAAAATATTCCACTTTAGTACCTATTTAGTTAAGAGAACATTGAGGTTGTAAATACTGTCACATATCCATATTGTTTTTTTTTCTTAAAATGAGGAGTTTCTCCAACGTTGCGTTGACTCATGTATCTTGCATAAAAGCCTTTAATATACAGCTGATTTATACAGTGCTGTCTTTGAAGAATGCCCAAAGTACAACCCTTGTAATTGCAGAGACATGACTTATGAATAATCAGAACAGTACATGCATATTTGAACCGGCTCACCAGTGACCCAGAAGCTTGTTAGAGCTAAGTCCATATAACAGCGTGTTAAGTTTCCTAAAGCTCTTTGGAAATGAAGTGCTGTCTGGTAGTCATTAATTTTCATTATTCCTGATTAAACAGTTCTATTGGGAGGTGCATTAAAATTATGAGCTAAAATTAAACTTTAGGAATTACTGCAGATTTTCTTTACATGCTTTTCAACACTATATTATATAGACTAATTCAGGCTCATTCTCTTTAGAGATAAAATTATCTTTTGTTAAGTTTTGTTTTCTTTTCTGTAATTCATGCATGAAGAAAAATCAAAATGACAGTTGCCTGCATTCAATGTGAAAGAGTGTTCGATGCTTTGTGGTAGACATTTTATCAAAGTGAAAGGCTTTTCCAGCTCCACGAGTCCCTGTCATTTTGGGTTTGACCGTATGTGTCTCCCACTTAGATTCTAGGAGGTGCAGTACCATTAAATATGCTTTGATTTTCCTTTAGACATCAAGTTTTAAGTTTCAGTAAGATTTCCACCACAACATAGCAGTGCTGCCTTATAATTCTCCACTAATAAATGCATAAAACATGGAACAAATTAAGATTTATAATGCACATTATCTGTGTCCTGAATTTCATAACCATACATGTTAATCCCAGATGCTAAAATCAAGCAGATATGTTTTGTGAAAGTGGAAATTGAATATATGATTCCATCTCTATTGTAAGGATTAAAAATGAAATTCAAAAGAAGAAACAAAAATTCTGAAAAAAAATCAGCATGTGCTGTGTGTGGCATATTTATATTCTCTTGCCTCATTAAAAAAAAACCTTAAAATAATATTAAATGAAGTGAACATGTTGAGTTTTTTTAAATTTTAAGGCCAGTAAATATTGAGTAAAATCTTGTCAATGCATATGTATTAAACACATATTATTTGCAGGACATTATTTATTCATTTGATAACCTCATTTGCACATATTATTAGCATTAAATTAAAAATGTCATGGTGTGAGTCTGGATCAAGATGGTGAAGTAGTAAGATCCTGAGATCACCTCCTCCCATGGGCACACCAATACTACAACTACACATAGAACAGCTGAGAATTACTTGAAGACTAGCAGAACAGATTTTCTACAACTAAGAATATAGAGAAAAGGCCACATCAAGCGGGGGTTGGGGAGCAGTGTTGTAGTCTAGTCAGAATCCACACCCCTAGCACGGCAACCCACAAGTAGGAGGAATATCAAAATTACAAAGGTCCCCCGGAGGAGCCAGGGGTCCAAGCCCCATATTGGGCTCCCCAGCCCAGGGGAACCCCCATAATATCTGGCATTGAAAACCAGTAGGACTTACACCCAGGAGAGCCAGAGGACTGTGGGAAACCTAAACTCCATTCTTAAAGGACTTGTACACAAACTCACTCTCTCCAGATGCCAGCACAGAGACAGCAGCTTGAAAAATGTCCGGGTCATGGAAGGAGATTCATTGACTGATTTTCGGGCATGTGCCAGAGGGGCAGGGAACTGGTAGAACTTTCTCCAAGGACAGAAGTGATGGCGGGTGCCATTATTATTATTATTATTATTATTATTTAATTCTCTTTCCAGTTAACTGACCTCGCACTAGTGAGCACCATTTATGTCTCTTTCCATCAACCTAGCTAACACAAAAAGCCCACCCATGCGTTCCACACAGGACCCACCTGATTCAGTCGGCCCCTCCTAAGCAGCTCTTGCCCCACACTAGCTGGTGGGCTACCCAGTCAGCACCACCACACCTCCAAACTGTCTCCCGCTCCAGGGTGCCAGCCCCACACACCAGCACACCAGCAAAAGACACAGCTGGGCTTCGCAGCCAGCACACCCACAGCAATTGCAGCCCAATCACAACAGGAGGGTGCACACAAACACAGGGGCTAACCTTGGAGCACCTGGCTTTGTGACCAGGGAGGAATGCACCACTGGACCCTGCAGGACACCTTATACATAAGGCCACACTTTCAAGACCAGGAGACATAACTGAAATGCCTAATACGTAGAAACAAACACAGAGCGTTAGGCAAAATGAGGAGAGAAAAGAATACTTTCCAAACGAAAGAATAAGACACAACCCGAGAAAATGAACAAAAGGAAATGCAGATGAGCAATTTACCAGATAAAGAGTTCAAAATAATTGTTACCTTTTCACCTACCTAACATGTGCTCAGAGTCTTTCTTTAAAGACTTCTCTGAGACAGAAATTAATACACAGTGTAACTCTGAGAAATTAATAGTGGTTGTAGGCCTGTATTGAGAAGAATTCTGAGTCCCATCTATATTCAGTGCAACAGAGTTTCATAAATTTTTTTCAGTCTTTGCTCTTAATGCCTGCAAGTGGAAAAGTGTCACTTGAGGGTACATTCATAGAGACAATATGATTAAAGCTTAAGATATTATTGTCAGAGCTTTGCAATAGGATGATTTTAGTTTCTAAGCCAGGATCTGTGAATTACTAATTCTGTGTCCTTTAAGCAAACTAGTTGGACTCCTTGTCCCTTGGTTTCCTTATCCATTAAAACCAGTAATAATGCCTGCTGAAAACGTTGAGTCTAGGCACAAATGAGAGGAGTCAGGTAAGGAAAGCTTAGTGAAGTCACTTTATATGTGGCAAAGTTACTATATATATATAAATGTATATATACAGTTGATGTTGTTTTTATGTCTACTGACCACTCAGCCACTATATCTCCCTCTTCTATGCTATCAGAGCACTTGAAACACTATACATCAAGGCATGGATTTCTATCCTTAAACTCTGAACTTCTTTACAGTAGAGCTTGCATCTTATTCGCTAGTATATTCCCAGCACCCATCTCAGTGTCAGCCATGTAGAAACACTCAATAAATCTTTAATAATTGACTAAATAAAATAACAAAGGAACAACTTACTATATTCTTGGATCAGGCTCAAACCCTCCCTCTCTCATGGGATTTTCCCCATGATGCGTTTTATCCAAATGTACCTTTCTTCCATCTTAATGGCAGTACTTATTATAGATTTCATTGCAATATAAAATCAAAGGTATATACTTTTCATTTAAAGTCAAAAATTGAGGGGACAGAAACTTCACATATTCATCTTTGTACTTGTTTTTGTCTTACATAAAGCATACACTTAATGAGGGAGAAGGCATTGAAACAAATAAGTATTAGGCTAAACAGAATTACACATGTATTATAATAATAATATAGAAACAAAGCAAAGTACTCAAATAACAGAAGAAGGGACTATTGATTTTGACTGGAGATCTTAGGGCAACTACACTGAATATTTAGCATTTGAAATAACTTTGAAGCAGGAGTACAGTTTTGCTAGCAGAAATGAGAGATAGTTCATTGTCTCATTCTCTTTGTTGAAATATATTATAAAACATCTTTATTTTTCAAGACATTTATTATGATTTATATTAAAAATATTTCCCTCCCATGGATATGGGTTGATATATGGATGAAGAAAGCAAGAAACGGATACATACCCTATTTCTTCTTCCATCATCTTTCACAGAAGTAAATGTCATGGTAGGATAGTGTAGCATACAAGAACACATATTCTTTTATGGTTTTATATTTCCCAATAATAGAAATATGGCCATTATTCAAATAGCAACAATTTCCTCAAAACAATGTTAGACAAATATTTGATTAACAATATTTTATTGAAATACAGTGTGCAGAATGGAAAATGTATGCATGAAATGTGTATAACTTCTTTTTCACAATGTGAACACACCTGTGTAAGAACCACTCACATCAAAATATCGAAAAATCGGGGCTTCCCTGGTGGCGCAGTGGTTGAGAGTCCGCCTGCCGATGCAGGGGACACAGGTTCGTGCCCCGGTCCGGGAAGATCCCACATGCTGCGGATCGGCTGGGCCCGTGAGCCATGGCCGCTGAGCCTGTGCGTCCGGAGCCTGTGCTCCGCAATGGGAGAGGCCACAACAGTGAGAGGCCTGCATACTGCAAAAAAAAAAAAAAAAAAAAAATCGAAAAATCACCATGAAAATTAGAAAAAAATTTTGTGCTCCTTCCATGACATTGTGCCCCTAAAGAACCATTATTCTGAATTCTATAAGCAAAGATGAGTTTTTCTTGGTTTTGAAATTTACATAAATGAAATCACACAGTATGTGTTCTTGATTGTGGCTTCTTTCATTTGTGATTATAATTTGAAATTCATCTATGTTGTTGCATGTAGCAGTGATCTGTGAGATTTATCCATGCTGTTGCACATAGTAGAGATTTATTAATTTAGATTTGGTGCTGTTACAAATAATGCTGCTTTATACAATTTTATACATGTGTTTTGATGTAAAGTTATACACAAATACTTTGGATATATATGTAGGAGTGAAATTGCTATAAGATATGCATACGTTTAGCTTTACTATTTTTAAAGTGGTTGTGCAGTTTACAAACATACTAACAATAAATGTATTTTCAATCACACTATATCCTCACCAACACTTTGTATTCAGTTTTTTTCCTTTTAGTTTAAATAATTTGGGGGGAGGTATATAGGTAAATAGTTGTGATTATAAGTAGTAATGTTGAATATCTTAATATCCTCTATTGAAAAGCATTTTTAGTCATTTTCCCATTTTCTTATTACAGTCTGTCCTTTCTCATTGATCTGTAACAATCTTTTTATGCTAATGTATATGAATCTTTGGTCTGAGACATGTATTCTAAATATATTATTTTATTCTCTATTTTTTCATTTGCTTAATAGTAACATATTTTACAAACTCAAATTCTGAATTTAAGATCCATTTAATTAATATTTTCCTTCATTATTAATTTTTTCTCTTTTATTGTTTTTATCTTAAAGAAACAGTCATTTATCCCAAGGTAAGCAAAAGATATTCTATTATTTTTTCTGGGAAAATTATTTTATTTTTCCATTTAGGCCTACAGTTCAATCGAACTTGATTTTTTATATATGGCATAAGATAGGAGTCAAGGTTCATTTTTCCCTATCTGAATATTCAGTTGATCCAGCATAAACAGTGACAATTATTGTTATAAGTGAAGTGGCTGTATAAGTAGATTTGTATCTGTACAAGTAGGTCTGACTCTTTATTCTTTCCTATCTGTCTGCTCTTTAATTCTTATTTCAACAACTTTTAATTGTCAAAAATTGGAAATAAGTTTCTATAACATATAGTGCAAGTCCTTCAACTTTGTTGTTCCTCACAAAAGTGTCTTCACTGCTCTTGCCATTTGCATTTCCATGCAAGTTTTAGATTCATTTTGTCAGTTTTCTCAGATAAAAAAAAAAAAAGAAACCTCTAAGAATTTTACTTTAAATTTCTTTGGATCCACAGATCAATTTTAAAAGAATGGACATTTTTACAATATTGAGTCTTTCAATTCATAAAAAGGATAAACTTTTAATTTATTTCATTTTTTAATACTTCTCAGAAATGTATTTTAGTTTTCTGAGAAGTTTTACACATCTTAATTAGCTAATTCCAAACATATTTGATAATTTTAATACTATTACAAATGTATTCCTTTATTTGATCTAATAACTTTTTTCTGATATATAGAAATGCAATTTAGTTTTGTATATTGGCATTGTATCCAGTGATTGTGTTAAATTTACTTAATAGTTCTAATAGTTTACATGTATACTCTTGGGACTTTTTTAATGTAAACAATAATGCCTTGTATTAAGACAGTTTTATTTCTCCTTCTCTCTTTCTCATATCTGTCTTTGTCTTGCCAGAATAACATAAAATATAAATAGTGTTAACAAATAGACTTCTGAGCAAGATTCCACTATTCTATCTTTAGATATGGTACTTGCTATATATTTATGAAATGAAGGATGACTCTTACTATTCTTGGCTGCCTAGATGTTTTGTATGGCTTGTTTTTATTTTGTTTTCTTGAGCCATGATTGGGTGCTGAATTTTATCAAGTATATTTATGCATTAAATATAAATTTTCTCATTTAGTCTGCTAAGTAGTGAGGTGCATGATTGATTTTCAAACATTTAAATAGGCTTGCATCCTGACATCAGCTGTAGTTGACTTTTATTTGAGGTGTTTGTTCAAGTCCTGGCTGCCTTGGTCACTCAGTGAGATTGCTACAAACTCAAGGTTTCTGCTTTCTGATGGCCAAAAGTGCGAGGAGAAAAAAGTGCCTGCAAATATACAGGTGACCTCAATATGTTTTGCTCTTAAATCTTGGTCTGAGTACTGACTACTCTTCAGTGCCTTCAAACACATATTTTCGCTTGTTTGGGTTTTTGGGTTTGTTTTTTTTTTTCCCATCTTTTTATTTTTTCTTTCTTAAAAAAAATTATCTAGCATTTGTGGTCTGATTATATCTACACTGTCAAAGTTGGAAGCAAAATCTTCAATAATTTATTTTCATTGTGAATTCTTGAGATCAGGGAATTAAAATGTCCCCAATTTAATTTGTGACACGCCCAGTGACAACGTAAGATATGTTTTGTTCTTATCCATCCCAGAATTTTAAATTTTCTTAAGGGCCCAATCATGTAGAAGCATGTGGCACAAAAATCTTTAGACTCAGACAGAATAAAGGGAAAGATAAACTTCTCAGAGTCCAGGAAACTCTGCATTAAACCTGCATTCTATAAAATTACCTCTTTTGGAAATATTTAGCATAGAAACAGATCCACATTTTAGGAGAAATATTATGTGCTGGTCTTCCTAGAAAGTGTCTATGAGTGGTTCTGAATCAAGAGAATAGCCAGCCATTGTAGAGTGTCATTATTTGCTGATTTCAGAAATAACAGCATTTACTTTAACTTATTTTGGGGTGTCCTTTTACACTTTTGGTATACTGGTTATGATATAAGACAAAGCACAAGAGTCTTTTGTGATCATGGTTAAGTGCAGAATGTAAATACACTATCATATTTGCATAAGAGTTTGAGCACAAACACAGAATCTGAAACTGATAGAAATCATGTTGATCTTTAGTCCCTCACATTACATTCATATTAATAATGAATGTGACAAGAGCATCATAAATATGCAAAAAAGTAATACATCAGCCTAAACATCACCAGTAATTTGTAGACTTACACTCATAAGAAACCACTAATGGAATATAGTGCATTTTCTTTTCTATGAATAGTCAAATGTCATGCATAATGTAACAGTGCGATTGCTAATAGCAGACTCAGGCACGATCCTTTAAACTTGTTATTATGGGCAGTACGAACTGATCTTTGAAGTGACCTACAGTAAAATACTTCTCTGCCTTTACCCTATCCTGATTGTTCAGTTATCCTTTCCCAGAGCTTGTATTTTATAGGAAGCACAAAAATGATTACCTTGATATCGGGTGGGGGGAAGTACTTAACATCCTCTAACAAATATAGAAGAATGGTGACCAGTGAATAACAAATCAAAGTTAAAGGTCGGTGAACCATCTGCTCTGCCTTTTTAATGTCAGTATTGAAACATTCTTTCAGAGTATCCATTATCACATTATACCCTCATGGTATGTATTTTCAAAACAGCCTTTGTTTATGTAAAATCTCTTAGAGAAATGGTAATACTGAAGTCATCTGCAAATAAGTAGGAGCAGAGTCTTAGTTGTTGGAGCTCACAGGATAATTAACAGCACCTAAAACTAGGATAAGTATTGGAAGCTCCAGGAAAATGCTGACTTATAAAGGAATCCTGCTTGATATAAATATCCTGGGGATTTCTGTTTAGTCACAGGTTATATTTGGTTAGATAATAATGGATAAACTAAATGATCCTAGTATTTTAGCTCTATTTGGACCCCCTAAAAATTCTTGAGTTCTTAGTTATAGAGTACCATTATATACTCTATTCTCAAGGCTAAGCAGAGTATGTCTAGCATCTATTTGGTCTTGTTATAAAAGTACTATAGAAGAAGCTATTAAGTTGCAGAGGTTCCCCAACCTAGGATTTTTTAATACTTTGTATGAGAGATTAATAATACTTTATTATATGGTTTTATGGCACAATATAAAGTGTTACTTTTAATACAGGCAATTAGTGCAATCTCTTAATGTGTATTATCAGAAATCATTGATGAATTTGAAATTCTATCATATATATTTATAAAATAGTTTCACAAATATTTATTAGAATATTAAATACATATTTTTTAGTATTTGAAGAGATAAAGCCTCTAATGTAGTCTACTTAAATTATATGAAAATATGCAAAATCTCATCTTTGGATTAGATGTATCATTAAGATATATTCATGTAATACATTGATATTGAATCAGAAAGCCACACCCCACTCCCAGGGATTGTCTGCATGCAATGACTGACAGAATCAAAGGTGAAGTCAAGCCACCGAGTTGTAAACTGAGCGTACTAAAAGAGCTGTCTCAGACTGGGAGCTCCTCATCAGTTCTGCCAGTACCTTTGTTGATACTGTCGTGCAGCCACAATTCTTCCTCTCCCCAGTTAATGCTCCCTTTATTTTTCTTGATATAGATTACAAGAATAATATTTAATTAGCTTATTGTATGCTAATCTTCATCTCAGAGTCTGCTTCCTGGTTAACTCATCTGATTGTAAGTCCTTTGCTGCATATTCTCCGAGAAGCAAGTATCAAAACAAACATGCGAGGCTTTTATCACATTCAGTGCTTGTGAGAACAAATGGAGAGAGATCTTGGAGAAGCTTGGATAGTCATCAGACCTTGAAGGAAGTCTTACTGTATAGTATAATGTTCAGTGTAGTCTTACTGAATAGTATAATGTTTGACAAACTCACTGGAGATTCTTAAATCAAAGTCAGCCCTCCAAGGAATCCTGTGCCTCTCAGGAATTGGCTGGCTTTAATATCCCTGCTCTAAGAGGTATACAGTGTCCCCAGTATCCTTGGGATATTGGTTCCAGGACCTACCATGGATACTAAAACCTGCAGATGTTTTCTACATCTGTGACTCTATTTCTGTTTTGTAAATAAGTTCATTTGTACCATTTTTTTAAGATTCCACGTATAAATGATATCATACAATATTTGTCTTTCTCTGTCTGACTTACTTCACTCAGTATGACAATCTCTAGGTCCATCCATGTTGCTGCAAATGGCATTATTTCATTCTTTTTTATGGCCAAGTAATATTCCATTATATATATGTGCCACATCTCCTTTATCCACTCTTCTGTCGATGGACATTTAAGTTGCTTACTGGGGGTGGGGAATAGGGAGGAGGGATAAATTGGGAGATTGGGATTGACATACACACACTACTACATAGGAAATAGATAACTAATAAGAACCTACTGTATAGCACAGCGAACTCTACTCAATACTGTATGATAACCTGTATGGGAAAAGAATCTAAAAAAGAGTGATATATGTGTATGTATAACTGATTCACATTGCTGTACAGCAGAAACTAACACAACATTGTAAATCAACTATACTCCAATAAAAGTTTTTTTAAAAAGAAAAAAATATTAAAAAATAAAACCTTTAGATGCTCAAGTCCTGTAATCGATCCCCCTTATCTGCAGTTCTGCGTCCTCAATTCAACCCGAGGATTGTGTAGTATGACTTACTGGGAAAAAAAAATCCATGTATATGTGGACCCATGTAGTTCAAACCCATGTTGTTTAGGGGTCAACTATGTATTCCTTAACTTGGTTAATTCTCACAATAAACCTGCGAGGTAAATGTTCACACACCTCGTTTTACTGATGAGAAGCTATTTCACTGGAATGTTAACTGCCTAAACTTACCCAACCTGTGAGTTACACAGCAGTGTTAACCAAGACAATCTGGTCCCAGGGTTTGTGCTCCTAAGAACCACACTGTAATCACACTGAGCCACTCCATGGGCAGGAATTCCTTGAAGCAAATGAGACTAGGTCACCCAAATCAGTACCCTTCTTTCCCCCCACAATTATATATTGTAAGTCTTTCTTCCAGCCTTCCCGTAATGAAACATAAGACCATTGTCAGAATGTACACAGACAAAAAGGAAATTCTAAAACTTTCTAGATTATTAAACACAGGCTATGAATGAGTAGATAATCAAATACCATTAATGGTTCATACCAATTACCATTTTATTTCTGGATGCATGGTTGGAATAGACAAACTCAATAATGGCAGAATTCCTACTTTAGGTCCCTGAACCATCTCATGAGGAAAATAAATTAGGAAAGACTAAGTGGGAGCCTCTGAAAGTTCTCTGCTTTACCAGCATACGATAAATAAAGAAAAATATCACTTTGTCCCTGAGAGAACTGGAATAATTACTTCTATCATCAGAGATTTTAAATACACTGTATTTCGGAAGAAAAAAAATGAGTGATTAGGAAGAGAGAGATAACCCTGAAAGTAAGTTTAAATGTTGAATCAACTGAATAATTATCCAGAATATACTGTTTAACCTAAAAGAATGTTTTGTTGTTGTTTGTTTTAAGCCAGAAACTACTCATCTTTATTTGGAAAGCTCAAGTATTTCATCAATCTTGCTTTGACCTTTTTAATTCCCACCCCCAACCCGTACCAAGCTGAAAACTGGAGCTTCTAGCTTAAGGAGCTGAGATAGAGAAAAGAAAAAGAAATTTGTTGCAACACTTTATTTTTGCTTTAAGCAATAATTCCTCTACACCTCCCTATCTTATCTCTCTAGCTCTATCTCTAGATGTATTTATATTGAGATATAATAGAACTGTTCTAAGTACTTCTATAAGTATTAACTGATTTAATCCTCATGAAATCCTCATGATATCCCAATCGAGCAGAAACTAATCACATTTTCACCTGAGAAAACCAAGTCCAAGGGCTACTAAGTAAATTGCCCCAAAGTTCACAGTTAATAAAGAAAATGAAACAAGGTTTTGCATTCAAGGAATTAACTCAGGAGCCTGTGCAGGCACTTAATAGGCAGTTAAGACATGTCTGTTTTAAATCTTATGGAAATATGAGTAAATTAGTCAATTTAATGAGAGCTTAGAGGCCAGTTAGTATGAAAAATGTTTTATTAAGAACTGAGGCAGAGTTTAAGGATTTACCACTTTTTTTCTTAGAAATAACAGGTCTATTTGGCATCAATATGCACAAACTGTATACACATAGATTTATTTGCATTCATATATATTTGTATATTATTCAAAGACATAATTAACTTTATTGGTAAATAATTTAAGGTACTAGTTCGATACCATTGGGCATCAATTACAATTCTACAAGGATCTAGCACAGATTTACAGTCACAATTAATGGCATGTCAAATTGTTGGAAGAAAGTATTGATGTTCAATAATAAAGCAATCAGATTCTCAGAAGGCCAGATAGTTTGAACATCTTTCAAAAAGTGTCATTTATGTAAGATTACATTCAAAATGTTCTCATATTTCAAAAAGAAATGGTGGAAGTATCAAAGTAAGTGTATTTATCTCTGTGGCTGTGTTTTATGGCACAAGAAAAATATAGACTAAAGGTGAATATTCAAGTCTATCATCTGAATCTTTGGCTACATGTTGCCAAATATTCAGAAACATTTGGTTTGTTATTATATGGTGATACAATAGTGTAATAATAATTTTCCCCTATGTACTGTGGTGTCATTTGATACAATCTTATGGTAGCAAGCTGACTTCTAAGATTTCCCCCAGTGAACCCTGCCTCCTGAGATGTTATGCTTGTGTAATCCTCTTCTTCTGACTGGGTTGGACTTAGTCACTTAATTTTAACCACTATAATATGATAAAAACGATGAGATGTCACTCATGTGATTAGCTTACAAAAGATTGTGACTTCTGTTTTTCCAGTATACTCTCCCTTTCTGTCTGGCTTTGATGGAGCAATCTGCCATGTTGAAAAAGCCAAGTAGCAAGGAACCGAGAGTGCGCACTAGTGAGTGAGGAACTAAGCTTCTCAATCCAACAACCCTCAACTAACTGAACCAGCCAACAACCACACATGTGAGTATGAGAGCAGATTATTATTCCCCAGTAGAACCTTCAGTGCTTCACCATACAATGATCACAGTCTTATGAAAGACTGAAGTAGAAGGCCCAGCTAAGCTGGGCATGTATTCCTGACCCATATAGACTGAGAGATAATAAATATGTGTTGTTTTTATTGTTTTATTGTGGCAAAATATACATAATGTTTCTCATTTTAACCATTTGTAATTGTACAGTTGAGTAAGTAGCCTTATTATATTAGCAATATTATGCAACTATTACCACTATTTCTATTCAAAACTTTTTCATCATCATCCAAAAGAGTTTGTACCCATTAACAGTAACACCCCTTACCCCTGAGCCCAAGTAACCACTATTCTTTCTGACTCTATGGATTTGCCTATTCTGTGCACCTGATGTAAGTAAAATCATAAAAATTTGTCCTTCTATGTCTGGCTTATTTCACTAAGCACAATGATTACAAGGTCCATGTTGTAGCATACATCAAAATTTCATTCCTTTTTATGGTTGAATAATATTGCAATGAAGCATATACCACATTTTGTTTATCCATTCATCTGAAGACGGACAGTGGGTAGTTTCCATCTTTTGGCTATTGTGAATAATGCTGCTATGAAAATTTGTTGAGTCCCTGCTTTCAGTTATTTTAGATACATACCTTGGAGTAGAATTGCTGGGTCATATGGTACTTCTATGTTTAATCTTTTGAGAAACTGCCGAAATATTCTACAGTGGCTCCACCATTTTATAATCTCTACAACAATGCATGAGTGTTCCATTTTCTCCACGTCCTCACCAACACTTGTTATTTTCTGGTGCTTTTTATTTATTTATTTATTTATTTATTTTTATTATTTAGCCATTCTATTAGGTTTGAAGTGGTATCTCATTGTGGTTTGGGATTGAAGTTCTCTAATAACTACTGATGTGTCTTTTCATGAGCAATTGGTCATTTGTATATTTTCTTTGAAGAAATAGCTCTTCAAGTCCATTGTCCATTTTTTATTTGGGTTGTTTGCCTATTGTTGTTGAGTTTTAGGGGTTCTTTATATATCCTGGATATTAGTTTTACACTTAATTTGAAAATATCTTCTCTCATTCATTAGGTTGTCTTTTTGCTTTCTTGATACATAAATGTTCTTAATTTTAACAAAGTTCATTCTATTATTTTTCTTTTGTTGCCTATGCTTTGGTGCCGGTGTCATGTCTATGAAGTTGTTAACAAATTCAGTATCATGGAGATTTTCTCCAATGTTTTCTTCTAAGGGTTTTAGTGTTTTAGCTCTTGAGTTTAGGTTTTTGATCCATCTTTAGTTAATTTTCATATATGGTATGTGTAAGGTCCAAATTTATACTTTTGCATGTAGATGTTCAGTTTTCCCAGAACCATTTCTTAAAAAGACTCTTCTTCCCCAATGAATAGTCTTGATACTCTTGTCAAAAATCAACTCATGATTTTGTGAAGATTTATTTCTGGGCTCTCTATTCTATTCCTTAGGTTTATGTGTCTGTCATGCTAGTACCACACTTTTTAAACTATTGTAGTTTTCTAGTAAGTTTTGAAATTGTAAAGTGAGTTCTTCAATGTCCTTCCTCGTTTTCAAGATGGTTTTATCTAGTCAAGGCCCGTGGGACTCCATATGTATTTGGGGACTGGGTTTTCCAAATTTTTTTTTGCAAAAAAAGAATGTAAGAAGTTTGATAGAGGTTATGTTAAACCTGTAAATTGTTTGGCGCATTAACTCTTCCAATCCATGAACACAGTGTCTTTCCATTTATTAAGTCTTCTTCAACTTCTTTCAGCAGTATTTTCTAGTTGCAGCATACAAGTCTTTCACCTCCTTGGTTATATTTATTTCTAATTATTTAATTCTTTCAGGTGCTAATGTAAATATAATTTCTTTCTTAATCCCCATTTTGGATTATTTATTGCTGGTGTATGTGAACACAAATGACTTTTGTATGTTGATCTTTTACCCTGCAACTTTGCTGAATATTTTTATTAGCTCTATCAGCTTTCTTATGAATTTTTCGGGGGATTTTCTATATATAAAATAATGTCATCTATGAGTAGAGATAATTTTTTCATCTTCCTTTTTAATTTGGATACCATGTATTTTTTTTTCTTGTCTAAAAATTCTGGCTAAAACTTCCGATACAATGTTGAATTGCAGTGGTGAAATGGGCATCTGTGTTCATGACCATAATGGGGAAGTTTTCAGTCTTTCAACATTGTATATGATGTTAGTTGTGGGTTTTTCATAAATAACTTTTATCATGTTGAGGAATTTTACCTCTATGCTCAGTACTCTGAGAGTTTTTATTATGAAAGCATGTTACATTTTCTCAAAAGCCTTTTCTGAGTCAGTTTAAATAATCATGTAGTTTTTCCCCCTACTTTTATTAATACAATGTATTACCTTGATTTTTCTTGTGCTGACCACTCTTGCATGTCCTAGGATAAATCCCATTTGATCATGGTTAATAATCTTATTAATATAGTTTTGGATTTTATTTGCTAAATTTTGTAGAAGATTTTGCATCTATATTCATAAGGTATATTGTTCTATACTTTTATTTTCTCATGATATTTTTATCTGGTTTTGGTATCAGAGTAATGCTGGCATAGTAGAATGATTTAGGAAGTGTTGCTGCCTCTTAAATTGTTTGGAAAGTATAAGAATGACTGGTGTTAATAATTAGTTAAATGTTTAGTAGAATTCACTGGTAAAGCCATCTGCTCCAGGACTTTTCTTTGCAGGGAGAATTTTGATTACTGATTCAATCTCTTGCTATAGGTCAATTGAGATTTTCTATTTTTTTCTTGAGTGTAAAGTTAAATTATTGATTTAAGATCTTTCTTCTTTTTTAAAGTAGACATTTATAGCTATACATTTTCCTCTGAGTTCTGCTTTCACTGCATCCATACATTTTGGTATACTGAATTTTTATTCCAACTGGGATTTATCCCATGTATGTAAGGCTGGTTTAATAGTCAGAAATGAATTAAGGTAATCCATCACATCAACAGACTAAAATAGAAAACTCATGATCATTGATATGAGTTTGGCCAAAGAACATTTGACAAAACAACACCTATTCGTGATAAAAATTCACACTAACTAGAAATTCAAACTAAGCGGAAATAGAAACTTCCTCAACCTGCTAAAGAATAATTATAAAAAACCTACATCTAACATCATACTTAATAGTGGGAAACGAAGCTTTCCCACTGACTCAAGTACACAGCAGGATTGTACCTTCTCACCACTCAGTGTGAACATCTACTAGAATTCTAGACAAAATTCTACTAGAATTCTGGCTAATGCAGTAAGGGAAGAAAAGGAAATAAAATGTGTACAAAGTGGGAAGGAAAAATAAAACTGTCTTTGTTCACAGATGACGTGTTCACCTATGTAGAAAAGTCCAAAAGAATCAATAAAAAAACTTCAGGAACTAGTAAGTGATTACAACAAGATTATAGAATACAAGGTTAATATACACAAATAAATCACTTTCTTATATACCAACAATGAACAAGTAGAATTTGAAATTAAAAACAGAGTATCATTTACATTGGCACCCCCTAAAATGAAATATTTATACATAAATCTAACAAAATATGTACAAAATCTATATGAGGAAAACTACAAACTCAGATGAATTAATTTAAAAAAGAACTACATATATGCAGAGATAATTCATGTTCATCGATAGGAAGACACAATATTGTCAAGATGTCAGTTTTTCCCAACTTGATCTATACATTCAGTGGACTCTCCATCAATATCACAGCAAATTATTTTATGGATATCAACACACTGATTCTAAAGCTTATGTGGAGAGGAAGAAGACACAGAATATTCAACGCAACATTGAAGGAGAAGAATAAAGTTGAGGACTGGCACTGTCCAGTTTCAAGACTTGCTATAAAGCAAAAGAACTCAGGATAGTATGGTATTGGTGAAAGATTAGACAAATAGATCAATGAAACAATAGAGATTTAAGAAATAGATCAATATAAATATAGCCAACTCATCTTTTACAAAGGAGCAAAGGTAATAAAATAGATAAAATATATTTCGACAAGTGATGTTGGAACAACTGAAAATATATATACAAAAAATAAATTAGACAAGGGGCTTCCCTGATGGCGCAGTGGTTGAGAGTCCACCTGCCGATGCAGGGCATACGGGTTCGTGCCCCAGTTTGGGAAGATCCCACATGCCGCGGATTGGCTGGGCCTGTGAGCCATGGCTGCTGAGCCTGCACGTCCGGAGCCTGTGCTCTGCAACGGGAGAGGCCACAGCAGTGAGAGGCCCGTGTACTGCAAACAAACAAACAAATAAATAAATACATAAATTAGGAAAAAACCTTACACTCCACAAAAATTTATTAAAAATGGATTTGAGACATATATGTAAAACACAAAACTAAGAGGATAACATAGGAGAATACCTAGATGACCTTAGGTATGCCAGTGCCTTTTTAGGTAGAACAATAAGGCATGATTCATGGAAGAAATAACTGATAAGCTGGATTTCATTACAGTTAAAAACTTCTGCTCCGAGAAAGACACTATCAAAAAAAAAAAAGAGAAAAAAGCCACACACTTGGAGAAAATATTGCAGAAGACACATCTGATAAATGACTGTTATCCAAAATATACAAAAAAAATTCAACAATAAGAAAATAACCTGATTTTAAAATGTGTGCCAAACCCCTTAATAGACATCTCACCAAAGAAAATATACAGGTAACAAATAAGCATATGAAAATATGTTCCACATCATATGTCATCAGGGAAATGCAAATGAAAACAAGATACCACAATATAGATACTAGAATGGCCAAAATCCAGAACACTGACAACACCAAAGGATGGTGAGGATGTGGAGCAACAGAAACTCTCATTCATTACTGGTGGAAATGCAAAAGGGTACAAGCACTTTGGGAGACATTTTGGCAGTTTCTCACAAAATAGAACATACTCTTATGATACGATCCAGCAATTGTGCTCCTTGGTATTTATGCAAAGGTATTGAAAACCTATGTCCACACAAAAACCTGCATGTGGAGGTTTATAGCAGCTTCATTTGTACTTGCCAAAACTTGGAAGCTATGAAGATGTTCTTCAGTGGGTGAATGGGTAAGTAAACTTTAGTACACCTAGACAATGGAATATTATTCAGCACTAAAAACAAATGAGTTGTCAAGCCATGAAAAGACAAAGGGGAACTTTAAATGTATATTGCTACATGAAAGAAGCCTATTTTTAAAGACTATATACTGTATAATTCCACCTATATGACATACTGGAAAAGGCAAAACTATGGAGAGAGAAAAAAGATCAGTGTTTTCCAGGGGTTTGGGGGTACAGAGGGATGAATAGGGAAGACACAGGGGATTTTTAGGGCAGTGAAACTATTCTGTATGGTACCATATTGTTGGATACATGTCATGATACATTTGTCCAAATCCACAGAAACAGAATGCACACTACCAGGGGTGAATTCTGATGTACGTTATGGACTTTGGCTGATTATGATATGTCGATGAAGGTTCATTAGTTGTAACAAATGTAACACCCTGGTGGGGGATGTTGATAATGGGCATGGCTATGCATATATGTGGGCAGGTGTGCATTGGAAATCTCTGTACCTTCCCCTCAATTTTGCTGTGAACCTTAAACTGCTCTAAAAACCCAAAAATCTTAATTTAGAAAAAGAAAATAACCCTAAAATATTTACATAAATCATTGTTTGGGTTTACTTTAATGTTATCTTATTTGTCGAGAAATCTTGGTCTGGTCACTTTCATTCCCCTATAGTCAATTTTGTTATTTTAAAACTTTTCCGATTTATTTGCAACCTGCAAGCAACCCACATGCAGTACTCTTAGTCAATGCATGTGTCATTATAGTTCTTAGATATAAATTACAGAAATGAATTCCAATTACTATAATTAAAAACTGGATTATTAGACGCATAACATACAGGTCAGAGAATCTATGGAAAACCTATTAAAATAAGCACCTAGAAAGTGGAAGGGAAGAGAGAAAAACTGAGAACACAGTGATATCTCCCAAAGTCCTCCAGAACAGCACAGTTTATGATGGGGCACAAAAGATTGACTGACACAGCTGGATAACCACTCTCATTCAGTACTTAATGCAGCACTGATGGGCTTTTTGATTCCAGTGTCATGTCTTCAGGGTACTCCAGATTCTGGTAGTCAAAGCCACAGTTGGTAGAATGAATCTTAAACTGTCACTGATGTTTTGGGTTATTAACACCAGAGTCAGAGTCGGATATTTACTACAGGCTCACCGTTCCAAGTGATACCATGTGACTGGCTTAGTTTTAATCACATACTGGTGAATTGGATGCCAAGGTCTGAAGGAAATATAGAAAAGGTTGTCCAGTAGGACAACATCGCTAGCAAAAATTCCCAATATAATTTACCACTTTGGCTACCCAACACCCATATATGCTTCTTTGCCTAATTAAAACTGTTTATGCCTAATTGAATGCAACCATTCTGCATTTTGCCCAAAACACGTTCACCCATCCACAAGGTATTGTAAGTTACTGCCTCTAGTTCTGTTCTATCAACTCAATATTCTTCATATCATAAAATTAAGCATCACAGCATATCTTATATAGCAACGTCAGTGAATATTCAGGAATAAGGCAAAAATAGTTAAACTGTATAAATATTCACAGGCTATAGCAATAAAGAAAATTAGGTAGAGACTACAGTCTTCATTTCTACAAGTCATACACCAATAATTTCATGGTGAATTGAGTTTCTTAATTATCATTAATTTACCCAAAGTCACAGCTAGTAAGTAGTAGGACCAGATTCCAGACCAGGTGGTCAAGTTTCAGAGTCCATGCTGTTAATCTGTAGGCATTATTACTTCTCAGTCCTACTAGCTTTCAGTCCTTTTTCTGGTTTCTGTAATAAATAGTTTTCAGGTGCTTATTTGTCTCAAGATCTTTAAGATGAAGTTTTCCAGTCTTCATTCTTCTTTGAAATTTTCTAATGTCTCATATTCCTTCTAATTTATCCCTTGTATTTACTGAAATTCAGTGTGCAACACCATATTTAGATCTTATGTTTAGGGACTGACAGAGCAAGTGATGTTCCCCTGCATCATTATTGTTCCTCTTAGAGCCTTCTCACCCCTTCCCATGATTTTCCCCTTTGCTTTCTCCTCAGTGAGAAATAGTCAGTGTTGTTTCTCTTACAGACTTCCTGTCCAAAGTAAGCCTGTCAGGCAGCCTAAATCAGCCACACACTTGACCCTGGGTCAACTCTCTTGTTCTTACACTACTTTATTCTTCCTAGTGGAACCATTTCTCCTGAGCTAAGCTTCCTCAAGTATAATAGAGGTAAACAATTTTGGCCTGAGATTTAGGTGTGGACATTTTTTTTCAGTTATTTGGAATGTTGTAGTTTTTTAAGTCACTGAGTATCTCTCTTAGATACTTTTCCACATCATGTAGCCTAATTTATCATAAAGATTTATTCGAGTGTAGCCCTAAATTTTTATAAAACGTAAGAATTTGCTTAAGATGTACTCCATGAACATATTTTATTAGAAGCATAAGGGAAGAGTGGAAGGAAGGCATTCAAAAATAAGGTTCAAGTTTACTAGATCCCTTGTTTTGTCCATTTAACTCTCAACTATTTCTTCATTGCTATCCCTAATGGGTATGTGGAGGATAAGAGTACTTTGAGTTTCTCAAGAAAACATGCATACATAATAGGAGACATTACAAGAGTAACTGTTTTTGACCTGATTTAATTAGAGTGATTCTAGAATCTCATAAGTATAATGCCAATTATTACTTTTAGATGTACTTTATCATGTTGGTAATACTGTCATTCACATCTAATTTGTAATGAAATGTTTAAATAAAGAAATTTTAAAAATATTTTCTTTCAAGGAACTCCCTGGCCGTCTAGTGGTTAGGACTCCACACTTTCACTGCCAAGGGTGTTGGTTTGATCCCTGGTCAGGGAACTAAGATCCCACAAGCCTTGCAGAAGTGCCAAAAAATATTTAAAAAATTAAAAAAATAAAAATATTTTCTTTCAAATTTCCCTTTTGGTTGATTCTGTTCCCCCCTTTCTTTTTCACCCTCAGTTCTCAAGGCTTAACGTTTCCTCCTTAATATTTTTCACATCTGAACTTCCTTTTAATCTGTCTTACTAGAGCAGGCCTTTATCATCTCTTGACTGTACCATTTTAGTGGTTTCCTGTGAGATAGATTATTAATACCACGAAAATGGAGACTGGGTCTCTGGTTCTCCTTCGTATCCTATGTATACTAAGAACAATACCTGAGTATAGTAAGCTTTTAAAATGTATCATAAACTGATGAATAAATGAATGAATAATGAAGATGCATTTCCTAATTCATTCTCCCCTTCTCTCCAATAAATGCCCAATGAATAATCAGACTAATCAACCACTTGTATGACAGCACTTTTCTGCATATATAAATATACACATATATATATGTTTGTATGTTGTGTATTGGATCACAATTTTTCTTAGAATAAATTACTTTTCTTCCAATTGTTTGAAAACTCATTGATTTAAAAAAAAATTATCTAGGAAATTAATTTCACCAGACTTACTAAATTTTTCTCTTCATGGTGATAGTGGATCACAATATCAGAAAAAGTAAAGATCCCATGTGCAAAGAATACAGAAGGTGACAAAATATGCAAATATTTAGATTAATGGTTACTACTGGTGTTCAGAAAATTATCTGCAGGATATTGCAAAAATCCTGGGATATCACTATTGCTTTCATCAGTCAGATTTCCTCTCCCATGTTGTTTTCGGATTTGTCTAAATGAAAGCTTTCCTCTTTCATTTTCTTTTCTCTGTGTTCCATCGTTGTTGAATGCTACATGTGAGAAAGGTGGTAGAATTCAAGTGCAGTTTTAAGGCAGCCAAGTATAGTGGTTAAGAGCATGCACTTTGGAGTCAGACCACATGAGCTTGAATTCTTGCTGGGCAACTTTAGTACTTTTCTTTTTTTTTTTTTTTAAATAAGATGTTGGGGGTAGGAGTTTATTAATTAATTAATTTAGTTTTGCTGTGTTGGGTCTTCGTTTCTGTGCGAGGGCTTTCTCTAGTTGTGGCAAACAGGGGCCACTCTTCATCGTCATGCACGGGCCTCTCACTGTCACGGCCTCTCTTGTGGTGCACAGGCTCCAGATGTGCAGGCTCAGTAGTTGTGGCTCACGGGCCTAGATGCTCCGCGGCATGTGGGATCCTCCCAGACCAGGGCTCAAACCCGTGTCCCCTGCATTAGGCAGATTCTCAACCACTGCGCCACCAGGGAAGCCCTGGTACTTTTCTTAATCTCCATGTACCTCAGTTTCCTTATCTGTGTAATATATCACAGCACTTATTTTGTGGAGATGATGTGAGGATTAAATAGGTGCTGGTCACATTAATGATTCTCACACATTTTATCATCACTTGTTTTTTCACTTTAACCTTGGTTTCGTCTTCATATGCAGAATGAAATTAGTAATTAAATAAGTAACCCACGAAATATAGTAAAATTAAGAGGAAAGATTGCACTTTTAAAAATGTTTCAACATAAACCTTTTTTTATGTATAAAGTATCCAAATTATCACCTAAATGTGCATTGTTCTTTCTTAGCAATAACTGTACAGAACATAACTCTCTAATTCTAGTGATTCTACTTTCTTTCAATCAACTTACATTAAAAAACACTATTCAATATAAGTAATATTTAATTAAAGTATGAGTTTAATGTAAGTATAGAATGCTAGTATACACATTCCTATATGTACACACTGCTAAAAAAAAAACCCAAATCTTCAAACCATGGGTCTAGGTTTCATTAAATAAGTTCAGCAGTTGCTTTTTTTTTTCACTATAGTGTAGCATCACATTGTGTGACTGGGGCTTCAGTGCTTCATGATAATTGGCCTCCTGTTCCTCTGACTCACAGTTTGATGTTGTATACTGGAGATAATTGGGCAGATAGGCCTTGAAAGAATTTTCTCTCACTGCTTTTGGTCTATTTTTCAGTGACCAACAATGCTAATCATATTTTGTTCTTCATATACAAAGAGAAAGGAAAAAGAGCACACTGAAATGCCAAGACCAAAATATTCCTTGCTCTTGATGTCAAAAATCTATTTGAAGGTAGTCTACAAAGAGGAAAAATCTCAATAGGCAGCAATTTTATGTTTGCTTATATACTATTCAACTGGAAGTAAGTTCCAGTGAGAAAATTCAAGCATCTTGCTTCCTCTGTGCATTATTCATTGTAAATCAGCAAACATCTGCCCTAGTCTTCCAAATGTAGGTTCCAGGGCCCCAGTGGACATAATAGCCCAGAATTTAGATATTCACTTTTTCCAATATTTGATGAAATTTAAGATGACTGGGCTTTGGGCAGTGACCTTTACTTTAAAGTGAGTGTACCATGTAATGCCATGTTATTATCATTATTTTCTTCCACCTAAATCAGTTTCTTCTATGTTGTTTGAGACAAAAGTAAAAGTAGAAATATTTTTAATAGATTAAAGCAAAATAATATAATTTTTATGGAATTGTTCAATGCCGTTCTACTCGCAGAGGCAGAAAATGGGTTGATTCTATTAACTATAAATTACATTTTTATATAGTAAGTCCTAATAATGAGAGTACTATATTGTTCACAAATCATATAAAGAATGCAATGCATACATTTCAATGTGTTATATTATTAGGAAAAATTTTATAGAATATTAGTGAACATACTTAGCTATCAGATTTACTTTTGATGAGTCAAAAGAAAGATCAATGAAATTTCTGCAAGTTAATACAAATCCCTATAAATAAAGTGTCAGGTAAGAGTTATGCTGGTTTACTCTATTTCATGTTGGTTTTGGTAAGATATGTTAACACAGTCAAGGACTGATTAAATGACACCAGTTCTGTCTGGCTGGAGGAAGGCAAAGCTGTTCTCATAACAGAATAATAATTCAGTTCCTTTTTCTGAAATCCAAAGAACTATTCAAACTGAGTATAAAAATGGAACATAATCTTGAAGTTATCCTAAAAAACTAATAATGTGCATGTCATCTAAAAACTGAAAACCATAACATGACTTAATAAATCATATCACCTACTGGCTACCCAACAGTGGGCTGTGTCAGGTTAAGATGAAAAGATTACATTTCAAACTTACAGAAGGAAAAACATAAAAATGGGAAGGGATGACCAGGGAGGTTTTTTCCTAATGCTCTTATCCAACTTAACAAAATTTATTAAACCACAGTTTGGGGGAAGTTTTATTTATATATTTCTATCAGAGAGGCAATATTTTATTGAAAGCACACAAGTTACATTAAAATTTTCTTGGCTTTATATTTCTTAAAAAGTACATTAGAAAATTATTTTTTTACATATTCTAGAAATGCCATTCATTTGCATTACTTTCTGTCATTTCTGTCTATATGGACTGGTTTTACTAATAATAGAAATAGTAGTAAAAATGGTTTACATTTATTACGGATTTACCACTTGCCATGCTCTGTGTCAGGCACTCTACATTCACTTCATGTTATGTTTCCTTATGAGGAAGTTAATATCTCCATTCTCCACATAAACACATGCCTGAATTATAGCTCTGCCTATATAGTCTTCCAGGGACATATAAGGAAGAGGTGACATTTCTTGCAAGGCATTCTAGAAGAAGGCAAGAATACTGAACTGGAGTATTGAAATCTTCTCAATATCCACCTTAAAAAGCATTTTCCCAGATCATATTTGGTAATACATAGGATAAGGGTTGTCTTGGAGGATTCAGCTTTATTTTTCAACAAAATATCAGGTTGGCTTCATTAGGTAATAGCAAGTGTCTCGGCTTGTCACCTTTAATCCTTCCTGCTGCCGATGCCCTAGTCCAGAACTTAATTCCTTATTTGAATTTTCCTTTATATATATCTCTCTAACCTCTCCCCACTCTAATCCAATCCTTCCTTATTTGGACTTTCTAAATTGTAAAGCCCATCATGTTACTCTGTGATTTAAATTTTTTACATCATACTTCGCTGCTTAATATAGTTGAACACTGACCAACTGGGTAAGTATGACCCTTAGACTGTTTCATTTAGCTAAGCAAATATTTGAATTTGAATGTCTTGTGGTTGGGCATATATTTTCCAGTTCCACAGCTCTTGACATTCCCCAATATCTTTTGCTATTTAGATTCATACATGTACATGTTCCTGTACTCACACAGGGAGTAGTTTTTTTACTTTTAATTAAGTAGATATAATTGAGTATCCTTAGCTACCATTTATGGACCAGGAGATGGTATAGTTTCTGAAGTTATGCTGCCTGGTTTCAAATTCTGGGTTCAAAATCATGGTAAACAAAATTGCCATGTGTCTATAATAATTTTGTTGTGGCGATACAGTGGACTTAGGCAAGTAACTAAATCTGCTTTTCAATCTCTCATCAAACAAGTGGGATAATAATTTTACTACAATACCACAGTGTCATTGAAATTTTGCAGCCTAAGAGCTTAACACAGTCCTTGGTTCATAGTAAAGTGTTCATTATAATAATGAAAATTATTTATTTTTATACACACCCAGTTTCAAAGTAGTAAGACTGATCTCTATCAAAGCAATACCAGAATACTATTTCTCACACACAGGGATATTTTTCAGCTTATGTTCATTCCAGTATCTTATCTGGACTTGTCTTTCCTGCTTTTGCTACCCAGCTTTCTCTGCCCAGCTTTCTCTTCATTCTCTAAGTTCCAGATCAAATATCACCTGTTATCTGTAGCTTTACCTGAGTCTTCTAGGGAGAATAATTTATCCTGTGTCCTCAAAGTTACTTTTTGCATATCTCTGAAATGCCATTCATCACATTGAAATTTATTTATTTATAATAATAGCTAACATTGGTTGAACACTTACTATGTGCCAAGTATTATGTTAAGTACTTTACATGCATTATTTCAATTTAAGTTTCAAAGTAATCCTCAATGGTATCTATTGTTATCCTCATTTCTCAGATTCATACACTTAATTCAAATTTTATTTTATGTAACAGAAAGAAGTAAATCGCTTAAGTATATACTCTTTGTAAGTAGCTGACCTGGGATTTAACCCAAGACTATATGACACCAGAGCATATTTCTTTTTTTTTTTTTTTTTTTTTTTTTTTTTTTTTTTTTTGCGGTACGCGGGCCTCCCACTGTTGTGGCTTCTCCCATTACGGAGCACAGGCTCCAGACGCGCAAGCTCAGCGGCCATGGCTCACGGGCCCAGCTGCTCCGCGGCATGTGGGATCTTCCCAGACCGGGGCATGAACCCGTGTCCCCTGCATTGGCAGGCGGACTCTCAACCACTGCGCCACCAGGGAAGCCCAGGGCATATTTCTTTTTTTTTTTTTTTTTTTTTTTTTTTTTGCTGTACGCGGGCCTCTCACTGCTGTGGCCTCTCCCGTTGCGGAGCACAGGCTCCGGACACACAGGCTCCGCGGCCATGGCTCGCGGGCCCAGCCGCTCCGCGGCATGTGGGATCTTCCGGGATAGGGGCACGAACCCGTGTCCCCTGCATCGGCAGGCGGACTCTCAACCACTGCGCCACCAGGGAAGCCCAAGGGCATATTTCTTAATCACTATAATATGTGAGTAGTAAGTACCACATTCATCCCAAAATCCCAGAGCAGGGATCATGTCTCATTCATCATGTTTAAGCCTCAGCATCTAGATGAGCTTCTGACCAGAGTAGGGGCTCAAATATGTTGTACATGTGTGAATCACTTGATTAACTTGTCTTTAGAGGAGCTGAGGTACCTGGAAATTGCTAACAAAAATTTTAACATACAAAAGATCTTTAGCATCCCTGGAAGAAACTTGCCAGAGGACCAGAGCGTGAGCTAGGTGATTATTAGAAAGACCTAAGGATTAGCACTGAGTAATCTTTGTCTCTAATAGAAATAACTTGGACACCAAAAACAGGACATCAAGAGAAATAGTCATGAGGTTATACTATGGTAACTTTCAAAACAGGTGAAATAAAACTAATTTGACTCAGAATGAATGGAGCTTACAAAGCAATCAACTGCTATAGCAGTTAACTATTATTATAAAATTAGTCATCACAAAATGTATGTTAAATCAATCTTTTTTTTCCCTCATTTATCTATATATTAGCTGGATGGTTTAGCTGACCTTCTTGGGCACTGCTGATCTTGGTTGGACTAACTTCTGTACATGTGGACAGCTGGTGAGTTGGGTAGAAGCTTGCTTAAGATGGCCTTGGCTAAGACAAGGTTTGAAGGTACAAAGAGTTGCCTTCAGAAAAATTACCAAATAGTAGAATATATGCTATGTAAAGAATCAATTCTAATTCAATAAACTATGTGATACATGATTCAAAAGAATATATGATGCTGCTGGAGTTAGAAGAAATACTTTTGTAATGACGATTGGAGATGATTTCATGAAAGTCACATTACTACTGGGGCTTAAAAGAAGCCTCAGTTTTTGGCAAATGGATACTTTTTAACAGATGGGTTGAAAGTTGTAAATATACTGAGGCTAAAATGTTCAAGACATATTCAGGTAAGGGCAGATTGTCCAAACTGAGCAGAAAATAGGCAAGTAATGGAAAGAGCTCAGCTGGGGGTGGAAAGTTGGGCTCTAGTTTATGCTGAGTTATTTTGGATATGTTTCATATCCCTTATGTAGTCTCTTCCTCAGATATTTTATATTTAATTGTGGAGCAAAAAAAAAGTTAAAGGAAGGAGCAATTACTCATTTGCTAGTAGAGAGACTGCTCCTTAGCAGAATCATGCATAATAAAATGGATAGTAATTAAGTGCCAAATTTTAAAGTAAAATAAAACCTTGCCTAAACAATGCAATGAACATTAGCCAGGTCATGGAAGCAACCTAAATGTCCATCGACAGACAAATGGATAAAGAAGATGTGGTACATATATATAATGGAATATTACTCAGCCATAAAAGGAAACGAAATTGGGTCATTTGTAGAGACGTGGATGCATCTAGAGACTGTCATACAGAGTGAAGTAAGTCAGAAAGAGAAAAACAAATATCATATATTAATGCATATATGTGGAAACCCAGATGAACCAGTTTGCAGGGCAGAAATTGAGACACAGAAGTAGAGAAAAAACGTATGGGCACCAAGGGGGGAACGTGGCGGGGAATGGGAGTGGTGGTGGGATGAATTGGGAGACTGGGATTCACATGTATACATTGATGTGTATAAAATGGATGACTAATAAGAACCTGCTGTATAAAAAAATAAATATAAAAAAGACACCATTACAATATTTTTAAATATTTAATTTAATCCAGCTGACAGTATTTTGAGACCTATAAGCTTTTGCTTATTGTTGGATTATCAATGAGCTTTGTGTGAATGACAATCACAAATTCTGAATGTCGTCACAAAAACAGTTTTATTATTTTAGTAATTTTTCCCTTCCAGGAACCATTGCCCAAGTATTATGACCTGTTTCTTGCACCAGAGTTTTGTGATTACATTTTCCTAGGCTTTCAACATCATTAACAATGTGCATGTTTAAGTACATAAACATTGTTTGAGCTCTGTCATTGCAGATTTGAATACATTTAATTACTGATTTCAGTCGCTTGGAAGGTTGTTAAACAAAAACTGTTATTGTCTTTTATTTTAGGTTTATCATTCTCATGCAACACACTGCTATTCAGGCATTTCTCCAATATTATATACATTTATCTATTTATATAATCATTTCCTAATTTTGTGCAAGTGAATAATGATTTCTACATCCCCAGGATGTTTAAATAGAGTTTGAAGAACCAAATAAATACCGAAATAATCCCCCTTATTACATACTATCTATGTATACGTTTCTGACTGCTGATATCACTAAAAATTTTATCCATGCACTTATCTGTGTTTGATTCAAAAAATTTCTGCCTGGTAGAAGAATATAGTTTGTCTGAGTTTTGATAGCTTAATATATTTGTCAAATAGCACTGGCAATCTCTGAATGTCTGTTGTGAATATATTCATCTAATATGATAAAATGATCCAGAACCTTGCAAAGGCAAAATAGCCTAGTAGTTAAAAGCACAGACTCTAGAACTCGACTCCCTGGGTTTGTCTCTTAGCTCTGCCACTTGCTGTTGTGTGACCGAGGACAAGTTGAATATGTATGTGGTGCACGTGTCTTCGCGTATGTGTATATTTATAAACAGTGATATCTAACGTCTTAAACCATAGTTTGTACTATTATTATTATTGTTATTCATGATTGTCCTTATTTCTTGAGTTAACCCAAAACTGACGATTAATTAGGAGCAGCACTAATTCCCACAAAGAGCTGGATGAGGGCTTTAGGGAGACATCTCCAAAAATTTAAAACTTTGACATGATTATTTTAAAAAAATTGCTTTCTTTAAACGTGGATTAATGATCATTGAAAAAATGAAAAAACACATTTCCTTTGAGGCTTGGAATCTAAGGATTGGGCATTAAGAGAACAGAGTATTGAGAGGTCTTTCAACCAAGGCAACGTGAGGGGAACTCTTGCTCAAACCTCAAAGGTATGCATTTCGTTTTCTGACCCTTACATATGGAGAGAATAGCCTTACTGTATATTTTATATATGACTAATACAGTGCATTTTTGTGCAATAAAAATCACAAAATTGAAACACTCTCAGCTATAGTGTTTCATGTTTTCAAAAGATACTGTCATTTCTAATATATTCCTCTAGTCAGCTCTGCCTCTCATCTTCACAGCAGTATTTAAAACACTGAATCGCCTTCTTCTCAGGCTCAGTGGGTGGCCCTACAACCTACCTCACAAGAAAATGGAAAGCGAACAAATAATTCTTACCTCAGCTTCCCAACACCAAACCCCAACAGAATAATCCATTTGCTTTTCTTTCTATGACAATACATCTTCCCACATGCAACTTTTCTTATTTAGACACTATTTATTTAGTTTTCATTTAGTGTTAACTAGAAATATCACTTCTCTTTCCTGGAACATAGACACGTCTTCTAGATTGATTTCTACTCATTAGCCCTTAAGCCTGTTTAAAATTAACCAAAACAAAAATTTAAAAATGTCTACACCACCAAAAAAATTAACACCCTGGAATTACTACCGGATCACACTATCCTTCCATCACTTAGCTTTTGTTGTGTAATATACTACTCAGAAACCACTTAGTGGCCTAAAAGAGTAAACATTCATTATTTTCATAATTCTCTAAGTTGGCTGAGTAGTTCTTCTTGTCTGGGCTATCTTCCCTGTGGCTGGATGGTCTAGGGTGACTTCACCCAAATGTCTGATAATTTGCGGTCTGAATGGTCTCATGGTTGTGTAGCTTGGTAGAGATGGCTCATGTCTGCTCTCTCATCTTCCAGTAGCTTTGCTTGACTCTTATAAACTATTCATGAATACTAGCACCATCTTTGAAGCTTGATTTATGCCCTCTCCAAGACATATTTGATAAGAGATACTGTACCATTTCATGGTTATACCAGAGGTTCATAATGTGATTCTGGTATTTACATAAATACTATTTAAACAGTTATGCACCATTTTACACCAGATAGCACTCTCAAGAAAAATACTTGACAAACCAAAAGTCAAATCTCAAGAAGAAGTTAGACAAAGGGTGGAGAATTGAACCTAAAACTGAGCTACATGACCGCTATTACTGGACATTCCAAGACCTAGAAATATTTATAATTATCATTTTTACAACTTAAGATAACCTCTTTGTGGTAGAAGAATTAATGCCAGTTATAGAATGCCTTAAGAAAGACTTTACTTTGATTTTTGAATCGAATAAAAGCACTATTAATATCTCAGAAATAGCTTTTTCAAGTATACACATAGTGCCTAAATCATGCAGTCTAATTGCAAGCATAATTCAGAAAATTCAGTTAATGCAGCCACTGCTTTGGAAGGTACAGGTCAATTAATTGTTCCTTAAATATATTAGCTAAAGTTCAGTAATCCAGAGAGAATAGCTTCCTCCCTTTACAAAATTAGCATAAATCTGTAAGCCTCAGGTATACAGAGAAATATAAGAAAAATAATATATTTCTATTATAATAGGAAGTAATGCCAAGAGAGAAAGATAGAATTGCTAAAATATACATCAGTTCTCTCTCAACTCGGTTTCAAATATTTCTCTTATGACTTCTTCCTGGAGACCCAGATCCACATAGAGTCATTCATTCTCTTTGGTGGGCCTGTCTCTCAAAATTCATTCTTGTAATTTGAATCCACCCTTACGTATCCCTGTCTGAACCTCCCATTTCCTCTTAGCTCAATGTTAAACCAGAAACATATAATCACATTTAAAGCAAGATTAGAATCGTCAAATAATAATCCAACATTTTGCAGTAGAAAAGGGGCCTAGAAAGTTTGAGTTGCCTAAGACAGAGTTAAGACAAAATCAAGACTTATAGACTAGTGTTCTTTCCATTCAATCACACATGAACTTTGCTAATGGTGACTGTCAAAATGTGCTTTCCTTCAGGACCTTTGGGCAGTTTTTATCTTACAAAGGTCCTCTGGAGTCTAGCACATTTTTAGCAAAAAATGTCATTCATATCACACTATATAAGGCTTTGCTTATTCCAACCACATGTCATAGCAGTTGCAGCCCCATGAAGTCTATGATAATCATTTAAAATACATAAAATGGTATATACTTGACTGCACATAAAATCAATTTTATTGAAATGCAGTTATCAAAACATAAATATGATATGGTAATACATGCTCTTACATAAACTAAGAATTTATGATATTGGCCAAGTGTGAAGTAGATGGTTAGCTTGAATTAGAACATTATACTATATAGAGTAGTCTTTCCCTTACCTCCTTCTACATATTGATCAAATAACAATTGAAGTTAGGGAACACTAGAAAGCAATAAGAAAATGCAATTTTATTTTAAGTGACTTGAAAAAAAATGACCAGATGTCTTTGAGGGTTTTTGCATATATTTTGCAGTCCTAAAAATGTATATATATTTTTTTAATTAATTAACTTATTTATTTATTTTTGGCTGCGTTGGGTCTTTGTTGCTGTGCGCGGGCTTTTCCTAGTTGCAGCAAGCGGGGGCTACTCTTTGTTGAGGTGAGCAGGCTTCTCATTGCAGTGGCTTCTCTTGTTGCAGAGCTTGGGCTCTCGGCACACAAGCTTCAGTAGTTGTGGCACGTGGGCTCAGTAGTTGTGGCTCTCGGGCTCTAGAGTACAGGCTCAGTAGTTGTGGCACACAGGCTTGCTTGCTCTGCGTTGTGTGGGATCTTCCCGGACCAGGGCATGAACCCCTGTCCCCTGCATTGGCAGGTGAATTCTTAACCACTGAGTCACCAGGGAAGTCCCAAAATTATATTTAAATTTAATTAAATTCCAATTATTTAATCAAACTTAAATTTTACTTAAATCGTTCTGCCTAATCATCAGTTTGACAAATGGCTAATTTTCCTAAAAAGAACTACCTTTTAAATGTTTGGGATTTAAAAAAAAAATCATTCACTGGGATGTCTTTTAAAAAGTAAAATTTAAGTGATTAAATTTTTGACTATAAGATCATACAAATTGCACACATATAGTAGTGTGACTGAAAGCAAATAAAATTGAAAAAATCCAAATATACAGCAGTCTTCTCATTCTTAAGATGGTAAAAAATGTGATACATATAAAAATTTAAATTATCCTCAAAACAGTTTTAACAAAAGCCCAAAGGATACCTGAACAAATATTAAAACATTAAAAAGTGATTGAATATAGGGGAAATGTCATTAGATATCCTAGTCAAACACAGCATTAGGATAAATAATGGTTGAGTACACTGGTATCAAGTCACCATTTTCTGTCAGCTGGATTTGGGTGATTGTGCTACAAACAATTTATGGCCTAGGATACCTTCATTTTCTCACCAAATGTTCAACTTCTTGGTCAGAGGCATCACTTCCATACAGTGGTCCTTGATTCCACCAGGCTGAAGTAATGATTTTTTCCCTCCTCTATTTTCAATTTCACTTTAGGTACATAAGGTTGTCAAATATATCATGTAGGGGAGCAAAATTTGCCGCCCCAAAATGTGTCTCTTGGCATAAGGATTAACTTAGCCTCATTATTTTTAGGCCCAAAAGATTCAGGAAGAACCGTTGACTTTCCTCTTAAATGCCTAAAAGAATATAAAAAGAGGATATGTTCCAGGAAGGGAGCTATCGCCCTAGGTAACTTCAGTATAAACTAGGTGTGGTAGACAGGGAAGAACCTAGCAAAGTCTGTTAAGCCTGTTTGTTGTTCCTCTCTGCGTCACATTGTCCCTGCAAGGTGCAACAAATATTTGATTACCAAACATTTGCTTTTCTATCTCCATGTCAATTGCCTTCCTCCCCTTTGAAGTCCCAAACCACTACTCCCAAAACCATTTTTGTATTTAGCTGAAGACAGTATTTAAGGTGAGGGTTTCAGTCATTTTGGTGAGTTGCTCAGTTTTCCTGGGTCTCTCCAATATATATGTTATTAAGCTTTTGCTTGATTTTCTCCTGTTAATCTGTCTCACATCAACTTAATTCCTAGACCAGTCAGAGGAACCTAGAAGAGTAGAGGAAAATCTCTTCCTTTCTGACAATCACATGGGAACAGTGAGATATCATCTAGTATATGAATATGTAAATATGTGAATGTCACTCAATTTATGAACCAACAGATTTTAATGTTTTATAGTATATCTAATTTGAATCAAGCTATGACACAGTTACAAATCATTAACCACATTGTAGGAGGAGGAAGAGGATGATGACACTCTGAATTCCATTTTGATGATGTCCTGCATACTTTATTTCAATCCTATTCTATACCTATTACATACAGTGCATAGCATACTGCACTAAAGGGCTAAGACTGCAACAGCATTCTTTGTGATTATAGTGATTATTGTCCTAGGTCAATTTACCCATTTCCCATTCACAGAAAACTCAACTATATCATTTTAAGTAATTCCTTCTGCTGGTAACATTTAAATGTACTTTGTTTATCCAAATGATAAATTCAGCTTTATAAATGACTTGGGTACACCTGGATGGCACTGCTAAATGATAATTGGTGCCTAAGTTTTAAGTATCTTCCTTCCTTATACACATCATCTGGTTATTGATTTGTCTGGAAATAAAATCAACATAAATTGCTAGATTTCATCTATAAAAGAATATTGTCAACTTGCCTTACAACCTTTGTAGATATCTCTCCTCATGTGCATAGAAAGCATTAGGAACACCTATTTGTAATATCTGAAACTCAAGCTACTGTGGCGTTTTCATTCAAAGACCAACATTTCTGATCTAATAAGTCTTGAATTTATTGTGCCTTCAAGCCATTTGAAGAATGAGCCATGTTCTATTTGAAAGCCCACCCATACGCCATTCTTTTTATTTGCTCAGTGGCTTGCATTTGTGAACTTTCTTGAAGTTTGATGGTAGATGTAATTCTAAGACTTTAAATCTGCCACTGGCCTTAAATAAAGATCACTGTTTAGTGAATAAATTCCTTTAGCTAAAAATTGCCTGAAAGGGGGAGGCTTTTTCTATTGCTAAATATGATTGAAAGAAAGACAGCTGAGAAAGAAAGGACATTGGCTAATAGATTGATGGATTTCAATCTCAATCACAAGTGGAGCAACCATTAAACTTTTTGAATCTTTTTTAAAAATGAGGATGTCAGCTCAAATAACCTTTAAATTTCTTGTCAAATTAACATTTTACCAGGAACTTCATGAGACAGAAGTTATATCTGTGACTAAATCTGACAGACTTCATGAGATTCAAATAAAATAAATAATTTTATTCTTGCCTTTACAAAAACTTCTTTTCTACCCTTTTCTTCAATGAGTATCTCACTTTGTCATTGGCATCAGAAGTCCAAATATCAACATTATTAATATGTCAATTACTTTCTGTATGAATTTTGAAGGCTCATTGCCTTTTGATCAAATGCTTTTTAATTTATTCTTTTGATTGATGTTCAAAGTGTACCAAATATATATATAGGAATTGTGATATAAAGTCATGTCTTTTCTTTATTTGTTTCCTCTCCTTCATTGAGCAGTCATTGAACTTTGACATCTGTAACTTGCTAATAACTTCAGGCCCTAGTTACCTTGCCTGTGAAATATCTGAGAGGAAAAATGTAAATTAGATCCCAGTAGAGACACTCGGCATACCCACCAGCAATACACTTTTACTCAGATCTCAACTAAAACAATAGTCAGCTCTTAATGAATTGATATCACATTTTATGTCTTTCCAGACATTACTTGATGTTTCCTTATTTGCTGGTGCTTTTAGAGATTTCCCTGATTGATAATGTTTTGGTGTTGCTACCAAGCCTAATTTGGCTCTTAGCAGAGCCTTTGAATTTTTTATAATAAAGTCATTTACAGATGCCAGTAGATAAATTAGCACCACAAATGCAGCTAAATTGCATAATTGCACCAACTGATTTTGTGTTAGCTTTCAAGATGTATAGATACCTGGTGGCATCTCTGTCAAGTTTATAGATGCTCAACAGGGTGATATCACCTTGCCATAGCATTTAAATATATGTGAACCCTAACACACACACACACACACACACACACACACATTGATTCTTAAGGGGATATCTAACCATATGATTCTATTAGAAACAGATGCCATAATTGACCTTGCTTCTTTTTTAAAAAATTAATTAATTAATTTTTGGCTGCGTTTGGGTCTTTGTTTCTGCGTGTGGGGTTTCTCTAGTTGCGGCAAGGGGGGCTATTCTTTGTTGCTGTGTGTGGATTTCTTATTGCAGTGGCTTCTCTTGTGGTGGAGCACGGGCTCTATGTGGGTGGACTTCAGCAGTTGTGGTGCACGGTCTTAGTTGCTCTGTGGCATGTGAGATCTTCCCAGACCAGGGATTGAACCTGTGTCCCCTGTACTGGCAGGCGGATTCTTAACCACTCTCGCCACCAGGGAAGTCACGATCTTGACTTCTTTTTCTTTGAATTATCAAGTGAAATTAACTTACATTTTCATTTCCTACACATATTTTTAATCTCCCCCAAGAGATCTATACTTCTCAGTATAAATAGAATTTTAGAGGATTAATGTGACCATTGCAGAATCTCTCCAAATTAAGCCAAAGTACACAGTGATTTTTTCATTTTATATCTTGATTCTAAACACTTGGGCAATTGTATGCAATATACTCTAAGATGGTAGAACTAGAATGGTATGGCTGGTCATTGGAAATGATCACTTTTTTTTTTTTTTTTTTTTTTGCGGTATGCGGGCCTCTCACTGTTGTGGCCTCTCCCGTTGCAGAGCACAGGCTCCGGACATGCAGGCTCAGCGGCCGTGGCTCACGGGCCCAGCCGCTCCGCGGCATGTGGGATCTTCCTGGACCGGGGCATGAACCCGTGTCCCCTGCATTGGCAGGCGGACTCTCAACCACTGCACCACCAGGGAAGCCCGGAAATGATCACATTTGAAAACTCTTGATTGGAAATGCTTGCAATTGAAATCTCTTGAGAATAAAGAAAAATTTAATTCATGGTCCCTCTTATGTAGAGAAAATCATACTATTAGTACTTCTCATACTGGCTTGCCTTTGGGTCTGCCTATACTAAATAATCTTAAAGTGTTTGAATCTAGCTTCTAGAGTGCTTTTAAGTCATAGAATCACTTTCCTTCAGACTGAAATGAAACTATTTAGGGAGTTAAAGTGTCATTTGTTCAGAAGATAATAGCACAGAAAAATGTAGATGGAAATATACTAGAAAAATAAGCTCTATACTTAATGTTTAAATGTATGGTTTTTTTGTCATGAAATTCCTCTTAAAGTTAATTTAATTTCTTACTAGTCTAGAAATAGTATATATGGCAGAAAGATGGAAACCTTAGAGTCATGTCAACTTAGGTTTGATTTCCAACTTTAATATTTTCTTGACCTTACCTTTCAGATTCTCAATTTTCTCATCAATAAGATTGTGATAAGAATACATACTCATCTTATATGATTATTGTGAAAATTAGAGTCACAAGTGATGTTTGGGACAAATAAGTACATATAAGTGGTGCCATTTTCTGTTCCTGAACAAGCAAGTCATGTGTAGTTGAGTCTGTGCTGTGCTCCCTAATTTCACCTTCAGGATTGAAGGAGGTATTCTCCCAGCTACCGGAAGTGCTTCTGACTGACAGTCCTCGACTTTAGTCTTCAGCTAAAGTAAGCCAATTAGCCCAAGGTCAAGCTCCCTTCCAAATGACAGCCTACACTTAGCAATTGGTTGATGGAAACTTTATAATTCTTAGCCATCTCCCTCCAAATCGAGCAATTCTGAAGGGCTTTATCAGCTTCATTCCATGCATGGAATTGCCTCAGCCCACATTCTAACTGTGGTGGAACCCATCTTACCTCATTCCCATACCTGCTTCCTTTATTCTCCCTACAGTTGCTCATCCTAAGAGTATTCCTCCAAAAAAGTTCAGCTAATTTCCATCTGAGTTGGCTGTCCAGAGAATGCGAGACCTACATCTTGTTGCAAAGTCTACTTTTTATATTTTATATTAGATTTCTTCTGGTTAGAGTTTTTATGGGTGTCTTTCTATAATTTTACTTTTAACCTTACTACATTATAATATTTAAGAAGTGTGTCTAGTAAGCAGCATATAAATATCTTTTTATCCTGTCTGAAAATCTTTATTTATCCATTAATGTATTCAGTCCATTTACATTTCAGATAATCACTGATGCATTTAGTTTGACAACTATCTTCTTACTATTTGTTTTTTATTTGGTTTACCAGGTTTTTAAAATTTGTTTTTATTATTTTTTCATTTTTCTCTTGGGTTGTTTTATTTATTATTTATTTTTCCATTCTATGTATTTCCTAATTAAATACTGTTTTCCTGTTTTGACATTCCTGACTTTTAATCAATATAAAATAGTCTTTTTGCATCCTATACAATACAAGACACTTAAAACACTTTTTTTGTTCTAAAGGTTACTCAAATAGGCTTTACTTCAGGGACTTAAAAATTTTTTTTTCTATTAAAGTATAGTTGATTTACAATGCTGTGTTAGTTTCAGGTGTACAGCAAAGTGATTCAGTTTTATATATATGTAATATATATGTTATATATATATATATGTTCTTTTTCAGGTTCTTTTTCATTATAGGTTATTACAAGTTATAGAATATAGTTCCCTGTGCTATACAGTAGGTCCTTGTTGTTTATCTTTTTTATATATGGTAGTGTGTATCTGTTAATCCCAAACTCATAATTTATCCCCCCTATTCCCCCTTAGTAACCATAAGTTTGTTTTCTATGTCTGTGGGAACTTACAATACTTTAAATCCAATCCTCTCCCTCTTGCATTTGTGATCTTTTTCATATATATGTTACTTCTACATACTTTTAAACCTCAAAAATAACTATTATTCTCATTTTATAGAGTCAATTCTCCTTTGTATTTATCCATACATATATTGTTCCCTTTGTTCTTCATTCCTGCCTTCATTTACATGTTTCCATTTGGAATCAATATTTATCTGCCTGAAGAACTCCTTATTAGGTGATTTCTCTTAACTAATCTTCATAGTTTTTTGCTTTTGAAGGTTCTTTTTCAGCTTTTGTTTCTTGGGTTTTTTTGAATGTCATTTTTGTTGGATATAGAATCAAAGATGGGCAGTTATTTCCTTCTATCCTTTAAAAAATCCATTTCATTACATTTTGGATTCCCTCATTTCTGTTTACAAGTCAGTTACCATTCTCAATCTTGTTCCTTTGAAAATAGTCTGTATTTCCCCTCTACCCCACTTCTGACTGCATTTAAGATTTTCTCTTCATTGTGATATTCAATAATTTTACTGTCAGGTGCCTCAGCATAGTCTTATTCAAATTTATCTTGATTGGGGTTATACTTCTTTCTTCCTTCTTAAATACATGCATTATATATATATTTTTTTAAATTCTCATACATTATCTCTTCAAATATTGCGTCTTCCCCATGTATTTTTCTTCTCCACCTGAGAATCTCATCATATGTATGTTGGCCTATTCTTTAGGTCTGATATGTCTCTTACAGTCTCATCTGTACTTTCAATTCTTCTTTTTTCTTCTCTGTTAACCCTCATATTTTAACCTCAAAATATGAATAATATTTATATTTAAGTTATTTTCTGTTAACTCCAAAACCTAGACCTCCCTCCTGTGAGTCTGTTTAAGTTATGTGGATTCTTTTCTGCTTGTTTAAGTGTGTTTTTTTTTTTTTGACTGTCTGATTATTTTTATTGAAGTCTGAATATTTTAAGCTGTAGAGATAATTTAAGACTTCATATATTACCTTTTTTGCATAGAGAATTTACTTTTCCACCTAATAGAAAGCTAGTGTAAAGAACATCATTTTAATCCATTTAAGACTTAGCTAATTTGAAACTCAGTTTTAGTATTTTTCTATACCCTTTTCCTAAAGTATAGCCTTTAAGGGTCAAACTGAAATCTTGGGGTGTTTACTCATCTTTGTTGGGTCTTGAACTGTAATTTTTTTTCTCCCTGTCCCCTTTACCATGTAAATCTCTGCTCAACTTCTTTGCTTCTCAGCCTCTAAGGTACAGCTTGGTAAATGCAAATGCCATAAAGGAGAAGGAGGCACAAAATGTCAGGGTCATTCCCCTGAATTTCCCTTCTAGCTAGGATCTTGGTCCTTCAAGTCTTGACTAAATTGGTAGTTTTCCAAAGTCTTCCAAGGGATTGTTTTCTTCTGTTTTGGTTTCATATTTTTTTAAAATTTTCTGAATGTTCTCAGCAGGAGGAATGAGGTGATCTACCACATAGACAGAACTAGAAGTTTCACACTTAACTCATTTTTACCCCCAGCACCTAGTAAAATGCTTCATGTTTCAGTGGTAATTCAATCAATATTTGTTACACAATTTAAGGCAAGAAATAGCATTTTGCTTTAAGAGAAAGGATAGTAATTTAGTTTTATTTTTGCTTAAGTTGTTAAAGATATAATGATCAGGTATATATAAGGCTGGTATGATAATCAGAGGCTAGACTTTAAAGGGCTTTCCATGTGTTTGAACATTATGGAGAAAGTAATGGAAAGCATTGATTTTCTTTCTTCTATACATTGCAGTGGAATAATCAATTATATATTCTTTAGTCAACAATCATTTAATTTGGGCCCATGATGTACTGTGCATTATGTCGAAGTATAAGTTAGAACCATAAATAGGATGTTAGTTCTATCTTTAAGAATCTTAGAGTATATAAAGTAATATAGGGGATAAGGAGTTTGATTTGTGTACTAAGAAGTTCAACAATTTTTTGTGTTGGAGTTCTTAGTTGCTTGCATTTAGTGATAGTGGTCCTGGTTGATATAAGACAATTGTGATTTATTAAAACAGTATTGAATAACTCATAGATTCTCTAGTAGATCAGGGAATCAGCCTTGCTAATCAGCAAGAATTATTTTCTATATCACACTCTGTTACTGGTCTGGTGAAGACTCACATCTCTCCTGGACTCTTTCTTACAAAGACACTTGTAATTACATTTAAGGCCCACCCAGATAATCCAAGATAATCTTCCCATCTCAAGATCCTTAATCACATCTGCAAAAACCTTTTCTTCATATATATATATACATGGAAATGGTAATATTTACAGGTTCAAGATTAGTACCTGATATCTTTGGATGGCCATTATTCATCCTACTGCAAACATTGCCCCAGGATAAATGCAGAAGCAGATATCAGAATGGGACTCTCTTCTATTAAGCCACAAATTAAAGAGATTTTAAAAAATTTTAAACAGTGCTATTTTCACTATTTTTTATTTGTAAAATATAACTATTTTTAATTAAAGTATATTGTTGAGATTAATATGTTTTATATAAAGCAGCACTGTTTTCACCATTTTTTATTTGGAAAATAGAACTATTTTCTAATTAAAGTATTTTGTTGAAATTAACATGTTTTATACTTATTGTTATTTTAAGTGAATTAATAAATAAATATTTAATGGTTTAGTATTAATAGATATAACCTGCATAAACAAAAAAGATTTTTAAGATCCTCAATAATTTAAAAAGTTAACCAAAAAAAAAAAGTGAGAACTTCTGCATTATCAGTACTTAGGTAGGAGTAAACTAAGAAAAAGTGAGTTTCTAGGAGCCAAGTTGTATGTTTTTCCATCACTGTTTAATATGTGCTTTGTATGGTATCTGAAGTCCAAAATATTAAACCACTATCATTTACTATGAGGCTTTTATATATAATGTTATAAACAGGAAAACTAAATGGATATTCTAAATATCCTTGAAACCAAATTCCTTGAGTAGCTTTAACAATTTCTCCAAGGATATTATGGATTTTCCTTTGAAAGCTCCCGTATTATCTACTAAGCAACTTTCAATCTCAGAGTTGTCTAGTAACATGCTTCTTAACTGCTGCGTGCCTTTTAAATCACAACATCTTTAATTCTCTACCAAGGGAGCCAGCAATACCCTCCTGAGGCTACCAATGATATCCTTGAAATTTCTTCTTAAATTCAAGAGTATTTTGTGGATTTTCTAAAGGAGCTGTAAAAATGTGTAAATGTGAGAGTTTTCTCGTTCAAATCCATGTCCTTCAGCTGCAGAAATAGTTCTGAAAATTGCTGTGACATTGTAGAGACCTCCTTTGTATTAGTCAGGATTTTTAGTGGGATTATATGTGTCTATGTTCTTAGCCAGTGGACTATCACTTAACAAGGTGTGTGCTTAATTTATCTCTGAATAAAACACGTTAAACCAAGAGCTTAGTCTTTAGAGTTAAAGAGACCTTGATTCAAATCCTATATGAGCCATTTCCCAACTGTGAACCCTAGTGAAATTGCTCAACTCTGCAGCTTAGTTTCCTCTACTGTAAAACAGGGATAACAGCATCTATCTAAGGGGTTTGTGTAAAAATTAAGGAAGAGACCATGAGTAAATCAGTTGTTCAATTAAGAAAGCCTCTCATTACTATACTAAGAATTTTTTTTCCATTCTCTTCTCCTGTTCCATATATGTGTCTATTTCTCAGTCTATCAATGTTTGGTCAATGTCTTAGAGAAAAAAGAAGTAACTTCTCGGTCTTTTCAGAAGTTAATATTTCTGACCCAATATATAGCCTGGGTTAAGACCAAAATAGGAAGGGGATACATTTTATTTCCCTGTAAGTAAATGATCTCCTTCTACCTTCTTGGTTTTCATGCTTAGCTCACTCGTTAATTGCCTTGCCCATGGCTCCTGGTCTGCTGCTTCAGTTTACCCATCTTTGAACACTGAACACAAAAACCTTAGTTTAAGACACACATTCACCTAAGTATGACAAGCATTTTGCCAACACTGCTGAAGAGTGAGGAGTGTTTTTTTCCCAACAGATTCATTACAACACATACACATATATATAGGCCCCTAAACGTTTGAGGGCAATTTGTGGGAGAGAGTACTTTGATTTTATTTTTCTGTGCTGTAGAGTACTCTTAGCTTTGGGACTGAAGAGAGGTTTCAGCCAAGGCTACCAAGGAGTAGATACGGAAAATCTTCTCTAGACCATAAATTCATTAAGAGCAGAGGATAGGCCTTCATAATTTCAGTAAACTTCAAGAAGTGATTGTTGGGTAAAAATACAGGCTTGATATCTCCTTATGGGGATTGCTTAGCCCTAAGGATTTCCATTCATCAGGAAAATTATTAAAGATTATGTTATAATATTAAATAACTAATCAATTAATAAAAATCAGGGCCATCTCATATCACATCTAGATCTTTTCTTCCAAGGAGTGTCCTGAACATAAGATATTCCTGTACATATATTTCTGATGCAAGCATGGGAATTCTCTGGAACTTCTGGGCCTTATGAGGTTACTGGATTAATATTCCAAGCTGACTTATGCTGTCATATATGGATGCTAATGGATACTTTTGTTAACTCTCCCAGGTTATATTCATGTGGTAAAGGGATTTTTAATATATTAACTGAAAAAAGTGAATTATCCAGATCTTCCAGATATCTTTTCAAAAAAGTAGAACAAATTGTAGGTGTAGAAGGATTTTAGAGTCTTTAAAAACATACAGGTAATAACCAAATGCTAATATTATTATTGCTAAAGGGGTTCATAAATAAATGGTTTAAATAATGATTAACATTTGTAAATTTAGAATATTGAAGCCAAGAAAATGAAAAGAATATTAACACTAAAAATACAGCTTAATATCCATTTTCCTATCTATCATCCATTCATTTACACATCCTCACATTCAGTGAACTTTGTTTCGTGTGGATAAATGTAAGAAATTAGACAAGACTTCAGCCTCCAGACAACAAGACACTGAAGTACTCAGCCTAACAGTCTACAATGAGCTAAATGTAGGCAACTGCTATGTAAGCTTGGAAAAAAATTCTTCCTCAGTTGAGCCTTTGGATAAGAAGTCAGTCCTGACCAGTACTCTCCCCCCTTTCAGGGAAAAAAACTAATCTGTAATTCCTTGTCCACAGTTATTGTGAGATACAAAAGTATGTTCTTTTAAATGTCTAAGTTTATGGTAATTTGTTACACAGTAATAGATAACTCTTAAGGATTTTGACCTATTTCAATTTTTTATAGATATACATTCTTGCAGTAATAAGAGGCCCTAGTGTTCATCAAATTTGAACCCACTAGTTCACATTTTTTGTCTAGTATCTGTTCTTTAGCTCAGGTTGAAATATTCTGCAGTGAATTATGTATAAGTTAGAGCAAATACAGCCAAATAACATTTTAACTGTTAGACATACAACCAAGGATATCACTAAGTAAGTTAATAGGAAATAATATATTTATGAGAGTATTTCTACTAAATGTCACTGGCTTTTGAAAAATATTAGTTAAAAATATTGTCCTTTAGTAGCCATGCACAATATTACCATGTACCACTAGGCTCCTTATCTTGATCAATTTATGGGGAATTCTTGTATAACATATTTAAGGCAAAATGCTCTTTGTTTTCATCTGAGTATTCATTAAATTAGTCTTTCTCAGGAAATGTTTGATTTGTGTTTAAATCTGTTCTTGGATGCTGGGAAGAAAAGCAAGAGTAGTGTGACAGTGTTTTGTGAACAATATATGTTTGACAGCATGCACCATGATTCATCTAAAATGAAAGTTATTAGAATCTTGAAGTCAGTAATCAAAGTTCAATTGCATTTTCCTTAGGAAAAATTTTCAGTAACAATAAAAATTGTTTAGAAATAAAAATATCAAAGAAATAAATTTTCTATTTCAACATGTTTTGGAAATGCAGTCGACATAATGATACCACTATTAAACTCTGAAGTTTAAGGTTTCTATTGAAGTAATATTGTTACATTATTTTTTTCCAGCTTAGGAAAATGTTAGTTAAAGAATACAGCAGGGCTTCCCTGGTGGTGCAGTGGTTGAGAGTCCTCCTGCCTATGCAGGGGACACGGGTTTGTGCCCCAGTCTGGGAAGATCCCACATGCCATGGAGTGGCTGGGCCTGTGAGCCATGGCCGCTGAGCCTGTGCATCCAGAGCCTGTGCTCCACAACGGGAGAGGCCACAACAGTGAGAGGCCCATGTACCGCAAAAAAAAAAAAAAAAAAAAAAAAAAAAGGAAGGAAGGAAGGAAGGAAGAATACAGCAAAGGAGGAGGAGGGTTCAAGATGACATAGGAAGATTCTGAACTCACCTCATCCCATGGACACAACAAACCTATAGTTACCTATTAAATAATTTCCTTGGAAAGGAACTTGAAAACTGGATGAACAGAGCCTCCAAAACAAAGGGTAGAAGGACAACAATGAGAAAGGTAAGAGAGGCAGAGATATAGTCTCACCAAGGAACAAACTGTACCCCAGCTGTTGTGATGCACAATCGAATTCAAGCTCCACTCCAATCCCTAGATCTTGCACCAGAGAGACAGGTACCCAAAACAACTGATTTTGAAAACAAATGGGGAAAACTATAGAATTATAGGAAATGGAAAACCCACTCTTGAAGGGCTTTCACACAGATTCACTTAACCCAAAAACCAGCACACTTACTAATCTCAAAGCATTTGCCAGATGCAGGGACCGGTTGGGCTGCTCCCTGGAAACTGAGACACTGGCAGGAACCATTTTTATGACATCAGGCTACCTTGCTAATGCTGGTGCTGGTAGGCACCATTTTGGAATTCTCCCTCTAACTTGTTAATGTCAGTGAGGCATAGTAGGGGACTTTAATATACCATTGACATCAATGGATAGATCATTCAGAAAGAAAATCAACAAGGATACAGTGACTTAAATGACACATTACACCAGAGAGACAACAGATATATATTTCAAGAATTTGTATTTTCAAATACAATTCTTGTATTTCAAGAATTCCATTGAAATACATCAGAATACACATTATTCTCAAGTGCACATGAAACATTCTCTATGATAGATATCTTTTAGTTACAAAGCAAGTCTTAACAAATTCAAGAAGATTAAAATCATATCAAGCAATTTTATGAGCAAAATGGTATGAAACTAGAAACCAATCTCAAGGAAAAAATGGGAAAAATGGCAAAAACATTAAGACTAAACAACATGTTGCTGAACAGCAAATGGGTCATTGAAGATACCAAAGGAGAAATCAAAAAATATCTAGAGACAAGTGAAAAACAGAAATAAAACATTCCAAAGTGTCTGGAATGTAGCAAAAGTGGTTCTAAGAGGGAAGTTCATACCCACATAGGCCTACCTCAAGATACAAGAAAAATCCCAAATAAAAACCTAACTTTACCACTAAAGGAATTAGAAAAATAAGAACAAACAAAGCCCTGTTTAGTAGAAGGAACAAAATACTAAAGATCAGAGCAGAAATAAATGAAATGGAGATGAAAAAACAATAGAAAAGATCAATGAGATGAAGAACTTGCTCTTTGAAAAGATTAACAAAATTAGCAAACCTTTAGTTAGACTCACAAAAAGAGAGGACTCAAATAAAATCAGAATGAATGAGGAGAAGTTACAACAGATACCACAGAAACACAAAGGATCATAAGAGACTATTATGAACAATTATATGCCAACAAATGGACAAACTATTAGAATGGATAAATTCCTAGAAACATACAATCTTCTAAGACTGAATCATGAAGAAATAGAAAATCTGAATAGACCAATACTAGTAAGGAGATTGAAACAGTAATCAATAAAATCTCCTAACAAGCAAAACTCTAGGACCAGATGGCTTCACTGGCAAATTCTATGATAAATTCAAAGAATATTTAGTATCTGTTCTTCTTAAATTGTTTCAAAAAATTGAAAAAGAGGGAAACCTTCCAAATACATTTATTAATCTAGCATTACTCTGATATCAAAACCAGGTGAAAACACCACACAAAAAAGAAAATTACAGGCCAGTATCACTAATGAACACAGATGCAGAAATCCTCAACAAAATATTAGCAAACCAAATCCAACAGTACATTAAAAGGATCATACACCACGATCAAGTGGGTTTTATTCCAGGGATACAAGGATGGTTCAACAATTGCAAGTCAATCAACATGACACATCCCACTAAAAAAATCAAGGATAAACATTATATGATCATCTCAATAGATGCAGAAAAAACTTTTGACAAAATTTGACATCCGTTTATGATGAAAACTCTCAACAAAGTGGGTATAGAGGGAAACACCTCAACATAGTAAAGGCCATATATGACAAACCCACAGCTAATATCATATATACGGAGATCTGTGGTTTTCTGTACAGTAATACTGGGCTCTAAAAAATACAAATTAATAAAAACAATCCCATATACAATTGCATAAAAAAGAAAAAATACCAAGGAATAATTTTAACCATAGAGGGAAAAGAACTGTACACTGAAAACTACAAGACACTGAAGAAGACACAAATAAATGGAAAGATATTCCATGTTTATGGATTGGACAAATTAACATTATTAAAATGTCTGTACTGCACAAAACAATCTACAGATTCAGTGCAATCCCTATCAGAATTCGAATGGCATATTTCATACAGCAAGAACAAATAATTCTAAAATTTGTATGGAGCCACAAATGATCCAAATAGCCAAAGCAGTCTTGAGAAAGAAGAACAAAGCTGAAGGTATCACCCTCCCTGATTTCAAACTATACTACAAAACTACAACAATCAAAGCAGTATGGTAGTGGCACAAAACAGAAACACAGATGAATGGAGCAGAATTGAGAGCCCAGAAATAAACCCACACATGTATGGACAATTAACTTACCACAAAAGAGCTAAGAACATACACTGAAGAAAGGATAGTGTTTTCAATAAATGTTGTTGGAAAAACTGGACAGCCACATGCAAAAAAAATGAAACTAGACCACTATCTTACATCATACACAAAATTAACTCAAATAGATTAAGTACTTTAATGTAAAAACTATATATATATAAAATTCCTAGAAGAAAATTTAGGTAATAACGTCATTGACATTGGTTTTAGCAATGCTTTTGTGGATTTGTCTCCAAAGGCAAGGGAAACAAAAGCAAAAATAAGCAAATGGGACTATATCAAACTAAAAAGTTTCTTCACAGTGAAGAAAACCATCATCAAAACAAAAAGGCAACCTCCTGAATGGGAGAAGATATTTGCAAATCATATAACCATTAAGCAGTTAATATCCAAAATATATAAAGAATTCAAACAACTCAACAGTGAGAAAACAACCCTATTAAAAAATGTGCAGAAAGTTTGAATAGATATATTTCCAAAGACTTATAGATGACCAATAGGCACATGAAAAGATGTGCAACATCACTAATTATTAGAGAAATGAAAATCAAAATAGCAATGAGATGTCACCTCACACCTGTTAGAATGGCTATTATCAAAAAAGAGAAAAGGAAACCCTTTTACACTGTTAGTGGGACCATAATTCTTACAGCCACTATGGCAAAAAAGTATGTAGATTCCTCAAAAAAATTAAGAATAGAACTACCATATGATCCAGTGCTTCCTTATCTATGTATTTATCCAGAGAGCACAAAAACACTAATTTGAAAAGATATATGCACCCCATGTTCATTACAGCATTATTTACAATAGCCAAGATACGGAAACAACCTAAGTGTCCATTGATGGATGAATGAATAAAGAAGATGTGTCCACAATGGAATACTATTCAGCCATGAAAACAAATTAAATCCTTCATTTGCAACAACATGAATGGAACTTGAAGGTATGCTAAGTGAAATATTTTAGACAGAAAAAGACAAATGCTATATGATCTCACGTGTGGAATCTAAGAAAGCAAAACCAACAAACAAAATAAAACAAAAACTAACCGATACAGAGATCAGACTTGTGGTTACCAGAAGGGCAAGGGTTGGGGGTCTGCAAAGTGGGTGAAGAGGACCAGCTCTGTAGTGATGGATGGTAACTAGGTTTGTGGTGGTGATCATTTGCAATGTATACAGATATCCAGTTATAAGGTTGAATACCTGTGATGTATATAATTTTTTTGAAAACACAGCAAAGCAAATAAGGACATATTCTATTATCACACATATGTTTGTATGAAGCTAATTTTAATGGTCTCCATAGCTATCATGGAAAACTGCTCCTCCACCCTCTACTTTAGAGGCTTAATTCCAAAAGATCCAGCAGTGCTCTGTTTCATTTTTTTCTTTAAACAATACTGTGTTCAAACCCTCAGCAATGCAAAGATATTCCTTACTGAAATAATGTTTAATTCTGAATAAACATGTTCTAGGTCTTTAATGGTAATAATTTTATATAATTAATCCTCAAAATTAAATACTAAATTATGGTTCAGTGCATTTTATCTTAATGAAAACACAATGATCTTAGGCCATGCATTTTTAGAAAAGTTTGAAACTTAAAATACTTTATTTTTATAACGTGAATAGTCTTGGGTATCTTACTTCATGAACTTCAGCTGAGGTGTGCCCTTCTCTTTTCCCTGAATGTGGTTTTCCCTCCCTAAGTTATTCAATGCCTTCATCTCCTACCCCTAACCCCATTTCACTCCTTCTAAAACTCTGCTCTTAGAAAAAGAACTGAATTGTTTTCCCTCTCTTGGAGAGAAGCTATAAGTCTTATCCTAACTTCTCCAAACTGCTCTCTTTTCTAGTTGTGATCATCTCCAGGGCAAACTTGGTTCTAAGGCACTAAAACACAGAATTATCCTCCCCCACTTAAGAACGAATGAAAACTCCTCAAAGCGACCCTTTTCTTTCTCTTTCCTGACTATAACATCTGAGAAGCTTAAGGGTTTTTCCATTCATTCTAATTTATTGTTTGAGCAAGACTTTATACACATCACACACACACACACACACACACACGATATCTGATTGTATTTTTTCTTAGTAAATTTCCCTAGAAATCTTTCATTTCTTTATTAGTTCACCCCTTTGAATGTATGATAATTTATGTACATAATTCCTCCCTAACGCAAACTCTTTTTCCATACACATGGAGAATGTCTTAACAGATTATATTTCTAGACATATAAATATGTTAGCTATCCATATTATGCTTGTAATAAGAATTTTTACATGAAATGTGAAAGGAATTTTTCCTCATAAACAAAAATGATAATTTTAATATAAGCTATGGAAAATCAAATTTGAATAAAATAATATATTTTTTTCGTCTACCACCTAAAACTAAATACTGTATTCTGGTTCCCCCACCATGTTCTTCTTTCCAAGTGAAGAATAAACTAATGGTAAATGTGTGCTAGTTGGAAGTTTCCACTTCTAAAACTCTAATTTTCTTGACAGAGATGTCCTATAGTCAGAAATTTGCTTGCAGTACATTTAATAAATTGAAATAGCAATTGCTTTTTCTTGATGTTCTGCCTGAAGCTCAACATGTAGATATGCATAATTCACTCCTAGCAGGAACTAAATTTTGGAAGTATAAGAACAAGATGAGCAAACCTCAAATTTCTAACTGTAGTGAACAGGAAGATTGTTTTGAAAGAAAATATAGTAAGGAGGAAAAAAAATTTAAGCAAGTATGCTGCAGAAAATACATATGCTGGTTAAGTTTTGATGAATTGCTTTCTTTGTGCAGTTTTTATTCTTATTGCAAACGAGGCTGTAGTTTTAAATTTCCTTATTTGTTAAGAAATGAAATTTTCTTTTCATCTTTTTCCCCTTCTTAATGTCTTTGAAGTAGCTTCTCCTTTTATATACATTTACCAGCCAGGATACCTCATATGTCTCTTCTTTATACATATTAAACTTGCTGCTTCTCACTTTGGTCGTCATTCCACTCTTCTCATATGAATATGTGCATATGCACACGTGTTCACGCATAGAAATGCATACGTATGTCCATAGGGAAAGTTACTAATATAACTTCTGTTGAATATGTTAAATGGTCATGAGAGGGAGGATAGAAATCCTTGAATTCATCAAAGCTCTACGATCCAACAGAGTTGTTGCAATAAGAATGATAATATTGCATTTCCCAGAATTTTTGGACGGTTTCTAGCCTTGTCCTTGTATCGTAAGGACATGACCTACTGAGTTGGGTGAGTACTCAAATGCCACTAGACAATGCTACAAATTCATATAAAGGGTCATACCAGCTACTTTTTTTCACTTTTATTGCTAATTTTTAAATTGAAAAACATAAAAGACAGCAAGATGTTCCAAAGGGAGCCTAGACTAAAATCGTGATGGGGAAGTAGGAAAAAGGAAGAGAACATGTATCCTATAAGTTGGAAAGCTTGCTCTTAACAGGTAACTAAGCAAATAAATCTACACATGGTCCAGTAGAAGCTGGAAGGAAAGTGTTAACTGCTCATAGCCATGGGAGCATTCTAAAGTTTTATAGCTATGGCCTTAGCATAGTATCTCTGGCCACATGTAGCTATTTAAATCTATATTTAATAAAATTAAATTAAATTAAAATTTTAGTTTTTCAATCCCACAAGACAAATTTCAAGGGCTTTATAATAGTCTATGTGGCTACTGCATCTGGAGGATGCGGATGCAGAAATTTTCCATCTTTGTATAATGTTCTATTAATCAGCATTGGTTTTTAGACAAACTCTGTGTGACTGGATGTAAGTAGTGGTGATTTCATACATAGAGACCAAACTATCTCCCTGTGGATATGGTAGAAACTGTTAGCTGTTCCAAATATCTATTTTTCCTTTTCACACAATTTTTAGCTAGTTGTATAATTGTCCAGAATAAAGGCCATGTCCTCCAACCTCATTTACAGCTAGGTCAAAGACAGATATAAATGACAGAGTTATATGTCAAATTCCTGGGGTTTCCCCTAAAAGACTGTGCTCTCATTTCTGTTCTGTTTTCCTAGTCCCTTCCAATCTGCTTCCTGAATGTGGATAATGTGTTCCAAGCCCTAATTGCTATATTCAATCATTAGAACAATGCTACCCACTAAGGTTAGTGAAACAATAGTAGAGAAAAGCCTGAATTCCTGGAAACCTCATGGAGCAGGGCCACCATACTAGCCTAGAACTGCCTACATCCTGACTTTTATATAAAAAAGAAATTCATTTAATTTAAGCCTTTGTACATGTAGGTATCCTTACATCTAAACCTAAGAGATAACTTTTATTGCATTGCCTATGACCCACAAGTTAGTTTCTTTTTGGATTTCTTTGTTTGTTTCTATTTTTGGCAAGATGAAAAATATTTTTTGAAATGATGTTGTGGCAGAGTTAATAGAAACAGGCGAAACCACTGGATTTTCTACCTTAAATAAATTAGTCTTCCTGGATAGCATTTTAATACTTCTGTCTTTTGTATACTAGAGTAATTTATAGCAAATTCCTTTGTGTACCCTTTCTATAAGTTGTACACCTTTCTATCACTGTGCTTTTTCATTTTAATGTCTTTCTCCTCTTAGCCAGTTGTAGCCTCCGAAAGGATATAACTAATATCTCTGTCTGATCTTCTACATATGTTAGCCACTTGCATGCAAGCAGGCAAGAAAGAAGAAAGGAAAGAAGGAAAGACTAGGTGGGATGAGAATAGGCCATGGTCTGCCACAAGGAAATATGATTATGAATAAATAAGAGGCTTATAATGTCTTAAAGGAAGTAGGAATCAGACACTAACTTAGATGAAAACTACATGAGAAATTCTTAAAATATCCTCATTCTTAAGAATCACAGCTTGATAAGGTCACATATGAGAATTTTTCATTTGGCTAATTCACATAGCTCCTAAAAAGAAGATAGTCTTGAGGAGAGGTTTTTAAATAACGTAATGAGAATGCTTGGACCTTTGCAGTTCATGGGCAGACCTCTTTGAATATTAGTTATATGAGTTCAAAAGAAGCACAAGTCATGTAATTGACAACCTCAAATGGCTCCCATGAGGACTTGGAACAGGTACAGGAATAAGAAATAATGAGGTTAGATAGATAGATACATAGATATAGTCATATAGTTATATAATTAGGTATATGGTTATATAATTACAGTTATATAGTTAGTTTTAGAGTTATATGATTAACTACATAATTATATAATTACAGCCCAAAATATAAAATAAATATCCATGAATCTGTGGATAATTTTAAATAATTTTTTTAGAGTAAAATATTTTGAAAAGTAATTTTAAATAAACTTTCTTTTCTGTGCTATTTTTTTTTTTTCGGTACGTGGGCCTCTCACTGTTGTGGCCTCTCCCGTTGTGGAGCACAGGCTCTAGACGCGCAGGCTCAGCGGCCATGGCTCACGGGCCCAGCCACTCCGCAGCATGTGGGATCTTCCTGGGCTGGGGCACGAACCCGTGTCCTCTGCATCAGCAGGCGGACTCTCAACCACTGCACCACCAGGGAAGACCCTCTGTGCTATTTTAAAAAAATTTTTTATTGGAGTATAGTTGAATTACAATGTTTTGTTAGTTTCAGGTGAACAGCAAAGTGAATCAGTTATACATATATATATATATATATATATATATATATATATCCACTCTTTTTTTTTTAGATTCTTTTCCTATATAGGCCATTACAGAGTATTGAGTAGAGTTTCCTGTGCTGTACCACAGGTTCTTATTACTTTTCTATTTTATATATAGAAGTGTGTATATGTCAGTGCCACAGCCACTATGGAGAACAGTATGGAGGTTCCTTATGAAACTAAAAATAGAACTACCATATGACCTAGCAATCCCACCCCTCAGCATATACCCGGAGAAAACCATAATTTGAAAAGATATGTGTAACCCATTGTTCATTGCAGCACTGTTTACAATAGTCAGGACATGGAAGCAACCTAAATGTCCATCAACAGAGGAATGGATGAAGAAGATGTGACACATATATACAATGGAATGTTACTCAGCCATAAAAAAGAACAAAATAATGCCATTTTCAGCAACATGGATGGACCTAGAGATTGTCATACTGAGTGAAGTAAGTCAGACACAGAAGGACAAATATCATATGATATCGCTTATATGTAGAGTCTAAAAGGGTACAAATGAATTTATTTACAAAACAAAAGTAGAATCGCGGATGTAGAAAACAAACTTATGGTTACCAGGGGATAAGGGGGAGGGATAATTTTAAATAAACTTTTTATTTAAGAACAGTTTTAGACTTACAGAAGATAGTATACAAAGAACTCATATACCCCACACTCAATTTCTCTTATTATTAACATCTTATATTAGAATAGTGTGTTTGTCACAATTAATGAACCGGTATTGGTGAATTATTATTAAGGTTCATAGTTTATTCAGATTTCCTCAGGTTTTATCTAGCATCCTTTTTATTCCAGGATACCATCCAGAATATCACATTATAGTTAGGAGTTGTGTCTCTTTATGGCTCCTCTTGGCTGTGACAGCTTTTCAGACTTTTCCTATTTTTCACAAATTTGACAGTTTTGAAGAGTACTGCTCCAGTATTTTGAGGACGCATCTTTATTGGAGTTACTATTATGTTTTTCTCATGATTGGACTGATGCTGTGTTTTGGGGGAAGAGTACCATACCATTTTCATCACTTCATTATCAAGGGTACATACTATCAACAACTTGTACACTGTTAATGTTGATCTTGGTCACATGGCTGAGGCAGTGTTTGTCAGGTTTCTCTATTGTAAAGCTAAACTTTTTCCCCACTTTCCATACTGTGCTCTTTTGGAAGGAAGTCGCTATGAGCAGACCACACTTAAGGAGTAAGGATTTATGCTCCCTACTCAGGACAGAGTATCTCCATAAATTGTTTGAAATTCTTCTGTTTAGGAGCTTTGTCTCTTCTCCCCCATTTGTTTATTATTTAAGCATTTATTTATATCACTATGGACTCATGGGTATTTATTTTATATTTTAAACTATAATCTCTTACAACTTTATGTATTATTTTGTTCAAATTTTTTCAGCTTTGGACATTGAGAGCTATTTCAGTTGGCTCCCGTGGCCCTTTGACATACCCCATTGTCGTGGCTTTTTTTTTTTGAACACTTACTTTCTGGCACTACAACAGGCTCACCTTGTATAGTCCCTGTATTTTTCCTGTCCCAGTTCTAAAAACAGCAATGTCTCCTTTTATTGGTATCATAGCAAGGTATGAATGCTAAGTATATCATTGCAATAAATGTGTATACTCACCTGTGTGTATACATATAACTAAGAATATTTCTATTAGATAAACCTCCGTATGTATATGAAACCAAACATGAGTTGGCGACCCATATCCTCATCTCTAATCCATTACCACATGGGTCATAATAGCATCCTCCCCTTGCTTAATCCCCCACTCTGACAGTAGAAATCTGGCTCCCACTGTCCACCACCAATTTCCTTAACTGTTTAATAACAGTATCAGAATTGTTAACCTGTACTTTCTTGGGAAGAAATTTTATCAACTAGAGTACAGTGAGTATGTGTAGTTCATTTTGCCTTTAGTATTATAGACTTCAGTCATTTCCAAAGTTACTACTGCCACCAGCATTTCCCCTTGTGTCACATTAGTGAGGATATCACATATACAGTTGACCCTTGGACAACTTGGGGTTTAGGGGTGCTGACCCTCCTCACAGTCGAAAATCCATGTATAACTTATAGTCAGCCCTCAATATACATGGTTCCTCTGTATCTGGGGTTCTGCATTCCTGGATTCAACCAACCCTGGATCATGTAGTACTGTAGCATTTACTACTGAAAAAAAATCTGTGTATAAATGGGCCCACACAGTTCAAACCCATGTTGTTCAAGGGTCAACTGTATTTGTAATACACTTAAATTGTCACAGTCTTCTTTCCATCTTGGTATTCCCCAAACTTCTAAATATTTAAAAAATTTGTATATATTAAGGCTCACTCTGTGCTGTAAAGTTTAATGGGTTTTGGCAAATGCATAATATTATGGGTACACAATTACAGTATCAAACAGAATAGTTTCATCACCCTAAAGATTCCCCTGTGCTTCAATCTACTCAATGCTCGACCTTCCCTCTGAATCCCTGGCAGCCACAAATCAATTTACTGTAGTTATAGTTTTGCCTTTTCCAAATGCCCAGTTATTGGAATCATACAGACTGTAGCCTTTTCACACTCACATCTTTCACTTATCAGTATGCATTTAGCATTCACTTATTTTTGTTTTCTGACTTGATAGCTCATTTTCTTTCAGTGTTGAATAGTATTATACTTATTTGTGTACCCACTGAAGGACTGCTTTTTGCATCCAGTTTTTAGAGATTATGAATAAATCTGCTTTAAACATCCATGTGCAAGTTTTTGTGTGGATATGATTTTCAAATCAGTTGGGTAAATATTTAGAAGTGTGATTGCTGGATCTCATGGTAGGATTACTTTCAGCTTTCTAAGAAACTCCCAAACTGTGGTCCAAAATGGCTATACCATTTTGCATTTCCACCAGCAATGAATGAGAGTTCATAATACTCTTCACCTACATCAGCAATTGGTATTGCCAGGTTGTTGTTTTTTTTAATTTGAGACATTCTAATAGGTATGTAGAGGTATTTAATTATTATTTTAATTTCTAATTCATTAAAAACAATGTTAAGTATCAACATTATATTTATTTTCTATCTGTACATTTTGGTGAGGTATCTGTTCACATATTTTGCTTATTTTTAGGTTGGGTTGTTTGTTTTCTTATTTCTGTGTTTTAAGAAGCATTTTTTAATATTTTAAACACATCCATTATTAGATACATGTTTTGGAAATATTTTCTCCAGTCTGTACTAGTTGTTTTATTCTATTAACAGTTTCTTTCCAGAGCAAACTTTAAAAAAAAGTTTAATAAATTCAGTTTATCAATATTTTATATCTTGTGTTTTTGGTGTTATACTTGAAAACTTATCACCAAACCAAAAATCAAATATATTTTCTCCTATATATGCTTCTAGAAATTTTAGTGTTGCATTTATCATTTAACTCTGTAATACACTCTGAGTTAATTTTTACATCCAGAATATAAAAGACACATGGTCTATGTGTTTATTCTTTCATCAATAACACACTGTCTTACTGTAGCTTTACAGTAAATCTCGGTGTATAATATTTTTTGTACATTTTATACATTGTAGGATAGATTTGCTAATATATAGTTGAAAACTTTTGCATCTATGTTCATGAGCAATATTTGTCTGCTTTTCCTTCCTTGTAATATCCTGATCTGGTGTTCATATTAGGAAAATGTTTGCCTCAAAGAATGAGTGTGGAAGTGTAGTGTTCCCTCTGCTTCTACATTCTGGAAGAGGCTATGGAGAATTGGTATCATTTCTTCCTTAAATATTTGATAAAAGTCACCAGTGACACAAACTGAGACAGATGTTTTATTTTTTTGGAGATTATTAATTTTTTATTTGGTTTCTTTAATAGATAAACAGCTTTTTAGATTATTTATTTGTCCTGTGTGGGTTTTGGTAATTTTTGTTTTTTAAGGAAATGGTCCACTTTATCTAAGAGATCGAATTCTAAGGCATACAGTTTTATAGAGTTCCTTCACTATGCATTTATTGGATCAGTAGTGAAGGTCCCTACTTTATATCTGACATTGGTAATTTATTTATTTTTTCTGCATTAGTGTAGTTAGAGGTTTATCAGTCTTACTGAGCTTTACAAATAACCAGTTTTTTATTTCATTGATTTTCTCTATTTTCTTGTTTTCAAACTAATTTTATATGCTAAATTTTATTATTTCTCTTCTTCTACATGCTTTAGGGGGTAATGGCTCTTTTTTCTCTAGTTTTCTAAGGTAGGAGCTTAGATTATTGATTTTAGATCTTTCTTCTTTTTTAAAATATGTATTCAGTGGTATAAATTACCCTCTAAGCATACCACACATTTTGATAAGTTGTATTTTCACTTTAATTTAGTTTAAAATATTTTGAAATTTGCCTTGAGACTTCTTATTTGACCATGTGTCACTTTGAAATATATTTTTTAATCTCCAAATATTAGGATATTTTCCCATTATTTTTTGTTATTAATTTCTACTTTAATTTCATTGTTGTCAAACATATGTTTTCTATTCCTTTAAATTTGTTAAGATGTGTCTTTCCACCCAAATCTTAACCATTATTACTTCAAATATTTCTTTTCCTCTATTCTGTTTCCTCTGTTGGTATTCCAATTATGCATGTTACATTGGTAGTTTGCCTGGTAACCTCAAATATTTGATGGGTCCAAGGAATATTATTGACTTTAGGTTTCATCTTTTTTCTTGTGATAAATATGGGAGTGATTACTTCCACACCGTTTACATGTCAGAGTTGAAATTGTAAGTCATCTGAAAGTTTTAGGAATCAATAATACAGAAAACTGCACCAACATTTGTACTCCTTTCATTGCACATATTTAGGTGTAGAAGGCCATAATGGCAGGTTAACAAAACTACCACTCTGTCGTTTGAAATTCTTTCAGTATGGTCCAGTAATAGGAGATATTCAAGCAATGGAGATATGCAATCATCAGGGATAATATCCTGTGACCTGAACCTGTTTGGAAAATATTTATTGTCATGAAGAATAGTATTTATGAAAGTTGGGTTAACCTCAAAAGTTACTTAGATTTTCAAGAAACAAAATAATCAAGTGTCAGTACATAGGATTTGATGTAAAAAACAAAACTGTACTTCAAAGATGTGTGGTTTTGGGAAAACTAAACATCCTAATTTGGGTTGAAGTTTTTTTAATAATAAAAGAAGGAAAATAATATAGCTCTTTTTTTGTAGTTTTTGAAAAGGTAGATGGCATGTAGAAATCACTCAATATTAACAATGATGATGATGATGATGGTAGAGTTTCTTTGTCATTGTTTCTGTAGTATTAAGCACAACTCAACTTTAGATGTCACAGTGTCTCCTGTAATGCTCTATGGCCTATTATTAAGCATTGTACAAAATTCAGAAGTAACCTTTAGAGAAAAGGACCAACTCTCACTGGTCTCCTTTGGGAGTGATGATCTAGAGCACATCTGATTGTTAATGTAGCAAATGAGCACAAAAGACTCCAACCAATTAAGTCTGTTTTGTTGACAGAGACTCTCTTGAAGGTTTTCAGAGAACATTTGATTGTGTTTTATTCCAATACAAGTGTGTTAAATCATCTTCCGATAAACAATGACCACTTAGTCACAAGTCTTTGAGAGTTTTCTGAAGCATGGTTCATCTAGTTGAGAGATGTTCATTATTAGACAACTATGTTTTCTTCAGGATTAATAGTGGGTAAGATAGGGGTTTATAATTTCAAGAATCATTGGTGTTTAAGCCTAAATGTCACTTCCTTAGACAAGCCCTCATGAAACTCTAAACTAAATCAAGACCCTGAGTTATACCTTTCAATTTTCATTTCTACCACTTACACAGTTTGCAATTATGTCCCCAAATTAGGTTTTGAAATCTCTTATAGACTAGATATAGTACAGACTTATGCAACTTTAGGACCTATGCTTGTAAAATTTTAAAAAATAGTTATGCAAGGAGATAACCGAGATACTAGCTATTTTGGTCAGGCTTTAGTGGGCTAATGGCTTTCTTATAAGCATAAAATTGGCAGAAATTATGCTGTGTGATTTCTGAGGCTACTTTAGAATAGGCAACGCAGTTTCCAGCTTAGTTTATGCAAACATTCACAGATGGAGCTTTACAAGTAAGCCAAGCCTCATAGAAAAGCCACACATAGGTGCTCCAATCAGTGTACATAGTTTTTAGCCTCTAAGCCTAGGTGCCAAGCATGTAAATGGATGAGACTTCAGATGCTTCCAGCCCTTAGTCATGAGCCACCCCAGCCTTGGAGTCTTTGCAGCTGAGGTTCCAGATATTGTGGAACAGAGCCAAGCTGTCCCCACTATAACCTTTTGAAATCTTTGATCTTCAGAATCTGTGAATGTAACATGTTTGTTGTTTTAAGTCACAAAGTTTGGAGATACTTTGTTACAAAGCAGTAGTAACTGGAACATGGAAAATAATGGAAATATCACAAAGACACTTTAGAATTTGGACAAAGAACTAACTCTATATGAATTTAGGATTCAAATGATGGGCTCTGAATGCACACTCTAATTGCATATAGTAAGAACCATGTAATAAGTGTTCACTGTATCCTAAGACTATGCTAATGACCTTATATGCATATCACATATAATTCTCATAATAACTCTATATTTATGTACTATAACTATCTCTATTTAAAAACAAGAAACAGAAGCTCAGAGAGGTAAAGTAACTTAAATGTCACAGATACAGTAGGCCTCACAGGTGCCAGTGGGATGCTCTGAAGCTGGAATGGCCCTTCAGAATTGTCCCAATTTTGAACAGGGAGAGAGTTCAGCCCTTTATAGCCTGTGTCAACCAATCACAGCATTCAGGCTGCTCCAGAGAATCCTCTTCAATCATAGAGTTGATAAACATGATACACTATTTTATGGTGATAGACATCAGGAGACATCAGGACATCAGTAGAAGGACTGGAAGGACAGACTAAGTATGTTTCTGGTGGTGCTTATATGAGTCTGTTTATTAATCTGGCTTTGGTTACAGGAATGTATTTTGCTTTTGGATATTCACTGAGCTACACACTAAGTTGTAAACATTTTTGTGTGTATTTTTGTACATGAAAATTTTTAAAAATCTGCTATTTGAATCCTGATTACCCATCAAAACAAAGTAGAGTTTATTCTAAGAATGCAAGATAGATTTAAAATTTAAAAATAAATTACTGCCATTCACCAGACTAGCAGAATGGAGGAGAAAAAACCCATATAACCACTTCAGTAGATGTAGTTAAAACAATTGATAAATACTATTATTGGAAAGAATTATTTGATAAGCATTATCTTCTCACTAACAAGAATATTTGGGCCATCTCTTAGATATGTTCTTCTCTATTTGCCTTTCACTCCTGTTTGTCTTCACTCAAGATGCAAATTTCCCAAGAGAAAATCTGATTGGCCTTATTTTGGTTATGTCCACACTTCTCTGACAAGGGTAAAAGAGTTACTCTGGTTCCTGCTGTACAAAAAGTAGGCAAAAATAAGAGATACTCACTTCAATGTTAACTTTAATAAATTTTTATTTAAATAAATCAGTGCACTACCAAGTTCAAAGGTACAGATACATACAACTAAATTTCATATATTCTGAGCTATAAATGGTTCACTGGAATTGGAAAGACAGATTAAGTGAGAAAATTCCTGTATATAAAACAGGAGAGGTAGACAAGAACCAGATCTCAAATGACCTGTTAGCTCATGTAAGTAATATGGATTTAATTATGAAGAAATAGAAAATTATTGAATGTGTAGCATGGCTGAGAAAAAATATAATGAGTGTAATGAACTTTCCAAGGAAAATGAAGCTTAGTTCTATCACCAATACTTTTGAATTGGTAATTCATGGTGCTCTTCATCAACTACATTATAAATGTAATGGTCTTTTAAAACAGAGAGCACATTGTTCACATTTTTTTGTTTTGATGCCTCAAGTTCTATTTTGAGCATCATATCTTGTACCACGTTTCTTTGTGAAATTTTATTTTTTTAATTCTTCTCATGTTCTTTGTGTCAATCATTGAAAATTCAACAGTAATGCTGCTTATTTCAAATAGCCTTTATGCCTTTTCTGCTGCCTTTAATCTGTCGTTGACTAGTAAAAAATATATCAAATCTTCTTATGAGTTATATTTAATATAAGAATCAATATAGCACAAAATGAAGCCATATGAGTAGAATTCAAGACTTTGGTTTGAGGAACTTTGCAACAAAAAATTTTGTTCCTAAACATTTTTTTCTTTTCATGTATTTTCAGAATCATGTAATTTGTTCTGTGGGACTGATATTCACAGAAATCAAATCTGTGTCAAAGTGAGACACTTCTCTATTGAAAAAAAGATTTACACAAGAATAATTATTTCCAAGTTGTTCTGTAGCTGAAATTATGCTTTTTCCTTAAATAGGAGATAAAATGATCTAGTGAAATTAGTACCTGCTTTGGAATCAGAAATATGAATTTAAATCACAGAGCAGATAATTCATTAAGTATGTTAACTTATAGAACTCAATTAATTTGTGAATCTTAATTACTTATCTACAAAGTGGGGCACAATCACTTATGTCACACTGTAAGACTTAAATGATATAACATACCAAAAAACACTACCATAGTGTCTGTTATGTGCCAGGGTAGGTTCTCTTTCCATATATTATTTATGTAAATCATGTATATATTATAGATATATATATATAATTTTTAGGATAGAATCTGATATACATAATCAGGATAGATTCTATTAGCCTAATAATAAAACTTTATGGCACTTTGAGCATGCAAATCACATGAGAAGAAAAAATCATCAGTTCTGTTTGGAGAACGAAACACCAAATCTAATAGTTCTCTTTTTCAGTATTAGGTAGGTATATAATATGTAATTCTTGTTATTCACGATTCTTCAATCACATGAAAATTGGCAATTACTGATTCTTTGTTATAAAGCTCTTCTAGAGATCCTAAAAACTCCAGAATGGTTCAGAATGCCCAGAGCTAGGCAAAAACGATTAACACAGGATGAGGCCCTCGAGTAATTTTAAGGCAAGTTTCCTGAAGACCTGTAATATTCACTCATGCATAGCCATGAGTAGCCAGGGTTTGGCTGCAAGAACACAAATAAACAAAAAACCTAGTCCTTGCTTAGAAGCTTTATGAATAATATCTGGAAAAATAAAAGTTCCTATCAGCATTTCAGGATGGGACCAGTGAAGATAATGATATAGTTGTGAAAAATTCAGAAGATTGTCTTATTTTTTTTGAGAAATGGACCCCAAAAATATGTGAAACTTGGAAAATATTACAACCAATTATTTTAAAAAAAACAGGCTTTGGTTATCAAAATGTCATAATTGTAGGGATTAGAAATCTTTTCTATTCCTGAGGAATTTCAAGATCCATCTAAAGCAATACAAATTGTTCTGATATCATTTTTACAGCCTGCACCATATTATTCATTATTAGGGATTTATATCTGCCCTTGGCTCCTGTCTGAGAATTTCTTTGAATACTTGCTGATCAATTACATTCTTTAGCAATGGGGAAGAAATAATAGGGATGAGATGTGTAACTCAAATCAACTTTTTATTTTTTACTAGTTTTTAACACCTTCCACAGTTCCTGTTGCTAAATAGCCTGAGCTTATACTTAATGCTAAAAATCTGTGCTATCTAGCAGATGTTAACAGAGATGAGAACAGTTAGACTGATGTAAATACAATATTCCCATGCGCCCAGAATCTTATTCCTGAATAGGCTTTAAAGAACATAAATCGAGGGAGTTTTGTCAGTCTATTTCCAAATACAACAGAAGTGTAGACTCTCAGAAATAAAGAATAAAGGTCATAAGTCAACTTGATGTGCCAGACTTGTAGAACCTGCAGGGAAGGTGGTGCCACAGAAGGATGAATTATCCACTCCTCAAACTTGAGGTGATCAATGATCATGTGCACTTTATGTGTGCACTAATCTCTTTGCAAAATGTGTTATTACCTCCAACACAGGAGAGATGTGAATTGACAGGATAAAAGCAATAATCCTAGAAAGTAACAAGAAAAAAATAAGTTATCCTATGTTGAATTGGAATCAAATTGTTGTCAAGACATTTAACATGGAGGAATGTGAAAAAGAGGGAAACAGACTCTACAGTTCAGTGGTTATCCAATGGAATAAGGTTCTGACTGAGCATCAGTAAAGAAGAAGGAAGTGTAACATGCAGAACACAGAAAGCAAGAGAAATCTGTTACACTTCCAAGGAGGCAGAACCTCCCTGAAATTGTGAGGTAGGTAAATGTTTAAGGAATACAGAGAGAGTTACACCTGAATAAACTTTGGATAATTTGTTTGGATAAGATGCTTTGGTATATACATTCTAGATTTTTTTAACCCGAGTTTCCTCATCTGTAAAATAGTGTAGATAACAACACATATTCTTTTCACTTTTTTGTGATAGACAACTGAGATAATGCATGAGAAGATGAAAAAATAGGAGGCAATAGTTATGGAATTGGTGGCAGATGAATAATGTCAGTGTTTTAGTGAAAATGATGTAATGTAGGAGAACACAAATCCCAATACAATTAGATCTGTAATAAAATGAAATATTATTTCCCTAAGTTTTGTATTTAATTTACCAGGATTGTGAACAAAATTTAATCACTAAATCCCTACTATTTTATTGGTCTATGAGCAAATACCATGTTTTTTTGTTTGTTTTGTTTTGGTCACACCTCATGGCTTATGGGATCTTAGTTCCTCAAGTAGGCATTGAATCTGTGGCCCCTGTAGTGGAAGCATGGAGTCCTAACCACTGGACTGCCAGGGAATTCCTAATACCATGTTTTTATGTATCAATTTTTAACTAAAATATGGGCACATTATCACTATTTTTCTACTATTCCTTTTTTTTAAGGTACTAATGGTAAAGCCAGGATCTACCATTACTGAAGGATACCATGTATTTATTTCAAAAAGAAAACTAAATATGGTTGAATGAACAACTAAATTAACTGCCAATTATTAAACATCTAAAATCAACACAAAATCGGGGATTTTACCCATACCTTTTTTGTATTTAACAGTGTAGTATATGTGTGACAGAAAGAGAGAGGGAGAGAGAGAGAGAATAAGTAGGTGTGGCCTCCTTTTTCAGTTGTAATGGACTGTTTTCCATCTGTCATGCCCCAGATTCTGTGTTATCAGCTGAATCAGTCAATAAATTCATATAACAGAATTTGTTGTCTAGCTTAGTTTTACTTCCTTACACACCCTCTTAAAAAGACTGTTGTTATACATCAGTAACCCCTTTCCTGAACAAATACCAAAATGTATACTTTTGTTTTTTACACTGTGGGGGAAAAAGCACATACACAGCATACGCCACACACCATTATTTACTTGGGTTTGGTGTTTTATTTGCCACAAAGCAGTTATCATAAATAACATCCAAGAGAGTACATTCAGCCTTTAATAATATTGTTTTGGGAATACATCACCTAGCACTAAAAATGTCATATAAAATTCATATCCATAACTGTTTACAGAGGGGGAAAAAGAACAGTTGCACTTTGCAACGCTAGCACAATTCTCCAAAACACTGTGAAAGATGCCATGTTCTCTGTCTTTTTCACACTTATTTTTGGTATCTGGAGCTATGTTTCAGGGTTATATTGATTTTCATTCTGGCTGTGGTTGATTAATGTTTCAGGAAGGAGTCAGGTGCATTAGTGCATAGCTGAATAGAAATATCACTGCTTTTTCTCAAGTCAAAGTGGGGCGGGGGTGGGACAAAACCCACCCACCCACTGGTTTTAGCTGGTAATGTGTACACACAATAAAATGAATCTCTAAAATTGACAACCACATGGACTGGTTAACAGGAAGCTCCACATTCTTTTCAACACTGGTTATTGTTATTAATGGCCTGTCAGCAACTTCTGGCAACAAATAAAATGTTAGTGTTTTGAGAGAACATCAGTGATCTTTTTATTTTTTCTTCAGATTTAATCTTTAGGTTAAGTGTGTTCACCTTATAAGTTTGCTTCCCAGAAGGTACATTCTTTAGTAATTGCTTTTCCTTGATAAGGATTTCTCACTCATTACAGGGAAACTGCAAATGTAATAGTTAAGAGACACGATTCCACTGTAGTAACATTTTTCATCCTGACCCTATTCCCAAGGTTAAGAAACTACTCGTCAGTTTAATGTTTTCCATTTGCTTCTTTGCCAGCTGCATGTTTCTATTTTGATAGCTCATTTTCCACCATCCACAATTCCCTTCTTCATATCAGCTTGGCTTTTTTTTTATATGACTGTTACATGATGCTCACAGATTTCTCTGAACCTATTAAATGTCCAACATATTGTCATCCAGATAAACAATCACACCTAATTAATGTGACTTGCAAACTCCCATTCATTTCTGAGAAGGAAATAATATTTTGTAGAAGTAACAGATAGCCATTTAGACCCACTGGTTATTACTGGGTTTGAAATATTACATTTTATTTAAAGAAATGTTAATGATTACAGTGAATGAAAACACATTTAATAAAACAGACTCAGTAATTCAATTTGGTTGTAATCAAAGTTTATCTTAATTTGAATTTTGGAAGAAATCAAAATTTTAAAAATTTTTAGCAGTTCTCACATTTGCTAAAATTATACAGCTTAGATGGAACATGACTAAAACTTTAGCTTAAATGTACGTTTAATACTGCCAAAGGCTAATCAACTTCAGAAAGTCCAGTAGCCATATAATGAGGAACTGATTATGAAACTCTAAATCAATAGAGAATGTCCCTAGTATAAAAGTCAAATGCACTCGTTTACCATACACTTCAGTTCTTTGAAACAATGCCACATGTTAGTTTGCTCCAAATGTGAACCATGTTTTTCTGTTTCCTTGAAATTACTGAAAAGCTTTCATTTCTTACTGCTGACCAAAAAAAAAAAAAAAAGGAGCAAATAATGTAACTTCTTATTCAACTTATTTATATCTAGTCTTAAAATCATATTTCCTATTACATTAGGTCCATTTATTTTCTCTGAAAAAAATCTCTTCTGAAGCCCTGAAGTTTTAATCTGGACTAATTGCTTTCTTGATACATTCCAAAATTCTTTACTTGAATATCTTCTGGGTTTACTGGAATCTCAATCTTCCTCTGTGTTGTTTTTGTTTTTGTTTTGTTTTTTGCATTGTTTTGTTGTGGTTTATTGTCAACTATCTTCCTCTGAAAGGAATATAGGGAAGAAAATTTGTGCTCTTGCATGTCTGAAAATATATTTATTTTGACTTCATGCTTGATTGTTCTTTGGATGGGCATAGAATACATAAATAAATAACATTATTAAAAAGTAATTTAACTTTCCATGTTGCCTCTTTTGTTTCATTGGTCTTTTTAAAATGTTATCATTTCTAAAATGTTATAATCTCAAGAATGTTATACAAACAGAATCATAATCTTTTAGAATGACTTCTCCATTAAGCATAATTCCCTGAAGATTCATCCAGGTTGTTTATGTGTCAATAGGTTGTTCCTTTATATTGCTCAATAGCATTCCATGGTAAATATGTAGCACAGTGTGTTAAACAATTCACTTGCTGAAGGATATCTGGACTGATTTCTTTTTTGCTGTTACAAATAAAGCTGCTTCTAATATTTCCATACAGATTTTTGTGTGTGAACATAAGTTTTTATTTCTCTGGGATAAATGCCCCTGGATGCAAGTGCTGGGTCATATGGTAGCTGTATGTTTAGTGTTTTCATACTCTACCAAACTATACCAAGAATGTCTGTACTATTTTACATTCCCATCAGCAATATGTCAGCAATCTAATGTCCAAATGCTCACCAAAATTTAGTGGTGTCATTATTTTATTACTTTACCCATCCCAATAGATGTGTGATGTCTCATCGTGATTTTAATTTGTATTTCCATAATGAGCTAATGATGTGAAACATCTTTTCACATGCTAATGGTCTTCTATATTTCATCTTCAGTGACAAATATGTTCATTTATTTTGTCCATCTTTATATTGTATTTTTTATGTTGAATTTTGGGATTTTTATATATTCTAGGTATTAGTGCTCTATTGGACACATGGTTTGCAAATATATTCTGTGGCTTTTGTTTTCAGTGTCTTCACATGGGCATTTCAGAGCATTTTTTAAAAAAAATTTTTATAAGATCCAATTTTTAATCAATTTTTCCTTTATGGATTATGCTGCTTTTGTAAGATCTAAGAACTTGTTGCCAGCCCCAGATCAAAAAGATTTTATATTTTTTAATGTTCTATATTTTTATGTATTACTATTCAATCTGTGTTTCATTTAGAGATTTTTCTTGAAGTATAATTGACTTACAATATTATATAAGTTTCAGGTGTACAACATAGTGTTTTGATGTTTTTATACATTACAAAATGATCACCATGATAACTCTGTTAGACAATAGTTCTAGTCTAATAACATACAAAGTTATTACAATATTATTGATTATATTCCCTATACAGTACATTACATCTCTGTGACTTATTTATTCTATAACTGGAAGTTTGTACCTCTTAATAGCCCTCACCTAACTCATTCATCCTTACACACTCCCCTCTGGCAACTACCACTTTGTTCTCTGTATCTATGAGTCTTTTTCTCTTTTGCTATGTTTGTTCCTTTGGTTTTTCGTTTTTGGTTTGTTTTAGATTCCACATATAAGTGAGATCATATTCTCTTATTCACTTTCTGTGTCTGACTTATTTCACTTAGCATAATACCCTCTAGGTCCATCCATATTGTCACAAATGGCAATATTTCATTCTTTTTATGGCTGAGTAATATTCTATCGTATGTATGTACCATATGCACTTGAAATTAAGGTGTATTCTGCTTCTCAATGGACTGTTCCATACATATCTATTAAGTTCATCTGATCTAATGTGTCATTTAATGCCATTATTTCCTTATTGATTTTCTGTCTAGATGATCTATTCATTGATGTAAGTGGGGTGTTAAAGTCCCCTACTATTATGGAGTTACTGTGCATTTTTTTATGTTTGCTAATATTTGCTTTATGTATTTTTGTGCTCCTATGTTGGATGTAGTATATTCTTGTTGGTTTGGTCCCTTTATCATAATGTAATGTCCTTCTTTGTCTCTTATTACATGCAGTCTTTGTTTTAAAGTCTGTATTGTCTGATATAAGTATTGCTACCTCAGATTTCTTTTTATTCCCATTTGTATGGAATAACTTTTTCCATTGGATATACTTTTTGTTTGAGGTATGAGGTTTAAGTTGAGGTTTATTCTTTTTCTTATGTATATCTAATTGTTCCTGGACTATTTGTTGAACAGGATATTTTTCCTCATTTGAATTGTTTTCCAATTTTGTCAAAAATCAGTTGGGTATATTATGTGGATCTATTTCTGCTTCATAGATCTATGTTACCATCCCTCCACCAATAATATACTCTCAATTATTATAGTTATATATTTAGCTTTAATATTGTATAGAGTAATTCTTCCTACTTTATTCTTTATCACAAGATATTTTAGCTATCTTGGGACCTGTGCTTTTCCTTTTAAATTTTAGAACAAATCTGTCCATATCTACACAAAATCTTGCTGGGATTTTGTAGGAGTTGCACTAAACCTATATGCCTACTGGGGAAGAATTGACATCTTTAGTGTGTTGACTCTTCCAATTCATGAACACCATTTATCTCTCCATTCACTTGGGTCTTCTTTGATTTCTTCTGTCATAATTTTGTGATTTTCTGCATTTGTATCTTGTACATGTTTTAAATGTATATCTAAGTATTTAATTTTCTTTGGAGTGATTGTAAGTGGTACAGTATTTATAATTTCTGTTTCCACATATTTACTGTTATTATATAGAAATGCAATTGATATTTGTGTGTTTATCTTGCCTCCTGCAGCCTTGTTAAACTGATGTTTTAGTGCTAGGAATTATTTATAGACTTGTTAGAATTTTTATGTAGACAAATAGATAGATTTATTTCTTAACGTAAAACTGTATGCCTTCTTTTTATTTATTGCTATCACTAGAACTTCCGGTACAATGTTGAACAAGAGTGGAGGGAGAAGACATTCTTGCCTTGTTCCCAGTCTTCAGGGAAAGCATTCAGTCTTTCACCACTAAGTATTATAATAAATGTAGAATTTTTGCAGATCATTTCTTTGCAGTTGAGGTAATTCCACTGTATTCCTAACTGGCTGAGTGTTCTTTCCATGGATAGGTATGGAATTTTGTCCAATTGCTACTGTAACACATCTATTAACTTCTTTGGTTACAACAACACAAATTTATTACCTTACAGTTCTAAATTTCAGAAGTCCTAAAACAATGTGTTGACAGCACCCTGTTCATTCTGAAGAATAGGAAAGAAGCTGTTGCCTTGCATTTCCATCTTCTATAGTCCTCCTGCATTTCTTAGCTCACAGCTATCTCTGTATGTTCAAAATCAGCAGCATAGCATCTTCAGATCTTCCCTCACATTCACTGCTTCTCCCACCTTTGCTTCCATTATCACATCTCATTTTCCAATTCTGACCTTCCTGCCTCTATTGCATAAGAATTCATGTGATTACATTGGTTCTACTCAATAATCTAGGATATCTTTCCAACTCAAAATCCCTAACTTAATCACATCTTCAAAATCCCTTTTGCCATATAAATGAACATATTCACAAGTTTGGGAATTAGGACATGGATATCTTTGGGGGAGGAGACATTATTTTGTCTACTGCAGATCTTATGATTTCTCTCCCTTAGCATGTTGATATAGTGGATTATACTGATTGATTTTGAAATGTTGAAACAGACTTGTATATCTAGGATAAATCTCATTTGGTCAATTTGTATAATTCTTTTTAGATATGATTGGATTCTACTTGCTAATATTTTGTTGAGCATTTTAAGTCTAAGGTCATGAGAAATGTTGGACTGTAGTTTTTGTTTGTGTGTGTGTGTGTGTTGTGTGTGTATGTGTGTGTGTTTTGTCTTGGTCTGGTTTTGATATCAGGATAATAATGCCTCATAAAATGTATTTGGAAGTGTTCCCTCCTTTCCTATTTTCTAAGTTACTGTGTAAAATTTGTATTCATTATTTGAAAGTTTGTTAGAATTCTCCAGTGATACAAAACTCAAATTACAAATTCCTTTGTTGGTACAGACTGCTCAGATCTCTGATTAGTCTTGCTTGAGGTTTGGTAGTTTGTGGTTTTTGAGGAATTGTATGATATTGGGGAAGAGAGAGTTTTTAAATTATGAATTCAATTTACTTAATGGTTTTAGGGTCATCCAAAAATATTTATTTAACATTAGGTGAGTGTGGTAGTTTGTGGGGTCTTTTTCAAGAATTAATCAATTTCATCTATGTTTTGAAATTTATGTATTTAGAACTGTTTTTATTATTCCCTGGTCATCCTTTTTATGACTGCAGGTTCTCTAGAGATATCCTTCATTTTATTCCTAATGCTAGTAATTTGTGTTTTCTTTCTTTTTTTTCACAAGAAGTTTGCCAATTTTATTGGTCTTTTCAAAGAATCAGTCTTTGTTTCAGTGATTTTATCTATTAATTTAATGTTTTCTATTTGATTGATTTCCATTGCTCATTATTTCCTTTCTTCTGCTTCCAATCCTTCTCAAACTCTTCCAAAAATTAAAGAGGAGGGGCACTTCTAAATTTACTTTTCAAGGTCAACATTACCTTGATACCAACGAGGACACTGTTAGAAAAAAAAAGTTACAGACTAATGTCTCTATAGACATAGATGCAAAAATCCTCAACAAAATACTAGCAAACTGAATTAAACAGCATGTAAGAAGGATCACACATAATGATCAAGTGGGACTTATCCCTGGACTGCAGTGATGTCTCAATGTATGCAAATCAATAAATGTGATACACCACATTAACAGAATGCAGGGTGAAAACCATATGAACATCTTGATAGATGCAGAAAAACATTTGACAAAATTTAACATCCTTTCATGATAAAAATTCCCAACAAATTAGGAGGAACATAGCTCAACATCACAAAGTCTTATATATGTCTACAGGTAACATCATACTCAATGATAAAAAACTAAAAGCTTTTCCTCTCAAATCAGGAACAAGACAAAGATGCCTACTCTTGCCACTTCTCTTCAGCATAGTACTGAAAATCTTAGCCAGATAAATCAGGTAAGAAAAAAAGAAGTCAAAGGCATCCAAATGGGAAAGGAAAAAGTAAAATTGTTTCTCTTGAGATCCTAGACTATTTCTGTGGGCTGTGGTTCCAATGACAGTTTGATTTTCTGGCTTTTGCAGTGTTATTTCAAACTGCCTCATTTAACTGGTGCCACCAGGGCCTCCACTGGTCTTTACTGGTGATGCCTGAGAGGACAGAAGGGTTTACTCCAGGTCAGGGTGCCAGATATATCCCAGTAGGGGAGAAATGTGGTTCAATCCTTCAACCATCCAACCCCTCCCCCATTTGCCCCAGTGTCTCTGGGAGAGAGAGGAGAATCTCTGGCCTAAGAGGACAAAGAGGCTTCCTAGTCAGTAGTGAATCTACTACTGTAGTGTATCTCTCGTGTTGGCTCTGCCTACCTTCTTTGATATCTCGTAGTGGAAAAGGGAAGTCTGGAGCCTGGTGGAGGAGAGTGCTTCCCCTGGCTACTTATTTCTGGCAGAGCTCCCAACCTATCCCCCTTTCCATTGGTATTAGGTCGGCATGCTATTGTTAGGAAAACACTCATTCCATCAAGGGAAACAATGAAGCTACCTGAACAGTCTTCTGTTGCTAGGTAGGGGGTCAGTACAAAAACAGGTCTGGGTAGTCTTCTGCTGCCTGGGAGCATACATGACTCCCTGCTGCTGTGCTGTTCCTCCTGTTCTGAATCCCCAAAGCAGCTCACCTTCCTAGCACCTTTCAGAGTTCTCATTTACTTGTCTTTTGTGTCTTTTCCAGGGATAATATAGTTGTGCTTAGCAGGGAGGGTTAGAGGAAAACAGGTCTATACCATCTTTTCCAGGCTGGAAGTCTTCATTTTTTAAAAAAATTCTGTCTTCCCTTGTTACTTTGAAATTTTACTATTTTATGTCTAGGTGAAAATTTAAAAATTTATCGTCATCTACACTGGGTAAACACTCAATGTGAAGGCTCATGTTTCTTTTCAGCAGTGGGAATTTTCCTTCCATCATTTCTTTGTTAACTTTGTCCCATACATTTTACCTATTCTCTTATCCTGGAACTCCTATTACTTGAATATTGGCCCACCTGTATTGATTACTTATGGCTTTTTAATAGTTTTCCCTCTGAGGATTATTATATCTTTATCATTTTGCTACATGTTCTACCATTATATTCAAGCAATTGTATACATTTTTTTCAATTCAGCAACTACATTTTTAATTTCTAAGAATACACTCTTTTTCACCATTTTTCATAACATTATTAAATTATTTCTGTAAGGCAATAACAATATCTTTTCAAAAAGCTCTGAAAACCAATTATAGGTTTTGTTTTTAAATTATTTCCTGTTCCCTGAATTATCTCTGATTTCTTGATGACTTAATTTTTTATTTTCTTTTCTCAGTCTTTCTTTTTTACTCTGTTACTGTTTTGAGTCTTCTCTGCTAAGCATGTAATACATGTCCAGTTACCAAGAAGCTTGCTGATAGTTAACTTGATGTATGAGAGGGGCATTCTCTTCCATTTACAGTGAGTTAGGTTTGCGGTCTATTGCTATGGGCTCTCAAATGCTGAGATGATGAGAACAATAGCAAGTCCCCACTGGTTTATTCAATGCCTTGTAAATTACCTCTACCATTTTTTATCTTGGGGCTGAATGCTGGATTGCATGGTATTTTTCATTTAGATAGTGTATGAAAAGATACAGCTGTTTTCTTAATTAATCCTCAATCAATTTCCTTGTTTTCAGCACCCCTTCTCATCTTGGCCCTCTAACAAACTGCCAAAGAGAAGCCTGGGTCTGCATTTGGCCAGGCAATCTGCATTCATGACGTACTGACATTTCCTCTCTGCTTCATGCATTAGCATTCTCCAGAGTCCAACTACATAAAAATTTAAAAACTCTCATCCACCTGTGAAGACCCTGTTGTTTCTCTTTGTTGTTGTTGCTCCATTCTTTTTCTATTTCTCCTACGTCTATGGAGTGTTGGGTATGCAGTTTAGGGATAATGGGATGTAAATTCTTGTGCTAAGTCTTCCATATTAAATTGCAAGTCTATTCATAACATTTAAGTAGTAAATTACACTTGTTATAAATAAACATTTGCAAGCAGAGAAAATCTCTTGAGCATGATGTTTACCAATAATTTCTAGAAACGGGAGCTGTCTGTTATATTATTATTTCCATGACAACCAAACTGTATTTCCCCAAAGGGTTAAAAAGGGAAAGTATACATTGGATTCTCTTAAGTTCCTGTAGATATTATAATATTTTTAGAGATCTCCTTTTTATCTACCTTGCACCCAAGAATAAAATATTCTTAAATTTCTGAATATTACTTCTTTTCCTGATTTTGTTGTGTTTACTTAAATATTTTTATAGTAAAACTGAAGCATGCAAAAGAGCATCACATTAAACAATTTAAATGATATTTGCTTGACTACCATGTCTATCTATAGGTAAAGCATAAGAAAATTATATTCTTTTTTATATTTATATGTATATATTTTTAAATTAGACCCAGAATGTTTTCTATTATTTGATCTTTCATTGACTAGAAGTGTGAGTTTAAAAAGTCATTTTATTTCCCTGGGTTCAGTTCTTCACGTGGGGAAAGAAGGGACTTTGCTAGACAAGTATATATTTTTCCTAGGATTTTACATTTCATAGAATACATGTTTTAGCCTGTATATGCAACTTATGTTTGGAACATCAGCAGTTACACTGAGGAATTTCTAGTTTCAGTGTTCTACTTTATTTGCTAATATTTAAATATCAATGAAATACTTTGACCATTCTGGCAAAAACCTTTAAATGTTACTTAACTGTTTCATTAACTTCAATAAATGTTATTAAGTCATTTCTATCAAGCCTCTGAAATTATTTTACCAACTGAGCTAAAGGCAGTTTAGAGGCCAACACAATACATAGATCAAATACACACTGGGAACATATGTATTTAAAAAGTACTTGCATGTACTGAAACCACTTTGAATTTATATACGAAGAAATATTACAATGGATGTATTTATTTGGCATGACTGTGTGATAGACATTTAAATGTACCTATTACTTACCCATTCACAGTCTTTTTTCTCTCTAATAGAACTCTGATATTTTCAGGAGTATAATGCACTAAGAAAACCTTCTAGATTCCCACTGAGTTACCTTTGTATAACTGACCCATATATCTGATCAATTAGATATAAGCTTCAGTCTACTGGTGGCACTTCCAAAAAGCTGTTGCTATCCTTAAAAAAAGTATTGGGTTGGCCAAAAGGTTTGTTCAGGTTTTTCTGTAAGATGTTAAATATTAAACTTGGCTGGTACTATTCTTTTGCCCTTCACTTTCTCCCTACTTTTCTTCATTCTTTTATTCTTTTTAAAATAGTTATAGCAGCCATCTTTCATAAGGCAATGAGTAACAGAGTGAGAGTACTGGGAAAGAAAGATAAAATCACCCTTGGAAACTGATTGTGTCATAGAACTATCCATACTAGCTCTTATCTCCTTTATGTCTGAAGTTTTCTGCTACATGAGAAAAATAGATCCCTATTTAGATAAGTCTGTAGTCACGTATTTCCATTATGTGAAGCTGAGTATTTTAATTTCACAGTTTATTCATTTTTCAATTGAATAGACACGTGCTGATTTAATAATATATGAATAGTATAATATAATATTGAATTGATCTATATTTATTGAGAATAAGGGAAGTCAGATGATACATCTGTTCCGCAAATTCAAAGTAACAAAATATTTAAACCTTCTCAGAGAGGTGGCATATGCTTGCTAGGAGGTGTCATTTATAAATGTGGGTAACAGTATTATAGAAGTGGTGAAATTTACATAGAGTTTCAGAAAAAAAGAAAGCTAGACATCTAATAACCCCACAGTTTGACCTGATGGATAAAGAGAAGTTCATTAGTTGGCCTAAATGTACAAGGACATTTAAAGCAGAAGGATCAACATGTCCAAATGTATAAAGACAAAGAGTTACATAATATTTTTAAAGAATGTCAAATAATACAATAATTATAATTTATAAACTCTGAGGACAGTGGAGATATTGTAAATTGAGCCTATCTGTAGCACTTAGCACTGTGCCTGGTATACATAGTAAGCACCTCAAAATTTAATGAAATTAATGAATATATAAATGCATTCATGAAAAATCGCAGAAATTTGGAGTGATAGGGGAGAAAAAGATAGGAAATATATATTCATTCTTGTCTAATGATTACTTTTTTCTTTTTTGTGTCTCTCACAACCAAATTCTTACTATTTACCATGATGAGAATAATTATCTTATGAAGGCTATCTTGCTGTGAATGATAAAACAATATACCCATACGGATTCAACATTAATAAGTGGGTATAATTTATAAGGGATTACTAAACATTTAATATCGGTCATGTTAGATCTTATAGAATTTTGAAAAACAAATGTCAGATAATTGCTTAATTCACTAAGTTAATTACATAAGAATTCAGTATTTTATGCATTTTAAAAATAATTTGGGTGTATCAGTAGTAAGACATATAAATCTGAAACATTTCAAGATGTTGCTTAATGAAGTTATATCTAAGGAATATATGTGTCTAGTACCAGGTCAGATGAGTTATTTAAAATAAATAATTTAGAGATTTGACTTTCTTAATTTATATAAATATTTCCTGCAAGATAAGATATATTCTTAAAAATTAAAATCTGTCTAGCCAATCTCCATTTCATCCTGAATTATAGCTTACTTTTACATCAAGTCATAAAAATTGCATTCTTCCAATTTCTGTTGGTAATCAACTGTGACATTAAATGGCATAAATCTTTGCTCAATTTATTTCCTGCTTCTTCGAAGAAATGAAAATAAAGTACATCTAAAAATGGTGATTATAGCAAGCACAAGATATTATTTTTTGCTAAGTTCTTGGAAGTTTAGATTTGAATTTAAACCTTTCCTGCCATTCATCTGTAGCAATAAAAGAAAACTTGCTTTATTTTTGAACTAAAGATGATAGCTTAAAACTTAAACTTTTTTATTATTTCAGATCAATTTGAAAAGTATCACTCAAATGTAGTCCTGTGTTTTCTAACTTGAACCTCAGGCAATGTCAGTGAACATAACAGCCTAATGTAAGGGAGGCCTGCCTGGCAGCAAGAGCAGATGAGTCCAGACCAATATCTCTGCTGAGACTGACTCAGTCTGTTGCATTGGGCACATTTCTAGACCAATCTATGTCTAAAGTTTTTCTTACCTATGAAAGTTAGATTTTTGATAATAGCTTTTGCAGAGGGATGATCTGTAGATTTGTGACTTAATTTATAGATTACTTTTGAATCTGAAAGATATTTTAAATTACAAATTTTAAAGTAGTTTTTTTAATAAAGAAAAGTTTCAAACACAGCAAAGTGGATAAAGACTACAGTCAAATCCGCAACACATATCCAATGTTCAAAAATTATCAAGATTTCTTCTTCTTTCCATTGTTATTAAAATTTCTTCACTAAAATTTTGAGAAATCTCAAAACTTATATAACCCCGCTCCTATATGTTTCAGTTTGCATTTTAAAAAATATTTATTTTATTTTATTATTTTTATTTTCCTTTTTTTTTTTTTTTGCTGTATCGGGTCTTAGTTGCGGCATGCGGGATCTTCACTGAGGCATGGGGGATCTTCTTCATTGCAGTGCATGGGCTCTTCGTTGCAACATGGGGGTTTTCTCTCTCTAGTTGTGGTGCGCAGGCTCTCCTGTTGAGGCATGCGAGCTCAGTAGTTGTGGGCACGTGGCATGTGGGATCTTAATTCCCCAACCAGGGATAAAACCTGAGTGCCCTGCATTGGAAGGTGGATTCTTTACCACTGGGCCACTGGGGAAGTCCCTCAGTTTGCATTTTTTTAAATAGGCAGTTTGTTACTAAAATGTTCTGCTAATATGTCATGCATACAACAATAAAGTTTGTAATCATCAAATACCCACTTTATTCTAGGACAACCACTAAAAATATATATATAAAAAAGGAGTATAGCTGATATGTTAAGAAAGGAGATAAACTCAAATAATATTTTTAAAATCCTCAATTTAAACCACAGAAGAAAGGAAGATAAAATTGGAACCAAGAGCAAGGGTAAAAAATAGAAAAAAGCAATGCATAGCTTAGATATTAATCCAACTATAACAATAATCACTTTGAATATGAAGGTCTAAATGCACCAATTAGAAAAGAGATTGCCAGAGTGGACCAGAAAACAAGACACAAATATATATTCTCTTCAAGAAACCCACTTTAAAGTTACATATAGATTAAAAGTAAGTAAATAGAGGAAAATATACCATGCTAACACTAATCAGAAGAAAGCAATAGTAGCTGTATTAATTTCAAAACAACAAACTTCAAACTGTGGAAAGTTATCAGGATGAGGAAATGCACTACACGATGATAAAAGACTCAATTCCCCAAGAAGACATACAATCCTTAACATGTATAATATGTACCCAACTGAGAGTCAAAATATATAAGACAAAAAACAATAGAATTGCAAGGAGAAATAGATGAATCTCTAACATACTTCAAGGCTTCAATACCCAACTCTTAGAAGTGAACAAATCCAGCAGACAGAAAATCAGAAAATCAGTAAAGACATAGTGAAACTCAACACCATCAATCAACTGGATGTAATTGACATCTATAGACTACTTCATCCAACAACAGCAGAGTTCACATTGTTCTCAAGCTCACATGGAACATTCAACAAACTAGATCACATTCTGGGTCATAAAATACACCTTGACAATTTAAAAGAATAGAAAATATACAATGTCTGCCCTCAAACCACCATGGAATTAAACTAGAAATCAATAACAAAAGATAACTGGAAACCCCAAAATAAATGGAGATTAAATAACATACTTCTAAATAGTATGAGCCAAAGAAGAAATATCAAGAGAAATTTAAAAGTAAAATTAAAATGAAAACTAAATGAAAATGAAAATACAAATTATCAAAATGTGTGGGATGTAGTAAAAGTATGCATTAAATGCTACATTATAATGATTTTTGTTACCATTTCCATTCCTTTAAGAGAGATGGGAGTAAAAGGTACTGGTGCTATGAAGAGAGGAAACTGCAATGCTTGATGTACAACTAGTCAAGATTTGAATAACATTCTAATCATTCAGGATGGGACAGAAAAACATCAGCACAAGTTGATTTTGAAGGAGAAGTAAGGAAAACCCTGACTAGGTTAAAACAACAAGCAGAAAAGGAGCCAACCACAACACCGTCACAGGTACTTTGAAGAGCTAGCCACAGTATTCATGATGAAGAGGTTCTATAAATGTTACCAGAAAGAAACTCATTAAAGAGGCTAGTAAATAGAATTCAAAACAGACATTGACCTCCAAACCAACTTTATTGCATAGAATTGAAATTCCAGAGGAATATAAAGTGACCAGAGATTGGAGAACCATTTCTCATGCACAATTCTACTATTTCGTTGCTCAAGATAACAAAAGAATTCTTATTTTCAAAACTTAGGACAATGTTCGATATTTAAGTGCCAATACCACATTATTCGGTGATGGCACCTTCAAGATAGTACCAACACAGTTCATTCAGTTATTTACTGTGCATGATGCAGTATTGGGTTATACTATGACATTGATTTATGCACTAACAATGAAAAGGTGAGAAGACACCCAGATGTATATATATGAGAAAGTACTTGCATTTGCACAGGAAACAAATCTTGACATTAACCCTTCTTTGTGTATGATGGATTTCGAGATTGCAAATATGAATGTGATTTGATTACTACTAACAAATGTGCAAGGAAAAAGATGCTTGTTTCACTTTTCACAATCACTGTGGTGAAAAATATGTTCTTTGGGTCTAACACACAAGTATATGACAATGGAAAGTAACACTTGTAAGGGTGCATCCATATTGTTTGGATTTTAATTTGTGCCTTTTGAAGATGTAAATGAAACTTGTGAGTACATTGTGGAGAATGCAGAAGAAAATTTAGATGACCTAATGGATTATGTTGAGAGACTGTATGTCTGTTGAAGTTATGGCAGGGGCAAAAGACCAGAAGCTCCAAGATTTCCACCAGAAACTTGGTATGATTGAATATCATTACCAACAGTAATTACAGAATGGACAAAGCAGAGGAAGGCTGGCATAGCAAATTTCAAAAGCTGATGATACTGCATCCATCATCTTTCAATTTTGAGATTTATTGAAGTGTTAAGAGATGAACAGCAAATGCAATGAACAAGTTATCACTCAGGTTCTTGGTGGCCATATTCAAACATGGCCACCAATTTCATGATGACACAGACAAAATCAAATTTTATAATTGAAATTGTTAACATACATAACAAATGTAAAGCCAGTAATTACATCGATATATATTTGAGAGCAATTCCTCACTGACCTAAGAGTAACCCTGCCAAAATTCATGATGAGGAAGAACAAGAATAAGTGTGAAACCCAAAATTCATCATGAATTACAATAAAAATGATTTAAATAAATTTAAACTTTCAAAAGTTAAATGTTTGTATTATTTAACAAATCATGGACCAAAAGTCTCAATGGATATTTTGGACAGGACCAAATTTCAAGGATCTTTTGGTGAAGTTAAATGTTTAATTATTGAATGAGTCATGGACAAAATGTTTCAATGGATGTTTTAGATGGAACCAAATATCCTATAATGCTAACAAATGTTTAATGAAGAAATTATACCAATTCTCTATAATCTCTTTCAGAGGATAGAAACAGAAGGAATACTTAGGTATTTCCCTAATATCAAAACCAGAGAAAGACATTATAAAAATAAACTGGAGACCAATATCTCTCATGAACATAGACAAAAAATCTTCAACAAAATATTAATATTAGCAAATCAAATCCAACAATGTATAAAAAGAATTATACACTATGAACAAGTGGGATTTATCACAGGTATGTAAGGCTGGTTCAACATTTAAAAATCAATTAATGTAATCCATCATATCAACAGGCAAAAGAAGAAAATCACATGATCATATCAATAAATGCAGAAAAAGTATATGACAGAATCCAAAATCTATACATGAAAAGAACTCTCAGCAACTAGAAGTAGAGGGGAACTTTCTCAACTTGATAAAACATATCTACAAAATACCTATAGCTAACATCATTCTTAATTGTGAGAAACTCAAAGTCTTTCCATTACTATTAGGAACAAGGCAAGGATATCCCCTCTCACTACTTCTTTCAATACTATATTGGAAGTCCTGCAAATGCAATAAGACAAAAAAAGAGAATAAAATGTGTATAGATAGGGAAGGAAGAAATAAAACTGGCTTTGTGTGCAACTTACCTCATCCTCTATTTGGCAAATTTGAAAGACTAGACCAAAAAACTCCTGGAACTAAGAAGTGATTATAAAAATTTTGCAGGATAAAAAGATTAAAAGATAAAAGCCAATCATTTTCCTATATACCAGCAATGTAGAAGTGGCATTTGAAATTAAAGACACAATACTGTTTACATTACCATCCTCCAAAATGAAATACTTAGGTATAAATCTAACAAAATATGTACAAGACCTATATGAGAAAAGCCACAAAATTCTGATGAACAAAATCAAATAACCAGTTCATTTAAAAATGTCCCAGATTATCTCACACATATCTCTTGGAGTTCAAAGTAAGATTCAAAATAAAGTGTATACATTACTTTTAGTTATAATATTTTGTCTCTTTTAACCTAGACTAGTTGGTTATTCTTCCTGTTTTATGCATCGATTGAAGAAATATCGCACTTTCATAAAGACCCATAGCTTTCTATATTATGATAATATTTCTCTCTCAGACTCTAGTGGTATATTTTAAATCTAATTTCCCAGCCTACAAAATCTTTAAATGTTGATGTTATTAGCAATATGGAAGTCCAGCTTATTCCTTCTAGTTTTGAACTGCTCAAAGGACTTCAGCTTACCTGTATCTCAAAGCCCACTCCAGCTCCACCCCATAATATCCTGTGCCTCATTATTTGTCAGAGACATGGGTTGGGATGGTTGAATCAGTGGAGAAGAAATCAAACAAGTTCTCAGAAACAAATCTACTCCTGTTATTTTATTCTAGCCTTTTAACCAGAAAACCTCAACACCACACTTAGAGCCAGTGCTGACTCTTCGAATATGCCATGAGAGTGATGAATCCACTCTGAGTGTCAAGCTGGGGAACTTGACACATGATTGTCTGAGACTTGGTTGCTGAGTTGGAGCAGAATGGCCTTGCTGATGACCTCATTTTGCAATTTATCACATAAACCTCAGCGTTTAGCATTTCAATAAAATATTGGTAATCCAGCTACATAAAAAGTTCTATAAAGAAAAAATATATGTGCCATTCATTTCACAAAGAAAGTCATTTTTCACAATATATAAAGAGCTTGTATATATAAATAAGAGAAAAATCAATAATAATAGAGGAATGAACATAAGCAATAATGAGATTTTTCAAGGAATGAAATGCAAAGGAATTTTAAAGGATAAAACATGCTTATCCTCAATCATAATAAAAAATATAAATTAAAATTACACTGATACAATTTTTTTCTCCTTTAATATTGATAAAGATCAGAAAGCTTGAGAACACATTGTGTTGACAAAGTCTGGGTAAAACAGACTTTCATTTACATTATTGGGGGATGAGAAATAGCAAGCAACTGGAAACCATCTAAATGTGTATCAGTAAGAGAATGGTTAATAAAAACCATTATTTTTATTACCATAAATAAGAGACTGGTTAAATAAATCATGGTCCATCAATGCATTAAAATTCTGTGTAGTTGGTTAATAAACTATAAGAAAGCTTTTCACACAATGAAATGGAGTGATTTCCAACAAATGTTAAGTAAAAGAGTCAAGCTGTACAATAGTATACAATAGTGTATAGTATACTATCAGTTATGTGAAAGAAGAGGATGAGTACATGTATTTATATGCACATTCGGTTATATAAATATAAAATATGTGTGGAAAGTAACCATAGGAAATGATAATAAAAGTTGCATTCAAGGAAAGAAAGTGTATAACTGGAGATCAGGTATGACAAATGGACTTTTTCACTGTTTATTCTTTTATACCTTTTTTTTTTTTTTTTTTTTTTTTTTTGCGGTACGCGGGCCTCTCACTGCTGTGGCCTCTCCCGTTGCGGAGCACAGGCTCCGGACGCGCAGGCTCAGCGGCCATGGCTCACGGACCCAGCCACTCCGCGGCATGTGGGATCTTCCCAGACGGGGGCACGAACCCGCGTCCCCTGCATCGGCAGGCGGACTCTCAACCACTGCGCCACCAGGGAAGCCCTCTTTTATACCTTTTGAATTTGTACTGTGTGAATGTATTACGTCAACAAAAAATACTAATTAAAAAATTTAAAGTTTCAGGTATGATGTGTGGAAGATACAATATACTAGCAGTCATAAATGTTTCATCACATTGTAAATCTATTTATTCAAGCAGGTGTATTCATTTACAATTCTGCCTCCCTCTTCAACATTTAAAGGATACCTTGTGATTACATTCAACCCCCTCACATAATCCAGGATAATGTCCTGATTTTATGGTTAGCTGATTAACACTCTTAATTTCATCAACATAAGCCTCCCTTGTCATGTAACATAACATTTTCATAGCTTCTGGGAACTAGGATGTAGACCTCTTGGTGGGGCCATTATTCTACCTCCTACATTAGGCAACCTCTGGGAAATGCCTCCCCTTTTACACACTTTGCTCTTGTGTAAATGGTGATATTACAACCTCAGAAACAATATAGGCTTGAGCTCTTTCTTCTACGTGGAAGTCTCAATTGTTCTATATTAAATAGCATAAGGTTAGAGTCAAGAGAGGCATAACTACCAACCATAGGGAGGTGTCACCTTCCTAAGATGTGACCTTGAGCCATGTCCTTCAATTTTCTTAGCTTTGATTTCTTACATTCAGTATAAGAATAAAAGTATGTACCTCATGGAAAACTATTTATCCTAGTGAGAAACGTGGAAACAAAGTGCTATTTACACTAAAAGAAAAAAAAACTGGCTCCAAAGAAACATACAGATTAAAAGCTTCTTATCAATAAAAAAAGATCTAATTACTATTGTCAGGATAGTCTTTTATGTAGCACCTGAACACTCAAGAGAGGATACCATCTGCGCAGATTTCAGCTAGATGGTGAAGATAGCCTAGCTGAAATGGCAGCAATAAAATCTGCTTTCCAAATCTTCCTGATTAAATACCCTTAGTGTAAATTCACTCAGAGTTGTTAGGAAAACCACAGAAGTTCATATAATCCTTAAAAATTATTCCTGAAATCTACAAATTGTTTTGAAGTCTCTTCTGTAACCTGACTCAAGTTATACATCCTTAATTGAACTATATTTGTCTGCCTTTTTCAGGGATGTAATTAAATCAGAATGATTCAACTCTCTATGATGACTGAAGAAGCATGTGACTTTAGTTCCTCTCTCCTTTTTAAAAGGTTGTCGGTTTGTCAATGAACTGAAATCTGTGGGGCTGGATTAAGGCAAATAAATCTGACTTCCAAAAGGAAATGTGTTGTCAAATAAACTAGTTGCTTTTGCTAAGTCTTCCTGTAGTGCAAAAATATGCTAAGATATTTCTACCATGTAAGGTTTGCTGATTTTATTACCAATAAAAAATCCTATTCATGGAATTGCTCCATCTTCTTTCCTTCCAGAATCAGAGCTTGATTTGAAAGTATGCCAGTGATTTGGAAACTCAAACTGGGATCAGAATAGGACTGTGAACATGTAGGAATGCCTACCAAATACCTTTAGTAATAATCTTCTTATCTAGTTCATGTGCACAGAAAAGAGTGAGAGGACTCTTCCTTTTTAATCCATTTGGTAAAGGCCTATTTTCCAAACTTTTACTTTCTTATTTTTCTATCACACACACACACACACACACACACACACACACACACACACACACACACACACAGGAAGTTCCACCCTTCTGTCCTTATTAATATATAGTTTTTCAGAAAGATGGACTTTTCCTAAACTGGATTATTATCTCCTCATTGAACCCATTGCCTTTGAACTTGATAATTGTCCTTAAGGTGTGATTATCATGAAAAATAATCCAAACACAGATTCTACAAATGATCTCCATACAAAATCATTTACTACTTTTCATAAACTGAAAGTGCAGTGGTCTGTCTGGTTGTCTTGGCTTCCTTTACCCTCATCCAGTCATTTCTTTTCACTCTGCCTTCAAGTTGAGTTTCATCATGGTCTTGAATCAATTGCGTTCTTAGTCAGTATAGGTGAGGAGATTTTTCCAATATTGAGCAGGCTTCAAAAATAAAGTAAAAATCAACATGTCATGTCTTAATACCAGAAAGCAGGCTTCTGCTTTCCTCCTACATTGTACATGAAAGCCTGAGAAACAGGGTCCCCAGCTTGCCAGTTCTCATGGAAGTCCAGCCCTAAAACCCCATCTGGAGCCTGAGGCCCCACTCTCTGTTCCATTCCTTCTTAGAATTCCATGCTCCTGGCTCTCTCTGTGCCATTTCTTGCTCATATGGGCTGCTTTGTCCTTGTGCAGTTTTGCCTGCTGGTAGCTACCTGTTCCTTCTTATTAAACCCTAACACATCCACTGCTAGTATGAATCACCAAGTCATCTGACATATCTTTCTGGATATCAGCAGCTAAATTGAACTTCATACCTGGCTCACCCTAGTAAACATCACTATTTTCTTAATATCTGACTCCCCTAACCTGACCTATCCCATCACTGACAGAACTTTAAAACACATTTCCGAAAAAACATTGAATCAAGTGTTTCTATTGAATTGTCTAGATAATTGACTAACTTTCCAATTTTAATATATGTCTATTGATGACAACATGGATGCTATGAACAACCTCTAGAATATGTATTAAGAGATCAGTTTCATCCAACATTTGTTCAGAAATACTTAATAATGAGTGCTGCCTGTACTAGCTACTGGAGTTACACAAGAGATATGAAAATGTCCCCGCTTTTAAGAAACTTTGTGCAGTGATACAGATAATATAATAGCAAAACAAATTATCATGATGATTTTTAAGTAGTGGTGTTTTTGTTTGTTTGTTTTTGCGGTACGCGGGCCTCTCACTGTTGTGGCCTCTCCCGTTGCAGAGCACAGGCTCTGGACACGCAGGCTCAGCGGCCATGGCTCACGGGCCCAACCACTCCGCCACATGTGGGATCTTCCCAGACCGGGGCACGAACCCGTGTCCCCTGCATCGGCAGGCGGACTCTCAACCACTGCGCCACCAGGGAAGCCCTAAGTAGTTTTTAATACTATGAAATAACAAAACAGGGAAAGATGAGAGCAACCACTAAGTATTAGCAGTCAACAAAGGCTTGAATGATGGTAAAGCACTAGCTACAGGGCAATCCAGAAAGACTGTTCTAAGGGAGAGAACAGCAAATGCGACATTTCTGAAGGAAGGATTAAAAAACGGTTAGATCATATATGTCATTAAAAAGTTATATCTCAAAATGAGGAAACTGACATTCAGATTGACACAGAATAATTCTAGAAAAGAGCATAAGATTCATTAATATTAAATCTCATTAATAATGTTAAATAAATTCCTTTAAGAAGGGCAAAGAAATTTGGACGTTTTCAGACACACTCAGAATAATTATTGTTCTCAGATGATATTCAGACTTCCAAAGGTCCCTAAAAAGACAGTTTATTGTTGCTATTTTTATCACCTTTTATTTGTATTTTTTTCTTCTTCATTTTGTTCCATAATTAATTTTCTCCCCAGGAAAATGTGCACAACTACTCTGAAATATCAGAATAGGCTTCCATTTCAACAATTCCACATTAAATGTTGTACAGCTGAGGATAATCATGACTAAAGAGAAAGAACCTGATCCGAACTGTAGGGGTCCTCTACTTTACTTGGTCTGTGTGAGCACGGAAGTTTAGAGAGCAATGACTTAGCTTTGTAAATGATTAAACATTGATCATCGTCTTTCATTTCTGACCTACCACCTTGAAACTATTGTACATTTATACTAAATGGACAAGATACTCCAGTGTTATCTTCTTTGAAAGTTCCCTGAGAGAAATGTTTAAATCTAAACTGAACACTATGTCACAGGGGAACGTGTTTGTGAATAGTGGTGGCAGCTGGAGTATCTTTAAAATACAGGCTGCAAGCAATAAATTGCCCTTTCTGTCTGATCACAGCTAACTTAAGTTTATAAGTAGCATTAAGAGATGTTATATTAATTTCATCACAATGGCAAACAAATCTAAGTTCAATTCCAACCTGTGCCACTTCTATACATCTCTAACTATTATCTATCTATTTATCTATCATGATCTATTCATCTACCTTTCAACCTACTGTAAATATTCAGTACTGATCATGACAATCACATTAAAAAATATCTAGTTTAAACACTTTATTTCACAAATGAGAAGAATTCAATGACATGGCCAAGATCATAGGCCTAGCTTATTGGTGATAATCCATAGCCCTCTTAGCCCTTCACAAATTTATCGAGCTAGTCTGATGACTGTCCCCATGAACCCATCAAAAGCATGTGAAGAAATAAATATTTTTCCACTATTTTTTTTCTTTTTGGTGCTGTTTCCTTACATTTGCCTTACTGTAACACAAAGGGTTCTCTTTTTAGTGTTATCACTATTTTCAGGTAAATTCTTGAATTGGGATTATACAGCAATTTAGCTTTCAAAAAACCTCTAATTTGATTTCTCTCTAAATGGATGAGGCAGGTAGAAATTATGCAAAATATTTAAATATATAAAAATAATTTTCATTTATTATCACTCAATAGGTGAACATATTGAGACTTGACAAAGTAAAATGATTCATTTCAAATTGTATGGAAAATTTCAAACTTATACAAAAGTAGAGTATAGTGAATCTCCACATACCAATAACCTTGATTCAGTGATCAGAAAATTATGGCCACTTTTACATATTATGTTCTTCCATCCCCTCCAGATTATTTTGTAGTGTATACTAGGCATATCATCAAATATTAAATAAATATTCATATTTTCTTAATTGTATTATAGATACACATTGCGTAAAACACACACGTGTGTGTATTCATAGCTCTACAGTTTATACATAGGGTAGATACGTGTGATTTGTTGACATGTTGCCTGTATCTATAGGACTGTAGACTATAATTCTTTGCCTTATCTATTATTTTTTTACTTTCTTACAAGATTTTGTTGAAGAAATCAGATTGTTACTACCACTATCTGAATTTTACTCATTTAAGCCTCGTGATATCCTTAAACATTTCTCCTCTGTATTTCCCTCTTGTTAAACAAGAGACTTGGTAAGATTCAGATCTAATCATTTTAGTGAGACTATTTCTAATGTCTATCTGCCTTTCTTTTTGTAATGTTAGCATCCATAGATTATCAATGCTCAAATCCATGAATTTTTAGAGGTTGAAAAATGTTATACTTTAAATCTATCATTATTTCTTCACTTATTGGCTAGAATAATTTCATAAAGATTTCATCAACTATTGCATTATCCCAGTGTAAATATTATGTCAAAAAAGGAAGATTAATATCTATTTTCTTCTGTTAATTCACCAGTTTTAAAATGATGAGTTGCTCTGTAGCATCCTCTGAAAGTAAAATTGAGTTAATTTTTTCCTTTTTGTTAATATGATTAACCTATGGCTTTAATGTACTTTATTCATTTTAACTTCTTGAAGTAATTATTCTTATCGATTCACAGATTTTGCTATCATACTTTATTCTCAGTGGCACTTGAGTTACTTTGCCATAATCTTGTGGTCTTTAAGAGTTTTCTTGTTTTCTAGTATTGTTACTGAAAGTGGGGGTCCGGCTGCTCACTGCTCAAAAGCCAATAAAGAGGCAAGTTGGTGGAAAGGAAAGCTTGCTTTATTTCGGAGGCCGACAACCTCGGGGGTGTGGGGGTGGACTCCTGTCCAAAGGCTGACTCCCCTCCCACTGATTATCTGTGGGCAAGGGCTTTTATAGGTGAAGGGAGTGAGCTACATGGAGAAACAGCACAGTCAGCTCTGGCAGTCATCTTGAAATTGGTGATGTGGTGGTCTGATCAACATCATCCTGATTGTTTTAAGTACAGTTAATCTTCAGTTCCAGGTTTGGTTTGTTTCCATTTCTTTGAGGCCAGTTCTCAGAATTGTCGCAGCTTATGTCATGGCTACAGTCTCTGGTCATCATGTAATTAACTTCTTCCACCTGGTAGGGGTTTTAGTATCTATAAGACAGCTCAAAGGATATGGCTCAGAATATTACCTATAGTGCTTGAAGAGGAACCAAAGGTCCTTGACCTTGCTTAATGACTAAGCTATTATTATTTGGTCTCCTTTGACTGTTTTCCTTTGTTTCTGCATTTTCTCACTTCTCTGATTATACTTATTCTTTGGCTAAAGTTTTTCCACAGACAAAAGGTAGGCTGAGGACATGGTGGGGGCGGTGAAGGACCGTAGTGTCCTGCTCCATTTCAGTATGACAAAATATTCTAAGCTCTTCCTGAATATTTCTGCCCCTGGATATTTAATCAGCTATTTCTTCAGAAAGCCTGGGTTCCTTTTGGTGATAAATAGTATTTAAAACCACAATTTATTTGCCAAAGTGTGCTCACTGCTACTGAGTTGGTCAGTTTCCAGGCTTTTCGGTAATAAAAGCTAGGAAATGTGTGCTTTGGTTAAAATATAGTTTAAGTTCACAGTCTTTCTGATTTCAAATCAAGACTTTGGGATTTTTATTTAGTGGATATATATTTTTGGTTATATTTGGTATGATAGTTTTTAACAATTTAAACCTCTCTCTATTTTCTAGAAACTGCTCAATGTTTACTTATCCTGCCTTAGTTATAGAACTCAGAACTGAGACTCATATAGTAGTTAAATACTTCCTACCACTGCATGTAATAAAAGAAATGGCACAAACTCCCATGTGCTCATTTCTTATTCTGGAATAGTTGGGAAATTCCCCCATGGAGTACCCAAGAGTGCTTGTAATAAATTCTAGTAAATCTTAGTACTTGAATCAGAGCCTGGACCTAGTCAAGCAGAATGCTTTCACTGAGGATTTTACTAAAAATCTTCTTGGAACGTCCTGGACTAAGAAGGCTGTGATTTTAGGATAGAGTAGAGTATTAGTCAGAATATCTTAGTTGTACCTTGTTTCCCAGTTATTCCATTGTCCATATGAAACAGCTTTTCCTGACATGGTTTACATAGTTTGCAGCTGTAGAGTCGTATGCATATGAAGAAACTGAGTATTTATAATACTTGTAGATAAAATAATATCTATCCTATGTTTCTTAGTCTTCAGTATGTAAAAAAGGTATTTATGCAAAGAAGCAAAGAGAATGGAGAAAGCTGGGAAAGATGGAGCTTACCTAGAAAGTATGGAAAATTAAATGTGGAAGAGACTTAAATGATTGTACTGTTCAGTGTTCTAATGCCCAGTTATACATAGAATCGCATAGGGAGCTTAATAAATAAAAATCTATGCCTGAGTTGTACTTTCAGAGCCTCTGGCTGATTTGGAGTAAGATGTGAGTATTTTTAAAGCTCTTCAGATAAATCTAATGTGCAGCCAGAGTTGAGAACCAATAATATACTCCAAGGTATTCATAAGATAATTGAAGCCCAAAGAAGTATATATATATATTGTGAAGAACACACACCTGGTTAAGCAGAGCCAGGTTAAGCAGAGCCAGTCTTATGCACAGGCCCATGTATCTCATAGGCCTGTATCACATGTTACCTCTTGATGGCTTTTTAAATTTCTCTGCTGGGTAAGCTACATTTTTTCCCCATTTTGTATTACTGTTCACATACAGTCATCATGTGTACTAGATACTCATGCAGTGAGTAAGGAAATATTTCCAGTAGGAAACACTGGACTGAACTTGGTGACAGTTCTTTGGCTGATTTCCCCTGGCAGCCCTTCCTATCAGGCTCTGTGTTGGCAGGGTTGTGCATGGAAGCAGCTTCAGAGATAACCAGCTTCTATTAATCAGGCTGTTTCCTACCCTTTACACTGTAGGTGCATCATATTGATAAAAGGCTTTGTACTTCTCAGTCTTCTGTGCATCTCCTGGAAATATATCAGCTCCTGTTAACTTACAGCATGTAATAATAACCAAAAGAAATGACAATCTGTAAGAAATTATGGCATTCTCAGCAAGGATTTTCACAGCTTACAAAAGAAAAACAAAAAGTCTCAACCTGCTCATTTCTTGTGGGCTCTTTTCCTCTTTTTCTATTACCTCTTGCTCTACTTAAATATTTGCATACTGAATGTTATAAAGCATAGGGCCCATATTTGTCATCTTGCTAAAGCGAACTATATATGCTGCAAATATTGGAATATTTTTTGCTAAGAAATCACTTAATTTAACCAAACCTTTACCCCGACAGTTTTCCAGAACTATCTGAAGGATATTTGAACATATTATGTCTTACCGAATTCCCATGGCTTAAGTCCTTGACTAGAATTTTTATTTGATGGAAGTAAAGAGCTGGCAAGTCTCTTTTTTAAAACCAGAAATGGTCTTTTCATTAGCTCTTATGATCTGGGACAAGAAAATTCAGATTTTATGTCTAATTGCATTAAGAAAGATGATTTGAGATCATCCTGTACAATAGGCAAGAGAAAACAGTTTACTAAAGCCAAGGTTGTCATTTGCACCAAACAATAGTTTATGTGTATCTTTTATAGAAATCACTTTGTTCTAAGACAATAGTTCTTATAAACACTAAGTGACTCTAAATCACCTGAGGATCTTATTCAAAGTCTTCTTCTGATTCAGTAGTTTCAGGGTGAGTCTTGAGATTCTGCATGTCTAGCAAGCTCCCAGATGCTCCCTGCACTGCTTGGACACAACACCTTCAGAAACATAGGACCTTCTTGAGTAAGAAGTTAACTTACTAGAATCCTGAGAAAAGGTCACAAAACAAAGATAAATCACTTTGACTGTCAAAGGGAATGTAGTCAAATTTTCCAGCTTGTCTTTTATTAACACTCTTTCAAGCTACCTATACTTATTTGGAGCTTGCAAGACTTCTATTTAAAGAAATATATATATATATATATATATACTATATAAATGATAAAGAAGTGGTAAAACTGGAATGACAGTTTAATAGCTATGGGTTTTTCTTTCTCTTTTTTATGGAGATATAATTGACATATAACATTCTATTAGTTTCAGGTGTACAACATAATGATTATATATATTACATATATAGTGAAATGATCACCACAATGTCTACCTCCACCACCACAGTTACTACTTTTTTTCTTGTGATGAGAATTTTTAATATCTACTCTCCTAGTAGCTTTCATATATGCAATATGGTTTTATTAACTATAGTTTCCATGCTGTATATTATTTATTTTATAAGTGGAAGTTTGTACCTTTTGACCCTGTTTTCTGTATCTGCAAGTCCAGTTTCGTTTTGTTTTTTTAGGTTTTATACATAAGTGAGATCATACAGTATTTGTCTTTCTCTGTCTGAAACAGGTCTTTGCTATAAGTTTTTAAAAGACAGGAAACAACATACTGTTACCTCCTCTCCTTCACCCTTATGATTAGAATCTTCTCTATGTTATAATTATATAAACTTACTAACTGAGAACACAGAGCTTATGTCAATATTTTGCATGTATTTACTTCACAGTGCACTACTTTAAAAAAAAAGCTCATATCATATCTATATGTATAATTCAGGTACACTGAGTCTACATTGCTTTTCCAAATAAAAAGTGAAAATAATATTTTACACCATTTTTTTTCAAGACTATAAACCAGTGGCTCTCTAAAACAATATCAATTTTCCCAAATGCAACACTATTTTAGTGCATTTAACCCCTAAAGTTGTTTCTAGAAACAAATCCTGTTGAGGAGTGGGGAAGTAAGAGATCCAACTGATCTAGGTTTCTTTTTTCTCCCCCCATACTTTCTTCTCTCTCTCTCTCTCTCTCTCTCTCTCTCACACACACACACACACATGCACACATATATACACACAGTTTATACATGCATGGCTTACTCCCCAGTCAAAGTTTCTGTTCACTTTAATTACATCATTTCCTAAATAATCCTTCAACATTTAGAAGGATGGATATTTGGAAGTTCCTGAAATTCCTTATAGAATAAAAAATTGTACTACATCTGTCATGGATGATGCTCTAGCTAAATAGAAATTATTTCCAGTGAGGAAACTAGTAACAGTAAACATGTTCTGATGGTCTTGTGAAAACATGTGATTGTTGAATTAAAGTCTAAAAAAGGGACTCAATCCATATGTCAAGGCCTTTATATAACACATAAAGTCTGCATAAGAAGTAATTAGATTGTGCTTTTTTTTTAATAAATAAAAAGAAAATTACACTTGGAGATTATGCTCCAAGAACATTTAGTTGGATCTAATTAGAGTAATGATCATCTATCAATGTGAAACTGAAAACTTTCTATTAGATTAACAGTTTTATTTTTCCAAACAAAAATACTATGAGATTTGATGCAAACCAATATTATCTGTACCAATAAAGTCTAAAGAAATTGATTTACCAAAACAATGTTAAATATCTTCTGATTTACTTTAAAAATAAATTATGAATATATTTGCTATAGTGAGCAACTCAAAAGAAAAAGAACAAGGAAAGTTATTTATATTTTTAATCTCTGAAAAATGTCTGCCAAGTTTTTGTACTGTGATATACCCTGCTTGGCTGAAATACAAACTCCTTACTAAATGAGCAAAATTCTAGACTTCAGGCCTTAGGATCCTCTATATTGCAGAGCGTTCGAATTTATAACCTGATAATTATAATCACCAATTGAAAAGTAATTAATATATTTTGATAATCATCACTTTAGCCTATCTTAATATGTGAGGGTATAATCTTTATCTTAAAAAATAAATTTTTAGACCCATGGAGTTTTCTTATCTAAGTATCCTAAAATAAGCCAATCTTTCTCTTTGTTTTTTCTTAATGACAGAATGCTAGTTCCATTCCTGCTCTTATGATGTGAGATGAGTACTGATTTTGCAGTGCATGGGACTTTGAAAGACTAAACACAAGGTAAATGATCGGAGATATAGATTACTTACTTTAGTGTAAATCTTAATTTTGAATGGATATCATAGGTTTCATATTTAAAAACAGCAGATAATTGTATTCTAAACAACAAAAAATAAATATAAAGAATAAGATCACTTCCTTTAAAACATTTAACATCTGAGGGAAATCCAAAATTAATATATTTTGTCACAAAAATATTGAATAGCAATGATAAGATACAGAAGAAAATGATAAGCATACAAGAGTCTTGCATTTTGATTACCATTGCACTTGTTTGGTATTCAATATTCTTCATTTTTTAAAGTCAAAGGGAACTGTCACATATACTAGTAGCACAAATGCATGGATAGAAAAGAACACTATATATTTCCAAGAAAACAACTATGAGCAAGAGGAGATATTTATTTGATTTGGCAAAGCTTTTTATAAAAACAATGCTAAGAATTATAAAATCATAAACAAGAATTGAGAAGTGTCTTATTTTAAAAAATGAATATAGTTATCCATGGTACCAACTTAAATAAGATTTGTATGGAATATATTTTTGAGCTAATATGATTTTATTTTTAGAATAGGTTCCAATTATAATAACAAAGCATTTATAAAAGTACTGTGAAGTTTAACTAAAATTAAAATAAGTGGCTGATCTTCATTTATTATTTGATACATAAAGTGAAATAGAAAGGATTAACTGGATATGTTATTGTGTTTGTGGATATTCAACACATGTTTTCTAGCCACAGGAGAATTGAAACTATATAGTAAGGAAAATAATTTTTAAGCTAGAACACTAGTATTATGCATCTAAATTAGTATTTCCCCCTTCAAGATAGTCATCTTGCTTGTCCAAAATATGTTTAATTATTCTATTAAAATTGTTTTCTGTGCCATAAAAACAATTCTATGAATAGAGTGAAAGACAGAAAAATTTTATCCTTTGAGACTGAACTCAATTTTATGGTAATAGTTGAATATAATAAAGCTAATGCTCAAGCGGAGTATTATCATTGAGGACCAAAGATAAGGTATGACTGAAAAGATTGAGGGAATTATTAAATGTGGAGTAGAAATGAGTTCAGAAATCACTTCTAAACAGTGTTGGGAAACTTTCATCAGAGGAAGCACTGATGCTTCCCAAGCACTTAAATTGCTTCCAAAATACCTTCCTTAGTGGATATCACTTATAGGGATATAAATGTTTTGGAATTACATTTTGAGAAACACTTGTATCAGAATCTCATAGAAGCACATGCATTTATAATAATTAATATTTTATTTTTCACTGGAGAGAATAGAACTAATTTTTCATACAAATTATAGAAATGATTTTTTTTCAAAATACTGAATAGAGATAGACAATTATGGCTAGCCTTGCTGCCTATCTCCTAATAGTTCCTCTCAGGATGATATAAAACAACAGAAGAAAAAAGTAATTCTACGTGGGCCCTAATTAAACTCAAAAGCTTTTGCACAGCAAAGGAAACCATAAACAAAATGAAAAGACAACCCACAGAATGGGAGAAAACAAAAAGACAACTGACAGAATGGGAGAAAATATTTGCAAATGATGTGACCTACAAGGGATTAGTCTCCAAAATTTACAAACAGCTCATGGAGCTTAATATCCTCAAAACAAACAACCCAATCAAAAAATGGGCAGAAGACCTAAACAGACATTTCTCCAAAGAAGACATACAGATGGCCAAGAAGCACATGAATAGATGTTCAACGTCGCTAATTATTAGAGAATGCAAATCAAAACTACAATGAGTTATCACCTTACACCAGTCAGAATGGCTATCATCAAAAAATTCACAAACAATAAATGCTGGAGAGGGTGTGGAGAGAAGGGAACCCTCCTAGGCTGTTGGTGGGAATGTAAATTGCTGCAACCACTATGGAGAACAGTATGGAGGTTCCTTAAGAAACTAAAAATATAGCTACCACATGATCTTGCAATCCCATTCCTGGGCATATACCTGAAAACATGGTCCGAAAGTATACATGCACCCCAACGTTCAGTGCAGCGCTGTTTACAATAGCCAAGACATGGAAGCAAACTAAATGTCCATCGACAGAAGAATGGATAAAGAAATGTGGTACATATATACAGTGGAATATTACTCAGCCATTAAAAAGAATGAAATAATGCCATTTGCAGCAACATGGATGGACCTAGAGATTATCATACTGAGTGAAGTAAGTCAGACACAGAAAGACAAATATCATATGATATTGCTTATGTATGGAACCTAAAAAAATGATATAAATGAATTTATTTACAAAACTGAAACAGACTCACAGACTTAGAGAATGAATTTATGGTTACCAGGGGGGAAGGGTGAGGAGGAGGGATAGTTAGGGAGTTTGGGATTGATATGTACATGCTGCTATATTTAAAATGGCTAACCAACAAGGACCTACTGTATAGCACAGGGAACTCTGCTCAATATTCTGTAACAATCTAAGTGGGAAAAGAATTTGAAAAAGAATAGATACATGTATATGTATAACTGAATCACTTTTGTACATCTGAAACTAACACATGGTTAATCAACTGTACTCCAATATAAAATAAAAAGTTAAAAAAAATACTGAATGGAGATAGACAATTATGGCTAGCCTTGCGACCTACCTCCTAATAGTTCCTAAACAACAGAACAAAAAAGTAATTCTACATGGAATAGAGGCCACAGGGAATAAACCTCAAAGTATAATTTATTTAAAAAGCCAGTTTTGCTTTAAGGGGAAGAACATAATTTAAAGAGCCAGATGCAATCTAAAGATTAGACTTTGAGACACATAGATTCCAGGGAAGAAAAAGACAAAAATAAAGGGAGAAGCACCCTTCTAAACTCAGGTATGAAAGGAAAAAGAAGAAATAAGGAAAAAAATTTAAGATCTTATAAGACAGTGAATCAACAAAATAAGAAGATTTACAACCACACCACCAGCAAAATGAACAAGGAAAACCACCAAAGTACTTGGACTTGCTCTTCTGACAGAAAGTGTACCGTAAAACTAGAAATCTTGTAAAATGCCTGAAAATGTTAAAAATGAAAAGTAGGAAAGACAAGTTCATAATAATTACAGAAATTCAAGAACAGCATTTCATACAACTGAGGAATGGCACAATATCAACTGAGGAAAATCCACATCCCTCACCTTGAAAACTCCACGAAACAGGGAAATTTTAAGTCAAGAGTCCAAAGAGAATTATATGTACTTGGACAAGCATTTAATGATATGAAATTACCTTGAATCAGAAATTTACAAATTACAAACAGAACTGGACAAAAATCAGGAAGAGAAGAAAAGATTTAAATGAACTCAGCAAAGAAATATAAAAAAGGCAAAATTAGCTCAGAAATAAATAATAAATTGGGAGTAGCCCAAAGTAGGAAAGGCTCAAGTGATAAATTAATAAAGGGCATTAAAGAAAGGCAGAAAAATAACCAAGCAAAGACAGTGACATAAAGAAAGAAGTAAAAGTGACTGGAGAGAAGGAAGTAGAAAGTGGAAGTGAGAATAATATTGGAAGTAATAAAAATGAAGGGAAGAAAAATATTTAAAGTATCAGAGTCCTTAAAGAACTAAAATAAAACAATGAAATACAGCTATTATTTAAAATTATAATCTAAGAAAACTTGCTAGTAACAAAAAAGAGCTAACAATATAAAGTTCCACTGGGCACCTAAAAAAATTAATCCAAATGATCAATCTGAGATTGATCAGAGTAAATCTTTTAGATTTCAAAGGTAAGGAATAAATCTTCTAAGCCTGCAGACAAAATGTTTAAATAATTAACAAAGGCAAAAGAATTATAATGGCTTTAGGCTTTTCAAAGCAACTTACAGGACTTCTTGCTTCATTACCACCATGTAAAGAACTTGAAGTAAGCTACCTAGTCTGTGGTACTTTGTTATAGCAGCCCTGCAAATTAGTACAACTGTTAGATTTTTAAAAAATGTCATCCTTAATGTAAGAAAGAAGAGGATATAAGAAAATACACATTTATCTTTCCATCTTTGCAAAAGAAGTGCAGGAAAAATAAGTCAGAAAATTAAAAGATTGGTTGCTTAGAGAGGCTGAAGGAAAAGGACAGGAAAGGAAAGTGAAATGAGAATTATTGGAACTGAGAAGGAATAACACTTCTCTTAGTATACATTTTTATATAGCCATAATTCTTAACATTAGAGTACTGCTTCACAAATGCTCAAATAAATAAATAAACAAAACATATAAGAATGATGGGAACAAAGTGGGATAAAAACAATAACAAATGAACTAAACTATGTTGCAAATGAATAACATAACTACACTGATCAAGAAAAGAACTAATATTTTACTTTGAAGAATAGTGTCTTGACTAGACACTGTAAGGCTAGAGAAAAAAGGAACTACAGAAACACTGCAGTCTAGTTAGTAAATTGTTTTCTCACATGGGTATGACCTAGCAATTCTGAAATGTCTTTATGTATAAACTAGAATTGAGGATATAATATGTATATTATATATTATGAACTTAATTTTTTTATGTTTGGAGAAAGAAGTTACTAATAAAGGGAGAAGCCTAGAATAAACTTTGTGTTATTGGATTAGAAACAAAGATAAATAAATTCATGTTTTTAAGTTTATAGACAAATTGATAGAGAAGTAAAATAGAGATGTGTATACATGGATGGATTAATATAGATACTTATAATTCCTAGTTCTGTTCACTGAGAGAGCCTAGATGCAATGCTACTCCAGCAGCAATGAGCACTCATAGCAACCAGGTCTTGCTTTCTTTTTTTTTTTTTTTTTTTGATTAAAGTTTTTTATTTATTTATTTATTTTTTAATTTTTTGCTTTATAACAAATTTAATCAGTTATACATATACATATGTTTCCATATCCCCTCCCTTTTGCGTCTCCCTCCCACCCTCCCTATCCCACCCCTCCAGGCGGTCACAAAGCACCGAGCTGATCTCCCTGTGCTATGCGGCTGCTTCCCACTATCTATCTACCTTACGTTTGGTAGTGTATATATGTCCATGCCGCTCTTTCACTTTGTCACAGCTTACCCTTCCCCCTCCCCATATCCTCAAGTCCATTCTCTAGTAGGTCTGTGTCTTTATTCTTGTCTTACCCCTATGTTCTTCATGACATTATTTTTTCTTAAATTCCATATATATGTGTTAGCATACAGTATTTGTCTTTCTCTTTCTGACTTACTTCACTCTGTATGATAGACTCTAGGTCTATCCACCTCATTACAAATAGCTCAATTTCATTTCTTTTTATGGCTGAGTAATATTCCATTGTATATATGTGCCACATCTTCTTTATCCATTCATCCGATGATGGACACTTAGGTTGTTTCCATCTCCGGGCTATTGTAAATAGGGCTGCTATGAACATTTTGGTACATGTCTCTTTTTGAATTATGGTTTTCTCAGGGTATATGACCAGTAGTGGGATTGCTGGGTCATATGGTAGTTCTATTTGTAGTTTTTTAAGGAACCTCCATACCGTTCTCCATAGCGGCTGTACCAATTCACATTCCCACCAGCAGTGCAAGAGGGTTCCCTTTTTTCCACACCCTCTCCAGCATTTATTGTTTCTAGATTTTTTGATGATGGCCATTCTGACTGGTGTGAGATGATATCTCATTGTAGTTTTGATTTGCATTTCTCTAATGAGTAAAGATGTTGAGCATCCTTTCATGTGTTTGTTGGCAGTCTGTATATCTTCTGTGGAGAAATGTCTATTTAGGTCTTCTGCCCATTTTTGGATTGGGTTGTTTGTTTTTTTGTTATTGAGCTGCATGAGCTCCTTATAAATTTTGGAGATTAATCCTTTGTCAGTTGCTTCATTTGCAAATATTTTCTCCCATTCTGAGGGTTGTCTTTTGGTCTTGTTTATGGTTTCCTTTGCTGTGCAAAAGCTTTTAAGTCTCATTAGGTCCCATGTGTTTATTTTTGTCTTTATTTCCATTTCTCTAGGAGGTGGGTCAAAAAGGATCTTGCTGTGATTTATGTCATAGAGTGTTCTGCCTATGTTTTCCTCTAAGAGTTTGATAGTGTCTGGCCTTACATTTAGGTCTTTAATCCATTTTGAGCTTATTTTTGTGTATGGTGTTAGGGAGTGATCTAATCTCATACTTTTACATGTCCCTATCCAGTTTTCCCAGCACCACTTATTGAAGAGACTGTCCTTTCTCCACTGTACATTCCTGCCTCCTTTATCAAAGATAAGGTGACCATATGTCCGTGGGTTTAACTCTGGGCTTTCTATCCTGTTCCATTGATCTATCTTTCTGTTTTTGTGCCAGTACCATACTGTCTTGATTACTGTAGCTTTGTAGTATAGTCTGAAGTCAGGGAGCCTGATTCCTCCAGCTCCGTTTTTCGTTCTCAAGATTGCTTTGGCTATTCGGGGTCTTTTGTGTTTCCATACAAATTGTGAATTCTTTTGTTCTAGTTCTGTGAAAAATGCCAGTGGTAGTTTGATAGGGATTGCATTGAATCTGTAGATTGCTTTGGGTAGTAGAGTCATTTTCACAATGTTGATTCTTCCAATCCAAGAACATGGTACATCTCTCCATCTATTTGTATCATCTTTAATTTCTTTCATCAGGGTCTTATAATTTTCTGCATACAGGTCTTTTGTCTCCTTAGGGAGGTTTATTCCTAGATATTTTATTCTTTTTGTTGCAATGGTAAATGGGAGTGTTTCCTTGATTTCACTTTCAGATTTTTCATCATTAGTATATAGGAATGCCAGAGATTTCTGTGCATTAATTTTGTATCCTGCTACTTTACCAAATTCATTGATTAGCTCTAGTAGTTTTCTGGTAGCATCTTTAGGATTCTCTATGTATAGTATCATGTCATCTGCAAACAGTGACAGCTTTACTTCTTCTTTTCCAATTTGGATTCCTTTTATTTCCTTTTCTTCTCTGATTGCTGTGGCTAAAACTTCCAAAACTAGGTTGAATAAGAGTGGTGAGAGTGGGCAACCTTGTCTTGTTCCTGATCTTAGTGGAAATGGTTTCAGTTTTTCACCATTGAGGACGATGCTGGCTGTGGGTTTGTCATATATGGCCTTTATTATGTTGAGGAAAGTTCCCTCTATGCCTACTTTCTGCAGGGTGTTTATCATAAATGGGTGTTGAATTTTGTCGAAAGCTTTCTCTGCATCTATTGAGATGATCATATGGTTTTTCTCCTTCAATTTGTTAATATGGTGTATCACATTGATTGATTTGCGTATATTGAAGAATCCCACTTGATCATGGTGTATGATCCTTTTAATGTGCTGTTGGATTCTGTTTGCTAGTATTTTGTTGAGGATTTTTGCATCTATGTTCATCAGTGATATTGGCCTGTAGTTTTCTTTCTTTGTGACATCCTTGTCTGGTTTTGGTATCAAGGTGATGGTGGCCTCGTAGAATGAGTTTGGGAGTGTTCCTCCCTCTGCTATATTTTGGAAGAGTTTCAGAAGGATAGGTGTTAGCTCTTCTCTAAATGCTTGATAGAATTCGCCTGTGAAGCCATCTGGTCCTGGGCTTTTGTTTGTTGGAAGGTTTTTTATCACAGTTTCAATTTCAGTGCTTGTGATTGGTCTGTTCATATTTTCTATTTCTTCCTGATTCAGTCTTGGCAGGTTGTGCATTTCTAAGAATTTGTCCATTTCTTCCAGGTTGTCCATTTTATTGGCATAGAGTTGCTTATAGTAATCTCTCATGATCTTTTGTATTTCTGCAGTGTCAGTTGTTACTTCTCCTTTTTCATTTCTAATTCTATTGATTTGAGTCTTCTCCCTTTTTTTCTTGATGAGTCTGGCTAATGGTTTATCAATTTTGTTTATCTTCTCAAAGAACCAGCTTTTAGTTTTATTGATCTTTGCTATCGTTTCCTTCATTTCTTTTTCATTTATTTCTGATCTGATTTTTATGATTTCTTTCCTTCTGCTAACTTTGGGATGTTTTTGTTCTTCTTTCTCTAATTGCTTTAGGTGCAAGGTTAGGTTGTTTATTCGAGATGTTTCCTGTTTCTTGAGGTGGGATTGTATTGCTATAAACTTCCCTCTTAGAACTGCTTTTGCTGCATCCCATAGGTTTTGGGTCGTCGTGTCTCCATTGTCATTTGTTTCTAGGTATTTTTTAATTTCCTCTTTGATTTCTTCAGTGATCACTTCGTTATTGAGTAGTGTATTGTTTAGCCTCCATGTGTTTGTATCTTTTACAGATCTTTTCCTGTAATTGATATCTAGTCTCATAGCATTGTGGTCGGAAAAGATACTTGATACAATTTCAATTTTCATAAATTTACCAAGGCTTGATTTGTGACCCAAGATATGATCTATCCTGGAGAATGTTCCATGAGCACTTGAGAAAAATGTGTATTCTGTTGTTTTTGGATGGAATGTCCTATAAATATCAATTAAGTCCATCTTGTTTAATGTATCATTTAAAGCTTGTGTTTCCTTATTTATTTTCCTTTTGGGTGATCTGTCCATTGGTGAAAGTGGGGTGTTAAAGTCCCCTACTATGATTGTGTTACTGTCGATTTCTCCTTTTATGGCTGTTAGTATTTGCCTTATGTATTGAGGTGCTCCTATGTTTGGTGCATAAATATTTATAATTGTTATATCTTCTTCTTGGATCGATCCCTTGATCATTAGGTAGTGTCCTTCTTTGTCTCTTCTAGTAGTCTTTATTTTAAAGTCTATTTTGTCTGATATGAGAATTGCTACTCCAGCTTTCTTTTGGTTTCCATTTGCATGGAATATCTTTTTCCATCCCCTTACTTTCAGTCTGTATGTGTCTCTAGGTCTGAAGTGGGTCTCTTGTAGACAGCATATATATGGGTCTTGTTTTTGTATCCATTCAGCCAATCTGTATCTTTTGGTGGGAGCATTTAGTCCATTTACATTTAAGGTAATTATCGATATGTATGTTCCTGTTCCCATTTTCTTAATTGTTTTGGGTTCGTTATTGTAGGTCTTTTACTTCTGTTGTGTTTCTTGCCTAGAGAAGTTCCTTTAGCATTTGTTGTAAAGCTGGTTTGGTGGTGCTGAACTCTCTCAGCTTTTGCTTGTCTGTAAACGTTTTAATTTCTCCATCAAATCTGAATGAGATCCTTGCTGGGTAGAGTAATCTTGGTTGCAGGTTTTTCTCCTTCATCACTTTAATTATGTCCTGCCACTCCCTTCTGGCTTGTAGAGTTTCTGCTGAGAGATCAGCTGTTATCCTGATGGGGATTCCCTTGTGTGTTATTTGTTGTTTTTGCCTTGCTGCTTTTAATATGATTTCTTTGTGTTTAATTTTTGCCAGTTTGATTAATATGTGTCTTGGCGTATTTCTCCTTGGATTTATTCTGTATGGGACTCTCTGTGCCTCCTGAACTTGATTAACTATTTCCTTTCCCATATTAGGGAAGTTTTCAACTATAATCTCTTCAAATATTTTCTCAGTCCCTTTCTTTTTCTCTTCTTCTTCTGGAACCCCTATAATTCGAATGTTGGTGCGTTTAATGTTGTCCCAGAGGTCTCTGAGACTGTCCTCTGTTTTTTTCATTCTTTTTTCTTTATTTTGCTCTGCAGCAGTTATTTCCACTATTTTATCTTCCACCTCACTTATCCGTTCTTCTGCCTCAGTTATTCTGCTATTGATCCCATCTAGAGTATTTTTTATTTCATGTATTGTGTTTTTAATCGATGCTTGATTCATCTTTAGTTCTTCTAGGTCCTTGTTAACTGTTTCTTGCATTTTGTCTATTCTATTTCCAAGATTTTGGATCTTGGAAATAGAATCTTGGATCATCTTTACCATCATTATTCTGAATTCTTTTTCAGGTAGACTGCCTATTACCTCTTCATTTGTTAGGTCTGGTGGGTTTTTATCTTGCTCCTTCTCCTGCTGTGTGTTTTTCTGTCTTCTCATTTTGCTTATGTTACTGTGTTTGGGGTCTCCTTTTTGCAGGCTGCAGGTTCGTAGTTCCCGTTGTTTTTGGTGTCTGTCCCCAGTGGCTAAGGTTGGTTTAGTGGGTTGTGTAAGCTTCCTGGTGGAGGGGACTAGTGCCTGTGTTCTGGTGGATGAGGCTGGATCTTGTCTTTCTGGTGGGCAGGTCCACGTCTGGTGGTGTGTTTTGGGGTGTCTGCAGACTTTTTATGATTTTAGGCCACCTCTCTGCTAATGGGTGGCGTTGTGTTCCTGTCTTGCTAGTTGTTTGGCTTAGGGTGTCCAGCACTGTAGCTTGCTGGTCGTTGAGTGAAGCTGGGTGCTGGTGTTGAGATGGAGATCTCTGGAAGATTTTTGCCGTTTGATATTATGTGGAGCTGGGAGGTCTCTTGTGGACCAGTGTCCTGAAGTTGGCTCTCCCACCTCAGAGGCACAGCACTGACTCCGGGCTCCTCAATTTGGGATGATGTGTTGTCTATTCATGTATTCCACAGATGCAGGGTACATCAAGTTGATTGTGGAGCTTTAATCCGCTGCTTCTGAGGCTGCTGGGAGAGGTTTCCCTTTCTCTTCTTTGTTCTCACAGCTCCTGGGTCTCAGCTTTGGATTTGGCCCCGCCTCTGCGTGTAGGTCGCCGGAGGGCGTCTGTTCTTCGCTCAGACAGGACAGGGTTAAAGAAGCAGCCTCTTCGGGGACTCTGGCTCACTCAGGCCGGGCGGGAGGGAGGGGCACGGAGTGCGGGGCGAGCCTGCAGCGGCAGAGGTCGGCGTGACGTTGCACCAGCCCGAGGCGCGCCGTGCGTTCTCCCAGGGAAGCCGCCCCTGGATCCCGGGACCCCGGCAGTGGCGGGCTGCACAGGCTCCCGGAAGGGCGGTGTGGGCAGTGACCTGCGCTCGCACACAGGCTTCTTGGCGGCGGCAGCAGCAGCCCCAGCGTCCCACGCCCGTCACTGGGCTCCGCGCTTTCAGTCGCGACTCGCGCCCGTCTGTGGAGCCCCTTTAAGCAGCGCTCTTAATCCCCTCTCCTCGCGCACCAGGAAACCAAGAGGGAAGAAAAAGTCTCTTGCCTCTTCGGCAGCTCCAGAGTTTTCCCGGACTCCCTCCCGGCTAGCTGTGGCACATTAGCCCCCTTCAGGCTGAGTTCTCGCCGCCAGCCCCAGTCCTCTCCCTGCGCTCTGACCGAAGCCCGAGCCTCAGCTTCCAGCGCTGCGCGCCCCGGCAGGCAAGCAGACAAGCCTCTCCCAGGTCTTGCTTTCTAAACAGAGTTCTCCAATAAAAAAGAATCAGGGCTCCTAATTATAGCAACAATCAATAGACATTATCTGTAGCAATTATTACTATGATATTTTCCTAAAGATGATTTTCTAGTTCCTTCTTTCTTTCTGCATTTATTAATTGGAAAATTTCTGTAAGCATGCATATTCTCACCCCAGTCATGAGAAAATAACAGACAAATCCAAAATGAGGGACATTTTTACCAAATAACTAACCAGTAACCTTCAAAAGTACCAATCTGATGAAAGGTAAGGAAAGACTGAGAAACTGTCACAGATTGGAGGAGACTAAAGAGACCTAACAAGTAAATGTAATGTGGAATCCTGGATTGGAGTCAAGAGCATAAAAAGGGAATTAGTATGTTGACCTGAAACAAACAGACTGCCAGCAAAAATAGGTTTATTTGAGATCAGCAGAGAATTGCAATTACGGGTCTGCAACCATGGTGAGCCACATGAAAGTCCCTGCAAGGCAAGGGAAGAACACTTTTATAGAGAGGAAAAAGAAGTTGGGAGGGCTATAGTAAATAAAGAGTCCATGGCTTTTCATTGGCTGAGACCTTGCCAGGAAAGAAGAAGAATTTTTATTCTTCCTGTTGGGCTCTGCTATGGTCACATGAGAGCTCCCTCTTCTGGCCTCCTAACTCTATTTAATTGAGGTTTCTGTTTATTGATTTTTATACCATGAAAAAACTGGTGAATTATGAATAAGGTCTATAGTTTAATTAATAACATTGTGCTAATGTTAACTTTCTTGGTTTTGAGTATTTTTGTATTGTTATATAAGATGTTAATGGTAGGGGAAGCTGGTGAAAAATATGAATGAATTCTCTGTACAACTACTGCAAATATTTCTGTAAGTTGAAATTATTTCAAAACAATAGAAATTTAAAATATATAAATTGAATGCCAAATTGGTCTCTGAGAACAGAAATTTAAGGTAGTAGCTCATCTTTCACATAAAGGATAGAAAGTCATTGAAAGTCTTCACTAGAAACAAGGAGTAAATCTTCACTAGAAACAAGGAGAGTAAAGAAATTGTGTTACACACTGTATGGGAGAAGGAATTATGATTATGTGGAGAGGTTAAAAGGCATATTATAATTATCTTTAAATATTTGAAGTGCTGACCAGTGATAATCATTTTGAACTAGTCTATACAATAATGCCTTCAAGGAAGTGTTGATGTAGTTTTAAAGTCCATAATTCCAGTAAGACTCTCACTATTCATTGATATCATCAATTGGTTTTGTGAACCTTACAAGCTGTTCTAGGAATACATGGCTTCCAGTTCTCATTCAATTTGTAATGCAGGCAATGAAATTCTTTACAGAAATTCTGGAACCTACATTAACTCTAAATCCCTTTTAAGGGAAAAAGTTCATGATAAAACCTTTCATCAACAGTATATTGCCTTGCGAATTTTTGTTGTTGCCCAAAAATATTCAGGGATTCCTGAATTATGTGGGAGATTGGACTCAATGACTTATTAAATCTCCTTCCAGCCTACAATTCTGAATTGTGATTTTTTCACTTTAATCACTTTGTGATTTTTTCACGATAATGATGTGAAGAAACATATTCATTAGAAAACCAAACTCAGAATACAGTTTTCTCACATTTTACATATAAGTACACTTTGCTTTTAAATTATGCAAATTTATAACACAATTCTATCCAAGAGTTATGATTCAGTGATAATACATAATCAGGGAATATTCTTGACAACAGAAAATAATAAATTGTAAGCATATTACCTTTAGTGTTAGGCATTTGGTGATTTGTAAATCATTGGCACTAGTATTCCACATAAGCTATATTGAGTATTTGTTTTTAACAGTATTTTTGACAACGTAAACTATTTTGTCTTTTAATGATAGTAGCAAGTAGAATGTTTAGCTTTTTCACTTACTTTGATCTGTGGTGAAAGAATTAGACCCTGAATGCTTCAAGAACCACTATGTTCAGGCACTCTACTATAAACTACCATCTATTTCTCCTCTGGTTCAGTACTTGCCACACATAGATTTGATCAATAGCACCTTCTTTCTTTTCCCACCCTGACAGTGTACACTCAAACTCCACCAATCTTGCATTATCCCTGTCTCTGACACGCCATCCTCAAATCTCTATGGTAATAAAGTAGAGATTTTGTAGCATATATAATTACTTGATTTTGATTTTCAACCCCCATTGCCATTCTCCAAAATGGTAATAAGTCTTGGGCTAATCAGAGAAAGGCAGGTACACAAAATGTAAGCTCACTGCCCTGTCAGAATTCACAAGAGTTAATAGGCACCGGTTTCATGCCCCTTGATGTTTTTTGTATGGATTTTCTGATTCTGCAGTTTGACCCATAACATACTGTAATATTCAGATTATGTGTGAGTTATTAGTAGCTTTTCCCATTCAAGGTTCTTCTTGGCCAAATCTCAACAGGCAGCCTAAACTGGTAAGATTTACTATGGCATCAAGAATATAAATAAGGCCATGCTACACAAAGCAGAACATAATTAGTACCAAAGCCTAGTTCTGCCTGCACATTTACTGTCTATTTGAACTACTGAAAAGTGCTAGACTGGTTCAAATAATCAAGTCCTGCTTGAACTTTCAGTGACCTAATTTCATGGAACAGAATTGTGCTCCAACTATCAGTAAAATATCTTCAGTTGATTTACAAAATATTGATATGGGAAGTGTTATAACTGTTATCAGGAATACTCTGGGACATTTTTCTGTATTTATCCATTCTTCATCTTGTCATTTGTACTCAGTGAGGACAGAAATGCAAAGAGGTTTAGAGATACTTTGGAGAAATATGCAATTTCCGTGGCTAAGCCGAGTTTGAAGCATTTCATTTAAACCAAGTTTGAATTTTTTTAGGGTGGTTTAAAAAAGATTCAAAAGGCTCTTAAAAAAATCAAAGAAAATATTTAGTTCTTATCCTGTGCCAAGTGATTTTCATTATTTTAAAATTTACATAAATAATCCATGCTTATTTTATACAAATTCGGCAAATACAGATAGCAAAAAGGAAAAAATGCACTTATTTTCTCACTCCTAAGAGATAAAAAGTGTTAGAATTTGGGCTTCCCTGGTGGCACAGTGGTTGAGAGTCCGCCTGCCGATGCAGGGGACACGGGTTCGTGCCCCAGTCCGGGAAGATCCCACATGCCGTGGAGCGGCTGGGCCCGTGAGCCATGGCCGCTGAGCCTGTGCATCCGGAGCCTGTTCTCCGCAACGGGAGAGGCCACAACAGTGAGAGGCTCACATACCGCAAAAAAAAAAAAAAAAAGTGTTAGAATTTGATATATATCCAACCAGAATTTTCTAAAAATATAGTACTTAAAAATAGTAAACAGTGTGTTTCATTGGCTACACATTATTCTATCATATACTTTATAATTATAAATAGCTTTTCATTAAGCTTCCTTACAAATATTTGTCTGCTTATCTGATTATTACCTTATTCATAAAATTAGAAAACTTGGATCAGAAGAAAAACATGTTCTAAGGATTTTGACACAAATTAGGCCAACTTCTTAAAAATTATGTAGTGTGAATTTTTCTATTCTCAAATATTCATCATAAATATCTAAAAATCTTTTTATTAAGAAATTCATTTGCTAAGATTTTGCCCATAATTCATCTAGGTGAAATGTTTTATACATATGTATTTGAGCATATGATTTAAAACAATCTATGATAAATTATTAAACATTATTCTCATGAATAAAAAAATTTGGAAAAAGATATATCTCATAAAAGGAGAAAATAGTAAGGAAATGGCATTGACTGAATGACTTTTTTGAGATGGGAACAAAAATAAGTGCTTATATATATTATTCTGTTTTATTTAATTCTCACAATTCAGTATGAGAGATCCATTGCTGTCTTTTTCTTTTCTCTCTTCCAGAAGAGGACAACATGGCACAGTGATTTTAAATAATGAACCATATTAACTTAACAAATTAGTAGTAGAAAAAAAATGTGAACTCATATTTCTATGCCTCCCCCAATTTCTCATTCCTTTGTATTATTCCACAAATGTAATTTTAAGATGCCTTTTTTCTTTATAACAATGAAGGATTTAGAAATCTTTTCATACAGGGAAATTGGAACTTGAATCCTGGAAACTAAGAATATCTAATATCTATCTAAAGCTCTCTCTAAACATCTAAGGGCTAGTCTAAGTAAAACAGAATAATTAAGATATTTCTCAAAGTGTGTTGTGTAAGATGTTAAATCATATCCTAATACAAGTAAAAAAAAATGGGGAAATTCTGAGTTGCACTTGATAGTCATGTTTGTTTGAAGGAAGAGATTACAGAGCCTCTAAATATCCACTATGCTGTGTGAAGATTTCAAAGTGAGAGAAATAATATGAAGAATTTCATGAATGTGTATTTATAAGGAAGGCTGTAGGTCCTGTGCTCCAAGGGGCATACTTTGCTAAAAGCTTTGGTTGTTTAAGTGAATGAGGCTTGTCTAATATTATCAGGTCAAATGAAGGGAGATGGTGCAGGAGCCTTTACGATTATAACCACCAGGCTAAAAACAAATGATCACCCACAGATCCATGCCAACTCCTTCTAGGAATTCATACTGTGTCTGCTGAACTTGCTGTTCTACTTTTCTGCCTCTGCATCCATGAAGAGTAATTTGCCTTTAGTTGGGATATATCTACCTTCTACACAGCCCATCTTTTTTTGCTCTATCCACTTATTTATTTTAGGCTTGATACATCTGATAACATTTTGTTTACCCCTCTTTATTCTCTTTCCTGCCTTTATTTTCATCTTAATCCAGAAATCCCTCTGCCTCTACTCTATTGGTTCCTGCATTACAGTCTCAACCCACTTCTGAACCATATATAAATTTATTCCTGATCCTTCCTAGCTCTCCTACTGTCCTTCTGAATTACTTCAGAATCCTGTATTCTCTCTTACTGCTTTGGCAGACAATTTGTTAAAGTTATGTCAAGTTCTACATTTTGACATCTTTACATACTTAGACAGCACATTACATCCATCTAATTCAATTTTTAAAATACCCCAAATAGCATAAAAAGATTATATATAATCATTAAATTCACCTAAAATTGATTAAGATCATTAAATGCTAAAATAATTCTACCTTTTAAAATATAGCATTACTTTTGGAAATATATATTGTCTTTCTTAGCTTTAAGGTGGCAACACCAGGTTAAAAAAAAAAATGAATACCACACATGCAATTACTTTACCTACAGAAGCTGAAAGCATCAAGAGGCACTCATGATTTCCAATCCTGGAGGAAGTAGGAATAATTCTCACACATTGTTCTTGACTGAACAGCATTATAGTTTGCCACCAGAGCAGTTTTAGAAGTGTCTGGATAAGTGGTCTCCTCGCCTCAGGGTAAGGACCAGGCACACAGCTGATTAACTGAATAGTGAGTCAGGAGCCTAAAGCAAGAAAGGACAAAGTGTAGATTGAGGGGGTGAATAAAAGTTGCATGACTTCACTTGAACAATAGGAGAAACACTAAAATTTTTCAGTATACCCCTCTGATTAGAAGTATAGATACACAATAATTTACATTTCCTTCTGTGAGGAAACAGTCCACTGCTGCAGAACCAAGAATCCAAGGCATGGAAAATATCTCATTAAGACCAAGGGGACTTGATAAGCCATGTATCTCTACTTTCTTCGAGTAGACTTTGACTGGATGTGAAGAATGTAAGTGGAAACCTTGCAGACAATAGCATTAAAATTGTATAATGTGAATTTTTATCTGGCTCTACTACTGTTAGAGTAGTAAAATAAAAGAGTTTATGCTCTGATTTTTCTTTTCTTCTTTTGGCTTATTTACACTATCTTAAAAATACTGTTTAAGAACTTTTCAAGTTACAAATATTAGATCCAAGTACAGATAGTTTACTGCAATTTTATGTGCCCTGAGTTTACTATCCAGACATTCTGCTTTTATGTGCTATTTCTTTGCCTTTTACAAGAACATTTTATCCACTTTATGGAACTGCAATAGTTAGTTCAGTTGTTAGACACTACATACAAACAAATGTTTATGAACAAACAACTTCAGATTATATTTATTTAATGTAAGCATTTATTTTTGTCAAATTGTACATGTAAAATAGGTGTTGATACCTTGAAAATGTAACACGTTTTGTTCTGTTTTTCTTTGTTTTAATTTAGATAGAATTGTTTATTTTTTTAGGAAAAAATAAAAAACATTTTTTAAATTTCTAAAGTTGTTTCTGTGTTTAGAAAGATGAGATAGCATCTCTTACTCATAAATCACAAAAAAACTACGTAATTTAGCCATAAGACTATGTACTTTTTCACCCAATTAAGAAATTAACCATCACAATATTATAACATAAATGTTAGCTACTTCAAAGTAGGAAATGGTGAATAGTAATATATAATGTATGAATAAGATATGATACAAATATACAGCTGGAAAGTTTTCTTGATGATAAGAGATATGAAGAAATAAACTGTCTATACTGAGAAAAAAATTATTGAATTAAAAAAAAAACTCTGCACAATAGGAATTATAGGCAACAAATCCACATTTAGGGACCTAAAGAACTGTTACTAAAGATACATAAATAAATAAATAGTGAGGAAGTAAAGCAATTCACCTAATAGAATGTTTCCAGTTGACCTTTAAGAATTTTCAGACTTGGACTCATCCAACTTTTATGACAAACAAACTTTCCAGTGAATAAAATAATGTTTTGGTTTGACACATGAGTATAATCTTCACATAAAATGTATTCAAATGTTAGATTATTAATAAGGATATTATAAATAAATGAACTTTTAGAATTTATTGTATAGTTGTTGGCATACACTGCTACATTCTCTTAAAAAATTGCACAAAGTATTTCAAGAAAATTAGTGTAAAAGGAAGGTTACAAATACATAGATCCTGATGCCATATGATTGTTTTGTTTACTGTGAAAACAATATCTAAATGTCAAAGAAAATTATAACATACCACTATGGAATGAAAATGAAGATTTCCCAAAATTATAAATAATTCGTTTTGAAAGCATATGCCACATTATATTAAAAAATCCAGTTTCAACAACAGTGTGAAATATGCAAAGATATTGGTAAATATAACCCATTCAGAAAAAAAAATTATCAATAAAAACTGTCCCTGAGGAAGCCCAGATGTTAGATTTACTAAACAAAGACTTTAGATCAGTTATTATTAAATATGCTTAAGGGACTAAAAGAATGTCTGAGAACAATGTCTCACCAAAGATAGAATATCAGTAAAGAAAGAGATAACATTTTAAAAGAACTAAATAGAAATTCTGGAGCTGAAAAGTACAATTGAAATACAAAATTATGGTGGAGGCTAAGCCAATTTCATCTAGCAGAAGAAAACACTCAGTGAATTTGAAAATTGGGCAACAGAGATTGTTCAGTCCATATAACAGAATGAAAAGAGTAATAAAGAAAAATGTATAAATCCTCAGAGATCTGTTGGAGATCATCAAACTTACGAACATAAACATAATTAGAGTTTAAGAAGAAAAGGAGAGAAAGAGACATAAAGAATACTTAAAGATATATTGTCAGGGCTTCCCTGGTGGCGCAGTGGTTGAGTCCGCCTGCCGATGCAGGGGACGTGGGTTCACGCCCCGGTCTGGGAAGATCCCACATGCCACGGAGCGGCTGGGCCCGTGAGCCATGGCCGCTGAGCCTGCGCATCTGGAGCCTGTGCTCCGCAACGGGAGAGGCCACAACAGTGAGAGGCCTGCATACCACAAAAAAAAAAAAAAAAAGATATATTGTCAGAAAACATGTCAAATTTGTTGAAAAACATCAGTAAACACATCCAAGAAGTTCAAAGAATTTGAGACAGGATTCTGACACAAAGAGATCCACACTTGGACACATCATATTCAAACTGTCAGAAACAAAGGACAAAGAATATCTTGAAAACAGTAAGAAAGAAGCAACTCATCATGTACAAACAATCCCCAATAATATTAAAAGCTGATTTCTCTGCAAAACCATGGAGGTCAAGAGGCAGGGATGTTATATACAAAATGTTGAAAAAAAAAGACTGTCAACCAATAATTCCATATTTAGAAAAAGAATCTTTCAAAAATTAAAGAAAAATTACATTTAGAGAAAAGATTAAAACAGAATTCATCATTATCATACCTGGACTATAAGGCAATGGGCACAATAAAACAATGTTCAACATCATTAGGCACTAGAGAAATGCAAATTAAAATCACAATTAGATGTCATTAAAAACCCACTAAGATGCCTATAACCAAAATGACAGATAATAAAAAGTGTTTCTGAGGATGTGGAAAAATTGGAACACTTTTACATTTCTGGTGGCAATATGAAATGGTGCAGCTGCTTTGGAAAACAGTTTGGTAGTTACTCAGAAAACAAAATATAGAGTTACCATATAAGCCTGCAATTCCACTCCTAGGTATATACTCAAGAGAATCAAAAGAATATATGTACACAAAACCTTATTCATAGCAGGATTATTTATGATAGCAAGAGTGGGAAACACCCAAATGTCCATCAATTGATTAATGGGTAAACAACAGTGGTATGTCAACAATATATGGTAATGAAATATTAGCCAAAACAAACAAAAAAGAATGAAGTAATGATTCATGTTACAATGTGGATGAACCTTGAAAACATTATGAAGTGAAAAAAGGCATACAGGAACGACCATGAGTTGTATGATTCTATTCATATGAAAGGTCTAGAATGAGAAAATCCATGGAGAAAGAAAGTGATTAGTGGTTACCAGGGTTTGAGGGGACAGGCAATGGGGAGTGACTACTAATGGGTATTGGATTTTTTCTGGGATAACAAAAAAATTCTGGTATTAGATAGTGGTATGGTTGCACAACTTTGTAAATATATTAAACTCTATCTAATTGATCACTTAAAATAAAAAGTAACTTATGTGAAAGAAAAATTAATAAAAATAATAAAGAAAATCAATCAAATCCAAAGGTTATTAGTTGGAAACATCAATAAAATAGATAAATCTCTAGTCAGACTGACCAAAAAAAAAAAGAAGAAGAAGAAGAAGAGAGAAGAATTGCCAACATCAGGAATGAAGAATGAGACATCACTATGGACTCCACAGACATTAAATAGGATAAAGAGGGATTACTACAAGCAATTATATGCCCATAAACTGGACAATTTAAATTAAAATGCATGAAATTCTTCAAACACAAATACACACAAACTAACTTTCATTTAAGAAGGAATTAAGTATAGTGGACCTTCTTACCAAAACCATGGGTTCTGTATCCCAGGATCAGTCCACAGTGGTTGAATTCATGGGTGCAAACCCACGAGTATGGAGGGCAGATTGTACTAGGCCATTTTATATAAGGGACCTGAGCATTCACAGATTTTGGTATCTGCAGAGGTCCTGGAACCAATCCCCCATGGATACCCAGTGACAATGGTAATCTAAATAGCTCTATATCTATTAGATATATTGAATTATGCCTTAAAACATTCCAAAAATATAAATCCCAGGTCTGGTTTCTTTTAATGGTGAATTGTCCCAAAGTTTGGGAATTCTACTACACATCAATGAAAGAAAAATAACAATTCTACAAAATCTCTTTGAGAAAATAAAAGAGGAAGAAACACTTTGCAACTTTTTTTATAAATCCTTCACTGATAAACCAGATAAAGACATTTCCTGACAACTACTGACCAACATCTCTCATGAATGTAGATTCAAAAATTCTCAACAAAATCTTATTAAATTTAATTCAAGAATACATATAAAAAATAATGTATCACAACTAAACAGATTAATGCTAGGAATGCAAGTCTGGGTCATTAATCAAAAATAAATCAATGAAATTATATTAGTAGACTAAAACAAGAAAAAATATAATTACCTCAATAAATGCAGGAAAAAATGACACATGTCAATATCCATTCATGATTAAAAACTCTCAGTAAGTCAGGAATAGGAGGGAACTTCCGTAACCTACTAAAGTGTGTTTACAAAAACATATAGCTAACTACTTAATGACAAAACACCGAACGCTTTCCCCCAAGGACATTGAACAAGGCAAAGATGTTCTCTCTCATAGGCGCTGCTTAAATTTATACTAGAATTCCTAGTGAAAGCAAGAGAGAAGTAAAAAGAATTTTAAAATACAGATTGTAATGTATTAAAAAAACTGTTTCTATTCACAGATAAAATATTATCTATGTAGAAAATCTTAAAATTTTACAAAATAGCTCCTAAAAATAGTAAGTTTAACAAACTGTCAATATACAAGAATCAATTAAATTACCACGTACCAGCAATCAACAATTTGAATTGGAAATTATCAAAACATTACTATTTACAATAGCATCAAAGCAGTTAAACACTTAGGAACACATTTAACAAAATATGTACAGCATTTCTATGCTGAAAACTATAAAACACTTATGAAAGAAATCAAAAAAGATGTGGAGAGATATATTGTGTTTATGAATTAGAAGATTCAATATTATTAAGATGTGATTTCTCCCAAAATGAAATTTTATTTTAAAAAGCAGTAGTAATAGAACTAATAGAACAGAATAGAGAGCCCAGAAATAGATCCACACAAATATAGATGCATGATTTTTTACAAAGAAACAGAAACAATTTAATGGAGAAAGGATAGTCTTTTCAGCAAATAGTGCTGGAACATTAAATATCTATATATTAAAAAAAAAAAAAACCTCGGAACATACCTCATACCTTATATATAAATTAACTCAAATTGGATAATAATCCTAAATATAAAATTAAAATTCTAGAATTTTTAGAGGAAAATACAGGAGAAAGGATATGGGAGTTTTGGTTTGGCAAAAAAGTTTTTAGATACCACAACAAAAGCATAATCCACTAAAAATATTGATAAATGGCACTTTTCAATATTGAAAACATTCACTCTTCAAGGTACGTTTTTAAGAGAATAAAAAGACAAGCCACAGTTTGGGAGAAAATAATTACATATCACATATATGATAGAGGACTTCCCCCCCCACTATATATGAAGAACTCTTAAAACATAATTTTAAAAAATTTAAATAAGAAAAGATATCTATAAAGACATTTTACCAAAGAAGTAATACGGATGGCAAATATGTGCATCAAAAAATGCTAGATATCTTTAGTCATTATGGAAATCCATATTAAAAATATACCTACTACTACAGTACATGCCTATTTAAATGACTAACATAAAAAAATACTGACAATACTAAGGACTGGTGGGAATAACTGGCACTATCATACATTTCTGGCTAATACAAAATGGTACAACCATTTTGGAAATCTATTTGGCAGTAAATGCAGTTAGCCAAATAACATAAAACTAGCGATCTCACTTTACGGATTCATTCAAGTGGATTAAAAATGTGTATTCACACACACACACAATCTTTATGCAAAAATTCATAGCAGTCTTATTCATATCACCAAAATCTGTAGACAACCTAGTTTTTCTTCAATAAGTGAATGGATAATATTTAGTCCATACATACAATGACATACTTCTCAGCAATAAAAAGGAATGAACTATTAATCTATGCAAAAACATAGATGAAACTTACCTGCATTTTGTTATATGAGAGAAGCTAGTCCCACAAGTTTCGTACTATATTATTATTTTTTACAATAAAAAATAAACAGACAATTTAATCCAGGGAACACACATTCAAAAGTCTGCCAGGGATGCTAAATAATATGTATGAAGTAGGCCAGGTAAGATAGTAAGTGCTGAACTGATTGTATTTATTATAACCCAATTCTTATAAGTATTAAAACACAAACTAGATGTTAACAACAACAAAACAGTATGTCTAATAAAATAACCCCATACACCAAGTCTGCTGAGCTTGGAAAGATTTATCTATATCTCATGTATAAGAGGGGATACTAACTTCAGAAAACAGTCCTTCATTTCCACTCAGGCCAAGATAAAAATCAAAACATGAGAATATTTATGGGAAAACATTTCTCTAAAACATTTTTGACCACCAGGATGAGTTGTCAAAGGAGATTACAGAACATTTTCCCTGAAATGTTTACAACCATTTTAAAACATGGTTCCTAAACCAAACTCTGAGAAATTGCTGTATGTTTATTTCAGCCTTCAAGTTCTATGAATTTGACAATGAGTTGAGATGGTGTAGTCTGCATACTCTGTTGTTTAACCTAAATCAATTCTGATATTGACTTTCTCTAAATATACAACATGCAAGTCAGCATCAAAATCGATAGCACTGGTCACCTGACAAGAAAACATCTGTGAAATCCAGCCCAACATGCATCCTCTCCTTCATTCACAGCACCCTGCCCAAAACACTCACCCTAACACTCTGAATAAATGTGTGCTATTCAAATAATAATTTTTCAAGTGTGAGATCAGTTTGGAATTGACAATTAAAGGAATGTGCAATCCTTCAGGAAATGAAACCATAAGGCCATTTTTTTTTCTATTTGTCAACAAAATGATCATGTATTGGGGTATTTCAGATGGAGGAGCATCATTCATAAAACGTAGATTTGATCCAAACCATGAAACGTTTTTAATGCATTGCATCAAAAATATCAAAGCAACAAGTAGTGGGCTAGGTTTCTGAAAATATTTGACTTTCAGGGAGAGCCTGAATATGTAGATTAATATACAAACACTGTACAAATGCACTATTAATTCTCTGTTTATCCTTTCTTCGCTGTGACTCCTGAAGCAATTGGAGGTATTCACCATAAGTAATCAGATTCTTTGCATAAGGCTGAAGTAACTTAAGTCCATGGGGCCTTGTGTAGCTATTTTTGTTACAAGTTCAAATTACTTATTCTTTGAATAATGACTACCCAGAAAAGAAGTAGCCTTTAAACATCATATACATAAAACTGAGTACCTTTTCTAAATGACATTAGTCAACCTGCAACCCTTTTGTTTTTCTTCTAAAACCTTCTATTACATTTCTTTTCCCTCTGATTCAAGATAAGGATCAAACTTGAAAACTGACAATAATTATACTTGGTGACATTGGAGTGAATTTATATGAGAGTAAGTTCTTTCACGAAGAAAATTCAATGAAATTCAATAAAATACAATTCCTATATTAACTTTAATGAAGCTCTACAAGAGTTCAGATGCTTAGAAGGTTTTTAAAAGAAGGTAAGTTGGATGCCAGCTGGGTTTTTCTCAGCTCAGTCAGATTAAGCAAAGAACACTTGTGCAGCTTTATTAACACACACAATTTAGCAGAGTAACAATGAGGCTTCTCTATTTCATGGGTTGCTTGCTTACTGGTAATATCATTCCTGAGAGACTTCAGGACTTTTAATTATGCTGTGAATAGTTTACAGTATTGAGCTATGGAATGACAATTAAACTGAGGATATTTTATTTGTACGCTGGTTAATTAAATAGGCAACAGCAAGCTAGACTTATAGAAACCTCAGCAGACTTGGTCTGTCGACCATGTGTGAAAATATTTTTTTTCTTTTTAAGTTCAATTAGCAACCCACTGTGCTAAAATGAAACTGAGTCAAAAGTGGGTTTTGAAGTTTTACCTGGGTAGATAAAATGACCCAAGGACTTTTAAATATTCAGTAGATATTCACAGCTCCCAATAAATGCACTCTACCTTTTCAAGTTTATAGTAAATGTATAAATCATGACTCCTGAAAAGTACAACTCATTGTTAACTCACAGTATATCTAAAATAATATAAAAAGAGAGAATGTTTACATGAAGTAATACAATTTTACAGAGCTGTCGAAAAAGCTACTTCCCAGTATTAGAAAGTAATGATAAAATTCTTTAAAATTTGATTATTAAAAACTGATGTAGTTCTGAATATTTTCACATACGTTCAAAGGACATTTTTGAGCCTCTGCTGTATAACTTGTGTCTTGCTAAATGCAACAGATTAGTAAAATTTGATATTTTTTCTTAAGGATCTTTTCCAAATCAAAATTTTGATGATTTGTGATCCTGCATAATATCCTTCAGTCATCTCTTATTATTAAGATAAAGATCAAAATCTTTAGCAAGGCTTACAGGGCTATGGAGGATCCTTGCCCTGCCCACCTATAGTGTCTTATTTACAACACTTTCTTTTTGTGTGCTCACATATGGCCACAATGATCTTTCTTCAATTCCTCAAATGTGCTAGGCTCCTTCTTGATTTAGAGCCTTTGCTCAATCTGTTCCTATTCCCCTGAAGGTTCCCTGTTCCCAGCTCAACTTGAAATTTTCCTTCTCTTTTTTCTTCAATATTTATTACAAATGCTGATGGAAACCTTCACTGAACACCCTAGATTATAATCCCATTAACTTCTCTAGTAATGGATCACGTGACCTGTTGTTGAGCAAGTAATTGGGTATATGAGTCTAGAGTTCTAGGAAGAATCCAGGTTGGAAATATAAATCTGGGGTTAACAGTATTTAAATGTTGTTTAAAGCCACAAGGCTAAATGACATTACACAGTAGTGAGTACAGGCAGAAAAAAAAAAGTATTGGTATACTCCAAGCCTTTATTGCATTTGTCAGTCTTTGTCTTTTAACTGGTGACTTTAATCCATTTCTATTAATTCTTAATATCAATATATTTATATCTGCTTCAATAACATAATGTATCTTACATTTGTCTTGATTTTTTAATATTTTTCATCTTACCTCACTTTAAAAATATTTGGTATCCATATTTTTAGCCTAAGAATAAAATAATTTTCCACATTCTTAAAACTCTTGATATCCACCCAAATTCATCATACTATTACATAGATTTCTAAGACTGGATTTTGATGATTTATTGATAGATAGATGATGATAGATAGATAGACAGACAGATAGATCAGTCTAGATAAATAGATATAGGTATACATATTTTAAGACAGTAATAAATGTTACTAAGGCATCTGTTTGTCTTTTCTTCAGATATCTCCTGAATTGGTGTCTACTTTTATTTATATACTCCATACATAACTGTATTCAATGTAGTTTTTGTGTAGCAAACTTTCTAAAGCTTTGTATAGCCAAGACTATATTATCAAGCACTCTATTTAAATGGAAACTTGTTGGAATAAAATTCTAAATCCTTTTCCTTCAAACACTAGAAATACAGTCCCATCATCTTCTCTCTTTCATGTTTTTTAAGCTATTGTCCATGTCCTTTGTCTTGCTCTTTTATCTGTGGTCTTCTCTTTTTTCTTATAATCATTTTATCTTTGATATTTTAAAATTCACTTTATCTGGAGGACTGAAGTTTTTCCTATCTCTTTGGTGATGCATGAGTCCTTTCAATAGCATAAGATGTCATCAATTTCTTGCTTTGTTTTTATTACAATGCATTTATCTTCATTGTTTTTCAAATATTTTTTCTCTTCATTTTTATTTTTCAATCTTTCTGAGACTCCTATGATCTGCATGTTGCTTTTTATTTTTATTATTCGTATCTCATATGTTTCTCTCTTGAGGTTTATACTTCTATGAAATTTCTGATTCTGATTTCACAATTTTCTAATTGATAGAGCTCTATCAATATTTCTAATATCTCTAATAGAGATACTAGAAAATATCTCTAGCACTATATATTTCATCTGTTGACTTCTTGTTTCAACTCTCATATTTTTCATATCAAATATTTTACTGGTTCTTTGTGATTTTTTTGATAATATATTTCTTTATACAATTTAGTATGATTTTTAAGTTACTATGAAATTCTAGGCCTTTCTTTATTGATATGTCTTCTACCGATACAATTTGTAATACAGTGCACTTTTTTTCTTTTTTTTCCCTGAGGTATATTTGGCAAGTAGAGTTGTATATATGTCAAGTGCACAACATAATAATTTGATGCATATATACACTGTGAAGGGATTAACTAATTAAGGTGATTAACACATGCATCTACAGATTCAGTACAGCCTCTCTCATAATTCCAATGGCATTTTTGACAGAAATCTTTTTTTATATCCTAAAATTTGTATGGAACTACAAAATACCCCAAATAGCCAAAACAATTCTGAGAAAGAAGAACAAAGCTAGAAACATCGCACTTCCTGATTTCAAACTCTATTATGAAGCTGTAGTAATCAAATAATATGTACTGGCATAAAAACAGACAGACCAGTGGAACAGAACACAATGCCAAGAAATAAATCCATGCATACATGGTCAAATAATCTTTGACAAGGGGGCCAAGAACACACATGGGGAAAGCTAAGTCCCTTCAATAAATGGTGTTGGGAAAACTGGATATCCACATGCAAAAGAATGAAACTCCCCAGCAGAAGGCATCAGCACTTGCTTACATGATCCTAGGTCTGAAACCTTCTTACAACAAGGCCATACCCAGGCCTGACTGGGCAACTTTCACTTACCATCAGGTCCCCTGGATCCCACAGGCACCTCTTTTATGCTCCCATATCCCTGATCTTTATCATTTATCACTGTCTTTATCAAATATTTATATAAACCTTACTTTTACTATGTGCCAGTTACTGTTCTAAGTGCTTTACTTAAATCCTCAAAGCAACCTATGAGACAGGGACTACTGTTATAATTCCCACTTTACAGAAAAGAAAACTGAGCCCAGAGAAGTTAAGTCACTTGTGCAAAATCACTGATAAGGGGTAGAGCCAGATTCAAACCTGGGCAGTCTGGCTCCAGAGGCCTCCGTGTTCTTAACTGCAGACTGTGTTAACTCTGTTGTATCTGCCTGTTTTCTTGTCTGGTTCCCCAGTCTGTAAACTTTGTGAGGATAGGGTCAGTGTCAATTTTTTTCACCTTTATCAACATAGTAGTTAGCATAGTGCCAGGCCCTCAGTAAAGAAAGAAACAAAGACAACATACAAATGGTCGACAGGTACATGAAAAGGTATTCAATATCACTAATCATCAGGGCAATGAAAATCAAAACCACAGTGAAATATCACCTCACACCTGTTAGTATGTATATTATTAAAAAGAAAAGAGATAACAAATGCTGGCAAGAATGTGGAAAAAAAGGAACCCATTTGCACTGTTGGTGGGAGTGTAAACTGGTACAGCACTTTGGAAAACAATATGGAGGTTCCTTGAGAAATTAAAACTAGAACTACCATATGATCCAGCACCCCTATTTTTGGGTATTTGAAATGGCATGAAATCATTATCTCAAAGAGATATCGGTATTTCTATGTTCATAGCAGCATTATTCACAATAGCCAAGGTATGGAAACAGTGTCCATCGATGGATGAATGGATAAAGAAATGTAATATATACATATATATTTATATTTATGTATATTTAGTGTAATATATTAATATATATTTAATGTAATATATATATATTTAATGAATATGTATTTAATGTAAGTCTATTCTGCCTTAAAAAAGGAAGGAAATCCTGTCACTTGCAACAACATGGATGAACCTAAAGGGCAATATGCTAGTAAAATAAGCCAGACAGAGAAGGACAAATACTATATGATATCACATATATGTGGAATCTAAAAAAAAAAACAAAAGTCAAATTCATGGAAAAAGAGAGTAGAAAAGTGATTGCTAGGGGTGGGAAATAAGGGGAGGTTGGTAAAAGGGTACAAATTTTCAGTTATAAGATGAATAAGATCTAGGTATCTAATTTTTAAAAATGAAGGAAACTGGAACCCTATCTTACACCACTCACGAAAATTAACTCAAAATGAATTAGACTTAAATGTAAGACCTGAAATTGTAAAACGCCTAGAAGAAAACACAGAGAAAGTGTCCTTTTTTCTTTCCTTTTGAAATAGAGATGCCCTGCAAATATCTTGTAATTGTGTTTTGTGAACTCATTTGCCTCTGGGATGAATGGTTTCTCTATCAAATAATGTATATGCGGGAGGCCAGGCACAGCTCTGGTCAGCCTTCATGAGTTTAAGAGGTAGAGGTGTATGAGTTCAGCCCAACTTGGGGGAGGGAGCCAGCAGTCTTGTGTTTTAGTGTCTCTTCCTAGGACACTGTGAGTTTTAGAGGAATGGGAGATGCAAAGAAAATACCAAATCAGACTGTTGAGGAGCAATAGAGTAAGAGATCAAAAGAGACAGTGATGTTCCAACTGAATGTGGTGCTGATCAAAAAGAAGTAGAGGGCTTCCCTGGTGGCACAGTGGTTGAGAGTCTGCCTGCTGATGCAGGGGACAGGGGTTCGTGCCCCGGTCCGGGAAGATCCCACGTGCCGCGGAGCAGCTGGGCCTGTGAGCCATGGCCGCTGAGCCTATGCTCCGCAACGGGAGAGGCCACAACAGTGAGGAGAGGCCTGCGTACCACAAAAAAAAAAAAAAAAAGAAGAAGTAGAGCAGTAACTAGATGTGGAAGTAGGATGCCAAGATGCTGTTTGTAAATTTAGAGAAATTAAAGTACACACTCCATGTGCCAATATCAAAGTTCTTCTCTGGAATATATGAGTCAGTCATGTTAAGCTTTGTTAATCACTGTATTTTAATTTGTGTTCACAGTATATTCACTATAAATTAACATTGAAGATGTATTTTTTATTTCTAGAAAGATTATCCAATTTTTTAATTTCAAAAATTTTTAATTTTAATTTAAAAAATACACATTTCATAAAAAATAAATGTTAAGCAAGCTCAAAGATACATTCATATTCCCTTTTTACTATAAGATTCTTTTATTACCTATCTATATGAATTTTGTAAATATTAATACCTTTCAGATCCTTATTCTTAGCACCATTCTGACTCTCATGGTTTTTAACAAACTGTTCGAGTAATTTGAGAAGGCAAATCAGAAAATGTGTCAGTGCTTATTTAATTGCCATTCACCTTTAATACATGCTGATATATGCCTGTTTTGATTCTAGTTTAGCATGCTATTAGGAAATAATGGGCTTGTACATATTCATTGTTATAACTGTCCTGTTACAACAACTGGCTAGCAATAATGCCAAAACAAAGATTCATTACAAGTAGGCTAATTTGTTTTAGTAAGTATCTCACTGTGTGACCCCATAATCATTCAATTTGACAGACCAGCTAAAAAGGCCCAATAACTCTCCCACTACACTATTTAATTTTTAGTAAATAAATACCAAGTATGAGAAAGCTTGCCCTCTCTGCCATTACCCCACAAATCATTGTTATTCTTATGTCTAAGTCCTTAAGTCTGTGGGCACAGCCTATGGATAAGTGGGTGTTTGTATGTCTCCAGAATGGCTCTGAAGGCATATATTGATAGAAACAATAATTAGTCAAGCATATTTCCAAAAACATAATTCAAAGTAGAGAACTTGAGCAAGCTTTTTCATGAAACTAGACATATAATTTGTAATATAGATCACCAAGTGTTGTTGTTGTCTTCCCAAAATCACATGGGCAATTCTAAACAATCAGTTCTGAGCTGAGATGTTTTGCATATTTTTCTTTGAAATAAATAAGCAAACTCTACCAAACTAGTTTCATGCTACCAAATAAAAGAATTAAAAAAAGGCAAATTTGGCAATCTAGTAAAATTAAACTTTGTCTTGGGACTAATAAAGGCTTGAGTCCAGAACTTCCCTTGCTACAATTAACTATGTGACCTTAGGCAAATTATCTATTCTCCCAGAGCCTTATTTTTTACCTCTTAAAATACAGTTGCATAATTCAAAGAATTGTGATGATTTATGAAAAGGATTGTGATGATTTAGTCAAGAAAAAAACCTCTAAGAGAGAGCATCTAGTATAGTCCTCGTCACTTGAGAAACGTTAGTGCTTTAAAAAGTTATTATTATGTCCATGTTCAGTGGGATGAATGAAGAGGGAAACAGATAGAATTTGTAAATCTGTAGTTTATCTTTATTTCTCTTCCTCCTCCTCTTCTACTTCTCCTCTTCCTTTCTCTTACTCTCCTTCTACCTCTCTCTCTCCCCCTCCACCCCTCCTGCACAGAATCTACAAAATTTTTCCACATTTGTGGAATTCTCTTCTTTTGATGATATCTATTGCTGCATAGCAATCTCAAAATATAGCAGTTAAACAACAATGTATAGGATCTCTCATGGCTGTGGATTTTGTGGGCTTCCTAGGCTTAGTTGACTAGTTCTTGCTTGTGATTTCTCACCACGTTGCAGTCATGTGTCAGCTGGGACTACAGTGGTCTTAGAGTTTGACTGGGCTGGATATCTAAGAGCTCTCACTCACATGGCTGAGAGTTGAAACTGACTATCAAATGGAAGTTCAACTGAGCCTATCAATCAGGGCATCTACACATGGCTTCTTGGACTTACCACTATATGGTAGTGAGGTTTCAACAACAAATGTTCCAAAAAACTCAAGTGGAAGCTGTAGGGATTTTTTTTTTTTTACCTCCATCACATCTTGTTGATCAAGAATAGGTTACAGAGTCAACCAAATTCAAGAGGAGAACTCTACAGAAGGATATATAAATGGATGGTGGGACAGGTGCCAGATCCCTTTTACCCATCTTGGTGAAAATAACTCCAAAACGTTGAACATGCCAAATCCTTATTTTCTTGGTCACTTGCTGCTAGGACACAGACATATGCCTTAGACTCAGCTGCACACATACAGCTCCTCAGGACTTAGAATCTGTAGCCAATGACACAAGAAAGATGTGTCTATGGAAAGTCATTTCAGGCAGAGGTTTTAACAGTGGCAACATCAATTAGTTCCCAAGGGCAGCAAAGCCTGCATCAGTAACGGTGGTCTCCAAAGAACAAAAAGAAAGGTCAGGGTCACGGCACAAATAGTTGTATCTAGTCTGTGGCAGAGCAGGTTCAGCTTCTCTGTGTCTTGATATTAGATGCGATTTTGTCCTTATGTCTTCTGAGTCTCATCCAGTACGCTTTTTAGTGATTCTTTTTCCCACCAACGATCTTTTAATATAGTTATTTTTTGCTTACTTCAGTCATGCTAATTTTTTACTTCCTGTATTTAAATATTTTGATTGATACAAAAATAATTATGTTAATGAGTTTTTTATTAAGTGAGGCACTTCCGTAAGGTCTAATACTAAACTATGTCATCTGGTCATACTTGAACAATCTCTATAGAGTCAGACATCAATACCTATAGCATTCTAAGATTTAAGGACTTAACAATATAATACTGAATAGTTTTATATTTCACTGAATATATAATAACTATCTGTATGATAGTTAACTTTAGCTTTTCCAGTTTTGCCTTCAAATTTTTTGTTTTTATTTTTAAATATTAAATGTTAGAAGAACCCTGTGAGAAAAACCTGAAGCAGTGCAACTGTTCAGTAAAGTTCTGATAAAATTGAGTCATCTAACCCACCTGCTGAAAGCCAGAACAGAAAAATTCATAGGACTTGGGTTACCAGGAGCAAGGAGTGAGGGCACAAACTGACCAATGGGACTATAATAAGTAAAGCAAATGGAAAATTTCCAGAAAAGATTCATCTTAAAAATATCTGTGGGGCCTCCCTGGTGGCGCAGTGGTTGAGAGTCCGCCTGCCGATGCAGGGGATACGGGTTCGTGCCCCGGTCTGGGAGGATCCCACATGCCGCGGAGCGGCTGGGCCCGTGAGCCATGGCCGCTGGGCCTGCGCGTCTAGAGCCTGTGCTCCGCAACGGGAGAGGCCACAGCAGTGAGAGGCCCACATACCGCAAAAAGAAAAAAAAAAAAAAAAAAAAAAAAAAAAAAAAAAAAAAAAATATCTGTGGCAGGTTACTTATTGGGTACATCAGATTTTTCTCACAGAACTAAAGATGTTAAAATTAGCATAAAGCAGAGTACCAATAACAATGGCATATTGTAATTTTAACTCTTATTCTGATAGTCAAAGAAAAATTAGCAATAATATAAAACCAACCTGGAAAGCACAATTGTATGTAAAATAAAAAGGGGAAAAGGTATTAACAAATACTACCTGGGTTACATAATCAATTGCAGCTAATTCTTAACAAATATCATACAGGAACTGAATATGCCTCATGTCTGAATAAAATTCTAGAGTGCTGAATTTTCCTGACCTTATATTCTTACATGGTTCATTTCTCAATGAATAGACTACTTAGAGTCTCTGTTGAGAATACTTTGTATCAGATGAGCATGTGTGTGTGTGTGTGTGTGTGTGTTAAAGAGGGAGAGGAAGAGAGAGATTGGAAAGAGTTGAGTGTAGGGCTTCCCTGGTGGCGCAGTGGTTGAGAGTCCACCTGACAATGCAGGGGACACAGGTTCATGCCCCGGTCCGGGAAGATCCCACATGCCGCGGAGCGGCTGGGCCCGTGAGCCATGGCCGCTGAGCCTGTGCGTCCGGAGCCTGTGCTCCACAACGGGAGAGGCCACAAGAGTGACAGGCCTGCGTACCGCAAACAAACAAAACAAAACCAAAAATAAAAGAGTTGAGTGTAAAATATTATGAAGAACCAAAATAAATAATGTAAATTTTACTCATGTCAATCCTTTTCTAGTTAGTTCAGTAGCAGGCCATTTACCAAAACATGAATATCAAGGTGTCAATCAAACTTCCAATGAGAGCATAATATATCTCCCAAGAAAACACTTCTAAATGGGTGGTTTTCCCCAAGGAGGTTGTAACTAAGTTTCATGAAGGAGTTCTTCAGTTTTGTTAAAACACCTGAAAATTCATTAGTAAGTGAGAATAAATATCATAGAATATAACATTCATAATATTAACTGAATTAACCTACACCTGACTTCTGAAAAATAAATTATATTCTGAATATTCTTCTATCCCTTAGGGGACAATGACTATGTCATAAACATTTTTTATGTCCTCTATCACTCCCTTCCCAGCACTTCTCTCTTTATTAGGATGACGTATGGTTAGTAAATATCTACAATGGTCACGTTATTAAACAGGTTAAAGAGTAGTTAAAGAAGGCAAGAATGTCTTATCAAGTCATCAGCAGAATATGGATGACTCATGACTCATATCCATAGTCTTTAGAAATTGACTCAGCGATGCTCATGTAGATATTTATTTTAATGAACTTGATTACCATTATAGCAATGTTTCAAATGAACTGGCTAACATAAATGATCAAAACAATCTCATATTTCCAAAATAATTGTCAAATTCCATAAAGATAATAACAGCTATATTAAAACAACAAACCTTGTATATGCCTATAATGAGCCAGATTTTCTACTGAGTTAATTCTTAAGGCAACCTCAATGTCTGGGTATTATTATTAATACCCATCTTATTTATAAGGAGATTAAAAGAAGAGGAGTTAAGAAACTTGCCAAAGATTATGGCACCTCTCCTGACATGGCCTCTGAATGCATTTCTGAGGATTTACTGACTTGAAGTTATCTTAATTTTCAGTCATCATTAAAAGTTGTTCAATTACTTAAAATACAAGCACTGAAGTACGCTTTAGTGATTGAAACAGGGATTCTAACTAGGAAATGAAGTGAAAACAGCACACTTAGAAACAAAAGCCCTATTTTGATTTGAGAATGTGGTGAATCAATGGAATAATGCTTATAATTGTTTGTCCATACTGGAGATTCTCTGATTATGATACTATTATTTCTTACAGAAAGTCAAGAGGGCTCTTTAGTCTAAAAGGGTAGTCTTAAAGGCTTTGCTGTTTATGACATATTTCCTCAGAGAGAAATACTGCATGTTCTATTCTAAAGAAAGACCATAAAATATGAATATTTAAGAGTAGCCCTTTGGGCATTAGCATTTATTCAGTTTGTCTGCCCAGCTCACACAATTTAACTAGATGACAAAATAAGAAATCTTGTTGTAGTGGCATAAACCAGATTATAATTATCTTATCTTTTAACTCAGGGAATATCTGATCATCAGATAATGAGAACAGTACTTAGATTAAGATTTAAGTCAGGTAAGATGTTATATACTCCTTTATTTCTAAATCCACTCATTGTCTTTAAAATGGGAACAAAATTATTCTCCAGTTTTTAGAGCAGTTTTTTATTTTTATTTTTTTACTTTGGTGCTTACCTCACCCCCACCCCATTGCTCCATAATTCACTGATGATGTCCAGCTCAATTCTCCCTTAGGAGTAGTCTGTAAATATTTGAAAATGCCATTAATAGTACAGGAACTTTTTAAAGTAAATAGGTTGAGCTGAAATTACATATCAACACAGTTTACCTAGTTACAATTACCAAGTTTCAAGATTGTTTGAAAAGAAATTTTATCTGATTTTAAATAAAATTTGTCAGTCATGTCCATTCAGCCATTTAATATGTATTAATTGACTACTCTTATTTTCTAGAGGCAAGTGATATAAGAGTGAACAAACGAAGTTCATGCTTCAGTAAAATTACATTCTAGTAGGGGAAGACAAAAAAAACATAATTAAATAGATACAATATATATTTACGATAAAAGCTATGTTGAAAAATTAACAAATTATACAATATAGAGTGATTGGAGGGTTATGCTATTTTAATGCATGTGGTTACTAGAACCCTCTCTAATGTGGTGGCATTTAAGTGGATTTGAATGTAATGAGGACACTGGCCCTCTCGCAAGCCAGGCAGTGTGGGAAAAGCGGGTAAAGTCCTGCCATAGGAGAAGTTTAATGTGCTCAAAGGAGAGCCCTGAGACCCAGGTAGCTGAGTAGCATGAGGTGAGGGGGCAAGTTGTAAAAGATAAGAAGAGTGACTTGAAATTTCATGACTTATATATATATATAACTATAATGGAAAGCAGTGTTTCCAGTGACAGGTAAGAGGGTAACTTTGTAGTTGTAGAATCTCTAAATTGTGGATTGATATCTCTTCCCATCAAGAGGCACATAAGACACCACAAAAACCTCATTATTAGAACATCATAATATGATACGCAGACATCATAATTAAAGTATGACAGGGAGCAAAAGACCAAATGATAATAGATGGATGCTTTGATGTCTGTATAGTTCTCAGACAGAGGTAAGATGTGACTGAATATTCTAATATGACCTCATTCCAGTACTGCTTGTATATTTTTAACCAGTCACCATACCTTCATTTTCCTCCCTCTCAAATGTCACCTTGCACACACCAATTCATCTTTTTAAAGTTTACTTTTTGTAACATCTTTCCTTTGCAGAGCATATGGATAAAGGTTAAGATTTAGAGTGATAAATGCAAACATATTGTTATAAAATATCACTTTAATATTAGGAACCATGAAAATAGCAATAGCAAGATCTTAATATGGTCTAAACACAATTTTAAACATTCTAGTTGGGACCACATCATTTAAATCTCACAACAATTCTATGTAAGTAGTTTTTAAAAACTGTTTGCATACCCATTTTCCAGATGAGGGAACTGAGACAGATTATTCCTTTTTGAAACTGACATAGCTGCTGAGTGACTGGCTTAGAATCTGAACCTGAGCAATCAGGCTTCAGAATCTGCACTTTAACATAATTTATTTTATATTATTATTATATAGTATATACATTATTGACCATATATTATATATTATATCATATCATATTATATCATATATAATACACATATTAACAATCCTTACCAGAGAGCTTACTCTTATCTATTTCAAAACTCATGAGAAATGTCAATATTAATATCATTTTAAAAATGATTATTTCAATATTTCTATACCACACTGAGTAGTATACTGGTATTAATTATTTAGGATGATTCCAGCATTGCAAAAATCATCGTTTTTGCATGTAGGTATCATTATGCTTTCAGGGTAGTATCTTGAGGAGAGATTCTACACAATGGGATTAGAGTGTCTAAAGAGACAAACATATTTAATGCTCTTGATGCATGTGCTGTTTACAGTTTTTTTTTTTCTGGCATCTAAATGTCTGTAAAGCCAGATGATAATTAATAACCACATCTCCTAAGAATTCCAATAATATATTCTGTATGCTAAGGCTCATTATCTGAAGCTGGGCCAGTGTGAGTATTTTGTCATAAGGAAGCAGCAGTGCAGCTGGTAAACATGAAGTCAGCATTTAGGGATGAGTAAAACACTTAAGAGCTTGGAGGAGGGGAGTAAATAATATTCCAAATTGAGAACTTGGTACCTCTCTTCTGATTGTTTTCACTTTAGAAAACATTCACAGTTATACTGTCTGTTACTGGATTATTTTCAAGCCAGCTAGATAAAAATTTAAAGATCAATGTAATTCTAAATTACAAGATTTTAAACAACCTTGTTTTTCTTGGAATGATCACTGTAACAACTAACTGGGGATACTTGATATATTGCCAGAATTATTTTGCATCACTCCGACTAAAGATGGTGGTCTGCATATCCTGGCATACATGTGACAAAAACACATGCCTTTCCAAAATGTCAATGTTAAGTTATTGCTCTTTCCATAATTTTCAATATTTAATGTCTAGTGACTCATGTTGACTGATTTTTGTCATGATATATTATTATATGTGTTAAAAATTAATAGTGGTGCCGTCAGGAAACTTCATGAGGCATTTAACATATGAGCTAATGTTTTCCATAAATATTTCCATGCATTCATATTCACATCTTTACTTATCTCAGATGAAAGCCTATGAAAAAAACTTCATTAAAGCATTATGAAAAAGGTATTTACTGAGAGAAAGATAAAATGATTAATATATAGCAGTCATGGAACACATTTGAACTGATGGTGTTGCCATTAAAAGGAACTATAAACACTGCTTGAAATGATCTTCATTAATGTAACAGCGCCCTCTATGTTCAAGGGTCTACAATAGAGAGGGGAGTGATAATCTTTGAACAGTTAATGAAACCTGACTTTTCCATATCAACTTTTTATACATAATGGTGAAATTAACTTTTTAACTTGTTTGTCAGTTTTATAGTCCACTTCCATAAAGCCACAAGGATACCCATTAAGATTTCATAAGCAGGGCTTCCCTGGTGGCGCAGCGGTTGAGAGTCTGCCTGCCGATGCAGGGGACACGGGTTCGTGCCCCGGTCCAGGAGGATCCCACATGCCGCAGAGCGGCTGGGCCCGTGAGCCATGGCCGCTGGGCCTGCGCGTCTGGAGCCTGTGCTCCACAATGGGAGAGGCCACAACAGTGAGAGGCCCGCGTACCGCAAAAAAAAAAAAAAAAAAAAAGATTTCATAAGCAAAAATAAATAAAATAGAATTTTAAATCCACAGCTGTTCATTTCTTTGGAGAATAGCCACTCACCTATTGTGCTTCTATATCAAAAGCAGAGACGATTTTGAGTGGGAAAATAATACAATTTTAATACCGACAAGTAACATTTGAAAGTCTTCAAAGTAATAGAAGAGGGCTTCCCTGGTGGCGCAGTGGTTGAGAGTCCACCTGCCGATGCAGGGGACATGGGTTCGTGCCCCGGTACGGGAAGATCCCACATGCTGCGGAGCGGCTGGGCCCACGAGCCATGGCCGCTGAGCCTGCGCGTCCAGAGCCTGTGCTCCGCAGTGGGAGAGGCCACAGCAGTGAGAGGCCCGCGTACCGCCCCCCGCCCCCCCAAAAAAGAAAAAGTAATAGAAGAATATTTTAATTTGACAGAAACCATAGCACAAATTATAGGTTTCGTTTATAAGGCAACTTCTTGCAAATTATAATGAAAGCCTGCCTGAATTATACAGAAACCTTCTACAAGGGAGATTTATCCTAGAACTAATACCACAGGAGCGGATGAAATTTACTGTTTTAGAAACTACTCTCTAGAAGGAAGGCTTTACTTCTTCCTCATCCTATAGTATTTATAATGTATCCATAAATCTCCCAATGTAAAGCTTTGGATTATTTAACAAACCTTGCCTTTAAAGGGTTAAAGGCAAGGTAAAAATTAGAATAGAGAAGCCCAGCTTTATTGAGTGCTTACTTAAATAGGACTAGTTCTAAGCGTTTTTATTTGTTTTTATTAGTAATTTAAAATGTTTGATCTTTTAAGATTTCTGTTAGCTTACATTAATTGTTGTAGGTTATAAACATTTATAAATATTGAATTTTCTGATATCAAATGAAATTCATAAAATGGAGGTTTTGATTGATAATTTTTAACTTTTTCATTTAACTGTGATACTAAGTATATTGCTAAAAATAAGAAGAAAAAGAAGGAAAATGTGGACTAAACATATAAAGCTGGAATTTTTCGTAAAGAAAGTGTATCAAATTAGAAATGGGAGTGGCCCTAGGATGTCTAAGAAATATTTAACATTTCTGTTATACACTTTAATTTTTACACAGTTCAAGACATTAAAGTACTATGACAATTTGAAGAAATAATTCTATACTTTTTTCTCCAAGTGTCAAACTTATTTTTCATGATTTATAATATGATGCTACTGAAGTTTGAATGTATAACACTTGAGAGCAAAGATTAGACAGTCCAAGTAAAACAAACTTTAACAGAAGAAAAGTTAAACACAAATATATTCAAATCCAACCCTGTGACTTCCATTAAATGTACTAATAAGCCATGATACAACTAATAAAAAATTAAGCATAGACATGTTAAATATTGTCAGGGGGCTTAAAAATAGAATTTATTCCGAAATTTATGCCTGTCAGATCTAAACATAAAATTGGAACTTTTCAAATCTCCAAATATCTTTTCTTTTTTTTTGCAAGAAAATGAGGGCCTGAAAACAGGGAGTATGAATGCTTATGTTTTTGTTTCAAGAATGTGGTGGAAGAATGAACTGTTTTGCAAATTATAATTATATTCTACCTTTAATATTTAAAAAGTAATTAAATTGTTGAATATATTTTTCTAAAAAACAAAAATGTAATTTTAAAAGTTTGCACTTTATAAACTTAATATAAATTTAAAAACTAAAAAACACACTAAAACCAGAAAATGAGTGAATTTACTTTTTAAGGGTAGAGAAGAAAAATTAAACAACTATTTGAACATTTTTGTTTTAAATACCGTGAAGGAGAAGAAACATTTACATATGAAATATTATAGAGCAAACCTATCTATACAAGAACCAATTGCACAGCACAGAAAAATCAATGAACAACTAGTTACTAAAATAGGTCATCAATTTGGGAAGTTACCATCTTGTAACTTTTTGACTAGATTAGTAGATATTTTGGGGAAAGAGAGATTCACTAACCACTCATCACCATGCTACTCACTATTTAATTGAATGTGACTCTATCCCAGGAATGCTGAAAAGAAAAATGTCCAAAGAGTCAAGGTTTTCATTAGCCAGAATATAGTAATTGTGAATTTAATGGCAAAGGACCTGAAACCACTAAATTCAGTCCCAATTAATAGATTAGGCAGATGTTGGGCACACTTTAAAATCAAGAATGCTTGGATGCAATGACCTGACAAAGATTATGATTCAGAGTCAAGGTTAAATTAGGAAACAAGGGCTAGAAATACAGTGATGAGGATATATAGCACCTGCTCTCCATCTAGTCCCAACTTTACAAAAGAAGCTGGGGTCTAATTGCCTCCTCCATCCAATATATCCCCATCTCTGTCACCAAGACTTCCTTGTTGCTAGATCCTGTGTTCTTAGCTCAGGCAATTATCCCTGTTTGCTTCCTACTCCAGCTCCCTCTATTTGGTCTTTCTTTGTGACAATTTATTATTTATATTGCAACAGATTGCCCTTTCAAAACCATCAATCCAGATAATAAGCTCTATGAGGGAAAGGACCCTGACAGTGACGAATTCACTGCAGTCTGTAGCTCCTAACCCAGGAGCCTGTGCCTGATGCACAGTACACAGAGCAAGCCTCTAATGAATATTGTTGAATGAGTGAGTGAACAAATACAAAACCTACTCATGGCATTCCCTTCAGTGGCACCACATAAATTTCAGCTTTATTAATGCGACCTAGAATGCATTGCACACACAAATCTCATCCTTTTTAATCTCTCGCTCCATGTGCTCCTTTTCCCCACAATGGACTCTATTATCCAAAAGCAATGCACTTCTTTCAGTTCCTCAGAAAAAGAAAGATCTTCATTTTAAGTCCTTTTCACTCACTTTCTCTCAGTCTGGAATATTCCCACACTCCTACTCTCTTTTCCTCTCTAAACTGCCCTTCTTAAGGCTAACACCCACTCATCTCTTGGCCTCAACTGTCAATATATCACTACTGATCCCTCTCTCAAAGCTCCCAGAATACCAAGGACAAATCTCATGTTGAATTTAGCCTAGAGTACAATGCCAGGCACATGGTGTATTCTCAGTCAACGTGTACTGAAAGAAAGAATAAGAAATGTCAATTAATAACTGATCATTTTAAGGTCATTCAGTCATTTTGTAGATCAAAATGAACTCACATTTGCACTTGTTTTGCAAATTTGATTATTGCTCTCATGACAAAATTTCAATTCTTTCTAACCAAGTTTCCAAGATAAAATTGTTGTCTAGGAAAATGATGATCATATCTGGTTCATATATAATAAATCTCAGGTACAAACACTGCAAATATTCAGACATGTATGTAAATTTGTATATATTCATAGTAATTATGGATGCATTTAATAAACCAAAAAATCACTGATTGACAATGTAACAGAATAAGACAAACATGAAACGAGTTATGCAGCCACCTGTGCTGGAATCTTAAGACCTGCCAATTCAATTTTTCCTGTGTTGCATTAGTTACTTCATATCTCTGAGGCTCACTTTCCTCATGCCTAAAATAGAAATAAAAACACCTTGTGGTGTGGTTGGAAGGAATGTACAGAGGCTGAAAGGTTGTAGGTGTTCAAAAATAGGTATCATTATTTCAAAGTCCTTGTGTTGAAATCTCTATCATTGAATGTTGTCAATATTTTAATGGAAAGTTATTAACAAATAAGAGAGAGTATCACTCAAGAATACCATAGTAGATATCTTTATAAACCTGCTGTTTTCCTATTTAAGAAGATAATTAAGACTTGACCATGACTAACTACCTTAGAGATAGGTTTCCTGCCTCTATTGCAAATTAATTTGTGTCACATAAAGTGCACTAAAACATGTATTAAATTAAGTACTCAGTGTCTGGTAATCAATTCATCTGAAAAAAAAGAGTTAAACATTTGTAAGTGTAACATTGATGCCTTTTATAATTTTAATAAGATTAAAATTATGTAATATTATTAGATGGTCCCTCAAACTTTTAACCCTTAATCTTTTACTTAACTGAATTTGCAGTTAAATATCTAGAGTGAGTCTACAGGATTGAAAAACAGTCTCATATTATTCATAGTGTTTAGCTTATCAGATTAATTTGGAATTATTTCTAAAATGTTTCTCATGTGTCAGGCACAATTCTAGGTGCTAAGGATATAACAGTGAACAAAATGGGGAAAAACATCTCTATTCTTATTACAGCTTAAAACAGCACCTATTTATTATCTCAGTTCTGTAGGTCAAGAGTCTGACTTGTGTTGGCTGGGTCCTCTGTTTAGGTTCTCACAAGGATGAAAAAACCAGTCAGCAGGGCAGGGATAGGCTATTATCTGGAGTCTCTGAGAAAGAATTTGCTTCCAAGATCATTAACATTGTTGGCAGAGTTCATTTCCTTGCAGTTGTAGAATTGAGGTCCTCCTTTGCTTATTGGCTCTCCACCAAGAATCACTCTTAGCTCCTTGTGACTGCTTCTTGTATGTGACCCATTCCATCTCCAAAACCAGCAATGGCATATCAAGTTCTCTTAATTCATGTATCTCTGTCTTTCCTTTCTGCTACCAGCCAGAGGAAACTGCTTTAAAATGGCTCGCCTGATTGAGTCAGTTCCACCTGGATGGATGGATAGTCTCTGTCATCTTAAGGTCAACAGTTTTGGGATTTTACTACATTTGCAAAATCCCTTCACAGCATATTAATGTTTGAATAACCACCAGATGGAAATCTTGGGGCAAGAGCATCTTTAGAATTCTGCCTGCCACAACAGACAGTGCTGATATTTAAGAAAATAAGTGAAATACATGTTATGTTAGAGGATGATAAGTGTCATAGAAAAAATAAAGCAAGTAGGATATAATAAGTGCTCACGTGGAAAAGTATTGTAAGCTTATAGTCTATGGTCGGAAACATAAGACATGCCCAGGGAGACCTGGGCTTCTGGAGGTGACAGGCTAAAAGGAACATTGAGATTTCCCCCTGGAGTTTAAAGCAGAAAATAATGGAATAGAGCTGAATTATGTCTGAGAGGAAGAAGGAGGGCGAGATCTTGGCAGGAGCATTTAGCGTTTGGTGACTCTACTCTTAACCCCTATCAATGGCTGTCCATAGGCCAAGGGAAGAGGGGGCATCCTATAAAAAATATAACCTAAGCTATGCCAACTTCAGAAAAGTACAAATAGAAGCTGCACACGTCCTCAGTTGCATCTCCTTCCCACAAACCTAAATGTGGTATTTATTAGTCCAGTTTATGTTATTATACTGATCCTTGAAATAGAAACCATACTTTCAAAACAGTCAAAGGACTCACAAAACAGATAAACTGTACAAAAGCATGGCATGCAAGATAATCTATCTAAGCTCAAATCCCTTTAACACCAGTTTATTCAGACCCGTATGTTTCAAGCTAAAACACAGACCAATTGACCAAATAGTAACCCTGTAGAGACTCATATATTTTAAAGGTATGGCACTGATCTTCCAGCAGCTCCTTATTTTACAAAATCAGTTCAGTCCCTGTGAATACCATCTTATGAGTAATTCTAGTATCCAAAATGCTATAAATAACTTTCCCAGCTTCCCCATTTTGAGACTCCTCATCGGTCCTCACAGTTTGCATTTTTCCTTTGCTGTAGCAAGCTAATAAACCTACCACCAGAGTGACTTGGATGGTCTTAGCAAGCGGAGCCCCAGTGAGACTTGGCCACATCCCTCGTTCAGCTTGACAAGGAGCTCACCTCTGTAACAGTGTGCACATCTGAGATACCTGGAGTCTTCCCCAGCTGAGCCCACCTGCTGGTGAATATGATGTAAGTTTTATGCTTAATCAGAGTTCCAATTATTTCAGAGTCCTCAGCCTTATGTTTTCTTCTCCATTCTGAGAAAAGAATCCCCCAGACTTGTTAGCCATTGGTCAAATGTGCCCACATTTTTCCTTTGCATGGATCTTCCATAGCATTAATTTACCACTAACTGCCAACTCTACCTGTCTATTGTCTGTAAGGATTTATGTCTCTAATAAGGTTCAATAAATGTTTTTCTGTAAAAGGCCAGGTAGTAAATATTTAGGTTCTCTGGGCCAGACAGTCTTCGCTGCAACTACTCGAATCGGTACTGTAGCCGGAAAACAGCAGACAGTATGTAATGAATGCACAAGGCTGTGTTCCAGTAAAACTTTATTTATACAGATGTTGGTCTGAGTTTAACCTTCTGGCTGTAGTTCGCTGACCCCCGTTTATAGGATGAAGTTCAAAGGGCAAGAGACAGATAGAGGTTGGAAAAATTGTCCTCTCAACTGGATTGAAGCTGATGCTTTCAAAATGTCATGTTGCACTTTGAAAACCTTATAAGGACATTCCTCAGTATTGTCTTCATGTTTCTGAGAATATTTTATTTAATTCCCTCTGCCAGGCCAGGGAGCTTCTCTGGGCCACTAGTCTTTGGTGACAACTAATTTTTGGGCCAGTTCTGGAGACACGTGGTTTCAAAACTGTAATCTTTACTGACTATTGCAGTTCTCATGAAGTTTCTTAAATGTGTGTTCCCTCCAGACTAAATATCTGCTTCCTTCATAACTCTTGTTACAGTCTTAACTCATATGCGTATTTCTTTAATCGGCATAATTTCACCAAGGGCAATTTGGAATTGCTGTGACAGTAACAGGAACTTTTGATATGAACAAGGGTGTTCATTTGAAACGCTCCATAAAACAAGGATTCAGTGAATCAGATTTTAAAGTTTCTTACAAGCTACTGGAGCGCAAGTTCTAATTGATACATATTTAGGATTTACATAAATTGAAAATGAAAAAATTCAAGAAATTTAAAAATATGTTTAACTTTTAATGTATTAAAAGTTTTGACTCTTTTAAAGAAAACATTTTTTCTCCCCAAAATAGCTCTGTTACAGGTTGGACAGTAAATTTTTTTCGGTAAAAAAATATTCTAAAATTCTGTGAATTAAGGTAACATCCTTGGTTGTGGTTAGAGATAAAAAGAAATGTGTGATATTCAGAACTTTTTAACATAACTTAGAGTCTTTTAAAATATGATTTATGAACACAGTTTATAATTTGTATTTATTAAAGTTAATTTAGTATATTTCTGATAAATAGAAGGATTTTTTAATTAGTTACTAATATTGGTTTTAAAACAACTCTTTATGTTTTCTTTCTAATTCTATCACAGTACAAATATTCTACCTTGTATAGGACTAAGAATCATGAGTTCCTTATATATTTTGGATATTAACCCCTTATCAGATAGGTGGTGTACAAATATTTTCTCCCATTCTATAAGTTGCCTTTTTATTTTGTGGATCATTTTTTTTCCTATGCAAAAGCTTTTTAGTTTGATGTAGTCCTGCTTATTTAGCATTGCTTTTGTTGCCTGTGCTTTTGTTTTCATATCCATAAAACTATTGCAAAGACCAATGTCAAGGAGCTTGTTACTTTTGCTTTCTTCTAGAAGTTTTGTGGTTTCAGGTCTTACATTTAAGTCTTTAACCCATTTCAAGGTAATTTTTGTGAGTGGTGTGAGATATGGGTTCATTTTCATTCTTTTGCATGTGAATATTCAGTTTTCCCAACACCATTTATTGAAGACTATATTTTCTCCATTGAGTATTAGTCAAAGATCAGTTGACCATATATACATGAGTTTATTTCTGGGCTCTCAATTCTATTCCATTGGTCTATGTGTCTGTTTTTATGTGAGTACCATACTTTTTTGATTACTATAGCTTTGTAATATAGTTTGAAATCCAGAAGTGTGATGCTTCCAGCTTCATTCTTTCTCAGGATTGCTGAGTTATTTGGGGTCTTTTTTGTTACAATACAAATTTTAGAATCATTTTTATCTATTTCTAGAAAAATGCCATTACATTCAATATAAAAAAAATCAAATAACTCAATTTAAAAATAGGCAAATGACTGGAATAGACATTTTTCTTAAGATATTCTAATGGCCAACAGATACATCAAAAGGTGCTCAACGTTACTAATCATGAAGGAAATGCAAATCAAAACTACAATGAGGTATCACCTCACACCTATAAAAATGGCTGTTATCAAAAAGACAAGAGACAAGAAGTGCTGATGAGGATGTGAAGAACAGGGAACACTTGCACACTGTTGGTGAGAATACAAATTGGTACAGAAAACACCATAGAGGTTCCTCAAAAAGCTAAAAATAGAACTACCACATGATCCAGCAATCTCACTTCTGGGTATATATCTGAAGGTAGTTAAATCAGTATCTCAAAGAGGTATCTGCACTCCCATTTTCACTGCAACATTATTTGCAATAGCCAAGACATAAAAACAGCCTAATTGTCCAGCAGTGGATGAATGAGTTGTTTATCTAGGAAGAGATAAAAGTAAAATATTTTGTTTAAAAGAAAGAAAGTTATGGTTGTACTAAAATATGAAAGAAAATAATGAAATATACTTGAAGATACGTAATAAGTGTAGAGTGTATGAACAAAATGTACTTTGTGCACCTGAGCTATAATAAGTGCAAATAACAGTTTAGATAGAAGCAACAAAATGTACTTAAAATTTAACAAAATTGGCTAAATATGATAGGTTTATTCACAAGGAAACAAAAAGACTTGTTACTCCTTTACTGCAAATTTTTAAATTTATAATATGCAAATAAAAACAGAGTAACTAGAATTTGAGTTTTCTCTCTGTTAAATACTGGTTATTCTGTGCCCAAATAACAGAGTTTCCTTTTATCACAAATATAGTTACACATGATGGAAATGTAAACTTTGAGAAAGCTTTTAGTTTCATCTTATACACATTTGAACTTATTGGACCTACACTTAAAATCTGTACATTTCAGTGTATCTGTTAAACCTTAATGAAACAAATCAATCAGTCAATTGATAGATTATATAAACACCTGCGACATAATGCCCTACTTCTTGCCTCATCCTTACCCTGCCTCTGAACTCCAGCCAGTTGTCCTGGCATCTTCTATTCCTGTGACCTTACCCTGAAGAGGTTCTTTGGTACACAGAAGTTCTAGAAACCCTCTGCCCTTATCCATTCTGAATGTTTTGTCCAAGTCACCACAACACATCATTTCAACTTACATGTTTTTAGTAAGACCAGCTAACAAAGCAATATTAAGATAGTCGATGATGAAACAGATTTTCAAGCATTCTTTAATTAAACTTATGTTTGTTTAGGAACTTCATGAGAAGCAGGAAAAATAGATACTTCAGCAATAAAGAGGCTCAGGCTAAGAATGATCAGTGCCTGGGAAAGTGGATAAGGTTGACAGTGCGCAGGAATTTTTGACCACTTCTATAGTTTTTGAGGTTGGGGATAAATAATGTGCATATAAATTAGCCTCTTGGGCTTCCCTGGTGGCGCAGTGGTTAAGAATCTGCCTGCCAATGCAGGGGACATGGGTTCGAGCCCTGGTCCAGGAAGATCCCACATGCCGTGGGGCAACTAAGCCAGTGTGCCACAACTACTGAGCCTGTGCTCTACCGCCCGTGAGCCACAATTACTGAGCCCGTGTGCCACAACTAGTGAAGCCCAAGTCCCTAGAGCCCATGCTCTGCCACAAGAGAAGCCACCGCAATGAGAAGCCCATGCACTGCAACGAAGAGTAGTCCCTGCTTGCCGCAACTATAGAAAGCCTGCAAGCAGCAACGAAGACCCAAAGCAGCCAAAAATAAATAAATAAAATAAATAAATTTTAAAAAATTTCAATGTATAAACAATATCCTTGATTGTCTATTTTTGAGGCATCTTATAGTATGGTTGGAAAATGGAATCCAGTTAAATTCATGGTGTTTAAATGCCTATTCATTGAAATAACTACTGATAATATTTTTTAAAATTTTATTGAAAGAGATCAAAATGTCTTGGGTAAATATGGAGAATTTTGAAAAGAAAAGAAATCTCCTTGGATACAAAGATTATATATTCTCACCACTTCTCCTTGAGATTCTAAATTATTACAGTCTACTGCAGTGGGAAGGATAATAGGCCCATAAAATTAATGAAAGAAATAACTCTGGGAGGAGAAAGAGACATGAGACACGAGCAACAGAACTAGTACTGCACTAGTAGAAAAAAGATGGTTATTCTGGGTCAGAGACCTCACCTAATCCAGTTAGTGGACAAACTTTACTCTGAGGATGTGGCAGTCTGAGTAAATCCAGAGGTTTTTTTAGTTTAGTTTAGTTTTGTTTTTTGTTTTTTGCAGTACGTGGGCCTTTCACTGTTGTGGCCTCTCCCATTGCGGAGCAACAGGCTCTAGACGCACAGGCTCAGAGGCCATGGCTCACGGGCCTAGCCGCTCCGTGGCATGTGGGATCTTCCCGGACCGGGGCACGAACCGGTATCCCCTGCATCGGCAGGCGGACTCTCAACCACTGCGCCACCAGGGAAGCCCCAGAGTTTGTTTTTAATATTAGGAATTTAAGTCAGTTTGGGTATGGGGTGCCACTTGGCTGAGCATCATCCTGAAATGGGGGAAATCATTTTATTTCACATCTTGAAACACTCCTGTCATCTTAGCATCATTTCACACTAGAGAGAGAGGAAATGACCTGTACTGGAAGACTGCCTGCCCGAGGACTTCATCTTGCAACATGGTTGTAGTTCCAACAGATGCTGCAATGTAGGAGCATGGCCAATGGTCCTGAAGCAAACAAATGCCTTAAATCTGTATGGGTTTCAGCTGTCTAAACTTGGCTGTAGTACAAGAGATTCAATGACTCTTCAAAGGGGCTCGTTCTAGGACAAGCTGCTTCTGGGAAGAAACTGAGGAAGCCTCTTAGTTCATGTGAGTTCCTTTCTCAGCATAGTGAGGCAAAAAACAGCAAGACTATCTTTTGGGACACTCTTAAGCATCCACACATTCCTGGACATACTAGGGGAAAAGATACATAACTGGAAAATAGTACTGATCGCTGCACTTTGAGACTCCTTGGGCAGAGGTGGGACATTATTCTTAACCTGATCTGTGAATCAAAACGTTCTAGTAGCTGATAAAACATGGTTTTTACCATACAGCCTTCATGGTTTCATTGTATTTTCTCCATTGTTAAAAGTAAATTTCATTTGACTTTTTTTTCCTCTTCTTTATTGCTATCAAGTTCCCATGGGTACCAGTTGATTAGTGATTAATTGGTGGATGGAAACAGTTCTAAAGATAGACATGCAAATGATATGCATGTAAGTAATTCTAAGGATCAGAAATTTATTAATAGAAGTGATTGTTGTGCAAGTATCATATTTGCACTCATTACAATAATTAGAAAGAAAAAACTGAATGCTTCCAAATTTTTTTATAATGCACTTAGGACCGAAGTAAGAAATAAAATAAAAACCAGCGACTTTAATAATGTAGAACAGGACACAAGTAAACTGTTTTTTCTCTTCCAAGCATATTTTTCGTGGTTCTAGGCAATACCACAAGGGCAATAACACTCTGTCGTTGTCGTTGTTAAACACCCTATTTTATCCCTCTGGGTAAAAATACTCATCTATAATAACAATCAGTGCTTTAGTAATGTGGGAATCTTTGTAATTGTTATGATGATCAGGTAATCACTGTGGTTTCTGCCTTAAATATTTTTGAGGACACTGATTTTTTTTTTCTCTGCACTCTCTAATAGAAAGACATTTGATGCACAATGTTTCTGTTGTAGCCACTCCATAAAAGTAGGATAGATCAACCTATTCAAAATTTGGTTCAGATGTCAAGATGAAAACAGACAACACATATTCACCTATAAGGCATAAAAAACATGATTAATCACAACACTGTAAATCAACTATACTTCAATAAATTTTTTAAAGCATTATTAATGAATTAAGTCTTTCTGGGAAGAACAAAGTGGCATTCAAAGTTGGCCTGAAAATGACTTCAGATAGTAGGGAAAGGAGACCGGTTCATCTTTTATGATGATTAGGGTGGGCCCAGTGTGAGGTTTCCCACAAATCTTGCATGACTTGTGTGGCTTGAACTTGCTGCTGGTGCCAAAAGAGAGAGCAGCCAGGATATCTTATAAGATTGCTCAGATGGGGAGCAAAAGGTGAAGGGGGAGTGGTAAAGCTTGAAATCTGTCAGCGGTCAAACATCAAAAATGGAATTAGACAGTATTTCAATACATCTTGATATTTGATGACTAAAATGTGTCAGGTTTAATTTAATTGAATTTGAACCTGAGGCATTTTGTTGTTCTGTGAGACCTGTAGCCCAGTGCTGACAAGGGAAGTGAAAAGTCCTTAGCATCTCTTACTTAAGAGCCTAACAATATATATTTTAAGAAGTAAAATGAGTGCCCTGGTCACTCTCAATAATATCTAAACTCAGAAAGGATTGAGGAGTATATTGATGAGGACTTGCATAGTGGTTTTGGTATTAGTAGAGATATATGTGCTCTGGAATTATATTTTGAGTATCTGTGAGGCAAGAGTTTCCAAAAACTCTATCCCAAAGGCAGGTTTATTGGCTAAAGAATTGTTGCTGGCATTGACTGGACAAGATAGCCAGCCCATTGACAATGGCCAAAGAGTCTATAAAAACATACAGATGGGGTGTGGGCCAATCCAGTGCTAGGATCACTGACTGAAGTTCTGCCAATTGTACTAGCCCTTGGGTTTCATGGTTGATCAGAGATATTCTGGTTAAGGGGTAAGAAGCAGCAGCTCTCCAGCAAGCTCTATCACATATGAGGATAGTGCTGCCATACTTAAAATATAAAACTCTCTTTGCTATTCACTCAATTCATTCTGTAAGTCTCTCCAAATAGAGGGGTGGGAGAGAGAGTAACCACCTACAGCACAATGTGCCTGACAAAGGAGGCCATTCCCCCTGCAGCCAGGATAGGTCAGAGAACCCAGATTTAGCACTATCTTGTGGGTATCCTTTTTATCTTATCAAGGAGACCTTGGTGGGTGCTGTTTTCATGACCAAGGGCATAATGAGCAGCTGGATATGGAGGTTCATAGGTATAGAGCCTATGTGAGCTCAGTACACAGTCAGAACTGACGATCTAATGGTGTGTAGTGCAGAAGTCCATAGACACTTTATGCTTCGGAAGTCCAAGGGAAATTCATTGACGTCATGGTTGATCCAGTTACTCCAGGAGATATAAGAGGAGGTTACTAAAGCTTCTACAGTAAAGGAGTGTCTGGGAAGCATTAAAGGGAGTGCCTTTTTATTTATTTATTTATTTTTTTTGTGGTATGCGGGCCTCTCACTGTTGTGGCCTCTCCCATTGCGGAGCACAACCTCCTGACGTGCAGGCTCAGCGGCCATGGCTCACGGACCCAGCTGCTCCGCGGCATGTGGGATCTTCCCGGACCGGGGCACGAAACCGTGTCCCCAGCATTGGCAGGCGGACTCTCAACCACTGCACCACCAGGGAAGCCCCAGGGAGTGCCTATTGTATTACAATTTGGATGGATTCTAGAGCGTTTTCTAGTAAAGTACTCCATTCAAAGTGGGCTGATTTGCAAGTAGCTTCATAAATGGATTTATGTAAAATTTATAAATTGAGAAGGTATTACCTTCAGAACACAAAAAGGCCTAAAAGATGTCTAGCTCATGTTAACATCGCTGGTACTGAGCAGGTCAATATTTGTTTCTTGATAGTGTCAGTGACAGAGCAACACTTGACTGACCAAATAATTTTTAGAAATTTAACCAAGATGGTGGGGGCTTGTTCTATGGGTGGGTCAATGACCCATCCCCTTTTGGTAAAGCTCCTTTTTGAGTTTTTGTATGTCCTGAATGAGTTTGTCAAATGAATCTCCTTGGAGAATGATGTCATTGATGTGGTATTATAACTATACTCCTGGAGATAGTTGAATGGAGTTAAATTCTTTTCTATAAAGATTGTTTGAGATGGCAGGGATGTTGAGGTACTCCAAGGTGCATTATATTCCCAAAAGTGCATTATATTTATTTGAACTTAAAGCCAACTGCAGCTGAGAGTCTGTTGAAATAGACACTGAACAGAATATATTAGCCAAATCTATGACTGCAGAGTATTTATTAGTTTCTGCTTGGATGGAGTCAAGAATTTCAATAATATTTAGTATAAGTGACTTAATGGGGGAAACCACAGTATAAAGATTGCTGAAATCCACAAGGAGACTCCATTCATTCTTTCCAAGTTTAAAACCAGGCCAAATTCTGCTGTTAAATGGAGAAATGATAGGGAAAATCACTCCTTATCAAAATAAGTTTTTATAATGGGTTTAAATCCTTGAAGGCCTGTTTTAATTTATATTGAATCATACTGACTATTTTAATTGGGTGGGGACAGGGGAGGTCTATGGCAGATCCCATTTTTGTCAAGCTGATTGTTAAGTGCCAAGACTTAAAAATTTAAATATATTACTCATTGGATCAAAATGTCATGCTCACTATGAGATATTTTAGGGTAATAGGTGCTATGACCATGGGGTATTTTAGGCAAGGCAATAGCTACAATAGTTAAGGTGAGACTTTTAAATTTGGTAACTCCCCCAAGAGAATAGGGGTACCTTATTTAAATTTAGTGGTATCCCAGGTATGAATGTAACTTGAGCTTCAGTATCAGTTAAGGCTATTAAGGTTTGCCATTTGGTGCATTTCAGCCGATGTTAAAGTTAATTCAGAACCTGTGTTGTAGTGGCATAAAAGCCAAATCAGCACTGTTTTATCCTTTTTTTTGTATAAATTATTTTAGCAAATTTTGGATTTTCAAATGGGTCAAATTTGGGGCCTCTTTTATTTTCTTTGTTTCCTTCCTCTATGTCTAGGCAATGACTACTACTTCATCTCCTTTCTTCCCCTCCCCCTCCTTCTTCTTCATCTTCATTACTAGCTCTACTCCGGCGCGGGGGGTGGGATTCTTTCTACTCTGGGTACATTTATAAGTTTCTTCCATCAGAGATCCTTAAATCAATATCATGAGGGGTAGGGGGTTCCCTTGTGGCAGTGTTTGCTTTATATGGTTTAAGGACCCCCAGTTTGAATTAATCCTGTGATTGTGCCATAGGGGTGCCATGGGTATTTTTCCCTAACACCCCAAGAAACAGTATCTTTTCTTTGACCACAGAGGCATAGGCATCAGCAACAGCAGAAGCATTTTGTAGCCATCTGCTTTTAGGAATATGACCTCAACATACAACATGGTGACTATTCTTCCTCCACGCAAGCGAACACCCAATGGAGCAATGTGTTGCAAAGAATATCAGTTTTCCCTCTATGTACTCTATAGAATGGGGGTTTAGACACATAACAGTGGTCACAGGGTAAGAGTTGTTCTCCTGAGCCTAGCATCAGTCATGGCTTATACTGGAATTGAGACACATGATTCAATCTAAGACACAAAGATAGTCTGGGCCAAGACACTCAAGTCAGGGTCACTTTAAGGAGGACCAAGTCCCATACTCCTTCCCTTAAATGTGAATTATTGAAACTTCAAGCATAGTTTTTTAATCTATGCTCAGTAGGACTCAGCAAATACAGCACAGAGAAGCACAGCTCAAAGAAAATGCTTGCCAGAAGGCAGCAAACCAAAGCAAAAATAATGACGACTAGTGATCATTACCTAGACAAACTGCTTACAGTGCCAACTGTTGTAACCAACACACGAAGGTGGGATGGACACTCCACACGGCATTTGGTTCAGGTCTTGAGACTGGTGATGCTAAACACACACACACACACACACACACACACACACACACACACACACACCCCAAGAGGGTATAAAAAAATTTCTTACTTATATAATGAAGCTTTCTGGGATGAGAGCAGGATAACGTCCCAAGATGGTCTAAATGAAGACAAGCTCTGCTTTATGGTCAGGGAGTGGAACTGAGTGAGGGTTGTTATACATGGGCCAGAGATTACATACTTTGAATATCCTATAAGCACAAAAAGAGAGAGCACCCAGACTTACTTTACCAGCTTCACCAAATGTGGAGGAGAAATTGTGGGGCTTGAAAGCTGTCAGGAATCAAACATCAAAAATGAAGTCAGTCTTTATTATAGTTCCAAATGATCCCTGTGGTCTCTGATTATTATTCAATATCTTTGTGAAAGAACATTATGGTAATATTAAATATCTTTTGGGAATAAGGTAGGTAAAAATAAATGCATGCCTATATAACATTAATACTAATATATGACAAAGGCCCAAATTTAAAATTGAAGAACATTAAGAAATGAATGTGGAACACATTAAATGAGACCAAAGCTAAATTAGAATTGTATGTAAAGGAGAGTATAACAATTTAGATTATAATATGAAATGATATACACATGTAATTAAAGTTTCAGTTCCTTTATAAAGAATTATTTTATAGGTTGTACCAAGCTGCATATGATATTACCTTTCAATGTTCATGTAATCAGATTTCATCCTGAATAGCCTAATTTATCTGCTTAAATTATCACACATTAAAATTGAATTTAAATAATTTAGTATTGAATATGTATAAACAGTAAGAGAGGAAAGAGTAGCTATTTATTTCACCACCAAAAAATTAAAGCCAGCTGAAATTCTAAATACCCAGCAAATACTACAATGACCAAAATGACAATATTCAAGATAGAAATAGAAATGTATTTTTTAAACTCACTAAGATTTAGATAACAGTTTACAGTCTGTTAAGCCCCTCTAAACATCTCAGATATACATGAGTCATGTTTTGCACTATACCTTAAATAATATGATCATACATATTACCATCAAACTTACGTTTTAAATGACATTTATTGCAGATAATATTCTCTGAAAAAATGCATTAGAGATTTCCCTCTTTTTAAAGAGGAAAGTAAGTATTAAGGTTAACTAAATATCTGTATGCCTGAGTCTTTGAGGTCAGTAGAAGGAAAAACTAATATTTTGCATAAATTCTGTGTGTCTTTCCTGTCAGTCACACTGACTTCCATATATAATTTTAAATAATTATGAATTATTTTCCCTTTTTATTAATTACAACCATATTTTTGACTATATTGCAATTTTTAAAATTTTAGTACATACTCTTTTAAATGTTCTTCTTGCCTCTAAAGAGAAAATTATGGAGTTAAGAGTTTAAAAATCTATGAGAAACAAAAAAATTGTAAACTATTTATTGAAATAGGGTGCTTTTATTTTGAGGGAAACCTAGGATATTACAATGCTAGAGAAGCTTCAGTATATGTCTAAAAAATTAAATATCCAAGATGTAATTTAAGACATGGATTTATAAAGCTCTAGTTAAATAACTTACTTAGGATTAATGGCTAATTAATTGCAAAATCAGACTTCAACCCTCAAAGAAGTAACTGTAAGATGCCATTGTAATCAAGAGACTAATGAACATCAACTCTTGACTATAAAAGATACAATGTCTACTAATAAAAGTAAACAATTTAATTAGAAATGTGAATTTTTCCATGCAGTTGGTGACCAGTATAAAATAATGGAAAATAAGCTTACATAGACAAAAGCCACTGTACATTAAATACTGTCTGCACAAGAAATGCACTGGAAATAAAACTATAGGAGCAATTTTATCTCTAAAGAAATATCCTCAATTTTGTGTGATAGGATTATTTCAGTGGGTTTTCTAAAGTTTATACTAAATAATCCCTTCTAATAAAATAATAAATATTTTATTATCTTTTGTATGATATCATGTTTACTATGTGTCAGGGGAATGCTTTGGTTTCAATTAACAAAATATGTGACTAATGGTCACATGAAATATAAAGACATTTATTGTTAAATTAATACATCATAAAACTAGATGTTATTTACCCAGCTGTTAAACAATGTATTCAAGGAACTGGGATCTTTCTATGTTAGTGCCTTACTATCTTAAACATGTTGGTTTTTCTTCTTCATGCTATCCTTCTGTTTTATAAAATGGTAACCACAGCTCCACATATGCATTATCAGCAATAATAAAAGGAAAGGGAGGGGGACCTTCAAGGTGGCGGAGGAGTAAGACATGGAAATCACCTTCCTCCCCACAAATACATCAAAAATATATCTACATGTGGAAAAACTTCTACAGGACACCTACTGAATGCTGGCAGAAGACCTCAGACTTCCCAAAAGGCAAGAGACCATTGTTTCAGGGTCCACAAGGAGAAGGGATTCCTTCCCTGTCTGCCCACAGAAGGCAGAGCACAGCCTAGATGAGCTCCAGAGATGGGCGTGAGCCACGGCTATCAGCTCAGACCCCAGAGACAGGCATGAAACACTAATGTTGCTGCTGCAGCCACCAGAAATCCTGTTTGCAAGCACAGGTCGCTACCCACACCCCCCTGGGAGCTTGCGCAGCATGCCACTGCCAGAGTCCCGTGATCCAGGGACAATTCCCCAGGAGAACACGTGGTGCTCCTAAGGCTGTTGCAACATCATGCTGGCCTCTGCGGCCACAGGCTTGCCCCGCATTCCAGTTATAATTACCATGCCCCTCCCTCCCCCTGGCTTGAATGAGCAAGAGCCCCCTAATCAGCCGCTGCTTTACCCCTGTCCTGTCTGGGCGGGAACAGATGCCTGAGGGTGACCTACACACAGAGGTGGGGCCAAAACCAAAGCTGAGCTCCAGGAGCTGTGTGAGCAAAGAAGAGAAAGGAAATTTCTCTGTGCAGCCTCAGGAGCAACAAATTAAATCCTCACAATCAACTTGGTGTACCCTGCATCAATGGAATACCTGAATAGATGATGAATCATCCCAAAATTGAGGTGGTGGTCTTTGGGAGCAACTGGAGGCTTGGGATTTGCTGTCTGCTACTGATTAGTTTCTGATTTTTATGTTTATCTTAGTATAGTCTTAGTATAGTTTTTAGCTCTTGTTATCATTGGTGGATTTGTTTATTGGTTTGGTTGCTCTCTTCTTTTTTTTATTACTATTATTTTTTATTTTAATAATTTGTTTTATTTACTATTTTTGAAATTTTTTTGTCTTTCTTTTTTCTCCCTTTTCTTCTGAGCCATGTGGCTGACAGGGTCTTGATTATCCAGCCTGTTGTCAGGCCTGAGCCTCTGAGGTGGGAGAGTTGAGTTCAGGACATTGGACCACCAGAAACCTCCCAGCTCCACATAATATCAATTGGCAACAGCTCTCCCAGACAGCTCCATCTCAACTCTAAGACCCAGCTCCACCTAAAGGCCAGCAAGCTCCAGTGCTGGATGCCCCATGCCAAACAACTAGCAAGACAGCAACACAACCCCACCCATTAGCAGAGAGGCTTCCAAAAATCATGCTAAGTTCACAGACACCCCAAAACACACTACCAGACGTGACCCTACCCACCAGAAAGACAAGATCCATACCCACCCACCAGAACTCAGGCACCCCTCCTCTCCACCAGGAAGCCTACGCAAGCCACTAAACCAACCTCACCCAATGGGGACAGACACCAAAAACAACGGGAACTATGAACCTGCAGCCTGTGAAAAGGAGACCCCAAACACAGTAAGTTAAAAAACATGAGAAGACAGAGAAATATGCAGTAGATGAAGGAGTAAGGTAAAAATCCACCAGAACAAATAAATGAATAGGAAATAAGCAGTCTACCTGAAAAAGAATTCAGAGTAATGATAGTAAAGATAATCCAAAATCTTGGAAACAGAATGGAGAAAATACAAGAAACATTTAACAAGGGCCTAGAAGAACTAAAGAGCAAACAAACAATGATGAACAACACAGTAAATGAAATTGAAAATTCTCCAGAAGGGATCAATTGCAGAATAACTGTGGCAGAAGAACGGATAAGTGACCTGGAAGAAAAAAATAGTGGAAATATCTACTGCAGAGGAGAATAAGAGAAAAGAATGAAAAGAATTGAGGACAGTCTCAGAGACCTCTGGGACAACATTAAACAGGGGTCCCAGAAGAAGAACAGAAAAAGAAAGGGTCTGAGGAAATATTTGAAGAGATTATAGATGAAAACTTCCCTAACATGGGAAATGAAATAGTCAATCAAGTCCAGGAAGAGCACAGAGTCCCATACAGGATAAATCCAAGGAGAAACGTGCCAAGATACATATTAATTAAACTATCAAAACTTAAATACAAAGCAAAAATTTTAAAAGCAACAAGGGAAAACCAACAAATAACATACAAGGAAATCCTCATAAGGTTAACAGCTGATCTTTCATCGAAACTCTGCAAGCCAGAAGGGAGTGGCAGGACATATTTAAAGTGATGAAAGGGAAAAACCTACAACCAATATTACTATACCTAGTAATTAGAAGTAAAACTGTCACTCTTTGTAGATGACATGATACTATACATAGAGAATCCTAAAGGTGCTACCAGAAAACTACCAGAGCTAATCAATCAATCTGGTAAAATAGCAGGATACAAAATTAATGCACAGAAATCTCTTGCATTTCTATACACTAATGGTGAAAAATCTGAAAGAGAAATTAAGGAAAGACTCCCAGTTACCATTGCAACTAAAAGAATAAAATACTTAGGAATAAACCTACCTAAGGGGACAAATGACATGTATGCAGAAAATTATGACACTGATGAAAGAAATTAAAGATGATACAAACAGATGGAGAGATATACCACATTCTTGTATTGGAAGAATCAATATTGTGAAAATGACTATACTACCCAAAGCAATCTACAGATTCAATGCAATCCCTATCAGACTACCAATGGCATTGTTCACAGAATCAGAACAAAAAAATCTCACCATTTGTGTGGAAACACAAAAGACCCCGAATAGCCAAAGCAATCTTGAGAAAGAAAAACAGAGCTGGAGGAATCAGGCTCCTCGACTTCAGACTATACTACAAAGCTACAGTAATCAAGACAGTATGGTACTGGCACAAAAATAGAAATATAGATCAGTGGAACAGGATAGAAAGCCCAGAGATAACCCATACACCTTATCTTTGATAAAGGAGGCCAGAATATACAATGGAGAAAAGACAGCCTCTTCAATAAGTGGTGCTGGGAAAACTGGACAGCTACATGTAAAAGAATGAAATTAGAACACTCCCTAGCACCATACACAAAAATAAACTCAAAAGAGATTAAAGACCTAATGTAAGGCCAGACACTATAAAACTCTTAGAGGTTTATAGGCAGAACACTGTATGACATAAATCACAGCAAGATCCTTTTTGACCCACCTCCTAGAGAAATGGAAATAAAAACAAAAATAAACAAATGGGACCTAATGAAACTTAAAAGCTTTTGAACAGCAAAGGAAACCATAAACAAGACGAGAAGGCAACCCTCAGAATGGGAGAAAATATTTGCAAGCAAAACAACTGACAAAGGATTAATCCCCTAAATATACAAGCAGCTCATTCAGCTCAGTATCAGAAAAACAACCCAATCCAAAAATGGGCAGAAGATCTGAATAGACATTTCTCTAAAGAAGATTTACAGATTGCCAAGAAACACATGAAAGGATGCTCAACATCACTAATCATTAGAGAAATGCAAATCAAAACTACAATGAGGTATCACCTCAAACCAGTCAGAATGGCCATCATCAAAAATTCTACAAACAATAAATGCTGAAGAGGGTGTGGAGAAGAGGGAATCCTCTTGCACTGTTGGTGGGCATGAAATTGGTATAGCCACTATGGAGAACACTATGAAGTTTCCTTAAAAAAACTGAAAATAGAATTACCATATGACCCAGCAATCCCAATACTAGCCATATACCCTGAGAAAACCATAATTCAAGAAGAGTCATGTACCACAATGTTCACTACAGCACTATTTACAATAGCCAGGACATGGAAGCAACCTAAGTGTCCATCGACAGATTAATGTGTAAAGAAGATGTGCCACATATATACAATGGAATATTACTCAGCCATAAAAAGAAACAAAATTGAGTTATTTGTAGTGATGTAGATGGACCTAAAGTCTGTCATACAGAGTGAAGTAAGTCAGAAAGAGGAAATCAAATGCCGTATGATAGCACATATATATGGAATCCAAAAAAAAAAAAAAAGATTCTAATGAACCTAGGGGCAGGACAGGAATAAAGACACAGACATAAAAAATGGACCTGAGGACATGTGAAGGGGGAAGGGTAAGCTGGGACGAAGTGAGAGAGTAGCATTCACATATATACATTACCAAATGTAAAATAGATAGCTAGTGGGAAGCAGCTGCATCTCACAGGGAGATCAGCTCGGTCTTTGTGACAACCTAGAGGGGTGGGATAGGGAGGGTGGGAGGGAGACGCAAGAGGGAGGAGATATGGGGACATATGTATACATATAGCTGATTCACTTTGTTATACAGCAGAAACTAACACAACATTGTAATGCAGTTATACTCCAATAAAGATGTTTTTAAAAAAAGGAGAAATACCAGCCAGATCGTGAAGTGTTTTATCAATAAAGCAACAGCTTTCTCAGGATCCCATGAACCCCATACTTTCAATGATAACTTATTGGTTATATCTGGGACAAATGGCCATTTTTAACTCAGGAGAAGGTAAGGATGCCACTACAGTTGGAATTAGCAAGAGAGACCCGTTTTGCAAATGGAAGTTGTGCTACCCAACCAGTGGGATCAGCCACATCAAGCAACTTTAGATCACCAGTTTTTCCATAAGGAACTGTGGGAACTGTGACTAGAGAGAACACACCGATTCTTAAAAAGGAATATCTTTCAGTTAATACATTGGGATTATATATATATATATATATATATATATATATATATATATATACACACACACATATATATGTATATATATATAATGTATTTTATACATGTATATACATAGTGTAAATTTTATTTACGTGAAACTTTGATAAAAGTAAACATATATGGAAAATAGGGAAAATCCAATTTCTGCACTACAAGGCCATATGCTACCGTATGGGATAGCAACTGTCATGAGGGGCTGCTTCTATATATCTTTTCCTGAGTTAAAAGCCAAAACGCTTTGACTTCCTTGTTCAAGCAATAAGTGTACTGTTTTTGGTTTGTTTTTTTTTTTTGTTTTTTTTTTTGGTACGTGGGCCTCTCACTGTTGTGGCCTCTCCCGTTGCGGAGCACAGGCTCCGGACTCGCAGGCTCAGCGGCCATGGCTCACGTACCCAGCTGCTCCGCGGCATGTGGGATCTTCCCAGACCAGGGCACGAACCCATGTCCCCTGCATCAGCAGGTGGACTCTCAACCACTGCTCCACCAGGGAAGCCCCTGTATTGGGTTTCGAGTTGTGCTAATTATCATTACTCTTCCCTTCATATAGATTCTGCATAAAGTGAGAAATATATATAGGTTTCAAAGATATTGGTATCAGCTTCGTTGGTAAATCTGGACTGAATAATGCAACTTTCATCAGGGGCTGAATGTTGGACTTCCTCCTACTTCCCCAGTTATATAATCCACTCATATTCATGGAGGATCATAGTGTTATTAAAACTCATTGTAATTAAGAGTTAAAGAGGAAAGGCTCAGGGAGACAGAGAGACAAAGACAGAAGGAGAGGGAACTCAATCTGCCTTAATTAAGATATTTGCTTTCTTGGAGGTTCTGATGTGTGTGAAGAGATTGCCCTTTGTTATTTGAGCAATTCCTCAGTATGCATGTTGATGAGAAGAGTCTTCTCCTACCACAAAACCTGAAAAAAAACCAGATATTTGCTTTACAAATAACCCTGTGTCTGAGGCAAAGGTACTAGTCCTAGACTCCACTAAGCAGATGCCTCTCTCCCAGACACTAAACTGGGGACTAAAGAAACATGGACTGTGTAAAATCCCCGATGGCGGTGGCTGTGGAAACAGCAATTCTTTTCCGGGACAATGATGGTGGTGGCATCAGGATTGGGATTCAGTGTTGAATAGCAGTGGTGACAGCAGTACCAGCATTCAAGCACATTTTTCCATGTAGGAAGAATCAGTATTCTCACTGAACTGACAGTCACATCATTTTGGATATGGTCAGTTGGACCTAACATACTAAATTCCATTCAACACAAATACACAGAAAATAGAAAGGAAGGAAACTCGCTGCCATTAGGGGCACATGTGACAGTTCTTTTTGCAGTTCAGCAATGGAATTTGGAATGAATAGCTTTAGGAGGTAATGGAGAAAGGCTGATGGTAGTCAACACTGAAAATTCCTAAATAGGAAAACTTCTGCTCACTGCATTTTTTAAAAAAGAAAATGAAATAACCACATGAAAGAGAAGTACTGTAAATCTGTTTCCATTTTTCTTCGCTTTCACTGGAAAACAAATATTGTGTTATCCAGTAAAAGGGGAAAAGCTAATGATAATTTAGATCGTTTAAAATTTGAAGTTGCAGAAATATGAGAAGTACGAATGTAATAATTTTATTCAAACACAGTACATAGCTATTATTATAAATTATTAGCTAGACAGTTAAATGAATTGTGGATTATGCAGTAGTGTAATTTTAGAAAAGTAATATTATGAGAAATAACATTTGCATTTTTTCTGACTTCTTATTTGGAAATTTCAGCTATTCTTCTAAATTAGTTTTCTGAATTAGCTTCTTAGGTTTTTAAGGGAAAGAAGAAAAGGATGACAAAGCAGAGAAAACATATGTATATTTTGGATAGTCACAAATCTGTAATTATATTGCATTAGTATATTTTATTATAAAACTCAAATGTTTATAAACCAGTCTTTAAATCATGATGACTTTCCAGGGGACTATATTTATGCAAATAGCCCAGTGCAAATTGTCTTTGACAGCGAAGAGGCAGCCATGACAACATGGCTTTTAGAGGTCAAAGAGCATATATGACATGCTGTATATTGTTAATAGGTATATGGAAGGAAAAAAGTTCCTGACTGGTTTGAAGTATTCATAAAATGCAAGTCTTTTTCAATTAAAAATTAAAGACATGGAATATTTGATGGAAAATATAAATAACAAGAAAGAAAGGGGATGGGAAAGTGAATTATCTATTGATTAAATTAAAATCGATAAGGCATACTGCTAGATGCTCTAAATGTGTTGTATCATCCACACAGAATTCCTATGAAATTTACTCCTATGAAATAGGAGTAAAGAACCCTATTTTTGCAGTTCGGAGAGTTCACGTTCAGAGAGATAAAGTAATTTTCCCAATGCCACATGGTTGGCAAAGGGCAAAGCTAGACTAGAATCATTCAACGTTTGTACATCGGACTAGGACTTTAAAACCAATGACAAAATCTAGAGATACAGACATTATGGAAGAAGAAAAACGATACCAAATAAACGAGATATTCCACAGATATCTGCTCTAAGTAAAAAAAAAAAAAAAAAAAAAGGAAAAGCAAGTAGTCACCTAACTTGAAGTTCCTCCGAAAACACCTGCAACCTCATTACATGCATGCAGCCCAGTTGTGTGGTAAATGTCAGTCATCACAGTTCATTCATTTTGAACATGTAACATCTATACATATACGGCTACACTTAAAACTTAAAAGTTAGAAAAGGCGGACTTCCCTGGTGGTGCAGTGGTTAAGAATATGCCTGCCAGTGCAGGGGACATGGGTTCTAGCCCTGGTCCAGGAAGATCCCACATGTGGCAGAGCAACTAAGCCTGCACACCGACCCTGACGCTGCGCTCTAGAGCCGCGAGCCACAACTACTGAACCTGCATGCCACAACTACTGAAGCCCACACACCTAGAGTCTGTGCTCCACAACAAGAGAAGCCACTGCAATGAGAAGCCCATACACCACAACAAAGAGTAGCCCCTGCTTGCTGCAACTAGAGAAAGCCTGTGTGCAACAATGAAGACCCAACACAGCCAAAAATAAATAAATATTTTTTTTTAAGTTAGAAAAGGCAAAGAAGATTAATGAAAGCATGTTTTATATTTCAAAATGCATTTAAACTTAACAGCTTTATTGAAGTATAATTGATATAAAAAGAACTGTACATATTTAACACACACAATTTAATGAGTTTGGTCATATGTAAACACAATACCATCACAATAATCAAGGTAATAGATATATCCAACACCTCTGAAAGTTTCCTTGGAGAAGTTAGGTGGTAAGAACACTTAATATGAGATCTATCCTCTTAGCAAATTTTGAAAGGCACAATACCACATTGTTAATTATAGGCACTATGTTATACAAGCAGATCTCTAGAACTTATTCATCTAGCATAACTGAAACTATATTCTTTCTAATAGTTCTCTGTTGCCTATGGGACACTGGAGGAAATATTGAAATTCAAGGCTCTGCATTATCTGGTATTTAACTGTCTCACATTATTTCTTATTCTTCATTCCCTCTTGACACAACAATGAATTTTGCACTCCAGCTAGGCTTACAACTTGACTCTACTTGGACTAGTCACTTGCATTTTCATCTCTAAGATCTAAAGCAAAGAGATAGAAGCAACATATCATTAATGTTAAGACTCAGACTTTATATTAAAGGCAATGAGGGGATACTGAGGAGTTCACCTTGCCTCATCAAGAAGAGGAAGATAAATCTTTAAAGGCTTTATATGGTGCCTTATATTTCTTTTGATTCTCTTTTATTTTATTTATTAATTAAAAAAATTTTTTTTCCAGATAAACACAGTCAACTTTATTTTTCAGGCATTTCAAGATAAACATAGTCAAAATGAGCATTCTTACCCTCCTGCTCCTTCTCCCCAGTGTAGCAGCTAAGTTCCCAGGGGCTTTTGGGCTTCATGGTATTGGTGAAGGGCCACTTGGTCCATGATTGTCCTCTGTCCCCTGTTGGGACCCACAAACATGTGTCTCATCTTGGTCATTTGCTCATTGATTCTCTTTTAGCAGTCAGTGAATAAAACACAAATAGCTAATTAAATAGGATATGCTCAATAGTTAACAAGGTCAAAAAATTTTATTTTTATTAGATATCTGAATTCCGAGCCAGAAAAGATAGAATAAAACAGAGACTTCTGAATGTTTTTATCAGCATATTCTTCTTTCTGGGCCTCTGCATTTCAGTTATAAAAATGAGATTATAGTCTATAATTTATTGAATGGTAGCATAATATAGGAAAAAAAATTTCATTGACAATAATGGAAGCTGAAGTTTTCTTAATCCCAATTTAATATGTGTGAACATATTCAATAATTTTCTTAGTTTTTTTATATTGAACATTCTAACAATATAGATAGAAAATAGGATACAATAACTTATTCAGATTAATTAAATTTTAATGTGTCTTAATATTCATGTGTGTATAATGGATTTTCTTTATACTATTAGACACCCGTTTTAAATGAATTATGTCGAGTAATGCCTCTGTGTGCACATTAAATGCTGTATAAATGTCTGGGAAAATCTCGTATTTATACTTTATTTTACTGAGAATTGAAGTATATATTTTGTTTTCTACTCCTGCCTTTCTATTATGGCAATCATTTGGGGTTCTAAATTTGGTTTAATCTCCATGACACCTCCAAATGAAATTTGAGGCTGAAAAATATAGAAATTTTGACACGTGAGTAATTTTTAATAGAAACTTACTTAGAGTTAATTACATTGAGAGGACTAAAAACAGGATTTGTAAAAAAGTGAAAATTACAGCCAAGACTATGACAATAAGGTAAGTATATAAAATATACAGATGATTAAATCCACTAAATTTTCCCTGTGGTCATGTACATGATCATGAGAAGAAAAATGTCAAATTACTTTCCAAGTCGATTCTTAACTCTTCATAAAATAACATTAAAAGTCAGAAATAATATCAATAAGTTACAGTTTATGAACTTGTGTTTATATGTTCCCTTGACTGCATTTGAAGATTGAACTCCCTGAGCACTGCCCTTGAACCCTTTCTCAACAGCTGGTTCTCTGTTGCCCAGGGGAAAACTACTCAACTTCTGACCATTCTGACTTTGAACACTGAGTTTCCTGTATGTTACTTTTGCTGCTTGATTAACAACAAGCATAAGAGATATTTATATAAACTAAGTAATGAGATCATTGTCTCCACAATTCTGGATGTCACCTACCTATATATTTTCCTAATTGAATACTTGAAATTGCTAAATCTTGACACTGCATCTTGTCTCTCCCCATCTGAAACTTGGTTCCTCTGTGGACATATCTCCCTGTTTTGTTTTGTTTTTTAATTCTTGAATGTGGTCTAATGTCAGAACCCACTCCCTCTCACTATTTGCTTGTCATCAGAAATCTCAAGATGTGGGATTATATTTTCTTCAAAGCTAGGTAATATATTTTAAATCACTTTCTTTAAAACATCTATGAAAGAGACACCTTTTGTCTCAGGGTATAAGAAAATGAATATTCAGTAGTTATTTAGAAATGATATTGCTATAGTCTCCAAAGAGTAAAAAGATCATGCTTAGAATCTATGATGAAGCTACTTCTGAATTTTCTAAATTTTCAGACATGACTCATAACTTAGGAGTTTCACTCTTAGATGTTTCTCCATTCTATTAAGTTATTTATCTGAACTAAGATAATATGACCATGAGAAGATATTGAGTTAGTATGTCAAAAATAATGTTAATTCTTATTACTTATAGTTTATTATTTGAATCATTTATTTATAGCAATGCTCTATGTTTAGAAAAAACCATAGGACAAAGTTTTTGTCAACAAGTGTCTTCCAGTCTAGAATGGAGAGGCAAACATAAAAGTAAATAACTTTATAAAGAATTGTGTTCCTTTCTTTATAATAAGTGATTTTACAATGTATTACAATGAAAAATATAGTAGTATCAGCTTTGGGATATACATATATTACAAAAGGATATGTATGTTTCCCTTATTCTTCTCTTTAAATTTTATAATTTAATTGGAATTGCACTAAATATATAAGTAAATTTGAAAAAAAATCACCTCTTCTGCCAAAAGGTTTCTTCACAATTATCTAAATCTACTTTTGATCTCAATCAAATATGAACACAACATAGATATCTTCAATATTCACAGAGTCAAGTTTACCTTCCATTCTTCTTTGCTGAAGAAATCACTTGAAGGTAAACTCTACCAAAATAAGTGTGTTGGACAAGTCATTACCATGGAAATTATGGGAGGATTCACATTAGAGAGGCATGTGAGCCAAGCAGGCTTAGGTGTTGAAGATTAGCCTTGGAACAATGGAGGGGTGAGATGTGTACATTCTAGGCCAAGAGACTAGTGTGTAAGGAACTGCAAGATTATAGCTTTAGCTGACACATAGGGTATGAGATGAGGCTCTGGACAGCAATTTCAGTCAAATGGTGAAGGACCTTACATGCTGTACTAAGGAGTTTCAGTTTTATCCTATGGATACTGAAATCGGTCAGCAAATAAAAGCACACATTTAATAAGAATATAGTACGTACTAGAGATGAGGCAAGGAAATCTAAGTAGGGAATTGGGTAGCTATATAAGTTAAACAATACAAATGACAGGTACCTAGTCCAACATAAGATACAGGAATCATGGAGAAATACAGCTTGGTCGGTCACATGGCTTGATACTAAGGCACTCAGAGACATAGGAACTAGTGTGACTGGCAATGTATATTACACAGACCTTTGAGGATCTGAATAGATTAGTTCTCCTCCCTTGAGCAGGATGTGATAGAAGAAAAGAAATGAATGTCTTAAGGGTCTGAGAAATTAAATCACTCAAATAGTATAAAACTGGAAGACTAGTAGTTATAAGAGACAATATTATTCTCTCACAATTTTAGTCAAGCCAAGAAAATATGTATGGTGTCATTAACATTAAAATTTTTCTCCTTTCTTTTTTTCTAAATTACATGTAAAAATCAAAATTACTTCCTCTCTCTCTGATTGGTTATTAAAAATTAGATGTTAAAAATAAGAGCCATAGTGAAATATTACCTAATAAGTAGCTCACTAACATCAAAAGTACTTCCTCTCTCTCTGATTGGTTATTAAAAATTAGATGTTAAAAATAAGAGCCATAGGGGCCTCCCTGGTGGCGCAGTGGTTGAGAGTCCGCCTGCCGATGCAGGGGATACGGGTTCGTGCCCCGGTCTGGGAGGATCCCATATGCCGCGGAGCGGCTGGGCCCGTGAGCCATGGCCGCTGGGCCTGCGCGTCCGGAGCCTGTGCTCCGCAACGGGAGAGGCCACAACAGTGAGAGGCCCGCATACCGCAAAAAGAAAAAAAAAAAAAAAAAAAAAAAATAAGAGCCATAGTGAAATATTACCTAATAAGTAGCTCACTAACATCAAAAGTATGATTTTAATGCATAAAAATAGATGAATTTCAAACTAGAATTAATGCATAGTATTTTCCCACAAAACAAATATTTTCTCAGTCATGATAACTATCTACAAAAACATGAACAATAAGCATGAGAGAGGCAAGGTTACTCATCCTTTGATTTTCAATAAACCTGACGCAAATATTGTTTTGTGTTCATTCACCTATTCTCAGTATTCAGTTTATCTTTCTTATTCAAAGCAGAAGCTTAACAAAAATGACAGCACCGATGGTGTCATTTTCTTCTTTACAAGTCAAAGTGATAAGCCTTATAAAAGACTGTCACATGCATCCTCTCACCTGTCTGGTACCTTCTGTGCCCCCATCTGCACAGCGCTAATCTGATGACTTGTATTTCCTTGACCTCTTCAAAACCAGACTTTCAGGATTAGTTCAGAGAGGAAACTAGTTATATTTAGGTTATATTTTTAATTGTATAGATATTATATTATCAAATCAGTTTTATGACATAAGATCATGGTATGATGCATAATTTTTTAAACTTAAATTTAAAATATCTTTAACTTTCATGATTAATAGCTACTGGAAGTTTATATACTCTGACCAAAATCTCCCCCATACTCCCACTCTCCAGCACTTGGTTACCATCATTCTACTCTGCTTCTATGAGTTTGGCTGTTTTAAATTCTACATATAAAAGTGATATCACACACAGTATCTCTCTTTCCCTTTCATAGATAGATAGGTAGGTATGTAGATAGATAGATACATAGATACATAGACAGATAGATATACACACCACATCTTCTTTACCATCAAGCTAAGAAAATAAGAACCAAACCAAGGTACTATTTGAACTGAAAACAATCTTCTTTTTCCCTATCCTGTTGAATAAATGCAGATACTACTACATCAATGTCAATTCTATCCTTCCAGATGAGCACTGTTCATATGTCTTATTTCTTCAAAAATTTGCTATAATACAATATTTCTGGAGATTTCAAAGAGTTGTGCATTTTCTCCCAGCTCTGTAATCTGTTATCATTTACACCTGAAAAAGGCTGACATTCTACTCTGTTCCTAACTCTGAATGGATCACACATTCCCTCTTTTCCAAAAGTGCCAATCTTTTCCCTGTATCCTTCAAGTCATAGCTTCAAATATATGCAGATCTGCCTTGGTTCTGACGGTAAAAACAAACAAAAGTAAAAAAATAAAACAACTTTCACTGGAACCCTAATAACTCTTTTTATTTTCTTTCCTCCATTCTTTCAAACAATGGATTTATTTCAGAATGTTTGTCTGCTGATGGTAGTTTCCAAATATTTCTAATTCATTGTCTTTCTCTTGTCTTTCATTCTGACTGCTATATTTACTATATGGCTTAAATAATTTGCTTCAGCATATATTGGGCATGTCATTCAGGGCACCTGCCAGGTCCAAATTATAATAGATATAATTACCCATACACAGCCTCTGTTAAGCCAGAGTTCTCAACTGTGTTTTATCATGCTTGGCAGATGATTGGATTGTGATCAGGAAACTAACCCAACTGAAGATTATTACTAACGTCTACCAACGCATGAGGTTGCTAGAAGCAAAGAGCCAGGCTGTCCATGAATTCATCAACAGGAATTAGGGCTTCCCTGGTGGCGCAGTGGTTGAGAGTCCGCCTGCCGATGCATGGGACACGGGTTCGAGCCTGTGCTCCGCAACAGGAGAGGCCACAGCAGTGAGAGGCCCACGTACCGCAAACAAAACAAAAACAAAAACAGGAATTAGGCTAATTTTCAGAATTCTCATGACTGATTGTCTCTACAACATATGAAGACAGTGGGTCCATTTTATGATTAAAGAATGAAAAAGACACCCAGAAAGAAGCAGAAAATTATGTGAGCAATATACAGACCCCTAGAAAGATTCAAAGGATTGTTGCCAGAGTTTCCTTATGCCTTGGTGATGTTCAAGTGTGATCAATGTGTATCCTCAGGAAGCAATGTGACCATAGACAATACTGAATAATCCCATCTTAAAGAAGAAGCAAATATGATATTTTTATAATTATAATTGTGATTGGGGCTACAGGAAAGAACACAAAGTAGCAGATACAGTGGAAATTGATTTTGCCATCATTTGCCTCAGGAGAGTTTTATCTTGCAGCAGCAACTGACAGTCTCTAAACTCAAAGAATGAGGGAATTTAGATAAATTTTAATAACATTACTAAGTTTTGTTTTGTTTTTTTTTGGCGGTACGCGGGTCTCTCACTGTTTTGGCCTCTCCCGTTGTGGAGCACAGGCTCCAGATGTGCAGGCTCAGCGGCCATGGCTCACGGGCCCAGCCGCTCCGCGGCATGTGGGATCTTCCCGGACCGGGACACGAACCCGCGTCCCCTGCATTGGCAGGCGGACTCTCAACCACTGCGCCACCAGGGGAGCCCATTACTAAGTTTTTATATTGATTATTTTTATAGTTACCTTCTATTTATGGTAACTTAATTTAGTGTTCTATTTATAGTGAGAATGTCATTTCTTTAAAACTCATTTAAGGACCAGACTTTCAGGCTTGGAAGGGTTAAAATTATTGTAAGAATAGAAATAAGATCCTTCTGGCAAAATGGAAATAGGTCAGGAAGGAGCCCAACTCAGTGCGTATGCTTATTCCCAGCTGCAGCAAATTTAATCATAGCGAGGTGGCCAGGTTCTTTAGCAGCTGTAACCAGGACACTGGTAATGGATGTCAGATGATAACAACAGACCATTTGAACTTACAGATTCACTTACCAAGAGGGAATATAACCAGCAATGGCCATCTAGATATTTGGAGGTGGGTTCCCTTCCCCATTCCCTCAAGGTTGGATTGGTTTCACCAACTGCATTCACCAACCAAGACTCTGCTCTAAGCAAGGTGGTTATGTTATCAATGTGGGGGACACAGAATAAGCAAGAAGGCTGGATAACAAGGATGTATGGATTCATTCTTAAGTGCAGTTGAGGCACTACACTGGGAAAATCTAAGGTGGAAATTTGTTTATTTATTCTTTTTTATTATGGAAGCATACACATAAAAGAAGAAAGAATTTTGTAATAATATCATAAAATCCCATGTACCCATCAGCCAGCATCAACAGTTAACACTTAAAGATTTTTCTTTTTTTTGTGTGTGAAAGGTTTAAGCTACCTAGCTTTGTTAATTTTTTTTTTATTTGTGACTTTACTTTTTTAGAGCAGTTGTAGGTTCACAGCAAAATTGAGGGGATGGTACAGAGATTTCTCATATATTCTCGGCTGCTCCCACACATGCATTGCCTCTGCCATTATCAATATCCCCCATAGGAATGATACATTTGTTACCACTGATGCACTGCCATACACATCATAATTCCCCAAAGTCCATAGTTTACATTACAGTTCACTCATGGTGTGGTACATCCTATGGGTTTGGACAAATGTATAATGACATGAATCCATCATTATGGTATCATACGGAGTATTTACACTGCCCCCCAAACCTTCTGTGCTCCACCTATTCATCCTCCTGCAGCCTCAATCCCTAGCAACCAGTGATGTTTTTACTTTGATGTCCTGTAGTTTGAACATGATGATGTAGGAGTTTTTTGTTTTAGGTTTTTGTTTTTGTTTTGCTTTTATCCTGCTTGGTGTTCTCTAAGCTTTCTGGATCTGTGGTTTGGTGTCTGACATTAGTTTGGGGAAATTCTTAGTCATTATTGTTTCAAATATTCCTTCTGTTCCTTTCTTTTCTTTCTGGTACTCCTATTATGTGTATGTTACATCTTTTGTAGTTGACCCACATTCCATAGACATTCCACTCTTTTTTCCTCAGTCTTTGTTCTCTACTCTTTTTGGTTTTGGAAGTTTCTATTGATATGTCCTCTAGCTTAGAGGTTCTTTCTTCACTGTTCTCTTTTACTAATGCGCCCACCAAAGGCATTCTTCATTCCTCTTACAGTGATTTTCATCTCTGGCATTTCTTTTTGGTTCTTTCTTAGGATTGCCATCTCTCTGCTTACATTGCCCATCTTTTTTTACATGTTCTCTTTACCATAACAGCCCTTAGCATGTTAATCATAGTTGTTCTAAATTACCATTTGATAATTCCTACATTCCTACTATGTCTGGTTCTGGTGCCTCTCTGCTCTTCAAATTGTGTTTTCTTTAGCCTTTAGAATGCCTTGTAATTTTTTCTTGATAGCCAAACATGATGTACTGGGTAAAAGAAACTACTGTAAATAGATCTTTAAGGTTTAGGAGGAGAGGAAGCATTCTACAGTACTGTGTTTAGGTCTCAGTCTTCTAATGAGCCTAAGCCTCTACACTGCAAACTTTACAAGTGTTTCTCAGTATTTTTCTCCCCCTTAGGTGGGGGAGGATGGCTAGAATGGGTTGTATTTAGTATTTCTCTTCTTTGTGGTAGGCGAAATATGGCTAGAATTGGGTTTTTCCCATCCCCAGGTCAGTTTAGCTCTGATAATAGTTTTAGGCTCAGGCTAACTAGTTTCCTCTGAGGTCAGGCCATGTTAAGAAGAGTGCTCTGGCGTATTTCAAAATGGTTCCTTTTGCCTCCCCCTGCTGAAAGCAGGAAGGGATATTCTTTGATATTTTCTCTGGGAATTTAGTAGAGCTCCTGTAGGTAAACCTCACAATTTTGTGGGCACCCACTGCCCCCACACCCCTGACCATCCATGGGCTCTCCTGGAATTTTTAACTCTCAGACTTGTCCACACTGAGCCTTCAGCAATTATCAATTACAGTTCAGATTTTCCTACCCCAGCACTGGTTCCTGAGGCAGTTTCTGCTTGTGAATCTGCCCTTGTAAACCTCGACTCCCTGTATTCACCTGTTTCTTCAATCCTGGGGGTCAGTGGATTGCCCTATGTCCTCTCCTCTCTCATGAATTCAAGAAGAATTGTTGATTTTTCAGTCTTTTCAGCTTTCTGTTTGTTGTTAAGTTGAAATGGTGACTTCCAAGGTCCTTATATGCAGAACTGGAAACTCAACCTCTACTTTATTTTTTTACCAAAGCTACAGTTGGATTTGATTGGGATTGATTAGTAGTTACAAGTATTTTCAGCTGTGGTAGGCAGACTTTTAGCGCACCCAAGTTCCTGGCCTTGGTTAGTCAATCAAATACTAACCTAGGTACTGCTGTGAAGGGACTTCAAAGATCTAATTATGAGAAAGAGATTATCTTAGATTAAGTGGGTGGATCCAGTCTAATCACCTGAGCCCTTAAAAGCAGAAAGGTTTCTCAGTCTGGGGTCAAAGAGAAGAGGTAACAGGAGAGATGAGGCAGAAGGGGAAGTCAGTGATTTCATAACACGGAAAGGAGTAAAACTGTTGTTGCTGACTATGAAGATAGAAGTGGCCTCTAAAGCTGGGAATGACCCCCAGGCAAAAGCCAGCAAGTAAATGGGACCTCAGCCCTACAACGACATGGAACTGAACTCTGCCAAAAACCTAGATGAGCTTAGAAGTAGATTCATCCCCAGACCCTCCAGGAAGAATGAAGCCCTGCTGGCAACTGGGTTTCTGACTTGTGAAATCTAGGTAAGAGAACTGAGTCACACTGTACTTGGACATCTAATATACAGAACTGTGAAATAATAAATATGTGTTCTCTTAAGCCACTAAATTTGTCATAATTTATTATGACAACAATAGAAATTTAATACCTCAGATTTATTTCTTTTATAATTTCCCTATCAGCCTTTCACCATTTCCCCATCAGCCTTTCACCAAATGCTTTTATCATTCACTATTGATCATTGCCTAGACCCATTATTTCATTAGAGACTGCAAAATAGTAGTATAACATTTTTATCATTCCTCCCACATTTATTACCTCTAATTTTTTTATGAAGAAGACTTTCTCTTATTAACTATTGGTTATCCAACAGTATAAGGGTACAAAACCAATGCTCCTCCCTTTATTTAACACTTTTCAGAATAATGAGTTAGTGTTCTAGTTGCTGCCTAAAATTCATTTGAATATCATTATGAATTCTAGATTTCTATGTATTTGATGTGTTTTGGTTTGATGAATTCAAAATTTTTCCATCTTTGTCAAACTGCAGACTGTCTTGTTTCCTCTGACATGACTCATTTGTTTTATATATCATTCTTTCTTTCTGGTACAGCAATATAATCACAAGTTAACTTTGCATATTTTCTTCCCCATACCTGGAATCAACCATGTTTCCCCCAAAGAACTCTCATCTTTTTGTAGAAAGTGGTATTTAGAGAATATCACCTAGGTATTAGGTGAGCTCACTGCAACTGAGTTGTTATTGCTTCTTGGACTTAAAGTTGCACAGAGCAAAAAATATTATTCTGTTGGAAAAAAATTATGAGATCCTACTTATATTTTCATTTCAAGTATAAGATTACAAATGTTTTACTTGTTTTATTAACTTATTTTGATATATATGTGTGTGTTATATATATATATAGAGAGAGAGAGAGACAGAGACAGAGAGAGAGACAGAGAGAAGGACAGAGAGAGAGAAAGAGGGAGAGTCAGTCATATACACAGATATCATAAAAGTATAAACCCAGGAAAGTTAACCAGATGGTAAGATTCTTATATATTTATTACCTAAAAACCCCATTCTCAACTCATAACTTTATTCTTTACCAGAAAAATGGAAAAGGAGTTTCCCATAAGCCAGTAATGAAATGTGTCTCTTGTTTGTTAATAAGCATGAGTTTACTTATAATATTCTCTTCATTTGAATCTCTAAATTAGGAAGAACCCAGATTAGAGATGCTACATATGTGTAAATTAGTAATTCATTCTTACTCAGCAGTGATCAATAAACTTCTTAGCAGATGTCTATAAATCATCTTGGAGCCAAATACCAAAAGTTCTCTCCTGGTGATTGTAGTATATAACCCTTAATGTATAAACTGTTCTTCCTTGTCTCAAATAAGGAACAAAAATTGGATGAGAGAAACCATTCTCTCTTCTCTGTGTTCAGTAGATATATTTCAGGTGCACTTTCAAACGAACTAAGCAAAAATATGAATAACTGAAGATGGTTCCATTTGCCTAGACATTGAGTACAAGTTTTACTAGGAAAAGAACACACAGAATGGATATTATACAAAGGTCACCTACAAACACACAACTGTAAATTATAAAATAAGAAGATGGGCTTATTCTTGGGGTTATTTTATGGAATAACATGATACTTTGCTTCAGTGAGTAGTAAAGCGTTCAGGCTTTTCCATGATACACACAAAATAAGTAAAACTATGAAAGCATCTAAATGTCAAGATGCTTTGTTACTCTGCTTTCCATGTTGAATAGGGAAGTCATAATATTAAATACCACTCTCCATCATGCCACAGAACCTCAGATACAAAGACTATTTGTAAGGTAGATATAAAGCAGAGAAATTGGATTCATAAGGGTTGGCAGTGAGAAAGGTTTTCTTCAACTGAATGCTTATAAATATCTTCAAAAATAGACTGTAAAGGCAGAAGTTAAAAGTTATCTTTTAAAAACATTTGCGTTGAGTGAAGTAAGTTAACCTAAGCTTTTCTTTTACTCAGAGAATTATTTTCCATAATTTTACTATTTGTAAAATGGAACAAATTACCTAACAACATAAAAATAAAAATACATCTCAAGATGTCAATAATAAGATTGGGAGAGTGGTAAGAGGGGAGAATAATAAAGTTATCTTCTGGAGGAAGATGAAGATATTTACTAATTTTTGTCAGAAAAATTTATGTTGAAATATAGATTGAAATGTAAACATAACAACTAAATACTAAAATACAATCCATAGATTTCAAACTAATAGAGAAACATAAATGGTAATTATCAACATATATATCAATTAACAGATGGCAAGAAAGGGAGATAAGAGGAAGAAGCAAAGAAGAGGGGCCAGGAACAGATAACACAAAATACAAAGTAAGCACATCAAAAACAAAAGCAAAATGAACAGTTACATAATAAAGATATGAAAAATATGTACTACTAAATATTAAACAAAAGAAAATTGTTAGCAATATTAACATTAGATAAAATGGAATCTAGGTAGAAGGCATTAATAGAGATGAATATTAGCATTGTGTAATAAAAGAAACAAATGGATAAGAATATATTAAAATATTATTGACATCTTGAAGAAATATATGAAGCAAAACCTGTTGAGATTTATATGGAGATACTAACAAACTCACTAATCGTAGTGGGAAATCTTTGTAATACTCTATCAGAAACTTGTGATCAAGTAGATCAGAAATTTAGCCAGGATATAGAAGATTTTGAAAACAAAACAATCTTTCTGGGTACTGTAATCAAGTAGAGATAGTATATTATTATAAAGTACACATTAAACTATTATAAAGATTGATTATATGCTAGGTCACTCCTAAGACTCAACACATTTCAAAGAACTGATATCATACAGTCCATGTTGTTTAACCACACAAAAAAGTTAAAAATCAAATCAGCCACCACATTTTGTATTTTTTTGTATGTAAGAAAGAATAGAGAGAGTATTAAGCCATCATTTCTGAAAGCTGAAAAAGTCTGAATTCACGCGCTGGAAAGGCAATAGAAACAATAAATTGTGCTGCCAAGGGAAAATCAAACATTTTCTAAAAGAAACTAAGATTTAGGTTGCAAATGCCTTTGTGGTTTGCAGTATCAACACTGGGTAATCATAGTGAAGAATTGTATAAAGTATTTTATCCCCAGGTTGAAACTATTGCTGAGTAGAGCTGTTTAAAGAGGGAGGGAATAAATGGTTTTCTCTATTGGTTGCATTAGTCTTTCTATACCATGATTAAGAAATTAGAACCTTGTTTGAACTGTGGATTAAAAATCCTAGGAGGATTCTGATTCTCTTCGGAATTGATGTTGTCTTTAATCTTTTCTCCCCCATTAAAAATGGTTTTGCTTTTTTAACATTGGAAAATACTTCTGCTTATACAGCATAGGAATAACCCTGAAATCCCATGGCATAAATGCTTTCTCCATACTAGAAGAAAGTACGAAATACCAGGAGGAATACAATATCATGAAAAACTGAGAAGAGAAATAAGAAGGAAACAAGAGGAAATCTGATTCTCTCTTTGATAGGAAATAGAAAAAGTTGAAAAGTGCATCCTCACACTCAAACAGATAAATGGCAATCAGAGAATGCATATTAGGAGAACTTTTGTCCTTGGAGTAGAAAATAAAAAATCCTGAAGGTTTGAAAAGCAGAAGTCTTTCTACTGCTAATTATGTATGATGGCACTTTCTTAGTTAAAAGTGACAGCACACTTACATACATAAATGACTGGGAGCTGCTTTTCTGACTGTGAATAGAAGAGCTTATTTTCTGTTCCCTCCACTGAGCCAATTATGCTTTTAACATCAGCTCCCCACGGAGACAGTTAATACATGACAACCTTTCTTGGTCAAGCGTGCCTTATTTAAACAAGTTTCTCTGGAGAGTGTAAATGGTTTGGCATGGAAGTAAGTTAACCAGTGACAGCTCTGTTCCATTTTATAGAATAGCATTAAGAAATGAAAGGAGCATGCATCCAGCTATGAATTTAATAGTTAATTCCTCCAAAAAAAAGTCATTTTAAGCTCCCATTGGAAATGTAACGAAGAGACGTATTAATAAAAATGATGGATAATTGAACACTAATAATCAGTTATTATACACTTGTGGGGTAAATTAGATAACTGCTTGGTCTTGAAAAACATAACTCTTAGACCAGGGACTGAAGTTTTAGTTCTCAATGAAATAATATTATGTGCTACATATTAGTCTAATAATAAAAAAGTTTATTTCCCATTTCTCATTACCAGAAGCAATTTAGGAATGATCTCGTTTAATATTTGAAAAGAAATATGGCATCATAGAATTGGAATGATTGAAAGAGTAACATTAACTCTTCTATGAAGAATGTCTAATCATCTGGGGGAGTATTTCCTAAATGAATCCCATAATACATGAACAAGTATTGAGTAATAAAAATGGTTGTTATGTCCAAATCAGTATGGGGGAAAAATATGTATTCCTGCTTATAGATTCACAATGCTCAGGATCATATTAATGGCATTAAGAAATTCTGTGAAGTAAAGAAACTTTGCCTAAAGAAGCCCAAGCTTGTTTAAAATGAAACAAGCAACTCTTTCTCTCTTTCTTTGTTTTCTTTCTCTGTTTGTCTCTTTATTTCTTTCTTCCTTGCCTCCCTCCCTCTTTCTTTCCTTTCTTTCTTTTTAGAGAAGAGGAGAGGTAGGTTCTTAGAGATCTAGTGTTTTCAGAGTACAGTTTAGAAAAACTGATTTGAGGACTTGGGATTCTTGTCTAGACAGACATTTAATTAGTTACTTGGCTATACATCACCTGAGCAATTTTATTTTGTTTTGGCTCATGTAAATATATATTTAGAATTAAAAAAAATCTGTTTTACATATTTCCCTTTCTTAATCAATTCTCAGTACTTAAAAAAGTTATACCTGTACTTGGAAATGAAATTAATAATAAAGCCCTCTTAGTAAGAATTTGAGTGGAACTTAGGAATTATCTAGTCCCAATATTCATTCATGGATGTGGCAAATGGGTTCCCATTCTACATGGCACCTAGTTATGAATGTTTATAACTCCACATAATTTCTGGATATTATAATGTCTCCATCTTCAATATTCTTGTGTTCTTAAAGTTTTCTTCATATGCTTCTAGGAAAACATATCATAACCCATTAACAGATGATAAACCTTTCAAACATGCTATTAACAGAGAAATCAATCTATAATTTTACTGCAGGGGAATATTTGCAACTCTTGATTATTAGAAGACAGCAACTGCTTCATCCCATGTAAATCTATGAATAGTATACTTAGTATCTTTTTGTAACCATATTTTATAAGTCAATGGAAGATGGGATAGAAAGATACAAGGTCAAGAAAAAAACAAAGTGGGAATCTGGAAGAAGTAAAGTAAAAATAAGGAAAGGAAACAGGTGCTGTGTTTTGCTCATTTGATTTTTTTAAATAGTTTTTGACAGCTGGCTTCACTCACATGGGGTTTTTGGCCAGGGCTAGAATCGATTAACAGGTAAGATTGGCTGCACTGAGGACTGGCTGCCAGTGGATCTAGAGTGAAGTTAAGCTGTGTCCCAAGAGACTGAGTGGCATGGTTCTCATATGTCATATTCCCTTAGGACTCCTCTTTTGATATCAGCTCACACCTGTCAGAATGGCTATCATCAAAAAAACAAGAAATGTGTCAGAGAGGATGGGTAGAAAAGGGAACCCTTGTGCACTGTTGGTGAGGATATAAATTGGTGCAGCCACTATGGAGAACAGTACGGAGTTTCCTCAAAAAATTAAAAATAGAACTACCATACAATCCAGCAATTCCACTCCCGTGTGTTTATCTGAAGTAAACAGAAACACTAATTTCAAAAGATATGTACACACCAATGTTGATTGCAGCATTATTTATAACAGCCAAGATATGAAAGGAATCAAAGTGCCCATGGGCAGATGAATGAATAAAGAAAATGTGACATAGAGGAGGTAGAGATAGAGACACAGACAGAAATATTACTCAGCTGTAAAAAAAGAATGAAATCTTGCCATTTGCAACAGCATGGATGGACCTGAAGGGTATTATGTTCAGTGAAATAAGAGAAAAAACAAATACTGTACATTTTCACTTATATGTGGAATCTAAAAAACACATGAACAAATATGACAAAACAGAAACAGACTTGCAGATAGAGAAAACAAACTAGTGGTTGCCAGAGGGGAGAGGGGTAGGAGGAGGGGCAAAAGAGGGGATTAAGAAGTATAAACCTCTAGTTATAAAATAGGCAAGTCACAGGGATTCAATGCACAGCACAAGGAATATAGCCAATACTTTATAATAACTTTGTGTGGTTTGTGAGCTATAAAAATACTGAACTCACTGTGTGGTACACCTGAAACTAACATAATATTGTAAGTCAATAATAAATAAATAAATGTTGGGTCTATTTATGACCACAGGAAGGTTGAAGATCTGTTGAATCTTCAATTATTAAAACACAGAGGAACTTTTCCTAATAGAGACAGTTAAAGATACACTACATAGCATATTTGTTATACTATTTGATACTAAGCTTCAGTATCAAATATATAGCATATTTAAAACCAAGTAAGAGGACTTGATTACTTACTGAACTACCAAGATATCAATTAGCAGATATTTATTGATTCTCTTTTTTATGCTCAGCAAAAACCTAAACATGATAAGTCAATAGAAAAGGATACAACATCTAGAATTGCTTTTTTGACATCCCTCTCACTCCTAAAAAATAAAAATGATGACTCATTGGATGCTTTATTTTAATTATATTAAGCTTGAAAATTACTTTGGGGAAAAACAGACATCTTTAAAATATTGGAAATGTTTTGACATTCAGGAACGTGGTATCTCTCTTCCTTTATTCATTCTTCCCCAAGGTCCCTTAGGTATTTCTTGCAGCTCATTTTAAAACATTTTTGTTCAGTTTACTTCTAGCACATAGTTATTTCTATTGTGAATAAAATCCTTATTTTATGACTTTTAAATTTAGATATTAATGGATAGTGTTTTCAAACATGACTGCATTCTCAAACCCAGTTGCACATTAAAAACTCTGAAACGTGGCCCATTTGAACTCCTGCCATACAAATTATTTGTTGCTCACAACTAAATTTGTAATTACTTTTTCTCTAGTTGAGGGATGGTCTAAATTCTTCATTTATTTTCTTGTTTTCAGTAAACAGACTTGTATCTGTAAATAAAAGCCAGCACACAAGTTTGTCTTTTAGTTTCTAAAATGTAAAAATATAAACAAACAGAAAACTTCCATAAAATCAGATGATGAAATTTGTATTGTCCATGGCAGCAACATTGGAAATAAAGCAAATATTTGCTCATTTTTATGTAAAGTCCATTCTCATATTTCATTTGGAAATATGAACACATTTTGTTTCTTTCATTTTATTTCCCCTTCTGTTTTTGAAAAGCAGATTGTATCTTGCCCAATACAAGGATATCTGACTGTTTAGAAGTAAGGGATTGTTGTAATCTCCGGATGTTGCTAATATTCTTTTGTGGTCATCCTTCATTCTCCCAGAATGAGGAAAATACTATTCAGTCTTTCTGTGATTTCATCATCAATGTTGGCCAAATACAGAACCATTAAATCAAAACTTTTAGGAGGGGGGCAACAGACATCGATATATTTTTTTTCCAAGTTCCTTAGGTGATATTAACATGCAGTGAGAGAACAACTGTTGTAAGGTTACTAACCAGTTATATACAAAATATCTTGGAGCGTTTTTTAAAAAAACCACAAAACCTCATATTCTGTTGAGATTTTTAAAAGTGGTTGACTTAATTCTCATGTGCTCATCTTCTAACTTTTAGGAGCAAATGATACTAAGCACCCACTATCATCAAAATAAGCATTCCTTACTGTAAGTTAACATTATCTCCATCTACCATCCTCTTTTTGCATAGGGAAGAGCCCCAGTGTCCAATCGCCTGGCAAAGAATAGGAAATCATTATAAATATATGTGTTGTATTACTTTGCTGTATGTTTTTATTTTTTAAATTCAGACATATATTTTCTTATTTAGTTGCCCCTGAAACACAGGTTTATAAGATGATTTTTTAGGGTAAAGAATATACTCAGTATTCATCAGGCAAAATAAAGTTAATTGGTCCCTAGAGAAGTTATTTTCCAATAGCACTGTTCTCATAAGCACAAGATTTTAACCTACTGACTTACTAACGAAGGACTTATGATTCCATATCACATATATAACACCTTTGCACACAATGTCTTTGTAGAGGGAGGTGGGGCTATTGCTATGGGGATGAGATAAATTTGAGGAGTACACTGATACTGAATTTTGACACAAGATTATCTAGTTTCTCTAGCTCTGCTTGGAACAGTATTAGAAAGAACACATTAAACATACATGGCAGGACAAATTTTCAAGTATTGATAACTGCTGAGCTGAGCTGCTGTAGAATGTCAGAGCTATGGTGGGAAATCAGAAAATCAACAAGGGATCTCTTCCATTTCCAGGACATCCCTCTGGAATACCAAGAAAAGCACTGAAATGTTAATATCAGGGTAAAATAAACATTTGTTTCCTTCAACAAACAATCAATGAGTAATAGTTCTATCTCAGTGGCTATATGTGATGTTAAAAAAATAGCAGAATAAGTCCATGATTTATATCCTCAGAGTGCTTACATTTTAATATATGAAACAGACAAATTATGACAATATGGCATGTATGTGCCATAATAAGGGACATGCACACCAAGAGCTATGGGAACACAGCAGAGGAAACCACTAACTGCTAGAAGAAGTTGCCATGGAGATTATTTTGTGAATTAAATAGCCATTAAACTCTTTTAAGTCCCCTTCAATTTCTTCTTTGCTATAGCATTCATCTGTGTTGATCATTTCTCTCTCCTAACAGTTATAGTGATTCTTAAAATCTGTACAGACCCCATAAGACTCCTTGGCTTAGATCTTTCACTCTTCCAGATTTTCTGCCATCTTAGACCACTTACTGTGATTTGCATATTTTCCTCCTCAGTCTATTCCTTAAATTCCTTAAGATTAGGCCCATTGAACACTCTGTCCTTGGATTGCTTTTTACTCCCTATTTTTTCTTTATAATCCCTTGGTTACTTATGCCTTCTACTCTACCAAATTATCTCACTCCACTCCTCTCTTCAGGTACCAGATAATACTAAATCTGTCTCAGGATATGTTTTATAAGATATAAAGTTTCTTTTGATGGTAGAACACAACACACTGACACTCTAATGGATGAAAGGCAGAATTTTGTTACTTATAGCTCCAAGAGAGAAGGCTGCCAGGCAGGGCCCCTCAGGGAGTTCCACCTGGGGGCACAGTAGCAGCAAGCCAGAGCTGTAGGGGGAAGCTTGTGAACAGCAAGAAGGGTAGGACTAACTGGGTTTCACGGGCTCCCTGAGGATTGCCTAATTAGAATAAATTCTTGGGCTCAGGGACTCAGTGGCTTTCCTAGTCGTCTGACCTGCCTCCAGGGTGATTAGGGGAGGTGCACAGTGGCACAGTGTGTGAGAACCTGATAAGGGAAGTGGTTGAGGCGTAAACTTCCTCAGCTGCTCAAGAAGGGGAACTGATCAGTCTCTAGCCTGGGCCTCACGACTGTGTCCTGAGGAAGAATTTAGGAGACAGCCATGTCAGCAAGATGGTGGAATAGGAGGCCCCAGGTCTTGTCTGCTCCCACCCTCCCATCCAGTGACAAAACCAATGATTTACGAACTATCCATAGATGAATGTAGCTCTGGGAGAACTCCAGAGTGCGGATGACAAGCTGCAGCAACCCAGTGGAACACAGGGACCAGAGATGACAGCAATTTAAAGATTTTTATATCAATTTAAATATAGCAGAGCAAATGCATGAAATCGATAAACTAACATGTAAAATATTAAAGTAGGGGAAATATGATAAAAGGATACAATGCAAAAGGTAAAGATTATAAACATGACAGTAGGATTAGATATTGAGGAAAGAATTAAGATTTAAGAGGTTAATATAAGAGGATTAAAACATCTGCATATTTAAGACAACAGCAGGTAAACTACAAGGTTAAAGAGAAAATGGGAAACAAATAATGACTACATAAGTATAAATCAGGGAAATTAAGATGCATCAAAAACAATATTATGGTCCTGAGTTTCCTATATTTTGTGTTTTGCTGTGTCATTAATTTTCAAAAAATTTTGGCCATTCTTTGTTCAGATATTTCTTCTGCTCTATTCTCTTTTCTCCTTCTGCTATTCCAATCATGTTTATGCTAACCCTTTTGAAATTGTCTCATAATTCTTTATTAAAAAAAATTTTTTTTTATTTGTCTGAGTTTTCTCCTTCAAAGTCTTTTCTAGGCTGTATTTCTACTCTGGTACTTTTTTCCTTTCTCCTGCTTCCCCCTCTCCCAGTAGCTTTCAAATTCTTTGCTTTCTCATGTTCTGGGGACCATAAATTACCCCTCTATTATGAAGAATAATCCAACTCTGCCCCAGCTCTTGCCTCAAATGTACATACATTCAAACTAGCCTGGATCTTGAGTAAAAAGTAAATTTAACATCACAACCTTGTATACACACACACACACACACACACACACACATGACACACAAGAGGATGTAATAAATTAACTGTCTCTAGGCAGTAGGATTATTGATGTATTTTCTTCCTTCACACATTCCAATAATTTCTAAGTTTTCTGCACAGAGCATGTATTACTTCTGTAAAAGGAAATGCAAACAGTAGAAAAAAAAAAAAGCTCAGTTCATGTTTTGCCTCTTTTAGGAAACCTTTCTTGTCCTATAATCCTTTGATGTTCTCTTCCCAATTTTGTTTTGTTTTGTTTTTAATTATTGTTTTCTTTTTGCATTTCAGTTAGAGAAATTTCTATTGTTTCTTCAAGCTCAAATATAATTAACTCCACCATGCCAAATGTGTTGATGAGCCCATAAAAGGCACTCTGTAATTTATGTTACATTGTTTTTGACTTCTAGAACTTGCTTTTGATTCATTCTGAGTGTCCACATTTTTGCTTACATTACCCATCTATTCTTGCATGTTGTCTATTTTTCCATTAGAGCCCTTAACATAATCAATGTTATTTTAAATTCTCTATCTGATAATTCCAGCATCTGTGCAATATCTGAATCTGTTTGATATTATTTTGTCTCTTCAAACTGTGTTTTTTCTTGCCTCCTAGAATAACTTGTACTTTTTTGTTGAAAACCAGACATAATGTATCAAGGTAGTAGAAACTGAGGTAAATAGGCCATCAGCATGAGGTTTTATCTGGCTAATAGTTGGGCAGTGTTTAATGTTTGCTGTAACTCTTAGTGCCATAGTTTCAATTTCTTCCATTGTCCTTGTCAATATACTCTCTGTTGTTTTGGGGTTTCCCTAAGAGCCCCTCCTCAGGTAGTATCTGTGTCTTGCTGTCTCTTAGCTGCATATTAAGAGTTAAGCTGAGCTGCTATGCTAGGTGTAAGAGTAGTCACTTAAGACAATAAGCCAAAACAAAGTTAAGTCAAATCTTTACTCCCTTACTGCAATAGTATAAAAAAGAGGCTAGGGCCTCCCTGGTGGCGCAGTGGTTGAGAGTCCACCTGCCGATGCAGGGGATACGGGTTCGTGCCCCGGTCCGGGAGGATCCCATATGCCGCGGAGCGGCTGGGCCCGTGAGCCATGGCCGCTGAGCCTGCGCATCCGGAGCCTGTGCTCCGCAAGGGGAGAGGCCACAACAGTGAGAGGCCCGCGTACCGCAAAATAAAAAAAAATAAAAAAAATAAAAAGAGGCTAAACAACGTACACTTCAGTGTACAACTCTTTGCACCTCCTTTAAATTTATCCTATTTTATTCTTTTCAATGTTATCAGAAATGGATATTTTTCTTAATTTCCTTTCAGATTGTTCATTGCTAGCATACAAAAATACAAATGATTTTTATGTTTAGATTTTGTATCCTTACCAAATTTGTTTATTACTTCTAACAGTTTTTCTAAGGGTGGATTCTTTAGAATTTCTCACATATAAGATCATGTCATCTGCAAATAGAGATAGGTTTACTTCTTCCTTTCCAATTTGGAAGTTTTTTTTTATTTCTTTGTCTTCCCTAATTTCTCTATCTATCATTTCTAGTACAATGCTGAGTAGAAGACACAAAAGTGGGTATTCTTATCTTACTCCTGTTTTTAGGGAGAAACCTTTCAGTCTTTCGCCACTGAATATGATGCTGGCTGTGGTATGCTCATAAATGCTCTTTTTTAGTTTGAGGAAGTTCCCTTCTATATCTAGTTTATTAAGTGTTTTTATCAGGAAAATGTTGGATTTTATCAAATGCTTCTCTGTATCAGTTAAGATGATCATGGGTTTTTTGTTGTTGTTTTATAACCTTCAATTATATTAATGTTGTGTATTACACTGATTTTCGTATTTTGAACCACCTTGCATTCCTGGGATAAATCCCACTAGGTTAAGGGGTATAATTATTTTAATATGCACTGTATTTGGCTTGCTAGTATTTTGTTAAGGATTTTTGCTTATATGCATAAGGGGTATTGGTCTGTAGTTTTGTTGTTGTTGTTGTCTGCTTATTTTCCTGTTATATCTTTGTCAGGCTTTGGTATCAGAGCAATGAGTTGAGATGTATTCCCTCCTTTCATGTTTTATGGAAGAGTCTGAGAAGATTTATTGTTAACTCTTTAAATGATTGGTAGAATTCAACAATGAAGCCATCTGTTCCTGCACTTTTCTTTGTTGGAAGATTTTATAATTGCTAGTTCAATCTAATCACCTGCTAAAAGTCTTTTTATATTCCTATTTCATCTTTAATCTATTTTGGTACTTTGTCCATTTCTAAAATATTTCCTTTTCATTAAGATCATCTAATTTGTTGATATGCCATTATTCATAGTACTTTCTTATAATTCTTTTTATTTCTGAAAGATGGTAATAATATTCCCACTTTCATTTCTGATTCTGGTAATCTGAGTCTTGTCTCTTTATTCCTTAGTCAATATATCTAAAGGTTTGTCAACTTTGTTGATCTCTTCAAAGTATAAATTTTTGGATTCATTGATTTTTATCTATTGTTTTCCTTTTCTCTGTTTTTTTTTATCACTACTCTAAACTTTATTATTTCCTTCATTCTGCTAAAACTTTCCCTCTAAGCACTGCTTTTACTACTTTCCATACATTTGGTATATTGTAGTGTTGCTTACATTCATCTCAAAGTATTTTCTAATTTCCCTTATGATTTATTATTTGCCCCATTGGATGTTTAAGGGAATGTTGTTTAATTTCCACATATTTGTGATTTTCCCACTTTTCCTTCTGTTTTTGATTGCCAGTTTTATTGCATTGTGGTTAAAGAAGAGCTTTGGATAATTTCAATCTGTTTAAATTTGTTGAGACTTGTTTTATGACCTAACATATGGTCTATACTGGAGAATGTTTCATGTGCACTTGAGAAAAAATTTTATGCTGCTTTTCTAGAGTAGAAAGTTTCATGTAAGTCGGTTAACTTAATTGATGTAGTGTTATCCAAGTACTCTGTTTCCTTACTGACATTCTGTCTGGATGTTCTATCCATTACTGAAAGTGGGATATTGAAGTCTCCAAATATTGTAGGGGTGCCTATTTTCCCTTTGGTTTGTTAATGTTTACATTATGTATTTTGGAATTCTATTTTTGGTGCATTTTTAAAATCTTCTTGATGAATTGATCATATTATCAGTAGATAATGTCCTTATCTGTCCCTTGTAAAATTTTATTCTTGTAAAATTTTTTTTTTTTTTTTTTTTGAGGTACGCGGGCCTCTCATTGTCGTGGTCTCTCCCATTGTGGAGCACAGGCTCAGCGGCCATGGCTCATGGGCCCAGCCGCTCCGCAGCACATGGGATCTTCCCAGACCAGGGCACGAACCTGTGTCCCCTGCATCGGCAGGCAGACTCTCAACCACTGCGCCACCAGGGAAGCCCTAAAATTTTGTTTTTTAATTAATTAATTCATTAATTTTGGCTGCATTGGGTCTTTGTTGCTGCGTGCGGGCTTTCTCTAGTTGCGGCAAGTGGGGGCTACTCTTCATTGTTGTGGTGTACAGGCTTCTCATCCTGGTGGCTTCTCTTCTTGTGGAGCATGGGCTCTAGGTGTGTGGCTTCAGTAGTTGTGGCACGTAGGCTCTACAGCGCAGGCTCAGTAGTTGTGGCACATGGGATTAGTTACTCGGCTGCATGTGGGATCTTCCCAGACCAGGGCTCGAACCCGTGTCCCCTGCATTGGCAGGTGGACTCATAACCACTGCGCCACCAGGGAAGTCTTTGTCTGTTAAGTATGCCTGTGCTTCTTAAGTGAAAATTCATGTTAATGTCTCCTATGAATGGCCCATACTTTCTTTTTCTTTACATGCTTCATGGATTTTTGTCATGGAAACTTTGAATATTATATGTGGAAACTCTGAAAATTAGATTCCTCCATCCTTCTCAGGTTTTGTTTTATTGTTTGCTGTGGGTTGTAGTTGTTTGTTATTTAATTGACTTTTCTAAATATTATAAAATCTGTATTTCTTGTTGTGTGTAGTCTCTAAAGTCTCTGTTCCTTTAGTTTGTGGTCAGCTAATGTTTTGACAGAGATTTCCTTAAATAATATGGGGGAAGGAAGGAAAGAAGGAACAAAGGAAGAAGGAAAGGAAAGGAAAGGAGAGGAAAGGAAAGGAAAGGAAAGGAAAAAAACTTTCCTAGTTTTGGGAGATTGACTCTATGTTGAGGTACTAAACACTTACCCAGGCTGTTTAAACTTTGCCTTAGCTTCACTTCTGGCTTGTGCTGAGCCTAAAGATCAAGAAGAGGTGAAAACTTCAGTGTAAGAGGAAGTAAAATGCCCAAGTTAATATGCCTCAAAGATTTCCTACCATTTTTAAGTTGCCTTTTTCTTGATTCTATGTTTGCTGGGTTTCTGTAAACCTTTGACTTTTTCCAGAATTCTGTCAAAGTTGATTCCAATAGTTTTTGTTTATTTTTTTCTGTGTCACTGAAGGGACAAGCCCTTGGGTGTACCTATTTTGTCATTTCACTGATGTTACCACCCTGTTTATTTACTATTAAACAGAAACTCAGAAAGGTATTCTAGAGATGATCAAATACATTTATAGATTTTTCCCCCGTGGGCAGAGTCTTGTTATAGATGCTGTTTAGAAGAGGAGACAGAGGTAGAAAATTAATTTACGTGGTACGATTTTATTTATTTTCTGTTCCTGTGTAAGAAAGGAACATTAGCATCTCCATCTGTGTGTTTGTCTGTTTACCCTTTCAGCTGCATTTAAGTTTTTGCCTCATTATTTTGAAGCTCTGTTGTTATATACATACACATTTAAGAACGGTATACTTTGAGAATTTTCCCTTTGGCATTATGTAATACTTATCATTATCCCTGGTAATATTCCTTGTTGTTAATTCTTAAATTAACTCTGCCTAGACTTAACTATAAACACTCCAGCTTGTTTGGGATAGAGTTTGCATGGTTGATCTTCTTCTACCCTTTTTCTTTTAACCTATGTATGTCTTTATATTGAAAGTGTTTTTTATTTTATTTTATATTTTGTAGATGGCATATAGTTGGGTCTTAATTTTTAATCCAGTTTGAAATTTTCTGTCTTTTAACTGGTGTGTATAGACCATGGACACTAATGTCATTATTGGTATGGTGATATGTACCATATTGCTAGCTATTTTCCATTTTTTCCATATATTTTTTCTTTATAGTCTACCTTCTCTTGGATGATTAAGACTTTTTACATTTTATTTTAGCTTCTCCATTGACCTAGTATTTATATATTTCAAAATTCTTCTGTGTTCATCTATATTTTTAATATATAGTTTAATTAATATGAATCTACCTTAAATCAGTAGTATGCTGCTTTACTTGCTTAACCCAATTATGACAGTGTTTCCAATTCCTTCCTCTCATTCTATGGGCTATTACTGGCATATATTTTACTTTTCCACATGCTACAAACACAAAATATATTGCAATAATTTTGCTTTAGAGAGGGAATAATCTTTTAGAGCAAAAAAAGGTTTTTAATGATGTTTACCTTTATTTATTCCATATCTGTATTCTTATCACCTCCCCAGTACTCATCTGAGCCTAGAACTTATTCCTACCCTTCGTCCAGGTGGTGTAACATTTTCTTCACATTTTTCCTTCCTGTAACTGCAATGCATTTTCATCAGTGCCTAAATGTGACTATATTTTTGCCATCTATCCACAAATTAAGGCTTTAGTTCTATAGAGAAAGTAGGACATGGGGTCCAGGTAGAGTTTTCTGCTTCTTCCACAATGCTTCCATTTAACTTTTTCCAGTTCTGCATAATGAGGAGACATTTTTTGAACTCTCCTGATATTTTTAGTGAGCAACTGGTGGAGCACATTAAAAAAAAAAAAAAGCCCATAGAAGGTTGTAGACTTTCATTATTTTTATGGTCCCTGGGGTTTGCTATCTCTCAGCAGTGCACACTAAGCTGGCCTTCACCAGTTCACCTATCACACCCTAGCTTAACATTCCTTATCCATGTCCAGATGTGCCTTGCCCAAGTAAGCACATCCTCACACTTTGTCTCTATTTTAAGGAACCTATCTCTTTTTAGATTATAGCATCAGTTTCCCTGTAATTTTAGCACTTCAGTGGGTTCATAAAAAGTCACGAACTTGATGTTTTATAGTTAGCAGTAGCCTTCTTTCAAGCTATGCCCCAGAATGACACCAAAATACTATTTTTAAAGCAAAAGTTACTCAAATAGTTTTTACTAACAAATCTCCTTATACTCTACCATTGACTATTCCATGTTTTGACCTCCTTTGTGACCTCCATCAAAACAGATATGGACATTTTATTTTTATATGTTTATATGTTTGTCTCCACTGTATGTCCATCAGTATTAAGAAACACAAGTTCTATGGCCCCTTAGCACCTGGAAAAGCAACTGAAATATAGTAGAAACTTAAATGTTTATTGACTGAATAAACAAACTAGAATTGTAATAAATACTTGGTGGCACAATATATATGTATGTTAAAACATCATGAGGTACACCTTAAAAAAGTGTACCGTTAAGTAGATTTTAGTATATCAATAGAGTTGTGCAACTATGGCCATGTCTAATTTTAGAACATTTTCAACACCCCAGTAGTTTCTCATTTCCTTCTCTTCCAGACTCTGCAAACCCTAAATCTACTTTCTGTCTCTATGGATTTACCCATTCTGGAAATTTTATATAATGGAATCATACAATATGTGGCCTTTTGTGACTGACTTCTTTCAATCATCATGTTTTCAAGATTTGTCCATGTTGTAGCATGTATCAGTGCTTCATCTTTTTATTGCCAAATAATATTCTATGGTATGGACATACCACTTTCATTTAAAAAAACAACTTGGTGGCAGAGAACTCAAAATTGTAAACTCTGAAAAAATCTTGGAGCACAGATTTTCTGTCTGGTTAATTAGGAAAGATGTGATAGCCAAAATTTCAGAGTAGGTGATTAAGATAGAACTTGGAAACATTAACAATTATATATAAATATAGGGCTGAATTGATGCTTACCACTTCTATCATATTTTTTATCCTTTTGTGAATAATCATTCTTAGTGAAAATTTTGTTGTGGATTCCAAGAGAGAGTGAGAATATTAGAATAATTTATTGCAAACTAAATTAATACAATAGAAGTAGGGAAAATAGCACAGGTAGAAAGCAGCAAGCACTGGCTGGTGATTCAAAAATATACTCAAACATTATTGTTTTAATTACCATCTACTGATTGTGACATTGATGCTTTAATACATCAATCAGTTTCCCAATAGTTTATTACTGGTGTCTTTTATGAATCAGCTGTTGCCACAATATCCTACGTATCAACAATGAAAAAAATCTCAAAATCTCAATAACTAACAAAACAAATATTTACTTTCATGCTCGAGGGATTCCAGGTTGATGGTGGTTCAACTAACCTGAGCTGGATTGACTGGGCGAGTATGGACACCAGGAGTCCAACTAAATTCAAATCTGTTCCATATTTCTTCATTCCACAGTCTAGGCTGAGGAGGTGGTGTTTACCTAGGGTATGTTCTTCTAAAGGCAGGTTACAAGTGTCAGAAAGAAAAACAAATCCTCAAACTAAGATAAAGTTACTTGTATCAAATATTCTAATATTCCATTGGCTGAAAAAGTCACATGGCCAAGCAAAAGACCAATAGGGTAGAGAAATAAATGCTGTCTCCTTTGTCAGGATAAATAATTTTCTAACAGGAAGAAAATAAAGAATTTGGAATAATAATCTAATCTCCCACTGTTCTTTTACAAGCTTGTCTTCACACTTTTCATTCCAACATTATCCTTAGTTCACATACAATTTATTGAATTTAGTTTATGAGGCCAAAGTAAATAGATTTATAGATAAACTAAATTTTTACATGGGATAGATCTCTACATAATGGCAGGAGAGCAGTAGATCCTACAAACTCATTTATTCTACTTCTACTTTTATTTATTTATTTTTGGGAGTACACAAAACCATCTGAGCCACTTGGTTTTGCCAAGTAAATCCAGAATTAAGCAATAGTCAAAGTATAATAAATATATCATTTGAAAATTGCTTATAAACTACAGGGTAAAAGGGGCTCTGTTGTATATTTTAAAAATAGCCCCAGCTTCTCCATTGTTTCAGAAGTTCCTGCAGATAATATAGTTTCCTCTCTTCCTTTCTAATCACATCAAAATTTTTTTTTTTACCATGAAGGCCCAGTTAGCTTTCTAATAAAAGTCCCAGCAAAATTCTACTCCTACTCCAAATGTAACATATAATGTCTGATCTCTCCACTGTTGTCTCAGTTTGAGACTATCCTTCAACCCTAAACTTTTTTTTCTTTTTTAAAAACCATTTTATTATCTTTTTTTCAAATTTATTAAGGTATAAATGACAAACAAAATTGTAAGATATTTAAAGTATATGAAGTGTTGATTTCATATACATACACATTGTGAAAGGATTACTCCCTTAATTAACATATCCATCACTTCATATATTTACCTTTTTTTGAGGGGGGAGGGGGCATGAGAACATTTAAGTTCTACTCTCTTGGCAAATTTTATTTATTTACTTACTTATTTATTTAGGCACGCCCCGCATCTTGTGGAATCTTAGTTCCCCCATCAATGATTTAACCCCAGCCCTCGGCAGTGAGAGCATGGAGTCTTAACCACTGGACCACCAGGGAATTCCCCTTGGCAAATTTTAATTACTCAATACAGTGTTATTGATTATTCCTCTCAATTGATCCTTCCTCAGTGATAATATCTTGAATGGTCTCTCTGCCCTTCTCTGATCAGTATCTTGGATATTTGCTCCACTCCATCTCTTCTCTGTACTGTGCATAGAGTTAGAAGAAAGCTCTTCAGAATGCATACTCTCATTTCCTATTGGAATGGGTATATCAGCACTGTTTGTGTTACGAGTAGCAGTTTGATTCAAACTAGTTCCAATAATAAAAGTAGTTTATAATCTCACATAACTAAAGATCTCAATAGCATGTCAGTTTTCACACATAATTTGAATCCTGGGTTCACAGTAGCACCAAGGTCCCTGGTCCACCTGTCTGAAAATATCTTGACTACCCTCCTCTTTAATTTGCTTCATCTCCTGTTTGTCTGCTTCCTTGCCAAGGTTATGGTTAAACAAATGACTCTCAGAATTCCAGGATAAAGTCCATATAGCATACTGCCCAGAGGAAAAGAAAAACTCTTGGCCCAGTGTTCCAAACAAGTGTATGTACATTTTCTTTAATTAGATCGGTTTAGAGGCAAATGCCCATTCTCTGAACCAATCATTATGGTCAAGAAGATAGAATGGAACAACATATTTAGATTAGGTTTTGGGTCCCAACCCTGGAACTATGAAGTCAGTTTACCAAAAACTAAATGGATTCTCAAATGGAAATTAGAAGATATTGAGAACAATTGATTTAAAAAAATGTATCCTGATTTGGTAACAACTGTGTACAAACACAGTGAACAAAACTGCTCTTTTCTAACAAGAATTCAGGGGAAAGACCTAATTGGGACTTGCTTAGCAGCTTTTAGCTAAACGTTAGAAGTACACATTCTGATTTCTTGACTAGTATCTCCAAATATATGTTCTACTCAGCCCCAATTCTTCAAGAAATATATAGTTACTCTATGAAAAAATGAGAAAAGTTGTTTGATGTTTAAATAATATTAGGATATTCACTTAATAAAACTAAATGAGTCCTTGTAAATCTCCCTAAAATCAGTATAAAATTAATACTAATTTTAAATAATTACTGAAATAATATTTTACATAGCATAACCCACAATATTTAATTACGGGAGCCTTTTTCTAGAATGATATCACTAGATTAATTTCTGAGAAAAATACCTAGATTGTTGCGTTTCTAAACCCATGTGCTAGCTTGGCTAGGTAAGCCAGCTGAGCGCTTTTCTCTCCCCTTTCTGACTTCTTTCGCCCAGGAAGCAGCCCAGTGCACACTCCCTAGATACCTCCACAAACTGCACTCTGAATAACGGACCATGCATTTATCATTTTTCTGATACTGAATACATTTGATTTTTCTAATCATGATTAATTACATCAAGGAGTCCTTCATGTGCACAAACTTCAATTTACCCTCCTCACTGAAATTATTGAATTTGCATCCAAGATCAAGGTGCTAGCATTTGTTTTTAGTGAAACCTCTCTTCCCGGCTTACAGAGGGCTGACTTCTCACTGTGTTCTCACGTGGCTTTCCTCTGCATGGAGATAGAGAGAGAGGAAGAAAGAGAGAGACAGAGACAGAGACAAGAGAGAAAGATCTCTGATGTCTCTTCCTCTCCTTATGATGACACCAGTCCTTTCAGGTTAAGGTCCCACCCGTATGACCTCACTTAACCTTTATTACTTCCTTATAGGTCTTATCTCCAAGTACAATCACAATGAGGATTTGGGCTTCCACACATGAAATTTGGGAGGACACAACTCAATTAATAACAAATTATACATGAGAGCCAAAATATAATGGCTAAAGTAAGATCATTCAATTTCCCAAGCATAATGCATGTCTGCAAAATAATAATTGATACAGGTTTTTTCGTCTTATTCCTCTAATAGCTCTAGGGTATATTGACTAGGTTGGTGACACTGAGAAACACTATCTATATTTCACCCAGCATGAAGAGAAGGGGAAGGGACCAGAACATTACTTCCCTTTAAGAATTTTATCCAGAATTTCATATATTAGTTTTGCTTATGTTCCATTGGCCAAGACTGCTTTACTTAAAAGTTGAAGAAGCATTTCCTACTAAACAATCTCACATAAAAATTAGAGCCCAAAATCAAAAATGTTTAAGAAGAAAAAAGAATTCCTGTCTTCCTGGTTAAATGACAGTGAACTACAAGAGCCTCCAAACTTTCCATTATGAATATCTATGAAGACACAGAATTATAGGGTCATCATTTAAGAACTCTATAAACTATGTGGAAAAAAATGTCATAAGCTAATATTCAAATTGACCTTCTACCAACTGGACCATTATTGGGAAAGAAGATTCAGACTCTAGCACACAGTAACACGTGCTGTACTTTCTACTGGGAAATTATGTCCTAACAGTGTAGATCCTGCTCTGGCAGAGATTCAGGCACTAGGCCAGAACCAAGTAATAAGTGCTAAGGGGAAAAATGGAGCAAGAAAGGAAGATTGATGTGTGTCTGTGTGTGTGTGTGATTTACTATTTCTGCTTTCCAGTCTCAAAATGTCATTGCCGTCTTTGTCACCTTTAACATTTTATGCCTGTTTAAAGTCTCTTTATTTACATTTTAGTGTAGTTTCAGGAGAGTGGAAGTAAACATATGTGTTCAATCCTACAGGTTGAAACCAGTTTGTATTACAGTTGGATAAATTATTTATATAAAGAAAATAATTGTACTTATCACTAGAAAGTGAATATTACATGACTGCCAAATTTTGCATTGACCATTTGTTTTCAGCTCCTTCTCTGTCAAATCAAAATACAAAATACAGGTATGAACAAGAATAAACTTAAATGGGGGATCTAAACAATAATGGTTCAAAAAAATGGGGACTCCAATGTATGTAAAAGAAGCCATGTAATATCTGTTCTGATTCACTCTTTCTAGCAACACTAGAAACAAAGTAACTTATAGCAGAGCTTAGGAATTTGCATATTGAATAAACAAAAATATTATTGAAGAAAGTAGTAGAATCATGTTAAAAATCTATTTGCCTGGACTACCAATTACTATATGAGAAAATAAATGCTCGTGAGTGGAAGTACATGAAAGTAAATGTGGGTTACTTGGGTTCTTGCAAATTTTAGGCAACCTACACATTAAGAAACAGAAAATGTGTTTTTGAGGAGACTGCAAGGAACACGTCAGTGATTGAAATGAGCTTCATTGGACAGATTGAAATGGGCATGTACTTTGTTCTAAGTGATCGTTTCTATGTATTAATAAAAATACTTTTTTGTAATTTTACTGGAATAATATAATTACAGCTGGAATGTTAGGTTTCTAAACAAAAAAAAAACAAAAAATGTTGCTTTTAGGGAAAAAAAATGAATGTGAGCATTTAGTTTTTCCACATCAAAACTGGTGAGGTTAAAGGAATCACTGCTATTTATAAAACAGAGAACGTCTGTTTTGGTCTACCCTTCTTGTAGATCAGTTGATTGTCAGATTATCTGCTTGACTTTAGCCACATCCTCAACAGAATCAGCAGAAACTTTGTTCTGCAAAGGGAGTTGCAAGACAAATAAAAGTCAGTTTCCATATCCATTTTCTCAACATGGATACAATTTATGTTTTTCCTTTTGCTTAGCAAGCAGTTGTGCTATGAATTCTATCTTGAGAATTTTGGTGGTAATGAAACATTGCTGTAATTTAAAATGAGCCGAGCATGTATAAAAATGAGAAGAAATCTGTCTTTCTTGGCTCACTGAGACTATTTTTTTAAATCCAGTTGAAATATGTATGACTTCCCTGAGCTCTGGCATAATTCATCATTTAAAAAAGTCAATATAGAAGATTTTATTTTCAATTAGTAAACATTTATCTGCCAAAGAGCTAGACATTCTTGATTTCTCTATTACGTTTTAGAATATTTTACGATATAAGAATATGCAACCGTCTGTCTTTATATAACTATACATTAAATAAATTGTCAGCTAATATCCTGACATACAGATTTTTAGATCATTATATCAGGCAAATAGTAGATGCTCAGTAAATGCTGTTTTATTTTTATTGCTCAAGATTTTTTCCAGTCATACTCCACATGAAGTATCTGATAAGAAAATATGAACTGTTTCCATTTTTAAATTAATATTTATATATCTTAAAAGGATATAGAGAAATATTGCCTGAATGAAAATAACATCACAAAAAGCAAATTGCTTCCTAACTATGTGTTGCAATTCATCCAGCAATATATTGATCTCAAAAAGAAAGTGTGGGAAATGGTAGTCAATAACATAAAGCTATAAAAACTTTACAGAGAAAACAATATGAAGAAAATCTAAATTTTTAAATTTGTTTTACCTGATTATTTTAGACCATAATAGACCATTCTTATAACACTAATAACTTTAATCAAAAGTTTCACCAGAGATTACATGAAAGCAATTATTAGCGACATGTTCCATCAACATTCTCCTAAATATTTTGTAGTTTTAACATAGGCATAAAGCTCTTATTCTATCGATATATAAGAATAAAGATAAAATAATAAAAACAAAACTGTAGAGGAAATGTATATAATAAATCTGAAAACAAACACTAGATCATAAACGTATGGGGTTTATTTCTTCAAGGGCAGCTTTCGTAGGAAGATTTCAAAAGTTCATAAAGCTTTTAGAGGTTCTGAGGCAGTGTTTTCTACAAAATGTTTGTTCAAAGAGAATTAATGCCACTGGTCATTTCATAATGCCCTGGCCTGTCCAGAAAACTGTGTAATAGCTCACTGTAGAAGCTGTCAAAATATGATGAAATACTGTATATTCCACCAAGTCAAGAATCACACCAGCCCTTCTCTATTATGTACACAGCATGACAAAAATGCGTAATAGCCACAGAAGAAGCAAGAATGTGGGAAAAGTGAGCACACGCATACTGGTGGTTAGAATTTAAATCCATAAAGTGTTTTGAAAGGTACTTTTGCAGTACCTAACGGATTTTAAAACTTTGTACATTTGAGAGGGGAATTTGACATCTAGAAATCTAAACCCCAGAAATACAAGTTCACAAATATTCTAAAGAATGTTCATTGCCGATTTGTTTTTAAACGCTAAATACTGCAAATGACCCAACTGTTGATTAAGAGATGTATAGTTCCATAATATATGGTATATCCATACTGTGGGAGGCTATGGAGCCATTAAGAAAAATGAAGTAGGCCTGTATGCACAGACACGGAAATATCACCAAAACTTAGTGATTGAAATATGAGTTGCCAAAAGGTGCATATACCGTGATCTCACGTAGGTCAAAAAAAAAAAAAAAGAGCTATGTACGTTGTCTGCTTACATGTAAATGTATATAAATGCACAGCAAAAGAATATATACCAAGCTCTTGAGTGGTAACATTAAGGATGAAAGCAGGCCTGGGGAGAGGAAGAAAAGACTTGCACAATTTACTCTTTATATTTGTGCACTTTAAATCTTTTGTAGAAAGAATATATTTATTTATTAGTTGTATAATAAGCAAGGACTATATTTTAAAGCCAAATATGAATAATATTTGGAGTTTCCCTTGTTTTTATAGTATTGACATAAGCAATAAGAAGCTACCATTTAACAGAAGGCTGAATCTCTACTAGCTAATTCCTTTCCCATTGGATAATTAAAAATAATTTATTTTCTCTAGGTATTTCTACCTTTCTGCCTGCTACTTATCCATTTAACTCAAATTAAGAACAGCCAATATATATACATCACTTTTAAGAGTTAGAATCCTCATACACAGACTCAAAGATTTTATAATTACCTTCACTACTCCCTTTAATAATATATTCACCAGCAGTCAGATAATTTTTTAATTTATTTAATACAGATCATTTAGGAAAACATTCATACTAAAGGAATTATCCAAAACTGGTTATTTTTCTTTTACCTACAAACCACGTTGAACAGGCACAGTGTGAAAAATGTAGTTGTCACGGCCTGACTGAGGCATTACACTCCTGACCACTTCATTTCAGTATCTAAAATCCGGGAATATTTTCTTCCCATTATGATCTAATGTAGCTTAAGCCCTGTCATTACATACACAGTAAAGATGGAAAAATAATATTCTTGTCCAAACCACATTAATTCGTTTTAAAACCAAAATCGATGGTGTCACGTGAGGCATCTTGAAATTAATTTCCTAGGGTGCATTTGAATTGTATGGAAGATGCACTCTGCCTTTGGCTCCATTAGAACAATATTCTGTTCAGCTCCCGTTTTATTACTGATATCTATATACGATACTTAAAAAGAAATGGAAAGGCAAATTTGCCAATAAGAAGCAACAAAAAGATGCTTATGGCAAGGAGGTTGATTAAGTTTGCATCCATATCATGCCACATTGTTTTTTTGTTTTATTATTAAATGCCCTATTTAATCCATAGTCTCAGAAAAGTCTTTAAACCATTTTGTGACCATGCATAAGACGTTTCTAAGATAGAATAATTTGAATGAGATGTTCTGGACAATAGGCTGAATCCCTACTAGCTAATTCCCACTGGAGAACTGAAAATAGCTTGTTTTCTCTAGGTAATTCTGCCTGCTAATTACCCATTCAATTCAACTTAAGAGCAGTCAAGACCTATATAAAAAAGGGTCACTCAAAGTGACTTGTTTCTCTAGAATGGTAGTAAAAACTACTCTTCCTTAACATATAAGATTAGAATTTCCTTCAGACACACATTTGGTCAGAGTCAATATATAATTATAGGACACATGGGAAAATCACATCTTAAAGTATCTGATAAAATGTAATATTCATTACTATATGGTCAAAGTAAAATTTTAATAATTAAGAGGTGCTTGTTACTAACAACCATCTCAGCCATGTGTTGAATATTTATTTTGTGTTATGTGCCAGTGCTTCTTCCATCTTTACTTTTGTACTTTTCTTGTCCATAATTACCTAAGAAATGCTTTTAAATCAAGTGCTTAGCAACTCTCCAGACAGATTTAAACCATATGTACTTCCTGGCATTTGAAGCAATATTCAAGAATTTAGAGGAAAGGCCAAAGTCCTACAGATAATCCTGTGACTCCGGACCATCTCATTTTTCTTTTGTTTTCTTCCTCATCTGTAAAATAATAGGGAGAACTTGACATTATCTAAGATTGCACTTAACTCTAACAATATATGTTTCTAATTTCCCTTCCTCTTTATATCCTTTCAGACTTCCACAGAGTAGACAATATGTCAATCCAAGGAATATTTATTCAAACCAAGTGGTTGTGTATGTTGTATATGTGATAACTCAGAGCCTTTGGCAAGATTTTAGACAAATTCCAATTATTTGTCCAACAATTATCATCTTGTAAATATTAGAAATATCATGATCACCAATTAGTATAAAAATATGTGATTATGGTTATTCAAGTTTAGAGAATATCCTGTATACTCTGTTTCTTCACGTTACTTAAGGGTAATTTATAAATTGTGGGCCCTTAATAGATAAGCCAAGAAACATGTTCATAGATATTTTTATAATAAAAATCTGAAAATCAATAGCCATTGCCTCCAAATTTTGTAATATAGGGACTACTTTGTCTTTCCTATCAGTAACTGGGATAAGCCAATGCAATCTAAGACTAGAAAACAGGTCTCAATAGAAAAAAACTATGCATGTGATCAGGGCAGTCATACCCTTTCCCACAGCTTGACCAAATTTTAGGCCGGCTTCTTCCTGTCTCTAGGCCCCTGACCTCCTTTTCCTTAGAGTTTTACTTTAAAAAACTTGTCAGTGCAATCTCTTTCTCTGCTTCTTTGAAATGTATGTAAATCTTCTCCAAGCTTCTTGCCAGTTTACAACCCAGGAATGCTTTTCTTAAGGTTCAGAGTCATCCTTTTATTATTATTATTAAAGTACAGTTGATTTATAATATGTTTCAGGTGTACAACATAGTGATTCAATATTTTTGTAGATTATCCTCTGTTTAAATTTATTACAGAATAATGGTTATATTCCCCTGCACTGTACAATACATCCTTGTTGCTTATTTATTTCATACATAGTAGTTTGTACCTCTTAATCCCCTACCCTTATTATGCCCCTCCTTTCTTCCCTCTCCCCACTAGTAACCACTAGTTTGTTTTCTATATCTGTGAGTCTGTTTGTGTTTTGTTATATTTATTCATTTGTTTTATTTTTTAGATTTCACATATGTGACAACACAGAGTATTTGTCTTTCTCAGTCTGACTTATTTCACTAAGTATAATACCCTCTAAGTCCATCCACATTGCGCAAATGGCAGAATTTCTTTTTCTTTCATGGATGAGTAATATTTCATTGTGTGTGTGTGTGTGTGTGTGTGTGTGTGTATATATATAACATCCTCTTTATCCACTCATCTGTTGATGGACACTTAGGTTGCTTCCATATCTTGCCTATTGTAAATAATGAGATATCACCTCACACCTATCAGAATGGCTATCATAAAAAAGTCTACAAATAACAAGTGTTGGTGAGGATGTGGAGAAAAGGGAACCCTCTTGCACTGTTGGTGGGAATGTAAATTTGTGCAGCCACTATGGAAAACAGTATGGAGGTTCCTCAAAAAACTGAAAATAGAACTACCATTTGATCCAGCAATTCCACTCCTGGATATATAACCAAAGAAAAGGAAAACACTAATTTGAAAGGATACGTGTACCCCAGTGTTCTGAGAGCAATCATTTGAAATGTAAACATGGAGGAAGACAGCACCCCTATCACTCAGTTTCTGTGGAAGGTTGTAGCCTAACTTCTGTGAGTACCTTACTCCAATTTGTAAAACTACTTCCTGTCATGAGGATACAAGAAAGTTTACTTTTCCTTTGAGTAAAGTGAATTAGCAAACACAGATGGCCGAGGATCATCCCTCCACTCCAGCTCTTAAAATCTCTCCAAACTTTTGTTTCAGGAAGTCGAGTTCAGTCTCTCTTGCCTGTTTAACTTTGGTGCAATTTTTGCTTTGATGCATGAAAACCATAGTGAGTTAAGGAAAAATGTATCAAATTTGTTCAATTTGGGTACTTATAAAAAAACTCCAAAAAATCATAATCATAATTTTGAGGATGCATTGTAACCTATTTCAATCATGTCCTTATAAAGTTGTTCAGGTAGGCTTACCTTAAAACAAATATTTTAAATAATTTTGAATTAACATCTGTTGGAGACAAATTTCACATTGCAGTTAAATTATTTTTCTTTATATCGACATCTCAGGCGTTAGAATTAATACAATTCTGAGCTTATATTCTGTTGATTTAGGATGCACAGTAAATGGTTTCTTGCTTGTAAGAACTTGTATTTTAATAGAAAGGACAAATATTGATTTAGAGAGAATTACTAAAAGCCCATACGAGAAGAGTGAGACAAGACTGAAGGTGAAGCTGAATGTTGCTTACATGCAGGCTTGGTGCATTATGTTTATAACAAAGAATAGGAGAATGTGTCCATAAAATAGCGAAAGAACATTAATAGAAAATTCATAATACATGATCTTAAGTACAATTCAATAAATGTAATGCTCTTTAGTGCTTTTTTCACCTCAGATTACTTGTTCTTTAAACAATGGTTAGAATTATCTTTTAACAGCTAAAGATGAAAGAAGCTACCATGCAAAAGAGAAAAGATTGAAAGAACAAGGAAACAGACAATAGCACTTCAGATGAGGAGTGATGTGATTGGAGTGTTCTTATATATTATCGAGGAGACATACAAGAATGAAGAATAAAAGGACACTGTGGATTTCTTTTTAAATTTGTTTTTAAAATCTCACATGGTTTCACCTCCATGTATATCATAGAACTAGCAGGCATCTTTTTATCTCTTACCTTCTCAGGTCTCTTTACAACTTTTCTTTTACTTTAAAAGAGAGAGACAGAGCTTCCCTGGTGGTGCAGTGGTTGAGAATCCGCCTGCCGATGCAGCCGACACGGGTTCGTGCCTGGATCCACGAGGATCCCACATGCCGTGGAGCGGCTGGGCCCGTGAGCCATGGCCGCCGAGCCTGTGCGTCCAGAGCCTGTGCTCCACAACAAAAAGAGAGAGAGAGAGATAGTTAACAAAAAATATTTATTATTCTAGATCAAAGTATATTTACACAACATCAAAAGTTAGCATGAATTAAATGGTTGTTTAGGTATCACATAAATTTCACCTGAGATATAGGCTCATTAAAACAATTAAGAAACTTGTCACCTATTCATTATGTCACTCTTTAATTCATGTCTAGTTGTTCCAACTCTTTTTGAATTGATGCACTAGTTCCATTGTCCACTTGAAAACTGAAAAAAAAAAAGTCAACAAAGCAGAAAGTGATCATGGTAACTAGACAAATGAAGCAGAATTCATAAAAATTAACTAGCTCTGGTACTAAGCAAAATTATGAATAACTTGCTTCTGTTTTAGCACACTACCATGGGCAGCTTTTATCATTATTTAGGATAATCAGATTGTGTTTGGATAAATTCTTTAGCCAAATAAGCTACCAATAGAATTTCTTTCCATAAGTGATTGGTCTGTGGGAATCTGCGGAACTGGGGTTTAAAACAACAACAAAACATCTCTGAAGAATTAATTTGACAAATATTTTCTTATAATTTTTTTGTGCATCCCATACTGTTTTACATTTGGTGCAATCTAATAAATAAAAAAATCGTAGTCTCAACACCTGAAGAAAATTTAAGAGTAATTTTGTCCAACAACTTCTCCGCACTTAAGCCTACTCTAGCATTGATGATTTTCCTGTCTTGGCTCAATTCCTAAAAATGTATCACTTACCAAAAACAGTCTCACCGTCTGAGACAGCCAGTGATGCTTAAAGAAGTCATGTTTAGCTGCCCCTTAATATATCTGATTGTCATTTATGCTTACTGGTTTAATTCTACCCACAGAAACCAAACATAGAACACATCAAATTCCTATTTTATTTAACAGCTGTCTAAACACTTAGAGACCTTTATATGATGACCAAGTAACAATTACAAGAGAGAAATTATATACCATTTAAAATGTATGCTTCCTTTTCTTGGATATTTTTGGGTTTTAATAATCTAATCATTCTTAAAACAAGTGTGACCCAAAACCGCTGGGTCCCAGAGAGGAGCCTGTGAGATCAAAGCTATTTTTATAACAATACTAAAATATCTTTTCTCCTTTTGTACCGATGGTGCAGAAGCAATGGTGGATAATACTGTTAACACCTAAGCAGTGTTAGCTTAGGTGAATCGAGACAGTGGCACCAGACTTACCAGTAGTCATTGATTTATTCATCGTCATACATTCTCTGTTAAAAAAAAAAAAAACCTAAATTGGAAAATAATTTGAAAAAGGATAGATACATGTATATGTATAAATGAATCACTTTGTTGTACATCTGAAAGTAACACAGCATTATTAATCAATTATACTCCAATATAAAATAAAAAGTTAAAAATAATCCACTTCACTTAAAAATAATCTTAATGAAGAAGATTCACAGTGTTGCCATACCTCAACTCTTGTGAATGTGTCTTTCTTCATAATCTGTGTGATAAAATGGGAAGCATGCATAAAATGCTTTGGAAGCACTTGGCAATTGCTTGATTTGCAGGTGGAACTAGCCACTTTCTTGATTCAACACCATTTTTACTTGAATGAACAACTGACAGACAAAAGATGATTATTTGGAATTGGGTATTTGCCCAATTTTCTCAAAACTGATGAAGTGAAGCTGTTCAAAAATACGTGATATTTGTTTAGCCTTCAACTGAAAATTAAAAACTTGTATCTGCTACCATGAACTTGTTATCCTCCCAATACTTAATGATGTTTCTGGAAAGGCCAGTATGGGATAACACAGTGAACCAATATTTTCCAAATGACCAGTGGCTGATGACGCAAAATTATACCTGAGAAAAAGATTCACCAAAGTGCAAAATAGACAAATGAATCATAACATAACTGTGTATGACAATTTCATTGATATGGGATCAGATCTCACACTGTACCTAACTTTTAAGAAACTACTCCTTGTTGATTTTTGGTAGAGCATCAAAAGGGAGACTATCCACAATTACCTGCAAATACTCCTTCCATTTTCCTACTTCATATCTATGTGAGACTGTATTTGCTTTACAAATGTTAACAAAAGTAACATATCACAAAAGCTTAAATTCAGAAGAAGACATAAAAATCCAGCTATCTCCTGTTCAGACAGACTTTAAGGACAAGATTTGCAAAATGAAAAAAAATGCCACTCTTCCACAATTTTTTTGTTCGTTCATTTTGGAAAATAAATTTATCAAAAAAAATGTTATTTACATAACACATAATGGGCTTGTTTTGGGTATTTTTAAATGAATAGATAAATGTTTTAAATTTTTTGTTTTAATTTCTAATGTGATAAATATTGAATGACATAACCTATGCAAATTAAATCCCTTTGAGGTTCTTGGTAATTTTTAAGAGCAGCTAGATGTCCTGCCACCAAAATGTTCGAGAGCCATTGATCTAAGCTCACTTACTCTTTCCATGTTTATCTCTTGTTGCAAACTTCCATCATACTACCTATTCAGCTCAATTAAGTTATATTAGTTCCTTGAAATTGCCGTGCTCTTTCATTATCTGGCCTTTTCTTTTGCTCTGTAGTACTATCATTCTTTTATTTTTGCCTGTTTTCTCTTTTGCTTCAGATTCTAACTTTAACATTACCTTTTTCCAGAAGCCTGTTCTCTTCTATCTTATGACCGCCTCCTCTATTTCACTTATAAGAGCACTTATCCTACTGTATTTAATTACATGTTACATTGGCTGTCTCCATGCTAAATGTCTCACTGTTTATGCCTAAATCCCTAGAGTTTAAGAATAACTAACATTCATTGAGCCCTTTGCCCAGGCACTGCTTGACATTTTACATATAGTATTTCATTTAATTCTGACATCAAGCTTATTAGACAAATATCCATATTCTCCTTTATTAAGGACAAATTAGCAGAGAAGTTAATAATAAGTAGTTCAAATCACATTGTCAGCAAATATCAAAGCTGAGACTCAAACTGCATTTGCTCACCCATTATAATAAACTCTCCTCAGTATCTGGCACTTAGTGAGCATTCAACAAACATTTGTTGCATAGATTTTCTATCAAAGATATTTTCTGTCCTTGGATTAATTTCCTGGATAGCACAATATTATATATTTGCTTACAAAGTCATTATTTAAATAAATATTTTTGCTATTAAATAAGAAAAATGAAACCCATGGACTAATAAAATTTTAAATATTTATATAAGTACTTTATTTCTTGGAATCAGTAAAATATTATTTAGCTTTAAGACTGACAAGAAAAAATAGAAATTATTGTACTATTGAAGAAGTCTTCCTGGGGTGGTATCTAGAAAAAAATATTCATAAACATACTCAATTTTATTGTCCTCAGAGTCACCTAATACTACAAGTAGAACTGTGAAACACCTCATAAATTCCTTTTATTCTCATTCTAAAGAACAGTTTTCAAATAAATGAGTGTAAAGTCCACTGACCATAAACTATGCTCAAGAATAATTAATTTGAAAATTTGGTATGCTATTATAGAAGGAATAAAATTGCCAGGTTTAAATAAAATAGTTACCCATTTGATATCCCTTGATTCAGCCTTATTTGGTAGTCCAAACATTATTTAACATTTCAAATTGAGACTGAAAACTAACCATAGACAGATGTACATTCTTTTCCATACTCCCTGGTGTCAGTTCATTTTGCCAGAGCATCTATTACATTTTCAGCATCACCATGATCTGGAGATGAAAGGGATGAAATTTAAGTTATGTAAAAGTAACCAAATCTAAAGGCAATTTATAGGACAATGAAAAATTTGTGATCTGGATATGAAGACAATACTGAATTGCAGACACGTCCTGGAGTAGAGAAACTGGGATTCTACGTAGAACTGATAGTCAATGGACCCCTTGGACCAAAGTCATATTAAATGAAATGTGTTAAGTAAATATTCTTGTGGAACACCATTCAACTCCACATTTGCATGTGGACACATATAGAATAATGAGGCTTTAAAAATAACCTAAAGAATCTCCCTTTAGTTCTTGCATACTTTATATTGTGACAACTCTTAAAATGTATATAGAAGAAAGAATGTAAGGTGTGGAAGACAGAAAAGCCAATAAAGTGTGTGTTAATTAATTGGTTATCTCTGTAGAAAACTAAGGCTCGGTCTCACTGGGGAAACTATGAGGAAACTACATAGAACACAACTCAGAATTGACCCTTCTTCCCTGGGGATAAAAAGGCTGGCTGAACTATATACCAACTCTTGTTCCATATTTGTTCAGGAATGACCCAGGGGGCTTTAACTACCTTGAATCTCAGGTTGCAGCAGTGCAATGCCAAGCAGCCTTCTGCAGCTAAGGAGAAAGCCACAAGGTAGCAAGGCATAGAGGCTGCACTATGTACATTTAATATGGCACTCAGACCAGGTGAATGAACAGTATACCGTAGCTGTGCTGAATTCAGGTGGGACAATGAAATTTAGCATGGTGCATCCAAGCACAGATCACCAGTTTTATCATTTGAATCTTCTTGCATCTTATATTCACTTCACTCTAGTGCTGACTCTTCTAAGTGGTACTGTTTGCAACCTCTAAAAATAAGATTTGTTGGGCTTCCCTGGTGGCGCAGTGGTTGAGAGTCCGCCTGCCGATGCAGGGGACATGGGTTCATGCCCCGGTCCGGGAAGATCCCACATGCCATGGAGCGGCTGGGCCCGTGAGCCATGGCCGCTGAGCCTGCGTGTCCGGAGCCTGTGCCTCGCAACGGGAGAGGCCAAAACAGTGAGAGGTCCACGTACTGCAAAAAATAAATAAATAAATAAAATAAGATTTGTTTACAATAGAGTTAAGAAAACAAGCTATAGTTCCTATTTGCTGCTAGTACAGAGGTTATAATTGATATTCATCATCTTTTTCATCTACCCACTCTAGATTTCCTTCACTCTTGGCCAGCATGTCAGCTGGAGTAAGTTGCTTATCTGGTTGGTTCACCATACTTTGGGCATCAGAGTCCTTGGTGCCCTTTGCCTTGTCAGGTTAGGTTTCAGCAATTGTCCATGCACTATTGTCAAAAGTCATTAAAGTTCCAAGAGATGCCCAGTGGAACTCTTACAATGTACCCTGATGGAGGCACCCCATCTGGTGACCAGGACCTGCAATCCAGGAGAGCCTAGGGTTGCATGGGCACGAAGTTCAAATCTGCAAAGTCACTGAGAGTGATGATGATAGGAGCCAATCCTACTTCCACAACTTGGTTTGGGATTAATTTATTCTGACTGTTAGGCAAGTGTGCCATTTATATGTTTTCATCCAATGTCTGTACTCCTTCATGAAAAACAGCAACCCAGCCTTACGTGTTGTCATCCCCAGGCTTGTTGTTGGATCCAAAGTGGTTTTTTTGCAGGATCCTTTGTCAGTAGTCAAATTTTCTGTAAAGAATCACAGTTATTCTAGCCAAAGTAATGTATGCAGGAAGATTTGCCTTCCTGTATTGAGTGGATGAATATCCCAGCAAGATCAAAACTTTGTCACCTCGACAGTGAAAGGGTTCGGAAATAATCAGTGGGGTTCCAATTACCTGGCTAGATCATTGAAAGATGTTACCATATCTGAAACTCAGCATTTGCCTGTCTTTTTATGGTTCAGGAATTCAGGAACAGCTAGATCAGCCTTAGTGAGAGGGAATCCATGTTGTGATGTTTGTGCATAACTTCCATTTATGCTTCCGTAGCTGCTCCATAAAACGCAACATTTAAACTTTTCTTAACACTTAAAACAATCACAGAAAGAATGAAACTTTGAAAGTCATAATATTCCTTCCAAATGTTACCTTTTAGTTTTAGAAATTAAAATATATATGAATAAAAAGGTCATCGTAAGTAAAAGGCAATGAAATGGGATTTACTCAAGATTTATTTGACCTTTCAGTTGAAAAGATAATTTCTGAAAGCAGGTATATTTTCATCTACTTTCTAAATATTTTAAATTAAAATTACTCTTTTTACCTTAGCCAGAATTGCAGTGAAAACCAAAGAGTTCTACTCAAGAAAAGATTTAAGTTCATCTGTATTTTAAAAATTCAGTTACAGACTAAAATCAGGATTATTCTTCAGGAAGCAGTCTGGAAGTTTCATCACACATCAAGGCTGTATTTACACATATCAGATATTCTGTAGTATTTTAAGCAAAAGGTTTTTTTAAATGCTTATTATCAGCCAATATCATCTGCCGGAGGGATGATTTGTTATGTACCAAAATTCAAAATATTTTATCACATACATTGGCAATTTGTCAAAGATGTTATCTATATATTTTTTCATCACTCTCTATTGAAAATATGAAGTAAAATGATATTATAGAAATGGAAAATTACTATCATCAATAGATAGTGAAAATACATATTGGAATTAGATGCATGGATGCCAAATGAAGATGCAGAGAAGTGTTCCCCTTATTGAATTAAAAGCCTCTACTTTTCTTCCTATTTGATTTTTTTAAGACTTAATTTTTTTAGAGGAACAAACTTGAGAGGGAAATACAGAGATTTCTCATATACCCCCGGCTCCACACATGCATAGCCTCCCCCACCATCAACAATAGAATGTTACATTTTTATACCAAGGATGAACCTACATTGACACAACATAATCACCCAAAGTCCATAGTTTACCTTCCCATTCACCCTTCATGTTGTACAGTTTATAAGTTTCGGCAAATGTATAATGACATATATCCATCATTATAATATCACACAGAATATTTTCACTTACCTAAAAATCCTCTGTGCTTTGCTTATTCATCTTTACCCACTCCTCCACCCCTCATCCACCCTGATCTTTTTTCTGTCTCCATAGTTTTGTCTTTTCCAGAACAACATATAATCAGAAACATACAGAGTATAGCCTTTTCAGATTGATTTCTTTGACTTAGTAAAATGCATTTAAGATTCCTCCATGTCTTTTCACAGCTTGCTAGGAAGAGCCTCTACTTTTAAAATCTTTGTCAGATTCACAAAACACAATATAGCTTCATCCATGTACAAGCTCAAGTTAACACTGGAGAAATATAGGTACCCAATTGTAAATTACTGAAGTCAGGACGTATATTGATCTGGTCCATCACTGTATATCCAGGGGTTAGCAATGCCTGATCCAGAGAAAGTTATTTATATACACACATGTTGAATGAATGCATCTAAATTAAAAATGTGATTGCCTCAGTTAACTATGGGTCATTTATACAACTCAAATCCAATATGTGAACCAAGCAGAGGGAATCTGTACTTTAAACACAGAAATCTTTGGGTTTATGGGAGACTTCTGCATCCTCTTTCCTCCTCAGTAGTGCTTTCACCAGCATGAGAATACCCCTCATCATGTGTTCAGCACACCCTGGGACAAAGAACTAGACATATTTTTCTAAAACCATTGCAGTGGTCTTGAAGACGTGGATCTTGCACTTCTAAAACTCATTGTTCTTTACTCCATATTTTGCCACAGGTAGGAACCCAAGTGGACTAGACCTAGCATTCTGACAAGATTTTCACATCTTCCTTATCCAACTTTGAAGAACTGATAAAATTGCAGCTATATTGTCTGTGGCCGGTTGTAGTCAATAAAGTGGTCTCCCATAAAGCATCTCAATTTCTTCTCATGGCAGTCTTTTGAAATGGGCACAGAGGAGAATACTACGTGCAATTTCTAGTGAAATTAAAGCTTTGAGAGCTGAATTCACATGTACAAATTTGTACATTTACCAAGTGGCATAGTATTCTTACTTCAGGGTACATATGCCACTATGTGACTTAAATAAACTTGTTTATTTCTTCTTTATTAAAAAAATGAAGAAAAAGTTTTATATGGAGAAAAGTTCCTTGGACGAGAATGGATTTTGGGGTAGGAGGAAAAGGAACTATGACATTTAAAAAGAACACTTAATCTAAAGCAAACTTTTGCTATTTCTACCAGCAAGAGCAGCTTTGAGTTAAAGTAAATAAAGACAACATTTTACTTAGAGTAAGAACAAAAGTATAGATTTTGGATTTCTCCGTGGACAGAAGTTTGTAGCTCTTACAGTGATGACAGCTTGTCTTGGCAAAATGATACCTTTTGGCTAAGACAATGCACAACTATTTTCATGAAAAATTTAGCATAAAAATGTATGTCTCCCCAAATTTGAAACCATTTAAAAATTGAGGAGGCAACAGGAATAGTAATGAATTGTGGAAATAAAACTACATCAAAAATCTGACTGGTAACTGGCTTAATTACATACTCAGTCACTAGTAACTCTTCTTATGTGACTCAAAGCCAATTACTTCACCTCCAGGAGTGTGAAATAAGTAACGTTGATTAGATGACCCCTAAGCTTTCAACCAATGCTCACATTCTATGATTTTAACTCATGGAAAGTATTTATTGGGTCACTGAGAAAACATAGCTTTAATGTTATTTGTTTTGCATTATCATTATTTTGAAGAAAAGTTTGTAATGAATCTTAATAAATGCATTCCAACTTGATGATTTCAAGCCTGTCTTTTAGAGAATTTTAGAAATCAAAGGATATGTGTATGACTTCCTTTCACATGAAAACTTTAGAATTTGATTAGAACAATGTGTAGATGATTATATTCTAATATTCACAGTTATGAAGCTTGGATATCTTCACTACAATTCCTTAGAAAAATATCTGAAAATAAAGAAATATAATGATAGATATTAGGACTTAAACTAACAGAAAATTTAGCTTCAATACACTTGCTACACCATTGAATCTCATTTAGCCACATATTCATCCTGAGTCAATAAAAAAGAGTGGGTACTTGCCTTGATGGAACACAACAAGCTGTCATGGAGGAGATGAGATATCAGTGTAATTCCCATTAAGGAAACACATATCTATAGCTTCTCTTGGACAGTTTTTCAGTATTTTGCTCTGACTTCCTCAGGTGAACAGCTATACGCTAAAAACACAAGGATTCTAGAGGTGGTAGAGTTGTAGATGAATATTCTGAGCAGCTTTATTTCATGAAAAACTAGAAAGAGTATGAATGTCCATTAAGAAATGAATAGATAAACAAATTGTGATATATCTCCACAATGGCATACCACTCAAGAAGAAAAAAAAAAAGGAAATGAACTATGATACACACAACTCAAAATAATTATGCTGAATGAAAAAAACCTAGGCAAAAAAAAAGTACATACTATTTGATACCATTTATATAAAACCACAAAATGTAAACTAGTCTAAATTTACAGAATTCAGATCAGTGAAAGCTTGGGTGTGGAGGGCTAGAGCAAGCGGGAGAAATTACGAAGAGGCAGAAGAAAACTTTTGAGAGTAATACATATATGTATTATCTTAATTTTGGTGATGGTTTCATGGATGTATATAGATGTCAAAAGTTATCAAAGTACACTGTAAATATTGATACATGCTGTTTATTGTATGTCAGTTATATCTCAATAAGTCTGTTTTTAAAAACTCTGTGGAAGAATACGTTACCAAATAAGTTCCAAATATATTCATGTAATCAATAGTTAAGGATATATATAGGGTTCACCCCTTTGGGGGAAAAATTTAGGGCAGAATTCCAACTTTTGCATTTATTTTTAGCATATACATTGCATGATACATTCAAGGTTTTAAAAACACTCCTAAGTACAAACCAAGGAGCTGCATGCTATATGTAATATTCATTTTAATACTTGAACTTATTTTTATTGCATTGAGATACACCATTCAAATTATTCAAACTGGTGCTACTGAGTAAGGATTTCAATACTACCATGTCCCATCTGGGGGGATTTAATAGACTATTAGGGAGCAAGTTGAGTGTTTCTTCTTAATTTAGGCTTCTCCACAGGCTCATACTTTGTACCCCATTTTTGCTCATTTTTATGCTCTGAATAAACCCTCATTTTTATCTCAGTCCCAGTAACTAGTGTCTTACTTTTGTGTTCTGTAATAAAGTACTCCCTTCTTTTATTACAAAAGCCACATCTTGCAGAAAACCAGACCATCGGACACTTTTAAGAGGACAGCTTCCTTTCTCTGAACCACCACACACTAACCAGCTACCTCCCCCCCCAACTTTATTGAAATATAATCAACAAATAAAATTGTATAAATTCAACGTGTACACATGATGATTTGATGTATAATTGTGAAATGATTACCATGGTAAAGTTAGTTAACACATCCATCACCTCACATAGTTACCTTTTTTGTATGTGTTTGGTGAGAGCATTTAAGATCTACTCCTTTAGTAAATTTCAAATATAAAATACAGTATCGTTGGGCTTCCCTGGCGGCGCAGTGGTTGAGAGTCTGCCTGCCAATGCAGGGGACACGGGTTCGTGCCCCGGTCCGGGAAGATCCCACATGCCGCGGAGCAGCTGGGCCCGTGAGCCATGGCCACTGAGCCTGCGCGTCCGGAGCCTGTGCTCTGCAACGGGAGAGGCCACAACAGTGAGAGGCCCGCGTACCACAAAAAAAAAAAAAAAAAAAATACAGTATCGTTAACTATAGTCACCATACATTATATTAGATCCTGAAAATTTATGCACCTTATAACTGAAGATTTATATCCTTTGGCCAACATCTCCCATTTCCTCCCGCTCTCAGGCCCTGGCAACCACCGTTCTACTCTCTGTCTCTATGAGTTCAACTTTTTTAGATTCCACATGTAAATGAGATCATACAGTGTTTGTCTTTCTTTGTCTGACATGTCATATAGCATAATGCTCTCAAGGTTCATCCATATTGTTGCAAATGGCAGAATAAATTATAGATGATAGATGACAGATAGATAGATGATAGAAAGAAACATGGATATCTATCTATCTATATATATATATATCCCCACATTTTCTTTATCCATTCATGTGTTGATGGATACTTAAGTTGTTTCCATATCTTGGCTATTGTGAATAATGCTGCAGTGAACATGAGGGTACAAATATCTGCTTGAGATACTCATTTTATTTCCTTCAGATATATAACCAAAGTGGAATTACTGGATCATATACAAGTCAACTACTTTTGAGTTTGCTGTCCCTTGGTTGTTTTGGAGTCCCACATGTGTTTTTACTATCTGCAGGGTCAGTGTCTACTCTTTGACCATTACTGCTTCTTCTACAGAGCTTTCTGGTCTAAGGGTCTGGTCTACCACACTGGTGATTAAGCCCCAATTTTTCTAATATAAGGAATGTAAATAATAATGTAGTATAGTTTCCTATTTACAAAGCAGAATTTTCTAACAAGATTCTACAGCATTGTGTGGAAAAGGCAATATATCTCTTGCCAGGCATTGCCTTAATCCCAGAATAAATGACTTGAAAATATGCCTGTTCCCGATATTGATTAATTACCATATTTTCAGAGTAACTCAGAGAGTTCCAGTGAGCATTAAATGGAACAATGTAAAAGGAAGTGATGTTTTATTTTTTCCTACTTTTTATTTCTGATATCATATATTCCACTTAGCTTCCACTTCTTCAGAATCTTCTAACCAGAAGATTATGGAAGATATGGACTGCCTACCTGTGAGCATGACTCCTGGCTAGCAAAAAATTATAGGAAAATCTTACTGAACTAAAACTTTGACTTAGTAAGTATTCAGATCCTAAGCTTCATGGTCCCTCAAAATCCTCTGTTCCCTTCATTCACTCCTTTAGTTTCTTGAGATCTTCTGGTCTTTGTCCATCTACCATGCACTGCCATCTCTCTCTGTGAAACTGATATGCCAGCTGACATTCTGATTCACCCACAGCCAAGTGCTATCCAGGGGTGCTCCTAAAATACTGTAGTGCTATGTAATTTCTTGTCTCAGAGCTATCGAATCATCGCTTTGCTTTGGAGTGCCAGTCCAAACCTCAGACCCCTGAATTTGAAATCTGTAACACCCAAAGAAAACACTACTAATCGAATACTGTAAAATAAATCTCAGAGAACTGACCCAGAAATGAACACCAAGAATACAGTTTCTAGATTCAAACCTGAACTATGGAAATTTAGGTTCAGGACTTATTGATGTAATATAGAAATTGAGAATCAGAAGAGATGCTCTGTATCTAGATCAGTGGTTCTGAATTCTGGCAACATAGAAGAATTACACACAGAGCATCTTTACTAGGCTGATGCCTAGGCTCTGCCCCTGACCAACTGAAACAGAATCACGAGGGATCATTACATAGTATTTGCAGTCTTAAAAATCTCCCCGTTCTTTCTGAATTGAGAACGACAGATCTATAGTAAGATCCACCTACTAACATACTAAGGTATAAAGAAATGAAAGAATATTCAGTTGCCACTATTCAAGTATGAATACACTGTATCTTCAGCAATGCTTCTTTCCTGAATTCCTGATCATTCTTCCTCATGGTGAAGTAGATTGGATACCTAAGAACTCCCTTCTTCATTAAAGGCTAGCAATTTGTTTTCTTTCCCCTGATTTCATTCCTTGCCTCTCTTAAGTTTACTAAAGCCAAAGAAAGTAGATTCTTTCTAATCTAAGTGAGCTTCTAATCAGAGTTCATCCTCATTCCTAAACCTCATTACTAAAATTGCCACTCTAGAAAGGGGAAGAAAGTGAGAGAGAACTAGGCAAGAGAACAAGAGAGAGAGAGAAAGAGAGAAGAATTAAACTGAGACAGGGGGGACCTGTGTACCTTCTCTCTTTTCCTCAAAAGCCTGGTATGTAGTCATGTACCATGTGTTCTTCATTTGTGACAGATCAACTCACTGTAGGAGATCTGAGTGAAGTGAGAGTAGGTGGCCAAAAAGAACCATCCAAATGTGAATGTATTTACCTTTTCCCAATACTTTAACGTTTAACTGACATTTATAAGGTCAAAAAAGTACTTCATAAGGCATAAGATTCAATTCACTAATCTCTAAGTGGCATTTACCAGACCTATGATGACAAACATACCTGCTTTCAAGTTTCAAAGTTCCTTTGTCTCTCACTGTTGCTACATGACTTTGTATCATTCTTTACTGGGAAGCCTAAGCCATTCAGTATGAGTTCCTTGGACTTCCTGCTCCTTCCTCTCAGGTTTATTTAATCTCTTTTTTTTTTCATTCTCTTTTCCAGTGTTCATATATGTTTGATTCTAGTCTTTCCCTCATCTGCCACAACCCTAATAACCTCTTCTTTTAATTTTTACTCTCTGTTGCTTTCTTATGTTTTAGTTAAGAGGGCATTGAAGTTCTATTTGACCTAATTTGAACTTATTAGATCAACATGAGTGACGGTGTTATGAACACTCAACTTGTAAACACTAGGATGTTGGGACAAGCCACCAAAAGGCATATGTGTCCAGGATTTAGTGAACTTAATTCTCAAAATGGGACTTAAAACTGAAAATAATGTAACTGGTAGCCCTGAAAATTTGTATGATTCCCTGAGGGAAAAGACAACATAGGTAGATTGAAAAAGCTTGCATCTCTCTAATCCCTCCACCAACTTTGAGCATTCAAATAAAATAATGCATACATTAGTAAAAGAATTAATAGTGAAATGGACAGCACACACACACCTGCCACTGTCCTGTCCCAAAGGTGCACTATCAGAAGCATTCAACAAAACTGGAAAAAATGGTAAAGGGATGGTAGCAGTGTCAAGCACTCATGTGGAAGGGAGGAGAGCAACCACATGGAGTAACTGTAAGAACATCCTGGTAGATGTGCAGGATTAAATAAAATCATCTATGAAATGCAGGTTCCATTTGTAATAGGATATTAATGCTTAAGAGTTAGAAAATAGACTCTAGGTCAGATAAAGGAATCAGAAACAATCTATGTTCATCTTTCTCTATCTCCCCACCAGGAGTATAGCATAAGTTTAGCACCCAATACCAGACATTAAAAATGGAAAAGAAGCCTATGTCTTAGGTGTAGTGGTAGTGGTGGTAGCAGTAATTACTAAAATTTATTGAGTGCTTACTGTATGCTCAGCACTGTTCAAAATGCTTTCAATGAAATCACTCTTTGAACTCCAGCTGTCTTATGAGTAGGTACCATTAACTCCATGTTACAGATAAGGAAACTGATGGACAGAGTAGTTTAATAGTTGGCCCATATTTCCACAGCTAGCAAGTAGATTTAGAATTTGGTCATAGACCATCTGCCCTAGAATGTGGGCATATAACCACTGCCCATGCCCCCATTGTTCCCAGGCCTCATTTCTGGTCAGAATTCTCTGTAGATGCAGACATTCCTGTGTTGGGATTACTGCAGCTGACCATGTGGGTTGTGTTAGAGGTACACATGACAATGCACATGATGTGGGAGAATCAAATGAGAGCTGGATCTCAGTGAAGACCTGAACAGTGAGGATGTTTCAACAGCAGCATCCTTACCTCAGGGAGAGGTTCACGTCTCTTCAATGTTCTATTTGTCTGCCTTAGAGGAGGGAAGCTTCTTGCTTCACTGTTTTTCCTTACAGCAGAAATTACAGCAGAAATGGTTGGCTTATTTCCCATTATTTCTTTTTCTCTAAAGACTCAGAAAATTAGTTATTGACTTAACTACTGTAATTTGCTTAAAGTGAAAATGATTAATAAACATTTAAGATTCCACCAGATTTTATTTTCAGTCCACTGAGAAGCTTTTCTCTAAATGAGATTTCAGAATTTTAAATTCTTAACCAAATTATACAGTGAAATAGGTATTGCTTGTTCCCTTGAAAATATGCACTCACTAATAGTATTCTGTTAAAATACCTGATATGTTAACATACCTAGGTGGCTTATCATTATTTAAAAATTATTTTGAACATCATTAATTTCATTTTTCTTAATATATTCTCCATTATAGTAAGATACAAATATATACAGCTTCTTTCTGTTCTTACTGAGTGACAGCCATCAAAAGGATCATCCATTAAAAATAGAAGAGGTGTTAAAAAAATAAAATAAAATAAAATGGCAGATATGTGATTAAACATATCTCAGAGTCATTTCACAAGCACCCACAATTACATAAACTAAAATAAGAAAAGAAGTTTTGAGTCATTCTACTGACTAATATTTTACAATCTCATTTAATCTAATCACAAATTAAATACCTTTAGTGAAATCTTATTAAATGAATTGCTCTTTTGTAAAATTATACATCTAATTGCTATAACCTCTAGAAAAAATATTTTCTGAGTTCTAACTACATCAAATAGATATCAAGCACTTCCACCTTAGCTTCAAATTAGTTTTTTTTTTTTTTTTTAAACAGCCGCTCCGCGGCATGTGGAATCTTCCTGGACCGGGACACGAACCCGTGTCCCCGCATTGACAGGCGGACTCTCAACCACTGCACCACCAGGGAAGCCCCAAATAAGTTTTAAAAGGAGGAAATTAAAAATAAGTTTGTCTTATTGAAATTAAAATGAAATAGCAATTAATACATTACCTCATTATAATTCATAATAAAATTATTTATTTCACTAACAAAGAAGTTGTAGGAATAGTAACTATGATTATTCTATTTTCCTGATTTAAAACATGAAATATTTTCAAGGTTTACTGAAGACTTTAAAATCTCAATATATGAGGAGTGTAGGTGATTATATTTTGGATACATTTCTAAAAATTAATTTCTCTATCTTAAAGGTAAGTTTTTAAACCCAGTTATGTCTTTAGGTTAATTAACTCACATGATATTGCTGATATTTTATGACCCATAAAACATCACTTTTATGTGATTCAATGTAACATATATGACTGAAATGCTTACTATTATTTATGCCAATATTTTAAGGTCTAATTTTGATTCTTTCCTATATCCTTAATTTTCTCTTCTGCTACACTGCCTATTTTTTCCTTTGATTTTTTTTCACTTCTCTCAATTCTTCTAATAGCTATATAAAAGAGTTTTTAATACAATAGCACATTACAATTATTGATCCATTTAAGATTCTACATAATCTTCTAATTAAGAATTATTATTATCTCCATTTAACAGATGAGAAAACTGAGGTAAAGAGGGATTAAGTATCTGCCTGATTCATACAGCCATTAAATTGTGGAGCCATGTACACCCATAGTCTAGCTCCATATCCTGTGTTCATTATCATTCCACTCTGTTGATTTCCCTTTTTAAGATACTTGTCTGAATTATGATGCCTCCTCAATTTGTCATTAATATCAGGAATCTAATATTCTTTGCTCGGATCAATATTTTAATTTCTTCTCTGACATTTTTTCATTCATTTATTTACTCTTTTCTGGAGTCAGATTTTCACATGCAGTTTTCTATACCACCTCGCCTTGACTTTAGATATATGGTGTACATTATATCTATATGGGCCTCCTTCCTGTTTGCACTGTTTATTGTAGTAGGGAAGAAATCTGCCACATGAGGTAAACTATAAATCCATGAAATTCCATACAAGTTTTCTTTTTTGGAATCAGCAATGTTTGCTCTTGGAGGGTCCACCTCAGCTAATTAATTTCCAAATGGTTAAAAGCATCTCTCCTGCAACTCTTTATTTCTAGAACTAACCTTTCCAAAGGTCAGTGTATAAATGAGATTCTGTCACGATTTCTTCTGATTTTTCATAGTCTACATCATTTTCTCAGGAATAGCTGTTGATATTGAACCTTGTTAAATTGCTTCAGTTTTCTAGATATCTATGATTTCTTCTAATTTTTCATAGTCTACATCATTTTCTCAGGAATGGCTGTTGGTGATGAACCTTGTTAAATTGATTCAGTTTGCTAGATATCTATTGTGACTATATTTCCAAGAGTAATCAAATATTTTTTGCTATTTTTCAGATTTCTTGTGATTACTTTAGCTGCCTTCTAGAAGGAGCTGGTATGATAGTTGTCATCCTTTTGACAAATGCAGAAATAATGGCCTGAACATGTAGTATTCCCAGAACATAACCCTCTTATTTCTCTACATTTTGTAAAAGGAACTTGGATACTCCTGTTTCCAAGATTGTTTGATTTAGCCAGATATAAATCATTAAGCTCAAAGTCACCAATTCCCTTTCCATATAAATTTACCCAGACTATTTATCCCTCATGCCCCAGTAATCTCTTAATCATAGTTATTCTCATACCTGTATCATTTTATTTGGATGGCACCGTTAAATTCCCTAGATTTGGGGTTGTGGTATTAAAAAAAATGCTCATAGACCTTTACTATATAAAGGTTAGAATAATGTCAGTGACAACTATTTAGGTAAGCCTTCAGTTCTTAAAACATGATATACTTATCCTATTTTCCTGAAGCTAAGAGAGGTAAACAGAAATAATATGGCTGATTATCTAATATGAATTTTTGTTAACAACAATATCTGTATTTATGAAATATAAATACCTACTATACTAACTGCTTTTTAGTAGATATTTTGTAGTTAGTTTTGCATTAAACTTTCTCAACAACACTAAGACATAAGTTCCATATTTTTCCCCATTTTTCTGATGAAGTTGAATAAAGCAGTTTGGGTTTGGTAGGTGCAAACTATTACAGTTAGAATGGGTAAACAACAAGGTCCTAAATGTATAGCACAGGGAACTAGATTCAGTACCCTGTGATAAACCATAATGGAAAAGAGTACAAAAAAAAGAATGTATATATGTGTATAACTGAGTCACTTTTCTGTATAGCAGAGATTGGCACAGCACTGTAAATCAACTATACTTCAATGAATTAAAAAAAAAAAAAAGCTAATAGGGGAGAGTTCTTAGTAGAAGCACTTTGATCCCAGGCTCTCTGATTCCAAAGTTCATGATCATGTGTTCTCCCCATGAATCCATTTGGTTAAGAGATAACATAAGCCCAGATATTTTGTTTCATAATACATGTCTCTTCCTACTCTATCAACTGCTAAATAAATGTTGCTTACAGAAATAATAAGAAAGTGATGTTTGCCTAGGACACTAGGCATAAACATTATAGTCATTTAGATATAGGCAAAAGGCAAGGGCTTTAGAGTAGAATTAACCTACATTCATTTTGGCTCCAGTTATGTGCTATGCATTCTTGGGCAACCTCTCTGAGCCTCCACTACATCATGTGCACAAAGGAGCACAAGGCTGCTTTTCCAAATCCTAGGTTGTTTTTTATAAATGTAAAATTCCTGGCAAAATTCCTGGCACATAGCAGGTACGCAATTTAAGACAATTTAACGCACCTAGTCCAGCACCCATTACTTAGCAGGTATAAATGTGTTAGTTATCTTAATATGAGCCCAGACTGAAAATCTCCACTCACAGTAGCACTGAGCACCCTAATTCTATTTGCATACCATTAAGAAATTATAATTTAAGTGATAATTAGTGTAAAGACAAGTAAAATTTTGCTAATGGAAATAAGTCAAGAATGGCAAAGATATTTACAACAGGAAAAAGTCCTGTAGGGAAAGTAAATAAACAAGATTTCCACTTAAGTATTTTAATTAGTTGTGTCATTGATGCAACAATTTTACTATGTTACCAATATGTGTATTTATGTGTAATATTAGTATGTGTATATATAATAACTTATGAAAACTTTTTAGAAGTTTATCACTATAGCAGATGATTGTGAACTTAAACAGGAACAGGAACTTTTTTGATCAGATATCTTCAATACATAACCTTCAGAATATACTCCTGACTGGATTCAACAATAAGCTATCTGGGAAACTTGACTGCTTTCTCTTTTTGACATTAAAATGCAGAGAAATAGAATGAAAAGAGCACAGGCAATAGTTCTCAATCTTAGCTTTTGTTAAAACCATCTGGGCAGCTTTTAAAGCATGCATTTGGAGCTCCTACTGCAAACATGTTGAATGAGTATTCCCAAGTATGTCGTCCAGCATCTTAATTTCTTTTATGCTCCAAATGTGTTTCTTATGTGTAGCCAGGAATGGGAAATCCTGAATGAAGGTGTTGAAACAGAACATTCTGTGATTCAGTCCTAGGTCTATCATTTCTATGTAGCATAGTACATTTGAAAATTAATAGCAATAACTCCTGATTCAAAGAGTTGCTATAAAAATTGGACATAAATGTACCTGGATCATATGATACAGATAAAGATATCATTCTCTCTTGATTAACAGTGGTGAAAGTACTTCTTGGTTCTGGGCCCTAAGGAAATCAGTTGGCATGTCTGACAATATAGACCCTTTACTCTTTTTAGTCTGTCACCCAATAGAACTCTGCAATACTTTTATGTGTATATGCTCCCAGTAAAGAATAGGTAGTGGTTAAGACTTCATCTTCCAATGCAGGGGATGTGGGTTCAATCCCTGGTAGCGGAGCTAAGATCCCACATGCCTCATGGCCAAAAAACCAAAACATAAAACAGAAGCAGATTGGTTCAAGATGGCAGAGTAGAAGGACATGCTCTCACTCCCTCTAGCAAGAGCACCGGAATCACAACTAACTGCTGAACAATCACTGACAGGAAGACACTGGAACTCACCAAAAAAGATACCCCACGTCCAAAGACAAAGGAGAAGCCACAATGAGACGGTAGGAGGAGTGCAATCACAATAAAATCAAATCCCATAAGCACTGGGTGGGTGACTCACAAACTGGAGAACAATTATACCACACAAGTCCACCCACTGGAGTGAAGGTTCTGAGCCCCACATCAGGCTTCCCAACCTGGGAGTCCAGCAAAGAGAGGAGGAATTCCTAGAGAATCAGACTTTGAAGGCTAGTGGGATTTGATTGCAGGACTTTGACAGGACTGTGGGAAAAAGAGACTCCACTCTTAGAGGGCAAACACAAAGTAGTGTGCACATCGGGACCCAGGGAAAGGAGCAGTGACCCCATAGGAGACTGAACCAGACCTACCTGCTAGTGTTGGAGGGTCTCCTGAAGAGGCAGGGGTGGCTGTGTCTCACTGAGAGGACAAGGACACTGGCAGCAGAAGTTCTGGGAAGTACTCCTTGGCGTGAGTCCTCCCAGAGCCCACCAATTTTTAAGAAAAGCATCTTTTCTGACCACTAAGCTATGAGACTAGAAATCAATTACAGGGAAAAAAACGTAAAAAACACAAACATATGGAGGCTAAACAATACGTTACTAAATAACCAAGAGGTCACTGAAGAAATCAAAGAGGAAATCAAAAAATACCTAGAGACAAATGACAATGAAAACACAACAATCCAAAACCTATGGGAGGCAGCAAAAGCAGTTCTAAGGGGGAAGTTTATATCAATACAAGCCTATCTGAAGAAACAAGAAAACTCTCAGATAAACAGTCTAACGTTACACCTAAAGAACTAGAGAAAGAAGAACAAACAAAACCCAAAGTTAGCAGAAGGAAAGAAATCATAAAGATCAGAGCAGAAATAAATGAAATAGAAACAACGAAAACAATAGCAAAGATCAATAAAACTAAAAGCTGGTTCTTTGAGAAGATAAACAGAATTGATAAACCATTAGCCAGACTCATCAAGAAAAAGAAGGAGGGCTTCCCTGGTGGTGCAGTGGTTGAGAGTCTGCCTGCCGATGCAGGGGAAACAAGTTCGTGTCCCGGTCTGGGAAGATCCCGCATGCCGCAGAGCGGCAGGGCCTGTGAGCCATGGCCGCTGAGCCTGCGCGACCAGAGCCTGTGCTCCGTAACAGAAGAGGCCACAACAGTGAGAGTCCCACATACTGCAAAAAAAAAAAAAAAAAAAAAAAAAAAAGAGAGAGAGAGAGGACTTAAATCAATTAAATTAGAAATGAAAAAGGAGAAGTTACAACAGATACCGCAGAAATACAAAACATCCTAAGAGACTACTACAAGCAACTCTATGCCAATAAAATGGACAGCCTGGAAGAAATGGACAAATTCTTAGAAAGGTATAACCTTCCAAGACTGAACCAGGAAGAAACATAAAATATGAACAGACCAATCACAAGTAATGAAATTGAAACTGTGATTAAAAATCTTCCAACAAACAAAAGCCCAGGATCAGATGGCTTCACAGGTGAATTCTATCAAACATTTAGAGAAGAGCTAATAACCATCCTTCTCAAACTCTTCCAAAAAATTGCAGAGGAAGGAACACTCCCAAATTCATTCTATGAGGCCACCATCATCCTGCTACCAAAACCAGACCCAGACCAATATCACTGATGAATATAGATGCAAAAATCCTCAACAAAATACTAGCAAACAGAATCCAACAACACATTAAAAGGATCATACACCATGATCAAGTGGGATTTATCCCAGGGATGCAAGGATTCTTCAATATATGCAAAACAATCAATGTGATACACCATATTAACAAATTGAAGAATAAAAACCATATGATCATCTCAATAGATGCAGAAAAAGCTTTTGACAAAATTCAACACCCATTTATGATAAAAAACTCTCCAGAAAGTGGGCATACAGGGAACCTACCTCAACATCATAAAGGCCATATACGACCAACCCATAGCAAACAACATTCTCAATGGTGAAAAACTGAAAGCATTACCTCTAAGATCAGGAACAAGACAAGGATGTCCACTCTCACCACTATTATTCAACATGGTTTTGGAAGTCCTAGCCCTGACAATCAGAGAAGAAAAAAGAAATAAAAGGAATACAAATCGGAAAAGAAGTATTCCAATGTCACTGTTTGCAGATGACATAATATTATACATAGAGAATCCTAAAGATGCCATAAGAAAACTACTAGAGCTAATCAAAGAATTTCGTAAAGTTGCAGGACACAAAATTAATGCACAGAAATCTCTTGAATTCCTATACACTAATGATGAAAAATCTGAAACAGAAATTAAGGAAACACTCCCAGTTACCACTGCAACAAAGAGAATAAAATACCTAGGAATAAACCTACCTAGGGAGACAAAAGACCTGTATGCAGAAAACTATAAGACACTGATGAAAGAAATTACAAGATGATACCAACAGTTGGAGAGATATACCATGCTCTTGGATTGGAAGAATCAATATTGTGAAAATGACTATAGTACCCAAAGCAATCTACAGATTCAATGCAATCCCTATCAAATTACCAATGGCATTTTTTACAGAACTAGAAAAAAAAATCTTAAGATTCATATGGAGACACAAATGACCCCGAGTAGTCAAAGCAATTTTGAGGGAAAAAAACGGAGCTGGAGGAATCAGACTCCCTGACTTCAGACTATACTGCAAAGCTACAGTAAGCAAGACAATATGGTACTGGCACAAAAACAGAAATATAGATCAATGGAACAGGATAGAAAGCCCAGAGATAAACCCACTCAGCTATGGTCAACTAATCTATGACAAAGGAGGCAAGGATATACAATAGAGAAAAGACAGTCTCTTCAATAAGTGGTGCTGGGAAAACTGGACAGCTACATGTAAAAGAATGAAATTAGAATACTCCCTTACACCATACACAAAAATAAACTCAAAAAGGATTAGAGACCTAAATGTAAGACTGGATACTATAAAACTCTTAGAGGAAAACATAGGAAGAACACTCTCTGACATAAATCACAGCAAGATCTTTTTTGATCCACCTCCTAGAGTAATGGAAATAAAAACAAAAATAAACAAGTGGGACCTAATGAAACTGAAAAGCTTTTGCACAGCAAAGGAAACCATAAACAAGACGAAAAGACAACCCTCAGAATGGGAGAAAATATTTGCAAATGAATCAATGGACGAAGGATTAATCTCCAAAATATATAAACAGCTCAAGCAGCTCAATATTAAAAAAACAAAGAACCCAATCCAAAAATGGGTGGAAGACCTAAATAGGCATTTCTCCAAAGAAGACATACAGATGGCCAAGAAGCACATGAAAAGCTACTCAACATCACTAATTATTAGAAAAATGCAAATCAAAACTACAATGAGGTATCACCTCATACCAGTTAGAATGGCCTTCATCAGAAAATCTAGAAATAACAAATGCTGGAGTGGGTGTGGAGGAATGGGAACCCTCTGGCACTGTTGGTGGGAATGTAAATTGATACAGCCACTATGGAGAACAGTATGGAGGTTCCTTAAAACACTAAAAATAGAGTTACCATATGACCCAGCAATCCCACTACTGGGCATATACCCTGAGAAAACCATAATTCAAAAAGACACATGCATCCCAGTGTTCATTGCAGCAGTATTTACAATAGCCAGGACATGGAAGTAACCTAAATGCTCATCGACAGATGAATGGATAAAGAAGATGTGGTACATATATACAATGGAATGTTACTCAGCCATAAAAATGAACAAAATTGGGTCATTTGTAGAGATGTGGATGAATCTAGAGACTGTCATACAGAGTGAAGTAAGTCAGAAAGAGAAAAACAAATATCGTATATTAATGCATATATGTGGAACCTAGAAAAATGGTACAGATGAACTGATATTCAGGGTAAAAATTGAGACACAGATGTAGAGAACAAACATATGGACACCAAGAGGAGAAAGCAGCGGGGGTGGTGGGGGTGGTGGTGTGATGAATTGGGAGATTGGGATTGACATGTATACACTAACATGTATAAAATGGATAACTAATAAGAACCTGCTGTATAAAAAAATAAATAACATAAAATTCAAAACTTCAAAAAAAACCCCAACAGAAGCAATATTGTAACAAATTCAATAAGGACTTTAAAAATGGTCCACATCAAAAAAATCTAAAATAAAAAAGAATAGGCAGTGGTCTGATAGTGATAGAAGGTAAAAAATAATCACATTTATTGAGCACAGTTCCATAATTATTTCTTATCACAAGTTGTGGAATCATCCTGCTGTAATAATTTCATGATTCCTTACCTCTAATTCCTCTCTGGCTCATTCAGCCACCAAGATTTTACTAGCCAATGAAGAAATAGCATGAACCAGATCATACTATGCTTTTTCAATTCAGAGGAAGAGTATATTGCAGAACTCTTTAGTTGCAGAATTGTTTAGTTTCAGGTTTCTAGATAACAAATTAATTCTTGTTTGATTAAGGAGTTCAATAAATGGAGCCATGCACTGGTCTGGTTAAAGATTTTCAGAAATGAACAGATTCTGTTCTTTAGAGAATTAGTATTTATATTTTTCCCTAAGTATGGAGATTGAAATACATCAAAAACATATATTCCAAAGGAATATTCCAATAGAAAACTATGCCTCATGGGATGTTTATTACAATATTATGGTAAAATACTAGAAAAAATTCAACAACAGGGGATTGGTTGATTAAATCACGGTATGACTCAATGACTATTTAACTCTTTGGATGGAAATTGCTTCTTGCTAACCCCACAGTGGTGACACTCTCAGAGAACCCAGGTAACACATGACACTTCACCTCTACTCCTTGCCATGCTTTATTGTGGTATACTGCCTAGATGGTCATACCATTTCTTTTAGGACTGAAGCATTCATTCCTTCAGCTGCTGGGAGTATTGGTTGCTAATTACTCTCTGACAAGTCCCACCCCGAGGACTGTTTACCAAATGTTAGGTATGGTGGTGCCAAAGCTGGCTCTCTTGCGTCAATCCAAAACAACTCTGAAGGGTTATCTTAGCTCCAGAATTCCCTCTAGGATTCACTGAAGCCTTCTTTGCAGCCCAGATTCCCTCTCTGCCTACTCAGCTCCCCACAGATGTCGTCCAAGAGCATTTCCCAAATCACATTTCCTGATTGCAAATCTCTCTCTCAGACTCTGCTACTCAGGGAACAAGACCACCAACTTGCCTGCAATGGACACCTCGTCAGCTGTACTGATGCAACTCTCTCTCCTCCAGTTTTGGGATTCACTTACTAGAACTTGGAAATCATAGCTTAAATATTTTTTCATATTAAAATATATATATATGTATCTCCATACTTAGAGCTTTACTTGTACTTTCATTTTCTAATAAATCAAATTTGAATTTAAACTATATAGAACCAATAATTTAGGAGGATCATTAAGTAGAAACAAAAATGGGTTTATCTTAGTTCAATCCCTAGTCAAGTTGATGCCCTAAAATTAGTTTAGCTAATCTATTTTAATGAGCTCTTAATTGGTCTTTCTGCCCCAATTATTTTTTCTCTCCAATCAATTTAATGCAGTGCTAAGATAGTAATAGTCATTTAATATACACCACAAAACTTGTCAGCTCAAAAACTGCAGTGATTCTAGTTATTATTTTTAAATGTATATCTCAGAAATAACAAACAAACAAAAAAACCCCAAAACTTGCAGTGGTCCCAAATTGCCCCAGGAGTGTAAAATAAACTCTATATTATTCAACAATCTGGCCCCAACCTAACTTTTCTAACCTCATATACATTTTGGTCTATTTTTTTGTCTCTTGCTAATGATCTTCCTTTTCCTCACTTCTAATTTCATGCTTTTTGTTTTTCTACAATTTCTTTTCCATATCCCCAAAGGGGTAACCTATCTGTTAGAATGAAGGTCAAATGACACGGGTTTTTGTAGTCTTACTATAACTCCCTGGCCAGAGTAAACTTTTGCTTAATTCAAGTACCACATTTTATATCTGTACCTCTTTCATCAGCTATCACGTTCTTCCTTAGATCAAGACAATAGAGATAAGGAAATTCCCTGACAGTCCAGTGGTTAGGACTCTGTGTTTTCACTGCTGTGGCCCGGGTTCAAGCCCTGGTGTGGGACCTAAGATCCCACAAGTCTCGCAGCACAGCCAGAAATAAAGACAACATAGTTAATGCTTATTTATCTCTGCATCTGTCACTGTGCCTTCTTATAAAAAGTGCTCAAAAATATTTTTAAATAAATCATAGAAAATGAGAAGTTGGAAGACACCATAGCATACTTGACACACAATTTTTTTTCTATCACTGAAACACCCTTGAAAAATTTAGAACTGTTTCACTGAGTCAACACTTACTGTTTATTCTTATTAACAAAAACTGCTTTTTACTTGCTGACTAAACCTTATGTACTAGTTATAACCCATTAATAACATGTTTGCTTCAATACACTGCAGCAATCATCTACAAGAATATAGTCCTAGCGATTTCTACTGCCCACGTCTTATACCACGTACACAGATGCAGGTCTGAGGTGTCATTTTGCTGATGGTAAAACAAATCAATCAGAATAATTTATGTGTTTGGAGTTTACATTGGTGTATCAACAATCCAACTGCAATTGAGCCAGATTATGAAACATCCAGTTGCTGACAGAGTATGTTAAAAAACTCAAAGAGATTTACATCTAACAAATTAGATATTTCAATTTTCTGAAGGAAATGGGAAAGATTTTTTCTCAGTTGCTGTTCCTGTAAAACTGCAGAAACAAGGAGAAAAAAGGTGAGCTTCAGCATTTTTGGCTTGTCAGTTGAAAATATTAGTATTAGTATTAGTATTAGTATTAGTACTAGTATTACCTGCTTAAGGAACCTCTTAGCATTCTTCTGGCATCAACTTAGATTATTTATCCATGATGGGGTAGCTGAGAGGGAGACAGAGTGTTAAGTTTTAAAAGGATAATATCAGATAAGTTTGCCTTCAAATATAAAGACATTCTTTACATTAAATTTATAAATGGGAATAATTTATTGTGAGCCAAGCATGGTCCTAAAAATTTTCCATGTTTATCATACTTAAGCTTCACAGTTACCTTATAAAATAGGATAGGTATATATGCCCAGGTTAATACTATCCACTAGCATGGAGCACAGCTAAACTTTATATTCAGCAAATTTATTCCAGGGCACACATACTCAACCTTTATGCAATACCATCTTTTAAAAAAATTTATATAGTTGATTTACAATGTTGTGTTAGTTTCAGGTGTACAGTAAAGTGATTCAGTTATACATATATATAAATATGTGTTCCTTTCTTACATTCTAGGTTATTACAAGATAATGAGTTATACAGTAGGTCCTTGTTGGTTATCTATTTTATATATAGCAGTGTATATATTTTAATCTCAAACTCCTAATTTATCCTTCTCTTCCCCTCCCCTTTGGTAACCATACTTTTGTTTTCTATGTCTGTGAATATATTTCTCTTTTATCAATAAGTTCATTTATATCCTTCTTTTTAGATTCCACATAGAAGCAATATCATATGATATTTATCTTTGTCTGGCTTACTTCACTTAATATGATAATCTCTAGGTCCATCCATGTTGCTACAAATGGCATTATTTCATTCTTCTTTATGGCTGGGTAATATTCCATTGTATATATATACCTTCTTTATCCATTCATCTGTCGATTGACACTTAGGTTGCTTTCATGTCTTGACTTTTGTAAACAGTGCTGCTAAGGTATTTTTTTTTTTTTTTGGCGGTATGTGGGCCTCCCGCTGCTGTGGCCTCTCCCGCCGCGGAGCACAGGCTCCGGACGCGCAGGCCCAGCGGCCATGGCTTACGGGCCCAGCCGCTCCATGGCATGCGGGATCTTCCCGGACCGGGGCACGAACCCGCGTCCCCTGCATCGGCAGGCAGACCCCCAACCACTGCGCCACCAGGGAAGCCCCTGCTATGGTATTTTTGAATTATGCTTTTCTCTGGATATTTGCCCAGGAGTGGGATTGCTGGATCATATGGTAACTATCTTTAGTTTTTTAAGGAACCTCCATACTGTACCAATTTACCTTCCCATCAATAGTGCAGGAGGAAATACTGTCTTTTGAAGAATTAAAGTATTTAAGGAAAATATGATCTGTACCCCTCATTTAAGAATTCTGGATGATCTAAACAATGATGTACTATAAATTAATAAATACTACTTTGCTTTATCTTTAAATACATGAACATTATGTGAAGAAGCATACTTGTTTATCTCAATAATAAATGGGTTGATACTTAAAAGAATTGATTTGTTTTACACTATGTAAATAAATCAATCATATATTTTCTTGAGCAAGAGAAAAAATATTTTTGAATGTGAAGCAAATCATTGTTGACACTTTATCTTGCTCCTTTATATCACCAACACTTGAAAGGAAATATTCATACAATCTTTTATGGGAATTAAAATGTACAGTAGGGAGAAGGTTAACTAAATGCTCTAAATAAATATTATACATATTTAGAGTGCTGCTATAGGACAACTTAATGTTCATTATATTGAACAAAAATATTGAAAACAAAAATAAAACATTCCCAAGAAAAGGTAAATGTTTTGTGGCCAGTCCTATGATTGCCATAACTTTTTTTTTCACTTGAGATCATTTGCTATTTCTATTCATGAGGCATAAAAGCCAATCAGAAAGCAACGTCCAAAAGCTGTGGCAGCCTCATTGGTCTGCAGACACAAAAACTGGATTTCAGAGCTAGTAAGGAAGTCAAGAATCATAGGTCAATATCTCAGACAATGTAGACTGCATAAAAGTGTATCCAATATTCTATGTGCTATTTCTTTTTTTTTTTTTTTGCGGTATGCGGGCCTCTCACTGTTGTGGCCTCTCCCGTTGCGGAGCACAGGCTCCGGATGCGCAGGCTCAGCGGCCATGGCTCACGGGCCCAGCCGCTCCGCGGCATATGGGATCCTCCCGGACCGGGGCACGAACCCGTATCCCCTGCATCGGCAGGCGGACTCTCAACCACTGCGCCACCAGGGAGGCCCTATGTGCTATTTCTAATTTCTGATTCCTAAGCTGTGCACGCAGGTGGTGAAAGACTTTTATATTTGTTAAAGAAATTTAGTCTATTGCTAAAAGAAAAAAAAAAAAAACCTGTAGAGCAAACTCTAGACCCAGATGGCTTCACTACTGAAGTAACTTTCATTGTGCTGCCCTTTCCCATGCTACAGCGGTGTCACTGAGAAGTGGCTGAATGGCTAGGGATGATATTCTGCACAAATCTTACAGTGATGTGGCCACATGCCCATGAATTCTAACCTGTGGAATGGAAGCAGGTTTACTTTACTTTGCCTTTACTTTCTAGCCCAGTGCATAATGCCCTCACACCCAAGCCATTTATTATTAATGAGATAAATAAGTATTCACCTTCACATAGTGTTCATGTAATTAAAGACACACTCTATCCATTGACTTTACACTAAAAAAGATCAATCATTTGTGCATTTTGTCTTGGGAAATTATTCATGTATCAGAGACAGATTTGAGCATATTCTAAACCAAAGGGAAGAGAGATTGAAGTGGTGGTCAGTGTTTCTGAAAGAGCAGCAGGCGCTGAGAGGCTAAAAGGCCTCTTCATAGGCAGGAGATGTAGAGGAGACAGATGCAAAAACACAGAGAAAATCAGGGGTAGGGAGAAAGGAGGTAAAGTACCTCAAACATTGTAGTAAAGTAGGAGGCAAAGCCATTTGCTAAAGCCAGGGGTAGGTTAGAAGGCTGAGACTGAGAAGCCTGGTGAAGATTTGGGACAAGTGTTCCAGTAAGTAAGAGAATATTAATTAGAGATAAATAAAAGGAGTAATAAATAATGAGGTAGTCAAATGAAGCTAAGTGGCCACACCTGCTAAAACTAAAGAACAGTGATGAACCAGGAAAATGGAGAGGAAAGAAACTGGCAACACCAATTCAGTATCAGTGGTAAGAGAGGAAATGTCAAAGTTTCTGGAACACTGGCTGATAGAGCATTAGACACATGTATAAACCAGCATGAAAGAAATAGAAACAACATGTCAGGTTTTTGTCAAAGAAAGACAAGGTAAAATTTCAAAATCTAGTTAAGGACACAAGACTTACATATGTTGTTAACAGGCAAGTTAAGTAAAAATATGTGAATAAGAATAAATGATCATGTTGTAAATCTCAAACAAAATGTTTTGGGGAATAATTAAGGTGAATGAGCTTGAATAGAAGAAGTTTCTCGAAGAAGATGAAGTTCAAGCCGAGTTTTGGAAAAGAGGAGAGGGGTGGGCAAAACAAAGATTCCCAGCTGGCAGAGGTATAGAGGAAACTGAGATAGGAAGGAATTGTCAGAGCTCTTGAGTGAGCCTTGGTTTCAAGCTTCCCTGAGGGTCCCCGTATGCAGCTCTCTGCCAAGCAAAAGACTAGCCGGGGTCAAAGAGAAAGAGGAAGAGAAAGAGAAGGTAAGTATCTCCGCTTGAGTCCCAAGGGGCAGCCCAGTGAGCGCGCTCACCTGCAAGAATGGAAAAGTGTATCTGTGTTAGAACTAAATCACTCCTGTCAGATAGAAATGCCTCATTTGCCTATACAGAATAAATCAACCTTGTTAAAGCTGGCTGCTGGTTTAATTCAACTGTGGAAACTGAATGAAGCTCCAACCAAACAATAACTTCCTTCTCTGGACCCAGCTCCCACAGCCAAACAAACAAACAATAAGAAATGTCAAAAGCTTGTTCATTTTGAAAAAGCCCTACAAGCACTGTCCTGTCAGAAATTAGGGGACAGCAGCCATTCATCCTTCAGGAAAGGTAATTTTGAATTCATTTCAGTAGTTGCCTGAAATTAAGTTTAACTGCAGAAAATTCTTCAGTTGACCTACAGCTGATCTTTTACTTTGTCTTTAATTCAATTGCTCAGAAAGTAAACCAGTCCATCTGAATTGCTGGAATGAGAGCAAAGCTTTAAAAATAAGAAAAAATCAGAAGCAAAAACAAGCAAAAAAGTGTCAAAGCCATCTGCTTGGGGAATATCAGAACTGATGCAGGTAAATAATTAAAACAGTTTGAGTGGCCTTTTTTTTTTCCACACAAAAAGAAAATTTCAGGACCACATGGTATAGAAGTATCACATATGGAAACTAATTAAAACCTTGTCAAAGGAAGCTTGTCATCTCCTATACTTCAGTAAGTGAACAAGAAAATAGGACAAGATTGTTACAGAAATGGGCAAAATAATTTACTTTAAAATTTGTCCTTCTTTAAGAGAACACATCTCAGGAACCCAAGTTGCTTATCTTGGGGATGTTACAGTTTTTTTGATCAGAAACAAATGCAAGTTTGGACTAAGCTCATCCAGAATCTAAAGTATAGAAGAATTTAAATGTGCTATTACATGGCATCTGAAGCTCATGTCATCAAATCATTGCATTAACATAAAACAAAACAAAACATGCAAACAAATAAAAAGTCAAGGAGCCTCATTCCAGAGGTGTATGAAATACAGATGAAGTGGCTCAGAATTGAGATTGAGGTTACCTGAGTTCAGTTCTTAGCTCACTGAGTTTTGGTTACGTGGTCAGTCAGGACTTGTCATTATCCCTACCCCACCCATGAGCCTCAATGGATTATTTTAAATTGTACATTCCACTCCACTTCCATAGTCCCCTGGAGATGTTGGTACACCTAGTTAAATATATTTTATTGAACTGACTTTAGCAAGGTGCAAATTTCATATTAACCATCATCTGCTTATCCCACAACACCCCCAACATATACATGTACTCTCTCTTCCTCCTTTGTTTTGTTAAATTTAGATGTCTCTCATAGATTCTTTTCTTTTAAGTTTACTAATAATTTTATTTTTATGAAATCCAAAAATCAAGCAAAATTGACCTAAATTAATAGATATTAAAATGTTGATTAGTTACAGAGAGCAGGGACTAACTGAAAGGGGTATGAGTTAATTTTCTGGGAATGGATAAATTTAATGTCTTGTTTGGGGTTTCAGTTACATAGGTATATGTATTTGTCAAACTCAGCAAATATTAAAATCTATGCATTTCACTCAGGAAAAAACAAACAAGTATGTCCAAATACCATGCGTTCAGCACATGAAAATATGTAGGCATACCTCAGAGAAATTGCAAGTTCAGTTCCAGACTACCATCATAAGGCAAATATAAAGACAAGCCTGTGAATAATTATCCTCACCTTTCTACCCGGACATTCCCTAATTCTCAGACTGAGAAAGGATTTTATTAGGCCCACCCCGAACAAGGTGCTTAGATGTATGATCACGAGTTATCCTAAGAATAACCCTGTTCGGTGTGGACTATTATTATCCTAATGTAACAGATAAGAACAATGATGATGGAGAGAATACCTGACTTGCCAGAAGTCACACAGCCAGAAAGTGACACAGCTGGTACTAAAACTCTATGTATCTTTCTCAAGTGCCTGCATAGGTAAGTGTTATGCTGTAGGGTCTAATCTGAAAAGAAACAACCTTATATAAATGGAAGGGTCCTCATTTGTGAAGAGTTTACCCTAAGATCAACAACCCTTGTCCAGAATCTGGAGCTGTATTTGCTTTTGGAAGTGAATTGTTTGGTCCTAAAATGGTTCTGAAATATTTCTTATGGAAAGACTTGTAAAATAAATCAAAAGAAGAATGTGTAACTAATGAAAGAATCTGGGAAGGGAATTCAGCTGCCGTTAATCAGTTGGAATGTTAAAAGTTACTGAACAGTAAAAATTACAATATTGATTTTTTAACACAGTATAACAGGTATTTCAAATACTGGTATAAAAGAAATCTTTGGTAAGATGATTAAAAACCGTCATACATATCTATACACTCATGCCTGTCAAATTGCAAGACTCCCCATAAAAATATCTTTACACTCTCACTTGGCAAACTATTTCATTTTAAAATTATTCTAGGAAAATAATTTGATTTCCTTTTTGTCCCCAAATATAAATCTACACAGATCATTAAAGTCCTTTTAATCTTGCTTAATCTGATTATAGCGTTACTCAGCACTATGTGAGTTTTTACAAATTTATAAGGTGACAGTATATGTACCTCCCTTCTTCCCTCCTTAAGTCTACACTTATAGTATCTCCTCTAAGTGGATACAGACTGGAAAATGTCGCAAAGTAAGACACTTAGATGCCACCGTATGATTTTATGTGGAGCCTACGAGAGTTGCCACCTACACACATGAGCTCAGTATATAGCAATCAAGATTCAGAGATGAACTTTTGGTCCAGGTATCCAGCACGATAAAATCAGGATTTTAGATCTGAAACTTACCTTGCTTTAGATCCCTTGTAATGTTTACCATAGTTCTCTGCTCATTTGGGAAATATTTACTGATTTAATGAATAAAGCAATGTATTCTGTAGGAGAGCTGATAGCTTTGCAAACAGTAAGAATTTTCTTTTTTTCTTTTTTTAATTTATTTTTGGCTGCTTTGGGTCTACTTGCTGTGCGTGGGCTTTCTTTAGTTGTGGTGAGCGGGGGCTACTCTCTGTTGTGCTGCGTGTGCTTCTCATTGCAGTGGCTTCTCTTGTTGCAGAGCACAGGCTCTAGGTGTGGCACTCGGACTCAGTAATTGTGGCTTGAGGGCTCCAGAGCACAGGCTCAGTAGTTGTGGCACACGGGCTTAGTTGCTCCAAGGCATGTGGGATCTTCCTGGACAAGGGCTCGAACCCGTGTCCCCTGCACTGGCAGGTGGATTCTTAACCACTGTGCCACCAGGGAAGTCCAGCAAGAGCTTTCCCCCCCCCCCCACCGCTCTATGAGAACATGCTGGAGTCAGGGAATTCTCTCTCCATTAAAGAAAAGGACTAACCAAAGATAATAGGGATGCATCTCAGCTTTTTGACTCTGAGAGGACCATTGCTAGCACCTTCTGATTGTAAAAGTGACTGTAAAACACACTCAATTGCCTCTTGACCTCTTATCCAGACTAAATAATCTTCATTGTGCATGGATATCTGGCTCTTTCCACTGGCTACTAGAATTAAGCATAGTTCCCTATGTTCTACAGTAGGTCCTTGTGTTTGACTTACATTCTTTTTTTATATACTTTTTTTTAACATCTTCATTGGAGTATAATTGCTTTACATTGTTGTGTTATTTGCTGCTGTATAACAAAGTGAATCAGCTATACATATACATATATCCCCATATCCCCTCCTTCTTGTGTTTCCCTCCCACCCTCCCTATTCCACCCCTCTAGGTGGTCGCAAAGCATCGAGCTGATCTCCCTGTGCTATGTGGCTGCCTCCCACTAGCTATCTATTTTACATTTGGTAGTGTATACAAGTCCATGCCACTCTCTCACTTTGTCCCAGCTCACCCTTCCCCCTCCACGTGTCCTCAAGTCCATTCTCTACATCTGCATCTTTATTCCTGTCCTGCCCCTAGGTTATTCAGAACCATTTTTTTTTTTAGAATCCATATAAATGTGTTAGCATATGGTATTTGTTTTTCTCTTTCTGACTTACTTCACTCTGTATGACAGACTTTAGGCCATCCACCTCACTACAAATAACTCAGTTTCGTTTCTTTTTATTGCTGAGTAATATTCCATTGTATATGTGTATCACATCTTCACTATCCATTCATCTATCGATGGACACTTAGGTTGCTTCCATGTCCTGTCTACTGTAAATAGTGCTGCAATGAACACCGTGGTACGTGACTCTTTTTGAATTATGGTTTTCTCAGGGTATATGCTTAGTAGTGGGATTGCTGGGTCATATGGTAGTTCTATTTTTAGTTTTTTAAGGAACCTCTATACTGTTCTCCATAGTGGCTGTATCAATTTACATTCCCACCAACAGTGCAAGAAGGGTCCCTTTTCTCCACACCCTCTCTAGCATTTAATGTGTGAAGATTTTTTATGATGGCCTTTCTGACTGGTGTGAGGTGCTACCTCATTGTAGTTTTGATTTGCATTTCTCTAATGATTAGTAATGTTGAACATCCTTTCATGTGTGTGTTGGCAATCTGTATATTTTCTTTGGAGAAATGTCTGTTTAGATCTCTGCCCAGTTTTGGATTGGGTTGTTTGTTTTTTTGATACTGAGCTGCATGAGCTGCTTGTATATTTTGGAGATTAATCCTTTGTCAGCTGCATCATTTGCAAATATTTTCTCCCATTCTGAGGGTTGTCTTTTCCTCTTGTTTATGGTTTCCTTTGCTGTGCAAAAGCTTTGAAGTTTCATTAGGTACCATTTGTTTATTTTTGTTTTTATTTCCATTTCTTTAGGAGATGGGTCAAAAAGGATCTTGCTGTGATTTACGTCAAAGAGTGTTCTGCCTATGTTTTCCTCTAAGAGTAAAAAAACTTGGTGTTGATGAACCTAGGGGCAATATGGGAGTAGAGACACAGAAGTAGAGAATGGACTTGAGGCACGGGGAGGGGAGAAGGGTAAGCTGGGACGAAGTGAGAGAGTAGCATTGACATATATACACTATCGAATGTAAAAGAGATAGGTAGTGGGAAGCAGCTGCATCACACAGGGAGATCAGCTCAGTGCTTTATGACCACCTAAAGGAGTGGGGTAGGGAGGGTGGAGGGAGGTGCAAGAGGGAGGGGATATATGTATACGTACAGCTGATTCACTTTGTTATACAGCAGCAACACAACATTGTAACACAATTATACTCCAATAAAGATGTTAAAAAAAAAAAAAAAGAAATCCCATGTGCAGCAATGAAGACCCAAGACAGCCAAAAAAAAAAAAAAAGTCATTAAACCAAACACATCGGCATAAGAAATATATCACAACTTAGACTTCTAGGTTGAATGCAACAAAATAAGAACAAAAAGATGAGTTTTTAGTTGGAGGAGCATATTTTGGTGCCTTTATATCCAGCAGCTACCTGTGCTGCCTCCTCTTGCTCTACCTGACTCTCACTCAGAATTTAATTTTCTAGTGTTTAGCTTACTTTCCACACAAAACTTCACTCAGATTTTTCAAGTTGGCACTTTCAACATTTTACTATTTGTTAGTTTTATTCTTCCATTTTTTGTTTTAACAAACACTCTCTTACTTCTCAGAGAAGTATAAAAAAATAGCTTTCTCTACTTTTGGTTGAAAATCTTTTGAATTTCTCTTTTTGATCTCCATCAAGGAAGTTGTTAAACACTTACTAGTGAGTTCCTATAAGTTCGTAATCACAGTTTCTTTAACTCAGACATGACTATCTTGCTCTTGATCTCTTCTTTCCGACTTTTGGAACTGAACATATTAGCTTGAATAAATGAATATGTCATTTTTCTATCTTACTTTTCAAGACCATTGATGTGATAGATATCAGAATGAAATACTTTCTTTCATTTTCTACATTATTCTGATAAAGAGGGCAGAAAGGTAAAACTGTCTTTGAATGGAATCCAGTGTCTCATGAGTATTCAGGACTTAGAGTAGCTGACATTGGCAAGGATTGTGGAATGAAGAGCATCGATGATAGGTCTATAATAAAAATGTGGTTTTATCAGAGAAGACATTCTGCTTGCCTTGCTTCCTTTATCTGACATCTAATCAAACTGGAACCAGATTACACCAGGAAAAAATTGTATTTGTAGCATGGACGCCATCCTTTTCTATAGCCTGAAAAGTGGTCATGATTCCTAGCTGGCTACATCTTTTTCTTTGTGGAGTTAATTATCCCACTTATAGTGTATCTTCTAGGAAATTAACACCATAAATAATACTTGGGTGTTCATATGAATTTTGTCCAAGTAATGATTAAGAACTATAATTTTCCATTGACTTGAAGGTTATATAAAGGTCAGGAAAATAAAATAGCTTCTCTTTGCTGAGACTTCTACTATACAAAGAGCCTAAGAAATAGACCTTATATTTCCTCATGTTTTATTTTTCAAAAGCATCGCTAGTATGAAAAACAAATGTAATGGACTAAGACATTATTACCTTATTACTATCAATGATAATGGAAATAATGGAACTAATATTTTACATTTTGATACTTCTGAGTTTGTGGAAATTTTCCCATGCCTCATTTGTATCTCACAAAAACTTTATCTTATAGGCTGCATTTTGAAGGGGGAAAAGTCCTAAAACTTACTGAATGCTTATGTTGTGTTGGCATATTTGGGGTATTTGCAAGTATATTACCTTTAATCCTTTAAACAATCCAGCAGTTTCAATTTATAGATTAAGAAAATGAGGCATAAAAATATTAAGTAATTTTTTTCCTGAATATACGGAAAGTAAGTGAAACTCATTCATTCATATACCCAGCTCTCTACTTACGATTCCACTTGGATATGTTTGCATTATCTCAAACTTTACATGTCCCAACTTTAATTCTTTACTGTCACTATCAAATCTGTGCTTCTTCATTTCTCCCTTCTTGGTAAATGGCAACACCATCCTCCCAGTTGCTCAACTCAAAAATATTGGAATCATAAATATTTTCTTTTATTTTCCCACATTCCACACCAAATTCATCAGCAAATACTATTAGTTCTACCATATTTATCCTGGATCAAACAATTCTCATCAATTCTACTTAGAACACTTTGCTCTAACCATCATCATCACTCACCAGAACCATTTTAAATAGTCTCTCAAGTGGCCTCTTTGGGGCTTCCCTGGTGGCGCAGTGGTTGAGAGTCCGCCTGCCGATGCAGGGGACACAGGTTCGAGCCCTGGTCTGGGAAGATCCCACATGCCGCGGAGCGGTTAGGCCCGTGAGCCATGGCCGCTGAGTCTGCGCATCCGGAGCCTGTGCTCCGCAACAGGAGAGGCCACAACAGTGAGAGGCCCACGTACCGCAAAAAAAAAAAAAAAAAAAAAAAGTGGCCTCTTTAATTCTATACTAACTCTCTCCATAGCCTACTCTTTACAAAGCAGACAGAGTGCTCTTTTGAGAAAGTAAATCATATTATGTCACTTTTGTGCTCACAACCCTGCAATAGCTTGCTCCTTCACTCAAAGTGTTAGCCATGGTTTTAAAGGTCCTACAGACCTGTCACCTGCTCTTCTCTTTTCACTCTCTCATAGCCCCACCCCACGTGCCCTGGAAGTCCTCCTTGACCAAGCCAAGCACACAATGCTTCATGCCATTTGAGAATCCCTCTTACTGGATGGCTCTTCTCTTAGATATCCACCGTGGCACCACATTTCATCAGGTATCTGATCAAATGAAATCTTATCAAAAATACTTTAATCTATTTTTTAAATAGCGTCCCAGTTACTCTCCCCTTCTAAGCTTTAATTTCTCCTTAGCACATTATCAACTGATATGAATTTATTTATTTTGTTGTATCATCAATCTTATGTTATTAGCATGGCATCTCCAAGAGAGTGCTGACCTTGGTTTGGCTCATTGCTGTATCTCTAGTGCAGAAAACAGTGTCTGGAACAGAGTAGACACTCGATGAATATTTGAAATAGCCACACATTCAACAAATATTTACTAAGTCTCAAACATAGTAGATACTCAATGAATATTTGAAATAGCCACACATTCAACAAATATTTACTAAGTCTCAGAAATGTGGTAGCCACAATCTTCTGAAAGATTTAAATCTAGTAGATAAAAATAAACATTGATCTTGTAAGAGCACTGAGTGATAAAATCAAGGCTCACACAATGGGTATGGAAGCAAGCAACAGGTAGGCATAGCCTACCATGAGATATCTGGGAAAAGGTCTCCTAGATTGACTATAGGTATGATGTAGATAGGCATAAAGGAAGACGGCAAGCAAGAGAATTCTAAGACATAGAATATCAAGTGCAAAACCCACCAAATATGGTGAAAACAAGCAAAGCTCATTTGAAAAAGTTAAAGAATTTGTAAATGGAGCAATGAAGCACATTGAACCAGAAAGTGATAGTGAAAAATAAAGCTAGAGAATATGTGCTTCATGCATTAATCTTTTTCCTAAAACAATGGGATCTGTATAGACTAGAGACTTTTCAAAGGTCAGTCTAAAATATGAAGATTGGGTTAAAATATGAAGTACAGATGTGGAAATATAATTTAGGAAGCAATGGCAATAATACAGTATGGTAGCAATGAATATGGAAAAAAACAGTGGACCCTAAAGAAATGCTCTTGATTAAAATGACAGCCTTTTTTTTTTTTTTTTTTTTTTTTTTGCGGTACGCGGGCCTCTCACTGTTGCGGCCTCTCCTGTTGCGGAGCACAGGCTCCGGACGCGCAGGCTCAGCGGCCATGGCTCACGGGCCCAGCCGCTCCGCGGCATGTGGGATCTTCCCGGACACGGGCACGAACCCGTGTCCCCTGCATTGGCAGGCAGACTGTCAACCACTGCGCCACCAGGGAAGCCCAAAATGACAGCTTTTATTTGAGACACTAAAAAAAGTTTTGTAGATGGATAGTTGTGATGGTTGTGCAGCAATGTGAATGTATTTATTGCCACTGAACTGTACACTTAAAAACTGTTAAAATGGTAACATTTTATGTTATACATATTTTATAAGAATAAAAAATTTAAAATAAAATCCTGCAAGTATTTTTTAAAAGCCAGCTTTTAGTTTTTATTAGAAGTGGGGAGTAAGAGGCTATCTAGTTAAGTGTGATTCATAGAATTCCAGTTTAAACAGTTAGATGGGGCCACTTTTGAGATGATTTTGATAAGTAAGTGGAAATGTCAAGAAGACAGGCATATATGGAAATGTGAAGCCCAGAAAAGAGATCTGGACTGAAAATAACAATATAAGAATTGTTGACATGGAGATGGTAATTGAAGCCTTTGGAATAAATGGGATTGCTATAGCAGAGTATGTAAGAGAGAATCAAACAGGAATGTAAAGAAAAGGATATAGAAACCAGAAGGATATTTAACAGAAGGATAGTGTTTTGAGGAGAGAGAAGTTAGGTAAAATTATGCTGAGAGACCATACAAGATAGTATCTAAAAAACGTCTTTTTATTCGGTGACAAAGAGAACACTGGTGATTTTAATAAAAGCACTTTGAGTGGAGTAATAACGGTCTAAAATGGAATGGGTTGGAAAGTGAATGGGAAGTGAAAAAAACAGAGGAAAAGCATTTTAGAATATACCCCTTAAGAAGTTGTTATAAAAGGGAACACAAACTAGGCAGCACCTGGATTACTAGAGGAAATCAAGGGGGCACATTTTTTTTTTTTAGGATAGGAGAGATTTAAGCATGTGTAAATTTCGTACAAAGGTACCTGTAGAAAGACAAAGTTTCAGATAAAAAGAGAGTGCTCTGGATTGATACTCAAGATTTTAAAAAGAGAATTAGATTCAGGTCATAGCTAACCTAGGAGGGACCACCGTCTTCATTATAGTAGGAGGAAAGGATGTTTTCATAGAACTGGGACTAATCAAACGGATTTTTGTTTGTTTCTCACAAACCCATAGTTATTTTTATAGGATAATCAGCATCTTCTGTGAGAAAAATATTCTGTGATACCCAAAATAATATTATTTAAATACTTAGAATTTTACCAAAATATTTTATTTGGTGGCTTCTGTTTAACTTACCTTTTGGATGACTGCTATTTTACTTCCAGACAGGTAGGGCAGTTACCTGTTCTCTGAACAGGCCATCCACTTGTGTGTCTTGGTGTCTATTTACTTTGCCAGACCAAATCTTGATTTCCTTTGTGAAAGCTGAGAGATTTTTGCTAGGGAACCAAAATGGAAGAAAATACAGTCTTGCAGAGATTCCGTAAGAGATAGAAACATAAATAGATGATTATAACCCAGTGTGAAAAATGCTGGCATGAGGGAAGTATTTTCACTATAATACCATATATTATTAAAAATTTGAACTCCTGAAGTATAGAACATGCCTCATTTATCTTTGCAACCTCTTTAGCACAATAACTATTATGTACATCCAAAGAATTCAGAAATAATTATTGAACTACTGAATAATTGAACACATTGGTGCAAGCTCTATATTTCTAAATAATGTCATTAATGCAGTAAGAGCCTAAAGGTTTTTTGTCACAATTCCATTTTAATTTTTTTTTTGAACTATCAATTATCCCTAGGTAAGGACCACTAGGAAGACTAAATTTGCTAAGAAGGCAATTAATTTCAGTGCTCAAAATCTCAGTAGACCATGTACCTTTACAAAAGACTACACTTTTTATTTTAATCCTAAATACATGGCTCCTATCTACACTGTGCTACTTCTCTGCTTCTCTAAGATAGCAATACATTTTAAAGGCTAATGATAGAGATCAGAGTATTTTAAAATACTAATAATTATGTTACATTTCAAAATGTACTTAATGTATACCTAATATTAATTTTGAAAGACTAATGCTCTGTGGTTGTGTACTGAAGCAGTTTATAAGTCCAGAAAAAACTTGATAAAAATTTCATTGCTTGAAGTTCATCTGAAGCTCAGATATATAGAGCATTTACATTTAGAGACTGATAGGAGAAAATACCTTGCATAAAATCCCTATATTTAAATGACCAGTTCAAAGTATTTAGAGAAACAGACTCAATCATTGTTCTTACTCTAAAAGACTGAGGACATTTGATGGATGATAATATTGATTGATTGAGTTCTGACTATACTTCTGATTTCAAGGTGAAAGGTCCTAGAGTGTGGAATTTCCTCTATGTTGAGTTAAGCAAGATACACAGGGTGGAAGATCCTATAGAGAGTTAATGAAATGTATAATAAAAATATGGTTGAACATAATCTTCAGAAGTAATTTCACATTTCTGTGGACTTCTATCCCTATACAGTTTGCCTATCCATTTTATTTCTTTTTTGAAACACGGGCTTAACACGACTTCTCTGCTGGTGATTATCACACTTAAGCACAAATTATAGAGAATCTTTGACTCCAAAATTAACTTTTTAGTTATTTTTTAAAATTTCTTTTGGCCTTATATTTTAGACATTGAGAAACAAGATAGCATGATGGTTGAAGGGAGATCCTGGAAACCAATTGTTTGGGTTCAAATTCCAGCTCTGCCACTTATTTTATGACTTTCAACAAGTATTTCAACCTCTCTGTGATTTGGCTTCCTCATCTGTAAAATAACGGTAGTAATTTTCTATTTCGGGGTAATTAGAAGAATTAAATAAATTAGAAGATTTAAATAAACACAAGAAGAATTCCAGATCCACAGCTAACGCTCACCATGCATGAAGTGTATTGTCACTATGGTCTTTGAGCAAATGGTTTTGGACCATTCTAAACACTTTATCTACATTTTCCTGGTTTGATTGTAGCAATTCTAGTACATGGTAACAGACAATCAACACTAGATTCAACTTAGAAATATAAAACAAGCACACACAAAAAATAAAATTGATGAAAATATTCTGGCAAACTTTTGCTTAATAATTGATGCAGCAATAGTCTCTTGGGCACACCTGCTACCATAATATGTTTAGAGAATAAAACTATATAAGATCTTTGAATTGCAATTTCCACTATTTCAAGTTACAAATTACTTCATCTCTGACACTTGTCACATTCTATGCATTATGTCTTATTAGGCCACTACCATAGACTGCCAAGTAGGAAGGAAAAATATTCAGTTATTTTTTCTCAAAAGGATTATAGCAAAGTAAATCTTTGCCATTTGCAGAGTAAAATATATATCTCACTACAGTGCCAGGAGAGCATTCATACCTGGCCATTCACTCTATGTAATTAGGAATGGATCCAAGAAAAAAAAGTCAAATAATATGAGTTTAAAGAATTTTTAAAAACTTAGTCAAACTTTCACAAGTTTGGTGGTAGATTTTTTTTCTCTTTGTGATGTCAGGAATTACCGTAATAATTTACATTTATTTTTGAAGATTAACACTGGTCCAGGCACAGTGCTAACCACTTTACATTAATTACTTTTTTAATCCTTAGTATAACAATGTTATGTGGTACAGTTGTTATCCCTCACTGAATTAATGAAGCACCCAAAGCTTAGAGAAGCTAAGAGATTTGACCAAGATTATCTAACTAATAAGTAGCTAATAAGCAGACAAGGTTAAATTCTCAGTGGTTTGTCTCTAGGACCTATGTTCTTAAACTTTATGCTATGCTGCCTCTTCAACTATTTATTAACAATAGTCAAACCTCGATTTTTTTCTTTAATATAAAATTATTTTTATTCTAATATTCTGAAAATTCTTGATTTGAGTACAGAGATTTCATGTTCCTCAGATTATGTAATCTGATCCCAGACTAACTGAATTCAAATCCTAGTTTTGCTACTGAACACTTTTTGATCTTTGAGTCAATTTATTTAAAGTTTAGGAGCTTCAGTTTGCTCATCTGTAAAATAAGTGCAATCATCATGCTTCATACAATTCTTGTAAATTTTAAATGAATTAATATATACAAATCATATAGACAAGTGCATGGAAAAAAGAAAAATTCAATTAATATTAGCTATTATTACTATTAGCAAAAAGCAAGAGCTTGGACTCAGAATGTTAATATATTAATTAAACTTAGGTTTGGCAGTGAGTAGCAGAAAACTCAAAACGACTGTGGCTTTAAAAAGACAAAAGTATTTCTGTTTCATGTAAAAGTTTGGAGATAATCATTTCAAGGCTGATGTACCTTCTGTGTCAAGAACCCAGCTTATTCTCTCTTGTTGTTCTGCTAGCTATGTTGTCTGTTGCTCCACTCAACTCATAGTCAACTTTGGCTTGACCGTATCCAGCCACATCCATCTGTGTTCAAGTCAGCAGAGAAAAGGAGAGGCTAAAAAAAGAAGAGATAAAAGGTACAAACTAACTCTTAAGTTTCCCAGAAGCTGACACATATAACTTGATCTGACATACTTTTGGTTAGAACTTAACAACAAGACGCTACTAACAGCAAGGAAAGCTGAGAAACAAAGTCTTTATTGTAGGCATGCATGAAGGGACAAGCATTTGGGGGGGCCTGTCTAGGTTTTTCTTAAGGAGCTAAAAAAATGAAAGGGAGGGGCTTGAACTTTGTTTCAGTGTTGGCTGGAAACTTGTTTTTCCTAATATATCACTTTCCATAACAATGGACTTATTAGGAAATATTACATGTCTTATTTACCCTCTTTTATATTTTTAATACTATCCTCTGCCCTAGTTACATGTTTTCTCCTATTTTCTCTGTGTTTTTTTGTTTGTTTGTTTGTTTTTTGTTTTGTTTTGTTTTGTTTTTGCGGTACGCGGGCCTCTCACTGTTGTGACCTCTCCCGTTGCGGAGCACAGGCTCTGGACGCGCAGGCTCAGCGGCCATGGCTCACGGGCCCAGCCGCTCCACGGAATGTGAGATCTTCCTGGACCGGGGCACGAACCTGTGTCCCCTGCATCGGCAGGCGGACTCTCAACCACTGCGCCACCAGGGAAGCCCCATCTCTCTGTTTTGTTTTTGAAGTAGAAAAGCAAAATGCAAGATTTCTCAGTGTGAGTAGTACTATTTCTGGTATAACACATAATGGAGAACCATAAGTCTCTCTACTTTAAAATCTCTTGTTCTCTAAGGTAAATTCATTTGGTGATTAAAAAAACCACATATTTTTGCTACATGCAAATATCTTTGGAGAAATATGGGAAATAAATTAATATTTTTCTACAACCACTGCATGTCCTGTTGGAGTGCTTAGATAGTTCACCAAAATAATGGACAAAGTATTGACTTTTTAGCTAACGTTGTTTCTTGATCCATTTAAAAGATCAAACTTTTGTTTCTGGTAAATAAAACTGTATAAATTGTGTAGTCCACAGGCAATCTCTAAAAATGGTATTTCTTTACATTTTAAACTTGATATTGGTCTATATATTGGAAAAGTATGGAAAGCACAGGAAAAAGAGTAAATTTATGGTGGAGAAACCTGACAAAGACTACCATTTATTAAAATATATGTGGCAATTCTCCTTTTAAAATATTACTGGCTTTAAACTTAGGCAACTCTCTAGAAGATAGTCAATAGAATAACATTTTTTACAAATAAGGATATCAGTCGTGCAAATGCTACAAAAGCCATAAAAACAGATTAGTTTTGGAGAAGGCAGATGTCTACACAGTGTTTCTGCTGCTCATCCAGAGATAACCTGAGAAGTAAAAGAAAAGAAATCCAGACTCCTCTTGGCCCTGAATTATTCTTGGTCATTATAGTTGAAGGGGAATTCTAAAAGTCACCCAAGATAATGTGCAGGTTTCTCTTGGTAGAAAGGTCTCCTGAAAAATAACTTTAATTGATCACAGAACAACTATATTTGACGTCTGATTACCTGTTTAAAATCTACCTATCCAGAACTGAAAAGATTTTGCTTGTTTATTTGTTCATTATACTTCCCCTATCTCTTCCATAGAAGGATCAATAATAAATAAATACTACTTAAAAAAATATTACAAGCGTTAGGAAAAATGGACCCATTATTGATAAATGAACTTCCTGTTTAAGAAATAACTTCCTGTTAAGAATTCCTGAAACTTGGGGCTTCCTTGGTGGCGCAGTGGTTAAGAATCTGCCTGCCAATGCAGGAGACACGGGTTTGAGCCCTGGTCTGGGAAGATCTCACACGCCGTGGAGCAACTAAGCCTGTGTGCCACAACTACTGAGCCTGCGCTCTAGAGCCCATGCTCTGTAACAAGAGAAGCCACCACAATGAGAAGCCCGCGCACCACAATGAAGAGTAGCCCCCGCTTGCCACAACTAGAGAAAGCCCATGTGTAGCAACAAAGACCCAACACAGCCAAAAACAAACAAACAAACAAATAAATAAATAAATTTATTTAAAAAAAAAAGAATTACTGAAACTTGTATCTCCAGCATTGTTTGGAAGGTGGTTTTTGTTTTTGGTGGCTTGTGTACAGCAGAGATATTAAATAATTCTGACATGGCTCAATTTGTGCTCTGTCACATAATAGGACTGTGTCACCTTTGCCATGTTACATCTCTCTAAACCTCAGTTTCCTCCTCTGTAAAAGGAGGGAAGTAAAACTTACCTCGTGTGATTATTGTGAAGTATAAATAATATGATGGATGTAAAGTTATTTTTATAGTTCTAGGCATAAAATTGCTGTTCAGTAACTAATCACTTGAAATAGTACAAGTATATCAAAAGTTGACATTTTCAAATCATTCTAGAAAATGAAAAGGAAATAATGATTTTACTTCTGCCTCATCCCTTACCTATAAGGATAGGAGTCCATATATTTCTTAGGTTGGGAATTGCTTATTTTTGAGAATGAAGTCCTTTTTAAAATCAAAACATTTGCAGATTCCCATACCAAAATTATTTTATAGACATTAATCATGACATTATTTGACCATGATCTGTATTTGGACAATACTTTTAAATATATTTGTAATTTATTAATCTGAAAGGCATCTGTTTACACTTTAAAAACTATAATATACATATATGCAAGACCTAATATTCCTTCAGTCTAGGGGAAAAAATTGAGGTATATATGGATTTTTGCATGTATTCTGTGCAATACGAGCAAGATTTCAATGAGTACATGTCCCTCTGCTCTGGATCCACTGATTTAAACTAAATCTTTTGACTAATTAAAAATATAAAGTCCAAGGTATAACTGTATTATCCTAAACAATGCCATACACTATCTATGTGAAAAAGACTTGCTTTTTTCACTGTTGTTGTTTGCATGCACTGATACTGATAACCTATCCTGGTGTCATCCTTCTAGTATCTTTGTTAAAAAATATATGAGACAAAGCCTGATTATCAGCCTTTGAAATATTCTGCATTATATAAAAGACTCAGGAAAATCAAAGTAGCAGGGAATTGCATTAAGATGAAACAAATCAAGGTTTGACACAAGATATATGCAATGTAAGAGAGTAAATAAACTCTCCAGCTCTAGGCACTGTTGAATGAAGATTAGGATTTGTGACAGATACTGATGGTCATAGGTATCTCTGCTATGCCTAGCCTTGTAAAACAGGACATCTATATATGGTCCATATTGCCTGTCAATCCTTTTAGAGGGCCATAGACTATAAACTCAGAGCCTGGTGCTGCTGAGGCTTATGAGGTATCTATAACAGCATTACACAACCAGCCATAATGACTACTTGGCACATATAAATATACAAATGGTGCCTGCCCTGGAAGAACTTACAATTTTCTTAATCTGATGAAACAGGAAATAGAATTTAAAAATTAATTACATTTTGATTGTATCTTTGAGCTTCTCGTTTTTATGTTCTCTGCCAACTACACCCAAAAAATACTGTTAATGGAAATAAGGTGGTCTGGTTTGAAATCTGAGAATAGAAGCTACATCTACCCTGAGGATGGGGATTGGCAAAATAAAATGTCAGTTTGGAGGTAGATCTTGCAGAATGTGAGCAGAGCAATCAAGGGTGCACATATATTAGTCCTTGTCACACAGAGTGTGGCTGCTTCATGGTGAAGACACTTCCTCTAATCTCACATAGACTCACACCAGGTTCTGTAGCCTGTCCCTGGAACCCTATTATCCATGGAAGGCAAAGGAGACCAAAATGTGAAGGAGAATCATTTCAGGCACAAGTTACAATAACAGTGATACTTTCCCACAGTGGATTTTTCAACAGTCTGGATTCTCCTGACATTCTGGCATTCTGTCCTGGGCTAGTTAGACAGGGAGAGCCACCTCAGTCACTTGGTAACAGAAGGAAGTTGGCAGGTCTGAGACATTCAGAAATTACCTTCTTTTTCAGCCAAAGGAAAGAAAAAAAAAAAAAGATGAAAGTATAGATTAGCTGTTGTGCTGTTAAGTTGCACCTTGAATTTGACCCTAGGCAGGTGATCTGGGGAAATAGAAATAGTAATACTATAGATGGAAAGTACCATGGGAGGACAAAGAAGACAGGGTTAAATTTCAAGGGAAGAAGTCTGTGAAGACAGCAGTAGAGAGAGAGGCAGGGTAGGAGTGAGCCCCGTAGGACACTGATGACTTCCCAATCTTTCTCCTTGGATCTGTGCCTTGCCAACTGGACATTCCCTCCTGAATAAGCCACAGAATAAACCACAGGATTTATCCTCTAAGATAAGTCACAGCACATTGCATGTGAGTTGTAATTGAATGCTTACCAGCCATCCTCTCAGTTGCACTGAGCATCTCTGAGTCTTACTGATCTCTGTATCCTCAGTGCCCAAGACTGTGTTTAATGCTTTGAAAATTCTCAACAAGTAGTTGTGGAATATGTAAAGTATTAAACTGATGAAAGGGTAGTTTAAAAAAATCCTGCTTTCTCATTTCTCAAATATATTTTTTAAACCAATTTGACACCAAAATTTACTTTTACTCATTAAGGTTATGAGCACAGACATTCTGGCATTCCAGCATGTTCGAATTAAAAATGTAAATATCTCATTCTCCAATTGCAGAGACCACTATGCCTGCAGAGGCCTGTACACTACAATGAATGGGTTTTTCAATTTGCATACTAAGATTGCAAAACTAATAGTTCTTATTTCTGCCAATTTTCCTGAACTCTTTCAAGTTACAGAGATTTTGCAAAAAAAAAAAAGAAAAGAAAAATTGTATTTACTACAATTTAAGGGAGCACTTGGAAATCTGATTTGGCAGGAACCTATAAAAGTCATAGACTAGAAATATACAAACATAGCAATATCTTTTTTTTGTTGAATCTATAGATTTATAGGCATTTTCAAATGAGAAACTTTAAATGAATTGTGGATTTCCAAATGTTAGCTATATGTAAAGTAATTTTTTCACATATACGTAGCATCTTTATAAAAAAAAAAAAGTCAAACTCAGAAACAGAGAGTGGAATGGTGGCTGCCAGGGGCTGGGGGAGGGGATTGGCCTGTTGTCTTCCACAGAGACTCGGCTGAGCTCCTGACAAAGACACTCCACGGACTTCATTCTTCTCAACAAGCACTATCATCCCTCAGTTTTGAAAAATATGTTGTAACAACTGCTATCTGGGAAAACGACAGAGTTAGGGGGAGTGAGTCCAAGTCCGTCATTAAGTTAGCAGTGTGGCTCTGGTGGGTCAGATCTGTGGGGCTGGGCCTTTCCGTCCGCAAAAGGCGGTCTCTTGATTGGATTTTTCTGAATGCTCCTTTCAGGTCTCTCTTCTGAAAAAGTTTTAAAAGTAAAGCAGCAGAACAAAGCTAAACAGTTTTAAATAATTATTTTTAGAAGGTAACCTTTACGACATTGCATTTTAGAATAAATCGTCTCACAACTCCAACGTCTGATGGTGCCGCTTCACCCCGGCCAGCAACTCTCTCCTGCGCGTCTGCCACATGCCAGGTGAACAGCGTCCCTCTCCTTTCCCGCCCAGAACACTCAGCGCTTCTTCCAGGTGAACTTCCTGGGGGCTCCCTCCTGGCCTGGCTTCTTCCGCTCTCTGACACGGGGATCAGCAGTAACCAGTCCCGCTTGGCGCATCCACTCGACCTCTTCCTCGGTGACAAAGCTGCACAAGGCTCTCGCAGTCTGCAAGCGGATGGCCTGCGCCTGCGCCTGCCCCGCCCCACCCCGACGCCGTGCAGGTCATGTGGTGTTCTCCAAGCCGGTTGAGGAAGTGGAAAGGGCACGTCGGCTGTTCTCTGTCCTGAGTCACCGGAAAGTAGAGCAGGTAGTCGACCCCATTTACTTCTATCCTCCCACTTCCATGGTCATAAACAGCCACGTCCGCCTTTGCAGTCTTTCTGTTACCTTGGCCTGTGCTGAAAGCCATACCCTTCTCGTCGTACTGCAAAGGCTCAATCAGCGTCTTTTTCGATTGAACGGTTACACTCCTAAGGAGCCTGCTCACAAATTCTTCTTCAGCCGCGTCAGACGGCAACGCCAATAACTTTTCCAGCAGCCGAATGAACTCTGCGTAATCTTGACCTGACAGTTTTTCCACTAACGTTTCTTCCAGTTCCTTCTTTTTTGTCTTTTTTTTTTTTTTTTTTTTGCGGTATGCGGGCCTCTCACTGTTGTGGCCTCTCCCGTTGCAGAGCACAGGCTCCGGACGCGCAGGCTCAGTGGCCATGGCTCACGGGCCCAGCTGCTCCGCGGCATGTGGGATCTTCCCAGACCGGGGCATGAACCCGTGTCCCCTGCATTGGCAGGCGGACTCTCAACCACTGCGCCACCACGGAAGCCCCCAGTTCCTTCTTAATCAGCCATCTGCTGCCAATCGGGTCTTTGGCTTTATGGCTTTAGTTTTTTCTGAAAACAGACCTTTGGCTCTCACCTGGTCTTGACGGTTTTCTACATCTGGTAGCTTTCCATATGCTCCGTGCATTAATGAATAATATGACTGTCTGCTAGTATAAAAGAGAAAATGAAATGGGCGGCCATCTTCTCCCCACTGGATTGCTCTTTGTTTTGGAAAAATCTCTTCAGGATGCTTCATTATTGGTCGGGCTCGCTTATCAGACAAACCACTGGGAAAAAGGTAAGCAATCGCTCTATCAATATCCTCTTGGGTAAAAGTTTCTGGATCTTCTCCCATCATGTTGGCTAAGTGCCTCTTTCCTATGTTGAATTCTTCAATCTGCTTTTTAGTAAAATCCACTGTATAAGTTTCACGTCTTAAGGCTGCAACATTTTTCCTTGTTGTTACAACTGTGGTGTGTCTTAGCCTTGATATCTGGCATCCGGGACTTCTCTGCAGCTTAGCAGCGGCGGCTTTCCAGATGCCCTGTCCCCGGGCAAAGCTAACCCTACCCCAAGAAAGAGCCGGTACAAAGCGGCTGCGCCGCAGGACACACGGACAGCCGCCTTGTTGGCTGCAGGAGGCACGGGCAGTAGGACGAAAAGCCATCTCATCTAATTATTACATGGCCACAACTTATCACTACTTAACGCTTCCCTGTGCTCCCATTTTTCCACAATGACATCTCTCATATTGTTTCAGATTCCCTTGACTCTAGGTTTAATTCACTTATTCTGCCCAAGTAGGCAAGGTATTGTCTCACCACTGCAGAGGAGCTAAATTGGGATGGTAAATATTCAACGAACTTAGACCTCATTAATAATACTAAAATGTTTTCGTTATAATTCTGCTTCACTAATAAAAGTTTGAGAGATAAATAGTTAATAATAAATATTAACATGACTATTTAATTAATATTAATATATGAATCACAGAGGACAATCCATTCTACCTAGGCTAAAATTATGACAATAACAAATAATTGCACAATAAGGGATCATTTACTTCCCTATATTATGAACTCTAAAATACTCAGGCTTCAAAGTATACTGTAAAGTACTCACATTTGGAAATGTAATCCTTGGAAAAACCATGGCCTTGTACTATTCCTTCTTCTAATCCATAGATGAGACCTATGAAACCAGTTGAAATGTTTTCATAATAACGTATTTTTAAATTATCCCTTGTCTTCTCTCTTCTGTGTATTAAGTATTCTCGTTTGTCTTTCAGTCAGAATCCAAAAATTGTTCACCTTGATGTCATTCAAGCTTTACCAAGGAGTGCTTTATCATATCCCCAAAAGACAAGCAAAGGAGCAATTATTCATACATAATAGGTGTTGTACAGGGAAGCACTAATTGTTATGTAAAGTTTCCACCTCTTTCCTGACAAAGCAATGTCCTAAGCAGCTGTGGAATATAGCACATACTATTTAAATGTATTTACCCTAGAATTTCATTTCACCACATAAAAATAAAACAAACTTACATCATTTGTCACTACAACTTTGATTGCATGTATACTTTCTTTTACTAATAATTCATCTCAAAGTTCATTGCTTAAGGTTGGAATAATGGGGACAAAACTGAGGAATTAAATGAAAAGCAGAATTCTACATGATAGTATTATCAACTATAGATATTGCTTTGAACTTTTCTCAGTACAAAACACTGGATCATAAAAAACATCTCCAGGTTAGGTATCAGTTTCAAAATACTATCAAACATCATCCACCTGTATTCAGTTAAACCAAATGTTAAACACGAAATGATATATAGTATTCAAGAGAAATAAGACACCACTTTTCGACAAAAAGAAAAATGTGCATAAAGTCGAATGTTACGTTTCATTAGTTCATGTTCTTTTCAGTCATCAATTGATCTTTTGTAAAAACTAATAAAGTATGAACTGAAAAGAATATCAAACATTCTTAGGAACAGTAGTGACATGTTCAGTAAATAAAATTGCTTTAGGTGGTTTTTCTGAATAGAGATATTCACAGAAAGAGTGGCCCAAGCTCATTTGTTGCCAGTGGGCTGTATGATACAGGAGCTGTCATACGTTGCATAGTTAAAAGTTTTTCAAATTCATGGACTTCTAATAAGATTGTAACCTTCAAACAACATTTAAAATAAATTCCACTTTTCCCACAATTTATCATTTTCTAGAAAATGTAGTCACACAAAAAGGATTTTATTAGAAGGGTTCCGTTGAAATAGAGATGTTGTAGACTTTGGGAGAAGAAGAAAAAGACCAAGTTTGAAACAATAATAATATCCCTCAGGTCAGGCATTGCCTGTCAGTTAATGAATAACTGGGTTAGAGAACCCCAAGGCAAAGCCTATTCCTTAAATAGCATCGTGTATAGCTGATAAGGGTTTTCATATTGACATTTTCTGTAGTTTCCCACTGGTCTCTTTTTAAAGCTATGGGTCCTATTGATCCACATCCCTGTGTTCCCTTTTAGATGTTCTTCTCAAGAAATATGCTTTCATAGATTCGTAAATGTGTGCACAAAGAGAAAAACATGACCTCAGGAAAATATCATGGGGCAACAGTAATAGGTCTTATGCAAGATGTCTGCCATTCTCTGGAGAATGAGGATTGAATGTGGAGAGGGTAGGGAGAGATGCAGTAAGTCTGCATTTCTAAACCCATAATTAAAGAGGATATGTTTCACAAATAGTGGCATTTTTAAACCTTCCTGTATTATTTCTTAAAAAGGATTGGGGGTTAATTGAATGTGGGGCTTTGGGCCCCATGCCAGCTGTTCTCATTATCATATTTTCATATTTTTAATTAGTTGCAAAGAGTTACAAGCAAGCTTTCTCCAAATATTTGGAACAGTTTACCATGGGGGCTAATTTATTGGTAAAATCTGGAAGCCACTAAAGAAGCTGGTGGTCTAGTATAATTTAAAATCGTTCTAAACTCCTCATATTCTAGAATATGAGAATTATATATGTAAAAGGAAGTTCTTAGGTTATTGCAGCTAAATACTCATTTTCAGAAGGGCAAGTTGAGCTGCTGAGTGATTGACTTCCCTAAGGTTAGAAATGCAAATATACCACTCAAAGCAATTCACAGATATCAGTTGGTAGAGGGATTGTTTGTGCATTATTGTTAAAAGTTCAAATCATTTTTTAAGACTCAAAGATGGGATCTGGTTGGAAGGTAAGTGCCCATTATCTAAGACCTTACTCTTTATGCACAGAAACAAAGGTAAGGAGCAAAGTAAAAGATTAGACATGCCCAAAAACTGGCCCCGGGGTGTGGAGACAGGAAGACTTATACACAGATTTTTAAGCTGGTTAGGAATATCCTTTTTACCAGACCATTGTTTCCCACAATACGTCCCATCTCAACTGTTGCCTTGAGGTATCTGGCAAATAATCCATCAAATAATACATACATATGTAAATATATAAATGCATATGCACATACACATACATAAATAAATAGATATTTTAAATATGTTTATAAACCCATACTCAAATGAGTTTAAGAATGCTACCCCTTCTAGGAGATTGCCACTGAAATATTAATGAAAACCTCTGAGAATTCCTGCAGTTATAAAGCCTTTGTGAACTCAGAAAAAAAGAACCTCCCCTCCCCCTCCAGGCCTGTACACACATATTTTAGTCTGTTGTACTTACTGTTTCTTTAGCTTATGCCGACCTGGGAATGCTTTTTGTTATGTCCATAATCATTCTGTAGAAATAGTGTCCCAAAAAACATATTTGGGAAAATAATGTCTTAAGTGTTCACCTTCATGCATGGAACAATTTGGGATGGAGAAATGAAGAGATAAAGTGAACAAATGCAATGAACACCATACATTCTGCTTCTTTCTTCCGTATTAGCCCTTCTCAGCAAGCAATTCTCTGGGGTTTTTTTAAATTATTTTATTTCATTTATTTTTGGCTGCATTGGGTCTTTGTTGCTGTGCGCAGGCTTTCTCTAGCTGTGGCGAGCGGGGGCTACTCTTCGTTGCAGTAAGCGGGCTTCGCATTGCAGTGGCTTCTCTTGTTGTGGAGCACGGGCTCTAGGCACACGGGCTTCAGTAGTTGTGGCACGTGGGCTCAGTAGTTGTGGCTCGTGGGCTCTAGAGCTCAGGCTCGGTAGTTGTGGCACACGGGCTTAGTTGCTCCGTGGCATGTAGGATCTTCCTGGACCAGGGCTTGAACCCGTGTCCCCTGCATTGGCAGGCGGATTCGGGGAAGTCCACAATTCTCTTTTTTGAGAGATCCCATCAGCTGGTTCAGAAACCTTTCTTAGAGTTTGCTCACTCTACGCAGCCTAGGAGGCGGTATAGCGCAACAATTAGTGTGGATAAAGAGAAAAACCAACATGGCTGACTGATAGAATTGCATTTCTAAGCCTTGAGTTTCTCATGAAGGTTGAAATGTATGTATAGAATTTTTAGAGATTGCCTTGTGCCCTACACAATTTAAAGTAATTATAGAAAAGATTGTTTCTACAATTCATTAGAAAAGATGGTTGTGAAGATTAAATGAGATACTACATGCAATGTTCTTAGCACCAGTGCCTTACACAAAACACTCATTAACTATTTGGGCTGATAATAGGAATGTCCATCACAAGCTAAGGTGCTGAACATAGTCAGTTTTCCCATTTTCATTAAAACAACTCCGTTTCTTTCTTGACACCCCCTACCCCACCCCAGTACCAATCTGCCAGGATGACAGGGCATTTGACTTCACTTGATATCCATGGTTTAGTTTCCATTGTGTTGCCCAGTCCCAAAGTTTAATCCTGTTCAGATGCTTGGAAGGGAGTTCAGCAGCTGAAGGTATCTGGTGCTTGGTTTGCCTTTTACACAGGCTGCTATTAAAATGTCCATTATTCTATTTCTCCATGCTCCTTCAATTCCAATGTTTCTAGTGAAGCTTCTATGTAGTCCATGGGACTTGGACATGACTATATCGCTACCTACATGCCAAATATAGGACATGGGAATCCCATCTGGCCTGCCATATCTTATAATCATCACTTGGGTCTTTCCACTTCCATTGTACCATCACTGGGCAGCAGGCTACAAGAACGAATAGCTCTCAGAACTCCCAAATGTCTCAGTCTGTCTTTGCTCTTTTTTTCTCTCTCTTTCTTCATAGACAAGGGAAAAAACATCTCTTGCTAATTAATCTGTTGGAGACTGATTTCTATCCTCCCAGTTTCCTGCCAGGATAGTTTTTCCATGTCTACGACTTTTCTCTGGTGTTTGAAATCAAAATAATAAAATAGGGAAACTTAAAGGTAAAGTTGATTTTCTACCCTGCCTCCTCCCAACGTACTTTACTACCCGAATTATTTGTCCTAATTATTCTGGGAAGGTGCTGATATAATCAGAAACTCTTTGGAGCTATGACTAGTTCTAACCCAGACATACCTTTGTTCTCAACTACGCAGAGATAAGTTCTATCCAGTCCTCTAGCCTTGTCCAAGCTCCTCCTCAGCTCTTTGTGTTTACCTATTTATCTACTCGCTTCATCCCTACTGGACTGTGTTCTTTTTCAATCCTGGAATTATCTTCCCACTTCACTTCACCCTTAGGTTTCTTGTTCTGTTGTCATTATTCATCTTTTGGTGGGAAGTACCAATCAGCCCTGACAGAAGAGTTCCATGGGGCTAAAGATGACTGCAGCTATCTCATAAAATGGATCACCAGAGAAAACAAAAATGAGGCATCATGTAGAGATAAAAACACAGAGGAAAGCCAGAAAGTATAGTCCAGGTAGGTTTCCAAAATGAACTAGGCCAAATGAGCATATGACAAGCTAGGAAGGATAGGGAATCAGGGTCCCAGAGCTGAGAAAAGAAGATACGGGAGTAGACATGAATAAGCTGGTCATAACTTGCGCCAACTTTCTAAGACAAAGTGCGACATCCAACATTAATTTTTATGTTCTAGTAACTGCATGTTATATGGGCAGGGGCCTCCTTAGTTTCAATGTGTTTAAAAATGGTGATTAGGCATTAAATCTATGATAAAGTTCATATCAGTACAATAAGAAATGTCACCTACTACCAAAGGAAAATGCAAAAGATGATCCCAGAGGTTGTAGGCAGGTATTTGCTTTTTCCCTCATGCAATGTCCTGCATTTGTTTATCCACTTTAATATACCACCGTCACATCCAGTGTTAGCAACTTATGTGAGGTGGGTCTTACAGAGTCTGAAAACTCATCCTGGTGGTGGAGTTTAGCCTATTTATATAATATAGCCCAAGTAGTTAGTTTTATACCCAGATATTTATAACTCTTGCTATTAATAAATTTTACAAGCTGCAGAATAACAGGAAGGAGCTAAAACCATAGTTCTAGGAAGTCCCTCTTGTTTATTTATTCAGCGTTTTGGATTTGGTGCCTAGAAGTTAATCTTCAGGAATCCACCTTATAGAAAGGCACATTTACCTTTACACAGACTAAACCCCAAGGGATAAGTATGACATTTTCATGAAAGTGACAACAATCTCCAGGCTGATGTGAGAGATATGATGAACAAATTTTATCACCATTTTGCTCTAAAGGGTTTTGCTTTTCCTTTTATTTTTGTTTCTTGACTGTTAGGTGATTAGAAAAAAATTCTTTGTGCCTTAGGGTATCCTTATACACCTGGTCTTTTTCACAAAGAATTGTACCTCATTGATATAATTAGGTTTAAAGAAAACAAATTGCTATTTGTTTTCTATTTAGCCCATCTGGAATTTATTTGATTGGTTGATTTGATTTGTTTTTTCCCTTTTTATTTCACATTAACTGAGGTTTTGTTTTTTTTTAATCTATTTTATTTCCTCTTGGTTTTTAGTTATGCATGTTTGTTATATTATTTAGTGGTAGTCTAGGACTCATAATATGAATTCTTAACTTACAACAGTGTACTAAGAGTTATGCATTCATTTGTAATGGAAGAACCTAACAATAGTATTCTTTCACTTACCCTGGTCCCATATTTTGAGCTAGTTTTGTCTCACATTGTACTTCTACATATCTTATAAAAAGCCACAATTTATATTTTTGACTTAAGAAATGAAGTTAGAAAAATGTGTTTTGTATGTATTGATATATTTTCAATTTGTGATACAGTTCATTGTTTTGTGTAACTCTATTTAACTTCATTTTCCTTTGATTTAAATTTCTTTAATATGTCTTATAGAGTTCTATTGGTGAAAAGTTCTCTCAGCTTTTGTTTTTATCTGAAAATATCTCTTTTCCTTTCATTATGTCTATGTTGTACAGATAATTCTAGGTTGACAGTTTCTTCTTCTTTCAGTACTTTAAAGAAGGCTTTTGCTTTGTTCTAGTTTGCTCTATTTCTAATAAATAAATGATCATGCTAATTGTTGATTCTCTGTATATTGTACATTTATTTTAATTCTCTGGCTGTATTTAAGCTTTTATCTCTATTTTTATTTTCAAGCAATGTAACTACAATATCCCATGCATTTTTTTAATATAAGACTTGGGGACAATGAGCCTTTTGGATCTTTGAATTGAAACTTTTCCACAAATTTGAAAAAATTTCAGCCATTAATTATTTAAATATATTTCTTTTTCAATTTCTTTTCTCCTAAAACTTCAATTAATTATGTTTGACCACATAATATTGTCCATAGGTCACTGAGGCTTTGTTTATTTTTTTAACCATCTTTCTTCCTGTGCTTTTAGTTTGGATGCTTGCTTGAATTCTACTTCCATGGACTGTATGTACTTCATAAACTGCCTTTAAACAGAAAACCTGGACGATCACGGGCCTTACTTTGTGTGTTTCCCTTCTCTCAGGAATTAGTCATGCATTGCCTATTGTCCAATGGCTGAAAAGAACTGTGTAGTAATGCATCAAACTATGCAAATATCATCTTACAATTCTATAGATGGGAAGTCCAGTACAGGTATCACTGGGCTAAAATCAAGATGATGACATGACTGTGTTTCTTCTTGAAACTGTAGTATTTCTTATGTTTTCCAGTTTCTAGAGACTGCACAAAATCCTTGACTCACAGCTCCCTTTCTTCCTCTTCAAATCCAGCAAGTGCAGGTCAGCTCCTTGTCACCTCATGTCTCTCTTCTTTTTTCTTCTACCTCATCATGTTGACCCATTGGAGAAAGTTTCTCCACATTTACGAACTCATGTAATTAGATCGGGTCCACTCTGATAATCCAGGATAATCTTCCATCTCAAGGTAACTTTAATCACCTGTATCCATATCTTTATAATTACAACTGCCAAGTTTTAGATATCAGTAACATTCGCAGGTCCTGGTAATTAGGGCATGGACATCTTCAGGCTCATTATTCTGGACCTCAAAAATATATATGTCCATTCACGTGTAAAATACATTTACTTCCTCCCAAGGTCCCCAAAAGTCTCACCCACTACAGCATCAACTCAAATTTCCAAATCATAACTAAATCTAAAGAACTCAAAAGTCCCAATTCTCATTGTCTGTAACATCCAAATTAGGAATGGGTGAGACTTTGGGTGTGATCCATTCTGGGGCACAATTCCTCTCCATCCGTTGGACCGTGAAACTAAAGAAATAAGTTTTCTGTCCCAAATACAATGATGGGACAGGACGGTGATAACAGTTATAGACATGCTGGTTCAAAAAGGGAGATAATTAAAGAAAAAGCAGTCAATGTTCACAATTAAGTTAAAAATCTACCAGGCAAATTCCATTAGGTTTCAAAATTTGGAATAACCCTCTCTGGGCTTGAAATTCTCTTCTCTGGGCTTGAAACTCTGCTCTCTAGGTTCATGTCTCTGCTCCCTAAGATGTCCTTCCTTTTCCACTTGCAGCTGAGTAGCTTTATTAGCCTGTTACCTATCTGTAGAATTTGGGAGAATCTGGCAACTTTTTTCACTCACTAATGTTTCTTTCCTTTTGGTGCAAGGTGGTAGTATTTCTGATGATATACAATTCTCAAGAACTTTCTGGATCTCCCATGTACATCCTGGGGATTCACTCGATTAGATAAGGGACTCATCCACTGAACTTTCCTAGATAATTCCCTCTGTATTTTTGGTTTCTTCTGAGATGACTGAGAGGACCTATGAGTCATACCACTAATCTCTTCAAAGGGCCATTTGTGTGAATAAATACTCTGACTTTTTGTGTTTTCAAAATCATTAAGGAAAAGTTGAACAAAGCCTTTCTTTTTCTTAAGAGTATTCTTTTTCTTTTCTGATAGTACATCTTTTAACTTTAGCATCTTCTGCATCTGGGTGGGCTGAGAAATTCCCAAATCACCAAGTCCTGGTTCCATTTTAATAGTTTTACCCTCACTTTATTTCTATCATCATGAATTTTACTATAAGCAGCAAGAAAGAAAACATGACCCGCCTTTAACACTTTGCTTGGAAATCTCAGCTAACTAGCATTAATTTGTTGCTTAAAAATCCTGCAGGACACAATTCCACTAAGTTTTCTGCCACTATCTAACAAGTATCCTCTTTCCTCCAGGTTCCAACAACATGTTCCTTACTTCCTTCTGAGATTTCACCAGAAATGCTTTAATGTCCATGAAACTGACAGTCATCTCATGATTATTTAGGCTTCCTCTAGAATGATATATGTTTTCTCTGTAATGCTCCTCACTTTCTTTTGAGTCCTCACTAGCTGTCATTAATGTCCACATTTCTACCAACAGTCTGTTCAAGGCCATCTAAGCTTTTTCTATCATGTTCCACAACATTTTCCCAGCCTCTGCCCACTGCCTAATTCCAAAGCCAGATTGCATTTTTAGGTGTTTGTTACAGCAGCACTCTTCTCCCAGGTATCAAATTCTGTATTAGCATTCTGCTGCTACTGTAACAAATTACTACTTACTTAGTGGCTTAAGCAGTACAAATATATTATTGTACAGTTCTCCAGGTCAGAAATCTGACATGAGTCTCACTGGACTAACGTCCACAAATCAGCAGGCCTGTGTTTCTTTGTAGAGGTGTAGGGGGACAATCCATTACCTTGCCTTTTCAAGCATTCCTAGAGATTGCCAGCATCTCTTGGTTCATAGCTCCTCTCCTTCACGCTCCAAGAATCAACTATAGGTTGTGTCTTTCTTGCATCACATCTCTCTTCCTTCTCCTTCTGTCTCATCTCTCTAACGCAGCTTAGAAAGTTCTCCACATTTTAAGGATTCATATAATTAGATTGGGCCCACCAGATAATCCAAAAGGATAATATTCTTACTCAAGGCGCACATCTTGATCTATTCACATCTGCACATCCCCTTCTTGTCATGTAAGGTTACATATTTACAGGTTCTGGGGCTTAGGGTCTGGATATCTTTATGGAATCATTATTCTGCCTATCACAACTTGTTTCCTAATATTTCTGTGCCTTTTATAGTTATTTGCAGCAGAAGAGCTGGTCTGTTACTAGGTATTCCATCATGACCATCATGTAAAGGAAGCAAAGAAATTTGTGGAATAGTTTTATGTGACATAAAACTAAACTCATGGTTTGAAAATTAAAGACATTATTTTAGTTTTAAAAGGAATGCCTTGTCCTTATAGTCAAATATAATTTCATTTCACTTGTTTATCATTTTACATATTTGGATATTATTTTGAGAATGTTATATTTTATAAATTTGAAAAACATATATGTTAATATATCTCACTTCATCAACAAAGACTGAAATAATGAGAATCCAAAAATGTAAAAGTCTTTAAAGTTAGCATAATTGCAAAGCAGAGGAATAAGGAATGATTATAAGCTATGTTTATGTTGATGCTACATGACATTATTCTGTATACCAATAGACAGAGATATTCGCCATTTCTGTCATGATCTGTTTTGAATTACATAAGTTTTAAATTATGCAAAGACTTTGGCAAGGCAGACTTTTGAATAAAATGTAACTGCCTCATATGAGTAAAACATTTTTTATCAAGATTATTGCTAAAGATGTTACAGAAAACATCTGAAACATAAAGTTAAACATAAATAAAATGTAAAATTATTTTATAAAATCATAACAAATTTTTGCATTGAAACTGTTTCAAGTGTTTGATTAGTGAATTGGAGTAGAGGGAAAGAAGCAAAAACTCCTTAAGAAACATGTGGAAAGGTAGAGAAGGGAAGCTAATATAAAAGTTTGCATTGGCTAAAAAATTAGGAAATGTTAGCACATTAATACCTACATATGTCTAAAAGATATATACAAGATAGCAAAGGGCAGAAATATAAAAGTATCAGTCCAATTAGTGGTGGAGTTAAAACATATTTTCTTATATTGAAAAAGCTAAATGAACTTGGAAAATCATCATGAAATAACAAAAATAGAAAGCCTTAGTTATCTTAAACATATAGCATAATTTCTGTCCAAAAATATTCTGGAATTATTCTTAATGATATTTGCAAACATTAAGGTGTTTTACTAAATTACAGAATAAATATCATACTCTGGATTTTTAGAAATTGTAAACGAAGTAGTAGGAGTGGCAAAAGGCAAGAGAATAAACTATTAATTGTTGCCCTTGACGTGTAGTTAATAATGCTTTATTTAAGTATGTAGAGTTTTATGATTTACAAAATATGTTCATAATCCTTTTTTTTAACACCTTTATGAGCTAGCAAAGGAAAGAAACAGTTTAGTAGGAATTAAAGTTTACAGAGGACTGTTTTTCTTTGCTTCTAGTTCCATTTTAAACTTTTAATTCTTTGCTTTCAAATTCTGATACTATTTGACAGAAGGAAAACTGAAGGAAATGTTCCTTGCCCTACTTTCTAAAATGATGCAAGGATAGAATCAGAAATGAACTTAACATAATTAATCAAATGAATGCAAAAGCAACAAAGAACAGAACATGTCAGTATTACCGAACAGCGTATTTTGTGGAATCAAGGTATGGCAGGTAAAATTTATGACAAACTTGTCTGTGTATGCCAAAGAAATCTCTTACCTGTGTTAAACTTGAGACCACCTAAACACTTAAGATATTATAGAATTCAATTTCAGGTTTTAATTAAGAAGCTCAATGTTTTCCTTCAAAGTCTGTGCTAGCAAGCTATGTAACTCCTTAGAGAGTGACTGGATTATGTATTTTTGGAGAACAGGGATAAAGGATATAATGTGTAAAATAAGTTAACCTAATTACAATTACTTGGGTTAAATCCATGAACCCATGCTATATTTTAGCAGAGCCGATTCTCCAGGAAATTTTAATCTGACGAAGTTCCTCTAAGGAATTATCCTTATCCTGGGTTTGATCCAGATTTAGGAAAGGAGCTGTGTTTTATCTTTCCTCTTGCTTTTTTTCCCCCATTCTTGCTACAAATTTTCGTATAAGTAATGATCATGGCTATACAATGAAGCTTTTGGTGTTGAAATAGTTCAAAGGGCCATGATTGGGAAGTTGGAAAGAAGGAAGAGGTGACTCCATGTAATGTCATAAAACATCATAAACACCATAATATGAAGCTCTACGAAGAATGATACTGAAAGATTCCTCTTCCCTCCACACCTCCTGCTGGCCCCTCATGAGAGGACTTGTCTTATTACAGTAGCATTTGATTTCAGACCGATTTCAATTTTAAGAGGAGGAAATAAATAAAAATCTTTTTAAAAAGTGAAGAAAATTAATATTTAAGTGTATATTCCCATATGTTGGGAAAATATACTTTGATGTCACTGCAAAGTGATCTCAATAAAATCATTCAATTTGGGGAGTGTTCCATCCTGCTCAGATAGCAAACCAGGTAGGGATTTGTGTCCCTTTCACCTAAAGACTTCACTACAGGATCAGAGGGAGTGTTTCTACCAAGTTTCCTAAACATGCACATTAAAAAACAAGACTAAAACTTCCATTACACTGGATACTTTAATCCAAATTCAGTCTACATCATCACATGTGTTTGTTTGTTTGTTTTTCCAGCAAGAGTCCAGCAAATTGAATATCCTGTTGACATTATGTCAATATATTTTAACTTGTGCTCTTTGGGAAAAGACAAAAATTTATAAAAATTATTTTTACTTATCTTTAAATATATAATATCTCCAAATGAAATAATGTTAATATTCATACAAGAACCTAAATCATGATAAAAAGTTACTGATTTTAAAATTACCCATTTCCTGAGTTTACTGAATTTGCAATATAAAGTTATTCTGTCCTTAACTCTGAGATCAGCTTCTTTATGATGGCTTCATGCAAATGGAGGTACATTCATATCTTTGCTGTGACATCACTAGTTTAAAATATTTATGGGCTTATGTATTGGTACTATACTAAAACCTGAACACAATATGTGTATATATATGTATATATATACATATATATATAATGTATCCTTATGCATAAACTTATAAACAAAGAATTTTAATGTAAAAGAAGTAAAGTAAATAAATCTCACCAAATGACACTATAAAGAGCTATTCAGAATCATAAAATTCTACATATGTATCTCTGCTGATGACTGCACATAAGACCTTATTCTAGATTTGACATATACTTTTCTTTGGTACTGAGATCATCCAAACTATACATGGTGCTATAGCCAGGTAGTTCAGAGAATGAAGCTCTGAAGTGAAGCAGCCAAGAATAACCAACCACACAGCAGGAGGCTCTAGTGGCAACACTGCTTTCTTCACTCAGCAGTGAGGATGGTCAAGTTTGAATGCAAGAAGCTTCACATCTACTACATCAGCTCAGCTAGCTGGTTTTTTAACTGTACTTGAAAGGAAAAATACTGCCCCCTACCCCAACCCAGATGAGACCACCTCCTCACTTTGATCAAGTCTGTATCTAAGCATCCTTTGAATTTCCCTGACTGAAGGATCCTAGTGAGGAGTCCAGCCCCAGGCCAAAATTCTATGCGTGATTTTTCAGGCCCAATCGTTGGCAATTACAAAGGCTTTACCTGGCAGACCTCACAGGGGAAAGCTTCCCTTTCCACACCTGACTTGGTGGATAAGCAGCAAACTGCAGTCTCTGAAGGGAGTCGCAGTCAAGGACTCAGGAACCCCTGGCTGGCCTTGCTCATATTCATATCTGCATTCTTGGTCCAGACACCTTCTTTCGGATCCCACTTTATCTGGGTACTTAGCAGAGGCCTGCCTCAGGCACCTCTTCTGAAATCTCCTTATTGGAGGAAAGGGGGGAAGGGAAACCTGAAGACAGTTTTCTTCACTCTGAGTCAGAACTCAGTACTTCTCCACTCCTAGCTCTTTCTCCTTGCCCTCCCTTCTCCCCCACTAGCTTCATACAACTGCAGGAATGTTTTGTTTAGGGCTCTCTCAACAGTGGGACATCCCCTATATCTATACTGTCCACCTGGTCATTGACCTGTGTGCCATTCTTGAAGGAAAATGGAAGGAGGGGAGGCAGGGAAGTTGGTGCTTTCTCTGGTTTAGACTTTGATTATGTTATTGCAGTAAGAGATCAAAGGCTTGACTGTTCCTTTTATTTTTGACTTGTTGCTTTAGTCAACCATTTCTACATCTGGCAGCACAGCTCTCTGCAGCTCAGCTGAGCTCCTGCCTGGCATCTAGAACTTAGATACAAGAGAGGCTAACAATTCAAATTTCCAGGGTTTTATCATAGCAAAATGGATGACTAATGTGGGAAATTGCCAACATGTAGGAAGCATATTCTAAAGTGCTAGGTAGATACTAATGAAAGTAATAATGTTTAAAAATATGACTTATTAAGCATCTATTGTGAATAATACACCACAGTGGCAGATATAAACAGCCTGTATGTCATTCCTCACTGTACCCCTTGATGTTGTTCTTAGTTTTATGACCACTTACGTGTAAGCAAAATGGAATTCAGAGAGGCTAACTACCAAAGTTAGAGTTAGTTTCAGAATTAGAGTTTGAATAAATTCTCTTATTCAAAGCCCTTATTTTTCTTCTGCTTTACTGCAATATAGCTATCTTTCTAATACATATATGTACAACAATATTTGTTTAATTAAATTAAAATATTAATATTTTTGATAGAAGCTGAGCTTCAGGGCTAGTATAAAATTAGCTCTCCTGCTTTTCTTCAAAAATTAATTAGACTATCTTGCCCAAGTTTCAGCAGCCTGTTTTTCGTGGCTTAATGTTATTTAGTGTTTCTTATTTTATTATAGAATCTTTTGTTTTACAGGATCTGAAGCTAAGACATAAAATAGAGGGGCCTTGGAGTGTCAGATATGTCTTAATTCTGAATCATTAAGTCAGTCAGCCAGTCAATTAAAAAAAAAACAATAATAAAGTGGAAAAAAATAGTAGGGGAGAAAAGGTCAGGAACATTTTTTTTTCCTTTACTAGTGTACTTGTTTCTGCAAATGGTCTCAATGAATCATTTCAAAATTGAACAAGAAACAGATGTCAGTTAATTAGAGAGTTGAGTTTAATGACATGGTTGCATAGGTATGGCACACAAAACATCTGTGTTCTAGTATTAACATTAATTTAATTTCTTTACAGGAATCATTTACATTTTTCTTCATTTTCAATAAATTGTTTTTCACCACATAAAATAACATTGTAGTCATGAAATTGTTGCCATCTAAATAGACCACTGTGAGGCTGACTCTACAGCCATCACTAGGTAAGTTCTGTATTCTCATAGGGAACCGTATACAGAAATAACAAGTGACAGTTGATTAATTCTAAATGATGTAGACATTATATTTTTTGTGCCACGTGAGGCTATTTAAGGATTAGTAGGATTAATAAGTCATACCATATGCAACTGTAAAATGTCAGTTTAGGATCTGAGCTTTTTCAGATTTCACTTTACTTTCCCCTTGTACCATTACACTTGTGAAGCACAAAGTAAGAGCCAGACTAATGCCTGATGCCTAAGCAATTTATTTGGGTGAATAATGCAGTTTTTACTCTCATTAATCTAACTTTAAATATATATATATATGCATATATATATTTATTGAATATTTACCATGTGTCAGACCCCGAATGAAGTACTTTAAATATAATATTTCATTTGGCCCTGTAATAGTCCCATGAGACAGTTGTGACTATCCCATGTGTAAATGAGGAAACTAAAGTTTAGTAAGGTTATAGTAAATTACCAAGAGTCACAACGTTAGCAAGTGACAAAGCTGAGTTAAAAACAAAGACTTGTCTTATCTTAGCATTTGCTCTTAGCCTCTCGGTCCACTGCCTTTGAGAAATTTTCTCTGCTCCTAGCAGAGGTCAGTATAGGCATAACTCATTTTATTACTATTGCACTTTGCAGATGTTGTATTTTTCACAAATTGAAGTCTATTTGTGCCATTTTTTCAACAGCATTTGCTTACTTCATGTCTGTGTGTCACATTTGGTAATTCTTGCAATATTTCAAAATTTTTTCATTATTATTATATTTGGTATGGAGATCTGTGATCAATGAATTTTGATGTTACTATTGTAATTATTTTGGGGTGTCATGTATTATTTAAAGGCTGTAGGATTTGCAGAATGGTAAATAAGCTTTGGCTTCAACTTAACATCACCAGCTGCATTAGACCCTAACAAGAGAGTCAGCCTGCTCTTTGAAGCTAGGTGTTGACTTCTCTCTAGCTATGAAAGTCCTGGATGGCATCTTCTTCCAATATAAGAATGACAGCACATCTGTTTGCAGCATGGTTTATTGAATATTTTAAGCTCACTGTTGAGTCCTACTCCTTCTTTCAATGGCTACTGCCCATTGACAATGAACCTGGTTGCCCAAGAGCTTTGATGGAGATGTACAATGAGATTCATATTGTTTTCATGCCTGCTAACACAACACCTGTTCATGAATAAAGGAGTCATTTCAACTTTCAAGTCTTATTATTTTAGAAATACATTTCATAAGGCTATAGCTACAATAGATAGTGATTCCTGTAATGAATCTGGGCAAAGTCAATTGAAAACCTTCTGGAAAGGATTCACCATTCTAGATGCCATTAAGGATATTTGTGACTCATGGGAAGAGGTCAAAATATCAACATTAACAGAAGTTCGAAAGAAGTTGATTTCAGCCTTCATGGATGACTTGGAGGGGTTCAAGACTTCAGTGGAGGAAGTAACTGCAGATGTGGTGGAAATAGCAAGAGAACTAGGATTAGAAGTGGAGCCTGACGATGTGAATGAATTGCTGCAATCTCATGATAAAACTTGAATGGATGAGAAGTTGCTTGTTACAGATGAACAAAGAAAGTGGTTTCTTGAGATGGAATCTACTCCTGGTGAAGATGCTATGAAGATTGTAGAGTATTACATAAAATTAGTTGATAAAACAGTGGCAGGGTTTGAGAGGATTGACTCCAATTTCAAAGGAAGTTCTACTGTGGGTAAAAATGTTGTCAAACAACACTGCATGCTACAGAGAAATCATTGGTGAAAGGAAGAGTCAATTGATGTGGCAAACTTCATTCTTATCTTACTATAGGAAGCTGCCACAGCTGCCCCAACATTCAGTTGACCTGATCAGTCAGCAGCCATCAACACTGAGGTAAGATCCTCCACCAACAGAAGGAATACAACTCACTAAAGGTTCAGATGATGGTTAGTAATTTTTAGCAATAAAGTATTTTTAAATTAAGTCGTGTACTTTTTTTAGACAACGCTGTTGTACACTTAATAGACTACAGTACAATGTAAACATGATTTTTATATGCACAACTCTTTGCAAATAGAAAGTTGTTTCAACCAGCAGAATTCCCTCTCTTTGGGGCATTGGAATCCCAGTTTTCAGGAACTACACTGAGGACCTAATCACCAGGAAAGTGACCAAGGCTGCATTTTTAACTCTGAGGTATGCCTGTATATGGGACAGTTCCTATCTACATCTCTTCTTTTAGTTACACAAGTCCATTAACTATAGAATTCAGGACTAGTCAACTTACTTTCTTAGGATATTCCAGAGTCATTGTTTGGATCTAATTTTCAATACATGTTTGATGAGAAGTTGGGCCAGCATCAGCATTTTCAAAAGAGCTGCTAAAATTCAAGGGAAATGTATATAGGACAGACACTGGGGCCTAAACCAAGCGTCCCCACATTCAGACTAAAACACCCTCTACTCTAAGGAGGGAGTGATGGTAACTTACTAGCAGCCCCTTGAATAGGCACCTAAGGAAAGTAAAATACTCTCCAGAGTCAAGAGGAGTGCTAGAGAAAGTGTCTTTAAAATGCAGACATATTGCTGTGAGGAGGAGAGTTAAAAATGCAGTCTTGGTCACACACACAAACACACACAAAACAGCACATACTGATAATTATATTTATATGAAATTATATAAAAGGCAAAGTGACCATTGATCAGTAATCACTGGTGGTCAAGAGTTGAGGGACAGTATTGACTCTTAAAGAACTCAAGGAAGGAAATAGTCTGGAAATAGTCTACATGTTGACTATAGTGAAGATTACATGACTATGTACATTAGCCAAAACTCATCAAGCTACATTTAACTTTAAAATGAGTGAATCTTATTGTAAAATTTCTGTTGTAAATTATACTGAAGTAAAGCTGTTGAAAAAATACTGTGTATTAAAGTCACTTGAAATAATGTTTTTCTTTTCTGATTATGCCACCAACTTTGTATATAAAAAGGTCTGTTTTTTTCCATGTTTTCAATTTTTCATGAATTTTGTTTTCTCCCTTTTTGGTTTCACTTTGATTCTTCTTAAGTTAGGAAATGCATTTATGTGAGTTCAGAATGAAAACTCTGAAACAATTTACATTCACAGAAGCCTTGCTTCTATGTGCATCTTTCACAATGTTTCCCCTCCCACCTGAAGGTTAGAATTAATATTGATTTTTGGGTTTTCTAGTCCATCATTCCTTTTAGAATACATAAACATCCCCCCTATTACTTAATAAGCCCATCCTTTGTTACTTAAAAGGTAGAATACTACCAACAATATCAGCACTTTGATATTTTCACTTAATAAGATATGCTGTAAATTACTCCATATAAGTGTACAGAAATGTTTCTTATCTCTTTTTACCTTCTATGGTACAAGGATTAGCCTCATGTAGGGGGACTGGAGACAGTACGTAGAATAAACTTGCTAATTGCTACATAGGTTTCAAATGAGAGACTGGATAAGAAAGAAGGACATACTAGCTTATTTTATTATTTTTTATGTTAGGTAACAAATATGACAAATGTACAACACACATGTATTAATATAAATAAAATAATTAGAATGCAGCTAAAATTCTTTCTAAATGCTAAAATATAAAACATGGGTAAGTATACTTTTTGTCCAGTAATCTAACTACTAGAAATGTATTCAAAATATACAGTTGGCAAAAATACAAAATGACTTTTGTGTGAGGCTAATTTTTGTGCCATTAATTGTGATAGCAGAAGACTGAATGCAACCTAAAATTCCATTGATAGAGCAGGGATGGAGTCCCATATATGGTGAAAAGGGGTAGAAAATGTTGCCATACACTTATATGGAGAAATCTATAGCATATCCCTCTCTTGCAATTCTTTTTGCCAAACCAATCAGTGTAGTGCATCTTCTTGTAATATGACCAAGGAAAACATGCAAAATATTAGTTCCTATTGGAATGTCATGCAAAGTCTTTGAGATCCTGAGTACCTAGACTGAATAATCCCTTCACTGAGCATTATGAATAGTCTCAATATATTTTATCCATTAATTAAGTAACTTACTTATTCACTTAATAATCATATAATGTAATACTGAACAGAACTCAGACTTTAGCTCTATCTGTCCATTTTATAGATGAAAAATGTAAGGACTGAGGGTTGTACCACATTTCTATAATATTTTAATTTAAGAATCATGTCTATAAGGAATAGGCCATATCTTTTTTTTTTAACTTTTTTGAGGTATGCACATGAAACACTAGATCCTTGAAAAGCTGGGAAGTCAAACTTTAAAAAACCACCTTGCAACATATATATAAGTGTCCTACAATTAATGCCCTACAAGTAATATATGTTCTATAAATAGTGTTTTACTTCTCCATTTTTCTCCTTTAATCATCTCTTCCTTCTACTCACCTCTTTTGTTTTAAATTCTGATGGTGTTTTTGATTAAATGTGAGTTACTGCTTTAGGTTCCTTCATTTCTTAGTGGTGCAACTGGTTTCCATAAACTTTGGTGCTACAATTTTTCTACCTTATATCTTATCTTCACTGTATCAGGAATTCTAAGATTGTCTCTTTATTCAACTAATCCATGATTGAAAAGTTTTAGGCGGTCCCATCTCACAAAAGGACAGAGCAGCCTGGCTGCACTTTCTTAAAAGAAGATACAGGGGCTTCCCTGGTGGCGCAATGGTTGAGAGTCCGCCTGCCGATGCAAGAGACGTGGGTTCGTGTCCCGGTCCAGGAAGATCCCACATGCCGCAGAGTGGCTGGGCCCGTGAGCCATGGCCACTGAGCCTGTGCGTCCGGAGCCTGTGCTCCGCAACGGGAGAGGCCACAGCAGTGAGAGGCCCGCATACAAAAAAAAAAAAAAGATACACATTATCAATAATATTTCCTTATGTCTTATTGCCCCTGGGCTGCCTACATCGGAGTGCTGACTTGGCCTATGACCTTTTCTCATAAAATATATTCCTTATAGAAATATAACATTTCTGGTATTATAGTATTTATGAATCCAAATCTGGCACAAATTCACCTTAGAGATGTACTTAACTCATGATTATGAGCGGGGAAAAAAATGTGAAAACATGAGAAAATGGATAACAATATAGCATTTAATCATAAGACACTATTTATTGGTTGCAGGAGAATCTTAGCATCCTAATTAAAGTATTGGGTTGGCCGAAAAGTTCATTTGGGTTTTTCCATAACATCTTAACAACTTACGGAAAAACCCAAAAGAACTTTTTGGCCAACCCAATATTTTAAGTCTCCTGCAAGCTTACAGTAGGACCACATTCATGCCTGGGATAAGACTTTAGCCAACATGTAACATAGATTCAAACAAATATCTGGGATCAAAATGCACTACCCTACTTACTGCCTTCTTTTACACTTAGTTTGAATTGTCTACTTTCTCCCTTCTCAGGGGGAAAGGTAGGTGATATAGTGGTAACCCTGCTAGCACTTTTTGGCAACTCAGTGAGCACAGAGTGACAGTCTTCTGTATTAAGTGTGAAGGCTTTGCAATTGGGAGTGTGGTTTACTAAGGACATTTGTGACACTGTGGATTATGTGTGGAGCATCAACTTAGTCCCCAAGATACTGTAAAATTAATACTTGTTTTACAAAGACACCTGGACACCAAAGCCAATTTGTGTGAGCACTGCATTTCTTGTATTATTCTGCTATGCTATTTTTGCCTTTGCTATAAATAGCATCACATATGAATGGCAGTTTCATAGTCTAAAAAAGTTTGAGCATTTTTTGCATCTATTTAATGCATTCGTATAAGTTTCAAAGCATGAGGAATTGACAATGTAATTACATCTTGCTTTACGCATAATGTAAAGATAATTTACTTGGTACATCTACTTTATGTATCTAAATCCCTTAATAATCAATGATGGATCATCAAAAAGCAGATATAAAATAATTTATAATTATCATAAGGAAAAACTTAAGAAAATGATTTTAGAAATGAAAAGGTTTACATTAAAAAGAACTAAAACATTTTCTAAAATGAATCGCTGTGTTTTATCAAGATAGAATTTCAAAAAGACAGTTGGAGATTAAGATGTATTTTGCTTTCGAAGTAGGATCTTCTCTTTCAGAGATTTCTATGATTGCTTGCCTGACTCTCTATAACTTCCTAATATATCACAAAAGACATTTTCAGGGGTTTTTACCCATTAACTCTTCATCTTGACCCTGTTACTGCTCAAGGAATATCTGTTTATTGCTATTAATAGTTTCTAGGCTTTAATGATAAAACCTATCTCAGTGACTCAATACATAGATTTCTAAATTATAAATCGGTTCCTCTGAATCTTAACTGAAAATTTGGCAGTATCCTAGAGATAGGGGTAGTATTTCCAAATCAGGGCAAAGTTTGATCCTCATCTATACACATTTGCTAGGAAGGCAGATGCTTTCCACAAACTCATCTAGATGAAAAGTTGATCTATTTGGCTATTAGGAAGAGCAATGGTAAGCATACTTACTTATATTCTGTTTTATAAATGGACAAAATAACTAGCAGACAATAGAAATACAGTCTATTTAATTCATTTAAATTCTAATAGTCATCACATTATTTTTAAATAAACTAAATTTAAAACATTTAAAATTTGGTGATTTCCAAATTTTTTTAGTATCATCAAATTTAAGTGAGAACTACATAAAAGCAGATTAATCTAACAAATATTTAGCACCTATTATTTGCTAGATATTGCTTGATATATAGATTATGTACAAAGACTTGTATATTAGTTTCATTTTTTTTCTTGCAATAATGCTGGATTAAAAACAGAACTCCAAGATCTCAGAGGATTACATCAAGAAAGTTTATTTCATATTCATAGTATTTAGATAGGTTGGTTGCAGTTTTGGATAGACTCAGATTGGCTTAGCTGGATGAGGTGGGACTCCAGACTCTGGGTTAGGGACTATCTCCATAGAGCTGTATTCCTGGATTCAGGTCAAAAGATTAATGGTGTTGGGCTGCCTGCAATGGGTTGTCTACAATGTTGTGCTTGCCCAGCTTCAAAACCAAAGCAAGAGCCCAGAGTCAGCAACAGAGACATCAGTGGGATCAATGGTTTAATGGATAGGGGGATCTTACATGTCTGAAGCAAGGTCGTGGAATGATGACACCACCCCACTGTGTGTGGCCAACCATGAGGGGAAGAATGTGGCAGCAGTCTTTGCTTGTGGGGGAGGGCAGGTGTGACCAGTTATAGGAGGAATTGATGTCATGTTGGCTCATCGGTTACCTGGGAAACCAGCAGAAGGGCACACTCCTTACTGCCCCTTTGATAAGCATAGTGGAAAGTTCTGATCTAAAGCTAGAACAATCACTAGCTAGGGCCTGGGGCAAGTATGCAGGAAGGTCAGTCATGTGAGTAGGGTGTAGGTGAAGCAGGCACTGGTTGAGTATGGAATGTACAGAGAGCAAGAGAACAGCCATCTTGAGTGCCTGACCATACAAAAGCCTACCTGCTCTCCTAATGGGGGGGAAGGAATAAGGTCTCTGAGTCTTGGTGGACACTTGCCATGCTTCTTAAGGCCTTAGATGACTGACCAAGTGTCATTTCCACATTCCATTACTTAAAGTAAGTCATGTGGCCAAGTCTGAAGTCAATAGTTTGGAAAAGTATATTCCAGCAACAGGGAAGCAATGGCAGAGAGTGGTAAGGATGCAAGAATTGTGGTAAAATAATACAATCTGTCACTCCTTGAAACAACTCTATCAGTTCTCAGGGAAACAGAAACTTGAATATCTTCTGTTTGTCTCAGTGAAAATACAAATATGTCAAGGTAAAAATGGATGTAGGGAACAATGCTCATCAAGTCAGTGTTTCTAAACCCTGGCTACACATTAGAATCACCTGGAGAGATGTTTGTTTGTTTGTTGTAATACCAAGTCACAGGCTTATTCCCAAAGACTTGCATTTAATTATTCTAAGGTGGGGCTCAGGCGCTATTTTTTTAAAAGCTCTTCAGATGATTTTAAAGTGTAGCCAGGTTTTGAAAGCCACCAAGATACATTTCTCAGAATGTGCTTATATTAACAATATCTTTTATTAATAATAATTTATTAACAATGTCTTCAAACTCAGGTTTGAAAACTCAGATGTTGTTTAGAAAGTCAATTCAATCAGATAAGGATGGTTTTGATGAAATCAGCTCTCACTTTCCTTACAGCCAAGTATACTCTCTAAATTATGGCTACTGTTTTGACTGAAATCTAAGTGGTTTTTGTTTTTTGGGTTTTTTTCCCAAGTTTTTTTGGAAGCACCTGCATGGCTTGCAGGATCTTGGTTCCCTGACCAGGGATTGAACCCGGGCCCTCGGCAGTGAAACATGGAGTCCTGATCACTGGACCACTAGGGAATTCCCAGATCTAAGTGGTCTTGGATAGACAGTTTTCTGTGGTCACCAGGTAGACACAGAATATGCAATATTCTTCCTCTTGGTATTTGGAAAAAACAAGTTGTTTTGCACTCAGCAACAGGGCAAAGATGTCAGAAAGGAAAGATTGTGCTGTTCATTTTTTTCTGTAAGTTTTCCTCCTTTTAGTGCCCCAGTCTACCTAACATCCCCACTTCACCATTGATCCACATTTCCAATCACTTCTCATGACATCTAGGCCCTCTTAACTATGACCTGATTTATAGGACTCAAGACTTTTTTATTGGTTTTTATTCTCAGCATAAAGTATAGAATCCTTTCTGAGTACAACTATATTATTACAAAAGATGCAGACCTAGAATAGGAAAAGAAAAATTATGTAGGGGAGGAAAACTTTTCCTTCTTCCCTTCTTGATTCTTTGGCTGGCCAAAGATTACATTGACATAAGGTAGATTAACAGGAGAAAAAAAATATTTAAATTTTGTACACATGGGAGATCATAGAAATATGAGACTCAAAGAAGTGACCAAAGTAGACAGTTTTATACCTTTTAGACAAAGAAACAATAAATTTGTGAGAACTTGACAAGAAAAAGAAGTTTGGGCTTGGAATAATAAATTAGTAAAGAAGTAACAAGCTTTGTTTACACAGTGTACTCAGCCCTGAATTCACTATCTCTAGTGATAAGGATGTCTCTCTACCTCCTGGTACAGGGAGGGTACCTTTCACATGTGAGATTTATTTCCTGCTTTCAGGAGGACAGAAGAGGGTTAGTGTCCTTTTTGTGCTGGCTGCTTCTTAGTAACTTTAATTCAAAATAATCAATATGCCAAAGTGGCATATTTTGGGACATCCTGCCCTGAACCCTATCAATTACATCATAAGTTGCTTCTCTGAATTTTTCAGACTTGGTTTCTATACCTCTGGTTTGTTACCTGTTCAATAACGGCCTTTGAAAAACTGTTTCTGCTTTCTTACTTAAATTTGACTCGTTTCTTTTTGCAGCCAATCTACTGTATTGGAATTCTGCTATCCTCTTCTCTGTATAGCATTCATTTATGCTAAGCCTTAAAAAAACAAATGAATATGTTCTCTCTTCCTTTGCTCCAAAAGACAAATAGTCTCAACACTCATTTGTAGTTGTTTGGGTGTTTTTTTTTTGGTTGGTTGGTTTGTTGGTTTGTTTTTTACTTTCTCCCCAGTGATTAGCTCTGCACGTCAATGGGAACCGAAAGGCAAACCCTAGAGCAAATGTTCACTGCGTCTTTTAAGTAGAAAACTAAAGATAGAATTCCACCTCTGAGATTATCTTGAATCTCCAATGTGAGGGGAATATAAGTGAGTACTATATTATCTCGTGAGGTGAGGGCTATGCAGATTTCATAAACCTCTTCAGACATCCAAGCTTCTTTCTCCACTGAGCCACAAAGATATAAGCAGTTACCCAATTGGATTATTTTTACTAGTTGTGAAGAAAACAGGTTTAATGCTTGTTGAAATGTTGTGTGCTATCTACCAAGCTGCCCTTGGAGGGGATCAGAGTTCCCCCGTAAAATGCAATTATATGTTCCCATTGCCTCAGAGAACTTTTCCTAGCTCCATCTCAGGCTCATCCTCTTCCCTTTAGAATCTATTTCTTACCTGAGTACTCACTGTATGGCCTTAACTATAGCTGGAGCCCAAGGGAGAACAGGAGAACAAGGGCTTTGAAAGTACATTTACACTCTGTAGCAATTACTCATCAGGTCCTACCCACCCCCACTCCCCCACGGGTCTTCAGGGCTTTTTCTAGAAGATATTTTAATGAGTCACTCTTCTTCAATATGACACCAGGGAACAAGAGACCAGCCTTCTGATGTCGGGGAGGAGCCCACACTCTGCCTAAGGAGCATAGGTTTGGTGGTTCTGACCAGCCCTTTTGCCAAAAGATTGCAGAGCCCAGAGCAAGATACAAATAGAGGCCCTTACATTTAAAAGTTATAAAGCAAGCTAACAAACCGTTACATAAAATATGTCCTATCCTCCTACCTTGACTAATGTATCTTTATAACAATATGGACGACCAGATTTGAACTTAGAAGTTTGCAGACTGTTTGGATTTCCTTGGTTGTGTGGGAAGAGTCAGTACTGGGGCACAGACCCTTGAACTCAGCTTAGGGTAATTTAGATAGGGAATTCAAGGGTTCCCAGGACCCAGAGCTAGCCTAGAAGGGGAGGAGGCATGGACTCAAGATAGATCCACCCCTTCCTTAGCCCCTTAACCTCTATGGAGAGGTGTAGCCAGAAGAGAGCCAGAGCTGAATCCTCTAAATTGCAGGGCTGGGACCAGAGGCTAAAACATGAAACTGAAAGGGATTTTTTTCTGCAGAATAAAAAGAGGAGTTTTGGGCCTCTACAGAAATTTGGGTAAGACAGGGTGAAACCAAGTGGGGCTCTGTGGGGCTCCCAGGCACTGAAACCGAGTGGAGCCTGGACACAGAGACCTCCTTTTGTCCCCCATATCTTAATAGGCAAGACTCCAGCCTCCATGGCCTTCCCTGAGTTCCAAAGGGTGGATTTGAACAGTTGCTAATCAAGGGTGGAGCAGCCAAGAAACCACCTGAGGTGAGATTAAAGGGGCCAGAGAAGCTCATCAAGATTAAGACCACCTGAGAGATGAAGGGAGTGGAAGCCCTGCTCACACCCTAATCTTGTCAGAGACCCCACCTTTGAACCACTGTTATAAAACCCTTCATCACACCCTCTGGGGTGGAGACACATAGTTTTTTTTTTTAGGACAGAAGCCCGGTGTGTTCCCCTTTGCCTAGCAAAGCAATAAAGCTATCCTTTCCTACTTCACCTAAAACTCTGTCTCCGGGATTTGATTTGTAGCAAAGCAGATAAGCCGAGGGGAAGTTAAAGAGAAGAACCAGAAGATGATAAGTAAGAATCAGAAGCTAAGTGAGGATGGTCAAAGATTCTCTCCTTGAGCAAACTTGAGTTAGGCTCTCCTGAGTCCCCTTTTGACTAGACCTCATCTTTGTTCTCTGTTCTTGGTCCACTTAGTCTAGTTTTAGCAAGAATCCTGCTCAGGCAGTTTAATGAAAAATCCCCCATCCTGATATCTGATCAAATTCCTCTTGCCCCATCCGATGTCTTATCACCCTGGCCTGCCTTCAGCAAAACCTCCTATTGAGTAGGTCTAGCAAGAATCCCTCTGGACATTTCCTCTTAGCAATTTTTTATCCACTGACCCCACGCCACCCTATTCCTTGTCCATAAATCTCCACTTGTCCTTGTTGTATTAGGAGTTGAGTCCAATCTCTCTCTCCTAATGCAAAACTTCAATTACATAAAGCCCCTCTGGAATAAAATCTTCTTTACTATCTTTAACAAGAGAGGAACACACTGAGTAGTAGAGAAGTATATGAATCCAAATGTGAACAAGGAGGACGAAGCAGATTTTGAGGCAGAACTACTTACAGTGTATGAATGTGAGGTTCCCTACCTACTCTTAGTCATACAGTGTATTATCAAACTGCTTAATCTCATCCATGTGAAAGTCTTCTTTTTTTTTAATTAATTAATTTATTTTTGGCTGTATTGGGTCTTCATTGCTGCACGCGGGCTTTCTCTAGTTTCATGGGGGCTTCTCTTCATTGTGGTGCGTGGGCTTCTCATTGTGGTGGCTGCTCTTGTTGCAGAGCATGGACTCTAGGTGCACTGGCTTCAGTAGTTGTGGCACACGGGCTCAGTAGTTGTGGTGCATGGGCTTAGTTGCTCCATGGCATGTGGGATCTTCCCTGGCCAGGGCTCTAACCCGTGTCCCCTGAATTGGCAGGCAGGTTCTTAACCATTGGGCCACCAGGGAAGTCCCCTGAAAGTCTTCTTATTTTAGTTTTTACATTACATTAAAATGGATGAGGTTGAGTGTTTTTTCATATTTTTTTAATTGGTTGAGATCATTTTTTCCAGTTTTATTAAGGTGTAACTGACAAAAATTATATATATATACAAAAAATTATATATATATATTATATTAAGGTGTACAACGTGATGATTTGATCTATATATGCATTGTTAAATGAGTACCATAAAAGTTAATTAACACATCCATCACCTCACACAGTTATCTTTTTTGAGAGTGATGAGAACACTTAAGATTTACTCTTTTAGCAAATTTCAAGTATACAACAGTACTATTTAACTGTAGTCACCATGCTGTACATAGATTCCCCAGAATGTACTCATAACTGAAAGTCTGTACCCTTTGACCACCATCTCCCCATTTCCCCTACAGTCCAGCATCTAGCAACCACCATTCTACTTTCTGGTTCTATAACTTTACTCATGCCAAACTCATTTCTATCAAAAAATGAACTACTGCTGTGCCTGCCCTGTTTTATCACTTTCTGGATTTGATAACCCAGCTCATGATGGACCTCAAGCCACTTAGTCACTTTGTGTCTTATGATCAGGTACTCAGTCTCTACCAGGGCTTAGTAGCACTCAAGGAGCTGCAGAAAGCATGATCTATGCTGTGACTCTTGCCAAAGACCAAACAGCATCATTATCCACCAAGGATCCTAACACCACTGGATCTGCCAATTATAGTGGCAGAGCAGATGCACTGCAGCCTAGACCCACTGTCTTTCTCTATACACAAATCAAAGCTGTAAGCCTCTCATGTTACCTAACCAATGATTTGAAGTGCTTTTCTAAAATTCTCTTTGTAATGCCTCAAAAATCTAAAGAGGCCCAAGGAGCTGAACCTTTTCATAGAGGAAAAAAGTGACAAAGTATGAACAACTTGTACTTTAGCTTAGAGCGGCTAACTCAGCTACTAGAGTACTGGACCCTAAAACTTACTAATGTGGCAGATCCTTGACTCTTTAAGGGCTTAAATCCCATCTTCTGACATGTAAGTATTTTATTGGCACATCTAGAGTACTTGCCTCTTCTTTCTCATCAGATTCAGTTCATAGGCTGTCATCAGTATAATGAGCTAGTACAATATGCGTGGAGCATCAAAATAATTGACATCCCAGTAGACTATATCACGACAGAGAGGAAGAGAGTCAGCATATCCTTGGGGCAGGGCAGGAACTGAGGGCTGCCATTGCTTTATGCAAAGGCAAAATGCTCCTGATTTTCCCTACTGAAGGAGATCAAGAAGAAAACATTTGCCAGATCAATGACCACATACCAAGTGTCAGAGGCTTTAACGATCTGCTCAAATAAAAGTATAAACATTCAACATGGCAGCTGAAATTGGGGCTACCAACTGGTTAAATTTATGGCTTTCAATACTCATTGACCATTCATTCATCTCATTTTTGGAAGGATTATAAAGGCTAATTAAGTAATGATATCAAAACCCCTGCCATTTCTTCCCAGAGGCATTATTGCTTTTGATTTACTATCTTGGCAGGGGCAGGATAGTTTCCAGTAGTTTCTGGGGCTTCCACTTGGCATTTCATACAATAATGTCTCATTTCTTTAGTCAGGTAACCAATGTAATTATTCTGCCAGTTGCTAAATACATCAGTTCCAAGTACACATTCCAGGACTGGGGTAACAATCACATAGTGTCTGTGGAAATTCTTAGAAACGTTATAAGATAGATTTACCCAACACTTTATTTCCACCTGACCTCCATAATCTCTTATTTTAGTTGATGTTTTGGTTTCCCAGGTATCAATGTTAGATCACACAGATCTGCAAATAACCACAAGTCTTAAGGGGGAAGGATTTTTATTGTATATATTCAGAAGCATTGTAGGATCCTTCCTCAAGGCTTCCAGGATTCTCCTTCAATCAATGGACTCTGGGTTTGTGATTTTAATTTGAACTGGCCTGGGCAAAGGACCACAATTTTCCATTCCAGCAGCTTTTTTGAGTTTTTATCATCTATTAACACCCTTGTCAGTGGTCCATCTTTCTTAACCCAAGGAACATCATATCTTATCAGTTAACACCCAAAAATACTTGGGAGACAGTCTCCTAGAATGTACTATGTTTTATTTTGTTTGTTACATATGGGGAGAAAGACACATACCAAATACAAGAAAGGTCTTCAATAATTTTAAAAGATACAGTCCTCTTAATTATGAGGCTATGGTGTTGAATAACATCCCAACACTACAGTCATGTTGGTTTGAAAGAAGTTGAGGGTTAAACTGATGAAAAAGCACACATAGACTATGTTTACAAATTTCATGTATCATTGAAGTGAGCAAACGTAGCAGAATTTGGTGGTTTTAAAAAGATTAGACTATCATTAGCATATGATGAAGATGTGTGAATATACATGGATTAGAAAGACAGAAATGAACACAATGTGTACAGAGTAAGCAAGAAATCTATTTGCATTTTAAAATATTGATTAACATGTAATTAAGAAACGTAAACTATAAAAATTTGTTTAAAAAATACATTCATCTGTTATTTTATAGTATGTACATTTTACACAATCTGCCAAATTCAAGAATTATTATCATGCTCATCTTGAACATAATTAATATCAAATATATAAGATAGAAGTTTAAGAACAATTCACATTATAAGAGCATTTTTCTCACAACCCTAAATCATGGATATTTGTAAAACTGAAACTAAGACCTAAACTTAAATAATACTGTGTTTTATTCTCTTTAAATAATTTACTTGTGTTAAATTTATCTACTCTTCATAGAAGTCCTATGAAGTAAATACTACCATTGTTTCCATTAAAGGTGAGGAAACTGAGAAAAACAAAGATTAAATACTTGCACAATGTCATAAGGCTAGGAGATGGCAAAGCTAGATTTGAAACTTTCTGATTTTCTTAATTACTGCATGGTATCACCCTAAATATCAACTCTATGCAGTGTTCAGTGCTAGCAACCACAGACAGTGAAGCATGAGAACTCAAGTTTACTGAGAACACACTAAATGTGTGTGTCAGTTTGCTAATACTCTTACCAATCTCATGAGGTAAGTACAATGAGGAAAGAGAGGCTCAAGGAATTCAGGTGATTTTCCCAAGATCACAGAGCTAAAAAGTAGTAAATCCTCTACCCAAGTCCATAACCTTTGTAATTTCCACTAACCGAAGAGGAAATCAATGAGGGAAATAATATTTCTTGAGCCTTGGTTTTGTACAACTCTGTGCCACTGGTTGGGGACATTAAAGTGCAGTCTTTGTTCTAAGGAGTTCACTTTTGTGTAAAGCAACTACGTACATATAAAAACAATGAAGAAAGTTTTGTTTCCATATTAGAAAAAAATTAAATTAGTCATTTAGCTCCAAATTATTTTACAGACAGGAAAACTCAGATTAATTAGCTTAATCAGGTCACAAAAATAACAGCAACAGAACAAGGATAACCAACAGCCCAGAACTTTTGACTTCCCATCCAGCCCTTTCTTTGTTGCCATATGCTTTTTCTCTGCCAGTGGAATGGCACAAACAGTAAAGTTGTGGTTCAGATGAGGGAGAAAGTACTGTAGGCTGGAATAGTTGACTCAGTTTCTATTCAAGATCCTATTTCAGAAGATGGTATTTTGGACATCAGCCAGTTCATTAGAAGAAACAAGGATTGGATTTATTTAAAAGCAAATATGAAAATATCAACATCTCTTTCATAATTGTGCGGATGCAATTGATTTTGCTGCAGTGCTATGTCCATACCAATTGACATCCAATATCATCTGTAATATGTGTAGTGACATAAGAACTATATATTATTTACACAAATTTAAAAAGTAGGGGCGGGCTTCCCTGGTGGCGCAGTGGTTGAGAGTCCGCCTGCCAGTGCAGGGGACACGGGTTCGTGCCCCGGTCCGGGAAGATGCCACATGCCGCGGAGCAGCTGGGCCCGTGAGCCATGGCCGCTGAGCCTGCGCGTCCGGAGCCTGTGCTCCACAACGGGAGAGGCCACAACAGTGAGAGGCCCGCGTACCGCAAAAAAAAAAAAAAAAAAGTAGGGGCCTTAGACATTAGAAGTGATGGCAATTGAACATGGCAACTTTGGAGATACTTGTTTATTATGATTCCAAAATAATAGTTCAGGGTTCTTGTAGCCTCCCTGTTAAATAATGGCTTGGACAGCTCAACAGCAGAACTTTGTTCCATTTGGCTAAAAATTTTCTTCCCAAACCATCTGGGCTGGCAGGTGTTCATCATCAGATCTGGGTTGCTATGAGACTGGAACTTGCTAATGCTAATGAGGTATAGAGACAGAAACCTAAATTTTGCTCATTTGAAACAACCTTATATTTTCCCTCTGCTGGAAATACCAGCAACACCTTATGACATTCCAAAATGCAAAATTGGTAATGAAGTTTCCCAAGGAGAACATTCTAGTGATCAAAAATGATAGAGTAAATTGATGGCAATGTGTGTTTGTTTTCATTTTAAACACTGTATGAATCTTAATGCTTTCCCTCTTTCTTGGTAGAGAGCAAGTCCCCAGTCTGTATATAATTTTAGGGTGATTGGGCAGGAGAAGAAGAGTAGCATCTTTCTATCGCGTGAGAGATGTATTCCTGTCCTGACAGGAAGGAAAGTCAAGTCATTTGCATATGATTGCCATAATGAAATTTAAAGTATGCCGAAGAAAACACACATTAAACAACAGTTATAGAAAGATGTGATCAATCTAGTGGTTCCCTTAGTTTTAGTGGTCAGGTAGCATTACATGAAATTCATCCTGATGGTCACAAAAAGGCAGACAGTCTATACACAGGGCAGGGTTGTAGAAAATGTAGAACTGATACTCAAAGTGACCTTGAAAAACTAGAGAAATGGCTTTACGATAATATGATGACAATTAAACGAAGTTTAAATCGTACATTTCGAGGCCAGGATTACTCTTTAGATCTACGAGAGCAGACAAGTTACTGATCAGAAAGATACCTGGAGTCGTGCTGGATCCCATGATGAACATGGACAGATAAAAAGTGTTGGCATGTCAAATGCATTAGTAAGAGTGATGTTCAGTGTTTTCATTTTTTCAACATTTTGTTACTATGTTGGGTACAGTTTGTGTCACTGTGTTAGCACTACAGAGGAGAAGGGCACCCAATGGGTTGATGAAAATGGCAGTTTTTAAACTGTCTATTGTTGTGCCTGTTTTTTTCAGAGTGACTCAGGGATTGCTGGGAGCAGGTGGGCAGGAAGGAGGGACAAGTGAATAAATAGCTCCTGATCCATTATTTCAGCTTTAATAAAAGCTCAACTTGTGTCAGTTTTGTATATCAAAGTTCTGTATAATGTTTGGCTTCAAAGGGGAGGAGAGAGGGCTTGATTGCTAAAAAAGGAAAAAAAGGAACTCTGAAAGCCATCAAATTAAAGCATAGACACAAAGATATGCTTAAAATAAATTCTGTTAAAAACTCTGTTAAAAGCTAATGGTAAAAAAAAAAAAAAAAAAAAAAAGCTAATGGTAAAGAACAAAATGACATAGATTCTGCTATTGAATTGTACTATGAAATAAAATATTGTGTTGTGCTTTATGAAAAATACCTAATATTAAAGAAAAAGATACTAGGGGTTTATGTGTGTGTGTATTTGTGTTTTGCAGAACTGATCTAAACACACAAGAAATGTCTACTGCGTTAACAAGGACAGAGAGACTCAACAACGCGAAAGGAATGGAGGTAAATATTGCTTAATAAATTATTTGGAAAATTATTTTATATGCTTCCATTTGATAATGATAATATTATAATAAGGTTACTTTGTATAATTACTGTGCTGTAGAAGATTTGCATTCATTATCTCAACTGTTCTTTACAAAAGTCCTATAATTTAAGTGTTTAATCCGCATTTCAGAGATGTGGACAGCAAGGCCTGTAGTGGTTTAGTAATTATCTTCAGTCTGCAAAGTTAGTAACTGACAGTTACTGTAAAACTTCAAACCTTGCAGTTTCCCCATTGTACAACCTACTTTTTCATAAGTTGGAAAGTTCGTAAATGTCATGTAAGATGGTTCTAGAAATCAAATGTATAATAAAAGAAACAGTGGTGTTTCTTTTGTGTGTTTTCCCTCTAAACATGCATAATCCAGTCACCACCTTAACAGGTATGGTGTGACCCAAGTAAATACTATTTACATTTTTCAATAGTTAATTTAAATCCTCATCTAAGAGTGAGAATTGTTTTCATTCATTTTAGAGTTTCATCTGGAGAGCTGAATTTCTGAAGCAGCAGAGGTATTATTAGTATAATTCCAAACTGAGTATTGAAATTCTGGTACAATCTTACTCTTCCACTGATGTTTGAAAATATATGTTAAAACAAATGGTTTCTGTGAGCTCTTTAATAATAATGAAGTAGATTGATCTCTATGGGGTCAAGCTCATAAGAAACATGTAAGTAATTTATTTTTCTCTAGCAAGGAAACCTGCTCCAACAGAAGGAAAATCAAGATAGCATGTTACATTCAATTGGAAAACCGCTGGATACCTGGCTTGTGTTAAGAATGTCTTTCTCCTAGGCAACCGAGAAGAACCTGCTGATTCCTTGAGAGTTCTTTGCCTTGCTAGAGTTCCTTTATTGATCATCAGATACACGGGGATGCTGCTGGTTACAAAAATACAGTCAACCACTTAAAATTTTTTCCTCTGTAAAGTAAAATTATATAGCCTGAATCTATGAATGAACAACTAGGTAGAATGATAACACACTCCTACCAGTTCCAACCCTTGTTCAATCCTAGTGTCAATTTGCAGGTGTGTAAGTGTACCTCTCTTCATCCTCCTGAATTACCAACTTAATTAAAGATGCATATGTTTCTCCATTCATTCACAAAGAACTGTCAAATATCGACATGGCGTTTAACTGTCATTTGTTCCAGCTACCATCTACCATGTATGCCTGAAATTTACAGCCACTCTATGTTGCAAAGAGGTCCTCAGACTTTTTCCAATCGTATCATCTGTGCTGCTAATGTCCATATGCCTGGCTGATGTGGCTTTGTGGTTGGGAGTTATGAGCAATTCCCAAAGGTGTATCTCTGATGTGCCATATTATTGTGCTACCTATTCCAAGAAGTGCAAGTCTGGAATATTCCACCCTATTCACACTGTTGGTTCCTTTGTTCTGTCTTGTTTCCCTGTTTCTTCTAGATAGTTTCAGATTTTTAAAGCATGGCAGGATGCTTGGAAACCTCCAAAAACAGAAGAAATGATTCCCACCCTACATATTTCTGTAAGACAGATCCTTGTGGGTATTAAGGGAACTAAATGTCTAGGTTGTAAAATTTAAAACTGGTAACATAATCATGTTGTTCATAGTTTGGGTTATCCTCTGAACTAAAACTGAATATTACAGAGACAGAAGATCTGACAAACGATCATAAAAATCTTAAAAATTACTTGGTTGAAGGAGATTCCATATTTTTTTTATTTCTCAAAGCAATAAGCAAAGTAACAGTTTGGGTAAAAAATTAAAGAAACAATAAATAATAAAATAACCTCCCTTTTTAAAAAACAACAAAAAGAGAGTCTTTTTAACAATATGTTAATGTTTATTGAGAAATATGTTCAGATCATTCTTGGGTTAGCTTGTTGTTTTACATAAAGAAACAAATTTTTCATCCGTTTAATATAGTTTAAATTTCCAAATGCCACGTACATCCTGTCATTTGCAGAAGAAATCTATGTGCACTAGACTACCTCTATTGTTAAACCCACCCCCCCACCCCCATGCTTTAAAACAGATTTTTAACAGGAAGCTATCTGCTGTCCCATGTTCACAACTATGGCTCATTTTGTTTTAAAAAATTGGAAAGACTGTTACAGAGCTAATTAGTCAACTGGCTATCATTAGTGTTGTAGAGTCTCTTGCCAGTTTGAATTTTATAAATTAAATTATTATAATGATTCCAGCTCACTTACTACCAGGCATTTGGCATGATTAAACCATGTTTGGCCCACCTTAGCAATTAACTTATTCTCCATATATAGTGTTTTTATCCAGTTTCTACAAAAGAAGGTAAAAAGAAGATTGGAAAGCCAACCAAATCCAAATCATGGCATAGATAACTAACTAAAGTACATTGGAAACCATCTGGTGTTTCATGTTTTAATCAGAAACATCTCACGTCAGACTGTAATGCTTGATGAATTTTAAATGTATTCCACGGTATCACCCATTTAGTATTGGTAGTAACTGCTGTATTTGTAAGGAAGATCCTCAAAGAGCAGGGGACTATGATTGAAAATAAAACAAAAAATATATACAGTATAATATTAAACTTTTCTTTTCTTTTTTTGTTTCTTTTTTTAATGTATATACAGTTGTTTGGGGGATTTTTTAAAAATTTTATTTTATTTATTTTTTTATACAGCACGTTCTTATTAGTTAACCATTTTATACATATTAGTGTATATATGTCAATCCCAATCTCCCAATTCATCACACCACCACCCCACCACCACTTTCCTGCCTTGGTGTCCATATGTTTGTTCTCTACATCTGTGTCTCAATTTCTGCCCTGCGAACTGGTTCATCTGTACAATTTTTCTAGGTTCTACATATATGTGTTAATACATGATATTTGTTTTCCTCTTTCTGACTTACTTCACTCTGTATGACAGTCTCTAGATCCATCCACATCTCAACAAATGACCCAATTTCGTTCCTTTTTATGGCTGAGTAATATTCCATTGTATATATGTACCACATATTCTTTATCCATTCATCTGTCGATGGGCATTTAGGTTGCTTCCATGTCCTGGCTATTGTAAATAGTGCTGCAGTGAACATTGGGGTGCATGTATCTTTTTGAATTATGGTTTGCTCCAGGTATATGCCCAGTGGTGAGATTGCTGAGTCATATGGTAATTCTACACTTAGTTTTTTAAGGAACCTCCATACTGTTCTCCATAGTGGCTGTATCAATTTACATTCCCACCAACAGTGCAAGAGGGTTCCCTTTTCTCCACACCCTCTCCAGCATTTGTTGTTTGTAGATTTTCTGATGGTGCCCATTCTAATAGTTGTGAGGTGATACCTCATTGTAGTTTTGATTTGCATTTCTCTAATAATTAGTGATGTTGAACAGCTTTTCATGTGCTTCTTGGCCATCTGTATGTCTTCTTTGGAGAAATGCCTATTTAGGTCCTCTGCCCATTTTTGGATTGGGTTGTTTGTTTTTTTAATATTGAGCTGCTTGAGCTGTTTATATATTTTGGAGATTAATCCTTCGTTCATTGATTCGTTTGCAAATATTTTCTCCCATTCTGAGGGTTGTCTTTTCGTCTTGTTTATGGTTTCCTTTGCTGTGCAAAAGCTTTTAAGTTTCATTAGGTCCCATTTGTTTATTTTTGTTTTTAATTTCCATTACTCTAGGAGGTGGATCAAAAAAGTGATTTATGTCAAGGAGTGTTCTTCCTATGTTTTCCTCTAAGAGTTTTATAGTGTCTGGTCTTACATTTAGATCTCTAATCCCTTTTGAGTTTATTTTTGTGTATGGTGTTAGGGAGTGTTCTAATTTCATTCTTTTACATGTAGCTGTCCAGTTTTCCCAGCACCACTTATTGAAGAGACTGTCTTTTCTCAATTGTATGTCCTTGCCTCCTTTGTCATAGATTAGTTGACCATAGGTGCATGGGTTTATCTCTGGGTTTTCTATCCTGTTCCATTGATCTATATTTCTGTTTTTGTGCCAGTACCATATTCTCTTGCTTACTGTAGCTTTGTAGTATGGTCTGAAGTCAGGGAGTCTGATTCCTCCAGCTCCATTTTTTTCCCCTCAAGACTGCTTTTGCTATTCGGGGTCTTTTTTGTCTCCATACAAATTTTAAGATTTTTTGTTCTAGTTCTGTAAAAAATGCCATTGGTAATTTGATAGGAATTGCATTGAATCTGTAGATTGCTTTGGGTAGTATAGTCATTTCCACAATATTGATTCTTCCAATCCAAGAACATGGTATATCTCTCCATCTGTTGGTATCATCTTTAATTTCTTTCATCAGTGTCTTATAGTTTTCTGCATACAGGTCTTTTACCTCCTTAGTTAGGTTTATTCCTAGGTATTTTATTCTTTTTGTTGCAATGTTGAATGGGAGTGTTTCCTTAATTTCTGTTTCAGATTTTTCATCATTAGTGTATAGGAATGCAAGAGATTTCTGTGCATTAATTTTGTATCCTGCAACTTTACCAAATTCACTGATTAGCTCTAGTAGTTTTCTGGTGGCATCTTTAGGATTATCTATGTATAGTATCATGTCTTCTGCAACGAGTGACAATTTTACTTCTTCTTCTCTGATTTGTATTCCTATTTCTTTTTCTTCTCTGCCGTGGCGAGGACTTCCAAAACTATTTTGAATAATAGTGGTGAGAGTGGACATCCTTGTCTTGTTCCTGATTTTAGAGGAAATGCTTTCAGTTTTTCACCATTGAGAATGATGTCTGCTGTGGGTTTGCCATATATGGCCTTTATGATGTTGAGGTAGGTTTCCTCTGTGCCCACTTTCTGGAGAGTTTTTATCATAAATGGGTGTTGAATTTTGTCAAAAGCTCTTTCTGCCTCTATTGAGATGATCATATGGTTTCTATTCTTCAGTTTGTTAATATGGTGTATCACATTGATTGTTTTGCGTATATTGAAGAATCCTTGCATCCCTGAGATAAATCCCACTTGATTATGGTGTATGATCCTTTTAATGTGTTGTTGGATTCTGTTTGCTAGTTTTTTGTTGAGGATTTTTGCATCTATATTCATCAGTGATATTGGTCTGTAATTTTCTTTTTTGTAATATCTTTGTCTGATTTTGGTGTCAGGGTGATGGTGGCCTCGTAGAATGAGTTTGGGAGTGTTCCTTCCTCTGCAATTTTTTGGAAGAGTTTGAGAAGGATGGGTGTTAAGTCTTCTCTAAATGTTTGATAGAATTCACCTGTGAAGCCATCTGGTCCTGGATTTTTGTTTCTTGGAAGATTTTTAATCACAGTTTCAATTTCACTACTTGTGATTGATCTGTTCATATTTTCTATTTCTTCCTGGTTCAGTCTCAGAAGGTTATACCTTTCTAAGAATTTGTCCGTTTCTTCCAGGTTTTCTATTTTTTTGGCATAGAGTTGCTTGTAGTAGTCTTTTATGATGCTTTGTATTTCTGCAGTGTCCATTTTAACATCTTTTTCATTTCTAATTTTATTGAGTTGAGTCCTCTCCCTCTTTTTCTTGATGAGTCTGGCTAAAGGTTTATCAATTTTGTTTATCTTCTCAAAAAACCAGCTTTTAGTTTTATTGACCTTTGCTATTTTTTTCTTTGTTTCTATTTCACTTATTTCTTCTCTGATCTTTATGATTTCTTTCTTTCTACTAACTTTGAGTTTTGTTTGTTCTTCTTTCTCTAGTTCCTTTAGGTGGAAGGTTAGATTGTTTTTGAGATTTTTCTGTTTCTTGAGGTAGGATTGTAAACTTCCCTCTTAGAACTGCTTTTGCTGCATCCTATAGGTTTTGGAATATCGTGTTTTTGTTGTTATCTGTCTCTAGATATTTTTTGATTTCCTCTTTGATTTCTTCAGTGATCTCTTGGTTATTTAGTAACGTATTCTTTAGCCTCCATGTGTTTGTGTTTTTTACATTTTTTTCCTTGTAATTGATTTCTAATCTCATAGCGTTTTGGTCAGAAAAGATGCTTGATATGATTTCAATTTTCTTAAATTTACCAAGGCTTCATTTGTGACCCACAATGTGATCGATCCTGGAGAGTGTTCCATGTGCACTTCAGAAGAGTGTAATCTTCTATTTTTGGATGGAATGTCCTATAAATATCAATGAACTCTATCTGGTCTATTGTGTCATTTAAAGCTTGTGTTTCCTTATTAATTTTCTGTCTGGATTATCTGTCCATTGGTGTAAGTGAGGTGTTAAAGTCTCCCACTATTATTGTGTTGCTGTCGATTTCCTCTTTTATAGCTGTTAGCAGTTGCCTTATATATTGAGGTGCTCCTATTGTTGGGTGCATATATATTTATAATTGTTATATCTTCTTTTTGGATTGATCCCTTGATCATTATGTAGTGTCCTTTGTCCCTTGTAACATTCTTTATTTTAAAGTCTAGTTTATATGTTATGAGTATTGCTACTCCACCTTTCTTTTGATTTCCATTTGCATGGAATATCTTTTTCCATCCCCTCAGTTTCAGTCTGTATGTGTCCCTATGTCTGAAGTGGGTCTCTTGCAGACAGCATATATATGGGTCTTGTTTTTGTATCCATTCAGCTAGCCTGTGTCTTTTGGTTGGAGCATTTAATCCATTTACATTTAAGGTAATTGTCGATATGTATATTCCTGTTACCATTTTCTTAATTGTTTTTGTAGGTCCTTTCCTTCTCTTGTGTTTCCCACTTAGAGGAGTTCCTTTAGTATTTGTTGTAGCACTGGTTTCGTGGTGCTGAATTCTCTTAGGTTTTACTTGTCAGTAAATCTTTTGATTTCTCCATCAAATCTGAATGAGACCATTGCCGGGTAAAGTAAGCTTGGTTGTAGGTTCTTCCCTTTCATTACTTTAAATATATCATGCCACCCCCTTCTGGCTTGTAGAGTTTCTGCTGAGAAATCAGCTGCTAACCTTATGGGAGTTCCCTTGTATGTTATTTGTCCTTTTTCCCTTGTTGCTTTTAATAATTTTTCTTTGGCTTTAATCTTTGTCAGTTTGATTACTATGTGTCAGTGTGTTTTCCTCAGGTTTATCCTGCCTGGGACTCTGCACTTCCTGGACTTAGATCGCTGTTTGCTTTCTCACGTTAGGGAAGTTTTCGACTCTAATGTCTTCCAATATTTTGTCAGGTCCTTTCTCTCTCTCTTCTCCTTCTGGGACCTCTGTAATACATATGTTTGTGGGTTTAATGTTGTCCCAGAGGTCTGTTAAGCTGTCTTCATTTCTTTTCATTCTTTTTTCTTTATTCTCCTCCACAGCGGTGAATTCCACCATTGTGTCTTCCAGGTCACTTATCTGTTCTTCTGCCTCAGTTATTCTGCTATTGATTCTTTCTGTTGTATTTTTCATTTCAGTTATTGTATTGTTCATCTCTTTGTCCTTTTTTTGTTGTTGTTCTTTAATTCTTCTAGGTCTTTTTTAAGCATTTCTTGCATCTTCTAGATCTTGCCTCCATTCTTTTTCCGAGTTCCTGGATCATCTTCACTATCATTATTCTGAATTCTTTTTCTGGACAGTTGCCTATCTCCACTTCATTTAATTGTTTTTCTGGGGTTTCATCTTGTTCCTTCATCTGATACAGAGTCCTCTGCCTTTTCATTTTGCCTATCTTTCTGTGAATGTGGTTTTCATTCCACAGGCTGCAGAATTGTAGTTCTTCTTGCTTCTTCTGTCTGCCCTCTGGTGGATGAGGCTATCTGAGAGGCTTGTGCAAGCTTCCTGATGGGAGGGACTGGTATTGGGTTGAGCTGGGTTTTGCTCTGGTGGGCAGAACTCAGTTAAACATAATCCAATTGTCTGCTGATTGGTGGGGCTGGGTTTCCTCCCTTTTGGGTTGTTTGGCCTGAGACAACCCAGCACTGGAGCCTACCTGGGCTCTTTGGTGTGGCTAATGGCGGACTGTGGGAGGGTTTACACCAAGGAGTACTTCCCAGAACTTCTGTTGCCAGTGTTCTTTTCCCCGTGGTGAGCCACAGCCACCCCCCCACCTCTGCAGCAGACCTTCCAACACTAGCAGGTACGTCTAGTTCAGTTTCCTATGGGGTCACTGTTCTTTCCCCTGGATCCTGATGCACACACTACTTTGTGTGTGCTCTCCAATAGTGGAGTCTCTGTTTCCCCCAATCCTGTCAAAGTCCTGCAATCAAATCCTACTAGCCTTCAAAGTCTGATTCTCTAGGAATTCCTTCTCCCATTTCCAGACCCCCAGGTTGGGAAGCCTGACATGGGACTCACTACCTTCACTCCAGTGGGTGGACTTCTGTGGTATAAGTGTTCTCCAGTTTGTGATTCACCCATCCAGCGGTTATAGGATTTGATTTTATTGTGATTGTGTCCCTCTTACTGTCTCATTGCGGCTTCTCCTTTGTCTTTGGATGTGGGGTATCTTTTTTGGTGTCTTCCTGTCAATGATTGTTCAGCAGTTAGTTGTGATCCTGGTGCTCTTGCAAGAGGGAGTGAGCGCACGTCCTTCTACTCCATCGTCTTGAACCTAATGAGATATCTTGAGGAAAAGATTAACTAGAAAAACTGAGCTGAATAGAGAATGATTTTTCCACATCGTGATTCTGAACATGGCACTTTCCAGCTTAAAGCCTTCACTTATTTCTTATTTCCTAGGACAGGGGCAACAAACTTTTTCTTAAAAGGTTTAGAAAATAAATGCTTTTGTGAACCATTTGTAGCCATAAATAATAATACCTAAACAAATAGGCATAGGTATGTTCCAATAAATCTTTATACATATATATATATATATATACTCTTTATATATATATGTATATATATGCTCTTTATATATAAAGAGTATGGCCTGAATTGCCTGAATTTGACTCACAAGCCATAGTTCTATGACCCCTGACCTAGGAAAACAGACAGATTTGCACATCTCCATTTACTTATTTCCAGCCTCTTCTCCTTTGTTCACACAACTTTCTCTGCCTGAGAGTTTCTTTCCTTGTGAGTAACTGTCAAATAACTACTGATGTCTCCAATCTAAATATATGGGTCTTTAATTTGGGGTTGCCTTTCTTCATCCTCTCCTTATCTACCCTCTAGTAGAATAAACTCCTTATTTTTCATTCTTTCCGAAACATTTTGTCAAGGACCTACTATATGTTCTCCACGTTTTGGATACTCCAGTGAACAAAATAGAGATACCTGCTATTTGCAGTGTCCATTCTGGGGGAGGATTACAAACAATAAAACATTGTCAAAACATTAAAATAAGTAAATAGATCATGTTGCATGTTAGATGGTCAACATTATTATGAGAAAATAAACAAATAGAGCATTATAGGGAAAATAGGGAATATGTGTAGAAAAGGGGCAGTTTGCTGTATTAAACTGAGTTCTCAGCATAAGCCTCACTGAGAAAGTGCGACTTGAGAAAATATTTGAAAAAGAGAGAAAATGTAGCAGATATCCTTTCTTTTCCTGTAAGATGCAGTCCCCATATTTCTTTTTTTTTTTAATTTATTTTACTAAAGTATAGTTGGTTTACAATGTTGTGTTAGTTTCTTCTGTACAGCAAAGTGATTCAGTTATACATATATATACATTCTTTTTCATATTATCTTCCATTATGATTTGTCACAGGATATTGAATATAGTTCCCTGTGCTGTACAGTAGGACCTTTTTTTTAAAATTATTATTATTATTATTTTTTAGATGTTGGGGGTAGGAGTTTATTAATTAATTTATTTATTTTTGGCTGTGCTGGGTCTTCGTTTCTGTGCGAGGGCTTTCTCTAGTTGTGGCAAGTGGGGGCCACTCTTCATCGCGGTGCGCGGGCCTCTCACTGTCGCGGCCTCTCTTGTTGAGGAGCACAGGCTCCAGATGCGCAGGCTCAGTAGTTGTGGCTCACGGGCCCAGTTGCTCCGCGGCATGTGGGATCCTCCCAGACCAGGGCTCGAACCTGTGTCCCCTGCATTAGCAGGCAGATTCTCAACCACTGCGCCACCGGGGAAGCCCCAGTAGGACCTTTTTGTTTACCCATTCTATATATAATAGTTTGCATCTGCTAATCCCAAGCTCCCAATCCTTCCCTCCCCCCACCCGCCCTCCCCCTTGGCAATGACAGGTCTGTTCTCTAAGTCTGTGAGTCTGTTTCTGTTTCATTGATAAGTTCATTTGTGTCATATTTTAGATTCCACAGGTGAGTGAAGCAGATATCTTTTTTTTTTTCTAGAGCAGAGGCATACAAGCTTTTATTCATCTACTCCAATGTATATTAGGTTTTGTTTGTTTCTTTGTTTTTTTTTTTTTTTTTTTCCGCGGTACGCGGGCCTCCCACAGCTGTGGCCTCTCCCGCTGCAGAGCACAGGCTCCGGACGTGCAGGCCCAGCGGCCATTGCTCACGGGCCCAGCCGCTCCACGGCACGTGGGATCTTCCCGGACCAGGGCACGAACCCGCATCCCCTGCATCGGCAGGCGGACTCTCAACCACTGCGCCACCAGGAAAGCCCCAGATATCTTTTTTATAGAGAGAGCTATGAGAGCAAACACCATAAGATAAGACTAGCCAGTGTGAATGGACACAGTAAGTAAGGAGGGGAGTAAGCAGAGATGAATGTAGAGAGAATAGGAGTTGGGACTAGATCCTGTGGGGTCTCATATACCATTACAAGCACCATGACTTTTACTTTGAATGAAAGTGGGAGCCATCAATGAGCCTGGGAGTGATATGACCTGGCTTATGTTTTAGAGGGATTATTTTTGACTACTGTCCTGAGAAGGGATTGCAACAGGGCAAAGGCAGAGGTGGATGTGGTGATGTTAGTGACAAGGCTCCTTCAATAATCCAGTCAAGGGATAATGTGGATCTGACCAAGGAGGCAGCAGTGGAGGTGTTGAGAAGCATGGAGATTCTGGATTTTAAAATTCTTCCTTTGAACCCTCCTACACTGTTGAAAGAATGTAAATTGGAGCAGCCATTATGGAAAACAGTCTGGAAGTTCCTTAAAAAACTAAAAATAGTGTTATCATAAGATCCAGCAATCCCACTCCTGGGCATATATCCGAAAAGAAGAAAACTCTAATTCTAAAAGATACATGCACCCCAGTGTTCATAGCAGCACTATTCACAATAGCTAAGACATGGAAGCAACCTAAATGTCCATCACCAGAGGAATGGATAAAGAAGATGTGATACATATATATAATGGAGTATTACTCACCCACAAAAAAGAGTGAAATAGTGACATTTGCAGCAACATGGATAGACCTAGAGAACATCATACTAAGTGAAGTAAGTCAGACAATGACAAATATTATATGATATCACTTATATGTGGAATTTTAAAAATAATACAAATGACTCTATATACAAAACAGAAACAGACTCACAGACATAGAAAAGAAACTTATGGTTACCAAAGTGGAAAAGGAGGGGGAGGGATAAATCAGTAGTATGGGATTAACAGATACAAACTACATAAAATAGATAAGAAACAAAGACCTACTGTGTAACACAGGGAACAATATTCAGTATCTTGTAATAACCTGTAATGGGAAATAATCTGAAAAAATATATATATATATAAAACAATCACTTTGCTGTACACCTGAAACTAACACAATATTGTAACTCAACTATGTCAATAAAAAAGATAAAAGTTAAAAAATAAAATAAAATTCTCCTTTTGCATTTTGCATATATTTGCATCAAAATGCCTTTTAAAGTATTTCTAATTATTTAGATAAATTTCTGTGTCACCCATTTCAGACCATTGGAAAGTAACATCCCTATTTGTATTTCTAAGGCTTAATTCATTATTTATTAAATAATCCAGTAAATATTTAATAACTATCTAGATAAATGAATAAAGGAATGAATGAGTCAGCCAATCAAGCAATGAATTTGAAAAATAAGCATTTTTCAAAAAAAAATTAAAAGATATGTTTAAATAACAGGGATATAAAACAAAAGTGCAATGATGAATTGTCACTAGAAGTAAATTAATTATAATGTGGCTAATTAGCACACAATGTAAAAATGTGATTTTTGTTTGTTACTGTTGCTTTTTCTTCATTTTTGTGACCTTCTCTATGTCCCTAAGTCTCTCCCTTTTCTCTCTTAATTAATCACTTTAGTTCATTCCAACTCTCTGTCTTACTCATTCCTATGTTCCAGCATTTTTTCCTCATTCTCTCATCAGTTTCAGAATTAATGGGATAATGGAAGTTGCCCCTTGGGAATTCCCTGGCAGTCCAGTGGTTAGGACTCTGTGCTTCCACTGCAGAGGGCCTGGGTTAGATCCCTGGTTGGGGAACTAAGATCCCCAAAGCTGAGAGGGGGCCAAAAAAAAAAAAAAAAAGGAAATTGCCCCTAGTCGTGACTCAGACTACTGTGTGTGAACTCTACTGATTAAGTTGTACCATGTCCTTAAACCACAGAATGCTCTTGATGTCTGTTAGGGAAAAAAATCATCTTTTTCCTCTTCAATATACCTACTCATTAAAAAGAAAAAGATGTTCTCTAAAGAAAAAATAAGAAATCTCCCCTGTATGTCTCCAATATCTATTATATCATGAGCCCCATGGTTTGCGTTTGGGAAACTGTGATGCAAAAATCATTTCTATCAAATATTTTTGGAGATGCTAAATATCTCCTTCAACCCACCCTCCAAAAAGTCTCCATCTATAGGAAAACCAAGTAAGATCTAGACATACTTTTTTCAGAAGATTATCTAAAACAGAGGTCCCCAACAACCCCTGTGGCCTTGGACCGGTAGTGGCCACGGCCTGTTAGGAATTGGGCCGCACAGCAGGAGGTGAGCGGCTGGTGAGGGAAGCTTCATCTGCCGCTCCCCATCACTCCCCGTCGCTCGCATTATCGCTGAACCATACCCCCAACCTGTGGAAAAATTGTCTTCCACAAAACCTGTCCCTGGTGCCAAAAAGGTTGGGGACCGCTGATCTAAAATCATAAATTTCTTAATAACTACAGAATTGCCAGGTGTGAATCACTGTAGGGCCTATTCATTTCAGGATCTTTGCTGCTTCAGGTTCTGCCCTCAACTTATTAATGCATTTGTGAGGTAAAGTGTAGAACATTTACAGTTGTGGGTTGTTTTCATAGAACTATTGCATTTATTTCAAATATGTTTAATACTTTCTTCTCCATTATAAAAAGACAGTCCCCAAATAAATTGGATTACCTGGATAAAAGAAAAGCAATTGAATTAGAGTTATTTTTATTTTATTTTATTTTTTTTTCTTTTTGTGGTATGCGGGCCTCTCACTGTTGTGGCCTCTCCCGTTGCGGAGCACAGGCTCCGGACGCGCAGGCCCAGCGGCCACGGCTCACGGGCCCAGCCGCTCCGCGGCATATGGGATCCTCCCAGACCGGGGCACGAACCCGTATCCCCTGCATCAGCAGGCGGACTCTCAACCACTGCGCCACCAGGGAGGCCCTGAATTAGAGTTATTTTTAAAGGGCATTTGAAGAAACACTATACTTCATTCTTCTGTATAGAGATGAGCAGATTTCTATAAAGGCTGATTAGCCCATCTAAGGATTTACATCATTGGATTGAGGTGCAAACTGTTCATTTTGCTGCATTTCAGCAGAGTATGTATAAAACTGGATGTCCTTTCTCTTTGCAAACCATGGGTTCCCAAAAGCGAGCGTGACTCTAGCAGGATCTGAATTGAAAGAAACAGGAAAACTAGAGCTATAAAGGTTCTGCTACAACATTCTCTAGCTTCTTTTATAAACTGTTCAGTTTTAGATTTCTAACCACAGTAAACACATTTACTGCAGCCAGGATCTAGGTTGTTGTTGTAGGAAGGTAGTTTTCTGGGGTATTTGCATAAATTCCCTTCTACGAAGAACATGGAGAAAACCTAGGTGAAAATATTTTCTTGAGTGTATTGCTGGTCCCTAGTTTGAAGCAAAAGAGAAAATCACCCTCATTTGTCATCCAGTTTCTTTGATGCAAAGTCATTTTATTTATTTATTTTTTAACTCACAACGTGACCCAGCAGAGGATCTTAAGACAAAGAATCAAAGATCTTAGTTCAGGCTTTAGCTCTGCTATAATCAAGTTTTGTTGCTTCAGATAAAGTCCCTTTACCTCTGTGTTCCAGTTTCCTCATTTATAAGGCTGTAATCAACACTGACCTTGTCTGCTTCTGAGAAGTAATATGTTAACCAAATAAATATTTGTGTGAAATATCTTTGAGGAGATACAGGAAACTAAAATAACCCACTTCCCAAACTTGGAATAACTATATTCACATGTATTTTGTCTTTCAGCCGATGCCTTGAGGACCCACATACTTTGTTTATCAGGGAGAAATGCTTTTGACTGTAAGTATTAATATCCAAATAGAAGCTGTTTAAATCAGAGGGGCATTTATTGTTCATTTAAAATGAAGTCTGGAGGTTCAGTGGTTCAGTAAAGGCCACCAGCTTTCTTTTCGTTGTGAATTATTCTTAGGGTGTAAGCTTTTTCATCCACATGTCTGTTATCATCTCCTCTTCTCCAGTAATAAATGCCTGGCTAAGGAACAGATATCATCATGTACCTGTGTAAGGCTGGGAAGCATTGGCTAGGGGAAGAGATCCAGCTCTCTTGTTCCTGAACTATTCATCTAGAAATTACCTTTTCCAGAAACTCCCCCTATCAGATATCCTCTGACATCAACTTCCAGATCTACCTTATATTGCCACCTCTGCAGTGAGAGAGAGCTATCTTTACAGCATGTAAGATGGGAAGCCTGCAAAGGATAAATGGGTGAGAAATGCCTTCGGGATAACCAACCAATAACATCCGCTGCACCTTAACTAAAAGTTCAATACATCTTCTTGAGAACATAACCCCACAGCCTACGGTTGCTGCTGTACATTCACACTCTTATGTGATTCTATTTTTTGTTTAAGCAGCTATAACAAGGTGAACTTAGTGGTCCAGGTCCCTGCCCAAGTTTCATTTGGGGCATGAAGGTTATGAGTTGATTTTTAGCTGTGACCCCCAGTCTTATTGTTCCCCCAAAAGTAAACACCATTCTGTGGAGATGAAAGCATCAGTCCCACCCTGTTAGGTAACGAATTCTTGTCAATAAAATCTTTGACCCTCTTTTTCAGATGAGGTCACTAGTCTGGTCTCTACTATTTCTTTGGAATGATTTTATTGTTAGAGCCTCATTGGCTTGCATTCGCTAAACCAGTCAGAAAGCAAAAGGTGGCATTATAAGATTATCTCCTGTATCCATTTGTCCTTAAATATAAACTTAAAGATGTCTCCCTACTTATTCTTCTCTGAAGAAATATAATCTTAATCAAGGTGAATTTGTTGCCTTCTCGCAAGGCAACGCAGGTGGTAATAATTCTCTCCCTATCACCCACTCCCTCAAAATGAAGTCATTCCTATTGCATCCAGGCATCCTATTACTCATTATATTCTTATTAAACCACTATCTTTTTGCATTATTGACACAACTTAGAGTAAAGGAACTCACTTCTGATCAGTCATTGAAACCAAAGGGGCTCCTTCCTCTCCTCATTTTGCCCTTCAGAATCCAATAAGAGGCAGAATGACTCTATCCATAAGCACCTGGCTGTGGAATTGTTCGCTGTCTCAGAAGGAGTTCTAAAAGTAGCGTTGAGGAAGCTGGGATGGGAACCACAAGGAATAGCAATTAGATTCTGCAACTCACATAGAAGCCTCTGGTGTACTTGATTAACCTTGAGAGGCTCTAGGAAATGTTTCTAGAATAATAAAACAAAACATATTGAGCCTTGCATACTGAATCCAAGGATCACATTCCTAAGCCAGTTATGAAACATCTGGGGAAAAAAATTAGGAGAGCTGTTTTCCATTTTTTTACAAAAACAATTCATTACTTCCCTCATAGAGGAGTTGGACTGAAATTCGCAAGGGATAGTGGGAAGCAGGGTCTCTACATATGTCACGGGGGACCCCCCCCCAGTCCTATTATTTATTTATTTATTTATGGCTGTGTTGGGTCTTCGTTGCTGCTCGCAGGCTTTCTCTAGTTGGCGGCGAGCAGGGGCTACTCTTTGTTGTGGTGCACAGGCTTCCCATTGTGGTGGCTTCTCTTGTTGTGGAGCACGGGCTCTAGGTGCGTGGGCTCAGTAGTTGTGGCTTGCAGGCTCTAGGTGCGCAGGCTCAGTAGTTGTGGCGCACGGGCTTATTTGCTCCGTGGCATGTGTGAGCTTCCCAGACAAGGGCTTAAGCTCTTGTCAGGTGGGCACGGTTAAGAACCATTGGCAGGTAGGTTCTTAACCACTGCACCACCAGGGGAGTCCCACCAGTCCCATTTTAAGGAAAGTACTACCAGACCTTGATTCTATTCTGTTGATGCAGAAAGCCTTTTGCCTTCTTCCTGACATCATTCTCCCCAATCTAACTCAGTGGTGGCAAGGGCAAGTTTACTTCCCTGACTCTTCTACCCCTAACACTATTTCTTCCTCATAGCAGGAATTCAATAAATAATAGCTTAATAAAATATGAATTTATAATATTTTAAAATGTAATATTTACATAATATAGAAATATTCTGTTGAGTAAATACACGAGTGAGAGTGGCAGTTTGACCATGCAATGGGATATGTGGGGTGGGGCACACTGGGGCAAGCAAAGAGGCCTCAAATTCCAAATATAGCTCACGTGGAAGAAGAAATTTAGCTTCCAATCCTATAAGGAAGCAGGATGCCAAAGAAAGGTGACCTACCTTAAAGGCACAGATAGCCTGACAGTAAGAGGTGAAGGAAGATGAGAGGTGCTTCCAATGACATTAGAGTTGAAAGAGTTTCCTGAGGCATATAGAGAGTCTGTGTCTAAAATAAATGAGATGCTTGATGGATTTGATATTCATTGGAAACCTCTGGGAAAACATTTCAAGTAGTTTGCTTTCCAAACCTTTTTCTTGGTAAAGTAAAGAGTGGAGATGCGTCGCCTAAAACCCAAGCAACTTGCTTCCCTTGGCAGCAAAGTCAATCTCTATTCATAGAATGGGCATGTTCCTGAGCCTTAGCAATTTATGTTTCTTTTATTCTCAGAACACATATCAGCCCAGCGAGTCTCAGTGCATGTGCTTGACATATTTTAATGTTATATTGCAAAATAAAACACTCTTTCTCTTCATGTGCCCTGAGTTTTCAGATGGGAGTTCTTACATTGCAAACCCATTGGTCAAGTATAGCTCCTGTGCTCATAGACCCTCGTCTCCTTTTATGTGCTACACATTTAACAACAATGACACACGCAGTCCCCTCGTAGTAGTAATAAGTTCCTGCTAAATAATTCACATACTAAGAGCTAACATAAAGTTTTGAATATCTTTTGTCATTATGTATTGGGTTGGCCAAAAATTTCTTTCAGGTTTTTCCATAATACATTTCCTAGGGTAATCTATGGGAAATTCCAGATGGATTAGCACCAGTTTCCTTAATAAAACTATTACTTCTCATGTCATCTGTACCTAGCCAAAATGAAAATATTTCAAATGAAAACATCCTTACTAAGGATATGGTGAAATATATCACCGCAAACTCATGTCACATTGTTTTCAAATGAAATAACAGAAAAAGAAATAAGAAACCAAAAATTTAATCTAGTTCTATATATATATATATATATATATATATATATATATATATATATATATATATTTCCTTTTAAATATGAAATTTAAAAACCATTGCTTAGGGACTACCCAGGCGGTCCAGTGGTTAAGACTTCACCTTCCAGTGCAGGGGGTGAGGGCTCCATCCCTGGTTGGGGAGCTAAGATCCCACATGCCTCGCGGCCAAAAAACCAAAACATAAAACAGGAGCAGTATTGTAACAAATTCAGTAAAGACTTAAAAAATGATCCACATCAAAAAACTCTTTAAAAAAAGAAAACAAACAAACCATTGTCTACTTTAGGCACATTTTGGAAGATTTCTCTCAATTGTATCAGGTTAATTCCTACACATTGTTTTAGATGAGACATATTATTTTTCCTACATTTTTTAAAGATTTCTGTTTAGATTAATTGTTAAAATATTGTAGCACCCTGATAGTCTAAAAATATTAAGATATAATCACTGTTTTTTTTTTTTAATTTTTGTAGACACAAAGACTTTTCCCTTACCTGATCTTCAGTTTCTTCAAGGGTACATGAGATATTTTAAATAGAGGATACTTAAGATCTTTCCCTATTCTAAGAATCAATGTCTAATTTACATTACAAGGAAAGAAAGATATGAGATTTTTCTGTGAAACTTCATTGTTCTTATTTCTCAGCATCACCTTTACTAACTGTGACAGCTAGTTTTCAAAGATACCCACTCTTGTGAACTACACTCTCCTGTGAACTTCTTTTAATCAGTAGAATGTGGTAGCGGTGATAATGTGTGACTGCCAATGCTAAGTCATAAGAAACAAAGGCTACGATCTGGATACACTAGAACACTTGCTCTGGGGAAGCCAGCAGCCAGGTAAATAATTCAACTACAGTGATGTTGCAGTGCTCTGAGGAGGCCCTAGCTTGTCATGTTGAAAAGCTACACGGAAAGCAAAAGACATCCAGTCAGTTCCCACGTTGGCTGAGGACCAGCCTTGTGAGTGAAGGAGCCATCATGGATATTCACCTCATTGGACCTTCAAGGTGTTTCTTGTTGCAGTTGCAGTCTTTCTGCAACTCTATGAGAGATCTGAGCCCAATCAACCAACTGTAAGAGATAAATGATAAGTAACAAAAATCTGGTGGGTGGTTTTGTTACATAGCAATAGATAAAAGAAATACCAACTACATTTTTAATCTATGGTCTCCATTAAAGTCCTCACCTATCACAGTGACACAATTTTCCTCTCGTATATTGATCTTTTTCCTTCTATTTTTTTCCCATAATGATAAGCCTCACATTTTGAAAGGCACATTAAAAAGGTAGCCTGTTGGATAGTAAATATCCTGTACAATGGTATCAAAAAACCTGGTTTCTAATCCCCATTTTACAAAGTAGTTGACTTTTCCTATGACTTTAAACAAGTCATTGCCTACTTTTTCTGCATCTCACTGTATACAGTTTATGTAATTAAAACAATTTATTTCATTGAAGTAGTTAATAATGCCAAGAAACAACAACAAAACTGGGAATGGAAAAACTGTAAATTCTACTATGAAAGACAGTTTTCCATAACAGAAAAACCTAAGGCCTCTGCTCCCTCCCAGAATTTTTCATGATCTAGTTGATACTCATACGGCTCATATTTATATCAGCCATCTCCTCGTTTAAAAAAATGGTAAGAAAAAAAAATGACCTTATGTTTATCTCAAATGTTAATGTCACATTTAATTACATAGATAAGAAGTTATATCTGATTCTGTGCTTAATATTAAAAATTCTTATCTAAGTAATGGTATTAGAAAAAATAGCATGTTTTTTTAGTTACTGTATTGTGCACATTTAGTTAAGACCAACTTTTCAAAGTCCTGTCCTGTCTTGCTCACCCACAGCCTTTGGGAAACAGAGGAAAGATCTGAAACGTGTGAAGGATGGTCAGTTCAATGTTTAGAAAGAAGGGAGAATTGCAGTGTTTGCAAAGAAATAAGCAAAAATAGCACCCAGAAGATGGACAGAGTAGGTTGCTGGAGCTAAAGAAAATGCCTGGAGTTTCCCTCTGGGTCTGGTTGCCTAGATTTTAAGACTTCCCTTACTGGGTCATCAGTTTCTTGAAGAAATAATAAAAGCATCTAGACCACAAAATATAAACTATTTTGTTATGATAATGCAGGTGTGAGTTTGCATTTTGAGTAGCATGATTGATTCAATTGGATAAAGTGATGGTGAAGTGGACTAGCTGATCCCATTTGTGATGGTTTATAAAATCCAGAAGCATGACCTCCTGACCTCACAAAAAGAGAAGGGCTGAGGTTCATTATAGGCATAGACCGTCTTAGCAACACAGGATCTCCAAAAATGCTAACCACTGCTAAAAACAATGGTTTCTCAACTCAGACTAGACAAGTACATTACTACCAACTGCAAAGACAAATCCTATCCCTTTTCCTCTCCATTAGCATGCCCAGCCTGCCATAGGGAAGGTTTTAGTAGTGCCCTTCCTGCCCCCTGCTCTGGGCTGAGCGATGTATGGCTACAACAACATGCATGCATGTGTGCTCAGCCTGAAAGAGTGTGGTCCTTGTCACCATTCACCATAATGATAAAATAACCTAAAACATTTCTTACTGGGTAGCTATGTAACTTCCCTACCATCCTCAGAATATGAGAACTCAAGGAACTTCTCCCTCCGGGTGGAATCCGTCCCTGTACTGAGCTTCCATATGACACTCATCAGGCTCCATATAGTGGGTGAAATCCACTTCTCTCCACATTGTCCCATCCTAGTCAGGAACTACTGGGCACCACTGCACTTTAAGAACAAGTTACAGAATGTAGGTTAAACAGCTAAATTGTCATTGGAAAGAGAAATGTATGTGGAAGAAGAGATTTATTACCCAATTCACGTAAATATTGAATTGATTTTTGACAGGTGGAAAAAAATGAAGTGAATGGTTTTTAGTAATCGAAACTAGAATATAAAAATGCATACAGGGCTTCCCTGGTGGCACAGTGGTTGAGAGTCCGCCTGCCGATGCAGGGGACACGGGTCCCGGTCCGGGAGGATCCCACATGCCGCGGAGCGGCTGGGCCCATGAGCCATGGCCGCTGAGCCTGTGCGTCCGGAGCCCATGCTCCGCAACGGGAGAGGCCACAACAGTGAGAGGCCCGCGTACCGCAAAAAAAAAAAAATGCATACAGCAGTTTTTCCCATGAGTTTTTTGGGAGGAAGGAGGGAAGGGTTTTACTGAAATATATGTCTGGTGATACATATATTTAAATCTATGTGCTAGTATTTCTATTTTTAACCTCTCAATGTAGGTTAAAGCTTTATATTTTCTCACTCTTTAATGGCTATTAAATGAGTCTGTTCTCAAACACCAAGGATAATAATTTTATAGAGTACAAGACAAAAGAGTTCCTGTCAGTTGCTCTCTGAATATTAACAGACTAAGTTTATTGCTAGATTACATGATTAAAACAAGAGATTTTAATAACCATCAAAAGCATAAAAGTTATGCTTATATGTCTGCTGGTGTAAATTTATATTTGTTCAACACAGAGAGTGTTTCTATATTTACAGATAGATAGAGGAAGAAAAGTAAAAACTTCTTCCAAACTAGCATTGTTTGTTTGCAAAAGTACCTGAAGTCAAAATAGAAGACACAGATTTTTATGTCTTACAACTAAGATACTTCATAGTATTTGCATAGAATGGTGTTCCCCAAACTGTCCTTGGGTACTCATACTTTTACTTGAAAAAAATAAAAAGTACTAATCAAACAGTTGCTTGAAGGATTTGAGAAACACCAGATTTTTATAGGCTCTCACAGCCTTTAAAATACTAATGTGAGGGGCTTCCCTGGTGGCACAGTGGTTGAGAATCTGCCTGCCAATGCAGGGGACACGGGTTCGAGCCCTGGGCTGGGAAGATCCCACATGCCATGGAGCAACTAAGCCCGTGAGCCACAACTACTGAGCCTGCGCATCTGGAGCCTGTGCTCCTCAACAAGAGAGGCCGCGACAGTGAGAGGCCCGCGCACCGCGATGAAGAGTGGCCCCCGCTTGCCACAACTAGAGAAAGCCCTCGCACAGAAAGGAAGACCCAACACAGCCAAAAATAAATAAATAAATAAATTAAAAAAAAATACTAATGTGAATGGGGAATCTCCAAAAGAGGCATGTAATATACAGAGTTTGCTAAATATATTTGACCACAAAACCTTTGGGTATGTGTGAGTGTGTTTGTGTATTGAACATTTGTTAACAGATAAAAGAAGTAGTTTTCTGACTTCACAGCTTGGAGGAAAATGCTGGTGTATAATATGATTTATGGAACCACAATTCATTTCACACGCAGACACAAACACAGGTACATACACAAAACTCCCTAATATCAGAGTAACTACATATATAAAAGCAGTAGTTCTTGAATTAAATAATTCATAAAAATTATTGGACTATCTGTTTTTAAAATTGTAGTTTTAGAGGCCCTTATAAATAGACATTCTGATTCAGTCTTTGGAAGGGTTCAGAAACCTCTATTTTTAATAAGTACTCTAGGTAATTCTAATACAGAGCCCCATGTGTCTTACTTAGAGAAACACTGATCAAACTTTATATTTCTAATAAGTTTATTTTTTTGGTATGTGTGTGTGTGTATCTGTGTATCACAGCCCCATATTATAAAGTTAATAAAGATCAAATGTACAAATGTACATTTTAACAAAATGTATTGTTAAATTTAGGCAAAGGAAGCATTCTTCTCCTCATTTATTTTCCCATCTCTCTCTACAACTGTTGAGGAATAGTAGAGCTCTTATTGGCTGGTATGTTTTATTGGTCATTATTCCTGATTAAATATTGAGTGCATCTAGGCTTGGTCTTTTAATGCCTCCTAGGACACCTCTGCCAAAAAGGAGCAGCCCCAGGCAGTCATCAAAAAATCTCTTCCTGGCCCATTTATCACAAATCCTCACCTCTGGAATTGGGTGAGGAGGAAGAGAAGAGAGAGAGAAAAGTAAAGGATTAACCATTTGTGAACCATTGATCCCTCCTCAGCTTGATGTCCCTCTTTTTCCCTCCCCCACTGAGTATCAGAGATACTCAATCAGCATTAGAGAAATTTCCATCATGGTTGTAGAATTCAACTACCCCCACCCCCACCCCAGTGTGTTCAATACACTAGGGGATTAGGTTTATCAGTGAACAGCAACAGAGGAAGGATGGCCCTCATCATTTGGGGAATGGTTCATCTCTCTGAATTGAAGGGAAAGAAAATATAAATGAATTAACCACATATCCAAAGGCTACATATAACCAAAGACATATGCACCTTGGATGGGAGAGCCAATTTTGTCCAGAAATTTTAGAGGGACATCAGGAGGTTGAGCTATTATTGAATGTTTAAAATAAACAATGAACTATTGTTCAGAGATCATTTAGTGCACTGGGAGTTGTAGAAGGCAAACTAAAGAGAATAGAATACAGACAATTTTTTTTTAATTGAAGTATAACCGACATACAACATTACATTAGTTTCGGGTGTACAACATAATGATTCGGTATTTGAATATATTGTGAAATGATCATCACAGTAAGTTCAATTAACATCTGTCACCATACATAGTTACAAAATTTTTTTTCTTGTGATGAAAACTTTTAAGATTTCCTCTCTTGGCAACTTCAGATATACAATACAGTATTATTAACTACAGTCGCCATGCTGTTCATTACATCCCCAGGAGTTATTTGTTTTACAAGTGAAAGTTTGTACCTTTTGACCCCCTTCACCCGTTTCACCCTTTGCCTGTGGCAACCACAAATCTGTTCTCCATATCTATGAGCATGGTGCTTTTTGTTTGTTTGTTTGTGTTTGTTTTTAAGATTCCCCATATGAGTAAGATCATATGGTATTTGTCTTTCTCTGTCTGACTTATTGCACTTAGCATAATGCCCTCCCAGTTCATCCATGCTGTCACAAATTGAAAGTTTCATTCTGTGTTATGGCTAAGTAATATTCCATTGTGTGTGTGTATATATATATATATATATATATATATATATATATATATATATATATATATATATATATGTAACATTTCTTTGTCCGTTCATCCATCGATGGACACTTAGGTTGTTTCCATGTCTTGGCTGTTGTAAATAATGCTGCAGTGAACATAGTGGTGCATATATCTTTTCAAATTAGTGTTTTCTTTTTCTTCGAACAAATACCCAGAAGTTGGATTGCTGGATCATATGATAGTTCCATTTTTAATTTTTAAAGGAATCTCCATACTGTTTTCCATAGTGGTTGGACCACTGTGGAAGTTTTTAATATTTGTAATAATTTGATTTTATGCTAAAAGTCAATGCAAGGTTTCTGGGACAGGGATCAAAGTTATTATAACTTACAGCAATAACTATGCCAGTTTCCCACATCCTGTGCTCCGCAGGTGAAACTCTGAGAGCCAGAGTCACACCTGCACAGATAGGGTCTGTTCTGCAGGGCAGAACTCCTAAAATGAAATCTGGGCATTTATATAAGTTACAAGTTGCCCTCTGTCTTTGTGAGAGAGGGAGTAAATCTTCTCATTCTCTAGTTATTTGCCTTCCATTGGAATGTAAATAACTGGCTGCCAAGCTCCAGGTTTCATTTCCCTTTGAAACATAAACACATAGGGAGAGAACTCTAACTTCCTCCAGAGATTTCTAGCTTTTCAACCACCCTTTAACTTCCAAGCCTCGTCCTTTAACCCAGGCTCTAACAATGTTTGATCAGAAAGTCCTAACTATGTATAAACATTAAAACATTCACTTCCTGATGATGACTATTTCTACTGGAAATGGCTAACCACTCATTTGACAATCTGAAATCCACAACTTTCATTATACCAGCATCGTTCTTGCTGGAATCGAGCCAATGGTCACCTTTCTGTCTTTATTTACTCAATTTTAGAGTTGTTCTCCCAGGTACCCCAAGCTCAACAAGCCCAGTTCCTAAAGTCATAATTTACTTTCCAAAATCTGCTCCCTATTCATCATCCTTTACTTCAGTAAATAGCATCACAATCCACCCAGGTGCTCAGGCCAAAAAACTGTATGTTACATTGACACCAGCATCTTCCTTACCACCAATAAAACACCAACTTTCTCAACTACAGCCATGCCTCTACATCTCCATTCAAACCACCTACATTTTTTGAGTGTCTACTGCAAAAGCATCCCAACTAATCCATTGCTTTTATCCTGAATCCATTCTGCAACTCAAGTAATATTTACAGAGCAATTTTTATGTCACTCACCTAAAACCCTTTATGGCACCCCACTGCCTTTAGGAAGTTAACTCATTGTCAGATTGCACTAGCACAGCCCCTTGAGATCTAGATAAAAATGAGATACTCAACATTTCATCATCTTTCTTGACTTTTTATTTCATCTTTTCCTCTGTTGACCTCAGTCTGTGCCACATTAATCATAATATAAAACTCAGCCTCTTCTTCAGATTTTGAAACTAAACATTACTCACAAGAACCACTGAGAAGCAATATAGTACAATAATTAAGAGCAGAAGTTCTAGAAGTAAGCTTTCTGAATTTAAATTTACCTCTTTACTTTCCATGTGTATGGCCTTGGACAAATTTATTACTCTTTCTGTGCCAGAGCTTCCTTATATGTAAATGAAGATAACAATACACATAAGTTTGCTATGATGAATAAATTAATTAGTACATGCAAAGTATTTAGAATTGATTTTGACACATAGTAAATATTCAATAAATGTCAGCTATTTTGTTTATTGCCATAGCTTACAGACATATTTTGCTTAGTATGTGCTGTTTTAAAAAAAAGATATAGATAGATGGATAGATGGATAGATATAGATAGATACATTTTGCCCTGAGGTAGCCATAGTCCCCAATGCATCTAATTATTTTATTTCTGTCTTAGCCAGCCTTATTCATATATATTACTTCCCTGGTTCCTGGTTTTCATCTTCCGATATTGGATGTTACTTGAGATTTTTTGGAGAGGCTGCAGAAGGGTTTACATCAGAGCAATGCAGACAAATTTTAATGGAAGAGCAAGCTACAGAGCTCCTAGAATTTCACCTTATCCCACACTCTTATCATCTCATTGGTCCCTCTCTTTATCTCCCCCTCCAGTATCTCATTTTCTTCCTATACTAATCTAGAAAGTCCCAATTATTCTTCTATTATGCAGAGAAACATCCCATCAGTAATCCCGCTCATTTTAGAGGATCCTTTTCTTGTGGCCATCCCTCTCCAGGTGGTGAGGAATCTACAGGGCCACTGGACCTTGCCCACTTGGAGCCAGCAGTCTTCCTTTAGATGGCGCTCTGGGTACTCAGGGCTTAAGAATTCCCTGCCCAAAGTTCCCAAGCTCATTTCAGGGCTTGGGTAGGTTTTTTTTCCCTAGGATGTCACATGAATATCTAAACTTGGAGTGTCTGCATGCTTTCATACAGGATTCCTCCTAGTATGGGTAGGAAAAATGTGAGATAGTTTGAGAATTGAAAGTTAGGCCGAAATATTGGCTCTCTCTGTGCCATCAGATTCCAGTACAGAATTCCCAGAAGTCCAAGAATTCTAACTTCAAACCTGTTTCTCCAACTTATTGTGAAGATATATTTCTCAAGGTAGCATGATAGAACATATTTTTTACCAGTTTGTTAGCTTGATTTATAATTTTTAAATATCTAGACATATGGTATGTAAGTGTCCATTTGATCTCTTGATGTGGAGCCTGCAAATGTTAAGCTCTGGCCTTCACCCCACCTCTTTTAAGTCTTGGCCCCAACCAACACAGAGGTCCCTGAGGTAGTGGGGAGAATTGCCTTCTACTCCAAGAACTTTTCAAAGTTTTGTTTTGTGTTTTTATTTCAAACAAGGACTTTTTTAATACATAAATTTATTTATTGGCTGCGTTGGGTCTTCGTTGCTACACGCGGGCTTTCTCTGGTTGTGGTGAGCGGGGGCTACTCTTCGTGTGGTGTGCAGGCTTCTCATTGCAGTGGCTTCTGTTGCAGAGCACGGGCTCTAGGCATGCAGGCTTCAGTAGTTGCGGCACGTGGGCTCAGCAGTTGTGGCTCTCGGGCTCTAGAGCATAGGCTCAATAGTTGTGGCGCACAGGCTTGCTTGCTCCACGGCATGTGGGATCTTCCCGGACCAGGGCTCAAACCGGTGTCCCCAGCATTGGCAAGCAGATTCTTAACCACTGCGCCTCCAGGGAAGTCCAAAAGAAGGACATTTTTATGCCTACTTGAATTTCTTTTTTTTTTAAATGGAAGTGTACTTGATTTACAATGTTGTGTCAATTTCTGCTGTACAGCAAAGTGATTGTTACATATATATATATTCTTTTCCATTGTGGTTTATTACAGGATATTGAATATACTTCCCTGTGCTATACAGTAGGACCTTGTTGTTTATCTGCTCTATATATAATAGTTTGCATCTGCTAATGCCAAACTCCCAATCCAACCTTCCCCTCCGCCACCCCCTTCCCCTTGGCAAACACAAGTCTGTTCTCTATGTCTTTTAAAATTTCTGATGTTAACTTTTAGGTAATAAACTATTTTCAGGTCATTTTTACACATTGAAGACCCAAATCTGAAACACAGGCTGTAGAGGTCTGTGTACTTGGTCATCTATCAATATGTAATTTACAATCCTAGTTTCATACCACTTTCCTCCTCGTTCTCACTATCCTGGCCATGCTAAGCATTGCTCAGCAACTTAAACACAGCATACTCTTACCTGCCTCAGGGCCTTTGGGCTGTTATTTCTATTTGAATTATTCTTCCCCTCCTTTTACTTATCCTACTTAAACCCACTCATACTTATGGGCTTTGCTTAAATGTACTTTTCTCAGGAAAATCTTCTGAGATTAGGTTAAGGTTTGTTCTTGTTTCCTTCTCCCTTGCTCCCTTATAGTCTCATTCAACTTAATCCCACAATTAACTACTGTCTGCTTATTTCTCTACTAGAGTGAATCCATGCCTGTTTGTACATCAGGTTATTTCCAGTTTCTAGAGCATTTCCTTCCACATAAGAAGCCTTCAGTAAATATGTGTTGACAGACTTGCTAGCAACTCAATGTTTTGCAAGTTTATATAATAATAAATATATCCCTATAGCCTAGTAATTGTGAAAGGCTGATGTGCAGAACGCTTTATCATGAATTATACATTCCAACTGTGAAATTTCTTCCTAAGTAATTCCATTCAGGTAACAAGAATAATTATTTGAGGATTTTAAACTCATGGAGCCCTGCAGAGAGTTTGTTTCACAATATTATCTTCACTTAAAAACAATTTTGGCTTTCTCTTCCTGAAATGTTTCAGTACGATGTGCAAGTGAATTATAAAAAAAAAAAAAATCTTCAGTTATTCAGAAACACACTGTGGGGCTGTAGACCAAATTTGCCCTCTTTATATTATTCTTTCACTGACTTTACCTTGATTTATTGTAGTTCAACCGAATCCTTATATCTTATCAATTTTGTGATCCAGTTCGCGTAATTTTTTTTTTTTTTTGGTACGCGGGCCTCTCACTGTTGTGGCCTCTCCCGTTGCGGAGCACAGGCTCCAGACGCGCAGGCTCAGCGGCCATGGCTCATGGGCCCAGCCGCTCCGCAGCATGTGGGATCTTCCCGGACCGGGGCACGAACCCATGTCCCTTGCATCAGCAGGCGGACTCCCAACCACTGCGCCACCAGGGAAGCCCCAGTTCGCATAATTTTTATAAAATAAAGTCATGTCATTGGTTAAACTCATTGTCATCAATAGCTCAGGAATGCCTGCCCCATCTTTGGGGAATAAATCCTGAGGATGGATGAATTTTTCAGGGGCTGACTTTCTTTGAAAAGCACTAACATCATGGTTTTTCCATTTTTGTCATTAAAGAAAGGAAAGGACATAACTGTATGTTGACTGTATATGTTAACTATGTGTTAACTATGTGTACATGCATATGTTAACATGCTTTACTACCTGCAGCCCAGGGAGTTACAAAGTATTCTGAGAAGCTCTCTGAGGTAGAAAGAGAAAGCAGACTGTACATATAGTCCATGTATAAATATGGTCTTGGTTTAGGCTGCTGCAACAGAATGCCAAAGACTGGCTAATTTAAACAACATCTGGGGCTTTAACAGCTGACTCAGCAATGTGGACAGACCCCATGCTAGTGATGATAATACCACGTGGTTTATGCCCATTTGTCCTCACAAACTAGTGGCTGATACAGATGCAGAGGCAGTTTACAAGGGGGGTATGTGATTTGTTGGAGATATGAGAATGGTGTTCCTGAGATGCAATGAATGGAGTAGCATCTAATTTGGGGAGAAGAAAGCAAGGTTTAACAAAGAAAGGGGAAATGTGTCTGAAGAATGGTGAGAAGTGGAGTGGCTGCCATAAAGAATACACAGGCACATGGCACTGGGGTGGATGGAGTAACTGGAACCTGAGAGGTAGGCGGGGTCCAACTGGGAAGAGCATGCTCCTCACCCAGGCTTTCTCCCATTCCCGAATGCGTGCACGCGCGAATGCACACACACATACACACGCACACACGTGGTATCTTACCTGTTTAATCTCCTTAAATACGCCCCTGTTCCTTTCTTCCAAAAAATCTCAGAATCAGAAGGATGGAATATCTTCCAATCATAAGACAGTACATCATTTGTGCTACAGAGTTTTCTAGGTATGCCTGATTTTATCCTTGTGGTATAATTTCACATGTTCCGCTATCCCCACATATTTCTATTAGCTGGTAGTTACATCTAGAGACTTAGTTTAATTCTGTTTTTGTTTTGTGAGGGTTGTTCCCCCCCACCCAGATCATATCAGGAGGCACATAATGTGCAAGTTTTCCTCTTTTAGTGATGTTAACATAGTTTTGAGCATTTAGGCTAATGAGGGCTAAATTATTAGCCTAAATCTTCCATTAAAATGTTCTGTATCAATCTTTCTCCTAATGTTTTAGCATCCACTGATGTTCATAAGCCAGCTCCATTATTTCATTAAGTAAAAGTCTTATTTATTAAGTGCCAAAGATCAGTCTACATTGACTTACTTCAAGGAAATTTTTAGGTGGGTTTCTAAGGACTATGTATGCAGGCAAACACTGCAGTGTTTAATTAATAGCCAACCTCCCAGCTCTTGCCTAATGGACTTTTATTCTTTTGTTAATGTAATGGAGTTTGAGTTACTTTTTAATGACCTTACACGATCGACTCTTCCCATTAGAGAGCAACATTCTTTGCTGTACATTATTTTTATGCATCTATAATACAATTTGTGTTTTGAGAGCACTTTATATTTTGCCTTTCATTATCTAGCTATTATTTTGTAATTCTGCTTTCATACAAGGCAAAGCATACAACCAGATAAATGAACAAATCAGAAGGCAGCCCACAGTTCAGTTGAGGAAGACACAAAAATTCAAATGAAAGCAAGCTTATTGAATAATTTCAACTAGTGATAAGCTACAAAGAAAATGAAATATGTTGATATGATGAAAGTTAATTTAGAGATAGCTAGGGTAGTCACAGAAGCTCCCTCTGAAGGAGGCACAATTGAGTTGAAACCTAAATTGAAAAGGAGTTGGTCATGCAAAGAGCATCAGACGAGCATCTCAGGCAGAGAGAACCATTGCAAAGAGCCTAAAGAAAGAATGAGTTTAGCCAAGACGTGGAAACAATCCAAGCACCCATAAAAAGACAACTGGCTTAAGAAGATGTGGTACATATATACAATGGAATATTACTCAGCAATAAAAAAGAGTGAAATAGTGACACTTGCAGCAACATGGATGGGCCTACAGAATATCATACAAAGTGAAGTAAGTCAGACAGAGAAAGACAAATATTATATATCACTTATATGTGGAATTTTAAAAATAATAAAAATAAATCTATATACAAAGCAGAAACAGACTCATAGACATAGAAAACAAACTTATGGTTACCAAAGGGGAAAGAGAAGGGGGGGCGGTAAATTAGTAGTATGGGATTAACAGATACAAACTACTATACATAAAATACATAAGCCACAAGGATTTACTGTATAGCACAGGGAACTATATTCAATGTCTTGTAATAACCTATAATGCAAAATAATCTGCATTTCTGTACACCTGAAACTAACACACTATTGTAAATCAACTATACTAAAATTAAAAAAAAAAGGAATGAGTTTGTTTTCTTTGAAAACCTGAGAAAAGATCAGTGTGTATTATTCTTAGTGAGGGGTAGAATCGTATAAAATAAGGCATCATTAGTGGGTAAGGGTCACATTATATAGGTCTTTCAGTGGGGGCCTTGATAAAGAATTTGAACTTTATTTGAACCATCACGAAAGTTAATTGTGAGGTTCAACTACAGTGGTCACATGATCTTATTTACGGTTGCTAAATGACTAATGGTGATATTTAGAGAAAGGATCTGGGAGAGTTAAAGGGCAAGAGTGGAATTAGAATGACCTAGGAGAAGATCATTGCATTATTCCAGGGAAGAGATTGGATGGAGCCAGTGGAGAGGAAAATACTACTTTAGAAAACAGTAATATTATTCTTGTTTGAAGACAGGACTGGAGAGAAAACGGAAGTGAAAATAGTATTTGTTATGACATTGGTTTCAAGGGATATATTTTAATGTCATGATAGAAGCAAGATTTGTGTTTAAATAAATTTAAAGACTCTCAGGTTAAACAATCCTAAAGATACGATTTTAATTTTAAGATATTTATTATATTTTTTCCTATAGGACCTCCTGGGGACTTTATTTTGCTTATGTGTATTATGACTTTGAGTGGGGAGTTGGTTAGTTATGTTTTGTTCTAAATTTTCTAAAATTCTTTGATAATGAGCACAACTTCTAAGACACTGATTTCCAAGACACTTTTTCAACTTTGGGAAATACTTAGATACATCATCTCTCAGGATTTCCTTTTCTCAAGATTATGTTAATATCATTTGTCTAATAAATGAATTAAGTGTGGGTGTCGAAGGCACAATATAGTCAAGACTTGTCAATATGATCATTGAGAAGGAAGAAGCTATGGCTCTTGCCCTCTGGGAACTTGAAATCTAGTTACTTTGGGCTCTTCAAAGTTATTCCCCCACCCCAGATCCTTCCAGGGATACTTTTCATCCATCCCGTATTCTGGCATTATCACTGTCTGAATAACATGTAGCCAGTAGTTAATTATCTTAACAAAATGGCAAGGGCCTAGGGTACAACTCAAACTTGTCAAATATTAACATTCCGAGACAGATCATATCTGTTGTGAACATCCCCATCAACAGCTTCAAAGCTAAGGAAGTGACTTTATTAGGCCTTTTCAAAACTAGATGGTGAGGTTAAAAGAAAAAAAAAATTAAGAAAATCAATACTTCGTTTTTACACACTGGCCTACAGTCAGACAACAGAGGCTTCAATCTCTGAGTCAAACTTAATCAGAATCTCTAATGTCACTCACCTTCTCAGTGAGCAGAACTGAGGTAATAGACCTGCAGCTCCCATTTAGTCAAACACTTTGATTCGTCTTGTCTACGTGCCCAGCTCAGCATTCAAAAGACACATCACCACTAACAAGTTCTTATAGCCTCTCGTCCATCTTCAAAGGGAATAATTGTTTTCCTCTGAGAGAAAATTCATACACAGTGTATTGTCTGCAGAAAATGAATCACTGTGACACATCCCAGAAATGGGAAGATAAGGACAGATTATAAACTTATAGATTCAGCTTGAAGCATGGCCTCTAGTTATAAAATGATGCCTAGGAGGGCTGATGAGCAATGGCAAGATCCTGAGTGTCAATGACAGCTGCAGTCAAACATAAAGTGGGCCAGAGGATGAGATACAGCTGTGGGGCTGAGGCATCTGTAGGATAATCCATTCATCTATTCCAGACATTCTCCAAGTGTGGTCCAGAACCAGCAGCGTCAGCATCACCTAGGAACATATAAGAAGGGCACATTCTCGCTCCCAGCCACCTCCCCACCGCTGTAGACTCATTGAAAGAGAAACTGTATGGGTGGAGCCCAGGGATTGGTATTTTAACGCTCCAGGTGATTCTCATACCCTCTCAAATCGGGGAACGATTGATCTATCTGAATCATTACAACAATTTGCATGGTAATATCGTCTTTTTTCAGGAAATCCTCCCATAAAAAAAATTCCTGTACCATTTCATATGCCTTGTCTGCATATGGCAATAGCCTAATCCTATGGAGAAAATGAAAGAACATTAATGAAAGGCAGCCAGAAAAGAGGCATCAGCCTCAGTTGTCAAGCTAACTTATGTATGCAAGCAGTGACGTGATGAGCAAGGGTCACTGATTAGCAGATTTGGCCACCACTGCACACAATTGCAGGGTCAGAAGCATCATCTTCATTGGCAAGGAGCCAAACAAATAATTTCTTTCTTTTTTTTTTTTTTTGCGGTACGCGGGCCTCTCACTGTTGTGGCCTCTCCCATTGCGGAGAACAGGCTCAGCAGCCATGGCTCACAGGCCCAGCCGCTCTGTGGCATGTGGGATCTTCCCAGACCGGGGCACGAACCCGTGTCCCCTGCATCGGCAAGTGGACTCTCAACCACTGCGCTACCAGGGAAGCCCTAAACAAATAATTTCTTAATTAAAATGCCTGTTATGTACCTAAACAAAATGAACCACTGGTATTTAATTTATCATTATGAAAAGTCCTATCAACTATGAAATGTGGAAAATACATCAAATCAAATCCTGAGCCATTTTTCAACAAAGAACAGTAATAAGACACCATGGGAAGCTTGTTGGTAATAGAGGGGGTGTTTCATAAGGGCCTGCTGAAGAAGATTTATGTTTTCAAAATGCAGGTACAAGAGAGAGCGCCTGTTTAGCTACCATAGGAAATCCATTAGGAATATGCTGAATAGCAGCCAAAGAGAGAAACCTGTGACAAAATGACCAACTCAAGCAAAACATATTTAGGTTTAGAATCTCTGAAATGTTTATCCCACCCCCAAATATCCCCTACTTTCAGCTCTGTCTGTGGCTCCGGGCTCCATCATCAGGTGACTCTACTTCTGCTACTCAGTTCTATCCAGAAGAGACCACAGCTGAGCTCGTCCTGTCCAATCAGCAGCTGCCTGCTTATCTGACCAGAACAGCTCTGTGGGGCAAAGTTCCTCTCCCTGAGATAAGCAGTCCCTTCCATTCTGGGAAACAAATTGGCTCTGGAAAAGTAGTGTGTGCAGAGCAACATTACAAGGAAAATAGAAAGAGAAGCTGGAGTGGGGCATGGTAGAGAAAAGGGATAAAGGTGGAAGGAGAAATGATTAGGAGAAGTAATTAAAGAGATAAAGCAGAGGGACAAAAGGGAAAACAAAATTATTATCACTCAAACTTAGAAAGATCAGACAGTATTTAAATATTTGCAAACCAAGTATCTTTCCTGCAAACAACAACAAATGGAAAGCTGATACTCTGTATCAACAATAGCTCCCCATGTATGAAAACAGTTTCCCTATACAGTTCAGTACAAATACAAATTATCTCTTCAAATACAAATTATCTCTTTGTATTGATTTCTATCAGCCTTTTAAAATTTCTTATACTGAAAGTGTAACAAATCAGGCCTGTGGTTAAGGATACCTTAGCAGCATAGTTCAATTTTGGCAGCTAATTTTTAAGCCATATATTACAGGAAAAATTCAACTATAAGTCAGACCTGATCTAAGTAGCTGGAGTTGAATGAGTTTATCCTCCAAACATTTATTTTTCATTGAAAAATAAGGTGACCAATTATCGTTGAGTCTTATAGCTCTAGGAGGCCTTTCTCATTCAGTTTCGTGATCCATAAAATGGATCCCAGTTCATCACTTTAATTGACTGCAGAGATAGCACTGCACTCAGATGAGTTCATCAGGATTGAGTTGTGGGGGAAAATATCACATTTCTATTAAAAAATGCATTTCCAAATTTCCTCTTATTTTTGAAAATAGTCCACTAAGCAACACTTAAATAATTTTAAAAGAGTACAATAATGTTAAATATATATATATATATATATATATATATTTTTTTTTTTTTTTTTTTTTTTTTTTTTTTTGCTGTACGGAGGCCTATCACTGCTGTGGCCTCTCCCGCCACGGAGCACAGGCTCTGGATGCAGAGGCTCAGCGGCCATGGCTCACGGGCCCAGCCGCTCCGTGGCATGTGGGATCCTCCTGGACCGGGGCACGAACCCATATCCCCTGCATCGGCAGGCGGACTCTAAACCACTGCGCCACCAGGGAAGCCCAATGTTAAATATTTTAAATGCCAATTCATAGTAATTATAATGGATCTTCTTCAGTACTAGGGAAATCTAGCAAATAATCTCAGAAAAAGAAGAATCTGCCTCATTATACCCTTTATTTGTTTTATTTTACCACAGATGTTAGAATTTGGCAGCTATCTTATCACAACCTTATTTTTTGTCATAAATAAATTACAGGAGGCTAAAACTCATAATTGTGATTAATTTTAATTAAGGTGTGAAAACTTCTGAAGCTTTCTACTTAGTATATATTAATTGCATTATCTTTGTTTTTCACAAATGTTCTGTATATGAAAATGTATTATTCTCATGCCATACGCTAGTAGTAACATTATAAAAGAAGCCAAACAATCTTAAATAAAAATACATATATAGGGCTTCCCTGGTGGCGCAGTGGTTGTGGGTCCGCCTGCGATGCTGGGGACACGGGTTCGTGCCCCGGTCTGGGAGGATCCCACATGCTGCGGAGCAGCTGGGCCCATGAGCCATGGCCGCTGAGCCTGCGCATCAAGTGCGTGTGCTCCACAACGGGAGAGGCCGCAACAGTGAGAGGCCCGCGTACCGCAAAAAAAAAAAAAAAAAAAAAAAAAAAAAAAAGTAGGAATCAATCAATACCATCAAGAAAGTAGAAAAATACAGAATTGGAGAAAAGATTTTCAAATCACATAACTGATAAAAGACTTGTGTCTGGAATATGTGAAGAACTTTTACAACTCGATAATAAAAAAATAATAAATAACGCAGTTAAAAACGGGCAAAATATCTGGATAGGCATTTCTCTAGAAAGATATACAAATGGCCAATAATCATAAACCACAATAAGATACCACTTCACAACCACTAGGATGGTTATGATAGAAAAGACAGATACTTAGGATAAAAAAAAAAATAACAAAACAACCCCACACTTTATCAAGTGTTGGCAAGGATGTGGAGAAATTGGAACCCTCATACATTGCTGGTAGGAATATAAAGTGGTGCAGTTACTTTAGAGAACAATTTGGCACTTCCTCAAAATATTAACCATAGAGTTACCATAGGTTCTAGCAATTACACTTTTAGGTAATACCCCCCAAAATTGAAAACATATGCTCACATCTAAACTTGTATATGAATATTCATAAAAACTATCCTCATAATAGCCAAAAAGTAGAAATAACCCAAATACGAATCAAGTGATGAATGGGTAAAAAGTGGTGAAATGAAGAGATGTTGGTCAAAGAGTACAAACTCTCAGTGAAAAAAAATGAATAAATTCTGAGGATCTAATGTAGAGTATGGTGATTATAGTTAAAAGTACCAAATTGTACACTTGTAAGTTGCTATGAAAATGGATCTTAAGTGTTTTCACCATAGCAACAACAACAAATGGTAATTATGTGAGGTGAAATATGCGTTAACAACCTTATTATGATAAGTTCATAATATATGTGTGTATCAAATCATTCAATTGTACACCTTAAACTTATACAATGGCATATGTCAATTATAGTTCTATAAATCTGGAAAGGAAAATCCTAAAAAAAAATAGGGAGTAACAGTTTTGGGGGTGATAAAAGTAGTAGAAAATCTAAATTTAATTTTGGTAATGATTGAAAAACTCTGTGAATATACAGAATAATAACATTGAACTCTACATTTTTAATGGTTGAATTGCATGGTATGTGAATTATGTCTCAATAAAGCTGCTTTAAAAAAAAAACTCACGCATTAGGACATAACAAATAAAACAGTTATATTTCCTCAAGTGCTCACAGATCAGTTATATTCTCTGCCCTCTGGGAAAGTACATAGGAAGTTAAATTGTAATCAAAAGGCTACTTGATAGATACAGATTTAGAACAAAGAATTCTGGTAATCTAAGTAAGCCCCTGGCACTTATCTTTGATTAAGGAAATAGACCTGCCTGCCAAAGGGTTTAGTATCTGGGCCCCTTTGCCTAGTCAGACTTTCCCAGATGCCCAGAATAAAATACAGTATAATTCTTCTTTCTCACTTTTCTGACTTTTGTACTGTTTACTGACAGTTCCATAGAAAAAGTTTTATTTAATGCAGTTTGCTACTACCATAGCATACACCAGAGTTTCAGATACAGTTGACAACATGGGTTTGAACTGTATGAGTCCACTTACTCATGGATTTTTTGTTTGTTTGTTTCTATAGCAATACTACAGTATTACACGATCCATGGTTGAATTCATGGACTTGGAACCTCAGATAGGGAGGAACCGTGTATACAGAAGATTGATTGTAAATTATCCTTGGGTTTTCACTTCCCGGAGGTGCCCCTGAGCCCTGCATTGTTCAAGGGTCAACTGTATCCTCCAAAAGACAGACTTAACCTGAGGCTATGCACTGATTCATTGATTAGAAGCAGTTTCCTAGTCATCCAATTGTCAGGATGCTATGAGATCCTGAACTTTGAACAGAGAATCAACTTTACCTTGTTGACTTAAGCCTAGTGCTTATTTGATACAGAGCATTGCCTCTCAAAATATCACTTTGAAGATTATTTAGATGCGCTGCTAAGAAATGGTACAGATTTAGTTCTTCTGAGATGGCCTTAATACTTCCCTACTTTCCCAAGCACCTTCTTTCCAACCTTGTGTTAGAGTTGGTCATCAAGAGGATGTGCCTGCTAATTGACCCAGAGCTGGACTCAGGCAATCAGAGGCCCCTCCCTCCCCCCCCACCCCGTCTCTGGAATTATGTTCTGTCCACCGTGCCCACACTAGGAGCTGTTCCAAGGACACAGCCTTGAGAGATTAAGGTGTGTGGAGACCATCTGGACAGTACATGACTGACAAGTTAAGACTTCTGTATAAACTTTAAAGATCCCGGTGACGGGTTCGAAAATTTACTTGTCTCGTGGCTGCCCAAGACAAGCCTGGTATGTAAGCTCCTGTGCTTGTTAAACCTTCCCCATACCAGTCTGAAATGGTCTGTCTCTTTATTCCCTTTCTCCTTGCTCTCCAGTGCACAGGGAGCAGTTTCCAATTTCACCTTAGAAGCTCCAGAGGTTTCCAACCAACACCTTAGCTCTACCTTCACCCCCTTTGCATCCCTGTCTCATCCAGCATTCAGATGCGTATTCTGCCATTCACAGTCATACAGAGGAATGAACCAATTCCTTTGCATTGAATGGGTACGAGAAGGCACATTACGTACACGTGACAGACTACAGCAGGAACAAGATGTTTGCTTCTCTTGAGCCATTTGTGAAATGTTAAACTCAACTGAGGAGTATTCTTAAGCTGTTCCATTGTTTCTGAAAACTGACCCAGTTAGTGCAGTCAGAAAACTAGTAAATTCTGGCTTCCTCACAAAGGGTGCTGGTGACATGAAAATGGAGCGACTAGGAATGACCTAGCTGGAAAAGCCTGCAGTGAGTTATAGAAACAATCGGTATTTGCTTTCTGATAGTTGGTAACTGCATTGCAGTATTTTAAATAAATTTTCTGCAGCTGCAGTCAATAATCCCGAGAAAGCCTAATGGACATAAGAGGATACATCCTCCTCTGTGGAAACCACAGATTTTGTTTTTTTCTCCTCCAGGTACTTGCCTGCAGGGGATGATGGTAACTGTTCTGCATTATTCTCTATAATAGCTTTATGATTTTGCAGACTATACTTACAAAAGTAAAACACAGTTCTTGAAAATGTGCTAGGTAGCTGCTTGCCTCTGTTATCTCATTCTTATCCTTTAATTAAAAAATCATTGTAAAGACCAGTTACTTCTCATGGTTTTTTTTTTTTTTTTTTTTTTTTGCGGTACGCGGGCCTCTCACCGTTGTGGCCTCCCCCGTTGCGGAGGACAGGCTCCGGACACGCAGGCTCAGCGGCCATGGCTCACGGGCCCAGCCGCTCCGCGGCATGTGGGATCTTCCCGGACCGGGGCACGAACCCATAGTCCCCTGCATCGGCAGGCGGACTCTCAACCACTGCGCCACCAGGGAAGCCCACTTCTCATGTTTTTAATAGAAGTGTTCCTTTCAAAGACTGCAGGATGAGGTGATAACCGAATGGGCTAAAAATTCAAGGGAGACCAGTTTGAGGAGTCTCCACAAACATACCATGTAAGGCAGAAACTAGGGGTTGCAACACAGGACAAGACCAGAGATTTGAGCGTCTGAAATCTCTTCAATTTTAAAAAATGTGCCTGTCAGGAAATTCAGCACTAATTGAAGGACCGGCTACCTGCCAGAAGGGCAAATGGATCTCATGTACACTTAGTCCTAGGTCCAAACTAAGTCTAAGATCACGGGAGACTCTAAAGCAGCAGGAGAATTTCAAATGACAAGGTTCTAATAAATGGGGAAACTTTAAGGGCTTAGAGCAACAGGTATGACCATAGTGGGAGTTCAAAAGTCTTAGAGACCAGTGCATGGAACCCTAAAATTCAGGGACAGAAATAAAGCGCCAGGGTCATACTTGGAACTCACCTTTGATTTATCTTCCTTTTTTTTGTTAACCATAGCTAATGGGTCACCAAGTTCTATCACTTAGAACTTAAAAACGCTTCTGTCCATCACTGCCCATATCATTCCTCTCAGTCACTACAAAAGCCTCGCTACAGGTTTCCCTATCTCCTGCTCTACCTTCTTCTAACCTGTTCTCCACACTGCATAAAAGTGATCTTTCTCCATTAGGAATTCCTCTTCATACATTTACCAATGGCTTCCCATTGCCTTTAGAATGAAATGCCAAACTCTCGCATGGCTTTCAGAGTTGGCTAGCCTTGACTCTGATGAATCTGTCACAACTCCTTGTCCCTCAGCCACAGTTAAGCATGCTGCTGCTTCCAGAGGAGCCCTGGTCTCTCAGGTCTAATTAGCTTTGTACATTTTATTGCCCTTCACCCACCTCCACTTAACCTAGTCGATTCCAACCTGTTCCTTGAAATTAAACTCAGGCTTCACTTAGCATGGGAAAATACTTTGTTATTCTCTCATCTTCCTTCCCAAGTCTGAATTTTCTTATGTGTTGCCATTTTTATGTTCAAATCTATTAAGTACTGTATTGTATGTAATGGTTTATTGCTCTATCCTACCCACTATTCTGTGTGGTCAGAGTGTTTTTTATTTATCACCTGCCATATCTAGTGCAGGGATGGTAAGTATGTTTCAACTTGCAATCCGACTCCCAGGCAGTAACTAGCTATCTAAGACAGTGTGTTGAGATGATTACTCTAGCAAAAGTGACATGGTTGATTAATGATGTCTGTCTTGGGCACTGGTTGTAGGAATAACAACATGCATATCATACATTTGGTCTTTCTAGCCTACGTTACCTAATGCACTCAGTTTTTGGTGAATGAGTTAATGAAAAATGCAAGCATTAAGAAAGAGAAACTAAAATTGTATAGGACTAAAAGCAAAACTGGGTTAATGTTGGCCCAAGAGCATTAAGCTTCTTCATGTCTGTGGACGGGATTGGTATTGGAATCTAGAGGAGACTGAATCAATATATTTTGATTATGTAGCTATAGACCTTCAGGATAGAGCACAAAGAATCTGTTCCTAATGTGCTGACTCCAGATTAAAAGAAAGATTTATCATAGCTAGCCAGTGACTTTCACTAAGACTGAAGACTTTTGAATCGAATGATAAAGCTTCTTGAGAATCTATTGAAGAGACAGATTTCTAGAATAATCACAGTGATCTTGAGTGTCTTCATAAAGCTAAACTGTTGGAATTGTGGGTGTGGCTACGTGAGGATGAAGGATGATTACTATAACCTTAATAGACGCAATGCAATATTAAGACAAGTTTCAATGATCTTTATAGATTAAATTTATAGAATTAGCAATATCAAAGATCATGGTTTAAAATTAGAATTCAAAGGAACTTTGTTATATCTTTTTCTCCAGAGAAGATACCACCTCATTAGTGGGAGTGCTTCATAAGAAGGCAATTTGGGTGCTTCTGTAACTATAATAAATATCCCTTGGATAATATGCCAGCTTGCCTCAACTTGTTTTCACAGATAGAATATTTTTTTTTAAAGATGTTTGGTTCCTCCCAAGAAGGTTTAATGCTAACCTTCAAGCCTTAGATTGCATCTTTCAACATTCTGTGATCTATCTGGAAAGTTTATAGCTTATAGAAATGGTTGTGATTAGTAAGATATTCAAAGGAGAGATACATGCACACACATACACACACATATTTGTTTATTTAGTTAAGATACTATAGATTGCAAGCTCCCTCTTATCTTAAGTTTCTCTTTTTATGGTAACAGTATTCAGTTAGTCCAAAACTGTAATATGTTATGGAAACAATAATTAAGTGTTCTTTATACATATGTACCTTCAAGAGCTTGATAATATACATGACTGGTCTAGCTGATCTTGTGCTCTCAATATAGACTTTAGTTTAATTATACCACTTCAGTTTCTGTTACTAAATGATGAGTATAAAAAGTGGAGAAAAGAACCTAAAAGATTATACCATCCATAGTGGAAAAGCTGGAGAGGCATGAAAACTTGGATCACACCAATTTAGTTCAAGAAGCAACTACTGTGATTGACATAAGGGTACAAAGATAAATAAGCTTTTTATTTTGTCCCTACGTAGCTATAGGATTTAGAAAAATTCACTTTACATTTCTGGGCTTTTTTCTGCTTATTTGAAAAATTATGGTGTTGGGATAGGATAACTAACTTTTAATGACTTTTTTGTTCTTAAATGCTTAGAATCTCATCAGTCACTTGACTGACTAATATATAGCCTTATGAATATTACTCATCAATATTTTGGATTGGTTGTTATTGAGTCACAAAGTTTTCCAGAATTCTCAAGTTATGTTAAAAAAAAAAGAAACAGAATAAAGCACATGAGGTCAATTAAAAATGTATGCTACAGAATGAGTTTGTACATTCATTATCAACTCAGCCTTAAAAATAAAAATCAAGGCACAGGCAGATATATTACAGAAAGACCTGATGGGTACAAATTTAAAATAAAGTTGAATTGCCTGATCATTTTTGCTTATGCAGTGGAGTAGACATTTGTCTTGTTTGTAGGGAAGGGCTGCTTCTTAGAATCTTAACCCTTATCCTCTAAGGATAGAGGGAGGCAGAGACCACTTGAAACCACAGAATTTTAAATTGCCTGATACTTGCTTTGTCAGTCTCCCCTAAAGCTGGCCAGAGCTCATGGAAAATCAATTTGGAGACCAGCAGTACAACTTCAGAGGAGATGTACACATTCCTGGGAATTCAGGGGATGAGTCCTGCAGTGGCAGCCTGTGGGCAGCTCAGGAGGTGGCCAAGCCCCTACCTGTGGAGGGCAGGGCTCAGTGTTCATAGCAGGAGGGCCTCACAGAACTGGTTTCCTGATATTTGACTGTGGATGTTGCTCTGTCTGCCATATTATTGACGATTTTCCATGTTTTGGCCTTCCCGGTGAGACTGTAAATTACTCAGTATTCTTTCCATAATTTTTTTTTTCACTGCCTTAATGGATTGGAACCAGTTTATGATGCCTGCAAATAATATGTTAGAGTATATATGGTTACAGACACTTGTGCAATAATTTTCCGCCTTAATTTTGTAATTCTTTAGAGTATTTACAGGTCTTAAACATGAATTGACAAAAATAGATTGATCATAGAAGATATCTATTTTAAAGCATGCATCTATACAATAGTGTGTTTAGGATGCTGAATTGCACACTATTTTCTTAATGTGTGACATTGGGCAGGTTTATTAACTTCCCTAAAAATCAGTTATCTCATCTATAAAAAAAAGGACAAAAATTCTATTTACCTCAAAAGATTGTGTTTAGAATTAAATTAAAAATATATACATCAAATACTAAGCAAAGTGCTTGGTTCAGGTAAACAATAAATATGATCTACTATTTTTAATAAATATATTCTAATTCATATTTTAGTAGAAAAAGTATACTTTGGGGAATTACTTTGAAATTTAAATTTTGTTTCTGCTTCATTCTAATAATATAACATTGACATTTTTGTTTAATCTCTCAGTCTCAGTTATCTTTTTTTAAAAGTAATTAATTAATATATTTATTTATTTTTGGCTTTGTTGAGTTGTCATTGCAGCATGCAGGCTTTCTCTAGTTGCAGTGAGCGGGGTCTCCTCTTCATTGTGGTGCAGGGGCTTCTCATTGTGGTGGATTCTCTTGTTGCGGAGCACAGGCTCTAGGCGCACAAGCTTCAGTAGTTGTGGCTCGCGGGCTCTAGAGCGCAGGCTCAGTAGCTGTGGTGCACGGGTTTAGTTGCTTCGTGGCATGTGGGATCTTCCTGGACCAGGGCTCGAAACTGTGTCCCCTCCATCGGCAGGCAGATTCTTAACCACTGCGCCACCAGGGAAGTCCCAGTCTCAGTTATCTTAACATTGAAAAAAAATTTTTTAAGTACCTCATTGAATTGTTCTACAGACTTGTATGTGTGAAATAACCCAGACAAACGGTTAAAGAAGAAATTTTAGAAGCTACCTATTTTATGTAATATCTTTGGAACATTGCATTTAGTCTTTACAACACTCAATTTTATGAAAATAAGACTGCAGCTCATAGAGATTTAAATGAATGCCTGGAGCCACGCAGGAGCACCTGGAGTCAAACCCACGTCCACAAACCTTTGCAACTTCCAGTTCCTAATTCATGTGTGAGACACATGGTTAGCACTGAATATATTTTAGTTCCTATCCTGTTTTCCCCTTAACTTAAACAAATGTAGTGTTTATTCAAAAAAAAAAAAAAGGAAAAAACTGCTTGGTCAATTAAAATAAATGGAGGCAATTGGTCTCTTTTGTCCTCTCTGCCCAGTGACGAAACCACCCAAGCTTGTTAGAGGCAGTGTCATAGGGACATTTACACTCACTCCAGAAGGACTTTTCCTTCACTTCTGGCCTTATGATGTCTCTGGCTTCCATTTACTTACCTGTATAATGGGCTGCTACTGGAGTTTTTATAAGGAATGAAGGAAATAAATATCAACTGTAAGTAGATTAAAAATAAAGGCCATTAATTTCCTTTCATCAGAGGAAAAGAATGCACAGTTGGAACCTCAACCCAACTAAAATGGTATCTAATTCAGCCAGACCTGGAGCATCAGCAGAAACTGTGAACACCAGCCATAGTAAACAAACCCTCAGGCTAGGTTTCTGCAGCTATCATGAAATTGGATCAAAACTCAGTATGTTGTTTGGTTTTCTATGGTTTGTCAATGCAGCAAAAATGTAAAACCAAGACCAGACAGTCTGGCTTCATTGCCAGTATGGCATTAAGACAAGAGTTGGCAGGATAAATCCACCTAATTCATGTCTTAGTTTCAATTATCCGAGGATACATTTACATGCATTTGTACAAAAATGCCTAATTTTTCTGCTGCAATTTGTTTTTTGTTAGGTATTCAATTTGTCTATTTTTATAGAGCCAAAAAAAAGACCATTCTGCAATTGTGCTCTGCTTATTATGACATATATGTTTTACTGTTTTCTTTAGACAATGTTTAGAAACGTGTTCTGCGTAATAAACTTAAAAGAAATTAAAATATTTGATTTCTTACTTATTATCCATTTAACCTCTTAAATGATAAATCTTGGAGTCATCCTTGACTTACCATCCCCCAAATCTAAATAAGCATTGAGCTCTGCTGTTTCCATGTACTAAATACTTTTCAAATTTGTTCCCTTCTAGTTTAACTGCACAGCCTAATTTCAAGCTCTTACTGTCTCTTGAAACTACAGCTTTCTATGAGCTCCTCTACATCCAATCTTGGGTTTCCCAGATCCAGTCTACACACAATTTATGGAATAATCTATCCAAATGCAAATCTGACCATGTCATTCCCAGGTTTAAAACGTACAACTAGCTCCACCTAGCCCTTAGCCTAAAGCTAAATCTCCTTAACAGGCAAAAACCAAAAAGCAAGCCACCACAATTTAACCTCTTCCTGCCTATCCAACCTCACCTCATGCATGACATGTCGTAGATTTTATACTCAAGCGACAAAGAACAACTTGCAATTCTGTAGACATGCTAAACTAGTTCTCACTTCTGTGTCTTTGTGCGTGCTATAGCCTACCCAGCTAGATCTTTGGTCTAGCAAATGCTTGTCATCCTATAAGACTTAGCTTCGGCATTATCTCCTCCAAGTTTTCCTGACATATTTCTCACCACCAGGATGGTTAGGTGTTTCTATAGTGTCTTATGCATGTCTTTGTAAATACCATTTTCTCAATAAAAACAATCAGTTAGCAAGTCTGCTTCCCCATACTATTCTGAGAGCTTATTTAGAGCAGAGGATGTAAGTTCATCATCGTTGATCTCAGCACCTAGCACAATGTTTCGCATGATGCCTAGGAGATGTTCGAAATATATTTGATTGAATGAATATACTCATGTCACAATGTGTGCCATAATGTGTTTGACTAAATGAATATACTCATGTCATAATGTTTTCTGGTCAATTATAAATACTTCCTGAAATTTCTCACATTTATTAGCTGATTCATACTTTGCTTCAAATCCAATGTGAAACCATCACTGTCACAGAAGACTTAACAGAGTTATACATAAATGGAGAGGGACCCCTTGAGAGCTTGCCTTGCAATGAACATTCCTAGAGGTGATTTGGATGAATTTTTTATAGTGAGTTCTTTGAACTTTGGGGAATTTTTACGATTAAGTAATTTAAGTCAAGTTTAAATATGTCCCCACCAAATTCTCTGGCAAGTGTAATGTGATCTTGCTAACAGCGAAAAAACAAGAGACTGAATCTGTGTTGTCTTGGACATTAGGAAGAAAGTATCCTTTCTCAAACAGAATGCATAATGAATAAGAGACAGATAAAGGGAATAATTCAAGAGACTATTCAGAAAGCACAGACTTCATACCATGACATAATGATCTGTTCTCATGTAAATACGTTCATTGCAATGAAAAAAAGAATAACCTTTTTCTTTTCTGAGTTCAGAGTTCTCCAGCAATGGATGAACACTTATTCATTAGCTGATTAATGATGAAAGCTCACTTTTTACTAATAGTGTGTAAAGGCAAAACTCAGACCTTTGCATATATACTGTGTTCAGCATTATGTGCTGAAGGAAATAAAAAATCAAAGCAAATTAGCGAAGCAGAAAGAGATTTCAAAGAATCGCATTATCTGTAGCAGTTCTGGGAGTAGTTCTGCTTTTTTTGTGTCCATCTATTCCACATTTACTGGAGGAAGTCTATGTGAAAAGCACTTGGGGCGCTGGGGGGAACAAACAGGATGAACAATAACAGAGCAAAGGAGCACTGCATAGATGCTGGTGATGGCTGTAAGTGCTTTACATGAATTAACTCATTAACACTCTCCACAGCCCTAAGAGGTATGCACTATTATCCCCAAATTACTTATGTGGAAACTAAGATGCAAATAACTTAAATAACTTGCCCATTTTTCACACAGCTTGCTCTCTGCCTGCAGTGTCTGCGCTGTGGGTAAAATGCAGGGAGAAGAATAGACATCATTCCACAAATGTCATTCATGAGAATAAAAATATTACAAGCATGATCTAATGAGTGATATTCACATTTCCCTTTGTCATCGCGTTATCTATAGCATGAAGAAAAGTGCTTGGTATATAGGAGGCACCCAGTATTTACTGTTTGAATTAGTTGAACAAAAACATTGTTTTTAAAGGTTCAGAAAGAGGAAAGGAAATGGGAAGAGAAATAATATTTATTGACTAGCCTTCTGTGGGATAGGCACCATTACTACCCAACTGCTAGTTTGATGTGATGTTATAAATAAGAATTCTGGCCCTAGACTAGCTGGCTTCAAATCCTAGCTCTGCCACCTTCTAGTTTGCATGGACTTAGGGACACTTACTTTTTCTGTGCCTCACTGTTCTCCTCTGTAAAATGGGAATAATACTGGCAACTACTCAGTGGATTAGCATGAGGATTAAATGAGTGAATAAGGCAAAATGCTTATTAGAATAGTACTTTTGCAGTGTTAGTTATTATTGCTATTAGTTAAATTTCATTATTACCGCATTCAATACCCTATTTTAGTGTCTGGAAAAGGGTCCAAATCAGCTCCACCTTGGACGTTTCTGCCCTTTAATAAATGCTAAAGGAATGCAGAAACAAAAGAGGAGGGTTCAAGGAAATCAGCAGGGAGAAGGAAGAAGGGGCGTGAACACAGGAATAACTCGGGCAGATGAAGGCATGGGAGAAAAAAATCACGGATGCCAAAGGGCAGAGATTATTGTGAGAAACAATACATGGAAAGGTTTACTTGAGAGAAATTCAGCCCAGTCATTAATCAGTTTAATCTCATTCCAATCTATCGATCTTCTGAGGGAAAAGCAAACCAAAGAAAACACACAATTAAAAAAATTATACATTTATTTATTAGGTTGCGCCAGGTCTTAGTTTCAGCTCGCCAGCTCCTTAGTCGCGGCACGTGAACTCTTAGTTGAGGCATGTGCATGGGATCTAGTTCCCTGACCAGGGATTGAACCTGGGCGGCCTGCATTGGGAGTGTGGAGTCTTAACCACTGCGACACCGGGGAAGTCCCAGAAGATATACAATTTGAAACGTGATACCTTTACTTATATAACTCTAGTTTCTCATATGTTAAAGAGCCTTTGCACTTCCATTGACCATAAGAATATCTGTTTTTATCCAGACTAATATATATTTTCCTTGACAAGTGACACAAGCTCCTACAGTCCCAGGTTCCTTGTGTTCAGCTTAATTCTGAGAGCGATAGTGGTCTAATGGCATATTAGAGCTTATCTGTTTAATGGTCTGTTGAGGGAAACACACTGGCCTTAATGCAGGGCCCAGTGAATTGGAGTGTGCCTTCTTCTACATGACATTGAAATTGGAAGTCCTCAACAGAGCAGCAGAGTAATCAACGGTCTCTGAAAACGGCCGGCCCTTTAATTCTCAGCAATGATCCCTCTGGATCAGAACTCAAGCAAAATGGGACAATTGTGCAGGGAAGCCTGACTTGAATGCTATGTGCCTTATTCTACAGACAGGCAGGCCAAATGATGGTTCATTTGGCATCTCTTCCCAGGCCTTAATTTTTTATTTTAAAATGCCAGTTATAATAGAAAGTATTTTTTTGTGCTGTAATGTTTCTGTCTGGGGAGAATTGTGTAATGGAGATGCTCTGGCCATCTATAAAGGATTCTGAGGGTAAAAGCATTCAGGCCCTAAGCTCTTAGCAAACATATTTGTTCCATATGGTAAAACAAAATATTCTTGTATCCTATCTCCAAACTAGGTTTATATCATACCTGAATCAGAGAAAAAGAGGCACATTAAATAATAATCATGTGCTCAGTTTCAGGATGTTAGACTCTTACTGTTGACCTTTATGTGGTAGCCTGTTTATGAAAGCAAATCATGGAGAATGAAGTCAGCAAATTCGGCTGCTATGGGAGGAGGAAAAAGGCTTCAGACTTAAGCAAGAGGCTATGGTAAAAGCAGCTTACTGCATAAATATATTTAGTAAGTAAGACAGTGAACTGGAAAACCAAATTAGTATCTTTAATATCATAATCTAGGGCTTAGTGGGAAATGCTTAAAGAGAAATCTCACTGAACTAGTAGAGCACTTTGTTACAGAGGGCAATCCAATTGAACATGGGGGAGATTTTTTCCTAGTTCGAAAATACATAGAACAGAGTTACAAGACAGAATAAAGCTTCCACAACTCTTGACTAAGGATATTTGGGAGATAAACTGTCTACAAGAGTAAATTTAAATTGCAAGAATGTCAATTCTCTGCTTTTTATCCAAAGCAGGAAAGAGAGACATGTCAAGACAATGTACGCATTTAAGTATAAAATATTAAAATGCTATTCTTATTATTTGCAAACCCAAGCATGAGATTAAAACACTGTATGTATTTCCAGTTACTTGCCTGACAAGTTCTTAAAATGGATTTTTTGCCAAAGGGAGGATGGAGACTCTATTAAATTGGAAGTTGAAAACGGGTAAAGGATCATCGAATGTTGAGGAAAAAAAAAAAGTTGTGTATCATGTTTATCATGAATAAAGCTTAAGCAGTTCTTATTAGAAAGATAATTCCAGTACTAGAGTCTATTATGTAAGTGGAAAGTGCCTTCTCTGATTTTAGGATTTCTAGGTGAGGTATGGTATTTGTCAATCTCAGAGAGCCTGCATTGTCCTGTGGGCTTAGCAACAGGATCCAAGAGAGGACAATAAACCGTGTGGACATTACCTCTAGGGAAAGAAAGAGAGGAGCAATATGTCAGAGCCAGAGAGAAATTCATGGCTACTGAGATCTCAAGGCCAGATGATGAAAAGAGAAGAGAATATGAGACTGCTACGTGCAAAGACAATAAGTTCCAAAAATAAGGCATGTGGCCAAAAGTGAAAGATCAAGAACAGGCAAAAAAAAGTCAGAAGAAAGTGAGAAGTGGGAGTATGTGTGTATGGAGAACTTCAAAGGAGTCCATAACTGAAGCGATTCTGATGCCCTTTCTCCATGGATGGACTTCCTGACTTTACACTCTCCCTCAAATAGGCCTGGTCTTTGGTACACAAAGATCGCAAATGCAACTAAACACCACCATGAATGAGGGACCGGAAAGTGGCAGGATGCTATGGTAACTGCTGAATCAAGTAGACAAGTCATTCATTCAGTAAAGATAATGCATGAAAAAGAATAAGCATAGCACATGGCATATGTTCTCAGTAAAAGATAGTAGACATATTTTTTCATTGTTACTAGTATTACATTAGTATTAGAATTATTATTACCACTTTTATTAATTGCCAAATTCTGGTCCTAGACAGTCAACTCTTGAGACCAAAGACTATGGTTTATTTGTTCATATTTATCCCTTTAGCACCTAGCATTGTAACCCGACGCCCCAAAATATGCCACATTGGCATAAGGATTGTTTTGAGCTAAAGGCAATTGAGAAGAAGTAGATATGAGAAAAGCTCTGTGTCCTCTCTCAGTCTGCCAAAAAGCAGGGCATAAATTAACAAAGGTGTCCCTTCTCCCCTCTGTGCCATTAGGAACAAAGGTTAATCCTCACTGACACCTTTAGACCCTATCAGCCTGGAGAAGGCACCAGAGGAATCTACATAATAAACTTTACTAACTAGCCTGTATCTCTGCCCCTGGAAGCCTGAGACTGCTTTCCTTTGTCTTGTCATTTCTCCACAAATTTATTATGCTTTGTTTAAAGTGCTATATAAGCTGGGATTTTAAACCACCCCAGGGGAGTTACTAATTTTCATCTGGGTATCTCCCAAGTATACATGAGGTATAGATGTTGTTAATCTGTCTTTTATTACAGGGGTCTCAGCCAAGAATTCAGAAGGGTAGAGGGAGAATTATTTTCCTCCCCTATAAGCCACATAGCGGACTGGCATTCAATAGATGCTTACTAAATGAAGACATGAATAATAGCAAGATGAGATACAGAACTCTGCGTAAAGCTATAGCCCTAGTGCTTTTAGGAAGCTAAAGTCAGTGCTTTAGTAGAAATCTGCATGGGGGAGTCTCAGATCACAGAAGAGCAGTAGTTAACCCAGGGACGTTTCTCAAAGGAAGAGAACCCTGACCCAAATTTGGAATCCTGTGAAGATAGAGGTAGAGGAGGATAAAAGTGGCATAAAAAAGGATCTTCCTTGGTAGGCAGTACCATATAGACAAAGGCATAGATTGAAAGAAGACCATGACTTGCTGGTTCAAGGTAATGCAAGTGACTTGCTAGAGCTCTATCTTAGTTTATTCTAAGTTCTAAGTTTACAATAGCTTATTCTGAACACTTCCTTTATCATGGAAAATACTTTTCTCAGTGAGTCCAGAATTACAGTGGTTCAGGAACTAGATTGGGGAAAGTCAGAAAATATACATGTAGGCATGTATAGATGGATGGATGGATGGATGGATAGATGAATGGGTAGATAGATAGATCACCCCTTTGATAATTTTTTTTTTTTTTTTTTGCGGTACGCGGGCCTCTCACTGTTGTGGCCTCTCCCGTTGCGGACCACAGGCTCCTGCCGCGCAGGCTCAGCAGCCATGGCTCATGGGCCCAGCCGCTCCACGGCATGTGGGATCTTCCTGGACTGGGGCACGAACCCGTGTCCCCTGCACTGGCAGGCGGACTCTCAACCACTGTGCCACCAGGGAAGCCCACTAATTTTTGAAATGAGAAAAAAATGTATATAGGTGGGAACTTTATAAAACATTTGTGGAATCAAGAATTCTGAATTGGCCTAAGAATTTTATGTCAGAAATTGTTTCCTTTTCCATTTTATAATGTAACACTGTGGAGAAGAGAAGAAGGCAAGCTGGAGAGGAGACTGAGAAGACATACTTAATACCTTTAATGTCAATACCAATAAAAATTATGAAACTGTGTTTCTGAATTTGTGTCAGAAAGTATATAATCAAATACCTTCCCCCAAATTCAAAAGATTCTGCCTCTCTAAGATTAGGGCACTGATACGAATTAGCAGATGAGGAAAGAAAAAGCTTTCATTACTAGTAACAATTAATGATTAGACAAAAATAGTTGTTTGTGACTTAAACAACAACCCATTAAAATTAAGTTGAAAGCTGTCCTTACTCTGGGATTGATGTCAGGGAGAAAGCAGGTACATCAGTGGCCCAGGAGGCTCTGTGAAATTGTGACAAGGTGACGCCTCCAGGTGGGCCTAGCTTTGAGGAGGGCACAGAGCTTCATCAGTGGAGTGTGGGATGGGTTTCAGCACACATGTCTTCTCTCCCATGGGTACAAGACGTGAACGTTACAGAACCCAAAAGTAGGTGGGGAGAGATGCTCCTCCATCTTTCCTAATAGTAGTGATTAGGTGAAATTCCTAAGAGCCACCATAGTAGTGCCAGTCCTGAGCACTGGCCATGAAAGTTTAAAACAATAACTCTCCAGGACCTCAAGGAAAGACTCATCCATAAAGAATGGAAGCTAGCTTGGATACACAGGAAAGAGAGGAAAGGGAAACCTGGCTACCATTTAACTTTTGTAATTAGTTACCATTCAGACTGGCATCCAAGCTCCTGGGTGTCAGAGGTGGTACCAAGGGCTGCTGACCAAGTATAGCCTTGCAGGGCTGTAGCCAAGTGTTACGCTCGATATACATGGTTCATAATCAAGGAGACATTACAAAGAAACAATTATTAAAGATGCATAGGTGAGAGAAATGTGATTTCTTCTTGTGTGTACTCAGCACGAAGTTGGAAGGATACTGGTTCTGATATTTAGTTCTCCAGGACACTGAACCCAGGGGCTGCTAGAAACCAACTGTTGGGCCATACTCTCAAGAATGTCCTTGATTAGAAAAACAACGATTAGCCTCTTTCTAAATATGTGTTTCTTTGTTTCTCCATATCCTTAGGAACTGGTCTCAATTGGAGGAAAGAATCGAAGAAAATGTAGTAAGAGTTAGGGCTTTTATTTTTAGAATATAGTATGTTGGTGGGGCCACAGAATACAAAAAGAAAAGTGAGTTGAAAAACATTAACAGGAGGGGCTTCCCTGGTGGCACAGTGGTTGAGAGTCCGCTTGCCGATGCAGGGGACACGGGTTCGTGCCCCAGTCCGGGAGGATCCCACATGCCGCGGAGCGGCTGGGCCCGTGGGCCGTGGCTGCTGGTCCTGTGCGTCCGGAGCCTGTGCTCTGCAGCGGGAGAGGCCACAGCAGTGAGGGGCCCGCGTACCGCAGAAAAAAAAAAAAAAAAACATTAACAGGAGCAAATCCACTATGTGTCAGACATAAGATTACACAATGAAAATACAAAAGTTAGTGGGATACTGACCCTTCTCTACAGAGCTGCATGATCTGCAGCAGCAGATAAAATCGACTTCCATAGACTGCACACTCTCTAAGTACCAAGCAGTGTGACACTACTTTAGATACACATGTGCTTTAATCCTTAAACCACCCAATGAGAGAGGTATTTAATCACTGCTTTTGCAAAGAAGAAATTGAGGATGAGAGAACTTTAAATAACTTGTTCGGCATGTAAGAGATGGAGCTGGGATTCAAACCCAACATATCTGACGACAGATTTTCTTCTTTATTACTATCCTATATAAGTTTGAGCCTTCTTCTTATATTAACCTTCTAATACTTGGGTTTATATTATGACAATTATTGGTGCTAATTTTATTATTAGACTATTGCTTTGAATGGAGTTTGCACCCACCAGCTAGAAAATTAATATAAAAGCACATAGGATATTGCATTTATTATTACTTGACCTCTGTATAACCATTGTTAATGAACTTGTCAGAATATCCTCCAAGTTCAACTATTAAATCTTAATTTTAAAAGTTAGATACAATCTTAGAGCTAGAGAGAAATATACAAGGTGATGTTCCAGCTTTTATTCATGCCAATGAATATAAATAATCCAGTGTTTTTAAAGGGCAAATCTGAGTGAATGGGTGCTCAAAAAATAAGTTTACTAACATGAAGTTTAACTTTGAAACTCCTGCTTTTTTGGTTAATACACCTAGGAGAGATTTGAAAGTGATCAATAGTTATTTGTTTTTACTATAGCATAACATTTAAAAAAAACCCTTTCAAGTGGTGGATGAGTTTATTTTTTAATTATGTTTCAAACACAACATGCTTTATAATGACATTATTTAACATCTGAGTGCCAGCAGTTTACCTTCTGTTGTGTGAAGAGAGGAAGGCATGATTTTTTTGGCTTCCAATCAACAATAAAGTGTGAGGGAGTACAACAGATGCTGAATATTTAGTCGTGCAGTTTGAGGATTGAGCCATGATGTGACTGTCCTAGATAAACAGGCTGAGTACCTATGTGCAAGCACATTTCAAATGATATTTTCCCCACATCTTTTCCAGGATGTGAAAAGGCAGAATCTGAAACGTAAGGCAGAACAGTAGTGGGAAGAAGTGATATCAAGACCACAGCTAGTCTGTTTAATTTCTGCGACACTTTGCCTATAATCCTTTCCTTCTCTGTTACTGCATACCACAGTTTAGAAGGCTATGCCTCCTTATTTTACAAGGAACAAAGCAGATGGAGTGGTATTCTTCAATGTAGCCTTAAGTGGATGTTTTACAAAATCTGAGTTTATGATAAAGGGAGAAATGGGCTCTCTTTCATATATTTAAGCCTCCTGTTGAGACAAAGAAGCAAAATTATAGGATCTCAGGATTTGAAGTTCCCTCGTCTGTTAACCTACTAGGTTTATGGATGAGAGGACTGAAGTCTAGATTGTTGAGAGCCAGTAGGGGAGTCTAGTTTTGTGGTTTCTTGTGTAGCTTTCCTGAATATTTCCAATAGGGCTTTCTGTACATTCCAATTCCAGCTCATTAAAAGCAATGGAAACTGTAAAGTATTTGCTAGCATAATGAGGAATTTCCCTCCAGTCCTAAAGTAGGCTCTCCTTAAACAATATATGGAATACTCAGAGTTTTCTTTACGAGATTCCTGTCTTCCTTCACTCCTCATGTTTATGTTAAATGTAGCAAGACCTTTTTGGCACCAATATATTTGATTTTAACCCAGGTGCATGCAACCAAGAGATGGTTTGTGAGGTCAGAGACCTGACAGAGATTTGTATTCTCTAGAAGAAATTCTTAAGGGTCATGATTCATCTGCTTAACCTCCCCAACTTTCCTCTACCTCTTTACTCAAATTAAATGTTACAAAATGCAGATGGTGTCAGTTAGAAGTAAATTATAGTTTGAATACTTTGTATTTGGGGGGCAATTTTTTGTTTAGTTATTTATTATGCCCTATTGTTTCACATTTAATTAGCTACATATGACATACACATATAATATTACAAACATATGAGGTCTAATGTGACAATTTTTGAAGATGAGGCGTCAGAGAGGAGGATTCTAGGTGTAGGCCTCTGGGAAATTTTGATGAGGGTAATGATGAGGAATTTAAATCTTATGTGTCATTTTACTGTAGTAATGAAACAGGAGACACAAAATCACCTGTTTCTACAATGAAAGTTACTTAAAAACACGTTTTACATGGGTTGGTAATTCAAGTCTTCCCTTTCCATTGTACATTGTCTATGGAAAACAACTTTCAAATACACTAATATTTCCACCAAATTCACAGCCATTTGATAAATAAAGGTGCTGATCATTTTAAACAACTATTGGAATCCCAAAACAAATAGAATAAAAGCTTAGATTTGAAAGGCATCGGAAATAGTTTACTTAGTAACAGCAAAACTTATTGCCCAGAAAAGGAAAACTAATAATGCCGGCATGTAAACTGAGAAAGAGTAAAATGCTATGACAAGATACAATATGATAACATGGAAAGGTTCCACTTTGAAATAGTAAATCAGTTGATGTACTGATGGTGCGTCACATCATGCTGGAAAGGTTGGATATAATAAACTGAAAAACAGCTTCTCTCTCCATGTTGATGAGTCAACAGATTTCACCAATAAATGTCATGCTATAGCATTTGTAAGATTTGTAAATGATGTTGAAATTCAAGAAAACCTTTTCTGTTGCAAAGAACTGCATGAAAGAAGCAAAGGCAAGATATATTTAAAGTTTCATAAACAAAAGATTCGTCTTGGAGGAATTGGGTTGGCATCTGTATTGTTAGTGTCCATCCAATGACTGACCTCATGAAACATTTCAACTCCTGTAAAATAATGTCACAACGCGCTGCTTTCTTCACAGATAGGTGCTGATATTCTTGGAAATGAGATTTTTTAACATGTGGATGAGGATACAAAAATGGTTAACTTTATTAAACAATGGCTGTTCCCTTGGGAATGCTGTAAAAACCCTGCAAAAACCTGGAAAAGAACTCAGAACTCTCCTGCTGCTGACAGCTATCTGTTGGTTTAGCAGCAGACGAATTCTTACCAGAATGTTTGAGTTGAAAGGTAAATTGCAGATGTTGCTGAGTGTTTTGAAGATGAAGAATGCCTACAAAAACCTGTCTGCTCAGCACACAATTTTATCATAGAAATCAGTTGAACAAGCCCCTATAAGGCTCTTCAGAAAATGTTTTGACTTCAAGTGATGAGAGTCTCAGATTTAAAAGAAAACGAAATCTTTTGAAAAATTGTGTTGCAAAAGGAAATTTTGAAATGTTTCCACTGCCTCTTGGTCCCAAGAGTGAGGAGAGATATTGGTAGCTCTCAAGTTTTTTTGAAAACTCTCTGGAGGAGCCACAGTATAAAAGAGCAGCATCACCCCCAGAACCTACTATCCCTGTAAGTGCTTAACGTGGTGACAACCCTTTCTTTGAATCTTCTCAGCCTGGGAACTTTACTTGGAGAAAAGAGGAAGAAATTGTGAACTGCTGTCTGATCATACATTTAAGGTGAAATTTATCAATCTGTCCCAAGACAAGATCTCAACTTCTGTGAACGGAGAATAACTTGCTACTCATAGGAAAGCGCTGAACAATTTACTGTAGTTTTCAACCCTTACATGGGGGAGCAAGTTTATTTTTTTTGTTCTGTTTTGTTTTGTTTTTGTTTTTGGAGCAGAGAAAGGTTTATTCCAAGGGCCACTTAAGGAGAAGGGGAGGCTCATGCTCAAAAGACCTGAACTCTGCAAGTTTATTCTTAATAAGAACCAAAAGTTAAGATAGAAATAATCTCCTGTCAGTTGAAAATGAGATCTTTGTGTACTTATCTCGTTTCATTCTGCAACAATAAATAAATAAATAAATAAATAAAGTAAGGGTTTCTTAGCAAAGAGGTAAATTAATTATTTTTGGTTTAAAAATAATGCTTATATATTTGTGTATGTGTGTGTTTCTACAGAAGATATTTAAAAACACATTAATTGTATAACCACTGGACCTATATTTGAGCTTGGTATGTCACTCAATGGAAAAAAATTTTTTTTCAGAGTCATAAAAAGTTTGGTCTAACATTAAATTTTTGTTTATATTGCTTTGAAAAAAAGGTTTTAGTAGACCTACTATTAATTATTTCCCACTAATTTTCCTGTTGTAAATCACATAAATTAAAATATATCTTTACCTTTAATTTAAATTTACCTTTAAAAATATGAAATTTCATTTTGATTGAAGCCAGTTGTTTCATAGAAATGTATTATGTTTTATTTATGACAAAAAGAAGATAATTTCATAAATAACAAGCAAGGTCTAAATACCTGATTTCTTCCTCAGGAAACTTAGACTATAAACGTCACTTTTAGTTTTAAATAGAGGGAAAATAAACTCCTCTTGCACATACCAGATATCTCATTAGCATCTCATACATAGAAATCTATGATAAGACTTTTAGGCCTACTTGGATAAGGTTAAATAAAAATTAAATAGGAAATATAAAAACAAAGAACAAAAACTGAAATTTCCTCTACCTATACTACTGACTTGCATTAAAGTTGGTATCTTCTGTGGAGAAGGGGGAAGTAAACAAAAAGAGTAGGTTACAAAGACAAAAACATTTTTTTTCAAAGGAAAATGACTATGCTCTACTCAAAACAGCACTGGTTCATATACATATAAATTTTTCATTGTTGTGATTCTTCTGAGGCCACCACAATGGGTTCAAAGTAGTGGAATATGCAATGTACAATAAAAATTAAAAAGTCACAGAATAGAAAAAAAGGGATGGAAGCGAATGGTCCAGCTATATACCAATAGACAGCAAGTGTTTGTTGCAGGGATTAAAAGGAACCTAAAATGCTCCATAATCTCTGTCCTGGAGGTGAGTGCTGCAAGTGTTAGTGTTTTACCATCAATCAGATATTTTTCATAGTCATTAATTAATGAGTATAAGTTTGCCTTTGGTGACAGTAAGATTAAAGGAATCAAATATATTAAACACAGGGTTTCTTCGTCATCTGTTTTATATCCCCCCAAATTTTACAGTTTACAGAATGTTTTAGCCTTAAAAAAATAGTTTTGTAAATGATAACACATTAAAATATGTACTTTTCACTTTTTCAAGCTAAAGATTTCAATTAGCAAAATTAGTGTGACTCTAATTCTAAATATATTCCAAAGCTCATGTTTTTTTTAAAATGACATTGATAGAGTATAAAGCTATTAATTCTTTGAAAATTGGCAGCAATGAGATTTTTGTTAGAGTCAAACAGAAGTAAAATGAAAGAAATAGTATAATGAGGATATTATCCAAGACCCATTTGATCTGTGGTTAGAGAGTGTGTTTTAAAAAAAAAAGTGAGAGTTCTGAAGAATATGAAACTTAATGTGATTAATTAGGAAAAGTAATCCTGGCAGTATTAATAATTCTTATATCCTGGATAATGAACTGACACCATGAACACAATTTCCCCTTGATGAGCTTAGAATTTAATATTTTCTTTCAAAGGGAAAAAAGCAAAGCAAAGCAAATAGATTTAACCATTGAAAGTTGGGGTCAATGAGGCATTAGCTCATTGAAATACAAAGTATTTCAGTTCTTCTCCTTTGGTTTTGATAATACTGATTACATTTCCTCAGTTAAGATCTTATTTTTTCCTGCAAAAAAAACCTTAAAGGTTGATAAAATTAAAAATTTTCACCTAACTGTTAAAGGCTCTATAAAAAATGTTTGAATTTATATAGACAACTCATTTGTATTCTGAAACAATAAGTGTGGTAAGGACAATTGCAGTTGTAAGATCACTTTCTTCAGTCCCACCATATGATTTCAATTTAAAAAATAACCTTTGATTATCATCTCCCCGGAAGTGCCTCCTGCCCAAGATTTTCCACAAACTGTGCAGTTTGGGGAGCATATAATCAGAGTGATATACCTATAATTTCCAAAAGAAACCTCTAACATAAATTTGAAGTCAATTTATTTATTTAGTTTAGAAAACTGATTTTGGTATGGAGTTCCAGCCCTGACTTCTTCCCAGAACCCCAGGTTCATGGGTCACTCACTTGACCTGTTGACATGGGTGTCTAATGACCTAAAAAGGGGATGCAGATAAAACAGAATTTTTTTTAATTGAAAAAATTTATCATATAACATTGTATATATTTAAGTTGTACAACATGTTACTTTGGTATATTTACATATTGTAATATCTTTGCCATTGTAGTGATATTTATCACATTACATAATTATAATACAATGTCATTGTCTGTATTCATTATACTGGGCATTAAATCTATGACTTAATTACTACTCATTCCAAGTTTGTCTCCTTACAAGCCATCAGTCTTATCCTCTCACCCCTCCATCCCCTGGTAACTACCATTTTATACTCTATAAAACGAAATTCTTAATTTCTATACCAACCTCCTTCAATCCTGTACTTCACTCAGTCTTTCCAATTGGGTAGCAAATGGTGTCGTTCTTTTGCTTAAGTCAGTCACCAAGGAGTCTTAATTGATTTCTTATCTTTTAATTTTTTATCACTTATTTTTTATCACTATGAGCAGGTCCTATTGGGTTCTGTCTCCAAAACATATCTGATTACTTCTCCTCATCCCTTTAACTTCTTCCTCAGTCAAGCCACCATCATCTCTTGCCTCGTTACTGTAATGGCCTTCTGTATTCTCAACAGGCTGTTCTTTGCATAGTGGTCAAAGTAGTATTTTAAAACAAAAATATAATTATGGTATACCCCTCTTACTAGCTTCTGGCATCTGACTCTGTTTAACTCTGACCTGATCTCATGCTATGCCCCACCTCACTCACTGGGAGGGACCAACCCAAACCATCAAATATTAGGTAACCATCCAATTATTCTCTATTTTATAACCATAACAGTATTTTTTGTGGTACAATATTATTATTCATATGATGTTTTATTGCTAATTTATTTACTTACATATTTATTGACCTGATCATAAGATTTACAAGAGCAGACAACTTGTCTTATTATCATCATACTACCCTTAACACTTACAATAGTACCAAATACAAAGTAAGTGTTTAATAAATATTTCATGAATAATGTGTAAATGAATAAGACATATTGGTAATATGTTTTACCTTGCTGACTCACTACTGTTTTCAGGGCTATATATCACAATATTACATAACATAATTATACTTTTTAAAAATTTACTTTGTACTGGGTGAATACATGAGATCATGAACTAAGACTTAAAATTAGAAATTTTGTAAGCTGTACTCCCCCCGGACTCCTAATAATTTTACTTCTATTTCTTTTATCTTAAGTACTTGTATTATAAATTTATTTATTATATTTTGGGTTTTTGTCTATCTTACCCAGTTATAATATATACTCCATATGGTTAGAAATTTTGTCCATTTGTTTACAATTGAAATATTTTGCCATTTGAAATACTGCCTGGTACATATAGACGTCCAATAAACATTTGTTGATAAATGAATATTTGATCACCTTAATTTTCTAAGTTCTTGATAAGCAAGGAGTTATTTCAAAGTGCATGAGATAAATGGTGTTCTAGGAACTTCCCTGGTGGTCCAGTGGCTAAGACTCCATGCTCCCAATGCAGAGGCCCTGGGTTAGATCCCTGGTCAGGGAGCTAGATCCCACATGCCATAACTAAAGATCCCTCATGCAGCAACGAAGATCCCACACATGGCAATGAATATTCTGCGTGCTGCAACTAAGACCTGATGCAGCCAAATAAATAAGTAAATAAATAATTTTTAAAAATGGTTTTCAGTATTTATACTCTAATATTTCAGCAATAATACATAGTTAATATGGAACACAATTTTTGGATAAAGATGTAAATGATGTAGAAAAAAGAGGCAGAGCCTTTGTATTTAAACTTATCATAGTATATAAACTAGGCTAGAGCTCTCCTAAAATGTGTTGAAAGAGATACAGACCCTCTAAAAACTTCCTGAAAAATTCTGAACCTCTCTGTAATAGTTAATTAACTAATGAAGGAAATCACTCTTTCAGTAAACTAAAATTATTTAATTTTCTTAAGTGTAGTTTTCTCTACTGGCAACTGAGTTACACAATGATGCTGTAACTAATTTTATGGTATCTTATTCATTGAAATGTCATATATTGGTCTGAACTATTTTAAGCATATACTTAAATTCTTACTTTAAAATTATCCACATGCCTGAATTAGATCTGTTATTAGAAAACTCTACTTTGTGCACCTGAGTTAGCAGTGCCATTGAGAAAGTACACTATTTTTTTTGGAATGTTTCATGATAAGCAACTCACTGTTCTGTATTATTATGAGTCATTTAAGAATTTCAGCATTACCTAGAAAATACATTTGGACTTGCAATAAATAAATATTCATCTGTCACCTACTTTTTGCAAGTTCTCTGCAGGTACAATAAGGAATATAAACAATCCATAAACCATATTTCCTGCACTCTTATAACTTGTAATCTGCAGTGACCACATATAAATTTAACTAACTGCAATAAAAGACAATATGTCAATTGTTACCCATAGGTGGTGCAGAAAACAAGTTTTGTAAGATATAGAAGAGGTGAGATAACTCCTAGAAGAGGAAATAAAGGAGGCTTAATAAGAGAGGTGGCCTCTGAGCTGGGCTTCAGATGGTAAGTGTCAATAAAATAGGAGTAGAAAAACCAAGACCAGAAATATAAGCAAAAGAGTTGAACTGGTCAAAATTAACATGACTGGATTGATTGTGAGTGGACTCATCTTGGCAAAAGTGACAGGTTTCTACAGAAAAATTCAAGAAAGGTAATTTAGAGATGGATGACTTGAATGACATAAGAACCTTTCTTTGTTTTTTGTTTTCTTTGGTACGTGGGCCTCTCACTGTTGTGGCCTCTCCTGTTGCGGAGTACAGGCTCCGGACACGCAGGCTCAGCGGCCATGGCTCACAGGTCCAGCCGCTCCGTGGCATGTGAGATCTTCCTGGACCGGGGTACGAACCCGTGTCCCCTGCATCGGCAGGCGGACTCTCAACCACTGCGCCACCAGGGAAGCCCAATAAGAACCTTTGATAATAGACTGGTTGTGAGTTAATAAAGGCCTTTACTAAAAATATTGGTAATGTTAATGGAAAAGAATATTATATATTTTTTTCTCTTGATTCCATATCTGTTTCTGGATGGACTTAATCAAAATATTCCTGGAACTTGAAATCTATGCTCATCCTCCCTGAATCCAATTCAGCAAGTCTGAATAAGTGAAATGAGTTTCATAAACTTGATATGAACTCATTAACTTCGTCAGTGAAGGTGTGAAAGGCTGCAGTCTTACTTTTCCCAGCCAAGTGCGTTGTCTATAATAAAACACCTATCACTTCAGGGATTTTAAATTAGCAAGCCATCTGGCAGTAAAGAAAATTAATGAGGACAGCATTACTCATGAGAGAGGGCTTGAGTTTGACTCAGAGGGCTAAACAGCATTGAGGATGATCTGATTATTTTTTTTGTTAAAGTTTTAGTTCTTACTAAAGTGTCACACACCTAAGGTCATATTTTTTAATAGATTTCTCTATTGTAAAACCAAATATATACATATAAAAATAGGTAAGTGATTATGAATTAGATGTAAACCCCATTGATTAGTTCAGGTCACAACAGTACCATGTGAAGTTCTCATCAAGTGTTCAGATTCATTCTTATCAGGAAGAACCTGGTAAGGCCCAGGACCACACTATTAAAATCACTTGTCTGCAATATCCTCTTAATATGACACCCCTGATGACCCAGGCCTATGACTGTTTAAGAAAAACAAAACCAAACCTAGTGTTGGTGAAGGTGGGAGGGTTCACTCACTGCTAGCTGATAAAAAGGTGATTGATTTAGTCTTTCAGAGAAGCAATTTGGCCATGTTATTAAAAACAACGTGTTTCTAACTTTTCACCTATTAGTCTCATTGTAGATTTGTCCACGTAATAATAATTAACTAATTAAACTAAAAAAAAAATCCCGATCATCTACGAGTAGGTCAATAAATCATGGCATATTTGTAGGCTGAAATACTATTTTCAGGTTTATGACAGGAGTTTTGATGTTGGACAAGGAATAAAGGTCCAGTATTTGATCTTCACATTCACAGAGTCTGAAATGTGGACTTTTTACTTTATATCCACATGGCATAAATACCATCCTAGATTTACATATACAGAATTGAAATATAGATAGCATACAATTTTAAACTTCTTTCACACTACCTGATGGAAATTCTTGGATGGTAGGCTTGCAAGTAATATTTCTATATATTTTTGTAATATCCAAATTTTCTATGGTGAATATATATCACTTTATAAATAGGAAAGCAAGCAATAAATGCTGTATTTTTTTTAAAAAAACACTGAGGAGATAAGAAGCTCACAGTTACTCTGCTCAATCCATTTTAGTTTTGTACACAAAGCACAGCAGTGTAGGACAACTAATAATAAACATCTTAACACAAATGACAGATGGACTTTTTCTCCAACACTAAAATTCTTCCTGAGTGTCCAACTTATGTAAAACTCTTTATTCCTGTGAAATAATCATACTTTGCTATTCTTTGTCCTATTTGGCTTCCCAGACACCTAAGTTCATTGTTATGTGCAATCTACCACGTATACATAACCTTGTTTTCCAAAGTTAAATCAAAATTGTCTTAGTTTGAGTTCTCCCATAAACAGGACCTGAGACACAAATTTTGGTACAGGTATTTCACTTGGGAGTACATTCCAGAAAGTTGTTACAGGGAAATGTGACATGAAGTAGGAAAAGCCAATAAAAGGCACATTCTCGAGGTCACAGTTGTAGGCAACAGGTGCTCAACTCAGCCAGGTCTGCCTATAAATATACAAAGTGTCTCCAAACAGTGTCCATAGAGAGGATGGCTAGGGTAATTACGCTTCAGATCCCAAACTCTCCAACATGAGCGCTACTGTACTGCCAGGCAATGCCTGCATGTGAGCTGAGTCGGCTTCTTCATCTTCAGTGAAAATTACAGGACAGAAATGCAGTAAGACGAATGGCTCATGTTGGAGGATGGGGTGCTGTCAGCACACACAGGAATGTCTGTCACCCCTGCAACTGAAAGTGGGAACAGGGGTAAGAGGATATATTTCAGGCCAGCAAAAGCATCTGCTCCAACCCACCCTTACACCACGAAGATCTACTTGTAACCCACATTAATTATACTCTGTCAATTACTCTTTAAGGTGGCAACCAATTACATTCTCTTAATAAGACTAAGCAATTAGATTAGTGACACAAGCTCCAGTACCCATTGCCGCAGCTTTCTTTGAGGCCGTAAATAATGATTATTATTTACGGGCATCCTCTATGTTGCCCTTTCTAGGTTGTTCTTACCTTTGTCCAGCACTGCAGCTGTTCTAGGTATTTGTCCAGTCAGATGATGGAGCGCTTCTTCCTTGAGGAGTCTGAGACTTTGGTTGCCTTTTTCCTATCAATGTTTGGTTGCTGACAAATGATCTATTAAGTCTCCATATCCTAGGTGGCCTGATTCAGTTCTTTATTCCTGAAGGTTGTGAGCATGCGGCTGTTTTGCTTTTGTCAAGCTGTGGAAGATGTAATTTTCCTTTCACTCTTATCAGACATGGACGCTCCAAGAGATGCTTCCATAGCTCCCCAAGATCTCCTCACCATTCTCATTATGTAGCAGTGAGTCTAGCTCCTCTTGATAATCAGAGTTAATTTTTCCCTCACCAGCATGGTAACTATTTTCTTTGTCTGCTAGTCTACTGACATATGATACCCCAAATGACCATGCAGCTATAATAGCTTCAGTTTCAGTGAAAATATTATTATGTCCAGTGGTGGAATTGTTCCTCTCCTGGGAAATAAGGACTTCTAATTCAGTAGAGACTAAAGTTATGGGGATGGGAAAGACACATTTCCATGTGGGTCTCTGGGAGTAATGGCAAGAGGACTAATTCTATGCATACCCCTTGATTCCAGACCCATGTATTATAACTATTTGGGACACAACAGTCGTGTGTCAGTGTTTCAGCATACGTCGCAAAGAACAGCACCACCACTCTACATCCCTAAATCTGAAGGATAAAAATAAATTCTTAACCACCAGTTTTACATTACAGAGGGAAGCTTTAAAAATTGAAAGAGAAAGTCAGTTTTAAGGATGTTTTATTAACTAATGAAATAGATGATAATTATAAAGATTATTACCTGGAGAGCCCCACAGGAAATTAATATTTAGTATTAACTTATTAATGCTCGGCTCCACAGTTAAGAGGTTAAAAGGTAAGACCTACAAATAAATTTCTTCTGGCCTCGCTATTACAAATAGCTCTTGCTGGAGCTATACACATAGACCTAAAAAAAATAGTTAATTGATATGGAAATTGTCCTTTAATGTATTCCTTCCCATGGTTTCCCAATATCCTTGATTATCCTAGCTTCTTTCTACTATTTTCTTTCATCACTAAAGAACATAAACATTTTCATTCAGTCAGCAAAGCAAATATTGTATTTCTATCAAGTATGATTTATTAATTAGAATCGGTAGTTATATTATCTCTCTGTTATCATTTTCCAATCTGCGACTAAATGGAAAAATTGAGGCAATTTTGTGTACTTGGAGGAAGCTGGATATTTAAATTCTTTCTCTTTCATGATTTGCAAATTTGAGCCTGCCATGTAACTTCTCTCTGTTTTATTTATTTCATCTATGAGTGAATGGTTTTTATTTATCTCATCTGAAAATAAGATGAAGGGCATATGTGAGATTATATATTTTTAGCATCTACCAAAGGCACGGGGCTAAAGGCCATGATTCTATTAAATAGGTTGTTGACCATTTCTAACTGATCCAAATAGCTTCTCAGTGTGAACTTGCTACATATTTTACATATGTGCAATTCCATAAGGTATTGAATTGTCCCTTTCCAAATTCAGTTATAGTGAGAGATAAATGAGTATTTAAAGCATCAATATTAAATAGAAAAAGCATATTAGAGGGATATGTCTATGGTTCGTGTTCTTTCCAACTTAATTTTAAACCAGGAGATCTATTTTTATCTTCAAGTTAAAATAAGGCCCGAACATCTGCCTCTTCATTTCCCAGTTCCAAAACACAGTTTTTCAGTTAAGAATTAAGACAGGATATTAAGGAGATTAAGGAGACATTTAATAAAATGTATCCTTAACTTTATGGATTTTAAATCTCTCATTTTAATACTGACAATACTTCCCTATCTGTGCCCCCAAGGTTATGTCTCTCCAAATTCGATCTTATCTTTGCAGGGTGCATTTAAAATATATATCTGTTCCCTAGTCAAGCTCAAAAGCAGGCACCTAGAAGGTTGATACAGCACCCTGCCCCTCCCCTCCTCCCACACTTTATTCAACTCTGGCTCTTGTCCTTTGACGGCTGACAACTATTTATCAGGTAAAATGTAATTCTCAAACTAGTTCCATGGATTTTTTTTTTTCCACTTTCGTTTCTTGTGTCTTGGGCTGGGACAGCCCCTGGGAAGATGACAAATACATATTTAATCTCCATTCCCATCACTGCCTGCAGGAGATTTTGGTGATTCGAGTTGGAAGTGACTCTAACAGTTTAATTAATTTCTCACATGGCTTTAAAATAATCCAAAGTCTAATCAGTCCCTGTTGTCTGTGCTGCCTCAGGGGTATAGCAGGGATTGAAAGAAAATAGTCGTAGGTGATGTCTTCATCTACAACCCTCTCTATTACTTCAGCCACCCCATAATCCTGTTGGAATTTCTCCAACACTGTGTTCCCTCTTCCTCCTGCCCCTTCTTTCTTCTTCCTTTCTTCTTTCCTTCTTTTCTTTCTTTCCCTCATTCTCTCATTCTTTCTCTCTTTCTTTTTTTCTTTCCTTCCTCCTTCCTTCCTTCCTTCCTTCCTTCCTTCCTTCCTTTCTTTCTTTCTTTCTTTCTTTCGTTCTTTCCTCCCTCCCTCCCTCCCTCCCTCCCTTCCTTCCTTCTTTCTCCCTTTCTTTCTTTTGTCTTCAGCAAGGAACAATGAAATCATGTTTTATGGCTAACACTAGGTGGATAGATTTGATCATTCTCTCTCCTCTGCAAACAAATGAGAAAGTATTATCTAAATAACTACTTACAGATTTCATCATTAGTAGTAATGAGTAGTAATAAGTTTAAGAATGGCCAGTAGAAATGTGGGAAACAAAATGTTTTTTTATTGTAGTAATTAGATGTAATTAGTATTAGTAACTAGTAGTAATAAGATGAAAAAGATAATAATCACAATTTCTCCCTTTCCAAAGTTGCACCTATCTCTATTTGATTTGGGTTAGTCTATAAATCCAGTCATTTTGCTCTAAAAAAAGAATACTAATATGCATGTAGCATCCAGCATCTCAAAGTTCTAATTAGGTTAGAATTGAATTGAATCTAATATTTGAATATGTCATAGAAATAAATGTAAAATACTATAGTTGTATCCAAAAACTTACTGCAAGTATATAGATGAAGAAGATGTAGTTTTACAGAATCTTACATGAAAATGAATTACGTTTCCTTGACTATAATTAACAATGTGATATGTAAGACTAAGAGCTAATGTTACTTTAAGCTACATTAATAGAAGTAGAGAGCACAGAAGAAAGGCTGTAATAGTTCAACTGCTCTCTGCACTTCTAGAGATTTCTGCCTCACTCTGGAGACTCATTTTTTTTTTCCTAAATGATCAAAATGATGAGATAACTTTAAATAAAATGATCATATATTGTAAAACAGAAAAAATAATATTTATGGAATGGGGATGGAGTAAGGGAATAGTATAGTTTATTTACTTGAAGGACAGTTTAATGAGAGGTGAATATGTTCCATTCTTATCCTATTACACATTCCTCATGTCAAATTTTTCATTTAACTCAATACATGTTTATTGAGTGTTTACTATATTTACTCCTGGCAAGATGACGGGGTTGAGGATCAGAAATAGATACCAGTTCTGGCTCTTTCACTCATTGTTATGTGATCTTGGCAAGTACTTCACTTTTCTGAGTTGGAATATTCTCAACTGTTAGATGAGGCTGATCATACCTATTTCACAGTTGGTGCCGAGTATTAAGTTAGTTAATGTACAGAATGTAACAGAGGCCAGCTCATAGCAAGCACTTGACATATTCTTGGGAATATGATAGAATATGATTGAATAGAACTAATATTCAAAGTATTTAGTAGGCCCCAGTGGAATGAATTAGGACCAAAATCTTAAAATTCTTGATATATTTCTATTCAAATAAAGAGTAACTCTGTTTCCCACAGTCTTACTGGTCCTTAAGTTGTTTTTGTTTCCACTAATGCCTCAGTAATTTTGATAAAAGCTGAGTCCCCTCTCTATATATGTGTGTTCATAAACAAGCACAAATGTGTTTGCAAAATTGTGTTAAATATTTCAGGAGCTGGATTGGCTCATTAAAATCCTTCTCTCAGTATGTATCTTCAATAAGCAAAAATTAAGTTAAATTGGTATAATTTGAAATTTCACAAAGAAGTGAAAGGAATGAAATAAGTATTTGAGAATCCTGTTGGGAATGCTGCTATTATTGTGCTTTTTATTTTTCTTAGTCATGATGCAATAGGACAAAAGAAAAGAGATTGGAGATGTAATCTCACGTCCAATTAGAAATTAGAGTCATTGAGCAATAGCCAAAAGATTTACTAAATATTCCCTAGATATAGGATGGCAAATGAGTAGAAAGTTAATCCTTTGTTTATTTACTGATTTTTAGCAAATTTGTTTCCAAGCATTACACTGGGATCAATTTGAGAGTTTATGTTTTGTCATCAGAACAAGTCCTGCTACACCAATTTTCTAAGTCTTTAAAAACCCATGGACTCTTTTGATAAACATAAAAATATGAATCTTTCATTTAATGAACTTTGAAATTGCAAAATGACTAAATATTTGAATAAACATTAAGCTACTAACAATTTTGAAAATAGTTTTTGAAATTAAATTTTCTCTCAAAGTTTCCAACATGCCTCCCTCCATGCTCACTCCCCTCATGTCTTGCCCCCATTAACTCCAAAGCTTGTTATATACTTAAATAATTTGTTACTCTTCTGGCCCAGAGGGAAGCAAAAATAAAGATATAAAGCAATTATTCAAATTATTCTAATCAATCTTTTTTCTTTGGTTATTGTAGTGCCTATTGTCTTTATCTGCCCAAGAGTCCTTTTCCCTCCTTCTGATAATAGAACCTGGTCCCCAATCCCAGGGGCAGCCATGTGACCCAAGTTGGAATATTCATAAAATAGATTCAAGACATTGGTCCAGGGATGGGCATAATAACCCAAGAAAGGACAATTGGAATCATTCCCCTGGATTTTTAACTGGAACTATCATGCGTCTGTGTTGGAGGTGGAGGTATTGTGTACACATGCATGTGTAGGGAATGAGGGATATCTCTTTTACCTGTGGTCAGAGTTGTGTGTATATAACACCTAAGCACACTCCTGTCTAACACAGACAGAATGAAGATACACACAGAAAAAAGAAGAGATGAGAGACACGTTATCCTGAGAGTGTCAAGTTTCAATATGTCAGAGATATCCTCATACCTACAGGTCTTCCTTCAACTTTGTATTCTGTCATGTCAATAAATTTTCTTTTTAATTAAACTGGATCAAGTTGGGCCTCAATCACTTTCAACTGAAATGGTTAATACAATTATTAGGAATTTCAGGTTATTGTTATTATTTTTGGTCTTCAAACTTTTATTTAAAGCAGTGGAATCTTTTATTTAAAGCAGTGGAATCTTTTTCAATCTTTTTACCTGCTTTTTAAAGCAGGTAAAGAGCATCCTGATCTCATAAGTACCTTCTTGGACTTCCTTTGCCCCAGAAGTGACTCCTCTACTGTCTGCAAAAACACCTTGGTCTCTGCAAAACTCAGTCTAAAAGTGACTGGGAAAGTTTTCCTGGGGACAAAAGCATACATCATATTTCATCTGTTTCTTTTTTTTAAAATTTCAGCTTTATTGGACATAATTGTCATATAAAATGATAAAATATTTAATGTGTACATCATGGCAATTTGATACAGGTACACATTGTGAAAGGACTACCCCCATCTAGTTAACACATCCATTACTGCATGTATTTATCTCTACGTGTGTGTGTGAGAACATGTAAGTTTTACTCTTAGCAAATTTCGATTGCACAACACAGTGTTAACAACTACAGTCACCATGTTTTACATTAGATCTTCAGACCTTATTCGTCTTACAACTGAGAGTTTGTATCCTTTTAACAATCTCTCCTTATTTCCCCCGACACTTGCTCCTGGCAACCATTTTTCTAGTCTCCATTTCTATAAGTCTGACTTTATTTTTATATTCCACAGGCTATTTTTTAACAGATATAAGCCTGAAGATAGTGGCATCTTTCTACCCCACTTTGCTCTAGTTAGTGATACCGCTACACAACTTCTTTCTCCGCATACTATTTATGTTAAAGTACCTGTTACCTAATGTGTTGTATGAAAAATTCTGTGACAGAGTAGCACTTTAGAGACATATGTATGATTCCACTATTTTCCTTATGTATATATACAATTTCATTATATATATTTTTGAAAAGAGTATTCAGATGATTTGTATCAGATCATTATGTTTTCAATTTAATTTTTACTTGCTAGAACATCAGGTTTTAGTATTGGGTTGGCCAAAAAGTTCATTCGGTTAGTGAATACATTGTTCAATAAAATTCTTGGTGAAAATGAAAAATGTGTCTTTTATTTTTACTTAAAACCAAATGAACTTTTTGGTCAACTCAATATTATATAAAACTTAACAAATTCAAGCTTTAAAGTGATTTCTTAATTTTAAAATGAAAGTTGTATAAACCATACTTATAAAGAAAATTCTATAAAGAAGAAAATATGGAAAATTTCTTGAAGTAGATATTCTTGTCGATAATTAACCTTGAAGAGTGAAATACAGTGTGAAAGTTTAACTTTGTGATAGCAAATATAATTATGCTTTATACTCAATTATTCTTTAAAATAGGAAATAGTTACATGAGTTTCAACTTCGGGTAATGAGCAAACTTCATTTTAGTCGTGTGCCTTTCATACAGAAGTCAAGAAGATTGATACAATAATAATGATGATAATGTTCTTAATTCTAACCTCATGAGGCATCAGTTATCGCAATGAAAGCAAATTAGAAATGAAAAAATATAATCAGTACAAGCATAACAACTAGAAGTCATCAATTTTTTTCAATATACAGTAGCCATTATTGGTTTTGCCTACCCAGCATCTTCTCCTTTTCAGTACAGCATTTCAGGTTTCCTCTGAAAAAATGTACTACACTCACACCCAGACAAAAAGGTTGAGAAGAGGCAGGACTACATTGAGATTTAGACTGGACAAACAAATTGCTTTAGATACAGGGAATGGTTGAAAGATGAGCATATGACCCAGATTCATGCAGTAAAAGAGAATCCCAGGGCTTATGAGGGAACCACTAGAAAGAGATGCTCTATGTTTTAAACTGACTGGACTAGAGAGCTCAGAAATAAAACCATGTATTTATGGTCAACTGATCTTTGACAAAGTTGCAACGAACATACAATGTGGAAAAAATAGTTTCTTCAATAAATGGTATTGGGAAAACTGGATATTAACATGCAGAAGAATGACACTGGACACACATCTTATACCATATATAAAAATCAACTCAGAATAGATTAGACTTGCATTTAAGATGCCAAACCATAAAATTCCTAGAAGAAAACATAAGGAAAAATCTTCTTGCCCTTGGTATGAGCAATGAATGTTTTGGGGTATGACACCAAAAGCAAAGGCAACAAAAGCAAAAATAGATAAAAGGGATTGAATTAAATGAAGAAGCTTCTGCACAGCAAAGGAAACATTCAACAGTATAAAAAGACTAACTACAGAATGGGAGAAAATATTTGCAAACCATATGTCTGATAAGGTGTTCATATCAGATTAACCCAATAGCAAACCAATAGCAACAACAACAACAATTAATCCAATTAAAAAATGGGCTAAGAACCTGAATAGACATATTTCAAAAGAAGACAAACAAATGGTCAACAAGTATGTAAAAAGGTGCTTGCCGTCATTGATCATCATGGAAATGCAAATCAAAATCACAATGACATATCACCTCATATCTGTTAGGATGGCTATTATCAAAAAGACAAAAGTTAACAAGTGCTGATTAAGGATGTGGGAAAAAAAAGAAGCTTTGTATTTTGTAGGTGGGCACGTAAATTGGTATAGCCATTATGGAAAACAGCATGCAGATTTCTCAAAAAATTACAAATAGAACTACCACCTGATCCACCAATCCCACTTTTACGTATATATCCAAAGGAAATGAAATCAGTATCTCAAAGAGATATCTGTATAACCATGTTCATTGCAGCGTATTCACAAAAGCCAACACATGGAAGCAACCTAAGTGTCCATGGACAGATGAATGGATAAAGAATATGTGGTATACATACAATGGAACATAATTACATCATTCAGCCACAAGAAAGAAGGAAATCCTGCCATGTGACAGCATGAATGAAACTGGAGGACATTATCCTGAGTGAAATAAGGCAGAAAGAGGAAGACAAATACTGCATGATCTAACTTATGTGTGAAATCTAAAAAACTCAAACTCATAGAAACAGAGAATAGAATGATAGTTGCCAGGGCCTGGGGGATGGAAAAAATGGGGAGATACTGGTAAAAGCGTGCATGGGTTCAGTTTTGAGGGCTGAATAAGTTCTGGAGGTCTAATGTGCAGCATGGTGAGTGTTGGTAAAAATACCATATTGTATACTTGAAATTTGCTAAGAGTTAATCTTAAGTATTCTTACCACAAAATATAACTATGTAAGCCAATGCATATATTAATTAGCTTGATTGTAGTAATCATTTCATGATTTATATCAAAACATCACATTGTACACCTTAAATATAGGCCTTTTTTTTTTTTTTTTTTGGTCATGTATATCTTAAGGCTGATTAAAAAAAAAAGTCAGAGTCTGGAAATAGTGACTTAACAAAGGGCTAAAACCAGAAAGATTATTAGCCAAGAGATGAAAGTCTATGGAAAAATGTGAGCTTGATATCTACTCAAGGAATGAGTAAGATAGGAGTTTGTTTAAAGGAATAAGGGATATTTGATAGGGAGCAAACATCAGGAATGTTCCTATGCATTTTGCACATAGCCATTCTACCCTTTATCTAGAAGAAATTTTAATTTCTGGCATGTTTACATAATTTTTCCCTATTTCAAGTACAAGTGTAGATTATTTTTCTTAGAGTATTGACAGTTTTATTTAGAATTTAGAACGGGTGGAATTAGATGTATATGTATGGATGTACATTCAAGCTTGCATCTTAATTGAAGTCTAGTAAATAATTAAGTCTTACAATAGACGTCAGTAACTGAAAAACATTTACTGGACCTTTATAAGTAGGAATTCATCAGGTCAAGGAATGAGAAAATACGTAGGCTTATGGAATAGCATGAGGCAAAAAAAAAAAAATTGGCAGATTTATGAAAATAAGAGACCCATGTGACTATATTTTAGTAATTATAAAAGGATTTATTAAGAAATAAGTTTGGAAAGGTAAGTGGTGGTAGGTAACGAGAATTTTAATACCATGCTCAGGACTTTAATCTTTTTCCTTCACAAAATGGAGAGTTCATTGAATATTTGTGAGGGTGACAGTGATTTGATAGAAATCTGGCTAGAATGTGAATAAATATAAGGGGAAATGGACTGGAGGATTAGATACTAAAAATAGACTGGTAAAGACCTATGTAAACTAGAACAGAGACCACAGGTGGAGTGCGGCAGTATAGTAGAGGGAGATGGTAGAACACTATTGGTTTAGTTGTAGGTTTCTTCTACAGTTGCATTATTTTTCTTATTTTTGTCTTCTATCTTGATGAAAAATGAGTATTAAAAAATGCTACTATCCCTTGGCGTACAAGTCAAAATCCTTTGACCCGTATGTCTCTATAAAATCAATCCCTAATCCCTTCTCTGATCTCATCTACTGTGTCTCCCCTTCATTTTCTCTGTTCCAATGAGGCTGAACATCTTGCCCTTTCTTGAACTTGCCAGACATGATCCTGGCTCAGACCTTTCACACTTACAGTTTCCTTCGCTTGGGATGTTCTTCATTCAGAAATCTGCATGTCTTATTCCTTCACCGCCTTTTGGTTTTTATGCAAGTATTACCTTATCTGCATTTTCCAAGGAGGGAGGCAGAGCAAAGAGGATTTTTAGTACAGTGAAACTACTCTGTATGATATTATAAAGGTGGATACATGTCATTATAAATTTGCCCAAACCCATAGAGTGTGCAACACCGAGACTGAGCCCTGATGTAAACTATGGGCTTTGGGTGATAATGACACATCCATGTAGGCTCATCAGTTGTAACAAATGTACCACTCTGAAAGGGGACACTGATAATGAGGAAGGCTATGCATGTGTGGGACACGGCATATATGAGAAATCTCTGTATCTCTATTCCATTTTGCTGTGAACTTAAAAGTTCTCTAAAAACTAAGTCTATTAAAGAAAAAGTTAAAGGAGGGAGAGTAGGCCGGGAAGGGATTTGATGGGAAACTCCTGTGGTGCAGGTAATGTTCTCTTCTTGAACTGAATGTGTCCCCTCTGTGTAAATCTAGTTAACTGTATACACGTGAAAACAACAATAGACATTCATTTCAGCCCTTAGGAATGGCTTGTATTTTGGCCGTGTCTGACTTCCATTGACATTAATCGATTATGTATATTCAAAAAAAAAAAGCAGTGCAGATTTCATTTCAAAGTTTAACATAAACATTTATTCGTCATTTTAATTTTAAGTTAATAAGCAATACAGGTTTTTTTCCTTACATATTATATAAATATACATGCATATACTTTCTAAGAAGCAGCCTAGGCCTGAAATAAAAATTAGTGAGCAGTAAGAAATAATAATTAAAATACAATAATAATAGAGTACAAAGGATTGCTAAATTGCATAATTCAGACAAAAAGATGTAAATTTTTTTGTACTCCTCTCCCTGCAACTCCCCCCAGAAAGGAAGAAATAAAGCTCAGCAGACAGGAGCACTTATGATCAAGGTAAATATTGGAAAATAAGTTGCACCTTTGGTTAATAAAATGATTGTCAACATTTTTTTCCAGGAAGCCTAAATTGAGCATTTCTGATTTTGTAAAGAAAATAAAACTAGTTAATATGTACCATGAGGTTTAGCTGTTGCATATTTCAGCATTTGCATAGAATGTTTACTGATAAAATAAAAATAAACCTTCAAAACAGAGTATCAATTTTAAGATAAAGCAAATGCTACATGTTTGTTTTCCCAATTTTTAAAAATTAGCCAGAGAATTCCCTTGATATACATTGAGTCTTTAAAAATTAGCCAGAGAATTTTTCTAATATATATTCAGTCTGCATCATTTAGAATACTATAGTATTCATTTAATAATCTAGGTCCATCAATTCATTTCAATTAAGGAATTATTTTGTGCCTAGCACTTTGCTAGGCATTAAAGTTATTACAACTAAGATAATATCCTTGTCCACAAGGAGCTCACAGTCTAGTAAGAAATAGATGAATTTGAAAATATATTCAAAACCACAGGCAAAATATGTACTCCCACAGAGTAATTCAACATTTGGTTTCAAGTTAGTTATATAGTGAAACTTAAAAACCACAATAGAGATTTTTCTAAAACATTTTGTCCATATAACATCATAGTATAAATGAAAGTTAGGCAGTAAATGGTTCAGTAGTCAAACAAGCTTGCTTAAAAATGAAGTCGGAACATATTGAACTAAATAAACTTTTTTTTTTTTTTTTTTTACGCGGGCCTCTGACTGTTGTGGCCTCTCCCGTTGCGGAGCACAGGCTCCGGACGCGCAGGCCCAGCAGCCATGGCTCACGGGTCTAGCCGCTCCGCGGCATGTGGGATCTTCCCAGACCGGGGCACGAACCCGTGTCCCCTTCATCAGCAGGCCGACTCTCGACCACTGCGCCACCAGGGAAGCCCTAAATAAACTTTTAAAATGATCAACAATATAATATATTCTTGATTTAAATAAATCTACACTGTATTTACATTAAAAACAAAATACATATTTGTATGAAAATACCAGTTCTTTCATTTTTGGTTAATTTTGTCCCACATATTTTATTTGCCTAGTTCAGAACTACTATATGTACAAAAAGTACAGACATAAATATATATTCCAAGATCAAATCACAGTCACTTTAAGTACATTCATCTGTAAGAAGACAAAAAGAAGAGGGTTCTATTTTTAAACTTTGACAGGCATTTATATTATTTTGTACCTTTTGGTTTTTTTAAGAAAAAATATGTACAGTGATGATTTAGGTCATGTAAAAACAACTGATTGGATCACCTTTGGTGTCAAGCAAAGCTACCTTTCTCTTTAATTCACTAACATAGTAATTGTAGTTGATAGACCATGTGACAGTGTGACCATTTGTTCAGTGGTCTTGAAGATGCCTACAGAACAAACAAGTCGACTACATTTAAATTTTTTTCACTTAAAAATCATAAAAATACAGCCTAAAATATAATTTATATTTAAAAAAATAATTCTATAGATTAATCCCTAAATCCAACCCCTAAAGATTTCTTGCAAAAGTTATCTAAGTTCAGCTATTGCCAAGGAATGCCTTATGTCTGTCTTATTAGAAACATGTCATTATGTATAACTTTTATCCCAATAATCTTACTTTTAATATTTGCCCAAATGTAATAATGGGATAAGAAAAAACATGTGTTGAAGAAATATAAGTAGTAAGTGAAATGTTTTCAAAAATTCCTTAAAAATGGGGAATTATTCATTCTAGGAAATGTTAACCAACATGCTGGTTTGAAATATTTGGAGGAACGTGCTTTTAAATAAAAAGCTTCAAATCGAATGTAAAAGTTTAGCAAATATTTGAAAAGATCCTGCTCTTCCATCTTCAAAAGAGGGATTTCTATGCCTAATATCTAAGTAATGTGCAATGCTATTTTTACCATCATTACGAAGAAATAATCTTATGTTATTAAGTTGATGTACTCACTGTAGCTACAGACTCCCCCCCATCACAATGACAATGCACATTTAGCATCTGGATGTCAGTTTAGCTGAATCTAACCAAACACATCCAGACATGTCACTGACTGTAAATGTGTTTAAGGCCCTTTTTATGAAAAAGTTTACTGTGACACATCAGTTTATCAAAACTTTTATTAAAGTATGTTCTTAGTGTAAATATCCTTGATGAACTAAGCAAACAAATACTGAGGACAGATTCCTGTTTTTACACTTTTACAGAGTGAATTCCTATTAGCAACCACTCTTTACCTTCACCAGGGATTTTATTTAGGAGTGTTTTGTTTTGTTTTGTTTTTGAATGAAAGCAAAAGGGAAAAATCTAGAAATAAGATCTAGATAAGATGGGGCTGCAAGTAGATGGTACCTCTAAAATAAAAGAAACTGTAGTCTTACTGTTTCCAGACACCTGTTGTAGATTTCAGTATTGTTTAAGTAGGTGAAATGACCATTTAAAAAGCAAGAACTTTTGAGATAGATTTTATTCTATTAATTTTATTAACTCATCCTCAGATTCTTAGATCAAAAAATATGGTTGGGGTGTTCCCTTCTCCTCAAGGTTACACAATAGTGAAAATTTCTCACAAATTAATAATTTAGCAAACTTGTATTGCACACTCTGTGCTCTGGCATTATAATTTTAGAAAAGAAGTGAGTGAATGATGCTTCTAAAACCAAATATGAACATAAGCAAAATAAAAGGAATTAATGGAATATGGACACATGGATTCTATAAACAAGTTACTGTATTATTTTAATGACTTACATATTGCTATAACAACAGATATTGTGCAAAATCATTCATCCCAGTAGTTATTATGTCCAATTCACTTAGAATTATCTGCTGTGGGAATCAGCAAATATTCTTCAAATTACATTTATAAACGTCATTTTCCAAAGGATGATTCAATTAGGAGAAATGTATTCATTTTGGAAATAAAGGATTTATCAAGTAAGATTAGAATATGTGTTTCCAAGAAATAGGTGTTTAGCCTATAAAGTTCACTATTACAAATAGGATGGCTAATGGAGAAAAAAAGTGGGTTAGAAGTTAAAAGACCTGGTTCTATTTCCAAGTCTGCATTTACTCAGAGGACATGTATATGTTTAGGCAAAGACCTTACCTGCTCTAGTCTTATTCTGTCAAAATGCAGATATCTAACAAACCTAACTTTAATATATCAAAACCAAAATGCAATATAAATCAAAACACAATTACATCTAATGCTTAGAAAATAAACATTTTAGTTTACATGTCCTTTCTCACTAAATCCAGAAATATTCATGCTTTAGTTAGAAATAGAAAGCATGTGGCAGAAAAATAAAGTCCATTAAATAATATATCAGAAACTTGTACTCGAATGAACAAGTTATATAAACTGAGTCTAACTTAAAAACTTTTTTAAAAGATGCATATAAATGTAAAACAACAACTAAAAACTCAGAATAAAACACTTAGAATATGTTTGAAAATTTCACCCTGAAATTCATATGCAATAAGAATCCCATTCTTTTGTTCATCTGAACAGAACTTTTTACTGACTTATGTCTTAATAGAATGTTGAATACCAATGTTTTCATACAGAGCTCTCTAGCTTATTTTGCCATATTTGAATTTGAAACAAAAAAAATATTTTTACCATATGAAGAAAAATATTTGCTAATATGGTAATGAATTTGTGGTCACAGAATCATAGCCTACTGAAATACTCCTGAATATTACGCAGCTTATTAACAAGTACATATGAAAACTGCAAAACATGGAGATTATGCAAGTAGTGGAGATATAACTAAACCCACCAAAGAAACAAAAATGCTGCACTAAAAATGTCCATAATTAGATAAAAAATGCTAAAGAAGTTGGCCTAGATATTATGAAAAATGATGAAAGAAAAATAATTTTTAAAAATTATTTTAAAAAATAAGCATGAGGGGAGGAAGGTACATAGCATGGGGTTGGGATGGGATAAATAATTTGGTCAAAAAGTTTTCATATGTCCCACTAAAGTAAAAAATTCTTTTTTGCAATATTCCTTTTCCTCTTAGAGACCTAAAGTTATGATTCTCATTGCTATAATAATTCTTTCATGAACTGAACATAAGTGAAATAAAGTGAAGGCAAAGCAGAAGACTAAGATAGACCAGATCATAGGACCTCGTGAAGCATTAAAACCTAAAGTGTACAATTTGATAACAAAGAAGAGAAAATCAGAACTACAAAAAAGAATGTGAACTCAGCAAATTATTCATTTTTAAAAAACTATCAATAAAGATAGTTTGTGATTTTGATTATACAAGCATTATAATTAATTACTAATAATTGGGCTTTTCAGGTTTTAAGTGCATTTCTCAAATGTGAGATCGTGCACATAAATATGTAGAAATCAAAACCTAAAAAATAAGTAGGATGGGCCTCCCTGGTGGCGCAGTGGTTGAGAGTCCGCCTGCCGATGCAGGGGATACGGGTTCGTGCCCCGGTCTGGGAGGATCCCATATGCCGCGGAGAGGCTGGGCCCGTGAGCCATGGCCGCTGGGCCTGCGCATCCGGAGCCTGTGCTCCGCAATGGGAGAGGCCACAACTGTGAGAGGCCCGCATACCGCAAAAAGAAAAAAAAAAAAAAAAAAAAAAAAAAAAAAAAAAAAAAAAATAAGTAGGATGAGTAAAGATTGTAATTTCAATTTTTATCTCAATGATTTTGATGCTCTTTGGTATTGTTAATTGTCATGGCAAGAATCTAGTTGTTATGATGTATCTGTGATGTAATTGTATTGAAAAAGCCTACAGGATGACATATAATGATGCTATGCTGTGATGGTAAGCTTTGTTTCTCAAAATTTCAGGCACTTTAAGAGAGTTACAAACATCCAGAATAGTAAATGTCAAGGACAGCAAGATCGATTTTTCTAGATTCTTAAATGTCATATTCAATTATCTATTTATCATGCATAAGGAAGATTCATAATAACAAAAAGTCTTGTCACATAAGTTCCCTTACTGGTGAAGATGAGTGATCTTAGCGAAAAGTATACACTGATGACTCCAGGAACATGGTCATTGCTGCAAACCCAATATATAGGACCAGATGCAGCATGAGTGACTTTGTGAAAGATGTATGACATTAGAAGTGCACCATCTGAAATAGAGCTAAAGAGAGCAATATTCTAAGGATGCCAAAAGTCTAGAAGAAGACAAAAGCAATGGCATTTGTTCTCTCTGTAGAACAAAGGGACGGAAAGGAGAATAACAATCCAGGTGTTCAGGAAACTTGAAAAATTAGTTACAGTGTAGAGGCAGTTGCATTAAATGATGCAAATAAATATATACTGTGTAGATGAACCAAATCTTTTGTATCTCATAAGATTTTTACAAATTTTTGGTAGCTTGGGATAATCCTATAAGTGAGAATCACTATAATTCTGAACATAATGTTTGACAGTAAGTACTTTTTATTTTTGAGTCATAATAAGTAGCAGCTAATATGGCAATTACTTATCCGTAGAGAAAATAGCATTTTTCCTCTAAACCCAACCTCAGGGAAGATATATTATGCCTGAGTCATATAAATATTTCATTATTTTTATGAAAAAAGTCACATTGAGGCAATTACAGCTATTATATAATCATTACCATTATATGGGATAATTTGCATTGGTCAGAAAAGCAGGCAAGTTGAAATTATATATTCAGGTTATAGCAAATGCAGTCTCTAATAAACACTAAATAAATCATAATACGGATTACAGTTGAATCTAATTGGTTTACCAGATAGTGTTTAATTTTTTTGTATCTATATTTTATCTACCATTGTATCTACAGCTTCTAGGGGGAGGTGGCATGGCAGTGAACACCCTAGGGGCTCTTTCTGCTTTTAAGTAAACCTGAGTTTTTGTTCTGGTTCTGTCGCATACTACCTTTTAACTTTGGGTAATTTGTGAACTTCTTTCTATATCTGTTTTTTGTTTTGTTTCACTCATCCATTATATCAGGCCAATAGCCTCTACCTATGATTCGATTTGAATATCAAATAGGCAAAATGCAGGAAACATAAATATCCATTCCCTTCCCACTTCACATCCTTTTTCCCTATTAATTTGAGCCTAACAATCATGATTATTTTATTAAAAGCCTGCAACATTGTACATATAAGAGGGTCTTTTTTTAAAGGTATTTTTGGATGGAAAATAAGTTTCAACTAACTGATTAAGTATATCTCTACATTTTATAACATCAATATAAAAACTTACATTTTCAGCATACGTCTTATTGTCTTTTTTTCTGCCATGTACAGCCAGAGACGGATGAGTAAAAAATACCTAGATTGTTAAAGTGTACATTCAAATATATCAAACCAAATTATTTTACTTATTTCCTAGTGTCCAGGGGAGACCCATGAGATAAGGTGATTAGAACTTGGTACTAAAGAAGTGAAATTTATGAGCCATGTCAATTTACACTGAGAAAACATCCTGTCTTCCAATGTGAAGGACACCAGAACCTGACCCAACTGCCTCTTAAATGTGTGCTGGTTGGCTCCAAAAAGGATCAAGTAAGAGGATGGGCATGTGTCAAGACATGTCTATATCCCATATTGCATTCATAAATTAGTGAAGGAACATTTAAGTTTAAATGGTGAAAAATACGAGGAGTCTTGTTATCACAAATGGAAAAATACTTAAACTAGCCAGTGATCATGAATTATTTTGGTACCCAGGTTTATGATAACCTTCCTTCTGCACAATTCCATAACAGAAAAATGGACTGAAAGGTATTTTAATGGTTTCTGACTTTGCTTCACGGTGCCTTGATCATCTAAAACCTGTCATTCCCTTGGGGAAGAAATACTTTCTGACTAATCATTAATTGTTGCAGAAAGCCAACTATATTTTCTTCTTCATTTAGGCAACTTTATAATAATAAATGTTCTAGGTTGATATTTTCTTCTCAATCTCTGAAAGATTCTGTTCAAGCAACAAATATTATAACAAGTTCAAGGGATTTGGGAGAGTAAACAACTTGAAACATTTATTTTACCCTGAAACAATTCTGAAAACTGTGTGTGAGTTTGTATCACTGTTTCAAGTGTGTTGTGATTTAACTTTCAACATTTATATATAGGAATTAAGATGCATACATATTTGTAACTTTGTGCAGTGCTACTGTCAGGCATGACTGTATACATCATGTCATGTGCTTTGAATGTGCAATTTCACTTCCCTTTCTTTTATAACAATTTAATATAATCAGTGTTAGGAATGAAAAGTTAAAGAAGATGATCAAAGAGCAATAGAACAAATACAAATTGGTTTTGACTTGACAAGAACCTCATCAGCAAGTAAATAAACCTCATTCCATGGAGAAAGCCACTGGAATGCACCCACCAGCAGGTGATAAAAAGGACTATGCCTTAGCCCTAAAACCCCATGATCATTACTTGTCCCAGAGGTCTATTATCTATATTAATTTAAGTATGTATCTTCAGAGAATTCAAGGCACTTTTTTGGAAACATTTAAGACTGGAAAGCTACTGAACAATTTATGATGTCACACTTTTTATGACAAGTCACAGTTGAATACAAACACTAATAATATGAAAATAGCTCATTCAAGACTTTAAGAACAACTATATATTGTCACATTTTCCCTGATTTATTTACCTATGGTATTGGCACATATTGTTTTAGTTAATATTTTAAAAATACAAATATCTTTATGTAAAAAAGTGAATGTTAATTGAAATATGGAATTTTATATAGCTTGCTAAACATGAGCCACATGCTTAAACAGTGCCTAAAGTTTACAAATCAAATCCCTAGTGTTAACTATCACAAAAGCTTGGAATCCAAGTGCAATCCTAAAGGAAATAAGAATAGCACCTGCCTCTATTGCAATAATAATAGTAAGAAGAAAAGCAAATTCCTTTTGACATCTTAAGAATGACATTACTTCAATAATCAAGAACTAAATTCTTTTTATTAATCATGACCTTAATTTAAACTTCAGATTTATAAAGGTGAATATTTATAACTTTTTACCTAATGTATAAATTCTTTCTTGTTTAAAAGTACTTACTCAAAATGGTATTTATAGTTCTGAATGCACAGATCTATCATATGCCTCTGTATTCAAGAGTGATTCAGTCCCAGATGTTTTCACAATTATGAAAATGAGAAACTGCTAAATTAACCTGGGTTGGCATGTTGCAGGCTTCTTTCTATCAACTTATAAACTAAATCTACACTTCCCAAGTATATATCAAATCATACACAACCTCCAGTTCTAGAAGCCGTTTTTAAGTCTCCTGGTTTAGTTATGCTCGCAGGAAGCAGGAAAGCTTATTGGTAGAGGGTGGAATTTTCAAGTGCTACCTTTCCTATAATATGAGATATTTTCAGTGGCTGAGTAAAAAGCCTGTTTGGATTTCTGTTTTTTGCTTTTGCTTGTCATGGAGGAGAGGGAAATGAGAGAGCTTGGAGGGCTCACTATAAGCACCTCCCACCCTTAGCTTTACTCAGATGGATTACTCATAACAGTAACCCTCTGATCACCACTATATGTTGGGAAAAATTAAAATTTTGCCTATATGTAAGCCTGTCAACCAGGATTCCGGTTGATTCCACTTTGATGTCTCACTATAACAGCGAGTCTGGATTGATTTTGGTTAAAAGAAGTCCCTGGTTATTACTTTCTGGATTACTAACTAAAATCCTTTAAAAATCAATAGGCAGCTCATTGCTAGGAGTCATTTAGGCTTTTAATTTTATTTACATATTAGTAAATTCTGAAAATTATTTGAGGGTTCTATTCACTAGCACCAGGTACTGATGGTCTTGCTCAAAGAAATCATGTGCATGCATGAATCAAATCGGACAGTGCTCAGAAATAATGGTTTAAAATGGAGTTTTTCAAATTTATTTCATATATGCATATGCTTTTTTTTGCAGCAGTTAGTTGTATTTTCAAATTAAGGCCACCCTCATTTTCACCCATGTTCTTATCTTTAAAATCCACACTGTAAAGTAGTATGCAGATATAACACATTTCTTTTTTCTCCATGGATTTAAAAAAATACACTGATAATATTCTTTTTGAACTTGTCTTTTTTCTCCAGATGACCTGTGTGCTTGTTCTTAAGTGTGTGAAAGTCAGTGTGTGTATGTTTGGGAAAAATTCATTTCCTTCAATTCCATTTCACACTTTAATATCAAATAAAAAATGAAATGTGGAGAGGATAGTCTTACAGGATTGAACATACTCCTTCTAACTACTTAAACCAGTGGTTTGGGATTCAGATCTCTATAACCCAGATGGAAGTCACTGGAAGACTTTAAAATCATTTTAACCACCGCAACCAGAGTCATGTATGGAAATAAGCCCATTGCATGAATTCTTTATATGCATAATCTCAAATTTTAACTGCCCAAATAAATTTTAAAAAACAAACTTTTTAAAAATTTGCCATTAAGGAAAATGTCTTTTCCATACTTAATTATGACTCCTCATTTCAACTAAAAACGTTCTAATATGTTAAAAAAAATACTCCTAAGAAAGTCATAAACACTGAAATCAGAAGTGTGATTCTTGTTAAATATTAGTTTCTCTTTCTGAGGGATTAACCCCTGATCCTTTTGACTTTTGACTTTTGATACTTTTGACACTAACGTCATGACTTTTAGATGTCTTCAAGGGTTCAGATTCTTGGGACTCAGATGTATGTATTTTCTTCGTTGTCTCTTTCAACTTCTTTTCCTTTGCGAGCAGTCTGTAGTTAATAGCATTGCCAATGAGCAGCCACAAGCTGGCTAGGACTACAATAGCTCCACAGGCCACATACATGTATTTATATTGTCCAGTTTCATCCACCAATTTACCTAAGAGACAAAGAATGTCTTTTAAGACAGCATAATACATCAGCCATAAAATGTTAACATTTGCAAACAAATTATTCCCCACACTGCATACCTATTTCTTATTTAAGCTAATACTAAATGAGAGTTTAATAAAGAAAAAAATATTCTAGATTATGACTTCCACATATGCATAGTAAAGGCATTTGCAGGCACATTCTGCATTATATTACCAGTATATTAAATTTATTGAAAATTACTACCCTCAATAAAAGTGTACAACCACGACAAACTAGGTATATATGTGTTTTTGTGTATATTCATAGATACATAAATGTGTGAGATACATTTTTAAACCTACATGTGTAGAAATACATATACGTATTTACAAATGTAAACATGTATATGAATAGATTTATAGCATACATATTGAGATTGCTTCAACCTTTCCACATTTACTATCTTTTTGATAAAGAGGAAAAATTACATTCTTTAGGACAAATTCAGAGGCTTTTATAAGGTTCCTAGTGGGGCTAATATTTACTAAATGCTTTCTCTATGCCTAGCACTAGGCTAAACGCTTTATTTGTAATTTTGCATTTAATCCTTACAAGATCACTACGCAGTAATCTGACCATGGTTACGTAGCCAGTGAGCGAGTGGCAGAATCTGGGCTCTAACCAGTCTGTCTGCATCTTGTATTCTTAACTACTTTTTAAAATGGCTTCACCAAACCTCTTGGTTAAGTGTCGTGTCACTTTTTAGGCTAATCACAGTTTTTCACTTTATCTGAATCTAAATTATTAAGGCCAAACTAATCAGGAAGAAAGTTTTTGTTCCATTTGATTATTGAGAACATTGAAAAACTAGCCTGGTGCCATATAATTGCAAAGCTTACTGACTTTTAAACATGCTTCAGTTTATACTGTTTATACTTAGTTTTGCCTCTTGCTTATGCAGGCATCTAATTCTTAACAATAATTATTACTGGCAAAATTTAGTATACACAAATTCATATTATTTATCATATGCATATTCCAGGTGATTCTGAAATAGACCTACTTGTTTAGTCAGAATTTCCATCATTCTGGCTTCCCAGGTGAATTCTATCAAACATTTAGCAAAGAGCTAACACCCATCCTTCTCAAACTCTTCCAAAAAATTGCAGAGGAAGGAACACTCCCAAACTCATACTATGAGGCCACCATCACCCTGATACTAAAACCAGACAAAGGATACTACAAAAAAAGAAAGTTACAGACCAATATCACTGATGAATATAGATGCAAAAATCCTCAACAAAATACTAGCAAACAGAATCCAACAACACATTAAAAGGATCATACACCATGATCAAGTGGGATTTATCCTAGGGATGCAAGGATTCTTCAATATACGCAAAACAATCAATGTGATACACCGTATTAACAAATTGAAGAATAAAAACCATATGATCATCTCAAGAGATGCAGAAAAAGCTTTTGACAAAATTCAACACCCATTTATGATAAAAACTCTCCAGAAAGTGGGCATACAGGGAACCTACCTCAACATTATAAAGGCCATATATGACCAACCCACAGCAAACATCATTCTCAATGGTAAAAATCTGAAAGCATTACCTCTAAGATCAGGAACAAGACAAGGATGTCCACTCTCACCACTACTATTCAACATAGTTTTGGAAGTCCTAGCCACGGCAATCAGAGAAAAAAAAAGAAACAAAAGGAAAACAAATTGGAAAAGAAGAAGTAAAACTGTCACTGTTTGCAGATGACATGATACTATACATAGATAATCCTAAAGATGCCACCAGAAAACTACTAGAGCTAATCAATGAATTTGGTAAAGTTGCAGGATACAAAATTAATGCACAGAAATCTCTTGCATTCCTATACACTAATGATGAAAAATCTGAAAGAGAAATTAAGGAAACACTCCCATTTACCACTGCAACAAAATGAATAAAATACCTAGGAATAAAAGTACCTAGGGAGACAAAAGACCTGTATGCAGAAAACTATAAGACACTGATGAAAGAAATTAAAGATGATACCAACAGATGGAGAGATGCACCATGTTCTTGGATTGGAAAAATCAATATTGTGAAAATGACTGTACTACCCAAAGCAATCTACAGATTCAATGCAATCCTTATCAAATTACCAATGGCATTTTTTTTTTTTTTTTTTTTCTTTTTGCGGTATGCGGGCCTCTCACTGTTGTGGCCTCTCCCGTTGCGGAGCACAGGCTCCGGATGCGCAGGCCCAGCGGCCATGGCTCACGGGCCCAGCCGCTCCGCGGCATATGGGATCCTCCCAGACCGGGGCACGAACCCGTATCCCCTGCATCGGCAGGCGGACTCTCAACCACTGCGCCACCAGGGAGGCCCTACCAATGGCATTTTTTAGGGAAGTAGAACAAAAAATCTTAAAATTTGTATGGAGACACAAAATACCCCGAATAGCAAAGCAGTCTTGAGGGAAAAAAATGGAGCTGGAGGAATCAGACTCCCTGACTTCAGACTATAGTACAAAGCTACAGTAATCAAGACAATATGGTACTGGCACAAAAACAGAAACATAGATCAATGGAACAAGATAGAAAACCCAGAGATAAACCCATGCACATATGGTCAACTAATCTATGACAAAGGAGGCAAGGATATACAATGGAGAAAAGACAGTCTCTTCAATAAGTGGTGCTGGGAAAACTGGACAGCTAAATTTAAAAGAATGAAATTAGAACACTTCCTAACACCATACACAAACATAAACTCAAAAGGGATTAGAGACCTAATTGTAAGACTGGACACTATAAAACTCTTAGAAGAAAACATAGGAAGAACACCCTTTGACATAAATCACAGCAAGATCTTTTTTGATCCACCTCCTAGAGTAATGGAAATAAAAACAAAAATAAACAAATGGGACCTAATGAAACTTCCAAGCTTTTGCACAGCAAAGGAAACCATAAACAAGACGAAAAGACATCCCTCAGAATGGGAGAAAATATTCGCAAATGAATCAATGGACGAAGGATGAATCTCCAAAATATATAAACAGCTCATTCAGCTCAATATTAAAACAAACAAACAATGCAATCCAAAAATGGGCGGAAGACCTAAATAGACATTTCTCCAAAGAAGACATACAGATGGCCAAGAAGCACATGAAAAGCTGCTCAGCATCACTAAATATTAGAGAAATGCAAATCAAAACTACAATGAGGTATCACCTCACACCAGTTAGAATGGCATCATCAGAAAATCTACAAACAACAAATGCTGGAGAGGGTGTGGAGAAAAGGGAACCCTCTTGCACTGTTTATGGGACTGTAAATTGATACAGCCACTATGGAGAACAGTATGGAGGTTCCTTAAAATGCTAAAAATAGAATTACCATAGGATCCAGCAATCCCACTACTGGGCATATAGCCAGAGAAAACCATAATTCAAAAAGACACATGCACCCCAATGTTCACTGCAGCACTATTTACAATAGCCAGGTCATGGAAGCAACCTAAATGCCCATTGACAGATGAATGGATAAAGAATATGTGGTACATATATACAATGGAATATTACTCAGCCATAAAAAGGAACGAAATTGGGTCATTTGTTGAGATGTGGATGGATGTATAGACTGTCATACAGAGTGAAGTAAGTCAGATAGAGAGAAACAAGTATCGTATATTAATGCATGTATGTGGATCCTAGAAAAATGGTACAGATGAATCGGTTTGCAGGGCAGAAGTTGAGACACAGATGTAGAGAACAAACGTATGGACACCGAGTGGGGAAAGCCACGGTGGGGTGGGGATGGTGGTGTGATGAATTGGGTGATTGGGATTGACATATATACACTGATGTGTATAAAATGGATGACTAATAAGAACCTGCTGTATAAAAAAATAAAATAAATTAAAAAGAAAAAAAAGAGAAGTATTTCCATCACTCTGACTAGAATCTAGTTAGTGGCTTGGTATTAAATTTAGCTACTTGTGAAATTATTTACTTCAACAAAGTTCTCTGCTTTAATTAGGTAAATGTTAGAATGAACTTATTTGGGTTCATTTGAGTAAGTACGATATATACATAAAAAACAAAACAAAAATTGTGTAATTTAATTTTCCATTCTAACTTTAGTCAAATATTCCTATTCATACAATGATTATTACATATCTAAATACAAAAACATTAGGTCTTTTGCCCCATCAGAATTATATCATCACTTTGTATTGCCAAATCAACATACTTTCTAAATGTTTTGGGAATTTTTAGCATCATCAAGAAAGCCGATATGATTTCCAGAACTAAAGTTTCAGCTCTTTTTGAATGTAGCAGTGGAAGTTCGAGTTGAAAAAAATAAAAATAAAAATCATGCTCTCCCTGCCTTTTTCTGTTGTACTAACAAGACTAGTAGCAGCATCAGCAACTGTATAAGAAGTAACTGCAACAACACGCATTCATTCGAAAGTATTTATTGAGTGCCTACTATATGCCAGATGCCATGCTAGTAGTGACTGAATGCTATAGAGGAAAAGCCAGTCTAAAAGTCAAGGAGTATCAGGGATAACAGAAAGCAGAAACAGGATTAAAAAAAATGGCTACTCTGTTATGGCTATAGCCTGAGAGCTTCAACAATAAGCCCCAAATCAATTACTGCCACTGATCCCACTGGTGCAATAGTTTGGCAATATTAACAAAATAAGCCCTCAAGGATACTGAAATTGATGTAAATATTATTAAAATAGGTCCCAGCCCAGGTAGAAATGGCCAAATCAGATTCATTCATTTCCATAGCACTCATCCACTATGCCTATTGACCTGACTTGATTTTTTTTCATCCCACCATGGCTGGTGAAATAAATTTTTCTCTGTTGATACTAAGAATTTTATTGGTAATGAATAGGCTTCTAAAACCCATTTGGTAAAACTAATTCTGTATGAAAAGATAGCCATATATTGGCCAAAATGAATAAGACCTACTGGCTTCATTCACTTCGAAAACTGTTTTGGTGCCCTGGAATATCTATAATGAGAGATATACCACCCAAAGCATCTGTACTAGATACCAGAGGACAGTCTTGGTGGACAGAAAAAGTCAACAACTATACCACTCATTCCTGACCAAATTGAAAAGCAAAAGGTAAATGTCAATGGTGCCTTAAGATTAACAATTTAAGCATGAATTTTCCCACTTTCAAAATGATTCCTTGATGTCATGTAGGAGGACTTTAAACACTGATTTTAAATACACGAAAAAAACTTATGTTTAGCCCAGCAATTATTGTGACCATTATGGGGCAGGCCAAGAGGTCTAAGTAAATACCTACATTTAGCATTAACTAAAGCAATGCTATATAGTGATTACTGAAAAAGACTGGACAACAAAAAGTATTTAATAGTTATAACATTGAAATCTAAGACTAAACAAAGTCTTAACTTCAAAAATGAACTTATACATATGTCTTTACTCAGGATCCTTACTAGATAATTTAGCATAGAGATTTTTTATAGGCATCACGGACAGTATTTTAGATCTTAAAATCTAAAGGTAATTGCTATAAATATGGAATATAAGTATCTGATCAAGAAAATGACTTTGAATGAACTTCCCTTCATTCTTGCATTCCTATTCATGTATTCCAATTAGTGATATTATAAAAGTATTCCTTCCTTAAGCATGTAACAAATTCCATATTAATATAACCAATAGGAAAACAGATCTTGACTTTTGACCTTTTGAGAGCATTACTTCAAATTTTTGACTCATTTTAATAAAAAAAGAAGAGAAATCTGTTTATCAATGATAAAATAAAAAGGAATTTTATTTTTATGACACTTTTTTAAAAACACAAAACAAGTTGACATAGGTAAAAACCTGAAAATTATGCTAATTATCAGTCTAATTTAAATTCTTAAGTTCATAACTCCAGGCTCTGAATTAAATTTTTGTCTAAAATAGACTAATTAGGAAAATTTAAAACACATAGTAAAGGCTAAACTTAACATACCACAGTCTTTTAGGCAATTAGTATCTATTATTACAAACCACATTTTACACTACAAAGAAAGTCTTGGCTAATGGATATTAATTTTATGCTTTTTGCTTTCCGTGATGAGAAATATTCTTACCAGCAAGAGGAGGACCAAGAAGGACTGGGCAACACTCCACAACTGTGACGAGACCCACAGCACTGGAAAATCTTTGAGCACCAACAAGGTCCATGAGACTTTCAAAGAGGATACTGCTAACACTCCCAAATCCAAGGCCAAAAAATACAGCATACACCACCAGGCTTGGGTAATCCTCAGCCAACGGGCATAAGAGATGACACACTCCATTGAACAAAACTGCAAAACTGAAGAAGTACTGGATTCGGGGTCGGATTAATTTGGAGTTTGCAATGAATCCTACAGTAGGTCTGGCAAACATATCAACAAAAGCCATAACAGACAGCAAGAAAGCTGCAGAATATTCATCAATTCCTTTGTCTTTAGCATATGGAGCCAAGAATATAATGGGGGCAAAGAACCCCAGAAACATAATGACATTTCCAGATAAGTATATCAGAAATCCCCTATGCTTAAAAAGGGAGAAATCTAAATACTTATCAATTTTTGCCCATATTGATTTCTTCTTATGTCTTTTCTTCATGCCTGAATCAGTCTCTCTTACACCAACCTTATTTTGAGACTTCGTAGTAGTTAGTTTTGGTCCAACAGGTCTCATAAGGGACCCAGCCACACAGGAGTTCAACAATAAACCTCCCAAAATCAAGAAGCTTCCTTTCCAGCCATAAGTATTAAAGAGGTACTGATTGAAAGGAGCCAGCGTACTTAGGAAAACAGGACTTCCTGCCATTGCGAGGCCACTCGCCATAGGCCGTTTCTTATAGAAGTACTTGCCAAGGATTGTTAAGGCGGGTTGCAGGTTGAAGGCTAGACCTAAACCTAAAAAAAAAAAAAAAAAAAGGAAGAAACAAACACATTATGCCATTCACAAAAGAAATTACTCCTCAAAATGTACATTCAAGTGAAAATGGCAGAACTAAAAATGCAACAGCACGTAGTAATTTTTAATAATTATTATCAATAGGATGGCACGTAAACAAGAAGGTTCTCATAACTGGACACCTGAGAGACATGACAGGTTCATATTCCTTTCTTTTTAAAACACAAAAATAAAACCAAGAACTTCTACTTCTGTTGCAATAATCATAGAATAGGTTGAAACTGGGACAGAATTCATTCGTTCTTAGTTACAATCACTTAATTCCACAAACAAATTAACCTCTCTATATTTATATACACACATAGAGAATAAATATCTTCCTTGTGGGCAAGAGTGCATTTAAAATGTGAATACTTTCTTTCAGAGTGGAATAGAGTGAAAAGACTAAAAAAGTTGTCATTTATAAATAATCTTAGGTCTCCCAGAAATATTTCTTTCAAAGCTATGCAAATAATAAAAAAGAGTAATCAATTCATGCCATTGATTTCATGCTCTTCATCCCTCACATTCCACATTTCATGACTACAGAGGTACATGCGTATTAACTAAAAAATAAGTAACTTTTGTTTTGCTAGAAACATATTCTCATTTCAGGGATTAAAGCTGATTGTTTATATGAGTCAAACATTTCTACTGTTTCTAGGGACACCATGACAGTGTTGAGTATCATCTTTGAGAAATGAATTACTTCTTATAGCTCGCCAAGGTACTATCTGGCAACAGAAACAAATGTTTGTTTAAAAAGTAAATTCAATTGATTTATACAAACTGTTGATACCTCTCTTTCCCCTTTAGCCTGGGCATTATTCTGCATTATTTTAGGATCTGTAGAAGTAGGAATTCTTCTGCATTTACCAGTTTATGTAAATTGAGACAGTATTGCAAATTGGTTAAGTAGTAAGTTTCTGGAACACTGAGTTCTGAGTACAAATACTTACTGCAAACCTCTAATACAAATTAATACAAATAGTTGTATTAAATATTTGTAATAGGGTTTCTAAAAACTGACAAGAAGGAACCAAGAACATGCTTTGGAGAGTGACAGGGCAGTATGCTCTCTGATTCTACCTCAGCTATACTTGTGAGATATGCAGAATGTGTGTAATTAGATCCAACATTTAAATAATAAAACTATGGTCAGCAGCTTGTAAGTGGAAGAACCCAAATTAAAACCCAGGAATTGTGTTTCCAAGTTCAAATTTCTTTACCTTAAGCCATCCTCCCTCCCTGTGCCCCCATATTGTCACCTGGAATTTTGCTTTCAGATGTTAATGCAAGTTCCCTTAGGAGATTGTGGTCATCTATTTCCTGTTTGGCATGGTAAAAGGAACAGGAGATTTGAAATCAAAAGATCTAAATCTGCCTCAACTACTTACCTATGTGTACTACTGCATAAATACTTAGTCTTCTTGAGTTCCAGTTCCGTCAATAACAAAAAAGGGTTTTGCTAAAATCAAGTAAGGTCTAGAACTTTAAGATGTTATATAATGATGTTGTGATTATTATTATATGCTAATATTTATTTAAAAGTGACAAAATGCTGGGTACTCTCTGTAAAGTACCATATATTCATTTTTTACATTAATCATGACAACAACTCCCAAAGGAACGAGGTATTATTTTCCCATTTGAAAGACAGAGAGACTGAGGCATAAGGGGGTTTATTTATCCATGATCACACGGCTCATGTGTGCTGAGTCAGGTTTAAAAGCTAGATCTGTCTGATTTCAGACACCAAGAAGTTTTGGCTGATAATGACTTAAGATAAATCCCTTATAGGTATATTTAATGGTTGACTAGAAGCACCAAAGCCTTTAAAACCCAAAGGAAGGGAACTGAAGTTAGAATAACATAAAATGCTATTGATATTTGTGACACAGTAACATCAAAACCATCTTTTCCCTAATACATCTACTTGTGGGCCCAGTCTGAAATCTATGGCCAAATGACCTATGGCTGACCCTTGAACAATGTGGGGTTTAGGAGGGCCCACTCTCTGCATAGCTAAAAATCTATGTATCATTTATAGCCAGCTCTTCTCAGGATTCAACCAACCATGGATCCATGGATCGTGTAGTACAGTGGACCCCTGCAGTTCAAACCCATGTTGTTCAAGGTCACCTGTATGTAGTATTTCTGCACAAAGGAAAGGGCATTCACTCCACCATGACAATTCTTAGATATAAGAAGATTCTCATTTAAAATGTCAAAGGAGGGACTTCCCTGGTGATCCAGTGGTTAAGAATCTGCCTTCCAATGCAGGGGATGCGGGTTCAATCCCTGGTCGGGGAACTAAGGTCCCACATGCCACAGGGCAACTAAGCCCGCAGGCCACAACTACTGAGCCCACATGCTTTGGAGCCTGAGCGCCACAACTAGAGAGCCTACATGCCGCAACTACTGAGCCCATGTGCTCTAGAGCCCTCATGACACACCTAGAGAGAAGCCCACATGCCGTAATGAAGAGCCCGTGCACCACAATGGAAGATCCTGCATACCGCAACTAAGATCCGACACAGCCAAATAAATAAATAAATAAATATTTTTTAAAATGTCAAAGGTGTTTTACCATATCAAAAAAGAAGAGAGTTGTCCATAGGTTGTAAAGAGAAAGATTTTAACATCACTATTACTGTAGGCTTTAATACATCTAATTTTTTTTTTTTTTTTTTTGCGGTACGCAGGCCTCTCACTGTTGTGGCCTCTCATGTTGCGGAGCACAGGCTCCGGACGCGCAGGCTCAGTGGCCATGGCTCACAGGCCTAGCCGCTCCGCGGCATGTGGGATCTTCCCGGACCGGGGCACGAACCCATGTTCCCTGCATCGGCAGACGGACTCTCAACCACTGCGCCACCAGGGAAGCCCTACATCTAATTTTTTAATCAAATAATACATTAATGCAAGGTTAGACTCATCTAAAGTCATAAAAAGAGAAATACATTTACCTTTTTAATCTGTGGGCAAAAGGAAATGATTCCATTTCTTTATATGTTAAAGTCTAATTTTTCTTAAAATTCTGAGTGTAGATTTGCTTAATGCAATTTATTGCTGAGGCTAATAAAGATAGTATTTTCCAAATGTACATATTCAGGTCAGCTAGAGTCTACAGACATGCATGAGAAACAACTATAATCAAGCGACAGGATGTCATTTTAAAATATTTGTCTTTAGTGGCAAATGTGCCTTTCAGAGCTTTTAAACAGAATCCTTTAGTAAGAAAAAGAAGGGATATCCATGCAGAGCTCTACCACTAATCAGAATACAGGGAACAACAATTCTATTGTTAAAGCTAATCAGTGAATCCAGGAAATATCTTTCTGGCACCATTTTTAACCTGGTATGAGTGATAAGTCAGACACTAATAGTAATAAGTAATGAAAATATTTTTTTTAATGAAGCTATTTATATGCCAGAAAGTCTGTGTCCACAATACCATCTTCACTGGCTGAATATTAAATGTTGAAACAGTAAAAACAAACCAAAGAGGTTTTCTTTTTGACATTTATATCATAACACATAACATGTCTGATAACTTGCTGTTTCCATTGCTTGAAATTTGATTGGCCAGCTTATAGCCAGTATTTTGATGTACTAGATGACAATAGTTTAAGATAGCATCTGATATAAAAAAGAAATTCAAAGAAAACAATAAGAATGTTCTATTGCTCATGCTTCTGACAGAGCTTTGTAAACAACAGGGACTGTTAAGAAGAAAATAAGATGAAAACAAAACTTGACTTACCACAAATGAATCCCATGGTGATGTAAAGCTCTACTACGCTGGTACTAAAAGAGGCTGTGACCATTCCCAAACAGCATAACAAACCTCCTACCATCACCACTGGCCGGCTACCGTATTTATTCACCAAAACACTACTTATGGGACCTGAGGTAGAGAGGACATTAAGAAATATTCAGTTGCTGGGTTATTATTTATTTATTTATTTATTTATTTATTTATTTATTTATTTATTTATTTATTATTTGTAACATTTGTTAATTTTGAAATTTGAGAAAGCACATTTTAATGATTAAAGAAAAATATTAGTTCACATGGAATATCATGAAAACTTTTTAATACTTCCCAATCAACTTGACTGGTTATCTTTACCTATATATATACGAGCACATAAAATAATAAATTAGAATTGTTTAACATAGAGTTTGTTAGGACCATAATTATTCAGCTTTTGATGGAAAAGTTTTTCAACAGGACATAGCTAAACTGCCTAAATATCCTAATAAATGCAGGTAAATTTATCTAACAAAAATCTAGGTATTATATAAATGACCTGTCAGAATTTTATTTTCTGGAATAATGTATGTTTGTACACACACATATATGTCCTTAATTGCAGCTAAAATTTTTTTTTATTATACTCCACTGTGACTTTTCTTTAATACTATATTTTTTTTATTCTAAGTCACCAACTGTTTACATACCTCATTATATTAGAAATGAGGATGTCTTACACTGATTGTCTCTTAACAATTCCTGTCCATCAGGGGGCAGTCATAGGTAGTATGTTGCTAACATGGCTTAGGTATGCTTGAATTTGGTTGTTATTTCTGTGGCTTGGTTAGATAATGGAAATTCCTCGCATTTCAATCAGACCATTTAAGGACCATTTGAAAAAGGAATATGAATATGAATCCTGATTGTTGTTTGAAAAAGCTTCTGTTGATACATTCTGGTAAGGTCAAGAAAGTACCACCATCAAAATTTACAGAATGGGTGCAGCAGTTTAGATAGAACTGCCAGAGAAAATGGTGGCTCTCTCTATTAAGACAGGCTGCCTCACCAGCAAAGGGAAAAATCTTAATGTGGGAAACATGAACATTGAGCACTCTGACTCAAAAAGTAATTTAGAAGAGCTAGATACTAAATAGGATGAAGTTTTAGGAATGCTTTATGCAATGTATGTAACATACATTTTCTGATATATGTGTATGTGTGTGTGTGCATATAAATATTCAGGAGTGATTAAAATGATTAAAGTAATCTATGTCTAAAAAAGCTCTTTTGGTAATTATAAAATAAAAATCTAAATATTAAGAAAGAGTTGGTGTGTCTTATTTTAACATGCAGCATTTTTTTCTTTAGTGTTACTTCATAAAATAGTGGTGCAACTTAACAATTGAGGCTATCTTAGATTCATTGAAAAGTCCATACCACTTTCTAAGACCTGTCCGAGTGTAAATTGTTTGCTTTGACATTTCCTTCTTAACTTAAAATTATATTTCATCTGAAACTAGGGGCACTGCTTTGAGGAAAAAAAATTACATTAGGTCAGAATCCTAAGTCCAATTTTTAGCCTAGAAAAAATTAAATAATTTTTAGTTAATACTAAAACTTAAAAATTTGCATTACATTTGAGAGCTTCTACATGGATCGTATTTAAAACACATTGAGATTCAATTGTCAATACAACCTTATTCTTTCACACAACTATACTTAATATTTTTATTCTTTACCTATAAATATAAATACTCGTGGCCAAATAGTCTTTAATATTACTCCACAATATCTTTTGAAAGGATATTGATAATAACACATAATTTTAGAAAAAGAACTCAAAAACAAAATACCACATTTTGCATTTAATACCAAACAAAATAAACCTAAAAAGGGCCATATATAAGACAGCTCTATAAGAACAGCAGGGTTAGAGGAAAAAAATCAATGAAAATTGTACAAGGTGATGTGAAAAGAATAGAATTCTGTCCCTAATATGGTAAAACTCATCTGAAGAAATTATATATATATACATAGTATATATTATTATATATAAAATAGTTATTTATTATAACATATACATTGGTTTAGGAAATGAACATTTTAATTAAAAGCATGAAGTTAAATTCAAATAGCCTTTCTGAGAGGGGGAGAGTCAGAATCAATTGATTAGCTTGATTAATTACTGAATTTAGGTGTCGATTCCTTGCCTTAAAATTACTTAACCAATTCAGTTCAATTCAATTCAACTCAGATCAGTTCAATGCAGTATCGAGCTCCTGGTATAAAGCCAGTTGACAGACTCCAAGGATAAAATAATAAAAGCACAATTATAATCCTCAATGCATTATTTTCCAGAGGAAAAAATAATCAACAAGTTATTTTAAGAACTGTGATGGATGCTTTGATAAATACTAGATTATCAGAATGAATTCAAACGCACAAGTGGTATCAGTCAAGATGCAATGAGAATTCTAATTTTAACAAGTAACTTTATTTTAAATTATATATCTTAGTTAAATGATATCCTGTAAGGGATATGTTTACATAATTATGTATAATCTTTTTCTAGCACAAAAAAGATATACTTCATAAGTGATTTATTTAGAAATAGTCAACACTCCATACCCCTTAATATTAGATGCTTATAAAATGTCATAAATTATTTCTACTTTGTAATAGTTGTGGAGGAAAAATTAAAATTATGATACAGAATAAAATAAGCTTATTTTGTAAAGAATCTCTAAATGCTTAATATTAGCCCGAGGAGACATCTAACATTAGATGTAAAACACAACACCATCTGACATCTCTCTCTGACCTTAAAAGCAACTCGGTTTATTGTATTAACAAGAAAAATTAAGTTTCAAGGAAATAAATTCTCATCACACATGATTTTTGTTAAACATGCACTAGCCTCACAGGTGTCCCTTGTTGAGGAATCTTAGGCCTAATTATATTCTGAACTCATTTATTTATTTATTTATTTATTTATTCAGTCATTCCGGAAGTTTTTACTCAGCAAGTGTTTCTCCAGTAATCATGTTACTTAATCACTAGTTATGTCAAAAAAGAAAATCTGGGACTTCCCTGATGGCTCAGTGGTTAAGAATCCACCTGCCTAATGAGGGGGAAATCGGTTTGAGCCCTGGTCTGGGAAGATCCCACATGCCACAGAGCAACTAAGCTCATGCACCACAGCTACTGAGCCTGCACTCTAGAGTGTGTGAGCCACAACTACTGAGCCTGCATGCCACAACTACTGAAGCCCACGTGCGTAGAGCCCGTGCTCCGCAACAAGAGAAGCTACTGCCATGAGAAGTCCATGCACCGGAGCAGCCCCCACTCACCGCAACTAGAGAAAAGCCCACACACAGCAAGGAAGACCCACTGCAGCCGAAAATAAATAAATAAAATAAATAAATTTATTTTTTAAAAAAGAAAATCTTCCACCTGCTGAGAGTTACATCTGAGCCCATATCTTGGTAGAGCAAAAGTATTGTTCATCAAAATGCTTTGTTCTATTTGTCAAGCAGTTAAAAAAAAAACAGTGTGCAAGAATAATAATGTCTTATTTCCAAAAACATACACAAAAGTATCAGACTGTGTCTAAATCAGACTGATCTAGCCACTAATTTCTCCTGATGCAGCTTTCCAATCTACCTCAGAATCTTTAGTGTCATGTACAATGGCCACTTTCATGCTAGCTATGAAGTTGTAAAGGATGGCTTCATCAGAAAGCAATGTAAGGATCAAAATATTGTCCCTATTTTTCAACTACTTCTTTGTCTTCTGAAAACTATTTCTGTCAGCTACTTCTGTCTTTTATGGTTGAGGCACCATAACACTTAGCAAAAGAATACTCATTCTGGCAAGGAAGCTTTTGTGGGTTCTTATAAATTACATTCTTAGAACTCCTGTTGCACTTACAGTTATTAACTCACACATGAACAAAATGAAACACTTGATGTCTATTTCATTTGTGTGAGACTTGTTCATATAATCTGTTCTAAGCTCCATGAAGGTAACTGACACATATACTATTATCATTCATCAACATCAACATTTATCAAGTTATTACTCTTTGTAGGAATCGTGCAGAGAATTCTACATGCATTATTGCGTATGATTTTCATGGCCTAATTAACTAATTGCCTAATTAAAGCTATTAACAGTTGATAAAACTGAGACGTGCAAAGTGTTTGGATAACTTGTTCAAGGTCAACATCAATATACATGCTAGGATGTAGATATGAGCCCAGAGTTATCTGATTATAAAACTTGTGTTTTTAACTACTGTGCAGAAAACAGTTAACATAGCAAAGCTAGGGCTGCCATCCTTAGACAGGCCTGCTTGCAAGGCTGGCTCTTGGCTGGCATCTGGGAACTTGGATTTCAGAAATGTTCCCACCATTCCTTAATGGGTAAGACTGGCTCACTATGCCTGCACTGTCTTACAAACAATGTGGTTTATGCTGAACACCTGCTTTCCTTCTGGGAGTCTAGAATTTTGGTGCCTGCTGGACGGAGAATGCCTTTGTGATCAGCAAACCAATAGAAACCTTAAGCATTGAGTCTCTAATGAGCTTCTTGGTAGACATCACTTCACATGTGTTGTCACAACTAGTTGCTGAAGAAATTAAGCCCATCCTTTGCGATTCCATCAGGAGAGGACTCTTGGAAGTTTGTACCTGGTTTCTTCCACACTTCGTACAGCATGCTTTTCCCTTTGCTGATTACTTCACTTTGTATCCTTTCATTTTAATAAACAATAGCCATGATTTTTTTTCTGTCAATTTAGTTTTTTTTATTGGACTATAACTGCTTTACAATGTTGTGTCAGTTTCTGCTGTACAATGAAGTGAATCAGCTTTATGTATACCTATATCCCCTCCCTCTTGGACCTCCCTCCCACACCCCCTGTCCCACCCATCTAGGTCATCACAGAGCACCGAGCTGAGCTCCCTGTGCTACACCACAGGTTCCCACTAGCTATCTATTTTACACATGGTACTGTATTTAAGTCAAACCTAATCTTCCAATTCGTCCCACCCTCCCCTTACCCACCGTGTCCACATGTCCATTCTCTATGTCTCCATCTCTATTCCTGCCCTGAAAATAGCTTCATCTGTACCATTTTTCTAGATTCCACATAGATGCGTTAATATACGATATTTGTTTTTCTCTTTTTGGCTTACTTCACTCTGTATGACAGACTCTAGGTCTATCCATATCTCTACAAATGACCCAGTTTTGTTCCTTTTTATGGCTGAGTAATAATAAATAAGTAAATAAATAAACAATAGCCATGAACAAAACATTGTTGAGTCCTGTGGATCTTTCTAGCCAATCATCAAACCTGGGAGTGGTCTTGGGGACTCTGAATAAAACTACTATATTATATCTCTCCTACTGCTAATTTTGAGTTTTGTATATATATATATATGTAAATATATATATATATATATTTAACTAAATTTATTTATTTTTGTCTGCGTTGGGTCTTTGTTGCTGCGCTCGGGCATTTCTCTAGTTGTGGCGAGCGGGGGCTACTCTTCATTGCGGTGCACAGGCTTCTCATTGCGGTGGCTTCTTTTTGTTGCAGAGCACAGGCTCTAAGCGTGTGGTCTTCAGTAGTTGTGGCTCGCAGGCTCTAGAATGCGGGCTCAGTAGTTGTGGTGCATGGGCTTAGTGGCTCCGCGGAATGTAGGATCTTCCCGGACCAGGGCTCGAACCCTTGTCCCCTGCATTGGCAGCCAGATTCTTAACCACTCCGCCACCAGGGAAGTCCTTGTATATATTGTTTTAAACAGATTATTTTTGTTACATATTTTTAAACATACGACATATATATATGAATATATGAACTGGTCTATTCTTTGGTATATTGTTATCCTGTTCTGTAAAGATGAACTCATAGTGCTTATTTTTATTTCTTTTGAATATTGCATGAGTACTTGATAAATGTGAGAAAATTTGAAGAGTATGTTATGTAATGAACATTTCATAAAATATATTTGATCAATCTAAAACCATGAACTGGGATTGACTATCAATTTCCACTATATAAAATTTTTATGCATAGCATAAACACTAACAGAAGAAGTGATAAACTGCTATAATTTATTTTTCATTTGCTTTATTTCAAATTTGTTTATGTGGTATCATGTCAAGTCAAATGACAAAAAGCACTAGTGCAGGACCGGGACAAAGTTGTTTGCAATTACAGAAATTTATCTGTGTTTACTATGACAGTGTTTTTCTTACTAACAGAGGCTTTCTAGATTTGAAATATTTTTCAAAGAGATTTTTTTGTTTGTTTGTTTTTTGCGGTACTCGGACATCTCACTGTTGTGGCCTCTCCCGTTGCGGAGCACAGGCTCCGGACACGCAGGCTCAGCGGCCATGGCTCACGGGCCCAGCCACTCCGTGGCATGCGGGATCCTCCTGGACCGGGGCACGAACCCGTGTCCCCTGCATCGGTAGGCGGACTCTCAACCACTGCACCACCAGGGAAGCCCCTCAATAGGATTTTGAAATATGAATATGTAATTCAGGATGTACTTCAAAATATATGTATATGTATATATTTTCATTAGCCAGTCAGGAAAATGCAATTTGTAAATTCAAGATTCATATCTGTTTTAGGCAACTAATAAGCAATATGGCCATTTCCAAAGGATGCTAAAATACATTTCTGCTCATGGATATTTTTCCCTCATAACTCTTATTGTGCATAGGATATTGTGTAAAGTCCTATGACATTTTATATTATTTCCCTCCCTCTATTCTTCAAAATTAGTTTTAAATAACACTGTCATAATGCATTCTATGAACCCATCTGTCTAATGTAATCCCTAACCTTTTAATTGCTATACTACTTTGTTCCTATCCCTCTTAAAAGATAGTATTAATATTTTTAATACTTAATAATTTATTAATATTTTTAATTATTAATACTTTGTGGTATATTTATTTACATATTTGTATTAATCACTAGAATTTCAGCTCTTGGAGGGCAGGGGTGTAATATTACTCAGTTATAATTTATTTAGTCATAGGATAAATATATTTCATATAGTAGATAGTAATTTTTAAGTTTAATTTAATTAGATTAAATTGTTTTCTAAGTTCATCTAGGATTTTCATATGATGCCACCATCACTACATTGGTATGATATCAGGATTTATCATAGCAGACAAAATTTAAAAGAGGATATTTAATCTATATCCTTTCTCTTTTTACCTAAATCATACGGGAAACAAAAATACAGCACATATGCCAGGTTAAAGGTCATTTTAGAGATGTGTGTATGATCTCCATTCATCTTAAATCTTTTCTTCAAAAGTGCCTTGGTTTATGAGTAACGACCAGTTTTTGTTTTTGTTTTTGTTTTTTTTTTGGCGGTACGTGGGCCTCTCACTGTTGTGGCCTCTCCCGTTGCGGAGCACAGGCTCCGGACGCGTAGGCTCAGCGGCCATGGCTCACAGGCCCAGCCGCTCCGCGGCATGTGGGATCCTCCCAGACCGGGCACGAACCCGTCTCCCCTGCATCGGCAGGTGGACTCTCAACCACTGCGCCACCAGGGAAGCCCAACGACCAGTTTTAAGCAATCAAAATTCCTAACTAAAGATATGAGACCCATCTGCTCCAACAGCCCTGCCACTATCTACTACAGTATTTGATTGTGTATATAGTGTAGAAACAGGTGTATTTGTGTGTGGGTGTGTGTGCTGTCAATCCAAGGGACATAGTACCAAAAGAAAGTGCTCCAAGTATTCTTTGTGCACATTTTATATAAGTTCTAACATGCTATAAATTTCCATGGAGTAGTAACAATTAGTGTTCTCTACTTATTCCAGAGTATAAATAGTCATCATCAGAGAAATCATAACTGATATTTAAGTGAGTCCTCCCTTGGCTAACACTCTTTGTTATTGATTGTGCTTCCATTTTCTCCTACTTCCTCTTTTGGCAGAACATTGATTCCTTCCAGGAATCTGCCTTTTACTGTGCAGCCATGTGCTCAGAGAATTAAACTCTGTATTGAGTTGGGAGTCACTCCTGATTTACTAAGACAGCCAGTCATGGTAATCTCATTCCCTTCTCCACTGACTGTGTTAGGGCTGGGTTTAGGACACAGTTCTGGCCAATGAGTGGAAATCTATTAGCAATTTCTGGGAACAGTTTTCCTTTGCTTAAAAAGAGTTACCAAGAAATCCCTAAATGTTGTCTCATTTGCATATGTTACCTTGAACCACAATAGCCGTCCTGTGAACAGAAAGAGAGCTGGCCTGAAGAAAAAGCTGAAACACAGAAGCTAACAGTTCCAAGAGCATCACAGTGGACTTGGAACCCGAATGATGCCATTCTATGGTTACCCTATATTTAAAATTCTTATTAAATGAGGTAATGTGTTTAGTTAGTGTGGAAGGCTATTGAGTATTTACCTTGAAAGCATCCCAGCAGATAAACCTGTAGTAAAATAGATGATTTTTCCTTAAATATTGTGGTATAATGACTTGGAAATACCAAGAATAATTAGAACAAAAATGTTTGGTTCAAGCACATGTCCAACTGAGAAGCTGTTGTTCAATTTTACTTTGAAGAATTGGGTATTTTGTTTGGTAGCTTGTTTTACAGGTTTCCTGAAATAAGTGGCATGCAAATTTATTGCGTTACACACATTCATAAATTAAATGAGAGTTTTAAGTTGACAAGGGTTTATTGGTGTTCTGAACTTCATGGAGATTGTCTTTGTGTTTGGCTTATATTTAACCTCCTCTTTATACAAACTGTCTTCACACACACACAGACACACACTCTCACACACACGTAATTCACAATACAATTTTTTTAAAGGTTGAGAATGGTCTTTGAAGTCTCATTATTTATAATTAATTGTGGGACATATACTTTCTAATCTATATAACTTTGCTGTTAATCCAGAAGGCAATATTATCCAAAAAAGCTACATTAAGACATTTTATATCTTTTGGCATCATCTAGAACCTCTATGGGTGGATCCAGCTATATTAGTGTTCACAAAGCAAGCGTAAGTGAATGAATGAAAAAAACCCATTTTTAACAAATAAACTGTGTATCTTCTGAATAAGGAACCAACAAGCTCCAGAAAATACCATATGCTACTTGCAGCAACAGCACCTGCAGTGAAGACACACAGAAAAAGAATTAACTGGATATATGAGATGCAAACACTGGTTTTCAGAAGCAGACATCTCAATACTCCAGGAAAAGAGAAAGGTATTTGTAGTATATTTTGTTTTTGTTTTTGTTTTTTCTTTTTTGCTGTACGCGGGCCTCTCACTGCTGTGGCCTCTCCCGTTGCGGAGCACAGGCTCCGGACACACAGGCTCCACGGCCATGGCTCGCGTCCCCAGCCGCTGCGCGGCATGTGGGATCTTCCGGGATAGGGGCACGAATCCGTGTCCCCTGCATCGGCAGGCGGACTCTCAACCACTGCACCACCAGGGAAGCCCTGTAGTATATTTTGATTTTAAAAAGATTTTAAAAAATCTTATACAGAATGTAGGAAATAGTATAAAAAACAAAGGAGTAACTGTAAACACCTAGAAATATGAGTTTAGATTGAGAAGTATATTAATCATTTGATACAGAAAAGGGAGAAATTAGACAAATACAAAATAAGTTTAAGATCACTAAAATAGAAGCCAAGTGTGGATTTTTGGAGTAGAAATGGAAACTCAAGAGAAGAGTGATAATACAGCTGAGGAAGTTAAAACTAGAGTCGTGAATAGTAACCCAAAGAAGGGGCAAGATGGGCAAATGTGTAACACCTGAGATACTTGATGGGCATGAGAATCAAATTTCATAAAATTAAGATTTTTATGGAAAAATATGAAAAAGGAGTATCTCTAAGCATGGATAGATGCTGATAAGGTGTGTTAAAATCTATGTGTTAAAGTATAAAGAACTTTATATATAAAGAATATGTTAGAGAAAAGCAGAATAATGGAAATATAAATCCACTTCTCCAAAACAAACAAACGTATGTTTTTCATAGGTTAATGAATTTGACACAAATTCTGAGGGTTTCTAAGAACAGATTAGAATAGATTATTAAAGGAATTTTTATGAAAATCTAGAATAAGAAACTATGATCACCCAGCATGTTTATCAACTAAAGCTAAAATCATTTCTTTCTGTACATTCATGTCAAAGAAATACAGACAATAGCACATCAATATTTTCAAGACATTTTACCATATCTCTAATGAAATTCTAACACACAACATGGAAAATATAGGTTGAATTTAGGACTAATAGATATATTAGGAGAACAGTAATGATTAATATTAACCTAGATTATAGGAAGTGTTCTGTGGTCCACCAATTAATATTGGCAAGTCCCACCCAGGTCAACATCCTTGTGCTGACTTGAAGTAACAGAGATCTTGTTGGCTACCAAAAGCAAAAACAAAACAGAAAAACAAAAACCCCACCTACATTATCAGAGGTGATTTTTTAAAATTGTATGTATTTAAGGTGTACAACATGTTTTGATATGTGTATACATTGTGAAATGACTACCATAGTCAAGCTAATTAACATACCCATCACCTCACATAGTTACCGTTTGCGTGTGTGTGCGTGTGTGGTGAGAACACCTGAGATCTACTCTCTTAGCAAATTTGAAGTGTACAATACCTTATTATTAACTAAGTCACCATGTGATATATTAGATCTCCAGAATTATTCAACTTGTAATGGAAAGTTGGTACCCTTGACCAACATCTCATTTCCTCCATTCTCCTAAGCCCCTGGCAACCCCCATTCTACTCTGCTTCTATGAGTCCAACTTTTTCAGATTCCACATATAAGTGAGATCGTGCAGTATTTGTCTTTCTATGCCTGGCTTATTTCACTAAGCATAATGTCCTGCAGGTTCATCCATGCTGTTGCACATGACAGGATTTCCCTCTTTTTTGGGCTGGATAATATTCCATTTTATATATATGCCACATTTTCTATATCTATTCATCCATTAATGGACACTTAGGTTGGCTACTGTGAATAATACAATGAACATGAGAGTGCAGATATCTCTCTGAGATAGTGACTTTATTTCCTTCAGATATGTACCCAAAAGTGGGATTACTGAATCATATGGTAGCTCCATTTTAAATTTTTTGAGGAACTTCCATATTGTTTTCCATAATGCCTATAACAATTTACATTCCCACCAGCAGTATAGAAGGGTTCCCTTTTCTCCACGTTCTCACAGGCATTTATTATTTCTTGTCTTTTTGATAATAAACATTCTAAGGGTTGTGAGATAGTATCATTTTGGTTTTGATATATATTTTTTTCCATCAGAGCTTCTTAACTGAGATAAAATCTATTCTTTGTAGGGGACAGTTGGCAATGTTAGAGAACACATCTGTTTTCATTAGAATTTGGAGCACTTTTAGTGTTTGATGGATGGGATCAGAGATGTTAATCTTCCTGCAATGTGCAAGATCCATAACACAAAGACTTGTCCAAACCCAAATTCTATTAAGCTCCCACTGAAATACTCTGGGCTAGATAAATAGAAGTGGATTATTTGAAGAGGAGAGTTATTTCACACATGAACACTTGATATAATGTTATATAAGGAATGGTTGAAAAAAATGTATATATTTATCTTGGATAAAGATGATTTAGGAAAAACAATAGCTTCTTTTCATTATCTGAAAAACTTTCAATTGAGAGTTAGTAGACAGAACAAAAGTTAGAGAAGGTTGATTTTTGTATAGGAAAGATATTTTCAATTATTTGAAAGGGAGTTACTTGGCCTTAAACTGTTCAAGCAGGGGTATGTGACCACATGTTAAGAATATTGTTAGAGGGACTTAAGAACCGAAGGTTGGTTAGACATTTATGTTTTTTCAATCAAGATTTTCAAATAGAATTTTAAAATATGTTACTAATAAAAGCTATAATTTAAAATATGTTAAACTATAAATTTCTTATATGACTAATTTGGATCTAGTTTTGAAATAGTTTTTAAGTTTAATTGCTATGGTGCCTACCAGAGTGGCTTACACTTCTTAAAAAAACAATGCACATTACTTATCAAAAATTGTTTCCTACAATAAATAGGCAACCTTTAGTTTCATTATTAGGTAAAGTGTTAAATCAGCTTTTCTACCTTCTGTTGATCTTGCTGTTTTAGTATTAATGGTTATCATTCATGACATATTTATCATAATTTCATTTGTAGCATTAAAAAATAACATGATTATGAAAGAATGCTAGAAGAGCACAGAACTTCGAAAAGATGAAAGTGAATTCCTAGATTCTGGAACATTCACAGTTCGTTCCTGTTTAATTTAATAGGAATTGACTCAATTAATTGCTCATCAAAAATTAGATGTTTATCACTCTTGGGAAGGTAGTGAGGGGGATGCTCTCTGACAAACTACGTAGTGGATGACTACTTTCTCGTTTCAAATGGAGAAATGAATAAATGGCAATGTGGGTTAGTAAGGGAGCAAAAAATTGGTTGTGATTTTACAACCTTGGGCATATCTCTGAATATCCCCAGTTATCATGCAATCAGCCATCTGCGCTCAAGCAATCATGGGGATATTATCTTCAAACAGAGGTGGGTTCTCATATCTACAAGAATCCCAGAAAAAGCAAGTCTTTTTATTTCTGTCAGGGTTCTGTTCACTTGATTGAATGATTGTTGAAAATCACTAGGCTAAGTGATTTTTAAGCTTTCTTTATAAAGTTTGACAATCCTATGCCCTTGTAACTTGTTCTGGAATTCCTTTATTCAGTCAACAAATACAGATAGCGCTGGTTACATGCTAGACATTTTAAGAGTTTCCTTAGCTGCTGGGGGTAAAATGACCCTACCTCACACTAAAAGCGTGGTGGTGGTCATATTCTAAAGGAACTGAGTTTAGTAAATGAGAGTGGTTCAGACACATAAGGAAATGCAATCTGTTCATAATTATGTATATATAAAGTAAGGTATTTTTGAATGTTTACACCCGATTCATAAAACACTTTCAGATACATATTTACTAAAGTAATATTGTGTCTTTTGTCATATTCTTACCTCACAAATAAATAATAATCTTATTTGCATATTACACCGAATAATTTCAAAATACGTATCAGAAACAGCCTATAGATTTGTTCTTGTTATTAAGTTCTTTGCAAAAACACATGAATATGTTAGAGCTCATGTTATCATTTTAATTTTGACTTAACTTTTACAAGATGCATACTATATTGATTTTCAGTGCTTTTACAATAATCCTGAAAAGCATATTAAAGTATTTATTTGAATTTAAAAATCAATTCAGACATTTTCGGACAAATTAAATCTTAGTTCACTGATCAGTTTGAGAGTAGGGACTGGCTTTGCTAATTAAGTTAGAGGGCATCATTTTCCCACACATTGAATGAACTAAGTCTGCATCTCCAAAATTTTCACAAATATAGACTTAAAACATGTGACAGACAAAACTTTTTATTACAAATACTGTATTGAAAAGGTGTATATTTTAATCTCTCTACCCTTGATAAGCTTGTTGGATTAAAAATTTGTCTCTAAATGATAAAAGAGAAGTGTAGATATTTATTATTTGGTAAATGTTGGTAAATGTTTTTGGTAAACTTCTCAGAAGTTGAGAAACTTATTGACTGAAAAATAATCCTTTTGTAAATGAGATGCTTTCCAATTCTCTGTTTTTCATAAAATTAAGGGAAGACTTAATTGAATTGCTAGCTAATAGATCATTACAAACAATTTTCAAAGAACTGACTGAAATTGCGAAAATCAAATAATTTCCATTATTGTTTACTTTATTATGTGAACAATTTACTCAGTGCTTACTTTTTTACAAATGCAACAAAACAAAAAGGGAATATAATTCAGGCTAAAACTTGTATCTGCTTAGCTAGCAACAAAGAATACTTATCTGGAGATACATAGGAGGCCCATTTATTTCATTAAAAGACACCTTTCCACTAAATGTTTACTTTTTGTTTAATAATTATCTTATTTTGATCACATTTGCTGTAATAATATTATAATGAAGCCCAATAAGAATAATTCTGTTAACAAGTAGTGCCTTATGATCCCAGAAAATTTTTTTTTAAATTTATATTTATATGCAATGTTTTTGCAAAGAAAGCAAAAAGGGATTAGAAATACTTAAAAACACAAAAATAATTTTCAGAAGTATAATAGAAATATAAGTTCAAATAAAGACAGAATGCAAAATTTACCATTTCATGGTCCTATGCTCATTCATTCATTTAAATGAATGACAGTGGTCATCAAATCATTTGGTATTTAGATCCCATTGTTGCTTCAGAAAGAAGTCACTTTCTATTCTTTCCTTGTACAATAATTTGAAGTAGAGAGAAAATTCTAAGAAAACCTCTAGACATGTTTGAGCTCTGGGAATTGTTGCTTGGTAGTGAATGTGTCTAACGGACATTTTGCAAGGTCACTGGCTAATTTTAAGCATACATAGAAATAATACACAAGCTCAGATGCAGATTTTCAAAATTTTATAAAACTAACATCCAATTCACAATGTCATACTATATACATACTATTATAATAAAGAAAATGTAATTATGAATTTATCTTGAGACATTCCATTTAGATATTCAAGGTAGAATGAAACAACTTAATAAGAAAGCTTTCCATGATGAATTCTAAGAGAGGGTATAAAGACAAAGGCTCCTTATTTATCCATGGCATTCTGGCTTAAGATACACAATTTATGGAATCTCCCCCAAAATTAAGGCCAGAGCAACTTTGACTCCAAAGTTAGACACAGTTCATAAAAAGCAGCAGATTGGTAAACTTTCTTCACGTGTTAGCTTGAGTCAGTTTATATTAGAAAACAATTCAGCCAGAGCTAAAGTGTACCACCCATCCTATATGGGCGTGATATGGTGAGGGCCCAAAAAATGAAAGAAAGAAGCCCCTTAGCAGAATATAGTGAGCAAAACTGGTAAGATCAAACACAACAAGCCTAAGCCCCATCCTACTTATTCTTTCCGTAGAATGACCACCTTCAGAATTTCTCTTTGAGTAAATATTGGAATTATGCCCCAACACCATGCAAATTCTCTGAATTTGGTTTAGAGGTCTGACACCAAGGGAACAAATAGAGAAATATGTGAAAATGTGTAGCCCTGCCCAGAGTTTCCTTGGGCATTTTGGCATCGTTATTTCCAAGGAATTATGACTCGGCATCCGGCATTTTCTTCTGTTTCTTGCTAAGAATGTGAATTGTTCACTTGAATAGTTATTGCTTAACTAGAAATGCCAAATACCAGGTGTTCATTGATACACACAGGTACTCATGGTATGTGTTCTAGAGAGCAATCTATGCTTCAATTTGTTATGCTGATTAGTTAAAAAGAAACATAAAATAATTTATGTTAGCTAAACAAAGGTAAAGGAAGTAGAAGGGTTGAATAAATAGACTCAGATGCAACAAACTTTACATCTTTATAACAGGCTACTAGTGGGAGAATCACAAATGCATTGAGATTTTATATGTTCCATTACAAATAATAAAGAATGCCTCTGTATATGCCCTAAGTTGAACTTAAGTACTAAATGTATCAACCAAATATTCGAAGAGTTACAGACCTATTGTTAGACATTGAGAGGACATAAATGTTTCTAACACAGGAAAAGAAAAAACAACACAAAACACAAAACCCTAAATCTTATCTACTGATTATTTAACAATGAATAGTTCCATGTTCCTGGGACTCACTCTGACTAAGCTGCACTGAATGAAGGCTGTAGAGATCAGGAAAAGTTTCAAATATTCTACTTGCAAATAAAAGAATCTTTTGTAGTAATCCCAGCAATTAAACATCATATTCTCAAGAGACATCTGAATTTCTTACAATTGGAGTTAAATATTGGAAATATTGGGAACTAGCTGGTTATAAATACATTTGGTTTAATATTTAACAAGCGAATTCATGTACAACGTTATCAAATATTTAACTAATGGTAATGAAGCCATTAACCAATTTACTTCTTGATTCATATCTTTTTACTACTTTCAAATGTAGGTTTACTGTAAAGCTAAAGCAGCTTAAGCTCCAGAGCCCTGTACTTGCATGGGTTCCTTGCAAGGCCTAAGGGCTTAGAGATATATCCACAAGGTCATATGCTTAGTAAAATATGAAAAGTAAGATGCTTTTATTTTTTTTTCAAAGAGATTCCTCCAAAAGATACAATATTTCAGGAACAACGAAATCTAGATTTACTCCTAGAAATGCCAGTATTTTTTGTCTGCAATATAAATAAAAATCTCAAGATTAGACAGTTTTAATTTCACAAAACCTAAGTCTGGACTGTTTTGTTCTTAGAATAGCAGAGTTATATTGTCTGTGTACTTCTTAGCTACTATAATCTATGATTTTTTTAAACTAATGTGGTCCATGGAGGTGAAAAAATCCCAGGGTGCTAACAAAAACATTTAGTTTCTCTATGGCCACTGAAAACAACAGGCCATCTATTTCTGATCCACAAATAAATCTCATTAGAAACACACAATAGCTAGGTTTAATGTTATTCTAATAACTACTACAATTGAAGAAACAAAAAGTTTATAAGAACTGACCTAAAATAATTCTGCTGAAAAGACACAGCTTTCAATGTTTGCATAATTCACCCCTAAACAGACCATTGTTCTATCACTCAGAGGCAGAACATCAAAGCATACTGAACTAATATGTTTTCCTCTGAATTTATTCCAAAGTTATCCAATAAAATATTTCTTGTTGAGTCTTAAATCCATAAGTCTCTAGAGAGATGTTGATTTCTATTTTTTTTTTTTTTTTTTTTTTTTTTGTGGTATGCGGGCCTCTCACTGTTGTGGCCTCTCCCGTTGCGGAGCACAGGCTTCAGATGTGCAGGCTCAGCAGCCATGGCTCACGGGCCTAGCCGCTCTGTGGCATGTGGGATCTTCCCGGACCGGGGCATGAACCCGTGTCCCCTGCATTGGCAGGCGGACTCTCAACCACTGTGCCACCAGGGAAGCCCGATTTCTATTTATTTAAAAAAAACTGTATCCCTTTTTTGGAGTCTGGATATTTTTTTCCTTCGTCTAATAACTTGTGCAGGAACAATGGAACATAAGTGAAATTTATAATTTAATAATTCCCTAATTATGGCCAAAAGGTATTAAGAAAAAAGCCCATAAATATGAAGTGAATTTTACTCGGTGAGTAGGAAAATAGGGTACTATTTTAATGTTTCTAAGAATGTAATTGCATATGAAAAGTGGAGCTCTACAGATAGACAGGTAGGTAGATAGACAGATTTTAATTTAGGTACTGTACTAGATACTTCTTTATACTGTATCATAAATAGTATGATAGGATGTTTGCTTAGTTTTACCATTCTGAATAAGGATAAAAGTTCCAAGTTACATGCTTGTCATTATATTCATAGCCAGTAATTATCACACAATGGATTAAAATATATCTACTTTTAGAAAATAGAGAAGTCATTCCTTAAATAGAAAAAAATCCATCCAAAAGAGTCATGAAAAATCCGGTCGTTAACCCAAGAATATTTTTATATCAAATTACATAATAAAGTTGACAGCCTTAAAAATAGCAACAAGACCCCAAAATGAAAAAAATACTCACAAAATAATATGTTATTTTAAAGCAGTCTAACAAATGAAGATGTGTTTATTTTTCAGATATAGATGCCCCCAAATCAGTTAACTGTAAGGTACACATTTATGGATATGCTGTATCTGATGGAAAGTGAAGTCTGTCTATTAATATACCACACAGCACAATCACTCTGATATAATGCTTTAAAAAAATCAGGAAATCTTTATCATCAAATCTCAGATCAACTTTGTAAGATAGTGACTTAGGGTAATTACAGCGCCTCTGAAACTCAGTGTTCATTCTACGGTCTATGGTCTATAGACTACTTCACAGGATCTTTGGAGAATCCAATGAGGTAATGAATAGGAAAGAGTTTTGCAATTGTTAAAGAAATAAGTTCTATTTCCCCTTCCTACACAAAGATCACCTCTGCTTACACCCTTTTCAGTTATACAGCTCCATCTACACTTTTCCTATGCCAGACCTAGAGAGAAGGAATTACTAACCTGATTGGTTAAAGTCTGAGAATGGATTGAACCTATTTGGAGATATCATCTGCTTTAAAAAATATGAACTAGGCACCTTGCATCCTCTTACTCATGAGGTTTTACTTCTATGTTCCTCTTTTCTTACTGGATTTGTGCCATTCAGCCAGACAGAAGGGGGTAAGATCACAAGATCTAGATAGGTGGTGGGGATCAGGGAATAAGAAGATACAGTCTAGTGTTTTAACTCATTAGAACACTGAGTTAGAAAACAATTAGAAAAAAAATTATAAATATATTGTATTATTTTTCCATAGAGATATATATACTTTGAATCCTTGTATTAAATGATAATTTCATTGTTATGTCTCTAGCTGATAGAACTGGCTTGAACAAAACAGGTTTGAATTGTGCAGGTCCACTTGTATGTGGATTTTTTTCAATAAATATATTGAAAAAAACTTTGGAGATTTGGAATGATTTGAAAAAACTTGCAGATGAACCATATAGCTTAGAAATATCAAAAAATTAAGAAAAAGGTATGGCATGAATGCCTAAACTATATGTAGATACTGGTTTATTCTTATATAGGCATAAGGTGAGTAATATTTAATATAAAATTAATAATATGTTATTCTCCTACTGTTTTATGACTTGGCTTTCAAAGAATTACATTATTGTACAGTATGCCTGTATATCAGCCTATCATCACAGGTAAGTGGTTTTTTTTAAAAATGTAACAATGTTTCCAATACTGTATTATGAATATGATTGCAACAACATAGCCATACAACTTTTATAATATACATTCAGTTGTGTATAGGTTAGGCTATGGTGAAGCAATCATATCAATTACACTAGGCTACCATAAAGCAATCATACTGCTGCTTCTTCATTATCAATGCATGAATATACTTGTAAATAAATATGAATTTCTTTTTCACAATATCTTTTCATTTTTGAAATCTACTGTTAGTAATACATATAACATCTACAGTGTTTTGTACAGTGTAAGACAAATGTTGATGGAGGTACTGACAGATGATTCATCTCGTAAACAAATGACGTAAACTTACAGTATTGATATATACAGTCAATACTATAAAGGTATTTTCTCTTATGACTTTCTTAATGCTTTCTTTTCTCTAGCTTACTTTATTATAAAAATACAGTATATAATACATAGAACATACAAAATATGGGTTATCAACTGTTTATGTCATCAGTAAGTCGACAGCAGGCTAGTAGTAGTTAAGTTTTAGGGAAGTCTGAATTTTAGACCACACAAGGGGTCGGTGCCCCTAAACCTGTGTTCAAGGGTCAACTGTAATTAATAATTGATTTATTCAAATATTTAGCACAACAATGACTTTATTATGATAGTTTAATAGTTGTAGTAATTTCTGCTTAAATGGTAACTTAATTTTTAGAGCCTTTCTTTCATATTACTATGTAACTATATGTATGTATGTATATTTCTTAGTAGTGAACTGTCATTCATTTTAAACACAAAGAACACTAAATATTGCTTGCCTGACTTTGGGGAAAAAGCATTGCAAGGACATCTTCATCCATGAAATCCCTAATTATCCTGGCATCTACTTTGTCAATATTCTTTGAAGGAAAACTAAAATAATTTCCTGCCAAATTCAAATGCAGGGGTGTAGAGCCTCTGAGGAATACCGGTATGGCTAGAACTAAACTGGGATACTCTTAAGGATCCTCTTGATGAAGATAACAATAGTAATGATACATTAACTTACAGTCTGCTTTTGCTCGGCTTAACATTAAATGTGAAAACCATCTTTTTATTTTACTCTCTAAGCTTTCTTTAGACTTTACTATAGAGGTTCTAAATCCAAAATTCCAAACTAGAACTCTCTAATGATTACAGAACAGGATAGCAAGCCCTTTCTAGCATTTCTGCTGTGTATATCACTGACACCTCAAAATTAGTTGAGTCACAAATATAGCTTCATTCAAGCCTCTAAAATAAAATTTTCTTGATTCCTGTATTTCTAATTATATTTAGTGACATCACTGTCCATTCAATCAAGCCAAAAAGCTAGACATCATCCTAAATTACTCCTTGTGTTTCATATCTGATATCAAATTAATTACAAAGTACTGTCAACTCTAGTTCCTAAATATACTTTAAAACCATTTTCTTCTTCCATCCTTGTTCTGTTTTCTTACTTGAAGTCTGAACTGCCTATTACAAGACACTAATAGATGACCAGAGTGATCTTTCAAAAAGCTTATTATTGATCATGGTTTTCCTTCTTAAAACTGTTGTCTATCAGCTTCAGAATAAAGATTAAATACCTAAAAATGAGATATGGCCCATTCATCATGTCACCTGTCTTCAACTTCAGTTTTCCACTTTGCTTTTTACATTCTTTCATGATCTATCATCTTCCTCTTATCCTTTGCTCTCTACTCAAGTTTCTACTCATGTTTTGCTCTTCCTTTAAGACTCAAACTCCACCATGTCTATGAGGGTCTGTCCTTGGAGCCTTGCTCTCCTGTTTCCAACCACTGACGCCATCTATTGTCAACTGTGGGAATAAATCTCACCACCTCTTGCCTTGAGTTCTTATTAAAACCATGCCTTAAAATATACTTTCCTACCCAAACCTTGTTATCTCAAGTAGATGGTAATCTCCTTGAAGGACAAATGAATGCATTCTGTTTCTCTCTTTTCCTGTGGTACCAATCATAGAATAGTATACTTGATACGTGTTACTTGAGAGTCCATACTTGATAAGTGTTACTTGAGAGTTTAATTTTAGTCTAATATTGGTGTGTATTTAAATATATGGTAACCTCCATTACATAAAATTTATATTTTACTTACTCTGAAATAGTCCATGATAAATATATATTAAGAAGCAGCATTTAAAAGAGCCAGTGGAAATTGCATGTTAAACTTACATTTGAATATAATGCAAAACCAGAGGGCCACACAGTATTTCATTTAAAAATACCCTCATGGTTACCTATGATAAGGCACAGTGGTGTGCATGATATATGAGAATGGTTACATGGAATTGGTAGACTTCTGACTTTATCCCACTTTATTGCAGACTTGTTCCTTTTTTTTTTTTTTTTCATTTTAAAATGGCATATTTTCCTGTGTGGCATCAAGAAATAAAACCCACCATAAAGAGAACTCTTATTCCCCAGGAGCTGATGTAAAGCAGCTTACTTCTAATGGCCGCAATGCATCATAAATTCAAAATAAATTAGTGGCCATTAAGCCACAGGCTCCCCATCATTTATATTACAAATGATGCTTAGACATCAGGCATTACTGGAAACTCCTTTCATCTGAAGAATGAAATTGATATTCTTCAGCCAAAGCACATTAAAATGGTCCAATGATATACACCGACTTCATGAAGGATATGTAGCATGTTATGCTTGTGATGAGAATATTATTTAGGTTTCCTAGTAGCAAAAGCATTTCTTCCATTATAAAAACTATGTTTCTGAGGTAGAAATTAAATATGTCTCAAATCAAAATGACTTTTCAGGAACCTAGCAGTGGTATACTACTTACACGTTAGCTGTTTGCCACCTAAATCACAAAGCACACAGAGACCATTCAAAATATATTCATGAGCTATAAAAGACAATTTTGCTTTCACTTTTATATCATGTTTTAAACTCTTTTCAAGATGATTTAATTATACAGGAAATGTATTGGGTTTTATTATTGGTGTCATAGAAAAGGAAACTTCCAGCTGAGTTTTAAGAAACAAGAGAGTAATGCACGAATGTATGAATTTATAGCAATATATGAGGATTTAAAAAACATATGGTTATAAGTCTCATGAAACAACTCTTCTTAATCTTGTCATAATTTTTCTTTCAAATATAACTTTTGAACAGTATCTAATTACATAAAATAATTACAATAATCTAAACCATCAAAGTCTTCAAGTCCACATCACCAATTATAATCTTAAGGAAATTTTAGGAATATCTGTGATTCTAACCTGAATCTCTCAGATTACTGTGTGAATTCCCTCTATAGCCAGAAAGTCAGGTTTGAATTGAGACAACTGGCAGCATTTGCACATTAAGGGTGTAAAATTACCATTTAAATATGTTTGTTCACCTCCTAGGTCCCTTCTTTTGTCTCCCTAGTGTGGCCAACCTCAGGGATATCTTTCACATACTAGTGAGAATAAACTGCATACTTCTTCAACGAAGACATTTAAAAAGTGATCTCTGGGATTTCCCTGGTGGCGCAGTGGTTAAGAATCCTCCTGCCAATGCAGGGGACATGGGTTCGATCCCTGGTCTGGGAAGATCCCACATGCCATGTGCCACAACTACTGAAGTTCAAGCTCCTAGAGCCCGGCTCTGCAATGAAGAGTATCCCTCACTCGCCACAACTAGAGACAGCCCACGCACAGCAACGAAGACCCAACACAGCCAAAAATAAATAAATTAAATAAATAAATTTTTAAAAAAGTGATCTCTTATGTCACCTCTTACAGAAATTAGCTCTTCATCCAACACCCTCTCTTTTGCAAGATAGATGCTGGCAAGAGTGGGTAAGAAGGCCTAGAGCTAACCAGTCTAGGAGGGTAACAGGCTCTCACTTAAGCACTCGGTCGCTTTAATGGAGTGAACAATGATGAATCATAAAGGGAGGGGTCAGTATGGAATGTCAGTTCAACTTTTATGAAGTCCCTTATAAAACAGCAGAAAAATAAGGACCTTGGGTATTTGAGAAAATTAAGAAATAAAGGAAGGAGGAGGTTGAAACTCCCTGAGAAGGGCAAATGTATGAAGACAAGCCAGTTAAAAGTCACACATTATACTTTACTCATAGATGGTCCTCCTCCACCCTTTCATGTACCTGCTTTGGCTTATTTCCTTTAGAACCCATAAAGATTCAAGAACCATTACATTTCTGACATACGGACTCAAAAACGTAACATTTTAAAGTATACTACATGCTAATGAGGCCTTTCTCCAATATATGTATATATGCATGGTAGCACCTTTTCAGTGTATGAAGACCTTCACTCTTTTGTTTATTCCATTTGACTTCTCACAACAATCTGTAATGAATAAATATCGCTGAAAATTGGATGAAGGCAGTCAAAAAATACAAACTTCTAGTTATAAGATAAATAAATACTAGGAATGTAATGTACAGCATGATCAATATAATTAACATTGCTGTATGTTATAGTTAAAAGTTGTTGAGACTAAATCCTAAGAGTTCTCATCACAAGGAAAAAAACATTGTTTTTCTTTTTCTTTTATTTTGTATCTATATGAGATGATGAATGTTCACCAAACTTACTGTGGTATCATTTCATGAGGTGTGTCAGTCAAATCATTATGTTGTACACCTTAAACTTATACAGTGCTGTATGTCTATTATATTTCAATAAAACTGGAAAAAATTAAAAATAAATAAATATCACTTGAAAAATCATTATTTTACAGTGGAAAAAAACAGATTCTCACATTGGCTCAAGGACTTGTCTGGAATCACAGCTCCCAAAGGTGGAGTTGAGGTTTGACCCTATGACTTTTACCTTAAGGTGAAATGTACAGTACTAAGAAATAGTATTTATTTATATTTTAGAAGAGCAGTACCCAATCATTTTCAGAGCACTGTCTGGGTTGGGTGTGCATCACATGGTCTCTGTGTAAAGAGCCAGGAACTGCATGCTAACCACAGTAGAGATGAATAGGTCAGGCTCAGAGTTTAGGTGCCTTGCATGAGGGTCACATGGCTAACCAATAGTAAAGACTAGAATGTAGTCTTTTTATTTTAAGTCTAAAGTGCTTAGATAGCCAATGAACTCAAGGATTGGAAAAAGTAGAGATAAAAGTTAATGAGACATAGCTGGGACTCTTATCCTGCTGCCAAAGACTTCAAAGCACCGAGCTTGGGGCTACGAGGCTTGCTTTCCTACAACTAGTCCTGTGATCTTATGCCAGTCATTTAACCTTTTAAACTTCACTTCTGTAACCTAGAAAATGATGATCATATCCTTCCCCAAACTCAAAAGTTGTTCAAAATTCAAATGAGGTAATGCATATTAAAGAATGTTAGAAATTTTAAAATGCTACACAAATATAAAATATCACTGCTTTTTGTCACTTAATTTAAGGTTTTCTGAAAAAGTCTTAAGGGTAGCTTCTTCTTTGACTCAGTTTTGAACATATATAAGAATAAAATATCTAAACATGTTTGAGTTTGAATATTTTGCATTTAACTTGTAGTATGCATTGCTAACTATTTATTCTATAAAAGGAATTAGATCGGCCCCTCCATCACACCAAACAAAACAAAACAAGAAAAGACACTTGGCTTAAAGATATTTAGAACCTGTTCAGCAGAAATTTAATCAACTTATTTGCTTTAGATTACACTTTCATGATTATTTATTTTGTAGAGTGATAGATTTTCCTCCCCTTTTGTTTATGATCTATAAAAAAAGCTCTCTATGGGTCTTGGGCTCTATATAGGAAGGCTGGATGGATAAGCACTGCTGTAGATAGCATAGGTGGTGAAGAGACTTCAGAGTTTGAAAGTTCCTTAGCTCTTTTAAGAGTCATATTTCAGTGGAAGAGAAAAGGACTAAACTGTTCCATTCTGAGAAGCATGTAGTTCAAGAGAGAGTTGCTGAGCATAAATATGCCACCTGGAATCTGAACACATCTCTTAATAAATTAGGAAAAGAAAAAGTAAAATATATGGACTTGTTCCATATACTCAGGCAAAATGTCTGAAATATGGCCATCAACCTAGTGCTCCTTAGCTAAGTTATTCTCTGTGTTTTTTTGGTGACTTCCTTGGTTTACTTAATAATACTGCTTTTTGGTTTACCAATATTTTACTCAGTTGCAACTACATAACAGTGAGTCTAATACATACTCACCTAATTCTCACACTTAAAATGTATTTATATACTAGCATAGGAAATAGAGAAAAATTTTAGAAACTCCAGCAGTTTATCATTTTAGGAGCTCTGTTTCCTGGTTATTTTTAATTTTAGAGAGCCCAGGGTTTTAGAGCAGATTTAAGAATATTTATGTGGATGGGACTAAAAGATTGAGTTCTTTTTGGTAGATGGTACTCACAGAGATGTACCTAAGTAAGTGTCGCAGGGTTTTTTCCTTTTGTATTAGGATCCCAAAGAACACTGACTACAATAAGGAAATGTGGTAGCAATAAGTGATGTGGACACCTGCAGGGTAAGCCTTCGATCATTCCTGGTAGATGTGGAGCTAACTGTTGAGAACCTCTCTCCTGAAAATTAATCTAGATTCCCACAAGTAGTTGGGTCACAACTGACCTCTGTGTAGACACTGCAGAGTTTTTTTACAAATGTGAAAGCTTGAAGGCCACCAACTACAACAAAAGTAGATTCTCAATAATTATAAATAATTTTAAAGAATGAATCTCTTTCCAGACTTACTTTAACTTTTCTCACAGAAGCAGACAACTGGATAGCGCTACCTAGGTATCAAAGTCAGCTACGGTGTCAGCAAGCCTTATCGTGCTATTTGAAAGCTAGCTATTTGAAAGTGTTTAGCTTCTCCTGAACTATCATTCTGTTTTCAGATGCCTACTTTGATCCGGCTGAGTTTAAGTGACGAATAACGACTTGGTCTAAGTGAAAAATTAATGAAACAAATCTGTTTACAAGGTGAGGATTCATCCCTTTGTTACATGACCACTTTAAAAACCATAAAGGTATCTGATTAATAAAACCTTCTAACTATAAAACTCTTCAACTTTACTAGGATGAAAAAAAAAGTTGGGCTTCCTGTAGAGAAAGGTGAGTCATAAAAGCATTAGTTTTCACAGATAATTAAAGAATTAAGGCTATAAAATTATAATCAACTGAAAGGAATGAAAATGTTGAATTAATAATGATATGGGAATTAGAAAATGACATTTAATAAAAAGAAACAAAAGAGACACAGAGAGAGTGAAGACAGCATTTTTCCAGACAATAATTTTTCTTCTTTTGTCACAGAAGACTTACACAAAGAAGTCAGAAAGAGATGATGGGAAAAGGGAAGGAAATACCCACTTGACCTGCCTGGTAATCAACTATTATTATTGGTTATAATACCAATAGATACCCTCACCTCCTATGGGTTTTCTAAAATTGTGTAGCTTTTAATATTAAGCTCAAAATCAAGAAAAAATGACTTTAAGGGGAAAATTGGATAATTATGAACTTAATTATCCAAACCATGCACAGGCATGATTAATGAGAATGTGTTAAGTATCCGCTGATGATACATATGGGGCATGACTTTCACCCAACTTAATTGCACCACTAACAATCTGAAATGGAAAAGTACTTCACAATTTTTTTTTTTTTTTCCCGTACTCAGGCCTCTCACTGCTGTGGCCTCTCCCGCTGCGGAGCACAGGCTCCGGATGCGCAGGCTCAGCGGCCATGGCTCACGGGCCCAGCCGCTCCGCGGCATGTGGGATCTTCCCGGACCGGGGCACGAACCCGTGTCCCCTGCATCGGCAGGTGGACTCTCAACCACTGCGCCACCAGGGAAGCCCCACAATTTTTAATTTACAAAAATGAATTACAAGGTAAAAGTTTAGACAAACTGGAAAAACAATCTTAGACAAACATCTAGATAGGGCATGTACCTATTTGATATTTCCTTATTTCAGAAGTTGGTAAATTTTCAGAATTTCCAGGTTTCTACTTTATTGTGTAATAGAAAAAGAAAAATACACCACAATATACAGAAGTGTGGGTCCCTTCAGGGGAAAATATGGCTGAATATCATCCCATAGGTCTCACAGCATGGTTGTCATAATCTAGAACATTGTTTGAGGATAGGTTCTGAGTCTTTTTTATTTATTTATTTATTTATTTATTTTTGGCTGCGTTGGGTCTTCGTTGCTGCACACGGGCTTTCTCCAGTTGCATCGAGCGGGGGCGTCTCTTGGTTGCGGTGCCCAGGCTTCTCATCACGGCGGCCTCTCTTGTTGTGGAACAGAGGCTCTAGGCTCATGGGCTTCAGTAGTTGTGGCCTGCAGGCTCAGTAGTTGTGGCACATGGGCCTAGTCGCTCCACGGCATGTGAGATCCTCCCAGACCGGGGCTCGAACCCGTGTCCCCTGCATTGGCAGGCAGATTCTCAACCACTGCGCGACCAGGGAAGTCCCGGTTCTGAGTCTTATAAACTCAAATTCTATTTTTGTCAGTAATCTAAGAGCATATTCATCACCTCTGGGCAAACTCATTTTGACTATTTGCCATGCTAGTTCAAGCCATCATCATTTATTGACAGACTGTTAAATGCTGCCAGCCATTAACCCAGCCATCAGGGATATACCCTGTGTGTAGCAAAGAGGAGAATATGCAGTGGGTGCCTCCATGTCACAAAACGAATACTTAGGAACAGAGAACTAGAATTGAGTGAGTGCCTGCACTCTTTTATCTGGTCCTAGTCCAATTTGCATCAAATCCTTGTTTATTCTAATCACCTTAGAAGTGATCTTTCATAGCCCTGCCGTTCTATCAAATCTATCACCTGATACTCTATTTTCTACCTTTCTCCTGTGCACTATGGAGCTCCCATTTTTTGTGTTTGTTTTTTGTTGTTTTGGCTTTTCCGAGTGTCATGGCTGTTCCATTATAAAACTACTTCCCTTGATGCCCTTTCAATTGCAAAACGTTTTATCTCCCACGGAAGTACTCAGGGCCAGGGGGCTGCATATATGTTCTCCCTGTTTTCTATCAACCTCTAAACTTCCTATCCAGCTTTTATAAATCTGTGCTTCTTTGAAGCTGTTTCCATCCAGTTATGGCAACTTCTCCAACCTCCTTTTTGCTATTGTCTGTTGTCACCTGAGTCTCACCCACTCACTTTCATGGCTGGCTCCTGGCAAAGAGTCTATCTCTACCTCACTGCCGATCATCTTTCTTAGGAACATCAATATACATGTAGCTTTGTAGTTTCTTGACCTTTTTATTTCCCCTGACCTTTTCACTTTCTTTCTCTTTTTTTGTTGAATTCTACCTCAGTGATGCACTGAATGGTCATAAGTTGGAATTTGTCATCAACCAGTACGGCACTACCTTCCCCCCACAATTCAAGTGTAAATATCCCCCTCACCAACTTGAACCTTTCATTTCACTTGCTCTTACTCTCACTATTAACAATTTCTCAGTCTCATCAAGGTTTCCAATCCATAGATGCTATTGCTTCCCCCTCCAACCTCCAACATTTATCAAGTTCTCCTACACTTCTTTCCCTTGTAGATTTTAAATTGGATGGTTAATGCTTATAACAACTCCCTCAAAAGCATCCTTGACTCATTTACTCCTTCCTCCATAATGTTTATCTGGAAAATACCTAACTCAGCATGAACTCAGGCAGGTTCCCAGCAGGTTCACCTTCCCACTCTTATACTAAAGACCTGAAAATTGGTGTAGAAAAATCATAAAACTGTCCTGACTGGTGCCTTTAAATTTCATGATCTCAAACTGCAAATGGAATCTCAACAGTGTCCCAGTGCTGCTATATACTTTTCTAATAATCCAGCTTTGCCACCCTCTGGGATTTCACACACCACTCCCTCTGTCCTCAAAGCACCTGTCCTCCCTCTTCGAGCACCCACCTCTCCACAGTCAACCTATGGAGACCGGAGAAGTCATCACAGGGATTAACTCACCTTTCCATGTCTAAACACCAGACTCTACCTAAACATGCACTCATATTTCTTCTCCATACAACATTTATATCCACCTCATATTTTCAATAACCTTGCTAACAGAAGTGTAATACTCAGTATCAGTTGGTTAAAGTCCCTTCACTATTGGACAGTGTTTGGATAGATACTGACAAGTTTTGCCTCATGACCACTCTTTCTGAGTATCATTCTTACTTAGATGAATAAAAGGATTTAGTATGATTACTACTACAGCCTAGAGGTTCTTTCTTATTATTTAAGGTGACTTTGCATATCTCTATTCTGATCCATTTATGCATTGGCCATAAAATATAAATCTCTGGGCAATTTTATTTCCAAATATTGTATCATACAAAGTTCCCAATTTTTTTTTTCCAGAAATGGAAGTAATGATTACTGAGTGATTTTTGGGAGGAGTTGAATTGAGGGTACTAGGTCTTAGGATAAATGGAGCAGAGCACAACCTGCACCATCACAGCCAGCTATGCTGAGAGCCTGAAGATGGAGGATCCAAGGCTGGAAGTCAGGTTCCCTGGTGCCCAGTTCAGTATCCTTTTAATTTTCAATATTATTTACTAACTTGCTCACTATTAACAGAGTCATTAAAATCTAGTGGATCAGAAATTGGCCAATAAGATTTTAGACCATATAATTTGATATCAAGCTACTTAAAAGGCAGTGAGATTAGTGAGAAGAAACATAATTTCTGAAATCAGTATCTTTCTCTCTCTTCATTTTTTTCTCTACCTTTTCTTTCCTTTCTATCTTTTAAACTGGAGCATCTACTTAAAAGACATATACTAACATTTGGTAGTATGGTGGGAGGGAGATGCAAGAGGGAGGAAATATGGGGATATATGTATATGTATAGCTGATTCACTTTGTTATAAAGCAGAAACTAATACACCATTGTAAAGCAATTATACTCCAATAAAGATGTTAAAAAAAAGCCATATACTTAGTATGTCTATCAATATACACCTAAAAACTTTAAATATTCTGTTTTCAAAAGTTAAAAATACTGATTAAAAAACACAGTTTGACCAATTGAAAATAGCTATTCTTTATATTCCAAAGACCTTTCCCAAAGGAGTTTCAAGTTGCTTTCTTTTTAACATCTTTATTGGAGTATCATTGCTTTACAATGGTGTGTTAGTTTTTGCTTTATAACAAAGTGAATCAGCTATACATATACATATAGCCCCATATCTCTTCCCTCTTGTGTCTCCCTCTCTCTCAAGTTGCTTTTAGTTTAGACATGAATGCTGCTGGAATTCAGGGTACCATTCTGGTAATCCATAGGTACAAGGCAACCCAAATTAGCCACATGTACTCATGTCTCACTATAACTGAGATAGCTTTAAACATAGGGGAAAGATTAGACTGAGGTGAAAAATGCTTCTGAACTCTACTCTCTAACTAATGGTTTTGATCTCTTTCTCATAATCCAAACTCTACTGTGATGGTTTAGTCCACATTCCTTCTGTGGTCTGTTGAGACCATGCTAAACACAATGTGGCAATTTGAGTGACCTCTCTAAAAAGAAAGATGTTATGTTTTGAACAGGGCCAAGTAAACTGTCAACACTCAAAAAATAAAGTACAATAATAAGAACAGGTAGGAGGCAGTTCAGGGAGAAACAAGCAAAATGTCTAATAAGGCTGAGGGACTGATTTACGAGGGCTGATTAAGAGAACAAAAAATGAATAGGTTGATCAAACAGTACTAAGGAAGGTGACGGAATAACGGCTCATATTTTTTGAAAGAAAGGCTTAAACGTATTGAAAAGTAAAAACATTTATTATTCACCAAGTAGGGTAATAATAATAATAGTAATCACTATATTGCTGACATTTCTTTAGCACAATTTTCAAAATATATCTGACATATCTCAGAGTATAATTAAGCAGCACAGAAATTATTTTAAATCCATAAGACATTTTTTTTTGGTGGTGAAAATAATTTGACCGAGGGAAGTTATTTCTTATGGAAGAAAGTTATTACAATTTTTTTTCATAGGAAAGGTGGAGAAGTAATCCTTAAAGAATGAAACATGGCATCACAAAAGCCTGGAAGTCAGAAGCAGATGTCAGCCTACCACTGTCTCTGTCTGGATGGCTTTGGAAAACTCATAAATTTCTTAGTTTGTTTTTTTATCTGTAAAGTAAAGCAGCAGTAGAGTGAAGAAAACCTTCCTTCACTTTGTAAAGGTTTATGAATTCGTGTAATTATGATTCAAAGTGTGAAATGTTTCTTGAAATAATATTAAATTATATGGAGTTGGAAGTGGATTTTAGCTATTTAATATTTAGAGTTTAATGATAAACTATACAATAACATGACATTAACATAAACTCAACAACAACATTCTATCTATTTAGTTATGAATATGATCAAAGAATTATTCCCTGTATCCCTGTAATTAAATATGGACGTGTTCTTGAGAAAAAGCATTTATTCAACAATATTTTTGGAGATATACTATTATACTTTGGCCCTGGAATTTCAATAGCTATCATTTTTTAAGCAATTTGTTACATAGTAGGAAGTATACTACACTTTCCATAATTTAATTTACTAGTATTTTCATAAACTAAAAATGTTCTATTATCTTTATTTCACAGGTAAAAAAACTTATATAGGACTTTCTGTCATTGTTTTACTCAAATGCAGAAATTCCACCAACATCTCAATTTTAAAGAAATTATCCCTAAAAGGAAAAAGACCCTCCACCATCTCTTTATATGGACTTTTAATAAAAATATTCTAATGACAATATTAACTGCTTATAATGATCCATATAATTAAATTACAGTCTCATTTATGCCTTAAATTCCAACCCCATTTTATTCATTTTTATTTATTTATTTAGTTTTGCAACTTGACAATCATCTCAGATATAAGCACCCAACTAGTTCCAGCAAGTCTACTATAAATTCTATCATATAAAACACAACATATATTTACCTGGGAAGTAATACATCAGATTAGCAAGTTTCAATTATAATTCTCTTTTAATTGTTTATCATTGTTATAGAAGCCTGAAGACTAACCTCAAGAAAGAACTGAAATGTGGTTTTTAAGCACATTGTCAATATTAATGTTATTATGCTTATTTAATAATTGTATTTTCTTCTTTCCTTATAGATGTATGTGCCTGAAAACTGATATTGAACTATGACAATAAGCTTAGCCTTCAGGGGAGACACCTGATATGTTCTTTGGCTGGTGTGAAAGGGGAAACAGCACCCTGCTTTACCATGTTAACAGTACTCTTTCTTCCACTGTCACCTAATCCTCAGCACTAGAATGAGATGGACACAAAGGCTGTATTGAGGATGTAAGAGAAGTTACTCTGCACTTCCACGGCCTTTCAGGTGTTTCTGCTCTAAAATTTTCTTGGAAGATGTATACAACCTCTTATGAAGCTGATGAGATATCTATAATATTAAAATCATATAGATGGATATTCTATGACATAGACATTATTTATACATATATTCTTTATCGCCACAATTAAAATTTTCATTGTCAGTTTTTATAACCTGCATGCCTGTTTAGGAATGAAAAAGAAGGATTTGTAAAATATTCACTAACTATAAGCCAGAAATCCTTTTTTATATATATAAAAAGAAAGGCAATGGACATTTTTAAAAAAGCAATGCAAGCAGGGGAACAACAGTTGAAAACAACTATTATTTTAGAACTCCATAATAAAAAGTAGTTGAAGGATTTGCAGAATTTATGAGTGTCTTCTGCTTACACTATGACCTCATAATAGCACACAAAGCCATATTATGCAATGCCTTGCACTCAAAAATCTCATGTTTCCACATTTTGTGTTACAGAAGGACTTAATTGTGAATATGGTCTCTGTTGCCATTATACTAAAATATCGATTCTTTCTAAACATTTCAAATCCTCTCTACCCTCCAGGAAGTCTCACTATTCCCCTTTATACCAACTATTCCTTTGACCATTAAGGCTGCCTTTTATGTTTTTTCTCTGTTCTCACAGCAGTTCATATTTCTGTCTTTAGAAGTATCCCACAGATTGAATAATTTTTACTTCTCTTTTGTCCTAACTGGATGAAACTCCTTGTCAGGGACCATGTCTTTTTCATTTTGGGACATCAATAGATAGCATAATTCCTGGCACACAGAAGAGCTCAATACATGTTTATTAAATGAAAGAAAAAAATATGAATGAAGAAATTTGGGTTCTGAGAATGTAAGTGACCCTGAAAATCACACCATTATTGAGTACCATAGCCAGGAAGAGAACCCAGTTTTTCATGCTTATTTTATGATTTTTACAATAATTTTGACAATGATCCATTTGTTCAGTCCTTCAAAATATTAAGCACCTACTATGTTCTAGGGCATATCTACCCACTGGGGATATAACAGTGAACAAAAGAGGGAAAATAATCCCTGCTCTCATGAGGATATTCCAGTGGGGGTGTGTGTGAAAGTTTGTCTTTTAAACATGCACTGTCCAACAGGATAGCCATTAGCCAACTGAGGCTTTTTAAATTTAAATTAATTAAAATAAAATACAATAAAAATTCAGTTCCTTTCTCAAACTAACTTCATATCAAGTGTTCAGTAGCCACATGTGGCTAATAGATAACGTACATTGGATAATCAGATTTAAAGGACATTTTTATCATCACAGAAAGCTTTCTAATAAAAAAAACTAATTGTGACAAGTGCTACAGAGGGGAAAAATAATGCAAGGACAGAGGACAGAACTGTGTGGATGTGATGTTGAAATTTTAGATAGGATAGCTCTAGACGGCCTCTCTGGGAAGGTGAATTTTGAGTAAAGACCTGAAGAAGTGGAGGCATGGGGGTAGCCATACTATAAATGATATTCATCAGGGGAATGCAATTCCAGGTAAAGGGAAGAACAGGTACAAATCCCGGAAGTGAAAGCATGTCCCCATGGGGCTGGCATATCTTAGGAACAGCAAGTGGATCAGTGTAGCTGAGCAGAGTGAGCAAAAGGGAGAATGATGAGGTCAGGCAAGTAACGAAGGAGAGGTGATATTCAGAGTGAGATGGGAAGCTTTGGAAGCTTAGGGTAGGTCTACAGAGAGGAGGGACAAGATAGGACTTAGGTTCCAACAGAATTTCACTGGCAGCTATATTCAGAAACAGGGACACCAAATCATAGGCTACAATAATAATGTGGACCACAAATAACCATACCTTGGACCAGGTAATGGCAGCAGAGGCAGTGAGAGGTGATCAAACGTTGGATTTGTTTAGAAGGTAGAACCAAAAGATGGGCTAAGTGGGATTAAGAAAAAAAATAAATAAACAGAAATCAAGGATGGCTCCAATCTTTTTGGCCTCATCAACAGGTTTGGGGAAGAATTTCAGGAGATCAATTTTAGATAGCTTAAGTGAGAATGCCTATGAGGCTTTTGAGTGGAACTGTTGAAGAGATGCTTCAAGATGCTTCATACATAGGTCTAAAGTTCAGGAGAGACTGGGACTGGAGACATAAATTTGGGAGATTTGGGGGGCATCAATTTATAAATAATAGCTCAAGTCATGAGAGAGTGTGAGTCACCTACACATCAAGTACATGTGGAAAAAGAAAAGATACAGGAGCTGACCTTTCCAGGTTGAAAGTTTAAGGAAATACATACAAGAAATAAATACTGAGATGTCATTTGTGGCTAATGGCATCAAAAGAAAAAACACAAGTGTGGTCTTTTACAAGTAAAATTAAGAAATTTTAATAAAAGAGAACAATCACTACTATATCAAATGCTGCTGAAAGGTCCAGTGTAATGAGGACTGAGAAATGACCACTAAACTGATAACATGGAAGTCACGATCTCGAAAACAGCAATTTCAGATGAGTGGTGGGGACAAGAATCTGATTAGAATGGGGGCAAAGAGATGGGGAAGAGAGAAACTGGAGATACTAAATACAGCAACATTTTAAAGAAGTTTTGCTTAAAGAGAAGGAAATAAATAGAGTATGGTTGACAGAAAATATGGGTCTAGAGAATATTTTTAATTTGTTTCATTTTTTTCCCAAGTTGGAAGATGAATATCATGTTTATGTGCTATGGGAGTGATCTTGTAAAGACACTATTGTTAATGAAGGCAGAAGAAGAAAGAATTTCATCTGTAGCGATGAACAGGTGAGAGATAAAAGGTGAAACACATGAGTAAAGGGGTTGGCCTTAGTTGGGATGCAGACAGTACAGGTGAGAAGGTAAAGTATACAGGCTCAGATGTACATAGGTGGGAAAATGTGGTGTAAACATGTGACAGTCCTTCTGATTGCTTCAACTTTCTGAATGAAATAAGAATCAAAGTTATCACTTAGGATAAAGAATGAAGGAGGAGGGGGAAGGGATAAATTAGGAGTTTGGGATTAACATATACACATTACAATATATAAAATAGATAACCAACAAGGAGCTACTGTATAACACTGGGAACTATACTGAATATTTTGTACTAACCTATAAGGGAAAAGAATCTGAAAAAATAGACATATATGTATGTATAACTGAATTGCTTTGCTGGACACCTGAAACTAACACGACATTGTAAATCAACTATACTTCAATAAAAAAGTTTAAAGGAAAAGAATAAAGGAGGAGATGATAGTGGACTTGAAGAATGAGAAGTCAGTGAGAAATAATCATCTCATGGAATGGGAGGGAGGCTGGGTTAGAGCAACAGAAAATAGAGTATGGTTACCAGGCAGTTTAAGGGCCTTCTCGAGATTACCGATCATCAATTAAGAGACAAGTACATCCTGCAGCATGTTTTTCCTCAGTTACATTGAGCTGTGAAGATGCAGGCACTGAGCAGGTGAAGAGCCAGCTGGTTTCATCAAGGTATGCAGGAAAATGGGTAGGTAGGTAAACAAGTTGAGAATGTATGCAAAGAAGTGATAATCATTGAATCTGCTATTTAGCTAAATAAGGAGGGTAAAGATGGCATGAGGGGAGCACTGATAAGTGTGGCAGCATTAATACATAGATGGATAGTACCAGTGGGCTGAAGGATTACTAGAGTTGGGGTACTAGAGGAAATGGGCTGAGAGATAGAACCTAGTGTTGCAGAGTAAAATACAAGAAAATTGAGATTATGAAGGGTTTAAAAGTTACTGGTAATGACAAGTTTAAGGGTGTGAACATGGGAGTTAGGTTCTCACTGGAGAGGGACTGAATGATAATGGTGATCATGATGATGATGGTAACTATTACTTCCAGCACTATCTTTTCTATTACAACAAAGTGTCCATGTTGGAATCCATAATGTCCTCCCATTTTGTAGAGAAAGTACTAAAGCTTCGAGGGATAGATAACACGCTTCAGGAGATATTAGAAACAGGACATTCCTAGGCCTATCTGACTTCAAAGTTATACTTTTCTCTCTGTTTTTTTTTAGTGACATAGGAAGTTCATACTACCATGACTGGTCCTTTTCAATAATAGAAAGATATATTTCTATTGGCATGAGAACTAATTATGCCTCCACAAGTCTGACCATATTCTATTTCAAGAAAACATAGGCCAAATTCATGAACGTATGTTACAAGAAAAAAAAAAGTGATGTAATTAGAAATTTTAGTCAACTATAAATATACAAATAACAATAAAGTAAGAAAATTTCAAACTAGAACAAATCTACTCTCCTTCCAATTTTGTATTCTTTTGACAGTGATGCCATAATGGATTTGATGGAATATATGGCTGATGCACATTACCCCAACCTGGAGAGCAGGAAAGAAAAGGATATGATTCTCATATCACTAAAACTGAAAAGTGAACAGAAATATGAGCATGAAAGTCAGAGAGACCAAGGTATGAGTCCCATTTTCTTGAAAGATTAACATGCTATCTTATTCCCAGTAAATTCACAATTCAACAACCCCAATATGGGTGAATTGATAAGGAATATATGTTAAATACCTTTGTTTTCATTTATATCTAGATCTACCATTCATGCATTTATCTAAAGTTTGATTCTGTTAAAATTTTGGTCTAATTCATTTTTTATTGGGGTCATAAACTCTATTGGCTTATCATTGTCATATCATAAAATTTCCCTTTTTCAGGCTGTCTTGGGCCACATTTCCTTCTCTCGCACCACAATTCCAATATTGTGGAATTTAGTTACAACTATTCACATAATCCATACCCTTCAGGACTTCATATTGTTTTATTATCTCCCTTTTTAGGCTTGGTATTTCCACCCTATAAAGACAAAATCTGATTTGTCTGTCTTGATAGAAGAGGTATTCTCTATTTCAAAAACAAATACAGGCTCACAAATATGTGTTTCTGATCCTTTTAGCTTCTCTGTTTTGAATTTTCTCTGGCCGCATTATGTTACCAAGTACGGTGCTCACTTTGTGTGCAGCCATTCACAGCAAAAGATGATGGCACACAACTTCTCTGCAATTGGGAAGGACTTTGCGCCTCATGCATCCCACATGTCCCTTGTTGTCTGTTTGTCCCAAACAACAAGGGACAAAGAAAAGTTTGTTCCAGACAACAAGGGACAAAGAAATTGAGAAACTTTAAAAAGTTTCTCAATCTCTAGATCCATGTCCACTCTGGAAGATGACAGAAATCTGCAACATTGAGAAAGAACTCTGTTTCAAAAACAGTTTCTTTAGCCCAGAAGTCAGATTAGCAACTGTCTGTTATTTCTGCCACATGGATTTCACAACTGTCATTTCCACAGCACATACCATTGCATCTTTCCACTAATGTCATAACAGCTTACAACCAAAGAGATAAAATCTCAAATACTTTTACTTTACTCTGATTTTTTTTTCTCCTGATTAATAGGACTAAAAGTTTGCTCTAAATGTTTTTGGTCTCTACATGATTCTTCTTCATCAACATAAGTCATGGACCTGAACATTGTGTCACCTGGTAGGTGTCTGGAAAAATTAAAAGAAACTCCAAATCACTAACACACACATAATGTTTCTCCTTTCATTATCTGGCTTTCACTCATGTTCTTATTCACAGATCCTTTTCGCTCATCATCTGAAGAGAACAGATGAATCCAAAGTAGATCAAAGTTCTATTTCTTGGGTTTATTCCTATTCAGCTTTCGGGAAATGTACACTCATTACTGGGGTGCTGAGAAAATATATAGGTTGCTTCCATTTAGTCCTTCAGATGAATCTTTAATCCAATCACTGATTGCATGGGTGGTGAGGCCAAAGAAGAATGGCATGAATCAAAAACATGCTATGACCATCAAACATTCCTAGGGAGTACAGAGCACATCCTAAGGAGAACAGTGTAAGGCTAGAGAGCACTGCTTCCAAAATCTATCAAAGCTCCCACAGAAGCTGCCCAAAGCTTTCCACTTAATGCCCCTCTAGTGACTAGAAAGATTCTAAGTGTAATTATTATTACTTTAATAGCTTGAGAAATTTATATTACTCTAGTAAGAACTTCAGTAAAATTGAGGGTGATAATCAATATGCATCACTGTAATCATAAACATTAATGTAAATTAGCCTTGTGATTGTGAAGGCTTATTGCATTCTTAAAAACAACAGATAAAACAATTATAATAAAAATGTTGGGTAACTCCAAATCTTTTCATACAGCACAAGAAACAGTAACTCTATCACAGAAAGTCTATAGGTACGGTCAATCCTCATTATCCTTGGGTTCCATATTTTTGAACCTGCGTACTCACTAAAATGTATTTGTAACCCCCAAATCAATGGTTGCAGTGTTTTCACTGTCATCCACAGAGATGTGCAGACTGGGGACAAACTGGAACCAGCAGCTACACATGTTCCCAGCTGAGGTCAAAGAAGGTGACACTCTGCCATTTTTTTCCGGCTCTCATACTATAAACAAGTGTCTCCCTATTTAGTGCCACATTTTCCACACTTTTGTACTTTTTAATAGTGCTTTTGAAATGGCCTTCAAGCATAGTGCTGAAGTGCTGGCTAGTGTTCTTAAGTGCAAGAAGACTGTGATGTGCCTTACAGAGAAAATATATATGTTATATATTTTTCTTTCAGGCATGAGTTATAATGCTGTTTGTCATGAGTTCCATGTTAATGAATCAACGATACACATTAAATAAGGTGTCTTTAAACAGAAACACACATAAAACAAAGTTATGTATTGATCGATTGATGAAACTGTGACCAGCGGCTCGTAGGAACCTAACCCTGTATTTCTCTTAGGAGTGGGAGCTCAGTAATCAGTACTTCAGTGTCCATGTCCATTTCATAGAACATAACTAACTAATTGGCATAATGAGAATCAACTGTATCTTAGCACATTCGGATTATGAATATGTTCTTCAAATAGAACAAAAGCAGGGAGAGTACTCAGAGTTGTGATCTTGGTATCCTAGATGCCCATCTTCTGATCTCTTCTGTCTGTATGGACACAAAATATGTTGCCCAGGATCATTTCAGTGGACTTTTAGGCCATCAACCACACCTCTCTCCATCTTGCCCTCATGTATTAATCACATTCACCTCCTTTGCTACTAGAACTCTCTATAACTCTTCCCCTTTAGGGATTTCATTTATAGTATTTCTTCTGCTTTGAATACTTCCCTTCCTTTGATTAATGCTGTATCCTCACTCCCAAGTTCAGCTCAAGAAACATTTCCTGATCACAGCTTTCAGATGTTTCCTTTTTATATAGTTTCATGACAATGACTATGTTTATTTACTCATGTGTATCATAACTGTTATTAGAGGAAGGTGAAAATATCTATTTCATATTCTGTAAGCATATCTGGTGTCTGATGGCTTGGTGTGGCTTTCCAGTGCCAAGCCACTACTTTGCACATGGTAGATGCTCAATGTACATCTGTAGGATAAATTAATGAATGAAATTATATAAGGTTTAGTCCCCAATTATGACACTGGATTACCTACACATCCCCACCTCTGATGATCACAAACAAATACTGTGCATAATTGGTATTTCTGCCACAATTGGGGCTCTCATCTTAGGGTCAGATCCATGAATCACACATCTGCATATGTAATTCTAACTGGCTAAGCAAATTCTTGCTCAAGGACAGCCATCTAGATTAATTGTTTAAAAATCTCTCTGGAATAGATCAATTACTCTGCCAAAGTCACTATTTTTGTAAGAAATAAAGAAAAAATTATTCAAAGGGTATTTCCAATTTTCTAACATAATTTGTCAAACTTAAGTCACTCACAGCACATGAAAATATGAAATTTAATTTTTATAATGTCCTTTTAAAATAGTTAATTGAAAAAGAACTGTTGCTTATTCCCAATCCTAATATATATATTGTTTGAGGGGGCAGAGAACGGCTCCTTCTTTTGAAGGAAACATTCATAGAAATAGTTTGCAAATTAACCAATATAGTTCAGGAAAGTATTTCATGCTAGACCTCACTAGGACCTTTTAGAAATTTAACCCACATATATCTATCATAGATCTTTTCTAGTTAGTTAAAGAAGAAAGCATTCAACAAGGTCATGAAAAGTAACTCACAGAATATAAGGGAGGATCAAAAAAAAAAAAACAAAAACAAAAAAGCAAGCTTGGATGCTGCCATGGCAAAATACAATAGACTGGGTGGCAACAAAAACAGGAATTTATTTCTCCCAGTTCTGGAGACTGGAAGTCCAAAGTCAAGGTGCCAGCCAACTTGATTCCTGATGAGAGCTCTCCTCCTGGCTTGCAGACCAGTTGCCGCCTTGCTGTGTCCTCAAATGGCCTTTCTTTGGTGTGTGGGCATGGAGAGAAAGAGATCTGTCTCTTCCTCTTCTTATAAGGCCACCAATCCTTCTGGAGTAGGAACTTACACTTATGACCTCATTTAACCTTAATGACCTCCTAAAAGCCCTATCTTCAAACAGTGATATTGAGGGTTAGGATTTCAACTATGAATATGAGGAGAAGACACAAGTCAGCACAGCCTAAATCACACTATAAAATGGATTGCTCCAGAGTAGGCATACCAACTGCTGCCACCAATGACCACAGACCCTACAGCCTATACCACAAATCCCACTGACTCTCAACACTGACACTATTTTTGCGTTGCTTTTGGATCATGGACTATCTGCAACCATGTCATCTGAATGTGTTCTCTGGGGCATCTGTTTCTTCACATCAGTGGTTTCTGACTCAAACCTGGCCTTGCTACACTGGGTTAATGGGTCCTGGGTACTCTAGGTGAAAGGAATTCTATGAAAGTAAATTTCTGGCTTTTTACCTGTGGATGCAGGAAATCACGAAGTTGGGAATCCCCTATTTACAGGAAGGATTTTTAGAGATATATGATGGCCTCAAAGAATGATCTATGTCCATTTCACCACCTGAGTAGTAGGAGGCATAGGGGAGATGCCACAGCAAATATGAGTAAAGGCCATAGTATTCTTTTAGAACTGATTATTGACCTATTTATTTCTTGCTTCACCCTCTGTTTCCAAACCTTATTGGCACAGGTTGCTCTAGTCAGATTTACTATCTTGCGTGAACCTAATCTGCAGTTTCATTCTATAATGGTTAATATCAAGATCAACACAGGAACACAGGAACAACTACCACGAATCAAATACTAAAAATTCCTAAGCATGGAACTCAGTACTTTCTATACATTATAATCGTTTATTCATGGCAACGACCCTGACCAGTGGATACCATATGTACAAATACAAACATTTTTTTCGTTTGCAATTTTACAGATGGGGAAACTGAGGATCCAGGGTCAAATGCGTGGCCCAAACAACAAAGTGGCCAAGTCCACATTTCATATCTGTTATCTTGGAGCTCATTATTTTAATGGCAATGTTCTTCTGCCTTTCACGGGGCTATTAAGCCATTAATAAACCCTCCGGAGATCCCAGGACTTTGCAGATCGAAGATCCACTCAAGGGGCCAACTCTTGTCAGGTACAGTTGAGTCCTCTGGTTGTCTACTAAATATTATATTTCATTAGACAATCTGGTATAAGCATTTTGACATATACCTAGATAGCCACTTAGCTATAGAGAAATTATCTAATTGTAAAGTTACTCATGAGTGATTAGTAAAAGCAACAAGTGGTTTTATTCTTGGGAAATCATATATTACTCTATGTTTTTTTTTGCGGTACGCGGGCCTCTCACTGTTGTGGCCTCTCCCGTTGCAGAGCACAGGCTCTGGACGCGCAGGCTCAGAGGCCATGGCTCACGGGCCCAGCCACTCTGCAGCATGTGGGATCTTCCCAGACTGGGGCACGAACCCGTGTCCCCTGCATCGGCAGGTGGACTCTCAACCACTGCGCCACCAGGGAAGCCCTATTACTCTATTTTTAAAAGAGTAGTGAGCAGTTATTGTTTTGTCTCTTCAAAAGCCTTCCTTCCTCTGGGAAGAGTGTCATCCTTCCTTTAGGGAACTGCTCCTTTCCTACACCAAATACAGAGTTCCACTCAGCCTGCCAATGTTAGCTCCTCATTCATCCACTGCCTGCAGGGGCAGATGAAAGGAGGACAGACCCTAGCAGTCTTCCCTAGAATTTGTCTAAGTATAATCTAGGGAAGAGAGGCAATCTCTCTCATGTCAAATTTGAGACTGAAATATGAGATGGAGAAGCCGGTAATCATCTTCCTTGTGTCAGGGGGAGGATACCGAAGCAGATAGACAAGGCTACCCCACCAGTAGCAGCAGAGGGGAGAGAACAATGTGATGGACAGATGGAAATCACCTGTGCTAGTCGACCTGGAAGACTCTGGTACCCAAGTCCTTCCTCTGACCTGTATGCAGGAATGTTTTCTCTTTAGACCTTAGGGGGTTTGAATAGGGGTTCTGTCATTTGCAACCAAAACACATCTGCATAAAATATGTAATGAGAAAATAGTGTATTTTAGAGAAATTTTAATCCAAAAATCAGGAAAGATATTCTTATTCTTGCCAGGCCATAAATTAGTAAGTAGGTTCTTTTTGTAAGTCCGTAAGTAAAATGTTCACTGTCTAAAGCACACATATCAAAAGGGATTTCAGTAAAGTTTCTTAAATTTTCTCTGTTGAAAATAACCTTTAGTAATAATCCAATAGTATGTGGACTGGATTAGCAGCCTTCTGTAGCAAAAGTATTTCCTTGAATAGTCTCAAAGGCCTAAGCATACTTGGGATCTGCCCTTGATTCCTGCCTCCTCCATCCCTGCCTTGAGAGGGACAAAGAAAGTTCCATGGGCATTATTTGATCCCTATTTCTGTGCCTTGAAGTGCCTGCCTCTCACCTGTACTCCCATGAAAAATGGCAATGGGATTTCCACTTACAACTCCTTTTTCATTTGAGGTACTGAAGGCTTCCTCTTCTCTAACAGAGATCTGAAAAAGTAGCATATGTACAGACCTTCTCATGACATAATATAAGCTCAATGACTAAGGACATCCCATAGTCTGTTCTAGTCCTTACTTAAAATTTACATAATTTATACTGTAGTTACACAACAATCTAAGCCTTCATGTTTGTACTGATCAGTATAATCTAGGTTTTATTCCACATGAAAAAACTGCAGAAGCTTAATAAAAAGTTCTTTCTTACTCATTCAAAGTATAAAGTGGACCAAGGATCTTCCCCTTGTAGCCACATCATATGAAATATGGTTGTGGGGAAAAAGGAAAAGGAAGATCCACGCCAGCTGGAACTGCCTTGTCCAGGTGTCCAGGGATGACAAACATCCTTCCACTCACATTTCATTGGTCAGAACTAGTCACTTGGGGACTTCCCTGGTGGTCCAGTGGTAAGGAATCTGCCTTCCAATGCAGGGGACGCGGGTTCTATCCCTGGTCAGGGAACTAAGATCCTACCTGCCACGGGGCAACTAAGCCCACATGCCTCAACTAGAGAGCCCACGTGCCACAAATTACAGAGCCCATGCACTCTGGAAATGGCGTGCCACAACTACAGAGCCCACGCTCCACAACTAGAGAGAAAACCTGCAGGCCACAACTAGAGAGAAGCCTGTGTGCCATAATGAAGAGCCCTTCCGCCACAAGGAAAGATCCCGCATGCCACAGTGAAGATCCTGCATGCCGCAACTAAGACCCAATGCAGCCAAAAATAAAATAAAATAAATAAATAAAAGGGAAGCTGGGAAATATTCAAGAGCACATGGAAATTTTGTGAGCAAAATGGTTTCTGCCACACTGGACCATATTTCCTAGGAAAACCTTAGCAATATCTACATTCATGGATGAAAAAATACCCCACCGTGATATAGGTATAAGAAGAACACAGCCTGCTTGCACAGGGCTGTCCAAGTGTACCTGGCACTTTGGGTACTCTGGGTTTTGTCAAGCTAAGCTGAAAGTCCTAGGTATCTTAGTTGCAAGGTTAGAATGAACTTCTTTTCTATCTTAATTGCTGCTAAGATACAGCACTATATGACTTATTTTCATAGTCTCCTTCATTCTGCAAACATATTTAGCGCACAGAGCAAAATAATATAGTGAGCTTATTTAGGCTTTAAAAAGAATAGAGGGGCTTCCCTGGTGGCGCAGTGGTTGAGAGTCCGCCTGCCGATGCAAGGGACGCGGGTTCGTGCCCCGGTCCGGGAAGATCCCACATTCCGCGGAGAGGCTGGGCCCGTGAGCCATGGCCACTGAGTCTGCGTGTCCAGAGCCTGTGCTCCGCAATGGGAGAGGCCACAACAGCGGCAGGCCCGCGTACCAAAAAAAAAAAAAAAAAAGAATAGAAAAATACACATTATATACTATGGCCACCAACCTCCTATGCCTAAAACCTTTTGCTTGTTGGCCTCCAGTAAAATAAGCTCAGTGGTCTGATGCTTGGTCCCTTGGGTATAGTAGTCCTTCATAAAACCATCACCCTTCCTTTAGCACAGTTGGCAGTTACTGCTCACATAAAACAGAAGAGTGGGGCTTCCCTGGTGGCGCAGTGGTTGAGAATCTGCCTGCCAATGCAGGGGACACGGGTTCGAGCCCTGGTCTGGGAAGATCCCACGTGCCGCAGAGCAACTAGGCCCGTGAGCCACAACTACTGAGCCTGCGCGTCTGGAGCTTGTGCTCCGCAACAAGAGAGGCCACGACAGTGAGAGGCCCGCGCACCGTGATGAAGAGTGGCCCCCGCTTGCCACAACTAGAGAAAGCCCTTGCACAGAAACAAAGACCCAACAAGCCAAAAATAAAAATTTAAAAATTTAAAAAATTAAAAAACAGAAGAGTAAGTTGCCATGGAGACAAAGCCAACTCTCCACTTTAGAATGGCTGCTTCTTCCAAGTCATAACAGATATTACCAGAAAAATAACATGAGGTACTCACAGAGACTGGCAGCACCAAATCTGTGTTCTGTCGTTGAGTAGCTAACCATGTTCACATTATCTTTTTTTTTTTTTTTTTTTTTTTTTCTTTTTGCGGTATGTGGGCCTCTCACTGCTGTGGCCTCTCCTGTTGCGGAGCACAGGCTCCGGACGCGCAGGCCCAGCGGCCATGGCTCACGGGCCCAGCCGCTCTGCGGCATATGGGATCCTCCCAGACCGGGGCACGAACCCGTATCCCCTGCATCGGCAGGCGGACTCTCAACCACTGCGCCACCAGGGAGGCCCCACATTATCTTTTGATATAGTAACAAAGACACACATTGCACTAAAAGATAATCCAACATAATCACTGTTTACAAAATAAATCCTTATATCTGTCTAAACAATGTGGAAACTTTAAATCGTAATATGTTTTCTACCTCTAATTAGTGCTTTATTAATGGGGTGACCACTCTCCTTGACCTATTTGCTGAAATTCGTTAGAGCTTCAGGAGACCATATGGATGGCCAGATGGGGTACTATAATTTAATGCCATTATTCTAAGGATGAAGTAAAGGGTAAACATAATTTGCATTCTTTTCCATCCTTCCTGCATGCCTTTTATTAGTTTCATTTTTAATTCAGACATAAGAAGGGAAGATAATACCTTGCTACCAAGGCCCAAATGCCAACTAATTATTACAAGAGACTCCGGCCCCGACATCACAGGCCAAGCCTCTGAACATACTCCGTCTTACCCAGTGACCCCACCATGGTGATTAATAGGTTGAGTGCTAAGCCCTAATGAGTGTCATATCTTAGATGTTCTCTAGGCTAATGTAATTAGCACTATGTTGAACACAATATTTCAGTTACTTGGTAGAGAGACTCATTATACTTCATAGTAAACTATATGCCTTTTTGCTTTACATCTTTGAATTTATTTCATAATCATCAGCCTAAAAGACCTCTATAAGTAGAGATTTTTCAAATATTAGAGAAAAATTTAAATACAATATTTTTAAATCAAATATTGATTTGCTCTTACAACAATTCAGAGATACTTGTTGAAATGTAAGTTTCTGGACTCCACCAACAGAAATTCGGATAAAAAAGGGTTTGGGATAAGACCCAGAACTATGCATTTTTAATAACAGACCAATGATTAAGAAGCAAAAAATCTGTGGACCATACTTGGAAAAGCACTGCCACTTTAGTAACAGGACCAAGGTCTGTATCTTAGATTAATTGAGTCTATCAGACTTTTCGTTTTAAATAGTTACTATGTAACTATAACAGTAACTATAATAGTAAATATAGTTACTAAGCCTCCTTTTAGAGCCAGCCTGGGAGTGGAAGAATGTCATATGATCATGGTACGTCTATAAATACAACCTGTTTGCATCGGATGGGGAATGATTATTGGGGTATCAAGCTATCTGAGACTTGCTCTATGTTATTTTATTTCTTCCTCTAGAAACCCTGAATTTCCCAGGAAGCCTGCCCCTGCCTCTCGGTAGGGCAGTATAAGAGTTCTGACCAATGGAAGGTGTACAGAAATATCGTTTAACCCTTCCAGGCCTGGCCCTAAAATATCCCAGATGATGTTCCATGCTATCTGTGTTCATTCTCTGTCCAGTTGGATGGAGTACATTTAGGGAAGACTACAAAGCCTTAGGTGATGGCACAGCCATTAGATAAAACATTACTTGAGCAAGAAAAAAGCTTGAATTCCCTTAAGACCCTGGGACTTTGAGGTTGTTTGATTAAAACTAATAAAGTCAATTGAGACTTGACTTAATTAAAAAATTACATAAATTTTTGTGTTGCTTATAAGTTAGTCAATGATCAGCTCAACTGAAAATTATTAATGTATGGAACCCAAAATCCAAATTCAAGAGACTTACACAAATTCACTAGAGGAATCTGTCTCAGTTATATTTAAGAAGGGGGAAAAATGACATATTTTAACATTAGCACATTTTGGAGCTCAGGACTTTCTGCCTTGCTTTAGCAAAACATTATTAAGGAACAGCTGACCCATGGGATAGAGGAATAAGACCAGCATATAGTATCTACTGTTTCTACAGTCATCAGAGATAACACAGGTACAACCTTTAAAGCAACTGTCCAGTGGAGAATCTCAGAAAGTGTTTTAAAAGCAAAGGTTTTCATTGACATATCCAAAGAGCACTTTAAAGTTACCTTTTGGTACTGGAACAGAAATGCATCAATTTAACCTAACCAAAAAGGTAATGGAGACATACAGTGGATTAATGTAAAATCACTGACATACAGAAAGTAGAAAATACCCACTAACACACACACACACACACACACACACACACACACATGCAGGATTATTTGGGGATCTAATTTTTACCTTGGTAGTACAATAAAAAGACAACACCCTAAAGAATAATTATTATGTCACTAAACAAATGACCTTGGTGGGGCAGTACCTAAATCAGGTTTGTGGAAGGCCTTGCACAGACCTGGCTCCGTCACTTACTTTATGGAGGTAAGATAAAGGCAAAAGAGCAGAGTGATTACATGTGTGGGGTCTCAGTTTCTATCTGCCACTAATGAGCTGATTGACCTGGGAAAAGTACTTTATCTATCTCCTCGGCTATAGAATGGAAAGAAGTAATTCTTATTTCACAGAAGGTTAAAAGAATCAGGTCATATGACACATAGCAAGCATTTAGAGAGGACTTAGCTGAAAGTAAATATGAACATGTGTTAGATATTATTCCTAACGGTATATCCCCATCACTATGAACCATATTATCCTCACCTGTAAAGTAAGACATTGAAAGATGATTTGTATAATTTCTTTAAGTGCTTATATTCTGAATGTATATCTGTATCTTAAAGCCAAATATCCAGTTGAAAATGAAAACCCTAAAATCTAAATATTTTAAGTAATGACTAAAAAAAATCTGTAGACAGTCTTGTCTGCTGTTAGGATTGATTTCAAGCAGATAGGTGACATAGCAATGAACTAATAATTCCAAAAATTTTTAACAGTCAGAAGTCATATGGTACTTATTTATTCATTATCCCTTATGAATCATACCCTCATTTGAACATGGAATGTAATAAGATAATCGTCAGGCAACCATTTAAATTAAAAAATGTCATATTTAATAAGTACTACAGAGATAAGGAATTATTTTATTCACATGAACTTGAATGGATCCAGAATGTACATGATAACACTCTATTTTGCAATTTAAAGTGAATTACTTTCTAGGCTTATAGATTGTCAGCAACTTGAGTTTATTTTTCATTCAGAAAAAAGCAACTGTAGCAATATTAGGAAATGATACTACCATTATAGTATAGACTCTATTCCAAATTAAATGGAAAGGTGCCACCCTTGAAAATTCCATAATTTAGTAAATCTTAGTTTGTGCAAAGACATCCTCATTCAAATAAATACTCTAGTAAGACTCAGAATGAAGTGAATAGTTTAAGATGTTGAATTACTAAAATCACTAAAACTTCAGTCCTAATTATACTTCTGGTTGGTTTTAAGTGAGGATAATATGAAAACAGGGCTTTAATGTACCAAGGCACTACATGTAAAATACTGTGGCATGGAGCAATTGCTTTCTTAAACCAGAATTATATTTAGTCCAAAGAACCTTACCTCCTGCGTACATAACAGCTAGCATAGTGGATGATATCCATGCTATTTCACTGTAGGTAGTGTTGAATATTAGCTGAATTTCTTTGAAGAAAACTGTGACAGCTTTGGGAAATGCATATGAAAATCCAATGGAGATAAAAGCTGCTCCAACCACTACCCAGCCCCATCCTCCATCAGGAGGTGGATGCAGCGGTGGGGAGCCTGCTGGGGGTGGCATTTCCACTCCTCTATTTGGAATTCAAGTAACCTGCATTAAAAAAATGAAATAACAGTTTAAGCCATATTTCCATTTTCATAAATCACTCTTGGTAGTTATCAAAATAATATTATTATAATATTTTTATTCTATTAACTACAACTATGTAATTTTTTCATAAATATTTTTTAATACTCTGGCACTCAGAAAGTTATCAGAAAATTCACCAAAAAATTGGAGTGAGGTATGTAAATTTGTTATGGGTTAAAAATTGAAAGCATTTTGTTTATGGAAACAACAGTTACTCAAAGAGAAGTTAAGAATTCAGATTATACTAAAGTACCAACCAAAAACAAAAGCTATCTCAATCTGATTTCTAAGATAAATGGAGCTGTCATCACTTAGAATAATTTCTTAATCCAAAACATTTAAGATTTTCTATACAAAGGTTAAAAGGACGTTATATTACATCTGATGAATTTCACAGAATTAAATAGTAAGCATATTTTAGAATTTTTCCACTTTAAAAAAATTATTTATTTATTTATTTTTGGCTGCGTTGGGTCTTCGTTGCTGCGCGCAGGCTTTCTCTAGTTGTGGTGGGTGGGGGTTACTCTCCGTTGCGGTGCGCAGGCTTCTCATTGCGGTGGCTTCTCTTGTTGTGGAGTGTGGGCTCTAGGGGCACGGGCTTCAGTAGTTGTGGCACGTGGGCTCAGTAGTTGTGGCTCGTGGGCTCTAGAGCTCAGGCTCGGTAGTTGTGGCGCACGGGCTTAGTTGCTCCGCGGCATGTGGGATCTTCCTGGACCAGGGCTCAAACCCATGTCCCCTGTATTGGCAGGAGGATTCTTAACCACTGAGCCATGAGGGAAGTCCTCCACTTTTAATAATTGACAATACTTAAAGACATTTTAGCATAGATCTATTTTCTAAAATTATAGGATTAGAAATTGTGTGATTCTAATGAATTAATTTTAATGCACTTCCAAAACTGGTGATACCTATCATTTTATGAATGATACATTTTATGAATTCTTCATAGCAATGATATGCTCCCAATCAAATGGATAGTATGTTATTTTTATTCAAAGAAAGGGACTTTCTTTTTGGATATGCCTAGGAACACTTAACTGCTAGCTTTATGGTATAGAGCACCCACTCTCTTGTGGAAGAAATGATCACATATAGCTTAATACAACTGAAATTAAATTTTAAAAATCTTGGTTCCTTAACATCAATGTTTCTTTGTAGAGCGATGCTGCTTCCTTGGCCTTTAGCTGTAATCACCAATATTTCTCAGCACCTTCCTTTTACTACTCTCATTCCATTTGTGAATATTTTTCAATTGGAATGTAGAGGAAAAAGGAAACACTTGTCTGTTGGTAAGACAATATAGAAAATAAGCAAATAAAAGCTAAATTTGCCACTAATTCAGGAAACCTACCAAAAAAACTAAACAGGTATCTATGAACAGACACAGAGGTTTAATTTTTGTTTGATGTCAAACTGTATCTAAGATATTTTTGGTGATCTTCTATACGCACCTTCCAGATTTTGAGTGAAAACTTTCTTTAAAGTTTTCTAATTTGTCCATAGTTCTACCCAAGGACTTTGCCTTCAGAAACTCATATAGGCAAAATGATAAAAATGAAACTTAAAATAGGTAGAGCACTGTTTCCCTAGAATAAATACTATGATGGTGAGTATTAGAATGGAAGTAACAATATGGACAACTATCACCTTCACTCTTTTTCTGAATGTTAATTTTGGCAAATGTACTTAAGCCTTTTTAACATAATATTTTACAGTATTTCATAGGTGGAGGGAAATCGATATAATCTGCAATTAACAGATAACAGGGCTGAAGATTAAAATGCTTATTTTACATTATGTGAGTCAGGCGTATCTGCAAGGAAGTTCTCAGACATTCAGATTTAATCACATTTTTTTTCTTGAGTTTTTTCAGCTCTACTGAGGTATAATTGACAAATAAAAGTGTAATATATTTAATGTGTAACATGATTTGATATACATGTACATTTTGAAAGGATTCCCACAATCAAGTTAATCAATACATCTATCACCCCATATATTTACTTTTTTTGGTATGAACACTTTATATTCTACTTTCTTAGCAAATCTCAATTATACAGCACAATATTATCAACTATAGTTACCATATTACACATTAGATCCTGAGAACTTATTCATCTTATAACTGAAAGTTTGTACACTTTTACCATCCCCTCTCCATCTCTACAGTGTTATTATGTAGAATTTGTCTTTCTCTGTCTAGCTTATTTCACTTAGCATAATGCTCTCCAGTTTCATCCATGTTGTCCCAAATGGCAGGATTTCATCATTTTTTAAAGCTGAATAATATTTCAGTGTGTGTGTGTGTGTGTGTGTGTGTGTGTGTATACACTTCTTTATCCATTCAGCTGTCAATGGACACTTAGTTTGTTTCCATATCTTGGCTACTGTGAGTAATGCTTCAGTGAACAGGCAAATACAGATATCTCTTTGAGATAATGATTCCCTTTCCTTTGTATATGTACCCAGAAGTAGAACTGCTCAATCATATGGTAGTTCTATTTTTAATATTTTTTCTTTTTTTATTTAACAAATTTAATCAGTTATACATATACATATGTTCCCATATCCCCTCCCTTTTGCGTCTCCCTCCCGCCCTCCCTATCCCACCCCTCCAGGCGGTCACAAAGCACCAAGCTGATCTCCCTGTGCTATGCGGCTGCTTCCCACTAGCTATCTACCTTACATTTGGTAGTGTATATATGTCCATGCCACTCTTTCGCTTTGTCACAGCTTACCCTTCCCCCTCCCCATATCCTCAAGTCCATTCTCTAGTAGATCTGTGTCTTTATTCCTATCATACCCCTATGTTCTTCATGACATTTTTTTTCTTAAATTCCATATATATGTGTCAGCATACAGTATTTGTCTTTCTCTTTCTGACTTACTTCACTCTGTATGACAGACTCTAGGTCCATCCACCTCATTACAAATAGCTCAATTTCGTTTCTTTTTATGGCTGAGTAATATTCCATTGTATATATGTGCCACATCTTCTTTATCCATTCATCCAATGATGGACACTTAGGTTGCTTCCGTCTCTGGGCTATTGTAAATAGGGCTGCTATGAACATTTTGGTACATGACTCTTTTTGAATTATGGTTTTCTCAGGGTATATGCCCAGTAGTGGGATTGCTGGGTCATATGGTAGTTCTATTTGTAGTTTTTTAAGGAACCTCCATACCGTTCTCCATAATGGCTGTACCAATTCACATTCCCACCAGCAGTGCAAGAGTGTTCCCTTTTTTCCACACCCTCTCCAGCATTTATTGTTTCTAGATTTTTTCATGATGGCCATTCTGACTGGTGTGAGATGATATCTCATTGTAGTTTTGATTTGCATTTCTCTAATGAGTAAAGATGTTGAGCATCCTTTCATGTGTTTGTTGGCAGTCTGTATATCTTCTGTGGAGAAATGTCTATTTAGGTCTTCTGCCAATTTTTGGATTGGGTTGTTTGTTTTTTTGTTATTGAGCTGCATGAGCTGCTTATAAATTTTGGAGATTAATCCTTTGTCAGTTGCTTCATTTGCAAATATTTTCTCCCATTCTGAGGGTTGTCTTTTGGTCTTGTTTATGGTTTCCTTTGCTGTGCAAAAGCTTTGAAGTTTCATTAGGTCCCATGTGTTTATTTTTGTCTTTATTTCCATTACTCTAGGAGGTGGGTCAAAAAGGATCTTGCTGTGATTTATGTCATAGAGTGTTCTGCCTATGTTTTCCTCTAAGAGTTTGATAGTGTCTGGCCTTACTATTAGGTCTTTAATCCATTTTGAGCTTAGTTTTGTGTATGGTATTAGGGAGTGATCTAATCTCATACTTTTACATGTCCCTGTCCAGTTTTCCCAGCACCACTTATTGAAGAGACCGTCCTTTCTCCACTGTACATTCCTGCCTCCTTTATCAAAGATGAGGTGACCATATGTGCGTGGGTTTATCTCTGGGCTTTCTATCCTGTTCCATTGATCTATCTTTCTGTTTTTGTGCCAGTACCACAATGTCTTGATTACTGTGGCTTTGTAGTATAGTCTGAAGTCAGGGAGCCTGATTCCTCCAGCTCCATTTTTTGTTCTCAAGATTGCTTTGGCTATTCGGGGTCTTTTGTGTTTCCACACAAATTGTGAAATTTTTTGTTCTAGTTCTGTGAAAAATGCCAGTTGTAGTTTGATAGGGATTGCATTGAATCTGTAGATTGCTTTGGGTAGTAGAGTCATTTTCACAATGTTGATTCTTCCAATCTAAGAACATGGTACATCTCTCCATCTATTTGTATCATCTTTAATTTCTTTCATCAGTGTCTTATAATTTTCTGCATACAGGTCTTTTGTCTCCTTAGGGAGGTTTATTCCTAGATATTTTATTCTTTTTGTTGCAGTGGTAAATGGGAGTGTTTCCTTGATTTCACTTTCAGATTTTTCATCATTAGTATATAGGAATGCCAGAGATTTCTGTGCATTAATTTTGTATCCTGCTACTTTACCAAATTCATTGATTAGCTCTAGTAGTTTTCTGGTAGCATCTTTAGGATTCTCTATGTATAGTATCACGTCATCTGCAAACAGTGACAGCTTTACTTCTTCTTTTCCGATTAGGATTCCTTTTATTTCCTTTTCTTCTCTGATTGCTGTGGCTAAAACTTCCAAAACTAGGTTGAATAAGAGTGGTGAGAGTGGGCAACCTTGTCTTGTTCCTGATCTTGGTGGAAATGGTTTCAGTTTTTCACCATTGAGGATGATGCTGGCTGTGGGTTTGTCATATATGGCCTTTATTATGTTGAGGAAAGTTTCCTCTATGCCTACTTTCTGAAGGGTTTTCATCATAAATAGGTGTTGAATTTTGTCAAAAGCTTTCTCTGCATCTATTGAGATTATCATATGGTTTTTCTCCTTCAGTTTGTTGATATGGTGTATCACGTTGATTGATTTGCGTATATTGAAGAATCCTTGCATTCCTGGAATAAACCCCACTTGATCGTGGTGCATGATCCCTTTAATGTGCTGTTGGATTCTGTTTGCTAGTATTTTGTTGAGGATTTTTGCATCTATGTTCATCAGTGATATTGGCCTGTAGTTTTCTTTCTTTGTGACATCCTTGCCTGGTTTTGGTATCAAGGTGATGGTGGCCTCATAGAATGAGTTTGGGAGTGCTCCTCCCTCTGCTATATTTTGGAAGAGTTTGAGAAGGATAGGTGTTAGCTCTTCTCTAAATGCTTGATAGAATTCACCTGTGAAGCCATCTGGTCCTGGGCTTTTGTTTGTTGGAAGATTTTTTATCACAGTTTCAATTTCAGTGCTTGTGATTGGTCTGTTCATACTTTCTATTTCTTCCTGATTCAGTCTTGGCAGGTTGTGCATTTCTAAGAATTCGTCCATTTCTTCCAGGTTGTCCATTTTATTGGCATAGAGTTGCTTGTAGTAATCTCTCATGATCTTTTGTATTTCTGCAGTGTCAGTTGTTACTTCTCCTTTTTCATTTCTAATTCTATTGATTTGAGTCTTCTCCCTTTTTTTCTTGATGAGTCTGGCTAATGGTTTATCAATTTTGTTTATCTTCTCCAAGAACCAGCTTTTAGTTTTATTGATCTTTGCTATCGTTTCCTTCATTTCTTTTTCATTTATTTCCGATCTGATTTTTATGATTTCTTTCCTTCTGCTAACTTTGGGATGTTTTTGTTCTTCCTTCTCTAATTGCTTTAGGTGCAAAGTTAGGTTGTTTATTCGAGATGTTTCCTGTTTCTTAAGGTAGGATTGTATTGCTATAAACTTCCCTCTTAGAACTGCTTTTGCTGCATCCCATAGGTTTTGGGTCGTCGTGTCTCCATTGTCATTTGTTTCTAGGTATTTTTTAATTTCCTTTTTGATTTCTTCAGTGATCACTTCGTTATTAAGTAGTGTATTGTTTAGCCTCCATCTGTTTTTATTTTTTAGAGCTCTCTTCCTGTAATTGATGTCTAGTCTCATAGCATTGTGGTCAGAAAAGATACTTGATACAATTTCAATTTTCTTAAATTTACCAAGGCTTGATTTGTGACCCAAGATATGATCAATCCTGGAGAATGTTCCATGAGCACTTGAGAAAAATGTGTATTCTGTTATTTTTGGATGGAATGTCCTATAAATATCAATTAAGTCCATCTTGTTTAATGTATCATTTAAAGCTTGTGTTTCCTTATTTATTTTCATTTTGGATGATCTGTCCATTGGTGAAAGTGGGGTGTTAAAGTCCCCTACTATGATTGTGTTACTGTCGATTTCTCCTTTTATGGCTGTTAGTATTTGCCTTATGTATTGAGGTGCTCCTATGTTGGGTGCATAAATATTTACAATTGTTATATCTTCTTCTTGGATCGATCCCTTGATCATTATGTAGTGTCCTTCTTTGTCTCTTCTAATAGTCTTTATTTTAAAGTCTATTTTGTCTGATATGAGAATTGCTACTCCAGCTTTCTTTTGGTTTCCATTTGCATGGAATATCTTTTTCCATCCCCTTACTTTCAGTCTGTATGTGTCTCTAGGTCTGAAGTGGGTCTCTTGTAGACAGCATATATATGGGTCTTGTTTTTGTATCCATTCAGCCAATCTGTGTCTTTTGGTGGGAACATTTAGTCCATTTACATTTAAGGTAATTATCGATATGTATGTTCCTATTCCCATTTTCTTAATTGTTTTGGGTTTGTTATTGTAGGTCTTTTCCTTCTGTTGTGTTTCTTGCCTAGAGAAGTTCCTTTAGCATTTGTTGTAAAGCTGGTTTGGTGGTGCTGAACTCTCTCAGCTTTTGCTTGTCTGTAAACGTTTTAATTTCTCCATCAAATCTGAATGAGATCCTTGCTGGGTAGAGTAATCTTGGTTGCAGGTTTTTCTCCTTCATCACTTTAATTATGTCCTGCCACTCCCTTCTGCCTTGTAGAGTTTCTGCTGAGAGATCAGCTGTGATCCTGATGGGGATTCCCTTGTGTGTTATTTGTTGTTTTTGCCTTGCTGCTTTTAATATGATTTCTTTGTGTTTAATTTTTGACAGTTTGATTAATATGTGTCTTGGCGTATTTCTCCTTGGATTTATTCTGTATGGGACTCTCTGTGCCTCCTGGACTTGATTAACTATTTCCTTTCCCATATTAGGGAAGTTTTCAACTATAATCTCTTCAAATATTTTCTCAGTCCCTTTCTTTTTCTCTTCTTCTTCTGGAACCCCTATAATTCGAATGTTGGTGTGTTTAATGTTGTCCCAGAGGTCTCTGAGACTGTCCTCTGTTCTTTTCATTCTTTTTTCTTTATTTTGCTCTGCAGCAGTTATTTCCACTATTTTATCTTCCACCTCACTTATCCGTTCTTCTGCCTCAGTTATTCTGCTATTGATCCCACATAGAGTATTTTTCATTTCATTTATTGTGTTTTTAATCGATGCTTGATTCATCTTTAGTTCTTCTAGGTCCTTGTTAACTGTTTCTTGCATTTTGTCTATTCTATTTCCAAGATTTTGGATCTTGGAAATAGAATCTTGGATCATCTTTACCATCATTATTCTGAATTCTTTTTCAGGTAGACTGCCTATTACCTCTTCATTTGTTAGGTCTGGTGGGTTTTTATCTTGCTCCTTCACCTGCTGTGTGTTTTTCTGTCTTCTCATTTTGCTTATGTTACTGTGTTTGGGGTCTCCTTTTTGCAGGCTGCAGGCTCATAGTTCCCGTTGTTTTTGGTGTCTGTCCTCAGTGGCTAAGGTTGGTTTAGTGGGTTGTGTGGGCTTCCTGGTGGAGGGGACTGGTGCCTGTGTTCTGGTGGATGAGGCTGGATCTTGTCTTTCTGGTGGGCAGGTCCACGTCTGGTGGTGTGTTTTGGGGTGTCTGCAGACTTTATGATTTTAGGCAGCCTCTCTGCTAATGGGTGGCGTTGTGTTCCTGTCTTGCTAGTTGTTTGGCATAGGGTGTCCAGCACTGTAGCTTGCTGGTCATTGAGTGAAGCTGGGTGCTGGTGTTGAGATGGAGATCTCTGGAAGATTTTCGCTGTTTGATATTATGTGGAGCTGGGAGGTCTCTTGTGGACCAGTATCCTGAAGTTGGCTCTCCCACCTCAGATGCATAGCACTGACTCCTGGCTCCTCAATTTGGGATGATTTGTTGTCTATTCATGTATTCCACAGATGCAGGGTACATCTAGTTGATTGTGGAGCTTTAATCCGCTGCTTCTGAAGCTGCTGGGAGAGATTTCCCTTCCTCTTCTTTGTTCTCACAGCTCCACGGTCTCAGCTTTGGATTTGTCCCCACCTCTGCGTGTAGGTCGCCGGAGGGCGTCTGCTCTTCGCTCAGACAGGACAGGGTTAAAGGAGCAGCCGCTTCGGGGACTCTGGCTCACTCAGGCCGGGGGGGAGGGAGGGGCACGGAGTGCGGGGTGAGCCTGCAGCGGCAGAGGCGTTGCACCAGCCCGAGGCGTGGCGTGCGTTCTCCCAGGGAAGCCGTCTCTGGATCCCGGGACCCCGGCAGTGACGGGCTTCACAGGCTCCCGGAAGGGCGGCATGGACAGTGACCTGCGCTCGCACACAGGCCTCTTGGCGGCGGTGGCAGCAGCAGCCCCAGCGTCCCGCGCCCGTCTGTGGAGCTCCTTTAAGCAGCGCTCTTAATCCACTCTCCTCGCGCACCAGGAAACCAAGAGGGAAGAAAAAGTCTCTTGCGTCTTCGGCAGCTCCAGAGTTTTCCTGGACTCCCTCCCGGCTAGCTGTGGCGCATTAGCCTCCTTCAGGCTGAGTTCTCGCCGCCAGCCCCAGTCCTCTCCCTGAGCTCTGACCGAAGCCCGAGCCTCAGCTTCCAGCGCCGCCTGCCCCGGCAGGCGAGCAGACAAGCCTCTCGGGGTGGTGAGTGCCGGTCGGTACCGATCCTCTGTGCGGGAATCTCTCCGCTTTGCCCTACCCAGGTACGTGGGGGAGTTTCTTGCCTTTTGGGAGGTCTGGGGTCTTCTGCCAGCATTCAGTAGGTGTTCTGTAGGAGTTGTTCCACGTGTAGCTGTATTTCTGGTGTATCTATGGGGAGGAAGGTGATCTCTGCGTCTTACTCTTCCGCCATCTTCCCCGGAAGTCCTATTTTTAATTTTTTGAAGAACCTCCAAACTTTTTCCATAGAGGCTGAATCAGTTTACACTCCCACCAACAGCATAGAAGGCTTCTGTTTTCTCTACATTCTTGCCAGTATTTGCTATTGCTTGTCTTTTTGATAATAGCCATTCTAACAGGTATGAGGTAATATCTCATTTTGGTTTTGACTTTCATTTCCCTAATGATTAGTGAAATTAAGCACCTTTTCATGTACCTGTTGGCCTCTTATATATCTCATTTAGAAAAATATTCAGGTCCTTTGCACATTTTAAAATTGGGTTATTTGTGTTTTTTGATATTGAGTTGTATGAGTTACTTATATATTTTAGATATTAACCTCTTATTGGATATGTGGTTTACGTGTATTTTTTCCCATTTCATAGGCTGCCTTTTCAATTTGTGGACAATTTGCTGTGCAGAAAGTTTTTAGTTTAGCTTTCGTTTAGTAGTCTCACTTGTTTATTTTTGCATTTGTTGCCTTCGCTTTTTGATGTTAAATCCAAAAAAATGATCACCAAGGCCAATGTCAAGGAGCTTACCCCCTATATTTTCTTCTAGGAATTTTATGGTTTCAGGTCATGTTCAAGTCTTTAATCCATTTTGAGTTGATTTTTGTGTATAGTGTAAGATGGGGGTTCAGTTTCATTCTTTTGCATGTGGATATCTAATTTTCCCAGCATCATTTATTTAAGACACTATCTTTTCCCCATTGTATATTCTTGGCACCTTTGTCAAAAATTAATTGACAAAATACATGGATTTATTTCTTGGCTCTCTATTCTGTTTCACTGATCTATGTGTCTGTTTTTATGACGATACCACACTGATTTTATTAGTTTGGTAATAGAGTTAGAAATCAGGGAGTGTGATACCTCCAGCTTTGCTGTTCTTTCTCAAGATTGCTTGGCTATTCGGGGCCTTTTGTGGTTCCATACGAACTTTAGGATTGATCGTTCTATTTCTGCAAAAAATTTCATTGGCATTTTGATAAGGATTGCATTGAATCTGTAGATTGCTTTGGGTAGTATGAACATTTTAACAATATTAATTCTTCCAATCAATGAGCACGGAATATCCTTCCATTTATTTCTGTCTTCAATTTCTTTCATCAGTGTTATAATTTTCAGTGTATAGATCTTTCACCTATTTGGTTAAATGTATTCTTATGTATTTTATTCTTTCTGATGCTATTTTAAATGAAATTGTTATCTTAATTTCTCTCTCCAATTGTTCATTGTTAGTGCTTAGAAACACAATTGATTTTTATATATTGGTTTTGTATTCTGCAACTTTACTGAATTTGTCAATTAGTTCTAACAGTTTTTGGTGGAGTCTTTATGGTTTTCTATAATATAAGGTCATGTCATCTGCAAACAGACAATTTTACTTCTTCCATTTAAATTTGGATGTTGATTTCTTTTTCTTGCCTAATTGCTCTGACTAGGATTTCGAGTACTTAATCACCATTTGTTTGTCCTGATCTCATTAACTGATACTTATAGTTCTGGATTTTCCTTCCAGTTTAATGCTGAACCAAGGAATGGAATAATCCTTGCGTAGGTTTTTGGCATATCTATTGGCTTTTTCTATTGCCTTTTTTTATTTCTCCTTTTGGATACTTGTGGTAAAGGTTCTATTCATTGTTGAATTAGATCAACAATTACATTTTATTTTATTTTATTCACTTTATAACATTCATATAGTTATTAAGCAAGAATCAGCAAACATTTCCTGTAATGGGTGAGATAATAAATATTTTAGGCTCTGCAGGCTGTATGGTCTCTCTCATAACTACTCATCTTAATAGTTTTAGTGCAAAAGCAGCCACGGACAATACTAAAAAAAAAATGGGTGTGGCTGTTCTAATAAACTTTTATTTACAAATTAGACCAAGGCTTATAGTTTGCTCATCCCTGTAATAGAATACCATTAGAAAACCAAGAAAAGAAAGAAATCGTACATAATCACACTAACCTTACACAATATTATAGTAATTTTTCATATCTCTTTTCATTATTTTTCTATATTCCTATATTCCTGATGAATTTAAATAATATTGTAATCATATAGATCTAATTGTATATACTGCTTTTTCATTATTATTTTTTATTAATTGTTTTTAAGTTCTTTTTCTTTTTTTGATTAGATAAGTGGCACATTCCAATTTTTACAAAATATGGAAAATGCAAAAGTATAAACCAGAATAAAATACTATCAAATAAAATCTTCAATTGCCACCATGGTTTACAGAGAAAGTATCTTCTCCCTCCTGTTTTTTCTTTTTATATCCATTTACATCTGTTTTTATACCCATACGTTTAGAAGTGCTGTATGGAAAACCACCTCAAATTATTGTTTCAGAAGTTGGGGTAGAAGTGACAAAGGCATCTACCTTTTTATTAGGGACTGTGAATAGAAATGTTTTATAATTTTAAAAAGTTTTAAATGGTAGAGGGAAGGCAAATCCATTTTATTTTTCCAAGAAGATACAATAAAAGCATGATAACAAGTTACTTCTCTCTGACTACATACACACAGACAATATGGCACTAGATATAGTGACATTAACTAGATGGAATAGTTTCAAAAGTTCAAATTGCTTGTCTCTTACCTTACTGATTTAAATGTATTATAATCTAATTAACCTATAACCTAATCTATAGGTATACAAAAATGAATAAAGGGATCTCTGACTCAAATATTGAGTACTTATGCTAAGTGCTTATTAAATATTTATTTGCTCAGTTAAATTTCCACAAAAGCCCTATAAGATGCTGTACCTATCTTTTAAATAAGACTAAAGCTCAGGAAATATTAGAAACTAGACCCAAGTGAAACAATAATGTCAGGGACTGGATTTCACTAATCACTGCTGACTCTTAAAATTACATAAATAGAATTAGAAATAATACTCTTGGTTAATGTATTTAGAAGAGGAAACAAGAAAAAAAAAACCTCGGTATTTTTTAATATGTCTTCTCTGCATATCTAAAATATTCTTATGGGTCAAAAGAGCCAAAGACGATTTTCAAGACTGTAAGAAAATAACTTGAAAAATTCTCTCCATGGATACATTTGTATGTTAGAAACCTACCCAAAATGTCAGGAAAACTACAGCATTAAGGTCAAATGAAAAGCTTTCACCACAGACAAATAATGCACACAGTGTAGATCCTATTCAAAAATGGACACATCAGAGCAGGGACACTTCTGTAAGCTCATTAATATTCTACAGATGCCAATTGTTCAGATCAATCCAAAACACCGTACCTTGTCAAAGAATGACTTTGAAAAGATTTGAATGTCTTCAGAATGTTTATGGTCTGCTTTTGTAATCATTTTTGCTTTATTGGAAACAAATTTGTCTATCTATCTATCTATCTATCATCTATCTATGTAATTTTGTTTCTCTTTGGTCATCAGTTAATCCAACATGATGGATTATACAGCATATGAGCACTGGAAGTAGCATCTTTTTTTTTTTTTTTCTTTTTTGCATGGTAGGCGGGCCTCTCACTGTTGTGGCCTCTCCCATTGTGGAGCACAGGCTCCGGACGCACAGGCTCAGCAGCCATGGCTCACGGGCCCAGCTGCTCTGCGGCATGTGGGATCTTCCCGGACCGGGGCACGAACCCATGTCCCCTGCACCGGCAGGTGGACTCTCACCCACTGCACCACCAGGGAAGCCCGGAAATAGCATCTTTTAAAAAGTATAATACTTAAGGAGGACAGAGAAGGAAAGAGACAGAGTGTAAGTATTGGTTAAACCAGCTGAAAATAGCACTCGGTCTTTGAAAGTTGTCTAAATAATCTGAATTTATATATTATTGAATTTTGTTACTATATTTTTTAAGTAGTCAAATTTCTTATTGCGTGGAAATCAAATAAATCTAGAATAATACTAAAGAAATACCAAATGGCACTTGTAAGGGGTAAACTACTTTTTGTTGTATTATCAGAGTGTAAAAACTATCATGAGGTTTAAAGTCCTCATTCTGCAATTTTCCTGCTTGCATAAAGGAATCTAAAACATCTTTCATTATTAATTTATGATTTTAAACTATTGTACCTTTTATCACCTCTATATTCTGGAGTAAACACTTAGAAATACAACTGGATGATTTATTTTTCAGCCATTTCACAAATCATAAATAACATTTCTAAATGATCTTAAATCCATTATTTTAAAATCATTATATCAATATAAATATTGAAGTTTACTAATATTCAAATCATGTTATTACTATTAATATTGAAATTTACTAACGAGCTAGGTTAATGTTGGGATTTCCATTTTATAGACAGAAATCTATGCTCATAGAAAAGTGAAGTGCCCTTTAAAAAAGCATTATATGATGGAGTTATTTTTTCCTCAATACTTTGTTTTTTGTATTATTTTTCATAGTTCACCAGTTTATCTCAGTATATGATCTTTTATACTCTTTCTCCAGCATATTTACTTGATTTTAATTATAATTGCATCCTCCTGGTTGCAAGTCACCACTCAGATATCTCTTCACTTCCTTATCTCCAGCTGTCTTGTTTCTTCCATTTAAATTGACATCTTATGATCTCTTAGCTGAATCATTGCAAAGTAGACCAAAATCAATTAACCCTTGAAAAATTCCATTTCCAAGATTATCACCTGTTCATTATTAACAACTCGAGTTAACCAATAGTTCAGACCCAATTCATATACACTCATTGGCCTCACGTCATTTTCCTGTGCACAATTCTGTAATATTTTATACAACTTATGGCTGTCGTGTCTTGTTCCTTTTATTTGTGGGCATAATCAAGAAAAACAGAGGGAAAAGTATAATTTTACCTGTTGACAGATGCTCTCTTGAACAGATTTCTTTGGATTATGTGTGATATTGTTAAACCTTTTCACTATTGCTTGAAGTGTGATATTTGAAGGCAATACAAAGGACGAGAGGTAGAGCAGACTCTGGATTATCTAAAGAAATAGAAAAACAGGCGTTACATGTATAATTGAGGTCCAGAAGCCTCATTAGTGTCACTACCTTTAATTCATCCAATAAATTTTGACCCTGTTTTAATAATTTAAAAAATTGAATATATATATATAAATATATATGTGCATATATATTTGTCAATCTATTGATAGAATTATTAGGTATGAACAAAATGATGAAATCTGTGCAGGAGAAAAAAAATTAGAAGTATGAAATGAAGATTAGTTATTTTTAAAATAAATAATGGTAAATTCCATATCTACCATTGTGAGAAGGAAATTTATTGGCATTCATTAGCTGTCACTCAAATAATTCCCTATACTCATTTAAATAATTTGCTCTAAAATTCAACTAACAAAATATATATTGACAATGAAAATAAATATAAAATTTAAAAGAGAATTATTAGAAATACTATCAATAATATACATGTCTTACAATGAGACACACTGAGTCATGAAAATGAAACAAAAAGTATTTTAGAAATCTTATGATTTAGAAATCAAATGTCTTAATCAGATCTGGGTGATAGATGAATATGCTAATAAATCTCCCTAATACATCAAATGCCTTTATTTCAACTTAAATCTGGTACTGAGTATATAGATGCTAGTACTTAGGGTTTATTTTGCTTGGGTCAAGCATTCCTTTGCCTAGATCAAAGGTAAGAAAAAGTTAACTCTGTCAGTTAAATACCCAGTTGCCTGCCTTGCATCCAGGGCCACCTATCCTAAAGTGTTGAAGGCGATGCAACCACCAGGCCAAATGAGGTTTGTATGAGAGGATGAGGAAAGCCTGTGATCTAGTTGCCTAGTCAGTGAGAAACTGAGGGTGGGGATTAGAATGAAGATTAGTAGTGGAATTAGAAAGTCATGGATAAAATCTGAGAACTAGATAAGGCCGGAATTAAAGTTTTAACTTACACTAGAAATGGAGAGTTCACACTCAGTAAGTCTCCTACATCTGGGATAACAGCAGGGAGAAGAGGCTTACATCTGCTCTGGACCTACCAAGAGGCTTGGGAGCCTTTGTGACTTTTTTAAGCCGAGTAATTTAAGGGTGGCAGCTCCACCTTACCACAAGTAACCGGCCCATCCAAATGCAGAAAACCCTTCTTATATTTGGAGGAAATACATTTTCTGTCAGTTTCCTCTGGCAGAGAGAGTTGCCTGGAGTTTAGGGCAAAGCCTCAGAGGAAAGCCTCAGGCATTCCTGACAACTGGGCTCTGACCCTCCATCTATGCTTAATTATCATCATGGTTCATGGAGGTCAGCATAGGGGCCAGAGCAAGAGAACATGACAAGGCCACATTTTAAATGCTCACCAACATTTCTACACAATTGTCACAAAGCTTTATTAACCTGACTGGTCTAGTTTCCTCCAGAAAGACCAACCCGTATCCAGAGATTTTTTTCAACAAATTGGCCAATAATCCAGGAATCCTCTGTGATAGTTATAACTATATTCATCTATTTTACATCTCTTTCTCAATACCTATTAAACTATCATATTTTTATACACATTTAAGCAAATAAACTCATAAAGTGCATATATTGGTCCTTAGTTTTAAAAATGAAAGTCAGTGTTTTAAAATTTGTGTGTCTGATGAAAAAACCAAGAGAAGAAACAACAATCCTTAATATAGGAAAGCTTTCCTTTAATTCAGGAAAGAAACTATTTTGGAGACTGAGTCCAGGTAGGCATAAAGCTTAAAGCTTATTCTCTCCTACAAAAGCAGTGTTAATTACTGTAGCTAGAAGCTGGGCTGTGGTATCAGCTATCAATAATTTGGTTTCTTAGCAATTCACATATATGCCACATGTTTTATGATGGGTTTTACTTATAACAGGGAGCTTAAAAATGCTTTCGAGCTTCCAATTTTTTAAAGAGATTCCATTAGTTATCATAATCCCACGAACTAAGATGAAGTGGTATTTTTAATCACATTTATAGATAAGAGCATAAGGAATCGGAGGTAGGAAGAGATTTTTTCCAAAGTGTAATATTCAATAAGTGATCACACTGATACCATGACTAGTATCTTTCTGATAGGCCCATTGTTACTGATTCCACCTTAACACACCAACTTGGAGGCTGCTCTTTCTGCTTATAAATATACTCCTTCTGTTTTATTTTTATGGTGAATTTCCAAATTTCTATTCTTGCACATATCCTTGTCTGTCTTGTCCATCAGAATTCAAATACCTGTTCTTTGGAATACTAAACACCAACTATCCTTCAAAGTCTTTAGAAAATGCATCATTATTCCAGCTTATTTACATGTCCTTTCTATAACGTTTTTGAGTATATAGACTATAATATATCATTGTCGTTAACAAAAAGGTGACTTGATGACTACCGAAAACATCTGTCTACTTCAAGTGTTTTTCAAAAACTTTATGTGGTAGGATGTGCTGAAGCCCAAGAATTGTGCCTTCCCTTCTAGAAATCAATATGGGTTGATTAATCTATGGAGAAGAAGGTGTAGGACAAAGGAGTAAAGGAACTATTGAAGTGATGGTCAATGCTTAGATCCTAGTGCTATATTCAAGGCCCTTTTCTCATTCAGTTGTACAGAATATCAGAATGTGCCTTTATATACTTCGTGAATAATAATTCTTCAACTTCCTAAATCTAACCAGGCTGTATCAATTTTATGAACCCTTATCAACAGTCTACGCAATCCAGAAGTTTATGCTTCAAAATAGCCCAGAAATAATGTACTTAGCAAACTAAGTCCCAAATTAAATCAATAGATGTTTGGAGACTACAGCCTTCACTATAAATTCTTTTAGGTAGCCTATAGATAAAGCATGAGCTGTTCTTCACATCCTACCTATAAAGTGAACTATGTTTTCACCTGTAGGAATTAGTACGTTCCTTAGAGACTAATGAACTGGTCTTTTTGCTCTCCATTCCCTCTTTCTTATACAAAGGATACAGTAACATCAAATTAATATACAATGTTTAAGTTTAGGTGACAACTCACTCAGTTTTATAATGGGAATTAAACTGAACCAAATCTTTTCTAACATGTAATTGAATTAAAATTGGAATCTAATCCTGGGAGGTTATTTTATTCTTCAAAGTAGGCCACCTTTTACATACTACCGACTGATTTACTTTGACAACTAGACAGCAGAGATATCAATAGTGCATAGCCCCCAAAATGTCAGTAACACAAAACCTATTGTTAGGTGTAAACTAGTGCTGTAGTTAAAGGACTCTGAGAATGCTAATTGATAACAAGGGTCAAACTAACTAAAGATGTTTTTGTAATGGGAGAATTAGAAAAAATAATATGAACCAGCATCTAATTATTTATGAAGAATTGGATGAATATCCCATATCAGACAATTCCTCTGATTTATAATACTATACTTTTAGAATTGTGTAAAAGCAGTTGTAGTGACCTGAATAGTGGCCCTCAAAAAGATATGTCCATGTCCTAATTTCCAGGACCTGCAATATACCTTATGTGACCCTATAAACTGAATGCTTATATTCCACCACCCCCCCACATGAAATTCATACATTGATACCTAATGATACTTGGAGATGGGGCCTTTGGGAGGCAATTAGGTCATCAGAGTGAAGCCCTCATGAATGGGATTATTGCCCTTATGAAAGAGGCCCAAGAAATCTCCCTTCTGCCATGAGAGGACATGAGAAGATGGCCACCTATGAACCAGGAAGCCAGTTCTCACCAGACACCGAATTTGTTAGCACCTTAATCTTGGACTTTCAAGCCTCCAGAAAGCCACTCAGTCTATGGTGTTTTGTTATAGCAGCCCAGAGGGCAAAAGATGCGATTAAAGTAAGGATCTTAAGAGAGGAGTTTATCCTGGATTATCCAGGTGGTCCCTAAATGCCATGTATTCTTAAGAGAGAGGCAAAGGGAGTTTAGAGACAGACACACAGAAGGAAAGGCATGGAAAGTAGGCAGTGATATGAAAATTAGGCACAGCAGAAAGTGATGCAGCCACAAGCCACAGAATGTTGATTGGTGCCAGCAGTTAGAAAAGGCATGGAGCAAATTCTCCCCTAGAGCCTCTTTAAGGAGTGTGGTCCTGCTGACACCTTGTGAAGTGTGAGAAAAAAAATATCTACTGTTTTAAGCCACCAAGTTTGTAGTAATTTGTTACAGCTGCCCTAGGAAACTAATACAGCAGTAGTGATGACATCGTTTATGAAAGTCATGAACCCAGCAATTCCAAAGATGTCTCTTATAAGCACTTTCACACAACTTTGCAAAGAAACATGTACAGGATGTGCAGGGGGGCATCATTTATAACTGTGGCAAACTGAAAGTCACTAGGAAAATGGGTAAATTGCTGCGCATCCATAATAAAGTACTACACAACTGTAAAAAGAATGAAGTAGATCTATATGCACTGATATATAATATTGTTAAAAGTATAACAAATGCAATAACAGCAAGCTATAAAAAATATGATTCCATTTATTTTAAATACACACATAAAGACTTACACATGAAGACTTAGGTCTACATATTTCTATTTGCATACAAATTATCTAGAAAAATACTAAAAAGCTATTAATAAGTGTCTTTGGAAAGTAGTTATATATTTTTGAAATGTTTAATTACATAATAAGTATATCTTATCCTTCTTTTCAAAACTTTACAAAAATGCTGAAACACAAAACTTTATTATGCAAATATAAATATATCCCCTTAGTTGTTAACTTGGTTGTGAGTTGTAGCAGGTACTTCTATTTGTATTTTACATAGGATTTTCATAATATTTTTTCTACTGCTTTTTTTTCTGCTAGCTAAATTTTAATCAACTAAGGTAAAAAGGAATTGGCCCCTGCTTACAGATCTTACGGAGTAGCTCTCATAGTGTGGCCCCAGTTGAGCAGCATAATCATAAGCTGGTACCTTTTTAGAAATGTAGATTCTGGGGTACCATCTCAGATTTACTGAATGAAGCTCTGGAAGTGAGACCCAGCAAACTGTAGTTTAGTAAGTCCTCCAGGTGATTCTGATGCCCACTAATGTCTAAAAGTTGCTGGTCTAGCTCTTCCTCCAACACACCTACAAGTGTTGGCTGCAATAAATGTAATAAACTCTCTGTAGTTCTTGAGCCATCATAGTCTATGGACTCCTCTGCCTACCGAACGGCTAAAGCCACCTGGGAACCACTGCTCTTTACAGAATCCTGAACATATTCAGTTCCATCTATGACATATCACTTTGTCAGCTGTAGCCTCATGATTCTATGAGCACTGCCCCTTATGTCTCTTGAATAATCATGTTTATGGTATGGGAAAACTAAAGACAATCTAAAGACCCGAATTTGGAAAGTGAGTGAATATATTACGGTCATCCACTTGATAAACCATTATACATACATTAAGTGATAGTTATGAAAATTATAATGATAACATGGGAAATATTTATTATATAATATTTAATGAAAAGCTCATATTATGCAAAATTCAAAATATGAGACAAAAATGATACATAAAAAGAAAAAAATAGGACATAGTAAGAGGATGAGGATTGTAGAAAAATTATATTTGTCTATTCAAATTTAGGATAATACTATTATAATATCTTTTTTTTGATTTATCGTATTGCATACTTTATTCATTTATTTATTTTTGGCTGTGTTGGGTTTTTGTTGCGGCACGTGGGCTTTCTCTACTTGTGGCAAGTGGGGGCTACTTTTTGTTGTGGTGCACGGGCTTCTCATTGCGGTGGCTTCTCTTGTTTGTTGTGGAGCATGGGCTCTAGGCGCGCGGACTTCCTTAGTTGTGGCACATGGGCTCAGTAGTTGTGGCTCATGGGCTCTAGAGCGCAGGCTCAGTAGTTGCGGTGCATGGGCTTAGTTGTTTTGTGGCATGTGAGATCTTCCCAAACCAGGGATTGAACCCGTGTCCCCTGCATTGGCAGGTGGATTCTTAACCACTGCACCACCAGGGAAGTCCCCTGTAATATCCTGATATATAAAATACTTTAAGTTAATATTATGCATTTAATGATTTGCCCTAGTTTGGGGTTTTATAACTACTTTGAAAAATATTTTAATTTTAACTAGTCTACAACCATTTCAAAAATGTAAGGTTATATAGTGAAATTGGAAGCTGCATTTTATTTAAAGATCTCACCTCCATTTTTTAAGTTCCCTTTTTGTTTGTTTTATGTCATTTTGTTTTTAGTTATGCCTAAATTAGATTATGAGGCTCTTGCATAAGTTGTAAAGAATATACCCAGAGATGGTCCCCACACTTAAATTTAGATATAAATTACATTAGCTGATTACCAATTACCTATATAAATAACATTTACTGTTACCTATTTTGTTACAAGTAAGCAACACTGAATAAGACAGTTGTTACTTAAACATAAATTTTCTTGTAATTCTGTTGAGTAGCTATTACCTCCATTTTTCAGACAATGAAAATGAAATTCAACCATGTCAACTATCTTTTAAGTCCACCTGCAGCATTTGTTTTGAACTAGGCTCTTACAGAGTTAAGAGCTATACACTTTCTATTGTCTTCATGTTACTTTTCAGTCATGAACTGCTTGAAGTGTTCATATCACCACCCCTCTCAACCCTCCTGTGTTTTGCCTGTTCTAATACTTGCTTTGCTTGTGGTCACTTGACTGAGTTTTCTGCCCTCCATCCATTCCAGCTGTGTGCTTCCCAAGGACTTCAGGAGACACTCAATTAGTTGCTAATTTGGTAATTTTGCCAAAATAGGAAGAGGAAACAAAAGCTGGAGCCCACAGAAAAGTAACCATTCAGTAGATTCAAGAAAATGGTATTAGTAGTCAGGATTTAAACTTCAAAGAGAAGGGCTGTGAAACTCTTAGGAAACTAGTCAAGTTATCAGTTGTTTCTTCTACTATACACTTACAAGTGAATTAAATTTTTAATTTTATTTTCTGATAGTAATTATTTGCCCCCTACCCATCCTTGTCATGTTTCTCTGCAGGCAAATTATGCTCCATACCCCCTGACTTTGGACTTGTTTTGTCAATGGAATGTAAGCCAATGATGTATATAGTCCATGTCCAAGAGTGTTTGCATGTTTTGACTTTACATCTGTAGTCTTTACCTTCCAATCTGAGAACGTGTCCCTTTAGTCTGGATCGCTAAAAATAAGAGTATGTTTGGAGGTCAGCTAAGCCCACCAGAGACAACCAGAGTGATAGCTGATCCATAGCCTTCAAGTAGCATAAACAAGAAATAAATATCTGTTGTTGTCAGCCCCAACAAAATTTGAGGTTGGGTGTTTAAAACGAAATCCTAAAATATGTGGCATTGGCTTTAGAGATGGACAGCTGGTGGTGAGGACCCTGTTAGAAGAGGTTAGAAAAATGTAAAATATTTGGTAAAATTTTGCCTATGATATCTTGAAAGAGGCAGAAAATACACACAATGCAGTTGGGGTTCTGGGACAAGAGATAAGGAGAAAATATGTTGGTAGCATTAGTTGGTGGTTATTCGCCCTGTTTAATAAGTACTAAGAGAGGCAATGAAGTCATGATAGATTTGATCTGTTTGCAAGCAGGGATGAGAAGAGAAAAGGCACAATGCATGTATTACAGGACTTGCAGGATTGAAAAACACATCCCCCAGCCCCCCACCCATCTTTAGCTTGCTAAAACTTTTTCAAGTGAAGACACTCCCTCAGGGCAAAAACTAAATCCAAAGGTTACTAAAGCAAGGAAAAGACCAAACCAACGGTGTGGCTTTTGTACCTTTTCTTAGAATCTCTTACAGGCTTAAGTGAGACCCCAGTAAATTCTTTCAGTTTGAAAAATATTTAGGAGTGGGGGTAGAAAAGAGACCAATGGTGTAGTCCCTGAAGTTCTAACAAACTCAAATTTTCTGTAATTCAGTATATTTAGAGCTTCGCAAAGAAGTGAGAGTGTTACCATTTGCACTAACTGAAACCAACTAATTAAAAAAATACTCTTCAAAACATTATACGATAAAATGTACTATCAGCTTGGACAGAAAGGAATAGTGACTGTTGGAAATGTCAAATGACCAAGTGATTGAAATAACTCCAATATCTTGTAACTTGCTTTATGTCACGTACAGGATATAACACCATGGAAAATGTAAATACATATAATAAATGTCACGAAAGTGCTGTAACCCTATAAGCAAGTGACATTCACGTTGGCTCTTAGTTTCCTTATTTGTGAAAAGCCAGAGCAGGATTAAGTGTTATCTGAGGTCCCTTTCAGCTCATTTTTGATTCTATGATAGTAAAACACATAGTCCTATTTTATAGACTTTCTTAACATGTGAAATACAAATTTCTTCTCTTCTCTGGGAAAAATCTATTGCTGTTCAAAAACAAGTAATGAACAGATAGACATTAATTGAGCAAGTTTTCCAAGATTCTACAAACTATGGGCTGAATGAGAAAAGTTCTTTTGAAAGAGTCATCTGAAGTTTACATACACAGACAGGGTCATGTGTTTAATTAAATACAGAGGCTTCTAGAGGCCAAGTATTAGTTCCTTAAGTGTGCTTGGAATTTTATTCAATTCCCAAATCACAATTTAGTTCCCATAAAAGTTATTGTACAAAATCCTCAAAGGAACTGGTATATATTTGAATAGATTTTCATTTATTTATCAAGATAAAATATTGAAGCATATTTTCATGTTCTTTAAAAGAATATGTTCCCATAAAAGTGGGACAATTTGGTTCAGTGTTGCCAATAAATCACATGAAGATATTTTTCAAAGATAGAATGAAAACAGCACCTCACATATTATATATTTTAAATGTATTAAAGAATGATGTAATATTTCAATTCATACACTATATGTTTTAGTTCCCATATTTGCCAATTTTTTTTTTTCTTTTTTTTTTTTTGCGGTATGCGGGCCTCTCACTCTTGTGGCCTCTCCCGTTACGGAGCACAGGCTCCGGATGCGCAGGCCCAGCGGCCATGGCTCACGGGCCCAGCCGCTCCGCGGCATATGGGATCCTCCCAGACCGGGGCACGAACCCGTATCCCCTGCATCGGCAGGCGGACTCTCAACCACTGCGCCACCAGGGAGGCCCATATTTGCCAATTTTTATACACTTAAATAAAAAAATTACATTGTACAACTACCAAATGGGAATCATGTCAATCATATATTGGTCGATAAAAATATCACGTTCAATAGAATTTAAATAGTCACTAAAGATAGCATTAATAATGTATGAGTTGACTATTTACAAACATGCCAAAAGGTATTCCTCTTGTCAAACATATATAACTTTTATGACACTGACATCGTGGGGATGTTAACTGCAGTCATTTCTTATGAAAGATCGATAAAACCTAGCTGAAACAGGCAGAGCTGAAAGTGATCACTTTCGTCACGTTTTATGACATTGTAAAGACTCGCCATGAAGATTCTCTCTAAGGAAACCACCCTGTGAAGCTCCACAGAATTTGCTATTTCAAGCCCTCGTATTTAGAATTGGATGTTATTGTTATGATATTCACTGAACACTGATAATGAAGTTGGTGCTGACTGGAACAAAAATGAACCCAAAGTTAAATATAACCTAGATAAGAGCTACAGGAGCTGCTGAAAAGAAATCAATTGGTTCAATCCTGCTTGTCACTTCTAGAAGGTCACCAGAAAGAAGCATCATCCCAAATGCAGAGAAAAGAAAAACTCTTTCTCCTTCCCTCTTCCTTACTGTACTAGTCAAGACTGTGAATCCCAAAAAAATACACAAACAAACACAGTCCTCTGAGAATTGATGACACACTTGTACTACACCAAATTAGAAGGAATGAAATTACAGGAAACGTTTCGCCTTTGCACGCTGCATCCATCTTTCTCCCCCTTAGCTTTCTCCTAAGGGCCTGCAGGCTCCCTTCTTTCAGCTTTGGCTGTCAACTGGGCAAGGAAGATATCAATAAGCCCAAGCATCATCTTGATCATAATTTATAATTTCTCTACCTTTTAATTATTTTATTAGTTTAATTTTGTTTCCGCCTTCCCTTTCCCCTTACATCCTAGCATCAACTCATTTTCCCAGACCAGATATGCTCCTGCCTGACTGCAGACCATTCTGTTCCAGGTGATTCACTCAGGTTTGTTCTAACTTTGTTGCAGGCTGAATGAAGAGTTCTCACTTCCTTGCCCTAACACTTCCTTTACATTCCTTCATGCTCCAGCTCCACAAGAGAGCGCAATGCTTTCTCTGACTTCTTATTGGCCAGTCCCACACATCCCAGTCTGACAGACAGCATGGGAAGTAGCTGATAGGAGTCACAGGCTGCCATCCTTTCTGCTCTGCTCACAGAAATGCCAACATTCCAAACCTGGGAAAAACAGGAAGGGGATTCCAACCTTTTACCGCCATTGGAAACAAACCTTTCCTTACAGTTGGGTCCTAGAGAAAAAGGTATCCCTCTTGTTTTCTCATGGTATCCATTTACTTATCATTTTTTTGAACTTTTTACTTTATATTGGAGTATAGTTGATTAACAATGTTGTGTTAGTTTCAGTAGGGTGATTCAGTGATACATATACATGTATCTATTCTTTTTCAAATTCTTTTCCCACTTAGGTTGTTACATAATATTGAGCAGAGTTCCCTGTGCTATACAGTAGGTCCTTGTTGGTTATCCATTTTATTTTTATTTTTTAATAGATCTTTATTGGAGTATAATTGCTTCACAATACTGGTGTACAACAAAGTGAATCAGCCATATGCATACATATATCCCCATATTCCCTCCCTCTTGAGCCTCCATTTTAAATATAGCAGTGTGTACATGTCAATTCCAAACTCCCAATCTATCCCTTCCCTCCCCCCCCCACCCCGTAGCCATAAGCTCCTTCTCTAAGTCTATGAGTCTGTTCCTGTTTTGTAAATAACTTCTTTTGTAACATTTCTTTTTAGATTCAGCATATAAGCGATATCATAAGATATTTCTCTTCATTGTTAATGAAGTCTCTCTTGCCTGTCATATGGGATTTGGCTCCAATAATTTTCACACTTTTAATTAATGTCTTTTCTGGCTTTTTTTTTCTTTAGCTTACAAAATGTTAATCTCCTCGAGCCTAAAAATAGTAGGAAAGCATAACCTTCTCTAGAGCCTCTATTTTTCTTGTGCTGTCACTATATTTCATCTTCACTTCAAAACTTCACACAAGGGCCGTCCTTCTCTGTAACCTCTTCTTTCTTACCATCTACTCCTAATTCCTTGCTAATGTAAGACCTTCTCTTGCAAGCTTCACTGAATAAATTTTCTCTTAAAGATGAGCAATGACTTCCTAATCTCCAAAGCCACTAGGCCTCATCTCATTAAAATTTTAGATGGTATTTAGCAATTACTTCATTGGACCTTGTACTTGAGACTTTGGCGTCTATCTCACTATATCCCTACACCTTCTCCCACGGCTAGTTTTTCTCTTCAGGTCCAACATGTGTAAGTTCTCATAAAGGTTATATTGTTGACTCTCTTCTTTCTTTACATGCTCTCCATGATACTTTCTACCTTTATAAATTCAGCTAATGTTTTATACTTGGTGTGTTCCAATTCTCCATCCCCTGTATCAATCCTTTTCCTAAGTTATAGTTCTTCATTTCTTATAGCTTCCTAGACATTTTCAGAAGGATGCCCCCACTGGAATGTTGAATGCCCCTAAGTCTGTTAATTGTAATAAGAGTTGGTACCTAGGCTGAAAGACCCTGAGTCATTTCTTCCTCCCCTTTCCTGCATATGCCTTTTTTCTTTAATAGCTCTTGAATGCGTCTTTCTTTCCATTCCTCTTCTTTACCACCATGGTTCATGCCCCTGTTCCCCTCACAGTCCCCTAAGGGACTCTCTCAACTTCAGTTTCTCATCCTTCCCTCCCACACCTCTCCATACACCAAGCTTCTCTTCAGAATTAATCTCCCAAAAGTACTTCTCTCAACCTAACCCTATCCTGGGAGGACTTTGCACTGACTAAGCCATGTTCCTCAGGGACCTAAGAAAAAAATGACCTGAATGTCATTGGTTCCAGTTATTCCCACAGCTGACCCCCTCAAAGGAGTAACAGAGAGATCCCCATCCAAATATAAGAGATTAAGAAATGCTGTAGGTTGAATAACTATTTGCAATATTGTGTTCAGTCACACTTGACCTTAAAAGGGGCTGCAAAATGAGAACTACTCTTCGTCCCTCTTCATCCCCCACCATGCTTGCATCTTGCTCTAGTTTGTATGCTCCTCCTGGTGAACATGGAGATTATTATAGTAGATAATTTGGTTAGGAAAAAACGTTAACAATTTTTCTACAATTTTTGAAGCAGTTCTATTTTTTTAAATGTTTGCAATGAGCCATGAAGGTTTCTAGATTCAGAGGAGAACAGTATATTTATTTATGCAGAGAGTTTGTTCTGAAACAGGTAAAACTGAGGTTCCAAACTATTCTTACAGAGCTAGTGAACTGAAGATGATTCTAGGAATCTATTTCATGAATTGACAATTTTGTTTTGTTTTATCTGTTGTGCTATGTGGCCATAGGCAGAGAAAGAGTGTATGGATACCCAGGAGAGAGTAAAACAATAAACAAGATGGTTGGCATGGTGCCCACACTGTCCAGCCTGAAGGTTCCAGGGGACAGAGTTTCAAGACAGAAGCTAAAGCAACTATTTCCTGAGAGATTTTGAGGCTTTTACACAGTGATGGTTTAAGATTCAGATGATAAAATTTGGTGAAGATTTAGACAGGGGACAATTTGGCCATTATAGCCTGTACCCCAGCTTTGGGTCCTGGGGAATTACTTACTGTGGAAGCATCAGGAAATAAGGTCCTTTCTATCGGCAGTGTTTCCACTGAGGGCATTAGAAATGGTGAGAAACAGTAGTGGAAAACTCATTTGATCTCCCTCTGATCTCATACGATTCCCAGAAATATTTGGTAGGAGACTTTTTGGAGAATTTAAGGTCCTTGTGAAGTCAAGTGAAGGGTGAAGAGTCAGAAAAACTGAGATTATTAATAGCAATCTGACTCCATATTCAGTCAACATTCAACAAATATCAACTGAAAGCCTGCTATGTGCCAAGCACAGTGGCTACAATGCTGAACAAAACAAATTCTGACCCATGGACGTATATTCTAGTGAAGAAGAGATGCAAAAAGAAAGTTACAAATATAAACAAGATAATTAACGGGTTGATGCCTTGTATAAAAAAATAAACAGGGTATTATGATAGAGAATACTTGTCCAGGGGTAGGGGTAAACAAAAAAGGGTTTGCAAATATTGTAGCTGATAAAAGTAAAATGTGAAGGAATTCTTGTTTTACTTGCTTCTAGAGAGTAGAAGCTGAAGAATCTCCTTCTCTCCTCCCTGCCTTCTTCTCAATCCAAAACACAACAGCAATCAAGATAATTCATTCTCAGTCTAAGAGAAGTAAGACTAGATATAATTTCTATAAAGTTCAAGGTTGTTTTTCAAATTCGGTTAACTATTATATGGAAACATTATATTGGAAAATGCCTCCCATGCTCTACAATGCTCAGCCTCAGTGTTCTTGAAAGCTCTCAGGACAAACTCACTTCTCCCTTGCTTCACTTTTTCTTGGCTATGGGTCCCAGGGACTCAGTCTGTCTTCTAATCTTCATGTCCCATTGCCTCTCTGTCCTTTGTAAAAGTTCTACTTTTGCATTCGTGAACTCAAAAGTGGGATAGTCTCCCTAAACCTGCCTTTCCTTGATTCCTCCTTTCTTTTTCAGGTTATTACTAATCATCACTGTGGGGAAACACATGGAAATAGTAAAAATTATTAAAATGTATAAGATTCACTGCTTATGCTATATTAACTGTGCTGGTCTGGTCTTCAATACAGATCCTGCCTCTGTCTGAGATGATAATTAAAGTGGAAATGAGCTCTTTCTATTCTAAGCTCTTATTCCTAGCGATAAACCTTACCAAGCTTCTTCCTTTATTCTAATTCTGCCCTGATGATGAAATCAAAGTAGAACATTGTTTTTCATATCTTGTTTCCAGGGTTCATTCATCCATTCACTCGCTTAACATTTACTGGGCATCTCATTTCATGCCAAAGAATGGGCCAGACATTGGAAATATAAAGATGACTAAAGACATAAGATATTGTCCCAGACCTATAAAATAACTCAATCTAGTAGGTGAATTATGAAGTAGATGATTACAGGAAACATCATTAGATGGGTAAATTCAGATTTCTATGAGGCTAAGAGGAGGAAAACCTAGACTATACAGTGATAGTCAAGAAACAGTCTCAAGAGGAGTTGAAGTAAATCTGATTTGGGTGAGCTGAGTCTTGAAAGATGAATGGGAGCCTCTCCTGGGATGGACTGAGATGGGTTGAGATTGCGAGTGTTAGGTGACCAAAAAAAAAAAAAAATACCAGTTGGTATGTCCTAGAAATGAGAGACAGCATGACACCATGATATGATTGGAGAGAAATGAGAGTAGAAGGGTACATAGTCTATTCATCTTAAAGTTTTGGAAATTATATTCTGGTTTTGGAGCAAAGGAATGATTTAGTTAGTTTGCATTTTAGAAAATAATCCTGGAGATAGGTCAGAGAAGATGGTTGAAGGGAGACAGAGGATGTATCAACAAAGTAGTTAAATTTTATTGCAGTAATCTAGAAAAGCCATCACAAAGCAGTAGTCATGGGGGCAGAGAGAAGAAGGGCAGACTTATTAAAAATAACAATAGCTACAAAAATCTGTTAATGGATACACAATATAAAAAGAGGTAAATTGTGACATCAAAAACATAAAGTGGGGAATGGGGAGTAAAGGGTTTTTGTATGCAACAGAAGTTAAATTATCATCATAAAATAGACCATTATATCTATAAGAGGTTTTATGTTAGCCTCATGGTAACCACAAAGCAAAAGCCTACAGATGACACATAAAAGGTCAAGAGAATTAAATTAAGACATACTACTAAGGAAACTCATCAGTTCCTAAAAGAAGACAGCAAGACAGAAAAAAGGAATAAGGGAGCTACAAATTAGTCAAAAAATAATTAACAAGATGGTGTTAGTAAGTCCTCATCCATCAATAGTTACTTTAAATGTAAATGGATTAAAATTTTAATCAAATGGTATAGAATGGCTAAATGGACAAAAAAAGACCCAACTATATGCTGCCTATAAGAGACTCACTTCAGCTTTAAGAAATGTTCTAATTAATGTAAATGTTACTTAAAATCTGTAATTATCAAAAATACATGCAGTATAGAAGCTGTATAATAAATGTTAATGTTTTTTTTTTGTCTGGTTAGTAGATGAAAATACTGTAGGAAGCAATTGTATATTATCTTCCCTCCCTCCATTTCCATTTATTGCATTGTTTCCTTTCTTAACGTAATGTACTTTAATTCTTTAAAACATAAATTTAAAACACTATAATTATTCAAAGTACTCTTAAGGAGTAAGAGAAAAATGATTTCCTAGTTTTCTATTTTCCAGGAATTACAAGCTCAGTTATTAGTAAAGGCTGACCTAATTGTCTATGATTGTTTTTCAAGTATATTTGCTGTGCTTGAATAAATGAATGATAATAAAAATCCAATAATTACTAAATAGATTTTATATAGGTATTAGGCTTACTCTTAGGAACAAGCAAAAGAAAAGTAGGAGCTACATGGCATCAAAAAAGAAAAGAGCAGGACCACATGAACCTACTAAAAAAACACATTAAAATTATACTTTTTAAACATTAAAGTTTAATTTTAAATGATTAGTTTATTCAAAATGCATGTTACTCAATATAAAAGAAATTGAATTTTTCATCCAATTAGTGAAAGAGCATAGTAAAAATACTAAAAAATGAGGTAAATTGTTTTTACCTAGCAGCATAATAAGTCAGAAGCAAACTCTGTCAAATATTAGTCATTGAAAACATCAATCTGTACAATGACTCTGCTGTCAACTTCAGGTTTCATGCTTAATCATTTCAGGAGCAAGAAAACCATGAGTCATATTTTACCCAAGAGACATTTGGGAACACTTATTCATGCTGCTACTCTCATAAATTTCTTAATGATTTGCCTGAAGGTCAATTGGCAATGAAATAATAGAAACTTTAAGTTCTGAACAGATTATGTGAAGGCGGATTTAATGAGTAATTTAGCTTGCATTGTCAATTGGTCTCATGTATGTATCCACCGGGAAATATGGGATAGCCTGCAAAACTGGTAAAACACATAATAGTTCTGAAGCACACTATAAGTAAGTGCATAATGTGTAAGCACTGAAGAACATCAGAATATCTGACTCCAGGTCATTTTTTCTAAAGGATTCACTTAAAAAAAAAAAGTTTACATCCAAAGAAGCATAATTTGTTAATTTATGATACCTACATGCATCATATTTACTTAAAGACTATGATGCAATTATGATAGATTGCAAAATTGGCCTCAAATTATTCCCCTCCCTATAGTATCTACCTCTTTAAATGATTCCTCTTCACATTTACTCTGGGCCTGGCCATGTGACTTGCTATGTGTATTTGTCTGTGCAGGCTGCCATAACAAAATATCATAGATTGGGTGGCAGATTGGGTGGCTTAAACAACAGAAATTTATTTTCTCACACTTCTGGAGGCTAGAAGTCCCAGATCAGGGTGCCAGCGTGGTCAGGTTCTGCTGAAAGTCTTTTTCTTGGTTTGCAGAAAGCTGCCTCCTCACTGTGTGCTTACACTGCCTTTTCTTGGTACACGGGTACAGACCAAGAGAGATTAAGCTCTCTGGTGCCTCTGTTTATCCAACTTCATAAACTAATTACCTCCCAAAGGCCCCCATTTCTAAATACCATTACTTTGGGGGTTAAGACTTCAACATGTGAATTGGGAAAGACACAAATATTCAGTCCATGACGTTGTGGCTAAAGAGACAATTGCAGTATGAAACAAGTAGTTACTTGAAAACCATTTGTGCATTTGAGCCCCTCTTCTCTTGCTGTTCTTGGAACCCTTGTCATCACTACCGTGAAAGGAACCAATGCTAGCCTGCTGGATAATGAGACATGTGGCCTTGTCCTATCTTCATTCTTGCTGACCCACTTATGAGTAACATGACCTGAGAGCTCAGGACTGTAACCGCTGATTACAATCACTCTCCCCACCTGACCAGACCCTTCAAATTTAACACTATTTCATATGTGACCTAGGCCCACATATCCCTCCTTAGACACTGTGATATAAATCACCTTATACAGTTCTACCATTAAAGTTCTTCCAGAAGAACCTTCTTTCTTTCTATCATTCATTTCACAAATACTTATCAAACAACTCCTACATGAAAGGAGTTCAATGTGTTAGCATTAGGGGTACAATGATGGAACAAGATGCAGTCCATTCCTTCACAGAGTATACAATTAATTGGAGACAACAACAAATAAGGAGGAAAATTATAGGTATCTGAACCATCAAACACAGAAAATGATTTGAGTGACCATTTTCTTAGTTCTCCTAATGATGTTATGTAAATATTATGCACCTTAATGCATGGGAGATAAGTTAATTTAATCCATTCTAAGACATGTCATTAGGTTTAATTTTCTCATCAAACTCTAGTTGAGGAAAACTGGTCTATGATAATAACTATTGTATCTGGAGGTACAATTAAACCAGCCTGAGGAGATCATAAATATATTTTGGTTGAGTCTTGAATGATGAGATGATTTAGTCAAATGAAAAGAAATGAGAAAAAATGATTCTGACAAGAATATTTTGCAAAGATTCCTAGTAAGAGAGATACTTAGAGAGCTAACAGATAAAATTGACTCTCTTTCTGTTAACAACGAATGATGCTGCAGAAAATATTACAGCAGAGTTCAAAAGAGCCTGAAGTCACTTGGAAGAAGTGATACACTGAATGAAACACGTAGTTTCATCTTTATAAAGTGTTACCAATAATAAGTTCAGTGTTATGGGTAAGAAATGGATATTGTGATATTTTCTTCATTGTTGCCAATATTCTCCTAGGTTATATGAGACAGTTATTCACTACTTCTATCATTTTAGCCTATTTCTATCATTATAGCCTACATTGAAGAGAAAAAAAGTATTAATAAACATTAATGTAAAATGTTTTATTGCTAAAAAAATTTAAATACACTAATGAGAACCACTAGTGGACCAAAAACCCATATTCACTGGCAACTGGTCTAGTTTATAAGTAACACAGTGCATCTTCTTCCTGAGTTAGGCTTAATTTTGTTCAACATCATGGGAGTCTCATCTTCAGTATTTGTTCTATGTTGATGACTTGGTCCTACTAGTATATTCCAGAACTAGTCTCGAGAAACAAGTGAATCTAATTGCCAGTTACTGTCAGAAAGATCAGCTCAATATTAATTATGCCAAAACTAACTCATCATTTTTGGTTGTTGCTCTTCTACACTCAGATATAAAATGCTAAAAATTCTATCCAACAGGTTAGGTTCATTATACATGGTAAGATTATGTAGCGAAATCATCCTGACATGCTCACTGCACTGCTCAAAATTCCTAAATTTTATAAGAGCCTTTTAAGTTATTTTATGATAGAGGTAATAGAAATGGAAACTTCCTGCTTACAAAATATCCCAAGTCAGAGTCAACTCTTTTATACTTTATAGTATAGAATTCCACAGCTTTATTAAGCTTTGGTTCAAATAGCTGACTAGATCCAAAACTGCATTTTAATTAAAGCTCTTGTACTATTGTAAACTACTCTTGCAAAACCATATTAGTACAGACATGGCACAGCCTTCTATCTAGGTAAGAATACAAGTAAGGCTCTTTGATTTTTATATAATAATGTCATTTTTGCAACCCATTTAATTAGAACACAAAGCAGATCTACCTTATTACAATAGGCAATACAGAACTGCCAACCTCTTTAGTCTTAATTATCTGCTATTCAAATTTAGTCAAAAGTCAGCCAACAGATCAAGATATTTCTGTAAATTTTCATTTGGATATAATGGTGATGAAAAATAAAATCTGAAAAGAGATAATCAAATTAAATAACTAACCAAATGATAATTATAGTAACAACAACAATAAACATCTCCATGTCAGAAGCATAGTGTGGTGAAACAATGAAGCTTCTGGAATCTGGAACCATCAATGAAGCAGAAGTTCATCTTATTCATGATAGAGGGGACTTAAAGGACTCCATGCAAAATGGGAGACAAGAGAGTCTGGCTCATTGATGTAAGCCAGGTGCTGGTCTGGGCTGTATTCCATACCCTCTTTAATCCCTCCTGAATGGAGGAAGAAAAAATAAAACTGTTGCCCATCACCACCTGGGACAATTGTTTTTTTTTTTTTTTTTTTTTTTACATTGGAGTCAGTGGGACCCAGGCATAACTTCGCAACAAAAATCAAACGAAGCTACTCCATGGCTTACATCCTAGATGTCTATAGTTTCCAAACAAGCACAGAATGTGGAGCAGTGGTTACTCGCCTATACTTCAAAAACTGCTTGTTGAAGCTATGCATATCTTACAATCATGAATTTCTCTTCTAGTTGTGTACATTTTTGCACAAGAAGACATGTAAACAAATGTTTATAGCAGTGTGGAAATAAGAGTTTAAAAAATTAGAAAGAATTTAAATGTCTATCAATAGGAGAATGATAATTAAAGTATGTGTATTCACAGAATGGAATATACAGAGTTAAATTGGATGAGCTCAAGTTATATGTTTGAGCCATCTCAAATAAACGAAGCATGTGATAAAAGGACAAATTCAGTACACCAATATATGAGGTCTGATAACTAATAAAAACTTTATAAAATATTATATATGAAACATTCATATATAGTAATAATATAAAACCACAAATGAGAATGATAAACCCCAAATTCAGCAAGGCTATTATTACAGGGCACAGGGAAGGAGAGAAGGGGAGCAATAGCAGAGGAGAAAAGCATGGGTCTCTATCTGCATCTATGAAGTATTAGTACTTACGGAACTAAGATAAGATTTAATTATTCAATAAGTAACTATATTATGTACATTCTATGTGCTTGGCACTATTCTAGGCACTGAGAATAGCGATAAAAAAAAAAAAAACAGGCTGGGCTTCCCTGGTGGCGCAGTGGTTGAGGGTCCGCCTGCCGATGCAGGGGACACGGGTTCGTGCCCTGGTCCGGGAGGATCCCACATGCCGCGGGGCGGCTGGGCCCATGAGCCATGCTGCTGAGCCTGCGCGTCTGGAGCCTGTGCTCCGCAACGGGAGAGGCCACGGCAGTGAGGGGCCTGCATACCGGAAAAAAAAAAAAAAAAACAGGCTGAAACTGCTACCCTCACAGAGCTTACCTTCTAGTAGAAAAATAGGTGAAGGCAAAGAAGAAACAACTAAATGAAAAGTATTTCCCATGATGATAACCTCTATGGAGTAAAATGAAACCCAAAAGGGAGTAATGGAAAGCTGGGGGTAGAATGGTACAATGTTAAATCTTTTGGTCAGAGAATGCCTCCCAGGGACAGCCTCACTGAGAAAGTGACCTTTAAATAAATAACCAAAAATAGGTGTCAGTATAGAATATAAGGTTTCCTGGAGGAAGAGTTCTGGAAGAGGGAAGAACATATGCAAAGGTCCTGAGGCTGCAGTGTGCATGACAAGTTCAAAATGAAAGAAGTGTAGAGGCACACAGTTATGAATAAAAAGTTATATTACTATTAAAAGTTAAAAGTTATATAACTATTCTTTAATAGTGATAATGTTCAAGTTATTTTAACAGAACTATCTGGTTGGGTAGGAGATAGAAAAATGCACTATACATGGATTTTGGTCTCCAATATACAGATTCAAGTCTCCAATACCTTCTAAGCAGCCAGTATCACACTAAGAATAAGTCATAAAAGAAGGAAGGAAGGCTGAGGTGGCAAAATATTAGTTTCCCTAGAAAATTTCCAGTCAACTCTCTTATCTAAAAAAAAAAAAATGACAGGAAGAAAGAAGCATTTTGCAGAAAAAAATCAAATGCTTCTCCATATCCTTTCTCCTATACTACCCCCATGTGACGGTTAATTTTATATACCAACTCAGCTATGATACCCAGATGTTTGGTCAAATACTAGTCAAGATATTGCTGTGAAGGTATTTTGTAGATGTAATTAACATTTACAATCAATTGACTTCCAGTATAGAAAATTACCCTCCACAATGTGGGTGGGCCTCATCTGATGAGTTGAGGGCCATACAAGCAAAAACAGGTTTCCCAAAGGAGAAAGAATTCTGCCTCAAGACTGTAACATAAAAATCCTGCCTGTTTCCAGCTTGCTGGCTGGCCCTATGAACTTTGGACTCCAGACTGCAACATCAACTCTTACATGGATTGCCAGCCTGCCAGCCTACCCTATAAATTTCAGACTTGCCAGCCTCCATGATCATGTGAGCCAAGTCTTTAAAATTAATCTCTTGGTTTTGTGTCTCTGGAGAACCCTGACAAATTTTGGTACCATGAAATGGAAAGTTACTGTGAAGAATACTTAAACATTTGGAGGTGGCTTTGGAACTGGGTAATGGGTAGAGGCTGGAAGAGCTCTGAGGAGCTTGACTGTAAAAGCATAGATTGTCTTGACCAGAATATTGCTAGAAATATGAATGTTGAAGATGCCTTTGCTGAGGTTTCATATAGAAATAAGAAATATGTTATTGGTTACTGAAGGAAAGATGACCTTGTGACAGAGAACGTGGCTGAATTGCGTTCTTCTTTTGGGTGGAAAGTGGAACTTGTAATTGATAAAACTGGACATTGAGCTGAGGATGTCACGTCCAACAAAGTGTGGAAGGCATGGCCTGGTCACTCCTTGCTTTGCATAGTACAATGGGAGAAGACAAAAATTGAAGCAATTGAAAAAATTGTTAAGCAAGAAGTAACCAGAACGTGATGATTTGGAAAATCCTCAGCCTATCCAAATAGTGTACTCTGGAAACAGTCGAGAACAACCATTTCCTAAAGGGATTAGGTGTGTGACTCACGGATCCAATCAACCAACTCGTCAGAAGCCAGGGACCAAGATGCAGAAATCCAGAGAAGATCTGTGGAGAATTCTCTTGACTCTGTCTTGTCTGAGAACCCTTGTGAATTGCACAAGAGGCAGACAATGGTTTTAAACATTTTGTATCAGCAGAAACACTGTCAGCATGGATTCAAAGGAACAGAGGTAGGATGAAATCAAGGAAGAATGACTCTGAGGGGAGAACCACAGATGGAGATGCCTCAGCTAAGGACCAATTCAGTTCCAGAGGGTGAAGCTGCCTCCCCCATTCTAGGAGGTAGGGCTTAGGGGTGGGGTCACCCCAGCAGGTCCAGAGGACAGAGCAACAAGCCACAGAGAATTGTTCTCAGGTTTTAAACCTAATGGAATTTGTCCAGCTAAGCTGAAAAGCTACTTTAGAGTTTTGGACTAGTGATCCTTTTGTTCCTTCCAATTTCTCCCTTTATAAAGGAGAATGTCTATTCTATATCTGTCTAACTGTTGTATCTTGGAAACAGAATACTTGTTTTCTAGGTGTCACAGGCCCACAGATGGAGAGGAATTTTGCCCTGGCTGGACCATACCCCAAGCCTCACCCACAACTGATTTAGATAAAATTTGGACTTAGAGTTGATGCTGGAATGGTTGACTTTGGGGATACTGGGATTGGGTGAACATATTGTTTACATGGGAAGGACATGAGTTTTGGGAATATCAGAAGGCAACCTGTTTTGGGATGAACTGTGTCCCTCAAAAAAGATATGTTTAAGTCCTAACCTCCAATCTCAGAATATGACCTTATTTGGAAATAGGGCCAGTGTAGATGTTATTAGTTAAGATAAGGTCATACTGGAGTATGATGGATTTCTAATCCAATATGACAGGTGCCCTTATAAGAAGATGGCCACGTGAAGACAGAAACCCAGGGAGAATGCCATGTGAAGATGGAGGCATAAATTGGAGTTATGCCACCATACCTGGGTCTATCAGAAGGTAGAAGAGGAAAGGAAGGATCCTCTCCCAGAAGCTTCGAAGAAAGCACAGCCTAGTCAATACTTTGATTTCAGACTTCTAGTCTCCAGAACTGAAGAGAGAATACCTTTCTGTTGTTTCAAGCCATCTAATCTGTGGTACTTTGTTATGGCAGCCCTAGGAAGTGCTCAGTGAGGATTTAGAGTCTACCAGCTAAAGTTTTATATAAATTTACATGATTCTCATACAAAATAAGTGAAGGAAGCCCTATTATTGTTATAACCCCCATTTATAGCTTACTTCACAGAGGCTCTTACAGGTTATGTGATTTACCCATGATTGGTAAGGCAAGTTAACTGTGAAGCTGGGACTTTAAGCAAAGTTTTCCAACACCTTGGGTGTAGACCCTTTACAGAATTGAAAGCACTGATACTCTGTTTCCTTCCCCTTTAGATGGATCTTATGTGTCTATGCATGCATGCATGTGTGTGTGCATGTGTGTATGTTGATATTTATGGGTAACTGTCAAAGGACCTTGGTGAACTTTTCAGCAATTCATGGAGTAGATCTGATAATGAGCTAAAGGAACAGAGACAGACTTTTTGATGGTAATTTGATTTGCATACTCTCAGTAGAAAACTGAGAAGTAGGTGAATATCCAATGGACACAGTGAATTAGACTAGCACCTACATATTAGTACATGCAAGCCAGGTTCTGAATATAAATACCTAATAATCAAAGATGAATTGAAGAGTATGCTAAAACATGATAAGAAATTTATACATACGCAACTTTAAAAAAACACTGTCAGGGTCTCAAACTTAGTTTTTTTGACCATCATGGTCAAATAATTGTTTTATCTTTAGATTGAATGCAGATTGTTTCAAACTTTACATGAAGATGCTTCATATATATGTGCATATGCTGATTTTACTCATATTTAAAATTTCCTTAATTAGTGAAACTTCAGCCACCTGAATATTTAAGTTATAAATTATGAACCTGTCAGCATGGCTTTAGTGTATAGCAGAAGGAGAAGTGGCAAAACTCTCTTCTCTAACCTTGAGAACATAAACATACCTAAGCAAATCCATATACAGACAAAGGACTGGATTATATAAGTTTTAATAAATTGATAACAAAAGTTTCAGCCACACTTAGGGTGAATCTGGAAAATATCATTGCACAACTACACCTTAAATGCCAGTACTTATTTAGCTATTCCTCCAAATGGAAATGTATTGAGGACTAAAGAATGAGTTCCTTTTCAAAAACAGCATGAACACTAAGAAACCATTAACTCTATTTGTCACCCAGTAAATAGAGTTTTTGATACCAGTGCCAGCACTTTCAATAGCGCTTGTTACTTTCCTTCTCTGGATCCAGATCCTCATATATAAAATGTGATGTTTCTTCAAGGTTTCTATGAGTTCCAAATTTCAATTGCAAAATCATCGATCACTGTCTGACATTTAATTTCAGTTCAAGAGAAATATAAATGGAAATCTGCAGTAAGTAGTACCACAATAACATTGAGCTTTTGAGGTTTACTTGTCTTTATCATGTGAGTCTAAATACAACCAAAACAAGTTTTCCAGGCCTTGGATACTTGCTAAATAAAGATAACAATGGCCAGACACTTTAGAAAGAACAGAAAATATATACATTTATCTAACTTATGGCTCCAGTGGCATAAGTAATGTATCTCTTTATGTTGGGAACTCAGTACAGCATATGACTACTCTGTAAATGTATAGAATAGATACTTTTATTTTTAGAAACCAGCTTGGAAAACTGTAAAATTAATAAGCAATGTCTTTAATTACATATAAATTATACAGATAGCATCACCCACAATAACTTTAAATCTTGCTATAATATAGTCCCAAACGTTTTGGGAACAAATTACCTAAGCCTCATAATAAAACCCAATTCATTTTTACAGTTTCTTAGCAAAGTACACATAGACATTTATAAATCATTATGATTTAGAATAAAAAATAAGATTACTTTTGATATTGTTATCTAATATCAAGTTAAAATGACATTTTAGGGATTAAAGATTCAGAGTTACTTTCAAAATTCCAGTGTTAAGTAAAATTTTAGAGTTTCTTACGAAGGAAGACTTGGCCGACTATATAATGTACTATATAGTGTAAGTGTGATTAATACATCTTTCAGCCAAGAGGTTTAAGAATGACAACAGTTAGTTTTATAAAAACATTAAAAACTCTATTTCCCTCATACAAGCATAGAATACCTCATTAGCCTTAACTCAGTACCACTCAAAAGCAAAATCTTTTTCTATCAGCTAACACTTACAAACTTTCTCACTGTCTTTCATTAACCTCAGAACATGAAATCAGTTGATATTAAAGGAATAAAAAATATCTATAATCTAAAGTATAGCTTAGGATAGATTGGTTCAAGATGGTAGGGTAGAAAGACGTGTGCTCACTCCCTCTTGCGAGATCACCGGAATCACTACTAACTGCTGAACAGTCATCAACAGGAAGACACTGGAACTCACCAAAAAAGATACCCCACATCCAAAGACAAAGGAGAAGCCGCAATGAGATGGTAGGAAGGGCGCAATCACAATAAAATCAAATCCCATAACCGCTGGGTAGGTGACTCACAAACTGGAGAACAATTATACCACAGAAGCCCACCACTGGAGTGAAGCTACTGAGCCCCACATCAGGCTTCCCAACCTGGGGGTCCAGCATCAGGAGGGGGAATTCCCACTGGTATCAAGGCTAGTGGGATTTGACTGCAGGACCTTGACAGGACAGGGGGAAACAGAGACTCCACTCTTGGAGGGCACATACAAACTAGTGTGCACATCAGGACCCAGGGGGAAGGAGCAGTGACCCCATAGGAGACTGAACCAGACCTACCTGCTAGTATTGGAGGGTCTCCTGCAGAGGCAGGGGGCGTGGCTATGTCTCACTGTGAGGACAAGGACACTGGCAGCAGAAGTTCTGGGAAGTACTCCTTGACGTGAGCCCTCCCAGAGTCCACAATTAGCCCCACCTAAGAACCTGTAGCCTCCAGTGCTGGTTCATCTCAGGCCAAACAACCAACAGGGAGGGAACCCAGCCCCACCCATCAGCAGACAAGCGGATTAAAGTTTTACTGAGCTCTGCCCACCAGAGCAACAGCCAGCTCTACCCACCACCAGTCCCTCCCATCAGGAAGCTTGCACAAGCCACTTAGATAGCTTCATCCACCAGAGGGCAGACAGCAGAAGCAAGAAGAATTACAATCCTACAGCCTATGGAACAAAAACCACGTTCACAGAAAGACAGACAAAATGAAAATGTATAGGCCTATGTACCAAGTGAAGGAACAAGATAAAACCTCAGAAAAACAATTAAATGAAGTGGAGATAAGGCAACCTTCAGAAAAAGAATTCAGAATAATGATAGTGAAGATGATCCAGGACCTCGGAAAAAGAATGGAGGCAAAGATTGAGAAGATGCAAGAAATGTTTAAACAAAGACCTAGAAGAATTAAAGAACAAACACCTAAAAGAATTAAAGAACAAAGAACAGATGAACAATACAATAACTGAAATGAAAAATACACTAGAAGGAATCAATAGCAGAATAACTGAGGCAGAAGAACGGATAAGTCATCTGGAAGACAGAATGGTGGAATTCACTGCCACAGAACAGAATAAAGAAAAAAGAACGAAAAGAAATGAAGACACTCTAACAGACCTCTGGGACAACATTAAACGCAACAACATTCACATTATAGGGGTCCCAGAAGGGGAAGAGAGAGACAAAGGACGCAAGGAAACATGGAAAAGGAAATAGCCACCCAAGTCCAGGAAGCTCAGAGAGTCCCACGCAGGATAAACACAAGGAGAAACATGCCGAGACACATAGTAATCAAATTCACAAAAATTAAAGACAAAAGAAAAATTATTAAAAGCAACAAGGGAAAAATGACAAATAACATACAAGGGAACTCCCATAAGGTTAACAGCTGATTTCTCAGCAGAAACTCTACAAGCCAGAAGGGAGCGGCATGATATATTTAAAGTGATGAAAGGGAAGAACCTACAACCAAGATTACTCTAGCCAGCAACAGTCTCATTCAGATTCAATGGAGAAATCGAAAGCTTTACAGACAAGCAAAAGGTAAGAGAATTCAGCACCACCAAACCAGCTCTACAACAAATGCTAAAGGAACTTCTCTAAGTGGGAAGCACAAGAGAACAGGACCTACAAAAACAAACCCATAACAATTAAGAAAATGGTAATACAAACATACATATTGATAATTACCTTAAACGTGAATGGATTAAATGCACCAACCAAAAGACCCAGGCTTGCTGAATGGATACAAAAACAAGACCCATATATATGCTGTCTACAAGAGACCCACTTCACACCTAGGGACACACACAGACTGAAAGTGAAGGGATGGACAAAGATATTCCATGTAGATGGAGATCAAAAGAAAGCTGGAGTAGGAATACTCAGAGAAAATAGACTTTAAAATAAAGAATGTTGCAAAAGACAAGGAAAGACACTACATAATGATCCAGGGATCAATCCAAGAAGAATATATAACAATTATAAATATATATGCTCCCAACATAGGAGCACCTCAATACATAAGGCAACTGCTAACAGCTATAAAAGAGGAAATTGACAGTAACACAATAATAGTGGGGGACTTTAACACCTCACTTACACCAATGGACAGATCATCCAAACAGAAAAGTAATAAACACAAGCTTTCATGACACAACAGACCAGATAGATTTAATTGATATTTATAGGGCATTCCATCCAAAAACAGCAGATTACACTTTCTTCTCAAGTGCACATGGAACATTCTCCAGGATAGATCACATTTTGGGTCACAAATCGATAAATTTAAGAAAATTGAAATTATATCAAGCATCTTTTCTGACCACAATGCTATGGGATTAGAAATAAGTTACAGGGGAAAAAAACATAAAAAACACAAACACATGGAGGCTAAACAATACATTACTAAGTAATCAAGAGATCACTGAAGAAATCAAAGAGGAAATAAAAAAATACCTAGAAACAAATGACAATGAAAACACAACAACCAAAAACCTATGGGATACAGCAAAAGCCATTCTAAGAGGGAAGTTTATAGCTATACAAGCCTACCTCAAGAAACAAGAAAAATCTCAAATAAACAACCTAACCTTATACCTAAAGCAATTAGAGAAAGAAGAACAGAAAAACCCCAAAGTTAGCAGAAGGAAAGAAATCATAAAGATAAGAAATAAATGAAAAAGGAATGAAGGAAACAATAGCAAAGATCAATAAAACTAAAAGCTGGTTCTTTGAGAAGATAAACAAATTTGATAAACCTTTAGCCAGACTCATCATGAAAAAGAGGGAGAGGACTCAAATCAATAAAATTAGAATTGAAAAGAAGTTACAATGGACACTGCAGAAATACAAAGCATCATAAGACACTACTACCAGCAACTCTATGCCAATAAAGTGGACAACCTGGAAGAAATGGACAAATTCTTAGAAAGGTGTAACTGTCCAAGACTGAACCAGGAAGAAATAGAAAATATGAACAGACCAATCACAAGTAATGAAATTGAAACTGTGATTAAAAATCTTCCAACAAACAAAAGTCTAGGACCAGATGGCTTCACAGGTGAATTCTATCAAACATTTAGAGAAGAGCTAATACCCATCCTTCTCAACCTCTTCCAAAAAATTGCAGAGGAAGGAACATTTCCAAACTCATTCTACGAAGCCACCATCACCCTGATACCAAAACCAGACAAAGACACTACCAAAAAAGAAAATTACAGGCCAATAGCATGATGAATATAGATATAAAGTTAATGCACAGAAATCTCTTGCATTCCTATACACTAATAACAAAAGATCAGGAAGAGAAATGAAGGAAACAATCCCATTCATGACTGCAACAAAAAGAATAAAATACCTAGGAATAAACCTACTGAAGTAGGTAAAAGACCTGTACTCATAAAACTATAAGACATTGATGAAAGAAATCAAAGATGACACAAACAGATGAAGAGGTATATCATGTTCTTTGCTTGGAAGAATCAATACTGTGAACATGACTATACTACCCAAAGCAATCTACAGATTCAATGCAATCCTTATCAAATTACCAATGGCGTTTTTTACAGAACTAGAACAAAAAAATCTTAAAATTTGTATGGAGACACATAAGACCCCGAATAGCCAAAAAGCAATCTTGAGGGAAAAAACGGAGCTGGAGGAATCAGACTCCCTGACTTCAGACTATACTACAAAGCTACAGTAATCAGGACAATATGGTACTGACACAAAAACAGAAATATAGATCAATGGAACAGGATCGAAAGCCCAGAGATAAACCCACACACCTATGGTCAACTAATCTATGACAAAGGAGGCAAGGATGTACAATGGTGAAAGAGAGCCTCTTTAAGTGGTGCTGGGAACACTGGACAGCTAGATGTAAAAGAATGAAATTAGAACACTCCCTAACACCATACACAAAAATAAACTCAAAATGGATTACAGACCTAAATGTAAGACCAGACACTATATAAAACTCTTAGAGGAAAACATAGGAAGAATACACTTTGACATAAATCACAGCAAGATCTTTTTTGATCCACCTCCTAGAGTAATGGAAATAGAAACAAAAATAAACAAATGGGACCTAATGAAACTTAAAAGCTTTTGCACAGCAAAGGAAACTACAGTCAAGATGAAAAGATAACCCTCAGAATGGGAGAAAATATTTGCAAATGAATCAATGGACAAAGGATTAATCTCTAAAATATATAAACAGCACATGCAGCCAATATTAAAAAAACAAACAACCCAATCAAAAACTGGGCAGACCTAAATAGACATTTCTATTTAGACATACAGGTGGCCAAGGGGCACATGAAAAGCTGCTCAACATCACTAATTATTAGAGAAATGCAAATCAGAAGTACAATGAGGTATCACCTCACACCAGTTAGAATGGGCGTCATCAGAAAATCTACAAACAACAGATGCTGGAGAGGGTGTGGAGAAAAGAGAGCCATCATGCACTGGGTTTTTTTTTTAATTTAATTTAATTTTTTTTATATAGCAGGTTCTTATTAGTTTATTGCACTGTTGGTCAGAATGTAAATTGATACAGCCACTGTGGAGAACACTATGGAGGTTCCTTAAAAAACTAAAAATAGAATCACCATATGACCCAGCAATCCTGCTACTGGTCATATACCCTGAGAAAACCATAATTCATCATATATTAATGCATATATGTGGAATCTAGAAAAATGGTACAGATGAACCAGTTTGCAGGGCAGAAATTGAGACACAGATATAGAGAACAAACGTATGGACACCTAGGGGTGAAAGGGGGGTGGGGGCGGTGGTGGGATGAATTGGGAGATTGGGATTGACAAATATACACTAATATGTATAAAATAGAAACTAATAAGAACCTGCTGTATTAAAAAAATAAAATAAAATAAAATTCAAAAAAAGAAATAAAGTGTAGCTTAACATGGGTACAAGCTGTATAATTTAAAAGTTACCTGAATAGAGAGAGAACATGAGTTTGCCACTTCTCAGGGCTCAGAGCTGAGAACAGAGGCAACTGATCATTAACTTCTGGCTGGAAGCAAACTTGCACACATATCTCAAGAGACTCTCTGCTCTGCCCTCCCCTCTTTCTTTTCTCAAATTAGGGGAAAGGTAGCTCTATCTCTTCTTGAAGGTCTTGCTTTGACATGAACCATTAATCCATACTTTTTATAGTATAAAGTTAACTTGGCTTAAATTATATTCTGGGTCAAAGAAGGTAACTAAGTCTCGCAATTTGGCTAAATTTAATCTTATTAAATTTCTGCTAAATTTAACCTTCTGATTCTCTTTCTCTGACGTTTATATAACCACATTTTCAAATGTATGTACCATGATGTGGTTTAATATCATGAATAGAACACATTGCAAAAGTAATATAATATATAAATTAAACTGTCAGTGAATCTTCACCTAGTCTGACTAGATAACTTGATCAGTTATGAACAGTAATAAAGAGGCCCAGGTCATGTGTTAAATCCCTTGAGAGGCAGATAATTTCATTTTGTTGCCTAATCATACACTACATGCCTTACTTGGCCAGCCATTCTGTAAATGTCTGCCCTCTGTCACAAAGGATCCTCCCCTAAGACTGTGATTGGGTGGACTTCCCTGGTGGTGCAGTGGTCAAGAATCCGCCTGCCAATGCAGGGGACACGGGTTCAAGCCCTGGTACAGGAAGATCCCACATACCACAGAGCAACTAAGCCTGTGCACCACAACTACTAAGCCTGTGCTCTAGAGCCCACAAGCCACAACTACTGAGCCCGTGCTCCACAACAAAGAGAAGCCACCAGAGAGAGAAGCCCGTACACTGCAACAAAGAGTAGCCCCACTCGCCGCAACTAGAGAAGGCCCGCACGCAGCAACGAAGACCCATCATAGCCAAAAAAAAATAAATTAATAATTTTTTTAAAAAAAACAGGAACTGGGGAATCTTATGGTGGGTCAGTGTTGCCATTTTTGGATTTGAAGAACTTACAGTAAGTTCTGGAGAAATGAAGAGCTATCGTTTAGTGGGTGTTTTCCATATTCTATGTAGGTTATTGTACCAAACAATTTACATCCATGACCTCATTCTTTAAACCATATAAGATAGACATTATGATACATATTTAAAGTATGAGGACACGGAGGCTCAGAGTTTGGTTACTTAGGTCAGATAGTTAGTAAACATTGGGTCCTGGATTCCAATTTTGGTTATGTGGGCCCAAGGTCCATGTTCCTCTCCATTGAACAGCAGGTCAGCCTTTCTATGGTCAATGGATGAGGAGAATTTGATTTCCTACATGAAAGATGCCATTATTTAGACTTAGGCAATAAGCAATGACTTGTAAAATATGATTCCCAAAGATTTTAATAGGCTGCATTTCTAAATGTACATATATAATGATGACAATAACCAGGTAGTAACAAATAATCTCTGGACATTTCCTCTAATTTATTTAGCTAAATAATGCAAATGCCTTTAAAAATAAGACGTGATATTTTTATGTCTTCTATTAAAACCTTAAGTTCAAAAAATATAATGAAACAAAATAAAAGCATTAGGAAATTTTGCCTTGTACAAAATTAGACATACACTGAAGTTTTAACACACTAAATAAACTGTAATGTGGATTTCACAATTATATAGTACATATAGCAATCAAAAGCAGACGACGTCTTTACTGAGAACTCTTCAAATACCTTTGTCCCAACACAGCAAAGTGCTTAGTAGCTAGGAAGTGTTCAATACATTTATTTGGGATAAAATTACCTGATGCAGCATAGGTGACTAATCAATTAATAATAACTTCACTCTGTACTCTGTAGATATACCTCAAGTAGTTTTATTTTTCAAAAAAGGTGGTAGAATAACATTTCATTAGTCATTTGCTTCATCAACTACTTTTATATAAAGCCAAATGAAAATAAGACTTAATTCTATGCAAATAAATGATTATTAACTTTATTAAGCAAACAGGCCATTAATTATACCAAGAATGCTAAATTTAAAAAGCTCTCATTTGTGTGATTAATATTTTTACTTAGTATTATTACAAAAAGTTCTAAAGTTAAATAAAAAGAGAAATAGAAAGATATATTCTAAGATTGATATGTAAAAATTACATTATCAAGAAAATAACCTGATAACGTAAGATGTAAAAAAATTAGAATTGGCAGGAGTGTGAACAATACATTTCGTACTTATTTTGTATGATTTTGCTTATTGTTACAGCAATATTAAATTCTTAAGAAATTACTATTCAAAGACAGTGATGTTTATTACATAAACCTTTGAGAAAGAAAAGCCAAATACAAAACAGACTTGTACACCATGAGCCCGGAGGAGAAAATGGCTGAAGGTGACTAACCTTTGCCAAGGTTACAAATTCTCAAAGTAATTCCAAGAATGTGGTAATGTGAGTTTTTTTTTTTAATTCCAGTTTCCAAAATTCTTCAATAATTCGGGGATGAGAGAGAGAGAGAGGAAATGGTCTCAGAGGAAAACCTTGATAAACAGCATGTGTGCTCTTGGAACAGGTTATTAATTCTGTCTTTGAAATATGACAATGAGTTCCTGGCAATGAATTTGTTTATAACATTATTCCCAAGTTCTATGCAGCATTCGCACATTTCCCTTGTGAGATTTTGATGTTTTTCGCATCATGACTAAGGAGTGAAAACTGAGTTCGTGGGGAAAACCCAAGTTTTTCATCTGAATAAAAATTGCAAGAAATTCTGCAAGGCGGAAAGCTCAGATATAGATATTTGGGTGAGGAAAAGCAGTGAACTAGTCAAAAGACTAATCAAACACCTCAAAAACACAATGGGAATCTTTTAATGGATTGCTATTCTCATTTGGATAATTTTTTTTACTATTCTTTTCCTGGAAAGAGTACTGTAATCTTAACATTCATTTAGCATAATTGACTGTGATCCCATTATTTTCTGAATTCTAAAATTATAATGGAGTTTGAAATCAGCATATAATAGAAGAAAACAACCCAAATTTATTCTGAGTTAATTATCCTTTGGAGTTATAATGTAAAAAGAAATCCTTTTTTTTTTTTAACCTTGATAAGCATAAAAGGAAAATAAGTCTTTAGTTAAATTTGCTTGCATCAAATAATTCCTTTATGGTTTCAAAATACCCCAGGAAAATATAATGGGATCAAAGAGGTCCTGAACATATAATATAGAGATATTCTACCATTTCAACAGATTTCCCTCTTTTTGCTGATGACAGTGGCTCACTAATAGAAAAGAATTATTGGAAGCATGATTTGAGTATAAGGAACATTTAAGACCCTTCCTTCTTTGACTGTTACCCAATTAATAGATCTTACTATATGCAGCCAATACAGGAAACACATTCAGAGAGGAGAGTACTTTGGAAATACCCTTCTAGCTCAGAACCTCTGACTCCTCTTAGCTCTCTGCCATTGCCCTCAGCATGCACATGGCCTCACAGCTTTCTAGTAAACGCAGCAGCATCTGCCAGTGACTCAGCTCAAAGTCAGAATCACCAATACTGTCTCCCCTTCTCTAACATCAAATCAATTTACCAATCCTGGTAGAGTCTACTTCCACAAGGACTCAAATCTATCTCCTTCCCTTCTTTCCCACAGGTACCATTTTATTTCAATTAATTTTGGTAGCTTTCCAATTGTTATACCAGCATCCGATTTCTCTACTTGAGTAAAGCCTCTGTATCTTTGCCTAAATTGGACAGTTAGTACAAGTTCAGACCATGACACAGTGGTCAATAACTCCTCACTGCTGCTTTCCAACCCTCATACCCCACAGCCATCTTTGTGCACGCACGCATGCACACACACACACACACACACACACAAGTATACCTGGGGGATATGTTATAAGATAATATGATCAAGTGTGTAGTTTCCATCTATTACTATAGTCAGTAATACTAACATGGAAGTTTTAATGTGTTTTGGCTTTTCACTGCCATTAGTAAATTAGAAGCCATTATTTCTCCTGGTTTAAAAAAAATGCTACAAAGGCATTAGACATTAATATAAGATATGAGTAAATAGAGCTTAAGGCAACATTACATCTACTGGCCCAGTCACATCACACCAGGTATGAGATTTTTCCACACCTCAAAATAAGTTTATATCCTTAGTAAAAGTTAACAAAAACTTCTAAACATGTTAAAGTTACTTTAAATGAAAGTATAAAATCTTCAATTGTTGATGCCATGACATATAAATTTAAAAAGTAGAACAGCTATTATCAAAAAGACCAGAGATAACAAATGCTGGAAAAAGGGAGTCCTCGCACACTGTTGGTGGAAATGTAAATTCGTGTAGCTGCTATGGAGAACAATATGGAGGTTCCTCAAAAAATTAGAAATAGAACTACTGTATGATACAGCAGTCCCACTTCTAGGTGTACATCCCGAGAATATGAAATTACTATCTGGAAGAGATATCTGCACACCCAAGTTCACTGCAGCATTATTCAAACCAGCCAAGATATAGAAGTGAATGGATAAAGAAAATGTGGTATATATATTATATGTGTACATTAGATACTATTCAGCCGTAAAAAAGACTGAAATTCTGCCTTTTGTGACAACATAGATGGACCTTGAAGGCAATATGCTAAGTGAAATAAGTCAGACAGAAAAAGTCAAATACAATGTGATGTCACATATATGTGTATTCAAACTCATAGAAAGGATGGTGGTTGCCAGGGGCGAGGGCTAGGGAAAATGAGGAGATGGTGGTCAAAGAATACAAACTTTCAGTTATAAGATGAATAAGCTCTGGTGAATAAGTACAGCATGGTGACTATAGTTAAGAATACCATATTGTATTCTTGAAAGTGCTGGGTGAGTAGAGCTTTAATGTTCTCACCATATGAACAACAAAATGATAATTATGTGAGGTGGTGGATGTGTTAACTAACCTTATTATGACAATAATTTCACAATATATACGTGTATCAAATCATTACATTGTACACCTTAAAGTTACACAATGTTTTAGGTCAATTAGTACATCTCAGTAGAGCTGGAAAAAAAGAAAAGTAATGTAAAGTCATATGACAAAGGTAAAGTTTATAGGAGTCACCACCACACCCTAGGGCTTGATGAAAATCCTATGGCTTCAATTATTTTATTTGTCTCTGGTTTCCCTGTGTGGGCTCGACTCTCTTGGTGTCCTCCTCAGCAACAGACAGAGCACATGGACCTTCTTTGCCTTTGTTTGGCCCTGTGGTGAGCCCCAGCCTACTCATTAGGCTTCCTCCCCCTGGGGAACCAGCTATTTCCTACTGTGGTGCAGCATAACTCCTTGCTGTCCTTCACCCTATTCTAAAGGATTCTTTTTTTTTTTTTAAGTATTTGATTTAGTGTTACAAAGCTTAGGTTCAGACCTACACTTGACTTCTGAACTTGAACAAAGTACCTAACCCCTCTGAGTCTCAGGCTTCTCACCTACCTACTGGCTTCATGTTTCCTTACAGAGACACTTCTGGTAAAATAACACTTCAGTCTGTTCCAAATCTGATTGCTGAATTTGGAAAAAGAAAAAAAACAAACTATGCAAGCTTAGGACAGACATTTCTGGGCACTCTCTTTTCCCTATGTGCCTTCCTACAGAGGAGCTGCATTCTGGTCTGGTTTATACCATGTATATACTAGGGTAGGCTGTGCTCCTACAAAGGGAAAGCCTAAATTTTGGAGAAAAGTTCAATTAGAAAGTCCATTTGACCACATAGCCAAGCCACATTCTCCAGGTTAGCATCAATTTTAATAATTAAATGAATGAGTCAAAGGGATAGCCCAATTTATTTTTCCCTTGTGTTAATTAATCAATTTAACCAACGTTTAGTAAGCAGTTAGCATACAAAAGGTATTATGTTATGAATAGTAGGAATGCCAAGATAAATAAAACAGGTTCTCTTTTCTCAAATAGTCACTCTTCCATGATGGAAAATAGATTCATACACAGTTAACAAGGCCTAATTATTAAACCTAAAATAGAGATATAACGTATTATGAGAGTTGTCATATACTGTAGAATCTTGTGTGATTTAACTCATCTCTACATACATTCGCATATTATAGATAAGAACCATAATCATAAAATTATCTGCTCAGGGCATCTGCCATAACATCATAAAGCTGTTAAGCAATGTTAGGATTTGATTATCAGAATTTAATATCTTAGAAATATTCCCTGTATCTGAAACCAATGTACTCATTATTAACCACATTTTTCATGGATACATTAGCAAAGGTGAGTGATTTACTCTTAACAGGAATTCTCAATTCATTATTTCTGGAGTATAACATGAATGGTGAAGACTAAATATTTAATTTAAAAATTGGGTTAAAGAGACGGCCAAAAATATATGCCAATTCAGCCTGAATATTTGCTCTCAGCATTAACATCAACCCCCAGAATCCACAGTCTATGTAAAAGAAATGAGGACACAGTGAGTGAATAAGTGGCATTAGTTTTAATGGGAGAATACTGTGGAGTGTGCTCCGCTTACCTCCCTACTGATTTCTTGATGTGATTTCAAGGTAGAAAGGCATATAGAGGTGAAGAAGACATGACAAGGTATTTGGTATGTAATTTTCTTGAAACCTTCCACTAACTCATTCCAGTGACTTTTTTTATTCAAATAATTTCTCTTTTTTTTCTGCTACCCTTCTGTCAAATCTCGGATTCAAATGAAAGCAGAGTTAAGAAAGAGTGATATCCTTTGTATGTTCAGTGTTCAAAAGTTTCTGAGGTCACACAAAGATCTATATATTTCCACATAGTTAAGTGCCTTGGGGAAAGCCCCTCGCAATTTTCTGTGATTTTTAACTATATGCAGGCAAATGAGATGCCAATTAGTGAAGCGTAGGAGGAGTGAGGCTGCAAATTAGAAGTTGAAGAAACAGACTAAAGGACACCACAAAGATGCCAAATAAATTTGAGGGAAAATAGAAATAACATTTAATTAAAAGCACACAATGTGATTATTGGTGTGTTTTTAAACCTATATTCAATAGGTCTGTGATATAGTTTTTAAGTATCCAATTACCAGAGAAAACCTAGGGAGTCAGAAAACAGGCAGAGACAAGCTATTCCATAAGAACAATGCATGATTAAAAACTATGTAAGAAATCATGGCATGCTGCTACTGGCCTCCGTGTGTAGGGTGGTAGATGGAATAAGCAGATCCTGCATCCCTGCCTAACTCTACTACTACTACTAGAATCGATGCTATTTCAGGGATCATCGGTTCTTCCCCACTGTCCTGAGAAAGCCTTGAACAGACATCATTTATCTGTTGACATTGGGAGGTGTGTAACATATGTTGGCTGAATTAATTAATATATTGTGCCTTGCAATATAGCTACTGTGCCCACAGTCTAAAAAGTTAATCAAATATATGCTCCTACCAGGCCTTTAGAAGATCCACCACACCCCTGCCAGACACAGTGAATGAAGTAGCAATTTCTATTCACCCAGTTCAGAGGCTCCTCTCTTCATAGAATGTCTGAAAATTCAGACTAGGTTTTTCTCACTTGCAAAGTATTTTTTTTTTAAATCTAAGACCTTTTTTTACAGGGTGATGCATACTTTTCCTAGCACCAAGAAATTTGCATGCTTAAACAGTGACATCAAAACAAACCTAAAGACTCACAGTAAAGTCTAAAATAGAAAGACAAATGACGTGAATTATTATAGAGTATGCAGAATTTGCCCCATCTACATGTTTGTGATAATGAGAGCAGACAAGGAAGGGAATTATTTAAAAGTAAAAGATTTTAATCTACTTTATAATAATGATAAATGGAGTATATAACTTTTAAAAATTGTTAATCACTATTTTGTACATTTAAACTTATATAATATTATACATCAACTATACCTCAATTAAAAAAAGAAAAGTAAAATATATGTTATTTTTAAATATATTAAATGTTAATTATCAAATATATATAATTTTTAAAAAGTATATTAGATAATAAATTATGAAATTGACAGAATTTAGTTTCATTAAAATGCTTCTACCCCAAAAGCATTCCCCCCAAGATTTTGGACACTCTCCTGTCTATCCATGAAAACAAAGACTGTGACTCTAGAGAATACAGTATTTAAGGAATAAAAGTAATAATAATAACAATAGCTAATATTTATATAGCTCCTACTATGTGCCAAGTACTGTTCTAAGTACATAACATAAATTAACACAGTTCATTCTCACAACAGCCCTATGAAAAAGATGCTTTAAAGTCTTTGTTTCACAGATGAAAAGTCAAATGCTCTGGCAGATCATAATTACAGGCATACCTCAGCAATATTGCAGATTCAGTTCCAGACCACCATAATAAAGCGAATATCAAAATGAAGCAAGTTACATAAATTTTTTGGTGTCCTGGCACACATAAAAGTTATGTTTACACTATACTGTAGTCCATTAAGTGTGCAATAATAGCATTATGTCTAAAAAAATGTACCTACCTTAATTAAAAACCTTCATTGCTAAAAAATTCTGATCATCATCTGAGCCTTTAGTGAGTTGTAATCATTTTACTGATGAAGAGTTTGAAATATTACAAAAACTACCAATATGTGACACAGAGTTACAAAGTGAGCAAATGCTTTTGGAAAAATGGTACCTAGGCTTGCTTGATGCAGGGTTGCCACAAATCTTCAATTTGAAAAAAAAATGCAATATCTGGGATTCTCAATAAAGTAAAATGCAGTAAAACAAAGTATGCCTGTAGTAAGAATCAGAGCCAGGATGTGAACTCATATACTCAGGATCCATAGTCTGTGCTCTTAACTAATAAGGAATAGGCAAGGACAAGTCAGTTCCCTTAGTAAACCATGTATCCAAAAGGAACCATATGACATATCACAACCTACTTCAACAGTTATATGCTTAGCATGGGACAAAAAAAATGAACACACCAAAGAGGCAAATCCCCCCATGACTGACTTCAGTCACCCTGGCATAAACCACTCTACTCTCAAGCTTCGTCACCTAATCTCACAGTGTCAGGTTGTATTATTAGCTTCTTATCACAGCTGTAATAAACTACCACAAATTTACTGGCTTAAAACAATGCAAATTTATTATCTCATAGTTCTGGAGGTCAGAAATCTCACTGGGTTAAAATCAGGGTGTTAGTGGGAGGCCAAAGGAACAATCTGTTTCCTTGCCTTTTCTAGTTCCTAAAAGCCACCCACATTCCTTGACTGTGGCTGCATTCCTCCATCTTCAAACCACCAACACTGGGCTGAATCCTTTTCATGCTGCTATTTCTCTCATTTCTCAGGCCCCTGGTGATTACATTGGGCCCATACATACAATCAAGGATAATCACAAGGTCATCTGAATAGCAGCCTTACTTCTCCCTTGCCATGCAACATAACATTCACAGAGTGAAGGGGTTAGGATGTGGGGAGCCACTATTCTGCCTACCACCTGGACATACGAAGATGTGTTCATGAACGTGAGAATGAAGGCAGAATATAACCATACAGTTGGTCTAGGAACTGTTCTTGACAAACAGGTGATACAACTTTGTAAATTTATCACAATACTCTTATAATATAAAGTATGTAGCAATCCAAATGCAAAAAGGAAAGTTGGCCAATTAAATATAGTTTTTGAAAAGAGCATAGACTGGTTATAAGAACATCTGACTTCAAATTCTCTCTGTTACTAGTTATACAGTTTTGAACAAGACACTGACAGTGCTGAGGGTCAGTTTTCTCATCTGCACAGTGGGGATAATATTCCCTGACCTTCTTTACACCAGGATTGTTTTGAGGGTCAAGTTAAATTAAATCTTTGTGAGTAATAAAAACTATGTATCAATATAAATAAAATATGAATATGAGAACTCCCAACATAAGCATTTTTGTTCAAACTATAGTTATTTTTTAAAGGGTGCAAATGACAAAGATAATAATAAAAGTATATACCTAAAGCCTCCACCTTTATTTTAAAACCTGCATTCATATTAGTAATAATAACATAATATAATTATTATTATTGAAATTTATCATTTACTACCTTTATAATATCCTTTCAGTGAAGGAAGTCTGTATATTTAGCTCTATTTTATATACAGAGAAACTGAAGCTTAATCTCTTGACCAAGATCACACAGAATATAGACTCACAGAAGGACTAAAAGCTAAAAGTGCCAACTTTAAAATCTGTTCTAGTTTTGAAAATGGATTTAAACACCAGCCAAGCTAACATTCCCGTTCACATTAAGATCCACCAGTTCCACAGCAGCATGACTTAGAATGACTCAGATAGAAGAAAACGTTATTATACACTGAGGGTACTCACAAAGCAGCTCTATTGGCACAGAGTCCTAGAGTCCTTTGGTTTCCAAGATTCCTGTGTCTAAGGTTTCACAGGAAAGCATCACATCTTAAGAGTGACTCCTAAAAGAATGAAAGAATAATCACCTAAATATCGAGATGCATGATAAAAAGAAAAATGAAAAAGTATCCAACTCCATCTCTGAAAGACTTGATAGCATGTAGCTTTCTATTGCACTGGCTGAAATTGCTGTTTGCCTTTTCTAAATCTCCAAGGTTTTATTTCAAGGCCCTCTTTAGATATGGACAGACTGTTTAGTTAAATTACTTCATATCACCACTAACCCGTCATAACTATGGTGACTGACTGCCTTTATTTGTGCCTGCCTTTATATTTTCTGTCCTAAGTCATATTTCCCAAAGTGTAGAGGAATTCCTGTGGAAACATCAAAGAGATTCACTTCAGCCCAAAGTATTTGGGACTTCAAAACAAACAATAACTTGTCTTTAACTTTTGCGAGACTTTTCTTTCCACTTTTGGTAGGATAATAAATAAATGTGTGTGTATGTGTATGTTTATAAATCAATAACTTGAAATTTTTACATAAGTACATTAAGGCTATTTACATTAAATGCATTAATTTGAAAACTGAAGAGAATTTCAGTAAGATTATTAAGCTCCAACAATAAATCAGAAAAATTTGTAAAAGATCGTCAAAATTTGACCATCAATTCTTTGTACGTTCTTTGATTATATAGACCTTAAGACAAGTTTTTGACTTCTCTGTCCAATCCCCTTACCTGGAAAAAAAAGGGGATGTAGTAGTATTTAACTCAGAATCATGACTACTAAATTAAGTCAGTTAATATTTTGTAAAATACTAGCATAGTGTTTGGCAACAAAATAAGAAGAAGAAAAAGAAGAATATAATAAGAACTATTATTATTATTAATAGTTGGTACTTGAAACAGTGAAAAATATTAGTTTATATAGATGAATAAATATTAGATCCTTGCTTATTCCTGACTTGAAAAATATGAGACTTATATTTACGTACATAAGTCCTATTTGTCTTATTATTAACCAATATAATTAATCAACTTTTAGATATGATCCAGAGAAATCAGATTGTTTTACAGAGTATGGTGTAGTGCAAAGACTATTGAAATATATTTCACAGGAGCAAAGACTAAGAGGAGAGAACAGAGATAATACAATGTCACTGAGATAGCACTTGCAATGTTACCTTGTTTGACCGGAGAACTTTGTCATTGTAGTCTAAAACGGAAGGAATTTCAGACTGGCAGTCAATCTGCTTACTGTGGAATTTCCAAGACTATAAAAAGCAGACTATGCACATATAACTGTCTCATTTAGTAAATATCTCATGAAAATTTGTCAGTTCTATAATATATGTGAAGAACTTCCTTGTAGTGACAATTAAATTTATTTGAATTTAGAATCAATATTAAAATATATTTTACAAAATTACTGGTATTACTACACCACAATAAGTAAAATTTATATAATAAAGTTAACATGTTTAAGGACATAGCATCTTACTACACTTAATTTTTTGCTTCAGTGACTACCACTGAAATACATAATTTTGAATTCATTTCATGTGTAGTTACGATGATATATTGGTATTATTTGAGTAATTCACTTTTGTCTGCATAATTACGTTATTTACCCCATGCCCCAAAAGCAACCTCTCTCATATTTTGATTCTCATGTGAGATAAAATAATGTTACTAACATTTGAGAATAATGAGATGAGGAAGTTTTCTTTCTTTCCTTTGTATCTTAACTGTAAACTTATTTTAACAGTTTGAGTTTAGAAATTCCCTGATTTGACTCTAGAACATCAGAGTACCAGAATTATCTTAATTTACAGTATTTTGTTGTGAAAATAGGGCAGCAAAAGTTTTCTCATTTGCTTTATTGTGTACTTTTACTATTATTTTTTTTTTAAACAGAAACAGGCCACAAACCTTAAAAGGTACGTGCTTGTGAGCTGATATGTGTTAAAAAAAAAAAAAGAAGAAAGGACTAATTTGACAGTCATGTGATCATATCCATTAAATAAACACTTTTTTTTTTTAAAGAGATGTAGCTAAAATGAAATAAAATGCTTTCTATTTGTTTTGGCATGCCTTTTGACCTTCTGAGTAAACTTCACCTTGTACAAAAGTTAGTACATGTGACCTTCTGAAACATGCATGGCTAAATCACAGAGAAGTCTGACAAAGGCTTTTACTTATTGAAAAAAACAATTTGTGTTATAGGTCCCTTACTATAAAATACCCAAAACTTAGCGCACTTCTAGAAAAGTCCAGAAGCTAAAAGAAATTCCTTGATCCATTATAGTGAAAAACAATACAAACAAGAAAAGGAAGTAAAAAAAAAAAACAGGAATCTCTCAGCTCCTGGAAGGTTATATTAATTTCCAATCTCTTATCCAATTATCAGGTAGAAAAAATATAATTTTTTAATTCTGTAACTTCAGAGGCCATTATTTAGGTGATTTAAATGGCCATACTTTTTAGAAAGAACCAGCAGCTATTTCAGTATTTTAATACTTCATGGTGTCATGAAGTTCTATGTCTGGTGTACAGTCATCTCATAATTAATTAACTTAGAAATTTTTGTTGCAACTAAAATACATTACCCAGGGTTCATGATCTTATTTTTATAAAGGTTCTTATTAAAGGGGCTAAGAAGTGTGATGTAGAGGAGGAAAATATATCATTCATGTTTACACATGGTTGGTTACTACCGAGTGATAAAAATTAAAAATTACATTAGTTAAAATAGGTAAATTTATTCATATATTTGACAAAATGGACAAAAAGCCCTCCAAAAATAAGAAGATATTTTAGAAAACATAGTAGAGCTAAAAAGAATAATTAGTACTATGCAAATCCACATTCAAATTTTCAGAAGAAACAGCAGATAAAGCTACTCTCCTAGGAGAGAGTTTTCCCCTTTAACTTAATAGCATCATCCAATCATATTTGGAAATATTCAGTGTTCATTAGGGCTTAAGAAAAAGTTCCTTGAATGAATTATTCACGAATACTTCAACATAATTCCAAACTTTATGATAGTAGTTAGCATTAGCAATAAAGCAAAAAATAACTGAGAACCCACCTACTATTTTCTTTTAATTCTCTTTCTCCTTTCCTTTCCTCACAAGCACAGAAAGCATGTTTGTTTTGGAAGCAAATAGCAAACAGTACAAAAGGAGAACTTAAAGCGAGTGATTAATGATCAAAGCAAAAATGTAAAATCACATCAGCTGACAAGGGGCTGACTGACCCAAGGTTGTAGAATGTGAAGGCATTAGGACAAAGCTAAAGAATAAGTCCTTCTTATTCAAAGGGTGATCTTTGAAAGTCACAGGAGGCAGATTCTCCAAAGCCTTGTAATATACAACTACAGAAATACTATCTACAGCTACTGTAAGTAGCCATTGTCATGGCCGACTTCAAGAAATTCTATTGCACTCCTTAATAAGTAGTATAACCTAAAATCTGTAAACAAGTACAACAAAATTACATAATTCAAGGTAATGACTTAAACCATCTTAAAATAAACATAAAGTGAGGAGACAGAAGAACAGAAATTTGTGATTGCAGAACTTTAGCAAAAATATTGATGCAAATTCTTGCTCATGTATCTTTGTTATGGAGATGTAAATCACCAGCCTGATAATTGAGAAGTCAAAAATGAAAGAAGATTGATCAGTATTGAAAACAAATATAATTTCTTTAAGTATTGTATTGAAAATTAACCATGAAGAAGGTTGAAGCCAAACCACATTGCAAAAGCATGTCTTAATTAATCATTTTGTCTTGTTGGTGTCACCATACTTTTATGATGCATGTGGAGGTGGCTATGAAGGGGCTGGCATGGGGAAATGTGAAGAAAGCAAAAGGTATCGGAGCTCCTATTAGCTGCTGTCTTCCCTACAGCCAAATTTACGTTTATCTTTTATTCTGTGAAACAAAGTGTACACCAGACCCTTTAGCAATATTATTTTTACATATAACTAGGGTGGACACATATGATGTGGTGTCCTGAACAAGGTGCTTCCAAGACCTCCAGCTAGATGGAGTGTAAGTGACCAAGGGCACAATCTGCTGAGCTCTGAAACCCTTTGCTGGATTTGCACAGAATCCACACTTCCCACAGGCTGCTCCCAGCCTGCACCTGAGCACAGCAGGGACATGAAAGCAGATGGTTCCTGGGATATACGTGACTCCTCTGATGACTGATTTTGCCTGGGGGGGCTTCCACATAGCATTGCCTGATATATGTTGGGTGTTCAATATTTATCTTTGGGGAGAATAAACCACTGTTATTATTGAATTGTCAAAGCCCAGATTGCTGCATAAATATCAAAAATTAAACTCTGTGTGAAACTTAGTGTTAAGATGATTTTTCAGCTTCCTAATGCAATTCCAGGACGCTGAAGTACAGCAAATATGTTAGAAAACTACAGAGACAGAGTTTTGTTCCATGTAAATGTAACCTCTGATAGCTAGAGGTGTCTAAAAGTTAAATGGGCTGCTGCAATCCTCTCAATTACTCTTTGATAATACTAGCATTCCCATTTTATAGAACAGGGAACACTAGGCTTGGAGAAGCCAAGTTTTCAGGGTTACACAATTTTAGGGGCAGGAGCCAACATTCCAACCTCAATTTTGCTCACTATTTCCACAACTACCATACAGTTAGAAGATATATCTTTCATAAAAAGACCCTGAGATGAAGTGAGAGAGTGGCATGGACATGTATACACTACCAAATGTAAAACAGATAGCTAGTGGGAAGCAGCCGCGTAGCACAGGGAGATCAGCATGGTGCTTTGTGACCACCTAGAGGGGTGGGATAGGGAGGGTGGGAGGGAGATGCAAGAGAGAGGAGATATGGGGGTGTATAGCTGATTCACTTTGTTATACAGGAGAAATTAGCACTCCATTGTAAAACAATTATACTCCAGTAAAGATGTTTTAAAAAAAAAAAAGACCTTGAATGCTTGCATTGATGAGTGGATGGACTATGTGATGTGTAAAAACACTTCCAGTGCTAAAATCTGATGAATTTTTGGAGAAAATCCACTTGATGATGTTGTATCTATCTCCTTTATTTTCTATAAGCCACCTTTCTTTTCCATACATTTTGGAAAAAGTAAATCTACAGACCCCATTTATATTTCTTAATTTGTGTTACAGTTATTCAAATGCTTAGGTAAGACTGTTGTTTTTAAATATAGCAATAGAAATTAATATCATTAAGTGGAAACCTGTCCTAATAATCAAAAGGTGATGATATACAATCCTAAACACTAAATATTAATACAGTGTGATGCTTTGAATAAGTGAAATATTAGAAAAATATGCCTATGTAATATGTACTACTATCAATATTAGATTTTTTAAGTAAATTATTATTAAGCAAGTGACAGAACCAGAAGCATAAATCCAGCTATTTTTAATCCAGATCTTATATTGAACGATTGACCAGCAAGATACCTCCATCAGCTCAACACCTACAGAACTCTGGACAGTGCCACACTCAGCTCAAATATTAATGTGGCTGAAGTCAAATCATGGCACTATTTGGAATCAAAATAGCGAAACACCTTTAAACATAAGCTCCATTTACAAATTTGAAGCCATCAAATTCCACTGATGCCTCTGTCTCTCATACTCTCAGGTCCTAAATTAACTGTTTCCTCCAATCACTAATCCTCTTTCTCAGTCTCATACTCACACAACTACACTGTGTATTTTTTCCTATTGGTTCATACTCTCCACCCTACCCCACCCCTCTTGATATCCTTCCCAATATTTTTCACTGTATCCTCTAGAGCTCCCATTTTTTCAAATAAATTTCCTTATTCCTAACCTAGACATTGCATTCTCTCCACGATCTTTTCTCCTTGAAGACCTGACTTAGACTGAGCCCTCTTGAATACATGCTAATTCCATATCATTAGGTCCAGAACAGAGGCTCACCATAATCCTAGGTCCACTCTGCATCTTATTGTCATTACTTTTTCAACTCATACAAAGAAATCTTTCTTCATTTAAGTTCATTTCATCAAGTTATATCATCCTGAAAACTAGGACTTATCATCCTTCAGATCATTTCTTCAAAATCCATTTCTCTTCACTCCAAAGTCTCACCATAATCAATACTGATGATCAATAATCATGCACTGTGATCAATAACCTAGCCAGAGAATCCACAACCTCCACTTCTACTCTCCTTTCAGTAACTCACTTCCAACTTGAAGCTAATAGACACTCTGAATGCTTCTACTACTGGAGTCTTAAACATTGACATTCCAATTCCCAATTAGCTTCCCATCTTTTATACAACACTAAAAACCTATTTCCATCAATTCTGTCCTGGAATTTCCTTGAAATTTTCCACTGTTTTGACACTTACATCTTCTCCCAAGCTATTAGTGCTTTTTAACCTCAATTTTTTTTTCTACTCAGCTGCACTGTTGATCTTCATTCAAATCCTAGTTCTGCTTCTCATTGGTAAAATATCTTGGGAAAATTATTTAACAGGATTCTCAGTTTGTTTTTTATAATGGGAATAATACTTATACTTCATAGGAAAGAGGGGAATAAATGTGGCAATGTCCATAATGTACTAAACACAATTCCTAGCACATTAAGCACTCAATAAATATTAATATCATCTATAGTCTATCATCTATCATCTATAATCATCAATGTTCTCAAGTCAACTTTGTCTTCTGGCAACAAGGAACCTGAAACTTCCAAACTCAAAATGGGCCCTACAATTACAGTACTAAGTAGAGCTTTAAAAAAATAAATTAACTGCACAGATGGATGCCAATACACATTCATAGATTTCAGTTTTAGCAGGACTCTCAGTGCCTCTCCAGTAAGCTTTCTTCACACCTCTTGGTACTTTCCTCTCCTTTCCAATACAGTTCTAAACAGCTTCCTCTCTCCTCAAGTTTCCTAACCACTCTGTCATCACCTGTGGTTGACCAGGCTTCTTATTTGCAAAGAAAATGAAAACCATCAGACCAGGCATGAAATCTCACAAATGTGTTCTTATCTGTGCACATTTCTGTATCTCTATTAATCCTTCATTCATTCCCTCCTGCCCTAGTAGTAGAGGTAAGCCCCTTCCTGGTCACCAAATAGGCCCTCACCTAATATATGATAAGTTCTTCTTGATCTTGGACGGTTTTGCCATCTGTTTTGACCCCTTCCCCCATCGTTCTCCTCTACTGTCACTTCTTCCCTTGCACTATATGTTCTAACAACACTGAATTAATTCAGTTTTCAGCTTAACCCATGCTGTTTCAAACCTTCATGTTTTTACTGCCTTGGTAGAAGTCAGTGCCTATCAAGGAATCCTTTTCTCACTTTTCTGTTAGCAAAGCTCCTATTTATTCCTCAAGACCCAACTTAACAATTCCTCTTTTGTGAGAGGAGGAAAGAAAGACAAGGGAGAGGATACTGAGAAGTACCGATAGGATACGGAACTCTCAGGAAAGGTGATAATAGGGAAGCCTTACAATACCTAGAGTTGATAGACAACAATGAGTTTCAATTATGGTATCGGATTTCTTGCTTAACTTCTATCTTTAACATACATTTCCACTTAATTCATGAAAAGCATTTCAATGGCTCCCTGACAGCTAATAAATAGAGTCTCAAGCCTTTCAGATTTACAGATAATTACAGAAGTACCTCCAACTGTCAGGAAATTACCAGTTTTCCATCCGTTTATGAACAGATTTTGAATGGAGAAGGCAGAAAGAAAAGTCAAACTACAACACACATTTGGTGGTGAGAAGAAAAAAAAAACAGATCACTGACTTTGCTTTTTCTGCAATTTTCACAAATTCCTTAAGTGCCAGTTACTTATAACATCATTATAACACAGGCCTAAGGTAACTTCTGAAACCGAAATTTAGGCTGTCATAACCTTTGAACTACAATAAAGGCAGGACCTAAGTTGCTATTAACATCTGGTTAAGTTTCACGTTGTTTTGCCTTGCTTTGTTTGCCTTTTAAAAATGTTTTTGGTTGTTTGTTTTAGTTTGGCCATTCAGCTTTATTAGGTCTTAAATGATATAAATTCTCCTGTTTTACTGCTGTTTAGATTTTATGCCAAATATTAGCAATACAGGAAGCCAAATACTCAAACTTATCGAATACTCTCTCAATATGTCTAGTTCAAAATCTCCCACATACACAGAGTTGCAGCAGGATAGACACTGTTCTCTAAAGGGCAGTGCAATAATCATCTTCATGGATATTTATTATCTTTTGTGAACAGATGTAGGTCATTGTAGAGATAGTTCCAAAGTCACCTTCCAAAGCTGAAATACAGACATGACATTTGGTAAAGTTTCAAAACCTGTTAGGTACAACATTACAATTTTCTTCAATTCACCAAAATTCCCTTTGTACTGTCGAAAGACTGCTGGAAGAGCAATGTTTTCAAACTGTTCGGCTTGATTACACTGGTGTGGTACCACTTATCTAGAGCTATTTTAAGCATCTTCTTGAGTTACAGTAAGCTATATTGTAAATCTAATTACATTTGCCCACAGGAAAGTAAGTACATGTGAACCCTGCTCTGTAATCTACTTAACAAAAGGCACCGTATTTTTCTTCATAGCATTTATCAAGATTGTTATTACATAGTTATTTATATTTCTAAATGCCTTTCTCTTCCACTATAAATTCCAAAAGCGCATGCAAATGTGTTTTATATGCAGTACCTTGCTCGGTGCATAGACAATAAATGTTTGATGAATGAATAAATGAATGAATGAGTGACCACATAAAAGATAACTAAATTATATACACTTATGCCTGACACTTTAAACTCATGCTGAAAATGTATACGTACTTCAGAGACTCATTGGCGTATATTACAGTGTAGTGTAATGAGGCACAAACTTTCAATTCAAATGGAATGGATTTAATGCCAGATCTGGTATTTAATGAATTGTGTGATCAAAGACAAGTGGAATGAACTCTCTAACCCTCTGTTTTCTCATCTGTAAAATGTGAACAATTGCACTGGATTAAGTATTAAAGATAATGCATACAAAAATATGCAGCACAGTCCATGACATGGAGCAGGTCTTAAGGTGGTGGGTAATGTCACTTATTAATACTTTATATAGAGTTTAAGTGAATTATATTAATCTAAATTATCCAAGGGCTTTTAAAAATTGACAACATAAATCTATTTTGAGCATATGCTAGCAGTGATAATTCATCAATAATTTACAGCATTAGAATGAATTTTCCAACACCTTCGTGTCTATTTTCCCAATTATTATAAAGTTTCAACAAGTTATTTTCAATTAAATTTCATCATTCTTTACTCTGTACACTCCTTGCAAATTCTTCATAATCATTCAAGAATGCTTCTCAATTGGTCCCCATAACCATAATCTGAATTCACTGTCAGTTCAATTTTCTGGCCTAAACTGCATGCTCTTCCCTAATCAACTTTCATTTCATTATTGCCCCTATATTTCATAACTTCAAACATTATCACAAGGGAAAAAGTAATCATTGCTGAATTGTATTCTCCCTTCTGGACTACACCTTCTTTGAGGCTCTATCCTCTGCACAAAGAATTGGATCCAATCTTAATCCTTAATTTTTATTCATCCATTTATGGACATATACTGAGCATGATCTATGCTCTGTTCAGAATGTCTGTGTCTCCCAAAATTCTATGTTGAAGATCTAACACCTAAGATGATGGTATTAGGAGGTAGGGCCTTTGGAAAGTTGTTAGGAATGGGATTAGGGCCCTTATAAAAGAGCCTCCAGAAAGCTAGCTCACTTCCCCCATCATATGAGGATACAAGAAATCAGTGACCTGAAAGAGGGCCCTCACCTGCCCACGTTGCACCCTGATCTCAGACTTCCAGCCTCCAGAACTATAAAAGATAAATTTCTGTTGTTTATAAGCTGCCCAGTCTGTGGTATTTTGTTATAGCCACCTGAAAAGTCTGCAACAATCTATGTGCCAGACACTGTGTTGGGTTAGATTGTTAAACCAGAGCACGATAAAGTCTCTAGTATCAAAGAGCTCACAGACTAATTAGGGGATGCAAAGCTAGAAAAAAATAATTATGAAAAATGTGATAAAGGAAATAACTATGCTCACGGCTTTATGAAAACACTGAGAAATAACGATGTGCATGGCTTTATGATAACTTACCAGCCTCAGGTAAGTAAAGACAGGGACAGAATCCTAGAAAAAGCAATGTTTCTTAAAAGATAGAAAGGAACCAGTGAGCTAAAAGGAAAAGGGGAAGGACATTCCAGGCCCAAGGGTCAGTATGAAGCAAAGAAACAAATGACAGTGTATTCATACGGGAAACGCTAAGACAGCAACTTTTGCAACTCTTGTCACATCAGTTCATAAAGTATTACTCCAGCACAAAAATGGATAGGAAAGGTTTTTTATTAGACTGTGTTTAAGTTAAAATAAATTAAGGTTACAATCTTAAAAATCTGTAAATTCAGGGCTTCCCTGGTGGCTCAGTGGTTAAGAATCTGCCTGCCAATGCAGGGGACACGGGTTCGAGCCCTGGTCTGGGAAGACCCCACATGCTGCGGAGCAACTAAGCCCATGAACCACAACTACTCAGCCTGTGCTCTAGAGCCTGCAAGGCACAACTATTAAACCTGCGCTCTACAGCCCGCGAGCCACAACTACTGAGCCCTCGTGCCACAACTACTGAAGCCCGCGCACCTAGAGCCCACGCTCTGCAACGAGAAGCCACTGCAATGAGAAGCCCACACACTGCAATGAAGAGTAGCCCCCACTTGCTGCAACTAGAGAAAGCCCGCATGCAGCAACAGACCCAACACAGCCAAAAATTAAATAAATAAATTTAATTTTTTAAAAAATCTGTAAATTCAAACATTTTTCTCTAAACACCATTTAAAGCAACATTAGGAAACGTCTGTTTCGTTAGACTTTTATTCAGTGTTTCAGGTCACTTGGATAGAATACTGATATTTCAAAATGGTGGACTATTAGCATTACTGCACATCTTCCCACCAAACAAAACTCTAAGCTGCCTTATTAGTAACATCTAGGAAAAGGCCAGAAAGGCTCTCTATAAAGAGAAACTGACACACATTGGAAAGCACAATTGATAATGGTTTATTAAGCCCTAGGCTGTAGAAAAGCCTTGGAATTGGCTCCCTCTTTTCACAAATGGAGAAAGTAAGAAACAATGATAACCGATAATGTTTACCCATGCTAAAGTGACTCCCTGGAATAAAAGCAGAAAAGTTATAAAGGGAACATTAAAAAAAAACAAACTAGCTTTATTTCTATTCTGACACATATATAATAAGAGCCCTAGAAACTATTGAGCAGTTATAGAATAAATCTGGAACTATCAAAAAAATTTACTTTTTTTTTTTTTTTTTTTTTGCTGTATGTGGGCCTCTCACTGTTGTGGCCTCTCCCGTTGTGGAGCACAGGCTCCGGACGCACAGGCTCAGCGGCCATGGCTCACGGGCCCAGCCACTCCACGGCATGTGGGATCTTCCCGGACCGGGGCACGAACCCATGTCCCCTGCATCGGCAGGCAGACTCTCAACAACTGCGCCACCAGGGAAGCCCAAAAAAATTTACTTTTTAATACAAAGAGTTTTGTGTCCCATAAGGGCAGGGACTTCATTTTTGTTCATCACATTTTCCCCATCTCAAGACAAGTACTAAGAATTATTTTTGAATGAATGAATAGTGCATGAGTGCATGTTATGTATAAGACTAGACTCAGGAGAATCTGGCAGAAAATCAACACACAATGTACTCTGCCCTAGCAGGGGATACAAACGGACAAATTAAAAGGATTGCTTTGTATGAGGTAAATTTTTTTTAAAGTATCATAGGAATACGGGGTTGGGGGAGATGGTCCTTTTAGCTAATGTGATTAGGAAAGGCCTCTGAGATGGAAGAGGTGGGTGCAGGATACAGATTTACCTAAACAAATACTTTGTGCGTGCTATCTTACTACAACGTACCCTGGCAGCTACCACAGCTCCAATTTAAAGGCAGAGAAAAAGCTTAAAGAGTTTATACAAGATTGTTTCGAGTAATACGTGTATGTATATACAATCCACCTTTAAACAATGCAGAGGGGTTAGGTGCGCTGAACCTCCATGCAGTTGAAAATCCCAGTATACCTTATAGTCGGCCCTCCGTACCCGCAGTTCCTCTGTATCCGAGGTTCCGTATCCACAGATTGTGTAGTGCTCTAGTATGTATTTATTGAAAAAAATCCCTGTAGAAGTGGACCAGCGCAGTTCAAACCCCTGTTGTTCAAGGGTCAACTGTAAAAATAAATAAACAAACAAACATATACTAAAAATTTTTTCTATACAAATGTTGCCCTCAGTGTTTTGTTCAACTAGAAACCTTTTTAGACTTCTCAATTTGCCCATGTAAGTCATTTTTCATACACGCAGCTCCTCTCAGAAAACCTGTACAACAGAAGTTTAAAGGTTTCTGAGGAGACTTTGCCTAAGCACCAAGATATTCTTTTTAAAATTTCTCTGTTTTTTTGTTCTTTTTGAGAAGACATTTAGAATACCAGGCTCTCTATTAGGTTGCCAAGATGAAAGGGGTATTTTCAGTTGTTAATACACAGCAGCACTTGTTTTTGATAGGGGCTGCCAATGACTTTCATTACATCTGTCAGTCAAATGGTAAAAAAGAAAAAAAAAATCATTGAAATAAATCCTACACAATTGCAAACATTTGGCATGATAAATGGCTTTAGTAGCCAATGGTGGCATGGATCCTTGTGTTATTTGGGTAGATGGAATCCAAGAGTATTTTAGAGAAAGCACTACATTATTTTCCGAATCTCAGTCATTTAATTTCTTGTAGCAAATGAAAAGAACAATCTCAATGTTTGGAAAAATGAAATTCTAAGGTGTTTTTTTCTGTCAGAGTGCAGAGCTCAAGTTAACATATTATTTCCAATGACAAAAATGGGACAGTCACCAAAATTTAAATAGAATGTATAAGTTGCAAGCATGAAATCCACCCTCCCCCAAAAGTCAAATATTAAAAACAAAGAGTAAATCACAAATTTCCTTCCGGTCTGCTTACAAATTGCATAAGTCTAATGCCTCCTTCGTTTCTAGCAGTATTATTGAGTTTCCTTACAAGCATTTAAATTTGGAACAAGGCTGAAATATGGGTTAGCATCTGCTGATGTTGCTCTAAGTAGAAATGTGAATTTTAAGCTCATGATGAGAATGAGCCAGTGACAATGGCTGCCATTCTTTGTTGGCAGCACTGTCTTTTCCTGCATCACTTTGGTCATACAGCATGGTTTCAACTCCCTCAGTATCAAAAAGAGTTTGTGTTGTAGTTTTGGGTTGTTCTTGTGTTTGTTTCATTGCATATAAACAGTAATATCTGTAAGAACATTATAAGAGGAGGAATAAGACAGTAGCACAACAATACACTGTAGCAAACAAAAACTAACAGAGCAAACTAAAGACTAATTTCCAGGATAGGGAATAATAAAATCAAAGAAAGATGGTAAGAATTGCAAGAGCATTATGAAAAATTAGCTTTCAAATCCTGGACCAAGTCTTGGAGTTGCTAAGAATCTTTGGGAAAAAAAACCAACATATTTTTTAAAGGCTTCAAGGTCAGAGCCCATGAGCCTAAAGGATTATAAAATTTGGTCAGGTGTGTATTACTGAGTTGATACTTCCCAATGATAGACAAAAACTGGATTGGATTGCAAACTACCATATCAGTATTTGAAGCTGATTTGAAGAAAACACAACTATGCTAATTCAGATCATGTCAACAACCAAGGTATAATGCAACTCATGTATTAATAGATAAGGTACAGAAATATGAACACATGAAAATACTTTTGCTGTTCTTAGAATTTGATATTCATACAAGTACTTAATACTATGTTTCCTATGTTAATTATAAGCAAACACAGGTATCAGAGATTCTAGTCCACTTTTTTAGAAACGTATAAACTTTTTTTTCTAAAAGATTATCATGGAAGAGGTTTTAATATTTATACTTGATGTACTGAGAAACTATTTAAGTAATGTTTAATTCTAAGAGATCCAAGAATTATTTGCAGAATATTTAAGAATTAAGAGTCAGGATCTGCCTTTTCTTGGGCCAACCACTAACAAGCTATGTGAATTTGGAAAATTTAGTTACCTTCTGAAAGTCAAAGTTTCTTCCTTTCCAAAATAGAAATACTTCATAGGTCATTGAAATAATAAAATGATATACTACTTGCAGACAGCTTAGCATTTGATAACACATAGCACTATCAATTATATTTTTTTCAGAAAAAGTTATTAACCCACTGAAATACAACAGAAAAGGAAGTACTATTAAAAACTTTATTTTTAAAATTCTTCCTCCATCCAGAATTGTAGTTCCTATAAAATAAGAATCACAAGATTGGAAAATAATGGCAACTTAAAAAATAAAAGGCAATGACCACGATAATAGAATACATTCCTATTTTTAGGGGAATGCCAAGACAGAAAGAAGAAGGAGGAAACAGAGAAATAGAATAATAAAAGAGCAGGGAGGCAAAGAGGTGGAAATGACTAGTCACTATAAAATATCAGATTATTATTGTATTAAAAGTATTGAGGGAAAAATTCTCTTGTCCCCAAATGCATTCTGTTAGTGTCCTTTGAGCCTGAGACATTTATGTGGGTATTACAGATTACAGATTAACATTTAGTGGTATCCTAAGTTTATGCACTTTTAACAGTTTTTAATATTTGTGACACATTTCTTCCTTTGTCTTCCAGTGTGCACCCAAAAAGATCAGAATGGGAGCTGCTTCTTTTACTAAGGGCAATCTGAGGTTGAAACAAAGATAACCTTTCTACTAAACCAGAAAAGACCACATTTACAATTGAGCAGTGTGACTTGGTGATACTTTCTTCTTTAATACTCAAAAGGTAGAAGCTGACTATTCTTAACCATGGTCTCCATTTTCTATATAAAGAAATGAGCAAAGAGGTCAGTGGTACTTGACTAGCACAGATCCATTTTGGAAATAGAAAGAAAATTTTCTAAGTTTTCAAAATCAGGAATTATTTTCTCACAACCTACATATTATCTGAAAAATAATGTCAGGTCTATGCGCTCAGAGAGTAACATTTGGATTAACACAGTGTATTTGATGCTACATGAAAGCTGAAATCTCTCTTAAATCCATGCAATCAAATTCATAATATAATACATATCCAAAGTGTGTACTTCTTGTTAAATTAATTAAACAGGGAGACCGTTAGACTGTGGTGGCTGTAATGCTGTGGAGGTCTATGTAAGCAAACCAAAATCTATGCTTGTAAGTGCCTCACGGTTATGAAATCAAAACACTAAAGACAACCAATCACAAGCACCCAACTAGGCTGTAAGCCGTAGCCAGCCAACAACTTCCTTACTTTGCTTCTGCTTTTTCTCTATAAAAGTGTCTCCTAGGCTACTGTTGGTGGAGCACTGCTAACCTCTTCTGGTTTGGTGATAATTCCAATAGCTTTTTGCTCAAATTCTTAAGAATTTTAATATGCCTCAGTTTATCTTTTTTTTTAACATCTTTATTGGAGTATAATTGCTTTACAATGGTGTGTTAGTTTCTGCTTTATAACAAAGTGAATCAGTTATACATATACATTTGTTCCCATATCTCTTCCCTCTTGCGTCTCCCTCCCTCCCACCCTCCCTATCCCACCCCTCTAGGTGGTCACAAACCACCGAGCTGATCTCCCATGTGCTATGCGGCTGCTTCCCACTAGTTATCTATTTTACGTTTGGTAGTGTATATATGTCCATGCCACTCTCTGACTTTGTCACAGCTTACCCTTCCCCCTCCCCATATCCTCAAGTCCATTCTCTAGTAGGTCTGTGTCTTTATTCCCGTCTTACCCCTAGGTTCTTCATGGTCTTTTTTTTTTCTTAGATTCCATATATATGTGTTAGCATACGGTATTTGTTTTTCTCTTTCTGACTTACTTCACTCAAATGCAAATCAAAACTACAATGAGATATCATCTCACACTGGTCAGAATGGCCATCATCAAAAAATCTAGAAACAACAAATGCTGGAGAGGGTGTGGAGAAAAGGGAACACTTTTGCACTGTTGGTGGGAATGTAAATTGATACAGCCACTATGGAGAACAGTATGGAGGTTCCTTAAAAAACTATACATAGAACTACCATACGACCCAGCAATCCCACTACTGGGCATATACCCTGAGCAAACCATAATTCAAAAAGAGTCATGTACCAATATGTTCATTGCAGCTCTATTTACAATAGCCAGGACATGGAAGCAACCTAAATGTCCATCAACAGATGAATGGATAAAGAAGATGTGGCACATATATACAATGGAATATTAGCCATAAAAAGAAATGAAATTGAGTTATTTGTAGTGAGGTGGATGGACCTAGAGTCTGTCATACAGAGTGAAGTTTATCTTTTAATATACCTATTGTCTCTTCAGCTGAATTTGCCCAGCACCCCTATAATTCTGAAAGTAACAACATCCAATAATAAATTACTATTTTGTACACATATTTTGTCACCAAATATAAGAGAAGCACATAGTCTAAATGTTCTGTAGAATAACTTAATCAGAAAAGGCCTGGAAAAATTTTGTTCCATACATTAGCAAAAAGAGGATGATTATTTAACCTCAAACTTCAATAATGAAGATTTTTCTAAGTTAAAATTTGTCCTATTTGATTGTTTCTTGATATTAATGCTAGGGAAAAGAAGTTCATTTGAGGAAAAAGGAAGTATTTGTGTTTAATTTCTTGGAAATATCATAATTCTACATAGATCTTAATTTAGAAATTATACAGTTTTGATCATTTTACCTCATGGCCTCATGTAGCTTGAGCTTCATTTATTTGAAAACTGTTTAATCAATTTTTAATAGAAAAAATAAATTAAAACCTAAGGAGAACAAAACTCACATTCAGCATACCCTACACAATTATTTCAAAGTAAGTGCTTTTTGATTGAAATTTGAGAAGTAACTGTTTAAATATTTAAATATCTACTGAAGACAAAAATACTTCTAAGTATGCACTTTAGATGAATCTGAGTAACACTGATTTCTAGTATGTCATTATTAACATATGTAAAGAACATAGAACAGAAATGTTCGAGTATTTAAGAGTTTTTAAGTATGGTATATAGGCTTCCTACTTCAAAAAAAGGATATAATGATACACCATCAGAAAATTCACCAGCTTAAATATATGGGAAATCTAAAGGATTCTCTAAGGGAAATATTTTTCCTGATGACAGATGAATCAAGTCACAAACATTCCCTTTGTCACCTCTGGATTACACAAGAGTCTTTAGTTTCCATATCCATAAAATTAGAAACCATTTGAAGTGTAGGTAGATTTCAGGAAATTATAACACAACTCCTCACAAACTCTTCATGAAATTTCCTATTGCATACTTGACAGTTGGATTTTCAACTGTAAAATGAGTTTCAAACTGATGAAAAAAAATGCATGAATTTATTTCTAAATTATTAAGTGAAAAAATGGTGTGCAAGTAATTAATTTGTAAAGGACATTTTAATCTCTAATGGTAAAAGTATTAGATTGTGCTCTCATTTATTGCATTGCATGATTTGTAATGTGTTCTACTACAAGCTCACTTTGTATATAAAACTGAGGAATTTGTTTCAGCCGGATTGCCAATGGAAAGAGAATTGAGGAAATAAGTCACAAAGGCAATGTTAATACGGGGCAGAAATTCAAGCTCTGATAGTACATTCTGTACCTGGATATAGCAGAGAACTTTCCAATTAGAGCCAACAAGTAGAAAGCTGATATCTCCAAGCTGAGATTTATAGGGAGAGGTCAACAGCATGTAATGAGAATTTGGAGCACATACATCCAGCTGTAACACCTTTAGTATAAGTATAGCTTCTAATGGCTAAAGCTAATGGCTCCATGACAATAATAAATAATAGTGAGAGAATATTCTAGCCTCAGGCCTCAGAAAAAGAATGGGTGGCATTATACGATTTTCACTAATGCTACCTGAAGGAGGACTTCTAAAGGGGGAGTTTCATTCTCCTAAGAGCATTAGCTGCACTAGAATATGGGAAATAACAATAGGCAAGAAACAACCTTTTAGTTGAATTCCATCCTTTCCTCAATGGAATTTACATCCAGGCATGTCCTTGCTGGAAAGAAAGGAGGAAGAAGGAAGGAAGGAAGGAAGGAAGAAAGAAAGGAAGAAAGGAAGGAAGGGGCAAAGGGGGGGAAGTGGGGAAGGGAGAAAGGAAGGAAGGAGGGAGGGAGGGAAAGAAATCCCTGCCCAGGTTCCCATCACTCACTATATACCATGCAATAAAAACGTAAAAGTAAATAACACTTAAAAGCATTAGAATTCACTTCTTTGTATGTGCACCTACCAGGACAGTCTTGGAGCACTCACAATGTGTACAATGTGTATGCGGACACCTGGAGTTGTGCCCTGCACAATGTACAAGGTCATTTACAGGCAGCCCTGAAGCAATATTTAAGAAAGTACTCAGGAGTTGGCAGATCTGGAATCAAGTGATCCTAACCATAAGACTGTGGGCAAGTTAATGAAACTGGTTAAGTTTAGTTTCCATATCCATAAAATAGAGATAATAATATTAGCCACCACCAAAGGCTACTGGAACAATAAATGCAAATAAAACACATAGGACACTGCCTGGTAGATGTTAGTGGGCTATAAAACTCAACTGTTGTTATTATTATCACATACCAACTTTTGTGGTTAAGTGCCACAAAAATATATGGAGCTATGTGCTGTTGACACATTATTGAATGTGAGACACCTGGAATTTCAGGCTTTAAACTCTATTGCTAAAGATTAATTAACCGTATCACTTGTATTTAACCCCTACCATGAAAATACACACAATATTACGTGTCTTTGTGATCTCATAGTAACTGATATGGTTAGTAGTCCACTAGGGTCTGATGTATCTGTAATCTTGGCAACCACACTGCACAAACTGCACAATACCAAGGGCCACAGCTTCCCCAGAGCCCAAGAAAACAGAATAGAGTAGAATTGATAACAGCAAATATAAGCACAGTGACGTATTAACCAAGAAGACAGCCTAATTTTGTAAAAAGAAAATAAAGTACAAGCATGCTGTAGACTTTTTTTGAGCATTTGTATGAGCACCAGGAAAACATACTTGGAAGTCTTGTTATATCGACCCCAAGATTGACAGCAGAATTATTATTCTTCAGTGCAGCCAAGGCCTAGAAGTCAGGTATATTATTAACAGCAGAATGGATCCTTCACCTTCAGGTAACTTTCATACAAACCCTTGTCTCTTTCCAATGCCAAGGCCTATCAGCCCATTAATCACAGCAGCTTCTTCCCACAGCTCTCTCTTCAAATACTCCCCAAGTGTGTCTCAGCTCAAATTGTACCTGTATTTAGTTGCTACCTTTCAGTTGAATTCCATCACACTGCTGGCTGCTCCACTTGGCATTTTACAAATGAAAAAGAGATCTGCTGAGTTATTCCAGTTAGACTGCAGTGTTTCTTAACCTGGGACGTTTTTGGAGACTTATTTGGCTGTCACAACTGGGAGGGTGCTACTGGCTTCTAGTGGATGCAGGCAGTGCCAGGACTGTGGCAGGCATGGGAGGTGCCTGGGGCTCAAAATTTAAGGAGGCACTCACTCACTCTTAGGGTCACCCAGACACAAGATTAAAGCTCATAGGGCCCTGGGAGTGAGTGCCTCCTTAAAACCATGGCTTACCTTCCTCTTTTGCCTCCCTCTAGTCCCAGTCCTGGGTTGAGGGCAGGGTTGCCTCTAAACATCCTTATAAAAGGAATTATCCAATCTAAGATATCAATAATACTGAGGCTGAGAAACCCAGACTGGTTTAAAGAATCTAAAGAAGATCAGGGTTGGAAACATGATTCCCACCCTTTTCCACTTTAAGTTACAAATTTAAAATCACACTCTGTTAAATCTAACGTCTCTAATAGTGAAATAATACCAAATTCTACCAGGTAGCTTTAATCCATTTTACTTCCATCCACATCGCCTACAATGAAGTTCAATTAATTCGACCCTTTCCTTCCTGGCCTTTGTACTTAGGCCCCAACCTTCCCTCTGCTGGTACATCTCTCACTCACCCTATTTACCTCTAAGGGGCAGATGCACATCAAAATGTGACTCCTCCCTTCTCAGATCTGTTCCTCTCTCTTGTGTATCTTTCTCTGTATCTTATATTACACTACAGTCATTTACTTGCCTTTTTAATTCTCCCTATCCCTGACCTACCCTCCCCCACCCACACATATGAACATGCACATAAATACACACACACTGACTTAACCTCCCTACAGTCATGAATCAGGTTTGCTTTATATTTACTTTCCCAAGAACCTCTATGTAGAACTGTGCTTTGAACATGTAGATAACTCAATATATGTTTTAACTGGATCAACGAGGCAGTTATATACAATAATACATAATAGCATGAACCATAATATTTCCTGTTGGCTATCTGAATCTAAATATAACACTGCGTTACTAGGCCTTGTCGAATCCAGTACCAATATTCTTCTCCTGGCAGATGTGTCCATCTATTTCAAGTTTGAGATCCCAGAATTCTTGAGGTTTGAGTTCAGTAGGTAACTGACTTGACATTTTGCTATAAACAAAAGCACAGAATGGAATGTATTTTCTTCCCAAAGACCTGTTCTAGCAGCAGAAGAGCTTATGTCTTTGCCTGAGCTATGAGCCTAAACTCAGGAAGAAAATAAATCCAATTCCTAATAAAAGCTGAAGAAATAGCCTTGTAGTATGTCAAACTCTTCAGGAAGCCAAACTGATACAGCCTGAAAACACATTTCCATCACCCTCTACCTCAACCTCAACCTTAAAACTAGTCTGAATTCAAAATTTCTAATTTTGAATTTTAACAAAAAATAAACGGACTACCTAAGTAATTAATAATACATAGCTATAAATATCTTCTATTGAAAAAGAATACAATACATATACAATCAAATTTCCCAGCTATTTGTCCTAGAAACAAATGTCTTATATATTTAGTTTCTAAATATGTGATTTGACAAAAAGGAAATTGAAGGCTTTCCCTCCTGGATACCAAGAAACCACTGATTTTAATCATTTAATCCTCTTATCAGAGAATTAGCTTAATGTTTAACTAGCACCTGGAAAGATACAATTCTAATCTTACAAGTTTATTACGAAACAGTTATCGTGAAAAAAATCATTGAAGATGAAATGCATGTATATTCCATAAACATAACTTTCAAAACTCGAGGTAACAAAAGTACTATGTTAAGTTTTCTCATAGTGCTAGCTGATTCTATGCTAAATAAGAATCATTTTCACTGTTTAGTCCATAGCCATTAGGTGGGAGAAAGGAGCTGACTTATCTGGAGCACCCAGTAAAAGCCAAGTAACCTCCATGTGTGTTTCATTCAATAGCTGTAACAATCCTGCTAAGAGAGGTTTCACCACCTGCCTTTTGCAGATAAGGAAACAGCTCCAAAGAGGTTTAGCAAGGTGCCAATTTTCATAACACTGGTAAACAGTGCTTCTTAAGTATTATTTTCCAACTATGTCAAAATACTGCTATCTGAAGAATGCTCTGTATTACATTTTAACCTATGAAAGGCAGGAAATCTCCTCATATTTTGAGTGTTCCACTAGTGAGCCAATATATGCCACTTGATGCTATGCATAATAACGTTCAAGGTAAAGCAAGGACTATGAGCTTCCCAAAGAGGAAGTGCACCCCATCAAGGAAATAGACCGCAACAGGGAGCCATCATTCTGCCAGAGTATCAGTGGTGCATAAAAAGAGAAGGATGGGAGAGCCATGAGGTATCACAATTCCCACAAAGTTAATCCAGTTCTCACTCCTTTGTTCCTTGTTTCAACAATTGATGATCTGGGCCTACGGTGTATGACACTTTAGTGACTATTGCATAGCATAGAAAGGTGTAAACATGTTTTTCTTCAGAAAGTTTACATGCAATGCATAAAAAGTTGAAAAGTAAGATAATATATGAGTTCCAAAAACATTATTCAATCAGGGAATGCTATGAAAATTCAAAAGGGAAAACAGATTATTCTAGCTGGGGTCATCAGGATAGGCAGTATTGAAAAGGGTGGAATTTGAACTGCCCTTGAAGGACAGGCTAAATATTAATAGATACAGACTGCAGAAGAAAATATACTAAATTCAGATATCAAAAGTTTGGATGCAGAAAGGCATAGAAGCATATTTGGGAAATGACAATAAAATTTGAAGTTGAAGAAATTCTACATAGGCACACATTCTTAAATGCTTTGTAGAAGGTTTTTATAGCAACAACTTATAAATACCATCAACTACTTTCATCTTAAAGTTGCACATAAAAATGAATTTATTTTCTTTCATTTTATTACTTATGAGTAGATAATTTTTGTAGTTTAATATGTAATAGGTACACTGGTCATAATATAATATTTTAAACAAGTATGAGAAGAGCATATCATTTTTAATAGTTAGGCATATAGCTTCAGGATAGAAAATTTGATTAACATTTGAGAAATCTGAGTTCTCCAAGTAATGCTGAAATGGAGACAGATAGATACAGTTAGATGAAAAATGTTATGGACTGAATGTCTGTGTTCCCCCCAAATTCCCAATGTGAGGATATTAGGAGGTAGAATCGCTGCTAGGCAATTAGGGTTAGATGAGGTCCTGGGTGGGGTGGTCCTCAGGATGGGATTAGTGCCCCTATAAGAAGAGACCAGAAAACCATATCTATCTATTCCCTCTCCCTTTCGTGCTCCAGATCCCAATCTCAGTCACACGTGTGCATGCATCATAGGAGGACACAGCAAGGCAATGGCCATCTGCAAGCCAGGAACAGGGCTCCTGCCAGAAATCAAATTAGCCAGAACCTTGATCTTGGACCTCCCAGCTTCCAGATTTGTGAGAAATAATTGTCTGTTGTTTAAGCCACCAGTTTATGGTATTTTATTATAACAGCCTGAGCTAAGACAGATAAATAGGTAAGTAGACCAACTAACAAACAAATTGTTATATAAATGAAGATAGAGAAGAGTCTTTTGAGAATGAATGTAGTCTTAAAAAGTCAGTTATATCTCTAACCTACATATGGGAAAATTTAATCTGAATGCTGGGTGGGACATTAATTAATTGATTCATTTATTTATTCAGTTATTATTTACTGAGGACATCCCATATGGTAGGCCCTAAGCTAGGTGCTGGGTTAAAATACACACACACACACACACGGACACACACACACACACACAAAGAAATGAAGTGTTTTTTTCCTCATTACATAGTGGAGGAGATAGACATATAAGCATATAATTATAGTCAAATGTGATCAAAGCTACAGCAGGGGTAGATTAAGTTCCTGTGAAAGCAATAAATGCTTCCTATGGGACTCTGGCATGATTTCATAGAGGAAATGAGAATTGAACTGAGTCATGAAAGACATTCAGTTAGAGAAGAAGAATAAGCCATTTCAGATATAAAGAGCAGAATGTTCAAAGGTATGATTCCTGATGTAGCAAACGATGGACCTGAATCATTGGATGCCTGATCAGAAAGAGCAGGAATTGAGACTGAAAACATACGATGGTGCTTGACAGCAAAAGGAAGGCTATGGATCACAACAGTAAAGGGAGGTCTATATAGGTTTTTAAGCATGAGAAAGATATGATTAGATTTGCTTTTCAGTAAAATTGCTTTGAGGGCAATGGGGAGAATTACAAAATGCAGGGAAGAACTGTGGAGTAGTTCAGGTAGAAGATGGTAAAGATACTGACTAAAGCAGTGGCAACAAGAATGGGAAGAAATGTTGGGTTCAAGGTTATAGCTTGAGTCTTAAGGGTTTGATGAAAATGTGGTTGTACAAGATGGTAAGAAATGTCAAGAACGACCTTGTGTTCCCAATGTGGAAGACTGGGTGGATATTAATGGATTTGCAATACTGGCACAGCATGAATGGATATATATGGAATCTAAGAAAAAAAATGTCATGAAGAACCTAGGGGCAAGACAGGAATAAAGACACAGACCTACTAGAGAATGGACTTGGGGATATGGGGAGGGGGAAGGGTAAGCTGGGACAAAGTGAGAGAGTGGCATGGACATATATACACTACCAAACGTAAAATAGATAGCTAGTGGGAAGCAGCCGCATAGCACAGGGAGATCAACTCAGTGCTTTGTGACCACCTAGAGGGGTGGGATAGGGAGGGTGGGAGGGAGGGAGACGCAAGAGGGAAGAGATATGGGAACATATGTATATGTATAACTGATTCACTTTGTTATAAAGCAGAAACTAACACACCATTGTAAAGCAATTATACTCCAATAAAGATGTAAAAAAAAAAAAAAAAGGAACATCATACAGGCAATGGCCATGCAGGACTGCAGCAAGAGATCAGTCAGGGTAAGGGCTGTAGACTCAGAAACCACCAGCTTAGAGGGTGGAGCTGAAACTCTGAAGACAGACATGTCACTGAAATTATGAGCAAGGGAAGAAAAAAAGCAGAGGTTTTGGAAATAAACAGTGTTAGGTGATAGAAAAAGCAAAGTCTGGGAAAAAGACCAAGGCAGGGAGGAAGATTGCCTAAATGTACAAAAGTGTAAAAAAAGAGCAAGAGCTGAGTAAAGATGACAAATTTATCCAGAGAAAGTCCCCATATTTAATCTTACTTTCTCTGAAGCTTTGTGAGCAAAAATATTTCATTACTTCAAGGTAAGAAATTTTTCCTCAGGAAGCTAAAGTTTCTCTCTAGAAAAATTAATGACAAACATCAGACATAAAGATAAATAAATAAAAATCAAAAGATTGGTACATACACTCACATATATAGATAACTGCATGATAACACGGTTTACATAAGAAATGGATTTGCACTTTATACAGTGCAAGAACTCTAAACAGTGGCCTATCAAATTTTATGAACTTCTGAAGGAATTTATTTAAATTTTCTAATGAAACAAAAAAAGAATGGATTTTGTTTCCAGAGTTGATGTTGTGACATAATGCCACAGGAAATTACTTCTGGTTTAAATCACGAACTGTGCATAAATTCTCTTGGGTTCCAGGTCAATGTATGAAGCACAGCATGGTGTAAGTGATATGAGACCTACGGGGAATTGCAAGACTGGCTTCCTTTCTAATGAGGGAAAAGTTTTATTTACAAGTTAACTCAGCTGAAGTAATAACATGAATTAATTTATACACTCTGCATTTAAAGGTCAAGTACTTTCAAGCACTTCTCTCCATGTTCTTGAGACTAGAAAAAACCAATATTAAATAACATTTATAAATGTTATAAGAACAAAGTTTCTTGTTGGTACACACTGAACTCCCATATAACAAATATTGAGATGGAAAGTTTAAACATGTTTTACTCAGTGTCAAAGGAGTTAAAACTGTCCTTGTTCCAATTTATATCCCTTTTGCTTTTATCAGACTTGCTTTCCCTATTTTTCAATCTGAACAAGTTGTCATCAGCTGTGAGCCTGAATCCAGAGGCAAAATTCTGAGCTCAGGAGCATCCTCTAATACACTGACAGCAGTATATTCATTTCTGTGACAGGACTGGTTGCTGGCAAGCGGCGGCAACTCCTATGTTTGAGTCAGGCTTTTTCTCCTGCGTATCTGTTATGTGACTGTGAGTCACTTAAAGTCCCTCAGTTGTATTCATCCGTAAAATGGAGAGAATTATCGCATTGATCCACCTCACTGAATTAATGAGATGAATCAATGAAAACACTGGGTTGATCGTAAAAGACTGTACAAATGAAATCATGGTTAGTTTTATTTATTCAGTTTTAAGTTACCAAGGGCCTGGAAATAACCCAGAACATAACCTCATGTACTAATTTGTAGGGAATTAGGTTGAGTCCAGACCTTCACTTTTATGTTACATGCTCCTCTCTTAAGAAACAAACAAAGCAATCAAAAAAAAAAAAAAAGCCAAAAAACAAAAAAACCTGAGGAACTTAAAAGGACAGAGAAAATGATTCCTTGAAATGTTTAAGGCTTTCCTAGAAATATTTAGGCAAAGAATGACACTTTCTTCTGTAAAATGCTCATGATTCCATTCCTATAACCTGTAATTACACCTACTAACATATTCTGCTTTTACCTCCTTTTTGTTCCTCCCATATAATACAGTGTTTCATACACAACAGATTGTCAATAAGTATATGATTAATTGCAACAGGAAAATTTTCAGGTGTAAAATGTTATATAGTATAGCTCAGTCAATGTAATTTTTTAAAAACATCTGTCCCTCTACAAATGCCCCAATTTCATTCCTTTTAATGGCTGAGTAATATTCCATTGTATACATGACTAGAGACTGTCATACAGAGTGAGGTAAGTCAGAAAGAGAAAAACAAGTATCGTATATTAACACATATATGTGGAATCTAGAAAGATGGTACAGATGAACCTACTTGCAAAGCAGAAATAAAGACACAGATGTAGAAAACAAACGTACAGACACCAAGGGGAGAAGGGGGGGCATGGGATGAATTGGGAGATTGGGATTGACATATATACACTACTATGTATAAAATAGATAACTAATGAGAACCTACTGTATAGCACAGGGAACTCTACTCAATGCTCTTTGGTGATCTACGTGGGAAGGAAATCCAAAAAAGAGGGGATATATGTAGACATAGAGCTGATTCACTTTGCTGTACAGCAGAAACTAACAGAACACTGTAAAACAACTATACACCAATTAGAAAAAATAAAACTGTCTCTTTAGGTAACAATTCTACCATTCAAGTATATTTTTTATATAAAGCAAATTGCATTTAAAAATGTTTTTCCCAAACTGACAAATTGTTTTGTTTCTATTTCACCAATCTATATCAGGCACATTTGCTACTGCCTTCCTTTCTTTCAGTCTGCTTCTCAATGATGATAAAGGAACATACCTAGGTAGACCTGCTAGGTAGAACATGCCTAGGTACCACATGATCCTAACCCCAGGCCATAGTCAATTAGACCGGGGCTTACACTGAGTGAGAAGAAGAAAGAAATAACTAATACTTATTGAGTAGCCACTATATCCAAGGCTCTTGCTTTTTACTCTTCACATGCAGTCACTCATTTAACCCTCAGTACAACCGTGAGGTAGTGAATATTATTATCATCCCCATTTACAGATGAAGAAATTGAGTCACAGAAAGTTTCCCAAGATTACAAACCTAGCAAGATTTGGAGCTGAGCTTCAAATCCAGCCATTCTAGCTGCAGAACCCAAGCTCTAACGATTGTGGCATGCTGTCCTTAGATAGTGTACCACCATACTACCATCTATAGGTGAGGCGAAGACAATTTTATCTTCTATCTCAAGAATTTGAGGTGATACATGGAGAGACTGAGTCAGTTGGATGGTGTTGGACACTAGAAGTGTGAGGTCATTTAGCACTGCAACAGAAAGGAAAATCGGTAGGCCATGGGGGAAGATCAGGGCTGCATTACTCTTCCAGCCAGATCTAACTATACTTCCTGAAATTAGGCTCCAAGAAAATCCCCTGTGTTTCCAACTTGAGTTAATTTGTGCAAGTCTCTTTCCTTTATAGTATAAAAATCCCTCCACTGAAAGCAACTAAAAAATTGTACATAAAACAGGAAAACTAGAAGAAAGTAAGAAACATCCAGAAAACGAAACTAACTGAAAGTGGAAACCAAGTGGTTAAGAAGAGTACTTTATTCAGGTTTCCTCTTGGGACATTTGATCAACGAAGTAGACTTGGACTTGGGGTTTCACAGCCCAAAGAGCTGCAATAGATCACAAGGCCCAAGGTCAGTCAGAGATGGAAAGTCTAAAAGGTGATACTCCCTCCTGTGACCCAATAAAACTGTACCGTCATTGTACCAGAAATAATTTGCAAGTTTGCAGTGCTACACACACACAGACACACACACACAGACACACACACTACACACTGCTGGCAACTGCAAAGAAACCAGTCTGCCTCTAAATTTGGCACTGGTAACAGGGAACAAAAAATATCACCTGAGGATTCATAACCAACAGTAATCCCTCACATGACTTTGCCCTCCAATTTCATACTGTCAAGGTGGTTCAAACATCTAAAAACAGTTTATAGTATCGGGTAATATCCCAGGCCCTGGAAAAAGGAAATACAAATTCTCTCAACTAGAAATCCAGCTCAGTTCAAGCTTCAAATAATTCTTGCATGATGAAGATCCAAATAATACTCATTTGAAAGGCATTATTAAGCAAGAACCAGGAGAAACTACAGATAGTAGAATCTGGTCCATAAATACATTAGATAACAAAATTATCAACCAGAAAATATAAATTGAGTATGCTTTAAACAGAAAAGGATTAAAATATAATTAAACAGTAAGAGACCACGAATAATTGTACAAGAAATAAACATTAAAGAAAAACCAAACTTTTGCCCAAATATAACTTACTAAAACCGAACAAAAGAAAAGGAAAGCAAATGAATAATAAATACAAAACTTCCAATAGTGGTTAGCTCTGGGAAGGGGTGGGGGGATGGGTGGTTAAGGATCAAAGAATGAGACCAGGGAGATGCACATAGGTAAGTTTACATTTTTGTTAATATTCTAATTCTTGAATTGGTTGGTGGGTTCATTAATTTTCATTATGTTAACAAATAATTAAACATAGCTATGAATGATGAGAGCATGTCACAACCTAAAGATTATGATTAGTCTTTAATTCAATTCTGAATACCTGAGGGCCAAAATACAAATAATAAGTAAGTAAATATTTTAAAACCAATTAGTATAATTCACCACAGTAAAGGAAAAATTTTAAAATCATCTCAAAATTCTACCAAACTAAATATCAAAGAAAAATTCCTCAATCTGCTATCTATAAAAACAACAAAAACTAAACAAAAATCTGTAACATCATACTTAATGTTACCCATTTGAGAGATTAGAATATGTTTTTCAAAAGACAACAGACATAGGATCTTCAACATATAGTTCTTCCTTTAAAATATAACAAAATATACCAAATCCTTTATAGATCAAAAACAAATGGAGCCCGTGAAAGAAGACCTGAATGAATAGAGATAAAGCACGCTCATGAATTGAAAGTTTCAATATCATAAAAATGCCAAGTAGATGTATTGATTCAAATGCAATGAAAAATGCCATTTTTTTTTTTACTTGAAAACCTGAGTCTAAAATGTATTGAAAGATCAAAGGCCTAGAATGGCAAAGTCATTTCTGAAATAGAACCAAAGGAGTGGGATGAGCATGACTAAATATCAAGGCTTATTATAAAGCTTTGGTGCCTGACAGTGAGAGGCACCAGTACCAGGGTAGATGAATTCATCAAGGAACACAACAGAAAGCCAGGAAATGCACACACATAATTTATTTTTATTTCAATACTGGTATTATCAATCAGTAGGAAAAAAATGTTGTTCTAGGCCAACTGGTCATCCATATGGGAAAATATGACCCTAGGTTTTCCCCTCACACCCTACAGAAAAATGAACATAAGGTGAATCACCCTTCATGATAAAACAAAGCTACAGCTCAGCTAGCCAATATTAGTCAATAGCCACGTGGGATTATTTAAATTTATAAGTAAATTAATTGAAATTAAATTTTAAAATTTAGCTCCTCAGTCACATTGTTCACATTTCAAGTACTCAAAAGTAACATATGGTTAGTGGCTACCACACTGGGAAGTGCCAGGTATAAAATATTTCCATCAGTGCAGAAAGGTCTATTGGACAGTACTGAGGGACATTTACAATAGTATCATTATGACCTTGGGGTCAGGAAGGGATGTAATAAGCAAGGAGTAATAAACAAGCAAAAAAGGATGAAAATAACTGATAAATTCAGCTACTAAAATTCAGAACCATTTGTCAAAAGACACTATACAGGAAATGAAAAAGAAAACCTTAATTTGAAGGAAGGTATCTGTAATATTTATATATATGTATAGACTACATGGGATATATAAAGACTCTAAGCAACAAAAAGATAATCACATAGAAAAATGGATAAAAGACTTAGGTACTTCATTCTCTTTGATGGCTGAAAAAAATAATTATAGCCTGATTTATCTTATCAATATATGGAGTAGGTTAGATTGAAATGTTTGACAAGTTTCTGTGTTCTATTTTAAATCACCAAGAGTAAGAGGGGAACAACAACATACTTTTCAGCCTGGAAGGAAGATTATACTGGTTTGGACAGCATCCCAGCAACATATAAGTAGGTTGATCATTATGTTTGAACATGTAATTAAATAGATACTTCTAATGTTAGCTTATCCTTAATTAAAAGATAATTCTCTAGCTTACTTAACAATTTATCTTTACCTTATTTGAGCACACATACGTGGGAGGCACATAGTACATTTATACCACCTTCTCACTCTGAGTGTAGAATGTGGTGACTAAGGCATTAATTTCACATTTAGTTCAATCAGAAGAGTCAGAGAACACAAAGACGTGTGATTGGAGGATGGAATGGTAAAGGAAATAAAGTTACAAACATATGAGGAAATACTGAAAATATAACTAAAATGCAGTTTCCTCAAAGCAAAGATAAATTTTCATCCCTGAATTAACATGAATAGGTATTTCTCTGTGCACCATCCACTTCCTTACCCGCCCCCAAATGGACAGGATAAAAAAAAAAATCATACTTTCCTAGCTTGTATATAGAAAAAAAGTTTTCATATTTTAATAAAACAAATTTGTAAAACTGATGTTTATGTACCTTAAACACTGAAACAAAACTACACTCACACCACATACCCAAATGGTCTAATTTGCACTGTCTTAGTTTTAACCAAATTGTAAGAGAAGCATTTAAAAGAATGTTGACCTTTTATTCTGGCATATGGTAAAACAATAACAATACTAAACAACTTCAAAAAAAGTTTAAACTAGCTATCAATTAGTACCACAAAATACCAAACAGTAACATGTGATAGTTTGCTCACACTCAGACAAGGCAGTGTAAGGGCCAATGATTCTAGAAGTTGACTCAGTCTGTCAGAAAGAAATAAACAATAGGGAACACTCTGCGTGTGGATCTCAAGAAACTATGACGTGATTTCACCTCTCAACGTCTTTGTAATCTAAGAATGAGAGGAAAACATTAGTAGGTTGGCAATTCTGGTACACGGTGAATAGTGTTAGACATCTGCAAGAGAATGGGACATTGAAGTCATATTAAATATTAGAGGATACAATTGTCAGTAATGGAGCACCCCATTCCAGCTTAGCCTCACCACTTCCTAGAATCCTGAGCAGAGACTAATTACATATTCTGCCTCTATTCAGATTGGCCTGCAAAACCAGAATATGTTTGGGCTAGGTTTGTAAATACAAAGCCACCTGCATAGCTAAGGAAAGCCGACGAAAGGCCATAAACTCAGACATTGGTGTGAAGGGTAATTTTTTTAAAGTAATATTATGACTAACAAGAAAATATTATAAATATTTCTCCCAGTTTGGAGGGGGTGGACTTTTGTACATAATTTTATGTTCTGATCAATAATCCAATGTGATTCCCTTCTGAGATGTATTCTTATTGTACACTTGATTTCTCTTCCTCACAAATGTTTGCCTCCTACTTTCTCCTCTGCTACACATGCTCTGATTCATTTTCTCTTGCCAATTTCCTGTTTTCTTCCAAAGAAGACACACATGTCTAATTCAATATTGTTTTTATAGTGGTAAAATTACAGATATTTTTGCAAAACAGAGAACAGGAAGTGATTAGAAGGGCCTTCGTCATCAACGTTCCTGACTAATGAAAAAGCCAAGAGAAATGTTATAACTTCTTGAGCACCACATAGAGAAAACTGTTCTCAATCCATAGGTAAGACCGCTTGGTTGATGTCTGCGTCCTTAATATTAATTCCAGTGCAGACCACATTGTGCTGCTTTCATGTGCAAATTTTTCATAAACACACCTCATTATAAATTCAGTAGTTACTTGGACCTTTTCAGAAAAAAGGGTTTTTATATGAAGCAGTAAATAATTTCCAAGTTGCATCTAGAATCCCAGCAATGAATCTATAACACTCAGAGTTCTTTATGCGGGCAAAACCTAGAATAACGTGAATAATCAAATCCATTTCATGTGCAGGGATCTATGGCTGCAAGGAATCAAAATTCACTCAGTGTAGCTTAAGGAAAAGGGGAGAAAAAAAAAACCAATATCAACACAGAACTCAACTGTAGAGTTGTTAGGCAGCTGCCTCCTCTGTCTCTTCAGGGCCCTGAACGGGTTCAGATGCCGAGTATAATCTAAGTGATAAAATGTGGAATCTGAGGTTAGAGTGTCTAGTCTCAAACATTATCTCTATTATTTACTAACTTTGTGAACTGTGGTGAGTCACTTAATGTCTCAGTGCCTTGGTTCCTATTTTTGTAAAAAAGTAGTAACAGTACTTTTCTCATAGGATTAAACAAGATAATGCACGTAAAAGGCTTAGGACAGTGCCTGAGACAGTACACACTCAATAAATGAAAGTCATTATGATAACGTAATTGTAACTGCTTCTTTTGAGCATATGCTCTGTCCTCTCTCTGCCTGGCAGCTTCCTCTATTTGCACACGTGCCAACATAGCCACTAGATCAGAGTTACTGATTTCTCACAACTCCAGTGCCCATCATTTCTGATTTACTCAGCCCACGTCATGTGATGTACACATGGTTATCCTCACGAGGGCTGTGGAAAGGGACAGATTCCCTCAGGATCTGTCAGCAGGGAGCCAAAGATCTGCCTTTCTGGTGTGAACGTTTCCAATTCATAGATCAATAAAATTCACAGGCACTTTCCCTCTCAGGTTAATATTAAAATAAACTTACTAACAAACAAAGCTGGCTAAGAAAAATATGAGCTGCTTTTAAGATGGTAAGTAACTATATGCCTGCAAAGCAATCAACGGAAGCTAGATAATCACTTTTAATGGATTCAGAAGGATTAATACATGGGGTGAAATAATGTGCTTAAATAACTCTAAGGTTCTTTGAGTAAATGATTCAGTTTACACAGACTGAGTGTGTAAAATTGGAAGTCTTCAATACAAGTCTGCAATTTAAATTTGCCTTTGTTTGAATCCTACAAATCTGAAAAGGAAAAGGGTTTACCTCACAAATCAGATTAGGTAAAGTTTAAATGTCCACTTCGACAGAAAGTATCTGGTAAAATCTTCATGTTTAAGTAAGAAGTCACTCAATAACTTTAAATGCTCAGTTTAGATACACCTAACATGTAGAGTTTTTAGGGTAGTTGAAAAATTTTTTAAAATTTATAAAATAAAATTTCCATGAAAATTTTCTTTATAATCAGGTGTTGTAAATGGGAATATATAGGAACAGGTAAAAATATATATAAATCACAAAATTATATCAGCATAAAATTCTACATAGAAAACATAGCCAACTTCCAAGTAAAACAGCATTTCTACTATGAAAGATATCACTTATTATACCAAAATTTCATTGTAGATAGGTGACTCCCACAAAATCAAGAAAAAAGTGAGTTGTGGGTAGGAAGATGGGGATGATGGTGTCAGTGGTCAAGAGTCAACCATTTCTCTTGGGCTTCCCTGGTGGCGAAGTGGTTTAGAGTCCGCCTGCTGAGGCAGGGGACACGGGTTCGCGCCCTGGTCCGGGAAGATCCCACATGCCGCAGAGCGACTGGGACCGTGAGCCATGGCCGCTGAGCCTGCGCGTCCGGAGCCTGTGCTCCACAACGGGAGAGGCCACAGCAGTGAGAGGCCCGCGTACCGCAAAAAAATAAATAAATAAAATAAAAAAAGAGTCAACCATTTCTCTTTGGAAGTTCTCGACCTTAATATCTATGTGTACGTTATTACCAGAGGCACTATTAAGAAAGGAAGATCACACACAATAAGGGTGTGATTACTGAACAATTAGTACTGTTAACTGTCATGCATTTTAGACTTGGAGGGGAACGTTCTACTTTCAAAGAATTAGTTTTTGCATAATCTTTATTTTCACCCTTCCTTGAAGGGTACAGGAAATGTGGAAGGAAAGTCCAGTGTGCTGTTTTCATAGACTGGCAAACGTTAGTCAAAATTTAGGAAGCCTTGTTCTTGGGTTTGAATGCAGGTGACTTTTATTCATCTTTTAACCCCATTATTGAGTACAACAATATTTTTAATTTCATTGATCTCAGTCATGCTAGAAAAGATGGAATGAGCTTATGTGGAAACACAATTAGCAAAAAAATACTAAGCATCTGTATTTTTAAATCTATTGTATAAAATAACATAGCAATCTATGTTGGTTAGCCATGTGGTTTAACAAATGTTTGAGTATGTAATATATGGAATAAATCTTTAGAATATGGTGAGAAAAATGATCTAGGGATGCTGAGTCGTGTGTTTAAGGAAATCTATGAAGTCTATTTAGCAGATAAGCATATAAATGGTATTGCTAATTAAGCAACTCAGTGACATGGCCACAAGCTATAATGCTATAGCTGTAAAAAGAAAGATAAAATGGGTTACAGATGTCAGGGAATGGTTCCAATAATTTTTTCATAATATTTCTGTAATACACAGTAAATGTCTTTGCTTCCTGTGAAGCAAAAAAAGAAAAAAAAAACCCACAAAACCCTCAAGGATTGCACAAAATTTGGTCAGTTACTTAACAATAGTAAAATAAAGCTATATTTCATTTAAGAGCTTTTAGCAAAGGCGTTCAAAATTTTAGAATGCCTCTATGTATGATGTGGCAATCCATAGAAATAAGGGAACCAGATGTCAGTAAAATAAATGTTTTTCTAATGATTAAAACCTCAAGGTTTGGGAAGGCAGAGTGATTCTATGAATAATAAAGTAACCATTGTGACCTCACATGAGAAGTGTACATTTAGCTCCCTAATAATGAAGTTATATTTAAATTATTTTGAGTAGATTAGGCCAGACCCCGGGTTTCAACAATTAATTCCCCACCTCAATAATTCCATACATTATTTTGCTTTTATTATTGTTATATTAATATAAAAATTTTAGTAACCCATATGATCTAGTAACCTATGATTTTTTTAAAATAAATTTATTTATTTATTTTTGGCAGTGTTGGGTCTTCGTTGCTGCATATGGGCTTTCTCTAGTGGCGGAGAGTGGGGGCTTCTCTTCGTTGTGGTGCGCCAGCTTCTCATTGCGGGGGCTTCTCTTGTTGCAGAGCATGGACTCTAGGCACGCGGCCTTCAGTAGTTGTGGCTCACGGGTTCTAGAGTGCAGGCTCAGTAGCTGTGGCATACGGACTTAGTTGCTCCGCAGCGTGTGGGATCTTCCTGGACCAGGGCTTGAACCCGTGTCCCCTGCATTGGCAGGTGGATTCTTAACCACTGCACCACCAGGGAAGCCCAACCCATGTGATTTTGATGTTGGTAGTGTTATTATGAAAACAGGGACAGTGGGCTACCTACTTTGATATGCATTGTAAAACACCTGAGACTGTATCACATGTTTGAACTCTGAAAATGAAATCCAAATTCAGTTACTCTTCAGGCACAGGCATGACTATGAATAATACTTTAAAAATTCTATTTTGTTTAAACACATAGGTCTTTTCCTCAAGGCAATTATTTCTCAGTGGTGTTCCATTAAATTCCAATGCTGTGAAATTCTGTTCAAAAATGGCATCTGTAATTAAATAAGTTTGGAAAATTCTGAATTTAGGCATTCCCTGAACAGACTATAGTTTGGAGGCTAGTGCCTGTCCAAAGCCAAGTAGCATTTTATGAGTACATTAATAATGATGGATGAGAAGTGTACATATATTGAATAAGAATAAACCATTTTATAAATCTTACGAATGTGCACTAATTTAGGTGATATATTCACATGACTAAAGACTTGTAGAATAGAGCAAGAACATATGCAGATTAGAATTTTTTTATTTTTTATTTTTTTGCAGTACGCGGGCCTCTCACTGTTGTGGCCTCTCCCGTTGTGGAGCACAGGCTCCGGATGCGCAGGCCCAGCGGCCATGGCTCACGGGCCCAGCCACTCCGTGGCATGTGGGATCTTCCCGGACCGGGCCATGAACCCGTGTCCCCTGCATCGGCAGGTGGACTCTCAACCACTGTGCCACCAGGGAAGCCCAGATTAGATTTTTTATTTCATTCTTTACGGAGAAGAGGGCCTACTAATAATCCTAAAAAAAATTTTTTTTAAAAACTGATTTCATTCACCCTACTTATTAACTCAAAATACTATGCAGTAGAAAAAAAATCAAATTAATTATTTAATAAAGTTAGCCAGCCACCTCTCCAAAGAATACATTTATGCCAAAACATGTAACAATTAAAATCTACAAAACCTCACTGATTTTAGGTAAATTCTCAGGCAGAATATAACTTTTAACTGGGTAATGATGCTAGAAAATATGCTATTAAGTATAATAATAGAAATGATTTCTAGCTACCTTTTAAATAATGAATGTTACAGGAATATGGAAATACATTACATGTAGCTTAGCTCTCCTCATGTAATGGGCTTATTCTGTAAATGCTGAAATTCCTTTAATTTCTATGGGCTATACTTTTCTCCAGAATAAAAGTGACCCAGTTCTCCTTCCTCAGTCTATTGAACATTATTTTTTACCCTTATTAACAGTTGACTTGAGACCACTTAAATAACTAAAGAACAGAATCAAGCAGAGTCTTAAGAAGATAATGGTAATTTTTACACAATAAAAGGCAAATAAGATAATTTTAAAATCAACTCACAATATTTCTTTTTTGTATTTATGAAAAAATATCTGTTGGAATTTTTTTCATTAAAAAACTAAAATATCTATCAAAATTTAAAATAAACTCAGGAAAAACTAAGAGCTTCCTTATAGAGGATAAATAAAAATTTGAAACTTTTAGTGGTCTACCCAGAATATCTGAATTGCATGACAAATGATTATTGCTGCCATCTACTTTTTTTAGTTTTGTTCAAAGTAAATGATCAGATGGTTTGGTCAGAAGCAAGCAAGAGAATTCCCATAAAAAGATGTTATTTAGGTACTATCAGAGTGCTTCCTACCTTCAGTAAATACTTTAATAAGTGCTTCCGATTCTGTTCTCTGACAAGTAAAATGCTGTACAATGAAATCCCTACTCTATGTATTTATAGCTAAAGGTTACAGGCCCAGGGTGGTAAAGCTAAAAGCCAGTTACTTTAGGCATCATGCTGTTGTATGGTCTTTATGGTTTTCTTTGTCAGTCTGGCTTCTGGCAACTGTTAGGTTCCCACGACTATTATTTGTAGTTTCCCCTTCCAGTAAAGCCAAAGGGTATTTCAGGGCACAGTCACTAGGTTCTGGCCAGGGTCTACGCCAAGATCCAACAAAGTCGAGTCACGGAGCAGGAGCGAGGCCTGGGTCCAGGACGAGGCAACAAGCAGGCTCCAAGAGGCATATCTTTTTAGACTCTCAAGCACTTTAAAGTTCACAGAAAAATCCACATCATATGTGTTCAGAAAACACAAATGTCAGCAGCACAAGTGTCTTTATGTTGCTTAGGACACTTTCAGCAACATGCCAAAGGTAGATTTCTGGGGCAGTGGCAACAGCATCCATGACACTCTGAGAACAGGAACAGTCACTAAAGATAAGAATGCCTGGTGACTTTGCTGGTATTATTATTGGCGCAATTATGTGACTACACGGTGCACCCGTTTAACAGAGGCAACAAATGCAGCATCTGAATTCTTGCCAATCTTGGCACACACTTCTCTCCACATACTTCTTTTCAATCCTATCAGGAAACTACCACTAGAGGAGATTGTGGGGGGTGGAAATAAAAAAAGATAAAAGTCAATGTCAAGCGAAGGAAAACAAAGTTTTTATTAGTGATCACTGACATACTGGAAACAAAAATCACATTGTCAAATTGAGAAATTATGAGGTGGTGTATGTTTTTATTTTCAGACTTCTAGGAATTTGAGAGAATTCCCAGGAATGTAGAAAGGAGATGTCTGAATAGGCAAATAATATACAATTGTATTTTGAATTTTATTTTATTTATTTTTTTATACAACAGGTTCTTATTAGTCATCCATTTTATACACATCAGTGTATACATGTCAATCGCAATCTCCCAATTCATCACACCACCACCACCACCACCTGCCGCTGCTTTCCCCACTTGGTGTCCATACGTTAGTTCTCTGCATCTGTGTCTCAATTTCTGGCCTGTAAACCAGTTCATCTGTACCATTTTTCTAGGTTCCACATATATGCATTAATATATGATATTTGTTTTTCTCTTTCTGACATACTTCACTCTGTATGACAGTCTCTAGACTCATCCACGTCTCTACAAATGACCCAATTTTGTTCCTTTTTATGGCTGAGTAACATTCCATTGTATATATGTACCACATCTTCTTTATCCATTCATCTGTCAATGGGCATTTAGGTTACTTCCATGTCCTGGCTATTGTAAATACTGCTGCAATAAACACTGGGATGCATGTGTCTTTTCGAATTATGGTTTTCTCAGGGTATATGCCCAGTAGTGGGATTGCTGGGTCATATGGTAACTCTATTTTTAATGTTTTAAGGAACTTCCATACTGTTCTCCATAGTGGCTGTATCAATTTACATTCCCACCAACAGTGCAAGAGGGTTCCCATTCCTCCACACGCTCTCCAGCATTTGTTGTTTGTAGATTTTCTGATGATGCCCATTCTAACTGATATGAGGTGATACCTCATTGTAGTTTTGATTTGCATTTCTCTAATAATTAGTGATGTTAAGCAGCTTTTCATGTGCTTCTTGGCCATCTGTATGTCTTCTTTGGAGAAATACCTATTTAGGTCTTCTGCCCATTTTTGGATTGGTTTTTTTTTTTTTTTTTTTTTGGCTGTGTTGGGTGTTCGTTTCTGTGCGAGGGCTTTCTCTAGTTGCGGCAAGTGGGGGCCACTCTTCATCACGGTGCATGGGCCTCTCACTGTCGCAGCCTCTCTTGTTGCTGAGCACAAGCTACAGACACGCAGGCTCAGTAGTTGTGGCTCACGGGCCTAGTTGCTCCGCGGCATGTGGGATCTTCCCAGACCAGGGCTCGAACCCGTGTCCCCTGTATTGGCAGGCAGACTCTCAACCACTGCACCACCATGTAAGCCCAGGGTTGTTTTTTTAACATTGAGCTGCATAAGCTGTTTATATATTTTGGAGATTAATCCTTTGTCCGTTGATTCGTTTGCAAATATTTTATCCCATTCTGAGGGTTGTCTTTTCGTCTTGTTTCTAGTTTCCTTTGCTGTGCAAAAGCTTTTAAGTTTCATTAGGTCCCATTTGTTTATTTTTGTTTTTATTTCCATTACTCTAGGAGGTGGATCAAAAAAGATCTTGCTGTGATTTATGTCAAAGAGTTTTCTTTCTATGTTTTCCTCTAAGAGTTTTATAGTGCCTGGTCTTACATTTAGGTCTCTAATCCATTTTGAGTTTATTCTGTGTATGGTGTTAGGGAGTGTTCTAATTTCATTCTTTTACATGTAGCTGTGCAGTTTCCCCAGCACCACTTATTGAAGAGACTGTCGTTTCTCTATTGTATATCCTTGCGTCCTCTGTCATAGATTAGTTTACCATACGTGCATGGGTTTATCTCTGGGCTTTTATCCTGTTCCATTGATCTATATTTCTGTTTTTGTGCCAGTACCATATTGTCTTGATTACTGTAGCTTTGTACTATAGTCTGAAGTCAGGGAGTCTGATTCCTCAAGCTCTGTTTTTTTCCCCTCAAGACTGCTTTGGCTATTTGGGGTCTTTTGGGTCTCCATGAAAATTTTAAGATTTTTTGTTCTAGTTCTGTAAAAAATGCCACTGGTTATTTGATAGGGATTGCACTGAATCTGTAGATTGCTTTGGGTGGTATTGTCATTTTCACAATATTGATTCTTCCAACCCAAGAACATGGTATATCTCTCCATCTGCTGGTATCATCTTTAATTTCTTTCAACAGTGTCTTACAGTTTTCTGCATATAGGTCTTTTGTCTCCCTAGGTAGGTTTATTCCTAGGTATTTTATTCTTTTTGTTGCAATGGTAAATGGGAGTGTTTCCTTAATTTCTCTTTCAGATATTTCATCATTAGTGTATTGGAATGCAAGAGATTTCTGTGCATTAATTTTGTATCCTGCATCTTTACCAAATTCACTGATTAGCCCTAGTAGTTTTCTGGTGGCATCTTTAGGATTATCTAGGTACAGCATCATGTCATCTGCAAACAGTGACACTTTTACTTCTTTTACAATTTGGAATCTTTTTGTTTCTATTTCTTCTCTGATTACCATGAGTAGGACTCCAAAACTATGTTGAATAATAGTGGCGAGAGTGTACATCCTTGTCCTGTTCCTGATCTCAGAGGAAATGCTTTCAGTTTTTCACCACTGAGAATGATGTTTGCTGTGGGTTTGTCATATATAGCCTTTATTATGTTGAGGTAGGTTCCCTCTATGCCCAGTTTCTGGAAAGTTTTTATCATAAATGGCTGTTGTATTTTGTCAAAAGCTTTTTCTGCATCTATTGATATGATCATATGGTTTTTATTCTTCAATTTGTTAATATGGTGTATCACATTGATTGATTTGAATATACTGAAGGATCCTTGCATCCCTGGGATAAATCCCACTTGGTCATGGTGTATGATCCTTTTAATGTGTTGTTGGATTCTGTTTGATAGTATTTTGTTGAGGATTTTTGCATCTATATTCATCAGTGATATTGGTCTGTAATTTTCTTTTTTTGTAGTACGTTTGTCTGGTTTTGGTATCAGGGTGATGGTGGCCTCATAGAATGAGTTTGGGAGAGTTCCTTCCTCTGCAATTTTTTGGAAGAGTTTGAGAAGGATGGGTGTTAGTTCTTCTCTAAATGTTTGATAGAATTTACCTGTGAAGCCATCTGGTCCTGGACTTTTGTTTGTTGAAAGATTTTTAACCACAGTTTCAATTCCATTACTTGTGATTGGTCTGTTCATATTTTCTATTTCTTCCTGGTTTAGTCTTGGAAGGTTATACGTTTCTAAGAATTTGTCCATTTCTTCCAGGTTGTCCATTTTATTGGCAGAGTTGCTTGGAGTAGTCTCTTAGGATGGTTTGTATTTCTGCAGTGTCTGTTTAACTTCTCCTTTTTCATTTCTAATTTTATTGATTTGCGTACTCTCCCTCTTTTTTTGATGAGTCTGGCTAATGGTTTATCAATTTTGTTTATCTTCTCAAAGAACCAGCTTTTACTTTTATTGATCTTTGCTATTGTTTTCTTTGTTTCTATTTCATTTATTTCTGCTCTGATCTTTATGATTTCTTTCCTTCTGCTAACTTTGGGTTTTGTTTGTTCTTCCTTCGTTAGTTCCTTTAGGTGTAGGGTTAGATTGTTTATTTGAGATTATTCTTGTTTCTTGAGGTAAGCTTGTATAGCTATAAAATTCCCTCTTAGAATTGTTTAGCTGCATCCTATAGGTTTTGGATCATCGTGTTTTCATTATCATTTGTCTCTAGGTAGTTTTTGATTTCCTCTTGGATTTCTTCAGTGATCTCTTGGTTATTTAGTAACATACTGTGTGCCCTCCATGTTTTGTGTTTTTTTTATGTTTTTTTCCCTGTAATTGATTTCTAATCTCATAGCATTGTGGTCAGAAAAGATGCTTGATATGATTTCAATTTTCTTAAATTTATTGAGGCTTGACTTGTGACCCAAGATGTGATCTATCCTGGAGAATGTTCCATGTGCACTTGAGAAGAAAGTGTAATCTGCTGATTTTGGATGGAATGTCCTATAAATATCAATTAAATCTACATGGTCTATTGTGTCATTTTGGCTTGTGTTTCCTTATTAATTTTCTGTTTGGGTGATCTGTCCATTGGCGTAAGTGAGGTGTTGAAGTCCCCCACTATTATTGTGTTACTGTCGATTTCCTGTTTTATAGCTGTTAGCAGTTGCCGTATGTACTGGGGTGCTCCTATCTTGGGTGCATATATATTTATAATTGTCATATCTTCTGCTTGGATTGATCCCTTGATCATTATGTAGTGTCCTTCCTTGTCTCTTGCAACATTCTTTATTTTAAAGTCTATTTTATCTGATATGAGTATTGGTACTCCAGCTTTCTTTTGATTTCCATTTGCATGGAATATCTTTTTCCATCCCCTCACTTTCAGTCTGAATGTGTGCCTAAGTCTGAAGTGGGTCTCTTGTAGACAGCATATATATGGGTCTTGTTGTTGTATCCATTCAGCAAGCCTGTGTCTTTTGGTTGGAGCATTTAATCCATTCACGTTTAAGGTAATCATCGATATGTATGTTCCTATTGCCATTTTCTTAATTGTTTTGCATTTGTTTTTGTAGTTCCTTTTCTTCTCTTGTCTTTCCCACTTAGAGAAGTTCCTTTAACATCTGTTGTAGAGCTGGTTTGGTGGTTCTGAATTCTCTTAGCTTTTGCTTGTCTGTAAAGCTTTTGATTTCTACATCGAATCTGAATGAGATCCTTGCCAGGTAGAGTAATCTTGGTTGTAGGTTCTTCCCTTTCATCACTTTAAGTATATCGTGCCACTCCCTTCTGGCTTGTAGAGTTTCTGCTGAGAAATCAGCTGTTAACCTTATGGGAGTTCCCTTGTATGTTATTTGTCATTTTTCCCTTGCTGCTTTCAATAATTTTTCTTTGTCTTTAATTTTTGCCAATTTGATTACTGTGTGTCTCAGTGTGTATTTCCTTGGGTTTATCCTGTATGGGACTCTCTGCGCTTCCTGGACTTGGGTGGCTATTTCCTTTCCTATACTAGGGAAGTTTTCGACTATAATGTCTTCAAATATTTTCTCGGGTCCTTTCTCTCCCTCTTCTCCTTCTGGGACCCCTATAACGCGAACGTTGTTGCATTTAATGTTGTCCCAGAGGTCTCTTAGGCTGTCTTCATTTCTTTTCATTCTCTTTTTCTTTATTCTGTTCTGTAGCAGTGAATTCCACCATTCTGTCTTCCAGGTCACTTATCCGTTCTTCTGCCTCAGTTATTCTGCTATTGATTCCTTCTAGTGTATTTTTCATTTCAGTTATTGTGTTGTTCACCTCTGTTTGTTCTTTCATTCTTTTAGATCTTTGTTAAACATTTCTTGCATCTTCTCGATCTTTGCCTCCATTGTTTTTCTGAGGTCCTGCATCATCTAAACTATCATTATTCTGAATTCTTTTTCTGGAAGGTTTCCTATCTCCACTTCATTTAGTTGTTTTTATGGGGTTTTATCTTGTTCATTCACCTGGTACATAGCCCTCTGTCTTTTCATCTTGTCTATCTTTCTGGGAATGTGGCTTTTGTTCCACAGGCTGCAGAATTGTAGTTCTTCTTGCTTCTTCTGTCTGCCCTCTGGTGGATGAGGCTATCTAAGAGGCTTGTGCAAGTTTCCTCAATATACAATTTTTTAAAATAATGTTTGATTCTCTAATGAAATAAAGTTTAAAAATGAGCCTAGAGATTATCATACTAAGTGAAGTATGTCAGAGAAAGACAAATATATGGGGGCTTCCCTGTTAGTGCAGTGGTTAAGAATCCACCTGCCAATGCAGGGGACATGGGTTCAAGCCTTGGTCCAGGAAGATCCCACATGACACGGAGCAACTAAGCCTGTGCACCACAACTACTGAGCCTGTGCTCTAGAGCCCATGAGCCACAACTACTGAAGCCCACATGCCTAGAGCCCATGCTCCGCAACAAGAGAAGCCACCGCAATGAGAAGCCTGAGTACCACAAATAAGAGTAGCCCCTGCTTGCCACAACTAGAGAAAGCCCACACGCAGCAATAAAGACCCAATGCAGCCAAAAATAAACAAATAAATAAATAAATTTATTTAAAAAAAGACAAATATATGATATCACTTATATGTGGAATCTAAAAAAATGATACAGATGAACTTATTTACAAAACAGCAACAGACTCACAGACATAGAAGACAAACTTATAGTTATCAAAGGGGGAGGTGTGATAAATTAGGAGTTTAGGATTAATAGATACACACTGCTATACATAAAATAGGTAAACAACAACGACCTACTGTATAGCACAGGGAACTATACTCAATATCTTATAATAAGCTATGATGGAAATAATCTGCAAAAGAATACATATATATGTATATAACTGAATCACTTTGCTGTACACCTGAAACTAACACAACATTGTAAATCAACTATACTGTATTTCAATTTAAAAAAATCATGGCACTTCAACTACCTTGTATTATTCTGATGCCTTTTAATAACATAAAGAGCATATCAGAACCACTTTCTTTGAAATCATTAATGATTTGATTACAAAAGATGGCCCTTTTCAGGAGCTAAAACAGTCCATGTAGAAACTTTACTAACCCCAACAGACTATTTGGGGATATTATATTTGTGTTCAGGATTAATTAATAATTCTTAATAGGATTATTGATCATAATCCTGTATGTTTTCAACTTGAATCTCTAGTTCCACCTTCGTGGAAGAGGCCCTATGCATACAGGAATACCTTAGTTGCATAATTTCTCTTTGTTTGAATTATTGGCCTTAGACTCTTGATTTTGGTAAACTACAATTTAAATGCTATAGATTGTCTAAGAAATAGGTTGTCTGTGCTCTCAAACTGTCCACACAAGTGTTCAGTTAACATCAGAGCATTTCCTGTTTTCCCCATAAACTCTGTCCTATAAAATACTATTCAGTAGATAGATGGTAATAATACCTGATAAATTTTCTCACACCTCCTTGATTGGATATCTTTTTGGAGTTGAGGAAGGGACATTTTAATTGCAATGAACAAATTATATTCTCTTTTCAACTGTAAAGAAGAGTCCCATTCACATTGTAAGTGTATCAGACACTGGATAAACAAGACATAGCGTTCAATTCAACTGCCTCACATTTTAAAACATGTAGTATCTCAATCATATATTTTGAAGTTGTTGTACTACAAAAGGAATACATTTTAAAACAATGATGCTAGGATTTCATTACAGCACCATCTTCAAGGTGCTACAGCTGAATGCTCCCATTCCTATAACAAGGCTAAGGTAAAGAGCTAAATTGCTTATAGTGGGGGACTTCCTTCTGAAATGTCCTTTTGAAGTGGACTTTTGGAATGGACTCTGTGTAAGAGGAACTCTTACACTGAATTTCAAGTTATAATGAAGTTACAGTACTTTAATGAACCAATTATTACTAAGATTTTTTTTTATGTGTCATGAATTGTTTTCTTATTAAGGTATAATTGGAACTGAATGTACCTGTTTAAAAAAGCATAATCAAGTACTAGAAAAAAAGTAAAACAATATTCGGATCCCAATTTATTTAAACATAGCCTTAATTCAATAGTGTTATCCGTGCCTACTCGATTTCTTGGTACTAACATCAGTCCCAGTATACACAGTTCATGGAGCTGACATTTTTGAAAGAAGGATTATGTGTGTGTGCTATGGTCTGAATGCTTGTGGCCCTATAAACTCATGATCAAATCTTAATGCCCAGTGTGATGGTTTCAGGAGGTGAGGCCTTTGTAAGGTGCTTAGGTCATGAGGATGGAGCTCTCATGAATGGGATTAGCACTCTTATACAGACCCCACAGAGCTCCAGAGTCCCTTCCACCAAGCCAGGACACAACTAAAAGTCTGGAACCCAGAAGCAGGACCTCACCTGACCACGCTGGCACCCTGACCTCTGACTTCCAGCTTCCAGAACGCTGAGAAACAAATTTCTGTTGTTTATAAGCTACCCAGTCTGTGGTATTTTGTCATACCAGCCCAAACAGACTAAGACAATGTGGAAGAGGGACAAAATATAATTTTGCCAACATTTTTCTTGTCCTTTTAATTTTGTCATTTGTTTTTTTGTGAAAGACTTCCAGGTGTGATTTTGATATTTAAAAGCATGACTCTTAAAAAGTAGCACATTTCAGAAGGACAGAATCCTAAGTTTTTCTCTTTTATCTTCCCTACAATTTCCCTTTTCTATAAAATGTTTGTGCAAAGATGGAGGAATCTACTCCTACCTGGGACAACTACATGGAACATAGGGAAAAAAGTGGATTTTGAAAATAGAGCTTTGTGACCTAACCTACTTGAGATATCAGATACTTCATTTCATTCTAAATTAGTGATAACAATGCCAGATGCCCATATTATAGGGCTGCTGGTAAGACAATGACTTTCTGGATTATGTGAGGTGATACATGTAAAGCCCCCGCAGCTTTATCTTTGGCACACAGCCAGCACCAAGTATGATATGTGTCTTCTCTTTTCCCTTTCCCAATCCCAAAAATCTGAGTGTGTAAATCCTTTGGACACCAAAAGAGAATACCAAAAATTTACATTTTTAAATTTAGATTTTATAGACCACAACTCAATATCTGAATGTATAGCTGAGGAGACATTAGTAGTACTGCTTCAAGAAAAAAGCTAGTAAAATAAGAGTTCTAATAAAATGTGAAATAATTTAAAATAGATTATAGACTAAAAAAGTTGGATGGAATGTTCCCTCTTAAATGAAAGTTATGGGTCAAATATGCATAATAATTTTGATCATCAATACTGAAGTAACCCAATGAACAGTAATAATTAGGTTTCTAAGCATTTAAAATAAGATTTTTAATTTGGTGATACAGCTATAGAAGTGCATAGGCCCTTTTTTTGGAATATTTGAAAATAAATGTAGATAATGGGTCCAGATAGCTTAATAGAGTAATAAATCTGTTATTGATAAAAATAAACTTAAAGCAATAAAAATTTGCATGCTTACTCATTGAAGTGCTTTTTTCCCTTAAATTACAGCATATATTACTAAGAAAATTAACGCTAAAAAATTAACGATAAAAAAAGGGAAATAATTTTTAGATGAGGTTGAGATCTGACATCTGTAAATCCTCCAGTAGCAGGCCATTACTGAGTGTAATTAATGTTCTCCCCAGGACACAGCGGCCAGGCGACTCTCCACAGAGATGCTAATGTGGTCCACAGGGGTGCACTTACATTTTCTTATATTCCCTGAGGTTTCTTCTGAATCATTCACCTTTTCCTATCTACTTATTATGTTGTCATATGAATTAGTGATATGCAGTATCTGCCACTTTTTAAGTTCAGAAAAAGAAACTGGTATTTAGTTGCATTGATTCTTTGTTTTTCTTCTGAAAGAGGCCATGGCTTTAGGAAAATGCATTCAAGCATTTTATTGCTACATTGAAGACACCAGGCAATAAGTAACTGGAATCTATATGATATTAGGAAGGGATACTACAGAAGAAGAAGGTAGAAAGGAAGGACATTACAAATAACTGAACCTTAAGAGACAAGGTTAAGAGCTATGGACAGAAAGTGACAGAAACAAGAGAAACAGAAAGGGTACAGAAAGTTCCAGTCCAAAAAAACATCAGTATGTTCAATAAAAATTTGTAGAATAATTTGTAGTGAAAGCAGACTCAACTTTTATAAAAATATGGCACAATGCTTTTAAAAGAAAAGAAGTCACATAATAGAACAAAATTGGCAAATTCACTTTTTTTAAAATTTCTGAAAGTCCATTCCTATCTATGCCCTACCTCCAAAAGTCTCTCTTTTTAGGGACTTCCCTGGTGGCGCAGTGGTTAAGAATCTGCCTGCCAACGCAGGGGACACGGGTTCGAGCCCGGGTCCAGGAAGATCCCACATGCTGCAAAGCAACTAAGCCCGTGAGCCACAACTACTGAGCCTATGCTCCAGAGCCCGCGAGCCACAACTACTGAACTGGCATGCCACAACTACTAAAGCCTGCACGCCTACAGCCCGTGCTCCACAACAAGAGAAGCCACCATAGTGAGAAGCCTGTGCACCACGAAGAAGAGTAGACCCTGCTCACTGCAACCAGAGAAAGCCCGCACGCAGCAACGAGTACCCAATGCAGACAAAAATAAATAAAATAAAATATATTAATTTAAAAAAAGAAAGACACTTTAAAAAAAAGTTTCTCTTTTTAAAAAAGTCAATTTCTTGGTGATATTAGATAAAGAGGGTCTATTTACTAGTACTGTAGTATAAAGGCAATTAATCACTTGTTCCATCTATTCTTAGTATTCTCTTCTGCAAAATGGGAATAATAACATCTACCTCATTGGGCTACTGTAAATTTTTAATGTGAGAAGGTATAAAAAGCTCTTGGCATAGTGCTGGCACTTAGCTGTGTGCTCAATAACTAGTATTATTTTTATTATAACTAGTGATTAGCAAAATTATTAATGTATGTCCAGCATGCATGTACTTTAAGGAGGCAGAGATACTCTTTGAGAAAAAAATATTCTCTGTCCTCAACAGAAAATAGCAAATGAATAAATATTCTAGATTAGTGATTTTCCACAGTTCAGTATCACAGATCAATGAGTAAAAAAAAAATCTTATTTTTAACCAATTGATTCAAATGTCCCATCAAGTTTAAGAATCACAGTTCTAGATGAATACTTACAAAAAGTATACTCATAGATAAATGAATATTATATGAATTATATACATAAATATAATCCTTATACTTCAACAGACTTTTGTATTTATCCATGTGTTTTTTGCTTTTACTCTCGAGTTTTGTGGCACTTACAATGACCATCTCCTCGTTTCACTTAAAGACTATTCATCTCTCAGCTCTAAAAACATTTCCACTTCTTTCATTAAAGCCTTCTTTGATTGCTCCGTTACATAGTAAAGTCTCCTTCTTCTGGAATCCTAGAGCAGGGGTCAACAAATATTTTCCTCTAAACTGAAAGATAATAAATATTTTAGGATTTGCAGACTTAGTCACAACTACTCAACTCTGTCTGCAGCAGGCAATCAGCCACAGAACATACAGCAGAAAATAGGTGTGGCTATATTCCAGAAAAACTTTATTTAAGAAAACAGGTAGCAGGCTAGATGTGGCCCAAGGGTTATTTATACTTTGTCAACCTCTGCCGTAGACAATCACTGCTTTATCATTTTATTTTGACACTCAATCCTACTCTGGATTGTACCTTTAACTGTACACACATAGAGAATGTCTCTGAAATTAGGGTCTCCTCAGGGGGTCAGGAAAGATGTCTTATACATGATCTTTTCAGGTCTCTGTGCATATTACTTCATGGAGCAATGCTTAATTATTTACTGATTTAAACTGATTTTAAGATATGGGAGCAAGATCTAGTTGCCATTAGCGTCCTACCTACATTGAAACATCTACTGAGACATTGACTCTTAGGGTTCTCTAATGGGCAGCCTCATCTTGCTGAGTCTTTATTCTACCTGTAAATGAATATAATATATCTTACTTGGTAATAATGAGGAATAGAAATTCTATTTTTAAAAGATCAGACACATAAGAAGCACTTAAATGGTATCAATAATTACGTTGCCATAAGTTTGCATCTTAATATGAATAAATGTCTCTAAGTCGTGATAATAGAATGACTATTGTTTTTCCTCTTTGTCATAGCTTTTAAATGTGCTTATGTGCACTGCTACTTCTAAGTGGAAAGTAAGAAACTTCCATCTTAAAATTCCCTTGGGATACAGTCCCAATTGATGTTACTAACATTGTGTTTAAGTGAAAAATTTAGCACTGAAATATTTTTGCAGCATCAATATCAGTGTTGAGTTGTCTTCCTATACGTACCAAAAACCAGAGCTTTGCCTCTATGGGAAAGACCCACATTACTGTAAAGTCAATGAGTTGTTGTTGTTTTATGAATCTCCTACTTGGCTCAGGCTGTGAACAGTAATATTATAATTCATAAACACCTGTGCACAGAAGAGAATTCCTCAAGAATAAAGAGGCCCTGACTCAAGATGCACCAAAAATACTGGTAGAGATAAAAGCAAAATGATTATGATTACCATTTATAAGTTACCTGCATTATTTATTTACTCTCCAGCAACAATCCTGTGATATAGGTTTTATTGTTTCCGTTTTTTAAAATGAGGAAACTGGGGCTCTGAAGGTTCACATACCTTGATTTTAGTTAAACAGCTGAGATGTGGCTAAGTCAAAGTTCCATCAAGTTCTATCTAACTAACCACAAAGCCTCTGATCCACCACGTGACACTGTGATGGAGAAAAAAGGAAAGAGAGAAAAGAGAGAACCACAGACTGAGACAAACGACAGAGTGAAGACGACATCGGAGGTCTACAAAAAGCTGACTGAAGGCCATAAATTGCTTAGCCTTGTTTTGAGAATACGTTCTTTTATTTGTGGGACTCAAGACTAAAAGGAGCTTACCTGTTTGCCATCTCTAACATCTAAAACGGTGTCTGGGAGCACAGTGGATGAATAAACAGTTGTTATTAAAGGAGTACATTCTCTGGCTTGAAATACGTCAGAGGCTTTATTCAAAAGCCCACTTCACTGCAGATCTGACATCTATACATCCATGGGAATTCTCCAGACATTACTCTGTTCACGTACCCACTGGTGCCCGCAGCCTGGGGTATCCACAGGAGACCTGCCACCCCATGCCCACTCCACCCCTATCATCTTGCTACCTGTGCTAAAGGGATCACATCCTGGACTTACTGTTTCTTCAGTCCCTAATGGTTCCCCAGCCTCCCTGAGTCCACAAGTGATAAGAGGTCATTATTTTTTCTAAGCCTCTTAGTTTGGTTCCAGATACTTCCTTTAAACAGTAAGGAAGTCTTATCATTCTGCTGACTCTGTGTTTTAACAGATCAAGACTCGTTATCCTTGACTAGTCATTTTTTTTTAACATTTCTCAAACTTCCTTCCTCTAGAATCTCTTAAAATCACTGCAGAACTGCATATTTTAAAATACTAATATTGAGAAGGTATAGTGTGGTTAATAGATTCAAGTCCAGATCCTCCGCTGACAAGATGTACACACCTTGGGCAAGATACTTAACCTCTTGCCCTAATTCCCTCACCTGTAAAATGAGGGTCAAAACAATGCTTCCTCATAAGGCTTGGAGGATTAAATGAGTTAAAATGTGTAAAATGAATATGCAAAATGATGCCTGACACATAGAAGTGTTTGATAAAGGCAATCTATATTTACTCAAAGTGATCTCTATAGCTTTACCTAATAGCCACATCTTTGGCCTCTAAAGTCACTTATTACACACACACTCACACACACATACACAGCATCTTAGGTGCTTTACCTCTTACGGCATTAATCTACAAAGGCAAATAATTTAACTGAGGGGCTAAAATCTAATTGTAACCAAAATTTAAAGTGAATTTTCCTTCTTTCCTTCCTTTCGGTGGTTTATTCATCTATATGCCTTTACTTCCCACCTTCTGACTTCATCTGAAAAGAGATAATATTGATGACCAATGGGCTTATGAACAAGGGTTCAAACATTTACATTTATAAGCAACCATTTTCATCCTTGAACTCTTTTGTACATATACAGACTTTCCTAAACTTGAATGCTTCCAGAAACACAATGGCCTTAAAAAATAGGTCCTGTAAAGAACAGCTAGAAAAACAGGAATATGTTAAATTCAGAGAGAAAACGTAAGAATGTGAGCTGTCACCACATATGTACAGGCTCTCAATCAACCCAGAAAAAGATTTATTTTGTGTGGCCCTGGAAAGCTGTGTAAGGGTCCTAGGTAGAAGCAAGAAGAATGCAGTCACAACTGGAACTGTCTTTAAAAGAACAGGCTGCCTCAGTGAACATACTTAAAATAAAAATAGATGGTGGTATATTGAAAATGCTGAAGAAACAATAAAGAAAAGCAGAAACCAATGTCCTCTAAGTCCCATGTAACTCCGTAATCCACCAAAGTGCTAAAGGATATGTAAATATGGATATGTTATTATTCCCAATACCCAGAAATTTGTAGTATATAGAGAAACCAAAGATATACAAATCTACATGCAACTTTAATACAATGTTTAAAACACACAAGACAGATTACAATGCAATGTTACTGAAATTTTAGAAAAGCTTCTTCTACCTATCCAGAGGCTTCAGAGGAAATCTGAATGTGGTGTTTAAGCTCAGCTTTGAAGGTTGAAGCTAGACATGAAAATAGCAGAAGATTAGAGCATTTTAAGGTGAAAGAACAGCAAGACCAAAGGTGTGGTGTCAGGAACCAGAATGAAGATAAATGAGGCACAGGGGACAGTTCAATTTGACTCGAGGATGGTGGCAGTGGGAGACGAGCCTGGAAAACCTTTTTGGAATTACAGAGGTTGAAACGTTGGTCCTTAGACCTAGGTAATGGGAGTCACAAAGTGTTATTAACAAATAGGAAAAGGAGGTGTATTTCAGTAAGAGTATCTCGTGGTACGTACAGAATTAACTGGTACAGTGAGAGACTAGAAATGAGGAGACCTGCTAAGAGACTAGGACATGACTCTAGGTAGTATGTCAAATGTGCCTGAACTCTGTGGCAGCATCAGAAAAGAGGAAACTGGTGAAAGAAGCATTTTGGATGTCAGGTCTTAGCAACTGACTGTAAGACGTTAAGGCTGGGGGTGTTGAGGGTCTCAAAAGCTTCTAGACTAGAATGTTAATACCAATGAAAGCAACAGGGGCAACAGAAGGAAGGAAGGCAGTGTTCAGAAGAGACCACAGGGTGTTAGCCGTGTCAGGAGCATAGAAGAGGTAAGCTGTCCAGCAGGTACTTGGAAAGGGCTGCCCAGAGCTATGTGAAAGTCAGGGCTGAAGATAATGACTTGGGTGTTACTCCTACTGAGGTCAAAACACAGGCCAAGAGAGGATGAGCTTTGCCAATGGATCAAATACAGATAAGAGAAGAACTCAAATGGAAATTGAGGAACACATACTTGAGTGAGTAGGAGATGAAAGGAAAGCCGAAGAAGAAGCCACCAGCAAGCAGTCAGAGAAGCAAGAGGGCTACAAAGAGCATGCAGAAGTCAAGAGAAGAGTTTAAGAAGTAGCAGGTGCCAACATTACCAGAGGCTGTTGACAGTGTGAAGTGAATGAAGATTTGGACCCTCAGAGGCCAATTATAACCTGATTCTGAAATATTAATACTTAATACTTTACAGGGAAGAACTCACTCCTTTAAATCAAAGTAATTTCACAGGAGATTACTCTTTTGATCCTTTGAAGAAAAAACAAAAGAATTTCTTACTGGAAGGTACACTCATTTCAAGGATAATTTCCTTAAACATTCTCAATTTGATCTTATTGGCCAACAGTTTTCAATCACATCTAGTACTATTCTTCCAAAAGGTATTTCAGGGGACATTTTCAGTAATTATGACTGAGGGGAATCTATCAGGATATGGAGGACAGGGGCCATACACACTAAATGTCCTGCAATAAAAGAGGCATTCCTAATCCATGTAGAGGAGCCCCGCCCAAAATGCCAATAGTGTCACCTGTTGAGAAACACTGTCACATAATGCTGTTTATCACTGAATGCACCTTTTGTATATTTGAGAAAAATTGATAGAACTTCAGATTCTGAAATTTTGGAGAATCAATTTCAAAAACAGGCAAATATCATTAATACAGTTCATCCTTTAGAAACTTTTCACGCAAATGCATGCCTTTTAGTTTTACTGTTTATTCATATCTAATCTAGTTCCAAAAGAAACAGGTCTTCAAGTAAATCATTTAGTAGGGCAGCTTCTTATAATCTATAACTCTTCTACGTATTAGCTCTAATCAGAATCTGTTTAGGGGTGTGCATGATTAATAAGAATACATTTCATTGTGTTATTAGGTGAGGAAACAGCCAATGTTTAATTTAACTGCTTTTTAAAAATACCAACATTCTGTACAGATCTTTATTTATTTAAACAAATATTTCTCTGTGTTACCACCCATACTAGATATTTTCCTTTGAAAAGTTCTGTTTTAATGCCAAATATTACCAAACAGTAATCACCAGTTCAGATATCTGAACCACACAGTATGTCATTTTTTTGTGGGGCTATCCTAAGTGTACAAGATTTTTAACAAAAATATCTTTACACCAGCATTTTGTAGTTGTCACCCAAATGCCCTGTAAAATTTTCAAGAACTTATTTGGGATTTCAATAAAGATTAATAAAAACTACTGGATCGTCCAAGTGGGTAGATTAGGACCCTGGATTCACCATTTAAGGGACCAACTGAGAAAATGAAGCTTGCTCCGTCAGTTAAAAAAAAAATTCTATTACTCACTAAGACTTAGTGTGCAGTCGTTTCCCAACACATTTCCTGCACACTTTGATCCAAATAGTTGAGAAAGCCTCGGACAAACAAGGATGACCTCTCAGACAATGAGAGTCCGTTCAGTGGCTTATTATGCAATCCAGAACTATCATGCCATCTATTGAGAAACTTGGCTCTTCAAAGGGTTCCCAAAAATCTGTTAAGAAAAACCAGCCAGTGAACCTTATAACAACCTAGTAGCCTTAACGCCAAATATTTAATACCTGACACTAGCTACCATGAATTATTTCTATGCATGTGCTTACACAGAATAAATAATGCAGGACAAGGCAAACAGCTCTTCAAAAGATCCTCAACTATCCTGACCCCAGGCAAAGTCCGTGAGGGATTCCCTGCCAGATTTAGAGTCGTAGGCAGGAAAGGAGGCTCACTCTTCCCTTGTTTGTTTCTCCCCCGTCCCTCCGTGCTTCATTTTTTCTATAAGCAGTCGTTCAGGACTATCACCTGCCGGGCACTGCACTGAGAAGAGAGAACACGACAGACAAAGTCCCTGCCCTCGTTCAGCTTCGTGCAGCGTAAGCCGTACTACTTAGTGGTTAAAATCAGACAGCCTGCCTGGGTGCTTGCCCCAACTCAGCCACTCGCTAGCTGTGCAAATTGAGCAAATTTCTTAACTCTCTGTACCTCAATTGCTCTTCTATAAATGTGGATATTGACAGACCTACCTCAGGATTGTTAAGGAGTTAAAAGGAGTTAATAGACAGTGGTAGCACAGTGCCCAGAACATGGTAGCATTACAGAGATGTTGTTATAGTTACTATACTCTTGGGCTTCTCAGAGTGAGTGGATTAGTCTGTCCAAAGTGCAGAAAAAACTTGCTTCTCAGTCTCTCAAAAAAATGGAAATCAATTCATTAGCAAAGACCTTCTTCGGGGAAGGGATGTCCTGCCCTCATAACAAGAGAAAATCCTCCATTACCTGTTTATACTGGGTCACTCTCAACGGGCAAATGGATGGGGCTGAACACACAGGTTTCTGAGGCGAGGTTCCCTTCTCAAATTTGCCTTTTAGCACATCTTAATTTCTTGAAATTGCTACATCCCTTTCAAATTATTTGAGATGTATGCTTCTTCCACTGAGAGGAAACTGACTGATGGCAAAGAGGACAGGAGGAAGATGATCCTAGATGACTAGACGTTGAGTTTTTGGAGAGCAGAATTCCAACCTCCTTCATCTTGGGAACCACAGTACAGTGTCTGGGGTGATTTTAGGGGTTCAGAAATAGCTAGTTTATTTATCAGGTGTTTTCCGTATACTTTATTCCTCACCATAGCACTTCAGGGTAGATACCACGAATCCCATTTTATGAAAAAGAAAAACTGAGGATGAGATTGTTAAATAATTACTCAGTCTTACAAAAGTGCAGAACTGAGCTTGAAATCTAGGTCTAACTCTAAAGTTAATTACCTTTTTCCATGTGAATGTCTCAAAAACATATTTGATAAATGAATACAGAATGAAAAGCAATTGCAGGAGACTTCTTTTACTTTAGATCCATGAACCAGGAATACAACTCTGGATAAAGTATATTTCTTTAAGTCTCTTTGCCCTCTTTCCCTTCAGGAGGGCTCAAGGCCAAAGATATCAGCCAGATATTATAGAAGAGTAAATGCATGTCTAGTAATAAACTGAGCATTTAAAGGAAGGTGAACTAACTAGGACATTGGGAAAAAGGTGTTAAAATTTCAGATCGCTTACCATTATTAAAACAGTCCGGGCGGGGGTGGGGGGAGCACTACTTAATTGCAAACTGTTGCTATGAATTTTGCAAAAACGAATTTCTGACTATGAATTGTTACGCAACACGCTGAGTTGCTTAAGGTAATCCTTCCCTTTTACTGAGATCATTCAGGCCAGCTGACTTAGACTGCTTCAGATGCACTGTGGTCAGAGGCAGAAAGTGGAGCTAGGATTGCCTCACCAGGGCCAAATAAGGGTCACCTTGTTCAATCCTCATCATTCTCTGCAGCCACCACCCAGCTCTAACTTTTCAGCCACTCTCCCCCAAATGCACACGTAGTTCTTGACGTTTCAATGACACAGCACATTCAAGCCAACGTGTCTGTTGAAAGTTTGCAGCCCTCCCGAGTTCCCAGTTTGGATTTAGTCATAAAGCATGGGGTGCCAGTAAAGGGCACCTAGTGCCCACTGTTTCCAGGTTTTTTCACATCACCCTCACCAGTGCCCGCGGTTTTATTCCTCTGCTGCGTCCCTAACAGACACAAGAAAGGAGGACACGAAATATTCGCTTTCGTACTACTACCCCACTCAGTACTATTTCAGGAAGGAGAGGCAGAGAGAAACCGCACATTTCCTCTCGTGTGTGTGTGTGTGTGTGTGTGTAATTTTAACATCCCTGACGTAGACGACAAAATTCCCTCCCCAGCCCTGCCAAGGCAGTCTGCAATCCCGTTTCGCGGAAGTAAGGGAGAAAATGGGGGTGGAGGGAGCAGCTGCCAAGCAGCATCCGCCCGAAAGAGGAGCCTCGCCAGCCTCCCGCGCTACCTGGCCGGGCCCGGCACCCCCAGGGCGGCGCAGCAGCTCACGCAGGAAACCCAGCGTGAGCCCGGGAGGCGCAGGCCCTCTTCCGCCCTCGTCAAGTCACACTCCTTTTCTGACCCCGACTGGCCTCGCCCCCGCCACGCTACCTGGGGACCGAAAAAGAACAAAACTCGACCCCCCTGGTATTTCGTCCTCTCCTTCCAGCCTCTCCGAGCCCCCACCATCTGCTAAAAGAGAAGATGCTACCTACACACACTCTCAACACCCCCCCCACCCCATCCCCAGCTCCTGAGGCCGAGGCCACTCCGGGGTGCTGGCGGGCCAGGGGCGAGATGCTGCGGAGAAGCGCAAGCGGCACACTCCAGGCGGGAACCTGCCGGGGGGGACTCGGGGGGTAAGGATGGGGGGACCACCGCCCCGGCAGAGCCTCTGTGCAGAAGCTCGGAGCTTTGGCGTCGCCTGGCCGGAAGCACGCGGGCGCGCGGAGCGCTCTCCGCCCCGGACCCCTCTGGCCCCCCTCTCCGACGCGCGCGCGCGCCCCGAGGCTGCACCCGGCTGAGGTCTGCGCTCGTGTGACGCGAACTCTCCTCCGGCAGCCGCCTGGGGGAATTTTGTCTATATAAGGGCTCGCCGGCTAACGGCTTTGGCGTGCGTGTCACACGTTGGCCATTATTTACACACACGCGTGCGGTTCCCCGGGCAGCTCGGGTGACGGATGCGCGCTCGCCTTCCTCTCCGCCGGCGCCCAGTCCTCTGCTCCTTTCCTCCCGGGGTGTAACTTACTTTACCTGGTCTCCGGCACAGGGTGGGCGCTGCAGCGATCCGTCCCCCGCCGGCCGCCGCCGGTTCGCCTCGCTGTCACCGGGTGAATGGAATTATTTATTTATTTATGTCCCCGGACGAGTCCTCGCCCGCCGCAGCCGGAGGAGGTGGAAGAGGAGGAGGTGGAGGCGGCGGGGAGGGCAGGCGAGGCGGCTGAGCTCCCTTGTGGATGCCCGGGAGCGCGCGCTGCGCCGCGGGGGGAGGCAGCGGGTGGGGGGACGGGGCGGTGTGGGGAGGAGGAGGGTGGCCGCGAGCTCCCGCGGCTTTGCCTGAGTCCGGGGGCCGCGAGTGGTGGCCGGCCGCCGCCCAGTGACTCCAGGCGGACTGAGCATGCTCCAGGCCACTGTCTCCGCTGTAGACGCTTTCTCTGTGGCTCGGGGCGCTCCACTTCGGATTTTAGTTTTGACCCTGAGAGAAAGACACAAGTCTGGTACAACTGTTGCTCCAGATCAGTTGGGACATGCTTTACCCGAAGTACTTTGGCACCTAACCTAGGAGCCAGGTGTGTGGTAGCTCTGTTTAGATACCGCAGGGAGTGGTGCAACCTAGGGGTGAGGAAAGCCATGCAAAAGGAGAGGAACCTGGCCGAAGGCAGGGAGACGAGAAGAGTCTCATTGTGAGCTTGCAGGCAAAGTGCTGGGCCTTTATCCACTGGAGGTCTTTGGGGGGCCCCGGGGCATGGAGGCGGGAGGGGCGACTGCAGTGTTGGAGATTAGGCTTGCCAACCAAATCCCTCACACTAAGGGAAAAATAAAATTTACCCCCCCCGGGGGTGGAGGAGTAGCGCAAGAACTTGAAAATAGGAAAGAAGTGAAAGAAGTTCAGTTATAAATGATTCAGTTTTCGTTTCTCAAATTATTTAATTCTTCAAAATAGGATTTAGTTATTTGACAATACATAGTGCTAGGGATAATGGTAATACCAGTCTTGGTTTGGTTTCTTCTACCTTTATATTTCCCCGCTGTCTAGAACATGTTTTGGGGGAAGTTGGAAAGAAGAAGGGCTGGAAATGAACATTTACATTGGTTCCTCTAATGTTTTTAGAGTTGAAGTACTACTTAGAGGAAAAGAAACAATCCAGGGGAAAAAAGGGGGGCTTAGATTTGAGAATTCATATTCCAGCTTTTCTGTCCATTTAACTGACCCACCCCCCTTTCCTGCTCCAAGAAAGTGAAAAAGATAAAATGTTGCATTAACCTTAGATAAAAATATAACTTCTTAGAAGCTTTTCTTGTTTGTTCTAGAAATTAAATCACTTCTAAAAAGCCAAGGTGGGCTTCCCTGGTGGCGCAGTGGTTGAGAGCCTGCCTGCCAGTGCAGGGGACACGGGTTCGAGCCCTGGTCTGGGAAGATCCCACATGCCGCGGAGCAGCTGGGCCCGTGAGCCACAATTACTGAGCCTGCGCGTCTGGAGCCTGTGCTCCGCAACAGGAGAGGCCGCGATAGTGAGAGGCCCGCGCGCGCACTGCGATGAAGAGTGGCCCCCGCTTGCCACAACTAGAGAAAGCCCTCACGCAGAAATGAAGACCCAACACAGCCATAAATAAATAAATTAATTAATTAAAAATATATATTAAAAAGCCAAGGTAATTTAGTTGAAATAAGTGGAATTTTGAAGTCCAAGGGACAAAGAATCAAAATGGCAATATGGTAGTAATAATCATTATAATTACTTATTTATCAAGTGCTTATCATTGTCAGGCACTGTTCTAAGTACTTATATGGATTTTCTCAATTAATACAGTAGCCATATTAGATTTGTTGACTGGAAAAAATGCACAACATGAGAGCTGTGGGTTGTTTTATTTGGGGCAAAATGAAGTCTATAGCCCAGGAAACAGTGTTTCAGAAAGCTCAGAGAAAGCACTCCGAAGAGGCAGGGGGGAAGGTCAGTATATATGTGATTTTGGTGAAGGCGGGGTACATGCAATCAAGCACACATTTTTGCAGAAGGTTTCTGCTAGGCTCGAGAAGGTCACTGCTAGTTGTGAGGAGTGGACGTCACCATGAAAGACTTTAGTGCTTTTCTAGATACGAGGAGATGCAAAAATCAGGCTCATAAAATCTTCTCCTGAAAATATCTATCTGAAGGCCTGTTCTGCCAGTTTTTCCCAGAGCACAGAGTACCTCATTCCTGATCTCCACCCTGAACTCCTTTCAGGGGGTGTTGAAGGTCAGCAGCTGCAGCAAGCAGCTCATGATTCAATCTTGTAGAGGTAGGTGGAAAGTGATCATTTGTAGCTGGCAGATTAGTCACATTTTACAAATTTGGAAACAAATTATTTGGCTGAATTCACATTGCCTTACTTCTGCCACGGCTAGTGTGTAGGCTTGAATTTTAGTTTCTGCAGTTACAAAATAGTAATAATATCAACTTTTTATTGCTGTCAGAAGACTTAGGTGAAATGATATATGTGAAGTTGATGGTAGATAATATGAGATGAATAAATGGTGGCCATTATTAGTAACATCAGAAAGTTTGGAAGACGGTATTACAGAGAGAGGGGTAGTTTGGAAACTAAGGAACTAAGACAGAAACTCCAGGAAGAACTTTAGACTTATTTTAAGGAAGAAATCTGTAAATTGACACTTGTGTAAGATATAATAGACATTTGATAATGATGGAATGTCTAGCAGTGACTATAAATGCTTCATTTCCATTACAAAAAAGAATGTTAAATTTTAAATAGAAACACCATTAAGATACACACTTCAAAGTCATGTTCTTGAGTGTTCACTACTGACATTTTTCCCATTCATACATCATTTTTATTTTACTTCAAAGAAGAGAAAGAAGGAGAAAGACCATATATTTCCTGAATTTTGACCCTACTCTCCCTTTTCCTTCTCTTTGATTTTTCTTTTTTGTCCTATATTTCTTTTTCGTCCTATATTTTTCACAGCCTCATATTCTTGGCCTATTTAACCTATTTACAAACTCCTAAGCATCACTACCCATAGTATTATATCAGAACTGTAGCAAGTTTTTTTTTTTAAGTCTGGTTTTTCCAACAATTAAAACTCTGGATCCAATTTATCTACTGCCCCAGTATTAGTATTTGGGTGTTCATTTCTAAATTGCCTTGTTGCTATGGCTAGGCGTGCTATGTAAATATTTGCTTGGCTTAGAAAGGAATCTGAAAAGAGAATTAGGTGGGAATAAATCCAGTCAATTTCTCCTATGACTTGCAGTCTTAATATTCTTCAGAAATTGAGGGAAAAAATACAATTTAGGGGGAAAGCAAATCATATGATCAGAACTTGACATTTTTATGGCAAAACTTATGCCTTGATTTCTACTCATAGATGAAATAACAATGGGAGAAACAAAAGATAGCAATATACTAAATATTCCAGCAACTCTTATTCCATAAGTAAGTGAACTAGTGAATATATACATAACACAAATTAATAAAGCCCAAACTTATATTACACACCCACAGCCTCATTTCCAGTTTCTCTGCCCCTACATTCCTCAGCCATGCCATGTCTTTTCTCATTCCCCACCCTCTTTTCTGTATTAAACGTGTCCTTCAAGGCCCAGTATAAATGTCATCACCTCTGTAGCATTTCAAGGATTCCTTCAATAAGAATTAATTCCCATATTCCTATAGTACATGGTGTATGCCTCTATTTGGGGGATTTTCTTCTGCTTCACAGTATGGCAATAGTGTAATTTTTTTTGTCTCCCCTATCTTTTAGGCTGTTGGAGGGTAGCGATGACGTTTTACTCCTCCCTGTAATCTTCCAGCATCCAGCACAAATTCCTGTAGATAGAAGGTAATCAATAATATTTGCCCAAGGGAGGAAAGAGATGACAGTGTGAGTTTTTTGCAACAGATATATAGTAGAGGCTGTTGGCACTAATAGTTATCCATGATCTGCATGTCACTACATTTCCTGGCTTCTCTTACAGTTATATTGGGGCCATGTGACAAGTTCTAACTAATAGAGTATGAATGAAAGCAACTTACGTTATTTCTGGCTGAAGGGCGTTAAGAACCAGTAATTCTCCTTTATCCCCGCCTTTCCCTGCTCTAATAGCCTCATGTTTCATATGGAGGCCCTATAACATGGAGTCACTCAAAGATAAAGAAAGGCTGCTTGTCTTGCACTGGACTCTGTGTGAGCAAGAAACCGTTATTGTGTTTAGCCACTGAGATTTCAGAATTTGTTTGTCATGAGAACATAGCCTAGCCTATTCTGACCAATACAAGATGTTATTTAATAAGATTATAAATCATAATGGCATAACAGCCCAATGAAACATTGAGCTTATGAGAATACTCTAATGTGTTCTTAAGTCAAGGCTAAAAATACATATCCTCACAACCCCAACTTAACATATAACAGCCTTTTCTTGGCAAGACTCTGTGAGACCAAAGCAGGGGTATGTGTGTGTGTGTTAACTACACACAAGAGATTGGTTTTAACTAAGGACAAAAGACCAAATGTCCCAGTATTCCCCTCAGCCTGAGTGAAAATGAACGTGCACCTGCCATCCAGCATCTAGTGGCAGCATACTGTGACTGAGATTGTAGCTGGCTAGCAGCTGTGAATATGATTGCTCTGACCTGGTTTCATACAATATACAAAATATGAAAGACATCACTCCACTGCTTCTAGATTTATATCTTGAGTGCATCCGTATCAGCTCTTTTGGAAATCTCTTCTATGGAAGCCTCCCATAGAATTGTGGAGAATGCAAATCTAGTCTCAGTTTTCAAAGAATAAAAAAAGGAAAAACAATAATGTTGGACATGGTTGTATGGGGTGCCTTTCAATAACTATACAAGAGCCCAGAGAGGTCTTTTGTCAAAAGAAATGACTCTTGAGGCTCCAAAAATCTCTCAGTGGATTTTGCATTTAAAGTCCTGTCCACTGGTATTTTTCTAATTTTACAATTTATTTAATATTATCCATAAAGTAAGCTTAATGAATTCTAATTATAAACCTAATTATAGATGCCTTCATCTGAATATGTTAATTATTCTGAAAGCATATAAAATTAAAAACTTGGATTAAAACTTTTTTTTTTTTTTTTTTTTTTTTTTTTGCTTTACGCGGGCCTCTCACTGTTGTGGCCTCTCCCATTGCGGAGCACAGGCTCTGGACGCACAGGCTCAGCGGCCATGGCTCACGGGCCCAGCTGCTCCGCAGCATGTGGGATCTTCCCAGACCGGGGCACGAACCCGTGTCCCCTGCATCAGCAGGCGGACTCTCAACCACTGCGCCACCAGGGAAGCCCTGGATTAAAACTTTTTACAATAAACTATAAACTTTCCTAGGAGGGTCTTGTAAATAATGGCTTATAAGAATTTAATATTTAATGAATTTTATCAAATGAATGAATGATGAATGAATATGCTACCAAGGAACCTAGGTTTCAGTGCCTTTTCCTGTACATGTGGTCTTAGGTGGGTCTATTAACTTTAGCTTCACTTTTTAGAACTCCCTGGTACTTTCAAGCACTTCAAGGGCACAAAAATTTACAGATATTATGCATACTGTTAACAAATGAAGAAAATATTTATGTATGGTAAGGGGTTTTTTCCTAATTAACCCAAAATAACTGTTTACTGTAAATATTTTGGAGAGTAGTTTTGATCAAGATGCATAAGAATGCAACCATAAAGTTACCTCCTTAACTTGTAACCTGGTGTAACTTGCCCTGTGCCTGGACTGTCCTTGAAGGGTTAGTCATTGTTTGCATTTACATAATGCCTCATAGGTCACAAGATAGTTTCAGGCTAAAATACTCTCAGCTACCTGCTTCTCAGTAAGCTAGATTTTCAACTGCCCTTACTTTGTTTTATTTGCCTAAAGTTAGAGCCATTTTGTCTTCCATTCAGAGGCTCTTTTGCTGAGTTCCATCTGCCAGGCATTGACTCAAACTGCTTATTTATTTTCTGCTGTTTCGCTGTATAATTCTAATTGATTTCTTAATGTTGGTTCATTTTTCTGGGAGTTTGTTGATTGTGATCTTGAATTATCACTTGTTATAAATTTTTTCCCAAGAAATAATCTGTATAACATTTGTTATATGAAATGTGATGTAGGTTTCAAATCCAGCCCTGTGGTTTGTGCTGGAGCCTAGCAATGTAGGTGGTCACCTGAAGTTTATTGATTCTGTATTTTTTTTCCTTGATTCACCAGAATTTCATTTCTCAATGCATGTCCTGAGTCATGGAATTCAATCTTCATGAGTTTTATTCATTAGACATATTTATTAAGCAACTATTACATGATAGGCACTGTGATAAGCTTTTTGGATGTAAGTAGTGGTTCTCTCAAGCAGACTATACACTATTTCTTTAATTTTCATACTTATTATGATACTAATGCTGTGATTATACCCACCCCATAATTATATTTGCACGTACGTACAAATCAGAGTATAAATATTGGGATATTAGTTTTCTTGAATGATATTCCTCATAATTTTTTTCAATCTGAACTGGAATTGACTATCCTAGTTACAGTATTGAGTTGAAGGGTTATCCAGAGATTCAGAAACATGTTTCAAAAAGACATGTAGAGTTTTTTCCTCGGAAGCTTTTATGAAGGAGAATGAGCTTTCTTTCATGATGCCAAAGACTTCAAACAACAATTGTGGATTTCTCTGTCAATATACCAGCTTTATTTTATTTAAAATAAACTTTATTGACATATAAGTTACATTAAAATGCATGCATTTTAAGTGTGCAGTTTGGCAAATTCTGACAAATTATTATATCCATTTAATCACCACTCTAATCAAGATATAGAGCATTTCCATCATCCCAGAAAGTTCCCTCATGCCATTTTTATTCAGTCCTCCCTGAAGCCCGGGCAATTGCTAATCTGGTTTTTATCATCATAAACCAGTTGGTTTTCCGTACTCTAAAATGGTATATAAATAGAATGATATCATATGTATTCTTTTTTATTTGGCTTCTTTTATTCTGCATATTTATCTTTAATTCATCCATGTAGTTGTGTGTATGCATCAGTAGTTCTTCCTTTCCTTGTTGGTTAGTATTCTTTTGTGTGGAAATGCCACAATTTTTTTTTATCAATTCACATGTTGAGGATATTTGGATTATTTTTATTATTTAAATACCTCTATGAATATTTAAATAAAAATATTTCTGTGGACATGTGCTATCATATCAAGTTTGATTTTTAATACATAAAATAAAAAATGTGTTAAAAAAGCAATACAATGTCTGAAATTAGTATTTCAGATACTAGGCATCTGAATAACAGGATATAGGCCTAGTTGGGCACTTTACTAATGCAACTACTTTGGCAAAGACACAAATATGTTTAAATTTTACTTTCTTTGTAAGTAAAACACTTGATTTGATTATTAAGAAGAGTCAACCAGATGATGTAATAAATGGAATTGATTTCTAAATTGTAAAGCTTAACAAAAATGAAAGGTGGTATTATCATATACAAAATATGTACATATTTAGGAAATAGTATTTCAGAAATAAAATTACATAATTAAATAAAGCAAACTGATTTGACATAATTTGAATGAGAAAAGAAAATGTAATATTACTTAAGATTTGATATTTGCATTATGCTAAGTGGAATAAGTCATACAGAAAAAGGCAAATACTGTATGATAGCACTTATATTGGATTGGCCAAAAAGTTCGTTCGGGTTTTCCTGTAACATCTTTTTTTTTTTTTTAAAGGGCTTCAAATGCTTTATTATTTTTTTTAATTTATTTATTTACTTTTGGCTGTGTTGGGTCTTCATTTCTGTGTGAGGGCTTTCTCTAGTTGTGGCAAGTGGGGGCCACTCTTCCTTGCGGTGCGCAGGCCTCTCACTATCGTGGCCTCTCTTGTTGCGGACTCCAGACGCACAGGCTCAGTAGTTGTGGCTCATGGGCCTAGTTGCCCCGTGGCATGTGGGATCTTCCCAGACCAGGGCTCGAACCTGTGTCCCCTGCATTAGCAGGCAGATTCTCAACCACTGCGCCCCCAGGGAAGCCCATCCTGTAACATCTTATAGAAAACCCCGAAAGAACTTTTTGGCCAACCCAAGGTGTAGAATCTAAAGAATACAATGAACTGGTGAATAAAACAAAAGAGAAGCAGACTCACAGATATAGAGAACAAACTAGTGGTTGCCAGTGGGGAGAGGAAAGTGGGGAGGAGCAACATAGGGGTAGGGGGGAAAAGGGGTTATGGGATTGTATGAAATCATGTGTGTGAAACTTTCGAAAATTATAAACACTATAGAATTTAAAGAATCTCATTCAATAAAAAAATTTAAAAAGATTTGATATTTAAGTTTATCTCCTTAATCAGTTTTTAAAGAACAAATTGGACAATTGCAAAATCCAGAAATAGTTTTATATAGAACAATTAATCACTTCACTGGCATCTTACTTTATTTTTTTATTTTTTTGCGATACGCGGGCCTCTCACTGTTGTGGTCTCTCCCGTTGCGGAGCACAGTCTCCGGACGCGCAGGCTCAGCGGCCATGGCTCACGGGCCCAGCCGCTCTGCGGCATGTGGGATCTTCCCACACCAGGGCACGAACCCGAGTCCTCTGCATTGGCAGTCAGACTCTCAACCACTGCGCCACCAGGGAAGCTCTGGCATCTTACTTTAAATAAATATCTGTTCAGTTAAGATTAACTGCAAGAAGTACCATTTATCATGTGGGAGCTACAGACCCCATTGTAGAGCAGAGCATAAAAAGATATTCTCTTCATTTGTCATTCAACCAGATATAACTTGAGAATAAAATTCCTCTTCATAACTATTCTAGAGAGAATTGTATATCTTTTTCACTCCAGGTACGGGATCTATAAAAATTATTCCTCTTTCTATTTGAGAGCTTTTTTTCCCCCTTCCTTTCTTTTCCAGTTACTATTTTTGTGTAAAAATTTTAAAATTGTGGTATAAACCAACAATAATTTCATTATGCCCAGGTACTCTGTAGAACAGGGATGGCTTGTCTCTGCTCTGTAATGTCTGTATCTTCAAGTGGAAAGACTGGAGCATAGGGTCTTAATATATTGAGATGCATCTTCAATCACGTATATGGTTCTGGGTTGAAATGACTCAAAGGCTGGGTTCTCCTGGGTCTCCTTATTGAAGCACTGAGACATGGTTTCTGCTTATGGCTTGGGATTCTTACAGTGTGATTGCTGTGTTCCTAAAGGCAGCCTACTGAGAACTAGCCTTCCAAGACCCAGGTAGAGGTCCACCTAAACACAAAAGTTATTCAGTGTCTCTTCTATTTTGTTCTGCTGGTCACTAGCAAGTCACAAGCCAATATTAGTCTTCTATTGCTGCTGTAACAAATTATCACAAATTTAGTGGCCTAAAACAACACAAATCTATGAGCTCACCATTCTGTAAGTCAGAAGTCTGAGTCCATTTGACTGATTCCTCTGCTCTGGTTCTCACAATCTAGGGGAAATTTTGTTTCCAAGCTCATTCAGGTTATTTGCAAAATTCAGATCCTTGCAGTTGTAGGGCTGAGGTCCCCATTTCCATGGTGGCTGTCAGCTTCTGAAGGTCACCTCTATTACTTACCACATTGCTCCTTCATCTTCAAAAGGCAACAGTGCCTAGAGTCTTTCTCATGCTTTGAATCTCTGACTTCCTCCTCATTCCATCTGTTAAAAGCAGTTCTCTCGGGCTTTCCCAGTAGCGCAGTGGTTGAGAGTCTGCCTGCCGATGCAGGGGACACGGGTTCGTGCCCCAGTCTGGGAAGATCCCACATGCCGCAGAGCAGCTAGGCCCGTGAGCCATGGCCGCTGAGCCTGCGCGTCCGGAGCCTGTGCTTCGCAACGGGAGGGGCCACAGCAGTGAGAGGCCCGTGTACCACAAAAAAAAAAAAAAAAAAAAAAAAAAAAAAAAAGCAGTTCTCTGCTTTTAAGGATGTGTGTGATTATATTGGGCCCACCTGGATAATCTCCCTATTTTAAGGCCCGTCACCTTATTTACATTTGTGAACTCCCTTTTGCCCTGTGAACAACATATATTCATAGGCTCTAGGGTAGAGTAGGAATATCTTTGGGAAGTCTTTCTACCTACCACAAAAGAGAAGAGGAATTAGACTCCACCTTTAGAGGGGGAATAGCAAAGATACATTTTTGGAAAGCATGTGGGGTGGGAGATGTTGTTGCAGCCATTTTTGGAAAACGCAGTCTGCCACACTTTCCTCCTTAGCTCTTTTTCTCTATCACTTTCTCCAACTGGAAACCAGTGGAAGAATGCTAGTAAAAAATTGCTAAATAACAAATGGACCTGCTTATAGTTTTCCTTAGAAAAGTCAGGTCTGATATAGAGAGAAAGAGGTAGGTGGTTTGTTGTTTGTTTCTTGGGGTTTTTTTTGTTTTGTCTTCTGCCTTTGAAAATTTAATTCCATGTGGTAGACACAGTTGTGTTTCTTAGACCCCAGATGCAGCCCAGATGCAGAGAACGGGGTTAGCAGGAAGCCTCCACATGTCATCAACTTCAAGTTCTGCCTTAGCTGCAGGAAGTCACATTGCCTGATGTCACCTCCTGTTTTGGGTAGCCTGCATCTGGTGACCAAGGTTGGCAGATGTATTAAAACCCAGTCATGGGTTTTGATTTCCTCTGCTGCCCAGTCATGCTAATTCCCCTTTCCCTTCTTGCGTGTTGACTGCTAATAAATATGTTGCACCTTAAACTTCTCAGAGTCTGCTTTTAGGTAATCCAACCTTTGAAAGTTGGTACCAGGGAGGGTCTGAGAAAGCAGGTGTAACTACAGACTTTTAGACCTGCATTATTCATCACCTGGCTGGAGGACCCCAACACAGACAGCTTATGGAACAATATGGTGGTTCATTTATTAAAACTTTTCAGCAATGTTGGAAGGCATACCAATGGAAGCTCTGCACTAGTGAAAGTGAAGTATCTGATTATTTAGATGTATGGAGTAACTGGTATCTTAAAGATTACAGGACTATACCCCCAAAGCAGCTACAAGACTTAGCCAGTGGAGCTGGTACAGTACTTGTGTCACTGGATACTAAGAATGCTTAATCAAGGAGGTCAAAACTTAAAATTAGATAGGAAAGAGTTGATTAACTTGGCAGTGTTTCTCCTGATACAGGATTTAACACACCCCCAGGAGATGATGTGAACTCTCTACTGGAATGGCTCCTAGAAAAACACAGAAAAAGCAATAGCCCACAGATAAGTGTGTTAGTCAGGTTCTCCAGAGAAGCAGTATGTGTCTCTCTCTATATATAGATGTAGATATGGATATAGATATAGACAGCTATAATTTTAAGAAATCTACTGATTTAAATGTTTGGCATTTAAAAAATACTTTCACAGCAACATCTAGACTGGCATTTGATCAAACAACTGGCTCCCATAGCCCAGTCAAGTTGACACACAGAATTAACCATCACGATGAGCAAAGCTGAAATGCCAGAATTTCCATGGCAGATGGTGAAGGAAATCATTAAAAGCTCAGGGAAGTAACTATGCAGGAATGTAGATGTTATATACTACCAAAAGACTCACCAGTTATTATATTCTATAGGGAGACCCATAGAGCACAGTATTTAACAAGGCCATAAGGAATGTGCTGGTGCAAGGGGCACCAGCATCACTAGAATGTTCAGTGGTAGCTCTCCTCTGTAGTTTAGACAAGGCAGTTACAGAACTTGGCTTACTGATAACGATGGGGCTGATAAGGCCTCAAAACAATGCAATTCAGTTAGCAGTGCTTAACTACCAAAAATCAGGTTACAAAGACTATTGCAATGACTAATAAGCTTGGTCTGGCATCCTGGGGGGCTCATCCACAGAAAGCTATTAAGATGATTCATAGAACATGACATACAAAAGGGCATAATAGATGGACAGCTGACAAAGGCACTACTCATCTTGAGCCAGCAGAAGAAATCAAAGTTGGATCACTGGGTGGGGAGGCAGAGGGAAGTCACCCCATTAAAAAAAAAAATCATAAGTCATTGCCCTGTTTCCAGACCTGAGCCAGTTTTTTTCTTTTTTTTTAAGAAGATGATGGGGGTAGGAGTTTATTAATTAATTAATTATTTTTTGCCGTGTTGGGCCTTTGTTTCTGTGCAAGGGCTATCTCTGGTTGTGGCAAGTGGGGGCCACTCTTCATCGCGGTGCACGGGCCTCTCACTGTCATGGCCTCTCTTGTTGCGGAGCACAGGCTCCAGACGTGCAGGCTCAGTAATTGTGGCTCATGGGCCTAGTTGCTCTGTGGCATGTGGGATCCTCCCAGACAAGGGCTCGAACCCATATCCCCTGCATTAGCAGGCAGATTCTCAACCACTGTGCCACCAGGGAAGCCCCTGAGCCAGTTTTTAGAACTGGAACACTTTGACTACAGAGATGGCTGGTTCTTAGGAGAAACAACCCTGCAGCAACATGACAATTGTATTTAAATGATTCCCCAGGTCTTTCCCCAAAGGAAAGCGGGAAAGGGGAAACCTAGATATTATGCAGACTGAAGGACAGAGTGAATGAGTGGACGTTGACAACTAAAGACCCAAAGTATCATCATGCCCCTTCCTAGAATTTGGACATGTGAGCTCCAGATAATAAATGGAGTATTGCCAAAATCCAGCTTATAGTGAGTTCACTAAGTTAATGGATTCATTCAGTGGTCATTTCTGATCCAAGATTTTAACACTGGACAGTTGGAGCAACTCCCACATTGGATCCTTGGTCTTTGAGGTAAAGAGAAAACTCCAATTGAATATCAGTTGTGGCTCCATGCCCAACTGCCATGAGAGGGGCTGTCATTTGTCTCACTGACCTCTCACTTCTAAGAGATGCCTCAGGGGAGAGACCCAGCAGAATCCTGCTTGACTAGGAGCTGCTACTTGAACAAATATGGAGAAGTAGATGCCAAAGGGTGAACTGTGACAGATGTGAAGATTATACCACCCAGATGCTCTTCAGAGACCGACTTGCTGTGGGGATGCCGTCACCAGACAGCCTCCCAGTGTCAGTTTCTTCAGAGATGCCTCAGCTGCAGCAAACTGCTTCACCTGCACCTAGAGACTGAGCAAGGCAGGGACGGGTGGAAAGGCCTGGCCATTTGGACCACTGGACATGTTAGGCAGCCTGGGGTTGGTGGACCTACCTGTTTACTGTCACATTTGGTTAAGGAAGGATCAATAGATGTTCATGGTGATCACCTGAGTTCTCACTGGAGCTCCATGCTGAATTGGCCAAGTTTTTGTTGGGTCCATCACAACTGAATTTCTTGCTACCCAATCTTGCTTATCCCTTTCCCCCTTCTCTAATAACATGTTACTCACTAAATGCAGTGGTGGCATTTGCTTCTGGAGCACCTAACCTATGACATATCAGTTTATAAAGGCAAACTGGGCACAATCTCCTTTTATTTCTGCCTTCAGGATCCACATTCAAGACACAGAATTGTGTGAAATTCCTGCACATAAAGAATACACAGTCTCACCAAGCCAGCAATTGAAAACTCAAGTTAATATGCAATTTCCCATCCCTTTCCTCTTTCGAAACTCTGGTCATCTCTTAATCCACATGCTATAATTTAAAATTGTTGTGAATTAAATCACTCACATATTTTTTTTTACTTCTACTAGCATGCTCATCTTTCTAAGTGAATAATGTTTGTTTTTAACTTTTTTTATTCAAGTTTAATGAAGTATAATTTACCTCCAGGAAAATTTACCCTTTTTAGGTAAATAGTCCTATGAATTTTGACAGACGTGTACAGTCCTGTAAGTCACACCAGAATCAAGTCATCAATCCACTTCTTCCATTCCCAGTCCCTGGCAACTACTGATTTGGGTTTTGGTTTTGTACCTTTTAACTGTTTTCTTTTCTTTTTTTTTTACTCACTCTGAAACGTTTCAACTCTCTTTGGTTATTCTTTATGTTTTCTAACTCTGTTAAAAGACTTCTTGTAACTTCTCACTTTGCACATCCATTCTTCTCCCAAGAGAAGGATCATCTTTTTTTTTTTTTTTTTTTTTTTTTTTCAGTACGCGGGCCTCTCACTGTCGTGGCCTCTCCCGTTGCAGAGCACAGGCTCCGGACGCGCAGGCTCAGCGGCCATGGCTCACAGGCCCAGCCGCTCCGCGGCATGTGGGATCCTCCTGGACCGGGACACGAACCCACGTCCCCTGCATCGGCAGGCGGACTCTCAACCACTGCGCCACCAGGGAAGCCCAAGAAGGATCATCTTTAAGATCATTATTCTGAACTCTTTCTCTGGTAGATTGCCTATCTCCACGTCACTTAGTTGTTCTGGGTTTTATCTTTTTCCTTCGTCTGAAACATATTCCTTTTCTGCCTCATTGTGTCTAGATTTCTATTTTTATTTTTATGTATGTGGAGGGTTAGTTATGTTTCTTGACCTTGGAGAAGTGGCCCTCTCTAGGTGATGTCCTGTGTGTCCCAGCACCACACTCCCCTCTAGTCTCCCAAGGGCCAGGGACCAGCTGGCCCCGGGGTAGGCTCTGATTTGTGTTTGCGGACTTGTTCCACAGGCTACCCGTTGGTAGTATTCTTGCTTCTGGTGTCTGCCCCCTGGTGGGTGAGGCTGGTCTAAGATGCTGTGCCGGCTTCGTGGAGGGAGGGGCCAGTGGGAGGAACTGAGTCTTGGCCCTCTGATGGGCAGGGCTGTGCCTAGGGGCGTGTCCAGAGGCAGCTGTAGGCTCTTTAGTCTTTAGGCGGCCAGTCAGCTGATGGGTTGGGCTGTGTTCCTGTCTGTTGGTTGTTTAGCGTGAGGCATCCCAGCACTGGAGCCTACAGGCTGTTGGGTGAAGATAGGTCTTGTTGCCAAAATAGCGACTTCCAGAAGACCTCAAGCTGATGAATATTCCCCCAGTACCTCCACCACCAGTGTCATTGTCCCCACAGTGAGCCACAGCTGCCCCCCACGCTGCCTCCCCAGAGACCCTCCAAGACCAGCAGGTAGGTCCAGCCCAGGCTTCTGTGAAGTCACTGCTTTTGCCCTGAGACCTTGTGTGTGCCCTCCAAGAGTAGAGTATCTGCTTCTCCCAGCTCTGGGGGGCTCCTGCACTCAAGCCCCACTGGCCTTCAAAGCCAAATGCTCTGGGGGCTCCTCCTCCCAATGCCAGAACCCCAGGCTGGGGAACCTGACATGGGGCTCAGAACGCTCACTCCTGTAGGAGAGCTTCTGCGATATAATTGTTCTCCAGTTTGTGGGTCGACCAGCTGGGTGGTATGGGATTTGTTTATATCGTAAATACACCCCTTCCTACCGTCTCGTTGGGTTTCTTCTTTATGCCTTTGGATGTAGAATATCTTTCTTGGTAGGTTCCAGTCTTTTTTACTGATGGTTGTTCAGCAGTTAGTTGTGATTTGGGTGTGCTCATGAGAGCAGGTGAGCTCAAGTTCGTTTTACTCATTTTATCTTGATAAAATTTGCAACATTTTTCCTTTCTTTTGACACTTTATCCTCTTTCACCATCATGCCCGGAATTTTAGGCTGATTTCAATTCAGTGTCAACAGGGCAAACCCTCAGGAAATGGCTCCCTTGCATTTTCTGGAACATCTTATACTCACCTGAGGGGCATTTCTGCTGCTGCATGACATGATGTGTTAATCCCGCTTCCATATTATCTAGCTCTGGGGCTTTATCTTCTGCCTTTTCCAATCAGTCAAGCTAGCTCCTCCTTTCTCAGAGTTCATTGCTTTAAGGTTCTCAAAGATTCCCCACTTGAACTGAGTAATCACATAGAGGCTCCAGGACTCATGAAATCAAATGAGTTTATGTTTCAACTCTGGTGGCTCTGAGTATATCACCTACTTTCTTCCTATAAGTTTTAGATTTAAATGGCTTACTGCTTCATTAAACAGTAAATCCATTTAATAGGAAACATCTTTACTACCAGAACTTGAACTGAAAAATTATAAAGGATAAAAAGTTTATTTTGATATAATAGAAACTAATCCTAATTCAAGACTTCGTCAAGCTACACCTGGATGATTAAAATACTCTTCAAAATGATTGCCCTATCTCTAATGTTATTCCACCTTCAGCATTTTATCCTTTGCAAAGGCATCAGTATTATCTTTCTTCCTGTTAAAATCTTCCAATGAAAGTGAAGCATTAGAAAGAGAAGGTTAAAGAGAAATCACCTGTGCGACATTTTAAATGGTATGCAGATTCACTTAAAGCAATACCTCTGTTCCCCACCAAATGTAATACAGCAGCTTATCTTTTGGGAAGCCCTTTCAAGGAAAAAATATAGACATACAATGTTTGCAATTCCATTTTAGCAACAATTTGTAGTTCATATAATATTTTCACAGCCAGCCAGAAATAAATATAATAGGAGAGTGTTACTTGGAGATTAGGGAAATCATATGTTCTTGTACCTTTCCATAGTCTGAGGAAAGAAGTTCAAGTATTCAATACTATTTGCCTTATTGAGTCATAACATCCTTCATTAAGTGTTTCCACATAAGAATCCAAGGATGGCAATCTACAAAGTCTATAATTCAGGGCTGGATGAAAATAATTATCTGCTACTATTTCATAGAAAATATTTGGTTTTCTTGTTGCTATTAAGAATAACAAACAGCTCATAAACCCATTCATTCTCAGTCCCAACTGATTTAATTTGAACAATTATGCTTAATATTTCTTATTTTCATTTTCGAAATTACAAATATAATTAGCCTTAATCTTGAGTTTTGATGTATTATTCCTTTTACAGATGGAAATGTTGCAATATTCTAGGTAAATTTTGAAACAAAACTGCCCCTTTGTCTTTCCTATCTGATATGATCTCATGAACATAATTTTTATATTTACAAGGATAAATTACTGGGTAATAGTTGACAGCTGTTCCTTACAATTTAAAACTTGAATGGATGACTAATCAACATACCTGAACGTAGTAATACTTGATTGCAATTATATTTTAAAACACTTCTCCTGTGACTTAAAATAGGTAAGGCCTCTTCTGTGCTTTTTACCATCCAGATCTGTATAATCTCAAAAACAGAATCAGTAATTCGACAAACATCTGCTGAGGGTTTATGTGCAATAAAAATGGAAACAATAGGTATTTCATGAGTGCTCACTATGTATCAGGAACTAGGTTGCAATGTTTATATTATCTATTTAATCTTCATAAAAAACACAAGAGAAATACTTTTTCTCTATTTTGCAAGCAAGGAGACTGAAACGTGAATTTTAGAACTGTGCTCAAGTCACACAGCAACTCAGTAACATCCACTCTACTCAAGTCTGTCTGATTGTAGGGTTTGTGCTGTGCTATAGCCCAGCACTCTATAGTACTATGCTCTTTTAGGCCATAGGTACAAAGATGGATGAGAAGTGGTCCTTACCTCAGATAATTTAGTATATAATATAGTTAGAACATTTATATAAATAATTATAACTCAAGGTGGAAAGAAAGGACCAACCTAAGAGTCCAGATTAAGCAGTACAGCAATTCAGGCTGGGGGTGGGAGGACAGTGGAGCAATTTCTGGTGGTTGAAAGAATCTAGAATGGCTTCTTGTGGGAGAGAAAAGTAGCAGAGTACAGTACAGTAATTACAAGCATGAACTACTTGAATTCAAATCCAAGATCTGCTACTTATTAGCTGCACAATCCTGGGTGTTTTGTAGGGGTTCAATTTCTTCATCTGCAAAATGTAGGTGATAACAATTGCTTTATAGGGTCAATTGTGAAAACTGGAAGAGCCAATATTTATAAAGCAAATAGAATCATGCCTGGCACATAATATTTGTCTATTTGTTTAAAAAAATTTTTTGAACACGAACTTAAAAAACAGGAAGAAAATTTCCTTTTAACATGGAGAAAAATGAAATGAGGTAGGAATTAGCAATTTTTGTGAATTTAGAGCCTTCAAGTCACTATGGAAGTGACTTAAGTTTTAAAGTAAAATTCTATGACTCAGAGAGGTAATATTTGCATCTAAATTCATAGCACACATATGACAAAACTAGTTCAAATTCATAACATTTGGGTGATGAACAAAATCAACTCTGAAGTTCCCTTTTCCTACCACTGCCTTTAAGCCTATTTCTTTCTTCATATTCCTCTGGTCATTAGGTCCTGCCATTTGTAATTCCATAATCTCTCCTGAATCTACCTTCTCTTCTCATTTCTAGCTGTCTCTGTCTTATTAAGGATTACCACTCCCTTTAAATTATTCCCATAACACTCTCTCTTCCCTCCTACACACACTACCCTCCCCCCTGTTTTATTTTCATTTTAAAGAATATATTTGAATCTTTCAGTTCACAGGTCATATATTCAGCAGTCTCATGATACCAGTAGAATGAAATCCACATTAAAAAAACAAATGAACCTCTGTGTCTAATCCCTCACAGAATGATCCTGGCTTCCTGAGGGGGAATCATTCCACTCACTCTGCGGTTTCTTGGCAGTCCAATATGTCTGTTGTGCCCGCTCTCTGCTCTCATGACTGTTTTTATAACATGACATAATCCACTTTTCTAGTAGTCTCAGAATTCTGGAAAACAGGACGGGATACACCTGTGAAGAACTTACTACAAAATGACAAAATGGACACAGTGATCAGAGCCTCCACAGCTTAGATGAAAGACTAGAAACTTAAAAGGAGGTTTGTTAAAGGAAGACTTTGTAAAAGTAGAGAACACTTTTGTTTTCCCTTTTCTGACCTTTTAATTGTGCACTATGAGAGTTTTGGGGAGTACTTCTGGGAGGGCTGGACATAGGTTCTCAAATACTTGGAAATGTATGTGAACTTAGAAACAGTGAAACCCATACCTACTTCCTGCCTGCAGGAGTCTGAAGCTGAAGCTGGTGAAGGAAACTTAGACAGCAGGGAAGAGAATGAAAGAGTGCTAATTTCTGAAGCCGTACACCACCATTTGGTAAACCAAAGGTACATAAGATCCCCTGCAAGTCAATCAGATGCCAGGGAATGTACCTGGGCTTGAGTTGTCTCAAAGGGACCCCACTTAAGAAACTGTATGATGTAAATACCTCCAGGAGACGGAAGCTGAAGAAAGGTAGCAAGAAGTCAGCTGTGCATTTGCCCACATCAGGAAACAGTTCACACAGGGCTGGATTAAATAGCTCTAACCAAGTAGAACTTTTGCCTACTTTCCTTCAATCCCTGCTCTGGCAGTGCAAATAGCAGAAAAGTAAGTGAAGGAAAGCCAGATCAATTACTTCTTTGCCAGAACAGGTCCCCAGGCAAAAAAGATAGGCCTACGTTGAAGGATGAGAAGAAACTTTAACTTGAGTGAGATGGATGTTTAATATAAGACAGAATCAGACTCCTTAATTCTTGAAAGTGATGGCTAAATGTGGGATCTTCCTGAGATGTCCTTAACAGGGAGAGTAAATCTGACACGGTGTATTTGAAGAGAGAAATAAGAAATATGAAACAATGTATTGTTTGTCCCATCACGTTTTGCTCATTTAATAAACCATTTGTTTATAGAATCCTTCCCAGGAGCATCTAAACTTGCTATAAACTCTACCATTTAAAAAAAGAACCAAAGGAAAATACTCATTAGATCCTACTTTTCTCTACACAATGTTTAAACCTTTTTGCAGTGCAAATCTTTGCAGAAGTTGTTTGTCCTAGCCGGGTCTACTACCTCTATTACCTCACCTCCAATTATTCCTCGATAATGTGTACTCGCTTCTCACTTCCCCTTTCCTGAAGCAAGTTTTGAAAACCTTCATTTTCTAACTCCAGTGGATATTGTTCAGGTGTTTTATTTGATATCTCACTAGAATGTGACACCTGTAAACTCTCTCCTTGAAACTCTCTCTTCCATGGCTTCCATTACAATGCCCTCTCCTGTTTTTCCTCCAGCTTTGTTGCCAGATATTTTCAGTCTTCTTGTAAGATCATCTTCTACAATTAGATGTTGTAGTTGCTTATGGTTGTCCCTAGGCCATCTTTTCATGTTATATATGCCTTTCTTCAGTAAACTTAGTAATATCTGCAAGTTTAGTTATCATCTATATGCCAATAATTTCCCAATTTATTTTAAGCCTATATGTTAACAACTGACTTGATATTTCCATTTAAATATCTCAAATGCACTTCCAACTTCACATGTCCAGAGCTAAACCTGTGCTCTTTAGCCTCTAATCTGTGTCTCTTCCAAGGTTCCATATTTCCTCAAATGGTAACACTATTCATTCAGTTCTATAAGCCACAAATAATTGTCTTCCCTAACATTTGCCTCTTGGTCAACCTCCATAATCACTCTTTAATCTACACACTTTCTCTATCTCCAGTAGAATTTTCTCTATTTCATATTTTTCCTACATCATGTCAGTTCAAGTCCCCTGGCTGATCTCCACACTTCTACACTTGCCCTCCTCAGGTCTACTTTCCGTAGGAAAGCCAAAAGATTTTTTAAACTATGATCAGGTTATGCATTACCCTGCATAAATCTCTTCATGGCTTCCATTTCACTTAGAATATATACATTTTAAAAACTATTAGTATGTCTTTTGCACAGATGGCTAATTCCCTACCCAATGTCTATTCTCCCCATTTTCCTTAATAGAACCCTATTTTATTTGGTGTGGTAGCAATATGCTCAGCTAAAAACTACAATGTCTAACCTTTCTTGCAACTAAGTGATACTGTGTGACTAAATTCCTGCCAATAAGATGTAAATGGAAGTTTTTTAGTCTGGGTCTTTTGTGAAGGCTCCTTAATAGGGTGTAGACATTTTTGTTCTTTCCTTGTTCTTCCTTTATCTTACCTGGAATGTGGACCAGATGGCTGAGGCTTAAGAAGTCTTGTTGAATCATGAGATGACATGAGGATAAACTGTTACCTAGGAATGTTGAGACACAAATAAAGAAGATAACTGTCAGATCAGGGCAGGGCTTCCTACCTTTGTACTTTTTTTTTTTATGAGAGAAAATTAAACCTGTATCTTTTTTTGAGCTCTTATTGTTTCTGACAAGGGATACTATCAGCTAAGTGCAATTGCTAATTGATACCATGATCCTACCCTACTCATTTAAAGTGGAATAATAATATGTCACCAAACTGGGACACTTAAGAGAGTGGAAAAGGACATTAATTACGAAGTATCATTATTAATTTTACTTATCTTAAACCTGGACTATTCTAGGCAACTGGGATATATGGTTATCCTATCTGTAAACTCCTGTGTGGTATACCCAGCCTTCCCTTTTGCCACCTCCGTGATGCTCTGTACACATCATTGATTAGCTTTCACTTCTTGGACCATGTCAAGTTCTTTCCTGTCCTGAGTCTGTACTGCCTCATTGCATAGTTTGCTTCCTTCATCCTCCAGCCAACTCATCATTCAGATCTCAGCTCAAATATCGCCTCCTTACAGATCTAGACTAGTTTATTTTCCTTGTCCTACATGAATGTGTCTTTCCTTCATAGTGCTTGTAGCACTGATCATATTAAACTATATGCTCTGTGTTAATTTGATTAAATTCTTCCTTCTCCCTAGATGGTAGGTTCATGAAGATACTGATGGTTTCATCATTTTTTAAAAATCATTGGTATCTAACACAGAGCCTGACAGACACAGAAAAATACATAATATATCTTGTGATTTTAACGAACGGTAGGTGGTATATTTCTATTCTCTAAATAATAATTTAGTATAGTCGCTCATATTTTCCCAGTGTTTTTGAAATAGCCCCTGTTTCATTGTGTAAACCCATGTTGTCATCTCTTCTCCATTCTCTGTTCACCTTGGTAATAAGAGATGTTACCAAGAGATAAAAAGATTCAAGAATACGTCATCATTGGATACTGGTAAACAGAGTAAATACCCGATGTTTAGAGTGGTTGACCTATATTTGAATGTGAATAAATTAAAGCAGGAAATCTGAAAATAATTCTGTAGCATTGACAATAAAATTGAAGTTTAATTTACTAAGTCTAGTTAAATGCATAAAATTAGTAGCAGCTTTATTTAAGGAAACTACAGGCATACCTCAGAGATACTGCAAATTTGATTCCAGACCACTGCAATAAAGCAAGTCACATGCTTTTTTTGGTTTCCCGGTGCATATAAAAGTTATGTTAACATGTACTTATATGTCTATTAAGTGTGCATTGTATCTAAAAAACAGTGTATGGACCTTAATTAAAAAATACTTTATTGCTAAAAAACACTAACCATCGTCTGAGCCTTCAGCAAGTTGTAATTTTTCCTGGTGCAGTCTTACCTCAAAGTTGATGGTTGCTGACTGATCAGGGTGGTGGTTGCTGAAGGGTGGGGTGGCCGTGGCGGTTTCTTAAAATATGACATCAGTGGAGTTTGCCACATTGATTGACCGACTCTTCCTTTCATGAACGATCTCTCTGTACCACGCAATGCTGTTTTCTTTTAATATAAATTTATTTATTTTATTTATTTATTTTTGGCCGTGTTGGGTCTTTGTTGCTGCATGCAGGCTTTCTCTCATTGTGGCGAGCAGGGCCTACTCTTTGATGTGGTGCATGTGCTTCTCATTGCGGTGGCTTCTCTTGTTGTGGAGCATGGGCTCTAGGCACGTGGGCTTCAGTAGTTGTGGCATGCGGGCTCAGTAGTTGTGGCTTGCGGGCGCAGTAGTTGTGGCGCACAGGCTTAGTTGCTCCACGGCATGTGAGATCTTCCTGGGCCAAGGATTAGACCCATGTCCCCTGCATTGGCAGGCGGATTCTTAACCACTGCACCACCAGGGAAGTCCTGCAATGCTATTTGATAACATTTTACTCAGAGTAGAATTTCTTTCAGAATTGGAGTCATTCCTCTCAAACCCTGCCACTGCTTTATCAACTAGGTTTATATAATATTCTAAATCCTTTGTTGTCATTTCAATAATCTTCACAGCATCTTCACCAGGAGTAGATTCCATCTCAAGAAACCACTTTCTTTACTCCTCTGTAATAAGCAACTCCCCATCTGTTCAAGTTTTATCATGAAATTGTAGCAATTCAGTCACATCTCAGGCCTCACTTCTAATTCTAGTTCTCTTACTATTTCCACCACATCTGCAGTTATTTCCTCTGCTGAAGTCTTGAACCCCTCAAAGTCATATGTGGGTTGGAATTAACTTCTTCCAAACTCCTGTTGCTAATGTTGCTATTTTGACCTCTTCCCATGAATCATAAATGTTCTTAACGGCATCTAGAATGGTGAACCTTTTCCTGAAAGTTTTCAGTTGACTTTGCCCAGATCCTCAAAGGAATCAATGTCTATGGTTGCTATAGCCTTACGAAATGTATTTCTCTCTTTTTTTTTTTTTTTTGCGGTATGTAGGCCTCTCACTGTTGTGGCCTCTCCCGTTGCGGAGCATAGGCTCTGGACGCACAGGCCCAGCGGCCATGGCTCACGGGCCCAGCCGCTCCGCGGCATGTGGGATCTTCCCAGACCGGGGCACGAACCCGTTTCCCCTGCATCGGCAGGTGGACTCTCAACCACTGCGCCACCCGGGAAGCCCCGAAATGTATTTCTTAAACAGTATTACTTGAAAGTTGAAATGACTCCTTGACCCACGGGCTGCAGAATGGATGTTGTGCTAAACAACACTAATCTTACTGTACATCTCCATCAGAATTCTTGGATGACTAGGTGTGTTGTCAATGAGTAGGAATATTTAGAAAGAAATCTTTTTTTCTGAGCAGTAGGTCTCAACAGTGGGCTTAAAATATTCAGTAAATCATGTTGTAAACAGATGCGCTGTTATCCAGTCTTTGTTGTTCCATTTACAGAGCACAGAATAGATTTAGCATAATTCTTAAGGGCCCTAGGATTTCCAGAATGGTACATGAGCACTGGCTCCAATTTCAAGTCACCAGCTGCATTAGCCCCTAACGAGAGTCAGTCTGTCCTTTGAAGCTTCGAAGCCAGGCATTTACTTTTCCTCTCTAGCTATGAAAGTCCTACACGGCATCTTTCTTCCAATATAAGGCTGTTCTGTCTACATTGAAACTATGTTGGTTAGTGTGGCTACCTTCATTAATTAACTTAGCTAGATCTACTGGATAACTTGCTGTAGCTTATACATAAGCACTTGCTGCTTCGTCTTCCACTTTTATGTTATGGAGTCAGCTTCTTTCCTTCAACCTCATGAACCAAGCTCTGCTAGTTTCAGACTTTTCCTCTGCAGCTTCCTCACCTCTCTCAGACTTCATAGATTGGAAGAGAGTTAGGGCCTTGCTCTGGATGAGGCTTTGGTTTAAGAGAATGGTTTGAAGTTGTCGATCTTCTACCCAGACTACTTAAACTTTCTCCATATAGCAATAAGGCTGGTTTGCTTTCCTGTCATTTGTATGTTTAGTGGAGTAGCACTTTTAATTTCCTCCCAGATCTTTTCCTTTGCATTCACAACTTGGCTAACTATTTGGCACGAGAGGTCCAGCTTTCAGCCTACTCAGATTTCAACATGCCTTCCTCACTAAGCTTAGTAATTTCTAGCTTTTGATTTAAAGTGAGAGATGTGAGAATCTTCCTTTCACTTGAACACTTAGAGGCCATTGTAAGGTTATTAATTGGCCTAATTTCAATATTGTTGTGTCTCAGGGAACAGACAGGCCTGAAGAGAGGGAGAGAGGCCAGGGAACCTAGTCCATGGGTCAGTCAGAGCACCTACATTTATTAAGTTTGCCATCTTATGTGGGCACAATTTGTGCCCCCCCCACCAGAATGATTGTAATAGTAACAACAAAGATCACTGATCACAGATCATCATAGCAAATAAAATAATAATTAAAAAGTTTAAATATTGCACGAATAACTAAAATGTGACACAGAGACACAAAGTGAGTGAATACTCTTAGAAAAATGGTGCTGATAGACTCGCTTAATGCAAGGTTGACACAAAAATTCAAATTGTCAAAACCTCAGTATTTGCAAAGTGCAATAAAATGTGATATTCCTGTATATATAATTACAATTTTGTTTTTGGCAACCAGTTTCTTTTCCATGTGGAATTTGCAAAAGTTCACAACTTACAAATTATATCTGTGTTTACTTGTTTTGTCTTATTTTGCTTTTTATTTTTTTTTCTTGGTCTTCACCTGTATTCTTCTTAAGTCCTTCAAAATTGTTTATATTTTTATCTCAGCAAACCATTATCTGTGGTAATACTTCTGTTTTTTGTTTTATATTTTCCAGGAGACTTAGATATTCTAATCAAATATTCAATGTCCAATCATTTTCATTATATAAGAGTTTTCAGTTCTTATTATAAATTCTTATATTTTAACTTTAATTCTACATTTTACCTTTCTTTCTTTTCATAACACTGTTTGTCTCCTTGTTCAGTCACTGATAGGAATGCCATTCCTTTCCACTTGCACTGTTGACCTTCACATTCTCCTTTTTACTCCCCCCAACTGATTTGCTGGTCCATCTTCAGTGATTTCTTGCATAGTAGGATGAACTCCTTATCTAATAGAAGAATTAAAATAAATCTCTTAATGGTGTGTTCTATTCACTTCATTTTAAAATAGGATTCTTAACATTTTTGGTGTCATGAACCATTTGGGCATATATTGAAACCTATGGAGCCCTTCTTTTTTGGGTTTAAATAAATAAAATTAAATGCATAGTGTTATTAAGGAAAAGTATTGTTTTGGAATATGTTTACCAAAATATTTAAAATCATCATACATTAATATATGTGCATGTGTTTGTTAACATATTGCATAGAATGGTATAGCATGGACCTAATAATTGCCATATTCCAAAGTTGTTATGGTCTTAAAGATATTTTAATATATCTGTAATAATTCATATCTGATATGAGTAATTCTCCAATTTTATTAGTGTCAAAGCTGTAGGTACTACTGTAGTTTATGGTTTGAAGACAATGCTCACTTTCATCAGAGGTTAGTGAAAATTAAGTATGTATCTTTTGATCCAACTTTGATGACTCAGAAATTCTAAACATGGATCCCATGGGGATCCAAGGACCTTTGGTTAATAATTAGAGCATGCTGAATTTATAGCGAGCAGCCATGCAAAAAAATGCATTCATTCCATAAATATTTATTGTGTTCAATACTGATTGTTCTAAGGATTGAAGCCTATGATCGGTTCTTGAAGAATCTGCAATTTGGTGGAGATAGACACGTAAACAAAGTATAAAACTAGATTGTTATATGGTGTGTCAAAAATTCTGTAATTGTCAACTGGGAGAATTATGGAGTCATAGAGAATGTTAAGTGGGCAGCTATATTATATATTCAGGCTTGCTTTTAATAAAGGAACTTTGGCAGCATTATAGAGAACAGAATTATTTGGAGACTGATGATGATGATGACAGTGGTGGTAGTGGTGATGATGATGATGATCTCTGTGTATGCACAGAAGAAGGTTGAAAATGTTCCTAGGGAGAAAAAAGAGCTAAGGAAATTTTCAAAATTTCGAATTGGATTACTACATGGATAGTCATGCTGTTTGCCAAAATCAGGCATGTAATTCTGTCTTAAGAAAAAAGTTATGCATTCTTTTTTGGAAATGGAAGATTGAGACTGTGGGTGGAAATGTCCAGCAGGCAAGTGGAACAACAGAAAGAAATAAGGACTGTGGGAATCAATGATATGTAAGTGATTTAAATCACTAGAAAGGATGAGGAAAGAAGATAGAGACAAAACAGAAGAGGCTTGAGGATGGAACCATGGAAAAGATGTACATTTAAGGAGTAGCAGAGGAGCAGAAACCCCTTAAATAAGGAATTCTCATGGAGGTAGGAGAAGATAGAGGTTGATTCCTTGGAAGATAAAGAAAATTTTTTCTTTGGCCCTGTTAAAAAAAATTCAACTAAGTAAATTTTAAAGATGTTATTGGCTTTATTCAATGATTCATAATTTGGGCAGCATTCCAATCTAGCAGATAGAAAGGAGCTATGAGGAGCTGTACAAAATGAAAGACTTCTATAGGCAGAAGGGAGCAGGAACAAAGAAGCTATACTATGCAAAAAAAGTTGGTTGCTTATTGCAAGGTTACCTTCCTTTGGGGCACAGCAAGGGGTCCATCAGGCAGATTAACTAACGTGTGCTCATCTGGTGCTTCCTGATAGACAGTTTAACAGTCTGTTTCTGGGAGAACAGAAACTGTAATTAAGTTAAGTCTCAGTTTGGTGAGTTGGGGCTTAGCATAAGCAACTCCATTTTGAGTCTATTTTCTTGTTAACAGCCCTTTGCTATTCACTTTACTATATCATTTCTTCTTTCATCCTCATTTAATGTTCACACTTTTTATTGTAAAAGGAAATTTTATATTGTATATAGTTACAATTATTTTCTCCTTCTTGAAGAAATGGATGGAAATGCCACACACAGTTTGTATTAATTCCATATATCTATCTTTTAAAAATAAGATGTGCAAATTTTCCTTGTTCTCTTACAACATTATCTCTGCCCATTTTATTTAATATATTTTACCTTCTCTGGTCAGTTTTAGATAGTGCATTTATGGTCTAAGATTTTCCCTCCAGGCACCACTTAATCACAAAATCCTGATTCTTTATTATCCTAATTTGCATTTACCATTAAAAATAATATTAATGCCATAAACCCTTTTTCTATAGTTGTAGCTTCTTTACATTACCCCCTCTCACAATCCCTTTTCACTGTGGAAGACAAATTAATTTTCTTGGATGCACTCAGGGGTTGCAGGCTCTTCTTCCCATATGTTTATTAAATCAGAAAGTTGAGATTTGAAAAACATTTCTTAAGAGTGTTTTAAATGTTCTATTCAAACAAGGCATTAACTTACCTTTTTAGATCTATCAATCTCCTTTGAAATATATCATATATATGTCATATAATTTCTTGATTTCCCTTATTTTCTCATTCTTTACATCATTTTAGCCTTTTGTCTAAGCATTTGATTTCCAGAGTTTAGCTGTTTCTATTACAATTTTTATCTTTTATAAATGTGATAAGGTTACACAGAAAAGTACATGAAACATAAATGTATACAGCTTCAAATTATTAAAAAGTGATCAGCAATTAAACTACCCAGGTCAAGAGAACATTGTGAGCTCCCCAGAAGTTCCCCACTTGCCACTTTCAACTCTTCACCTCCCTTTCTTGACTTTTATGTAAACACTTCCTTGTTTTGCTGTATAATTTCTACACCCCAAAAAATGCATTCCTAAGCACTATAATTTAGTTTCTGCTGTTTTAAAACTTTACATAGATTAAATCATACAATGTGTATTTCTTGTTTTTGACATCTCTTGCTCAGCGTTCTTTTTATAATCACTGGTAATGTTACGTGTCCATTCACTTTTTTCACTTTACTTGATTCCATTGCACGAATGAATCAAAATATATTTATTTATTTTGCTATTAATGGACTTTTAGTTTATGCCTATAATGCTGCTATTAACTTTTTTTTGGTGCTGATTCCCTAATGTACCACATGCCCATAATTTCCATGGCTGAATACACAGGGATAGGTTTGCTTGCCTTAGGCTTTGCATATTTTCAACTTCAGTAGATAATTTCAGGTTTGTTTGTTTGTTTTCCAAAGTAGTTGTACCAGTTTATATTCCTAGGAGTATTGTATGAATTCCTGGTGCTCCACATTCTTTCCAGCACTTTAGTATCATCAGACATTTACATTGCATCCATTAGGGTGCTTGCAAGGTGATAGTTCATTATAGATTTGAGTTACCCTGATTTATAATGCGGTTGTACCTTTTCATATGTATAATGGCCAACTACATATTCTCTTTTGTGAAATTTCAGTTCCTCATTTTTCCCATTTTTCCATTGGGTTTTCTTTTCTTACTGATTTGTAGATATTATTTATATGTTCTGGATACAAGACTTTTGTCAATTACATATGTTGTTAACTGTATTCTCTTATTAAGTGATTTACATTTTTTTACATCCCTAATGATGCCGTTGATAAACAGTCTTAATTTTAATGTAACCCAGTTTATAAATCATGTATTTAGTATTATTTATTTTTATGTCCTGTTTTAGAAGTATCTCCCTGTCTTAATATTCAGAAGATATTCTCCTTTATTATGTGTATTGTTTTCTTTTCTACTGTTTATTGTCTATTATTTTCCCTTCCACATTTAATTCTATAAATATTAGCCATGTGAAGTAGGTCCAATATTATTTTTCCACATGAATACTCAATTATCTGGGGACTATTTATTGTTGCACTGCTATGCAAATCCATCTTTGACATATATCAAGTGTCTATAGATCACTGGATCTGTTACTAGATCCTCTATCGTATTGATCTGTTTCTGTATCCCTGAGCCAATATCACATTATATACTTTTAGATGCATTTAAACATATTTTTATTATATCTATTATTAAGTAGATAATAGAAATTATCTATGGGAAATTATGGGCATATGTATTGATTTACAAACCAATGTCAACTTAGTTTTTTCATATGTTTATTAGTTCCTGTGCTCTTTTTTTTTTCTGCATTACTAACTTGTCATCTGGTAGAATTTCTTTTTTTTTTTTGCGGTACGCGGGCCTCTTACTGTTGTGGCCTCTCCCGTTGCAGAGCACAGGCTCCGGGCGCACAGGCTCCGGGCGCACAGGCTCAGCGGCCATGGCTCATGGACCTAGTCACTCTGTGGCATGCAGGATCTTCCCAGACCGGGGCACGAACCCGTGTCCCCTGCATTAGTAGGCGGACTCCCAACCACTGCGCCACCAGAGAAGCCCTGGTAGAATTTCTTTTAACATCAGTCTGCTAGTAATGAATTCTTTGCTTTTTGGTTTTCGTGAGAATACCTTTATTTCAGGTCTCATTCCAAAAGGAGATTTTTTTTTAGATAGAAAATGTTTGGTTTCAGCATTTTGGTAAATTATTCCAGTCTTTTGACTTACTTTTTGCTATTAAGGAGATAGTTGTCAATCTGTTGCTACTTTTCAACAGTAAGAGTTATTGTTGTTTGCTCTTTGATGTTCTAAGGAAAGTATTTCAAATATTTTGTATAGTTTTAAAATTGTCTTATGTGGAAGTTGTGGTCCAAAATGCATAGTTTGCATTACATAGAACTAAAACCTATCCACTCTTATGCAATAAAACATACACACTCAAAAAAATACATATGCCAGTATGTATATTTCAATAAAAGTAGCTAAAAATTGAACCAGTATCCAAAATAATGTCTTCTCCTTTTTTATCATTGAAACAGCAAATTCTTCATGGATTGTACCTATGTCTCCTTTAATAAATCATAGACACGATTTGACCCTAAAATTAATTTTACCACTAAAAGAGTTTATGAGTTAAAAAGGACAATGTGGCTGTCACCATTTTATAGGTAAAAAGAGGAAAGCACAGAAAGCTAAAGTTATTTATTCAGAGTAATCTATTAAAAGATGATTTGGGGACTAGAGTTCAGATTTTCTAATTCTAGTTCAGGAATGCTATCATCCTTTAAAGAGAGTAGACAGTAGAAAAACATTTTATAAATCATTTATTCACTATATAATTTTGACATTTTCCTCTAAATGACAGTAGAGAAGAGGAGGATTGTTATTTCCCAATACTTAAACAAACCAGCGCTGAACTAAGACATTGTCTATTAGCATATAGTGATCAGTGTTTTATTGTTTGATAGAGAGTCTAAAAGGACGTCCCTTAGGAATTTGAATTTTGTAAAATAACTCTAGTGCTGCAGTATACTAGCTTTCATCAAATTAAATTAACATAAGAGTTATTAAACATATTTAGCTATAACTCTTATTAATCTGTATCTCATCAGGATTGGATTTTAAGAAATGTGAATATGAGAAATAGAATATTTAGACTAGGGCTTTAAGAAAAGTTGTTATAAATGGTATGTTAAATTTGCCTTCTCTGAAAATTTATATCATCTTTCTCATGCAACTTACACAAACTGACAACTTCATGAATATTTTTACTGGAAGGTGTAAGTCAATTGGAATTTTTTAAATTAGGGAAACTGAATTTTCAGAACGATTTCTTATATTGCATCAAATTTTCATGGAAAGTTGTATTTTTATTATGTAAAATGAATAAACCTGAACTCCTGAGGGTTGACATGATTCACTTTATAAATGTCTAATAACATCTACTATGATATTTAAAGTGGTCTAAATGGATTTTTCATTGCCGGGGCTCTGTTAATGTCTACTTATTTCCCAGTGAGAATTCTTCAATAGCTCATGTGACGACAATAAGAAAGCCCTGTATTGAAAATCTATTGAATTGGATTCCTTTTGAAACAATATTCCTTTTTCTATGAGCCTGGGATTTTTTTTTTTTTTTTTTTTTTTTGCGGTACGCGGGCCCCTCACCGTTGTGGCCTCTCCCGTTGCGGAGCACAGGCTCCGGACGTGCAGGCTCAGCGGCCATGGCTCACGGGCCCAGCCGATCCGCCGCATGTGGGATCTTCCCGGACCGGGGCACGAACCCGTGTCCCCTGCATCGGCAGGCAGACTCCCAACCACTGCGCCACCAGGGAAGCCCCCTGGGACAATTTTAAGTCAGTAATATTATGTGTAATTATATTATAATCCATGTTTTCTGGGATCAGCTGAATATATTCATTTTTCAAAATGCAATATATGGCAATGATTACCCTTCTTTTGAGAAAACTTAGTATATAAACCACAATTTTATGGAAACATTCGTGAAACATTCTAGCATATTTCTCTTCACAGATAAATTATGCTTATTTCACTTAAAAATATTTAAGCAAAGTGTGTTAAAATAGAACTACCAGTTACATATTTAAAATATTTTCATGTAATTAACTTCTTGACAAGGTGTGGAGAAAAACCCCTTATCTGTTAGTAACTAAAAATTATTGTCAAAGGAAGATTAATCATAAGTTAAAAGTCAATTTATAGTATATAACAATGAGAAACTAAATATATAGATATTTGACTGCAACCATTTGTAGGAAATACTTCACGGTTACCCTGTGTGAAATGATATGCTGAAGAGATGTTCAAGTAATGGGTACCATGTCACCAAGTAAATATCAGGGGTTACCCATTACCTTTAACACAGATCAAAGGGTTTCTGACACTACAGTGTTTCAATTCTTACCCCTTCCTTTTAAATAAAATGTTAACATTGTAATAACTTGTATTTAATGTTTAAAAATTGTTTTACCTATCCTTTTGCATATTTACCTACTTTTGCTTTTTCTAGTCTATCTACACATGTTTATCGAACACCTACTATTGACTGTTTTAGATTTTGGGAGTCTAGTGTTAAACCTGATATACACCATCTCTTTGTCTTTGAAGCTTACATTCTGACAGAGAAATACAAAAATTCACTAGTTAACACAAAAATAAATAACTGCTAAGATGAACAAAAAAAGTGATATGATAGAAATTGCAGGTTTGAATATTAGATGAGGGAGAAAAGAGAGTTCAGATGAGATGGTTAGGAAACATTTTCTGAGAAAGAGGTGACAATGAAATGGACTTAAATAAGGCAGAGACAGCTATTCAAAAAGTGGAAGGAAAAGTAATCCAAGCAGATAGAACAGCTCGTGGAAGGGTCCTGAACCAGGAATGTGCTTGCAATACTAAAAAAGCTGAAAAAATTTGAGGTCTATTGTGAGCAACACATGTATTTTAGCTGGAATGTAATTGGCAAAGGTGAAGCAGGGGATGGATGGTGGATCAAGATGACATCAGAGAAGGAGGCAAGAGACCAGCACAAGTAGTGCCCGGGAAACTATAAAATGTAATACTTCATTTATTTTAAGTTCAATGGTAATTCATTCAAGTATGCAAAATGGTGGCTGCAGATAGGGAGCATCTCAATATCATACCCCAATCTCTCATCACTAAAATAAATATACAATTTGAGTGAAAATGTGTGCTTGCAATGCCAATGCTTCTAAAACATCTTTCTCAAATTCCCTAGCCAACCTCCCCTTTCCAACCAGATTATTGTTCCAAAGGGACACCTGTATGGAAATTCTGGTACTGCCACTGATGGAAAACCATACAGAACTCTCTATAGGGAAAACCGTTGCTCTTATTTGAATTAATATATAGAACTATGGAGATGGAAATTGGGAGTTCTAGATATGTTGCATTTGAGATACATGTTAAATATCCAAGGGAAGCCTGGAATTAAGAGGACACGAAAGGCCTCAAGATACATTTATAAACACAGAGATCGTTTTTAAATCATGGAACTAGATGAGATCATCAAAGGAGTGTGTTAAGTGCTGGTAAGAATTCTGGGCTCATTCCTGAATCCAGTGGTGTCCATGACTCTGGAAATTTATCTCATCTGCACTCTTTGACTTAGGCACGTAAGAATTAAACCTGGTTTTGAATCTCTGATCCTCCCACGAATTTGGATTTTTCACATGTCCAGATAACAGAACCCAGGTCCCAGGTCATGGATCTCAACACTGATCTTTGGAGCCCCATATTACCCCTTTACTCACAAGCAGATCCCAACATTTTGTATCTCAATGAGTGCCGCTGGCTTCCAACGTTAGCTGCTGAATTACAGCTCTCTTTGTATTTCACACTTTCCACTTTCAGTTTGGTGAGTCACTCAGCCATACCTTTCAAGTGCCCTCTCCATTGGCTGAAGCCCTACTACTCTTGAGTCCTGCCCATCACCTTATACATAGTGACACTGCCTCCTCCAATGAAATCTCATGTACCAAACCGTTCATAGATCCTCCAGAACTGTACTCTACATGACTATTTCAGAAGCCGTTTACCTCATCCTAAAAACTTACAGATGGTCTGTGTGGACTGAACTTGTCACTTTGTGATGACAATGGCTGCTCGTGGCCTCAGCACTAGTACGATGGGAAGGATTTATAAGCTTATTTTTCATTTCCAGTGTTGTGGCAAAAGCCTTTGAGTAAAATATCTTCTGGTGAAATAGACAATGTAAAGTAGACAAAGTAAATAGACAATTAGGTTTGGGGTTTATTAAGTAAATTTCATTACATGGTAACATATGTCCTCTGAACATGCTGAGAAGTTATCATTAGGCCTCTATTGTTGCTATTAATTTCTTTAATTGAATTCTATTATTTCTTTATGTAGCTTTAACTGTCAAGTCTCACAATGAGATCATATCCTGTGACAATACCCCCATTGGTACCAGTTTGAATTTCTAATTTCTTTGGAAAATCTCTGTATTATTATTGAAAGATGATGCTCTTATATCCTTCATCAAATCTTGTCTTTAAGCTGCTAAATATCTGTTTGCTTTGACAGTTAAGATATAATTTTCAAGCCTTTCACTGGAAACACACATTTATAAAGGTTTGTCTAAGAAGTGGGACCCAGAGCCTAAGACTCTGCACCAAATGTGCACAGGCCCGGGCAGAGCTGTAGAATCCGTCTTAACATTTTTTCTCTTGTCCTGGTCTCTATCCTTTCAGTGCCGCCTCCCTCCCCAAGTCTGTATGAATATTTTGGGACAAGCACATTAGCATTGTTGACTTGTATTAAGTTGAAATCAGCTATGTTTAGTTTTCCTTTGCATGAACTGCTGTTAAGTCTTATTTATTCTATGTGATATTTCAGTTGCTTTTTCAAACCTAAGCCCACAGGTATCAGCTAGGGTTCTTAGACATTAAAAAAAAAAATCAGAATCAACATATTTCTGGTTTTTTAAGCAGAAAAAGAGTATATTAAAAGGATTTTGGGTAGCTCCCTGTCTGGTAGGGCCAGAGAACCAGACATGGAGGCCATGCAGTCAATGCAGCTTCTTCTTTTTGTGACCCTGAACCTGAGTGAAGTTTGGTTGCAGTTCTAAATACTGTTTTGAAAAAAAGAGTATTCAGCTTCTGTATTAAAAGGTAGTTTCTGCCTGTCAACAAAACTCACAAAGTAGAGAATTTCCCAAACAGAAATGAGGCTCAGAAGATGAGTGATCACAAAGATTAACAATATCCATTAATCCACTTTAAAAAAGTTTGAAATGCACTCTAAAATTGATATGGAGCCTTTTTGTTTGTTTGTTTTTGTTTTTAATGATAAACCTGCAAGGTTCTTTAGTATCTTCTTATGGTTTACTGTATAAAATTACCAGTTAATATTAAATATAAAGAAAACTTTGGACTTGCAAATAACTATTTAAAAAAATTTTTTTTAGTTTATTTGTTTAATTTTTTTATTTTTGGCTGTACTGGATCTTCTTTGCAGTGCACGGGCTTCTCATTGCAGTGGCTTCTCTTGTTGCAGAACACGGGCTGTAGGCATGTGGGCTTCAGTTAGTTGTGGTGTGCAGGCTTAATTCCTCCAAGGCATGTGGGATCTTTCCAGACCAGGGATCAAACCCATGTCCCCTGCGTTGGTAGACGGATTCTTAACCATTGGACCACCAGGGAAGCCCACAAATAACTTTTTAAATTAACTAATGAACACAATAAAATTATATCAAATTTAAAAAGGAAAATAATGCCTGTTAGGAAGTTACTATTTTCAGAAATACTATTTTAGTATATTTGAGAATCTTTTAATGTTGTAATAGCATAAAATTTTAAGATATTAGATACCCTAACATTAAAACAAGGTTACTCAGAGTAGGGTCAATCAATTTTTACATGACCCTTACCTAGGGTTTGTTAAAATGTACGTTCTTAAACTCTAGTTCAAACATGGTCATTTATAATCCCCGAGATTATGGATTTTTTAGCAAAGCATCTGGGATATTTTATGCACAATAAAGTTTAAGAACTGCTTACTATATACTAGTTATCTTTTACCTAACATTTTTGAGAATTTCTTTCCTAAATTGCTGCTATAGTTAAACCCAGGCATCTTTGTAACTACTGTACTCTTATTTTGAAAACAATACAAGGGCAAATTGATGCCTATTTTATATACTTTTTAACATTTAATTTAATTTTTTGAGTGGTAGTACATTCACATGGTTCAAAAAATCAAAACAGTATAAAAAGATACACAGTTATTATTTTTCCTCCCACTCCTGTTTTCATCCTTTTATCACTGTTGTTAGTTTATTGTGTATGCTGTTAGCATTTTTATAGATATAGTTTTATTTTCTCTTTTTTCTTTCTCAAAAGATAGCAAACCATACACTGTTCTGTGCCTTGCTTTTGTCATTTAATATTTCCTGAAGATTTTTTCATATTTGTGATGTATAAATTACCACTCCTTAAATATTTTTAACTCTATTTTTTAGCTAAAAGGTTTGGTAATACTTCACAATGTATTACAGTATTTAAAAAAATATTGTTAAGGAGTAGATGATCCAGTTAAGAAAGTTGAAGTTCCAAAGAAACTGGTTAGTTTTGTTTTTTTAGGAAACCGAGGTCTTTCTTTTTTTTTTTTTTTTTTTTTTGCGGTACGTGGGCCTCTCACTGTTGTGGCCTCTCCCATTGCGGAGCACAGGCTCCGGACGCGCAGGCCCAGCGGCCATGGCTCACGGACCCAGCCGCTCCGCAGCACGCGGGATCCTCCCAGACCGGGGCACGAACCCGTGTCCCCTGCATCGGCAGGCGGACTCTCAACCACTGCGCCACCAGGGAAGCCCCCGGGAAGCCCCCCGGAAGCCCCCCGGAAGCCCCCCGAGGTCTTTCTTTTATGAAGGAGGGAGTATTAAACTATACGACAAACAAACGAAAGCAGGACTTAGACAAGAAATTGAGAACATGTTGGAATATTTTCTATTTTTTAATAATAAAATTTACAGTGTTATACAAAAATAAAAACTGCTTTTATTTCAATATTCTGTTTGAAACAATAATGTATAATTTTGTTTTTCTGATTATTAGTATTAAAATCAAGATTCTTTGAATTGCACCTACTGATTCTATAAGTTGCAATATTTGAAACTGACATTTTTGTAGATAAAGAAATGATTGAGTATTGGCAATTTTGAACGGTTCAACCTAATAATAACATGGGTTTTTATATTCAGATCTGAGACAAAGTTTCGGTGATAGGGATTGTCAGGCAGAGGGCTCACTGAAAGGCATTTCAGTCACAACATAACCTTGGCTGCTTGTTCTTTAAGTGGAAAAACAAAACAAAGGAACGAAGACTTAAAGGAACAATAACCACCCACCCTGTTTCTCACTTCAATGTCTGTCAACTCTAATCAGATTTCACCATTTCGTGTTTAGGTCAAAGGCAGATTATAGAAAGATAAATTATGGAGGATGGACTGTTTCATCGGTGTTTGTACTCATGCTGAAGTACACATATATGTGCATTTGAGGCTTTGAAAGACCCAGGGTTTCTTTGTTTGTTTGTTCACCCCCATTTCTCATTTTTTTTTAAGCACTCAGCTATGTCTCCTACTGCTACAGCTTGCAAACCCTCCCAGGTACTTTGTATATCACTTCCTTATTACTGATGCCATTTTTAAGGAGTTCATCAAACATTTGAGATGTGTAAATTTTGGCTTCCTACTTAGATTATAAATACTTCTTAGAACCAATGCTCCATATCTTCTAGTTTTCTTTCTCCTTCCCTCCCTCCCTCCTTTTCTTTTCTTTCTTTCTTTCTTGCAGTTCCCATCACTACCTGGTACAAAGGTATGCATATAGTGAAAAATCAAGAGCTGTTGCTTAAATAAAGATATCAATTTCGAGTAAGATTGAAGGTTTTAGATGGGCAGTTTGTAACTTTGGGAACGTTTAAACTACTGTGTAATGATATTGCCCTAATAGCTTCATAACAGAGCTAGGATCAGCAGGTGTGTTTCACAAAAACTATGTACAAAATAAATGCAATGGTGTTAATGTTGATATCTCATATTTTCTAAATTTTTATACTCTCTTTTGATGTTTGACCATTCTATAAAATGTTCCTATAATCCCATATATGTGAGTATATAGCAAAATACTCACTTTTTGACATGTATGTTTGACTTAAACCACTCTTTCTACTAATTTCAGTTTATTTTGAGAGTTTTGAGCATGTTGTAAGATGCTTTCAAATTTTTTCTCTCAACTTTTAAATGAAGTGCTACATGAAGAAAACAACGTTTCCTCTCTTTGTTTAGAGATCAACTTTTACTTTCTCTATACCTATGCTGTTCAATAGGTAGCTATTTAAAATTAAATTAAATAAAAATTCACTTCCTCAGTTCCAGTAGCCACATCTCAAGCACCACTCTAGAGCATCATGTATGTCTTTACTTAAAACAGAATACTGTATTTAGTGAATTACCAGATGTATTTCAGATGCTTCCATTTAATTATCCCTTTCTTAATGTCTTCATCTCAGATGATCTTTACACATTATCTTCTCTTTCTCTGTAACAAAAGTACAAGATGGCAAAGATAGCTTTTCTGTTAGTTTGGCTCTTATGGCTTTTATCCTTCTCTTATTGATAGTTTGGCTTTGCAATTTCAAGCTTGCCACATATTTAAAAGAAGAACTTTAAAATGGCATTAAAATTGTGAAACATTTTGAAAATGGTAAGCCATTTTCAAGTCAATATTACTGTACCTGTCCCAAGTCAATATTACTCCAGGGTAAAAAGACAATTAAAACATACAAACTCTCCTGGATCTTCAAGTCTGGGTGTGTCCCTTATTTTTTTCCATACTATTGTATCTGTAGATAATTAAAGACACTTTCACGTTCAGTCTTGTGGCAAACGTATTTCCTAAATATGATTATGTTATTTAGAAATGATGCAAGCATATGTATATGAGACATTCATCTTTAAGAAATTCTTTCCAACTTAACAATGAATGACTGTATTGTTTTGGAAATGAGCGCTCTAAAATTTCTCCATCTTTAAAGGAATTCCTCTTGTTTTGAAATAGCTACTTAAAGGCAGGAACAATTTGTCAGAGAGTCCTTGGGTGGAGTATAAGTGACTAGTTTTACCTATTCTTAATATTACTGTAAGTAATATTTTAAAAATAGCTCTTTTACTTTAGTCTCAGTTTATTTTGTGCCTCCAGTAACCTGATCTCTGCCTCCTCTCCTGTAATTAACTCCACATTAGTTTTCCACTTTCTCTGGGACATCAGTCTTGCCTTACTCTCAGCTCTATTCACAGCTACTTTACAATCCAAGGTACTTAATAAAGTCTTCCTACTCCAACTTTCAACTTACATTTTCCTCTGTTAAACCCCCGCTGTACTTCCTAAAGCCTTACTAACTTGTCTGGTTCTGCTGTAGACCCTTCAACTGGGATCTAGGTTTTGTCCTCTCACCATCCTATCACATTCAATATATCAGTCCATCTCTGTTGTTGACCCTCTGACCCAGGCAGGATGACTCATTTCATCTTTCCTCCAACCTACTATAAAAAAAACCCAAAAACAAACAACAACAACCAAACCTGCCTCATCTACTCCCTTGCCCAGATTTTGTTCCTGATCAAAACCAAATTGGCTTCTGCTCACCGGGGAAGGGAGGTTGGTATTTTCTCCAAAGTATCTAATGTTTTTGAGAGACCATGACTTCTGCCTCATACTCCAGTCTTTGTGGATGGATGCCCACTACTTACTAATATATATCCCTCGTGTGCATTTCCTGGATGATTTTCTACCCATTCTTCTACTTTCTACTGTTTGGATCTCCACTGACTACTTCTGTAAGGCTCTCAACCCCAGCTATAAAGAGTTAAGTCAGAAATAGAAAATTACTTACCAAGAAGATATCAGCATGAACGGATGATAGTAAAAGATGTAGCTCACTGATTATAAGCACTACTTTAGAAGACTCATTTCTGCACACTCCCTGTAGCACGATCAGTATTCAAGCTTTTTCATAAACTTCACATGAGTGGCTGTAGGAAGGCAAAAGTAATTTGATGTCCTGCTGTTTCACGTTCAGGTTTGATATGAATGAGATATGGAAATTTTATAGCAGTAAAGACAATTTGCTGCTTTTATCATAGCTGTTTTGGTCAGTATGAATCTTGATATTAACACTTGCAGCTTCCTTTAAGATATATAACAAGTTCATTGGAAGATATACTATAAAAGATATAATTCATATTATAAGTAACAGTAGAGATGATAGTCTGACTGCACATTTCACTCTTTTTAAAGGATCGTGTGTCTCCATTTTAGTTTCTCCATGCATACCACCTACATGTGTCTACCACCTCCATCAGCCTCCACCTACTTGAACAATAGGCTTGAACACTTATAGAGCTACCCAGCCCTAACGATAGGGGAAAAAGCCTCACTGTCTTTGAATTTCACTTTATATTTATTTTAAAATAAAAAGGATTGTTATAATATTTATCAGATGCATAATAAGGTTACCACATCAGCAATAAATAAATAACATAGAGTCAATTTGTAACATATAGTTAGCATCCTAAGGTAGGGATTGCGGTGAATGCAACATGTTTATTACATACAGTTCAGAGAAAAAGTGACCATAACAACATTCTGACTTGTAACTCCTCTTCTACATCTAGGAAAAATTATGCTTCTGAGCTGTCACATAATTTATATTGGCACTAATCACACTGGAACAGCATGAATTTTATGTTACAGTTTCTGAGCAATAAGTGAATATTCAGTTTCCAGCTTGCTCAGATGGGTTGTCTCATGCTTTGTCTCTTCCTATTGATAATTCCATCATCTAGTTTTGTGTCTGCATCTGTCTAAGAAGCAAAGAAAAGGGGCATTGAAGTTGATCTCCCAACCCCAGCATAGGGTGCTCTCTCCCATGTTCTCACTTTTCCCCTCTCTTTAATGGGTTTCACTTTGTCGTTCATTTTTTTGACTGTGGGCGTTGCCTCCACCCTTAGATCTGTAGTAAATACCGACTTCTTAATTTTGCCATCACTCCTTCCAAAGGAGGGTGGTATATTTGTAACAGGACATGGAACCAAAAGAGAGAGAAGTTATAGTTTTAGTTAAGTGTCCAGAGAGCCCCTGGTACTTTCTGAGCACTTGGTCGATAAATTGCCTCACTCAACAGTGGGCTCTGTGTTAGATCTTGTTATCTTACAACTGGACTAGGAAAGCTTTACACTTATGTCTGTGGATGCCTGGAAATCTGCAACTGATCCTTGGCCAAGGTAAGGATGAGATGTATTAATTAGTGATACGTAATGTGATGTTAAAAGTTCAAACTTCCTGGAGGCGCCGGGTTGTCTACACTGTATAGAAACATTTATATTGATGTTTTGTACCTGTTTGTTGTTGTTGTTGTTGTTGTTTTTGTGGTACGCGGGCCTCTCACTGTTGTGGCCTCTCCCGTTGCGGAGCACAGGCTCCGGACGCACAAGCTCAGCGGCCATGGCTCACGGGCCCAGCCGCTCCGCGGCATGTGGGATCTTCCCGGACCGGGGCACGAACCCGTGTCCCCTGCATCGGCAGGCGGACTCTCAACCACTGCGCCACCAGGGAAGCCCTTGTACTTGTTTTAATTGGTTACACAGCCTGGCTCTTTTTACCTGAGTAGCAGGTTATGAAAGACCCTGAGCTCTACCCTGAGTAAATTTTCCCTGAGTTCTCTTGAAATCAAGGTACTTGGTACATAAGATGGCAGTTTATAATATGAAAACAAAGTACATTCTATCTGACTGAGAAAGGACCCTGGGGCTGGAAGCTCTGGACAGTTGCCTGCACGTTCTTCTGTTGTACCACATCCTTTACTTTTAACAAAGGCTTATGTAAGTATACCTGGAGGAGTTTTGTGTGTTTTGCAGTTACCCAATCCTATGTAATAAATGCAAGCACACTCCGTAGGGTTCTTTAAAGAAAAGAAAAAAAGCCCACAGAACTACTTTTCCAGTCACTGACATTTGAAATACAGACATCCATTGGAGATATGGCAGGTTTGGTTGCAGACCATTGCAATAAAGCGAGTCACATACTTTTTGGTTTCCCAGTATGTATAAATTTATGTTTACATTACATTGTAGTCTATTAAGTAGTATTATGTCTAAAAAACCTACATACCTTAATTTAAAACTACTTTATTACATCATCTGAGCCTTCAGTAAGTCCTAATCTTTTTCCAGTAGTAACATCAAAGATCACTGATCACAGATCATCATAGCAAATATAATAGTAATGAAAAAGTTTGGAATATTGCAAGAATTACCAAAATGTGACACAGAGACACAAAGTCAGAAAAAAATGCTGCCTACAGACTTGCTCAAAGCAGCGTTGCCACAAACCTTCAATTTATAAAAAAACAAACAAAAAAACCCAATATCTGCAAAGAGCAATAAAGCAAAGCCCAATAGAATGATGTATGCATTAGTCACTTGTGTATGAACACTGGCATCAAAAGAATTTTTTTACTAAGAAAAGGGTGGTAGTTTTTGCAGACTATATTTACTTCTCACTTTTCTTTTCTTTTTTTTTTTTTTTTACTATTTGCAATATGACAATTATATCATGATTTTCAAGTTTAACACACAAACACACACATATGAATACCTTAGCATATATATTAAAATAGTGTGTGTATATACGACAAATGTGATATAGTAGTTTCTGGGGTCAGAATCCTAGTTCTAACATTTACAGGTTGTGAAATCTTAGTCACTTCGTGTTTTCTCTGCCTCAGTTTCCTCATCTGTAAAATGTGGGTAGTAACAATGGTGATTAAATCAGTCAATACATGTCTCACAATAAATGGACAGTTAGTGTTAGCTATTGTTACTAATATTATTGATTCTATTATTATGATTACATAAGGTATGAAATGGAAAATAATATATTGAAAAGGAATTGGAACTATTCTCCATAAATTTTGCACACCAGGAGTAACTTTTAGAACCATATAACTCTCACTTTTTAACATTTGTATTCAACAATTTCAAGTTCATTATCATAATAATAGCACAAAAGTAAGTGTGTAAATATATTCTTTCAATTGTGAATCTCCTTGTTCCTTGATCATGTAGAATTCTATTTGATAAAGAATGCTGTGAACTATAAAATATTGTGCAAAGGTTAGTGTTACTATTTTCTTTTTAACATCTTTATTGGAGTATAATAGCTTTACAGTGGTGTGTTAATTTCTGCTTTATAACAAAGTGAATCAGCTATACATATACATATATCCCCATATCTCCTCCCTCTTGCGTCTCCCTCCCACCCTCCCTATCACACCCCTCTAGTTGGTCACAAAGCACCGAGCCCATCTGCCTGTGCTATGCGGCTGCTTCCCACTAGTTACCTATTTTATATTTGGTAGTATATATAAGTCCATGCCACTCTCTCACTTCGACCGAGCAGTCCCACTACTGGGCATATACCCTGAGAAAACCATAATTCAAAAAGAGCCACGTACCACAATGTTCATTGCAGCTCTATTTACAATAGCCAGGAGATGGAAGCAACCCAAGTGTCCATCAATAGATGAATGGATAAAGAAGATGTGGCACATATATACAATGGAATATTACTCAGCCATAAAAAGAAACGAAATTGAGTTATTTGTAGTGAGGTGGATGGACCTAGAGTCTGTCATACAGAGTGAAGTAAGTCAGAAAGAGAAAAACAATACCGTATGCTAACACATATATATGGAATCTAAAAAAAAAAAAAAAAAGGTTCTGAAGAACCTAGGGGCAGGACAGGAATAAAGACTCAGACATAGAGAATGGACTTGAGGACATGGGGAGGGGGAAGGGTAAGCTGGGATGAAGGTTAGTGTTGCTGTTAATTTGAGTCTAGTCATTGGTTTCAGTGTAAAATGATTAAAATCTATTAAGAACTAGTTATCTTCTATAGCACATCATTTGAAGAGAGCAAAGATGAGTAAATGGTGCTGAAATTACTGCAATGTGATAATCACTGAGCCTGGACTGGTTTAACATCTTGATGTTTCGATTTCTTGATAAATCAGTCTCTAAGGTTCAGTTCATTCACACAGTGTGAGGCTACTTACCTGTTCAAACTACATCACTTTTGTCCTCCAGTTTTCATATTGGCTTCCTGTCAGGGTTTGCATTGATTTTAAAGTTTTATTGTTGACATTTAAAGCACTTAATAGCCTGATACCTTCTCATATTAATGATTTGCTTATCCCCATGGGACAAGGAAAAAATTTTGAGATCATCTTCTGCTAGCTGGATGTCAGTCTTAAATGTCACCTTGAAATTCAGAGTGCAAAGCCTTTTTGTGTTTTACTCATGTTCTTCTCAAGATCAGATAAGATGTTAGAAAGAAAATAACATATCTTTTCTAAAGGTCAGTGGGGCATCATGGAAAAATATATCGAGAACTTGATTTATCAAATTAGTGTATATTTTCAGATTTGTGACAGATCAAATTCCCCAGAAATGTTAAAATAAAAAATTGAATCTATGAAATGTGGAAATTATTGAAATAATATTCTTATTTTTTGAACTTGGGAAACAAAAGCTGTGTTCCTGAGTATTTTACTTGTTCTTATCTATGACAGTAAAAATTGTAATTTTATTTTTAAAGTTAGTCTCTTAAGGTAAAATTTTCTAATATTCTAAGATATTTGTGATAAATTTTATAAATGGAAAACTTTAAAATCTTTTATAATCAATTATAAATAGATTTTTTGGATTTAATGTTTAATTATGAAGACTGGGTTATGCTATGTGTTTGTGTTAGATAGCCTTGGTTAATTATTAATGCCAAGAGTACTCTAATTTTGGGGGTAGAAAATAACTGTTACATGTGAGTATAAAGTGTTAAAACATAATATAGAAAATTAACTGTGTATGACTGCATATAATCATATAGTATATAAAAACATATAGCATTAATTCATGCTCTAGGCAAACCAATTTTTATGTCCTAGGATAGGCTCTAGAAGAAATCTCCTCTATCACTTACCTACCTACTTATCTACCTATTAGTTTGTTTTGTATCTCGGTCCAGTGCCTTGTCTGTCGTTTGCCATGTTGACATTTGATACTTGATAACGTACTGTACATCTAACCCTCTCTGCACATAAGGTAGAGTACAGAAATTATTTTGAAAATTGAGTGCTAGATAAATGTGACATATCACCATAATTTCACCATTTTTACTTCTATGAAGGAACATTTTGCCTATGAAAGCAACCTGACTTCAGAAGGTCTCCTTCCTACTTTGCCCTCTCTCTCACATCCTGTCTTTCTTCCTGTAGCTGTGTAATGGGATTCCTTCTTGTAGACATGGCAAAAGAAAAACTTTGAAAAACTTTAATATAGTGAAAATAAAACAGAATATCCCTCCTAGGACATTTTAAGAGAGGTCCTTTGCGGCTAGCTCAAATTAAAACATGTAAGGTGAAAGACAAACTGTGTATTTATGGTTAAAAGATCTTCTTAAACTGTATGTAACCAAAAACCCCCAAATATATACTTTTTATTATTTGAAATTCAATTTCTATTTTCTCATAATATGAATGACTTGATTTATAAAACAACTGGTTAGCCAATTTTTAACACAATTCATGGTATAATTTTCTTATGTTTGCAGATAAGTTTTATAGTATATGAGGAGAATATGTTTAACATATCTGACACTTTGGAATCCATTATCACTGAGAGATTTACTATGAACCACTTCATGACATAATATGTAAAATACAAATGTTTCATATTGTTGATGCTGATTAGACGATGATATTGACAGTTTTGTGACTAAATCCCTAAGCAGAGGAAATGCTGAAAATTTGATCTTTAGTAGGTTCTTTCTTTCTTTAAAATGCAACCCATGGGCTCAGCTATACAATTCAGTTTTAGAATATGTTATAAATACTAATGCAATATGCAACATATTTTGGCCTTTGGCTTTCTGTAATTATTCAGTTTAGCTGCCTCAGCATTCTCATTTTGTCCTCCTTGGAGGGCAATTTCTTTTTATGTATTCTAAAATTATTTTTATTGTGTTTGCAGTTATATTCATTAGATTATTATTTAGGGGTTAAACCATGTAAAACTGTAGGTATTTGATAGTTTTTGACATACAGATACATTATCTTGAGATTTAAAAAAAAAATAAAACATGTACCAAAAAGGCAGATTTTTAAAAAAACTTTAATCCTTGATGGATGGCCAAACTTTAAATAAGAAATTATCTTCCTATATTAAAATGTATTATGTAATACATAATAAAGATAAATGTACTTAAAACATTACCATATTAAATTAATTTATAGTACATTATTTATAATTTACAGTATAAAATTTATTCTCCATAAATATGCAATACTCCTTTTCTAAGGTTCACATTTTGACCACTTTTTCCTAGCAGCATATGACTTTGACTCAGTATTTTTCAGAACACAGATAGAAATTTAAATCTCAGACTTGAGATTTTCTGTACTTTGTAAGATCTGTACTGTAATATTCTCTAAGAAGAAGCAGACTTCCTTGTTTCCCATCTTAATTTCTGACCTACAAATAGAGCTTATGTGTTTTCTGTTAATGTAATAAATACCATTAGATCCCAAAACTCTTCAGTAATAATTTCTTATGAAACTCAAGTTTCTTGGGAATTATCTAGATATATGGCTTCCCCTGGGAAACTCCTTCAGGCTTCCATAACTGCACCTAATCAATTTTCAGGTCTTCCATAACTATCTACCAAATTAGGGGCAATTGGCTTTTTCTGAGGTATGGTTGCAGTCATCAGATTGGGTCTTATACATTTAGGTGTTAAGAACCTTAAATCTATTTGGTTCTTAAATAGGTACTCTAGACAGAAACAAATAATAAGCTTATTATAAAAATAAATGTAAACTTGTTTTACTAAAGATTTGGGTTAAACTGCAGACCTATTTATTGCTATTTGTAAAGCAAAGTATACAACTCTGAGGACAGTTTATCAGCTCAGAAACCAGTAAGGTTACACTCTTGACATGTAAGAGTGGAAGCGGCTACTTCTGTTAATTTCATGTTGATTTTGTCTTCTTTTTATTTCCAATTTTATTTTTATTGGTGCCTGTGCTAATTGAAATAACTGTCATTGCTTGCCCTAATAATCATACCCATTAATCCTCTCTCCATACTCCGAAGTCCAGTTACTAATATTATAGGCTTTGTTCTTGACACTCACATTCTCCTGAAAGATGGGAAAAGGCAAGCTTGTCTGTGGTCTATAATCATGTTTCTGCTCCCCTGCTCTGTCCCCCACCTTCAGCCTCACTTTCACCCCCAGGTTTCTGCACTGTTGATTTCAATGTTAGAGGATAGTTTTCTGGGTTTTTTTTTTTTTTTTCTCATTTGGTGGTCACTGAAGAAAAAGTTCTGACTTCGTTTTTTTTAAGGCTCTGAAAAAGTAGACTTTTACATTGACAAATTAAAATATTCTAAGAACTAGTGTGGAGGGAATGTGAATTACTCCACCCTGTAGGACAAATCACCCTGTAGGATAATTAACTTTTCTTTGCCTCCTTATCTCATCTCTTCCTCTCCTTTATTTTGGTGTCAATCACCAATATGTCTGTTTGGGCTGCTATAATAAAATTTCATAGACTGGTTGGCTTAAGCAACAGACATTTATTTTTCATGTTCTGGAGGCTGGGAAGTCCAAGATCAAGGAGGCAGCAGATTTGGTAGATTTGGTGTCTGGTGAGAGTCCACTTCCTGGATCATAGGTGGCTATCTTCTCACTGTGTTCTCACATGGGAGAAGGGGGGAGAGGGCTCTCTGGGATTCTTTTATAAGAGCACTAATCTCATTCATGAAGGATCCACTTAATTACCTCCCAAAGGCCCCATCTCATAATACCATTATTTGGTTAGGATTTCAACAGATACATTTTGAGGGAGGTATAAGCATTCAGTCCATTACACCAATTAAATTAAATTTAAAGTCATTGACTTTTTAAATTTTATTTAATTAATTTATTTATTTTTGGCTGCATGGTGTCTTTGTTGCTGCACAGGCTTTCTCTAGTTGCAGCAAGAGGGGGCTACTCTTCGTTGTGGTGCATGGGTTTCTCATCAAGGTGGCTTCTCTTGTTGCAGAGCACTGGCTCTAGGCTCAGGGGCTTCAGTAGTTGTGGCACACGGGCTCAGTAGTTGTGGCTTGCAGGTTCTAGAGCGCAGGCTCAGTAGTTGTGGTGCACGGGTTTAGTTGCTCCATGGCATGGGGGATCTTCCCAGACCATGGATCGAATCCATGTCCCCTGCATTGGCAGGCAGATTCTTAACAACTGCACCAACCAGGGAAGTCCTAAAATCATTGACTTTTATTCAGCTGCAAGACTAGTGAGTCTTCAGAACTGAACATATGTTGTTTCAAAGAACCTGGTCTAAGTCTTATTGAGCATATAGGATTATATGAGAGGTAAAAACTGAGGAAAACAAAGGAAGAAATAACTAAATCAATTTGGAGAACTGGGGAGTAATCAAAAAGGTACATTTCAGCTGAACTTTGAAAAATAAGTCATATTTTGCCACGTGGAGTGGAGGAGTAGGGAAGTGGTTTCTAGGAGAGAGGATGCCACATGTGCAAAGGCACAGAAGCATGAAAGATCATGGCCCATTAGGGAACAAAAGGCATGGTGTTGGAGAGACCGATGATGAAAGAATCGGGAATTAGAGGTGGAACCATTTTGGGTCATATGTGCTTTGTTTAATTTCTATCTTGAGGAGCTTTTGGTTTTCTGACTGACCATGAGTCTCATTATCACATCAATGGGATTTGTGGCCTACCTTGATATATGAATGTTATGGAAGTGAGAATATTGCTGTGTACAGATCACTATGAAAACTAATTACCATATTATTACTTGTAACTCTATGGGTGGGGGAGGTAATGCTTGGATATCAGTTTTTGTCCCAAATTAGGGAAGTTGTGAAGTTAATCATGGTACATTCATGAAACAGAATATTATGAAATAATCTTAAAACAATGATTGTGACATTGAGAAGAATGGCAATAGCATAGTGCACTGCTCAGTCACATAACTTATAAAGGGTAAATCATGGTTCAAAATTTAGTTCTTTTAATATCTAGTCCAGTTCTGCCCTACTAAACCATAAATATGAAATTTATACTTTAGTCGAATGTTTTTATTCATTTTTTCCACAAACATTCATTAAATCACTATTTACTCATATTTTTTCTATTGAATTATGGCATCTTTATGTATAGGATACAGATCTTAAAATATAGTAGCAAAAGATATGCTGAATATTGGTAGAATGGCATTATTAAACCTGTTTGAAATCTTATTGGTGCCATCAGGATTTTTTTTCCTTCTAATTATCTTTCCATTAGAGAGTTCAGCATTTGGCACATGAGAGCTAAACAAGGAAAAGTCACCAAGCTTATTAAAATGAAAGATCCAAAGGACATTAGTAATCTAAGAAAAGAAAACCTATGTTTAATTACTTATAAGAAATGCAAAATTTATATCCAACTCCCAAACAAAAGTAATTTGATGCAGGAATTTGCAAAAAATAATAATAATAAACACTGTTAATCTACATGTAATTCATGTACATCTGGAACTACATTAGACTAATATGCCTTTGTAATTTTGTGAGGGTTAATGAAAATAAAAAAGGAAAAGCTTTTTTTTATCAGTTAGTTTCCTTCTTCTGGCATAAGACTTGGTTAGAAACCTTGACAGGTGTGTTCATTCTTTTAGGTCACTGAAGAACCATTAAATGAATTACTTCTGCTGTGCACTTAACATCACTAAAGGTTTAAATCATGAAAGCATGTTCCTGTAAGCCTGAATTATTCCCAGGGAATATTTTGTAAGTATCATGATAAAATCCTCCCATCATTTTTGTTTCTTCTGGATAAGTTAATGAAGGGGCAACTTTAGAAAATAAGTGATCCTGTATTTTGTTGGTCATTTCTTTTGACCATGGTATTCTTTAGATTTTTGTGTATAAATTTCAAATACCTCAATGATGTTTTTCAGGAGGTCATATAGATGGCTATTTTATTAAAACAGCTCTATTGAAGTTATAACTGACATGCAATAAACTACACATATTTAGAGTGTATAGTTTGACATTTTGATGTATATGTACTTTGACATTTTGATGTATATGTACAACCATAAAACTAACTCCACATCAAGAAAATGAAATATTAATCACACCCAAAAGGTTTCTCAGGCCTCTTTGCAATTTATTCCTCCTGCCCTTATTTCTTTTCCCTAAGCAACCACTGATCTGTTTTCTGTTACTATTAGTTAGTTTGTATTTTCTAGAATTTTACATAATAGGAATCACACAATATGTACTCTCTTTGGTTTCTTTCCCTCAGCATAATTATTTTGAGATTTATCTATGTTTTTGTGTGTGTCAAGAATTCATTGCTTTTTATTGCTGAAAAGTATTATATTGATATAGTGCAATTTATTTATCTATTTACATGTTGTTGACATTTAGGATGCTTCCAGTTTGGACTATTAACAACTGAATAGCTATGGACATTTGTGTACAATTCTTTGTACAGAAATACATTTCCATTTCTCTTCAGTAAATACTTGAGTGTAATAGCTGTGTCATACGGTAGATATATGTTTGAGCTTTTCATGAAGGCCTTTATATTTACTTAGTCTTTTTATGGCACAGAATATGATCTTACTTGGTGCACTTCTTTTCTTTAACATCTTTATTGGAGTATAATTGCTTTACAATGGTGTGTTAGTTTCTGCTATATAACAAAGTGAATCAGCTATACATATACATATAACCTCATATCTCCTCCCTCTTGCATCTCCCTCCCACCCTCCCTATCCCACCCCTCTAAGTGGACACAAAGCACCGAGCTGATCTTCCTGTGCTTTGCAGCTGCTTCCCACTAGCTATCTATTTTACATTTGGTAGTGTGTATATGTCCATGCCACTCTCTCACTTCGTCCCAGCTTACCCTTCCCCATCCCCGTGTCCTCAAGTCCATTCTCTTTGTCTGCATCTTTACTCCTGTCCTGCCCCTAGGTTATTCAGAACCTTTTTTTTTTTTTTTTTAGATTCCATATATATGTGTTAGTGTACGGTACTTGGTGCACTTCTAACAGATGTTTATTCTACTTTTTCCTGGGTGGAGCATTCAGTAAATATGAAGTGGGTTAAAATGGTTGAAATGTTGTTCAAATATCCTATAACTTTACCAATTTCTGTGACTACTTTTTCTATCAATTATTGTGAGAGGAGTATGAAATTTTATACTAAAATTATAGATATGTCTATTTCTCTTTATAGTTTTATAAGTTTTTGTTTCATGTGTTTTATTAGGTTCATAATTATTTAGAAGTTGTATTCTCTGTATGAACTGACTCACATATCGTTTTCAAATACATTTTGTCTAATATTAATATATACACTCCAGATTTCTTTTGATTACTGTTAACATGTTTTCCCATTCTTTTACTTTCAAGCTAGTTGTGTCTTTATATTTAAAGCAAGATCTCTTGTAGGCAGTATGGAGTGGGGTCTTCATTTTTTTTTTATCCATTCTGAAAAGCTCTATGCATTGATGTGTTTAGACCATTTACATTTAATATGATTATTAATAAGACTGTTTAATTATAATACTTTCCTATTTGTTTTCTATTTATTTTAAATTTTCTTAATTCTCATTTTCTTTTTTTTTCTTGCCTTATTTTGGATTGAGTATTGTTTATAAGTTAATTTAATCTCCTTGGTTGGATTATTAACTCTCTCAGTGGTTGCTTCAGTGTTACTGTTCACATCTTTACCTTATCACAGCCTACACTCAAGTTATATTCTTCCCCTTTAGTATGACAACCTTCAAAATTATACTTCCATTTATCACATTCTAGATTTTGTGTTATACGTGTCATACATTTCACTTCTATATATGTTATATTACTTTTGTTCTACATTAAATTTTTTAAGTCGATGTAAATAATAATTTAAAAATCTTTTATATTACCCATATAGTTACCATTTCTGATGTTCATCATTTGTGTAGATAGAGGTATTCAACTGTTGTCATTTTCCTTCTGCCTGAGGGAATTTCTACTACATATTTTTTGTACAACAGTTCTGCTGGAGATGAAGTTTGATTTTCATCTCTCTACATAAACTGTTCATTTATGTATTCCAGGTATAATAGCGGATTTGTTGTTCTTTTCCATTAATTCTATTATCTGAAACATTTCTGGGTTGATTTTGATGGATTGATTTTTCTCCTCATATGGGCCACATTTTCTTGTTTCTTTGCATGCCTGGTAATTTTTTACTGGAGACAAGACATTGTGAATTTTACCTTATTGCATAAAGGTATTTTTTATGAATAACTCTTAAGCATTTTTCTGGGATTCACCTAGCAGGAAGAGTTTAATTATTAATTTCAGATGTTGATTTTAAACTTTGTTAAGCAGGGCCAGAATAACATTTCATACAAGGCTAATTTTTCCCACTATTGAAACAAAACCCTCCCCAATACCCCCAAATCATGAGATTTTCCACTATGGCTAGTGGGAGCAGGAACTCTTCTCAGCCCTGTGAGGTATCCAGAGATTGGCCTCTCAAATCTTTTCTAGTCATTCTTTTACGAGCTTCAGTAGTTCCTTCACACATATGCAGTGATGAATATTCAGCTAAAGCCTCAAAAGGCCCTTTGAAGATATTTGGAGCTCTCTCTGTCTCTGTCTCTCTTTCTCAAGAATCATTCTTGAGTACTTAAGAAATTTTAAGAGAATGGATCTTAAGGCACAGAAGTATCATAAAATAGAAATATTCTAATATAATAGTAATTTATTTCTGTACAAAAGGCCCAGAAGAAAATCATTTATTAATTTCTTTCAGTCAATATATACTACTAAGTACAAACTATTACTTGATACTGTTCTAAGTATTGTGTAGATATATAAGAGGTGATATTTTAGCTCAAGTAGCTACAATATGATATAAATGCACAAAAGCATTGGAAATGTTTCACTCTAGGAAATTACGAGAAACTATATTAGCTCAGAACACACACACAGATACATGCTTTTCAATCAAGCTTATATTTACATCCTGGCTTTTCCATTTACTAATGATAATACATACAAATCAATTAGCGAATACTTTGCCTTGGCATCTTATATTCCAGTGGTAAACAGTGAATTAATGAACTAGAAATATATAATATACCATATATTTTAAAGCTCTATGAAAAAATAAAACTGGGTAAGAAGGATAGGGAGTAAGGAAGGTTAAAGTATGTGGTAGGTGCTTTTTTACAGTTTCCAGAGAAGACCTTGTGATAATTATGTCATTTGAGTAGTGTCTAATGGAAGTCAGGAAGTGAGTCAGTTAGATATTTGGGTGAAGAGAGTTCAGGGGAAGGAAACAGCAAATAAAAGACTTTGAGGTAGTGGCAAGTTTGATGTATTTGAGATAAAGGAAGAGTCCCATATGGTAAAGGAGGAAGAGAATAGGCGATAAAGTGAGAAAGTCATCTAAGACGTTATAGGCCATTTTAAGGACTCTGTAACTGTGCTGAACGTTGGGCAGGTGTTTTTGGTAGATATTAAAACTATAGGGATGAATAAGACTTACATATTTCCTAATGTTAGAGGATTTAAAACCAATCAAAGAACTCAGTAAATCCTCCCTCTCCAGATGTTACTTAAAAGATTCAGAGATGATAAATAAATTTAAAGTAAATTATTTAAGTAAATTTAGTAATGCCATATACCTACTAAGAAAAAAAAACTTATATTTGAATTCATCATTTTAATCAAGAAACCCTATTATGTTGAGTTATTTCACTCCAAACACAGGTCACATTCATGGATAATTACCTATTTTCTATCATTCCTCAATTCTTGTCAGCCATAGTTGTCTTCCTTTATTATCCAAAATAAGATTGCATCCCCCAAAACCTGCCTAATCCAAATTGATGCACCTATTTGCAGATTTAGACTATATATTAAGTCCTAATAATTGTAGAATATGGAACAGAATCTAGAGATAATCTGAAAAAGATTCAGGTATATTGAGTTTATTGTGTGGGGTAGCACACAAACCACTGGATCATGTATCTTTCAGAATCTTTTCTGTTGTAAACCTACATCGGGGCTTTTGAACATAAAGCCAAGAATTTTTTGCATTATTTCTCAAACTCATTAAAAGAATGAAAGATACTGAGAAGATATATTTTAATCTTCAAGTTCCTTACAACTGATAGCAGATAATATTGGGTCCATGATGGGAAATATTTCTTCCAGAAATATTTCTTCAAGTGCATCAATTATAGTCACGTTTCGTGGGATGAATTGGGAGATTGGGATTGACATATATATACTAATATGTATAAAATAGATAACTAATAAAGAAAAATTATAGTCACGTTTCTTTTCTACCGGACGTGCCTCTTACCTATAGGAGCTTTGGCATATGGTAGGATAGAAACAATACTTGTGCAACAGAAGCACATTCTATTGGACAACTTGATTGGGAGTGTTACATTTGTAAGCACTCTTCACACAAAAGTTGCCAGGGAATAATGAATAATCTGTTTTACAGTCTTACAGTGACATACAGTACTACTGGGTCACACAGTTTCTTGAAGTCCCAGAATGTGTTTCACCTCAGAGTTACCAGGGAGAGACAGTGAATCTTCCAATCTTTGAGTCCTTTGTTCCTGGCCATGCACTGTGCTCTTACACCTCTTCTGGATTTGGCCACTTCAAATCTCTCTCAGCTATTCCACAAATTACTTCTGTCATATTTTCTTCTAGTTGTATTTTTCTTGGATAAGCAATGAAGTGAATGTTCTCCTTTCCTATTTCCTTTCAGGGTCATAAATATTCACAGACTCATTTTCTTTAGTGATCCAAACACTTCTAGCTTCACTTTACAATTTCTTTGTCCCCCACCCCGGGTCATCACTGCTCCTACGTACAGCCCATGTGGAAGAAAACATGCCTTTCAGAACACAAAATGTGTGTGACTGGTGCCCGAACATCCTACAGTAAAGTTTATGCTCCTAAAATGTTTTCATTTCAAGTATAGTTTTATCAAAAAGAGGAATATGTATTTTCTGGAATACTACTAGTTATGTTTTATATGAAAAATTATAAAATTTTCTGGACAAGTCCCACTATTGAGCTGTATTAAATTGTAATAAAATGACATTTGTGGCAGTTATAGTGTATTATTAGTTCTTTCTCCATGCTCCAATTCTATGATATTAGAAAGAATATCAGGGTAAAATTGAAGTCTAATTTATGTGGAAATTTGGTACATCAAATTCAATTGTATTTGCAGATATTTACCCTCAACCAGCATGAAACAGAAGAACTTCTTTCCTTTGTTTTAATGTGTCATAGTAAAAAAATGACAAAAGTCCCCAAGGAAAATGAAAATGAAGAGCAAGTCATGATTCTTGATCTTTTCTATAGAACCAAGGATGTTAAATGTATGCTAAGAGGAGCAATAATTTCATTGAGTTTGTTGCATCTTGAAGCATTCCTAAAAACTGATAAAATGTCCAACTGCCACTGATTTAGTGTAGTTACTACTACACTAAATTAGCAAAATAATTATCATGTGCCCGGCAATGTGCTAAATCTGTCCATTTAATCCTCATCGAATCTTCATCTATTTTGTAGGTGATGACACTCAGGTTTTCAGAGGTTATATAATTTTCCAAGGGTCACATAGCTTGCAAGCGGTGGAGCCAGGAGTTGAATCATACCTCTCCAACTCCAAGTTAAACACTCTTTCCCTCAAGCACAGACTCTCATTCATTGTAGGCACTTAATATCTTTGCACTGAATAACTAACTGACATATGTCTTTCTGCAGTGTGATATTGATGAAGAGTATAAATTATAAATATTTGTTGATTTCTCCCTTTTCCTCACTGACAACTCCCTACGTTTCTTACAATCTATTCTCCACACAGAATCTAAGTGATTTTTAAAATCTATGTTAGATAACATCACTTCCCTGTTTTAAACCCTCCAACTCCTTCTTGTTTTTTTACAGAATAGTAAAATAAAATAATGATCTCCAAAACTATATATCTTCAAATCTCAGATATTAGTTCAGCCCCTCTCCCTCCTCTTCTCATTTCATGCTCACTCTACTTCAGCCTTACCAGCCTCCTTTTTGTAATAACTCTTAAGATACTAAGTTCATTTTTTAAGGTTCTTTGTTCCTGCTATCCGTTATGCTGGAATATTCTTTTGAAATATTCGTTGGAACTTCCCAAGGGAGTTGCAGGATAGACGATAAAAAAAATAAATACTGTCATTTGAGGGAGAGAAACTATAATATGCAAAGTATTCATAAAAAAGCAAAAATAAACAGAATACCTTGGGTGGGTATCCTGGGAGGCAAGGAGCTTTGTGAGATGAGAATGTAGATTGGTGTATGTGAGCACATGAGAAGATGGATGTAGCATGGGCTGGACCATGAAGACTAGATGTTGTGTCCATTTTTATATTTTAGTATAGTTTAAGATGACTGCTATGTTAAGACAGAATACACAATACGAGAGGCCAAAAGCCTAGGGGTGTGTAAGAGATGGGTGCATTATTTCAGGAGGTCAATAGAGAGTGTTGGCGCAAAGGTCACACTGGTGAGAATGGCAAGTGGAGAATATATAGATGAGATCTTTTTGAGATTTGGGGTTTGGTGACTAATTTGATATGGTCTGTGATAGAGCAAGGGTGATATAGAATATTTAGGGCAATGCATTAGCATTTGTGTTAAAAAAAATTGTTAAAGATGTTCAGAAATACTTTTGACTGGGTTGATTTCATAGGAGGAAGACTTTCTATTGGATCCTAAAGGACAGGTAGACTTCTGAAGTCAGACATGGAAAGGAGCAGGCCCTTCAAGGACCAGGATTCTTTTCAGCCTTACTTTTCAGTTTCTCTAAATTACATGAGAGAAAATTTGCCTTAGTTTCAGCAGCAAGAAGCAAGAATCTAAGACAGCTTCCAGAGGTTAAAATATTTTTTTCTGACACTTCAAGAACCAAAGACATGTCTTTGAGTCATTTTAGTTATAAATACAAAAATCAGAACACTATTCCACTTATCTGGAGAAAAATATCCCTATATAGCAAGATAGAAATATATAAATTTCATCTTTCATGTCCTACAGACTAAATTTATACTTATCAATGTAAGTATTATACATTTATGCACTTTAATCATCTTTTTAAAAATAGTTTATGGAGTAAGCAAAAATCAATCATATATTTATAAAAAAGCCAAAGCAACTCTGGGATGTTTGTTGCATGCATATGGCATCTGAGGGTTATTTCTTATAGTCTTAATAGGTTTTTATGCCTATGGTAACTTGTTATTCAATTTTCTTTTTCATTTTTGGTTTTAAAAAGAGACAACTAAATGACTTTTACCTATAAAGTCTTTGATATTTAAAATGTTTAATGTCAATCATTAAAAAAATAAGGTGGTGGTTTGGCACTGATTTATAAACAGATGTTTGTGACTTTCTTGAATTATTTTTAATTTTTTTATTATTATTTTTTTGACTGTGTTGGGTCTTCATTGCTGTGCGTGGGCTTTTCTTTAGTTGCAGCGAGTGGGGGATACTCTTCATTGAGGTGCACAGCCTTCTCACTGCAGTGGCTTCTCTTGTTGCGGAGCAAGGACTCTAGGCGCACGGGCTTCAGTAGTTGCGGCTCGTGAGCTCAGTAGTTGTGGCTTGCGGGCCCTAGAGCGCAGGCTCAGTAATTGTGGCGCATGGGCTTAGTTGTTCCACAGCATGTGGGATCTTCCTGGACCAGGGCTCGAACCTGTGTCCCCCGCATTGACAGGAGGATTCTTAACCACTGTACCACCAGTGAAGCCCGAAATTTTTTTTTGTTACATAAAATGTTTATCTACATCACTCTTCCATTTCTTGTTCTTGGTATTTTTATATCCCATGATTACTATGTAGTAATGCTTATTCTAATGTATATCCTTTATGAAATATAAGCTTACACGTCGGTCTTATGAGAACTAGTAGATTTTTTTCAGGAAATGTATTATTTCTGAAACATATAAATCTATAATATCACTCTTCTCATTGGTAGGTAGACTTCCTAGAGAGTAAGTACAGGTATAGGGGTTAAGATTCATGTGCAACTTAGAAGGCCTATTTATAGCCTGATGCGAGGTGCCTTTGGGAAGGTAATTGCTCGATTTCTCCTAAGTTTAATGCTAAGTTCATTTCATAAAACAGCATGAATAAACCCTCAACTCTTAATGAAAAAAACATGCACGTTGAGGAAGCATCAGCTCATTTGTCACTTTTAGCAAACTCGAACACTTGGAGGGTTGAAAATATTTCTATGTCCCAGACTTAGATGCACTATAAAACTGGATTTCAGAATGAAGTTAATGGAACATGATTCACCCTGTTGGCTTTATCAACATGCGGATTCCTGGGTTCGCTCCAGGTCTTTTGAATCAAATGTCAGTGAATGGGGGCCCTGGAATTTGCATTTTGAGTAAGCTCCCCAGGTGCTTCATGTGCCTTCTGAAGAAAGAAATTTGACACACTTCTCAGGTTTATTTGCCTTCTAAAATAACATTTGAGTTTAAACGTGAAAAATCAATGGGGATTTGGATGAAAATCTTGGGAAATTACACTATATATGGTATCTTGGGTATTTAGGAACTGGGAACTTACATCTATGGAATGTCTACGTACTGGATGCTTTGTATATGTCATTGAATATAACCATAACCACAATACTTTGGAGATAGGTATTATCATATCAGCTTTATGGATGAGAGAACAGGCTCAAAGTTGTTAAATAACTTTACCAGAGTTACACAGGTAATGACTGGAAAATAAACAAATTAAATCTAGTTACATCAAACTTTCCACTATGTGGGAAGTCCAGCTGCTGGCTTGGATGGGGCAGAAGATGGGACAGAGAAAGCAGTACTTTTTTGAAACAAACTCATGCTATATAGTAAGATTTGCTCTATAGGTTAATAAAACAAAATGATAAGGAAGAAATTCTTACATCAACTTCACAGGTGAGACACAAAGAGGAGGTTAGGTAACTTGCTGATAAACACATTTATTCATACATTTATTTATTTATATATTAAATGGCTACAAGGGATTAGATATGAGGTGGAAAAAAGTATGCTTGGGTCTGCCCCCATGGAGTTCACAGACTAGTTTAAGAGACAAAGAGATAAATTGACTTATACTGTAATCTGTGATAAATGCTACAAGAGAAAAAAAATAACAAGAGAAATGTAATTTAAATTTAGGACTCAAAGAGGGCTTATCCAGAGAAGTGACATTTGAGCTAAGATATAAAGTATGAGGAAGATTAGTAAAGTCAAGAGTGAGAGGAAAAGCATCCCAGGTAGAGGGAATGCCATGAGAAAGTCTATGAGGCAGAAAAGAATTGGTCCTTTAGGACCTGAAAGAAGGACAGTGTGGCCAGCATAGCGGACAAGGTGTGAGTAGTACAATATGATGTTGGAATCAGTGACCAGATCACTGAGGCCTTTGATGGTAAAATAAAAGATTTGGGGTGTGCTTCCCTGGTGGCGCAGTGGTTGAGAGTCTGCCTGCCGATGCAGGGGACACGGGTTCGTGCCCCAGTCCGGGAAGATCCCATATGCCACGGAGCGGCTGGGCCTGTGAACCATGGTCACTGGGCCTGCGTGTCCGGAGCCTGTGCTCCACAACGGGAGAGGTCACAACAGTGAGAGGCCCGCGTACTGCAAAAAAAAAAAAAAAAAAAAAAAAAGATTTGGGGCAATTTTTCTCTGTTAAAACAGAGATGGAAAAAGAGAGTACAATTTACATTTTAAAAGATTATTCTGAGTGTTGTGTACGTAGGCCAGCCTGGTTATGGAGTAGTTCAAATGAGAAAGGTTGGATAAGACCAACTGAGAGTGGCAACAGAGATGTAGAAATGGAGAGTACTTTAAAAAATAAATTTGGATTTAGAATCATGTGAGCTTCGTACTGGATGAGCAAGGACATCAGGACAAAGCTATGTTGAAAATGATTCCTAATTGTCTCTCTTCAGCAACTGGATGAGGAGAGGATAGAGGGCCATATGCTGAGAAAAGAAACACTACAGAGGAGCAAGTAGCAATACAGAAGGGAGAATTTGGATGAAAATATATACATGTGGTCTTTTTGAGCACAAAGTTGGTATTTTAATCCATGGCCAACAAGGAGCTCCCATAAGGAGACAGTGTAGAATGAGAAACAAAGTTAAGCAGGAAAGGAGTGAGGAAGTGAGACTGAGCTGGAGAAGCCAGAGGAATAGAAAAGAAATTAGAACAGTGATGGTGTCATGGAAATAAAGAACAGCGAGAATTTCCAGGATGGGTTGGGCAGTTTTGTCGGGGGTTTCAGAGAGGGCTGACAAGATGAGGAGTGAAGTGCTCTCCATATGGTCCAACCCAATGGACAGTTTTCAGGCCTATTCTACTTCTGAAAATCTTGGCAGTAAAAGTGTATAGGGAATCAGGTAAAATTTGGAGATTGGGAATTGAGGAAGACACTTTCAGACAGAACATAGTAGAGCCTATTCATATAATAATGGGAAGGGTACAGAAAGTGGGAAGATTGATTATCTGGAAAAATAACAGGTAAAGGAAAAAGAAATGTTTTTGAGAAGATAGGAACATGTGGAGGACCTCTGACAGAAGAAGGGATACTTTTTCTTTTTTGCAATTTTTAAAAATAATTTTATTGAAGTATAGTTAACTTACAATGTTGTGTTAATTTCTGATGTACAGCAAAGTGATTCAGTTATTCATTTCCTTTTCTATTATGCTTTGTTACCTGCGCTCTACCATAGGACCTCGTTGTTTATCCATCCTATGTGTAATAGTTTACATCTGCTAATCCCAAACTCCCAGTCCTTCCCTTTCCCACCCACCCTCCCCCTTGGGAACCATAAGTCTGTTCTCTATATCTGTGAGTCTGCTTCTGTTTCATAGATATGTCCATTTGTGTCATATTTTGGATTCTACATATAAGTGATATCATATGGTATTTGTATTCCTCTTTCTGACTTACTTCACTTAGTATGATAATCTCTAGTTGCATTCATGTTGCTGCAAATGGCATTATTTCGTTCCTTTTTATAGCTGAGTAGTATTCCATTGTATATATGTACCACATCTTCTTTATCCATTCCTCTGTCGATGGACATTTAGGTGGTTTCCATGTCTTGGCTATTTGTGAATAGTGCTGCTATGAACATAGGGTTGCATGCATCTTTTTGAATTATAGCTTTGTCCAGGTATACGCCTAGGAGTGTGATTGCTGGATAATATGGCAACTCTATTTTTAGTTTTTTGAGGAACCTCCATACTGTCTTCTATAGTGGCTGCACCAATTTCATTCCCACCAACAGTGTAGGAGGGTTCCCTTTTCTCTGCACCCTCTTCACATTTGTTATTTGTAGACTTTTTAGTGATGGCCATTCTGACCAGTGTGAGGTGGTACCTCATTGTAGTTTTGATTTGCATTTCTCTAATAATTAGTGATGATGAGCATCTTTTCATGTGCCTATTGGCCATCTGTATGTCTTCTTTGGAGAAATGTCTATTTAGATCTTCTGCCCATTTTTCATTTGGGTTATTTGTTTTTTTGTTGTTGAGTTGTATGAGCTGTTTGTATATCTAAGAAATTAAGCCCTTGTCAATCGCATCATTTGCAAATATTGTCTCCCATTCTGTGGGTTGTCTTTTCATTTTGTTTATGGTTTCCTCTGCTGTGCAAAAGCTTTTAAGTTTGATTAGGTCCCATTTGTTTATTTTTGTTTTTATTTCTACTGCTTTGGAGACTGATCTAAGAAAACATTTGTATGATTTATGTCAGAGAATGTTTTGCTATGTTCTCTTCTAGGAGTTTTATGGTGTCATGTCTCATAGTTAAGTCTTTAAGCCATTTTGAGTTTATTTTTGTGTATGGTATGAGGGTGTGTTCTAACTTCATTGATTTAAATACAGCTGTCCAATTTTCCCAACACTACTTGCTGAAGAGACTGCCTTTTCCCCATTGTATATTCCCTCCTTTGTCAAAGATAATTGACCATACGTGTGTGGGTTTATTTCTGGCCTCTCTATTCTGTTCCATTGATCCATATTTCTATTTTTGTACCAGTACCACACTGTTTTGATTACTGTAGGTTTGTATTATTGTCTGAAATCTAGGAAGATTATTCCTCCTGCTTTGTTCTTTTTCCTCAGGATTGCTTTGGAAATTCTGAGTCTTTTATGGTTCCATGTAAATTTTATGATTATTTGTTTTAACACTTTTTCATTTTTAATGAGAGAGAATAATAAATGATGATGATGATAGCTAACACTACTTTTTTTGCTGCATGCTATACCCTTCTCTGATGTATATATACATGTGTGTATGTTATTATATGATATGAATACATTGTTATATTTATATATATTAATTAAATTAATATAATGTATTAATCTTTCTAATAACTTTGTAAGATTGGTATTATCATCATTTCATACATGGGACACAAAAAGTATAAGCACTTTGCCCAGGTTCCACAGCTAGTAAATGATGAAATGGGATTTGACCCAGAGCCTAAGCTCAGAACTGCAGACCTGCTGGAAGGAAGGTGAATCCCTTCTTGTCTGATAACTTCTTCCTACATGATGTATAAGGCAAAGTTATCAACTGAAGAATGCAGGCATGGTGGTGGTAAAGGACATAAAGGGAGATCATTAAATGTATGAAATAATGATTAGAGACAATGGGAGAGTAAACTTACAGGACTGTGGTGAGATTTTCAGGTGGTGGTAGGTACTCATTTGAGTTTTGTGAGAACAAATTTAGTGATACCAGTCTGCTTGGTTTTGTGATTGAACCCCTTCTATAATATGCTGAATGAGTCCAGAAAAAGGAAGTGGATAGTTGGGTTCATTAGGGTTAGAATGGTTTTGTTTTTATTTTGTTTTGGCAAGGAAGTTGATGATATTTGCAAAGAAAGTTGATGATATTTGCAAAGAAAGTTGAGGATATTTGCAAAGGAATAGCAAATCAAGAGTGTAAATCTAAATCTATTTACATTTTATTCACCTTCACTGCATTGCCAACAGGAATTACTGGATTACTATGGTTAAGCAAACAATAACAGTGCATCAAACTCTGATTCTGTAAGACTGAAACTGCGAGAAAGTATTTAAAGGGAGGAAACAAAAATCCTACATGGCTAGTTACCTGAAATATAATAATATGCTCTGTTTTGACAAGGAATGGAGATTCTTCTAATTTACAAAAGTACCTTCTGAACATACCTGCATTTGGAGAATCTTTTAGGATTGCTAATAATGTTCTTCCTCGTGTATATTGCTGAGATTTCCTGTATTTTTTCCGAAACATTTAACTTTTGAAGCAAAGTGCATTTTTCCTATACATTTGCTGTATTTTTCCTTAAATTCTTTATTTTCTTAAAACTATTTCCGATATCTGCTTTATCCTTGTTAATGGACACTAACAAATTTGCAATTTCATGGAAATTAATGTTGATTAAGATAGATTTTCTATCATTTATACAGGAAAGACATGATACATAATTGCTCGTAAAATTTAAGAAGCAATGGTGTGTAAATTGATTCTTTTAAGAGAAATGTGCTGTTTTAAGGTCACTATTTCATGTATGCATCATTCATTACCCATGGTGACACTATATTGCCTATTCCAAGTTATCTCAAAGCCAGAAACAAATAAAGAGCTAGACCTAAGCTGGTGAGAAATGTGGTTTATTAGCATTTTTACAGATTCTTGCAAGTAAAGTTGCACTAAATGGATCCACATGGGAATGGTCTTGAATACATAATTTTCTCTGTAAATCTTTCATTGTAGGATCAAAGATTATGAATTTTACAGCCATAGACAATGTTAAACTTATTTTATTCCAATCTCAGATACACATATTTATTTCTGAGTTTTATGCAAATTCAGCTACCAAATATTACATGTAAATGTTTGTTCATGCCTATATTTTAATTATAAAGTGGAATCAGAAATCAATGTAAAAGTTTGGAAAGAGCTTACCTAGTAAATACTAGAATTTACTCTTATATCAAAATTTATTGTAATAAAAACTAGTATTTTTTTGTTGACATTTACACATCTATCAAAAGCAGTGGATATAATTTATAAAACCTAAAATATGTTGACTGTATTAAGTGTTATGAAATTAAGATCTTTTTCATGTCACTTGACTTTGACAAATACTTATCAGAATGAGGACAGGAGCTCAATCAGTATTGAGATGAACAAAATCAAGGGACTTTACAGCTGAAACCTAGACAGGTCTGATAGGATAAAGTGGAAACCTCAGAATGAGCCCTTTCAAGAATATTACTGGAATCCCAACAAGTGAAACAGAGCAAAAAACTAAAAGTAAGGTGCCAGGAAGTCAAAGTAGTTGTGATCATTCCTGTAGGGGATATAAGTTAGTATTCAATAATTCATTTACTCAATATATGGTACACGCCTACAAGTGTCCCAGGCAATCTTTTAGAGGGTTGGGGTAGCGTAATGACAAAATCTGTGGCTTTGTTACCAGAAGGGGGACCCCTTCCAGGGTCTGAGAGTGGGCTCTTGTCTAACACTCAGAAATGAATTGTCTGGAGAGACAGACTTACTGACAAAACAAAAGACTTTATTGGAAACAAAAAAATAAAGTATATTTCTTTAAAAAAAAAAAAAAAGACTTTATTGGGAAGGTGCACCTGGGAGGAGAGCAGCGGGGTAAGGGCACCCAGGAGAACTGCTCTGCCCTGTGGCTCGCAGTCTCAGGTTTTATGGTAATGGGTTTAGTTTCTGAGCTGTCTCTGGCCAATCATCTTGCCTCTGCCCATATTTGGTCTGACTCAGGATCCTTCCTGGTGGCATGCACATCTCTCAGTCAAGATGGATTCTAGCCTGAGGGTTTCTGGGAGTTTGGCAGGACATATTATGGGCTGGCATCTCCCTCCTTTTGGCCCCACCTGAATTCTTCTGGTTGGTTTTTGGCAGCAGCACTGTGTTCCTTATCAGGACCTCCTGTTGTGAGACAACTCATGCAAACAGTTATTATCGTGCCTGGCCAGGGTGGGCAGTTTCCCATCAATGATTTCCTAACAGCCCCACGGATTTCATATTCTAGTGAAGGGGAGAGACCATAAATAATGAGCATAATGAATAAGTAACTGTTGGAACGTGATAAAGGCTATGGAAAAAACAAAACAAAACAACAGCTCTAGGCAAGAGGAATCAGAGCTGTAGAGTGTGGAACTGACTACAATTTTAAGTAGGATGAATAGTACAAATCTAAAAGAGGTGGTATTGCCTCATTCAGGAGTAGGAAATGAGAGAATTAGCCCTGCATATATTTGGAGGAAGAGAAGGCTCTCAGTGCAAAAGGGCCAAAATGGGACTATGCCTGATTTGCTCATAACAGTCAGTATGTGTGGAGTATAGAGAATCAGGGGAGAGGGTACCTGGACACTGGGTCCAAGAGGTGCTGGCAGGGCTGTTTGACTGTGGCTTTCTTCTTCATTATTTATGTCCTTTTCTATATTTTTCCTTCTCCCTAGTTCTGCAAGGAAAGGGCTGGCATGATAGGCTGTGTCATGAACAAGTGGAAGGGGAGGCGAGAGGAGTAGAAGGTGGATTCCGCAGGCTGGGTAGATGGAAGGACTGGGGGTTGGGGGATGGCTGCATGCTGTCTCATAGAATGTAAAGAGAAAGGCAGGCTAGACAGATTTGGATTGAATCCTGCCTCTGGCACTAATTAGCTACCTGACCCAAAAAAATATGACTTCCCTGAACCTTGATCTCTTCGATGATAAAATGGGCATCATGACACTTTTCCTCTAAAATCACCAAGAGGATCAGATAATATATGTAAACTGTTGGGCACAGGTCCTGGGATATAGTAGGTATATGTGGCAAGTTGTCTTCTTCCTTTTCCTATTTTGGCGGCCTAGCACTGTCATTGATTTCAGCCCAGAGGTTATCATCTTCTTTTGAAAATAACTTTTGGATTTGAGTAAAAGAAGTATAATTCTGGCATTATATCAACAAAAAGACTATTGAAACAGTGATACAGAATAAGTTGGACTCACAAAGATAATAAGAAAAGTATTTTAAACTTTTTCCCACTGCATATTCAAACCTGTTCTAGGCAACTATTCTTTTTTTTGGCCACTCCTCATTGAATAAAACCTAGAGGAAGTTCAAGGCTTTTTCTGGTCACTTTGAACACATGCCTATGTCAGGTGGGCTAACTGCAGTAGAAAACAGGGCCTGGTGGTCTTGTCATTATTTTCTTGCCTACAGTGCCCCTCCCCCACCGTTTGACTGTCTCTGCGAGACAGGAGAGGTGAATGGCAGCTTAAGTTCTCACCTGACTGAGATTGTCCTGAGCTGGTGGTAGTGTCCTCTGTGTCTGGTAGAGGTTTAAAACTGACACTTTTCTTGTGGGATGATTTTTGGCTTCTCCAGAGACCTTGCAATACTGGGAATCTTCCTCTTCAAGATCTTTTGAAATGAATTACTTTATCTGTTTCAAAAATCGATTTATCTGTTTCAAATGGTCATTTATATGTTTTGCTCAGCCCCAAGGCACCAGTATAGTACACTCCCTGTGTGCTCTGCAGGATCACCTCACACCTCCACGCGGCTCTCTTGGCCAAGATCTAAGTGAGGCCCCAGTTTGCCTTGCTTGCTCAAGTGGCCCACTTTTGTTCCAAAAGAAGTAGTCATGCATCCTTTACCTCAACAAACTCTGGGAATGCTGGCCATCTTCAATATCTTACTCAGCATTCAGAGCAGCTAGAACTATAAAGCTTTAGATTTTTCAGATTTGAGTCCCGCACCCATAAGTACATCACTGAACATCTGGAAGACACATGGTCTCTTGAAGCACCTTTTCCTAGGCTTAAAATGAGGTTCAAATGTCCCCACTATCCTCTACTGAGGGTAGGGTAGGATGGAACTCATAGCCCATAGATAATTTTCTGTGGACAAATCTTCTAGGTTCCAGTGTTTTAGCCTCTATGCTATAAACCTTGAAAGAGTGAGGAACCAAGAGTCAAGAACTAGTGTTCTGGCATCTTCTTTCTAAGTCGTGCATAGGCAGTCTTATTGCGAGAAGTAGTAGAAATTCTGACTTCAGGACTTAACCAAACTAAGCCTAAAATAATTCCACTTCACATCTTGTTACACCATCTTCTCGAGAAATAAAAGAGTGTGTTACAGAATAAAAAGTTCTGAGATAAAACATCTCTCAACTCTCCATGCCACAAATATAAGCAAGTGTCAAAACATAATCTCAGCTCCCAGAAAGGCTGGGAGAGTGGGAGAGTGTCCAATAAGGCACCAACTGGGAGAACTGCAATTCCTGTCATATGTATTCAGTATCTGTTTCAAATACTAAAACCACACTTAACCCTCCCTATCAGCATCCTTCATGCTCATAAGAATAATATATGTATACTTAATATTCTAAGCGATACCATTATTTACTTGAGGCACTGATTTTTTACATGTTCAGTGTTTAAATATTTGAAAATGAATCTTTTCCCCCCAACTTTCAGTATTGTGAGATTCAAATGAGTATTTTTTCTTCAAAATAATTACCAAGATAAGCGAACTTTCCTCTATTGAGGATAGATTTTACCTACTTATTTTTTGAATGACTGAATGTCACTTGGATCCAAATCTAATGGAGACATGAGCAAATGCTTTGTGATTATGTGGTGATCAAACTGTAAAATAACATTTGTGGGGAAAAAAGACATGACTTTAATGCAATTAAACTAGTTTCTCATGTATATCATAAGGATTCTAAAAAGAGGCATTACAAATGGAATAATATGGAAAAGCAGCATCATTGAAGGAGAAGCATTGTTTTTCAAGATGACTATTTGGTAGAACACAGCACTAACTTAGATAGAAATTTCTGATAAGATTAATATCATTTTACTCTTCTTAGCTCATAAGTAATATGTGAAAAGCTAAAACAAAGATTATTAGTGACATCGAAGGCTTTGTGCTTACAGAATTCTCATCTTTTTTTTCTTTTATTGAAGTATAGTTGATTTACAGTGTTGTGTTAGTTTCAGGTATACAGCAAAGTGGTTCAGTTATACATACATATATATCTTTTTTTCAGATTCTTTTCCCATATAGCTTATTACAAAATATTGAGTGTAGTTCCCTGTGCCATACAGTATGTCCTTGTTGGTTATTTTATATATAGCAGTGTGTATATGTTAATCCCAAACTCCTAATTTATCCCTCCCTCCTTACCCCTTTGGTAATCATAAATTTCTTTTCTCTGGCCAAAGAAAAATTTTGTTTTTTGTTTTTCTGTTTTGTATATAAGTTCATTTGTATCTTTTTTCTTTTTTTTTTAGATTCCACATATGTGATATCATATGACATTTATTCTTCTCTGGCTTACTTCACTTAGTATGATAATCTCTAGGTCTATCCATATTGCTGCAAATGGTATTATTTCATTTTTTTTATGGATGAGTAATATTTCATTGTATAAATATACCACATCTTCTTTATCCATTCATCTGTTAATGGTCATTTAGGGTGTTTCCATGTCTTGGCTATTGTAAATAGTGCTGCAATGAGCATTAGGGTGCGTGTATCTTTTTGAATTATGTTTTCCTCTGGATATATGCCCAGGAGTGCGATGGCAGCATCATATGGTATCTCTATTTTTAGTTTTTTGTTTTTTTTGGTTTTTTTTGTTTTTTTGCGGTACGCATGCCTCTCACTGTTGTGGCCTCTGCCATTGCGGAGCACAGGCTCTGGACATGCACGCTCAGTGGCCCTGGCTCACGGGCCCAGCCGCTCCACAGCATGTGAGATCTTCCCGGACTGGGGCATGAACCCATGTCCCCTGCATCGGCAGGCGGACTCTCAACCACTGCACCACCAGGGAAGCCCTATTTTTAGTTTTTTAAGGAACCTCCATACTGTTCTCCATACAGTCTGCACCAAATTAATTCTCACCAACAGTGTAGAAGGGTTTCTTTTTCTCCACACCCTCTCCAGCATTTATTATTTGTAGACTTTTTGATGATGGCTGTTCTGACCAGGGTGAGGTGATACCTCATTGTAGTTTTGATTTGCATTTCTCTAATAATTAGTGATGTTGAGCATCTTTTCATGTGCTTGTTGGCCATCTGTATATATTGAATATATATGAAATGTCTATTTAGATCATCTGTCCGTTTTTTGATTGAGTTGTTTGTTTTTTTTGATATTGAGCTGCATAAGCTGTTTGTGTATTTTGGAGATTAATCCCTTGTTGGTCGCTTCGTTTGCATATGTTTTCTCTCATTTAGTGGGTTGTCTTTTCATTTTGTTTATGGTTTCTTTTGCTGTGCAAAAGCTTTTAAGTTTGATTAGGTCCCATTTGTTTATTTTTGTTTTTATTTTCATAATCTAGGAGGTGGATCAAAAAAGATGTTGCTGTGATTTATGTCAAAGAGTGTCCTGCCTATGTTTTCCTCTAAGAGTTTTATAGTTTCCAGTCTTACATTTAGGTCTTTGATCCATTTTGAGTTTATTTTTGTGTATGGTGTTAAGGAATGTTCTAATTTCATTCTTTAGCATGCAGCTGTCCAGTTTTCCCAGCACCACTTATTGAAGAGACTGTCTTTTCTCCATTGTATATCCTTGCTTCCTTTGTCATAGATTAATTTACTGTAGATGCGTGGGTTTTTTTCTGGACTTTCTATCCTGTTCCATTGATGTGTATTTCTGTTTTTGTGCCAGTACCATACTGTTTGGATGACTGTAGCTTTGTAGTATAGTCTGAAGTCAGGGAGCCTGATTCCTCCAGCTCCATTTTTCTTTCTCAAGATTGCTTTGGCTGTTCAGGGTCTTTTGTGTTTCTGTACAAATTGTAAAAATTTTGTTCTATTTCTTTGAAAAATGCCATTGATAATTTGATAAGGATTGCATTGAATCTGTAGATTTCTTTTGGTAGTATAGTCATTTTGACAATATGGATTCTTCCAATACAAAAACACAGTATATCTTTCCATCTGTTTGTGTCATCTTTGATTTCTTTCACCAGCATCTTATAGTTTTCTGAGTACAGGTCTTTTACCTCCTTAGGTAGGTTTATTCCTAGGCATTTTATTCTCTTTGATGTGATGGTAAATGGGATTGTTTCTTTAATTTCTCTTTCTTTTGTTGTTAGTGTATACAAATGCAAGATATTTCTGTGTATTAATTTTGTGTCCTGCAACTTTTACCAAATTCATTGATGAGATCTAATAGTTTTCTGGTAACATCTTTAGGATTTTCTATGTATAGTATCATGTCATCTGGAAACAGTGACAGTTTTACTTCCTCTTTTCCAATTTGGATTCCTTTTAAAAAAATTTTCTTCTCTGATTGCTGTGGCTGGGACTTCTAGAACTATGTTGAATAAAAGTGGCAAGAATGGATATCCTTGTCTTGTTCCTGATCTTAAAGGAAATGCTTTCAGCTTTCCTCTGTTTTCAGTATCCACAAATCAATCCGTGTGATACACCAGATTAACAAATTAAAGAATAAACACCATATGATCATCTCAATAGATGCAGAAAAGCCTTTGATAAAATTCAACATTCATTTATGACAGAAACTCTCCAGAAAGTGGGCACAGAGGGAACATACCTCAACATAGTAAAGGCCGTATATGATAAGCCCACAGCTATCATCATACTCAATAGTATTCTCACCTTGATTTTCAATTTGTGCATTGATTTTAAAAAGAAACCTATATGTGATGCAATTCCTTAGCACTCATACCCTCTCTATTTCTAGCTCTCACTCATTTGTAGTACTCAAAAGACATATAATAATTAGGTGAAAATCAGAAATATTCTCTACCTTACTTCTTTTCTTACACTGTTAAGTATGTATGTTACTCAGAGTTAAGCCTACTAGCATACTTTATAAATGTTAAATCCAGAAATAACGATCACATTACTAAATGTTAAATATCTATACTAGATACTCTTTTAAAAATTAGTTTACTTTTAAACAATGTTGCCAGTGTTTTCTCAGCAAGCAGTGAAGCATTACTTAGATGCAACCAATGTAGTGCTAGTTAAAAATACTCACTGTTGTTAGTAATAAATATCTTTCCTGGAAACCAACCATAATATTAATGAAAAGTGGGCTCAAGCAAAGCAAGTGAGGTTTTCAACTGTTTCAACTGGCATGGATTCTAATAAATAAATATAAAACAAATCATGTATTCTCAGCAACAAATACAGAAAAAGTACCCATTCCTACTATAAAACAGCTACATTTTATGTTTATCAGACTGAATTTAATTAGTTTGCCTTTTGGTCTATGTGTCAGAAATTAAATGACTTCCCTTCTATGAATGTACTTTCCACATAATTTCTAATACTTGGAATATATTTAAAAAGTTAGTTGAAGCTATGACTTCTCCTTATAATAAATTTATGACTAGATTGTTTTCAAATTAATTGATATTGGAAGGAAAAATTATCCAGGAAGACTGTAATAAAATAAGACACAAAGAAGATTCTCAAAGAGAGCTATTTAATGTTTGCTTATTATTAATAAAAGAGGGATGATGAAATCCTCTGAATCCATTTCCCCTCCCTCTCTCTCCAGGGACCTCTATAATAGAGAAAATATTAAAAAGCCATTTACTAAAAAATACCTTTACATTTAAAATCTATTTATTATGCATACATTAGTGTAAAGCCATTGAAGTAGACAGTGCAGTTGACTCACCAACATCCATTCCATCTCAGATTATTTTTCTAAGCCAATAATTCCTTTTTTTTCCTGACCAATAATTAGTTCAGAAATGGATGTGTGACCCTAATCTTGTGAAGAAAGGCCAACTGAGGGATCTGGGAAAAGTTTTCTGTGTCTCAAATGAGAGCAACAAGAAGGAATAGCTTACCTTTTTTCACTGAAAGAATAGATATCAGGCAATTTTGCATCCATATTGCTACCTACCCGAATATGTAGCTGGTACCAAGGATCACAGATTAGAGCAAGGTGAGTGGGAGCATAATTGACAATTCACATACCAACTCTGGAGCACATACCCTACAATGAACTTCCAGTTACATAATAAAATATTGTATTCATTTGTTTGTTTACTTATTGTCTGCATTCCCACTAAAACGTAAACACTATGAAGCAAGGACATTGTTTTGTTCACAGTTATATCTCCAAAGCCTAGATCAGTAGCTGGTGCATGGTAGGTACTCAGTATTTGTCAAGCAAATAAATAAATAAATAACTTCGTTACTTTAAAGACAGCTTGAATCAGGGTTTTCTCCTTCTTATAGCTGAAAGCACACTAATTGATAAAATCACTTGTTAGTGATAAAATCACTTGTTAGTGTCCTGAAAAATGTTATGCTAGTTTTGAAGTTTGACTTACAGCATAGGAAGGGAATGTCTACATATGGGTGAAGAAACTCAGAATCTATTTTAGAAATATCATGGGAGTATGAGCAAATGAATACAGATATTGATGTTGTTAGGAACCAGGTTCTCACTGTGGAAAACAAAAGATAAAAATATGGAAGAGGGAAAAATCTGTGACATTGAATTGGAATTGGAGGTATCATTAAAAAATATATATGTATGACAGCATGAACCAAAATAAATTCAAAATGGATTAAAGACTTAAATGTAAGACTTGAAACCATAAAATTTCTAGAAGAAAACATAGGCAGTATGCTGTTTTATGTTAGTCTTATTAATATTTTGGGGGGGTCTGTTTCCTCAGTCATGGGAAACAAAAGCAAAAATAAAGGGACTACATCAAACTAAACAGGTTTTGCACAGCAAAGGAAACTATTAACAAAATGAAAAGTCTGTCTACTGAATGTGAGAAGATATTTGCAAATTATATGTCTGACAAGGGGATAATATCCAAAATATACAAAGAGCTCATATAACTCAACATGAAAACCTGATTTAAAAAATGGGCAGAGGTTCTAGACAGACATTTTTCCAAAGAAGACATACAGATGGCAAACAGGCACATGAAAAGATTCTCAACATCACTAATCATCAGGGAAATGCAAATCAAAACCACAATGAGATATCTCACACCTGTCAGAATGGCTGTTATCAAAATGACAGCAAACAAATGTTGGCGAGGATGTGGAGAAAAGGGAACCCACTGCACTGTTGATGGGAATGTAAGTTGGTACAGCCACTATGGAAAACAGTATGGAGATTCCTCAAAAAATTAAAAATAGAACTATATTTTTGCATACAATCCAGCAGTTCTAGTCCTGGGTATTTATCTGAAGAAAATGAAGACACAAATTTGAAAAGATATATGCATGTCTATGTTCATTGCAACATTATTTACAGTGGCAAAGATATGGAAGCAACTTAAGTACCTATCAATAGATGAATGGATAAAAAAGATGTGGTATATTATATAATGGAATATTACTCAGCCATTAAAAAAGAATGAATTCTTGCCATTTGTGACAATGTGAATGGATCTAGAGGGTATTATGTCAAGTGAAATAAGTCAAACAGAGAAAGACAAATACTGTATCATTTCACTTATACATGGAATATACAAAACAAAACACATGAACAAACATAAAAAAACAGAAACAGAGCCATAGATTCAGAGTACAAACAGGTGGTTGCCAGAAAGGGGGGTGGAGAAGGAAGGAGAGAAATAGGTGCAGAAAATTAAGAGGTATAAACTTCCAGCTGCAAAATAAATGAGTCATGGGTATGAAGTGTACAGTGTGGGGAATATAGCCTATAATTATATAATATCTTTGCATGGTGACAGATGGTAACTAGACTTAACATGGTGATCATTTTGAAATGTATAGAGGGCTTCCCTGGTGGTGCAGTGGTTGAGAGTCTGCCTGCCAATGCAGGGGGCATGGGTTCGTGCCCCGGTCCAGGAGCATCCCACATGCCATGGATCGGCTGGGCCCATGAGCCATGGCCGCTGGGCCTGCGTGTCCAGAGCCTGTGCTCCGCAGCGAGAGGGGCCATGGCAGTGGGAGGCCCGTGTACTGCAAAAAAAAAAAAAAAAAAAAAAGTATGGAAATACTGAATTACTATGTTTTGTAACAGGAACTAACATAGTGTTGCAGGTCAATCATACTTTAAAAACAAACTCATAGAAAAAGAAATCAGATTTGTGGTTATGTTTTCATAACCTTTGAATGAAGCAGATTACTTGCTATAATGTGGGTGGGCCCCACCCAATCAGTTGAAGGCCTTAAGAGACAAGACCTAGGTATATTTTTCTGCTTCCAAACTGCTTTCAGATTCAAGGTACAACATCAACTCCTGTTACAACTTCCAGCCTGCTCTGTGAATTTCAGGCTTAAAGCGCCCCCCCCACCGCCACCCCTACCCCAACCAATTGCGTGAGCCAATTCTTTAAAATAAACCCCTCTGTCATGTAATATACACACTATTGGTTCTGTTCTCTGGAGAACACTGACTAATATATCCTTTATGCAGGACTAGGGACAGTTCAGAACAAACACAGAAACAGGATGGTGTGAGGGTAAGACACTGAAACCAAGGAAGATAAAGTCAAGGTAATCATTCAAAGGGAAACACAGGACAAAAAAATGGAAAATAGGTCAGATAAAATAAGAAAATGACTATTCTGATCTAGGAGGTCCAATATCTAACTAAGAGTAGGTACAAGTCCAGAAAAAAGGACAGAAAAGAAGGGACAAAATTATCAGTAGAATATATCAAGGAAAGTACATCATTCTGAAAACTGAAAGGGCTCCTTGATGGTTCCAGGAAAACAAATGAAAAAGACCATCAGCAAGTCACACCACCAAGACAAACACCAGGATAAAGAGAAGTCACTACAGCCTCCAAAGTGAAGGATACATCAATTAGCAAAAAAATGGGATTCAGAATTTCATCATACTTTTAACCAACAACTCTCAACTAGATACTAGAAGTGAATGCCCTCAAACTTCTGAGAAAAAAAAAAAAAAACACTATTTTTTTTAACCTAGAATTCTATACCCAGGCAAAAAAAATAAATCAAGTATAAGGGTAAAATAAAATGTCATTTCTAGGCATCCAGTAATAATAATGGCAACAACAACAACTCAACCAAGAGGATGTTCCTCGTTCAGCAAAATGAAGGATTCAATAAAAAAGAAAGTAAGGCAATGGGTCCAGAAAAGAAGGATCCTAGAGAGAACAATAGCAAAGGAAGTTCCTCTAAAGCCTCTGTTCTCTGTCCAGGGAACAAAACTCTACAATCAGAGCAGAAAGCTGCATGAGGAAGGGAGGATGGTCCAGGAAGTAAATACAAATGATAGATTATTTGATGTGTTTGAATATTAGGAGAAAATTATTGATAGCTTATTTGACAAATTCACAGCAGCATGGAATAATTGTAATGCTTACATAGAAAATTAAGCCAATGAGAAAATGAATAACTAGAGCAGAAACAAAAAACTGAACAAGAAGGGAGATACAAAGAGTGATATAGGTGTCTTAATAATGTGAACTGTGACTATTAGTTTAACCAAAAAACCCCCTAATCGATACAACTGTTTTGAGGGAATGGGGAAGGTGAGATTGGAGGAAGTCGAGTAGAGAGATATCTTCTTAACTACCATAAGGGGAAGGCAATAGATAATGAGAAAATGATTAAATTAAGAAGAAATAGTATAAATTTTCTATTTAGATAAATGGATATAAATATCAGAAGAAACAGCTAAAGACTTGAAGGTGGTTGCCCCCGGGTAATAACTGGTAAATAGGGAGGGACAGGCCAGAAGACGGTTTTTAATATCAGGATTTTTCTTACTATTAGTGTAACAAACATATTAATAATGTTTGATTTTTAAACTTGGATAGATATATGTTAATTTAAAAATTAATTTTTAAGAAGTAATAATATGCATCTCATGCATATGTACTGAGGACAATTATTTCCCTGTTTATGGAGGATGATAATCATTTCAATATGGTTTGCCCTTTTTATTCTCAGAATTATAAGTGTGTGTGTAAAATTGTGACTGAATGAAAGAATGGAATGAAGAGAGCTAGAAGTATACATTGTGAGGCCACTATACCAGTCATGGACTTTTTTTTATGTAAGAGAAGAATATAATTGTTTTTGGCTTAAGCTGAGCTTCTCAGTCTTACCTGATATGTAGTATGAAGTAAATTGTTCTTTCTCCCAAGAGTTAGAGTACTTAAATTTTAATGTAGAATTAAAAGCAATAGAAACAATAGTATTACAGTAACAGAGTGTTTAGGCCTTGTGTCTTTCATTTTCTCCTAAATAAACCACAACCTACCTTCTGATAAAATACGTTATAAACAAAAGTTAATTTTGAATGTAAGTTATTAGCATGACTTAAGAAGTAATGGAGGGACTTCCCTGGTGGCGCAGTGGTTAAGAATCCGCCTGCCAATGCAGGGGACACGGGTTCGAGCCCTGGTCCGGGAAGATCCCACATGCCGCAGAGCAACTAAGCCCGTGCACCACAACTACTGAGCCTGCACTGTAGAGCCCACGCCACAACTACTGAGCCTATGCACCAAAACTACTGAAGCCCACACGCCTAGAGCCCATGATCCGCAACAAGAGAAGCCACCGCAATGAGAAGGCCGTGCACCACAGCGAAGAGTAGCCCCTGCTCGCTGCAACTAGAGAAAGCCTGTGCAGCAACAAAGACCCAACATGGCCAAAAATAAATTAAAAAAAAGCAATGGAATTATTTTGAGGTGTCAATAAATGGAATCATAAAGAAAGAGATTGATGGGAATATGAGTTATATTTGTTAAAAGTATTAGTGAGTTATAACTACTTACAAAGTAGGAAAATGAAATTAGCTATATGCAGGAGTGTATTTAACTAAAATTCAGCAGAATCAACTAATAGGTTTATTGAGAATATTGCTGCTGTCAACTTCTACTGGCATTGCTGGCCAAATAATAAATTTAAGACTATTGTACAAGTAGGAAGCACAGATGGAACTTGTAGTTTATTAATATCTCATCTTAAAAGAAATGGTTGTTTTATTTTATTACAAGCTCTCTCTATTTGTGTTCATGTTTCTAATCCACTGTATTTCCTGAGTGATCTATACTGAGAAAGTCTATGTAAAGTGGTTTTATAAAGATCCATGACTGGGGGGATGTTATTTGTGCCTATGCATTTTTAAAAATAACAGCTTTATTGAGATATCATTTACACACTATGAAATTCATCCTTTTAAAAGTACAGTTCGAAGTTTTAAAGTATACTAACAAAGTTGTGCAATCATCACTACTATTTAATATTGGAACATTTTCATCATCTCAAAAAGAAACCCTAAAAGATACACATTAGCAGTCACTTCCCCCAATAAACTACTTTCTATTCGTATGAATTAGCCATTTGTGTCTGAGCTCTTTCACTTGACATACTTTTTTCAAGATTCATCCACATATCTTATTGCTTTTTATGGCTGGATCATATTATGTTGTATGGATATACCACATTTCGTATGTCTAGACATCAGCTGAAGGGCAATTTGGGTTGTTTCCACTTTCTGATTATTATGAATAATGCTGCTATGAACATTTGTGTACATGCTTTTGTGTGGACATGTGTTTTCAACTCTCTTGGGTATATACCTAGGAGTGGAAATACTAGGTTATGTGGTAATTCTGTTTTTAATATTTTGAGTCAAATTTTTTCTCACAATGGCTACACAATCTTAAATCCCTGTGATTAATGTCTGAGGGTTCTGATTTCTCTACATACTTGTCAACACTTGCTATTGTCTGTCTTTTTTTATTATAGTCATCCCAGTGGGTGTGAAGTCTCACTTTGCTTGTGATTTACAGTTCCTTAATAGCTAGCTAATGATGTTGAGCATCTTTTTATGTGTTTGTCAGGCATTTGTGTATATTCTTTGGAGAAATGTCTATTCAAATATTGGCCCATTTTTAATTGTTTTTTTATTGTTGGGCTATAAGTGTTCTTTATGTATTCTAGATATAAGACTATTTTCAGGTGTTTTGCAAATATGTTCTTCCATTGTCTGGATTGTCTTTTCACTTTCTTTATGGTATACTTTGAAGCATGAAAATTTTTAATTATGATGAAATCCAATTTATCTATTTTTTTAATATGGTTGCTTGTGCTTTTGGTGTCATGTTTAAGAAACCATTACTTAATCAAAAGTCAAAAAGATTTATACTTATGATTTCTTATGAGAGATTTACACTTTTAGCTCTTACAGTTAGTTCTGTGATACATTTTGAGTTAATTCCCCTACCTGGTGTGAAGTAGGGGCTCAACTTGATTTTTTTTCTTTTTTTTTTTTGCATGTGAAAATCCAGTTGCCTCAGCAACATTTGTTGAAAAGACTATTCTTTCCCCTATATATTGTCTTGGCATCCTTGTCAAAAAATAATTGACAATAAATGTGAGGTTTTTCTTGATTTCCAATCTGTTCCATTGATCTGTATGTTTATCCTATGTCAGTATATTATCTTGATTACTGTAGTAATGTAGAAGATTTTTGAAATCTAAAAGTATGAATTCTCCAACTTTATTCTTCTTTCCAAGAGTATCTTGGCTGTTCTAGGTCCCTTGAATTTCCAGATAAATTTTAAGGTCAGCTTGTCAGTGTCTGCAAAACTGACAGCAGGGGTTTCGATGGGTTGTTTTGTAATTTAAGTGTGAAAGTTTTACACTTATTTTGTTAGATTATTAAAAGTGTTTTACTCTTTTTGGTACTATTGTGAATAAAACTGTGTTCTTAATTTCATTTTTAGATTATTCATGCTAGTGTTTACAAATATAATTGAATTTTTGTATATTGAACTTGTGTCCTATAAACTTGAACTCATTAACTCTAATAGATTTTGTATTACTTATGATTTTCTACATTCAAGATTATGGAATCTTTAAATAGAGTTTACTTTCTTTATTTCAAATCTGTATTATTTAATTTCTTTTCCTTGACTCATTGACCTGGTTAGAAGCCCCAGTATAATGTTAAATAGAAGTGATAAGAGTAGAAATCCTTGTCTTGTTCCTGATCTTATGGGGAAAGCATTCAGTCTCTCACCACTAAGTGTGATGCTAGTTGTGGCTTTTTTGTAGATAATTTATATCAAGTTATGAAAGTTCCATTCTATTCCATAGCATTGAGTGTTTTTATCTTAAATAGGTGTTAGATTTGGTCTGTAGTTTTCTGTAATGCTTTGGTCCGCTCTGGTATCAGAGTCATACTGGACTCAGAATGAGTTGAAATGTGTTTTGTGCTCTTCTATTTTGGAAGAGTTTGTGAAGAATTGGTGTTGTTTCCTTTAAATATTTGGTAGAATTCACCATGAAGCCATCAGGGCCTGGGCTTCTCTTTGTGGGAAGTTTTAAATTACTGATTCAATCTCTTTACTTATTATCAATCTACTCAGATTTTCTATTTCTTCATGAGTCCCTTTTGGAAGTTTATGTTCTTCAATTTCATCTAGTTTATATAATTGGTTATTTAAGAGTGTGTTGCTTAATTTTCACATAAAAGTAAATTTCCTGTGTTTCTTTCAAATACTGTAAGTATTAATATGTTAAACTTGTCTGCCATTATAGTTTGTGTTTATCGTTTGTTCTTCCCATTTCTTCATCTCCCTGTTTTCTTTATCCTGTCTTCCTGTATACTACTTGAATATCTCTAAAAGATAATTCCATTTTCATTTGTCTATAGTGATTTTGAGCATATGGCTTTATATAGCTTTTTAGTGGTATCTTTAGGTATATATTAGTTCAAGTGATTTATAGAAACCTTACCTCCCCTTTATGTCTCTTTATCCTCCCATGTTTATAATATATATAATATCTTAAATATTTTCTCTACATATATTTAGAAGTACAATAGTACTATAATGTTTCCTCAAATGCCAAACATAATTTAGAAAACTCAATAGGAAAACCTATTTACTTACTCATAGTTTTCCTTGCCACGTTCTCTCTTCCTTCCCAGTCTTCTAGAGTTTCTTCTTCTATTGTTTTCTTTCTATTGAAAAGGACATCCTTTGTCCATTTATTTAAGGTAAGTCAGCTGGTGACAAATTCTATTAGCTTTCCTTCATCTGAGAATGTCTTGATTCCTCCGTCATTTCTGAAGGATATTTCTGCTAGCATAGGATTCTAGGTTGATAGTTCTTTTCTTTCAGGACTTAGAAGATGTAGTGCCACGTTTTCCTGGCCTTCTTGTTTTCTGGTAAGAGTTCTGTTGTTATTCTAATTATTTTTTCCCTATAGATAAGGTGTCCATTTTTCAATGGCTGCTTTCAAAGTTTTTAATTTATCTTTAGTTTTTAGAAGTTTGATTAAGATGTGTCTTAGCATGTAGTTCTTTGGGCTTATCCATTTGGGGTTGCTCAGCTTCTTGAATCTGTAGGTTTATGCTTTTTTTTCTGCCAAATTTGGGATGGTTTCAGCCATTACTTTTTTGAGTACTTTTTTAGCCCTGACCTCTTTCTCCTCTACTTTCAGAACTCCAATGATACAAATGTTAGATCTTTTGTTATAGTCTCAACATGTCTCTGAGGCTCTGTTAACTGTTTTTTATTTTTTTGTTTAGTTTAGTTTCTCTCTGTTTTTCAGGCTGGGTAATTTTGTTCATTTTCCAGTTCCTGATTTTTTTCCTCGGCCTTCCATTTTGCCACTGAGCACATCAATTAAGTCTTTAAAATTATGGTTATTATATTTTTCTCTTATAAAATGTCCACTTGGTTCTCTATATCTTTTCTTTCTTTCCTGGGACTTTCTAATCTTTTCCTGAGGCATTTTAATTTTTAATTTGTTTCAAGCATGTTTGCAATTACCTGTTGAAATATTTGTACCATGGCTCCTTTAAAATCCTTGTAAGATAATTCTAACATCTCCTTTTTCTTGGTGCTGGCATCAATTGTTTATCTTTTTTTCATTACGTTTGAGATTTTCTGGGTCCTTGATCATGAGCAATTTTTTATTTAAACCAGGACATGTTCATAATATGTATGAGACTCTGGATCCTATTTAAATCTTCTGTGTTAGCTGCCTTTCTGTGACACCACTCCTACAGTGGAAGGAGAGGGGCTGCTTCATTATTGCCAGGTAGAGATAGGAGTCCAGATTCTCTACTCAGCCTCCACTGACCCTCAAGGGGAGTGTCATTATTATTGTTAGATCTCTCCATGTGATTGCCATTGATACTATCGTGGGGGTGGCCTTATAACCACTGGGTGATGGTGAAAGACATTATCCCCACTAGGCTCTTCTGACACCACTCCAGTGGGGAGTGGGTAGGGCACTTTTTTAATGCTGAGTAGATATAAAAGTTCAATCTCCACTAGCCTCTCTGGTGATGGGCTTCATTGCCATCCAGTGGGAATGAAAGTCCTTACTTCTTACTTGGCCTTCTTGGATACCATCCCACCAGGGGTGGTAGGGCACCTCCTTACAGGCTCACAAGAGTGGAAGTCTAAGTGCCACACTCAGTTTTTCCTGATATGGATGGGAATATAGGCATAGATTTTTCTGTAGTTTTTTTCTGTTTGGCTGGAGTAAAGCAGTTATTGTCTATAAGTTTCCTATCTTGCTAGGCTTCCCTTTCTTGTGGCTAGAGAGAGCAGGCTGTTGTTAACATTGTTTATAATCTGCACTCATTGGTATTTCTAGGTTGTCGACATGTTCAACTCCAAGTCTAGGATACAGGGGGCAAAAAGAAAACACAGAGAACTCACTACCATATTGTTCTTGGGCCCCCAGGTCCCTAGCTGATCTTCCTTCTTCTCTTCACTTTTCAGAGTCTTCTTATGTTTGTTTATATATAATGTCCAGAGTTCTTGGTTGTATTTAGTGAAAGAAATAAGGAAAACGTGCTTACTCCATCTTCTTAGAAGAAGAAATCTTGTTTATTTTACTAATTTTTATGAGTTATTATCACAATAGTTTACCTGGAAATTACAATTAATATCTTAAAACAATTTAGTTGAGATGAATACCAACTTGATTTCAACAGTGTACAAAAAGTTTGTTCCTTTACACTTCCATATCCTCCCAGTCCTTTGTGCCATTATTGTGTAGATTTGAGGTTTTCTCTACTGTTCTTTGATTTTGAAGGACTCCCTTTGGTATTTCTTCTAGGGCAGGTCTGTTGTCTATCTGGGAATGTCTTAATATTTCCATTTTTGAAGGACAGTTTTGCTGGATATAGAATTGCTCGTTCATAGTTTTTTGTTTTTTCTTTTAGTACTTAGAATATGTCATCCTGCTGCCTTCTATTCTCCATGGTTTCTGTTGAGAAGTCAGTTGCTATTCTTATTGAGGTTTCCTTGTACACGATGATTAGCTTTTACTCTCATTGCTTTTAAGATTCTCTTTGGATTTGGTTCTCAACAATTTGACAGTGATGTTCCTAATTATCCTACTGGAGTTTGTTGAGCTTCTTGGTTGTGCAGATTAATACTTTTCATCAAATTTGGGAAGATTTTGGCCATTATTTATTTAATTATTGTTTTTTCCATTCCTTTTCTCTTTTTCTAAGGATGCCAATTTGTATATGTTGGTACAACTGATGTTGTCCTATAGGTCTCTGAGATCCTGTTAATTTTCTTTATTCTTTTTGTTTCCACAGATTGGACAATTGCAATTGACCTATCTTCAAATTCTCTTATTCTTTCTTCTGCCAGTTCAGAGCTGATTTTGAATGCCTCTTAGAGTAAATGCTCTATTTGTTATTCAGAATTTCTATTTGGTTCTCTCTTTTTTTAATAATCTCTATATATTTAGTGATATTCTTCATTTGGAGACATCATTTTCATAATTTTCTGTAATTCTTTAGACATATTTTCCTTCTTTGAAGGTATTTTCTTTGAACATACCTAAAATGGCTGATTTGAAGTTTTTGTCTAGTAAATCTAATGTCTGGGTTTCTTTATGGACAGTTTCTTTGACTGCTTTTTATATTATGTATGGACCATATTTTGTGTGTCTCATATTTTTGTTGCAAATTGAACACTTTAAATAAAATAATGTAGCAATTATAATAATCAGACATCACCCCACGATTTTCTATGCATTTTGTCATTGTTGTAGTTTACTTCTTTAGTGACTTTCCTGAACTAATTATATAATATAATATAATATTATATAATATGTAATATATATAATATAATATTACAATATATAATATTATATAATATACAAAATATATTATACATTATATATTATAATATATAATATTATATGTAATATAATATATTATAATATATATCTGTATTCTTTGTTATGTATACCACTGAAGTGTCTACTCAGTGAGATAAACTGCCTTTAACTACTTTTGTATTTCTCTTTTCTAAAAAACAAATCTTTGAATAGAGAGGGTACTAATAAGAGAAGAAAATGGAAAAAAAAAGACAATAAGGAAACCAGATGACACACTAAGGATGTAAATTGATGCCACATTACCCAGACCCCTACAACCACTGCTTATACACTGGGCTGAATTTAGAGAATGAGGATGTGGGACCCCTGCATGCCAAAGTCAAAGAATGTTTGCTGAATTCCTCAGTTTATCTGCTACAAGTCCTGAGAAACAAATAATTTTCTCTCCTTAATGGTACAGTCTAAAATCATATAGTATAATATAGTTGGAGATAAAAGCGATTGTTTTTTCTCATTTTTAAAAATAAGAAAAATGATATTGAGAGGAGTTAGGTAATTTTTCCTAGGTCACCAAACTCTTAGTGGCAGAGTTGAGTTTTGAAATCCAGGCTAGTTTCCATTCACTATGCTACTTGCATTATAGCATTCTATTATGTCAATAGGTAGAACTTATTTTTTAGCTTTTGACTTAATACAGTGTGATTACTCTTTCATGACTTTTTTGCACACTATGTGTATTATTGAACTCAGACTGAAGAGTTTCCATAAGAAATAATTCTATAGTTCTGTAGCAAATAAAATGGGACAGAGCTTCCAGATATAATGGAGAAATGTATTTTACAGGTGGGTGGCCTGTGGGGTGCCAAATCACTTGATATGTGAGTATTAGGATGGGTGTAAAAGTGAATTATCTTTGCTTTGTAACCATGGTGTGCCATTCATCTAAATATAAGGCTTCTTAAAACTACTTTCTTCTCTCCATTTTTTTTTCTTTTAAACATTGGAATGTATTTTTCCAAAATTTCTAAGAAGTATATTAAAAAACTAACTTAATTGTCCCCCAATAATCATAAACACTATAAAGCAACATATGTTAATATCTCTTTATCATAGTCTTTTTTAAATGAGTAGATTATAAAGAGACTTGCACACCTCTGAAATATGGGTTTTAATTTTACCTTGATATTTGTCCTAAATAACTAAATAAATATCAGAAAGGATTATTATATACAGAAAAAAATTTTCTGACCTGGCAACATTACTATTCATTGGAGCCTCCATTTATATTAGCATTTTAGATGAAACAGTAGCCTTAGTATTCAATTCAATTTTAACAATCAAGTCTGGATGCAGTGTATTGATTCAGAACTTTGGAACATCACTTTTCATCATATCATGTTACAACAAAATATATCATGGCATGATGAGCCTGGTTTGAATTGTTGATATGAATAATTACAAGGGAAAAAATGATATGGATCAGGATTGTCAAAAGGAAATCCAAAAAGGAAAGGATGTATTTAATGACATCTACAGAAATGGCAGCACCTAATAGACTCTGTTGTGGAAGTGTCAGGGTTTCTGCTTCCTAAATGATGAAAGTAAGAAAGAAGTCTGAGGATAAGATGATTTAGTTCTGAAAGAATGACTCCCCAAGTGCAGTGACCTCCCCACATCCCTAGGAGTCAAGCTGTCTCAGAAACTGAATGTTCATTCAGGACCAACAGAGTGATAATATCTCCCTGAGACAGGAGAGATCAAGGTTATATAGATATTTCCAAATGATCCAGAGTCCTTTAACATCAGCTGACTGCCATTCCCAGGTTGTGAAGCAGAAGAAAGATCTAAATGATAATGTGTGCCTGTGAATTACCGCTCTGTTAATGGTATTCTTGTTAATATGAAATCGAGAAGGCAGATTAAAAAGGCAGGAGTTACCAACTTTTGAGGCAAGCTAATTCCAGCTACTTCTCTGTGAGCCATTCATTCGTTTGTCAAGTAAAAAAATCACTCTAGTACTCACATTCCTTTGGTATATTCTGATACAACTTTCAATTTACTGAATAACACTATGAGGGAGAGAGGAAGGTTAGGGGAAGGAGGCAGAGGGGGATAGGGGAGGAGGGAGGGAGGGAGAAACCAGAACCTAACCCTCGTTAAAGGCATACTATCTCCATCATATGTTTTTTTAAAGTATAAAATACTCAACATTGAACCAATAGACATCAGGAGTTATGGGCAGTAGACCATGATGTCTCGGCCTTATTTTGTAACTTTGAAATGCCTCCAAGAAAGTCTTTGGTTCTCACGTTCTTTGCCAAAAATTTAGAAAGTTTAACTAGAATTTGCCTAAGGTTGTGTCTCAGTTACAATAATGATAGCATAAATTACGAGCCAGATTTTTTATCACACAGTATCTCATTTAATGAGTTCTATGATCTCAGTTTTATAGGTGAGATTATGGAGACCTAGGGCAGTTAAACAATTTATCTCAGTTGACCTTATAAAAGAAAGAGTAACAGATAGATTGGATCTTAGGTCTGTCTGGCTCCAAAGACTATGAAAGCTTTACTACCCCAGGCCATTGTACTTTGCAAGATAATAGATACTTATTTAAATGTTGAAATGAATGCTATTTCTCCAATTTTACCTGAAAATATGAAGCTTTACTTTCATAAGGTTATGGGGGTCTCTTGATGAGACAGCTTATGTTAGATCATCAACATTCTTTCCTGGCATAGCATCTGGTTCATAGTACGCACTGAATATCCTGAGTGAATGGAAGAACTGGCTCTGCTGGTAACAGAATAATACACACTCCCCTCTCCAATCTATTGGATATAGTTGTATTTTACTTCTTCATGAAAGATGATCTCGATTTCTTCATTCTCTCCTAATGTGACTATTGAAAGAAAGATATAGACTAAAATATAGTTTAACAAGTATAAAAAGAGAATACCTGTTCTTTGCAGAAAAAAATTTCAAATGATAGACTAGATATGAACCTTATCATCATCAAAAGACACTCGTTAGCAGATCTTTCAGGTGACCCAGAAGCAGACCTTATTAGGAAAAAAAACCCATATACTTTAATAATCACAAGCTATTTACTCTATATTTTAGAGTATATGCCTTGGAGTCCCACAAAGCAGGCTTCCAAACCTAGTAATGTGACTCTAGGCAAATACATTAGTTTCCTGTTAAGAAAGGGCAAAATGTTTGCTATTTGTATGTTTGTAATGAGGATTAGAAATAATATGACTAAGTTATTGGCAAATAAGTCCTTAGTAACTGGACTTAGTATTGTGGGAAATGAAAATGTCCTCTTTGGCTTGCTGAGTGAAGAAACTGAGTTTTTTTTTTTAATATCATAAATTTTAAGTTTTTCAAACTTTTTCCATGGATAACTGTCTGGGGATACACAGACACAAATGAGGAGATTCCTGGACTGACCTTAGGCAAGTAGTATAGAATGAACTTACTCTAAACAGCCATACAGCTTGAATCTAACAAAATATTATACCTTTGCCTTTGATTTCTTTGGAATGCCACCAAGGCCCTGTTGTTGGAATACTTCTGTGGTTTCTACTAATTAACTTAGTGCTGTAACCTGACTGTTTTGTAACTGGCATTAAAATTACAAAATCAAAACCCTGAGTATATACATACAAATTATTCAGGTTAAAAGAAATCCATCTGGGAAACACAGAGACTCAAATCCCCTTACTAATTTTAACTTCATATAGCTCACAATTTTGAAATAATAGGACAATCTCAAGAGTAATAATGATATACAGCAGCCAACAAGTTTAGATTAATAGCAAAAGTCTCTTTGTTCTTTGGTTTAAACTAGTTTGTAAATATATAAAGAGATTTTTTTTTAATTTCAGGTTTTTCTTCTGTGTTTCAATTCTTACAGTCCGGTTTAATCAGTGATACCAGTCATTGGGTGTAATTCTATATTGTCAAACCCAGGATTGTGGCTCCACAGTATGGACCCATCCATCTTTCCCCATACTTTTAGCCATAGACACTTAGGAAAAAACACTATCACCTGATCAATTTTGGTCCGTAGGGTGAGGTATTCAGTAAGACTCTTTCATGTTTCAGTTTCACAAGTAGTATAAAATAATTAAGAGTTATGCACCAGAATTGAATACCTGCACTCAGATACAATTTGCTAATTTATTTATTCATTTAGCAACTATTTATGGACCAGACACTATTTTGGACACTGGGGATTAAATGGTGAAAAAACCAGAGAAGTCCCTGCCATCATATTTTTTAATATTCTAGTGGGAGGACACAGAAAAAAGCATAAAATAAAGAACTATGAGGTAAGAGCAGACACAGTGACTGCTGTGATGTGAAGAAGGTATTGTTTGTCAGATTAGATCAATTTACTAGCTCTATCACTTTTGAAAAGTGATTGAACATCTCTAAGTAACTGTAAAAGGTAGATAATATTACAAAATTCATAGGACTGAAGTGAAACAGTACACATAAAGTGCTGAACTCAGTGGCTGATATATAGTAAGTGCTCAAAAAAAAATCTAAGCTGATAGAGGGAGACTTTTGCAACGTAATAAAGACTATCTACAAGAAACCTACAGCTAACATTAAACTTAATGGTGTGAAACTCCAAACTTTCCCACAAATATCAGGTACAAGACAAGGATGTTCTCTCTCACCACTCCTTTTCAATGTTGTACTGGAAATGCTTGCTAATGCAATATGGCAAAAATAAAAAATAAAAAAATAAAAGGCATACAGATTGGTAAGGAAGACATAAAGCTGTCTTTGTTTGCAGGTGACATGATCATCTGTAGAAAATTCAAAAGAATTGACCAAAAAACTCCTGGAACTAATAAGCAATTATAGCAAGGTTGCAGGATACAAAGTTAATTTACAAAAGTCAATTGTTTTCCATATACTAACAACAAACAAGCAGAATTTGCAATTAAAAACATAATACCATTTACAATAGCATCTCCCAAAATGAAATACTTATGTATAAATCTAACAAAATATATACAAGATCTATATGAGGAAAACTATAAAACTGATGAATGAAATCAAAGAAAAACTAAATAAATGGAGAGGTAGTCCATGTTCATGGATACAAAGACTCAATATTGTCAAGACGTCAGTTTTTCTCAACTTGATCTATAGATTCAATAAAATCCCAATCAAAAACTAGAAACTCATTTTTTTTAGATATTGACAAACTAATTGTAAAGTTTGCATGGAGAGGTAAAAGACCCAGAGTAGCCAACACAATATTGAAGAACAAAGGTGGAGAACTGATGCTCCCTAACTTTAAATCTATAGTAATAAAGACAGTGAGGTATTGGCAAAAGAATAGATCACTAGATTAATAGAACAGAATAGATATTGAAGAAATAGACCAATAAATATAGTCAACTGATCTTTAACAATGGAGCAAAGACAGTCTCTTCAACAAATGGTGCTGGAACAACTGGACATCCACCTGCAAAAAATGAATCTAGACACAGACATTACATCATTCACAAAATTAAACTCAAAATGGATCATAGACCTAAACATAAAAGCTAAAACTATAAAATTGCTAGAATATAACATAGGATAAAATCTATATGACCTTGGATATAGTGATTTTTTTTTTTTTTAGATACAACACAAGACGTGACACGAAAGACGTGAAAGAAATAATTGATGAGCTGGACTTCATTAAAACTAAACACTTCTTCTGTGTGAAAGACAATACCAAGAGAATTAGATGACAAGGCAGAGACTGGGAGAAAATATTTGCAAAAGACTTATCTGATAAATGACTATTATCCAAAATATACAAATAACTCTTAAAACTCAAAAATAAGAAGATAACCTAATTCAAAAATAGCCCCAGGCTTCCCTGGTGGAGCAGTGGTTGAGAATCCACCTGCCGATTCAGGGGACATGGGTTCGTGCCCCGGTCTGGGAAGATCCCACATGCTGTGAAGCGGCTGGGCCCATGAGCCATGGCCACTCAACCTGTGCATCCAGAGCCTGTGCTCTGCAACGGGAGAGGCCCACATACAGCAAAAAAAAAAAAAAAAAAAAAAAAAAAATTGTCCCAAAATAGATGACAAATAAGCATGTTAAAAGGTGTTCCACATCATATGTCATCAAGGAAATGTAAATTAAAACAACAATGAAATACCACTACATACCTAGTAGAATGGCCAAACTCTGGAACACTAACACTGCCAAATACTGGTGAGTATATGGAGCAACAGGAACTTCCATTTATTGCTGAAAAGAACATGAAAGGTACAGTCAATTTGGAAGACTTTTTGGTGGTTTCTTACAAAATGAAACATACTCATACCATATGTTCCAGCAATCATGCTCCTTGGTATTTACTAAAAGGAGTTGAAAATTTATGTTCACACTAAAATCTGCAAAATCTGCATATGAATGTCTACATCATATGTCTACTGATAATTGCCAAAACTTAGAAGCAATCGAGATGTCCTTCAGCAGGTGAATGTACAAGTAAACTGTGACACATCCAGACACGGGAATATTATTCAGGACTAAAAAAAAATGAGCTATCAAGCCAGAAAAAGGCATAAAAGAACCTTAAGTACACATTACTAAGTGAAAGAGGTCAATCTGGAAAGGTTACATATTGTATGATTACAACTGTATAACATCTGGAAAAGACAAAACTATGGTTACAGTAGAAAAGATCAGTGGTTCCTAGGGGTTTGGGGAAGGGAGAAATGAATAGGCAAGCACAAGGATTTTTAGGGCAGTAAAAGTATTCTGTATGGTACTATCATGATGAATACATGTCATTATATATTTGTCCAAACTCATAAATATACAAAGGCAAGAGTGAACCCTAATGTAAACTATGGACTTTAGGTGATTGTGATGTAGGGTCATCAATTAAAACAAATATAAACTCAAGTGGGAGATGTTGATAGTGGGGGAGTCTGTGCATATGTTGGGGCTGGGGGTATATGGGCAAAGTACCTTCCTCTTAATTTTATTGGAAACCCAAATCTGCTCTTAAAGAGTCTCTAAAAAGCCATGCTCTTAAAAAAGTCTCTAAAATATTCATTATTTACATTTATTCCACAAATAAAGAAAATTATTATTTACTATGTCAAAGCACTATTTTAGGTGTTGCTGAGTATGTAATAGAAAACAAAGCAAAAACAACAACAAAATACTCCGCCCATAGGGAGTTTACATTTTAGTACACATGATTTTATTAGGTTGAACCATGTGATTACTATTTAATAGATTATAAGCAGTTGAATAAGGATTTGTTCAAATTGTAGTTTCTCACAACTCTGAAGTAGAGGAGTGGATACCCCATTCATATTTACAAAATATTTTAAGTTATTAATTAAAGAGTAAATCAGAGATCTGAGTGTTGAGGTATATATGAATGACCTTTCAGTGTTTTTGAGCACGGTCTTATCTTTATAGTACAAAACAGTATGGACTCCCACATGATAAATTTGTAATTATTTATTCAATCCATAGACACCCATATTTGAAGATCATCTAATAAAAATGTACCTTTTCTCAATATTAATTTTGGTTTTAAAAATATGTTATGAAATAATTTCTGGACATATATGTACAATATAACATTGCAGCCAACTTAGGACAGTTTAAATGCAAAATTAACTTACATTTAAATGAAACAAAATGATAGAGATTAAATTATCAAAAGATAAAATTTGGCTTCCTTAAAGTAAAATAGTGTTCTGGATCCTGGAGCAGTTCCTGACTATCTACCAGGGTCCAGGTCTAAGGGACTGGTTTCTTGCATTCATAGCTAAGGGCATACACTCTGGAGTTGTCTAGCTTTGGTTAGAATACTAGCTCTACCATTTGCTGTCTGTGTCCCAGTGGAAAGTCAGTTAGCCTTTCTGTGCCTCAGTTTCTTCACATGTAAAGTTGAGATAATGCTAGTTTTTATGTTAAAGCTTTCTTATAAAGATTGAACAAATTAAAGTGTTTAGAATGGTGCTTGGCACATAAATGCTATCTGTTTAACTCTTGTTATTATCATTATTATTATTCATTCATACAAAATGAAACTTTGTCGTTGTTATAGACTGAATGTTTGTATCCCCCTCAAATTCATATGTTGAAACCTGATCCCCATAGGGATGGTATTTGGAGGTGGTACCCTGAGGAGGTGATTAGATTGTGAGGGCAGCCCCTCATGAATGGGATTGGTGCTCTTATAAAAGAGATGCCAGAGAGCTCCCCTATTCCTTCCACCTTGTGAGGACACAGGGAGAACATGACCATCTATGATCCAGGAAGTGGTGTCATCATATACCTAATATGCTGGCACCTTGATCTTGAACTTCCCAGCCTCCAAAACTGTGCAAAATAAATTTTTGTTGCTTATAAACCACCCAGTCGGGCTTCCCTGGTGGCGCAGTGGTTGAGAGTCCGCCTGCCGATGCAGGGGACAGGGGTTCATGCCCCGGTCCGGGAAGATCCCACATGCCGCGGAGCAGCTGGGCCCGTGAGCCATGGCCGCTGAGCCTGCGCGTCCGGAGCCTGTGCTCCGCAGCGGGAGAGGCCACAACAGTGAGAGGCCCGCGTACCGCAAAAAAACAAAACAAAACAAAACAAAAAAAACCACCCAGTCTATGGACTAAGACAGTCATTATTGCAAAGAATTAATTTCTATCAAATGCATTGTCCTCTTTCGTGCCTTTTCCTCTTCACCTTGCTGAGTCAGCAGAGAAAAAACGGGGGGGAACCCCCATATCTCAAATGAGATTAAATTCCCTAGAGAAGATTCCTTAAATACCTGTTGTTCACTAAGAATAAAAGACTAGGTAGCAAAGGATCTTGGTTTTAGTCCCAGCACCCCCAAATTTATTATTCTAGTCAATCAAACCAGGTAACCTCTCTGAGCTTCAGTTTGCCCATCTCCAAAATAGGAACAGGACTTCCCTGGTGGCACAGTGGTTAAGAATCCACCTGCCAATGCAGGGGTCATGGGTTCAAGCCCTGGTCTGGGAAGATCCCACATGCTGCAGAGCAACTAAGCCCATGAGCCACAACTACTGAGCCCACATGACACAACTGCTGAAGCCCACACACCTAGAGCCCATGCTCCGCAACAAGAGAAGCCACCGCAATGAGAAGCCTGTGCACTGCAACGAAGAGAAGCCCCCACTCGCCCCAACTAGAGAAAGCCCGAGCACAGCAAGGAAGACCCAATGCAGTCAAAAATTAAAAATAAATAAATAAATTTATTAAAAAAATAATAATAGAATAAAATAGGAACAATTACAACCTTTAGTTATTTGTAGATATTTGAGAGCTTGTCATGAACTGTTAATTTGAATACATACATGGAAGATGGTACTGTATTTCTTCAATTGATAATGTATTTTTCTCAAAGTGGCAATTGAAAAAGTTAACACACCATAGAAAATACCTCCTTGCAATATCTCATGGGGTTATTGTAGAGGTGAAAAAATCAGGTTTAGTTTTCCTAAGTGTTGAAATGTAATGTGCTTTTTACTATGTAGGTGAGCTTTCTGAGAATTAGCTAATACTGCCGAAGTAGTCAAGTTTTCCTTCTATACGCCACCCCTCAAGATCAAGCCATGCTCCTTTTCAGAGAGACCATATTTTCCACCAGAGAATTTTTTCCAAACCAAGAGAAGAATACTAGTAATACCATTAATGATAATTAAAAAATAGCTGTGATACTAATAGCCAACAGTTATATAAAACTTTCTGCGTCAAGCACTGTTCTTAGCATTTTACAGCATCTTACAATGTTATTTGGGCCACTAGTCAAAAGTTGTGGTCTTCCACTGTCTGGATTGACATTACAATTGAATTGACAGTATTCATTCATGAAATAATTTTTTTTTTTTTTTTGTGGTATGCGGGCCTCTCTCTGTTGTGGCCTCTCCCATTGCAGAGCACAGGCTCCGGACGCACAGGCTCAGCGGCCATGGCTCACGGGCCCAGCTGCTCCGCGGCATGTGGGATCCTCCTGGACCTGGGTATGGACCCGTGTCCCCTGCATCGGCAGGCGGACTCTCAACCACTGCGCCACCAGGGAAGCCCCATGAAATAAATATTTATAGAGGGCCTAATATGAGACAGACTTCTGTTTGAAAAGTTGAAACTAGATATTCCCACTGTGCCTCACACATCACTCATTTTCAGTTCTGTGAAAGTATAAGCTGCTTTATTCCTCAATCTTTCACAAATTCTCATCTACAAATTAATTTGTTCTATTTCTCTGTTTCCCTTTATTCCTACTCTTTCCTCTGCATGTCTGGGGCTTTTACGTAGTAAATAAACTACCTTACATTCTCAAACTCTCTAGAGAGTACTCTCTTCTTTTCCAAGCTTACCTGAACTTGGTTCACCTTCAGGTCTATTCTTGCTCTGTAACTACCCAGGGTGTAGATGTTCATGCAGGGATAGGCCACACATCACAGGGACAGGTCCGTGGGTGTAGGATCACCATTTTTCTTAGCCTTCTATTACCTTTTCACATTGTTTTTCTTTTTTAGTTAAAAAAAATTTTTTTGGTTGTGTTGGGTCTTGATCGTGGTGCGTAGACTTCTCATTGTGGTGGCTTCTCTTGTTGCAGAGCATGGGCTCTAGGCACAAGGGCTTCAGTAGTTGTGGCTCACAGGCTCTAGAGAGCAGGCTCAGTAGTTGTGGCGCACGGGCTTAGTTGCTCCGCGGCATGTGGGATCTTCCCGGACCAGGGATCGAAACTGTGTCCCCAACATTGGCAGGCAGATTCTTAACCACTGTGCCACCAGGTAAGTCCCTACATATTTATTTTTAAAAATTCATCTTCATTTGGAGATTGTATCATCTGGTTCAATGCAGCATAAGCTGTATTTTTTTTTAACAAAACCAGATAATTTAATGGATATAAACTGATATTAGCTCATTTTATATTTATATATATTCAGATAGACAATTACAAAGGACAGCCAATTAAATCATTTTTCATTTTAAAAAATATATTAGAATTGAGTGTAACGTATAATAGTATAGTCAGAAGACCATATCAATAAATTCATTCCAAAGACAAAATAACTCATATATTCCACAGATAAAATCACTATCTTGCAATTTTTTTTTTGTATTCATGAAAGTTTCTTGCTTAACTAAAATGAATTTGTTTTAAAATACAGTCAGTAAATATTAAAAGATTAACAAACCCAAAGTCATATTAAGGGTCACTGGAAGAATAAATTATAGGTACTTGGACTCTTGCTATCAGATGCATGCGGCAAGTAGCAAAATAATGAGAATATCTTCTCCTAACAGTAACTTAATAACTCCTAATCATGCTGACTTCTGTTTTGTTTTCCCTCTCTGAGCACACAGTCAGCACATGGTCCTCTATACTAATGGAGAACAGCATTAACGTCCCTAATACAGAGCAGATGGCCATTCCCTTGGGAGTTTTCTTGCAGTCACAGCAGTAGCAGTTTCCAAGCATTGGAGAATGATGGAAGGAAGGGAGGGATGGAGGGAGGGAAGGAAGGAGGAAAGGAAGGAAGGAGCTAAACACTAGCTCCAGAAAAGTAACTTAAACTTTCTTCGAGCAACTTTAATTTCTGAGCTCCAAATGCCCTTTATGACCTCTTATTTTGATTGCCTTGATTTAACACAATTTACTGAAAAATGTATTTTTGCCAAGTAGTAATAAGTGCTATGGAACATACTACTAGGGAGGATGAGAGAAGAGAAAATCTACAGGAACTGAATAATTATCCCCAAACTATTAATTCTGTAAAATCATGGAGAACGTCTATTTTATTCATCAACATACCTTACATGGAACTTAGTGCCTAGCACACTGGCAGTGCCTAGTAGAGATTTGGTGAATGAGTGAATGAATAAGAAACAATGTCAGAAGGGACTGGGAATGTTTGGATAACTCAGACAAGGGTCAAACATTTAGTCACATGTTACTCACCAATCTGAAAGCTCTAAGAAATAGGTAACAAAGAAAGCCATTACATATTTAAATAAGGCTCAAACATGTCCTTGCCAGTGAATTGAGAGCAATGCAGCTGGCAGTCTGATATTAATGCACTTGTGGGTGAGAAGGACATTTACAGTTACTTCCTCCTTCCAGTTGCAGGGAAAGGTCCTAGTAGATACCAAGGGCAGGGCTACTATATCCTTCAGAGGTAGTCTCCTGAATGCAGTCAGGAAGAAAAATCCATGCTATTAAGCATGCACACCAGTAAATTGTTACCACCAAATTTGTCATGCCTGCTTCCTCCTGGAGATTTTAATTCCAAAATATTTGCATTAATTTCCACAAATTGGTTCCTGATTTGACAATTTTCACAGAGGTTATTTCCCCCACCCCTGGTGAGCTGGGGAATAGCTAGGGAGGTATAAGTTATGTGCTTTGAGACACGTGGCTCTTAAGATTTTTCTATTTGTGCAGTGGAAAAGATTTTAAATTGGTGGCCTTCATCCAACTTCCTACTTGTATCTCTCCTGGGTAGATTATGGATACTATTTTTATATCCTTCCCTTCTCTGTTTTTTTTCTTTTTGCACTGCTGCAACTTAGGATGTCCATCTTTCTCTATAACTCTTCAGGGCTTTGCTGAAGGTGTACTAAATTTACACTATAAATGGGATGCTTCTGAAAAGGCTGTAGGCTGTTATGGTGGTACACATTTAATCAGCATGTCTATCTTTTAGATCATCTAAGAACTGCACTGCATGAATAATATGTTAATCTTACCTAGGATCAGAATGTTTAGAGGAGAGTTACTGTGAAGTGAAATCAAATCAGTTGTTTATTATTAGTCTTTTTATTGGTGTGTTCAGAGGAGTTGGAGTTTTGATTTTTGTCTTTTTGTTTTATATTTTTTAGAAAGAACAAATCACTTGAAGTATAAACACTAGTACTGTTCTGTTTACACAGGTTATGCTTATTTTAGAACACTGCATCAAAAAAGGTATTTTGCAATATATTGAAAAATTAAATGATTCACTATGTAATTTTTATAGTTTTAGTTTAATATTTTTTTAACTAATGCTATTTATGGTTGACCAAAGTCGGCTATACACAGACTGCATACTTACTTCACACATAACTGCAGAAGCTATATCTAATTTTATCCCTTTTTTAACCTAAATACGTATTTTAAAACATACAGTTCACATACATGTATCTCATTTTCCCTATTTCCAAAAGCTGCCCAGCTTAGTGTCAAAGGAGAAAACCTAAATGTGAATAGTACACATAGGCTTAGGAAGTTCTCTCAGAGAAAAATCCACCTTAATTATAGAAGAGGAATTTCCTAACAAAGATTTTTAGGTAGCAGATATTTAGTGAGCACTTATAAGATACCACACATTATTTTTAGTGTTTTATAAGGATTATTTCATTTAAACCATGCAACAGTACTTAGTGGTAGGTCCTCCCATTATCCTTATTCTTCAACTTGAAAATGGTACCTGGAGTCCAGATCCAGATCCTCAGTTGCTCAGACTTCTCATCTCCAATCATGATTTCCACCTTCCTTCAACTACCCACTCCCCTGGTTATACCTCTGATTTTTATCATCACAAATCACCCCTGAAAGCTCAAATTCAAGTATCCCATTTTTTGACTACAACCTCCTATTCTTCTAACCCCTCTATGCTGACTCTCCAATTTCATTTCATAATAGTCTATATTACAATAGAGGGACTAGCATGACACTGTGCAAGGCTAATATACAAATTCACAAAGTGTTTCATATTTTCATGTTCATGAGTTGAACAATTGAATATTAGAATTGTATCAACTGTCTCCAAATTTATATATAGATTTATTGGATTTATTACAATTATAATCAACATACCAAATACTTTTTTTTTTAGGAACTTGAAAGGAAATTCTAAAATTTGTGTGGAAATACAAAGGGCCAAAAGTGTCTAAAACAACTTGAAGAAAAAGATCAAGGTTACAGGACTTGCTCTACAAATATCACTACTAATTATAAATATACAGTAATTGAGAACAAGTGAAAGGACAAAGATATGAATGAAACAGAATAGAAGCTCAGAAACAGACCACACAAATATGAACATTTGATTTTTAGTAATGCTAGTTTTGTAAAACTTTGAGGTACATAGAGATCTTTGCAAAAAATATTGTTGCAAAAACTAGTTATCCATAAATAAAACACAAAATTAAATGAACCCTTATATCACCTAATACACATATGTGCAAACACACACACACACACACACAATCAATCAATTCCAGGTGAATTACGGACCTAAATGTGAAAAGCACCAAATAAAATTTCTAGAATACAGCTGGCCCTCTGTATCCACAGGATCTGCAGTTGATTGAATCTGTGGATGTGGTACCTGCATGTATGGACAGCTGAGGGTACTAAGCCAGTTTATATAAGGGACTTGAGCATCTGTGGATACTGGTATCCTTGTGGGGTCCTGGAACCAATCCCCTGCCAATACCAAGGGACAACTCTCAATATATTGGTAAATATTGGTAGTCTTCCAATATAATCTTTAGGAGTTTGAGCATAGAGAGTGATTTATTAAGCAAGATACAAAAAGAATTAGGCAAAATAGAAAGACTGATAAATGGACTACATTAAACTTAAGAACTCATGTTCACCAAAGGATGTTACTTAAAGAGTAAAGGATATAAAAATAGTATCCATAATCTACCCAGAAGAAATAGAACTAGGAAGTTAGATGGGGACTACCAATTTTAAATGCTTTCCACTGTGCAACCTACAAATAGGAAAAAGTTAGATAACTTTAATCAATGTAATCAGTGAAATCTCATATTCAGAATATATTAAAAATTCTTAAAATGCAATAGGAAAAGGCAAAAAGGAAAAATGTGCAAAATTCTTAAAAAGCACTTCAAAAAATGCTCAATCTTACTAGTAAACAGAAATAAGTGCAAACTGAAATCACAATAAGATATAACTCACTGATGAGCAGAATGGCAAAAATTCAATAGTGTGATAATAGCAAGTGTTGACAAGCATATAGATCAACAGGGATTTTCACATTTTGCTGGTGGAAGTGTAAACTGTTAAGATCACTCTGAAAAACAATTGGCCATATTCAGTGGATCTGGAAGGCAGACATAATATGACACAGCCTAATTCATTGGCACCCATAGAAATGCTTGCATATGTTCACTAGGGTACGTGTACTAGAAGATTCATAGTTCATAGTTCAAAGCTACAAACGACCAAAATGTCCAATAACTGTAAAATAAATTATATTCATATGATTAAGTGCTAAACAGCAGTGAAAATAAATTGCAGATGCATACAAAAACATTTATGAATCTTAAAAACATAATGTTAAGGGAAAGAAATTAATACAGTTAAGAAAAGTACTGTATGATTTCATTTATATAAAATTCAAAAACAACAAAGTTAACCTGTTCTTTCTGACATACATTTAGGTAGTAAAACTCTAAAGTAAGGAAAGGAAGTAAATACTATAAAATTCAGGATAGTTATTAATGCAGGAAGTAGGAAGGGGGTTATTATCAGGAAGGTCTCTGTAGGAAACTTGTAGGGACCTGCTGTGTTCCATGTCTAGATCTCAGTGGGGGTTACAGGGTGTTTGTCCTCCATCAGTTTGTTAAACTGAGCATTTATGTTTTCTTATCTTTCTTATTAGTAAAAAATAAGATGTAATTATATTAAAACAGTTGGATAAGCAGATACCACAGTTTAATGTTTCCAGACAACTCTTTGAAGATAGGGTTGAAAGAGTTAGAAGGATGAGGGAGAGTGTCCCAATAGTGATAACATTTGAACATATTCACTAGTCAATGAAAGCAAAAAATGTAAAACTGAGCAAGGTAAAAAAGAGAAAGAGGGTTGCAGCTTGGACCTAGAGAAGATGAAAGAAGCTTGGATCATTCACATTCAGGGTGCCACCTAGATTCAAATGGCATGTTCAAAAGGGTTTACTTGAAAGGGATGGAGCATCTACAGAGATGTGAACAGGATTAAAGGAACAGAAGGATTGGTGAAGCGCTCAGGGACTTGTAAAGCAGGAAGTCTTTACAACCTCTTGGCCTGAGGGGGCACGGGGTTCGGGGGATGAATGGTTTAGCCAAGTCCAAGTGAGAGCTGAAGCAGAGGAAGAGGGTTACCCATAGGAGCTAAGCAAAAGACAGGGGTAGGGGAATAAATCTCCTGGTATCTTCTTCCTCCCACTCTCTAATTTCCTTTCGCTGCTTGCCATTTTCCAAACCGAACTGAAAATCAGAGCGTGTGAGTGGCTGAGTGAGTTAGTCTGAAGAGTCTAGTCTTCAGTAAGTCAGAGCAGGGCAGAGGAAGGCAGAGAAATCATGTACGGATTGGGAGGAGGAAATGTAGAATAACAGCACAGGAATGTTACTTGCGGAGAAAACTAGTTCAGAAAGGACACTTCTTAGGGAAAAAGAACTATAGAAACACATGGGTAATAATTCAGAGACAATTTTGGCACAAGGGAAAGATAGTTCAGGGAGCTCTTATCTGATGACCTTAATCTCAATAAAGTCAATGCAGGGTTGTCTGCTTGTAGGAAAGAAAAACAGGGGTTGATCAGACCGTTTGAGAAGATTAGAGGGAATTTGAAATTAGTTTGGTGGGAAATTTAGTAGGAAGTCAATTAGGTATGGATAAAAGAACTGCTAAGTTGAGCAGAAGGCAAGTGAATTTTTCATATGATGACACTTTCTCCATTTCAGTGTTTAAGCAAATATTAATCAAAGCTGCTTATACAGAAATCAAAATAAGTTTTCTTTATTTAATTGCTTCTAAGGCAAAAAAAAGTGTTTTGAGGGCAGGAATTGTGTCTTATTCATACCTCTTTCCACACCTCCTTTCCTCCCTCACCACATTACAGGCACTGAACACATGCATACTTGTGCGTGCATATACTCACATAAACAATCTAACACAATATACTTGAGATTTTCCTAATCGGGATAGGTATTTCTTACCTTAATCTATTGAAATTAACTTAATACAAAAATACATATATAAAGAGTGTTGGTTGGTTAATTCCTGGGTTTTTATTCTAGTTCTAGTTCCACTATGTAATTTTGGTTAAGTGTGGTTGTCTGAGTGTGTGTGTTCCCCTAAAATTCATATATTGGAATAATAATGCCCTATGTGATGGTACTAATAGGTGGGGCTTTTGGGAGGTGCATAAGCCATGAGGATGGAGCCATCATGAATTGAGTTTGTGCCTTATAAAAGTAGCTCCAGGGCTTCCCTGGTGGCGCAGTGGTTGAGAGTCTGCCTGCCGATGCAGGGGACACGGGTTTGTGCCCTGGTCTGGGAAGATCCCACATGCCGTGGAGCGGCTGGGCCCGTGAGCCATGGCCGCTGGGCCTGCACATGCGGAGCCTGTGCTCCGCAACGGGAGAGGCCACAACAGTGAGAGGCCCGCGTACCGCAAAAAAAAAAAAAAAAGTAGCTCCAGAGAGATCCCTAGCTCCTACCACCATGTGAGGACACAGAGAGAAGATACCAGCTGTGAACCAGGAAGAGGGCCCTCATCAGACGGCGACTATGCTGCTGTCTTGATTTTAGACTTCTAAGCCTCCAGAACTGTGAGCAGTAAATTTCCGTTGCTTATAAACTACCCAGTATGGGGGATTTTGTTATAGTAGCCTGAGCCAGGCTAAGACAGTAAGTCAGGCATACACTTTCTTTAAGCTTGAATTCGGTAAGCATTTACTTTTATGGAGGCATTTTAGGGATGGCTATGTGAAAGATGGTTTTTGCAGTTGATAATTTTTATGAAAACCAGAGTGTATATGCCAAAATATGTCAAAGAATTCAGGAATATTTGATTGACATGTGCATATGTATTTTTCCTTCTCTCTGTTTACCTTTTTTCTGATTTTAAAAGTAAATGGTGATATTAAATTAAAGTAAGAAAATAATTATCCACTAATCATATGGTATAATGAAAATTTTCTAACCGAGTCTTGGGAAATATTTAGATTTTCTTTTAAAGCCAAATGGTTGAGAAAAGACATTCGTGATCACGGCTTCTGAAATAATGGGTGATTATTCCCAAACAATCAATTAGTGTATACTTGAAGTGTGCTTAGCCTAGCCTCTATTAGGTAACAATGAAAACATCAAGTCAAATTAAGTCAACAGTTTCAGTCAGAAGGTAAAGATGAGCAAGATTTTTTTCAAGATTCAGATGTACTGACACCAGGAATATGGCAGTGGTTGAAATGGTTATTAGTGGCACATTATTATTAAAGCTGTATCTAAAGAATATCTTTCAAGATAGAGGCAGAAGTGTGTGCAATTCTTAGTACTATATACTCATGGAAATTGGGTTATGACTTTAAGGTGAGAGATATGATTAGAAGCTATATTTTTACAGAGGAGATTTCTCCATCCAGAGTTCAAATGTTCATTATTCGACCCTTTACTGAGGGACAGCTGTGTGCAAGGCAAGTTGTCAGGCACTAAGGAGAGTGCCAGCAGGAAGAACAAAGTTGGGGGTTTAGGAACACCCTTCCTCCATGACCTGTTTTATTCAGAGAGGATTCATTGTCTTTGGTAATGACAAGGGCAGAATCCATAGTTCTCTTTGAATCATCCAGTTTTTAATACCTGCCAATCAGTGCGTAGATCATAATCAGTTGTTAGACATTTCTATCGATGGCCCCGCGGTAGTAAAAAACGGAGTTGGATGTCCTTGAGATGCCATCTGAGAAATTTCTCCATTAAGGAATGATATAAAGCAAGAGTATTCTTCAAATGAGCCAGCTCTGAGAAGAAGAGCACTGAGTAGACAGCACTTAAACATGGCACGTAGTGGTGGGGTTACCAAGGGACAGAAGGGTAAATAGCATATTTTGATTATAAGGCTATGTTTACACCAGTTTCTGGAATAAGGGAAGGTTACTTGGAAATCAGGCAACACATTTCTTATCCAATCTGCCACTAATTATCAATGGAAAATGTGATATCTTAGCATGGGTATTTGGCATCAAAGCGTAAAAATACTGGAAATATATTTCCAACTAATGTGTGTGTAGCAGACCTCTCCAACCAGCATCTGTATCTGCAAGGCTGATTAAATAAAGCGTAGGTGGGGATGAGGAATAGGCAGGAAGTTATCTGTTACTTGACAAAATTTTTGACAATAAAAAAGTGCTAGGTAGCATCAAAATGTCACATATCCCCATTCACTAATCTTAGGTAAGTTATTTGACTATTCTGGGTCATGGTTTTCTCATCTAAAAATTTAAGTAGTTGGGCTAAATTATCTCTTTGTTATCTTTATTTTCTAACATAAGTGGATCCTGTGCATGATCCTTAAAGGGCACTTTTCATGTGAGCAACCATAATGGAAAAAATGTCTTTTCTGTCACAGTATACTTATTATTATTAGAAATATTATCAACAACTACAAAACTCTACCAGACTAGACATCGAACTCGTCACAGTGCAGCTTTGGCTAATTAGTTGATGTAAAATTAAGACTCAAAATATAGCATCATTGTGGTTTCACCAGGCTAGAGTCTTTTATCAATATTCCCTTGAATGATTCTTAGTCTTCACACATGCAGCACATCACAAAGAACCATGGCAAGCTCAAAACTGTGTCCATTGGTCAATGTTGAGAGCTCAAAATTTTTAACGTATACATTTTTTCTTGTTATATTTTTATTTTTTATGATTGTAGTAAAATGCACATAACTTAAAATGTGCAACTCAGTGGCACTAAATACATTCAAAATGTTGTGAAACAACCATGATTATCTAGTTCCTGAACCTTTTCATTACCTCACATGGAAACTCCATGCCCATAAGCTGCTACTCCTTATTCCTCTCTCCTCCCAGCCCCTGCAAACTGCTAATCTGCTTTCTGTCTCTACGGATTTACCTATTATGGATATTTCCCCTATATGAGATCATGTAATATGTGACCTCGTTTCTTTCACTTAGCAAGTTTTCAAGGCTTATCTATGTTATAGTAGGTATTAATACTCCAGTTCTTTTTATGCCTGAACAATATTCCTTTGTATGTATGTTTCCTTACTCATTGGTTGATGGACATTTGGCTTGTTCCCATTCTTTGGACTATTGTGAATAATGCTGCTATGAACACTTGTATACAAGTTTTTATTTGAACACCTGTTTTCAATTATTTTGGGTAAATTCTTTTTATTTATTTATTTATTTATTTATTTATTTTTGGCTGTGTTGAGTCTTCATTTCTGTGCGAGGGCTTTCTCTAGTTGTGACAAGCGGGGGCCACTCTTCATCGCGGTGTGCAGGCCTCTCACTATCGCGGCCTCTCTTGTTGCTGAGCACAGGCTCCAGACGCGCAGGCTCAGTAGTTGTGGCTCACAGGCCTAGTTGCTCCGCAGCATGTGGGATCCTCCCAGACCAGGGCTCGAACCCGTGTCCCCTGCATTAGCAGGCAGATTCTCAACCACTGCGCCACCAGGGAAGCCCTGGGTAAATTCTTAAGAGTAGAATTGTTGAGTCATATGTCTAACTATGTTTAACTTACTAGATATTGCCAGACTGTTAATCAACAGTAGTTGGCACCATTTCACTTCAGTACATGCATTTTTAAATATAATTCTCAAAACATCCTTATGAGGTAGGTAAAATTATTATGCTAATAAGATGGCTGAGGGCTGGAGAACTTAGGTAACTTACTTGCCCAAAGTCACCCCCTATAATTTGTTGGCTTCCTGACTAAACTTAGAGCTCATCAAACATTAGGTTGAGTCCATGAAAACACAGACAGGAAGAATCTCTGATTTATATGTTTTCTCCTGGGCTATGAAGACAATTTGTAGCTTTATTTTGACATTTATTTTGTTATTGTAAACTGAATTAAACTTTCCCAGTCATATTTCCTATTTCCTCTTAGTTTGAGTCACTTCCTGTTACCAAATTTGGCACAAAGTTGTGTGGATAATATAGTGCACCTATTCATTCATTCATTCATATGCAACAAACATCTTACTTGACAGCCTTGCAGCATAACAGCTGAATATTCACTCTTAAACTTTAATACAGTTCCACACTCATTGCTCTAAAATTTTTACCTAACTTGCAAAACAAGAGAGTAGTTGTCATCAGTCAGTTTCTTTGTTTACAAGGAGAACCTCATGATTTTAGAAGGAGGGAAATATCATTGAGACTAAAATGCAGACATCAAATGAATGTTGTCATTCTAGACTCCCAAGCCTCAAAGTCACACTGTTGTATTATTAAAGATTAAAGTATCTACAGGTCACAGTGCAGTATTCTATAGGAATTTCCCCTTATAGAATTCCAGAAGTCTCTGAGTGTCACTTGTGGACACTTCCTTTATGTGTCCCCTGCTTTATATATGAACTTCAAACATCCTTACGCACATTAAAGAATTGCCTTAGTTCAGCTGCACGTGTCACAGAACTCATGAAAATGTATCTAATCTTTTTGGGAAGAATTAAAAAATTCTCCTACTCCTTGTATAATACATAAAGTTAGTGTGTTATAAGAAGTTAGGGGAATATGATCACATTTATGCAAGGATTTCTAAGGCACTAAATATTCCTATGAAAAATAATAACTAGAGAATTTCTTAAAGCCTGATATTAAAGATTAATGGTTTTAGTAAAGTGAAGGGAGGTGTACAAACATTATTGCTAAAAATATATATTTAATATTTGAATAGGCAACACATTATTTCAGCTGAGTCTGTCCTGCAACCTATTTTAGTAGGTACTCTAAAAATAACCAGGCACTGTATTAGGCCCGCCAGACACATTGCCTTACTTCATATGTACATATATGAAATACATAATCATCATGAAATATGCATATCAATATAAATATATGTATCCATTTATTTCATGGTGATGTCTCACATAAAAGAAACAGTATTAGTATTAACAGAATATCAGCACGTTAACAACAAATGTTTTATTATGCATAAGCAAATAGATTGAAAGGTGGTCTTTCTCTAGCTATGTGTAAGTTTCACTAGGTGCTGAATTTTCATAAAGCAATGATTTATGTTTGTTTTAGATGAAAGCAAGAGCTTCTTCAATAGGTTTTTTTTTTTTTTTTTTTTTTTTTTTTTTGCGGTACGCGGGCCTCTCACTGTTGTGGCCTCTCCCATTGCGCAGCACAGGCTCCGAACGTGCAGGCTTAGCGGCCCTGGCTCACGGGCCCAGCTGCTCCGCGGCATGTGGGATCTTCCGGGACCAGGGCACGAACCTGCGTCCGCTGCATCGGCAGGAGGACCCTCAACAACTGCGCCACCAGGGAAGCCCTCTTCAATAGTTTTAAGACAGTTTTTTTAAAAAAAACATTTTGGAAATTAATGCCATATTTATTTTTTAATAAATTTATCTATCTATTTATTTATTTTTGGCTGTGTTGGGTCTTTGTGGCTGCGCGTGGGCTTTCTCTAGTTGCGGCAAGTGGGGGCTGCTCTTCGTTGCGGTGCACGGGCTTCTCATTGCGGTGGCTTTTCTTGTTGCGGAGCAAGGGCTCTAGGCACGCAGGCTTCAGTAGTTGTGGTGCGCGGGCTCAGTAATTGTGGCTCACAGGCTCTAGAGCGCAGGCTCAGTAGTTGTGGCACACGGGTTTAGTTGTTCCACGGCATGTGGGATCTTCCCGGACCAGGGATCGAACCCGTGTCCCCTGCATTGGCAGGCGGATTCTCAACCACTGGGCCACCAGGAAGTCCCTAGACAGAGCTTTGAAAAAGTGGTGGGATATAATATGAAGATGGAATAGCTGTAATGTTTGGTGCTGCATCATGCTGATAACACTTCCCTGAAAATATCACCTGGCTTTGTGAGACACTTGATGTAACTGAAAAAAATAAAGGCAAAGATTAGGGCATAGACACTGGATCTCACTTAACAAAACAGATATAGTGCTAGTTTGGCTTCCTATGTATGTGGCATTTTCGTTGAACTCCACATGGGATCTTTTTGTACCAAGTTTACATAATCAAGCCCATTGTTAGTCAATTTTAGAGGGAAGTTAGTCCCATCCTATAAATGGATTACTCTGTTCACTGCAGTCTGTGCTGAAGTGCTGTCACGCATTTTCTCTTTTACAATGCGTGATTCATTGAATATTTTGTGGGCTTGTTTACTACAGAGAATGAAAAGGTTACTTGTGAAGCTGGTTTTAGAAAGATCCAGGTGAGGACCAGTAATGAAAAGACTCAATTACATTTCTCAGTAATCCTCACCCTACCAGGATCAAAATAAGCAGTAAAATAGTACCAAAAATGAAATATCTGAAGATATCACACATACCGAATGAGCGTACAGACTTCCCCAGAAATCCTAGCGGGTGGTGGTAAAATATCTTTGAACGACACACTGATAAGTTACAACATGGTAGAGAAAAGAGGCATTGTTTCATATTGTTAGGGTGCTAAAATTTTCAACAGGAATACAAAAACTAAATATTTGAGTTTCTTCACCATGGACATTCTGAATATGCCTATGTTTTTACTGTAAATTTAAAAACTGTCATTTACTTTCAGAAATAATCACATTCAATGGAATGGAAAAGATAAAGAGTATGTTCTGAATACTTCCAGTGCCATCTATTGGCTGTTAAATTTGTTGTTTCAATGCTAAGAGATACCAAATACTATTAGGTAAGGAGGAAGACATTTCACACATTCAAGATAAAAACACATCCAGTCGAATGTTTGAAGGGTTATAAGTAATACAATGTGCCTCTGAAATCTTATGTTTTATTTCAAATCAGATAATATACTTGGTATATAACAAGAAGGAGTAAACAGAAATACAAATATTTTAAATATTAATTCTAGACTCACAAGGATCCAGTAAGATTACATTTAATATCAACCATAGAATATTTTACTTCTGTCGTAAATAAAAGACAACTAATGACTCTTCTTTATATAATGACTAATTTTCTAAAAGCCTTGTAGCTTTTACAAACGCAATGTTAGTCTTTCTGTCATAAAGGAAGCTATTTTGTGTCACAAAAATGGCTCAATTAATAGTATTTTCTCTTTGTGCAAGGATCAGAAATGAACAGAAAAGACTGTGAAGTAGGTTTTCAAAGACATCTTTTCTAAAGCTCCCTTTTTACATGTGTATGATAATTGTTGAATTAGATGATTTGAACATTCAAATTAAAGGACGTGCAATTAATTAGTTTCAGGTAAAACTGTTTTCTCATTCAATTTTGCAAGCACAGCTAATTGAATAATGAAGAATTAAGCCTGGGAAAAAGAAAGCCACCCCTTTAAAATTTGGCTCTCTCTCCCTTTTCTCATAATGAGTACTTTCAAACATTCATGATCTATAAATGTTCTCATTGAGAGAGATGGAATGAGAGAGAGAGAGAGAGAGAGGGAGTGTGGCAGAGGGAAGGAATGAGGAGGGAGAGAGAGAGAAAAATATTGGGACAAATTGGTAGTCATGATGTACCCCCAAATAATATAATTTTCTTGTGGTATAGTGAATTGTTAAAATTTCTACTTTTTTGATCTCCAATCCACCTCACTTTTGGTTTACAAATTCGTATCTAATTTTTAGCATTATATTTTTATATAACACTTCATTGTAATGCACATTTTTACAGGTTTCTGCCTTATCAATTAACTATTGACTACTTATTACTAAATTTTATAACGTTTTACAGTGAGGTGAAATACACATTCGAAGTCAGATATAAAAAGGAATTTTAATGTATAGTTTTCCAAAATGTGAGCTACTGTTAATTTTCTCAATTTTTTTGTGTTGTATCTCTATGGTGATTCCAGTTTTACCAAAGAATTAAAGGACTCACAGCCTCTGAAGGGCGATAAAACGTCTGTAAATCCAAGTCTATTCTAAAATAGAGCCCTGTTTCCCAATATCTCTTCTATTCAAGTAGATTGCTTTCACATATGTAAAACAGATAAAACAGAATTTTCCATTGTCAGTGCCACTGATTTCCTCAGGAGGGTTAGTGAGGAAATGAAACATACAAACATGACAGTAAAAAGTGTATAGGTACTTGACTCTTGTCTATAATTTAGAAATGTTGGGAGTGATTCCCATTTTCTGTTTCCCTCCAAGGATATTTCTTATATGACCAGAGGTCTTTTTGATCTTAAAATCTATTCAACGTTCAGATAACACATGAATAAAATTGTGCTACTCTGTGCTTGAAAACAAACAGAACACTTAAAATCAAAGCCCAAAACAAACACACAAGAGAAAAGGGCTTTCCTATCCTAAAATAACGCTTGCCTTTTCTATAATGACCTCATTTGTCATGGCTTACGTTGGTCCTCCAAGGTGGTCATTCTCCAGAGAATTGGTTTACTGTCTCGTAAAATCATGACATCCTTGAAGATGAACCACAGGATGTGAGATGATTCAGCATTGTCCAGGAACTTGCCTGCATTTGGTACATTAAAAATTAATACAGCTCAGAATATAATGGGAGCTCTCATCAATGGATTGCTATTTAAGTGCTATTTGTATACACATTCTGACAAAAACTAAGTACATATGCTGAGATCAATTTAGATAAGAAAACAAAGATTAAAAGAAAATCTAGTTGAATTAATGTTTTGTACAAATAAGAAAGATACATGCACAAACATTTGTGCCTTTCAAAGTTCACAGCATAGATCTACTCAGTATTTTACATCAATATCTCTACATTTTCTAACTAAATAGAAATCCAATTGAAGATCCAACTCTGTACCTCTTGCAGGGAAACAAGTAACTGCAGCCACACAAACTTTGTTCCCTCTATCCATCTATAATGATTAAGAATCTGAGCTCTGGAAGCAGACTGCTTGGGTTTAAATCCGTACTGTGACACTTTTTTCCTGTATAAATTTGGGCAAATTACATAAATCCTCTGAGTGTCAGTTTCTTTATGTGTAAAATAAAAATAATACCTCTTAGAACTGTGGAAAGATCACATATGATGGTATCTTTAAAGTGCTTGTTATAGAGCCTGATGCACAGAGTATATTTTTAACAAATTTTAGCCAATGATATGTAAGATTCAAACTTATTTGGTTAAAAAAAAGAAACCGTGATGTATTTTAAGGAGAAAGGAAAAGTGGGACACAATAAAACAATTGGATCCCAACCTACCTAAAGCTTTCAATTCAGCTTTGTGATGCTCAATCGAGAAAGACACAAACTCATTCGTATTTTGGCTCCTTGCCATAGCATGATGAATAGATCAGTGATGAACATAGCTGGCATTGGACCCATAACCAGCACCCCATATAGTCAGGATAAAGGTATTTACTGAATGCACAGGTGCCCTGTGTCATAGGAACCTACGAAATCAATGCTTTTCCTCTTGGGGCAGCCCTGGTGGCTTCACTGTGACCCCTTTACCCACAACAGAAGAGCCCCCCCCCCTTACAATACTGAGGGCATCTCTCTGGAGGACCCTTTTCTGGCAACATTCATACTTCAAGGTCTACCCCTCCAGTGACCATCAGATTCACTGACGGTCAAGAAGAATTTTTATTTTTAAAAATCTTTGAATATCAAAAAGGAAGAGACACGAACGGAGAGAGATTGAGAGAAGAGAACAGGTGGATGGGAATTGAGAGAGAAAGTATGAAATTCAGAGTCAGAAAGTAAGAGAGTGAGAGAGAAAAATAAAATGGTCATAGCTACAGGAGGGCCAGAGCACAAGAGGAGAAGAAAGAAGAGACAGAAGAGAAGGGAAGACAGGTAAAGTGAAGGAGCTGAGAAGAAGCTTATTCTAAAAACCATATGAAGTCACACAGAGACAGCACTTTCATTTTTTGCCTGGCAACTCTCTTCTGACTACTGCTTAACCTTTTGTGTCTGGAAGACTTTTAAGTTTTTTTTTTTTTTTTTTTTTTTGCAGTACGCGGGCCTCTCACTGTTGTGGCCTCTCCCGTTGCGGAGCACAGGCTCCAGATGCGCAGGCCCAGCGGCCATGGCTCACGGGCCCAGCCACTCCACGGCATGTGGGATTTTCCCGGACTGGGGCACGAACCCGTGTCTCCTGCATCGGCAGGCGGACTCTCAACCACTGCGCCACCAGGGAAGCCCTAAGTACTTTTAACTTATGTATTCCTTACCAGTATGAGGTAGGTAGATACTATTATGATTACCATTTTATACATGGGAAAACAGGCATGGAAAAAATAAGCAGCTAGAAGAAACACACGCTGGTGTTTCTCTTTCCCTTACAGGTAATAAGTAATCACCTTTGATCACCCTCAAGGGATTTTTATCCTATCGGAGGACCCCAAGCTCTCTCATTTAAGCCCATCCTGACCGATAACTAAATAGTCAAGACACCACAGAAAACCAAATTCCTCTGTTCCAGTATTTTGTAGTGTGATCAATTACTTGGTTTCAATTAATCAATTTATAGGTTTCATTCATAAAAATGCAACCATTGGATATTTTAAATGTTTTTGAGAGTAGTATTGAAATTAACTTCATTCTTTTTATTTCAATAAAGAGACATGAAATATAACATGTATCGGATTAAAAGATTTTTTTAACTTTTATTTTATATTGGACTATAGTTCATTAACAATGTTGTATTAGATTCAGGCATACAGCAAAGTGATTCAGTTATACATATACATGTATATATTCTTTTTCAAATTCTTTTCCTATTTAGGTTTTTACAGAGTATTTAGCAGATTTCCCTGTGCTATACAGTAGGTCCTTGTTGGTTATCTATTTTAAATATAGCAGTGTGTACATGTCAAAACCAAACTCCCAATCTATCCCTCTCCTTAACCCTTACCCCACTAACCATAAGTTTGTTCTCTAAGTCTGAGTCTGTTTTGTAAATAAGTTCATTTGTATCATTTTTTTTTTAGATTCTGCATATATGCAATATCATATGGTATTTATCTTTCTCTGACTTACTTCACTTAGTATGATAATCTCCAGGTGCCTCCATGTTGCTCCAAATGGCATTATTTCATTCTTTTAAATGGCTGAGGAATATTCCACTGTATGTATGTACTACACCTTCTTTATTCATTCATCTGTCGATGGGCATTTAGGTTGCTTCCATGTCTTGGCTATTGTAAATAGTGCTGCATTGAGCATTGGGGTGCATGTATATTTTCAAATTATGTTTTTCTTCAGATATATGCCCAGGAGTGGGATTACTAGATCATATAGTAGTTCCATTTTTAGTTTCTTAAGGAACCTCCATACTGTTCTCCAGAGTGGCTGTATCAATTTACATTCCCACCAACAGTGTAAGAGGGTTCCCTTTTCTCCACACCCTCTCCAGCATTTGTTGTTTGTAGATTTTCTGATGATGCCCATTCTAACCGGTGTGAGGTGATACCTCATTGTAGTTTTGATTTGCATTTCTCTAATAATTAGTGATGTTGAGCAGCTTTTCATGTGCCTCTTGGCCATCTGTATATCTTCTTTGGAGAAATGTCTATTTAGGTCTTCTGCCCATTTTTCAGTTGGGTGGTTTGTTTTTGATATTGAGCCATGTGAGCTGTTTGTAAATTTTGGAGATTAATCCCCGTTGGTCACATCGTTTGCAAATATTTTCTCCCATACTGTGTGTTGTCTTTTCATTTTGTTTATGGTTTCCTTTGCTGTGCAAAAGCATTTGAGTTTAATTAGGTCCCATTTGTTTATTTTTGTTTTTATTTTCATTACTCTAGGAGACAGATTAAAAAAAGATATTACTGCGATTTATGTCAAAAAGTATTCTGCCTATATTTTGCTCTAAGAGTTTTGTAATATCTGGTCTTACATTTAGCACTTTAATCCATTTTGAGTTTATTTTTCTGTATAGTGTTAAAGAATGTTTTAATTTCATTTTTTTACATGTAGCAGTCCAGTTTTCCCAGCATCATTTATTGAAGAGACTGTCTTTTCTCATCTATTGTATAGTCTTGCATCCTTTGTTGTAGATTAATTGATCAGAAGTGTGTGGATTTATTTCTGGGCTTTCTATCCTGTTCCATTGATCTATATTTCTGTTTTTCTGTGAGTACCATACTGTTTGGATGACTGTAGCTTTCTAGTGTAGGCTGAAGTCAGGGAGCCTGATTCCTCCAGCTCTGTTTTTCTTTCTCAAGACTGCTTTGGCTATTCGGGGTCCTCTGTGTCTCATACAAATTTTAAGATTTTTTGTTCCAGTTCTGTGAAAAATGGCATTGGTAAATTGATAGAGATTTCATTGAATCTGTAGGTTGCCTTGGATAGTATAGTCATTTTGACAATATGGATCCTTCCAATCCAAGAACATGGTATATCTTTCCATCTGTTTGTGTCATCCTCAATTTCTTTCATCAGCATCTTGTAGTTTTCAGAGTACAGTTCTTTTGCCCCACTACATAGGTTTATTCCTAGGTATTTTATTCTTTCTGATGTGATGGTAAATGGGATTGTTTCTTTAATTTCTCTTTCTGATTTTTCATTGTGAGTGTATAGAAATGAAGCAAATTTCTGTGTATTTATTTTGTATCCTGCAACTTTACTGAACTGACTGATGAGCTCTAGTAGTTTTCTGGTAGCATCTTCTGGATTTCTATGTATTGTATTGTGTCATTTGCAAACAGTGACAGTTTAACTTCTTTTCCAGTTTGGATTCATTTTATTTCTTTTTCTTCTCTTATTGCTGTGGCTAGGACTTCCAAAACTATGTTGAATAAATGTGGCGAGAGTGGATATCCTTTTCTTGTTCCTGATCTTAGGAAATGCTTTCAGCTTTTCACTGTTGAGTATGATGTTAGCTGTAGGTTTGTCGTATATGACCTTTATTGTGTTGAGGTATGTTCCCTCCATGCCCACTTTCTGGAGAGTTTTTATCATAAATGGGTGTTGAATTTTGTCAAAAGCTTTTTCTGCATCTATTGAGATGATCATATGGTTTTTATTTTTCAGTTACTAATGTGGTGTATCACAGGGGTCCCCAACTCCCAGGCCACGGACCAGTACCAGCCTGCGGCCTGTTAAGAACTGAGCTGCACAGCAGAAGGTGAGCAGCAAGAGAGCAAAGTTTCATCTGCTGCTCCCCATCACTCACATTAACACCTGAACCATCCCCCCGACCTGCCACTGGTCTGTAGAAAAATTGTCTTCCACGAAATCAGTCCCTGGTGCCAAAAATGTTGGGGACCAGTGGTGTATCACATTGATTGATTTGTGGATATTGAAAAATCCTTGTATTCCTGGGATAAATCCCAGTTGATCATGGTGTATGATCCTTTCAGTGTATTGTTGGATTCAGATTGCTAGTATTTTGTTGAGAATTTTTGCATCTATGTTCATCAGTGATGTTGGTCGGTTTCTTTCTTTTTATGTGGTATCTTTGTCTGGTTTTGGTATCAGGGTGATGATGGCCTCATAGAATGAGTTTGGGAGTGTTCCTTTCTCTGCAAGGTTTTGGAATAGTTTCAGAAAGATAGGTGTTAACTCTTCTCTAAATGTTTGATAGGATGCACCTCTGAAGCCATCTGGTCCTGGAGTTTTGTTTGTTGGGAGTTTTTTAAATCAGAGGTTCAATTTTAGTACTTGTGATTGGTCTGTTCATATTTTCTATTTCTTCCTAGTTCAGTCTTGGGAGATTGTACCTTTCTAAAAATTTGTCCATTTCTTCTAGGTTGTCCATTTTATTGGCATAGAGTTGCTTGTAGTAGTCTCTTAAGATCCTTTGTATTTCTGTGGTGTCAGTAGTAACTTCTCCTTTTTTATTTCTAATTTTATTGATTTGAGTCCTCTCCCTCTTTTTCTTGATGAGTCTGGCAAATGGTTTATTAATATTATCTTTGCAAAGAACCAGCTTTTAGTTTCATTGAACTTTGCTGTTGTTTTCTTCATCTCTATTTCATTTATTTCTGCTCTGATCCTTGTGATTTCTTTCTTTTTACTAACTTTAGATTTTGTTTGTTCTTCTTTCTCTAGTTGCTTTAGGTATAAGGTTAGGTTTTTTATTTGAGATTTTTCTTGTTTCCTGAGGTAAGATTGTACTACTGTAAACTTCCCACTTAGAATTGCTTTTTCCGTGTCCCATAGGTTTTGGATCATTGTGTTTTCATTGTCATTTGTCTCTAGGTATTTTTTTAAATTTCCTCTTTGATTTCTTCAGTGATCCATTGGTTATTTAGTAACATATTATTTAGCCTCCATGTGTTTGTGTTTTTTACAGTTTTTTCCTGTAATTGATTTCTAATGTTATAGTGTTGTAGTCAGAAAAGATGCTTGATATGATTTCAATTTTCTTAAATTTACCAGGGCTTCATTTGTGACCCAAGATGTGATCTATCCTGGAGAATGTTCCATGTGCACATGAGAAGAATGTGTATTCTGCTGCTTTTGGATACAATGCTCTATAAATATCAATTAATTCCTTGTCTAATGTGTCATTTAAACCTGTGTTTCCTTATTAATTTTCTGTCTGGATGATGTGTCCATTGTTGAAATTGGGGCGTTAAACTCCCCCACTATTATTGTTACTGTCAATTTCTCCTTTTATGGCTTTTAGTGTTTGCCTTATACAGTGAGGTGCTCTTATGTTGGGTGCATATATATTTACAATTATTATATCTTCTACTTGGATTGATTCCCTTGATCATTACGTAGTGTCCTTCTTTGTCTCTTGTAACAGTATTTATTTTAATGTTTATTTTGTCTGATATGAGTATTGCTACTCCAGCTTTCTTTTGATTTCCATTTGCATAGAATACATTTTTCCGTCCCCTCACTTTCAGTCTGTATGTGTCCCTAGATCTGAAGTGGGTGTAAACAGCGTATATATAGGTCTTATTTTTGTATCCATTCATCCAGTCTGTGTCTTTTGTTTGGAGCATTTAATCTGTTTATGTTTAAGGTAATTACTGACATGTGTGCTCTTATTGCCATTTTGTTAATTGCTTTGGATCTGTTTTTGTAGGTGTTTTTTCTTCCCTTCCTCTTTTGTTCTCTTCTCTTGTGATTTGATGACTAACTTTAGTGCTGTGTTTGGATTCCTTTTTCTTTCTTGTGTGTATCTATTGTAGATTTTCGGTTTGTGGTTACCAAGAGGTTTCATATAGCAGTCTGTATATACACAAGATTGTTTTAAGTTGCTGGTCTTTTCATTTCAAATGCATTTCCAATATCCTGCATTTGTGCTCTACTGTTCTCACAATTGCTGGGGTTTTTTGTTTGTTTGTTTTTTAACATCTTTATTGGAGTATAATTGCTTTACAATGGTGTGTTAGTTTCTGCTTTATAACAAAGTGAATCAGCTATACATATACATGTATCCCCATATCTCCTCCCTCTTGCATCTCCCTCCCACCCTCCCTATCCCACCCCTCTAGGTGGTCACAAAGCATGGAGCTGATCTCCCTGTGGTATGTGGCTGCTTCCCACTAGCTTTCTGTTTTACATTTGGTAGTGCATATATGTTCATGCCACTCTCTCACTTTGTCCCAGCTTACCCTTCCCCCTCCCTGTGTCCTTAAGTCCATTTTCTATGTCTGCACAATTGCTGGTTTTGATATCATATTTGTGTGCAGATGATTTCCTACCTGCACTGTAATTTTGCCTTTACTGGTGAGCTTTTCCATTCATAATTTTCTTATTTCTAGTTGTGGCCTTTTCTTTTCTGCCTAGAGAAGTTCCTTTAGCATTTGTTGCAAAGCTGGTCTGGTGGTCTAAATTCTCTTAGCTTTTGCTAGTCTGTAAAGCTTTTGATTTCTCCATCATATCTGAATGAGATCCTTGCTGAGTAGAGTATTCTTGGTTGTAGGTTTTTCCCTTTCATCACTTTAGATATATCGTGCCACTCCCTTCTGGCCTGCAGAGTTTCTGTTGAGAAATCAGCTGATAACCTATGGGAATTCCCTTGTATGTTATTTGTTGCTTTTCCCTTGTTGCCTTTAATATTTTTTCTTTGTCTTTCATTTTTGTCAGTTTGATTACTATGTGTCTTGCCATGTTCCTCCTTGGGTTTATTCTGCCTGGGAATCTCTGTGCTTCCTGGACTTCAGTGACTCTTTCCTTTCCCATTTTAGGGAAGTTTTCATATATTCTCTTCAAATATTTTCTCATGTCCTTTGTCTCTTCTCCTTTTGGGACCCCTATAATGCTAATGTTGGTGAGATTAATGTTATCCCAGAGATCTATCAGACTGTCCTCATTTCTTCTCATTCTTTATTCTTTATTCTGTTCCTCAGCTGTGAATTCCACTATTCTGTCTTCCAGGTCACTTATCCATTCTTCTGCCTCAGTTATTCTGCCATTGATTCCTTCTAGTGTATTTTTCATTTCAGTTACTGTATTGTTCATGTCTGTTTGTTTGTTCTTTAGTTCTTCTAGGTCTTTGTTAAACATTTCTCATATCTTCTTGATCTGTGCCTCCATTCTTTTTCTGAGATCTTGGATCATCTTTACTATCATTACTCTGAATTCTTTTTCAAGTAGATTGCCTATCTCCACTTCACTTAGTTGTTCTTCTGGGCTTTTATCTTGTTCCTTCATCTGGGACATATTCCTCTGGCCATCTCATTTTTTCTAACTTTCTGTAAATATGGTTTCCATTCTGTAGGCTGCAGGGTCATTGTTCTTCTTCTGCTGTCTGCCCCCTGGTGGATGAGGCTGTAAGAGGCTTGTGCAGGCTTCCTGGTGGGAGGGACTGGTTCCTGCCCACTGGTGGGTGGAGCTGGGTCTTGTCCCTCTGGTTGACAGGGCCACGTCAGGGGGTGTGTTTATCAGGGAGCTGTGTGCCCAGGAAGACTTTAAGCTGCCTGTCTGTTGATGGGTGTGGCTGTGTTCCTGCCCTGTTGGTTGTTTGGCCTGTGGTGTCCCAGCACTGGAGTCTACAGGCTGTTGGGTGGGGCCAGTCTTAGTGAGAAAATGCAGCCTCCAAAAGGGCTCACACCAATGAGTACTCACCAGAACTGCTGCTGCCAGTATCTTTGTTGCTGAGCCACAGCCACACCCCACCTCCAGTACTAGCAGGTAGGTCTTTCCCAGTCTCTTATGAGGTCACTGCTCATTTCCCTGGGTCCTGGTGCACACAAGACCCTGTGTGTGCCCTCTAAGAGTGGAGGTTCTGTTTCCCCCAGTCCTGGGGATTTCCTCAATTAAACCCTACTGGCCTTCAAAGCCAGATTCTCTGGTGTCTCCCCCACCCATTGCCAGACCCCCAGGGTGGGGAGCCTGACATGGGGCTCAGAACTTTCACTCCTGAGTGAGAACTTCCGTAGTATAATTATTTCCAGTTTGTGGGTCACCCACCTGGCGTCTATGGGATTTGATTTTAACACAGTTGAGCCCCTCTTACCATCTCACTGTGGCTTCTTCTTTGTCTTTGGTTGTAGGGTATCTTTTTTGGTAGGTTCCAGTGTTTTTTGTTGATGGTTATTCAGCAGTTAGTTGTGATTCTGGTGTTTCCATAAGAGAAGGTGAGCTCATGTCCTTCTACTCTGCCATCTTCTTAAAACATTTTTAAAATATTGTTTTTCTAAGGAATATTTAAAATTTAATCCTTTTTTTATTTTAGGCCAAACTCATTTTCTCCTCATCCTTCCAGTAGTCATTATGTGTGGCTAAATTAAGCATTGTGTCTACCATTAGTAATTAATATTCAACTGAAAAACAATGCCAAAAAAAAAGTTTCAAACTTGAAAACTAAAGTATTTTGGAATATAAATTTTGAGAAGAATATTTCCAGCACTTTTCCATTATGTAACATTTCAATAGTATTTAGAATGTGAAATGAGTATCACAATTTTTAAAAATTTCCACAATACTGTTGTGAAGAAAATAGGTCGCATGCATTGTGTGATTACAATCAGCTACCAGCTGAATATTTTAAAGTGGTAATTATTAAAAGATAAAGAAATTAAAGTTGATTTGCTAAGCTCTCAGCTAAGAGAGTATACTGTCAACTTGAGACTATATTATTGTGATTGGTATGTAGATGGTTAGGATAAACAATCTTGTCTATGAAAATAGAATAAACTGGAACCTTAAGCATTAGCACAGCAAAATTTTCTTTGAGGGTAGCTTTAGGTCTATAATGTTGAAGCAAGCTTATGAAGTATTTCTGAGGGTTTACATTATATCTATTTGAACTGGTAATATTATGCCTAATTAATAATAAGAAAGGGAAAGACAGAGGAAGAAGAGCAAGAAGGAGGAAGAAAAGGAGAAGAATTACTTTTAGGTTACAGAGCATTTTTAAGATGTTACTACATAAAAATCCTATGAAATGGATATTGTTATTTTTGTTTCATAGATAAGGAAACTGAGGCCCAATTTTTAAGTGAGTTACCTAACATCATATAAGTGTAATTGGAACCACATGAAATTGGTATTGTAGGATAAATATCATTAGTTTCAATATCTCTTAAGATACTCAAGTGTCTGTGCATGTGTGTGTGTATTCTCTAAATCACTTCAGCATCAATGAATAATCATTTTGCCATATGCTCCCAAAGTGAAATGAAAACAATGTCTACTTCCAACAGCTCATGCTTTATAACCATTTTATAACATTTAGAAAGTTTAACTAGAAACCTTTTCTCTTGGGCTGTATTTGAATGATTTATGATAGTGTCCTTAGCAAAAAGATGCATCATTATTGTGATTAATCTCATTTGGTGACAGTACCATTGCAAAACTAAATCATCACACTAGAAAGAAACAAAATCAGTAACTCCATTTAGCATATTCGGTGATGATGCTTGTTCAAGTATTTCAAAATTCACATTAAATTACCTCCATATGGCATTAAACACTGTTCATTGCCTGCTGAAGACCTCAGTCTAAAAAAATCAGTGATTTTTCCATTCCTATTGCATGCATGTGTTTAGACCTGTCAGCTACTTGATATAAAACTGGTATTTGAAAGGAAACCACTACTATTAGTGCTGTTTTTGGAATCATTCTTTGCCTATGATTTTCAGGTGTGCAATTCTCTTCCTATTTGGAAAACATATTTTTCAGTAAACGTGGTCTCATAATATTCTCCATAACTCCTGACCCTAGATGAGATAGTGTTGCCAAGTTTTGAGTTTCTTATTTCCATTCTTAATCTATTCTATACCAATAAACTTGGTTTTATAGCACCACTTCATTTACCCTGATTTAAAACTCAAGTTGGAGTTCCATGAAACATTTAATTCTTCTATTTCAAGAAGACCAAAAACTATATTGTTTCAAATAAACAGACAATTTTAGTGTTCTCATCTTTATCTGTCCTGCCCCATGGATATTATTCCTTCCTCTCCACAGCACAATCCGCACATCTTTGTTATCTACTTGTGAAGTACAGCTCTTTGTATACTCACCATCCTCACTGGAAGTAAGTCATTGGAAGTAAGCTCACTGACACTGGGGCCTTGTCTCATGTATCCTCAACATCTCACCACCGGGCTAGACATTTCTACTGAGTAAATAACTGTCAAATGAATAGTAACATTTATAATGGTTCATGGCTAAAGTGTGTATGCTTACTTTGCTATGCTCTTTACTTCTATTACCTTAGTTAATCCTTGCAGCAAGTCATGAAATAGATGCTATCATTATCCTCACTTTAGATATGAGGAAACTGAAACAACTGAGAAAGATGAAGTCACACAATGTTTTACACAATCATTATAGTGGTGAAGCTGGAATTTAATCCCAAGCAGCCTGACTCCAGAGTCAATGCCTTCAAGCGCTGTCCCACAGCCCTGTTTTGCTTAAGAAGTATTTGGCATCAAAGAACTGATGATTAATTACCAAGACTGTTTTATGACTTTTATCGATTACATTTGATATAGAATTACATTGCCATTTAATATGTTTTAGTCATCATGGGTGATGGTTAATTTTATGTGTCACTTTGACTGCGCCAAAGTATGCCCAGATAGCTGGTAAAACGTTATTTCTGGGTGTGTCTAGAAGAGTGTTTCTGGAAGAGATTAGAATTTGAATCAGTAGACTGAATAAAGAAGATCCACCCTCACTAATGTGGGCAGGCATCATCCAAACTGTTGAGGGCCTGCATAGATAGACAGGCAAAGGAATTTTCTCTCTCTTCTTGACTTGGGACAGCCATCTTCTCCTGCTGTCCGACTTTGGAGCTCCTGGTTCTCAAACCTTCATACTCAGTAACTTATACCAGCAGCCCCATTGTTCTCAGGATTTCACAGCCTCGGACTGGGAACCACATCTTCAGCTCCCCCAGTTCTTGGGCCTTTGGACTAGGACTGAATTATACCACAGGCTTTCCTGCTTCTCCAGCTTGCAGATTGCATTTTGTGGGACTTCTTGGCCTCCATAAACTGCATAAGCTGATTCCCATAATAAATCTCCTCTTATACATATCTATATATCCTATTGGTTCTGTTTCTCTGGAGAATTCTGACTAATATATCATGGCTTGTGTGTTTGTTTGCATTTCAGTAAATAAGAACCCTTCATTATCCATGCTTTAGAGATGAGTGGACTGATTAAGATATTCCAAAACTAAAAAAAAAAAAAAAAGATATTCCTAAACTGTAGATAATCCAAAATGTTTTTTATATTTGGCATACTGGTGTTTTTTTTTTTTTTTTTTTTGCATCAGAATTGACGTTCTAAAAACGTTTTTTAGACTTTAAGTTTTATGTACATACAGACTGGACCTTTCTCACCAATGAATCCTCAGCAGCTAGCACAGTAGCTAGGCCATAAGTGTTCAGAAAATTTTGAGTTTCATGATTAACTATTACTCTTGACATTATATTGTTTTTCTCTAAAAAAAGGCAAAGTGAGTAGTGCAGAAGATACATTGGGATCATAAAAGATTTGTAACAAAAATGAATCAAGTTGGACTAGTGTTTGATCACCAAAAAAGATAAATCAATAGTTCTTTTTTCTACCCTTTCTTATCCCAACCAAATTTGAGATGGTCATGTAGTTTCAATGCATGAAAAATATCTATGCTGGATCATAAACAGAGGCTATAAAATTAGAAGTAGAAAATATAATAATTCTCTGCCTTGTAGAGGTTAAATGTGGTCTTAGGAGAAGGTGAAAGATTATCATCCAAATCCTATTTAGCCCTAAGTTTTGAGAATTGTCTTACTAATTAACTCAGCTCTTAGAAATATGTGTCAATAAATGCTTATCAGATCAACATGTACTAACCCCCAAATAGAATGAGAAGAGAAGTATTTTGGAAACGGCACTGTACTTTCTTTTCTCCTGAGGCCCTTTCCCATATTGACAGCTAGCTATAAAGCATCCACTGATCCAAAAGGTAGTTGTCACATCAGAACCAGGGGAAAAACAGGCATTAAATTCATGCTGAGATATAAAATGCAGTGTTTTGGAAGACTGCCTAGTCTAGTTTTTACCAACTCCAGAATAGTTTTAAAAATAACAGGAAACTCTCTAGTTTGCAAGAAAAAGGGTAAAAATAAGAGAACTATGGAGTTAGACATTGCCAGTGGTCTCTGAGTTGACTTAGGTTTAGCTCCCTAATTCAAAGTAGTGATGGCGGAAACCTCAAAGGAATTAGAGATCGAAGAGTGGAGACCACATGCATATTTCTGAACCGATTACCAGTTTAGCATCTCAGGGCATGTAAGAGTTAAGCAGATGGAAAGAGGGAAGTACATCTTATTATCAGGAAAACAGTATACATAAAAGCAGGGAGATCTTTATATTCACCTTTTCTCTATCACCATGAGGTACCTGTATCCTCATGAATTACTTCATGATAATCAATCAAGACTTGCCTCCTCAGACCATATATAACAGACAAAAGCAGCAAGTTTTGCCACAATATCAGAGTATAGTTTGCTTATTCTTCTGCCCTTTTTAGAGTCTTCCTAAAACAGCATATCAATTATCAAATTAGTTGAAACATGATTTGATCAGGTTAATAGATGGAACATTGATTCAAAACACAGTCTCATTAATTTCATTGCCATGGAGTTAAACCAGCCTGATCCTACTTTCATCTCTGAAGGACAGTATTTGACCAGTTTAACTGGAAAATGTTGTATAGTTGGAAAATATTTTCCAACTTGCAAAAAATGCACTAATCTTTATCCTTGTGATAAAGATGCTAATAAAGATTGAGGAAGAAATCCCAGTTGAGATATATAAAAATGAACTTCCAAGGAACTTTCAGGAAGACTAAAAATAAAGTTAATTTTGGAATAAATAAAAAAATTAGCATGAAATATTTTCTGAGTAAATAAAATCATACAGATTTATAAAAGAAGACATGCTACAGGGTAAATTTATACAATGTGAAAATGTCATTTTTTTAAATTCAAACAGAAAGTCACAAAAATTATAATCATCCTCATCAGTTCACTCAGTCCCACGTAAATAATTTTTTTTATCATCTTGATCTTTTGTTAGCACTTTTATGAGTTCATCAGTTTTCCATTAGAGTTCTGAAAATGCTTATTCATTCAGTTCAGCAGTATAGTCAGTTACCAGAAACCTGTACTTGTCAGAGTCTTTTCCATGAATTCCTTGAAGATGAAACCCTTTTATAGGAACATATTTGCAAAAGCATCAGAGTACACCCAGAATTGTCTGTAAATGACAAAAGACTTAAAAATGACCATGGTTAAAGATTTGATGAAAGTTCATAATAATGCAATTGACAAGGAAATTTAGTTATTTCTGAGATATACATTTTAAAGTAACAACTAGAATTATGACTTATAACATTATACTAGAACATATAAGAGTTTTAGAAATTTCATGTAATGTCTGAAACATTTATATTAACATATTTCTACACAAATAACCCAAAGAAAGTTTACTATTAGTTGTTTTATTTGTTTGTTTTTTTATACTGCAGGTTCTTATTAGTCATCAATTTTATACACATAATTGTAAACATGTCAATCACCATCGCCCAATTCAGCACACCACCATCCCCACCCCACCGTGGTTTTCCCCCCTTGGTGTCCACACATCTGTTCTCTACATCTGTGTCTCAACTTCTGCCCTGCAAATTGGATTCCGTATCACTTTTCTAGGTTCCACATACATGCATTAATATACGATATTTGTTTTTCTCTTTCTGACTTACTTAACTCTGTATGACAGTCTCTAGATCTGTCCACGTCTCAACAAATGACTCAGTTTCGTTCCTTTTTATGGCTGAATAATATTCCATTGTATATATGTTATCCATTCGTCTGTCAATGGACATTAAGTTTGCTTCCATGACCTATTGTAAATAGTGCTGCAATGAACATTCGGGTGCATGTGTCTTTTTGAATTATGGTTTTCTCTGGGTATATGCCCATTAGTGGGATTGCTGGATCATATGGTAATTCTATGTTTAGTTTTTTAAGGAACCTCCATACTGTTCTCCATAGTGGCTGTATCAATTTACATTCCCACCAACAGTGCAGGAGCGTTCCCTTTTCTCCACACCCTCTCCAGCATTTGTTTGTAAATTTTCGGATGATGCCCATTCTAACTGGTGTGAGGTGTTACCTCATTGTAGTTTTGATTTGAATTTCTCTAATAATTAGTGATGCTGAGCAGCTTTTCATGTGCTTCTTAGCCATCTATATGTCTTCTTTGGAGAAATGTCTATTTAGGTCTTCTGCCCATTTTTGGATTGGGTTGTTTGTTTCTTTACTATTGAGCTTAATGAGCTGTTTATATATTTTGGAGATTAATCTGTTGTCCATTGATTTGTTTGCAAATATTTTCTCCCATTCTGAAAGTTGTCTTTTGGTCTTGTTTATGGTTTCCCTTGTTGTGCAAAAGCTTTTAAGTTTCATTAGGTCCCATTTGTTTCTTTATGTTTTTATTTCCATTACTCTAGGAGGTGGATCAAAAAAGATCTTGCTGTGATTTATGTCAAAGAGTGTTCTTCCTATGTTTTCCTCTAAGAGTTTTATAGTGTCTGGTCTTATATTTAGGTCTCAAATCCATTTTGAGTTTATTTTTGTGTATGGTGTTAGGGAGTGTACTAATTTCATTCTTTTACATGTAGCTATGCAGTTATCCCAGCACCACTTATTGAAGAGACAGTCTTTTCTGCATTGTATATCTTTGCCTCCTTTGTCATAGATTAGTTGACCATAGGTGTGTGGGTTTATCTCTGGGCTTTCTATCTTGTTCCATTGATCTATGTTTCTGTTTTTGTGCCAGTACCATGTTGTCTTGATTACTGTAGCTTTGCAGCAGAGTCTGAAGTCAGGGAGTCTGATTCCTCCAGCTCTGTTTTTTTCCATCAAGACTGCTTTGGCTATTCGGGGTCTTTTGTGTTTCCATACAAATTTTAAGATGACTTGTTCTAGTTCCGTAAAACATGCCATTGGTAATTTGATAGGGATAACATTGAATCTGTAGATTGCTTTGGGTACTATAGTCATTTTCACAATATTGTCTTCCAATCCAAGAACACGGTATATTTCTCCATCTGTTGGTATCATCTTTAATTTCTTTCATCAGTGTCTTATAGTTTTCTGCATACAGGTCTTTTTTCCCCTTAGGTAGGTTTATTCCTAGGTATTTTATTCTTTCTGTTGCAATGGTAAATGGGAGTGTTTCCATAATTCCTCTTTCAGATTTTTCATCATTAGTGTATAGGAATGCAAGAGATTTCTGTGCATTAATTTTGTATCTTGCAACTTTACCAAATTCATTGATTAGCTCTAGTAGTTTTCTGGTGGCATTTTTAGGATTCTCTATGTATAGTATCATGTCATATGCAAACTGTGACAGTTTTACTTATTCTTTTGCAATTTGTATTCCTTTTATTTCTTTTTCTTCTCTGATTGCCGTGGCTAGGACTTCAAAAACTATGTTGAATAATAGTGGTGAGAGTGGACATCCATGCTTTGTTCCTGATCTTAGGGGAAATGCTTTCTGTTTTTCACCATTGAGAATGATGTTTGCTGTGGGTTGGTCATATATGGCCTTTATTATGTTGAGGTAGGTTCCCTGTATGCCCACTTTCTGGAGAGTTTTTGTCATAAATGGGTGTTGAATTTTGTCAGAAGCTTTTTCTGCATCTATTGAGATGATCATATGGTTTTTATTCTTCAATTTGTTAATATGGTATATCACCTTGACTGATTTGCGTATATTGAAGAATCCTTGCATCCCTGGGATAAATCCCACTTGATCGTGGTGTATGATCCTTTTAATGCGTTGTTGGATTCTGTTTGCTAGTATTTTGTTGAGGAATTTTGCATCTATATTCATCAGTGATATTGGTCTGTAATTTTCTTTTTTTGTAGTATCTTTGTCTGGTTTTGGTATCAGGGTGATGGTGGACTCATAGAATGAGTTTCGGAGTGTTCCTTCCACTGCAATTTTTTGGAAGAGTTTGAGAAGGATGTGTGTTAGCTCTTCTCTAGATGTTTCTTAGAATTCACCTGTAAAGCCATCTGGTCCTAGACTTTTGTTTGTTGGAAAATTTTTAATCACAGTTTCAATTTCATTACTTGTGATTGGTCTGTTCATATTTTCTGTTTCTTCCTGGTTCAGTCTTGGAAGGTTATACCTTTCTAAGAATTTGTCCATTTCCTCCAGGTTGTCCATTTTATTGGCATAGAGTTGCTTTTAGTAGTCTCTTAGGATGCTTTGTATTTCTGCAGTGTCTGTTGTAACTTCTCCTTTTTCATTTCTAATTTTATTGATTTGAGTCCTCTCCCTCTTTTTCTTGATGAGTCTGGCAAATGGTTTATCAATTTTGTTTATCTTCTCAAAGAACCAGCTTTTAGTTTTATTGATCTTTGCTATTGTTTTCTTTGTTTCTATTTCATTTATTTCTGCTCTGATCTTTATGATTTCTTTCCTTCTGCTAACTTTGGGTTTTGTTTGTTTTTCTTTCTCTAGTTCCTTTAGGTGTAAGGTTAGATTGTTTACTTGGGATTTTTCTTGTTTCTTGAGGTAGGGTTGTATAGCTATAAATTTCCCTCTTAGAACTGCTTTTGCTGCATCCCATAGGTTTTGGATTGTCATGTTTTCATTGTCATTTGTCTCTAGGTATTTTTTTATTTCCTCATTGATTTCTTCAGTGATCTCTTGGTTATTTAGTAACATATTGTTTAGCCTCCATGTGTTTGTTTTTTTTACAATTTTTTCCCTGTAATTCATTTCTAATCTCATAGTGTTGTGGTCAGAAAAGATGCTTGATATGATTTCAATATTCTTAAATTTAGTGAGGCTTGATTTGTGACCCAAGATGTGAACTATCCTGGAGAATGTTCCATGCACACTTGAGAAGAAAGTGTAATCTGCTGGTTTTGGATGGAATGTCCTATAAATATCAATTAAATCTATCTGGTCTATTGTGTCATTTAAAGCTTCTGTTTCTTTATTTTCATTTTGGATGATCTGTCCATTGGTGTAAGTGAGGTGTTAAAGTCCCCCACTATTATTGTGTTACTGTCAGTTTCCTGTTTTATAGCTGTTAGCAGTTGCCTTATGTATTGAGGTGCTCCTATGTTGGGTGAACATATATTTATAATTTTTATATCTTCTTGGATTGATCCCTTGATCATTATGTAGTGTCCTTCCTTGTCTCTTGTAACATTCTTTATTTTAAAGTCTATTTTATCTGATATGAGTATAGCTACTCCAGCTTTCTTTTGATTTCCATTTGCATGGAATAACTTTTTCCATCCCCTCCCTTTCAGTCTGTATATGTCCCTAGGTCTGAAGTGGGTCTCTTGTAGACAGCATATATATGGGTCTTGTTTTTCTATCCATTCAGCGAGCCTGTGTCTTTTGGTTGGAGCATTTAATCCATTCATGTTTAAGGTAATTATTGATATGTATGTTTGCATTACCATTTTCTTAATTGTTATGGGTTTGTTTTTGTAGGTCCTTTTCTTCTCTTGTGTTTCCCACTTAGAGAAGTTCCTTTACCATTTATTGTAGAGCTGGTTTGGTGGTGCTGAATTCTCTTAGCTTTTGCTTGTCTGTAAAGCTTTTGATTTCTCCATCAGATCTGAATGAGATCCTTGCCAGGTAGAGTAATCTTGGTTGTAGGTTCTTCCCTTTTATCACGTTAAGTATATCATGCCACTCCCTTCTGGCTTGTATAGTTTCTGCTAGAGAACTCAGCTGTTAACCTTATGGGAGTTCCCTTGTATGTTATTTGTCATTTTTCCCTTGCTGCTTTCAATAATTTTTCTTTGTCTTTATTTTTTGCCAATTTGATTACTATGTGTCTCAGCGTGTTTCTCCTGGGGTTTATCCTGTATGGGACTTGCTTCATTTCCTCGACTTGGGTGGCTATTTCCTTTCCTATGTTAGGGAAGTTTTCGACTATAATCTCTTCAAATATTTTCTCTTGTCCTTTCTCTCTCTCTTCTCCTTCTGGGACCCCTATAATGAGAATGTTGTTGCATTTAATGTTGTCCCAGAGGTCTCTTAGGCTGTCTTCATTTCTTTTCATTCTTTTTTCTTTAGTTTGTTCCACAGCATTCAATTCCACCATTCTGTCTTCCAGGTCACTTATCCGTTCTTCTGCCTCAGTTATTCTGCTATTGATTCCTTCAGTGTAGTTTTCATTTCAGTTATTGTATTGTTCATCTCTGTTTGTTTGCTCTTTAATTCTTCTAGGTCTTTTTAAAACATTTCTTGCATCTTCTTGATCTTTGCCTCTGTTGTTTTTCCGAGGTCCTGGATCATCTTCACCATCATTATTCTGAATTCTTTTTCTGGAAGGTTGCCTATCTCCACTTCATTCAGTTGTTTTTCTGGGGTTTTATCTTGTTCCTTCATCTGGTACTTATCCCTCTGCCTTTTCATCTTGTCTGTCTTTCTGTGAATGTGGTTTTTGTTCCACAGGCTGCAGTAATGTAGTTCTTCTTGCTGCTGCTGTCTGCCCTCTGGTGGATGAGGCTATCTAAGAGGCTTGATGGCAGGGACTGGTAGTGGGTAGAGCTGACTGTTGCTCTGCTGGGCAGCGCTCAGTAAATCTTTAATCTACTTGACTGTTGATGGGTGGGGCTGTGCTCCCTCCCTGTTGGTTGGTTGGCCTGAGGCAACCCAACACTGGAGGCTACCTAGGCTCTGTTGTGGTGCTAATGACAGACTCTGGGAGGGCTCACGCCAAGGAGTACTTCCCAGAACTTCTGCTGCCAGTGTCTTGTCCCCACGGTGAGCCACAGCCAACACCCGACTCTGCAGGAGACCCTCCAATACTAGCAGGTAGGTCTGGTTCAGTCTCCCCTGGGGTCACTGCTCCTTCCCCTGTGTCCCGATGCACACACTACTTTGTGTGTGCCCTCCAAGAGTGGAGTCTCTGTTTCCTCCAGTCCTGTCGAAGTCCTGCAATCAATTCCCACTAGGCTTCAAAGTCTGATTCTCTAAGAATTCCTCCTCCCGTTGTCAGACCGCCATGTTGGGAAGCCTGATGTGGGGCTCAAAACCTTCACTCCAGTGGGTGGACTTCTGTGGTATAAGTGTTCGCCAGTCTGTGAGTTACCCACTCAGCAGTTATGGGATTTGATTTAACTGTGATTGCACCCCTCCTACCATCTCGTAGCTTCTCCTTTGTCTTTGGATGTGGGGAATCTTTTTTGGTGAGTTCTAGTGTCTTTCTGTTGATGCTTGTCCAGCAGGTAGTTGTGATTCTGGCGTTCTTGAAAGGGGGAGTGATAGCACATCCTTCTACTCCGCCATCTTGGTTCCTGAAAATGTCACTTTATATTGCATGAAGATTCTTAACTTTCACCTGAAGTTATTTCCTAAATGCCCAAGTACTCTACTACCAGCTGGATTTTTAAAGAGGGTCCACTATTTTCTTGTTGAAGAGGCAGGTTGTTCTTTTGACAAGTATATATCTTAAGGCCATTTTGCCAACAATTTATTTGATGGACTGACCACTCTGTCCAAAGGAAAACTAGAAAACTGGGGACTGGATTTAGTTTAAAAAATACTAGGACAGGGCTCCCCTGGTGGCGCAGTGGTTGAAAGCCCGTCTGCCGATGCAGGGGACACGGGTTCGTGCCCCGGTCCGGGAAGATCCCACATGCCGCGGAGCGGCTTGGCCCGTGAGCCATGGCCGATGAGCCTGTGCGTCTGGAGCCTGTGCTCTGCAACGAGGGAGGCCACAACAGTGAGAGGCCCGCGTACAGCAAAAAAAAAAATAAAAAAATACTAGGACATCCTTATTTCAAATGACAGTCGAGTAATGGAAAATGATAAATTGAAAGCTGTTAGCATTAGTTCCATCTTCATTCAGTATCACTATGACCTTCTACAGCCTGTTTAAAGTTCACATTTATTTAACTGGAAAAATGGATAAGTCTAGTATCATGAGCAAGGTGCAAGGCATATAGCTTTTCTTCCAACATTCTGTGTGATCTTGGACACATTCCTTAATTTTTCTAAGCCTCAGTAACCTCATCTGTAAAATGGGAATAATTAGAAGTACTAACTTCATAAACTTGTGTTTAAGATTAAATGAAATGATGCCTTTTGAGCATTTAACAGAAATCTTGTCACATCTTAATCACTTCATAGATATTACACACTATTACTCTAATAATACTGTACTTTTCTTTATGAATAACTTATTCTCCAAATTGTAAGATATTTGGAAATATTTGACATTTAAACTATATGTTTTTATTTTTCAAATTTACATGTTGTAAAGAAAATTGCCTTATTTCATAAATTGTTTCCTGTATGTGCAGTTGTAAAACATAAATATTGATGTTAAACATGCTAGTAGGTTTACTAAGTGAATAGGACACAATGATGACAAGAAAGAACAAAATGGATTGAAAATGAGTTTTATTTAATTTAAATTGAAGAAGGGTTATATTAGTGCATATTCTGTTTCGGCCATGTCAGCCATAAAATATTTTAAAGAGAAGAAGAGCAGCAAAGCCCATGTGAGAAGGAGGAAGTTGAATGACAGAGAACAAAGAAAATGTTTAGTTACTAATTCCAGGATGGAGATGAGGTCAAGATGGTAGTTAGAAGTCCAGGAAACAAAATATTGGTTGACTTTGAAGAATCAAGTTTTGATCTGAAAATATGAGGCATATGGGATGATATTCCAAAGAACCCAACAACACCAAACATTCTTTAAATTTTTCATGTTTCTGACAAAGTCTAGGTGCTATTAAAATTAGAATTAAAGATGAAACTTGAAGATAAAACAGTAAACACTTGCAAGTTAGTAAAATCAGTGAATAACTCTTTAATTGATTCATTCATGTATGGGTGAATGCATTTATTTTATTTACCGTGGCCTTATGAATGAAATGCAAATTTTAGAATTGAAAGGAAACACTAATCTAATTCAACATCTAATGTTTGAATCCTGTTCTAAAAGAGGCACATTAAATAACGATAAGCTGAACTTAGAAACATATTGAAATTGAAATTGAAATCGGTGACTTAAAAATGTGCAGATTCTCCAAATACAAACAAAATATCCCTATCTTGTCCAGTAGGTGGCAGTCACCCATATGAAAACCAGAGTCTTCCAGGGGGATCTGAGTAGTCCCAGTCTGTGCTTAGCAAACTTCTTCATAAGTCTTACTATTCAATGATGTTAAAGATGCCTATACTGTGCTTTCCTCTTTTGTTTCTCTGTACTTCAGCACCGTAAAATTCAGGCAAGATTGTGGTGAGAGACAACAACCTTGCATACTTTCCTCTATTCACAGGCCACTTAGTGGCCATTCATTAAAAAATATTGTATTGGTCATTTTCCAAATGCAAGACAGGTAATTTGATGCTAGGGATAGAAATATGGTCTAACAAAGTCATAACACCCAAGGAATTGGAAGGAGGTTTTAGTCTAACTCAACATCCAAAGATTGAATCCTGTTTTAAGAGAGATGTTAAATAAAGGCAAGCTACCACAAATATTTTGTTGGAGCAAAAATAAGTCAATAATTTCAATAACTGTAATAAGTCATATGATTGAAATAGGAACAAAGGGTTATGATAGGACAAAACAAGGAAAGACTATAAATCAGCCTCAGAGGGTTAGGGAAGGCTTCCCACAAGAGAATATTTGCATTAAATCTGGATTGCTGAACATTGAGTTCAGGCATGAACTGGTTGAAGGAAAAGAGAATAATCTACTAAGAAGCAGGTAAAGTAATTACAAAGACATAGTACCAGTGAAGAACTTGATGTTGTCCATTACAGTCTTAGAGAGATCCACCCAGCTAGGAGCTCTCTACCAGGTGACTGGAAATATGTCTGGACTTCAGGAGGGATTAAAGCTTAGATTCTGGGAAAGCCCAGGCTATAGTAGAGTGATAAGGAGTTCAGCAAATGCTGAGGATGAAACCCTTGTAAACACTAGTTTTTAAGAGGTATAATCCTGACTAATCAAAAAAAAAAAAAAAAGAGAAGCATTTGAAGAGCTAGAAGAATTATAAGACTAATGTGTTTCTGTAGGCAAGGGAGAAAAAAATTTCAAGAATGAAGTGGTAGCTAAAGGAGACAAGATTGGCAGAACTGTCACAAAACAAAAACATGTCCATTTTGTTTTGAAAACCACAAAATAACAAAAATCATTTGAATGGATAATGGAAATCCAAACCATATTATAGCTGGTTGAGAAAAAAAAATCAATAAGTGAAGATGTAAGCATGAATAATTCTTGTAAGAATTGACAAAGACTCTCTCTAAACTGTCTCATGGCTTCCAGCTGCTGAAGTCTTATCCCTAGCATGACCCTATCCCCTTCAAAATCCCTGCCCGGGAAAGTTCAAAGCTGCCAAATGAATGTGTTTTTTGTTACAATCAACACCTGAAGATAGGCCCGTGTCCCCCAGTCTCTGTAGGAGGGTAGAAGCCTAACTTTTATTAAGTCTTAGTGGAGGTTCTATCCAGTGCAGTAAGACAATTAAAATAAATTAATCTATAGAGATTGAAAAGGAAGAATTAAAACTATTTTTTAAAGATGACTTGATTCTACTTAGAAAAAGTGTACTTTTCTTAGAAAAAAAATCCAAAACCATAGTATTATAAGGTAATTTGCAATGTTACTAGATACAAGGTCAATATAAAAAATCAAATGTATTTTAGATACTAGGCATAAATAATTTGAAAATTCAATTTAAAAACAAATAATATTTACAAGACATCAAAACATCGAATACCTAGAAATGACTTTAACAAAAGATGTGCATGACCTCAACCAAAAAAGTACGTTATTTCTGAGAGAAATCAAAGAAGAGCTAAATAAATGGAGAAAGTATTATCTTCATATATTAAGAGACTCAATGGTTTTAAAATTCCAGCTCCAGCTTGATATATATTCATTGCAATAGTGTGAAATGGAAATGCTGATTCTAAAATTTATATGGAAATTGAAGGACCTAGAATATCCAAGGAAATCTTGAAGAACAGCAATGTTGGAAGATTTCCATTACTAGGTATCACAAATTATTATAAAGCTACAGAAGTAAAGGCAGGGTGGTATTGATTCAAAGATAAGCAAATACACTAATAGAACAAGAATAGAGTTTCCAGAACCAGATAAAATTTACATGTTCACCTGATACACAACTAGGACCCCAAGGTAATTCAGGAGCATAAAGCTCATTTTTCCAATAAATGGTTTTTGGAAACCTATTTATTAGGTCAATTAGGTATGTATATTCAAAACTAAATCGTGACCTCTGCTTCATAACACGTAATACACATTGTAAAAGATACAGACTTAGAAGAGAGGGGTAAAACAATAAAGCTTCTAGATACATCTCTATGATCTGAAGTGGATGAAGATTTATTAAGTGGGACACAAAAGCACTATCCATAAAATAAAAGTTTTATAAGCTGGACTTCAATTAAAATAAAAACCTTCTGTTTCTAAAAAGACAAAATTATGAACATAATAATGCAGGCTATATACTGAGAGAAGATATTCACAATACGTGTATCTGACACAAACCTAATTTCAAATAATATTTAAAACTATTAGAAGAATGACACTGACAATTCAGATTTTTTTAAATGAGCAGAAAACTTGAAAAGGCCCTTCATAAAAAAAAGATCCTGATAGCCAAAACATATATAAAAAGAAACTCAGCATACAAAGTCATCAGGGAAATGCAAATTAAAACCACAATGAGATACCATTATATTTCACCTGAATGGATAAAATGAAGAATTGGTAATACCAAGAGATGACAAGGATGTAGACTGATCTTTTAGTGCAGGCATTATATATAACTGTTATCCTCCTGAGGAGGGTCTTGTTACACATCTGACACCAGCCCACCTTCTTTGAGAGGCAGTTCCTGGCTTGATGCCCAGTTCCTGGGCACTGGTTGGCACAGAGAGACTTGCTGGCTAACTCCGATTAGGCTTCAGATCTTATCTTAAATTTTCTTTCTCTGGTTAGTTGCAGATGGCCTCCTTCACGTGTCTGATTGTTGGCTCTATGTCAGGTGAGGCAGGGGATGACTTGGCCATGTGTCCCTCATCATCCAGCAGGCTAGCCTGGGCCTGTTCCATGGTGGAAGACACACACACACACACAAAACGTATCTATATCAATATCTCTATATATCTCTATATATCTTTGAACCTTTGATTCTAGTCTGAGTAGATCTACAAATGAAATGAGTGAATGTATTCACCAAAAGCCTGTATTAGAATGTTCATGACAGCATTACTTGTAAGCCTCATTCTAAAACCTCACAGTGAAATCAACAGTAGTGTTCATGAATAGCAGGAGAAATAAATCACAAAGTATCCATTCAATGCAGTTATGTAGGGCAATGAAAAAGAATGGGCTCTTCCTACACACCCTAACATGATTGATTGATACAGATATAAGCTGAGCAAAAGAAGGCAAGCATAAGAGTATATAATATTATGTTGAAATTAAATTATGAAATTAGGAAGAAAGCAAAAACAACCTATGGTGATGGAGATCAGAATAGTAGTTTCCTTTGAGGGATTGTATATGCTGTTTGGGCAAGAGAAAGCCTGCTGGAGTGTTGGAAATGTTGATCACATGGATATGTGTATGTGTGTGTGTGTGTTGTGTATATAGAATATGTATATATGTTTTATATATGTAATGTGTTGAGTACATGGATATATATGTAAAAATATCAAGTTGTATACTTATGATCAAACTGATGCCTTATGTTATTGTACCTCAATTAAAAGACAAATGAAAAGAAAGTAGAGGAGATGGGGAATAATTAGAACAAGGCCCTGGAGATGGCTGAAGGGATGGGATTAAAAACACAGGTGAAAGATTTTCTTCGTAAAGGAGGAATGAATGCTACCACTTTCTCTGAAATTTGAGGGAAGGAGATAAGCATAAATATGAATATTAATTGGGGAAGAATTTTATTTTAAGTGAAAAGGAGTGGAAATATAAGGAATTCAAACTATTGATGGCCACAGGGAGTCAGTGGCATAGAGTTTGTAGCCTCTGCTCTAGACTGGTATTAGTTATCATAAAAGCACAGAGGTCACATTATGTCACAGCATTCCCATCAGGTACTTTAAATTTCCATTTCATTTCATTTATTTCTGAAAAATGTTCCTCACTTCATTTCTACTCTCAACTGTATGTCTCTTTGGGGATATATGTAGGCATATGGCTGATTCACTTTGTTGTACAACAGAAACTAACAGAGCATTGTGAAGCAATTATACTCCAATAAAGACGTATTAAAAAAAAAAAGACTAGCCAAGAAAATTATGCCCACATATAACATCTCAAAAAATGGCATCATGTCACTTTGGAATCTGATGTTTATCCTGTGATTTGTTCTAATGCATTTCTCTCAGTATTATCAAGATAAGGTGCTTTATATTAATGTACTAAAATGGCAGGAGCTCTATAATCATTTGTTTGGAATCTATAAAGTATAAAGAAATCTTCATCTAATTTGAAATTAAATAGCCATTTACTGCATCCACTGCAAAAAAAAGAAAAAAAAACATCAATTTATTTCCACTTCAAGTGGACACTAAGGAAGCCAAGAATTTCCAAAACAAGAAGTGCTTTTCTCAGATTTAGGAGATGGGAGAGCAGACCAGCCGGATTGTCATATTTCAAATGCACATGAACTGGCTCTGTGAAAGGTCGGGGGCCATCTCTGTGAGAGGAACACCAGCGATCCTGCCTTAGATTTTTAGAAAAGACAAATAGCCTCGTTTCCCCAGAGAATGCTGGGGAATTCTCTGGGGAAAGAGAATATATATAAAGCATTTTATATACTTTATATATAAAGTATAAAGCATTTAAAGATAAATCAGTCTTAACTGCTCCTAGATGTTTTTGATCTCTAATCCACAATCCCTCACCAAAATCTAGAACCAGGAAGTATAATTATTCGAATAGCCCCAATCCGGCCCAGATATGAAAATTTTCTTTCTCAGAATTAGCAACACAGAGTTAAGGTTTGAGTCATAGCCCCTCACCTAGGATAAGGGTCATTTTCTGGATATGAAGTGTAACAGATATAGACAGGAGAGAAATCTCTGTGTCTAAGGGGTTTAGGGTCAACATTACATAAATTACCTGCTTATACAGGTTGCAGGGTATTCCTTCTGTCTTAAAATTAGTCCAGTTTCTAATCAGTAAGGATGTTTGCTTCAGGCTGCGATGATAATATATTCTTTGACCCGCCCTGCCCACACACATACACCATCAGTGAAGCAGAGGTTCATATTCCCTTTAATATTTGCTGCTTTATTTGATCTTCCAGTTCCATCTGGAGCTACTAAGGAAGTTGTTTCTGAAAGCCCTAGAGTAAGCAATGGGAAGTCTTCCTGCGAAATCATGATTCAGAGGCCTGGAGACAGTTGGGTGGCACCAAAACCCTTCAAAAAACGTGATCAGATTGAAGCAACAATGGCTGTCTGCCCTACCAGCTTCCAGGAGATACATCTGTAGGAAATATTGTTACTGGAGAACAACTAGGTTTTACTCATCTGTATAGAATTTGAAATTCAACCTCTAACATTTCAGAAAAATAGAGCTTAATGCTAAAACTGCCTCAGTATGCTTTGTGCTGAAAATTCCACAAGGCAGTACAAGGCAAAAGGAGCTAGGATACAGATTATGCTCAAAGGGAATGACCTATAGGTTAAATAAAATAGCCAGGAGTAGTGGCTGTACAAACTGCAACAGCATCAGATAACAAAGAAGCCTGTTGAAAGATGCTCTGGGCTTTTATCTTTACAATAGCCCCTTATATTTGTATAGCTCTCTAAAGATTACAAAACACTTCAAACACATTATAACCACCACCTCACCTCCATCCTCCAAAATCCTATAGCAGGAAAACCAAGGAGAAGAGTGAAAAGGAAACATAACTGTGGCTACATATGTCCTATTTCTGGAAGTGGCATTTTGAAATTTCTGTCAGTGTTGTTTTGTTGCCAAAGGGTGAGGAGAGTTTCTCGAAATGTCTAGAGTTCTTGGTTATGGTTATCTTGTTTTCTTGATTAACTATATTTGTAAACACCTAATTCAGGGCTTCTTCATTTTGTCACTATTGACATTTGGGTTGAGAGAATTCTTTGTTGTGGAGGGTGTCCCATGTGTTGTAGGATATTTAGCAGCATCCTTGTTCTCTACCCACTAGATGCCAGTAGTCATAAATGTTGGCAAATGTTGGTAAATGGATTGGGAACTGGAGGGAGAGAGATTAATAAGGCAAGAGAACATAGTAGCTGCTTTGATTCAAATAAATTCTTATACAAAAAAATTCATGTTAAAACTTGAAAGAATTGTTACTTAACAAATCTGCTTACCACACACTAAACAGAATATTGTTGATTCTTTTGAACATCAAGTAAACAGATAAGTTCCAATATTTATTGCACCAGTGATTCTCTTTGTTATATTGTGGGAGAATTTATTGTAACATTTACTTTAGTATTTCTCCACATTTTAGAGTTCATCCTGATACAAGGTCTTTCCAAAAGGTCAGCATTGGGTTCCTCATTCTTTCTACCCTCTCTTTCCTGTAACTGACTCAGAAGACATCACATCTGACTAGAGTTACATTATACAGAACTCTTGCTGAATCTTTTTTTTTTTTTTGCGGTATGCAGGCCTCTCACTGTTGTGGCCTCTCCCGTTGTGGAGCACAGGCTCCGGACATGCAGGCCCAGTGGCCATGGCTCACGGGCCCAGCCGCTCCGCGGCATATGGGATCCTCCCGGACCGGGGCACGAACCCGTATCCCCTGCATCGGCAGGCGGACTCTCAACCTCCGCGCCACCAGGGAGGCCCTTGCTGAATCTTTTGATTCACATGTTTTCTCTTCCTTTTTGTGAAAACAGAACCAGCATTTGCATAATCCCTTACAAACTAATGATAAAAGACAGATGTTCATTCCTCAAATCAATGTATTTCAAGAGATAATCTTTAAAAAGTTTAAATAATCTCAAGTGGAAAAAGAAACTCGTCAAAGACAAGTGAGATAGGGAGAGTGGGAGGGAGACGCAAGAGGGAGGAGATATGGGGATATATGTATATGTGTAGCTTATTAACTTTGTTATACAGCAGAAACTAACACACCATTGTAAAGCAATTATACTCCAATAAAGATGTTAAAAAAAAAAGACAAGTGAGAGCAAAACTTTCTAGAATTAAAATATTTGATAGAACTTTAAAAAGGAATCAATGAGAATTAGGTGTTAATAAATGTTAATTAAGCTAATTTGAAATAGGGAGAGCTATTTTCAATTTTGGGGTAATATCTGAACTTGGAAAAAAAACAAAATGTCAACTTGACCTTAACAGAAACTTGGCAATACAGACGAGCTCCTCTGGATCTTGTAAGGTTCCAGCAATTCAGGAACAATCAGATATTCCAAATTGAGAGAAACTGAAATCCAGTCAAGAATTAGGCTAATTGAGAATGAGGTGTGAAAGTGAAAAGTGTTTTGGTTGTTCCTATTTGATGAAACTTAAGAGGCATGGGAATCACATGAACACTGAAAGTAACTTTTTGAATAAAGCAGACATGTCTGATGTATTAAAGAGTAGGGTTAATCTTTCAACTTGAAATCAGGTATCCTATTTATTTACAGGGGGATTTACAGTCCTGTTGCCCTGGCTTTCAGGTGCACTTGAGGAAAACACCCTATGAAGTATCCAGTTTGTATGTTGTCTGTAAATTTTATATTCCTTTAAATGCAAAGTCCTTGTAGTTTTTAAGTCATTTTATGTTAATTAGAGCCCTAAACTCTGCAAACATTCATTTCATTGCTGTTCAGTGCCAAGTTTGGGGCTTTCTGGAAGCATGACATAAAGAGTCAGAGAGAAAAGAAGCTTGTTTGGAAAATGATAAATCCAAAGCAGAAAATGATTTAGCCTTAATAACTAGGGCTTTCTGTTGAAAAAATGAAACAGAAATATCTAGTTTGCTTCTCACCCTGTTCCTACGGGCTGGGTTAACGGACTGTTTTATTTTTCATTTACTTACAAGATAGTTATAACAATTGGCATGCATCTACCACTGTACTAGGCACTTCACCAATATTATCTTATTTCTATCCTGAAACAAGCCTATAAGGTTCATACTATTATATAGTCATCATTTTGCAGTTAAGGAAACTAGAGAGGTAAAGTTATTGGTCCAGGATGCTCAGTTGACTAAATGTGAAGACAGCTTTCAAATCCAGACATTCTGGCTTTGTCTATGCCCTTATGTACCATACCCTGCTCTCTGAATCAGAAATAAAAATTTAACAGAAGCAGCTAAATCTAGCACCAGGAGCCGGAGGATGAGGACATCCCAAATGCTCAGACAACCTGAGGGATCAAAACCTGAGAAATCAATTTTACTGTGAGAGCCAAGAGTGTGTGACCAGAACCTAAAAGGAGAGGAGAAGGACAGAAATCAGTCAGGACTGGAAAATGAAATAGTAGTAAAGAAATGGGAGCCCAGTGGAATGGCCAAGAAAGAATTCGCAACATCTACATACTGTGTTAGGACTCCTAGCCACTGGGTCATGGGTGGATGGGTTAATTTAAAGTAACAAAGCAGGTCTTGAGAAACACTTCCCCCTGTGAATTTCTCTCATTCCCTTTCCTCAGCCTTCTAGCACAGTAAGGGTATAGGACAAGAGGAAAAACAGATGGAATGTACCAATTTAATTCATTTCCTCTAACATTTTGAAAATTACTATTCATTCTTTATACACTCTTCTCACTAATAATTGCTTCCTTTTTATTACTAGGAGTGTTCATTTGATAAAGGCAACTCTTGGCTCTGAAATTCTGTTACGTTCAGGATCGAAACAAGATCCAGGTAACATATTATTCTTATCACAAACAAGATATAGGAAAATGGATCTGAGACAGGTTGGCACTGGAACTTGTGTCCCAGTGCTTGCACCTGGACAAGTGTCTCCTCAAGCAATAAAATACAAAGAAACTATAAGGGACTAAAAATAACTGCATACATGCACAGTTGGGCAAATTATGGACAAAAAGACACAGAGATCAAAAACCCAACTGCCACTTCTGAAGAGCCGGGAGCAAAACAATGGTGTTGGGAGCAAAAGCAGGGTATCACGCATGCCCCCTGCACACAAACCACCACCAAAGGGGTGGGCAAGCCCACCTAAGCCACCCCTCCGGCCTGACCCCTGGACCTGCCCCTACCCTCAGTGCATATAAGGAAGCAGCTTGCTGCCTGCCTTGGACAGCCAGCAAGCAAGGGAACCTGTTACTTGTTCTTGCTCCCCGCTCCTGCAGCAGGAGGCCCAATAAAGCCTTGCCTGAATTTGTTGTCCGGCCTCTTATCAATTTCTATTGATTAAGGAGGCCAAGAACCCTGGTTGGTAACAGATCTAAAATTCTCAGTCTTGTAATATGTTATGTGAACACAAATACCATCACCAGGTAAATTATATTTGATACATAAACCAGCTGGAAGGTGGGTATCTAGGTCTGATTATACCATTCTCTTTATTTTTATATAACATTAAAATAAAAGCAATTAGGCAACTTACTTTCAGTAACAATGGTGACTTGAACATAATCTTTAATTGGCACCTCTCCTCCAGATTCTCCCTGAACTTGGGAAAGGTATATAAAAATATTGGGAAGTCTATTTTAGTCTGTAAACCAGGAAACTGAAAAGTATATGCAAGGAACCCCTTCAGTATCTGAAATGGACACTACTAGTACATCCTTAGCTAGAGTGCAGGAATATGTGGTGAAAGTGGTCCACACAGTAGGTTATTGTATATTTGGGGAACAATTTCACTTTACCAATATCCTTGAGAAAGCTATAGATAAAAGAGCAAAGATTTTTTAAAAAGTATGTTTACTCCGTGCATAGCATATTCATGGGGCAGTAGTCTTGCTGAAAGAGTGACCATTTAACCTAGAGAGAAAGTGGCCCAGCTAGTAGCCCACAACACACTTATCAGGACCTCCTTCAGCAAAGAGATGCTGCTCTATAGTAAGAAAGCCTCTAGAAGGAACACTTCCTCCTTCCATATTCTATTCCATATGACACCTTGATGTCCAAATTGGCAAAGTTAACTCACAATAAATCAAACATTTTCCTTCTCTCTTTAACTGCCCCTGGCCTGGGAGATTCTACTAGAAATACACAAAATCTTTTTGGAGAACATATCCCAATTCACAATACCGCATGAGCACAGATCTGCCTCTATAAAGATGTACAAAGAGAAAAAAATCACTAGGATGAGAAATGCTTCAGCAGTTCAAGAGAATCTGAGGAATGAGAAACAACTATCCTTCTTTGAAATGATGTTTCTGCAAGGTAGAAGGTAGGATGTTAGAAAATCTTTTATTTTCAGCAAGGCAGAAGACATTGCTAGAGGAAGACAGGCTCAAAGAGGGAAATTATGACATTAAGAAAGAAAATTGCATGGAAAGGGAAAACATGATTGCAAAATTCTAAAAAGCAGTAGAAGCAGCAAGACTCAATGAGAATACTAAAGACAAGTGGAACAATGAAATAGAAGACACAGAGTTTTCTTTTTTTTAACATAACTCAGACAAAAGGGTGGCAGCATGAGATTAATAAGGAAAAAAATGAGACATGGAGGAACTATTGATTCATAAGTTTATCAATACAGTTAACAAATATATATATATGTATATATATATATATATATATTTTTTTTTTTTTTTTTTGCAGTACGCGGGCCTCTCACCGCTGTGGCCTCTCCTGCTGCAGAGCACAGGCTCCGGACGCGCAGGCTCAGCGGCCAGGGCTCACGGGACCAGCTGCTCTGCGGCATGTGGGATCTTCCTGGACCGGGGCACGAACCCGTGTCCCCTGCATCGGCGGGCGGACTCCCAACCACTGCGTCACCAGGGAAACCCAACAAATATTTTCTGATCACCCACTATTTGAAGGCATTGTTGCAAGCACAGGTGACAGAATGGTGAGCAAGACAATGTTCTTGCCTCACAGGGGTTAAATTATAGTGAGTGGTACTGATAACAATCACCTAGCAAATAAATGTATAATAAAAGGTCGGGTAGTGTCAAATGCTATAAAAAACAACCAAAGCGGGCTTCCCTGGTGGCGCAGTGGTTGAGAGCCCGCCTGCCGATGCAAGGGACACGGGTTCGTGCCCCGGTCCGGGAGGATCCCACATGCCACAGAGCGGCTGGGCCCGTGAGCCATGGCCGCTGAGCCTGTGCATCCGGAGGCTGTGCTCCGCAAGGGGAGAAGCCACAAGGGTGAGAGGCCCGCGTACCGCAAAAACAAAACAAAACAAAACAAAACAAAAAAACAACCAAAGCAAGGTAAGAGTATAGAGCATGATAATGGGGTTGCCAGAGAGGTCCTCTTTGAGGTGACATTTGAGCAGATAATGCAAAAATGTAAGAGGGTGAACAATGTAAAGAGCATTGCAGGCAGAGTTTAGCAAGTTCAAAGACCATGAGCAAGGATGAGTATGTGTGTATTCAAGTAGATATAGTGGAATGACCAAGGGTAGAATGCTAGAAAAGGAAGTCAGAGAGTTAGTCAATGGCAGATAATTTAGGTTCTAGAAGATCATAGGAGTTTGGATTTATCACAAGAGTAAGGTGAAGCCACTGGAGGGTTTTAAGCAGGTAAGTAACTCAGCTTATATTTTAAAGAGATAATGTTTGAAATAAGAAAATATACATGTATCTGCTTTAGCTTCTTTTTCTTTTTCAAAAAGAGAAGTGAAAGTATAAATCAGAGCTAAAGAAATTGCTTACCTATGGCAACTGAGTGGAAGGAAACAGGGTAGAAAAAGGGAAGGAAGTAACATGTCCCTGTAAGATTTTTACATGCTCATAAATGAAAACAAACAGAAACAAAGGAACCAAGCTATAGTCCAGTAAACAACATAAATGTTCTTGAAAAAGGGGCATGGGAGAAATGATCTAAGTAACTCTTGAACATGTATTTTGAACACATGCTTTGAATTTAAAAAGAAAATAATGACAAATTTCTGACTCTTCTTAATAGATCTGTGCCCAGAAGTAATGAAAATGTCTGTGTCTTGGCTTTGTAAGCTTTCCACTCCCATTCATTCAATCCACAGCGTTATTGCTCAGAGCTATTGGTGTACACCTGTAAGCTAGTCCCTTGAAGCTTAATTTGAATGATGATACAGCAGTGATACCATGGACTTCAGAAGACTACAGATAAGGTTTTAAATTTCAAATTTGCTCTTTGTTAGCTCTTGGCATTGGGCAGATCACTTAATCTCTTTGACTATGGCTTTCCCCATCAGTAAAGTGAACAATAACAAAATCTAATTGACTGGAATATAGTGAAAATTAAATGACATAATTAGGCAAAGAGTGCTGAGCATGCACTCTCTATCCTGACAGAAAAGCAATCAAGCCTCCATCTTGTTAGAATGGTTAGGATAGCCAACGTTAAATTATGAATGACTACATTCTATACACATGATTGAAGGCTAAACTCAAGAACCAAGTAGCAGGAATTAAGTCTGAAATATAATCTAATATCAATAGTCAATTAATATAGGATTTATTTGGGGGATTTCATGTAAGTTAGAGAAGTTACCTCCTTGGTGATGATGAAACCTCTGTAATCCATAATTAAATATAATAAGTGTTGAATATTTCCTTCCCTTAAGACTGAAAAGCCAATTATATGGACTTCAGTAGCTTTTGGTCTTGACACAAAAATAAAGAAAAGTAACAGTAAGAAAATACATATCCTTAATCATCTTTAGCTTCATCACATCTTTGATTTTCCAACATTGGAGTAAATGTGAATATAGAATGAAGCAGTGTTTTTTCTTACTGATCCTAGTTATTAGGATGCTTTAAGACTGACTCTATTTTTGCTATTGAATAGTTGCTTATAAAAACTAAATTTTATACTGTCTTTTCCTAAATTTAATGTAAGCTCTATTAATAATACTCCTTGTAACATAATAAAGAAAATGAAAAAAATGCACATTTAAGCATGATTTGAGAAATGCAATGACACTATGAGCTACAAGGCAATAGCTTTAAAAATTACTATTCATTTCAAAACAATATCACATAATTCTTTCCCTGTCCTGTCAACAGTCTTATGTTAATATTTTAGACTCAGATGAACAGTCCAAAATATATTTGGAATATATATTCCAGCATATTTGGAATTTTTGCATGAAAATAAGGAGGCATTTTAAATCAGTGGGGAATGGAAGAATAATAAAATGTATGCTGTTAGGATATTGACTATTTAGAAGGAAATAAAGTTTGAATACTAATCATCATATGTAAAAATGAAATCTAGATGGACTAAAAATTCAAACAATATTTGGAAGAAAACATACAGAAATGTTTTAATAATATTGAAGTAGAAGAATATCTTTCAGGTGATGCACCAAACCCAGGAGGCATATAGATATAACATGATAGACTTGATGATATAGACATTATAAATTTTGTATAGTGAAAGATGCCATAAATGACAAGCAATGAAAGATTGGAAAACAATATAAAAAAACTTCAACAAAGCAATACAGGTGTGAACAACTGAATAGAAAAGTGGGGAAATAATACAGACAATCCACAGAAAATAAGTAGAAATAGACAATAAACACATAAAATGATGTCCAGGCTTACTGACAAGGAAGGAACCCAACAAGCCTCACTAGTTGAATGGAAATGGTACACTCAAGAGAACAGCTGGATTGGCGGGAGAAGCATTTTGTCCTTACATCAGAAACAGGCAGCTACACCTTTGGAGGAAATATTATCTTCAACTCCAATGCCTTCATGAAGCAACACTGCTGGCCCAATGGGGTCTTTGATTTACAGGTGTTCTTCTAAATTTCTAAGCCTGACTTACTGATAGCTCAGCTAAATTAAAACTTAGGACTTCCCTTGTGGTGCAGTGGTTAAGAATCCACCTGTCAATGCAGGGGACATGGGTTCGAGCCCTGGTCCGGGAAGATTCCACATGCTGCAGAGCAACTAAGCCCGTGCACCACAACTACTTAGCCTGTGTGCCACAACTACTGAAGCCTGCGTGCCTGGAGCCCATGCTCTGAAACAAAAGAAGCCACCAAAACGAGAAGCACGTGCACTGCGAAGCATGCACACTGCAATGAAGAGTTGCCCCCACTCGTCGCAACTAGAGAAAGCCTGGGCGCAGCAATGAAGACCCAATGCAGCCAAAAATAAATAAATTAAATTAAATTAATTAAAAAAAAACTTAATGGTGTTCATTGGGTTGCTACTGGTATTCAGTCTTAGTGCTAGATATTTGTAAACAAAGGTGGATGTGGTTACTCTACTCACTGTGCAGAACTCAAGGTAGTCTTAATAGCTCTGGCCAATACTATCCTTGATGAATCTTTTCACATTTTTACTAATTCTTGGGTTGTTGCCAATATCCCAGGTATCTGGTCTACCACTTGGAAGACCTCAGACTGGTGGATTAAATGCACCCTTTTTTTTGAGCCATGAACTGTGGAAACAAATCTCAGCTGGCAATGAGAGTTATTCATGTAGATGTCTATGGTAAGGGTCCATTCTCTAATGAGACCAACTGGAATCAAGATGCTGATCAAGCCTACTCAGATGGCCACCATCACTACCTAAATTTATCATTGGACTGGACATGGCAATACCTCCACTTTCATAGACTGTTCATAAAGAATTGTATGTTTCTGATCTAGAAGTCATTACTTTATGCCAAACTTGTGACTCTTGCCAAAAGTTGACCCATCTGACTCACATGTGGAATGACACATTGCAGGAGTCATTGCCTCTACCTTCTGGCAAATTGACTACATGGAATCTTTGATTCCCATCTTAAGGATATCTGTGGTACTTCATGACTGTCACCACTTTTTCTGGTCGTAGGGTTGCTGTTCCAGTCCAATCAGTAAAATCTGGCCACCGAACTATGACTCTAAAATCTAAATTGTGCCATGTTCCACTTTCCAAACCATCTACAGTTTGACAATGGTTTGCCTTTTGTCCTAAAGACCACTGAAAATAGGCTGATTATCATGGTATTTGATGTACATTCATGGCCCTTATCATCTTCAGGCTGCTGGCATCATTGAGAGGTAGAATGCATTTAAAAAAAATCATCTAAAAATTATTTCTGACTCTATCGACCTTGTCTCTTCCTGGTAAAACAAACAGTGTGATCACTGAATGTGGCCATCTCAGAATGGGTTGATCTCCTCTTGCCTTCCTCCTGGGTAATGATCACAGGAAAGGGGAGGTGAAATATATAAAACTATTTTGAAAATTCAGGATTCTTCCCTGATTATTCCTGGGCATGATGTGTGTCTTTCTCCTACCAGTAACCTCAGGTTGGCCTGATTGGTACACCTTCTGGGTGGCAGCCTGGCCAGAAGGGAAGCTAGGAGATTGAAACATAATTCTGTTTCAGTCACCTGGATTCTAGCAACATGGATCATGTGTAGGCATCCTTCAGGGCACTCTACATCACTTCTGGAGAATATGGGGGCAAGGAAATGAATCACTTGTTGATGTTCACATACTATTTGCTACATTGTGAGTAACAGAGCCCTTTATCTCCGAACTTGGAGTCTCGTGTCTCCTACCAGCATCCATGGAAAAGTAACAGACTAATATAATAGCTTGTAAGAAAAGTAAAATCAAGTCCTAGACTGGCACCCACATGAGTCTGATGCTCACTAAAAGTTGAAAAGCACTGAACTTGGTTGTGAAATAAAATAGATTAAATATCCCTTGAAAACACAAACTATGCCTATTTTTTTGATCACTCCAATGCACCTGGTTTGTTTTACAAAGTTTGTGCTGCTTAAATGTCAATTAACTGAATTATACAGGGAGCCATTATTTTAAAAGGAATACGTGCATTACAGTGTAGGACTGCTGGTACACACATACTTTTTGATTCATTCAATATAAAATATATGCATATCCAAGAGAAATATCTTCCTGTTCTATAAGCCATTATAACTACAGTTGGTACAATGTTTGTTAGTTTCAGTTTTCATTATCAGGGAGTTGTTAAATTATATTTAATGATAACATTTTATTGGATTCAAGAAAATATTTCCCACATTAGTTTAAAAATTAGCCCTTAGATATCACATCTTCATTTTTTGTATATCATAAAACCATTTTATTAAATAGTGAGCTTTACTGAAAGATTTCTAGTTAAATTAAAAGAAGTAAGGAAATGGATTTTCATAGCAAATTGTCAACTCAAGGATAGCTTTTCTGAACTTCTTATATTCTCCTTTTCATTTTTAACTTTTTTTTTCCCTAGCTTGTTCTGTGTTAATCCAGTGAGACTCAAAAATGTCAACTCACCATTTATCTCCAAAAGAGAAAATATCCTTTCCTAATACTGCAATGAATGCCATCACTAAAGATGAAATTTCATCATAAGTGTCTACAAAAAGAGACAAAAAGATCATAATAAAAATTGTAGGTCTTTTTTGTGTGATAAGGTAACATTTGAGAATGTTCACTGGTGCTGTCTTTGGCCGACAAAAGTAATTAATTCCAGCATGCATCTACCTAGTAGAATATAAAGGTTACTTGAAAGTGTGTGTGTGCGTGTGTGTTTGTGTGTGCGTGCATGAGATGAATTTAAGCTTCCTGTGTAGAAAATGTGAGTCAGAGTAAAGCAATGGATTTCCTTTGCTTCTTTAAGCCTCAACCACAAGTAACATTTTCTAAATTGCAGGTCTCTATATTTTTAGGCTACCATAATCACTACAGAGTTAAATCCAGAGTTTCGCACACACACTTACATTTCACCTTCCAAATTAATTTTGAATTAAGTTTTGAATTAATTTTGAATTTCATCAGTTTTGACTGATGAAAATATAATCAAAGTTATATGAGCTAGACCGTATTGTGTGTATTTTATGGGAAGCCTTTATACTTCTAATACAACTCTAGTTTAAGTGATGGGGAATATTTCATTTCATAGGGATATCCCATGCATAATTTTCACAATATGCTGCTTTATCTGATGTTATCTCAATTCATTTTTTCCCCAATGAAATCTAATATCAGAACCTTGAACTAAGGCAGGGAGACAGTCCAATGTAATAAAAAGTTATCTAAACTCTTTTGTTACAACTGTACTTCTCCCAGTGCTCCCATTTAGTCACCAGTTGTAATATGCTTGTTGTAAATTTCTATTTTTAAGTCTTGGTTTGAAAGTACCAGGAAGTTCAAATCTCATGAGTTAATTTCATATCCTGCCATAGTAAATGGAATCCTGTATTGAATCTCTTACATACAAGAAAGGTCAGTTTCACTGTAAATATCATTTCTGCATTGAAACAAGACATTGCTTAGCTACTGGCACATGTGGTTTTTCACTTATAGGCTTCCCTAGAATAGTTTTTTGAGTCTTAAAGTCGAGTTCTCTTTAGTATGAATTGTGATCCAGGAACAAGAGATCTAGGTAGATGACTCTTTTAATCAAGAGTCAGAGAGCTCTGAGGAATGAATTCAGCCTCTGTTACCTAAGAGCTGTGTGATCTACAGCAAATTACTCAGTGTCTCTGATCTTGAGTTTCCCCATTTACTGAATGAGGATTTAAGGTCATTGTGAGAATTATAGGAGATAAATTACCTGACAAATAGTAACCACTAAATAAATGACTGCTATCATTATGTGTCATTCCCACTTTAGTTTCTTCTATTCACTCCAACCAACACACTCTTATTCCCTTGGTACCTAAAGAAATCTTACCTCTCTTATAAGGTGTATCTCAGATTCAACTTTTCTTTTGAAACTTTTCAAAATGTCCTGAGGTGGAGGTGATTTCTCTACCACCCGAAGCTCTTCAATACCTCTTGTAAGTAAAAGTAAAGTGAAAAGGAATCATTATCTTCTTTAAAGTTTTCTATCACACTGTTATTTTCCTAATTACATACTTGATTGTTAAAGCTATTAAATCCACACATTAACCATAGGAGCACTGAGAGCAGTACATAGCACTGAGAACAGAGATTCATGTAAGATTTATTTAATAAATATGTGTTAAGACAATGGATATGTGAGTGAGTGTATGAAACCTGGGTCTCTTTTTTTTAATTAATTAATTTATTAAAAAAATTTTTTTTTGGCTGCGTTGTGTTCGTTGCTGTGTGTGGGCTTTCTCTAGTTGTGGCAAGCAGGGGCTACTCTTCATTGCAGTGCACAGGCTTCTCATTGCAGTGGCTTCTCTTGTTGCAGAGCATGGGCTCTAGGCTCACAGGCTTTAGTAGTTGTGGCATGCAGGCTCAGTAGTTGTGGCTCGTGGGCTCTAGAGCACAGGCTCAGTAGTTCTGGCACACGGGCTTAGTTACTCTGCAGAATGTGGGATCTTCACTGACCGTGTCCCCTGCATTGGCAGGCAGATTCTTAACCACTGTGCCACCAGGGAAGCCCCTGAAACCTAGGTCTCTGTTTCCAGTTGTAGTAACATGATTTATTCTTCAATTATGAAATGTATCTTTGTATTTTTCCTGTACACAGAATTTTAATATTTAGTATATGTGGTTCATTTAGGTGAAAATAAGGGGGTAAGGCTGAAAATGTTTATGAATAAAAAGGAAATAAAACAAAAGATCTTGTTTTGTTACATTAAAACTAACATTATTGGGCTTCCCTGGTGGCGCAGTGGTTGAGAGTCCGCCTGCCGATGCAGGGGACACAGGTTCGTGCCCCGGTCTGGGAGGATCCCACGTGCTGCAGAGCGGCTGGGCCCGTGAGCCATGGCCGCTGGGCCTGAGCGTCCGGAGCCTGTGCTCCGCAACGGGAGAGGCCGCAACAGTGAGAGGCCCGCATACCGCAAAAAAAATAAATAAATAAAACTAACATTATTTAATCTTCAAAAAATACTGGCACTTCTAAGAGTTTATAAAGAAAATATAGAGAAGAAGCTTTTTTTTTTTTATTAAACATGAGTTATCTTTAAGCTCACTTTATTACAGTGGCAAAAAAACCGGATCCAGTGTTGGCAATTCTCCCAAAGTATAGATTATTTTAGACAGCTTTTTTTTTTTTTTGCCAGAAAAGGGAAAAATGATTCCTTGACATAAAATCATTTTAACCACATGCCAATTGATAGTGTTTTTCAACTATTTTTTTTTTAGGCAAATGTGCAACTTGAATAATTACCTAGTGAATTTTATCGTGATATTTGGACTGTATAGACATCTGTTCTTCTGAACTTGCTACTTGCTTCACTCAAATAATGATCTAAGTAATTGCCTCATTTCCTTGAAGTAAATCCAAATTTTACACAATAATTAAATTTACTAAGCAATCAAGCTTAGGTCAACTCAATTGAGCAAATATGTATTAAAGGGGCTGATATGTGCAATAAAAAAAGGTACAATCTGCTATGATAGGTTCTAGAATTGGAATATGATTTTATTGTCTCACATAGCACCACCATAATAGATGTGTTAGAAAACAAAATTTAGCCCCAGTAAATTCCAATTGGCTTTATTAGGTGATTCATGAATCAGGCAGCATCCCATCTAGCAACTAGAAGGATGCTCTGAGGTGTTGTACAAAATGGAAGGTTTTTATAGAAAGAAGGGTGGGGCAAGGGAGCTCTTAGCAAAAGAAAAGACATGATTAATTTTAGGCCAGAACATCTTTTTATTACGCAGATTGCCTCTTCTTTTTCTGGGGGATGGAGAGTGTTCATGTGACAGATTACCACATTGGTGTTGAGCAGAAAATTATAAACTGGTTGATTAAGATTACATCTAGTAGGGACTTCCCTGGTGGCACAGTGGTTAAGAATCCACCTGCCAATGCAGGGGACATGAGTTTGATCCCTGGTCAGGGAAGATCCCACATGCTGTGGAGCAACTAAGCCCGTGTGCCACAACTACTGAGCCTGCGCTCTAGAGCCCACATGCCACAACTACTGAAACCCTTGTGCCTAGAGCCTGTGCTCTGCAACAAGAGAAGCCACTGCATTGAGAAGCCCACACATTGCAACACAGAGTAGACCCTGCTCACTGCAACTAGAGAAAAGCCCGCATGCAGCAACAAAGACCCACTGCAGCCAAAAATAAATAAATTTATTTATAAATAAATTTAATAAATTTATTTTAAAAAAGGTTACATCTAGTAGAAAAGAATCCAAGTTGCAAAGGAAGAATGAAAACTGTCACTGTTTGCAGATGACATGATACTACACACAGAAAATCTTAAAGATGCCACCAGAAAACTACTAGAGCTTATCAATAAATTCAGTAAAGTTGCAGGATACAAAATTAATATATAGAAATCTGTTGCATTTCTGTATACTAACAATGAACTATCAGAAAGAGAAATTAAAGGAACAATTCCATTTACTGTAAGAGGGAAGAACAAATCTGACTCCATATTGGATGTTTCTTTTACTTTAACCGTCATATTTTAGTGCTTTTGCTACAAGTTAGTCACTAAAGGGATGCTGCCTGCAGCTTAAAGTATACATAATAGCCTATTTCCGGGAACCCTGCCTCCTATGCCTGAGCTTAAACTAAAATACCTTTGTTTATCTCACAGGAAACATACTGACCAGGCCCACCTATGCATGGCTGCAGGAAAGAAGAAATTAACATCCTCCCCCTCCAGAGTCTGGCTGGAACTAGAAAATATTTGCAACATCTTATTGCCTTTTTTTTTACTTTATCTCCTTACTTCCCCCTCTTTGCTCTATGAAAGAAACTAGCATACAAACCCAGGCAAGATGGTTTTTTGGAACACTAGTCTACCATCTTCTCTGCTGGCTTTCTGAATAAAGTTGCTATTGCTTGCCCAACAACTTGTCTCTTGATTTGATTGGCCTGTCATGTGGTGAGCAGTACGAGCTTGGGACTCAGTAAAATTACCAGTGCATCAAAAAGAATAAAATGCCTAGGATTAAACCTACCTAAGGAGGTAAAAGATCTGTACTCAGAAAACTATAAGACTTTATAGGAATGTAAATTGGTGCAGCCACTGTATGCACCAACAGTATGGAGGATTCTCAAAAAACTAAAAATGGAACTACCATATGACCCAGCAATTCCACTCCTGGGTATATATCCAAAACAAACAAAAAAATGAAAACACTAATTTGAAAAGATACATACACTCCAGTGTTCATAGCAGCATTATTTACAATTACCAAGCTATGGAAGCAGACTAAGTGACCATTAACAGATGGGTGAATAAAGAAGATGTGATATATATATATATATATATATATACAGTGGAATACTACTCAGCCATAAAAAATGAAGTTTTGCCATCTGCAACAACATGGATGGATGTGGAGAGTATTATACTAAGTGAAATGAGACAGAAAAAAAATACTGTATGATATCACTATATGAGGAATTTTAAAAAGAAAACTAGTGAATATAACAAAAAGGAAACAGACTCACAGATATAGAAAACAAACTAGTGGTTACCAGTGGGGAAAGGGAAGTGGTGGGGGGCAATATAGGGATAGGGGATTAAGGCATACAAACTATTAGGTATAAAATAAGCTACAAGGATATATTATACGACACGGGGAATATAGCCAATATTCTATAATAACTATAAATGAAGTATAACCTTTAAAAATTGTGAATCCCTATGTTGCACACCTGTAACTTATATAATATTGTACATAAGCTGTACCTCAATTAAGAAAAATTACATTCCTGATGAAGGTTGAAACTGCAATTAGGTATTAAATCTAGGTTTGGTACCATGGGCTTTAGCATAAGTGATGCCATTTTGGGCCTGTGTCGTTGTTTTAACAGATATAATATTTTAAAATAAAATTAGCAAGAATGAAAATATATTTCCTTTTTCACTCCAGAATATCTCCTATTCAAGAGCACCATTCAAAGCACATAGAAACCATATAAAAGACTTATTAATTAATGGATTGGTTTGCTCTTTCAGCCCCAGATGAACACACAAAAAAATCATTTATTTTTAACCTTGGCCTCAAGCATTAGTATCAGACATTTTCAATTTATTTCCTTAAATATACAAAACTATCATCAAAATTGTGATAAAATGCTTTCTTATTTCCCTTTGTTTCTTTCCCAGGAACACTTCTTTCACTTCCATGTCCCTTATCTTTAGTTGGGGGAGGGGTGGTCAGGGAAGAAGAGGTCATGAAGGTTCCCTCAAAGACTAATGAAACATGAAGGATGAATAAATGTTTCCTGGACAGAGGAGGAGGTGAATGAAGACTTATGGGAGTCTTTGGGGGAGAGCTTGATTTTGTGATGAGAACCTGAGAGATGATGTAACCAAACTGGCAAGAGAGAAAACTCTAGCCTCAAGGGTTTAATTTATCCTTGTGAACATTTAAAGAAGAATATCTTTTCACAGAAAATTTCCCAAGCACATCTTTCAAAAATTGTGTGGAATTATTTCCATTTCCAAGGAAACTTCTAGGAGAATTTCATCTTAACAGGTATTGCATCAGTGTTTTTCAAAGACCCAAGACTGTGTGTATGGCATTTGAAATTAAGCAATGCTGCCCTCTAGAGGACTCTAAGGTGCATCTGACTCGTAACTGTCAATAAAGAACTGGGACAGAGAAAAAGGTGCTCTCCCACATCTTCTTATGTGCTTAGGCCCTTAAAAATGTAGTTTGGGAAACAAACTGACCATGGGCATAGCATTGGTTTTCATAATGTGTAGCACTATAGATGGACGTGTGTGTCCAAAGGAATCCAAACTTGGGTGAAAAGCAATTAACCCTTAAGACATGTGTGTCCCCTTTAATAGCCTGCCTCTAACACCCCCATTACCACCACTCCAGGGACTCCTTGAGGTCTTAAATCAATCCTTTTCTCAGATCTCTTTGCTTTTCATAAGTCATTGGTAAAGACTGCCCTCATCAAATGTTCTGGGTTTTTGTTTTTGTTTTTCTGTCTCAGGATAACTTTACAAAACTCAGGATATTTGTATTTTCTGTTCTGATTCAAATGCTCTTATCTTGGGTCTTGGCATGGCAGGCTTCTATGCCATGTCCTCAAAGAAGTCTTCCCTAAACATTCTGGATAAAATAACCACCTCAACCCACTGACCTAGACATTTCTCTTTGATTCCTATGATCCTTTTTTATTTTATTCTTAACATGAGCTCATATTAGTTTACATGTTTATTGTCTGAATATAGCAACATATTTAGTCCCATGAAGGCAGAAAAATTCTGTATATTTCTATAGCCAAGGGCCTAGGACAGAATGTAGTATGTTTTGGGCTAGTACTGTCCAATAACATTTTCTGCAATGATGAAATGTCCTATATTTACACAGTTTAGTAGGACAGCCACCTGACATATGTGCCTACTGAGCCCTTCAAGTGTGATTAGTGAGACCGAGGAGCTGAATTTCAATTGTATTCCATTTTGATTAATTTAAATGTACTCATATGCACTTAGCAGCTACAGTATCAGACAGTGTAGTACTGGCTTTCAAAACAATTTGCTTAATGGATTAGTTAATGATTAGCAAAAATACTGTGCATATATTTCCTATACATCTTTACCTCTGTTATCAGTATTCTTTCATAACTGTATTTGTTTATCTCTATATATTTTGTCAATCTTTAACTTGCCTTCAGAAGAAATAAGGATTTCCTAAGAAGTTGACTCCCCCAAATCAGTTTTTCCCTTTCACTTCTGTCCACCCTCCATATTTATGGAATTTATTCAATGAAGCAAATTTCTAAAAATTAGTGGTGCTACCTCCATAATTTTTATCCTGGAGAATAGAAACAGGACAAAAATTTTAATTATCTTTTTTGCATCAAGTAGTACCATATGGAGGAACACTAAGGACTGACTGTGGCAAAAGATCAATGTTTCAGAATAAAAAAAAAAGAATTAGTATATAAGAAGTCTGTATTCTTTATTTTTCGTGATTTCATTAAAACTTTAGTTCTATAATCTATGATCCTGATCTTTCATATATGTTTGATTTTAAAACAAGGCTTTTCACAGGTAGTCTCACTGTCAGGTGAGTATTTGTAAAAGCTTTACAGATTTGTTTCCTAGAGTAAGCCAGTTTTCATAAATGCCAAATGGTAAGGTTATAACTTGAGGCTGCATTTAGAAAGGACAGAGATTAATTCTATACCAGAGGAGAAGAGACTGAAAAATCCTTTCTCGAGAGAGTTAGAGGCTACATGTAATACATATATCCTAACTTGCTTTCTCTGTGTTGAAGTCCAAGAATGGAATGGCATGTTAGGATGAGGAACCATTGTCCTTATCCCTATGTGGAACTCCCAAAAGAGCTCAACTTGTAAAGTATCTCTTTACCAAAAGCTGCAGTTTAGCAAAGGTGAGCAAAAAGAGGGGCTTTAGATCCTGTGACATAAAGAATTGTGTTGAAAAAAGCCTTTAGGTTGATTTATGTTTCAAGAAATCTGAATGCTTGCCTCACTGCTTTTTAAGAGACCAATTTATTGAGTGTGTCAACAAGAAGTTATATTAGTAACATTTTACTAAAATATACTGTGAAAAGTACATGGCTTTCATTCCTGGTCAGATAAAGATGGATGTGAAAGATTTTCATTGCCTGGTAATAAGAAGAAATATAAGTCAAAATAAAAATCATACTGTTCGGGCTTCCCTGGTGGTGCAGTGGTTGGGAGTCCGCCTGCCGATGCAGGGGACGCGGGTTCGTGCCCCGGTCTGGGAGGATCCCACGTGCCGCAGAGTGGCTGGGCCCGTGAGCCATGGCCGGTGGGCCTGCGCGTCCGGAGCCTGTGCTCCACAGCAGGAGAGGTCACAACAGTGAGAGGCCCGCGTACAGCAAAAAAAAAAAAAAAAAAATCATACCGTTCTATGGGGATAGTGAAAAGTGATAAATGCAAAGAAACCCTGATAAACCAAATTCTCAAAGAGAAGCAAGCTCTCATAGAAGACCAACTTGCCTATGAGCAACTTCTGTGCATGATGGTGGATGCCCGATCTGTGACAACTGGAATTGACATGTATAGAGACATTTCAGGAACAAGGAAAAATCATCCAGGCCTTTAGATTATAAAGTGGGATAATGAAATAAATTGAAATCTAGAAAAGCTCTAAATACATAAATAAATTGCTTAAAAATTGCTAGCAGCCATAATTAACTAGGACCACACTTGCCATAAACAACTAGAAACTGAAAAAAATGCAAATATTATTTTCAGACACTGAACAGTTGAAAGTGATCCATAAAGAAGATAAATGAATGAAATAAGCCCTGCAATTGACAGTTTCCTGCCTGGTGGAGCTTTTCAGATGGTGGTGCAGGGATGAAGACCCCTATAGATCATAAAACTCCTGCTTAACTGAGAAGACAAAGCTTGGAGATGAGGGAGCTACAGGCAGCCAGGGTTTGTGGGGCTGAGTACCAGAAAGGAGAGAGCAGTGAAAAAAGTTTCATAAATCTGCATAGAAGTTTCCTAGAGTTTGTTGCTAAATAATAAGCCAAATGTGTGCAGTGAAAAACGTGGCAAGGAATTGTAAGAAGAATAATCCTCAAAGCTAACACAGGTCTGAGAATGTTTGAATTGTGGCCATCAAAAGTCAAGAAACCGGGCTTCCCTGGTGGCGCAGTGGTTGAGAGTCCACCTACTGATGCAGGGGACACGGGTTCGTGCCCCAGTCCAGGAAGATCCCACATGCCGCGGAGTGGCTGGGCCCGTGAGCCATGGCTGCTGAGCCTGCGCGTCCGGAGCCTGTGCTCCGCAACGGGAGAGGCCACAACAGTGAGAGGCCCACGTACCGCCAAAAAAAAAAAAAAAAAAAAAAAAAAGTCAAGAGACCTTGTTAAATAACCAGGACATTCAGTACACACTCTAGAAGGATAATGCCTTCAGAGGAGAGCTAAGCTAGATGTAGAAAAAATGCTATCCTGTAACTGTCCTAACAATGCTTAGCAATAAGTTTTGAAGAACACCAAGCTAATCTCCAAATAATTTAACTGCTTTCCAGAAAAAAACTACAACAGTCTTAAGAGGAAGACACCAAAATTCATCCCTCAGAAATATCCAGCATCCAACCCCAAATTAATAGATACGTGCAAAGCAGAAAAACTGACACATTTACCATGAGAAAAATCAGTGTATAGAAACAGATACAGAAGTGACAGTTGATGAGGTTAATACAAAGACCTTAACATGTGTTATAACTATGCTCAAAGATGTAAAGTCAAACATGAAAATAATGAGAGAAGAAATGGAAGATACACATTTCTAAAGATGAAAAGCACGTATTTGTATTTAAAGATTGATTGAATAGAATAAACATCTGGTTATGTAATGCAGGGGGAAAATCAGTGAGCATTATGTTATTGTAAAAGATATAAAAAATAAAGCAGAGTTCTATATATTCTGAAGAAATATACATAACCTAAGGGACATATTGGAAAAAGCCAAACTGTTTAATATCATTGTAACTGGATTACCAAAAAGGGAAGAATCAGAAAAATAATTTGAAATAATAATTTCTAAATTTCATGAAAATTAAACCCACACATCCAGGAAGATTAATAAACCAAAATCAGTATAAATTCAAGGAAAACCACACAGGGCATACTGTAATTAAATTACTAGAAACCACTGAAGAGAAAAATTTTAAAACAGAGGAAAAACATATATTATGTATAGGTGAACAAAGAAAAGAAGAATCATAGACTTCTCGTAAGGAATTATACAAGATAGAAGAAAAAGGAGCAACATTTTAAAAGATAAAATCAATCTTCATACCTCAGAATTCTTAACTCAGAAAAAATATTAAGCTAAAATATTTAACCAGTCGTTAAAGGCTAGATATGGGTAAGCATGAGAATTTGCAGCCACTTGAAGGCTACTCTCAATGGAGTTCATCAAATTCTCATGAAAAAGATGGAAGGCAGAGTGGTAGAATGGGGAAAGCCACCCTTAAGTGTAGGCCCAAGGAGGGTAGTAGGAAAGGCACAAAGTTCCACTGTACAATACTCTTAAGGGAAGCAAATTCTGTTACCCACAGGGATACACTGAAAACCCATTTCGGCTGGGGGAAATCAAAAGAAAAAAATTCTTTACTACTGGACTTCAAATAGAAACCATCCTAGGTTTTGACCATTAAAGGTGTGCCGTAAGAGGCAGCATCACTGAACAAGTCCCATCCCCAATACCCAGAGACACAAAGCTTGCTTAAAATAGGATAATTATGACAACAGAGAATACATACAACTTCCTACCAGACTAACATGCATTAAATAATAAGTAATAGTGGTTTACCACTGGGGAATGGACAACAGTGTGAAGAAAATCCTTCTTTGAGGCACAGGCTTAGAGGAAACACCTAAAGCTGAGGGTGGAACAGGAACATTGAGAAAAACACTCAGTCTAGCCCTACATTAAGTATAAGGTAATGTTAGAGGACTCTGAAGCTTGTAGTACACTGTGGATAATGATATCAATAACAAACTTCAAACAAAATTAAACAATAAAACCCAAGCCCAGCTAAACTCCTAACTAGATGAACTCAACCCAGCATACTTGAGGCATAGCAGAAAGGGAAGCATGCCAATTTCTGGCAAAAATATTTACCTCAGTTTCGTATTTTCTAAAAATTATAAAACACATAAAAACAAGAAAGACAAGTTACTATCAAGGGACAAAAAAGAAACACTATTAAGGGTCAAAATAATTAACAGAATCAAGTTCAGACAGGGAATTTAAAATGACTATAATGAATAAGTTAAAAGTTCTAGTGGAAAAGGTAAACAACATGCTTGAACAGATGGGAGATTTTAGCAGAGATATAAATGAAATGAAAATGCTAGAAAAAATATAGTGACATAGTTGAAGAAAGCCTTTGGTAGGCTTAGCAGTATATATGGCATAGCTAAGAAATGGATCAGTGGCCTTCACATGATCAATAAGAATTACCCACACTATAACACAAAAGAATACATTAGCAGAAAAAATAGAATTGAACATTTTGTGGGATATTATAAAACAATATAACATGTGTAATTGGAATTCCAGAAGCTAATTGAAAGAGAATGGAGAAGTAATATTTGAAGAGATAATGGCTGAGAATTTTCCAAAAATAATAAAATTCACATATCCAAAAAGCTCAGAGAGACCTAAGAAGGATAAATACTAAAAATAGAACAAAACAATCAAGAAACCCCCACATAAACATATTACATGTAAACTGCTGACAATCAGAGGTAAAGAGTAAATCTTGAAGGCAGCCAGAAAAAAAGACAATTTGCATCCAAAAGGACAAATATAAGATATACAGAAGACTTATCAGAAATGTAAGCCAAAAGACAATGTAGTAGCATCTTTAAAGTGTTGAAAGAAAAACAGTCAACCAAGAATTCTCTACTTGGCAAGTATATCCTCTAAAAATAAAGGGATTAAAGACTTTTTAGGAAGAACAAAATCTTCTTACCCCATTCTCAACTCTTGACAAAATCATTTGATAAATGATTTATGGTGTGATATCTGGCAAAGTCAACAAATTTTATGTCAGTTGGTAGACTTTCAGCTGGTAGAGCCTTTTGGACACAACATTGATAAAAACAATAAGCCTGAAACTATGGACCTTCTTTCTTTACCAGAGCCACAGAACCTGGTGATTTCTAACCATCACCTTGACAGAAGTTATTTCATCTGTGAACAGAATACTGAATTCCAGGACAAGAATACTTAAACATGATATAATGTGAAATAATATATAGATATCCATAAATGAAATATTTTCCCTAAGTGCTATTAATAGTGGACCATTTTAAATGATGAAATATGGAAGTAATAATAACTGTATATAAATAATAGTTTGCTACCCTATGGTTCTTTGGGTCTTTTAGAGAAAAAAAATAACCCTCACACCATAAATTCAGCGTAATTTTGCACCACAAAATAATTTTCAAAGAAATATAAATTGCAAAACTTTTTTTCTCCTTTTGAGGGAGTGAGAACTAGGTGAACTCCCCAAAGCCTATCTATATGCATCTCAAATAGTCAGGGAGTTGAGAATTTGCAGTTTCAACTAAAGCTAGCCACATATTTCTAGCAGCTACTTAGGAGTAACTGAAGATCCAGGGAAACAGAAAAAATTAAAATTGCATTATATGCAGAAAGGAATTTCATGGTTGAAAAGTCAAGGGCAGAGACTTTCTAAGGTTTTGACAAAGGTTAAACCAAGGTTAGAAGACTTATACAAGTTAAGGGTAAAAAAGAGAAGCAGCTTTTAGTTGGCTAGACCAAAATTTTCTGCTGAGTGTATCAACCTTTTCCAGACCATCAGCATATGGTCAAAACCACTTACAAATCTATGTTTACTTTTACTCTATCCTGATATGCTTCACTGAAGAGAGACTGGATTTGAGCTAGTAATTATCTTGTAATTATTCAAGACCAATAATTATGAGTGCTTACTGATCAAAAGGAGATTCACCCCATTCCTCTCTCAAAGGTGAGATTTTGTTTTATTTTATGTTCAATTTGTTGAACAAAATAACTAAACACAGGTTAGAGAGTGAGATTACTTACTCTCAGTGGTTTCATTAATAAGCAAGTTATTTCTAATACATTTTAGTTTAAATATATATATATATATATATATATATATATAATCTTTTGACAGCTTTTGGAATTTATAGTACATATTGTAAAATATTTGCATATTAATGGGTAGATCTGGGAAGGATAAAGGTTTTAGTTGGGGCTATGTTAGATTAGTTAAGTCAGAGAACATTTCTCTCAGAAGGTGACATTTAAGTAGAAACAAGGATAAAATAAAGAATGAGCCACAAAAAAGTTGGGAAAAATATTTCCTGATAGAGGAAAAAGCAAATTAAAAAGTCTGAATAGGAGAGGGATGGATTGGGAGTTTGCGATTAGCATATGCAAACTATTACATATAGAATGGATAAAAAACAAGGTCCTACTGTATAGCACAGGGAACTGTATTCAATATCCTGTGATAAACCATAATGGAAAATAATATAAAAAAGAATGTGTATACATATGTATAACTGAATCACTTTGCTGTACAGCAGAAATTAACACAACATTGTAAATCAACTATACTTCAAAAAAATAAATTTTTACAAAAGGCCCTGAAGCTACAATGGAGTTGGCAGGCTCAAGGAACAATAAGAATCAATATGGCTGGAGAAGAGTAAGTGAGGGGTGATGACTTCAGAGAGGAAGCCATGTGCCAGAGAAGTGTGGACTTTGAAAGACATGATGAAGACTTGAATTTTAAGTGTGATGGCAAACCAATGGACGGTTTTAAGATGGACTGATATGACCTAATTTACATTAAACAAATAAACAAATGTAAAATACCCCATGAAACCTCTCTCTGGCTAATGCCGTGAAAAAAAAACTGTGGGCACAAGTGGAAGTAGCCAAAGCACCTATCAAAAATTATCACCCCTCCAAAGTCCAAAGATCAAAGAGGAATATATAGATGGACATTGGGACTGGGAGAAATACATCCTTAATTAAGGGAAGAGCTGAACAAGAGTAGGGCAATAGGATTAGACAACTTGTGATTGGTGAAAGGCTGGGGGTTAATATGATTATAGATTCATACAGAGAAATTGGGAGCTGAGATTGTTAAAGTAGATTGGAGCCAGGCACTGTTCTGGAGTTTGTGATTTATTCCTTTAGCAAGGGAATGGACCAATTTTAAAAATTAATAATTTAGATTTTATTTAATGAGAAAATCTATATATTTACCAACTTTTTCAAAATTTTCCCATTCAGTAGAGTACTCTGCTAGAAATTGGAAATACAGAGATAAATAAGACAAATGCAATTTCTCTAAAATTTCATAGTTTGTCACTTTGGTTAGAATAAAGTAGCTTCCTATAAGCAAGTGATGTCACCTTTTCTAATGCCTCAGAAGGTAGAACTTGCCCTCAGTTTTGTGGCTATTCTGGCTTCACTTTAAAGCCACCAATTTTCCATTTCCAAAGAGTTCAGCATCAATACCCAAAGTGACATAGACTCTTACCCTTCTCTCAGTGTTGACTCAATCCTTCTTGTTATCTTGCAAGTTACCAACAGATCTTGGTCTCATGTGACAGTGGGGAAAATTAATTTATATTCTCATTAAGCATCCCAATTCAAGTTAATATCGAAACTCCTTATGCAAGGTCCTCTAGTTATTTCTGAGGGCCCTCCAAGGAGCTGTCCTATGACTACTCAGGAATAAGTTCTTCAATTTTCCACTTCAGCTTCTTCATTAATTCATTAGCATTCATGTTGATAATAATACATTGATAGAGAACCACTCTGCAGGGTGCAGTCAGCCTCTGCAAGGTGATCACCCCATATTAAAGCTCTTGGAAGGACAGCCTTACTATTCTCTCCAATGTTACCCCATCCATAACATGGAACAAGACTTTCTCATAATTCACCACTATACAACTCTGATGATGACAACCATTTTACTAATATTTTAGTGAAAGATGTGAGGACAAGAATAAAGAAATACAGCACCAAAAGTAATGTAAAACTAGTTCCTAAATATGCCTGTTCTCAGGGTCTGAAGGTCCAGGGCCATCCTCAGCATCTGTTTCCCTGTCTAACTTGTGGGAAGATGCCAACTCCTGCTCAAAACACACACGCGTGTGAGCGCACATGCACACACACACACATATGCTTATAAATTTGAGAAACTACTGGGAGTATTCTATGTATATCTATGACTCCAAATTGAAAATCAAATTGCTATGAGTTATAGAGAGGTCCCTATTTTAAACCCATATCTCAGATTTTTGTCTCCAACAAAGCCCTTCTTAGAATGCTTCTAAATGCCTCACCATTTAGAGAAAATTCCATATTATCTCCCCAAAAGATGTGGAACCATCCTTCAGTCACCATGGCCTCATCAATTGGAACATAATAGTCCAAGAGTGACATTTCTAAATCACTCATCTAAATAATACTAGATGCAAATTATTTTTTAAAACTAGTAAAATTCTGATTCACAGCCTGTCTTGTGTGGCATGGAGCTCACACCTGTAGAATTTTTTCTTTTTTGCAGTATCAGCTTCGTCCACAAATACTTGAAAACCAATACACATAAGACTTCAAGTAAGATCAGTTTACAGTTCAGTGAATACTAAATTCTTACAAGACCAAGAAACATTACTTCCAAATGGGCAAAAGTTTTGCAGACATACTAAAAATTACACAGGGCATTGTGCTTTACCTGCAAGAATAGTGCTGCTCTTAAGATAAATATTTACATTCTGATATTGGTTTTGTTTTCTAAAAACATGGGGAAGTGATTATATAAATAAAAGGTACATTCAAAGGTACTTTCCCTAATAAAAAAGTACGAGATTCTTGAAAAGTCACTGAAAATTTTTATATCCAGAAAAAATATGGTTTTTTTTCCCCTTATACACATCAAGACTTCCTAAAACTCAAGATCTCTCTTTTGTCCAGAGAATCCTACTAGACAAGTCCAGTGGCTCCAGCAGTCACATAGAAGATGCCTGCTCATCATTCGTCTGAGCAAATTTCATCTCATGTATTGTCTCCATCACTGGAATGTCACCTCCCTGACAGCAAAGGCTCTTTTTGCCTCCATGCCTCTAGACTAGTCCTCAGAGGAGTGCCTGGTATATAGGAGGTATGCTTGGCACATGGAAAACTCAATGCTCACTGAATTGCTGCATTCTGAAGAGAGAGATTTTCCAAAAATAACTAGTAAGTAAATAGTGATTATACTCTGAAGTTTATGCCTCATACTATGTTATATTTAGTTTTCATAGCCACCATTTCCTTTCTCATTTTTTAATTGAATAGACAGCTTCCCCCATAATGAAAGAACTAAAAAAAAAAAAACCTACATTAACAAATTGCCCATTTGTTCTTTTCCTACAACAATGCCCAACTCAGGAGCTACTTCAATTTCTATTGCCCATTTGTTCTTTTCCTACAACAATGCCCAACTCAGAAGCTACTTCAGTTTCTTCTTCCTCAATTTTTTCTTCCTGTATCTGGTCAGAAAAAAAGAACTTTCTCATTGTGTGTTTTCTCATAGTACTTAATAATGCTGTGCTTCTATTATACCATTTGCCACAGTATAATTACTTGGTAATGTGTTTTTTTCACATATTCCAGAAAAGAAAGCATTTTAAAAAAAGATTTCCTTTTTCAAGAAATCCCCAGCACCTTGTAGTTGATCAAAACCATATTCTGAGATATTACTGAAATTCAAAATAATATTCTTACATAATGTCTTTTAACAAGTCACAATAATTAAAAAATAGATAGTAATTTGGAATTACCAAGTAGTTACCAGTCTTGGTTAAATTCCTCTTACAGTTTTACTTTGGAAAAACAAAAACTGATGGTTTGTTTTAACCTGTTGTATTATCTATTCTTACTATGTAACTTTGTCAGTGTCATTCACTTTTCACTGGTTGTTTTGGTCATCTTAGTGGATTACTCTTTCCATTTAATAGTTTATAGCACATTACTTTTCTGGGAGTACTCAATAAAATGCATAACTCATTTTTTTTCCTGCTTTCAAAAAATGTATTTTCCTATTAAAATTCTCAAACAAATAATTTTGCATATTCAAAACCCTGGTTAGCAGTTAATATTTTGGTTTTACTCAAGTCTTTCAGTTAATGTAAAAGTAATTATGACATTCCTTGGGACTGGACTTTGTAGGTATAAGAATTACATTTCTATCTTCTCAAATTCCATGCTCATAAGCTAAGCTATCTAACATAATAATACATAGCACAAAAAAATATATAGGGGTTTTTAAGATGTCAAAACCCCTACATGCCATCAACACCTGCTCTTTGCTAGATGTTTCACTATTTCTGTTTACCCCAACGAACTCTTATATCTAGTTTGTTTTCATGCTCTCCATTACCAGTCATTTCTTTTGGTTCATTTGTATTTAGATCTTCAACTATTGATTGGAGAGCTACTACTGTAGATGTAAACCTGAACAGAATGATTTCTACTTTCAAATAGCTCATATGTGAAAATAATTATAATACTATTTAATCCAAACCATAAAAATATAGTTTACCCCTGAACAATGTTGGGTTCAGGGGGACTGACACCCTGTGCAATCAGAGAATCAGCATGCGCTTTCTCCATTTCAGTGGCCAGGTGTCCATGGATTCAACCAACTGCTGGTCGTGTAGTACTGTAGCATTTGCTATTGAAAAAAATCCGCATATAAGTGGAACTGCACAGTTCAAACCTGTGTTATTCAAGAGTCTAATGTATTTCTCTGTCTGCAGGGTTCAGAGATCTGTCACAAGCATCTATTGAATGTTAAATGTGTTCTCCAGATAGATGTGTTAGCTTGCAAAGGGATGGTCATTTTCCTTAAAAGAGATCGAAAATTATGCAAGTCAGAGTAGTTGTAGATCTTGTAGGGGAGGAAACTTTTCCCTTCTTCCCTTCTAGGTTCTTTGGCTGTTCTAATAATTAAATTAACATAAGGCAGACTAATAGGAGAAAAGCTAATTTAATTTCACATGTACGGGATCCCATAAAAATATGACTCAAAGAAGTGAACAAAACAGGCAGCTTTTATACCATTAGGCAAGGAAACATTACATCTGTGAAGAACTGACAAGACAAAGGGGTTCAGGCTTGGGGTGGCAAACTGGTGAAGAAGTAACAAGGTTTATTTATACAGCCTTCTTGGTCCCAAATTCTCTGTCTCTGGTGATAAGGATGCCTTCTACCCTTCTGGTAGAGGGAGGGTAAATTTCATATGGGGGATTTATTTTCTGCCTTCAGGGGGGCAAAGGAAGTCACAGTGTCACTCTTATATCAGTTATTTAAGTAACTTTATTTCAAAAAATTAATATACTCAAGTAGCATATTTGGGGGTGGCATATTCTGCTCCCCTTCAATATCAAGAGATCTTTCATAAATGCAAATCTGATCATGGTGTATCTCTGAAAAAAATTCATCAATGGCTTCCTTTTTCCATTAATTAACCCCCTTGGCTTGCTTAATAAACCCTTAACCATCTGACTTGATAGTTCACCAGTCCTGTTTCTAATAGTTTCCTGCACTGTGCCACCTTTCAAATGATGAAAATTTTATACTTTGGTCATACAAAACTGTTTACATAACGACTAGACTCTTATAATTTTGTATTTGCATAAGCTGTTTCCTGTGCCAAATCCCCTTTCTGATTTTGTCTACCTTTGCTTTCCAACCCATCCAACTTGTCAGAGTAGAGTTTGGGAACCCTATCCTCTGTGCTCCCAATTGCATATATATATGTGTGTGTGTGTGTGTGTGTGTGTGTGTGTGTGTGTACATATATATACACAAATATGTATAAAATAATCATTTCTTCCCTGTCTTACTTCTTAATGACCAAACATCTTATTCATCTCTGTGTCTCTAATAAGAAGTGTATGTTATAAAGGTTCAAGGAGTGATTAAGTAGACAAATTTATATATCAGTGTGTCAAAATGTTTATATACATATAACATGTGATATATAGATAAAATATATAGTATTTGGATTTCAGAAAATATCTGAATATTAAACTGGAGTTTTCAAAATTTCCTGGGATATTAAATGTGATACAGCAATAGTATTTTCAACACTTCCTCCTTCTGTCCATGTCTGGTGTCTATTCATTTGTTTTCCTATTATTAGCAGGATAAGATTAAAGATTTACTTTTACTTTTTGTCATTTTCTCTATATGATTTTCTATCCATGTCACCACACTGTGTCAGCTCTATGATTAGTGTTTTATTAGCAATGTCCCTTGAAAATAATTGTTGTCATTGGCCCCAAAGGTACACACTGAAATTAGACCACATCAATAGATTCTAGAACATAGACAGCTTTAGAATTAGGCTCTGCCTATTTATCTTTAACAGATTGAAAATTAATTGAGAATAAAAGGGAAAAATCAGTTTTCTCCTCTATGTCCTACAGGAGATATTGGGAATCTAAATGTTAATTCTGCCTTTGTGTTAACAAGGAACCCTCTACTTCCTTTGATTGTATCTTTTTCACACAAAAAGTAATTTGTTTTTTCTTGATTTACACCAACTTTAAAGTATGTTTGCCTCTGGTAACTTGTAAATTAAAGAGCTTTTATTGTATTCTGGTATCATCACTTACTCAATGTGTCTCTTGTTTGAACATTTAAATTTTAGTTAGATTTTATATATTCTCAGTTACATTCAGTGTAATAGTTTTGCCATAACACCAGTTGAAAAAAAGTTAGAAAATGCCTAACCATATGGTTCCTTGATGCACAACATTTAATACAAAACTCAAAGTAAACATTTCAAAAGTATTTTTGGAATCATTACCAAATGTTGATGCTACAATAATAAAGGCTATATGGCAACACTCCAAATGTTAAGCATTCTTAAATTGAGGAGCATTTTCATAATAACGGGGGAAAAAAAGCTTGTAGAAAGGGAACACACTTAGGCACTAGATTTCACTGAGTCAGCTAAAATCAGGTGAGACCACTTTAAATTAAAGATGTCATGTCCTTAAGCCTCAAGGTCATAAAATATGATTTTAGAAATAGTAATATGAATATCTTTTAATTATCAATCTTCATTGAAACTATTTTAGTTGTGACAGAAAGGTTTTATTCTTGAACTTATGTTTGTACTAGATTATACATTGTATCAATGGTTCCTAGTTACCTAAATTTTACCTGTAATTTTTTTTTTTTTTTTTTTGCAGTACGCGGGCCTCTCACTGCTGTGGCCTCTCCCGCTACGGAGCACAGGCTCCGGACGTGCAGGCCCAGTGGCCATGGCTCACGGGCCCAGCCGCTCTGCGGCACGTGGGATCCTCCCGGACCGGGGCACCAACCCACGTCCCCCGCATCGGCAGGCGGACCCCCAACCACTGTGCCACCAGGGAAGCCCATTACCTGTAATTTTAATTGGTAAGTTAATTTTCTTCTTTAGTGTTTGAATTATGTTAAATAGCTAATACACTGTACATAGAAAGCATACCACCAAAAGTAATGTACCTTAAATTGTATAGGCAGAATCACATGGAATTTTCTCAACTTTGATTATATCCAGAGATCTCCAAGATGTATGCAGTTTTGCACATTTTTTGGCCAGCTTTTTTGAGTTATAATTTATATACAATAAAATCTAATAATTGTAACAGTACAATTACAGGAATTTTGACAAATATATAGTCATAAAACCTCTATTGCAATCATGTTGTAGAATACTTTGTAGACACTTTTATCACCCTAAAATGTTCCTTAAAGTGCATTTGCAACAAATTCTCTCCCTGCCACTCCATCCTTTGACAACCATTGATCTATTTTGTCATTACAGTTTTCCTTTTCTAGGATTTCATGTAAATAGAATTTAAAATATATATAATATAGTCTTTTATGTTTGGTTTCTTCCACTTGGCATATTGCTTTTGAGATTCATTTATATTGCACATATCAATAGTTCTTTTTTATGGCTGAGTAGTATTTCATTATATGAATATAACACAATTTTTCTATGTATTAACTAGCTGATAGAAATCTGAACGTGTTTCCATTTTATGGCTTTTTTGAATAAAGCTGATATGAACATTTCAGTAAAACGATTGCTTTAAACATATGCTTCCATTTCTCTTGGGTAAACAGGCAGAGTTGGATTGCCAAATCATATGGTAAGTGTATGTTTAACTTTATATGTACAGCTAAATTGTTTCCAAAGTGGCTGTACCATTTTGTATTTTCACTAGAATATATGAATATTCTAATTGCTCCATATCTTCACCAATACTTCCCAAATTTATTATAAATCCAATATAATCTTAATCAAAATCTGAAAAGACTTTTTTTTAAGAATTGAAAGCTTATTCTAAAATTTATATGAAAATGTAAAGAATTAGAACAGCTAAAACAAATTTGAAAACATATAAATAAGATTCGGGGGACATAAACTACATGATTTCAAGAATTATGGAGCTTTAGTAAGGCATTTTGGTATTAATGTAAAGGTAGACTAATAAATCAGTAGAACTGTATAGGAAATAAAGAAATAGACCCACAAATATATGGTCACCTGATTTTTGGCAAATGTTACAAGCCAATGCAATGGAAGAAAAATAAACTTTTCAACACATGCTTCTGGAACTTATAGGTTGTCATAGGCAAAAACAAGTGAATCTCAGTCCTGATATCATACCGTGTAAAAAAAAACATTACTCACAAGGTATTATAGACCTAAATATAAGAGGTAAAACTCTAAAATCTTGAATAAAACAGGAGAAAATCATTAAGGACCTTGGCTAAGGTAAAGATTTCTTAAGTATGACTGCAAAAGCAAAAACTATATTTAAAAAAATCAATATTAGATTTCATTAAATTCTATAAAAAGTAAAAATTCAGTCCACCAACTGGGAGAAAATATTTGTAAAACATATATCTGATGAAGAAGGTGTATAAGGAATATACAAATAACCCTTGACACTCAGTGAAGATAAATGACTAAGTTTTAAAATGAGTAAAGTATTTAAATATACATGCCACCAGAGAAGATACATATTTGGCAAAGAAGCACATTAACATAAATTCAACATTATTGATTTTCAGGGAAATGAACATTAAAATCACAAAGAGATAGTACACAGTCAATAGAATGGGTAAAATTAAAGCCTGACCATACCAAGAGCTGGTGAGGATTTGGAGCAACTGGAAATTCTCATACACTGCTGGCAGGAATGAAAAATAGAACACCACTTTGGAAAAACAATAGTTTGGTAGTTTCTTAGATAGTTAAGCATACACCTACTCTATGACTCAGCCATATCACTCAAGGAATTTACCCAAGAGAAATGAAAGCAATAATTTACAAAGAGACTTGTACACAAAATTTCCTAGTGGTTTTATTTGTAATAGTCAAAAACTGTAAACAACACAGATGTCCAACAACAGGTTAGTGCATAAAAAATTGTGGTATAGTCAGACAATGAGATATTACTCGACTATAAAATAAGAATGAACTTTTGTTACAATTGAAACATCACTGACTATTCCCCAAATGATTATTCTGTATAAAAGAAGTCAGACAAAAAAGGGTCCATTCTAGGAATACATTTGTATAAAATTCTAAAAAAAACCCCACTATCGTGACAGAAAGCAAATTAGTGCCTACCTGGGAGTGGGGCTGGGGAGGGGCAGGAAGGAGGGACTTCCAATGGGTGTAAGGAAACTTTGGGGATTAACAGATATATTCATTGTTCTGATTGTGTTGATATCCAAATTTATCAAAATAGCTCTTTAAATATATGCAGTTTATTGTATGTCAATTATACCTCAATGAAAATGTAAAAACATTTTTTAATCCGTGTGTTTAGACAATTTGTCTTAACTTCTAGTTATATGAGAGAGTATATTGTAATAATATGCACTGTTTAAAACTCTCTTAAATTCAATAGAGATTCTGTAATTTCCTCCTAGGGATTTTGGTTTTTTGTTGTTTATTTGTTTTGCCTTTTTTTTCTTTGCTTTGTTTTAAAGAATGGGACACAGGTGGTTAGATTAAATGTCTCCTTTCTGTTATTCATTTTAAATTTTATAATTGGGATTAACTAATTGGGCAATGAATTTTCATGACTTTGAACTCCCTTGGATATGTGGACATGAGTTTAAACCGAATTAATAAAACACTTCAGTGCACTGGTTATTTGACTTGGTCTGCTCATTTACTTGATTTTGTACTTGGATAGAAATCTTCCAAAGAGCAAATCTGAGTCTTCTTGTACATCTAGAATTGGTGAGAACAAGAAGACAGAACACATCACCTCTCTTACCAGACGGCAGACTATTCATTTGGCATCTTGCCTGGAAAGTTGCAAACTCATTTTCCTGCACATATGGCCCATAGCAGTAAGCATTCATCTTTGCCAAGACTCATTTCTCTATGGCATTTCCAAACCATGGGTATGCTATAAACCTTTTCCATGTAATGAATTATATTTTTGTGTGTGTGTGCTTAATATTTTCAGATTGTACAATGCTTTCTCCACCATAAAAGTAACCGTGAAAATATATCAAATAGAATATCAGTAAAAATTCTACAAGTATGCTTTTCCTACTGAGGTGCATTTTATTTAGGAAATCAGGTTTGGAGATATCTAGCCTTAATGAGAGGTAGTGGTAGAATTAATAAATCTCCCAATATCCCCTGAAGCAGCTGCTCTCCTTTGAAGTAATGAGCATATGGTTTCATCATATTTTATTGATTTGGTCCCCTTCAGCTAAAGAAATATTTCAGTGGAATGCAAACAACTTTCACAACTTCTGCATATTTCTCAAGCCCTATATTCTTGGCAAAACAGAAAGCTGATGAGCATACAAATGAAAAGCCAAAGACAGTATTTAGATTTTTTTTAACCACAGATGAGACAAAAGGAAAGATGGGACCCACAAAATATCTTTATTCCTGAGATGCTTACTTAAATATTTATTAGATTTTTCAAGTGAAGCAGGATGGGCTAAAATAATTTAGTGGTATGCAGAGGACTTATAGAATCAGGAGTTGTCAGGGTTTGAGCCAGTGATGTATATACACTAAGAAGGCAGAAGGCAACCATAACTTTCTAGCAAAGTGTGACCAGAGTTGATTCAAGTAAATAGTATCAAAATTATGTAGGACTCATGGACAAAATTTTGTAAGGCTAAGGTTCGATTACATGCATACGAGTAGGAGTCCATTAGAAACTATACACAAGTCCAGAAAAGATGGAAAGAGGTTACATATAAGATGTAAAAAGAAAGAATGTTCTAATCACCTCAAGATTGGGTGGGAAGCTGCACAGTGAGTGGAAAAAGAATTAGATCAATGTCCGAGGCAACAGACAGACAGATAATATCCAAAGAAGGTGAACTGAGATGTTTAAGATTCACTAAAAAAAAAAAAAAAAAAATCTGTGTTTTAACCAGAGTCTTACCCATCACCCTATCAATGATTTCTTTTTAGGAGAGCTTATCCTTGTAGAATTATATAATTTTATGGAACACCGTTACTCTTTCAGTTAGAATTTCTTTCATTCTGCTGTCATAGGGCATGCTATGTCTTCAGAATGGACTCTGGCTCGTGTGCTTTAACAATTAGACTGTTGATTTAAAATGTAGATTACTGGACCCCATTCTCAGAGAACAGATTTAGTAGACATGGGGTTGGGCTAAGATCTGCATTTAAATAAACTCTCCCCAAAGCCCTGGACTGAGAATTTTTCCCTTCTGCTTTCTTGCTGTATGTGGTCCTTGAGGCTCAGAGTTCTGTAGGGGGCCATTTATGACTCCCATCTTGATTAATTACCAAAAAAGAGCTATTTCCATGCACGTTATGCCAGAAGAAGCAAGAGAAATAGTAGAAATATATTTTAATGTAGGGCTAAAAGAGGGACCTGCTAAGTTTAGTGTGTTCTTCAGCCATAGCCTTCAGTGAGTCACAGTTAATCAGGTGTCTTTGCTGCAAGACTTTTGAGGCCTTTCTTTGGCATGCCAAGCTAGCCTGTGAATCTCCAAGAGGAATGATTGCAGGGATGATTGTTCTGAAACAAGGAGTCCCTTTAGGAAGAGGAATCTTGATTAATATTCTTCCAGAGCTAATATTCAATAGAATATAGTATGGAAAACACTAGTTTACTGAGAAACCACTACACTTTTCTATAAATATATAGCAATAGTTAAGAAGATATTGCTCAAGCAAGCATGACTGAACATGATTGCTAATTTACAGCAGGAGCTGACTCAGGAAGTTGTCAAGTTCAAAAAGACTAGAGAATGGCTAGTGGAACCTCAAGTAAGATTTCTAAACCATAGTACTGGATGCTACCATATTAGGGAAAGACTGGGTAGTAGTTGTGTAAAAATCAGTGGTTGGTAATGACCTATCTGAGAAGCAAAGGTAATGACCAAGGTATTTAAGCTGCCTAGGAAGAGCTGCACACATAGGGCTGGATTGTAAATGGAAGAAATCATTAAGGAAAAGAAGTCATTCAGGAGAAAAGAGCTATTACATAAGCTGGGGCAAAAACGCTAAGGTGTATAGAGGAAGTGAATTCCAGAAACAGAAACAAGGTTGAAAATTACAGTGGCCTGAGTTAATGTCATCGAATGAACATGATAAAGTTTCATATATCAGACATTATCCTCTTAGGTAATATATTTTTAGTGTACCTGTCTTCTATTTCATTTCTCTGAGACCATTTTGTCCTTACCCTTTTAAAGGAAACAGATGTAGACTTTAAAAATTATAGTGCACCATTTACTGAGTGCTAATTATACTCAAAATGCAGTTAATCACTTTTCTATATTATCTATGATAAAATATTACCTAAAATTTTACAATATTTACAACATATTAGATAATTTGATAAATGATAGATTATCTAATGCAATTCTCACAAAAGGCCTTATAAAGAGAAGGCAAAGCAACTTGACCAAGGATAAGCTTCTCTAAGCTAGGAAAGTGGAAGAGACAGGATTATCCATTTATGAAAATTTCATTTAGGTATTGTTTTCATTTCTAGGTTTTATTTCTATTATTTGAGACTTAGGTACAGCTTTCCTACCTTAAAATTATATAATTTTCCCTTATTCTTTTAAAAAGTAATGATAAATTATAATAGTGACCAAAAAATTGTTTATAAAATCAAAATATGTAAATGGCTCTTAAAACTCTACATCAAAAAACCCAAACATGACTTCCCTGGTGGCACAGTGGTTAAGAATCTACCTGCCAATCTAGGGGACACAGGTTTGAGCCCTGGTCTGGGAAGATCCCACATGCTGCAGAGCAACTAAGCCCGCATGTCACAACTACTGAAGCCCATGAGCCTAGAGCCCGTGCTCCACAACAAGAGAAGCCACCGCAATGAGAAACCCGTACACTGCAACAAAGAGTAGCCCCCAATCGCAGCAACTAGAGAAAAGCCCACACGCAGCAATGAAGACCCAACAGAGCCAAAAAAAACCCAAAAAAACCAAAGAAAACAACAACCCCCCCCAAACAAATCCATTAAAAGAGGGTAGAAGACCTGAATAGACATTTTTCTGAAAAAGACATAGGCACATGAAAAGATACTCAACATCATTAATCATCAGGGAAATGCAAATCAAAACCACAATGAGATACCACCTCATACTTGTCAGAATGTCTATCATCGAAAAGACAAATAACAAATGTTGGCAAGGATGTGGAGAAAAGGGAAACCTTGTACACTGTTGTGGGAATGTAAATTGGGGCAGGCACTGTGGAAAACAGTATGGAGGTTCCTCAAAAAACAACAAATGGAAATACCATATGATCCAGCAATTCCACTCCTGGGTATATATTTGAAGAAAACAAAAACATTAATTCGAAAAGATATATGCACCCCAATATCACAGCAGCATTGTTTATAATAGCCAAGATATGCAAGCAACCTAAGTGTCCATCAGCAGATGAATAAAGAAGGTGTAGTATATATACAATGGAATACTACTCAGTCACAAAAAGAATGAAATTTTGCCATTTGCAACAACAAGGATGGACTTGGAAGGTATTATGCTTAGTGAAATAGGTCAGAGAAAGACAAATTCTGTATGATATCACTTATATGTGGAATCTAAAAAATAAAACAAACTAGTGAATATAACAAAAAAGAAACAGACTCACAGATATAAAGAATAAACCATGGTTACCAGTGGGGAGAAGCAAGACAGGTGTAGGGGATTAAACAGTATAAACTACTATGTATAAAATAAATAAGCTACAAGGATATATTGTATAGCATAGGGAATATAGCCAGTATTTTATAATAACAATAAATGGAGTATGACTTTTAAAAATTGTGAATCACTATGTTGTACACCTGAAACTTATGTAATATTGTAAATCAACTATACCTCAATAAAAAAAATAGTTTGTTCAACTATTAACCAATTATTCTTCTCACAATATCTTAATTGCCTTGGTTCATTTGTTGTCACTATACCTCACAAAATTAACTGATTACTAATAATGTAAGATAAATCAATTATGATACTAACCTGAAAGGAAAGATATTGGACAATGAACTGTAACAGATATAATAAATCACCCTTCTGTTTTTCCATGTTACAGTGAAAAGAGGTCATATACATCATGTGAGGGCCTTGAATTAATAATTACTCTAACTGAAAAGTATGGCCAAGGTTTAGTAAAATTCCCCTATAACACAAAATGTCATCTTCATTTCCTGTATTTGTACAGGTTGTTTAAACAGGTCATATCCTCTCCTCCACAGTTCATGGAAGAATTCTGTTTTCTATTAGGTTAGAAAAAAGTCTCTGGGGCCTCCCTGGTGGCGCAGTGGTTGAGAGTCCGCCTGCCGATGCAGGGGATACGGGTTCGTGCCCCGGTCTGGGAGGATCCCATATGCCGCGGAGCGGCTGGGCCCGTGAGCCGTGGCCGCTGGGCCTGCGCGTCCGGAGCCTGTGCTCCGCAACGGGAGAGGCCACAACAGTGAGAGGCCCGCATACCACAAAAAGAAAAAAAAAAAAAAAAAAAAAAAAAAAAAGTCTCTGATTTCACCCCATGGTTGTTTGGCATTAACAGATCATCCAGATCATGACCCAGATGTTCTGATCTTAAACACTTTAGATCATTGCCACCACAGTTGAGAATGGCTACTGCTTTCATTGGCTTTTCAATCTGAGAACTCCATGAGGTCAACATTATTTCCCGTTTTTCAAGTGAGGAAACTGGCAGAGAGAAACTTGCTCAAGTGTCACAATCAAAGCAAGTTTCTTGCAAAATTAAACTTTGAACCTAAAACATCTGAGACACTGGTTTACCAATGACTGAGTAAAGCACAGTGCATTTCTTATGTTCTAAAAATCCTTGTTTGTTTTTAAAACAAAATATTGTAAACAAGGATCCAACTATTTTTGTCAAAAAATAAGTTTAGCTTGTATTTATGAGTCTACAGATGGCAGTAGAAATTACAGTAAATAAGCAAATAGATGAATATCTAAATATAGATAATTTTGGAACATAAAGCAACTTTTCAGATTATGAAATGCTAATTATTTACATTATATTATACACATGATTATCATTTTTCTCATAAGGGCTCCAAGTTTCATTTCTTGAAGAATTAGAACAAAAAGTACATTCACAATACATATTATTTAGGGAGAAAAAAGGAAAAAAATCAAGACCAGAATGTAGTAAGTATGCTGTCTGTACTAATTTGTGATTGAGTTTACTCATTTAACATTAAACCAAATAAATCTCATTATAAAAGACAGGTCTTAAAACATCTTGGATTTTCAGGTCTTATAATCACCAAGAAAATCAAGAATTATTTACTTAAATCTTTCTATAATGTGTGTAACACAAGTTTTGTCAAATTTCAGTGAAGCAGCTCAAGATTATAAGCAGAGGATGATTTCTCTCATGATTAAATGGCAGTAAAACAGATAAAGGTATTACTTCTGATTTGGAATGTGATTTTCATATTATTATTTTATATATGTCATATATACATATATACACATACAGACATATATACATATATGTTTGTAACATTCTGGTATAGATATTGTACTTAACCAAGATATTTCATTTCTACAGATTACTATTCTCATAAATGTGGAGAATAAATAATAATCTCATGTAACTTAATAAAACTAATTCTGAAATCATTCATCTTACTTTTCTCTTTATAAATTAATATAAACTATTTTGGTCCTGAGAGCATCTGGTTTAATGTGTATACAAACTTAGGCAGTTAGTTCCCATCCAAAGAAAATACACAGATGCAGCAGTGACAATGAAATGAAAAAAAAGAAGTAAAAGCCAATTTGCCATGTTAGCATTTGCAAAAGACTGAAAAATTATTCCCTATATTTAAAAAAATCAACTATTTAAAACGTGCACATGATAAGGAAGAAGTAGTTGAAACAACAGGTTGAAACACCTAAAAAATGGAATATCTGTTTGTTATCTACAGCATATCAAAAATCAAATATGATTTGCAATATTTGATCATCTCTTGCAGGCAGAAAAAAAGTTCATCCCTGGCTGTGCATCTTATTTTGATTTAAAAGGGTTTGTAAAGTAAACCTACTTGTGAACAAAACTGTGAAGAAAGTACTTTGTTTATAAAGTATTTTGATATATAATTTCTGAATCTCACTCTAAAGTCTTGTGCCCTACAATACGCAGAACTCATGCACAACCCAGTGTTCTCCACAGTGCAGTCCCACCAAGGGACAATCCCACGTGTGAAGAGGCAGTCTTTCTAAATTACATCTTTTGACCCAAGTCTTTTCATATACCAAACTCACATGATCACTGAACACCGTTGCAAAAGGAAACAGCTCTGATGAACAAATTTATAGGAATGTGTGAGTGATTTCCAGCCTATATTTTAAGTTTTTTGGAAGTTATTTGGTAGAAAAATCAAAATGGTAACCCCAATGATTGACTCTGTAATGGTGGAAATTCAGAACTGCAAAAAGTCAGTAAAGGGGTGTTCAGGGAACTAGAGCCTTTCCTTGGATCCTTCAAATCCTATCCTAACAGAAAAGGTGACTGCAATAATTAGAGGCAACACAATATTAAAGAGTATGGGCTTTGGAATCAGACATGTTCAGATTTGAATCCAGGACACTCATTACTTGTAAGCTGGAGACTTTGGACAGGTTTCCTAATCTCTCCAAGTCTTACTTGTCTCATTGGGAAAATAAAACCTAGAAAATCCACTTGTGTTGCTTGTTATGAAGATTAGAGATAATATACGTAAATTATCTAGCATACAAGAGAAAATTAACAGATGATAGATATTATATATACACAATGAATAAAAGGTCAGTATTTGAAAGAGGCTTTAAATAATATATGCTTTGGGATTATTCATGGCTCTAGAAACATGCTTAAAGCGACATTTAAAATAGTCTTGCCATATGGTTTATTGTTTTTTCTACTCAAAGTAAAAATGCCAAATGATGCTGTAAACAGGATTAACAAGCTTTGGAATCAACCAAAATTGGAAGAAGGAAACTTGGCAATCAAGTGCCTTAAAAATTTGAACCACATAGTAAAGAATCTAGAATAATGATGGGATTCCATTTTAAAAAAACAGAATTTGATCAAATTTAGATCTTATGTACATTTTGTCATAATATGCTCTTCTGTATTATTATCAATAACTCCAGTTTCAGTAGAAATAATGCTTATAGCTTTAAAAGAGGAAAGAATATCTTAATTGATACCTAAATTGTTTTATTAAAGTTGATTCAGATATTTAAATAATAAAGGACATTTGTATATTCCATACTATTTTATAAAGTATTTGCATAAACTTATTTAATCCTCTCAATCAGTTTATGAAGATTCATCAGTTGAGCTAATAAATGTTCATGTAGCTGCTATAGGCAGGATTCTCTCTTTAAAGTAACTGTAGACAAATGTAAAATAGACAGCTAGTGGGAAACAGCCGCATAGCACAGGGAGATCAGCTTGGTGCTCTGTGACCACCTAGAGGGGTGGGATAGGGAGGGTGGGAGGGAGACGCAAGAGGGAGGCGATATGGGGATATGTGTATATGTATAGCTGATTCACTTTGTTATAGAGCAGAAACTAACACACCATTGTAAAGCAATTATACTCCAATAAAGATGTTTAAAAAAAAATAAAGAGGAAATCTGGACACACATGGAGACACCAGGGATACGCACACAGAGGAATGACCACATGAGGACACAGAGAGAAGGAGACCATCTGCGAGCCAAGGAGAAAGGCATCAGGAGAAACCAATCCTACCAACACTTCAGTCTTGGACTTCTAACCTCCAGAGCTGTGAGAAAATACATTTCTGTTGTTTAAGCCACCCAGTCTGTGGTGTTTTGTTATGGTGGCCCTAGGAAACGAAAATACCAACCCAGAGCCTGGAACTACACCTGGCGGATCCCAGCAGAGCCTCAGCCAACCCACAGACCCACAAAAGATAAAAATAAATGCTCAAAGTTATAAGCCAAAAAAAAAAAAAAAAGTAACTGTAGAGACCAAATCCATCCTGCCCACATCCCAGTTTTCATCAGTCAACATCTGGACTATAAGCTGTTACCTCCTGCCCCCTGACCTGTTCCCCTTGCACATGCACCTTTCCAGCACTGTAGTTCCTAAACTCTGGTACTTCACTGACCCGCCCCAGGCCTCCGAAACCACTACTCAAACTGTGACCTATATTTCCTTAAGGTGCTCCCTAACTCTTGACTTAAATGAAACTGGTTTGACCCCCCACACTCCATTTTCTCGCGCGTTTTCTCAAGCTGCTGATGTTCTTATTTCTCAGTAATCTTGGGGCTGAGACGTATGATCTTTGCCCCTCCTCCCATCACTAATGCCTCTGCCAAAACTTTATTTCTATATCTTCTTAAAGAAAAGGAAGTCTCTTTGAGATGTGTTCTATTCATCTACAGCACCCTCTTTCCTTCCTTGTTCTTAGCAACCTTCATGTCTCCCCCTTTCATTTGTTAGCAATTTCACAGCTTGGCTTACAGAATTCCTCTGTATCCCTATATACCTTATTTCTAGCCATTGCCCTGGTGACTTAAATGTCTCCTTGAATGGCTTGTTTGACCCACTGGCCTCCAAGTGATTCAAATCATTCACCTTCAATGACAGCCCCCTCCTCTATTTGAGCTACTCTCACCATCACACCTTGGTTCTTGTCAACATGCGTAACAACTATAAAATGAATAATCAAACATTTCACTCTGAATACCACCTACACTCTTTTCAACTTGCTTATTTACTTTTGTTCAACAAAAAAGAGACCACCTATTGTGGTGGTCCCTTCTCTCCTTTCCTACTTAGATTTCATGGTACATTATCTCAGCAACCCTCTTGCAAAATGAAACTCATTTTCCTGCCTTTTTAATTGAACACATCTGCCCAAACCCCTACCTTTAATGAACCTATCTGTCTTCTCTAAGCCTGCACAGATTATTCTAAAACCACTGGAAAAGATCTCAATAGACAATATATGAATTCTACTGTAAACTGGAATGCAACAATTTCAAATGGGCCCTCAGCATTGCCACATTTCTCTGATTCTCTGATAACTCACTTTTGCATTCTCCACAATTACCTCAAACACTCTCTACTTGTTTTCCCAACATTGGACCACAGTTATCCTGCTTACCCTTAGCAAGTGACCTTGACTTCTATTTTAAAGTAAAACATAAAAACTTTCGGCTACTGCCCCATGGTTGTCCTCTTGAAAACCAAACTTCAGGAGACTCATCATTTACCTCTTCTCATTCCTCTTACACACTGCTCCTGTCTAGCTTACTTTCTCTTCTTTGCTCCACAGCAGCTCCTTCTAAGGATTTCAATGACTGCCGTGTCACTACATGCAGCTGACATGCCTCAGTCCTTACTTACTTTGACGCTCGTGAACACCTCTTTCTTGAAACACTTCTACCTCAGTTTCTGTTACATAATACTCTTCTGGATTTTCTCCTTAATTCTACATACTTTATTAGATCCTACACTTTTTCTCCCCCATTAATGTTGGAGGATGGACGTTCTCCAGGTTTCTTCCCAGACCCTCATGCCCTTCTTCTTCTTCACACTGCCTCCCTCACACCAAAAGCAAGTAATTATCTTCTATATGCAGAGGACTCAAAAATCAATATGTCAGCTCCAGAGAGCATTTATGATCATTTCTCTGTCATATATATATATACATATATATACAAATTTATATAAACTCATAGAAATGTATATATATATATATATACATATATTTACATATATAGAATCCATATATGTGTGGATTCCCTGACCTACTGACTCACAGCCTGTATCCTAACATTCTAGGACGGTGTATGCTATTTTTTTTCTTCACTTATAATTTATGAGAGGGAAACCAAGATGGAGTCATTATTGCTAAAAGAGCTCTCTAAAACAGAGCCAGGAGGCTAGTGAGGAAGTGTGACATATGCATGTCTCAGCCTGGATGGAATCTGAATTTTGACCACTTATTGTCTTACTGCAGGCATCCAGAACATCTGCCCAGTGTTCCAGGAACTCAAGATACTTATTGGACGCTTACTCTAAAATAACTCATGATAGCCTATCCCTTAAGAACAAATATTTCCGTTTTTGTGTCTGAGTCAGTCATAATTCTTCCCAGACAACTTTAACAATATTGTGGCTTTTGCCTTTATAAGCCCCTGACTCTTTCTCATCCCTGGAACACCCTTTCAGTTTTACCCAAATCCGTATCTCCCAGATTGCAATTCCTAAGACCCCAAATAAACTTTTCTTATTTGCAGTCTTCTTTTACTCCATATCTTGGATAAATCTGTTTCAGACTCCCTGGATTTCACAAGCAGGCTCACAGAATGTAACTTTGGTTGCTCTCTGGCAATTTCCTTCTTATCTTTACCTACTATGGTTCAGTCTTCCTAACATATACCTCTGGAGACTGTCATGTGAGCTCACCTAGGACAAGGAGCATGTAAAGCAAAAATATTTTAATAACTATTAAAATCTTATTAATTAGTGCTGTTGAAACAATACTTACTATGGTAAGAAGTAAAAGGTAAAGGGGTTAGAGTTGCAAAAATGTTAATATACAGGAACCTCAATTAAATAGAGTCAGGAGGCCCGATGGGGAGCTCTCACACCCTGTGACAATAACAGAGCCCAAACAGGAAGAAGAAAGACTCCTTTTTCTTTCCTGGCAAGGATTCAACCAATGAAAAGCCATGGACTCCGTTTACTATAATGCTCCCAGCTTCCTTTTCTTCTCTATAAAATTGTTGTCCTTCCCTCGCTGAGCAGGGACTTGCACATGGCTCGTCATGGTTGCAGACCCCAAATTGCAATTCTCTGCTGATCTTCAATAAATCCATCTTTGTTGGAGAAATATCTGGCAGTCTATTTGTTCTAGGTCAACAGAGTCAAACCTTAGCGAGGCTTGACAAGGAGAAACAAGAGAGAAGACTATGAGCCAAGGAAAAACAAAAGAAAGAACAAGTGCCTATTGCATCTTATTTTATTTTAGACAGAAATTGTCATATAACGCAACCTGGTTTTTTGTTTCTGTTTTTTTTTTAATGACTCTCCCTTTAACCACTATACACTTAGCAGAATGGAAAAACCCAGGACACTGACAACACCAAGTGCTGGCAAGGATGCGGAGCAACAGAAACTCTCATTCATTGCTAGTGAGAATGCAAAATGGTACAACCTCTTTGGAAGACAGTTTGGAAGTTTCTTACAAAACTGAACACACTCTTACCATGTGATGTAGTAATCATGCTCCTTAATGTTTAACCAAATGAGTTGAATACTTGTGTTTATGGAAAAACCTGCACAGATGTTTATAGCAGCATTGTTTGTAATTGCCAAACTTGGAAGCAACCAAGATGTCCTTCAGTAGGTGACTGAATAAATAAAGTGTAGTATATCCAGACTATGGAATATTATTCAGCACTTAAAAGAAACAGGCTATCAAGCCATGAAAAGACTTGGAGAAGCCTTAAATGCACATTCCTAAGTGAAGGAAGCTAATCTGAAAAGCTTACATGCTGTGTTATTCCAACTATATGGCATTCTGGAAAAGGCTAAACTATCGAGTTAGTAAAAAGATCAGTGGTTGCCAGGGACTAAGGTGAGGGCAGGGATGAACAGGCAAAACAGAGGATTTTTAGGGCAGTGAAAATACTCTGTATGGTACTATAATGACGGGCACATGTGATTATACATTTGTCCAAACCCATAAAGTATATGAAAGTAAGAGTGAACCCTAATGGATATTAAATTAACTATTAACACATTGTGATGTGTCAGTGTAAGTTCATCAATTGTAAGAAATGTACCACTCTACATATATACAATGGAATACTACTTCGCCATAAAAAAGAATGAAATAATGCCATTTGCAGCAACATGGAGGCAACTAGAGATTATCATACTAAGTGAGTCAGAAAAAGAAAAATACCATATAATATCATTTATATGTGGAATGTAAAATATGGCATAAATGAACCTATCTATGAAACAGAAACAGACTCACAGCCATAGAGAACAGACCTCTGGTTGCCAAGGGGGAGGGAGGGTAGGGGAAGGAAGGACTGCAAGTTTGGGGTTAGCAGGTGCAAACTATTACATATAGAATGGATAAACAACAAAGTCCTACTGTATAGTGCAGGGAACTATATTCAATATCCTGGGATAAACCATAATAGAAAAGAATATAAAAAAGAATTATATATGTGTATAACTGAGTCACTTTGCTGTACAGCAGAAATTAACACAACACTGTAAATCAACCCAACTTAAATAAAAGAAATAAATGTACCACTCTGGTGAGAGATGTGTTAATGTAAGAGGCTATGCATGTGTGCAGGCAGGGGATATATGGGAAATCTCTGTGCCTTCCTCTCAATTTTGCTGTGAACCTAAAACTCTATCTTAAAAAACTACAACAAAACTCACCCTTTAGACGTAGATCTGTCACATGACTCTGTTCCAGAAGGTTTTGCTCACTCTGCTGCTTCTCTTCACAAACCCTCAAGGAGAAGAGTTTAGCTTGGTTCCCCCTTAGCCAGTCACTTTCTGGAAATACTCCCATCATCTTTACTAAAGCTTCTACATATTGACAAGTTCCAAATCGCCCCACCAGGCCACATATGAATATAATTCCAATTTTACAAAAGAGAAGACCAAACCAGAAGTTATAATTTGATGTATAATACAGTTACTGAGCTTCTAATGGTGAAGAAAGTTTTCAAACCAGGCCTTTTGGTGAAAAATGGCATGATTTTACTGTTTCCTAATTCTGTTATGGTGGATCATGTCCCAGTAATTGATTTTTAAAAATTGTCAAGGTTAAAAAGGAAAAGGAGAGCTAAGTTTATTAAGGCATTTCCTGAAAGACTAGTCGCATGTGTTGACCCAGGAAAATAGACCACAAACTAGCTAATTACACCATTCAAATGAGAAAGCTAAAGTTTTCTGGAGAGAGATAACATGCTTTCAGTAGGGTTAGTCCTTGTCAGAAAATCAAGAGTGCTCTTTCATCAAAGACATAGATGGCTAGTCCACAAATAAGAGGACTAAAAGAAAATAAGAAATTTTGCACAATAGAAGTTAAACACATTTGGTTTAAAGTGATATACATTTAAAGTAAAAAATACCTCTTTCCAAGCAAAAGATATATGGGGGGAAAGGTGTAAGGACTATAGGGATCCTTTGATTACAAAAGACCAGACATATAGTAGAAAATGAACAAAATGTTTAATTTTAGAAATTAACCCTTTTGTTTAATTAAGGCATAAAAATAAATATCTTGTAAGGAAAGACATTTCCTTAAAACTCTAGGAAAATATACTAAAATATATTGGTTCAAGCCCTTTCTAAATTACCAGACGAGGGCCATGTAAAAGCTCAATAAGGACAAAATTTGCTATATGTTGATAAGTTATTTTACAGGATGATGGTTTATAGCAATATTTAAATGAATAAAAACCACATAGGTACCCTGTTAAATAAACTTTACATATTTTATTATTATTTAATCAACTTAGGTTTCTACAAAGATATGAGCATAAAATCAAGCAATTCATCCTGATACTTTTTCTCACTTTCCTAAGTTGTGTTCCACATGCTGTCTTATGTTAATAGAGGCTTAAATAAACAACCTCCCCAACACACACGTGCATGCATGTAGGAGTCCACGGTGAAACAAGCATGGAAACTAGTGTGTATGTTATCCCCTTCCTGATATGCACAATAAACATGATCAATTTAATGGCTCAAAGAAGTTCCATAGTATGAGTCATGGAGTGTAACTTTTAAGTTATCAGTCACCAAATACTGGTGACACTTGAACAACATGGTTTGAACGGTGAAGGTCCACCCACATGTGGTCTTTTTTCAATAAATACATACTAGTGTACCACACAATCCATGGTTGGATGAATCTGCAAATGCAGAACCTCGGGATACAGAGAGCCACTGGAAAATTACATAGATTTTTCTACTGTGCAACTTGTAATTTTGACTACAGACCCTTTGTCATAAACACATATTGACATTTTGCATGGTACCAGTGACTTTTGGAAGATAATTAGTGAAACAAAAGAGCTCCAATGCACCCTGCAATCCCAGAATGAACATCACTCCCCCCACCACAAAGAAGAGCCAAACCGGGTCAAAGCCACCGAGTTCGGTGATGGAAGAGATGTCGGCCAGAACTCCTTTTTCATTCCACATCCACAATCCAATCCCAAGAAATGCTATTTCCAAAAACCGAAATATGACACTGAAGCCAAATATGAAATATTTGATGCTACCACTGGCTTCAGGACCCCTAAAATGCTTCCTGGACATCCTCTAAGTTCATGAAATTTGAGCTTCAAAAAAATATAGTTTAAAAATTCTCATGAATGGCTTTAAAAAATTTTCCTGAGTTTATTGGGAGAAAAATATGACTGACCACTTTTATGTAGCATAGGCCCTCTGAGAATGATGCAAGTTTGCTTCCTAAAGTAGCTGACCAACTTCTATAGAATGTATGTTTGGTGATGAGTAAATGTACACATACATAGGAAAAATTACATCAGATCATAAGTGTGATTAAAATTGTAATCTTATTTGTGGAATCAATAATTTCCAAAGTTACTTAATTACTAAGTTTTTGTTGTGGACTGATGTGTTCCCTCCCAGCCAAATTCATATGTTGAGGGCTTCCCTGGTGGCGCAGTGGTTGAGAGTCCGCCTGCCGATGCAGGGGACACGGGTTCGTGCCCCAGTCTGGGAAGATCCCACATGCCGCGGAGCGGCTGGGCCCATGAGCCATGGCCACTGAGCCTGCGTGTCCGGAGCCTGTGCTCCACAATGGGAGAGGCCACAACAGTGAGAGGCCTGCAGACAGCAAAAAAAAAAAAAAAAAAAAATCCTATGTTGAAGCCCTAATTCTCGATGTAATTGTATCAGGAGGTGGGGCTCTAGGAAGTAATTAGATTTAGATGAGCTTATGAAGGGATTAGTACCTTTATAAGAGATCAAAGAGCTTGCTCTCTTTCTGCTGTGTAGCAATGTGGGGGTATAGCAAGAAGGCAGCTGTCTGCAAGCCAGGAAGTAGGTCCTCACCAGAACTCGACCATATCATCACCCTGATCTCTGACTACCCGGCCTCCCAAACTCTGAGAGATATATGTCTGTTGTTTAAGCTACCAGGTTATAGTATTTTGTTATATCAGCATGAGCTGACTAAAACAGTTTTCATCTCCCTTTGTTTGAAGGCAATTTCTCTGCTTTACAACAAGCTTTTTTCATCAATTGCCTATGTGTGTATGAGACTGGTTATTAAAGAAGGTCATATTAATAAGCTTCATTGTCCATCGATACTCATCTGACTCACATAATAGAAAATGTTGGAAAGAAGTTGTTCAACATGGATAAAAAAACTAATCACTTCACAACTGAATGAAAATGCTACCAGTTTAAAATTTTCTGTTGGGTGCCTGTTGGGTTTTTCCTTTTCTTTCAAAGTCCCAAACTTAACTAGTAAAAACAATATTTTAGGTGTCAGTCTCTTCAATATTTGATATGTTGGATTTCTCTTCATGAAGGAGACACATATCAACATAAAGACAGGATTTACTGTCCGTGGCTTATTTTTTCCTCCAGAGAAATAAACTATTTTTTTATTTAGTATGTTTCACAAACAGAAAAGAGCAGATTCCAGCAGGATGTTCCATTCAAAATACTGAATTGTACAAATACTGGGATGAGAAATAGAGAGCAGCGCAAGGGCCATGTCCACTGTACTAAATTGCACATAATAAATCCTCTCAAAAGAAATACCACTGTAAGGAAAGTTTCAGTTAGAAAGGCATAGTTTTAAGATGTGACATTAAAGATGTTAATAGAGAAGGTCTCAATTTCAGACAGTCAGTCAAACCTGGGATTTTTAAGTTTTGTTAAAGTAGAGGACTAAAATGTTCACCATTCTGAATGTATGTTTAAGGAAAGAAATCACTGTGAATGAAAAATAGTTGAAAATTTATCAGGAAAAGTGTTGATAATTTATAAAATTTCAATACATTTATTTATTGTGGAAGCTTAAGCTTAATGCATTTGTGTTTAAAGATGGAATATTTCTATTCACATTGACACTTAAGATAGATGAAATAAACTTAATGAGGATATAATGCCATTCAATCTGAGAGAAGGATAATCTAGCACCTGTAATCTTAGTAAAATAAAAGGAAAATAAAAGTCTAGTGATATGGATTCTTACATCTAGTAAATTTAAACTACAAAAACTGGATTTGGTGATTAAAATTCTGAGTAAAATTTTACTCAGAATTTTAATCTGAGTAAAAGTGTTGGAAACTAGACAAGTATGGCAATTAGGATGCTTTGATTGCAAGTAATGGAAAACTGTCATTTAAATAGCTTTAACTGGACTTTATTTGAAATTTTACTCATTTACTTAATAAGATTCTCACTTAACAAGAAGCTCAGGGAAAGACAGGAGAGGACAACTCCAGGGTTGTTGTATTCAGTGACATGATAAGAAAATTAATGACTTAGTTATTCCCGTATCTCTGTCTCTAATCCCCATCCCCACATTTATTGGCTTTGCTCTTTGGTTTACCTGCAGTTCCAGATCTCACACCCAGGCATGGTAATGATGGCCATCATCAAAAGAGATAAACTCTGTATCTTCATTTTAAAGAGTGAAGAAATCTTTTCTAAGTGTTTCCTCTATAAGTTTTCTTCACACACCATTGGCTAAAAATAACTACCATGATTAGCTTAGACAAATTGGGACTTGCTCGCTCTTACTAGAGATGGGTCAGACTCTCTGAGTGCAAAGGAGGATGGAAATCTGAACAAAATCAAGTCTTTTGGGGAGAGGTCAGGGGATGAAGAGAGGTGAGGTAGGGAATGAATTTTCATAGGCCACAGCAAGTGTAGGTTATAACGCCATCTAAAGAATAAATAATTTTAAATAAGATAAATTTAAATAAGATAAATAATTTTCCAGGATGCTTTGCATTATAATTATGAAAACAATTGTCTAGATGAAATATAATGATAGACATTAGAAAAGTATTTTTTGCTTTCCTACCATTTGCCAAGACTGCTAGAAACTAGGAATAAAATGTTCTTTCAGTTCTGAGTGTATAGATGTTAAAGTTATCATTACAATATAATTTTGCTACTTACACTCTAAATGATTTTGCTTTCAGTTTGTAGTCCATTAAATATTAATGTTTTAAAAATTATAGCATAAGACTATTGCTTTTCCTGGTCCTGAGATACAAGGACAGTTTCTGCAGAGGATTCCTATAAAGAGGACACTGTGTGATTTAGGGGGCAGAGTCAACAAATTGAACTCTCCGATACCTGAAACAGGAAGTCTCATATAATTATTTTATAAAATACGCTTCACCGTGGCCAGTGGCAAATGACAATTTACACACACACACACACACACACACACACCCCTCTAAAGAGGGCCAAAACAACGTGGACAGTCAGGCAGAACAGCTGTCAGAGTCTTGTTTCCTAAACAAACAGTGGAGTGTTAATAGGTTCCAAAAAGATCAGGAAATGTTGAGGTAAATTTCAGCAAAGCAAGTGTCTCTACTTAAGGACTTCTTAGACCCTTCAATATGCTATAATAATATGGCATATTAATAAAATATATATTATATCCTGAGCTATACTATATCCTGAGATAAGAAATGGGGTAGGGGCCTGAGGCTTCAAAGGGGAGGAGGGCAATTCACAGGAAGATAAGAAGAACAGATGCTTGGTAATTAGAAGTTTGCCCTGCCATGCAGATAAAAGTAGTCATCTCTGGTAGCTGCTCTCTTTCTGGACCAGGACCCCTAGTTAAATTCTTACAGGCTTAAGGGAGAGGTAAAAGTTTTTCCTGAATCTGCTGGGTCTTAAGTGCCTTCAGCTCAAAATAATCCACATGCCAAAGTGGCACATTTAGGGGTTGCTTATTCTGCTCCCCTTTGATAGAAATGACACTTAAGATATTATACCCCCAAATTGAAAAAGTAGTGATCCTGCTATTGAGAGACAAAAGGAAAGATTAAAGTTGTACAAAAGGTGCCCTGTATATTAAATATTTATTGTTTGTTCTTATAAGGGCCCTTGGAAAAAAGCAAAAAGTGATAAAAACATAAACACATAGTTGTACATAGAAAAAAAGCAAAGTAAAATGAATATTCAAGACTTTGATATCCCTCCGAGCTTTGTAAAAGTATCCAGTATATTACTTTATAGAATTAAAAAAGAAAGACAGTTGGGTTAGATGTTTTGCTATTGATCATATTAATATTCAATATGCTAACATTTGCAGTATTGAATTATAGAGGAATAAAATAGGCTGTCTTTATATGATTTAGAGGCACTAAAGTGTCAAATAACAAGGATGTATTTAAAACAGATTTTTTGTTAGTTTTAATCTTGAAAGTAGCTATGAACTGTGCCTTGGAGCATTTAACAATATTTAATCTGTGAAAACATGGCAAATGGTAAATCCGTGAATAGCTTGGAAGGGAACATATGCTCTATAAGAGATAAGTGTAAATATGTATATTCTGAGTTGTATTTCATTTTTAACCTCAAGCCCTTTAGGGTGAATTACAGTTTGAATTTTAAGCATTTGTTCAGCTTATTGCAGCCAATTCTCATGCTTCCACAATTATTACTTCTTACAGGCATTTTTTGCAAGAAAAAGAACCCCAATCCTTGTTATCACATTAAATTGCCTGATGAAGAACGGTCAACTTCTTGTCAATTTTCAAGTGCACCTTCACTTCTTCCTCTCACATTAGCTTCTTCTCAAAGAACTGTTTGAAGTTTGAAATTTGCTCCATATCTATCTGTTTTGTACCAAGCTATTCTATGTTAATATTTGCTATATATATTGACATATGGTATCTTCTGTGCATGGGATACCCTATGTTGCATGCCTTGATAATGTCACAATGTGAATACGCTGATGGTGATTCAATTTATATTAAGAGATATCTGTCTGAGTATTTTCCATAGGGTGATGATAATTTACATGGTTCTGTCTATAAACATCTTACTATACTATATTGAGGAATTTGGGGTTTCTTTGTCCAGGTTTATTGAGATATAAGTGATACACAGCTCTGTATAAATTTAATGCATATGGCATATGATTTGACTTGCATACATCATGAAATGTAAGTTCAGTGAACATCCATCATCTTCATATAGATACAAAATAAAAGAGAAAGAAAAATTCTTTCCTTTGTGATGAGAACTCTTAAGGTTTACTCTCTTAACAACTTTCATATGTAACCTACAAGACTATTAATTATATGAATTATGTTGTATATTACATCCCTAGTACTTATTTATCTTATAACTGGAAGTTTGGATCTTTTGACTACCTTGGTCACCATTCAAAGATATTATATTATTACTGACTATATTCCCCACACTGTACATTTCATACCTGTGACTCATTTATTTTGTAACTGGAAGTTTAGGATTATTGTATTTTTAAATATGATTTTTTTGCTCTCTTTTGAGGAGTCTAAATGGCAGCTATTCAATACTGAAATTGGGTCATCAGTAGCCATCTACAATTTGGCAGAAAATACGTTTAAAAATTATTCTAAGAGTATGGTGTGAATCTATTAATATAAATAATACTATTGATAGTTTCCAATTTAGGACTTTTTCCTCATAAGAGTAAACTAATAAATAAATAACATGTTTGTAGGAAAAAGTACATTTCTCTTGCCATTGTTATGTGTATATACATATATTTTAGCAAACTGAAACCAAATTCTGTTGACCTTTTTCAACTTCACCTGAGCATGAACTTTCTTATCAATTTCTTATCAATTCTTTTAAACATTGTACACATATTTTTTTTTTGAGAGTGTGTTGGATTCACACATCTGACTTGGAGATTAAAATACAATATCTTGCAGCTTGAAGTCACCTTGAGCTTTGAATGGAAAAAAAAAATCTGTGACATCTCTTCCTGAGATAACCGAGATGATGTAAAATACAAACTAAGTTAAAATGAGTGCCTGACCCTCTCCCTTCTGGCTCTAATATTTTGGTAAACTTCATAAATGTTATCTGGTTTTCCTCACCAAAGTTCAGTGTGTACTTTGGCACAGAAGGCAAAGTATAACACAAACTTCCTTGATTGATGGGGAAAAAAAAGAACTTTCCATGAGAAGGGAAATTTTGCAAAACTTTGATCAAGAAAAAATATATATCTGTCATATATGTATCTGTCCCTGTCCCCAGTTATCTAAGGACCAATCATGAAATATTGGCTACAGTCAATTGTCACGGTGTGTTTGGGGTTATCTAACAGACACAAAATTTGCTTTGTGGGACTGGTGGAGGTACACCTCAAAGATATAAACAGCAATTTTTGAGAGATTTTAAGGAACTGAGAGAAAATCATGGTTGGAAAGAGACATGCTCTCTTAAAACTCCACGGACAGGAAAAATTCCACATTACTAAGGATTAACACTGATTGTTAATTGAGCTGCTTCTCACCCAGATATTCTCTGGGCTTAGAGACTGTGGCATTTAAAAAAAATTGGTATGTTTAATAATTCTCAAGGACACATTTAGGTCGACTAACAGAAGTAAAATGGACAGTTCTCTAGGCACTAATGGCCTGGTCATTCAATCAGGGAACACACTGGGAGCATGCAAAAATTGCACAGCTAGCTTTTGGAATCTCACCCCCAGCATTGCAATGCCCCAATACTTTATTCTCCCTAGATGGTGATTTGGTAAGAGGTACAAGTGCATGGTCTTATTACAGAATGTCTCCTCAGAGGAGGATGAAATAATATCTACTCGTAAGATTATACAAACTGCTCCAGCCTAGAACATTGACCTTGGTGTTGAGCACTGTCTTTCTCATCACTTTTATCTCACATCCCAGGTAAGGTAGAGTGACTCATCGTTTTAGCTCTTAAAGTCCTACGTCCCAGGAAACTTCTCAGTGCAGACAAACAAATCTATCACCCTGACCTGTCTGCTAAGCTCTAGCTTTGCTTTTCTGTCTTTCGTACCTTAGGCCCTAAATGCCCAAGCAGTATTTCATACTCAAACATCCACAATTTATTAGAATAATAATAGCTAACTGATATTTAGTATGAGCTATATGCCAAGCACAATTTTGAGCATTTTTACATTATTATTAATAGCTACTTTAATCCTTAGAGTTTCAAAACAGTCTTGTAAGTACTTACTCTCTTTCAAAGATGAGAAGAAGAGGCACGGAAGAAAAAACAATAACTTGCATAAGGTTGCAGGGTGGGAAACAAAGTCTGGCTCTAGAATCCTCTGACTTAGTCACCTCATGGTACTCTCCCTTGTACCTTTGAAAACAATAAGCTTCTCTTCTAGGTTTTAATAATATTACTTACACATGATTATGATGACATAACTGTTTTCTTTTGCTACATTTATGATTATTTATGTGTGTATGAGTTTTTATAAGTGTGTGCTTCTTTTGGTTGTTTTCTTTTGTTATTTTACTTTACATTTAAACCTTTGCTCCAACTAGAATTTGTTGTAGAGGGCAAAGCAGACATTCGGTTTTGTTTTGTTTTCTTTCCCTCAAATGTCTCTCCAAGTCGACCCAAGACAATATGTTGAAAATATTTCCTCCACTGATTTGAAATACAGCCTTCATAATAAACTAAATTTCCTCTGATTCCCAATTAATTTTCTTAGGTTTTCCTGTAATACACTTAGGTCTATTACAAATAATAATATTTATTCACCGGTGTCGGCCTCTCTTTTGATCTTCAATTCATACATTCAGTGACGCCCTTGAATAAAGTCACCTAGAAGTGAATTTAGAGAGCAGGAGGGAAATGTTCTGGAGTCCTCACTCCTTCCAACATTCAGAGATAGGGAAGAGGAAGCCTACCCAGCAAAGGAGATGAAGGGAGCCAATAAATCCAGAGGAGGACCAAGCAAGCAGTTATCCGAAAGCCAAGTCAAGAAATTCCTTCAAGGAGTATGTAGTAAATCCGCCACGTCAGAAGCATGTTAAATGTTGTCACTAACATTTTAGATGAAGATGTGTTCCACTCTTATCACTCAGAGTATTAGTGAGGGGCATCAAATTAAGATGGAGATATTATATCTCTCTGGCAGGAATTCCATTGGGTATTTTCCAAGAAACTTCCATTTAGAAGATGCCTTGGAATATACAGTAACAAGAATAGAAGTCACAACCTTGAACACTGGTACATTATCCCCTCTGTAATTTGCTCTGAATAACTTCATGATATAAGGAGCCAAGTGTTTCAGACCATTTGAAAGAAACGATCTCTTTTGTGCTTAGAGACAGGATCCTCTTACAGATGACGCTAAATTAAAGAATATGAAATATGCGAACACTATCCTTATTGCCTAAAAAATAATGTTAACACTCCGTATATTTTTCATCCAAGGTGATCTGGCTCTTTTCATCTTCTATATCTTCATTTTTACTTATTTTTTCTTTCCATCTTTCTTATATTCTATACCCAGCCACACTGATTTTTTAAAATTAGTTGTAGTTCCATAAAACAGTATGTGTTCTTTTGTTTCCTTTGTACACATTTTCCTTTCAAAAATTTTCTAATAAGTTTGCTTTGAGAATTTAATGTCCACAAAGGTACATGGCATAACATGTAGTAGATCCAGATTACATACCAACTCCTCTGTTTTGCTTCCTCTTACCTTCCAATATCTTTCAGTACAAATTCAATTACTGCTTTTTCTATATAATTTCTGTGCTCATAGGAAAATTAGTAAAAATTCATTATGTCTACCAGGCAGCAGGTGGCAGAGTTAGGAGGTCTGTCTAGTTCTAAATCTCATACTTTTTCCACTGCTGGAAGTGAATTTTCTCCACGTAATTCATATTCATTACCTACTCCACAAACTCTCTAATTTGTTTCTAGACCAAGAGGACCCATATCATTCAGAAACAAAAATCACCACTATTTTACCCCTGCCTCCTTTTTAGTGAATAAATGACTAGAAGTGTAAAAGTTCTGGAGACTAGATGCTTTGACAAGTCCCTTTCATACAAATAAGAACGATATCAGGAAATAATCTTCCTAGAAACTTCAATGACTTTTTACTTTTTGAGAAATTACATAAATCTTAAAGAAACTAACATTTATTTGAACCAAAGAAGGGAAGCATATAATTAGACAAGCTGCCTTATTCTAGATTTCAAAAAACAGGAGTCAGGAAACAGCCTCATAACTAGATTTAGGAAATTTGTTAAAAATAAAACAAAATAAGGGCATATATAACTAAATGATACCAAACCTAATATGACTAGTGAAGGTTTGTCACATAGATCCCAAACTTATTACAGACAACAACATCAATTTTAGGTAACCGTCTGTCTCAGTGGTCTCATTTTGCAGGGGTATTTTATGCACAAATAACACTTGCAGGCTTGATCACTCCTCAAACCCCAATCCCCATACCTTGGTAACATAGTGTTTCACTTAATTTAAAAGTATTTATTCACATTAAAATTTTTATTTTAATTCCAATATGTTATAAATAGGCTAGTCCTTTTACCAGTTTCTAATACAATTTTACAATTCTCTTGGCAGGTTGATAATAGTTGCCTACAAATTTGAACCATCAGTAAAGAAAGTTGCATTTACCTCATTCATCTGAGAGATTATGCTATTAATTCATGGGTTGTATTTGGTGTTCTGATTTAAGGGGTAATGCAAAGGTAATGTTGGGAAAGTAAGACAAATCTGCTGCTAGTATATTTTTAAGTGAAGGGCTAAGTAACTTCAGTAACTGCTCATTTATTCAAATAACTGCATAAATTGCTGATCTTTATTTCCTTTAATTTCATGAAGTCATCATTAAACATGGAGCAAAGACACCAATTGTTTATAATTAGATACATTTGGCCACATGTAATGGCCAGGAGAAAAGAAAAAAAAATATGTTTGTGGAATTGTTGCACTAAAAGATTGAATATTTCTGATTGAATCCTGGGTTTTAGCATATGTTACTGGAATGTCCTTTTTCTTGTCAACCTGAATTTGAGATTCATGAATGAGAGTTTTACTTAATCTTCTATTCATAATATCTGGTACCACAGTGCCTGGCACAAAGGAGACATTTTTCTTGAAAAAATAAACTTGTAATCTAAATATGCATATGAAATTTGACTGATGATGATCGCAGCCAATGTATTTTAAGGAGGACCAGTAGGAGGGGTTGAAGGAATCTGATAGGGCTCACATATGCATTGATTAATCAGATTTACAAAAATGGGCTTAATATCCTGGGTACCAGTTCTTTCTGTACCAGCAATATGTCATTTTCTGGATATTGTATCTGTTTGTTTTTATTAAGAAATGGAATGAAAATTAGTTTTTTAAAAGAACCACTTATATCCTAAATCAACTGAGTCCAGTCTTTTGTTATATATTAGTTCTCCATTGTTATTTCAGAGATTTTTTTTTCCACATTTGGACAAAAACACCACAGTGCTATTGATAAAGTTTCACAATATAAAATCATTTTATGATTTAGTTAGAGTATTGCCCTCTGTGCCATAAGAGTTAGAGTTGGGTAGCTGCCTGCCACTCTTCTAAGCTTGCAGCATCAAGTCACTGTAACTAGACTGAGCTTGTTAAGTTATGTCCGGCTCCAACTGTCCCTCAGCTGTCAGTGATAATCCTTGTTTGTCCTTTCCTATTAGTGTCAATAACTCACATCCTAGTGACCCAAATATTAAATGCAGATACACAAATCATCACATTTTGTCACTTGAGAAAGCCAACAGATTGCTCTCTCATAGTATACCAATATTTAATAGGCTGACATATTTTTTGAGTGTTATGCTATGAGACAGATTCTACACTTCACTGGTTGAGCCTATGAAATTGCCATTAAAAATAATATTACCAATAGTTTCTCTGCCACTAACAGTAGACGTGTGAAATGAGACAATCCAAAAGTTATTATAGGGACAAGTAAAACGTTATTGGTGTCATAATAGGTATAAGGTGGCCTGGGGATTAGGGGAGAACATCACATATTTTTGTTGTTGTGGTTGACTAGGGAAGGGTAATATTACATTTAGTTGGGCCTTGAAGGTTGGGTTGAATTCAGAGGTAGAAATTTAGAAAGATATATTTTATGGAAGTAACTTGTATCTCATATATTGAAGTATTGATGAGATGATTGAAATTTTATTCTCCCTGGATAAAGAGGGATAATGGTTTTACTACTGTTTTCAAAACATTCCTACACATTTGGGGAAATTATGGAATCCATTGCTTAAATTATCGATTTTCTTGGGTGGTTCAGTTAAGGAAACTAATAACTTCGAACCGAGTAGTTTTCTAGTGGCTTTACAATCCAAACTTAATCATTTCCTTCTTTTCTGCCTATATTTATACTGTTTAATTGTTCCAAATCAAGATGGTTAGGAGAGAAACAGAAGGATAATTTCCATTCAGTCTGTTTTGTTATTTGTGAGCTCTGGTAAATGTTCTGGTACAGAAGGTGATAGGAAGTAATGATCTCTGGTAATTGTCTAATGGATAAAGTTAAGTGGCACAATGCTGCATTCGACAGCAGAATGTTGCATCTGTGGCTGTTTCTGGGACTCCAGGGTTATATTTCTATATCAAAAATAGCTTTATGTGAGCTCCACGGGTTAAAGAGTCCATACACACATCTGTATATGTTAATTATCCATGCTGCAAACTTCCTGCTTTACAGTGGATAGATGAGAGCGATCTTAAAATCTATATTTATGTTCCCAAATCAGACTTTCCTTCGAAAAAAATTAGCAGTGCTCATAGCATCCAACAATGAAGTCTGCTTTTGTCCTTTAAGTACAACTTTAAAGTTTCCTGATGTTTTGAGTTTATCTTTTGGCTGTTTGCAATTTGATCACAGGGTCAAAGTGTGTTCCAAGTGGATGTGTTCTGTACCAACGGATCGAATATTCAGAATCCTTTACTGCTTAAGGACAAACTGAAATTCTTTACTGAATTTACAGAGAAGGAGAGAAGGGTTTAAAGATGCCATTTTCCCCAAGTTTATCTATTACATTGATAAAATGTTAGTCTAAGTTCTAGTTAGACTTAGACTAACTAGACTTGATAAATTGATTTTTAAATTGATCTTAAAGATCAAAGTGCTAAAATTAGCCAATACTTCTGTGAAGAAGGATGAGTAGGAAATAGGAGGAGAAAGGATTTGCCCTATAAAATAGACTGACTATAAAGTGATAGTTCTTGAAAGCATGTATTACTGGTGCAGTGCCAGACAAACTGACAACTGAAACAGAAGCATATCATGCCTATCTGGAATTTTATCAGGTGACAGAGAGCATGTAGCAAGGTACAGTTTAGGGGTGGGATTATTAAACAAATGAGTTTGAATTAATAGTTATCCATATAGGAAAGAAAAAGAAAATAAATATCTCACACCATCACAAAAATCAACTCTAAATGAATTAGTAGCTCATACTTCAAAGGCATAAATTTTAAGCTTTTAGAAGATAATGTGTTAGTAATTTCTCAGTCTGTGATAACAAACGATTTTTTTAAACAAGGCATGTAAGTGCCAACCACAAAATGAAAATAATTAATAAATTTTACTTCACTAAAATGAAGAATTTTTACTTATCAAAAGTCACCTTAAACAAAGTGAAAAAAGCAACGTAAAAAGATTTTTTAAAAAAACAGAAAACTGGGCAAAACATGAATAGGCATTTCACCCAAGAGTAAATATATATGATCAATAAACATAAAAAAGCAGGGCTTCCCTGGTGGCGCAGTGGTTGAGAGTCCACCTGCCGATGCAGGGGACACGGGTTCATGCCCCGGTCTGGGAAGATCCCACATGCCGCGGAGCGGCTGGGCCCGTGAGCCATGGCTGCTGAGCCTGCGCGTCCGGAGCCTGTGCTTCGCAACGGGAGAGGCCACAACAATGAGAGGCCCACATACCGCAAAAAAATAAATAAATAAAATAAACATAAAAAAACACATAGCACATCATCAATAATAATCAGGGACATGGAAAACAAGACGTTGATGTGTTCATTTTATAAGCATTGATTGTAAAAGTTCAAATCCCAAGATTTAAAATAGATATTACCTCAATGACAAACATATATTTCTAATGAACTATCAGTTAGTCCAACCTCTTTGGAAAACAATTTGGAATTATCTTGTAAAGTTTAACATTTCCATACTCTACAAGCCATCAGTACTATAACTATACATACACGTAAGAGAAACTCTTGTATGTGTTCCAGGAACCTTGGATTAGAATGTTTTAAGCACCACTGTTCATGGTAACGAATAAGTGCAAACAATCCAAATACTCATCAACAACAGAATGAATAAATAACTCCTATATTGACAAACTGGAATATTTAAAAGATGTCAAAATTAATAAACTACAAGAAAAATAAATAACATTATGATTATATATGCTATGAAAATAATTTTGATAAATTATTTCTGATATATGTATAAAATATAAAAGACAGTATATAATAAATACAACATTGAAAATATTGGTTATCTGGTTTGGGGGAAAGGGGCAGACAGGGTTCAGATGCTAGAGGCCAGAGAAAGAGCATTTGAGGGGATATAAGTTATTTAGAAATATTTTAAATATTGGGATGGATTCTACATTCATAGTTGTTCATTAAATTATTAAATATATAAATAAAAAGGAAGACCATGCATGGACAAATGATGGTGATGTATCATGAATATAGGCTATGATTAAATCAAATCATGCATCTGAGGGCCAAGAGAAAAATAGATTATGCATTTACAGGTGGCAGAATTCAAGAAAAACAAAGATCTCAGATTGAAGAAGTTCTTAGAGTATGAAATGGGGGGGTGGTTTGTGGAAAAACTCACAGAGATACATTAATTTTAAATTTAGGAATACCAAAGGAAGATCATTTCTGAAAGCTTACAGAAAGTAAGATGAGGCTGCTTACAGAGAAATTACATGTAGCTTGATTGCACACTGCTCAACAGCAATATAGAGTCCAAGAAGAAGAAATAATTTTTTAAAGTATTAATAAAAGTAAAAACTTTAAACCTAGAATGCTTATCCAGTGAAAGTCATTCAATTATGAGAACATAATAAAAATACTCTCAGACATACATTACAAGGAAATGCGTCATCTAAGATCCCACATTGGTAATAGTTTTGGAGGATGTACTTGAATATGAAACAGGTTAAAGGGAATGCTGCAAAAGATAGGTGAACTAATTGTGATCAGTTTGGGGGAAATTTATTGTTGCTTAAAAAAGTTGTCAAGGAAAAGGATACAGAGAAAAGCTAATCAAAAGAACATGAGAGCACATTAAATACAGTATTTACCTTTCTGAGAAAGATTTTATCTGAAGGAAAGTAGGAAAGATAAAACCAAAATCAATAAAGGAAGCAAAATATTTAAAAATATAAAAAAAGAGAGCAGAAATAAATTCTAACACAATGGCTATTACAATAAATAAAATGGATTAAACTCACCAATTAAAAGATAGGTGATTAGGTTGTTTAAACAATCTAATACACAAATATAGTATCTTTAAGGAAAATGGTTAAAACAGGAGACTGAAGAGCTTGACATGATTGTGGGGTTGAGGGAGGATTTTGAACTTGTTATTCTTTTTGATAAGTCATTTGAGAAGGTTGGTTTATGGGTACAAGGAAGGAAACAGCAGAGAAATAGTCAATGTTCGAGAAGGAGGGTAGAATCAAATAAGCAAGGTTTTAGAGAAGATAAGGAATGATGTAAAGAAAGACCATTGAAAAGATAAGTCTTAAGGAAGCCTTTATACTCTTTCTTCTGATGCAAAGCTGGAAGTGGGAAAAAATGTAGAGAAAAGGAATTATTCTGAGGAGGTTAGGTACTTTCCCTCACAGATCAATGAATTCTGTTGATCAAAATGTCAGAATAATCTACTAAATAAAGGGGAAGATAGGAGAATTATAGTTGACGGGCCAAAGAGTATCATTTGGAAAATAAATTGTGAAGAGTCAGCGAAGGATGAGTAAGTGGCAACTGAGTTGAGATGGAATGAGTCTCTAGAGAACTAGCAAAGGGTCATGCTTTTCTCAAGTGCTGTTACAAAACCTGTGAGTGGAGAACGTACATGCTGGAGTTTTTAAGTTACAATCGCATAAAACTGAAGGTGGAGTGAGGGCAGAAGGTACAGGGGTTCTGGAAGTAGTTACTGTCAAGATTGACTATGATGTCTAGACAAGTGAAGAAAGTAAATTAAATTCAGAAGGGGCTAATAGGTTGGGGAACAGGCAGGGACTGAGGGAACAAACGTTTAATGAGGTCAAGGAGTGGGCTTAAAAGTAGTGATTAAGTCACAGAGGGAAGTAGAGAAGTTGAGTTCAGAAGATGGAAGTTTCAGGGAGCTCTTCCATTGTGTGATCATTCCTGTTAACATGAGTGTAGGTGGAGATTTTGGAATTTAGGAGTTAAAAACTTACAAGGCAAAGAGGTTGGAAGAGTTACATAGTGAAATTAGAGGATTATGAATGAGATGTCTTTTTGTATTACTGAAAGGATTTGTTTTTTTTTTTAATTACCTCTGGAAAGATATGAAAAAAAAAATTTCAGGGCCCCTTCCTTTCATTTGATATGTTTCAACTGAATTCCTTTAATCGGAGTGACTCATTGCCCAAACTTCAAAATATGGCTCCTTTGTGGACGTAACTAATTACATTTACAATAGCTTGGCGTGTTTAATTTAAATTCCCCAGAGTTAAAATGAAGATACTGGTTTAAGAAGATGGCATTTGAAAGCAGCATGAACTGTGAAGAGTTGTGCATTCAGTGTGGAAGTAAGGCTGCTTGTCTCTTATCCTGAAGGTAATTAGAGTTCCCCAAAGACAGAAAATCAGTGCATTCTAAATGAGAATAATTTAGTTGTTATTGCATCAAGTAAGCATAGCATCACCAAAAGAACCTTTAGAACTGTATATATTCTCATCATCTTACTTAAACTAATGTTTATAGCACTGTCAAATTACAAGTGTTGTGTTCAAAATGCTAACAAGACAGATGATGATGCATAATCAATATGTGCAAACCTTCCGTTAGTACTTTAATGTTCCATACAAAATACTTATTTTTGAGTAACAACTCCATTTAAAATAAGTTAACATCTTTCTCTGTCCATGGAGACCTTTTTCCTTATAACATTCCTTGACAACATAGCCTCAAGATTCACGTTACGAAGAACACTACAAAAATTTCTTCTGACCTGCCCCTACCCTGCAGCAGAGATTGTCAGCTGCAACTGTTAAAGGCATGAACTAATGCTGTGTGAGAGTGTCTTCAACAACTTGCACATCCAGGACAGGACCAGAATATCACATTCTGACCGTGATGCAGGAGTAGAGTGAACTTCCTTACAGCCATCAATAAGCCCCAATTTGATATTTTCCAAAATAATGGGCAACTAATCTCACCTTTAGCAAGCCTTCTCTTACATGTGCGGTTTAACCACTGAAATCAAATCCCTCTGAACAAATATAATGTATTGCTTAAGAAGGCTTATTTAACAATATGCAAATATAATGTATTGCTTAAGCCTGGCACAATGTATATTACCATTTGTAGCCTGTTCTCATGTTCTTTTCCATCTGTGTTCATTTATTCAATAACTATTTACATAGACAATTAATGTGGTAGGACAGACTGCAACAACGGTAATCATGGTCTCTGCCTTCATGGGGCAACAATGGGGATCGTGGTCTCTGCCTTCATGGACCTTAGTGAATAGTGAGAAAGACAGCATGAGGGGCTTCCCTGGTGGTGCAGTGGTTAAGAATCCACCTGCCAATGCAGGGGACATGGGTTCAAGCCCTGGCCTGGGAAGATCCCACATGCCGTGGAGCAACTAAGCCCATGTGCCACAACTACTGAGCCTGCGGCGCCTAGAGCCTGTGCTCCACAACAAGAGAAGCCACTTCAATGAGAAGCCCACGCACCACAAGAGTAGCCCCCTCTCGCCGCAACCAGAGAGAGCCCACGTGCAGCAACGAAGACCCAACGCAGCCAAAAATAAAAATAAATAAATTAAAAAAGACAGCATGAAACAAGCAAATCAAACAAAATTTCATCATGATTATTTTATAATTAATTTTATATTAATACATTAATGTATTTTACCAAATGATATAAAAAATATATGATATGATATGAAAAAAATAAGATTTTCTAAAAAAGAAACAAGATGGTAGAAATACCTAATTTAGATAGAAAGGAAGGAATAGATCTCTGAGTATGATTTAATTAAACTGAGAGTGAAAAAAAAAGGTAAAAGCCCTTGGAAGTGTGGGCAAAGTGTTGGAGGACAAACAATTGAGGTGGTAATTGAGTGGTCCCGGAAGAAAGATGAGCCTGTGCAAAGGCCCTACAGTGAGAGTGAGAGCATGCTCGAGGAAAGGAAGAAGTACAGCACGGAAAACACAACGTGGCACAGGAGGAAGCTGGTGAGGTGGCAGAGCAAGAGATGAAGGTAAATTAGAGCAAGCTGAACACCTAGCACCTCCTCTTGTCCACATATAAAACTCATTTTCTGTTCTTCACATCTTCCACACTCATATGATGCCTGAAAAGTCCCTTCTGCTTTTGTAGGTTGGTTCTCCCCTGTAAAAATCCCCATCACAGATATATGTTTGTGTGTTTGTGTGTGTGTGTGTGTGTGTGTGTGTGTGTGTGTGTGTGTGGTGAGCGGGGGGAGAACCTTATAAAGACATTGAATTCTATGTTCATGTAAGAATAGTGGGAGAATGACAGCTAAGCACTGTGAGATACAAGTGAAATAGATAGTTCAAATGTACCAGAAACTCAGAAGCAGAATTAATTCTAAAAATGAAAAGCCCCTGGAAATTAACAGAAATCTTGAGTAGGGCCTTAGAATAGTGACAGACTATAGGTTGGGACAATCAAAACATCTTTTTCATTTTTAATTTCAAAGGACAGGGTGACAGTTGAGTTTCATTAATCAATAAACAATACAAACTTACAGGCTAGAATTAAATTAGTCCTCTGGTCAAAAGACCTATCTTAAGGAGAAGCAGACATAATAATCAAAAGTTTACTTTATCACCCTCAAAAATATTTCATTTCCCTATATAGTGCTCATCTCAGAGCTAGTAGCTTAGATACATCTCTGTTTTATAAAGCTAACTATCGTCTTACTATATGACCTAGCAATCATGCTCCCAGTTATTTCAATTCAAATGAATTGAAAACTTATGTCTACATAAAAACCTGCACATGACTGTTTATAGCAGCTTTATTTATAATTGCCCCAAATTGGCATTTTTATATGGTTGGTATTTTCTCTGCTCTTACTTAAATTCCTTCTTCTTATAGATATAATTATGAAAACTGTAAGGATCAAATGAGGGCAAGTAGAATTATCATTCTACTTGGAGACTTAGGAATGACATATACATTCAAAGTAAAGAAGAGGAAATGAGGTCCTAGACACAGTAAAAAAAATTAAAAAGTTGAATCTGTTGGCTACTGAGCTATTATCTTTCTGCTTCAATCTTTTCCACCCATTTTGCTCAGCAGGTGACTAGCTGACTGTAAATTGTTAGAGATTATTGTCAGTTGCTCATTTCTCTTCCCTTCCAGGTTCTAAACAACCAAGAATAATTATGAGGAAAGAAATGGGGATCAAAATATCAACTCTATAAAAGATAAATTAGAATAAAGTATTGGATTTGTAGCCAAGAATGAAGAATCTTCTTACTCCCTGGCCCCTGATTAAAGATAACGCTCCTTTGCTAAGTGCCTGCATTATCCACTCAGATGCACACGAAGAAGCTAGAACACAGTAAGCAGATACCTGGCTGGATATGCCATTGTTTGGATGTGCAGGACCAGGCCATCATGTGTCACTGTGTAAAGTGCAAGATAATAAAACCAGAGAGCAAGACATGAGACAAAATGCACTGTCAGTGATAAACATCTCATTCCAGAGAACCAAACCAATGTGGTTGAAGTGATTTATTCCTAATTATTCTTCTGGTCTACGTTAGCCTACTACCCATTGGTGATGTAATTGTCCAATTTTCCCCACAAAAGTAATGTATTCTATTTGCCTGGATAGATAGTTGGTTTTATCAGTCACGTGAAATGAGGGTACCAAGAACTGTTGCTATGCTTTAAGACTGTTTCTTCTCGTTGATTTTTAAAGGAAAACCGGGATTGAAGGATTTCATCCTTTAATTGAAGGATTTCCCCACTTAAATTAATTGGAACTTACTTACTAGGCTAAAATCTACACACATGATATCTTCTATGATTTGCTCATTTATTTAATTGGAGTCTAGCAATCAGTACATGCCTGAACCTCACAAATATTTAGTGTGTGCATACTTAATTATCCTATTCAAGTCAATCGAAACATCTGCTTAGGTAAAGCAAACAGTATTCCCCAGTATGCAGGTGGGTAGCAGTTCTAAGTAAGTAGCTATCTAACTCAAATTTGTCACTTTGTCACTTACTTACAAATAGATACCAGCTAGTTATTTAAACAACAGTCCACCAAATCAGACAGGTTATTTCCAATGCATCTGCTGCAAGGAATTTATTCCTTAACATGAATTAAGTTAAAAGCCTTAGGTCTTCTTTTTTTTTTAACACTGTACACTTCACCAGTTCAATTGTATTGAATATCATATGTCATTATCCATGACATCCTATTATTGTGATAATTCCAAATATCATTCTTGGTTATAAGAGTTATTCTCTGAAACATTATTAGGAGTTGGGATTTTTTGGCTTGTAGAAGGAAAAACATGAACATTTAAATTATACATTATGTCAGAGTTCTAAAACCTTATTTGAGGTATTCTAAATGTGTGCCTGGCCCCCATTCTCTAGTGATTATAAATTCGATATCAAAAATCAAATTGGACAAGATTAGACTAAAAAATCAGACCATGACAAAAAATGTTAATAATAAAGAATTTTGATTAAAGTTGCATCTATTGTCCTATTTTACTGACTCCTTGAAAACCATATTTTTCTTAAAGAGTCCTCAGTTATAAAATATGGATATATCTTTTTGAAAATAGACATGGTTGCTAATTTAATAAATGTCTCATTTGTGTATATCTCATATTCTTGTTGCTTTCAGGTAAGTACTCTTTCAGGAGGTTGTTATAAAAGCATTAGCCAGAAATCTCTGAATAGCCTTGTTGATATCTACTAAACAAAAAGGAGAGAAAACTAAACGGCAATTTTTGAAGCTACATACAGAAAAATAAAAGTGTCACACGTAAACCAAGGTAGTCAGAGATCCTTGATATATAAAAGCTCTTCTAACAGCTCATAGTCAATAAAATTTTGGCAAATGTATGAAGTATTTTCATTTATAAACCAAAAATATTAATGTTGACATATGATCTTTAGAGTTTCTGAAATACATGCTTATGAAAATTGATGAATATTTATAGAATGTTCCCAATATCCAAGTTATCATTACATATATCTTCCCTAAATTTTCATACACTAAATCTAATTTTCTCACCCCACCTTCAGAACATTATTGCCTTTTTATTTACTGGGTTTTGAAATAATTTCTTCTTTTGCTTTCTGATTCCCACCCCCCCCATTATAGTTGATAATGATGATTATTCAAGCAAATAGTTTTTTTATTTAAAAATATCTCTATGTAAAAAATAGTTATCAAATTTTGATAGTCATTGGTATATGATATGCTAGAGAAATACCAAGGTCATTTCATTGTATAAAATCTGACAAATATTGATCGACAGCCATGCAAAGGGCAAACTCACATGAACTTTTTTTTAACTTACCAATTATCATTTTTAAAGGGTAATTCAGTGCCTGAAAAAAGAAGTTAATTTATTCTAGTTTGCAACTGATTCCTTAACAATGCTTGTTAAGTAACATCCATACTTTAAGGGAGAAAAAAATGGGGTAATTTTTTTCTTTACATTTTAAACATATTTAAAAGACACATATTTAACTAAGTTTCATGGCCAATAAAAAGTGGTAGTTTTAAATATTATTTTATTAAATCATATAATTAACTATAATGTAAAATTTAAAATCTAACTTTTAAAATATCTTATCAATTTTACTTATATGTTTTTAGTATTATACACATTCACTTGCTAACTTACTTGCTAAAAAATACAACTTTTCTTAGTGAACATAAAGCTCTATATTTAAATTCAGTGTGTATACAGAAAATAGCATCACATGCTGGTTTTTCTGAAGTTTACCTTGTCTTTTGAAGTCTCTCAATAATTATCGTGGCTTCAGGAGATTTACTCAACATCAGAGAATCCTTTATAATAATGACCCACCACACCTAAATTCCAGTCCCTCCGTTTCTTTGTTGCAATTCTTCAAAGAACTCCAATTAACTGATCTCATCTTCCTGACCCAAGCCTCACAAATCATAGTTAACCAGGCAATCTATGGATGCTCACCACTGTGTCAGGGGTCACTCCTGATCCAGTTAACTTTTGGTGTGGGGTCTTGTGATATAAAGTACACCTGCTTCCCTTCAGAAGGTTCAGATAAGGGCAGTGTTCTGAGGAGCTTTGGGCAGGTAAACATTTAGACTATGCCTACTGCATTTCCTTGCAAGGCAATGTCGTGAAGTGAAACAGATTGGGTTGTTGATTATAGCAGCCCTGCATTTGATCCCGAACTTTCAGACCTTAAGCAAGTTCCTTAAACTCTGAGCCTTAGTTTGCTTATCTATAATAAACTCCCTGACTTTAGGCAAGGTATTGAACTTTTCAATATCACAGTTTTTTCATCAGTACATGTAATCAATAAAGACTATCAGTATCTGCTACATATTTTGTGAACTAATTGATTTATATATAGTGCTTAGCAGAGGCTCTGGCATATAGGAAACCTTCAAGTCAATATAGTTACACATGTTCATATCAGGAACAGTTGGTTCCAAGAGCTCTCCCTTGGGAGGCCTGAAATGCATAGCACTGCTTGTAGCTGTGTAGAAAAGATCTAACACGATGGTTCATTTTTAAGGAGTACAAGGGTACTTCACACGTGAGCCTCATCCACCTCTTTTGGTGTTAAGGGGATTGTGTTTTGCCATCTGTAAGTGAACTCAGACAGGGAAGTGGGGTGCATTTGCTAGGTCCTCTTAAATATATACAAAAATGTTTCTTTGATTACAAGTAAATAGTTTGGTATATTTTAGAACAGCAAAGTTTCCTCTGAGTTATGCAAATTTTCAGTCCCTAATCTTTGTGTGTCTGTGTATGTGTGTGTGTTTATCTCAGAGAGTCTCATTTCATTTTATCTACCTGTAACTATCTGTCCGTCCGTCAATCTATCTATCCATACATTTATACATGTCTATATTTATACAGTGCTTGTATATGTATGTGTGCCTTTTTTCCCAGACTTGTCTATATATCTAGACAGCTATGGAGAGATTTTTTTTTCATAAAGTTCCTGCAAGCTTGGTTACCATCATGGTTTCAGAAGTTGAACTAACTTGGTTTTCTAAAGAAAACCACTATATTTGTATTCAGTAAACATGTAAAAAAAGGACACAGGCTCTTCAATGCATCTTCGTTTAGAGGAACAGTTAACAAGCTCTGCAGGGAATAATGCAGGTGGGGAGACCTCACCTAGATGTGTCACGGAAAGTAGAATTTGAACTGTAAATCAAATCGTTATTCATCGATTTTATTGCTTCAGAGGTGTTTTAGCCTCATTTTTGATCTTCAGTGGACAGGATCTGCTAATGCTGTCTGGAGGACAGAGAGGGAGGGTTTGTGTCGTGGAAGAGAGAAATTCACAAAGATATTGTGTTCAGCTCTCATGATAAAAGTAAAAAATGACAAAGACTGTTGGCAGTATATGTTTCCAAATGGAACTGCTTCATTTTCAGTGTGTCACCTGCTTCATTTAAAATTTTTTCTGCCCCAAGGTAGTAAACATTTAAACTACCTGAGGGGAATTTATTACATAAAGAAAAGCTCATACACATTTTTTGCCATGTGAATTAGACTCCCTGGTGCATTCTCTCTTGGAGAGTAGAAGGGGGAGTTATTTGGACTTTTCAGGAAGGAAAATAAAAATATAATTTTCTTATATATGTGTCTTTGGGGTATAGGACTCAAGTCACAGTTCAGACAACTCAATACAGTTATCTACCCATTTAACAGTGTCTGCAGAAAAAAGAATTACAATTCTTTACCAGCCGATATTGTAAAATGGTCTGAAACTACCTCAACAGCAGCAAATCAAAAAAGAAAGACCGTTCTTTTTCTCCCCAAATTACATGTCTCTCAAGTGGCCTTTTCTACCTTTCTTTATCTCTCTCTAAAGCTCCCTTTGAAAAATAACAGAGTCATAACTCTTTAAGGAAATGTGATCTATCTTTCCCTGGACTCACCAGCCTGCAGAGAGATAGGGTGGGGGTCACAAAACCATTATTTTCCTGAATTTTCCCCATCTCCTATCATTAAAACCAGTTTTCCTCAAACTCTGCCATAGAGTTGAGATTTCCCAAGAAGTACACAATGAACATGCCATAAATCAACCCTCCAGGCTACATTTTGTCTCCTCTTCCACCTTAGCTAATTCTGATGATATGGGGGTTAATTTTATGTGTTAATTTGACTGGCTACTTGGTGCCCAGATTAAACATTTCTGGGTGTGCCTGGTTGGTGATGCTATTTCCAGATGTGACTAGCATTTGAATCCGTGGGCTCAGTAAAGTAGACTGCCCTCCTCAGCACGGGTGGACATCATCCAACCTATTAAGGGCCTGAATAGAATAAAAGCTGAAGAAAGAAGGAATTCACCCCTTATTTCCTGCCTCACTGTCTAAGCTAGACACCTCATCTCATCTTCTGCCCTTGGACTGGGATTGCATCACTGGCTCCCCTGGAGAACAGGCCTTCAGACTTGAACTGAATTACACCACCTGCTTTTCTAGGTCTCTAGCTTGCAGACAGAAGATCCCGAGACTTCTCAGCCTCCAGAGTAGCAGTTCTGTTTCTCTGGAGAACCTGAGAGTGTCTCTGTCATGCTCCAGAAAAGAAGTTTGAGCTATAAAGCCAAAGCACGCAGAATGTTTTGCTGCTGCTGCTGCCTGTCATCCAAGACATGTACCAAGGCTGCCTGTCCCTTAAGCCCTTGCTTCCTGATTATACCATGCTGGCTGCTCTGCCCCCTGCTATGGCTACCATGGACACTACTGCAGCTAGCCACTTCAGGTGACACCACTGGGGCCAGTGCCAGCCAATTTCTACACTGCAGCAGCTACTGAGAGATGTAACGGTCCCTTCCGTCTGTACTTCTGGCATCACCTCTCATTCTGGCCCATATGATGGCATCATCACTCCTTGCCTTTATAAGTGCTGACGGCAACAGTTCTGATGCCCCGTGCCCTCAATACTTTGGGCAGGCTTTAAGAAAGCAAAATTTTAGTTTTCACTTGTTCTTTTATTACAGGCTTTTTACCCAAGGATCAAGATATAAATCTGTAAGTGTTGGATGGAGAACAACTTGTGTGACAGGCATGGAGCTGTGTTCAAATTTGCCCTCTTGCAGGAATCTACTGCGTTTGAACCAGACTAGCACAATTTTACTTGTAGAATCTTATAGAACATAAGGATTTTGGGTTTCCACATAAATAGGGCCCCTGAATGGTCAACTTACAAGAATGCCAGACATATCCAAGTGTTCTTCAATGATAGGCTGAACACAGAAAAGATTCTAAGTGGGATTTTTGATAAACAGCACTCAAATATTGATGAATTGCTACCATGTAACACATATCACACTAAAGCAGTCGGGGGCAAAGGCTGCAATGATCAACTTTCTTTAGAGCACTTAATGGTATGGGAAATGAAAAAAGGAATGTCAAATCATGCTCAAGGTGCTCCGTATTTGGATTAGTAGCTAAAGTTCTGTTTGTGATTATCTAATGTTGGAGAATAAAAAGGGGGAAAGAAAGTTATTTTCTGAGAAATATTATTTTGACTTTTCTTCTCTTTGAGAAACAGAATTGAGATTCTTAACTAATGTTAGAGTTCCAATAGGATGCTTTACCTCAAATATGGATAATAAATCAAAGAGAATTTTACTGGTCAATATAATCTAGGTCCCAGAAATTGGATTCAATAAAGATAAAAATGAGAGCACATAGGTCTTAGGAGGAAACAGCCCAAAGGGAAACTATCCTTGTATAAGTGAAGTGACAGCTTGGAGAATATAGGGACTAGGAAGGTTCTGCATCTGCTCTGATTAACAGAAAAGGAGCTGGTTGGGGGTTGGAAAGTACTGTCAAGTCAGAGACCTGCAGACAGACAGGAACTGCTACCTTTGGTCATTTAAGCATCATGTATAGATAACCCACCCAGCTTCAGCTCCAGCACCCTCTAGTTTCAGGGCAAGAACTAGCCACCAAAACAGAGTCATATTCTAGGAGGTGGTATTAGCACAATGCTAAACAAAGGCTACATACATCCTGAAAACAAAAATACCTACAAATTGAAAGTGTTTATTCCCATGACATGGGCAGGAGAATGAACAGAAAGGATAGTAGACACAGTGTCCCTCATTGGTTTGCTGTTGTTTGCTCAAGGTACCAGATGAGGCATGAACTGGCAGAAACTGAAAAAGTCTTTCCATAAAATTTCAAGCTAGTACAGAACCACACACTGCACTTAAAAAAAAAAAAATGTTTACCTTATCTTTAATGATCTAAGGCTGTGCAAGACACACTGATATATCCAGAATTAGGTGGAAATACAGCATCTCATCAGTGCTGCTGACAGCCTGGGGGGAAGGGGCTGGATGCTGACTGGAGACCCCTAAGGTGGAGTCAATTCCAACCTCACTGGGAGATTCAGTGCCCTATCTCCATGGACAGCAGTCTGGGATGCGATGCTAAGGAGCCCATATGAGCATCTCTGAGAGGTATTTCCCATTAAAAACAACCCGAGGTTCCCTACCCCACCCAAAGCCACTGTCCAGCTTCCCCTCTTCCCCCTCTGCCTGCCAAGATAGAGGAAATGGAGTGTCCATGAAAGGATAAACAAAAGCACCTGTGCCCCATATTAGGGAAGAAAAGCAAAGGAGGGGGGAGAGTAGAAAGAGAACATTTGTCTACAAATAGAAAAAGTATCTGTTTAAGCTTCCCATGATAACCTTTTTGAATGACCCAATCTTCTATATCATCCCCAAGAGTTCCAATTTTCTAAAGCAAGCAGTGTTTTTAGTTAAATGTTTAATGTTTGTTGCAATTAGCATACCAGTTAATGATATCAGTTTATGATGCAATACAGTTGTAGTTTATATGCCATGTGCACATTTTATAGTATGTTGGGGCCTGTTGTAAAGATCAATGAGTACAATGTATTCCATTTTAGAGGGTTTTTGTATGGGATGTTTGTGCCATGGTGTTAAGGTCTACTGATTAGGAGATGAGAGTTCTGGTACCAGATTTGCTCCTGGACACAAGAAATACACCTGGCAAGTCACTTAACCCTTTGGAGTCTGATTTTGCTATCTGTAAAATGAGGAGCTGCATCAGAGTCCCTTTTCTTTTTTTTAACATTTAAAAAAAATTTTATTGAACTATAGTTGATTTACAATGTTGTGTTTAATTTCTGCTGTACAGCAAAGTGATTCATATACATTATGAGTCAGTTATACGTATATATTCTTTTCATATTCTTTTCCATTATGGTTTGTCACAGGATATCGAATATGGTTCCCAGTGCTATACAGTAGGACCTGTTGTTTATCTATCCTATATGTAATAGTTTGCATCTGCTAGTCCCAAACTTCCAGTCCTGCCCTTCCCCAACCCCCTTTAGAGAGTCCCTTTTGATTTGAAATAATTTTCTGGCTTAGATTATAATTTTTAAGTTTTAGATTTTAATTTTACATTACTACCAAATCTTATAGTCATTTTTTGCTTTTTATGCTTATCAGAGAAGTGAATTGACAGTCATTGTGCCAGGAAGTATCTTAGTTGGTCTCTTTGTATAAAATGTTACCCAGGCTTAACAACTGTTCCATTGTTGTGGTCATCTCCCATCCTAAATGAGGAAATGGGCTCTCAGGGAGTAGTAGATATCCTCAAATTTATATTTCAGAGCTAAGATTTGAAAATAGGACTGCTTAACTTTAATTCCTTGTGGCTTCAACTAAAACTGTCTTCTATTAATCCTATCTGTGACTTATTTGGGTCCAAATATTAAATCTGAATGCAGTCTTCCATTGCATCATTGTTTCTGTGTAAAAATACTAAAACTTTATAACCATACACTTTATAATACATACATACACTTCACAGCACAGCTCCAGAGAAAGCATTAGCATAAAAGCAACAAGCATATACTAGAGCAAACACCCAGGGTGATATGTCAATACCAATGTAAACAGAAAGCCGATGCTGTTCATAGTAATAAAAAAATACATTCCCATAGCTAACTGGCATTCAACATTAAGAACTGCCTGTAGAAGCTAGTGGGAAGCAGCCGCATAGCACAGGGGGATCAGCTAGGTGGTTTGTGACCACCTAGAGGGGTGGGATAGGGAGGGTAGGAGGGAGGGAGATGCAAGAGGGAAGAGATATAGGAATATATGTATATGTATAACTGATTCACTTTGTTATAAAGCAGAAACTAACACACTGTTGTAAAGCAATTATACTCCAATAAAGATGTTTTTTTTTTAAAAAGAACTGCCTGTAGAAATATAATATAAAATTGCGAAATATGAATTGTGTGTGTTCTCTCTCTTCCTTATATATCTTGAACCTGCCTTTAAGCAGTCAGAAGCATCCCTGTGGCACTGAGAAAAAAGAGTATTACTAGACAAAGAGAGAGAAACCACTGATATTCAGGGTTTCAAAATATAAACTAAGCTGTGTAGAACAAAAAGGGAGGGAATTCCCTGGCAGTCCAGTGATTAGAACTTGGTGCTTTCACTTGTCGGGGAAATAAGACCCCACAAGCTGTGCAGCCTGGTCAAAAAATAAAAAATAAAAAGAATAAAAAGGAAAAATCTTGTAGATAATGGAACATAGGAACTTTGGGGAGGATCCCTGTTGACAATCCCTGCCCTGCACTAAGCAAATGACAGCAGAAACTTGGTATCCTTCCCCTTTCAGCTAGAGTGCAAGGGGGATTACAGAAAGGAGGGAGCTAGAGAAAGGAATCCTTTATCTGCGTATGAAGATTAGGCTCATCCCGAAGTGGCCCATTCATAAAACCAACCATAATCAAAAAGCAAAAGGTTTGAGAGAAGAACTGTGGGTATGGAACACCACCCAGGTTTCAAATTGATTTCTCTGTAGTACACAAGCAAGGCTGACCAAAAGAGCACTGCAAAAGCTTTGTAATCTAAATTGCCGTTTGAACCACAGTCCATGAAAGAGGGAGGGGATGTGCATTCTGAACTTAAATACTCCAGTGCAAATGAAAGATTTAAATAGCAACCAGATGTACAGAGCATAATATTCAAAATATTCATGATACAATCTAAAATTATTGAGCATAGCAAGAACCAGGAAAATCTCAAGTCAAATGAGAAAAGACAGGAGATGACAATGCTAAGAAAACACAGATATTAGAATTATCTGTCAAGAACTTTAAAGCAGATACTATAAAAATGCTCTAGTAAGCAATCAAATTCTCTTGAAATCAATAAGAAAACTGTCTCAGCAAAGAAATAGAAGATAAAAAGAAGAACCAAATGGAGATTTTATAATTGAAAAATACAATAACTGAAATAGTAAAAACTCACCAGATGGACTCAAGTGCCCGTATACCCAGAGTATATAAAGAATTCTCAAAACTTAGAGTAAGAACAAAAACAACCTAATTAAAAAACAAAACAAAACAAAAAAACAGGCAAAGACTTAATCAGGTGTTTATCCAAACAGGATATACAGATGAAATAAATTCACAAAAAGATGTCCAACATCATTAATCATTAATCAGATGCAACTTAAAACCACAATTGGATATCGCTTTATGGCTATTAGAATTGCTAAGACACAAAACACTATCACAAGTGCTGGTGAGGATGAGGAGCATACATTGCTTGTGGAATGTAAAATGGTACAAATATTCTGGAAAACATTGTGGCAGTCTCATAAAGTTAAACATACATTTATCATGTGACTCAGTCATCCAACTCCTGAGTATTTAACCTACAGAAATAAGAGCTTATATACAAGCAAATTCCTGTACATGAATACATGGATTTTATAACAGTTTTATTCGTAAGAGTAAAAAACTGGAAACAACCCAATGTCCTTTCATGAATGAATGGATGAGCAAACCATGGTTCACTCTTTGAATAGAGTACTATGCAACAATAAAAAGAAACATACTATGGATGCCTACTGCAATTGGGATGAATTCCAAGGGAATTAGGCTACATGAAAAAAGCCAATCTCAAAAGAATACATATGGGAATAATTCCATTTAAATAACATTCTCAAAATAACTAAGTGATAATGATGCAGAACAGATCAATGGTTGTTGGATATTAGGTTTGCATGGAGGGTGTGAATACAAAGGGATAGCATGAAGCAGCTTGTTTGGGATGATGGAACATTTTTGATTCTGCTGATGGTACTGGTTACTTAAATATGTATGTATGATAAAATTTCATAGAACTATACACAAAAAAGACTGCTTGTAAAAAACTGATGAAGGGCTTCCCTGGTGGCACAGTGGCTAAGAATCTGCCTGCCAATGCAGGAGACATAGGTTCAAGTCCTGGTCCGGGAAGATCCCACATGCCGCGGAACAGCTAAGCCCGTGTGTCACAACTACTGAGCCTGCTCTCTAGAGCCCGCGAACCACAATTACTGAGCCTGCGTGCCACAACCACAGAAGCCCGTGCTCTGCAACAAGAGAAGTCACCGCAATGAGAAGCTTGAGCACCGCAATGAAGAGTAGACCCCGCTTGCCGCAACTGGAGAAAGCCCGGTCACAGCAACGAAGAACCAATGCAGCCAAAAATAAATAAATAAATAAATTTATTTTAAAAAATGATGAAATCTGAATATGGTCTGTAGTTGAGTATTTTATGCTAATCAATTTTCTGGTTTTGACTATTATACTATGGTTATATAAGATGTTGTCACTGGGGGAATCCAGGTGAACGGTTAATGGGAACTCTGGAAGTTTTGCAGTTTCTCTCTGAGTCTAAAATTATTTCAAACTATAATTTTAGAAAACATCTAATTCTAATAGAAATACATAGTGAGCTTGTGTCAGAGAATTAATTTATTAATGACAATACTAGCAAGATGACAAAGCTGGCTCAAGAGACTATGAGAGATGTTTAAACAGTCAACAAAAGAATGGATGCTGAAGTGGGAAGCAGCTGCATAGCACAGGGAGATCAGCTCGGTGCTTTGTGACCACCTAGAGGGGTGGTATAGGGAGGGTGGGAGGGAGATGCAAGAGAGAGGAGATATGGGGATATATGTAAATGTATAGCTGATTCACTATGTTATAAAGCAGAAACTAACACACCATTGTAAAGCAATTATACTACAATAAAGAGGTTAAAAAAAATTTTTTTAAACACCAAATGCATGAAACCACAGTTATGTGTGAGCATGGGCTGATTAGTCACTAGTCCATGGAGATGTCTTATTTAAGCAGAAAGAGTGGGTGATTTTAGGTGAGATGGTCCTGAAGTAAGAACCAGATGTGTGATAAAGTTCATTAATAGAAACTCCCGCAAATCATGGTACTGGAGTGAGAAGGACACCTGCCAAGCGGTTGATGGTTTCATGCAGCTTGCTGATTAAATTCGTGAGCTATTCGATATGATATGCATGTTGACTAGAATTGATTTGACTTAATGTGCTATGTACAACTAATAATAATATGTACATGTAATATCAAATATATAACTTGTAAGTTTTTTTTCAAAAAAAAGAATGGATGCTGAAATGAGATTACTAAATTAGAGACAAAATTGTTTAAAAGGCAATAAAGCTATAACATTTGGATATATATAGATACATATAGATGTGTATAGATATAGTAAGTATATGTATATATATTTACATTTGCATCTTTACTGCACAAAAGTTAATTGCAATTTCTCTTTTTTCCAAGATAACATCTAATTTTACAGGCCCTGGACCCTAGTCGATATGCAATAGTAAGTCAAAAAAAGTTACAAGGGGCTTCCCTGGTGGCGCAGTGGTTGGGAGTCCGCCTGCCGATGCAGGGGACACGGGCTCCTGCCCCGGTCCGGGAGGATCCCACGTGCCGCGGAGCGGCAGGGCCCGTGAGCCATGGCCGCTGAGCCTGCGCGTCCGGAGCCTGTGCTCCGCAACGGGAGAGCCCACAACAGTGAGAGGCCCGCATACCGCAAAAAAAAAAAAAAAAAAAAAAAAAAAAAAAAAGTTACAAGTCCCTAAATAGTCAGATGGCTCCTAGGCAGACTTGTCAGACAATGCTCCAATATGACATTAAAAGGACATACAGTTATTTTTTAGTCTTTATTTCCTAGTTTTGAAATATTTTTCCTTAATACGTCAATCTTTTTGCTTTTTGGGGGAGGTATGTCTGCTGGTCTCTGTTACTGTTTATAGAAGTCCTTCTACAATTGTTGCTTGCTCTTTACACATAGCTCATTCAGAGAAGGTTGATCACTCTTACCCCAAGAATACTGAGTGCCCATGCAAACTGATCCTACAGGCACAGCCAGGGCACATGAGACCAGGACACTCATTAACATCTCCCCTAAATAGGGGTGTGTCCTTTGATTCCAAAAGGAGCAGTGGTAGTGTGAAAGGAAAATGCCCAACACTAGTACTTGGGAGGAAATAGACCATGGGAAAAGCCACCTATGTTGACCTATACTATACAAAGAATCCCAATGGCCACACATGAATCCAATCCAAATGTGTTTAATAAATCATAAAAATAGCCCTTTGATCTCAGGTTTTGTGATAAAAAATTACTCTATCCAATTGTCAACTGTATAAGTAGAAAGGAAGTATTAAAATGCACAATGAACACCAGATTCTAGAGAAAAAAATGAAAATGACCTCACAATTTTTCAACAGTGAATTTGCTTGATTGCTATAACCTCTACAATAAAGAACATCAGAGTGCTGATAGAAGATTATTGCCTACCATTTGTTATTGATTTGGGTGAAGGTCTGCTGCAAAATCTACTTGGCTGAAAGATAACGCTGGAATAAACAGAAGAATTAGGCAATAAAAGAAGCCAGCAAAGGGTACTTCAGATGTGGTTCATTTCTAATTAAACCAGAGAATGAACAATGCATTTTTTCCTGTTAATTGTACAGTGTTTGAATTCTCTAGAGAAATTTAAGTCTGGTAAACAGTTTTCCCCTTGCATGCAGCTTCTAATGTATTGACATTGAAGGAAGGATCCAATTACTATGTGATTAATTGTGGACTGCTGTTGGTCTTAGACTGATTACATTGATGGTTTGTGGAGCAGAATCAGTATTTGGCCCAAATGTCTTCACCTAAACTGGAAAATTCTACCTAGGGATCAGAACTACATTGAGAAAATATTGTAAGCAGAAGCACATGTAATAAGTATTCAGCTAATTCCCACTGTCACTAAGAAACAGGTTGTTACTAAGCAGTGGTAATTACAATTGCAGCATGTATACTGCTGTTGCCAAGTTTAAAATTATGAATATTTTATTGTCAACATACAAATATAGAAATATACTGCATTTGTAGTGCAGACAAGTCTTCAGTTCTTCAGCAACAGAGACAAATAAAATTTACTCCCATAAAAATTTAATTACAATATGATACATGAAAAAATGAGTGACATTTCATAAATTAGAAAGAGAATTAGAAATTCAAAAATGCTAATTATTAATAAAGGCAATTAACACACACTAGAACTAAAGGTAATCTTTGGCTTCATCAAATGATTTTTCCATTATTCTTTAGTGAAGCATTAAAATTCAAGATGTGAAGGAAAGAAAACATTCAGGAAATACTAATTATGACAAGAAAAGAGAATGAATTCAGGCTTCCCTTCAGGGGTTCCTTTTAAAAAGGTGACTGATAAATAGAAAAAATTCTCTTCATCTGCTATATCTGAGATGACTCTCTGTGTTTTGCCAATGCTTTCTTCTATTCTATCTGTAATATCTTAGCAGGTTGGGAATCTTCTAAATCCATCCTTTGATTATTTGTGTCATATGGTTCATTTAAACATGGTAGAGATGAGGACCAATTAAAGAAAATAAATCGTCTAATATTAAGGCCACAGAAAAAGGAATGGCTCTATTGCTATTTAACACATGACTTCTTTGATGAATCTTTAAGAAGAAAATATTGTTGAAGTCTATTTGCCGCTTAGGGTAAAAATAAACAGTTTTTCTTTCCCAAATTTTGCTACCCTACATAGGGTACAGATATTTTTGTGTTTTTTCTTGCTTTTGAAGGAGAAATATAAACATAAAATTAAGAAATTTACTAAATGTGTACACTGTATAACAGGATTTATTTCTATCTGAAAAGAGTACCTCATAAAGAGGTTTTACTATTTTACAAAAGGAGGAAAAATGAGGTATCCTACTATCTTGAAACAAACTACAACTTCCATTATATTTTGTTTTTACTGTTTTTAGAAATAATATAAATCACATTTTTCACCCTTCCCACCTGCCCAACACTGGAAACAATTACTATCCAATATTTGGTATTAATTTTTACCATGCATGTTCTCTATTTTAAAGTATATATACATATATTTTAATATATGCACAAACACATGTAAAATTATTGTTTTCATATGAATAATCACAAGCTATATATATATCTGTCTTCAGTTTGCCTTTTTTGACCAGCACATGTTCATGAGATTTATCCACACATTGAAACATGTAACTCTAGTTACTACAGTAAGTCTTCTACATACAAACCTTCAAGTTGCAAAATTTCAAAGAAGTGAACATGGAGGATACTAATGAAGACCTGATGGAATTGGAGGCCCAGAGAAAGAAGGAAGAGAGACAAGAGGAAGAAGTAACTGAAGAACCGAAGAGATTCACGACACAGGAAATGGCAAGGGGATTTTCTTTACTTGAGGCAGCACTGTTAGTTTTTGAGGCACAGGACCTGAACGTAGAACGGTACATGAAGGCTGCAGCAGCCGTTCAGAAAGCAATCCAGTGCTACCGTGTCATCTATGACTAGAAAAAAAGAGCTATTACCCAGACATCACTGGATTTTTTTTCAAGGGGATAGATGGAATTGAAACCAGCAAGGAACCAGAACCTGTGCCATCAATGTCAGGCGTAGTGAAATTGCAGCTTGCCCTCCATCTCCTATTGCTGATGATCCTTCAGCTCTACCATCTCCCACCTCCTCTCCCTCCTCCAGTCAGTAACTCTTCTTGCCTGTTCACTTTATGCCAGCCCCTGTATGCCAGCTGTTGTCCTGTACTACTGTACTTTTCGAGGTACTGTACTGTAAGATTTAAAATGTTTTCTTTATTTTGTGTATTTGTTTGTTTTTTATGTATTATTTGTGTGAAAAGTATTATAAATGTATTACAGTACAGTACTATATAGCCGATTGTGTTAGTTGGGTACCTAGGCTAACTTTGTTGGAATTATGAACACACTCTTGGAATGGAACTTGTTCATAGGCAGGGGATTTACTGTATATGTGTATAACTCAACTTATTTACTTTACTATTGATGAATGTTTAGTCATTTCCATTTATTTTTCATTATAAAGAATGCTGCTACAATAATTCTGGTATAAGTATTTTTTTACACATATAAGAATTTCTTTAAGGCAGTAGTCTTGAAACAGGAGTATGTTTATCCTTGATGGCATGCAAAATCCTTCCAGTGTTACACCCATATAGGCAATTTTGAGGTATAAAGTTCCATATCATAAGCTTCCATGTGAATTCATTCATAACTGTCCTCATATTTTACAAAAGAATTGACATCTTCATAACAGCAACTCTTCTGATACACAATAATTCTGATATATCTCTCTAGTTCTTAGGTCCTCTTTAATATGTTTCAATAGAATTCTGTAAAATCCTTCATAAAGTTCTTCCATATTTTTGACAGAATTATTTTTAGCCACATTAAGCCTCTTTTCTTAAATTATATTTTTAACTATTTGTGTTAATATAAGAAATATGATTGATTTCTGTGTAGTGCTAGATTCAAAAATGCTAATAGTTTTTCTACACATTCTCTGGGGTTTCCTATGTAGGACAATTAAATTGCTTTCAAATAATGATAACTTCGTTTCTTACTTTTGAATCTTCAAAGATTTTGTTTCTTTGTATTGTCTTACTTCAATTGTTAGAATCTCCATTAAAATGTTCACATAGTGAAATACAGGGTTCCCCCCCCCCTTTCTTTGTTTGTTTTACTTTTGAGGGAGTAGGTTAAATTTGCAAATACTCATTTAATTTCTTTGATGATTAGGTCTATTCATTTTTCTTTTTCTTAAAATTTCTTTAATAAGCTATATTTTTCAAAAAAAATTCTGGTTTTTCTAAGTTTTCAAGTTGATTGGCATACAGTTACTTGTAATATAACAGGCTGTTAAAATGAGACTGCTTCTGTCTCAGCCTTAGCTGAAACTCCAACACAAACAACATGATAGCTCTCAGGTACGTCTTCTTAAAGCAAGTTACCATTTATGAGATTGCCAGCATTTTTTTTATCACCCACTGTTTATGGTACATAGAGTAAGAGTTAATAATGCTTGGAGGGGGCATGTCCATGTCAATGTGCTCTTCACATCCTTCTTCCTCTGTGTGGGACAGAAGCAGTTTCCTTTCCCCTTGCCATAGTAAGCTGAGTAAAGAGGACTTAAAGAGAACCACGCAGAGAAGCTGAGAGACTATGTAGAGATTGGTGATCAATTTTCTTAGGGACAAATGAAACACAAGAGGTAGTCTGAAGTTAACATAGCAATGAGACAAAAGGCTGTACTCAAACCAAAGGCTCTTCCTCCAAGAGAAGGACAAAGGTGCGAATGTCCACAGAAGGAAGTCAGCCAAGAGTTATCTTAAAAGGAACACAATCCAAGAGGATCATCTGGAGGAACAATGTGACCCAGCCAGAAACTCAAGGGCTGAGGGGAGTTATAATTGGCCAGACAGCAGGGGTGTCCTCTATCAGGAGATCCTCAGTGGGGGATTTCTGAGGGACACATACAAGTGCTCATAAAATCAACATCAGATAAGAATGCATCTGCCATAGCTAGAGGTGAACTGTGTTAGCCAAAGAAGAATTTGTTCTCTTCTCTTAGTCCCTTTTACCCTTAACATCTTCCCCAAAGGAGTAAAACTCCACAAAAGTTTAAGGGAAGAGAGAAAACAACCATCCTCCCCACTCCCCCCACCTACTGAAGACTGAAGCAGGCCCTAACTGGAAGAGGAAGGAAAGCTTCTAAGAAGTTCAGAGCAGTGATATTAATGTGGACTGCACCTTTATTACTAAAACTATTTATTTTTACGATCAGAAAAATTACGGAATTTGCCAGAGGTTTTTTTCAGTGGCAAGACAGAATATTTTTCACTATATCTTTGCAAGGCACGTGTAAGAAAAAGTGAAGTTCATTTCTGCTTATATCTAAAGAGATCTAGTCCATTGAATAAACTGGTATGTTCTCTGGTATTATTTCTAAAATCTCTGCTACATCTGTAGTTATGCCCCACTTTGTTATTCATTTTATTATTTATTTGTTTATTCTCTTTTGATCAATGTATGGTCCACTTTATTAGTGTCAAAGAACATATTTTTGGCCTTGTTGATCCTCTTTATTATAGCTTTGTTTCCTATCCCATTATTTTATATACTTGTTTATTATTGTCATTCATTAAATTTCTTTGGATTTGTTCTGTGATAAAGAAGTTTCTCTAACTTCTTAAACTGAACTTTAAGTTCATTGGCTTTCAGCATTTCTTCCTTCCTTCAGTAAGCCTGTGTTATTATACACTTCTATATAACACTTATTTGCCATCACTCCAACAACTATTCTCTAATTTGCATTAAAATTCTTCTTTGCTTTTCTGGTTATTTAGAAGTTTGTGTTTAAAAAAAAAAAAATATATATATATATATATATATATATATATATATATTTTTTTTTTTTTTTTTTTTTTTTTGCCACACTGCACAGCTTGCAGGATCTTAGTTCCCCAATCAAGGATCGAACCTGGGCCCTTGGCAGTGACAGCTCAGAGTTCTAACCACTGGACTGCCAGGGAATTCCTAAAAAAATTTCTAAATGTATTGTTTTCCTCTTTTGTGATCATTTTTGTTATTGATTTCTAACCTAATTACATTATGGTTAGAAAATACTGCTATATGATACCAATCCTTTAAAATGTGTTGAGACTTGATTTACATGGACAGTAATTTGCAGAAATATTCCCTATGTTCTTGAGAAACGTATGTTCTCTAATAATTGGGCAAAGGGTCCCATTTTTCTTTATTAAATCATTCTCATTAATTGTATTGTTCAAACCTTTTTTTTTCCTGCCCAGTCTATCGAACATGGGAGAACTGTAGATGGATACATCTGTCCTTATACTTCATGTTTATTTTGTATTTTATTGAAATTAACCAACTCAAGATTTATTATAGCTTCCTGGGAATAGAGATTTTTACTATTAAGATTAAATTATCAAGAACTGCAGGTATAAAGAGCGCACCCCAAGCTCTCTGAATAAGATTGACCCCATCCAGGGAAGGTACAAAGTGAGAAAGGGTAAGAATTCTCCTTTCCAGACATCCAGGAGGTCATGAGGGAGTCCCAAGATATCAGACTAAGAATATTCTCCCTCAGGCCTCGATCTCTCTAAATGCAAGAGTTCAGAGAGAATTCAGAGTGCTCAAAAGAAGACTGTCCTGACCCCAGCCTCCTTTCAATTCTATTCTCTGAAACTCACAGCCTAGGCTCCACTATATCTCTTGGGACTACCAGGTATAATCTCATGGAGATTGGGAATGTAAAGTCCTTATAATTAGAACAGTAAAATGATTCCTTTGTGAACTATTCATGGATACAAAGGTAATAAAATTTATAACATATCAACATACTCAAGAACTTATCAAGCCAATCCAACAATTTAGGAAGGGCATGAGAATACTAATGGAACCTAATTGGTGGCCTGCTGGGCTCAGCTTCACTTTGGTAGGTGGCACTAAAGTACTGGCATCTATTTTGTTTGGATTGCACTGTTGGAGCAAACCTGTAGGTGCTTTCTCCCCCCTCAGTAAGTTCAGTTAGTAGGCCAATAAAGTCTCAAAGCTTTTGCCTAACAAAAGCATCTAAGTTTCTCTCTGCCTCCTAGCCAGAGAAATAAAAATGCCTGTAGAGTTTATAGTTTTATAGCTCTTTCAATGCATTATCTCATTTAATCCTCATAACAACTTGGGGAAGTAGGCCTTTATTTAACTTGGAAATGAAATTGAGTTAGTTTTAGAAAGTAGCAGTTGGCTCCCCAAGGCTAGATAATTTGTCCAATGTCACAATTAGTAAGGGACAGTGTTAGAATTCAAGTTAGTTTCTCCTGACTCCACCATTATATAATACATTCTTTCCACCATATGTTTCACCTTGTCCGGAATTCTTTGAGTTATGGAGGTATAGAAATATCTCCATTTTACAGGAGAGACTTTGGTATAATTAAATGTTTTACAAATGAGCCATTACAAGAGTGAGTAGAGGTTGGACTCTTCCAGACAAAACCTAGAATCTAGGATTCCTAATTCCTCACTTTGTAATCTTTCTGCTAGCTGACCCTGCCTCAGGGAATGTACTAACAGCTCCCTGAGATAATATTCAGTTTTCCTCCAAGGCAGAGTCCTACTCTCTCCAAATAGCTTCATAAAACATGTGCTAATCAGCACAGTCCATAGTCCTCAGCACTTAAGGCAAAGCCAACACCCCATTTACTTCTTAAAAAAGTACTTACTTACTTCTATCTGATAAATATGCATAGCAGTCAGCTTGGACTTCACATGTAGCCAGGTGAGGATTTCAAAAAAATTCATCTCAGCAAAAAGTAAGACAACATTTTCCCTGTTCCCTTCATAAGAATTCAATCTGTAATGATCCCTCAAAAAGCAGAAATTGCTTAAAATAAAATTCCATTTATTTGCAAGTAAATGAAAGATGTTTGTGTTTATTTGTACATTTATTACTAATGCCCCAGAAAGAATACAAGGTAACTTACAATGATATATAAATGAGATAAGAAAGCACAGATTAATTTTAGAAGCAAAATGATGCAATTGTAAAATTAGCTAGAGAATAAGGGAATGAATATCTTTGCTATGCATACATCACACATTTAGTCAAAATCTTTCATTGAAGAGATGATTATCAAAACTTTTTTTTTTCCTGGTCCATTTACACAAAACCAAGAATACATTTTAGTGGGAATACATCCCACTTCTGGGCATATATCCAGACAAAACTCTAATCCAAAATGATACATGCACCCCTATGTTCATAGCAGCACTATTCACAATAGCCAAGACATGGAAACAACTTAAATGCCTATCAACAGATGAATCGATAAAGAAGATGTGGTACATATATACAATGGAATATTACTCAGCCATAAAAAAGAATGAAATAATGCCATTTGCAGCAACATGGATGGACCTAGAGATTATCATACTACGTGAAGTAAGTCAGAATGAGAAAGACAAATACCATATGATATCACTTATATGTGGAATCTAAAATATGGCACAAATGAACATATCTATGAAACAGAAAGAGACTCATGGACATAGAGAACAGACTTGTGGTTGCCAAGGGGGAGGGGATTGGAGGAGGGATGGAGGGGGAAGTTGGGGTTAGCAGATGTAAGCTATTACATACAGAATGGATAAACAACAAAGACCTACTGTATAGTGCAGAGAACTATATTCCATAACCTATGATAAACTATAATGGAAAAGAATATTTAAAAAAAGAATGTATATATATATATATATACACATATGTATATATGTACAACTGAATCACTTTGCTGTATGTCAGAAATTAACATAACATTGTAAACCAACTATAGTCAACTGAAAAGAAAAGAATACATTTTAACTGAATGGATAATCTGTTCTTCAAGAGGTCCTTTGCTTAGCTCAGACTTGGTAAATATCTGGTGGTAGGGAGATACATTATAATGGAGAACATATTAATGTAGAATGTAACTATTTGGGGTTACCAGTTAAATACAGGTTCATAGGCTTTGAAGACAAGCAACCTAGATATAACACTACCTATCTCTGATGAAAACTAAGGAGCCTGACAAGATTGAAGTCCTGATTAAAGATTCTCACACTTTCCTTGGAAGTTACAAAGGTAGGATGTAAAATAAAAACTTTTCTTAGAAAATTGTTTTGCATCCTCTCTAGCAGAAGGATACTTGGGCAATCAGGGCCTATTGATGAAATTTCTTTAAATGAAAGTTCTAATGAATTTAATTATGCAGATTTTCTTTGAAAAATGTGAATGCTCTTAAGAAGCGTGGTTCATATTATAGTATTTTATATCAAAAATGCTTTAATTATTACCAAAATTCTAAAAGTAGACACTCTTTGTGTATTGCCTCTATAAATCACATAAAAAGGTACCTATCTAGAAACTGAATGCTATTGACTAGAATTCTTCCTTCATGTAGACACACCCTCATCTGTGGAAATTTAGATTGTTCCTATTTAAAGCTTCTATAGACAAAAGGTTCACGCTTACTTTTTTGAAACTAACAGTGTAATTTATTCAATCATCCAAAAAATATTGATTGGATACCTACTATATGTCAGACATTGTGTTTAGGTGCAGGATACAGCAGTTAACAAAACAGACAAAATTATCTGCTCTCATATTCTAGTGGTAGAGCTAGAAAAAAGTCAAAATAACTAAAATAAGTTGTTTATTAGAGTATAGTGGATGGCAGTGAAAAAATCTGGAGGAAAGTGGAATGGGGAAAGGCAGGGATGGGAGTTGCAATTGTAAATAGAATTGTTGGGAATTCCCTGGTAGTCCAATGGTTAGGACTCGGCGCTTTCACGGCTGTGACCCCTGGTCGGGGAACTAAGATCCCACAAGCTGCATGGCACAGCACCCCCCCCCCAAAAAAAAAGAATTGTTAGGGAAAGGCTCAATGATATTATGAGATTTGAAAGAGGTGTGGTCATGAGCCATGTAGATATATGGAGAAAAAACACATTAGGTGTAAAGGCCAGCAATGGGAATACACATACATGTTTGACAGTCTTCAAGGTCAGTGAATATGGTCCAGTGTGTGAAGGGGAAAGTAGGAAGAGATGAGATCTGGGGAGTAAATAAGAAGTCAGATGATGGTGGGGCTTTTAGGCAATTATAAGGATGTTGGAATTTTTTCTGATTGACTTGGGTAGTGGCTAGAGAAGTTATTCCAGCCAAACGGTATGATCTGATTCACATTTCAACTATATCACTCTGGCTGCTGGGTTGAGAAATTGGAAGCAATTATTTCCAGGTGCATCACTTTACATTTGTCTCACTGCAATTCTTTTCTCACTTTTTCTCCCTGGCACTTATCTATTTGAAATCCACTAATGCATTATGTTTATTTGAGGAAGTGCTGTATCATGTAGCTTTGTATTTCACTTGGTATTCCTTCCTCTATATTTATTATAAAGTGTTAAATAAGATTGGACTCAGCACCCAGAAGCTTCCACAATTAACACTTTTACATCCAAGTGTAATAAATGTGTTAAGCATTTATGTTCTGATTTTAGGTGATAAATGAGGATATTCAATCATATTACATGCACATGTCCAATATCATAAATCCACAAACACAATGTACAAAGGAAAAAAGATCAAATAGAAATATCCCAAATGTCCAAAAGATTATTTTCTTTTTTCAACTTTCAGTATATTTTAATTCACGTGAGGAAACAAAAATTGTTAGAAGGTACTAGAAGTCACCCTCTAAATATACATTGTGTATGTTGAGATTTTTTTGAAAGCAGACACTGAGAAGTCTGGGGAGAAAGATGTTTATGAGGGATCAACACATGTGAAAGAAAGGCTGGGGATGGAAAAGCAAGACTGGGAGGAATAAGACAAACTGCAGTGCAGGTCTGACAATCCTAGTCAACCCCATGAGAAGTTCCAAAACAAAACTTGCCCATAAGAGAAAGACTGCTTTAGACCAAAATGGCCCAGCCTTTAAGTCCCCACCTCAGTCAGTTCCTTGTTGAAGGAATGGCCTCAGATGAGGCAGTTTTCCGGAGCGAGGCATACCCTGAGCCGCTGACAGCTAGTCCTCTAATGACCAAACTTCCCTCTGCTGAGCCAGTCCTTTCTTGAAGGGTGGCATAGTTTTGTGTTTCCCATACACACACGCCTTGTGCAAAACATGTCACAACACAGGCCCTGTGACAACGTGTTGTCCTTCTAGTCTCTTGGTTCTCACCCATTCTCTGAGGAGAAAAATAAGTAAAACTGAGCAAAGAGATTCCTGTAACAAAAGTAAACAGAGGAAGAAAAAGACTCTAACCCCTCAGGCATCTCTAGGTGGAGAAGGGAGGGACAGTGGGGGTCATTTCCACATTGTAATGACTCATGATGGAGTCTGACACTGCTTTCTCCAATTCTTTACCTTCCATGATGGTTTCTGTCCCTACAAAGCCACTGTTACAGATCTGGCCAAAGACACAGACAACTACTGTTTTGACAAATCTCAAGCACATTTTTAGTGTTTATCTTTGCTAGGTCTCTCCCTTAGAATTCGACACATCTCATTACATATGGTTTTCTTAAATACATGTCACCACACTCTCCTTGTTTGCCACCTTGTCTTTGCTCCTTCTCAGCTTGATTTGCCAGTTTTTCATTCTCCTTCTAAGACCAAAATCTTTACATTCTCAGAACTGTTTCCTACATCCCTTCACTTCTCTCTCTGTGTTAAATCCTACATTATTTCTTTTCATTGAGTTTCATAGCAGTTCTATGAGATGACTCCCACACTTAGATCTCCAGCCAATCTCCTATTTGAGTTCCCAACTTGTATATCAAATATGTCTTTGAAATTTCCACATAGGTGCCCCGAAAGCATCACATACCTAAATGTGCAAAACTAAACACTTAATCCTTAATTCCCCCTCCAATACATGATAGCACTTCTCCAATCTTCCAATATTCTTATAGCCAGAACATCCAATGTTTTTTTATATTCTTTACCAGAACATCCAATATTTTAAGCCTGAAATCTAATACTCATATGCTTAGTATACCAAGTATAGTTAATTTGAATTCCAAAATATATACTTCCTCTTCTCTCTATGGCCACTGCCATGACTCTAGTACATGTCATCCAGCAGGTCTTATCCAGACCCCCTTCTATAACCTTTTTACTCTTTACCTGCAAAAATCCATTCTCCAAAGGGTAGGCAGAGTGATGTTTTTAAAATGCAAACAGGATCATATGAAAAACCTTCTAATAAAATGTATAAACATCCAAATTCCTTACCACACTCTACAAGTGCTTGCATCATCTGGGTTTTGTTTGACTCTCCATCTTCCTTCCTTGTTCTTCCCTGAGTTCACTCTGCCCCAGACACACTGACATTCTTTCTCTTTCTCTAATGCACTGAGCTCTTTCCCACTCTTCAACTTTTGCAGATTCTGTTTCTTTTTCTGGACTGCTCCTTCTCACTCTCTATGTTTGTATCAAATGGCATAGAGATGTTCACACCACTACAGAGTTTACATCCCTTAGTTTGTTTAACTCTCTGGTATCTGACTCCCATATTAGAGTATAAGCTCCATGAAGGAGAGGAAAGCATGCTTTGTTCACCACTATATCCCCAGCAACAAGCACAATACCTGTAAGTCCCTAATAAATATTTGCTGGATGAATTAATAAAGTCTTTCATCAACATAAACATTAAGAAATGACTTTTTTTTTTTTTTTTGCGGTACGCGGGCCTCTCACTGTTGTGGCCTCTCCCGCTGCGGAGCACAGGCTCCAGATGCGCAAGCTCAGAGGCCATGGCTCATGGGCCCAGCCACTCCGCGGCATGTGGGATCCTCCCGGACCGGGGCACGAACCCGTGTCCCCTGCATCGGCAGGCGCACTCTCAACCACTGCGCTACCAGGGAAGCCCAAGAAATGACATTTTTAAACTTTTATTTTAGGAAGATAAAATATATTGCAAATTTGCTCAGTTGTTGTAAATAGTGAATATGAATAACAAAGGCTTGAAGACATCCTCTGGTCCAGATAAGCTTCCACCCAGTCTCATCAGGATGACCTTCAGAGCTTCCTCACTTGTCACTTGTCTCCTCGCCTCACCCCTGTCCCTGCTAAAATGCACTCTCCACACAGCAGCCACATCTGGGACTAGTCTTTTGTCACGTTTCAAAGGAAAGCGGAAGAGGAAATGCCAAAATAAAGCACAGTTTCAGAAGAAGCCTCCAAAGTCTACTTATGCCCATTTAGTTCTTTCCTTCCAAACCCCTTGAACTTCTTAGTTACTGAAAGAAAAATTACTATGGACAGATCTTTTTTTTTTTTTTTTTTGCTGTACGCGGGCCTCTCACTGCTGTGGCCTCTCCCGTTGCGGAGCACAGGCTCCGGACACACAGGCTCCGCGGCCATGGCTCGCGGGCCCAGCCGCTGCGCGGCATGTGGGATCTTCCGGGATAGGGGCACGAACCCGTGTCCCCTGCATCGGCAGGCGGACTCTCAACCACTGCGCCACCAGGGAAGCCCTGGACAGATCTTTTAAAGAAGGCATTGATGGCTTCCTTGAAAATCAGGAAAAGTCAATACTGAAATGGCACTGGGAAGCAGCATAGAGACAATCTCCAAAGGAAACTCATCAGTATGTCTCCTTTAGTATCAAAGACACACAGACAAGCTCAATTGACTTTAATTAAGGTCCCCCTAGCTCACCAGAAGGTGAACTTTCCTAGCATTCCTAGCACAATAGATAAGTATAATAATTTGCCAGCTAGGATAAGTGTGAAAGATACTTTGGCCCCAGGGTAGCTATATAATCCTTAGAAGTAATTAGTAAAAGATTATAACGTGTTATTCTGCATTCATGGCAAAACACCTTGTTATCATAGCAATGGCCTAGATATCCGTTAAACTGACACCTATTGAATAAGTATCTTAATAAAATCAACACATCAAAACTCAGAGAAACAAGCTTATGTTTTAATGTCATCATAATATTTCCTATGATCATATTTAAATGCAGTCTTCCTTAACACATCTGTTAAACTGTCATGCTCCGTAATTGGTAAATTTATAAGAAAGCAGCATTTTCTTTGAAAAGAAGCTCAGATTTTTTTTTTAAATCCAAAATCATGTAGACCACAGCCGTATTAGGCAAAGAACAAGAAAGTTTAATAAGAAGCTTCAGTTTAAAATTTATGTTGGATGCCAAGTTTGCAAAACCTGTCAAGAAATTTTATCCATGGCCCATTATGGCAATCCTGTAAGGAAGTTCAGTGTTTAAATTAAATTAACATCGTATTTTACAGATGAACAAAATGGAGATGCAGAGAGGGTAAGTGTGTAGGGTCTCTTAGGAAGTCAGTGGGAAGGTGTGTGGCGGGGATTAGAGCCTGAAGCCCTTCTCCTTTTCAGGCTAGCAGGTGGTACTGACTCTATGGGGTTCCTTTCCTGAGGAATAGAACACATATGCAAGTGTCTATGGACATTTAAAATGCATAAGAACTCTTTTATAACTAGTTGTCTTAATGCAAAATATTCTTCAAAAAGAATGATTTTCCAGATAGGTAGAACAGAAATCATAGTGAATTCTGGCAAGAAAATGTCTTTTTAATTCTATAATCCTCCACTTACTAGATATCTATCCTTGAGCAAAATAACTTCTCTATGACTCAGTTTGCTCACTTTAAAAATGGATATAGTAACAGAAGCTTCTCTCACAGGATTGTGGGAAAACAAAAAAGTAATGCATTGAAAGGTCAACAAATAACTCCTGGAGTGCCTATCATATGGCAAAGCACTCCAGATACTAAGATTCAGGCACCTGGTCTCCATCCAGGAGTGTAGCACTACTGAAAAGCTTAAGGCTGTTTATTTATATGCAGACAACAAAGTGTCCTGTGGAAATGTGAAGAGCTAAATTGTCTCATCTTGGGCATATATTTCCCCAGTAAGCCAACCTTTACTTCTAAACTAGGGATTAAGACAAGTGCCCCTTAAGGGGAGAGTTCAAGGCAGCTGTGAGGGAATTTAATGTTTGTTCAGTACTTTATCCTGAGAGAAAGAGACAATGTAAATAACAGTAAGCAAACTCTCAGTAGAACATCCCAGAAAAACACGTGCAGTTGAGTATAAACTCTGTAAATAACGAACCAAGCTAGACACCTATCATCTAGATTGCTATGAATTCATGCACAGAATCTTCATTAAAATTATGTGTGACTGATAGAACTTAAAACAGCAACTAATTCTTTTTAAGGAAAAAACTGCAAAATCCACATAGAAACAAAAGTATACCAGAATATGTCTTCAAAATTCTTTTCTTTATTAAGTAATATTCACTGAGAAATTTTTTAATCAAATAAGACTGGTTATTCCTCTTTCTGCAAAATGTATTCTTGAATTTTCAGAGCACTCATTTATTTTGTAAGTAAAATGTGAACGGGTAGCATCTAATTTATTTCATTATGCATTTTGTAACTAAATATGTCAAATGAGTTTAAAATATTTTTCATAAGCATTATATTAGTTATCAAATGCACAGCAATTTATCCTAAAAACATAATGGTAGAAAACTATAAGCATTCATCAGTTCACAGTTACCATGGTTCAGGGATTCAAGAGAAGACTGGCAGGCTGGGGTCCCATTACACTGCCGTCAGGATGTTGGTAAGAGCTTCGGTCATCTGAAGGATTAATTAAGGCTGTAGAAGTGGTTTCCAAGATTATTTATTTACATGGCTGTTGGCAAGAGCTCTCAGTTGTCCTCACACATGAGCCTTTCCACAGCCTGCTTAACGTCCTCAAAACATGTCATCTGGCTTCTCCCTGAGTGAGCCAGGAGAGAAGACGGCTGAAGCCACCCTGGCTTTTATGACCTAGTTTTAAAAGTCTCACACAGTCACTTCCTCTTTTTGTATCTATTCATTAGAAGTGAGTCACTAAATCCAGTCCACACTCTGGAGGATGTGATTAGGATCTACCTCTTGAAAGGAAGAGTATCAGATAATTTGTGGACATATTTTAAACTAGCACAGTTTTACAGCTATTTCCAGTATTTGGCTCTTATAGGGAGACTAGCATATGTTGGTAACACCTAATTCTCTATCAATTATCTATGAGGTGGTAGAACCATTCAGTGTAGTGGCTCAGAGCTGAGATTCTGGGGCTAGACTGCCCAGGTCAAAGTCTTGGCTCTAATATGTACTAGCTGTGGATCAAGGGTCAATTAACTAACATGTGCCTCAGTGCTCCCTCTTCAAACCAGGAGCTAATGATAGTTCTTACATTTTAGGCTTTTTGTGAGGACTAAATGCATAGATGTGAATAAAATGCTTAGATGATTGCTTGTCACATTATAAATGTCCAATAAGCTTTAATGACTATTATGAGTTGGTGTTAATTGTAATAGCTCAGCTATATTCCATAGTCAGAAATATATTTTTCTTTGTCAACAACAGAAGACTTTGAATTGAACCATTAGGCAACAAGCATACCTAAAACGGCACGATTATTACTCAGAATAACAAAAATTCACTTTAGACTATTTCATCACTACATTTTAAGTGAAGGATTTACCTCCTTGTCTCCAATTTGAGAGTGATTTTCTTTGGGGTATTTAAAGACCTATAAGTAGTTTTATTTTTACCTTTCTAACATACAGGTATTTATTCATCTCAGATAGTTGAATCAAATGAAAACAATGCTGCCTGAAATTAGTTTGGTTAATTTGCTTTCCTCTTTCCAGAAGCTTGTATCTCAGCTCTACCTGAATGTACTTGTTTTTTTTTTTTCCTTTGGACAGGCATATCCCCTACTATGCTGTGTTTCTTTACAGCTTGATTGCAGTGTGTCAAAACTTCTGGGCTCTAATCATGAAATTTTTTCAAAGATTCAGTCGCTTGCCAGTAGCTGAATGGTTACATCCATCCACCAACTGTTACTGTCAGTATCCTGCTACCTCCCCATATGAGGAGCTCCCAAGCTTTGGCAGTTTAATGAGCACTTTGAGCTGTGAGTACTATTTTCTCTGTGAGGCCAGGGTCATAAATCCCTCCAAGTCTCTCCCCACCCAACACCCATATTAGAGAGAGAGAAGATAAAAGCTTCCTTGCTCTCCACCCCACTATTCTTTCTCCTGGCAGATCAAAAAATTCTCTCAGCCCTTCTAAACCTGCCATTACCAATCCTGCAATCTCAATGTCTCTCTCTGCCTCCTGTTCAGAACCAAATGTAATTTTTCTAGAAGCAACTTGTGACAGCAGATCTGTCATACACCAAGATGATCAGATTGGGGAAGCCCTTCCAGGACTGTACAGTAGAAAACTGTGCTGTGCACAAATAAATTGTTTACCTGCAAACATATCTTCAAGATCTCCTTTCACTTCTGAGAGTATCTGGGTTTTTTTTTTTTCGGATATGCCAAAAGAGAGTATTAAATCATATTTCTATCCTACAACTTGCAAAGTTTTGGGTATTGTTAGGTAGGTACCACTCAGTAATTTGAATTCTCCTTCCCATTTCCACCCCCTGTGTTATATATACTTCTATCTTTTAAAACACACACACACACCATTTTTCCAAAATGGAATCACAATATACAGAATATTCTTCAATTTGCTGTTTTCTAAAATTAATATGTGGTATTGTATCTACCTAATCAGTACCAGCCATGCACATGAGATTTGAAATTGGATTATCTGGACATACATACCATGTCCTGCACTCAGCACTGTATTAAATTGGGTATATTACTTAACATTTTAATCCTTCCTTAGCTGTAAAATAAGGACAGTATCTATCTCATAGGGTTATTGTGAGGACTACATATGATACAATAAGCACTTAGCACATTGCCTAGCAATTAGAAAGCAATCAGCATATTTCAGCTATTGATATAGTTATATTTATTACTGCTATATAACTATTATTTAACAAATTTACTTCATTTATTAAAATGACAAAAAATCGTATTCCATTTTATGGGTTGATGAAACTCAATGTCTCCAACCAATTCCCTATTAATGGCTCTTTAGATGGTTTCTAAATTTTTATATTATAAAATATGATGATGGGGGCTTCCCTGGTGGTGCAGTGGTTGAGAGTCCGCCTGCCAATGCAGGGGACACGGGTTCATGCCCCGGTCCGGGAGGATCCCACATGCCATGGAGTGGCTGGGCCTGTGAGCCATGGCCACTGAGCCTGTGCGTTCAGAGCCTGTGCACCTCAACGGGAGAGGCCACAGCAGTGAGAGGCCCACGTACTGCTAAAAAAAAAAAAAAAAAAAAAAAGATGATAGGGGATTTGGAACCAAGATGGCGGAGTAGAAGGACATGCTCTCACTCCCTCTTGCAAGAACACCAGAATCACAACTAGCTACTGGACAATCATCGACAGGAAGACACTGGAACTCACCAAAAAAGACACCCCACATCCAAAGACAAAGGAGAAGCCACAATGAGACAGTAGGAGGGGCGCAATCAAAATAAAATCAAATCCCATAACTGCTGGGTGGGTGACTCACAAACTGGAGAACACTTATACCACAGAAGTCCACCCATTGGAGTGAAGGTTCTGAGCCACACGTCAGGCTTCCCAACCTGGGGGTCTGGCAAAGGGAGGAGGAATTCCTAGAGAATCAGACTTTGAAGGCTAGTGGGATTTGATTACAGGACATTGATAGGACTGGGGAAAACAGAGATTCCACTGTTGGAGGGCACATACAAAGTAGTGTGTGCATCAGGACCCAGGATAAGGATCAGTGACCGCATAGGAGACTGAATCAGACCTACCTGCTAGTGTTGGAGGGTCTCCTGCAGAGGCGGGGGGTGGCTGTGTCTCACCGTGAGGACAAGGACACTGGCAGCAGAAGTTCTGAGAAGTACTCCTTGGCATAAACCCCCCCAAGAGTCCACCATTAGGCCCAACAAAGAGCCCAGGGGGGTGCCAGTGTTGGGTCGCCTCAGGCCAAAAAACCAACAGGGAGGGAACCCAGCACCACCCATCAGCAAACAAGCAGATTAAAGTTTTACTGACCTCTGCCCACCAGAACAACAGTCAGCTCTACCCACCACCAGTCCCTCCCATCAGGAAGCTTGCACAAGCCTCTTAGACAGCCTCATCCACCAGAGGGCAGACAGCAGCAGCAAGAAGAATTACAATACTGCAGCCTGTGGAACAAAAACCACATTCACAGAAAGATAGACAAGATGAAAAGGCAGAGGGCTATGTACCAGATGAAGGATCATGACAAAACCCCAGAAAAACAACTAAATGAAGTGGCGATAGGCAACCTTCCAGAAAAAGAATTCAGAATAATGATAGTGAAGATGATCCAGGACCTCGGAAAAAGAATGAAGGCAAAGATCGAGAAGATGAAAGAAATATTTAACAAAGACCTAGAATAATTAAAGAAAAAACAGAAAGAGATGAACAATACAATAACTGAAATGAAAAATACACTAGAAGGAATCAATAGCAGAATAACTGAGGCAGAAGAATGGATAAGTGACCTGGAAGACAGAATGGTGGAATTCACTGCTGCAGAACAGAATAAAGAAAAAAGAACAAAAAGAAATGAAGACAGCCTGAGAGACCTCTGGGACATTAAACGCAACAACATTCACATTATAGAGGTCCCAGAAGGAGGAGAGAGAGAGAAAGGAGCAGAGAAAATATTTGAAAAGATTATAGTCGAAAACTTCCCTAACATGGGAAAGGAAAGAGGCACCCAAGTCCAGGAAGCACAGAGAGCCCCAGGCAGGATAAACCCAAGGAGAAACACACCAAGGCACATAGTAATCAAACTGGTAAGAATTAAAGACAAAGAAAAGTTATTGAAAGCAGCAAGGGAAAAACGACAAATAACATACAAGGGAACTCCCATTAGGTTAACAGCGGATTTCTTAGCAGAAACTCTACAAGCCAGAAGCGAGTGGCATGACATATTTAGAGCGATGAAAGGGAAGAAGCTGCAACCAAGATTACTATACCTGGCAAGTATCTCATTCAGATTTGATGGAGAAATTAAAACCTTTACAGACAAGCAAAAGCTAAGAGAATTCAGCATCACCAAACCAGCTATACAACAAATGCTAAAGGAACTTCTCTAAGTGGGAAACACAAGAGAAGGAAAGGACTTACAAAAACAAACCCAAAACAATTAAGAAAATGGTCATAGGAACATACATATCGATAATTACCTTAAATGTGAATGGATTAAATGCTCCAACCAAAAGACATAGGCTCACTGAATGGATATGAAAACATGAACCATATATATGCTGTCTACAAGAGACCGACTTCAGACCGAGGGACACATACAGACTGAAAGTGAGGGGATGGAAAAAGATATTCCATGCAAATGGAAATAAGAAAGCTGAAGTAGCAATACTCATATCAGATAAATAGATGTAAAAATAAAGAATGTTACAAGAGACGAGGAAGGACATTACATAATGATGAAGGGATCAATCCAAGAAAAAGATATAACAATTATAAATATATATGCACCCAACATAGGAGCACCTCAATACATAAGGCAACTGCTAACAGCTATAAAAGAGGAAATCGACAGTAACACAATAATAGAGGAGGGCTTCAACACCACACTTATACCAATGGGCAGATCATCCAAACGGAAAATTAATAAGGAAACACAAGCTTTAAATGACACAATAGACCAGATATATTTAATTGATATTTATAGGACATTCCATCCAAAAACAGAAGGTTACACTTTCTTCTCAAATGTGCATAGAACATTCCCCAGGATAGATCACATTGGGTAACAAATCAAGGCTCAGTAAATTTAAGAAAATTGTAATCATATCAAGCATCTTTTCTGACCACAATGCTATGAGACTAGAAATCAATTACAGGGAAAAAATGTAAAAAACACAAACACATGGGGGCTAAACAATAAATTACTAAATAAACAAGAGATCACTGAAGAAATCAAAGAGGAAATCAAAAAATACCTGGAGACAAATGACAATGAAAACACAAAGAACCAAAATCTATGGGATGCAGCTAAAGCAGTTCTAAGAGAGAAGTTTAAAGCAATACAATCCTACCTCAAGAAACAACAAACATCTCAAAATAACAATTTAATCTTACACTTAAAGGAACTAGAGAAAGAAGAACAAACAAAACCCAAAGTCAGTAGAAGGAAAGAAATCATAAAAATCAAAGCAGAAATAAATAAAATAGAAACAAAGAACACAATTGCAAAGGTCAATAACACTAAAAGCTGGTTCTTTGGGGCTTCCCTGGTGGCGCAGTGGTTCAGAGTCCGCCTGCCGATGCAGGGGACACAGGTTCATGCCCTGGTCCGGGAAGATCCCACATGCTGCAGAGCGGCTAGGCCCATGAGCCATGGCCACTGAGCCTGTGCGTCTGGAGCCTGTGCTCCACAATGGGAGAGGCCACAACAGTGAGAGGCCCGCATACTGCAAAGCTGGTTCTTTGAGAAGATAAACAAAATTGATAAACCATTAGCCAGACTCATCAAGAAAGAGGGAGAGGACTCAAATCAATTAAATTAGAAATCAAAAAGGAGAAGTTACAACAGACACCACAGAAAAACAAAGCATCCTAAGAGACTATTACAATTAACTCTATGCCAATAAAATGGACAACCTGGAAGAAATGGACAAATTCTTAGAAACGTATATCCTTCCAAGACTGAACCAGGAAGAAACAGAAAATATGAGCAGATCAGTCATAAGTAATGAAACTGAAACTGTGATTAAAAGTCTCCCAACAAACAAAAGTCTAGGACCAGATGGCTTCACAGGTGAATTCTATCAAACATTTAGAGAAGAGCTAACACCCATCCTTCTCAAACTCTTCCAAAAAATTGCAGAGGAAGTAACACTCCCAAACTCATTCTACGAGGCCAGCATCACCCTGATACCAAAACCAGAGAGAGATACTACAAAAACACAAAATTACAAACCAATACCACTGATGAATATAGATGCAAAAATCCTCAACAAAATACTAGCAGACAGAATCCAACAACACATTAAAAAGATCATATACCATGATCAAGTGGGATTTATCCCAGGGATGCAAGGATTCTTCAATATATTCAAATCAATCAATGTGATACACCATATTAACAAACCGAAGAATAAAAACCATATGATCATCTCAACAGATGCAGAAAAAGCTTTTGACAAAATTCAACACCCATTTATGATAAAACTCTCCAAAAAGTGGGCATAGAGGGAACCTACCTCAACACAATAAAGGCCATATACAACAAACCCACAGCAAACATAATTCTCAGTGGTGAAAAACTGAAAGAATTTCCTCTAAAATCAGGAACAGGACAAGGATGTCCACTCTTGCCACTATTATTCAACATAGTTTTCAAAGTCCTAGCCATGGTAATCAGAGAAGAAATAGAAATAAAATTATTCCAAATTGGAAAAGAAGTAAAAGTGTCACTGTTGCAAATGACATGATACTGTACATAGATAATCCTAAAGATGCCACCAGAAAACTGCTAGAGCTAATCAATGAATTTGGTAAAGTTGCAGGATAAAAAATTAATGCACAGAAATCTCTTGCATTTTTATACACTAATGATGAAAAATCTGAAAGAGAAATTAAGGAAACACTCCCATTTACCATTGAAACAAAAAGAATAAAATACCTAGGAATAAACCTACCTAGGGAGACAAAAGACCTGTGTGCATAAAACTATAAGACACTGATGAAAGAAATTAAAGATGATACCAACAAATAGAGGGATATACCATATTCTTAGATTGGAAGAATCAATATTGTGAAAATGACTATACTACCTAAAGCAATCTACAGATTCATTGCAATCCCTATCAAATTACCAGTGGCATTTTTTACAGAATTAGAACAACAAACCTTAAGATTTGTATGGAGACACAAAAGACCCCGAATAGCCAAGGCAGTCTTGAGGGAAAAAAATGGAGCTTGAGGAATCAGACTCCCTGACTTCAGACTATACTACAAAGCTACAGTAATCAAGACAATATGGTACTGGCACAAAAACAGAAATATAGATCTATGGAACAAGATAGAAAGCCCAGAGATAAACCCACACACCTATGGTCAACTAATCTATGACAAAGGAGGCAAGGATATACAATGGAGAAAAGACAGTCCCTTCAATAAGTGGTATTGGGAAATCTGGACAGCTACATGTAAAAGAATGGAATTAGCACACTGCCTAACACCATACACAAAAATAAACTCAAAATGGGTTAGAGACCTAAATGTAAGGCCGGACACTATAAAACTCGTAGAGGAAAACATAGGAAGAACACTCTTTGACATAAATCACAGCAAGATCTTTTTTGATCCACCTCCTAGAGTAATGGAAATAAAAACATAAATAAACAAATGGGACCTAATGAAACTTAAAAAGTTTTTGCACAGCAAAGGAAACTACAAACAAGACGAAAAGACAACCCTCAGAATGGGAGGAAATAGTTGCAAATGAATCAACGGACAAAGGATTAATCTTCAAAATATATAAACAGCTCATTCAGCTCAATATTAAAAAAACCAACAACCCTATCCAAAAATGGGCAGAAGACCTAAATAGACATTTCTCCAAAGAAGACATACAGCTGGCCAAGAACCACATGAAAAGCTGCTCAACATCACCAATTATTAGAGAAATGCAAATCAAAATTACAATGAGGTATTACCTCACACCAGTTAGAATGGGCATCATCAGAAAATCTACAAACAACAAATGCTGGAGAGGGTGTGGAGAAAAGAGTACCCTCTTGCACTGTTGGTGGGAATGTAAATTGATACAGCCACTATGGAGAACAGTATGGAGGTTCCTTAAAAAACTAATAATAGAGTTACTATATGACACAGCAATCCCACTACTGAGCATATACCCAGAGAAAACCATAATTCAAAAAGAGACATGCACCCCAATGTTCATTGCAGCACTATTTACAATAGCCAGGACATGGAAGTAACTAAATGCCCATCAACAGACGAATGGATAAAGAAGACGTGGTACATATGTGTAATGGAATATTACTCAGCCATAAAAAGGAATGAAATTGGGTCATTTGTAGAGATGTGGATCGATCTAGAGACTCTCATACAGAGTGAAGTAACTCAGAAAGAGAGAAAAAAAAGTTGTATATTAACGCATATATGTGGAACCTAGAAAAATGGTACGGATGAATCGGTTTGCAAGGTAGAAATTGAGACACAGATGTAGAGAACAAACGTATGGACACCAAGTGGGAAAGTGGTGTGGTGGTGGGGTGGTGGGGTGATGAATTGGGAGATTGGGATTGACATATATACACTAATATGTTATAAAATGGATAACTAATAAGAACCTGCTGTATAAAAAAATAAATAAAATAAAATTCAAGAAAAGAACTAAAATAATTAATTAAACATATAGTTATTGTTGACCACATTTCAGTAATAATCTAGAATCTGCAGCCATAATATAAAATAATATGGACATGAGTCAGATCCTAGTAGAAGGAATACTCAGTGTAAGAATCTACAAAAATATTCAAAACAAAAACAAAAAATGGAAGAATAAATGGTATTATAACCATTGATATACAGATTTGTAAATATAAGAGCTCTGTACACAATTCTGTGGTAAAAATTGGCAAATAATTTTAATGGAAAATCTTCTGTTTATGTATAATTTTAAAATAATATATCTGAGAAGAATTAGAAGACCTAAATAGACCAAGCATCACAGAAGAATCAGAAAAACTTATCAAAAATTCATATCTAGTAATGGATCTAGGGCCAGAGTTTTTCCAGATGATTTCTCTCAAACTTTCCAAAGAACATATAAGTCCAATGTTATCTACCATGGAATTTAGGAAAATCTTAAAACATCTTAATTCACTTTGTAGAGCTAGTGTAATCTACTACTAAAATATAAATACTATGGAACTAAAAAGAAAACCAGTGACCATTCTCACTTGTGAAAATACATATCTAAATACAGAAACTAAAAAAAAAGGTAACAAGTCTACATGCAGATACACACATAACCTCACAACCAACTTCATCCAGAAATGTAAAAATATTTTAATAATCGGAAATATTTTACTCTAGCAGTGATTATCAATTAATAATTAATAGCAAAATATAATCTAACATGTTACTGAGCACCCATTCAATTATATCCAAAAGGAGTTTACATTGAAATATTTATAAAACTTGATACAAATGCATACTTTCTCAATATCATAAAGATTATTGTAGTGTTCACAGGGTTCTGAATATTTGCCTTTCCCTCAGCTCATTTTACTATAAACTGCTCCCCTGAACCTTCTCTGGCAATGTGAATTTAGGGCCAAGATCCATCAGTATGAATGTTCTACAAGATGATGGCAAGCCCATAACCACAACAGTGATAGGGAAATGGAGCTGCCATCCGGGGCCCAGAATACTTGGACACCACATCAGTGGGAAACTGGGAGACCAAGGCTATGTGAAGCTTACTGGACAATGAGTTTGAGAGAAAACTCAGAGAGAATAAAAAACAAAGAAGAAGAGGAATAAAAGAAAAAAGAAAGAAATGAGGAATTATGGTTATCAAAGAAAAGTAAAAGAGAAATAGAGGGTATAAGTTGAAGAAGAAGGGAGAAGAGGACAAAGACATAGAGAAAAAAGGAGTGAAGGATCTTTTAAGGTAGTTATCAATATCTCCACTTTAAAGCTAAGGAAAATGACCTGCTCAAGATCAAATGACTCATAAGTCATGGAATTGCAATTTGAACATGTAGACCAAATCCTGAACTCCTAATTCTAAGCCAGCCTTCTTTTCATTACACCATGCTGCCTCCTCCCTTTTCCTTTTACTCTCACCATCCTTGAGAGATTGGGGTGCAATTCATTGAATTCATTAAAATGATCATTATTACACATTTATACTTGACCTGAAGATTCTTGCAAATCTTTCCCCATTCTGGATTGCAGAATACAGTACTGTCTTTAGTTTGTTTCTTTTGCTTTCTAGTCATTATGAGAATTTTACATTTTTCCTGTTGAATTTTATGTTAGATTCAACACATTGACAGGCTACAGACTGTCAAAATATTTTTAAACCCACTTTCTGATTTCTACCTAATTCACAGTTTCTTTGAGCTTTATGCCATTAGCAATTTTTATAATTGTCCCTTTTATAGTTTCTTCCTGGTTACTGATAAAAGCACTCAATAGAACAGGATCAAGAAAAGAGAAGTAAACATTTCCCTCCAAGTTATCCTCAGTTCTTTAATTAGCACTATGTGAGTAGAGTATTTTAACTAGACACTAATCCACCAAATTATACAACCATCCCAACTGTATTTCTCCATTTTTTTACAAGTAAAATAAAAAGTCTCTGCCATATACTTTATTGAAATACGGTCTCATTATATGCACTATATTTGGCTTATCCTCCCATCTAGAACTTAATTTCAAGTTACTTACATGGACAAACCGAGAATATACCATGAATCTCATATAATCTTACAAGTGGATTACTTTATTATCCTCCCTAAATGTCAATAAGAAATGCTTTTCACTGATATATATATATATATATATATATATAAAGTCATTAAATGTGATATTAAACATAAGCTTAGTTAAATCACAGCATTAGCTAAGCCATCTATTTTGTATATGGTGTCCTAATTATTTTAGAGACTCCACAGATTGTTTCATGCACTTGCATACCTACTTGTCTTCTTAAAGAACATGAGCCTTGTGGTCAAGACTGGGAGGAAAAAGAGCTGGATTCTCTCCCAATTCTACCAGTAGCTACCTTGGTGATGGTATTAGGTCATTACTGATGTAGGTTTCTTTTGATTCATTTATCAAATTAAAAGAATTTACCATATTAGCATTTCCCAAAGTGTTCCTAAAATTTTAGTTCCATGCCTCAATAGACATTCATGAAAATATCATGTCTATGGTAAAATGGCTTTGGGCAATGTCAAAAGATTCTTTACTATAGGATTATCAGAGTCTTAAAATTAAAAATAAAAGTGTTTTCTCCAACAAAGAGCTATGCTAGTCTTTCCCAACTTATTAAGATATACAACATTTCTACACAGTTTATCTTGTTGGTTAGTGTTCTCCAGAGTATATGCTGGAAATTATAAAAATACACTTGAAGATGTAGGCCTCACTTCTACTCCAGAGGGTTCTATAATTGTGATGTATTCTAAACCCACTCAATCAAGGTACAAGAGCTAGAATTTTCATCAGAAAGGCCGAACCCAGGCAAACTGAATAAAAATGGTGTCAGTAGATTTGAACAAAGATAAAACTGAAATTTTGAGGTCAATATTGATCTTGTTTTGTTGTTGTGGGGTTAAAATAATGTTCAAATAGGAAAGAAAGATATAAATTTAAGGTAGGTTTGATGAAAATTGTATATAAAAATATAAGAATGTAGGAAAATAGCTTATAGAAACTATATGGTTAAAAAGAAAGAAAGCTGGGCGGGCTGCACAGGCTCCCCGGAAGGGGGGCGTGGACAGTGACCTGCGCTCGCACACAGGATTCTTGGCAGCGGCAGCAGCGGCCCCAGCATCCCACGCCCGTCTCTGGGGTCCACCCTTTTAGCCTCGGCTCGCGCCCGTCTCTGGAGCTCCCCCTCTCCTCGCGCGCCAGGAAACGGGGAGGGAAGAGGAAGTCTCTTGCCTCTTCGGCAGGTCCAGACTTTCCCCCGGACTCCCTCCCGGCCAGCCGTGGTGCACTAACCCCTTCAGGCTGTGTTCACGCCGCCGACCCCAGTCCTCTCCCTGCGCTCCGACCGAAGCCCGAACCTCAGCTCCCAGCCCGCAGACAGGCCTCTCGGGCTGGTGGGTGCTGGTCGGCACCAATCCCTCTGTGCGGGGGTCTCTCCGCTTTGCCCTATCCAGTGAACTCATGTACTCCTGAAGCCGAATCAGGCCTCTGTATCCTAACACCGAAATCCCTAAATCTCAGAGACAGAGTTTTTCGTGAAGGAGAAAAGAATAACTTTATTGCTTTGCCAGGCAAATGAAGCCAGAGTGGGCTAATGCCCTCAAAACTGTGTGTCCCAACCTGGAGGGGGTAGTGAGGAGTTTTATAGGAATGGTTCAAAGAGGAGAGCGTGATCAGCTCACGGACATTCTTCTAACTGGAAAAAGTGTCTGATGAGGAGGAAATGCTGTAAGACAGATTCTGTACCAGGTGCTTATTTTTTGAAAAATCTATATTCATAGGAGAATTCCATGTTCTACAGTTGGTATATTTAGGTGGAGGATTACCTTCTGGTAGGTATTGGCTTGTCTAAATGGGTAGTATTAAAGATTCACTTTCTTTTTTCTATTAATAAAATGTTGATAAATGTCTTTAAAATTCTAATGTTTGAACAGTATAGAAGTTTTGGCATTCCTAATAAAGTCATATATGCCTTAAAAAAAAAAGAAAGAAAGCTGATATAATATTTGGATTAAATATTCTGACAGATGGCTTTGGCTTGGTTGAACAAAGTATTAACAGAGTTCTTAAAATTTTTCTTGTTTTTCTGTAGATTACTCACCTTCTTCTTAAGTTTCTACTGAATACAGAGTGTTAAGAGAAAAAAAGAAAAAGCTAGAAGGCACATAAGATGAATATTATTTCTTAAAAGATAATTATTTGTTAAACTCTAATATATGCTTGTCCTCAAAGTGTTATTCTAAGCAAGCTGTTGTATCTGTCTCCTCTGTGCACATTTGGCTTCAGGAAAGTATGAACCCAGATGTTCTTCATCATATACCATTTGTAATAAACATCAAGTTCCTTAAAGGTGGTGTTTATACAACTTTGTACTCTTCAGTATTTTAGTACCTTTCCATAACAAGTTCTCAATAAATATTTGTTGATGAAACTGCACTAGAAATGGTACGAGGTGCTAGAGATACAAAGAGGCAGGATATTCAGCTCCTTCCCTCAAGGCATTAGTGTTCTAGTCAAAAACAACATGACTGTGCAGTACGGAAAGTGCTATGGCAGAGTTATGCACAGCCCAAGGAGTGAACACAAGCAGATCACCTAACCCAATTGAGGAGGCAACCTCGATTGATTGTTCAAGGATGAATCGGGTTAAAGAATCAGAAAAGATACTCCCAAAAGAAGCAACAGAGTATGCAATGGGCAAGAAATGAGAGATAGCATGACAGAGAGAAGAAATCAAAATGACTAAAGCATTGCTTGTAGAGAGCAAGACCCTAGCCAGCTTCCACTTGTACCACCATTCTCTCTCTTTGTGATCAACTCACACTGTTTTTAGCTCTTCAATTGCACTATCCTCTATCTTGCTTAAATGAGAGTACATGTTTTATCTGATTGGAATTTGTTTCTCCAACTTTGTGTAATTAAAACTCATAGAAAACTTTGAAATCTCAACTCAAATATCACCTCTTTGCAGGAGGCCTTTCCAGACCCTGAGACTAGGTCATATAAGTTCTCAAACCATCCTCTATCTTTCCTCCCTAGCACTCACCATTGTTTGTAATATACATTTATCTGTGTGAATTTTAAAATTAATGTCTGCATCCTAGACTATACATTCCACAAAACCATAGACTCTGCCTATTTTATTCAACATTTACTACCAGTACCTAGTAAAGTACTTTTCATATAGAAAGTATTCAACACTCCGTAAATTTTTGTTGATCGAATTCATAAGTGTAAAGGTAGAAAGAATCAGGAAAATCAGCAAGAGTCCAAAGAGGACAGGTATGTTACTCAATGCTAGGATTTTTATACTTTATCCTTAAGTCTGTGGGGAGGAATTTAATTTTAAGTAGGGAAGTGGGGTGAACAGATACATATTTTATAGATATAACTCTGACTACGGTTTTAAAAATTGAACAGAGTGGGATAAGACTGTAGATAAGAGTCTAGTTAGAAAGTTACTGTGGTAACACAGGTAAGAAATTATGGTTATCTGAACTAGGTATTGGATGAGGGATAGAAGGAAGTATGAGATTTGAGAGACATTAAGAAGGTGGGAAAAAAAACAGTACTTAGTACCTGTTTGGGGGTGAGAGTGAGGAAGGAGGAAAACGTGTCTCAGTCGATTTTTAGGTTTGTAGTTTGGGCAAACACGTGGATGGTGTCTCTGCCCACTGAGACAATGAAATGAAAGTAGGAATTGATATTTACTTCTTGTAATGTTGAGTCATAAGAGATTTCCAGTAGATATGTAGATTGAATCTGAGGGTCAGAGCAAGAAGACAGCTAGATAATGAGCTTTTGAAAAAAAGGGTGATAAAATACACATAACATAAAATTTATCATCTTAATCATTTTGAGGGTACTGTTCAGTGGCATTAAGTATGTTTGTATGGTTGTGCGGCCATTGTCACCATCCACCTCCAGAACGTTTCCATTTTTCCAAACAGAAATTCTGTATCCATTAAATAATAACCCTCCATTTCTCCTCCTAATCAGTCCCTGGCAACCACCACTTTACTTTCTGTCTGTATGAATTTGACTACTTAAGTACCTTATGTAAATGCAGTCATACCATATTTGTCCTTTTATGACTGGTTTATTTCATGAAGCTTAATGTTCTCAAGGTTTATACATGTTATAACATGTATGAAAATTTATTTCCTTTTTAAGAACAAATAATTCTCATCTCTTACCTTAAAGAAAAGATTTTTATGGAAAAAGTGGCATAGTAATATCTGCCTCTCAAAGTTAATTACTGAGATATGCTTTAAGTAGCAGATGAATTTTTTTTTAGTATAAATTATTTCTCAATTTCAGGGTGGGGCATTATTTAACTCTTTCAAAGCTTAAATTCATCTCTTTCTTCCCCTTTTTTCCATCAGTCTACAACTGGCTGTTGAATTTCATCTTAAAAATCCAATTATTTATTTATCACCCGTGTACTTCTGGCTATAATGTTAAACATCTAAAATAAAGAACTGCCTGATGATTTTTAAAAGTATGCATGAATCTTCCAAAATTCTCATGGAGGGAAACTGATTGGCAACCCTTAGATTTATTTATTTATATTATATAAAATATTAGCCTCTGAAATAGTTCTAGGTGGATTCCTAGAATTACTCTAAGAAAAAAATTTGAGTGTCTAAATTATTTTCAGAAAGTTTTGATATTTCTATTGTATTATCAACCGACCTTTGCCCGAAGTATGATCCAGAGATGGCAGATGGTCCATTAGGGTCTCCAGTGTGTTGCATAGGCAAGCTTTTCTGGTATTAATCATGAAATCACCCCAATGGCTTAATTTTGATCTTTGATATAGATCCACATTTGCCTTCTTACATAATCCATTGGCAACTTATTAAACCAGAATCAATCTGTTTATGCATTTGGTAAGGAAAGAGTAAAGGATAAGAGGGTCCAAGCCAGGCTTCCATCCCCACATCTACTATTTTTCACCTGTGTGACATAGTTCAAGCTACCTTTTCCTATGGGTGTTAGTTTGCTTAGTTTAAAAATGGAGCCGAGTGGTGGGTGATGAGGGTGAGATGGCAACTTTAAGAATGACTGCAAATATGAAAAGAATAAAGGAATGCCAAATTCCTCTGTAAGTAAAAAAAAAAAAAAAAAAAAAAAAAAAAAGAACTACATGCCATTATTGTTATTCATCTACAAATAGGCTTTTCTCAGAGACTAGCAGGTATGAATAAGTCAGGTAATCAGTAGATTTTTTGATAACTGAAGTGGTGCATAGCATGAAAACCACAAACTTAAACAGAATTTTATAGCCATTCTTTCCTTACTTCTTTCATGAATTAATTTACTCTCATACTGATTTTCTATATAATGTCCTAGTGGCATATTCTGACTTTTGAGTTGTCTCCTTATTTTGGTTTCCTTTCTAAAATGAATGACACTTGAGAACAATTTATATCTATGAATTTATCACTTAAGCTCAGGGAACATATCATTGTAAAAGGTCAAATATAAACGTCCACTTTTTTCAGAACTAAAGAAATATTTTGAACTCAATACACTATGAAATTTTAAATTGCATCTTAATACAGTGGGCCATTCCATTCAGAAGTAATGCTTTTTATACAATTTAAGGGAACAGCATTCAGAGCTTTTAAAACCTTTTCTTAATCTCTTTTCTATTTCTATAATTTACTCTTCTATCATGTACAGGCCAGTGTTTTTTTGTAGACATTTCTCAACAAATATGTCTTAAGCCCTTATACATCTAGTCAAGAAATGTGTGAGACATTCCTGATGATTACTTTTATTTTTTCTTGATACCTATGTAAAAATTGATACAAAGGTAAACTTTACCATGAAAACTGGGACAAAAGTTCACTAGACTTCAACAGTTTATAAATTAAGTCTATTGGGAATACTTTCTAATTAAAAAAAAAAAAACTACCTTTATTGGCAATGTACCTGATCTGCTCTCCTTCAGTCACACAGAGTTAATGTAGTATCTTATTGATGGGGCTTCATTTGCATCTTACTATACTTTCTAGTTAGTCTCTTTACATAAACTTCTATTTTTAAATTTTTTTACATAAACTTTTTTAACAAAGCAAATATGTATGTTAAAAACCTAGTTAACTATTTAAATTCAAAATCTGACATGTTTTGTTCTTGGTGTACAGTAAAATTTATGTTGGATGACTGTGTTTCAGATCTTAGGATATGCTATGATACTGATGACATTCATCCATTCATATAATCAACAAATATTTTAGAGTACCTGTTTTTTGTCAGAAGAAGATGCAATCCATGCCCTCATGGAACTCAGATCTATAGGAATAGAATATGTATATGTGTGTATGTATATGTATATATGTGTGTGTGTATATACATATATGCATGTATATATATATAATATACACACAGAAATTTAAGTAAATAAATTGAGCAAAGTGTAATGAAACAAAAAAATGTGATAGAAAACAATGGTTCAGGGGCTACATAGACAAAAATTCAGGTAAGATTCTTTGGAGGCCAAATTTTATCTGAGAACTAAAAGAAAAGAAGCTAACTGTTCCATAAGTGGAAGATTCCAACACGAAAATAAAATATGTGCAGCTCCTTAGGGGAATTCTTAGCAGAAAAGCAGCATCTGGGTGGTACATAGTGAGTAAGGGAGAGATTAGATGAAATGAGATTGGAGAAGTAAAAGGGGCTCCTGATAAAAAATTAGAATCTTATTCTAAGAGAATCAGAGACAAAAAAGGGGGAAAGTAGACAGTTTTATCCACCATATTTCCCATCACTCTGTGGGGCACCTTGTATTTCTCTCAGTTATTCTTCATAATTAACATTTTGAGAAATAATCTGAGATTATACTTTAGAAAAATAGGATTTACTTGCTGTACAGTTAGTAAAGGGAAAAGCTAAGATTCGGATCTGAGTGTGTTTGTCTACAAATAGATGATTCAGTTTTACTGTAGCCCACTACCTAACAGAGAATATAAATACTGAGCTGGGCCATGAGAAGACGAAAAATAACAAATGCTGAAGAAGGTGGAGAAAAAGGAACCCTCCTACAGTGTTGGTGAGAATGTAAATTGGTATAACCACTATGGAGAACAGTATGGAGTTTCCTTAAAAATCTAAAAACAGAGTTACCATATGCTCAAGCAAGCCCACTGTTGGGCATATATCCAGAGAAAACTCTAATTTGAAAAGATACATGCACCCCCAATGTTCATAGCAGCACTATTTACAACAGCCAAGACATGGAAGCAACCTAAATGTCCATCAACAGATGAATGGATAAAGATGTGGTATATGTATACAATGGAATATTACTCAGCCATAAAAATGAATGAAATAATGCCATTTGCAGCAACATGAATGGACATAGAGATTATCATACTAAGTGAAGTAAGTCAAAGACAAATATCATATGATATCGCTTATATGTGGAATCTAAAAAGAATGATACAAATGAACTTATTTACAAAACAGAAATAGACTTACAGACATAGAAAACAAACTTATGGTTACCAAAGGGGAAAGGGGAGGGGGGATAAATTAAGAGTTGGGATTAACATATACACACTACTATATATGAAATAGATGAACAACAAGGACCTACTGTATAGTACAGGGAACTACACTCAATATCTTGTAATAACCTATAACAGAAAAGAATCTGAAAAAGAATATACATATTCATATATAGGTATATATATATGTGTTTATATATATGTGTGTGTGTATATATATAGATAACTGAAAAAAAAGCAACACTATTCCTGCCACCATCTCAAAGCATAATGTCCTTATTTTTATTAGGGTTACTTATTTTATTATATTTAGTTATCTGTATGTGTGTGCATCTCACTATTTTCTGAGCTTACTGAATTCACAGATCCCAATTTACTCATTTCTATAGTCCTCACAACTAGAGCAGGTTCTTGAAAACATTTGGTGATCAACAAATATTAATTAAATGAAGGATTAGCTAATGAATGAATGAAAAGTATGATATTCTCTAGGTAATAGTGTAATACTAATTAACAGAACTTTCTTATAATGTCATTTTCTTTAAGGCATTCAGTGCTTTTGGGGACACTATTCAAAGTAACTTGATCCCATGATATTATGCCCCTGAGTTTTTATACCCCTTATAAAAGCAGTATGGCATGGAGTATTGGTTCTCAAAGATTAGTGTATATGAGTGTCACTTTTTTTCAGTGTTCTTCAAGTGATTTTGGGTTCTGATTTTTGTTTGTGTATTATCCTAATTTTGGAAAACTACCTTTTGCATATTCAACTTGATATCTAAAGCTTTCCAACATAATTTTAAATAGTTACAAAGGGTGCAACCTCCAGAGTACTGTAAATACAAGCATTAAAAAAAATATGTTTAGTCATTCTTTTTAATATAGCCAATGGAATAAAAATACCATAGTGATTTGATACCCAGCATTCTTTAAAAAATGAAAAATTCATTCAATAGTTGAAAAAGTAACACTATTCATTTTTTTCTCTTTTAACTCATTTGTCCATTTTATTTTCACTGGAGAATTTAGTCTTAATTTAAATATCTTATGATCAAGAATCTTAATGTTCACATTATCATAGTTCTATGATAATTTTTAAATTAATTTTAAAAACAGTCTATGACCATAAAGTTCTATGTCTTAAGTTTTTTCTTCAGGATTGAGTCATCATTGTGATTAGTATTAGTACATGTTTTAACAAAAGCCTGAAAATACATTTCAAATTTTGATAACAAAAATGTAACATAAAAGTAAAATTTCATTGTAAATTCATCCTTTAATGAGATATAAGGTACTCTCTTCCAATTTAGATCCAAGGGTGAATGTATGTATCCAAGGGTGAATGTTTTTTTTGGCCAGAATGAGAAGGGTTTTAATACCAATCAATTCCTGATTTTTTAAAATAAGAATCACTGACAAACTTTGTTCACATAAAAATGTAGATGAGATTGGAAGGAGTTTCATAATAGCAATATAACATGACTCTTTGAGCTACTTTTGTGTTACATGCCCCCAATTGCAGTAATCCATTATCAAAAATTATGTTCAGTGATCTAAAAGCTGACAACTCAATTAGTTCTCTTTTAATTTTGTTGAAATGAAGTAATTAGAAAACACTGTACTTGCAGAAAGATTTATTTTCTAGTCATTAGTGACATTTACCTTCTCAACATCAACATTGATATTTTAAATTATCTCTGTATTTGGCATCCTGAGGGATTGCACACGGCGGTGATGCTGGGCCATTGTTAGATGAGGCCTAGTTATGTGAACTAAGAGAAGACCCAGTATAAGTGGGAATGTGGTAAAAGAAAACCAGGATAACCCAAGTACATTTTCAGGCAGATTAGTTTTAGGAATAGCACTCATGGAAATTGAAAATTTGGAAATTGATTCACTTAGAACTATTTGAGCCCCTACCCTTTGGTAAATCTTTATGTGCCTCCAGAGATATACATATATATATACCTTTTTTTTTTAAAGCTCATAACCTTGGATAGTAGCTAAAAATGAACTGGTTTAAAACTTAGCCTCAGAGATTATAATTCATAGGTCTACTATGAGGACAGGAATCTGTTTTTTAATTTTTTTTAAAAAGTCACCCCGGTTGATTCAGATGCATGTTATCCATAGAGTGCTTTCCAAAAAATATTGTGTGGAGAAAGTAAATGCTTAAATAAGAACAGTAGATAACGGGTTGTTTTTTTCTTTTTTTTTTTTGCAGTACGCGGGCCTCTCACTGTTGTGGCCTCTCTCGTTGCGGAGCACAGGCACCAGACACGCAGGCTCAGCGGCCATGGCTCACGGGCCCAGCCGCTCCATGGCATGTGGGATCTTCCCGGACCAGGGCACGAACCCGTGTCCCCTGCATCGGCAGGCAGACTCTCAACCACTGCGCCACCAGGGAAGCCCAGATAACGTTATTAATTGCTTTGTCCCGAGAACTGTTGTATGTTACATATTACAAATATTTATTCATAAAATCCTTTCAACACTGATGTAGGTATTACTAGTGTTCCCATTTTAAATTTGGATAAATTGAGTTAATGAGAAATTAAATCACTTGTGTAAGATACACATCATGAGAAATGGGAGGGAACATTAATTAACATGAGGCTGGTAAAGATCAGGGCGCAGATAGTCTAGAATTCCAGGCTGAGAAGTAGCAGCGTTGTTGGGAAGCACTGGGAATCTATGGAATGACTTTATACAGGTAAAGATATACTCAGACTAGTCTGATAGAAAGAGGCCAGGGGCAGAATGCTGGAACACCAATATTTAAGGAACAGATAAAGGAAGAGAAACCTGGATAGACACAGAAAGCATCGATTAGAGAGAGAGACTGATACAGCCAAAGCAAGCCTTCCAAAAGAATGAAGTAAGTCATAATGTCACATGGTAGAGACTAAGAAACAAAAGAACACAAAATTGTCCACTGAATTTAGCAAAAAAGAGATCACTGTTGAAAATGATTTAATTGGTGTCATAGAGATAGAAGCTAGATGGCAGCAGTTTGAAGAAAATAGAGAAAGAAGAAAATTAAAGAATGCATACAACCCTTGCAAGAGACTTAACTGTGAAGAAGAAAAAGATTTGTTGCTACTGCAAGGCTGAGGACATAAGAGTATTTTTATATTTTGAAGAAAAAATGCATATGAGGAAATTAATGATAAGGAGCTGATAAATAAGTAATTCAAGAAAATAGAAAGGTAGAAACTCCAGAACTCAGCAGGAAGTTAAACATATAACTATTAAATTAATATAGGATACAGATTAAGAGTTGGGTTAAAGGAAAAGATGGTTGGTGCTAAAATTTTGCTCAATAGGTAAGTGTCAGCAGGTCAGTAGATGACAGTGATTAAGAGAAATAGAAGGTGAAAAACAAAAGAGAAATAGAAGGTGATGTTTCTGGATTATATAATCCTCAAATGATCAAGGATTTTTACAAGTGTGTTCAAAGAGCATGCTTGAAAAGTAGCACTGAGGAGCTATGATAATGAAAAGCCAGAGCTATAAGAAATAACTGAATTAAAAAGTATACCTTGAGTCAGCCATTTAACAAGTCAATTGAGTGCTTTCTCTTTACTGGGAATTATGCTAAGGACTCAAGTAATAAATAAGGATATTTCAGTACTTCTCAACCAATGATACTACTCAAGGGAAAGGTGTTCATAAAAATTGCTAAAGAATTTACAGAAGGTTTAGAATTATATATATATATGTATACATATATGTATACATATATATATATATATATATATATACATATATATATATCCTTTTTGGGAAAAAATAAAGCAGTTTTTGTTGTGTTCATTTTGATAGCACCAGATTTCTTTATGCAAGTGATTAGTGGTAATTAGCTACGAAAGGTTGGAAGAAAGCACAATCTGTCTGATACACGGACAAGATGCCATATCATAAAATAACTACAAAGAAATAAAAATGTCTAATAGAAATCTATAAAAATGCTATCGGAACAGAGAGTGGGCATGTTCACAATGCCTAAATGTAGAGAAGATGGGAAAGTTACATGTAGGAGGAAACATCTATGTTGAGTCTCATCCAATGTACTTTTCTAGGTTTAGAAAATGGGGAGCAGTTCATGTAGGCAACTGTGAAAGTCATGAAGTCACAAAAATTGCTGAATTCATATTTTGGAAGATATTGCATGGATGTTATTTGTACTTATCTGTACAAGAAATTCTGGGAGGTGAGGGTGGAGATTGGGAGATGTTAAACAAAGGAGAAAATGAGATAAAGAATAAAGAAGTTTACCTTTGAATATGTTAACCTCTGCAGCAGTGTAAAGGATCAGTTTTTTGAGGGGAAACTGGAGTGAAGAACACATGTTAAGAGGTTATTGAAATTATTTAGAATAGAGCTGAAAAAAGCCAAAATAGAGCAGAGGCCATGGACATGGGGAGGGGTGCAAGGATTTGGGAATGACTTGGAATATATAGTGTAAATGTTTCAAGTAGGGAAAGAGTCGAGAAGGACTCCATGATCCTTAACATAAACAACTGAACAGATAGAAGGTGGTGACATTGACAAAGGTAAGAGAGTCCAAAGAAGAAATAAATTCTTCAAGGTACCATATGCTAAATCAAGCCACATGTATAAAGTAAAATAATGCCAATATAAGAAATTCTATATTTTTTTGGCTACACACTTAGACAATTGAATATTCCACATAAAAGTTAAAGCCATATGCCTGACTTGCTGACAAGGCATGCTCTGTTTTTGTTTTCAAAGAAGCTAAGCTGCAAAGGAAGTGAGACATTCCCTAGCTCTCTTTCCATACAGTCTAAATCATAAACTGCACAGTTTGTCAGTGGAGTTCTGGAGAACATGGATATAAAAGGACTCTTCCTTCTTCCTTCTTCCCTCTCCACCTCTGTCTGCCTAAGTCATGAAGATGGATCAGACATTTACAGAAGCAACTGTCAAGGTCTTATTCACTGCAGTGTGAGGGTGATTGCCATGCTGCTCCAACAAAAGCAAAATGGCAGCATTTAGATCAACTGACACATCAGATCTCCACAGCTGTTCTTTACAAATAATACATCAATCAGGGGATAAACAAGGTATTGTCACCCTGACAAATTTTAGAGGATTGCATCAGAGAAATCTCCTGAAATTACTCCTCTTGAATACAAACCAGGGCCTGATATTTTCCAAAAGCACAATGATTTCAGAAATCATAGGCTGTTTCTTTTTTAATCCTACAGAAGACCAAGACCACTTTCTTTCTTTTTTTTTTTTTTTTTTGCGGTACGCGGGCCTCTCACTGTTGTGGCCTCTCCCGTTGCGGAGCACAGGCTCCGGACACGCATGCTCAGCGGCCATGGCTCACGGGCCCAGCCGCTCCGCGGCATGTGGGATCCCCCCGGACCGGGGCACAAACCCGCGTGCCCTGCATCGGCAGGCGGACTCTCAACCACTGCGCCACCAGGGAAGCCCAGAGCACTTTCTTGATTAGTGATCTGATTCTACAGAATATGTTGAGTCTCATCCTATGTATTTTCTAGGTTTAGAAAGGGGGAGCAGTCCCCTTTATGAGGCTTTCTTGATATAGGAGTGTTAGGTAATATCTGAAGGCATTTTTCCCCCAGCAGTGACTTTTATGTTGGTGAATTTTTAGAGCATTCTTTAAACATTCTTTATTCTACTTTCACTGCTCTTTTACACTGGGTCCTCATTGTGTTCTGCCTAAGTTACAGTTTACTAAATGGTTACCTTCACTCCAATTCTTTCCTTCCTTCATTCTTTCTTGTACAACATGCCCCAATTTAATTTTGTATGTGTCACTTGACCATCCAAAAACCTTAGATGACTTTACCTTTCTCTAGCATATATTCTCACATCTTTGCTTGGCCTCAAGAGTCTCTAAAATCTATTACTAAGCTGACTCACAAGCTTTGTCATCCACTGCTAAATACCCATGTCCTCTAGCTAATGAAATACTTTGTGCCTTCCCATGCTTACATTTAAAAAAAAATAAATTTATTTATTTTATTTACTTATTTTTGGCTGTGTTGGGTCTTCACTGCTGCATGCAGGCTTTCTCTAGTTGTGGCGAGTGGGGGCTACTCTTCGTTGTGGTGCGTGGGCTTCCCATTGCAGTGGCTTCTCTTGTTGCAGAGCACAGGCTCTGGGCTCACGGGCTTCAGTAGTTGTGGCACACAGGCTCAGTAGTTGTGACACACAGGCTTAGTTGCTCCACAGCATGAGAGATCTTCCTGGACCAGGGATGGAACCCATGTCCCCTGCATTGGCAGGCAGATTCTTAACCACTGTGCCACCAGGGAAGTCCCCATGCCTACATTCTGAATTCTTACCTCTTTTAAAATTCAGTTCCGTTGTTATCTCTTTGATGAATCTGCTCCCATTATTCTCCTGAAATTACCTCTGCCTTTAAATATTATTTCTAAAGTATATATTTATTTCATTTTATTTGTAAAATAAATGTATTTCTTGTTCGACCCCCTTTTAGTAGTCCATATTGCCATGTGGAAGCAAGCACGTTGAGGTTGGACTTAATGTATTTTTTTAGAGGCAGAAGAGGTAGTTATTCAGGGGAAAAGGAGGGCTTAACAGATTTGGTGAAGTTTATATTTGACCTGTAAGACAAAGGAGAACTTCAAGAAGAGCTCCTTATGAGCTTGGAGTGTATGAGGAAATCTGATATTAATTTTCATTAAGTATCTCCATCTCTGTGTCATCTATCTCACTATTTCTCTGCCCTTCAGTTTTCTTCTCTGCCTTTCCCCTGGTGGAGGCACCTCCTCTGACACAGATACCTCTGGTTGCATTTTGCTGAGCTATAAATACATTTAACTTTTCATAAATTGTTATTATGAAGAGAAATATGAATCAAACAACAAATGTGAGCTAATCAACATATATCTGCCAATAGTGCCAGATCCTTATGACCCAATATAATTATTTTAAGCTGGAGTTCCATAAACTTGCAAGAATCATCCCAGGATATGGTCAGAAATGAAGATTCTCAGATCCTACCTCAGGCCCTATGAATTAGGTCCTTGTCAGCATAGTAAGACCAGGAAGAAAAATCAAGATTGTGAAGAAAGAAATATACTTTCATTATTCACAAGTATTATTGTCACTTTAGAATACTGTAAAAGAATTTTTAGATTAGTACTTGGCATTTAACAAGGGAGATTAGTAAAATGTATTGACACAAGGTCAAATACAGAGATCAATTTCACTTTCTGTAACAAACAGAAAATGAAATATTTAAGTAGATTAGCATCAAAAGTATGAAGTGCCCAGGAATCTACTTTCTCTCTGTGGAGAACATTGAGCACTATTGTTTTAGTCTACTTGCTGCCTAACTAAATACCACAGACTAGGTGGCTTAAACAATAGAAATTTATTCTTTCCAGTTCTGGAGGCTGGGAGGTCCAAGATAAAGGTGCCAGGAGGTAGATTTCATTCTGAGGGTTCACAAGTTAGGTTTCACTCTTCTCTTGGCATATTGACCCCTGTCTTGCTATGTGCTCACATGACCTATACTTTTTATGCTTTCACAGAGAGAAAGATACGGCTCTATTTTCCTCTTTATATAAGGTCCCCAGTGCTACTGATTTAGGGCCCCACTGTTATGACCTCATTTAAAGTTAATTGTCTCCTAAAGGCCCTATCTCCAAATACAGTCACACTGAGAGTTAGAATTTTAACATATGATATTGGAGGCGACACAATTCAACCCATAGCAAATATTAAAACAGATCTACATAAAAATGAGAGAAATGCCCTGTTGGAAGACAGTAATGTAAAATGTAAATTGTCTATGAATTGATCAATTGATCACTTGTAATCCAAATCAAAATCCCAATGTGGTTGCTCTTGGATTGGAAGAATTAATATTGTTAAAATTGCCATATAACCCAAAATAATCTACAGATTTAACGTGATCCCTATCAAATTACCCATGACATTTTTCAAAGAACTAGAACAAATAATCCTAAATTTAAATGGAACCATAAAAGACCCAGAATTGCCAAAGCAATCCTGAGGGAAAAGAATAAAGCAAGAGGCATAACACTTCCAGACTTCAGACAATACTACAAAGCTACAGTAATCAAAATGGCATGGTATTGGCACAAAAACAGACATGTGGATCAGTGAAACAGAATAGAGAGCCCAGAAATAAATCCACACACTTATGGTCAATTAATCTTTGACAAAGGAGGCAAGAATATACAATGGGAAAACAACAGTCTCTTCTGCAAGGTGTGTTGGGAAAGTTGGACAGTTGCATGTAAATCAATGAAGTTAGAACACACTCTCACACCATACACGAAAATAAACTCAAAATGGCTAAAAGACTTAAACATAAGACAAGACACCATAACAATCCTAGAAGAGAACATAGGGAAAACATTCCCAGACATAAATAGTACCAATGTTTTCTTAGGTCAGTCTCCCGAGGCAATAGAAAGATTGATAAAATCAAAAATAAACAAATTGTACCTAATTAAACTTACAAGCTTTTGCACAGCAAAGGAAACCATAAACAAAATGAAAAGACAACCTACAGAATGGGAGAAAATATTTGCAAACAGTGCAACCAACAGGGGTTTAATTTCCAAAATATACAAACAGCTCATACAACTCAACAACAACAACAAAAAGTAATCCAGTTGAAAATTAGGCAGGAGACCTAAACAGACATTTCTCCAAAGAAGAAATACACACGGCCCACAGGCACATGAAAAGATGCTCAACATCTCTCATTATTAGAGAAATGAAATCAAAACTACAGTGAGGTGCCATCTCACATTGGTCAGAATTGCCATCAATAAAAAGTCTGCAAATAACAAATGCTGGAGAGGGTGTGGAGAAAAGGGAAACTTCCTACATTGTTGGTGGGAATGTAAGTTGATGCAGCCACATGGAAAACAGATTCTTTAAAAAGCTAAAAATAGAGTTACCATATGACCCAGCAATCCTACTCCTGGGCATATATCTGGAGAAAACTCTAATTCAAAAGATACATGTAGGGTTTCCCTGCTGGCGCAGTGGTTGAGAGTCCACCTGCCGATGCAGGGGACACGGGTTCGTGCCCTGGTCTGGGAAGATCCCACATGCTGTGGAGCAGCTGGGCCTGTGAGCCATGGCCACTAAGCCTGCGTGTCTGGAGCCTGTGCTTCACAATGGGAGAGGCCACAACAGTGAGAGGCCCGCATACCGCAAAAAAAAAAAAAAAAAAAGATACATGTACCTCTATGTCCATAGCAGCACTACTCACAATAGCCAAGACATGGAAACAACATAAATGTCCACTGACAGATGAATGGAGAAAGAAGATATGGTACATATATATAATGGAATACTACTCAGCTATAAAAAAGAATGAAATAATGCCATTTGCAGAACATGGATGGACCTAGAGATTATCATATTAAGTTAAATAAGTCAGAAAGAGAAAGATAAATACCACATGATATCACTTATATGTGGAATCTAAAATATGACACAAATGAACTTATCTATGAAACAGAAACACAGACATAGAGAACAGACTTGTGGTTGCCAAGGGGGAGTGGATTGGGGGAGGGAAGGACTGGGAGTTTGGGGTTAGCAGATGCAAACTATTATATATAGAATGGATAAACAACAAGGTCCTACTGTATAGCACTGGGAAATATATTCAATATCCTCTAATAAACCATAATGGAAAAGAATATATGCCTAACTGAATCACTTTGCTGTACAGCAGAAGTGAACACAGCACTGTAAATCAACTATACTTCAAGAAAAAAAATCCCAATGTGGTTTTTGTGTGTGCTTCCATGTGGACTTGAAAAACTGGTTCTATAATTCTATAGTTTATAGAATTATATTTCTTATAGTATAAAGTTATATAATTCTATAATTTATTTGAAAACAGAAAGGGCCAAGAATATTCTTGACACTATTAATAAACAACAAGATGGTTATTTTTCTTCAGATTTCAAGCATATATAAAGCTATATTCTTTGAACAGTACAATATTATATAGGGATAGCCAAATAGCCCAATGGAACAGAATAAATAGCCCAGGAACAGATCTAATAAAATGGATGTCTTTTATAAAACCAAAATGATTATACACATCAACAAAGAAAAGGGCACCTTTTCATTAAATGGTGCCAGGACAACTGGGTAAACATAAGGGAAAAAAATTGGAAAGAAAAAGGATCCTATCTCAAAAAATACACAAAACGACATTCCAATGGGATTAAAGATCTAAATGTGAAAAGGAAATTTCTAAAAAATTTAGAAGATAAAATAAGAATGTATCTTCATCATCTTTATAAGGAGAGGATTTCTTAAAACACAGAAAGTACTTATTAAAACTAAAAAGACTATAAATCAAGGGCATTAAATTGAATTGTATGTATGAAATGTAAATTGAATTGTGTGTATAATTGAAATGTGGTTAATTGAAAATTTGTGATTCAGCAAAAGTCAAAGAGAATAAAGATAAATTACCAGGTGGGATACTTTTTCACAACATATAATTAACAAAGGACTAGTATTTAGAATATACATTAAACTCTTTTAAATTGGCAAGAAAAAGACAAACAGCCTAAAGTAAAAATGGGCAAATTATTTGAACAGCCATATCAGAAAAGAGAAAAATCCAAAAAAGTTAATAAACATAAGGAAAGGTGATCAATTTCATTGATGATCAAAGAACGTTTTTTGTTAAACTATAATACATTTTGTATCTGCTAATTGGCAAAAATCAAAAAGGCAGATAATAACCAGTGTTGGTGAACACATAAAACAACAGGAAATTTCATGCAGTGTTGAGAGGGGGTCTAAACTGGTAAACTTCTAGTAAAGAAATGCATATTCTCTGACTCTGAGTTTGTATAAGAAATATTATCCCTAGAGACACATACAAGAATGTTCATAACCACATCAATTCTAAAAGAAAAAAATGCTGGAAATAAATATTTATCAAGAATAAAAAAGATAAATAAATCTTGGCAAAACTAAAGAAAAAATTAGAAAAGTCTGAAAATGTTATATTTCTTAACTTGGGTAGTGGTTACATAGTGTTTGCTTTATAATTATTAACTTCACATATATGATATATATGCCACATATATGGTTTATACACTCTTCTGGATATGTAGGATATTTCACAATTGAAAAAAATATTATTCGGTCACTTGTAGACCTAAGAACTGTCTTAATTCAGTAATGAACATGTGCATTAAGCTTAATAATCAAAGATTTTTGTCTGAATTTAAAGTTTAGTCTTCTTTCCCCAGTTCTCTGCCCCTTCAATAGGAATCTCTAACAACCTCAATATGGAAGAGAGGGAGCTACTGACCTTCTTCTCTATTTCCCAGGCTTGCCCAGCTCCTTCTCCTCCCTTCCACCAGCTGCCTGCCCCTTGTTCTTTATTCCTCCAGAGTTGGCATAATAGAAGAATAAGTCAGGAGGGAAAAGAAAGGTCTTATTTAACAGGTACTGTCACCATCAGGTTTTTGTGTTATTTGGAAAGTTGAAAGTTGACTCTTTTCCTCCTGAGGTTAGTTAGTTAGTTCTTGTGAGATCCCCCCGAGGGAACATCTGACTGCAGCTGCCTCAATGAGGCAGTGCCTTTCCTCTGGCTGGACATTTAGTAATACATTCAAATAAAAGATGATGAAAACAAAATCTTAAGCTTCTGTCTCTATGGGTACAAGTGCAGTCTCTTTGTAGTACTGCCCATGGCAAGAAGCAATCTTGATGGAGGTTCCCTATGAAATGATCCAGGCTGAATCTTGCTAACCCAGGAGGTCCACATCTGAACATGGGAAAGAAACTCCTGTCTCCAGTTGCCCCCAATGCAGCAAGGTTTAAACTTCTCCAGAATGAGCCCAACTTTAGTGCACGTGACTCTGGGACCAAACTAAAGTTCTTAATTCAAATTCAGCCTCATGGAGGGCTAGAGTAGAGAGGAGAAATATTACAGCAAGCTGTCTCCAAAGCTCTTGTAACTCCCTTAAAAAAAAAAAAAAGAGTTCTGTCTTGGTCCCTTCATGATTAATACTTTTGTGTCTATTAGATGGGTGCTTTGCTACAACCTTGTTGTTGTCATCACTGTCATTGTTTGTTTTATCTTTTGGAAGGCAAGAATTATTTCAGCTTTATGGTTTTCTCTCCATCTGTTGAGACCTTAGCAGAAAACAAGTCCCATTTTAACAACTTGCTACAACACTTTCAATCAATCCACACCACACCTCGACATATGGGTCCTTCACTTCCTAAACCTGTCCTGAGTTCTGCATTTTGATGTTTTGTTGGTTTTCCTTTCTGCTGGCCCTTAGCAGAGCAGAATAACAGAAAACTAAGACAGTCACTATTCATCCTTCTGCGTTTTTTTCCTTCATAAGTTGATCTACACCTCTTATGTATTATGTTGCCTCTCCGAGTCTCTTTGTCTTTATGGGACCATACTTTTATGATCCATTTACTGCATATTAGAAGATTTCAGAAGAGAGAAGTATTAGCTTTGTAAATAATGTAATCAGAATACCAGGAACTAGTTCTTATCCTGTCCCCATGGTACCTAGAAAGGGCTTTATTCAAGACTATTTCATAAATGAATTAAATAATAAATGAAACAAAAAATTTCTCCCAACAGTTAAAAGAAGAAAAGAGGCTTCTCATATCATATATTGTATACTATTGGAATAGTATGCTCTGCCAAATATTTATGTGACAGTTAAGTAATAATCTAAGCAATGAAAGAAAAACTCGATAATTTTTCTTGCTTAGATTTTATGATTGCCAGGGAATGTGTTTGTGTGTATATTTGATGAGCACCTGGTATTATCAGAAATTTTCAATTATTGTGAAGCGGCAGCTAGTATAGCTTACTGAAACAACTTCGCTCAGCATTCAATTCTGTTTTAGGAATGAATTTAAACATTCGATAGCTTGCTTTGTTTCTGTTTGATTTTATTCTTTTATCTTGGCAAATTGTGTAAATCTCATTATAATCATTGTGGGCATAAAAGTATAATAAATACCCATTTACTTTACCAATTATACTTTAAATTACTACCCAGAATGAGCTTGGTGGAAAAGAAAGAACAATCAAAAAGCCTCAGTTCCTTCTTTCTTACCTTGAAAAGAACAAAAATTTGTCACCAGAGACAAAAATATAGTTTTTGCTTGAAAACAACCAACTATAGTTTTGGATAAGCTCATGACATATTTCAACACATGAGATGGTTGTTTTTGAGTGTATGGGGATTTCATGTACTAAACTGAATGTAAATCTAAAATAATTTACAAGGTACAAAAAATACAAAATTACACTCTAAAGATATGTATAGATTATATACAAATAAATCAACACTTTTTTCCAGAAGAAATCCCTCCCCCCTTCTTTTTTTTTTTTTACTTAACCTTTTTTAAACTTAATAAATACTTGAAATTTTTGTTTATTTCCTGGATATTTATCAAAGTGCTATCAGAAGACTTTCCTAGTAGGTACAGCTTGGTGGTAACATAAAATAGTGACTTATTAATGATCTTCAATATTTAAGGGGTTGGGCTTCCCTGGTGGCACAGTGGTTGAGAGTCCGCCTGCCGATGCAGGGGACACGGGTTCGTGCCCCGGTCCGGGAGGATCCCACATGCTGCGGAGCGGCTGGGCCCGTGAGCCATGGCTGCTGAGCCTGCGTGTCCGGAGCCTGTGCTCCACAATGGGAGAGGCCACCACAGTGAGAGGCCCACGTACCGCAAAAAAAAAAAAAAAAAAAAAAAAAAAAATATTTAAGGGGTTAAAATCCAGTAGTTTGTAATCACCTGGATAAAGAAGAACAAATAAAGTAGATTTTAAATGTTTTCATCACAAAAAAGAAATAGTAATTATGTGAGATGATGGAGTGTTAGCTAATACTACCATGGCAATCAAATTGCAATATATAAATATATCAAATCAACATATTGTACACCTTAAAATTATACCATGTTATATGTCAATTATATCTCAAAAAAGCTGGGAAAAACTTTTACAAGAACAAAGAGAACAAAAAAGCATATGAAAACCAGGTGTAGTAGAAATGTGATTGACTGCTTCAATGCAGATAATTTTTCTATCATGGTAATCTCATCATGCTTGCCAGAAATCGCTTCAGGCATGGGTATGTTGCCCAATTTTTGCTAATGAGACATGAAACCTGCTGAGGGGTCTGGAAAAATATATCTCTTTCTTAAGAGAGATGTGTAAGAAAAGATAATCTCTCAACTTTATCTTGTCTGATAAGTGAAAAGAAGCTATCTTCCAACCAGCCTAAAGATGAAGATACCACCAAGAATTACCAAAGAGAGAAAGAAAAAGGAGAAAAAGAAAAACTTGGAGTCTTTGATGCCATCTCTGAATAGATAAATCAACCAGCACTGGAGTCCACCCTACCTCTTAACTGTAATGTGAGGTAATAATTTTCCATATTGTTTAAGTTTATTTGCATGAGGGTTTGTTATTTCTTATAGCAGAATGCATACTAACCAATATACGAAGGGAGATAAGGAAGTATTAAATAATCTAAAGAAGAAGAGCCAAATGGCAACACCAAAGCTGTTTTCAAAAGGATGGGTAGAGTGAATGATTTTGTTGTCTGTAGAAGTCACTGAGAGATGAATTTCAGCTTACTATAAAACTTGCTGTCAGGGCTGTCTGAAAAGGTATATCTGCCCTAGGAAGTAGTAAATTCCCTCTCACCAGAGAGTGGCCAACCGTTTCTTAGTTAGCTGTAAATTAAAGAAATTAGACTACACACCTCATGATATTTATGTTTCTGTGAAAATTGGAAGAAAGATTTCCCAGGCTGATGCAAAGTGTAATATTAAAGCTTAACTATAAAACAATCTTCCTTTTCATGTTTATTTTAGGGAAGCTGCACTTATATTTCCAGTTCTCTAAACTAAGCATTAGTTTGCTGAGTTTCCAGATTGTGTTAGTAATGGTGACTATAAGAACACTATATGATTACTATATTAAAGAGTTTAATTTCTAATTGGGACATGTTTTCAATCAATGAAAAATCCTGGCATATGATTGAGTATCAGAATTTGTGATAGAGCTAATAAAGGGTTTGGTATAACAAGAAGTAGAAGAATCAATATGGGCTAAAATAGTTGACCTTGAACTTGACTTTAAGAGAAGGTGAAAACTAACCAAGTGCTGATCTTGACAGCGTATGCATAAATGTTATACAATAGTGTCTATAAAAATAGAGTCAAATGGAAACAATGTCATTTTGAGTTAGTACTATGCAATTGTCAATAATAGATCCCACTATGTGGAGGTATTAAATGAAATGTTAGAACTAGGCCAGGATTAAGATACAAATTTAATTTTGTCTCATCATTCTGGAGAAAGATTCATTTTTAACAATAGAGTTAGGATTAATATCATTATTCATATAGTAAAACTAGGAACTGTTAAAGTTATTTCAAAAGAAACATTTTTCCTGTTGAAATTATTTAGGAGAAATAAAATTTCTAGCAATGTTCTTCTTACTCACCTTTCTGCCATTTTATTTGTGGGTTATGAAGAGAATTTTGATTGTTTAATGTAATCATTTTATAACGTGACATCTCTCTATCTTACCTAATTGTCTTTACACAGGACCTAAGAAAGCTAGATATTGCAACAGCTCTTACAAATAACAACAGCAACAGTCATGGGTTTTAGAATTGTTGCAAAGTGTATCAAAATTAACTAGGAGAATACAGTAGAGATATTCAATAAATTAAAACAGTAATGAGAAAACTACATGGAAACTCCAGCAGGAGTTGTTTATCTAGCATCAAATCTAATAAATCACATTAATTAAAAAGAGAAAGATTCTATTTGTTATTGACATAAGTTCACTGATTTTCCTGGTGCCAGGTACCTTAGTCTACTTTTCATGTGTGGAGTCTTTAAGAAGGGATAAATGAAGAAAGCACCACATAAAAAGGCAGAAAGAAAAAGGGAGGGCCAGTCCTAATCACACAGGGTTACTAACAATTCCATAAATCATCTGATCCAAAAGGACCTCATGCTGTTACCAGTAGAAATATTACTCTCATTTTCCTTTTTAAATTTTTCTCTCTTTCAAATAGTGAGGGAAAGATGAGTTCAGCTAAGAGTTCAGTATCTCCCCCCCACCCCCAATGCACATGGGCTTCAGGGAAAGCAAGTATTTGCAAAATATGTTCTTAGTATGCTGTGCTCCCTTTACCTTCCATGCACTACAATTGATCTCAAACTATTCCACTTTCTAACATAAAATCACATCCCATGAGAATGGACCTAATGCCATAAAATCTAAAAGCCTGGATTCCTCCAGTACACACTTCTTCTAACTGACCTGTTCCAAGTCCACTGCTTCAAGCATAAGGCAAGAAATATAAAACAATCATGTGTTTTCTTTGAATCTCAAGCATATATAGTTTATTTGTAATAAGGAAATTCAAAGGTTATCTAAAGCTTCACTGAGCAAGGATTTGTTGATTGATAAATTTGGTTTGCCTTTTAAACTTTCAAAAAAATTATAAACTCACCTTATTTTCCCCTTCCAGTCAAGTTATTAAAAATATGTCTAACTCAGTCCTCAATTTTTCATTTTCCATTTCCTCCTCAATCTAATACAATCTGGTTTCCACCTCCACCATCCTAATGAAATGATTTTTTTGTCTAAGGATAACAATGGCTTCCATATTGCCAAAAACAATGCATATATGTTTTTGTTTTACCTTAATTGATCTTTCTTCAACCCTTAAACTACAGATACTCCCTCTTAGAAAATTTCTTCTTCTTTGATATCAGATAAAACTTTTCTGGTTCTCTGTGAAAACCTTTTAACTTCTTCCTTCATATATTTAACAAATTCTTTTGAATGCTATTGAAGATCAGGTTCTCTTTCCTGTCCCCTCTGCTATATCTACTCCTTAAGTGTTGAAGCCCTCCATCTATTTGCTTTTCTCAGTATATGCATTTACCTAGGTTATTTCATCCAGACCCACTGCTAAGGATTCAAAAACTTATCTCTCCAGCAAGACCTCACTCTTATTATTCTCAACTGTGCACAAAACATCTTTATGCTGGTGTTCAAAAGACACCATATATTGATTTGTCATAAGTTGCAAAAGAAACGTTTAAAATATTTATTCTGGTCTATGCCATCTTAAAAGGTAGGAGGTGACATCACATTATGATTTTTATTTGCATTTCCCTGATGGTTAGTGATGCTGAGCACCTTTTCATATACCTGTTTGCCATTTGTGTATCTTCTTTGCAAAAATGTCTATCCAGGTCCTTTGTCCGTTTTGAAAATCAGGTTATTTGATTTTTTGCTATTGAGTTGTATGAATTCCTTATATATTTTGTATATTTATCCCTTATCAGGTATATGGTTTATAAATATTTTCTCTTATCCTGTAGGTTGCCTTTTCCTTTTGTTGACTGTCTCCTTTGCTGTGCAAAACCTTTTTATTTTGATGTAGTCCCATTTGTTTTTGTTTTGTTTTGCTTTTGTTTGGTTTACTGTGCCTTTGGTGTTATATCCAAAATATCATTGCCAGACCAATGTCAAGAGACTTTTCCCCTATGTTTTCTTCTAGGAGAGTTATGGTCACAAGTCTTACACTTAACTCTTTAATCCATTTTAAAGTTAATTTTTCGGTATGCAATAAAATAAGAGTTCAATTTTATTCTTTTACATGAAGACATTTTTTCCACAATACCATTTATTAAAGAGACTATCCGTTCCCAATTGTGTATTCTTGACATGCTTGTTAAACATTAGTTGACCATGTATATACAGAATTATTTCTGGGGTCTCTATTCTGTTCCATTGGTCCCTGTGTCTGTTTTTATTGCTCATGCCATACTGTTTTGATTTCTATAGCTTTGTAATATAGTTTAAAATAAGGTCGCCATCTAAAAGCAAATTTTCTGGATCAAAATGTATAGATATCTAAAAATTTAAAAGATAGTTGTTAATAACCAAAATGACTGTATTGTATTTATATCCCACTAAAATTACCTGGGCACTTCTGTTTCTCATTACTCATGCAAACATTTAGTAATTTTTTTTTTAACTTTCACTAATCTGATTGGTAAAAAAAAATGGTGCCTTATTTTGCTGTGCATTTCTTTATTATTAAAGAAGACTGATGTAAAGCAACTATACCCCAATAAGAAAATTAATTAATTAATAAAAAAGAAGATTGAGTAATATAACTTATTCACTGTCAATTCATATTTCTTATTCTGGAAACTAATTACTCATATCAGTTATTAATTTCCCTTAAGTATTTTAAGAGATATGTATTTGTAGATTAAAATCAAATCATGAACTATATAGGTAAAAGGAACAGACTATTGAACTCCAATCCTAAAATTATCTCAAAAATGTCAAATTTTAAAACTCAAACAAAATAATTTTAGTATTATTGAAAGGAATTACTATTGCTTAATTTTCAAAATAAATAAAGTTAGGAAATTTATTGGTACAATATTAAGTTAGGTAGAAAATATGAAACAAAGTGCTTTCCAATTGTAAGATATTTTATTACATATAAAGAATACTCTGTTTGAAATGTGGGGAAAAGGTAACATTTAAGGTTGAAATTTGAAAAGGTTGCAATATATTCTCATGTCATTGTCTCTGCAGAAGATTTTTCCAAAAGTACTGAATTGAATTGACTGTGTGAGAGACTTAGTAAGAAATGGGGAAAATTGGCCCACTGTGGCCCATGAATGAAAACAGAGAAGAATTATGATCAGAGCGTCAGAAAACAGAAGCTAGCTAATGTATAGAAATTAAACATAATGATATTTCACAAGTAATTAACTCTTTTAAATGTATTGTTCTATCAGGTTCCTTAAAAATAAGTATTCTATATTAGAAATATCAGTATAGCAGCAAAACATTAAACTTTAACATTTTCTTGATGTTTTCAATAACTTCTTAAGTGAAATTTGTCATTTTACATAATTTACCACAAAGATAAACTGAAAACAAATGCAGATTTTGAATTCATTTTAATTTATTATGTATGGAGTTCATGCTTTATAGTACTTTCTAGATATTATCCTATACATATTAGAAATGCTCCAAGCAGAAATCAGATTATTTTAGATTTTGTGGAAATTGACACCCTAATATTTTTTCTCAGAAGATTAGATCTGTGACTTTAAAAGAAGCTGTAAAAATTTGAAACAGGATTTAGATTTAGATCTCTGACCCTCAATATTTACGTGAACCTATGAGGAACCAGGCCACAAAATAGTACTTTCCACCATGTTTTTCCCTATCCTGATTCTTCTAACAATTACTAAAGGCTTTATCATTATATTTCATTGTTTAGGTTCTTATTGCAATGATCAATTGGTCTTCTTCTTTCTCTACAACATAAGAAAAGCAAAGATGAATTATGTCCTTGAAACTACACAGATAAATGCATTCTAGTGCTGAAATAAGACTGAATGGATAAAGTTGTGGTTCTCAAACATAGTAAGTCTTAGATGCCTTTGGGCAATTCACATTTTTCCTGCTACCCTTAAAACATAAGATGTGTAAAATATATATAAAATCTGCAAAAGTATTTATTTTGTTCATTTCCTTCATTATTAGATCTCTCTTCAGGTGTGATCCTCACAAGAATGTACTTCTGTGCAGGAGAGCTGGGGTTAATACATTACAGAAAGTTCATAACGATTTTGAAAATGTAGAGGAACTATGTGTTCAAGGAATCAGGTTAAAGATAGCCAAATACTTTGCCAAAGCTATGCCCATCCACTATGCTGGAAACCACACATTGTTAAATTTCAGTATCTCTCACATTGTTCAATATAATGATAAGTTGAAAGAAAGGAGGAAATTTGTTTAATTTTTCTCACCCAATCTTTCAGTTCTCCTTTAGAAGGACCAAATTTATAGGTTAAGAAGAAAGTTAATCAGTATATCATTAAAACAGCAAGACATATGGGTAAAACATGAGCACTTCTGCCAGTCACCTGGAAGGTTCCAAGTGTCCACATGTTTGGTATGATGTTAACTAAATATTTGAATTACTAATTGAATATTTTTATTTGGGAGTTTTGGTATTATATAGTTTTATTTTGTTTTTTTTTTTTACCATGTCTGTATAATACCAGGATGCTGGTGTGGTAGAAAAATAAAGTAGTTCATTGTGGAAAAATTACTGTTATGATTGGCTTGAGGGAACATGTTAAGATTCATCAGATACCAATATGATGGTTGATAAAGTAAAGGTAATTATGTCAATTGTGCACAATTAGTAGGCACAACTCTATTCATCAGTCATTTCTTCATAATGATTTTGCTTGAATCATGATAAAACAAAACTTTATTTACTAGGAACTATATTTTTGTCTTTGTAGGATAATATAAATTGGTAAGGAAAAAAAGTAGCTGATATAAAACAATGCCAGCTAGCCAAAAGGCACATTGAGGATCTTGTTTTTTATAAGGTTTTTGGCACTTCTCTCTGCTGTCGTAATATGCTCAGGCACTCCAAGACTCTAGTTAGTGAAAAGAGGTCTTCACTTATTGACAAAATCAGGGATAGTGCCTCATACTCATTTGACAAGTCCCACTTATGCATGAAAACGAGCATTAACTGAGTATCTGCAGTGAACACTTAGAGAATGAGATAGAAATGAAAATAAAAATGATGTATGGTCTTAAGTTCTAGCATTTTATGACCTAATGCTAATAGACAACACTCTAAGACAACTAGTTAAACTAGGAGATTTCCTTTAAGTTCCCATATTTTTCCATTACTTTCCTTTGGTTGGTTATTTCTTTTCACTGTGGGTGTCCTTAAGAAAGGCAAGGTGGAGTCAAAAGGGATGAGTCATGTGACAGAAGATGTAGATACATAAATTTCATTAGATAGAAAATACTTGCAAACCCAAATGTGAGATGCTATAGGCTATGGAGGCCTTAGGTAAGGCACAGTTAAGAAGAAACAAATAAAAGGAAGGAGAGAGGTGTGTGTGTATGTGTCAGAGAGAAAGAGAAAGAAAGAGAGATAACCATGAAACTAAAATTATAATTAAAGTTTATTTAGCTCTAAATAAGCAATCTTTATACAGAAGTTGGACATGTTGGAGAATTCCACATTACAAAGAACTGATGGCTGGGTCTGGATAATAGCCAGTAAGAAACACAGTCCCTCAATCTGATAGTTTTCAGGGAACTGAATGCTGCCAACACCATGTGAGTTTGTAAGCAGATCCTTCCTCAGTTGTATCTTCAGATGAGAACCCTGCCCTGGCTGACACCTTCATTGCAGCCTGTGAAAGACTCTAAACAGAGGACCCAGTTAAGTTCTGCCCAGACTCCTGATCCTCAGAAACTGAGATTATAAATGTACATTGTTTCCAGACACTGTGTGTGTAAATTGTTACACAGCACTAGATAATACTCCTTATAATCAGTAAATAGTTTAACAAAACTAATAACAACTTCACACAAATAAAATTAAGGTTTTAAGTCCTTGCCTTGCACACAAATGGAATTTTAGACTACCTTTTAATACCCAGTTTCTAGAAGTATATTCCTGTGATATAAGACATCCAATCCTATTTGCTGCTTTTAAAACTAAAATAGGAATTCAGTAGATTTGATAAATAATAAAGGCTGAGACGGAAAATATTTCTGCATTCTGAGTTGTTTTGCAGAAGTTTTGTTACTTTCAGTTTTTTTTTTTTTTTTTTACATATAACCATACACCACTTGTTTATGTATTCACTACCAAAGTCAAACAGAATTCCCACTGACTGAGATTTAAATCATTTAAAAGATGATTTTTAAAGACAATACTCAGTGAACAAGAAAATCTTTTCCTCTGTAGCTTCTGGAACCAAAAACCTCATTCTTACACCCTGCTCTTTTTTCTTCTAAAAATGTATTTATTTCTCATAATAGTAGGTCTGGTTTTAAAGAAAAGAGCCTTTATTTTGGCGGATGAAAGAAAGGGAGAAATCTGCAAGCAATTGCAGGTAAGCAAAGAGAAGTGTTTAGTTGTCCAAATATTTCAGCAGAACAAAAATGAGCAGAAGGAAAAAGGAGTGGATTACACCATGTAATCAACTCTTACATGGTGTTTGCATTTCAAAAACATCACACAACTGTTAATTTGCAGAGACACTCAATTTTTAGGTGGCAGTTGCATATTATGGACAGTTTTACCAAATGCCTTAGTCAGGCAAATTTTGTGGGCTGGTCTAACACAAATATCAATCTAGATTGACTTGGAAATTGTGCTTAAGACCAGCAGCCATTCAGCCCAGTGCTTTACACTTGGAGAACTTACCTTGTTTGTTTCAAAAAATATTAATTCAAGAACCATGTAATGACTCTGGCTCCATATTTGCCAACATGGCATCAGGACACTTAGGTGTTATTCTAATCCTAATACTGCCAGAGAATTGTAACCAAAGGGAAAGAAATGCCCCCAGATCTCTGAAAACAACAAGTTACTGTCCCTTTGAAGGGAGTGAGGATGCCTGGCATAGTTATAATAACTCGTGCAATAGTCAACTCATTCTCCTTAACTCAAATGTCATATTATCTAAAAGAAATAATTTTATAATCCGTGTCAAGGATTTTAAGAAGGTTTTAAATATTTTTTAACCATCAGTGTATACTTTCAAATATAGAAAAATTACTGCAGAGACTAAAACTCCACTCTAACTACAAATATGAAATTTTGTTTGACAATGTTATGGCATAACATCACACTTTTATTTTAAAAGCATTTTCTTTCATCTTGAAATATTAAAAGAACTGTTTTTACATTGTGCTTGATTTTGTTGACATCTAAAGAGATGTTCTTTTATTCGACAAAGAGCAATTTTTCAATTGTCAATCAAGAGTTTATTAATTGGGCTCCAAATATTTATCTCTCTGGAATTTCAGTAGTTATAAGAAGGAGAAATGAGTTTACATATTCATATTTCAGTTTATATACAAAAGTTTCTAAAATACTCTAAGGTATTCTCCCTTTCATTCAACTCTTTAAAAGGGAAGAACTTAAGCAGTGGAACCATCATCAGTTTAATTAACATAGGAAATGTCTAAGGCAAAGTAAGCAATCTGGGACCTAATAAAAATGCCATAACTGAGTGAAATGAAAAACAACCCTCAACTTGCTTTGACATAATCAGGTGTGAATTTTTCCAAGTATATATTGTGCACAATGAAGCCTTGATTAGAACTGTCTATAATAATTAGCAGAACTCTCTAATATTCTCACAGTAGGAAAAGCAAACAAAAGAGCTTCTGGGAAAGTTTGGAAGCAAATGAAACTCTAAAATAATAAGCTAATATGTCTTCCATTATAGAAAAGAGATAGAAAGGTATGGTTTAGTTGGGAAGAGGCTTGAGCTAAAATGCACGTGTGTTCAATACCATGACTAAAATTATCTTCTTTAAAATCAAATTTATGTACTTAGCGGGAACACATACTAACTAATGATTCCTCTCAGATTGCCTCATCAAAACCTTCCTAAAATTAGCCTTGGATAAGCTATGAAATAGCACTCAATAAATACTTATTGACTGATCTGTCATAAGTGTATATAAGTGAAGTAACTATTACCTACAGAATGACCATCAGTGGCTGTGAAGACTTTTCACAGCCTATTATCTCCTGCACTCAGCCCATCTTATAAGTAAAATGGGGATAAGTACACATGCCTATTTCATGGGGTTGGAATAATGAATACTTGAGTTCATATGTATAAAGTGTTTAGAACTGTTCCTGAAACAATCTATGCTCAATCTATGGTAAACTTTAGACATGGGAGAACAGAGGGAGAAGACATTAAGTTAGCCTTGGGGATAACAAAAAGCTTCACAAAAGAGGATGCATTTGAAATATGAATAGAATATCCTTAGGAAGGGAAAGAAAGTGAAGAAATTCTAACCACACTACTCTCCTGTTATTTAAATCCTTTAATAGCTTCCCAAAAGTATATGTGTGTGTATGTGTGTGTGATGTTTGTGTATGGGATATCACACACACACATATATGATAATATGTAAATGCCCTAATTTGGCTTAAAAGACCCATCTGGCCTGGTTGGTTACATTTTGCTAATTATGCATGCTCATCTGTCACTCTTCTCACCCCGGTAACCCACTGATCTTATTTCCATTCCAAGTGCCTTTATTTCTCTCTTTAGTCCTCTGCATCTCTCTCAACCTGAGCCCCTCTTCCCACTGCTTTTTCCTTGCTGACTCTTACTCATCATTTCAGGTCTCAACTTCATATCATTGCCTCTCAGAAGCCTTAAGGATCTTTCTAGACTAAGTTGGATGAGCCTACTATACGCTCCCATAGGACCCTTTATCTTTCTTTTTCTATTGATATGAAGCCAATTACCACAAAGTTAGTAACTTAAAATAACAGCCATTGATTGTCTCAAGGTCTATGGGGCAGAAGTCTGAGCAGGCTTGACTGTGTTCTCTGTTTAGGGGCTCACAAGGCTGAGTCAAGGTGTTGGCCAACTTGGCTGGGTTCTTCTCTGGAGGCTCTGTGGAGAATCAGCTTCTGAGTTCATTCAGGTTGCTGGCAGAATTAGGTTTTTGTGCTTTTGAAACTGAAGCCCCCATTTCCTTTCTGGCTGTCAACGAAGTACCACTTTTACCCACCAGAGGACTCCTGCTTTGTGGCCTCCACCAATGGTATAGCAAATCCTTCTCATGCTTTTAATGTCTCTGAATTCCCCTGTTGCCACAGCCAGAGAAAACTCTCTGCTTTTAAAGAGCCTACGTGATTAGATTGGGCCTATCAGATACAGTTCCTTTTAATTAACTCCAAAATAACTGATTAGACACCTTAGCTAGATACACAAAAATTCCTCTCACCATAACATAATCACAAGAAGAATGATATCTCAACATATTCACAGACTCCACCTAAGCTTAAGGGGAGGAGACTATACAAGGATTAGGATCACTGAGGATTATTCTTAGAATTGTCTACTACAGACCTCATACTAACATTTTAGCAGGATACTATTCTTATGTCCATTTTTCCAATGAGGGAAATCGAGGCACATAGAGCTTGGGTAACCTGACCAAGATCACACAGCTATAAAATAGAAGTGGGTTTCAAATCCAGGCAGGCTGGTTCTGGAGTCTATACTCATAACATTAACTATGCTCTCTGCACAGCTAGAGTGCAACCTTTATGACTGAATCTCTCTCTTGTTCATTGTAATACCTATGCTTACTTCAGTCCATAGCATGTATGTATTTATGGTATGAATCAATAGCAAATAAAACTTTAAGAATTTTTTTCAAACAATGTTATTGAGCAACCACAGCTCAATTTGTGCCATATTAAAGAATGATAGTTCCATATATGCCACTCATATGTACCAAGCATGAATCTAGACGTCAGGGAAACAATACTGAGCAAGCCAAATGTATTCTCTTGGAATTTGCCTGGATGTCAAGACGTACAAGTAAGTATCCAAATACAATATGATGTGGTAAGCATTATAATAAAATTAAATTTCATTATCAGATGAATTCAAGGAAAATGTGCTGAAAATATGATGTCTATCAGCTTTCTTATATTTGAACATTCCAGATCAGATCATGTAAAACAGTAATTTGGGAAATGACTTGAATAAAAGTAAAACCCTAAGAGCTGAAACATTAACTAATCAAGAAATTAAATTTGAAGTTCTCTCAGCATCCAATTCTTTGTGTTACACTTTGAAATTACTCATATTCCCATAGGCAGAAAAGCTAATATAAGTAAGATCAGCCACAGGGAATTGCCCCAATTGCTACTGTTTGTGAATTCATTACTTTCCCTAGGTGGAGTTTGAGTGGAAGCACTTCAAATCACATCAGCGCCAAAATTAGACTTCTCGATTAGTGTCATGTTTTATAACAAGCATTTGTAAAGCAGTCAGCCTTTGCCACTATAAAATGGGGCATCTGTTAATGTGTGTTTATATCTGCTCATCAATTAAACTTAATTATCTTTCCCTGTGGTTTTCAACCAGAGAAGATCTACATGTAAATATATGGCTTTTTCTGAGATTAATGGAAATTCTACATAAAGAGTAAAGGAGAAGGGAGCAGAGGAAGTTAGCATTTATTAAGCAACTATTATGTACCGGGTACCTTTTAATATATTATCCCATTTAAATCTCTCAACAACTGCATGACATTTCTAGTATAATTCCATGTTACAAACAAAAACCCCAAGGCTGGGTGAGATTAAGAATTGTTTAAGCCTTCCTTCCTGGGTAGAATGACCTGGAGAGTCATCCTCTGTGGTACGACTGAGCATCCAGCCAGTGCTTGGTGGTTGCGCAGGCAGTGCTGCTGCACAAAACAGATGAACAATTGGACCTGTTGCTTCTCCTGCAAAGGACCTGAAAGGACAGTGTGGCTGGACGCAGCAGCAACGTTCTGAATTGGAAGAATCCAGAGATGGGTCATCTGGTTGGGTTCCCTCACTTTATTGATAAGGAATCTGGGACCAAAAGAAGCTGTGACTTGCTGGAGGTCACACAGTTGACAACTGGTGGATTCAGGGCCAGAACCAATGTCTTATGACTCCCAGCACCCCTCCTGCCAGGTTTCCCCTACAGAAGTCTGTACAGCCGGGTGGATGAAAGGCTCTTGGTGCTGCAGCCAGGAGCCAGTGCTGTGCCTCTGAAGTGGGAGAGCCAACTTCAGGACACGGGTCCACAAGAGACCTCCCAGCTCCACAGAATATCAAGCAGCGAAAATGTCCCAGAGATCTCCATCCCAACACCAGCACCCAGCTTCAGTCAACGACCAGCAAGCTACAGTGCGGGTCACCCTATGCCAAGCAACTAGCAAGGCAGGAACACAACCCCACCCATTAGCAGAGAGGCTACCTAAAAACATAATAAGGCCATAGGCACCCCAAAACACACCACCAGACGTGGACCTGTCCACCAGAAAGACAAGATCGAGCCTCAACCACCAGAGCACAGGAATTAGTCCCCCCCACCAGGAAGCCTACACAACCTACTGAAACAACCTTAGCCACTGGGGTCAGACACCAAAAACAACGGGAACTACGAATCTGCAGCCGGCAAAAAGGAGACCCCAAACACAGTAACATAAGCAAAATGAGAAGACAGAAAAACACACAGCAGGTGAAGGAGCAAGATAAACACCTACCAGACCTAACAAATGAAGAGGTAATAGGCAGTCTACCTGAAAAAGAATTCAGAATAATGATAGTAAAGCTGATCCAAGATTCTATTTCCATGATCCATAATCTTGGAAATAGAATAGACAACATGCAAGAAACAGTTAACAAGGACCTAGAAGAACTAAAGATGAATCAAGCATCGATTAAAAACACAATAAATGAAATGAAAAATACTCTAGATGGGATCAATAGCAGAATAACTGAGGCAGAAGAACGGATAAGTGAGGTGGAAGAGAAAATAGTGGAAATAACTGATGCAGAGCAAAATAAAGAAAAAAGAATGAAAAGAACAGAGGACAGTCTCAGAGACCTCTGGGACAACATTAAACGCACCAACATTCGAATTATAGGGGTTCCAGAAGAAGAAGAGAAAAAGAAAGGGACTGAGAAAATATTTGAAGAGATTATAGTTGAAAACTTCCCCAATATGGGAAAGGAAATAGTTAATCAAGTCCAGGAGGCACAGAGAGTCCCATACAGAATAAATCCAAGGAGAAATACACCAAGACACATATTAATCAAACTGTCAAAAATTAAACACAAAGAAATCATATTAAAAGCAGCAAGGCAAAAACAACAAATAACACACAAGGGAATCCCCATCAGGTTAACAGCTGATCTCTCAGCAGAAACCCTACAAGCCAGAAGGGAGTGGCAGGACATAATTAAAGTGATGAAGGAGAGAAACCTGCAACCTAGATTACTCTACCCAGCAAGGATCTCATTCAGATTTGATGGAGAAATTAAAACCTTTACAGACAAGCAAAAGCTGAGAGAGTTCAGCACCACCAAACCAGCTTTACAACAAATGCTAAAGGAACTTCTCTAGGCAAGAAACACAACAGAAGGAATATACCTACAATAACGAACCCAAAGCAATTAAGGAAATGGGAATAGGAACATACATATCAATAATTACCTTAAATGTAAATGGACTAAATGCTCCCACCAAAAGACACAGAGTGGCTGAATGGATACAAAAACAAGACCCATATATATGCTGTCTACAAGAGACCCACTTCAGACCTAGAGACACATACAGACTGAAAGTATTGGGATGGAAAAAGATATTCCATGCAAATGGAAATCAAAAGAAAGCTGGAGTAGCAATTCTTATATCAGACAAAATAGACTTTAAAATAAAGACTATTAGAAGAGACAAGGAAGGACACTACATAACGATAAAGGGATCGATCCAAGAAGAAGATATAACAATTGTAAATATTTATGCACCCAACATAGGAGCACCTCAATACATAAGGCAAATACTAACAGCCATAAAAGGGGAAATCGACAGTAACACAATCATAGTAGGGGACTTTAACACCCCACTTTCACCAATGGACAGATCATCCAAAATGAAAATAAATAAGGAAACACAAGCTTTAAATGATACATTAAACGAGATGGACTTAGTTGATATTTATAGGACATTCCATCCAAAAACAACAGAATACACATTTTTCTCAAGTGCTCATGGAACATTCTCCAGGATAGATCATATCTTGGGTCACAAATCAAGCCTCGGTAATTTTAAGAAAACTGAAATTGTATCAAGTATCTTCTCCGACCACAATGCTATGAGACTAGACATCAATTACAGGAAAAGATGTGTAAAAAATACAAACACATGGAGGCTAAACAATACACTACTCAATAACGAAGTGATCACTGAAGAAATCAAAGAGGAAATTTAAAAATACCTAGAAACAAATGACAATGGAGACACGACGACCCAAAACCTATGGGACGCAGCAAAAGCAGTTCTAAGGGGGAAGTTTATAGCAATACAATCCCACCTTAAGAAACAGGAAGCATTTCGAGTAAACAACCTGACCCTGCACCTAAAGCAATTAGAGAAAGAAGAACAAAAATACCCCAAAGCTAGCAGAAGGAAAGAAATCATAAAGATCAGATCAGAAATAAATGAAAAAGAAATGAAGGAAACGATAGCAAAGATCAACCAAACTAAAAGCTGGTTCTTTGAGAAGATAAACAAAATTGACAAACCATTAGCCAGACTCATCAAGAAAAAAAGGGAGAAGACTCAAATCAATAGAATTAGAAATGAAAAAGGAGAAGTAACAACTGACACTGCAGAAATACAAAAGATTATGAGAGATTACTATAAGCAACTCTATTCCAATAAAATGGACAACCTGGAAGAAATGGACACATTCTTAGAAATGCACAACCTGCCAAGACTGACTCAGGAAGAAACAGAAAATATGAATAGACCAATCACAAGCACTGAAATTGAAACTGTGATTAAAAATCTTCCATCAGGGCTTCCCTGGTGGCGCAGTGGTTGAGAGTCCACCTGCCGATGCAGGAGACACGCGTTCGTGCCCCGGTCCGGGAAGATCCCACATGCCGCGGAGCGGCTGGGCCCGTGAGCCATGGCCGCTGAGCCTGCGCGTCCAGAGCCTGTGCTCCGCAGCGGGAGAAGCCACAACAGTGAGAGGCCCGCGTACCACAAAAAAAAAAAAAAAAAAAAATCTTCCATCAAACAAAAGCCCAGGACCAGATGGCTTCACAGGTGAATTCTATGAAACATTTAGAGAAGAGCTAACACCTATCCTTCTCAAACTCTTCCAAAATATAGCAGAGGGAGGAACACTCCCAAACTCATTCTACGAGGCCGACATCACCTTGATACCAAAACCAGGCAAGGATGTCACAAAGAAAGAAAACTACAGGCCAATATCACTGATGAACATAGATGCAAAAATCCTCAACAAAATACTAGCAAACAGAATCCAACAGCACATTAAAAGGATCATACACCATGATCAAGTGGGGTTTATCCCAGGAATGCAAGGATTCTTCAATATACGCAAATCAATCAATGTAATACACCATATTAACAAGTTGAAGGAGAAAAACCATATGATCATCTCAATAGATGCAGAGAAAGCTTTCGACAAAATTCAACACCCATTTATGATAAAAACCCTGCAGAAAGTAGGTATAGAGGGATCTTTCCTCAACATAATAAAGGCCATATATGACAAACCCACAGCCAACATTGTCCTCAATGGTGAAAAACTGAAACCATTTCCACTAAGATCAGGAACAAGACAAGGCTGCCCACTCTCACCACTCTTATTCAACCTAGTTTTGGAAGTTTTAGCCACAGCAATCAGAGAAGAAAAGGAAATAAAAGGAATCCAAATTGGAAAAGAAGAAGTAAAGCTGTCACTCTTTGCAGATGACATGATACTATACATAGAGAATCCTAAAGATGCTACCGAAAAACTACTAGAGCTAATCAATGAATTTGGTAAAGTAGCAGGATATAAAATTAATGTACAGAAATCTCTGGCATTCCTGTACACTAATGATGAAAAATCTGAAAATGAAATCAAGAAAACACTCCCATTTACCATCGCAACAAAAAGAATAAAATATCTAGGAATAAACCTACCTAAGGAGACAAAAGACCTGTATGCAGAAAACTATAAGACACTGATGAAAGAAATTAAAGATGATACAAATAGATGGAGAGATATACCATGCTCCTGGATTGGAAGAATCAATATTGTGAAAATGACTCTACTACCCAAAGCAATCTACAGATTCAATGCAATCCCTATCAAACTACCAATGGCAGTTTTCACAGAACTAGAACAAAAAATTTCAAAATTTGTTTGGAAAAACAAAAGGCCCCGAATAGCTAAAGCAATCTTGAGAACGAAACACGGAGCTGGAGGAATCAGGCTCCCTGACTTCAGACTATACTACAAAGCTACAGTAATTAAGACAGTCTGGTACTGGCATAAAAACAGAAAGATAGATCAGTGGATCAGGATAGAAAGCCCAGAGATAAACCCACGCACATATGGCCAACTTATCTTTGATAAAGGAGCCAGGAATGTACAGTGGAGAAAGGACAGCCTCTTCAATAAGTGGTGCTGGGAAAACTGGACAGGGACATGTAAAAGTTTGAGATTAGATCATTCCCTAGCACCATACACAAAAATAAGCTCAAAATGGATTAAAGACTTAAATGTAAGGCCAGAAACTATCAAACTCTTAGAGGAAAACATAGGTAGAACACTCTATGACATAAATCACAGCAAGATCCTTTTGGACCCACCTCCTAGAGAAATGGAAATAAAAACAAAGATAAACAAATGGGACCTAATGAAACTTCAAAGCTTTTGCACAGCAAAGGAAACCATAAAGAAGACCAAAAGACAACCCTCAGAATGGGAGAAAATATTTGCAAATGAAGCAACTGACAAAGGATTAATCTCCAAAATTTATAAACAGCTCATGCAGCTCAATAGCAAAAAAACAGACAACCCAATCCAAAAATGGGCAGAAGACTTAAATAGGCATTTCTCCAAAGAAGATATACAGACTGCCAACAAACACATGAAAGAATGCTCAACATCATTAATCATTAGAGAAATGCAAATCAAAACTATAATGAGATATCATCTCACACCAGTCAGAATGGCCATCATCAAGAAATCTAGAAACAATAAATGCTGGAGAGGGTGTGGAGAAAAGGGAACACTCTTGCACTGCTGGTGGGAATGTGAATTGGTACAGCCACTATGGAGAACGGTATGGAGGTTCCTTAAAAAACTACAAATAGAACTACCATATGACCCAGCAATCCCACTACTGGGCATATACCCTGAGAAAACCATAATTCAAAAAGAGACATGTACCAAAATGTTCATTGCAGCTCTATTCACAATAGCCCGGAGCTGGAAACAACCTAAGTGTCCATCATCGGATGAATGGATAAAGAAGATGTGGCACATATATACAATGGAATATTAGTCAGCCATAAAAAGAAACGAAACTGAGCTATTTGTAATGAGGTGGATAGACCTAGAGTCTGTCATACAGAGTGAAGTAAGTCAGAAAGAGAAAGACAAATACCGTATGCTAACACATATATACGGAATTTAAAAAAAAAATGTCATGAAGAACCTAGGGGCAAAACGGGAATGAAGACGCAGACCTACTTGAGAATGGACTTGAGGATATGGGGAGGGGCAAGGGTGGGCTGTGACAAGGCGAAAGAGAGGCATGGACGTGTATACACTACCAAACGTAAGGTAGATAGATAGTGGGAAGCAGCCGCAGAGCACAGGGAGATCAGCTTGGTGCTTTGTGACCACCTGCAGGGGTGGGATGGGGAGGGTGGGAGGGAGGGAGATGCATGAGGGAAGGGATGTGGGAACAGATGTATATGTATGACTGATTCACTTTGTTATAAAGCAGAAACTAATTTAAAAAATAAATAAATAAACTTTAAAAAAAAAAAAAAAGAATTGTTTAAGATCATGCAATTCACATGTAGCCATTTTATACCTAGCATTAACCACCTGTAGGCATCTAAAAAGAGTCTACATCAACAGATTTTGGAATAAAAAGCAATTCCCAGTCTGCTACTTCCAAAGAGCATTTTAAGTTTGTTTTGCTTTTCAATTTCTCACTTTAGTGTGACTCACAAAACTTTGTATGATGTGGTTCTCCAGCTGGTACATCTAGTCTAGAAAAGCAAATGTTCCCACAATTTTCCCTTTTGATATTAGCATGCTGTCAACCATGTCTCTTCTGTTTTGATAATATTCTGGTGACATCTCAGCTCCGCCCCCACAATCCTCTATTCTTTAGGATTCTATTTCCAGCTGCCTGATAAAAATGGAAAAAATGAACAAATGGTTCAAGTCTAGAGGGATTTTTTTCTGGGATTCAACTGAGGACCAAAACTTATGCCCACCCCCCAAAATTATAAATAAGTTGAAGCCATGATCCAAATGGTCCAGTAATCATTAAGGATACAGTTTCACAACCAAAATGTAATTTGAAAATAAGCAGATGTGCACTTGTATTTCTCAAGTTATATGAAAATGATGCTTAGACTACAGCAAAGCTTTTTTTTAACATCTTTATTGGAGTATAACTGCTTTACAATGGTGTGTTACTTCTGCTTTATAACAAAGTGAATCAGCTATACGTATATTTATACCCCCACATCTCCTCCTTCTTGTGTCTCCCTCCCACCCTCCTTATGCCACCCCCTAGGTGGTCATAAAGTACTGAGCTGATCTCCCTGTGCCATGGGGCTGCTTCCCACTAGCTCTCTATTTTACATTTGGTAGTGTATATATGTCAATACCACTCTCTCACTTTGTCCCAGCTTACCCTTCCCCCTCCCCGTGTCCTCAAGTCCATTCTCTACATCTGCATCTTTATTCTTGTCCTGCCCCTAGGTTCTTCAGACCTTTTTTATTTTTTTTTAGATTCCATATATATGTGTTAGCATATGGTATTTGCTTTTCTCTTTGACTTACTTCACTCTGTATGACAGTCTCTAGGTCCATCCACCTCAGTACAAATAACTCAATTTTGTTTCTTTTGATGACTGAGTAATATTCCATTGTACATCTGTGCCACATCTTCTTTATCCATTCATCTGTTGATGGACACTTAGGTTGCTTCCATGTCCTGGCTACTGTAAATAGAACTGCAATGAACATTGTGGTACATGACACTTTTTGAATTATGGTTTGCTCAGGGTATATGCCCAGTAGCGGGATTGCTGGGTCATATAGTAGTTCTAGTTTTAGTTGTTTAAGGAGCCTCCATACTGTTCTCCATAGTGGCTGTATCAATTTACATTCCCACCAACAGTGCAAGAGGGTTCCCTTTTCTCCACACCCTCTCCAGCATTTACTGTTTCTAGACTTTTTGATGATGGCTATTCTGACCAGTGTGAGGTGATACCTCATTGTAGTTTTGATTTGCATTTCTCTAATGATTAGTGATGTTGAGCATCCTTTCATGTGTTTGTTGGCAATCTGTGTATCTTCTTTGGAGAAATGTCTGTTTAGGTCTTCTGCCCATTTTTGGATTGGGTTGTTTGTTTTTTTTGATATTGAGCTGCATGAGCTGCCTGTATATTTTGGAGATTAATCCTTTGTCAGTTGCTTCATTTGCAAATATTTTCTCCCATTCTGAGGGTTGTCTTTTCGTCTTGTTTATGGTTTCCTTTGCTGTGCAGAAGTTCTTAAGTTTCATTAGGTCCCATTTGTTTATTTTTGGTTTTATTTTCTTTTCTCTAGCAGGTGGGTCAAAAAGGGTCTTTCTGTGACAGCAATGCTTAACAATAACCCTTTCCTATAATAACATAAATGCCTCTCTTCAAATTATCTGAAAAATTCCTACTAAAACCTTAGACCATGCATGCCTTATTTTTATAGCACTCCCTTTTCTTTTCAAAACCTGTATGAGGGATAAAAGAGGAAGAATTTTTCTCACAACTTTAACTCTCAGAGGAAGAGGTGAAGGGAACAAAATTGCAAGCAAGGCAAGAACCCACTTACTAGGGAGGAAAAAGGAAAGGTTAAAAGATTCTAATATTAATAATTTACAGGCTTCCAGACTCTATGAGTATAGACTTACCCCAAAATCTGAACAATGTAAGCATCCAAACAATGAAACTCCTAACAAAACTTTAACAAACTTTAACAGCTTGATTAATATTTAGCTCACATACCATACAATTCACTCATTAGTGTACAAGTCAATGTTTTTTAATATATTCACAGATGTTCAAATACCAGCACAATCTAATTTTCAACATTTTTCTCATCCCATAAGGAAACCCAATAGACAGAGCACAGAGGATATTCAGGGCGGTGAAGCTACTCTGCATGATACTATGGTGGCTACATGTTGTTATATATTTGTCAAAGCCAGAAAATGTAGAACACTAAGAAAGAACCCTAATGTAAACTATGGACTTTGGGTGATGATGTGTCAATGTAGGTTCATCAATTGTAACAAATGCACCATTCTAATGGGGGATGTTGATAGTAGGGCAGGCTGTACCTGTGTAGGGGCAAAGGGTATATAGGAAAACTCTATACCTTCTACTCAATTTTTCTGTGAAGCTGATACTGCTTTTAAAAATAAATTCTATTAGGAAAGAAAAGAAAGGAAAAAAAAAAGGAAAGGAAAGGAGAGGAGAGGAGAGGAAAGAAAAGAAAACGATACTCTATACCTATTAGCAGAAAGTTTCCATCCCCCAAGCCCCCTTCCCTCCTTGGCTCTCAGCAACCACAAATCGACTTTCTGTCTCTATAGATTTTGCCTTTTATGGCAATTTCATATATAGTTATTTTAAATAGATAACAATCACACCAATGTAAATAGTAGAAAATTATTTGCTAAGTCAGTGGGATGTACTTCCGGGTTACTCTAGGATAATGTCAGCTTCTTAGACTAAAATTTCTCAATACTTCCTCCAAAAAGCAAACTGATCAACAAGGAGAGCAAATGAAAACACACAAAACTGCCTTCTTTGGCATCACTTGGACACCAAGAGTGCCACAGTCCTCATACTAAATATAAGGAAAGAAATGAAGACCAAATTCCAGCAGACATAAATGTGGCCTCACCCCATAAGCCTGTATGGAAATGAGGTGGTGTCTGAAGAGGCTGGGTAGAAGGAGGATAATGGAGCTCATATAAAATAAGACCCAGAATGGCAAAGCCCAATCAAACTACAGAAATTCTGAAACAGGTCTGAGACTTGGTAGACCTGAGCTCTGGCTACAGAAAGGTGCACAGAATCTGAAGAGGCAAATTCAAAACATGCTCTCTTCTGGAAAATCATGAAACCAATAGGATTGGTAGGGCATCTTTTACAGATTTGGTGATAAAGAAAAGAAGAAAGTAAGAGGAGAATTTAAGAATCTCACAGAAACAAAAGAGAACAAAATCCAAAGACATGCCCATCAATTTCCCCAAAGAAACATTTATTCCTGTATGTCCCCCAAACACTTTATTGCTGTATACATAAATTGTTATTGTACACCCGGGTATAAACAGTAAAAATCCAGTCTACTTGCATAAAAACTTTTCTAAAAAGGAAACAGAAAACTAAAATCAAAGCAATACAGTTGATGAAAAACCTTCCCCACCCTCAAACAAAAACAACCACGAGGAAGAAGAAAATTATAAAACAGCACTCCAGGCTGGATAAAACATACTTATACAAGCATTTGCATATATTTAATGAAACCTAGATCAGAAATTCAGAAACTCAGAACAGAAATAGGCAAAAACACAGAAAATTTTTTTAATATTTTGATCAAATTGAGAAAGAAATAGAAAAAAATACAAAACAATTTTATAAAAACTAAACACCAATTATGTGGTGTACTAGATTCAAGTAAAAATTCTGTAATGTAATAAGAGAAATTTAAGAAAGGTTTGAAAACAACAAAATAAACAAAAATAAGATAAAGAATGAAGTTAAAATTATAGAAGAAAATGGTGGAAATGAAAGACAGGCAAAGATTCAAACATGGCATAATTTGAATACTTGGATTAGAAACCAAACAACAAACATATTTAAAATAATAACACAAGACAAACTTTTTAGATCGTTTGAAAAGTAAAATCATATCTCTGTTTCAGAAATGTGTATGCCTTTTATTTTTCTCTGTTGCCAAACAGCTCTATTTTGTACCTTTTAACAACTTTAAGTTGTCAAATTTATTAGCATATAGCCCCTGGGATCATGTCCAATAAAATATTCCTGTGTCTCTGTTCACAGATGACATGATGCTATACATAGAGAATCCTAAACATGCTACCTGAAAACTACTAGAGCTTATCAATGAATTTGGTAAAATTGCAGGATACAAAATTAACGCATAGAAATCTCTTGCATTCTTATACGCTAATGAAAAATCTGAAAGAGAAATTAAGGAAACACTCCCATTTACCACTGCAACAAAAACAATAAAATACCTAGGAATTAACCTATGTAAGGAGACAAAAGACCTCTATGCAGAAAACTATAAGACACTGATGAAAGAAATTAAAGATGATACAAACAGATGGAGAAATATACCACGTTCTTGGATTGGAAGAATCAACATTGTGAAAATGACTCTACTACACAAAGCAATCTACAGATTCAATGCAATCCCTATCAAACTACCACTGGCATTTTTCACAGAACTAGAACAAAAAATTTCACAATTTGTGTGGAAACACAAAAGATCCCGAATAGCCAAAGCAATCTTGAGAATGAAAAATGGAGCTGGAGGAATCAGGCTCCCTGACTTCAGACTATACTACAAAGCTACAGTAATCAAGACAGTATGGTACTGGCATAAAAAACTGAAATATAGATCAATGGAACAGGAGAGAAAGCCCAGAGTTAAACCCACACACATATGGTCACCTTATTTTTGATAAAGGAGGCAAAAATATACAATGGGGAAAAGGCATCCTCTTCAATAAGTGGTCCTGGGAAACCTGGACAGCTACATGTAAAAGAATGAAATTAGAACACTCCCTAACACTATACACAAAAATAAACTCAAAATGGATTAAAGACCCAAGTATAAGGCCAGACATTATAAAACTCTTAGAGGAAAACATAAGTAGAACACTCTTTGTCATAAATCACAGCAAGATCCATTTTGACCCACCTCCTAGAGAAATGGAAATAAAACCAACAATAAACAAATGGGACCTAATGAAACTTAAGTTTTGCACAGCAAAGGAAACCATAAACAAGATGAAAATACAACCCTGAGAATGGGAGAAAATATTTGCAATTGAAGCAACTGACAAAGGATTAATCTGCAAAATATATAAACAGCTCATGCAGCTCAATATCAAAAAAACAAATAACCCAATCCAAAAATGGTCAGAAGACTTAAATGGACATTTCTCCAAAGAAGATATACAGATTGCTAACAAACACATGAAAGGATGCTCAATATCATTAATCATTAGAGACATGCAAATGAAAACTACAATGTGATATCCTCTCACACTGGTCAGGATGGCCATTATCAAAAAATCTACAAACAATAAATGCTGGAGAGGGTGTGAGAAAAGGGAACCCTCTTGCACTGTTGGTGGGAATGTAAATTGATACAGCCACTAGGGAGAACAGTATGGAGGTTCCTTAAAAAACTAAAAATAGAACTACCATGTGACCCAGCAATCCCACTACTGGGCATATACCCTGAGAAAAACATAATTCAAAAAGAGTCATGTACCACAATATTCATTGCAGCACTATTTACAGTAGCCAGGACATGGATGCAACCTAACCGTCCATTAACAGATGAATGGATAAAGAAGATGTGGCACATATATACAATGGAATATTACTCAGCCATAAAAGGAAACGAAATTGAGTTATTTGTAGTGAGGTGGACAGACCTAGGGTCTGTCATACAGAGTGAAGTAAGTCAGAAAGAAAAAAAGAAATACTGTATGCTAACTCATATATATGGACTGTAAATAAAAAAAGAAAAGAAAATGGTTCTGATGAACCTAGTGGCATGACAGGAAGAAAGACGTAGACGTAGAGAATGGACTTGAGGACACAGGGAGGGGGAAGGGTAAGCTGGGACAAAGTGAGAGAGTGGCATTGACATATATACACTACCAAATGTAAAACAGATAGCTAGTGAGAGGCAGCTGCATAGCACAGGGAGATCAGCTATGTGCTTTGTGACCACCTAGAGGATTGGGAGGGAAATGCAACAGGGAGGGGATATGGGGATATATATATATATATATATATATATATATGTGTGTGTGTGTGTGTGTGTGTATAGCTGATTCACTTTGTTATACAGCAGAAACTAACACAACATTGTAAAGCAACTTTACTCCAATAATTATATTTTTTTAAAAAAGAAAACAAACAAAAAAAGATTCCTGTGTCTGATAATCTATAGCAACACCACTCTTGCTCACAGGTACAGTAACTTAGGTGGAGAAAGAGAAGGGTAAATCTGTGTTATCTTTCCCTTCAGCCAACAGATGAATATAAAAGAGTAGCTGTTAAATGTGTGTGGGGGGGTGCAGGGGTGTGTGTATGTAGAGAGTTTGATTCAGAATGTAATTTTGTATTGAGAATCTGTCAGTTGTCAGGTCGGGTCCCGTCAAAAAGCAGAAACTGATACAGCCATTAGCATGTGAAACAGGGATTGGGCAAAAGAAACAGTTGACCTGTGATTCAAACCCAGTCAAATTCTCAGTTGAGCCCCTCCGGAGTTCTGGAGGTGGGACGGTCCTTAAAGACTATCCTGATTGGGGACTGGGGATGTAGTCTTTATATCCAACACTGATCAGCCATCAAATGTGGGCTGCCTCTGGAAGGAGATGTGACCTCAGCTGAGGTAATTTTCTTCTTTAAGGGCAATCCCCTTAAAGGGATGGCTGCTAGGGGCTGAATTCCAGCATCTCTTTTGGCAACTGTGGAATTAGTCCTTCATTCTTAAAAGGGAGTCTGGGTCTGGGCAGCACATCCCAGCATTCACCATACAGCCAGCTTCTTAAATTACTCCCATTGACAGATAAATTCAATTCATTCTAAAATGTTTACATAATATGTTCCATACCCATTTAAATATGTCTGCTTATTGACAAGCTCATGTGTGAAAAACACTTCATTGACAAACTCGGTGAAATTGTAAAGAAGATGCACAGACAAAAGTTATTAACATCATGCAAACCAGGCAGACTGTTCCCTAGCTAAAAGTATAATTGTAGGAAATTGGCCTGCCATTAATTTTTAATAAGCTGTATAATTTAGGCAGTATATCAAGGATCCTTGTTGAATCACAAAGTAATATCTCTCCCTGCAACTTGTTAGAGATTGCTAAATATTATGCTGTTGAGGCTAGTAAAGTGATTTGGTATAAATCCCTAAAGAGCAGTTCTTATAAATGATGTATTATTTATTCCATTAGCATTATTTGCTCTCCAACTCCCCAGTGCTAATAATTCCAACACGCTCCTTTTCTTTTACAAACAACAGATTTCAAACAATGAGGAAGAGAATTTCTGTGACCCAAATCAGAATCAACAGGCATAGTCAAATAAAGATTGCTTGCCTCATTCTAATGAATTCCTCATAATTTCTTCTTCTGTTAAGAAACAGAGAAGGAAAGTCAGAGAAGGAAAGTTGAAAATAGTTTATTCTCAGCTCTAACTATAATTATTATGTTCCATCAAGTGTCATCAAGCATTTAAATAAATAATGTCATTTCAGCATAAAGTTCCACTCATGTGTTTAAATTCTCAAAGGCATTAAGAATGTGTCTCTTCACAGGAAAGGAGAGGGAGAATTAGTATGTACTATGCCTTAACTATATGGCAGTGCCTTTCACAAGCATGGCCTCTCATTGACTTTGTTTTCTATTCTAATTCCAGAGGCTGTGGGAAGAGAGAAGGGATAATGTCACCAGTCCCTGTGGGCTACATGAACACCTTGGCATTCTGGGGCTAAGGTAAAGGCACATTGCCAAAGACCAGTTTAATGTTGTCTCATTTCACCACCACTTTCATGGCTTCAGCTGAGTCTAATGACAGGGCATGTGTTGCCAGACTTATAGTTTTACATACATTTAGTCCATGATATAGCAGTAGAGATAGGAGTCTGTTTAAAGATAACTGTCAATATATATATTAGATATGCATCTGAACAATAGCACAAACAGAAACTTTACCAGTAGGAAAATAGGTGCTCTCTAATAGAAAGATTGGGAGACACAAGCTTTTGGATCTGTTAAGGGGCGGTAGAGGACAGGGGTGGAATTATTCCCTAAGATGTTTCCTTTTTTGGGCATAGAACTCATTAGCATTACACTCTATTCCCTTTCTCACTCCTCCCTGGGGAGCAGGAGAGCCACGATTGCTAAATTTGTAACAAACAAATTGGGCATTTTCAGCTGAGCTCTGCCCTTCTTCCTCTTGGGAGCCGGAAGCAAGTGCCTATAGTCACTCTAACAGCCTGTAGCAGGAGGCCTACCAGTCCAGGGCCACCTGTCCACATGGCTAGTTCTAACTCTAACATGCAGTATTCGGAAGCTTACCTGCTCATATGTATAAGCCATGTACTCCAACCTGGAGTTTACCAAAAATAAGCTCCATCTGTATGTCTTTGTCTTATTTCTGAATTTATTCAGAGCCTAGTTATGGAAGAGAAGTGTCTTGTTCTATCTCCCTTAAACATTCCCAGCATTTCCTGCGTGGGCCAGGAACCCTGAGAAATGAAACAAAAGCATCAAATGGGAGACCAAATGTACATGTGGGGAGGCTTTGGGAGGGACCAAGACATAAGATGTTAGGCTTGGGGTTTACTCTTTTGGCTGGGTGTTTTGAACTTGTATTTTTCTTTTCTTTTCTTTTTTTTATTTTGTATATTTAGAGATGTATATGGAGCTAGATTTTAATTGTTGGGACATAAGTGATGTTAAGCCTTGGGCAACACTGTATTTTGACCTTGGTGGATGAAAATAGGTTATGGTAGTTTTATCTACAGGAAAATGATTGAGGTTGAGGTTAGCCTTGGATTTATGAGGCTCGGCACAAACTCATTTTGGTTCTAGATGGGTTAACTATAATTACAGTAACAAACAATCTCAGGTAAACAATTTTGGGGAGCCCAAATGTGACTTTAAATGAAAGGGCATGGTAGTAATAACAGTAGCTCAGGAACTGCTCTCACACACACACACACACACACACACACACACACACACACACACACACACAAAGATGCTATGGCTCTAGTCCATACACAGTACTAGAAGCAGTAGAAACCAAGAGGTTTTTCATGAGCTACTAAGGAGCTAGAAAGGCACCTTAGTTATGTCCTGATGTTTAGAACTATAAACAATGCAAATTTCCCAACTTTAAGTTCAGACAGCAGTGGCTTTTTGTCACTCTCCAAGAGAAGAAGCAGTATGCACAAGGGGCTCCTTCCTACCCCCAGATCTGCAAATCGGTGGTGCCTTCATTAGCCTTTTGCTGAAAGATTTATCCCAGTGGAGTTTCAATTTCTAGGTAGTGGAGTGCAGACAACTGGTAGGAACCAACCAGGATCCTTTTACCCTTCTCTCAGAGAGCACTGAGTCTCTGCAGTGGTCTTCTGGCAACATAATTTTATGTAGGATGTTAACTCTAGGGGCTAGGAATTAGCTTGTTTTCTAAATTTGGTGGGTGTGGAGCCAATGCTGTAATAATTTTGTTTCTTATTACTCTTTTGGATTTTTTAAAAATGAGCTGTATCAGAGATAGACTTGACATTACAAATTCTGAAGCCCTAGATGAAGGAACTACACCTATTCCTCTGAGATGTATCTCAGAAGGCAGTTGTTGAAAGAAGACCAACTCTACCCAGGCAACCAGAATCCCTCGGATGAGACTGAGCTCAATAATAAATTTGGGAGGATAGTTTGGATATTAATTATAACTTAGAAATTTTAAACTTCAAATATGTAATTCCACAGGGGAAAATAATTTGATATCAGACTTTAATTCATTTGGAATTTAATATATTTTGACTTTAACTTGAAAGGAGATTTAATCTTTGAACTTCAGTTTTGCCCTGGGACTTTAAAATAGTGGGGGTTTTTATATTCAGATTCAGGTTATTTCTCTGATGTTGGCATCTATTTACTAGGAGAAATTTCATGCTTTCTATCTTTTGGTTAGCGTTAAATCTCAGTGAAGAACCTCTGACACACTGTGGGAAAATGTGTCTAGACATAATTTGGAAATAGAAATAGAATAGAGAATGAACTTTCAACTTTGGATTGAGACTGGCCTTAAAGTTGATTTACTTAATGCAATGTACATATCCCTTTCAGGGCATTCTAGAGTCATATTCTACAGTGGTCCCAGGTTCCCAGGAGAATCCAAAAGGGCAGGCAGTAAGAATTTGGAGAACCACCTCATGCAGATTAAGAGTGAAACTGTCTGATGGCTTGTGCATTTCCTCTTCTGAGGGCTAAGCATGACATTACTGTTTGAATGTAATGGGTTAAGAGAAAGTTTAATCTGAGGAATTTGGGGGTGAATCCTTATTTCCCACTCCTGATGTTTCCTTCCTTGTGGATGCAGAACTATTTGGTTTATCCTACAGCCTCTCTCATCTTTCACTTACTCTACCCAGGGAAGCTGAGTAATTTATCTGATTGGCAAATTGGGGAAGACTAAACTTAGTGTGTTCATCCCTCCTCTGAGATTCTAACTCTGAAAGCGAGCTACTTCATGGAGCAAGCTTTCTCCTTCATTTCTCTAGAGTCGAGACTAGTTAATAGTTAGGCTCTATCCTTGCTGGGGGTTGGGGGGAGAAAGGAAGAAAGGGAGGCAAGAGGAGTCAGGGCAGGAGGTCTGTCCCAGTCCTATGTGGGCAAATTTGCCTAATTCTGGGGTTTGGTATTAGCAAGCACTTGAGCTCCAACTTAACTCTTCATATAAATATTGTTGATTCTTGTCTTCTATCTGCCACTTTTCGATTTATTTCAAAATTTCCCAGAACTGGGTTCAGGGAAAGGGGTAAGATACTCTTTAATGGACCCTCTTGAAGACTCCCAGTTAGAACTGGGACTGACATTTATAATTTGCTAGTAACATGATCTGGCCATGTCTCTGAAACCTAGTCTGTTCAACCATAAAACTAAAAATACAAAATCCACTTTACTGCATGGGTTGTGAATAGTAAATGAAATTTACAGGATTACTAAATATGACATCATTTTAGACCTGTAGACAAATGGGCCTGCAAATGAATCACCACAAAAAAAGAGAAAGATTCATCTGGTCTCGAGCAGTTGGTCATTTGCAGGTCCCCCTATGGAGGATGACAGTGGCTCAGAGTTGACTGTGTGGGCAGGCTGATGGACCAGAGTGAGGGGGAAGGGGCCAGCCAAGAAAGTTCACCTCCTTTTTGCAAACTCATCAGTCAAGGAAGAGACTCATTCCTCTTAGGAGGAGTTAGTGAGAGGGGCAAGAGCACAAGGAGCCTGAAGTGTAAAGGAAATTCTTTCACATGGAAACAGGAGTGGAGGGTAAATATCACCCTCAATGATATATAGACACTGCATGTGCATATTAAATAAGTGATTTTTTAAGACTACTCTATATGGATGTTTAAAACACTAGTACTAGAAGATTCAGACTTCTAATCATCCTGTGAAAATTACCTGGCTGTCATATGAATATATTAGAACTTTTCAATCACCCCACATAAAAGGAAATATAATCAGTGTGAATTTCCTATGAATTCTTGTATTTTTTCATAGAAGGGACTGAAAGACTGATGTATTACTTCACAACTAATTTAATTACTGGGGAGAATATTTTAAAATAATGAATGAGCTCTTGGCCTAATTATTGACATAGTAACTGAGCTTTCCTTTTTTTTTTTTTAGAATAAGAATCTTCTCTCCACTCCTGCCAGCAAATGCCATTTCTAGGTAACATAGATTCATCTGTTTATTGCAATTTGTATTTTTAAACAAACAGTTGATAGAAGGAAATAGAAGAGGGCAGAACTGAACTGAACTAAACTGAGCTGAACTGGAGTTGAATTGGATTAGATTGGATTCCAGGGAGACTGTACCACATGATGCCCACGTGACCAAATAAGGCAAACGAAGCCACAAGATTACATATCTTCCTAAGGTCATTCCCTTTATTAGTGGAAGATGGGGAGAAGGAATCCAAGTTTACCCACCCCAGCAACACATTCTTCCCTTCTGTGTGGCCTCTGATAACTCTCTCAGTTCTGATACAATGTTTTCATTTGTTTGTTGCTAGTTGTATTTGTTTTTATGCCTAGGCTTTTCACCTCAACTTAGTTTTATGATAGAAACCAGTGGGGAAAGAGAGATGTAATAGTTAAGAGCTCTTTTTCCAAAAAAAAAAAAAAAAAAATCCTTTTTTTCACCCCATGTAGGAAATCCCTTTAGAAATTTTCATAGCCAGGTGGGATAGGGAGTGTGAGAGGGAGGGAGATGCAAGAGGGAAAAGATATGGGAACATATGTATATGTATAACTGATTCACTTTGTTATAAAGCAGAAACTAACACACCATTGTAAAGCAATTATACTCCAATAAAGATAAAAAAAAAAAAAAAGAAATTCTCATAGCCAGAGTCAACTGCTCTGATTCACCAAAAGGGTACACCATAAATGGAGAAAGAAGATATTTGCCCAAGAGATGAGAGACCCAAGGATTAGCATTCAAGAGTTCAAACACATTTTTTAAAACTTTACAATGGGAAAAGCAACTTTCATTGTTAGAGAGAGGAGAGAGAGAGAAGCCTCGTTTGTTGACATGACTTGGTTCATGAAGCCTTCACCTAGAAGTGAAGCTGCTGGACAAACCTTGAGAAGAATCATCTCCTGCTTCAATCTGCTGCTGGATAGGAACTAATTAGACAGAGAGAGGCGGAAGACAGAGAAGGAGGGCGTCCAGGGCTTTCCCGATCACAAATCTCACCTCCACTCCACTCTCTTTATACTTTTCTTGCAAAAATAATAATAGAAATAAGGAGGTGGTGGGGTTTCCAAAAACAAAAATTGTAACCTTAAACCATCTGGGCTAGGCAAAAATCCCATCCACCGCAACTCTCAGTTCAAAAGTAAAGTTGTACTGTACACAATCAGGATGTTACTTAAGAGTGCTCTTAAAAGAACACATGGTGTGTGGCTGAGAGGGTCTTGGTGCTTTGGCCGGGTGTCAGGCCTGTGCCTCTGAGGTGGGAGAGCCAAATTTAGGACATTGGCCCACCAGAGACCTCCCAGCTCCACATAATATCAAACAGAGAAAGATCGCACAGAGATCTCCATCTCAATGCTAAGACCCAGCTTCACTCAATGACCAGCAAACTACAGTGCTGGACACCCAATGCCAAACAACTAGCGAGACAGGAACACAACACCACCCATTAGCAGAGAGGCTGCCTAAAATCATAATAGGGTCACAGACACCCCAAAACACACCACCAGCCATGGAATTGCCCACCAGAAAGGCAAGATCCAGCTTCATCCACCAGAATACAGGCACCAGCCCCCTCCATCAGGAAGCCTACACAACCCACTGAACCAACCTTACGCACTGGGGGAACACCCCAAAAACAACGGAAGCTACAAACCTGCAGCCTGAGAAAAGGAGAGCCCAAACACAGTAGGTTAAGCAAAATGAGAAGACAGAGAAACACACAGCAAATGAAGGAGCAAGGAAAAACTCACCAGAAGAGGAAATAGGCAATCTACCTAAAAAATAATTCAGAGTAATGAGAGTAAAGATGATCCAAGATCTTGGGAATAGAATGGAGAAAATACAAGAAACATTTAACAAGGTCCTAGAAGAAGTAAAGAGCAAACAACAATGATGAACAATACAAAAAATAAAATTAAAAATTCTGTAGAAGGAATCAATAGCAGAATAACTGAGGCAAAAGAACAGATAAGTGACCAGGAAGACAAAATAGTGGAAATAACTACCACAGAGCAGAATAAAGAAAAAAGAATGAAAAGAATTGAGGACAGTCTCAGAGACCTCTGGGACAACATTAAACGCACCAACATTCGAATTATAGGAAGAAGAAGAGAAAAAGAAAGGGACTGAGAAATATTTGAAGAGATTATAGTTGAAAACTTCCCTAATATGGGAAAGGAAAGAGTCAATCAAGTCCAGGAAGAGCAGAGAGTCCCATACAGGATAAATCCAAGGAGAAACACGCCAAGACACATATCAACCAAACTATTAAAAATTAAATACAAAGAAAAAATATTAAAAGCAGCAAGGGAAAAACAACAAATAATGTACAAGGGAATCCCCATCAGGTTAACACCTGATCTTTCAGAAGAAACTCTGCAAGCCAGAAGAGACTGGCAGGACATATTTAAAGTGATGACAGGGAAAAACCTACAGCCAAGATTACTCTACCCAGCAAGGATCTCATTCAGATTCGACAGAGAAATTAAAACCTTTACAGAAGAGCAAAAGCTAAAAGAATTCAGCACCACACAAGCTTTACAACAAATGCTAAAGGAACTTCTCTAGGCAGGAAACAGAAGAGAAGGAAAAGACCTACAATAACAAAGCCAAAACAATTTAGAGAATGGTAATAGGAACATACATATCAATAATTACCTTAAATGTGAATGGATGAAATGCTCCAACCAAAAGACATAGGCTTGCTGAATGGATACAAAAACAAGATCCATATATATGCTGTCTACAAGAGACCCACTTCAGACCTCAGGACACATACAAACTGAAAGTGAGGGGATGGAAAAAGATATACAATGCAAATGGAAATCAAAAGAAAGCTGGAGTAGCAATTCTCATATCAGACAAAATAGACTTTAAAATAAAGACAATTACAAGAGACAAAGAAGGACACTACATAATGATCAAGGGATCAATCCAAGAAGGAAATATAAGAATTGTAAATATTTATGCATCCAACATAGGAACACCTCAATACATAAGGCAAATACAAATAGCCATAAAAAGGGAAATCAACAGTAACACAATCATAGTAGGGGACATTAACACCCCACTTTCACCAATTGACAGATCATCCAAAATGAAAATAAATAAGGAAACACAAGCTTTAAAGGATACATTAAACAAGATGGACGTAATTAACATTTATAGGACATTCCATCCAAAAACAACAGAATACACTTTCTTCTTAAGTGCTCATGGAACGTTCTCCAGGATAGATCATATCTTGGGTCACAAATCAAGCCCTCATAAATTTAAGAAAATTGAAATTGTATCAAGTATCTTTTCCAACCACAACGCTATGAGACTAGATATCAATTACAGGAAAAAAATCTGAGAAAAATAAAAACAAATGGGAGACTAAACAATACACTACTAAATAACCAAGAGATCACTGAGGAAATCAAAATATACCAAGAAACAAATGACAATGAAAAAACGACAACCCAAAACCTATGGGATGCAGCAAAAGCAGTTCTAAGAGGGAAGTTTATAGCTATACAAGCCTACCTCAAGAAACAAGAAATATCTCAAATAAAAAACCTAACCTTACACTTAAAGCAGTTAGAGAAAGAACAAAAAGACCTCAAAGTTAGCAAAAGGAAAGAAATCATAAAGATGAGATCAGAAATAAATGAAAAAGAAATGAAGGAAACAATAGTAAATATCAATACAACTAAGAGCTGGTTCTTTGAGAAGAAAAACAAAATTGATAAACCATTAGCCAGAATCATCAAGAAAAAAAAGGGAGAAGACTCAAATCAATAGAATTAGAAATGAAAAAGGAGAAGTAACAACTGGCACTGCAGAAATACAAAGCATCATGAGAGATTACTAAAAGCAAATCTATGCCAATAAAATGGAAAACCTGGAATAAACGGACAATTCTTAGAAAAGCACAACCTTCCAAGACTGAACGAGGAAAAAATAGAAAATATAAACAGACCAATCACAAGCACTGAAATTGATACTGTGATTAAAAATCTTCCAACAAACAATCACGTCCAGGACCAGATGGATTTACAGGCGAATTCTATCAGTCATTTAGGGAAGAGCTAACACCTATCCTTCTCAAACGCTTCCAAAACATAGCAGAGGAAGGAACACTCCCAAACTCATTCTACGAGATCACCCTCACCCTGATACCAAAACCAGACAAAGACGTCACAAAGAAAGAAAACTACAGGCCAGTATCACTGATGGACATAGATGCAAAAATCCTCAACCAAATACTAGCCCCCAGAATCCAACAGCACATTAAAAGGATCATACACCATGATCAAGTGGGGTTTATCCCAGGAATGTTTTAGGATTCCTCAGTATGCGCAAATCAATCAATGTGATAAACCATATTAACAAAATGAAGGAGAAAAATCATATGATCAACTCAATAGACGCAGAAAGAGCTTTCAAAAAAATTCAGTACCCATTTATGATAAAAACCCTCCAGAAAGTAGGCATAGAGGGAACTTATCTCAACATAATAAAGGCCATAAATGACAAACCAACAGCCAACATCGTTCTCAATGGTGAAAAACTGAACTCATTTCCTCTAAGATCAGGAACAAGACAAGGTTGTCAACTCTCACCACTATTATTCAATATAGTTTTGGAAGTTTTATCCACAGCAATCAGCGAAGTAAAAGAAATAAAAGGAATCCGAATCAGAAAAGAAGAAGTAAGTAAAGCTGTCACTGATTGCATATGACATGATACTATACATAGAGAATCCTAAAGATGCTACTAGAAATCTAGTAGAGGTAATCAATGAATTTGGTAAAGTAGCAGGCTATAAAATTAATGCACAGAAATCTCTTGCATTCCTATACACTAATGATGAAAAATCTGAAAGAGAAATAAAGGAAACACTCCCATTTACCACTGCAACAAAAACAATAAAATACCTAGGAATAAACCTACCTAAGGAGACAAAAGACCTGTATGCAGAAAACTATAAGACACTAATGAAAGAAATTAAAGATGATACAAACAGATGTAGAGATATACCACATTTCTGGATTGGAAGAATCAACATTGTGAAAACGACTATACTACCCAAAGCAAGCTACATATTCAGTGCAATCCCTATCAAATTACCAATAGCATTTTTCACAGAAGTAGAGCAAAAAAGTTCACAATTTGTATGGAAACACAAAAGACCCCGAATAGCCAAAGCAATCTTGAGGGAAAAAAATGGAGCTGGAGGAATCAGACTCCCTGACTTCAGACTATACTACAAAGCTACAGTAGTCAAGATGGTAGTCAATGGTACTGGCAAAAAAAAAAAAAAAGAGAGAGAAATACAGATCAATGGAACAGCATAGAAAGCCCAGAGAAACCCATGCATATATGGTCACATTATTTGTTATTTATTTATTTATTTATTTTTGCGGTATGCAGGCCTCTCACTGTTATAGCCTCTCCCGTCGCGGAGCACAGGATCCGGACGTGCAGGCTCAGCGGCCATGGCTCATGGGCCCAGACGCTCTGCGGCATGCGGGATCCTCCCAGACCGGGGCATGAACCCATGTCCCCTGCATCCGCAGGCGGACTCTGAACCACTGCGCCACCAGGGAAGCCCAGTCACATTATTTTTGATAAAGGAGGCAAGAATATACAATGGAGAAAAGACAGCCTCTTCAATAAGTGGTGCTAGGAAAACTGGACAGCTACATGTAAAAGAAGGAAATTAGAACACTCCCTAACACCATAAACAAAAATAGACTCAAAATGGATTAAAGACCTAAATGTAAGGCCAGACACTATCAAACTCTTAGAGGAAAACATAGGCAGAACATTCTGACATAAATCACAGCAAGATCCTTTTTGACCCACCTCCTAGAGAAATGGAAATAAAACCAAAAATAAACAAATGGGACCTAATGAAACTTAGAAACTTTTGCACACAAAGGAAACCATAAATAAGAGGAAAAGACAACCCTCAGAATGGAAGAAAATATTTGCAAATGAAGCAAGTGACGAAGGATTAATCTCCAAAATTTACAAGCAGCTTATGCAGCTCAATATCAAAAAAACAAACAACCCAATCCAAAAGTGGGCAGAAGACCTAAACAGACGTTTCTCCAAAGAAGATATACAGATCACCAACAAACACATGAAAGGATGTTCAACATTACTAATCATCAGAGAAATGCAAATCAAAACTACAATGAGGTATCACCTCACATCAGTCAGAATGGCCATTATCAAAAAATCTACAAGCAATAAATGCTGGAGTGGGTGTGGGGATTGGGAACCCTCTTGTACTGTTGGTGGGAATGTAAATTGATACAGCCACTACGGAGAACAGTATGGAGGTTCCTTTAAAAAATAAAACCCGCAATCCACTACTGGGCATATACCCTGAGAAAACTATAATTCAAAGAGTCATGTACCACAATGTTCATTGCAGGTCTATTTATAGTAGCCAGGACATGGAAGCAACCTACGTGTCCATTGACAGATGAATGGATAAAGAAGATGTGGCATATATATACAATGGAATATTACTCAGCCATAGAAAGAAACGAAACTGAGTTATTTGTACTGAGGTGGATGGACCTAGAGTTTGTCATACAGAGTGACGTCAGAAAGAGAAAAACATGTACCATATGCTAACACATATATACGGAATCTAAAAAAAAAAAAAAAAAGGTTCTGGAGAACCTAGGGGCAGGACAGGAATAAAGACGCAGATGTAGAGAATGGACTTGAGGACACAGGGAGGGGGAAGGGTAAGCTGGAACAAAGTGAGAGAGTGGCATGGACTTATATATACTACCAAATGTAAAATAGATAGCTAGTGGGAAGCAGCCACATAGCACAGGGAGACCAGCTGGGTGCTTTGTGACCACCTAGAAGGGTGGGATAGGGAGGGTGGGAGGGAGACGTAAGAGGGAGGGGATATGGGGATATATGTATACGTATAGCTGATTCACCTTATTATACAGCAGAAACTAACACAACATTGTAAAGCAATTATACTCCAATAAAGATGTTAAGAAAAACATTTACAATGGGAAAGTCCAAACATGTACAAAATGATAATAATATGAAAAACTCTCATATTCCCATCGCTCAGTTTGTACCATTAGCAAAACACTGCCCAATCTTATTTTATCTATGCCTTGCCTTAGGTTACTTTGAAGCAAATCTCACGTATCAAAGCATTTTAATACGTATCTAAAAGCTAAGGATATTTCTTAAATTTTAAACACAATCACAATATCATTATCACACGAGAATGTTAACAATAATTGCTTTAAATCATCAAATTACCTGATTACCTCATACATTAAAAAAAATTTTTTTTTAGTTTAATCAGCATCAAAATAGTATCTATTACAATTTGTTATCTCTCTTCTAAACTACTGGTTTTCCTCTCTCTCTTTCTTCTCTTGAAATACATTTATTTAAAAGATCAGGGGGCCCGGAGGAAGATGGCAGAAGAGTAAGACGCGGAGATCACCTTCCTCCCCACAGATACATCAGAAATTCATCTACACGTGGAACAACTCCTACAGAACACCTACTGAACGCTGACAGAAGACCTCAGACCCCCCAAAAGGCAAGAAACTCCCCACATACCTGGGTAGGGCAAAAGAAAAAAAAGAATAAACAGAGACAATAGGATAGGGACGGGACCTGCACCAGTGGGAGGGAGCCGTGAAGGAGGGAAGGTTTCTACACACTACAAGCCCCTTCGCGGGCGGAGACTGCAGGTGGCGGAGGGGGAAAGCTTCGGCATAGCGGAGGAGAGCACAGCAACAGGGGTGGGGAGGGCAAAGCGGAGAGATTCCGGCACAGAGGATCGGTGCCCTCAGGCACACACCAGCCCGAGAGGCTTGTCTGCTCGGCCCGGCCGCCGGGGCGGGCGGGGCTGGGAGCTGAGGCTCGGGTATCGGCTTTCAGTCGGAGCTCAGGGAGAGGACTGGGGCTGGCGGCAGGAAGAGAGCCTGAAGGGGTTAGTGCACCACGGCTAGCTCGGAGGGAGTCCGGGGAAAGGGTCTGGAGCTGCCGAAGAGGCAAGAGACTTTTTTCCCTTTTGTTTCCTGGTGCGCGAGGAGAGGGCATTAAGAGGGATGCTTGGGGAAGCGCCAGAGACAGGCGCGAGCCGTGGCTAAAGGCGCGGACCTCGGAGACGGGCGCCGCGCCGCCGCCAACGCCGCCGCCGCCGCCGCCACCGCCGCCGCCGCCACCGCCGCCGCCGCCAACGCCGCCGCGCCTGTGTGCGAGCGCGGGTCACTGTCCGCCCCGCCTTCCGGGGGGCCTGTGCACCCCGCCACTGCCAGGGTCCCGGAAGCCGGGGACGGCTTTCCTGGGAAAGCGCACGGAGCGCCACGGGCTGCTGCAACATCACGCCGGCCTCTGCCGCCGCAGGCCCGCCCCACACTGCGCGCCCCTCCCTCCCCTCTGCCTGAGTGAGCCAGAGCCCCCACATCAGCGGCTCCTTTAAACCCGTCCTGTCTGAGCGAAGAACGGACGCCCTCCGGCGACCTACGCGCAGAGGCGGGGCCAGGTCCAAGGCTGAGACCCGGGAGCTGTGAGAGCAGAGACAGGGAAATCTCTCTGTGCAGCCTCGGAGGCAGCGGATTAAAGCTCCACGGTCCATTTGATGTGCCCTGCGTCTGTGGAGTGCATGAATGGACAGCGAATCATCCCAAATTGAGGAAGTGGAATTTGAGGACAAGATTTAAGACTTTCTCCCCTTTTCCTCTTTTTACAACGAATTATCCCAAATTAAGGAGGTGGACTTAGAGAGCAAGATTTCAGACTTCTCGCCCTTTTCCTCTTTTTACAACGAATTATCCCAAATTGAGGAGGTGGACTTGGAGAGCAAGATTTTTAATTTTTCCCCCTGCTCTCTTTTTGTGAATGTTTATGTGTAATCTTCTGTGTAAGATTCTCTCTGTATAGCTTTGCTTCCACCATATGTCCCAGGGTTCTATCTGTCCGTTTTTTTTCAATAATTACTTTTTAATTTTAATAACGCTACTATATTTCATACTTTATTCTATTTTACTTTACCTGCTCTTTCTTTTTTTCCTACCTTCCCTTCCTCCCTCCCTCCCTCCGCTCCTCCTTTCCTTCTTTCTTTTTCTTTCCTCCCTCCCTCCCACCCTTCTTCTTTCCACTTTCTTTTTCTTTCCATCCTCCCTCCCTCCCTCCTGTCTTTCTTTCTTTCTTTCCTTCCTCCCTCCCTTCTTCCATTCACTCTTCCTTTTGCTTTCATTCCTCCCTCCCTCCCGCCTTTCTTTCCTTCTCTCTTCCCATCCTTCCTTCCTCCCTCACTTCTTTCTTTCTTCCTTCCTTCCTTTCTTCCCTCTTCCTTTCTTTCCCTCTCTCTTTCTTTCTTTTACTAATTCTTTCTTTCTGCTTTTTCTCCCTGTTATTCTGAGCCGGGTGGATGAAAGGCTCTTGGTGCTGCAGCCAGGAGTCAGGGCTGTGCCTCTGAAGTGTGAGAGCCAACTTCAGGACACGGGTCCACAAGAGACCTCCCAGCTCCACATAATATCAAACGGCGAAAATCTCCCAGAGATCTCCATCTCAACACCACCACCCAGCTTCAGTCAACGACCAGCAAGCTACAGTGCTGGTCACCCTATGCCAAGCAATTAGCAAGGCAGGAACACAACCCCACCCATTAGCAGAGAGGCTACCTAAAAACATAATAAGGCCATAGGCACCCCAAAACACACCACCAGACGTGGACCTGTCCACCAGAAAGACAAGATCGAGCCTCAACCACCAGAACATAGGCATTAGTCCCCCCCACCAGGAAGCCTACACAACCTACTGAAACAACCTTAGCCACTGGGGACAGACACCAAAAACAACGGGAACTACGAATCTGCAGCTTGCAAAAAGGAGACCCCAAACACAGTAACATAAGCAAAATGAGAAGACAGAAAAACACACAGCAGGTGAAGGAGCAAGATAAAAACCTACCAGACCTAACAAATGAAGAGGTAATAGGCAGTCTACCTGAAAAAGAATTCAGAATAATGATAGTAAAGATGATCCAAGATTCTATTTCCCAGATCCAAAATCTTGGAAATAGAATAGACAAAATGCAAGAGACACTTAACAAGGACCTAGAAGAACTAAAGATGAATCAAGCATCGATTAAAAACACAATAAATGAAATGAAAAATACTCTAGATGGGATCAATAGCAGAATAACTGAGGCAGAAGAACGGATAAGTGAGGTGGAAGATAAAATAGTGGAAATAACTGATGCAGAGCAAAATAAAGAAAAAAGAATGAAAAGAACAGAGGACAGTCTCAGAGACCTCTGGAACAACATTAAACGCACCAACATTCGAATTATAGGGGTTCCAGAAGAAGAAGAGAAAAAGAAAGGGACTGAGAAAATATTTGAAGAGATTATAGTTGAAAACTTCCCTAATATGGGAAAGGAAATAGTTAATCAAGTCCAGGAGGCACAGAGATCCCATACAGAATAAATCCAAGGAGAAATATGCCAAGACACATATTAATCAAACTGTCAAAAATTAAACACAAAGAAATCATATTAAAAGCAGCAAGGCAAAAAAAAACAAATAACACACAAGGGAATCCCCATCAGGTTAACAGCTGATCTCTCAGCAGAAACTCTACAAGCCAGAAGGGAGTGGCAGGACATAATTAAAGTGATGAAAGAGAGAAACCTGCAACCAAGATTACTCTACCCAGCAAGGATCTCATTCAGATTTGATGGAGAAATTAAAACCTTTACAGACAAGCAAAAGCTGAGAGAGTTCAGCACCACCAAACCAGCTTTACAACAAATGCTAAAGGAACTTCTCTAGGCAAGAAACACAACAGAAGGAATATACCTACAATAACGAACCCAAAGCAATTAAGGAAATGAGAATAGGAACATACATATCAATAATTACCTTAAATGTAAATGGACTAAATGCTCCCACCAAAAGACACAGATTGGCTGAATGGATACAAAAACAAGACCCATATATATGCTGTCTACAAGAGACCCACTTCAGACCTAGAGACACATACAGATTGAAAGTAAGGGGATGGAAAAAGATATTCCATGCAAATGGAAATCAAAAGAAAGCTGGAGTAGCAATTCTTATATCAGACAAAATAGACTTTAAAATAAAGACTATTAGAAGAGAAAAAGAAGGACACTACATAACGATAAAGGGATCGATCCAAGAAGAAGATATAACAATTGTAAATATTTATGCATCCAACATAGGAGCACCTCAATACATAAGGCAAATACTAACAGCCATAAAAGGGGAAATCGACAGTAACACAATCATAGTAGGGGACTTTAACACCCCACTTTCACCAATGGACAGATCATCCAAAATGAAAATAAATAAGGAAACACAAGCTTTAAATGATACATTAAACAAGATGGACTTAATTGATATTTATAGGACATTCCATCCAAAAACAACAGAATACACATTTTTCTCAAGTGCTCATGGAACATTCTCCAGGATAGATCATATCTTGGGTCACAAATCAAGCCTTGGTAAATTTAAGAAAATTGAAATTGTATCAAGTATCTTTTCCGACCACAATGCTATGAGACTAGACATCAATTACAGGAAAAGATCTGTAAAAAATACAAACACGTGGAGGCTAAACAATACACTACTCAATAACGAAGTGATCACTGAAGAAATCAAAGAGGAAATAAAAAAATAATTAGAAACAAATGACAATAAAGACACGACGACCCAAAACCTATGGGATGCAGCAAAAGCAGTTCTAAGGGGGAAGTTTATAGCAATACAATCCCACCTTAAGAAACAGGAAACATTTCGAGTAAACAACCTGACCCTGCACCTAAAGCAATTAGAGAAAGAAGAACAAAAAACCCCCAAAGTTAGCAGAAGGAAAGAAATCATAAAGATCAGATCAGAAATAAATGAAAAAGAAATGAAGGAAACGATAGCAAAGATCAACCAAACTAAAAGCTGGTTCTTTGAGAAGATAAACAAAATTGACAAACCATTAGCCAGACTCATCAAGAAAAGAAGGGAGAAGATTCAAATCAATAGAATTAGAAATGAAAAAGGAGAAGTAACAACTGACACTGCAGAAATACAAAAGATCATGAGAGATTACTATAAGCAACTCTATGCCAATAAAATGGACAACCTGGAAGAAATGGACAAATTCTTAGAAATGCACAACCTGCCAAGACTGACTCAGGAAGAAATAGCAAATATGAATAGACCAATCACAAGCACTGAAATTGAAACTGTGATTAAAAATCTTCCAACAAACAAAAGCCCAGGACCAGATGGCTTCACAGGCGAATTCTATCAAACATTTAGAGAAGAGCTAATACCCATCCTTCTCAAACTCTTCCAAACAATATCAGAGGAAGGAACACTCCCAAACTCATTCTACGAGGCCACCATCACCTTGATACCAAAACCAGGCAAGGATGTCACAAAGAAAGAAAACTACAGGCCAATATCACTGATGAACATAGATGCAAAAATCCTCAACAAAATACTAGCAAACAGAATCCAACAGCACATTCAACGGATCATACACCATGATCAAGTGGGGTTTATTCCAGGAATGCAAGGATTCTTCAATATACGCAAATCAATCAATGTGATACACCATATTAACAAGTTGAACGAGAAAAACCATATGATCATCTCAATAGATGCAGAGAAAGCTTTCGACAAAATTCAACACCCATTTATGATAACAACCCTGCAGAAAGTAGGCATAGAGGGAACTTTCCTCAACATAATAAAGGCCATATATGACAAACCCACAGCCAACATTGTCCTCAATGGTGAAAAACTGAAACCATTTCCACTAAGATCAGGAACAAGACAAGGCTGCCCACTCTCACCACTCTTATTCAACATAGTTTTGGAAGTTTTAACCACAGCAATCAGAGAAGAAAAGGAAATAAAAGGAATCCAAATTGGAAAAGAAGAAGTAAAGCTGTCACTGTTTGCAGATGACATGATACTATACATAGAGAATCCTAAAGATGCTACCAGAAAACTACTAGAGCTAATCAATGAATTTGGTAAAGTAGCAGGATACAAAATTAATGTACAGAAATCTCTGGCATTCCTGTACACTAATGATGAAAAATCTGAAAATGAAATCAAGAAAACACTCCCATTTACCATTGCAACAAAAAGAATAAAATATCTAGGACTAAACCTACCTAAGGAGACAAAAGACCTGTATGCAGAAAATTATAAGATACTGATGAAAGAAATTAAAGATGATACAAATAGATGGAGAGATATACCATGCTCCTGGATTGGAAGAATTAATATTGTGAAAATGACTCTACTACCCAAAGCAATCTACAGATTCAATGCAATCCCTATCAAACTACCACTGGCATTTTTCACAGAACTAGAACAAAAAATTTCAAAATTTGTTTGGAAAAACAAAAGACCCCGAATAGCCAAAGCAATCTTGAGAACGAAAAACGGAGCTGGAGGAATCAGGTTCCCTGACTTCAGACTATACTACAAAGCTACAGTAATTAAGACAGTGTGGTACTGGCATAAAAACAGAAAGATAGATCAGTGGATCAGGATAGAAAGCCCAGAGATAAACCCATGCACATATGGCCAACTTATCTTTGATAAAGGAGGCAGGAATGTACAGTGGAGAAAGGACAGCCTCTTCAATAAGTGGTGCTTGGAAAACTGGACAGGGACATGTAAAAGTTTGAGATTAGATCATTCCCTAGCACCATACACAAAAATAAGCTCAAAATGGATTAAAGACCTAAATGTAAGGCCAGAAACTATCAAACTCTTAGAGGAAAACATAGGTAGAACACTCTATGACATAAATCACAGCAAGATCCTTTTGGACCCACCTCCTAGAGAAATGGAAATAAAAACAAAGATAAACAAATGGGACCTAATGAAACTTCAAAGCTTTTGCACAGCAAAGGAAACCATAAACAAGACCAAAAGACAACCCTCAGAATGGGAGAAAATATTTGCAAATGAAGCAACGGATAAAGGATTAATCTCCAAAATTTATAAACAGCTCACGCAGCTCAATAGCAAAAAAACAAACAACCCAATCCAAAAATGGGCAGAAGACTTAAATAGGCATTTCTCCAAAGAAGATATACAGACTGCCAACAAACACATGAAAGAATGTTCAACATCATTAATCATTAGAGAAATGCAAATCAAAACTACAATGAGATATCATCTCACACCAGTCAGAATGGCCATCATCCAGAAATCTAGAAACAATAAATGCTGGAGAGGGTGTGGAGAAAAGGGAACACTCTTGCACTTCTGGTGGGAATGTGAATTGGTACAGCCACTATGGAGAACAGTATGGAGGTTCCTCAAAAAACTAAAAAGAGAACTACCATATGACCCAGCAATCCCACTACTAGGCATATACCGTGAGAAAACCATAATTCAAAAAGAGACATGTACCAAAATGTTCATTGCAGCTCTATTCACAATAGCCCGGAGCTGGAAACAACCTAAGTGTCCATCATCGGATGAATGGATAAAGAAGATGTGGCACATATATACAATGGAATATTACTCAGCCATAAAAAGAAACGAAACTGAGCTATTTGTAATGAGGTGGATAGACCTAGAGTCTGTCATACAGAGTGAAGTAAGTCAGAAAGAGAAAGACAAATACCGTATGCTAACACATATATATGGAATTAAAAAAAAAATGTCATGAAGAACCTAGGGGTAAAACGGGAATAAAGACACAGACCTAGTTGAGAATGGACTTGAGGATATGGGGAGGGGTAAGTGTAAGCTGTGACAAAGCGAAAGAGAGGCATGGACATATATACACTACCAAACGTAAGGTAGATAGATAGTGGGAAGCAGCCGCATAGCACAGGGAGATCAGCTTGGTGCTTTGTGACCACCTGCAGGGGTGGGATGGGGAGGGTGGGAGGGAGGGAGATGCATGAGGGAAGGGATGTGGGAACAGATGTATATGTATGACTGATTCACTTTGTTATAAAGCAGAAACTAATAAAAATATATATATATATAAAAAATAAAAATAAAAAAATAAATTAAAAAAAAATAAATCAATAAAATTTCAGGTCAGGTACTTCCCTGGTGTTCCAATGGTTAAGACTCCGCGCTTCCACTGCAGGGGCACAGATTCAATCCCTGGTCGGGGAACTATAGATCCTGCATGCCACGTGGCATGACCAAAAAATAATAATAATTATAATAAAAATTAAAAAATAAAAGATCAGGTCACTTGCTGACCAATGCATATGCCTCCCTTTCTTTAATTGTGCCCTTAAAATCTTGCCTTAATCATTATCCTGGGTGAGAAGCTGATTTATGAACTAAATTTCTGCTTCTCCATTTTCTGCCCATTGAATAAAGCTTGCATTGCTTCAATTTCAGCTTCAGTTTTGTGTTTGGCTGCGCAAACCCAAATGGGAAAAGAAACTTTGCTGCCAGGCTAGGGCCTAAGTGGGGGTTCACATGACCTAATTCGGTAACAAAAGCATATCCTCACTCACATGTATGGTGGATAATGGTGACTAACCACTGGGACCTCAGATGGGTCTGTTAGCTGGAACACCTATACATGTCCACTCCACGTGGCCTGGGCTTTCTCTAGCATGGTAGTTGATTTCTGAGAGTGAGAGCTGTGTCATCTTTTATGACCTAGCCTTGGGCATCACAGACCATAGTCACAGTCCCATCAGACTGAGGGGAAGAAACATGGACTCCACATCTCAACAGGAGGAATGTCCATGTCATTTTGTAAGAAGATCACATGGGATGAGAGATGTTGTTGCCATCATCTTGGAAAATACATTTTTGTTATATTTTATTTATCATTTTTTGCTATAATTTTTACAGCATCTGCCAAAGTTGATCCAATTAATTATTTTATTACAATTATGAACTCATGAAAATAAATACATTTGATGTATTCTAATCCATTGCAATTCTGTTTGGTTTATGTATAAATGAATTAGTCTTTGGCAAGTGAGTCTCTTTAAATGGACACCTTCATTCCTTTGATACAACTCCACTAGGTTTTTTGTTTTTATGTTTTTTGGGGTTTTTTTTGTGGTATGCGGGCCTCTCACTGTTGTGGCCTCTCCCGTTGCGGAGCACAGGCTCCAGACGCGCAGGCTCAGCGGCCATGGCGCACGGGCCCAGCCTCTCCACGGCATGTGGGATCCTCCCGGACTGGGGCACGAACCCATGTCCCCTGCATGGGCAGGCAGACTCTCAACCACTGCGCCACCAGGGAAGCCCTCCACTAGGTTTTGAAAGTCTCTTTGTTTTCAGGTATGACATGACATAACAGACTTATCTTGAACATTTCTCATCCCAGAACTGGAATCAGCCATTTCATTTCTTTTTTACTTTCTTTCTTTCTTTCCTTTTTTTTAGGTAAAATACAATATGAGTTCCTTCTGGTATTTTGAATTCAAATTCAAAACTAGAGTTTTCACTAACCTCTTTGATCTTATACCTCTGTCTCCTTTCTCCCATGCCCCAAATCCTAATTCTCAATAATACCAATGTAATTATGTATGTTTTATTCCACAACTGTGAAAGAGGAGGGAAGGGGGCAGGGCATAACCTTTAAAAGAATAACATAGCCCGAGGACACAACATAAATTGATTAGAACCAAACAGGACCAAGATGGCGGATGAGTCGACATCCACTAGACCTTGAGCTTCAGTATATGCTCACTGTAATACATCAGCAAGCTAAATGACTCACCAAACAGGCGCCATGACAGTTCCAAGGCCAACCATAAGGTCAAAAATTGGGCAGTCGCCCAATTCTGGAAATCCCCACCCCTTCCCCCAAAGAGCTGGAATTCTCCCCCTACTCGTTAGCCTATGAAATTACCCACCTCTATAAAAACTGATAACCCCCATGCTCTTGTGCCACTCTCTCCTGAGATGGCCCACACTCTGTCTATGGAGTGTGTTTCTCTCTAAATAAATTCACTTCTTACCTATCACTTTGTCTCTCACTGAATTCTTTTTGTGATGAAACATCAAGAAACTGAGCTCCACTGAGTCCTGAGACCAGCTGTGTGATCTCAGTTAAAAGAACGTGGGTTCAAGTCCCAATCTGTGTTTTGGCTGGGTTCAAGTCTCAGCCCATGGGTTCAAGTCCCAATCCGAGCTGCTTGGTTTCAACTGCACCAAACAACCTCAGAATAAATGTCAATAACATAATTACTGAAAATCATTTTTATACCCAAATTTCTTATACTAAAAATTTTATTTTTGGAGTATGTCTCATAATGGATATATAATCAGACTCTTGTGTTTTATTAAAGTCACTTGAAATAACTGTGTGATTATGCCACCACCTCAATACAGACTTAGGTTCATAGGCTTCCTCTTTTTAGGGACTGCAGTTTTAATTTAATTAGTTGTACAAAATATTTATATAGTGCCAAAATCAAATCTGCAAAAGACAGTATATTCAGGGAATATAGTAATTTTTATTCCTGTCCCTCTACTGCCTCCTCCTTCCTCCCACTGACACTTCTTTTTTCAATATTGGTTTATGTTTTTAATACAAGGAAATACATGTGTATTTTTAATCTTACCCTCCTCTTTCTTAGATAAGTAGACGTACACAATATAGATTTTTTCCTCTTTTTCACTTAACGATAAGTTCAGAGATCATTGCATAGCAATACATAAAAACACTTCTTTTCTTTTACAACTGCCTACCCCTTTGACTATACAATTGTTTTTTCAACTGGAACACCTGTGAAGACATTGGGTTGTTTCCAGTTTTTTGCTATCACAAAATAAGCTTACAGTGAATAGCCTGATGATTATGAAAATTTTTTTTTTGCCAGTGTTTTTTAAGGATAGACCTATAGAAATGGAAGCTTGTATTCGTAGGTAATTTTTTTGGATGGTGCCTAATTCCCTTCCATAGATGATGTAACATGTAACATTTTGCTTTCCCACCAGTAATATGTGAAACTGCTCATCTCCCACAGCCTTACCAAGCATATTACATTGTCAAACTTTTTCATTTTTGCCAATCTGATAGTTTTTTTTAATTGTGCAAAGAGACACATTTAAATATCACACATGAAAATAAGTTCCCGAAGGGATTTCAATATCCTGTGTTTAAAAAAAAAAAAGACAATTTTCTTCTTCATAGGACTATTCTGCATCAAGTATTTTGTTGTGTTTCATTGCACATTATCTAGTTAAACACACATCCACGGTTCTAGTTCAGTTAACAGAACAGAAAAAGAACTTGTTTCTGGGATGCATTTGACTGGAATTTATCCTCTTATACACACCTTGTCAGACAACTCCTAGTTTGAGATATTACTTAGTAAAACTAGGTTGACCCTGGGCTGGTGGCTAAATCGCCTGATTGTCATTCAGCCTCAGGGGGTATGACCTCCTCCTCACCTGGCACACCTCTGAGTCGGTGTGAAGCATCCACACGAAGGGCCCTAACAACCTGTGCCAGCCAGCCTCATAGCCTTATCCTGACAAGTTAATTTTCTCCCATTTGACTACTTAACCTTCCCATAACCCCAATCTGTGCTGGGTTTGATGATCAGGACTTGGTTCACCCCATATGCTACAGCTTCTCTACCTAGTTTGTCTTCTATTTATAATGAATGAAGAGAGGGAAGAATGAGGGGAGGTAGAAAAAAAAACAAATATTTTTATCGCATGTATTTTTAGTTACTTAGCCAGTCCTGCACCTTTTGCACAGTGACACTAGAGAGTCCCGATTTGAACTCTAGTTTTCTATTTTAAATTAAGCCTAAAGTTGACAAATAAAATGTTTTTCCTTCCCATTCTCTACCCTTGCTTTCTGTCCAGAATTAATTATTCCCCCTTTCTCTACTCTTCTGTTCCCAAATAATCAGGCAAGAATCCCCTTTTTGTTTTGTATCTTATTCTATTTTTTTAGCTATCGAATAGTATACTAGCTGAATGAGGGTAAGCTGAGTCATGTCTTTAACTGTCTGCTTAAAACAATAGAGGACATTTCTTCAGGTATGAGCTATTTCAGGTTAATCTTTTAGAATAGAAACTTCCTTTAAACAAACTTTCAGGAGATATGGATGTACATTGTAATAAGAAATTTGAATTGGGGATGAAAAACACATTTTCAAGGCTTACAAATCACTCATGATTTTACTGGATTCTAGTCTCAGAATTGACTGCTAGTATTTCCAGGATTTCAGTCTCTCTATGTCATAGGGCATCTAACTTTTTGTTTCAATTATACCAGTTCTAAATGAATCCAAATAAGAGAAATATGAAGTATCCCAAATCTTGTTTTACAGAACTTTGTTGGTATAGAAGAGTTGGCTCTAAAGTCTTGCAAACTCGCCTTATGAAATCTTTGTTAATGACAAAAAAAATCTCCCCTGTTCTGAAATTCTCAAGTCAATCAAACAAAAAATGTAACCTTCCATATGATTTCACTGCCAAACATTGCTCAACCAGTCACTTTCAAGAAATATCATCTACTGTCATCTTATTAAAAAACAAAGAAAGAAATCTGACACTTTAACCCAGGTGCCTTTGAGGATGGCGTAAAGTAGAGTTGGGTTTTACTGTTGGTTTTTTCCAGGATTTGAAAATATATTTACAGCTTGACTGAGGAGAATGAGCTTTATTTAGCCAGATAGAAGTCACGGAGAACACTATCAGTCAGCTGTTGCTTGTGTGCCCTACAGATTCTTGCCTCTATAGTCAGGAAGAGTATTTTATCTGTTCAAATCCCTCTCCTCATGTGTTCAGATGAGAGCTATAATGTGGATTAAGCTGGTCATTTAGTTTGTAACTTATCTGTTTTCCCACACATCTGAAAATGCGCATGAATTATAACTCATTTCAGAATAAACTACATAGTTGACTCCTTTTCTACCCTCTCCTCTGCCCCAGCAAACACACATACATACACAGACAGACAAAATATCATTGAGGCTAGAAGCAGTGTCCTTGAAATAAATTGCAAGCTACGAGTTTTATGCTGTAAAGAAGGTGAGGGAAGCAAAAGAAAGGGAAAAAAGTCACTTTGGTCTCTGAGGAAATAGAAAATGTTCACAAAGACAAAGATAAGAAGCAATAAAGAATGGGAACATCTCGGTCAGATAACACAGTGCTTGACTTTACATGTCTCAAAACAGGGACCTTGTCTCATTCAACGCTTAAAAAAATAAAAAATAAAGAACGGGAACACTCAAGCTCTTGAACCGGGGTTTTATCAGCCCATCACACTGAGGATTTCTCTAACACACTCTTAGGCAAATGTTCAAATCTGTCCAGCTACTATATCAGTTATGACAAATAAAGGGACTAGAGCAGCCTCACTTGCAAAATGACCTTCCCGAAATACTGACAATCTCAACTTGACATTGTTACCATGTGAATAGTTGAAAATGCAGAAACGATTTCTCTTAGAAAATCTGTATCTCAAAAATCTTTACCTTTCTCCTATCTACTTTTCTGTATTTTAAAGTTAACAGACATTTAGAACGAATTTACACTTTAAATTTTTAAATTAATTTTTCAAAGGGAAAAGTGAAATTCTGTGACAATACTCAAATAGAAATTAACACTTGTACAAAACAATTATATTTAGATGAAATTCATTCTGTGTGTATTTTATCAAATAGATTTGCATTTAGACACAATCAAATGGTACTTGCTTGGTTTGGTAATGAGATGGCCATCTCTCTTTTATTTTATGTGCTATGACGATTGCAATTACAAGCCCCCTACATTACTCTCCAACCCCATTTTCATCTGCCAAGACACACACATATATATATACTTCTTCACTGGCTTACATTTAATTTTGTTATTGTTGCCCTCTAATGGCTTAGGAATAGATTTTCTTCTCTGTCACACATATATGCTCTGATGTTGTATATATACATTTATTAAAATAAGTAGAAGCCATTCTGATTTCCATACTCATAGACTTTCTGTGGGGTTTTATTTTTTGAGTGTGGGTGTGCTTTGTTTTGTTTTCAGCTTTTTTTTAGCTTGTGGTACAAAAGGAAATGAAAGCAAACATTATGGCAATATTCTTCCTGTCAATAGATACATAAAATGATACGGAAGATGTAACACCTCAGGAGGAAGAAATGGGGTATTTAGTGCAGGACTTCCATGGAGAGCTCTCAGTTGACAGTGTAAAAATACGTGAATTACTGAAAGCATTTTAATTCAAACACACATATTCAAATGTACAGATTCCTCTAATAAATATTCATAAGATTTAATTTCATGTTATTTCAATGTTTTTTAAATGGCCTCTTCGAACACAAGCTAATGATGTTCCTAAGTATGAATTCATTTTGTCTAATCATGAATAATAATAACTCATATTTTTGAGGTTTCCAATGTGTTCGGCAAAGTGCTCATTTCTTCACATGCATTATCTCAATCAATTTTATTCAGCTGCTTTTTGTTTCTTTCTCTTTCACCCCTCTTCTTCCTAAGATCATAATATATGATTGCTCCCCAGGAGAAAGATTATTCTCTGTACACGTCAGAGTAAATCTGGCAGATTTGCAGCTCAGAAAAGATTAAATCAATTAAATGCAAATATTATTTAAAGCCTGGTATGGTTCAGGGTATTGAAACGAAGAAAGTCAGGGGATGGATGGAAGAGGTAGCAATGCCTAAAGCAATAGCATAAGGATCAACTTAACCCCAAAAGTCACTATTGTAACTTTTATTTGGACCAAATAATCTTGTTATTTTGTATTCCAAATCCTTGATTTATAACATGACGTTTTTATAGTTTTGATCTTTTGCTTTATACAACATTGTAATATTGTCCTTGTACATTGTGATAATTTGTTATATTAGGTGTCTAAGGATTTTCTCACATGAGTGCAAATTTATGTTATGTGACATCTATACTTTTGATATGAGTAACTTTCCATTTAATTCTCTGCAAGCATTTTATCAAAATATTTAAGATTTTTTAATGGAAAATTTCTTTAGTTTGCCTACCTATTCTTCTCGATTATCCAGCAGATTGTAACAGGCAGTTCTCTCACCATGGAGTATAAATAAATTAGTAATTTATATCAATACTAGTTTTTATTTTAAAATTACTAATAAAACTGATCTTGAAATATATGTTAAAATTGACTCACTATTATGTTTTCTATACCTATAGAGTTAGAAGTTTTTAACATGGAAATATCTGCCATTAAAATTGTTTGGATCATCTAGTCTTCATAATCTCATGTTAACATTTGTGAGAGAGAAAAGTATTTTTTCATCTCACAGTCTGTGCTGTTTATAAAACCCTAAGGATAGAATTCAATGGAGAATCTGTCATAGATGAGTATTTCTGTAAAGTAATGATCCTTTGATTCCTCTTTTATTATAGAAAGGTCATGTTGATTTGCAGAGGGAATTATTTTATATTCATTATATCATTAAACATGTTTGAAAAATAAGAGGCTATTAATGTTCCTAAATGCTTCCAAAATTCAATGGAATAACCATCTTGTTCAGTACTTTCCACTAGGCATGATACAAGCAGTTAAACATAGTACTGTACTTTGCTCTAAAATGGCAGTCTACAGACTGAGAACTTCATGTGCCAAGGTAGGCAAAGCATAGTTTATGCTGCTCAAGAACGTATTTATTGGATTTGATTAAGTTGGAATCTCATTTGTACAATTTAATCAAATATTTTAAAGGATTAATTTTTCTCCAGTCAGCAGTTATATTACTAAGCTGGCCCCTGAATATTTGGTTTGTTGACTTTCCAATAATGATCCAGTTAGACAGTCTTTATCCTTCTTTGTCTTTCAATTTAGTGTACCTTTATCTATTTCAGGAGACTACATTAATATCAAATATTTTCAAACAGTAAATTTCACTTTTAATGTATTGACTAATAGGCTCTATTTCTCTCTTTATTGTTCCAATCTATGGAACAATAAATCTATGTATACTACTTTTCCCAGTCAGAATTAACATAGTTTTTTATTGTAAGATATTTTCTTCTATCCTCTCAGGTAAAGAATTAAACAAACAAACAAAAAACTATTTAAAAATTCCAACAACCCTAACAAACAAAAACACTCTTCCTCTAAAAATATTTTCTATTCAGGAAAGTAGTGGCAAGCTTATCTTGGTCTAATTCCAAAATAAATTCTTAACCTATTTAAATGTACCCTAATGTAATGGACTACTTATCAATCCATCACTTGGTACATCTGCTTTGAAATGGGCAGGTGGTCCCCTTCAGAAGTACCATTAGATAATGATGATGATTGCAATTAGATGATAATGATATCGGTCATTTACAACATGCAGAGTCGTTTGTATAAATGATTTTTTTGTAAGTATAGCATGGAGTTGCCAAGGAATCAAAAGATACTTTCTTAGGTTACAATTCCTCAAAGTAGATGAGATTAGTTAGTCCTATGGGTTTGGAAAAGTTTCTTGCATAAAAGTTTCTCACATTTTCCTATTTAATAAGGCAAATTATGTAATTATTTTCAGTTCTGGTGTGTATGTGTGTGTGTATTATACCAAATCCGGTATACATGTCCACCTCCCATCCGGGGCTCTGCCATGTGCCCTGTTTCCTGTTTGGCTGAAGAGCTCTGGTGACTGCTCAAGCTGTTCTGGTAGTCAAAAGCCCTGGTAACCACAATCACTTCATCTCCTGAAAACACTACAGCCTTAGCCTTCTCAGGGATGAGATAGGATCATCTACACTACACAGTTTCAGGTTTCCCAGCAGCTGCCCTGAGATCAATGTACAATAACCTAGCTGTGCGGAGGCTTTAACATCTTGTGGGTCAGACTTTGATCAATGAGAGACGAGACAGAAAAGGAGGCGGAGCCAGCAAGTAAATTTGACTCAGTCTTCTCCAGAGACTTCACATGTGACCTAGAATCGATTCTGTTTTCTTGGGAAGCTGTGACCAGCTTGGCAGTGCCCTACTGTGTCTTTGTTTCCCCTTCTTTCTTTACTCATTTCCCTTTTCCCTCGCTCTGTTTCCCTGGAATAACATCCCCAATAAAATTTTAGCATATAATAAGCTCTATTTCTAAGGAACTTAGGCTGAGACAGAGCTCTTTAAGTAACTGTCCACATGTGTTCCCATTTGCTTATCCTAGAAATTGTGACATTTACTGTTTTCCTAAAATGACCAATCCCAATCTTCAGCACTTCCCATGACAGAAAAACTGATTAACTGACAGTTCAGTAATTGGCAGTTGTTTAATCACTGCACTTTCCAAAATGAACTCCTAGGAAAATAGTGCCAGACTAAAAGGTTGTTTTTAATTTCTTGTATATTATGATTTATAGCATAGCTAGATTACCCAGGCTACCCTCAATCTTTAAAAATACAGTATCAATTTTTAAAAGAGCTATAACATTCTCATATGAAATCTGAAAGATTCAGGGCATTCTGACTAAATAAGCATGCAGCTTTTCCTCATGTGAATCAATCCCACAGCATGTACTTTAGAAATATACTAGTGTTTCTTTATTAAATATAATATGTTTTTCATTTTCACATACGAGATCCACACAATTATCCTGAGACTTGGACAATATACATATAAATGTTGTTACTCTTACAATTTACATAAGGATAAACTGAGGCTCAGAGCGGTTAACTCAGTGTCCAGAGTTGGCAAGTAGAAAAAATGGAATATAAAATTTAGTTTTTTGTGAACCCTTTGCTCTTTATATCCTGTCATGCTGCTTTAGCTCACTAAATAGAGAGGAGTAGACCTTTATTAAGAGTAATTTGGACATAACAAGATTCCTGAATAGAATTAAATCATATACCTGCAAAGAAATGAGATTTTCTCACAAGTTACATGGCAATAGACAACATTATTTTAGACTCATGCAAATCTATGCAAATTTAATTTCTATACACCCCCAATATATAAGAAAATTTAACTATTTAAAGAAAATATGTGGTGAACTCTTTGATAATGTCTTCTTTGTTAATGTCAACTAGCAGACAATACTGTCTAAAGGTAAAATGGTTTGAGAAGTCCTTTAGAGAAGTCCTTTAGGTTTCCCTATATTTCAGCTGAATCTAGTCATTAGGCAGATAGAGAAACAAATGACTTCTAAGGCTCTAAGATCAATTGATTCTACTTGGAGAAAACTGTATATTCTGGGGTAAACATTTGTTATATCTGAAAAATGACAAGAAACTGAAACAAATAGGCACTTTTCTGAACAGAGAAAAGTTAATGATGGGAAATCTCAATGCCAAAATAATTATTTAACTTTTTTGATGATCTAAAAAGGAATTACATGGAGAAATGTATGTGTTTTCAGATTCACATAAAGCCCTTAAAACAGTAAAATGTTAATCAGTAGGGGAAAATTCAGGAAGCCATGAGGGCATGTGAGTGTCACTATAGGCAAAACTAAAATAATACTTTTTTTGGCAAACTGACCCAAGGGATTAGAAGGGCTGGTTTTGTACCATCAGTTATGTTTCATAGTGAAAATTCATTGTAAACTATTCTCTGAATCTATAAGACAAATGTGCTTCTGGAACAAAGCATAAAAACCAAACACTAGGTTTTATCAAGAAGGAAAACAAGAAACAAAGATGCAAGAAATGTCAGATCCTTAGGGGGAAAACATCCACAGACACCTGTGCTGACTTCTTGAAATTTTGCTCCTGTTTCTTAGCACAATCTAGTTTATATGTTCAGAAAATCAACTTTAAGTTATTGGAGGGATAGATAAATTTTCAATGTAAAGAATGAAAACTGAGTGATATGATGATATCTATTAAATGCCAAAGGATATTACTTTGCAGAAGATAGATTTTGATCAAGTGCCAGACCTCAGAAGTTAAAAGTATCCATTAGAGAAGCAGTTTTATGATCAATGTATGGTGATTCTACTTTAAATGGTTGTAATCATCAAAAATGATGTAAGCCAGAACTTTAAAAAGGTATGATATATAAAGATTATCATTAGGCTCTAGAGATTGTCAGAACCTTTCCCACATAACTGCAAGGATCATCTAGTCTTCATAACAATAACAATATGTCAGGCACCACAAACAGTTTCCTCCTACAGATGGCCACATGGCTTTCTGATCTAGAAAAGTAGAGACATGCAGGTATTATATAGCAGATTTATACTCATCCACACTGAGTACTGGTGACTCAGAGGCTGATTTATTTTTGAAGACGTCTTAACTTCTTATAAAGACTGTCATACAGAGTGAAGTAAGTCAGAAAGAGAAAAACAAATATCGTATATTAACGCATGTATGTGGAACCTAGAAAAATGGTACAGATGAAACGGTTTGCAGGGCAGAAGTTGAGACACAGATGTAGAGAACAAACGTATGGACACCAAGGGGGGGAAAGGCGCAGGGAGGTGGGGATGGTGGTGTGCTGAATTGGGCGATTGGGATTGACATGTATACACTGATGTGTATAAAATTGATGACTAATAAGAACCTGCTGTATAAAAAAATAAATAAACGTAAAAAATATTTTAAAAATTCTACTATAGACAAAGACATCAAGACCTGTTGGGTTCCCAGCATATTCTTAATCTTAAAAAAAAAACAGTTCTAATAATATTAAACCATAGAAAATAAAAAATAAAAAAATAGAATTGCATAGCTTTGGCATTAGGCTTCAAATAGTACTTTGAATAGAGTGCCTTGAAGTTATCTGGGGTAGAATGTAAAAGAAAAGGGAGAAAGTTACTCAATCTGCTTATTGAGTATCAAACATTTTCCAGAAACTGCACTAGATCAATGCAATTATTTATCCTAACAACTCAAAGAGCTGCAACCTTACTTTCAAAGTGAAGGTAAAGTAACAGCCAAGGTTACACATGAAGTTGACAGAACATTCGAATTCTGTTTGCCGTTCTACAGACCAAGTAAACCCTAGGATTTGCAGGTTCTACTAATCTCACAGAAGGCCCAAGCTCCCTGTGAGCAGAATTTGAGTCAATCTCAAAATTCAGTGCCCAGTAGAGTACAAACATAAAGGCATAAAAAATATTTTTATACTGGTTGAAAGGGAAACATACATGTTTATGTCATTCAAATGAAAGATTCTCACATAATGAACTAACAAAATAACAGCATAGTTTCTTTCCTGAAACTTTCTCTAGGTGTAAGTTTCATGTTGATAACATTTTTACATTAAAAATTTTTCAGCTCTGTGTGGACAGGAAAGCTGTCAAAAACATAAGTACCAGACAAGGAATTTTTCCAAGTTTAGAACTTGAGACTTGCAGTTATATACAGATCTGTCTTAAATTTTAGGCAAATTAATTAATTTAAAAAAAATTTTTATTGGAGTATAGTTGCTTTACAATACAATTTTTTCTAAAACTTCCACTTTTTTGGCAAAAAAACTGCAGTTGCCTCTTTTGGAAACAAATGGTTTATTAAAGTTGTTTTTGTAAAAAAAAATGATTAAGTAAATATAAAATATTTGGATGATATTAAATTCTGGTCATGAGCTGTTACTTAATAATAAAATTTCAATACATTTGTGTTGTCGGGCACAACAAACCATTGAGATTAGCATTTTTAGTTATTCCAATTTGACACAGGAAGGAACTGAAGCACAGAATTGTTAGATAATTTCTCCAGCGTCATTCAAAGGGTCAATGGCAGACGCAATTCAAACCCAGAAGGGCTGACTCCAGAATCCTCATTCTTAAGCAGTATGTTGTGCTGCCTCACATGATAACTAAAATACCTTAACTCTTTCCTTACTGAATATATATTGAATGCATAGAGGGATGTATCTCAAATCACCACTAGTAATGCTACATTTGCTTCTATAAGAATGGCTAGGGCTTCCCTGGTGGGGCAGTGGTTGAGAGTCCGCCTGCCGATGCAGGGGACACGGGTTCGTGCCCCGGTCCCAGAGGATCCCACATGCCGCGGAGCGGCTGGGCCTGTGAGCCATGGCCGCTGAGCCTGTGCGTCCGGAGCCTGTGCTCCGCAGCGGGAGAGGCTACAACAATGAGAAGCCCGCGTACCGGAAAAAAAAAAAAAGAATGGCTAAAATTTCAGAGAGAGAAAAAAAATTACCACACATTTCTTATCTACAGCAGGCTTAGGAGCAGATATGGTTAGTGTATTAAACTGTACTTTGAAGGGCTTCCATCGACTTCAATTCTTACTTCCAACAATGCTCATTTTCTTTTTTATAAAAAAAGATGAAATCATTTATGCATCTCTAGTTTTAGTATTTTCAATGTATGGTCCAGTTACTGAGTTACATTGCCCTGCATAACAAAGTTTCTTCAAATTGTGCATGTGCAACTGCTTTCTTTTGCGTGGAGCAAATTGAGTTCCCCTCTTGGAGTGAACAATCACTTGGCAGTATAAATTATTTTAATGGACATTTCTTTACACTGAGCCTTTGCAATCTGTTTCACCCTCTAATTACAAATGCAGGAAGAACACAATTTATAATTGTGTCTATAAAGGAAAATATAAAGGCCTTAAATGGAGGTTTATATCATTGCATCTGTTCAGTGATTTGAAATCCAGGAGGAACAAAAGGGCAGGAAACTTTTCTTTCCCTTCTCATCCCAATTAGCATAGACAAGTAAGAATTCATAGCACAAAATAACCAACATCGGTTCAACCAGCAAAAATTGGAGAACTACCATATTAATCTTGATCTGTGTTTTACTTACATTCCACTTTTTTCAGATTCCAATAATGGTACGGAAATTAGCATTTTTTAGAAGATAGGCAGAAAATTCACACGATTTTATCTAGCAGAACAGCTCAATGACAAGTGTGACTCAGAAACAAAATCTTTGTCATTTAGATGTAATTAATTTAGTTGAGAGAAAAGGCAAAAGTGTTTCCTTACCTATTCATAATGTCCTGTTCGATAAAGCTCACAAACTTACGAGTGGATGGGAATCTTAAATCCAGGCCATTTGGCAACTGAGTAATAATGCTTCCTCAGCCCAGTGCCTAAGGCTAGATTCACACCCGAACAAGAAGAGATATTAAATAAAACAAGACTGCATGTGCATAACTGGGCCACCCCACATTTTGTAGGTTCAATTTATCACAGCAGTATCTTGTATCTATAGTGTCTTAAATGTCTTTTCTTCTTAATTCTGACAGCTGCATTCTCTTGATACATCAATTAGTCCCTGAAACACAAGATTTGCTCATACCCCTAACCAGCCCAGCTATTACCAATGTCAAATCAGTTCAAAACCTCCTGAGCTACATAAAAACAATTTAAGTAACCCAACCACGCAGACACTAATCACTAAGGCACTAGGATATCAAGTCTTTGGACTAGAGCAATATTATAGAACACTGTAACTTAGTGGCAATCTCACCAAGAAAGCTTAAATAAACACTAGGAGACTCTCTCTAAGTAAAACATAGAGAGGCATAGCAATGATACTGTTTTGCTCACTCTTACACTAAAATTAAAACCTATAAATCCACCAAAGATTAAGGAAATAAGCAAAAGTGAACCATAACTTGTACCCATACACACAAATTTTAATTGGCCACCCAATTAATGTCCTGCCTGAAAATAAAGAGAAAATGTAAAATTCAGGTTTTTTAATCTAAATTTTCATAATTTTCCCTCTTTTTCTCATGCATATAAATGTATTTTCCTTCTAAATCCCTCACATGTAAGAGGGTCACTCTACCTACAAACCAATAATGTAGGCATTACTACCCCATGTTCCCTGGCTATTATCTAGTGCACTAACCCTATGCAGTGGAGAGAGAAACAGTGCATCCACTTACCCTGTTAAAGTTTATAACCCGATGATTTACAAGACGTGACACATCTGAAGTCCACTGAATTCATTGTCTCATTAAACAATGCAGACAGTGTTGAAAATATTATCCTCCAGTGCTTTGAACTTGCATCTGCCCCATTACATTTGCATTAATGGGGCTTCAAAAAAGTCATAAACAGGTAGCTAATTGATATCCTTAAAAGAAGATTTCAACCCTTAGTTTTGATAATATTAGTGAGATAGGATGAGAAATCAGTTGAGCACATTTCATTTACTTGAAGGAATTTTACACGTGATCATTTTTATTTTCTCATTCCAACTTTCGCTAAATTAGCATACCTGACTTCTCCCCAGTAAATGCAACCTGTTCATCCACTCTTAATTCACCATCCCAGTCCCCAGTCTACTCTCTCCATACACCAAGATCCCTGCCCAAAACAGTCCACCAAGTGGACTAGAAAAAGAGTCAATTACTAGAGACTATAATGCAGAAATTCCTTTCCTCCTACCCTGGAAATGAACAAAGAAATAAACAATGATGAAGAAGCAGCAATGCTTTCAAAACTCAGTTGATGAGTCACTTCTATAACATTTGTCCTGCTATCTCTTATTTTATTCATGATTTTTTTATAAGTATATATTAGACAATGCTACTACTTTTCTGTTTAAAATTCTTCAGTAGCTTCTTGCTGCAACTAAAAGAAAACCTAAACTCTTAGGCCAACGTCTCTGATTTCATCTCCCTCTACTCTGATTCCTTTCACTAATCTCCAGTCACACTGGCCTTCTGTCTGTACCTTAAACATGTTGAGTTTTTTCTGTCTTGAGCCTCTGTACTTATTGTTGTATCTGCAAACACTCTTCAAGATTTTTGCATGTTATTGCCTTGTTACCATTCAACTGATGATTCAGAGAGCCTTCACTTATAAATCTACCTATTAAGCAGCCCTCTAGTCACTATAATATTATCCTATTTTATCTTTATCATTACATACCAATACCTAAAGTGTTCTTTTCTGTTCTTAAATGTTTTTTTTTTTTTAACTAGGTTACGTGTTTATTCTCTTTTCCCAGACTAGAGATAGCTCCTTAGGACAGGGGCTATGTCCCCTTGTAATGCCTATGATGACAACAGTGTCTGACACACAGTAGCCCTTAGCATGTGTGGTTATAGAGCGCTTGAAATGTAGCTAGTATGATTGAGGAACTGAATTTTTAAATTTATTTAATGTAATTAAATTTCAATAGCCACATTCGGCTAATAGCTACTGTATTCCACAGTACAGTTCTAGATAATCAGTTCTAATGTCCCAAAACAAAACAGCTTCTACCTTAGGTGTTGGTAATGCACACAAAAAAATTTTCTCCTTGAATATCTTTTTCTTTCCCCATGAATTCATACAAACCACTGCCCTTTTTGTAGGAAGTCATCAGCCTGTAAATGTTACAAATTGATTTGATTAATGATGGACATTTTTAAACATAGACTTAAGGCAATATGGAAGAATAGACATTGTGACGTCACTAACTACAAATCACGAAATTAAAAAAAAATTTAACACTTTATGAACTCAAAGAAAGTAAATGCCACATGTGTTAGAAATGAAGAAAGAAAGGGGATAAAAAGGATACTGATAAATGAGCAACCCTTAAGAGTTCAGACTTTGATATAAGGTCTTAAGAGCAGGGTTTAGGATATTATATCCAATATTTGGCAGGGGAGCTTCATAAATCCCAGAGTCTGAAAAGCGTTTATAGTCTGTGGAACAGGGATAGAAAATATTTATGCTTCAAGAGAGTTTGCCACTGGTCTGGAGTCTTGAGTCTAAGGTAAAATAAATAAAAGTAAAAACAGTAAAAACAAAAATCCCCACCAGAAATTAAACTCCAAGCTCTCAACACAGATTGGTGAAGATTCCAAGTTATACAACTGTGGGTTATGGGTACCACAAGCTCATAAATTCACATATGGAATCAGATTCAGGTTCATTCAAAACCTAAGTTCCTGAAGAAAGACCTTTAATGGAGACTTAGAAAGTATACTCTATTGTCATGGTCCTTGTTATAGAAAACAGAATCTCCTTTAGTTGGGTTAATAAGAAAAGAAATTATTTCAAAAGTATTAAGATAACTTAAAGAATTTCTGCAAGGGCCAGGGAGCCAAGCTTGGTTCTTACAAAGCCAAGGAAGAGGCTTACACCCTGGAGAAATGTACAACCACACCACAGGAATGTTCCAATGTGAAGCCCACTGCAACCAATGTCCACTGCTCAGTTCCTGTGTTGCTGGAGATCATACAGTAGACCTTGCATAGTACCTGCCACAGCTATGGTTTCCCCAGGTGTTACCTCAGATTGCCCACTTTTGCCTTTCTAGTATCATTTGGGTTCTTCTCCAGATGGAGTCTAGCTTCTCCAGGGGAATATCAGGTCTAAAAAATCTTTAAAATGTAGATTTTACCTTTGCAGATGGTAGAGTAAAAAAAAGGAAGTCTAAAAGGAGTTATGAGTGGATACTGAATGAGCCAATCTGAAAAAGATGTCTCTTATGTCTGATCTCCCTAAATGTGACCTCTAGATTATGGATATATAGCATATGATTATACACTATGTTTTGATAATTATTGAACAATGGCCTAAAAATTCTCCACTAAACTGTGAATTCCATCAGAGCAGATCATTCTGTGTTGACTATTGGTTCTTATCACCCAACATAAAATACACATGGTACATGTTAAGTGAATAAATTCTAAATAATAGATTATGAAATTCTACAACTCAAGAGACTACAACTCCTTATTTTAACACAAACAGAAAAAAAGGGGGATTTATGATAATATAACTTCCATGGTAGATTAAGGCATGAATCTGACTTTTAGGGAAAGCCTACCATATTTATATACCTAGAGTTTATATTTCATGACTAGCTGGTATTCCAAGGTATTTGGGTATAGAGACCCAATAGGCATAAATATTAGAGCATCTGAAAGCAAAGGGGACTAATGATTATATTTTTAAAGTTAATTAGGATTCTATGGAGTAAATAATAGAGATTTAAAGAATGCAATATAACAAGTTAGAGAACAAGCCATTTAAACCTTATATGCTGACTTCAACTGATGAAAATCATTGACCATATTTAGATCAGGAGAGCTTCTTTCTCCTCCTCAACTTCAACCACCTTTAATTACTAGAATCTAGGTTTTGAGGGGTTTTAGTCTTTCTATAACCTGAGTTTTCCATATTATAGGATTAGACTGTCAAGAAAATTAGCCTTCTTTACATAGACAACATAAGAGGATATTGAATTATTCTATATTATTTGGTAAAAGCTAAACAGAATTTTTTAAATGTATAAGACAGACTCGTTCCCAGTTTTGCATGTAAGGATCTTGTAAGCTACCACTCTATTAGAACACCAAGTAAAAAGCTGAAAATACTGAAAAATCAACAACCCTTCTAGGATCCATAAGAGAGGTGAGAATACAGGGCAAACTGCTGACCCCAAGATCAGAAAGATACACAAGCGAACATAGAAAATAACTCACTGGGGCAGAGATTCATGAGCTAAAACCACCACAGGAACAAGTGCCACAGTGTAGGGAAACCAGAACTGTAATTGATGAATTGATGAAAGCTCAGTGTGGACAACTCTGAGAGCTAAAAACTCTAGGGGGACCCAGTCACGGGGGAGCACTTACAGTTTGGAGAGATTTACGGCCAGGAGCTCAACCAGGTTTCCATAGTACACTGCAGAAAACCCCCTCACGGTTCTGAAGGGAAGGGGAAAGGAACCATTTTGAAACTTGCTAGAGCACTCTGTTCTTTATAAGAAGGCCTGACCTCAGAGAAAACTAATTAACCAGAGCCTAACCTGCTGGGGTTTTATCAGAACCTTATTCACCTGGGAGAAAGGAGATACTCAACTCCAACCCACTCTAGCCACACCCTTCCACCTAAGGGTGGGATAAGAAAAATTAAAAACACCTGTGAAGGATACTGTCCAGAGGCATAGGCTCCCTAAAAGACTGACACCTGATCATAGGACTATAGAACTCTTCCCCTCCCCCACCCCACCTCACAACCACATTATTAAAAGCCTATTTACAGCAGTTCCTTTTTCCTGTTACATCATGTCTGGCTATTTAAAAAAATTACAAGACATACCAAAAAGCAAAAAACACAATTTGAAGAGACAGAGCAAGCACCAAAAGCAGACATGGTAAGGATGTTGGAATTATCAGACCAGGAATTTAAAACAATTATGATTATTAGGCTAAGGGCTCTAATAGGTAAAATAGACAAAATGCAAGAACAGATGGACAACATAAGCTGAGAGATGGAAATCCTAAGAAAGAACCAAAAAGAAATGCTAGAGATAAAAACAAAAACAAAAACACTGTAACAGAAGTAAAGAATGCGTTTGTTGGGCTTACTAGTAGACTAGATACAGCTGAGGAAAGAATCTTTGAACTTAGAGGCATCTCAGTAGAAACCTCCAAAACTGAAAAGCAAAGAGAACAAAGACTGAAAATCACAGAACTTAGTATCCAAGGACTGTGGGACAATTTAAAAATGTGTGACATACATTTAATGAGTACACCAGAAGAAGAAAGAAAAGAATAGAAAAAATATTTGAAACAATAATGGCTGGTAATCTCCCCCAAGTTAATATCAAGCACCAAACTACAGATCCAGGAAGCTCTGAGAACAACAAACAGAGTAAATGGAAAAAAAAAAAAAAACCTATACCTAGGCATATCATTTTCAAATTACAGAAAATCAAAGACGAAAATTTCTTGAAAGAAGCCAGAGGAGGGGGAAAATGTCTTACGTATACAGGAACAAAGATAAGAGTTACATACAAATTCTCTTCAGAAACCATGTAAGAAGGAAGAGAATACACTCAAACATTTAAAGTGCTGAGATAAAAATACCAGCAATCTAAAATTCTCTACTCTGTGAAATTATTCTTCAAAGGTGAAAGAGAAATAAAGACTTTCACAGACAAACAAAAATTAAGAGAATGTGTTGCTAGTAGACCTGCCTTGCAAAAAAATTTCCTTCTCTTTAGAGAGAAGGAAAATAATACAGGTCAGAAAATCAATCAAGCTAGTGAGAAGCTGCCGCATAGCACAGAGAGATCAGCTTGGTGCTTTGTGACCACCTAGAGGAATGGGATAGGGAGGGTGGGAGGGAGGGAGATGCAAGAGGGAAGAGATATGGGGACATATGTATATGTATAACTGAGGCACTTTGTTATAAAGCAGAAACTAACACACCATTGTAAAGCAATTATACTCCAATACAGATGTTTTAAAAAAAAAGAAAAAAGAAACTCAATCTACATAAAAAAAGCAAGAGCACTGGGGCTTCCCTGGTGGTGCAGTGGTTAAGAGTCCGCCTGCCGATGCAGGGGACACGGGTTCGTGCCCTGGTCCGGGAAGATCCTACATGCCGCAGAGCGGCTAGGTCTGTAAGCCATGGCCGCTGGGCCTGCGCATCCGGAGCCTGTGCTCTGCAACGGGAGAGGCCACAACAGTGAGAGGCCCGCGTACTGAAAAAAAAAAAAAAATGTGGGTGGCTGGAGAAAATATACCATGCTGACACTAATCAAAATAAAGCAGGAATAACTATATTAATTATAGACAAAGCAGGCTTCAAAACAAGGAAAGTTATCAGGGGTAAACAGAGATATGCATAAAGAGGTCATCTAGGTTTTCTCCTATAATTCTCCATTCTGTTCCATCCATCTATTTGTCTATTATTTTACTAATAGCACTGTCTTGATTACCGTAGCTTTATACTGTCTTGAAGTTGGATAGTATCAATCCTCCAAATTTGTACTGCTCCTCCAATGTTGTGTTGGCTATTCTTGGTCTTTTACCTCTCCATACAAACTTAAGAATCAATTTGTCAATATACACAAAATAACTTGCTGGGATTTTGATTGGGATTGTATTCAATCTATAGATCAAGTTGGGAAGAACTGACTTCTTGACAATATTGAGTCTTCCTATCCATGAACATGGAACCTCTCCATTTATTTTGTTCCTTTTAAATTTTGTCTATCAGAGATTTGTAGTTTTCCTCATACAGATCTTGTATATATTTTGTTAGATTTATACCTAAGTATAAACACTTCCACTTTGGAAGATAATTTGGCAGTTTCTTATAAAACTAAACATACTCTCACCATACAATCCAGCAATCAGGCTCCTTGGTATTAAAGGAGTTGAAAATTGTATCCACACAAAATCTGCACACAAATGTTTACAGTATCTTGATTCATAATTGCTAAAACTTGGAAGCAACCAAGATATCTGTCAGTATGTGAATGAATAAATAAACTTGCATGTCCAGACAATGGAATATTATACAGTGCTAAAAAGAAAGGAGCTATGGAGTCATGAAAAGACATAAAGGAAACTTAAATATTACTAAGGGAAAGAAGCCAATCTGAAAAGGCTACATACTGTATGTTTCCAATTATATTACATTTTGGAAAAGGCAAAATATGGAGACAGTAAAAAGATCAATGGTTGCCACAAGGGGAGTGGGATGAATAGGTGGAGCACAGAGAAATTTTAGGGCAGTAAAAACACTCTGTATAATATAATTATGGATACATGGCATTATACATTTATCCTAACCTGCAGAATGTACAACACCAAGAATGAACCCTAATGTAAACTGTGGACTTTAGTTTATTGTGATTGGTAAATGCAGATTCATCAATTGTAACAAATGTACCACTCTGGTGAGTGATGTTGATAATGGGGGAGGCTATGTAGGTATAGGGGGAGGTTATATAAGAAATCTTTGTACCTTCCTCTTAATTTTGCAGTGAACCTTAAAACTGCTCTAAATTTTAAGAAATAAGGTATAAGAAAACAAGAAGAATCTTTATTTCTAAATATTGAGATGGAAATTCTAAAATAATTTCCATTCAGTGTTTATTGACAATAAAAGCATTTAAGCACATGTATGTAATTATTATTAGTGAAATGAGACATTCTTTGAAATTTTTCCTTACACAATTACTTTGAATCTGCCTTTTATAAGACAGTACATTTTTATGTTCATATGCTCTTCCTATCCCACATCCAGGAGGTGGCACTCTTTCTTTTGCACTAAGAACCAAATAGAATAAAAGTAAGGATGGATGAATAAATGAAGGCGAACTCCATCACCCTAAAGTGCACTGTACATTTTCAGCTAGATGGTAAAATGAATCTGAGTCTGCAAACCCAGCAGATATTTTAAACCTAAAGCTGAAGCAATGCTTGTTGTTGACAATAATACAGGTCACCAGGACACCTGGGAAAATGGAATAACTGGGTTGTCTGATCAGACAGGAAATTATTGCAGGGCTCTGTGGTGTTTCAATGCCTCAGGCCATAGGACAAATTTGTAGCTGCTCTGGGAGTAAGTTCAACAGTCAACATGACGCCAGAATACAAATTTTTCCATCAAACCTCTATTGAAGCTGTAAGAAAATATGGTGACTTAAGCTTTTCATATCTTTCTATTTTTCATTTTTAATGTCATGGAGATTTCATAATAAGAAGCAAAATGATAAAAAATATATATAAAGAGATAAAATATAGCAAAGGGTAAGTGCCACATATTGCCTCTTGAAGTGTTTAAAGCACATTTATAAATATCATCTCATACTGAGAGATGATATTTAATTTTTCAAAGCATTAGCAAGTAACTTTAACAATATTTGAAACACATGCATTTTGTTCTATTCTTTCGATCTGAAAGAAGTCAACATTCCACTCATCATCTTCTCCTTTCTCAGTGTTTTCTTTGTTTATCCCCACTTCGAACTTAGTTGGGTTATAGTTTATCCTTCGGAAAAAGAGATGTATATTTATTTCCACCTTTGTAAGCGTTATTTTTTCTCTTTTCCTTAACACCCCAGATTTCATATTTGTTTCATTGTGTCTATCTCATTCCTAAAACATTCTTTCTAGAATAAGATAAGGTAAAAATCAATAAATCAACCATTGTGGATAGATGGCCTACCAGACTTTAATTCTCAACACATTGATCACACAAATCCTTCTCTTCGTGTACTTAGTTTTTTATTATCGTTCACTAGACCATGACTGTGAGTGCCCCCAGGCAAAAGACATGATTTATTCATCTTTATTCTTTCTGCAAGGCCCAGCACAAGACTAACACATGATAGGAATTCATGCACGTTTATTTAATGGTTGAGCAAAATAATGAATAAATTAAATTAAATTTCACTTTCCTTTAAGTTTATGCCACATAGACCTCTAACATTTATTCCCATAACATATAGGAATTTATTTGCATATGTCAGTACTGACATTCCTAGTATTTCTAGTTTTATTTACTCTCAAATTTTCTGGGTAACAATAAAACCCTGTTGTCTTAACTTTTTTTAATAGACCATCCCTACAACTATTTTAAAAAATCCAACAAGTAAATGTATGCTTCGTATTTAATTTATCACACCTCATGCTCTCTTTGCTCATATACTGGCCCCAAGTGGTTGCCAGGAAAAGAAGGGAGAGCCAACAGAGTAAACAGGGAGCTAGTCTATTGTATATACCAATAGCCATACTCTGTAGGACATTTCATGATTCCAGCTCAAATCCCCAAATTATGCAGTAAGTTAGAAGTTCAGATAAAAAGTCTAGAAATACAAAACTGAATTTTTAAAGCTGCTTTCTAAATGTTCACAGAAAATTGATGTTATTATTATGAGTTCAAGAACCAACTACCCTTCTGATTATGTTATTGCATTTCTCACTAAGTTTTCACTGATAAATAGAATTAATCCATCTGCTTTAACCTTAAAAACTGCCTTTCTGTAAGTTTAGTATTAAAAGTTATTACCATTAGAAAGCTTACATTTGTGCTACCTATATTCAGTCATCACATGGTATTTGAGTAGTTCAGTCAGTGTAAAAATACCAATTGTAAAATATGGCTTCATTTTCTAATATTCACAATTTTTTCAAAAATATTCTGGTATTATTGTAAAGTGTAGCCCATTGGAAATCTAACTTACAGTGTGGTTTGCATTTTAGAATTTTAATTATAATTGGTAGAAATAGACTTCAATCTTTTTTTAAGTCAGTGTGCCCCAATTTGAGGCAAAGACAGCAAAAACAATCCCAACTATTATGACATAGCCACATAGATTAGATTTTAAAACTCAACTTTGAATTATTTCAAGCACAAAGGTGTGTTTATAGAAAACTGTAACACAAAATGTCACTTTCAGGTAGTTAAGGCAAGTCTCAGTACTATCATAGACACTTCTTTCTGGGACTTTCCTTCATAATCAACCCTAAGAGCTAGTTTACATCCAACACCCAACACCCTCTCTAGTCACTTTTCCAGGCATGATGACATCCTTCAACAATCTCCTTATCAATATCATAACAATAGCTATATTTTTTCAGCAACTGTATTCATTATTTAGAGCACAATTAAAGGTGTAAATGGGAGACTTTATTAGTATGTTTTATTTTAAATAAATATTTGGAGATCCTGCTGAACAATAATTTAAATAATAGAAAAGATCTGAAACTATGCCAGTCAAACTTACAAATTTTTCCTATTGTTCATTCTAACCCCTTGCTTTTGCTTGTAGAGAATTCCCATTCCAAGCATAAGGATGTAGATGATGTTAAGAAATATTAATTCAATAGCTTTTGCCTGGTTTTATAGAAAATATTGGTTCGAAATGTGTAGTTTTTACCCACTGCTGCCTAAATGATCTGATAAGAAAATGTTTTCACGTTTAGGAAAATAATAGAGTGTTGGTTAAGAGGTGAGGCTTAAATAAAAAAAGTTTGGGCCTCCCTGGTGGCGCAGTGGTTGAGAGTCCGCCTGCCGATGCAGGGGATACGGGTTCGTGCCCCGGTCTGGGAGGATCCCATATGCCGCGGAGCGGCTGGGCCCGTGAGCCGTGGCCACTGGGCCTGCGCGTCCGGAGCCTGTGCTCCGCAACGGGAGAGGCCACAACAGTGAGAGGTCCGCATACCGCAAAAAAAAAAAAAAAAAAAAAAAAAAAAGTTTATCTTTGTTCTTTCTATAACCCGACTAATATAAAAGTAAATATATTTTTAAAGGAGTACAAATCCAGAAGGACAAGGAAAATGAGATAATATATAAACAGCAGAAGGTAAATGTCAGCAATATTTTGTCAATGAGAAAGTAGATGATTTAGTGGAATACAGGAAACAGAAAACTTAGACTATGACAGGCAGACCTTTTTTATTGGGCTTACCCTTATTGCACATTGCAGATATTGTGGGGTTTCTTAAAAATTGAATGTCTGTGGCAACCCCATCTTGAGAAAGTCTATTGACACCTTTTTTCCAACAGCACATGCTCACTTTGTATCTCTGTTTCACATTTTGGTAATTATCGCAATATTTCAAACTTTTTCATTATTAATATATTTGTTGTGATCTGTTATCAGTGATCTTTGATGTTACTATAATAATTGTTTTGGGGCTCCATGAACCACACCCATATAAGACAGCAAACCTAATAGACAAATGTGTGTGTTCTAGCTGCTCCACAAGCTAGCCATTTCCCCATCTCTCTCCCTCTTCTTGAGCCTCCCTATTCCCTGAGACACAATATTGAAATTAGACCACTTAATAACCCTACAATGGCCTCTAAGTGTTCAAGTGAAAGGGAGAGTCACATGCTTTTTACTTTATATCAAAAGCTAGAAATGATTAAGCTTAGCGAGGAAGACATGTCAAAAGCCAAGACAGGCTGAAAGCCAGGCCTCTTGCACCAACACTTAGCCAGGTTCTCAGTGCAAAGGAAAAGTTCTTGGAGGAAATTAAAAGTGCTCCTTCAGTGAATGCCCGAATGATAAGAAAGCAAAACAGTCTTATTGCCAATATGGAGAGCTGTAGTTGTCTGGATAGAAGATCAAACCAGCCGCAAAATTCCCTTAAGCCAAAGCCAAATCCAGAGCAAGGCCCCAACTTTCTTCAATTCTACAAAGGCTGAGAGAGGTGGGGATGTTACAGAAGAAACGTTTGAAACTAGCAGACGTTGGTTCATGAGATTTGGGAAAAGAAGCCATCTTCATAACATAAAAGTGCAAGGTGAAGTAGCAAGTGCTGATGTAGAAGCTACAGCAAGTTATCCAGATGATCTAGCTAAGATAATAAATGATGGTGGTTATACCAAACAACAGTTTATCAATGTAGATGAAGCAGCCTTGTATTAGAAGAAGATGCCATCTAGGACTTTCATAGCTAGAGAGAAGTCAGTGACTGGCTTCAAAGCCTCAAAGGACAGGCTGACTCTCTTGTAAAAGGCTAAGGCAGCTGATACCTTGAAGTTGAAACCAGTGCTCATTTACCATTCCAAAAATTCTAGGACTCTTAAGAATTATGCTAAATCTACTTGGTCTGTCCACCATCAATGGAACAACAAAGCCTGGATGACAGTGCACCTGTTTAAAACATGGTTTCCTGAATATTTTAAGCCCACTGTTGAGACCTACTGCTCAGGAAAAAAAGATTCCTTTCAAAATATTTTTGCTCATTGACAATGCACCTGGTCATCCAAGAGCTCTGGTGGAGATTAATGTGCTTCCACACCTGGAAACACAGCATCCATTCTGCAGCCCATGCATCAAGGAGTAATTTCAACTTTCAAGTCTTGTTCTTTAAGAAATAAATTTTGTAAGGCTATAGCTGCCTTATAATGATTCCTCTGATGCATCTGAGAAAAGTAAATTGAAAACGTTCTGGAAAGGATTCACCATTCTAGATGCCATTAAGAACATTCATGATTCATGGGAAGAGGTTAACATATCAACATTAACAGGAGTTTGGAAGAAGTTAATTTCAGCCATGGATGACTGTGAGGGGTTCAAGACTTCAGTGGAGGAAGTAACTGCAGATGTGGTGGAAACAGCAAGAGAACTAGAATTAGAAGTGGAGTCTTAGGATGTGACTGAATTGCTGCAATCTCACGATAAAATTTGAATGGACGAGGAGTTGTTTTTCCTGGATGAGCCAAAAAAAAAAAAAAAAACAAAAACAGGGGGTTTCTTGGGATGGAATCTACTCCTGGTGAAGATGCTGTGAAGATTGTTAAAATGACAACCAAGGGTTTAGAATATTACATAAACTTAGTTGACAGAGAAGCAGCAGGGCTTGAGAGGATTGACTGCAATTTTGAAAGAAGTTCTACTATAGGTAAAATGCTATCAAACAGCACTGCATGTTACAGAAAAATTGTTTGTGAAAAGAAGAGTCAACCAATGCAGCACACTTTATTGCTGTGTTATATTAAGGAACTGCCACGGCCACCCCAGCCTTCAGCAGCCAGCACCCTGATCAGTCAGCAGCCATGAACATCGAGGCAAGACCCTCCACCAGCTAAAAGATTATGACTCACTGAAGGCTCAGATGATGGTCAGCATTTTTCAGCAATAAAGTATTTTTAAATTAAGGTGTATACATTGGTTTTTTAGACATAATGCGATTGCACAATTAATAGACTACAGTATAGTATAAACATAACTTTTTTATGTACTAGGGAACCAAAAATTTCATGTCACTCAATTTATTGCAGTGGTCTGGAACTGAACTTGCAATATCTCCAAGGTATGCCTGCATAAGGAAACCATTAAGTCCTGAAGAGGTCTGGATTGGTTCTTAGAAGCACAGTTTCCTTAGAAGACAAGGTTGCAGTCTTAATGTACTTTATAAAAAAGTAGACGACAGGCAGTGTGATATGGTATGTGTGCTACTTAGCTTAGGCTGTAACCCAGGTACTAACCAAGAATGTCCAAGCTAGGGTTGGTCAGTTAAAACACAAATCAGTAATGTACAACTGAGCTGTGATCGGACGGCATTTTAAGGAAGGCCCTACTCTAGCTGTAGCTAATGTATTTGTTTCTGTTATCTATATCTTGGTTAGCATCCAAAGCTGGCTGGTTAATATTAATAAATGTTGGTAAAATATGTTGCCTCATTTGATGAATACTGGATATGAATTCTCATTAGTAAAATTTAAATTATTCAAAATAGGGTCATTGTATAAAAATATTTTAGAGACTCTCCCATGCTTGTGCAACCATGTATAAGAAGCCAGCTAGGTCTATTCCCTTTACCTTGAAAGATGTCTTGGGCTGAATTCCTAAGTGGAATTGTAGTCCTGTATCAAGCTGTGAACCTTGGGGTGTTTTTTTGCAGAATTACAACTATATGGCTTATAGAATCCTGCCCTGAAATTTTAGCATTTGACAAATCTACCACTTCAGAAAGTGGTAATAAAAACATCTAAAGGAACCAAGAGCTGTGATTTCCTGGATTCAACAGCAAAGATCATATGAACTGTTTCTTTTGTGTGTGTAGATAGGGGCAACCCTTGGTTTGAGAATTACCTTTTTTATAACCTGGTAGCAAGGTTAGAGTGGCACCTGGTAGTGAGTGGAGCAGCTAGTGTCATTCACCTCAAACTTTTTTAGTGAGCATCTATTATCTACCAAAAAGGACTTAAGAATTGTGCATAACCTAATTGTATTAGGTCAGTTTACAATGGTAGTTATTAAGGATGGAGATAGAAACAAAAAGATCAGCAGAAGTGTGCTTAGGGGTAGACAGAGCCCAGATTCCCTCCTTCACAACTGAAACAGCCTCCTTCCCTATTTATAAAAGAGAAAGTTTTACTCTGGAGAAACTGAACCAAAGAGTCTCCAGATTTGGGGCAAGGAGGAGTGTAGTGTAAGGCCTGTCCTTAGAAACTGAGTAAGTGAATGTCTTCATGCTGAACGGAGAGATCCACCGTGTCTTCCTAGGATTTTACAGTGCTTAGATACCCAGTGCTGGTCCCTGGAGGTCACAGACTGGCTTATAAGCCAAGGGTTTCTTTGCATATACCTCCTGCCCCAAGAGAAAAGACCTCCAGACTTTGATATTTGGGGTCTCCTGGTCAGGTTCTTATCACAATAACACTAATGTAAAGCCCAACAGGAGTCTATAAGCCAACAGAGCTTACTCTCCATTTCTTAGAGCCTCATTTTCAGAAATTACTGGACAAACATCTCCAGACAAGTTATAAAAATAAAAGTTTCCAATATGAGTGAGCAGACCAACACAAACAGATAAAAATGAGACTCAGAAGAAATAGAGAAACTCAGAAAAAATGCAGGGGAGTACATAGAAGATATTTTCAAAAATATAACTTTTGGGTAAGAGAAAATTTTACAACTGTAAAATAAGAACAGGATTCTTTTTTAAAAAGTAATGATCAGAGTGTAACAAATAACTATTAGTATTAAAATGGTGATGCATTTTAAACATCAAAAAATATTGAGAAATCATCTAGAAAGTAGAATAAGGGACAAGAAATATTAAAAATATACATATTTTAAGGACCCTGGTTCAACATGTAGCTAATAGAAGTTCTTGGAAACAGATCAAGAAACAGAGAAAATGTAAGGAAAATATTAAAAAGAAATAATAAAATAAAATTTCTCAGAACTGAATGGCTGGGTTGAGACACTGTCCTGCAAAATGATGGTGAAAAAGTACACCTTTTTTCACGGGACATCATCATGAAGTTGCAAAAGTATATAGATGAAAAGATCTTAAATGCTTCCAGAGAGTTAAAAGAAATAGGGGTCCAGGGTGTAATGCATGTGGTGTCAGGAATCAGAAAGGTATGGGACTTCATAGCATAAACATCGGAGATTAGGAGACAGTGGTATAATGATTTTTAAAATCTGAAGGAAAACTATTTCTAACTTCAGAGTGTTATGCCCTGACACAATTCAATCACAAATGAGGGTAGAAAAACATTTCTAACATGCAAGTAATCAAAAATGTAGTTTTCAAAACCTGCTTCTCAGGAAGCTAAAGGATAATGTGCTCCAACAAAACCAAGGGATCAAACCAGGGAAGAAGAAAGCATGGGGTCCAGAAAAGGGGGTGGAACATTCAACACAGGAGAAACTTCAAGGGAATGTACTAAAAGCAAAGGGCATGCTACTGAAGACGAGTGCCTGATGCCCAGTGTTGTAGCAGGCTGCAGAGCTCTCAGTTAAGACTGGCCTAAGATGAAACTAACCTGCATTGTGCCCAGTGCATAGTCATGATATGATAAGCCAGGATGCAAATGACCAACCAAGGCTTCCAGAAAGGCACAATTCCTGTGATGCAGACAGCTCAGGTGGGATCAAAATGGATCCTCACAGAGGCATCATAGTGGTCTCTTCATTTAAGCACTAGGTATAATGGTCTCAGTCATTTGGATGTTTGAGGGGCATATATTTTAAAGCATTGAATATCAAGTTATGCAATCTATACTAGAAATCTTGTGACTAGGTAAGGGTAGAGAAATAGAAAAAAGGTAATTCCCTGGTGGTCCAGTGGTTAGGGCTCCGCGCTTCCACTGCAGGGGGCACAGGTTCAATCCCTAGTCTGGAAACTAAGATCCCACATGCCATGCAGCCAAAAAATAAATAAATGAATATATGAATAAATAAATAAATAAATAAATATGTTGTCTCATTTAACATCACAAATAACCTTGTGAAATAGGTACCATAAAAAAAAGAAATAGAAAAAATGGACTTAACATTATTTTGAAAATATTAAATCCAAATTAGGTTAATTCCAGTACATTCCAGGTACATAATTGCCTTTTTTTGTTGAACTTCAGCTTAAAAAGTCTATAAGTCACATGTAAGTCCTACTGAGTCTTAAGAAAAAAATATAGATAACAGTAACTTCCTTTCAGTTTCTAATATACTAAAGGTTGGTTATTGTGTTTAGAACACAATAAAGAAAAATATTCTTCTGGTTTTTTTTTACAAGTTTAAACAACTTTACTATATATTACGTCATTGGCTCCATTTTCTGGGGTTTTAGATGTGAAAAAATATCTGAGTAAAATAGAATAATTTCTAAAATGTATTACAATTGAAATAATTGAATAAGTATGATAATGTAATTTTCAGGAAATGATTCATTGTCAATTTATCTAAACTTGGGTCTTCCTGATATTTCTACCCTCTTTTAAATAATTTTTGCTTATGAATAACTATTTCAAACTAGTGTTATAAGGAAGATCTATTTTATACCGCTTAATTTAAATTTAATTTCAACTTTATTTCAATTTTTTTACTTTTTAAAAAAATAATTCGTTGTTAGCAGTTTGGGGGGGAAATATCAGGTGTGAGAGATTCATATAAGCTATTGGCCAAAATGAAGTTTTTGGATTACCTTTGAATACAGCCATCCTTTCTTTCTCTGCATTCTTTTCCTTTTTCTTTTCACCCTCATAACTCTCAAATTGGGAATTTACTATAATAGGTATTTATGTTTATACAGCATCTTCCATCCTTATAAGAGTATGAGGATATATATTCTCTTTATAGAGATGGATTGAATTCATCTTTTTTAATTATCAAGCAAAGGCTGTTCCAAAACCATAGGCTCTTTGCAGACTTCTTACAATAACCCTTATTATTCATGGAATCACAAGTCTCAAAAACCAGGAGAACTCACATTGACCTTGTTATTACTTCTAGAAGGAAACAGTGGTCTTTTGCAATGAGATATACCCCCCCCAAAAGAAGGCATCATAAAACAAAGACATATACACAGTTTGCCTAACAGATTAGAAAAAACTAAAATGGGCTTCGATACCCTGGTTTAGCCGGAGTGTGCAAAAGAAAGGAAGATTCTAATTTACTGTGGGTAGGAGGATAAGTTGGTCTCAAGAGAATTTGGCAACATGTATAAGGCCCAATATATATGCATAAACTTTATATTATACTGCTGTTTATAAAAGCAAAAAAAATGGAAACAAAATGTTTATTTAGACAGTTATAAGTAAACTGTAGTACAAACAATGGAATAATATGTTATAATTAAAATTAAAAGGTAGATCTATATGTACTCTTGTGAAAGGACATTCATAATATACTGATAAATAAAGAAGTCAAGGGATATAGTATTTTACTCTGAAAGTATATACACCAAAATCTTAGCATTGATACACTGGGTAGTGATATTTCATATAATTTTAGTTGTATCCAATTTTTAAAAATTTATGTCTAAAATTATCATTTTTCATTTAAATAATTTAACAAAGAAAAATTATATGCTATAAAAATGAAAAAAAACTTGAAATTTCTCATGAAGTCCTGATAATTGTGATACTTTTCATGAAGCCATGATAATTTTATTCAAAATAATAGGCTTTCTAAAAAGTGCTCAAGATTTTACAATGGTTCTTGTAAATAATGCTGATGTATTTGTCAGTGAGTGAAGGCAAAAATCACACTGATTTGATCCCATCCTTTGTTATTGAAAAGCTTACAAGTGTGGTGATTAAACACAGAGCATAGAGAGAATTCCCTGTATTATTTTGTTCATCCCACTTCTTCTTAAAGATAACAAACCTCTAGTTCCCCATCATTTAGAATGTACTGAATTTATTGCTTTGTTTTACTAACTGACTTCTTTATATTTATGGGTATGGACATGAACAGGTTTATAATAACTTTAAATTGAGCGCCTTAAAATCTGAATCCTATTTAAATATCTGCAGTATCATGCTATTTAAATGACTTTGATTGTATACAATCAAAGTATTTCATTGTATAAAATAAAATATGGATTATAGTTATCCTTGGATATTTGAAGAACTGCCAGAAGTTAAAGGAAGCCAGCTTTCTCTGTACTGTTTTGAGACTAGTGACTTTTGGTCTTTTGTTTGTTTGTTATAGATTAAGTTGAGAACATAATGAAACCTATGGACCCTCTTACCAGAGAAGTGTTCTTATGCACATCTAAAAATTATTTTTATATACAATTTCAAGTGTTCACAGAGTCCCCTGAAGTACATGTTTTTAATGGATAGATTCAAATTAGTGGGTGAAACTAAAAGAGAAGCCGAATTCATTTCTTTATTAGTTTCTAACAAAGTCGAAATTTTCCGACAATGTGCATTGCTTCACTAAGTACTCAGTGAGCATGATTAAGTATGTTTTGGAAGCAGATTGAGTAAAATGGTATAGAGGGAATTCCACCCTCAAAATTGAAGTTTGGCAAGATGACCTCAGAGAGCAGTTTAATTCTAATATTTTATTATGGGATTTAAATAAGGATAGTGTATTTAATCCAATAGATAGGCTTTAAGAACATGACAGGCCTTAACATATGTCTTCCTGCACTGCTCTCTGTCACTCTCTATTTTCTCATCACCAGGGCAGTACAAGTGTTTGGTGCTCTCTCTCGGTCCTTCTTAGGACTTCCGTTTCAAAATGGTGGCCTGACTCCAGGCATGTATCTTTTTTCATCCCTGCATCTTAAATTGATAATATAGAAAATAAAGAGGCATAAATTTTACAATGATGAAGATGCTATTAACTGACAAATAACTCATGCATTTTAGAAGAAGACAAAAGGAAAAAGGATGAGAAATGGCAGAACACTATAGACTAGGATGAGTGGGAAGAACTCCTCAGGCAACAAGGTCAAGAGGAGATTTAGCCTGCTCCAAGAGACACTTGAGTGACTTTGACTCAGGGACCCTGAGGTTAGCAGATAGTAGACGTCTCCCACCACCACAGGCAGTACCCCTGCTACCAGGCCTCTTAGCAATGGACGAAAGCACAGGGTTATTCTCTCTAAAAGAAAAAGTGGCATCATTTATCTCTGGATCATCAGCACAACTCTCTGAATGAAAAACTACAGAGTAAAGCTCTCCTTATTCCAGTATTTAGAGGTTTTCTCATTTAATGGTTATTCCCATCCTCTCCTGTAATTTGAAGTCTGCTGAACTTTACACACACACACACACACACACACACAGAGCTTCCTATTTTTTCCTTCTTAAATATGAGCATAAAACCAGTCTTCAACACAGACTGGAGGATATCTGCAACTTGATAGAGGAAAACCAATAGAAACATATAATTTGTATATCATCATGATGAGAATTTGTTGAAAAGTAAATCTTTTTTTCAGAGAGACTAAATAAGATATAGTATCCTTAAAATATTATAAGAATGGCATGCTATGAGAAAAATCCATGCACAAGAAATAGGTTCTAGAAATTTAAAAAAAATGTTGGAATATTATTTAATTAATTGAAAGATGAAAGAATATTTTTACAAATCTAGAATGTATAGAAAGATAGAACATATGAGACAAGAGATAAAATGCAAAAGGTCTTAGTTAGAATATATAACATCTGACTAAAATACGATCCCCCAAAAGAATGAAAAGGTAAACATTTTGAAGTGCAAGGTAAGTTTAACAATTATTTTTAAATTAAAGACCAACGTTCATAGCTAAAGTTCCCAGTGATTAGGAATTATGCTAGACAATGAGAAGCACCTTAATAGGGTTTCTTACAAAGTGCACAAATGCAGTTGTGATCAACTCTATCCTGGAGTTTTTAGAAGTCACCAAATAACAAATATGAAGAGTTCTAGGTCTAATATGGCTGAGAATTCAGTATTAGAGGAAGTAAAAGTGAGTAGAAGGAGGGAGCGGCACATGCAAGGTTCTGGTGTGGACAAATGAAAACTTCCTGTTGCCCCATGGTGATCATTAAAATATGTAATAAGCACCAGCTCATCAGAACATACACAGCAATCAACTAGGATAGATACCAGCTCGACACAACCAGTATGACTTACCTGGCTGAATGTCACTCCTGCTGGTACAGACAGCAAAGGGCAAGTTCCTTGGCCTAATTATTTCCAATTTCAGGTGTTTGGTGTCCAAACCACAGTTTTAAAAATGAGCAAATATGATCTGGGAAAAATGAAAAGAATGAACACTTGATTTTAAAAAAATGACAGATGAGGTAGCTTTGCTTTTTAAGGCATATGGTCTTATAAAGTGAGAAGACAAAATCTTTTTTTTTTTCTCTAAAGAAAGAACGTAAATGCCTACATGGTAATCTCTTTCACTGGGCTAGAAATAGCCACGCTTTCTCCTCCAGAATCTATCCTTTATCTATTTATGTGTATGTGTATACATATATACAAAGCTTTTATAGATGTATATATATAGGCATCTATTATATATATATAGGTGTGTGTGTGTATATATACACCTGTAAGTCCTCAATTTTATTTTTTATTTTTATTTTATTTATTTTTAAAATTTTTATTTATTTTTTGGTTGCGTTGTGTCTTCGTTGCTGTGCCCAGGCTTTCTCTGGTTGCTGGGAGCGGGGGTTCTTCTTTGTTGCAGTGCAGGGGCTTTTCATTACAGTGGCTTCTCTTGTTGCAGAGCACGGGCTCTAGGCGTGCGGGCTTCAGTAGTTGCATCACGCGGGCTCAGTAGTTGTGGCACACAGGCTTAGTTGCTCCGCGGCATGTGGGATCTTCCCGGACCAGGGCTCGAACCCGTGTCCCCTGCATTAGCAGGTGGATTCTTAACCACTGTGCCACTAGGGAAGAGCAGTCCTCAATTTTAAGCTCAAGAAAAGGCTTTGTATGTTTTTACTCCTCGACAAATAAATTATTGACTTTATTTTAAGGCAATGATGCCTGATTTACCTTTCAGTGGAGGTTTGATGATAGGTTTCAGGGTTTCTTGGACACCAGAGGGAGCCACAGAAGAGGTAAGGCTTAGAAGAGGTGCTGGAAAAAAAGATTTATTAAAGGTCCACCATGGTTCATGTACTATACTCTACCCTGGAGATTCACAGAGATGAATTATTGAGTTGATAAACAAGAGCCATGAGAGTGGTAAATTTAGGGTAATAGAACAAATGGAAAAAATTAATCTATTCTTAGAAACAAGACTCAGCCCTGCCAGCATCTTCAAATCTGATTACTGTAGGCTACAAAAGAGCAAGAATCTTATTTATTTCATATTCACCTGAGAGCTGGAAAAAAATAGGTTATGCTGAATTGACTTTGAATTAATTAAATGATAAATTATGAAGTTTATGTTTCAACTAAGTTTAAAGGGTAGTAAATTCACAATAGGCAACTTGGCTTTCATATTTTAAGTCACAAATGTTTTTTTCTTCAAAAATGAGTGTTTTTAAAAATTAAAAATCTCTGCTGCTTGTCTCTGCTTCAGTTGGTAGAATCTCAGTCATAGTGAATAAAATTCATTCCAGTTGAGGAAATTTCACTTTCAAAAAGTGACCTATTAGAAGTTTCCAGTTAAAGAAGTGATAAATTGTGTTATGTATCAAAAGTAACCATAAATTTCACATTCCTTATAAAACACATTCATTTAGTTTAACTTAATGATCCTATTGATTTATCCATAAAGGAAATTTGAGGCACAGTCAGGGTGAGTTCTTACATTTTAAATTATAGTTATTATTAAATCAGGCTTTTGGATGAATTTTGTGAAAATACCAATTATTTGCGAAGAAATGACTGATCCTTCAGGTAGTGTTCCCCAGTGTCCTCATTACTATCTTCTGCACAAACCACTAGAGGGCAAGACAGTCTAACATATTAGAGCAGATCTAATTTTATCCAACAGAGGGCAGTCATACATACACCAGGCAAAGAAATCAGTATATTACATTATGTTTCAGCTATTACAATCTGCCATTGCCTTTTGGGATTATAAGAGGGAGGAAAAGAGAAAAAAGAAAGAAAGAAGGAAAGAACACAATCCTCTCAATAAACAATTCATTGGCCGACTTCTCTGAAATTGTTAAGCAAATGAGTTTAATAAACAATTTGCTTTTTTCTGGATTTAAATACTTTAAATTTGAAGTGAAAAAAAACCACCAGTTAGAAGATAAATCTTAACAAAGGAAATGAGAAAACACGTGAAAGCTGTTTCCAATCAAAGGGACCAAGTGTTAACAGCTTTATTTTTATGTACAAACACACTGTCAAGTTACCTTTAAAGGCTAAGTAGTGAATTAGCAGCATAAATAATTTTTCATTAAACAAAAACTAGATAAAAACTATAAGTGAAGTGAGAGACAGGATTAGCCATTTCTCACAGAACATCTTGAAGAAGCCTGGGTTAATGGGAAAAGTCAAGAATCAGGAAGCCTGGGTTTTATCCCTGACTCCTATCCATTGGCTGTATGACAATTGGTAGGTTGGCCAATCCACATAGACTTCAGTTGCCTTGTATGCAAAATTATGGAAGTTGTAACATAAATGACTTCCAAATCTGTATGGTCATCAGAAACCTTGCTTTGCTAGTCTCTAGACCTACTAAATTAGAACTGAATCTCCAGAAATGCAGCCCAACAACATACACATATATATATGTACACCTTAAATACAAATATATATATACATTATATGTGTATATATATTATATATATACACACACATATATATATGTGTGTGTGTATGTGCAATTCTAGGTAATTCTGATGATCTGTCATTATTGTAAACATTGGGCTAAATGAAGGCTGTTTCCTTTTTCACTTTAAAATTCATGGCTTTATGCTTATTTGTACATCACTAAGTTGGTATTTTAAGATATAAGATATTTTTCTGGCCCAACACTAAAAAAAAGAAACTCCATCACATTAAAAAATTTGAACTCAGAAGAAATCAATTTGGAGACAAAGTTTCCAAGAGTCCCACTGATACTTGGTATTTTTTCACTTTTCCTCAGAACTTTCACTTTTTAACTGAATATTTGTCATTAGTACTTTTGATATTATGTGGCTGCACTTGATTATGTGCATAATGATGTTAATATATTGTTGGTGGTGTCGACTTAAAATAATGCACAACGTGAGAATTGTGAGTCAAGTTCTATTTGGGGCAAAATGAGGACTATAGCCTGGGAGAAAGCATTTCAGATAGTTATGAGAAACTGCTCCAAAGAGGTAGGAGGGATGGTCAGTATATACGTGATTTTGGTGAAGGGGGAGTACATACAATCAAGCACAAATTTTTTGCAGAAGGTTTCTTCTAGTCACGAGGACCAGTCGTCACCGTGAAGGATTTTAGTGCTTTTCTAGATATGAGGGAAGAATTGGGCTCATAAAATCGGCTTCTGAAAATAAAAATATCTAACTATCTGAAGACCTGTTCTGCCAGTTTTCTCAGAGCACAGAGTGCCTCATTTCTGCTCTCCACTCTGAACTCCTTTCAGGGGGTGTTGAAAGTCAGCAGCTGCAGCAGCTCATGATGTAATCCTTGTAGAGGCAGATGGCAAGCGCCAATTTGTAGAAAGTGGTGTTGTTGTTATATCTTGAATCTGTAATGGCTAATTGCCACCGGAATGACCTTAGTGTATATGTTCTGACTCTGGGGAATGTGGAGGAATTATGCATTATGATGTCATCATCTTATGCATTATGATGTCATCTTATGAATTATGATGTCATCAGCACAACTGAAATTCTACTTTAGGAAAAGGCAAAAGAAACCAGGCTGAACCCAATAGCAATATCTGAAGAAAGAGAAATGGATTCTGGAAGTGATTAGTCAATTACTTTCTGTGTAAAGCTTATCTTTTACAATCTCATTCTAAGTAGGAGGATTCACAACAAGTTTAACTTTACTTGACATACACCAAGAAAATCCTTTTAAGTCACCTAACTACCTAAGCCTAGTGACAGAAGATGGAAAATGGCTTCACTTTCTGTAAATATATTATTTTTCTGGTACACAACTTGATTACAAGGTCACATCAATCTTTGGGTTACGTTAGTGCTCTGGGGAGCAGTATAGATTCTTATGGGATTTTAACAAAGCAATTGATATTGGAGATGAGATGCCTCACTAAATGTGAGTGACTAATAACCTTGGAATTAGAGGTGATAACGAAGGATAATCAAAGGCAATGATAGTCTCTGCTAATCTCCTGCTTCACTCACTGCATTATTCTTTGATCAGATTCAACATAATTTTCCCTCAAGAATCTATGAGAATGTATTATTTTAGTAATTTCATGTGACATAGCACTTCCTGTTTCTATGGAAGAACACAAGAAGAGTAATTCAGAAATCAGATGCTACATAAATAGTTTCCCTTGCTTATCACATTTATCTAATATTCAGTCTCTATCCCTTCCCCGTCACCCCTTCACAGCCTTTCTCTCTCTCCCTCCCTCCCTCCCTCTGATAGTGTTAAAAAATACTCTTCTTTTAATTTTGGACTAGCACTTAAAATACATATTTCTATATCAAGATAACACTTTAAAAATGATTCTCATATAATGGCAGTAAAAATATAATTCTGCAATTCCAAAAGAGCTAAGCTGAAACCAATAGTAATTCAATTAATTCAGTTATTCTCATGTTTTATTTTACTTTAGCCATTTTAAAATAAAAACAACTTCTAAGCAGTCCTTTTGCCAGCTGTTTAGGTTCATTTTAAATATATACACTTTTTGTTTTAGCGGGGGAGCAAGCTACAATATTTTATTCCATGCACTTTTCTGAAAGCATTCTCTAAGTCAACCAGTCCTACAAAGTAAAATACTCAACCAGTTCAGAAGATGAGCAAAAAAAAAACCCTGAATTAATAGTACTCCCACATAACATTCAGTTTATGCCATATTCTGCAGCAGCTGGAAATACAATTAAATTTTTTAGAATTAATTTTATAATCAGAGATTAAGAATGTGGACATTTTACCACTACCAAGTAAACTTGTGAGGCAGGTTCATTGTATGCTAACTTGATTCCCCTGAATTATCTACTTTGTAATCTAGTCACTATTAATTTGATCATTAGGGAAATCAATCCTGCAGAAAAGAACTTCAATATTCAGAAGATTATGTCTGAACAAAATACTGCATATCATAACTGCTCAAATTATTTTCTACACAATATAGACCCTCAATATAAGGTATCTGATTAAATCAAGCACCATCCCGAGCCAATGATGGTATTCTTTCTTCTTAGATTTACGTTTTGTTCTTTGTTCCTGTGTGATGGAATATTTCACACACCCTTAGGCTGTCACACCCATCTGTCACAGGTGTATGGACTTGTTGATGTTTCCCTTGCTCTTTAATTTCTACTTAATCAATGAACTATAATTGCTATGAAATCTGGCTTTCCAACTGGGACAAATGGTGCCTCTTTAGTTTTTCAGTTAGAGTTAGATCCCTAATCTTCATCACATGGATAAAGAGAAACAACCTAATAACTGGTTCAAGAATCTCCATGGCACATCTGGATTCCCCACCCTGCTACCACCTTCTCTAATTGCCCCTGAATATTTTATGTAAGTATGATGCTAAGGAAAGGAAACTAATCAAATATTAAAATTTTTAGACTATATATATTCTAAAAATAATCTTAAAACAGATAGTCTGAAAGTCCATTCTAAGTGTCATAGTGGGCGTTTATATTTTGTTTTTTGGTTCCATGTAGTGAATAAGAACCAGAGCATCTGCTGCATTAAACGGCTGACTTCTTCACAGAATGTCTTCTCATCACTAATTTTTAGGATTGTGTGATATACCACACCAAACATAATGTTCCTCTGAGGATTCTGTCATTTGTGACTCAACCAGATGACCACATTCTGAGTTAGCACTCCATGGAACCCAATTCTGAGTCATCAATCAAAAAACTGGCATGCTTATTCTCAGGCTCCTGGAATTTACATTCTCTCTTACTTTTCTTCTCTCTCCCACCTTTTCTCCTTTTTTTCCTAAATGCTTTTGAGAGAAAATCCCAGAAGCCCTTCTAGGATAGAGAAATACAAACAAATTTGAATCTGTTGGATAGATTCGCCTGTTTCCTAGCCAAATAGAGGAGGTGAACCAGAGAAATAGGAACAAGGCATTACTATGTTTTGGGGAAAGCACTTTCTTTGACAGTGTGGACAGGAAGGATGTAAGGGCATCTAACACACTTGTATACACTTGCTTTTAAGGCGTAAAGCCATCATTAATATACAAATTGTCATGCATAAATATGAAACTGTTACATCATCCTATGTTTTTTAAAAGAACAGATGTAAAGTGGTAAATTGGGAAAAAGCAGGGTGTAGGTGTCCCAATACCATATCTTTTCTACTTTCTCTTCAGGTTTATACAGTAGAATAATCTTATATTTTAAAAAGTCTGGAAAGGATCTCCAGATAGTTTGAATTATCTGTGACTTATCAGATAACAGAACACAGTGGTGAGCTCTGGAACCAGACTGCCAAGACTAAACCCAAGCTCTTCTATATGCTAACTATGCAACTTTGAGCAAGTTACTTCATTACTCTGAGATTCAGTTTGCTTATCTGTAAAATGGAAACAAAGTAGCTGCATCATAAGATTTTTGTGAACTAAATCACTCAAGTTTTTAATAACCAATGCCATGCCTTGTATAATTCTTTTACGTTCCTCTAATATTTGCAATCAAAAGCAAAAGCAAATTCCTTAGCATCTGGGTCAACTAAAATCAAATTGGATAATCAGGCGTGAGCTGAATTTAAGTCATGAGGTATTATGTCTATGAAGCCAAAATACCATCAAAGAGAGGCAGTGTGTTGGTGAAAAAAGCAGAATTGGTGCCACGGGAGTATTTTTAGCTCCAGTTTCTCCAATTACCAGTTATGCGACCTTGAATAAGTCACTTAATCTCTGAAGTTCAACTTTCTGGTAAGTAAAAATGAATAACACACACACTGTGGTATTTGTCATGGGAATTAAAAGACATCATTGATGTAAAATTAAAACTATTAATGTTAAATTGAGTAAGGAAAATTTCCTTCACTTTATAAGACAATAAGAAACAGGAACAAATAAATAAAAAACATCACATGTTCCACTCGAACCGCTTCCTCTGTGGAGCCTTTCCTGCTTCCACAGTTTTCTCTCCCCCAGAGCAATGTTGTTTACTCTTGCCTCTTTGTTACCTTTAGGCATACCTCCCTCATCTGTCTCATTAATAATGAGAAATGAAACATGTCTTATATGTTTCCATATCCCCAGCACCTACCACAGAGACAAACACAGTGAATGGTGCTCAGCAAATGAGTTTTTAATAACTGATTGAATGCATAAATGAAAGTATTCTCCTGATGTTAAAGATAGGATACAGCTGCATATCATTTCTTAGAATGGATGGCCAAGAAAAGCACATCCACTCTTTACCTAACAGTATTGTCTTCTGCATATATATATATATCTCCAGTTGCATGAATCTTGGTATTGTCATCATTAGAAATGCCATGCTAACATTCCAGAGTCAAGCAGACATCTCTTTTGTTGGATGGATGAAGACTCCAGCCTGTTGGTGGGGCTGAAGCTGCACAGCCATCTGGGAAGAACACTTGGAATTCTGCAGCAGGGCCAGAAAAGGGGCATTAGCTACATGAATGTGGCTCTCATACAACTGTGTTGGAACAAAGCTGGCTATGAATCAAGCCCTGTGCTTGTCTGTCCTCCTGGAAGAGTGTATGTGTTACATCGGCTACAGGGGACAGGCAAGGGTTTTAAGAGACAAGCAGAAGAGAAGATAGAATGTCATTTAAAACACATTTCCAGACTCCTTCTCAAGTGAAAACCCAGTAACTTCGAGTGGATCCATTCCAATAATGTTTCAGCATTTCTATACATGATCAGACCACTCTCATCTCATCTTGGCTCCAGTCACAAGTGAACATGGAAGCCTGTACTATCTAGGATACTGTAAGCAGAGAACCAGCCCTTACACTCAAGCAGAACAGATTTGGGTGGAGAGTCCTGGTTAACTCACAAACAATTTATAAACTCAAGCATTTAGCAAGTCTTGATGAAAGGTTTAAATCCTTAGAGCTCTTTGCCAATAAAATATAGGGTTTCATCGTTTTCAGTAACCAGGCTTTGGAAATCTTGGGAAAAAATCCTACTTCACAGTTAGGAAAAATTTTAATATTTAATCAGCTAAACTAAAAAATGCTTATGAGGAAAAACCTGAATACTGATGTGCATATGAAATGCTTTATATAAATCTCTTCAAAATATTATCCCTCTGAACTGAGACAGGTTTTGTAGTGATAGTGGCTAGAAAATTCAAACCAACTTTGAAAAAAGAAAAAAATAAGAATTTAACCTAGTCAGATAGAATGTCAGAAAATGAGTTGTGATTTTTCTTTAATACATAGTTAATTATGGCTCTCCAAATTTGACAAAACTGTATCAGTGTAAGCAATCAATTCTTCTTTAAGATTGCTTTTATTACCCAAGAAGGCTTAGTGGTCTAACCCATCCCTTCCCTTCCAATTTAATGTAACAAATGAAATTCCATTGTATGGATTGTCAGAGTCACAGAGTGATGGTTAAATCAAAGACCCATTAAACATTCTGCAAAAAATCTGCAAATAGGGCAAAAATAAATATGCCAATGTACTCAACTGGAAGATTTTACTCAACTCAAGGCTTCTCAAGATCAAGGACTGGGTCTTAATCATCTTTCAATTCCCAATATTGGAGAGACCTCTACACTTGGTAAAAATCTCAAAAGATTTTGGTCAAGAGCCTGAAGAAACTGATTAAAAATGTCATTAAAATAATTTTCTCAGCTCAATATATGCTTATAAAGTCAGAATTCATACTGGAAGATTGTTAAGTACATTACTCTGTTCTTTAAATTTTTACTTTTAAATACCCCACCCCAAGATTGAAATGCACCTTTGCAGTAAGCCTATTTTAAGTGAGCATGAAAGAGATTAAAGGGTGGAAAGAATGAGCAAAAGCTACTTGGGGTAACAGGTGTGTAGATGAAGTGAAAGTAGACATGGAGAGGGAGAAAGTTCCAAGCACTCCAAGGGAGGAAAACAAGTAGCAGAATGTAGTTTTATCACAAAATCAATTTTATTCATTTATAAAGAATTTCCTAAGGGATTTTTAAAAATAACAATCTATGAAAAGATCTTTAGGGCTTCCCTGGTGGCGCAGTGGTTGAGAGTCCACCTGCTGACGCGGGGGACGTGGGTTCGTGCCCTGGTCCAGGAAGATCCCACATGCCGTGGAGCGGCTGGGCCCGTGAGCCATGGCCGCTGGGCTGCACATCCGGAGCCTGTGCTCCGCAACGGTAGAGGCCACAACAGTGAGAGGCCCGCTTACCACAAAAAAAAAAAAAAGAAAAAAAAATCTTTAAAGAAGAAAAAAGAAATGAATCACTTTAATTCAAACCAATAAAAACTTTTCTGTATTTTCTGGGTAATAGATCCCCTTTTCAGGCCCTCCAAGGCCAAGTCTCTGCAGTCAGCATAAAATGAAGTTGAGCAATTATTTGTTGATTTTTTTTTTTTTTTTTTTGCGGTATGTGGGCCTCTCACTGTTGTGGCCTCTCCCGTTGCGGAGCACAGGCTCCAGACACACAGGCTCAACGGCCATGGCTCACGGGCCCAGCCGCTCCGCGGCATGTGGGATCTTCCCAGACCGGGGCACGAACCCGTGTCCCCTGCATCGGCAGGCGGACTCTCAACCACTGCGCCACCAGGGAAGCCCTATTTGTTGAATTTTAATTTAAACAGCTGTAGATCAAAATAATTTAGGTCAATTATGATCAAGGATTCATGTCAGTGTGATAGCCTCCAGTATTTGAGTTAATGATCCCCTCCCTCAGTGTGGTAGTGAAAAGAACATTTGATAAGAGGTTAGAAGAAATGGATGCTTTTTTAAAATGCACCATTGAACTAGCAACTGTTAATCTCTCTGGGACATAGTGTTATCATCTGATCACAGTAGATAATATTTGCACAACCAAGTTATTTGATGAGCAATGAAACACTATATATAAATAACTTTGCAAATATAAAGTGTTTTGTAAATGTAATGAATTCATTGCAAAAATTCCCTCCCTTGTCATCCCATCACACTTTGTATAGGTTGCATGAACTTTTCTTTAGTAAGACATTATAAGAAATATGGCTGAAAAGCAAAGTACTTTGATAAAAATATAAAAGCAAATGTATTGGAGAGAGAAAAACATGCTCCAATGTACATTATGCATTAATATAAAACAAAGCACCTTTTGGAAAACTCATTTCCTCAATAGTATTCATATTCTCTTTAGGTGTATGATACATTTATGATTTAACACTTCATGATAATAATGCATAATTTTTCATTGATCCATAATAAGTGACCTTATATTTTCAATGGAAAAAAATTAAGTTTGTTTCCATTTTAATGATGCTAAAATCTTATAAAACCAACCTCTCAGCTCAGTATAGTTAAATAAAAGCAGCTCTTTCCAAAGTTAAAAATGTCAATCCACCAGGGGGCAGACAGCAGAAGCAAGAAGAACTACAATCCTGCAGGCACATTCACAGAAAGATAGAAAACATGCAAAGGCAGAGTACTATGTACCAGATGAAGAAACAAGATAAAACCTCAGAAAAACAACTAAATGAAGAGGAGATAGGCAACCTTCCAGAAAAATAATTCAGAATAATGATAGTGAAGATGATCCAGGACCTCAGAAAAAGAATGAAGGCAAAGATTGAGAAGATGCAAGAAATGTTTAACAAAGACCAGAAGAATTAAAGAACAGAAATGAACAATACAATAACTGAAATGAAAAATACACAAGAAGGAATCAATAGCAGAATAACTGAGGCAGAAGAACAGATAAGTGACCTGGAAGACAGAATGGTGGAAGTCACTGCCACAGAACAGAATAAAGAAAAAAGAATGAAAAGAAATGAAGAAAGCCTAAGAGGTCTCTGAGACAATATAAAACACACCAACATTTGCATTATAGGGGTCCCAGAAGGAGAAGAGAGAGAAAAAGGACCCAAGAAAATATTTGAAGAGATTATAGTTGAAAACTTTCCTAACATGGGAAGGGAAATAGCCACCCAAGTCCAGGAGTCACAGAGAGTCCCAGGCAAGATAAACCCAAAGAGAAACATGCTGAGACACATAGTAATCAAATTGATAAAAATTAAATACAAAGAAAAATTATTGAAAGCAACAAGGGAAAATGACAAATAATATACAAGGGAACTCCCATAAGGTTAACAGCTGATTTCTCAGCAGAAAGTATACAAGCCAGAGGGAGTGGCACAATATATTTAAAATGTTGAAAGGGAAGAACCTACAACCAAGATTACTCTACTTGGCAAGGATCTTATTCAGATTTGATGGAGAAACCAAAAGCTTATAGGCAAGAAAAAAACTAAGAGAAATCAGCACCACCAAACCAGCTCTACAAAAAATGCTAAAGGAAATTTTATAAGTGAGAAACACAAGAGAAGAAATGGACCTACAAAAACAAACCCAAAACGATTAAGAAAATTGTAATAGGAACAAACATATTGATAATTACCTTAAATGTGAATGGATTAAATGCTCCAACCAAAAGACATAGGCTCACTGAATGGACACAAAAACAAGACCCATATATATGTTATCTACAAGAGACCCACTTCAGACCTAGGGACACATACAGACTGAAAGTGAGGGGATGGAAAAAGATATTCCATGCAAATGGAAAGCAAAAGAAAGCTGGAGTAGCAATACTCATATCAGATAAAATAGACTTTAAAATAAAGAATGTTATAAGAGACAAGGAAGGACACTACATAATGATCAGGGGATCAATCCAAGAAGAAGATATAATAATTATAGATATATATGCACCCAACATAGGAGCACCTCAATACATAAGGCAAATGCTAACAGCTATAAAAGGGGAAGTTGACAGTAACCCAATAATAGTGGGGGATTTTAAGACCTCACTTACACCAAAGGACAGATCATCAAGACGGAAAATTTATAAGGAAACACAAGCTTTAAATGACACAATAGACCCGATAGAATTAATTGATATTTATAGAACATTCCATCTGAAAACAGTAGATTACACTTTCTTCTCAAGTGAACATGGAACATTCTCCAGTATAGATCATATCTTGGCTCACAAATCAAGCCTTGGTAAATTTAAGAAAATTGAAATCATATCAAGCATCTTTTCCGACCACAATGCTATGAGATTAGAAATCAATTACAGGGAAAAAACCAGAAAAAACATGAACACATGGAGGCTAAACAATACGTTATTAAATAACCAAGAGAGGACTGAAGAAATCAAAGAAGAAATCAAAAAATGCCTGGAGACAAATGACAATGAAAACATGATGATCCAAAACCTATGGGATGCAACAAAAGCAGTTCTAAGAGGGAAGTTTATAGTAATACAATCCTACCTTAAGAAACAAGAAAAATCTCAAAAAAAAAAAAAATGTAACCTTACACCTAAAGGAACTAGAGAAAGAAAAACAAGCAAAATCCAAAGTTAGTAGATGGAAAGAAATCATAAAGATCAGGGCAGAAATAAATGAAATAGAAATAAAGAAAACAATGGCAAAGATCAATAAAACGAAAAGCTGCTTTTGTGAGAGCACAAAATTGATAACCCTTTAGCCAGACTCCTCAAGAAAAAGAGGGAGAGGACTCAAATCAATAAAATTAGAAATGAAAAAGGAGCAGTTACAGTGGACACCACAGAAATACAAAGCATCATAGGAGACTACTACAAGCAACTCTATGTCAATAAAATGGACAACCTGGAAGAAATGGACAAATTCTTAGAAAGGTATAACCTTCCAAGACTGAACCAGGAAGAAATAGAAAATATGAACAGACCAATCACAAGTAATGAAATGGAAACTGTGATTAAAAATCTTCCAACAGGGCCTCCCTGGTGGCGCAGTGGTTGAGAGTCCGCCTGCCGATGCAGGGGATACGGGTTCGTGCCCCGGTCTGGGAGGATCCCATATGCCGCGGAGCGGCTGGGCCCGTGAGCCATGGCCGCTGGGCCTGCGCATCCGGAGCCTGTGCTCCGCAACGGGAGAGGCCACAACAGTGAGAGGCCCGCATATCGCAAAAAGAAAAAAAAAAAAAAAAAAAATCTTCCAACAAATAAAAGTCCAGGGCCAGATGGCTTCACAGGGGAATTCTACCAAACATTTAGAGAAGAGCTAACACTCATCCTTCTCAAACTCTTCCAAAAAATTGCAGAGGGAGGAATACTCCCAAACTCATTCTATGAGGCCACCATCACCCTGATACCAAAAAGAGACAAAGATACTACAAAAAAAGAAAATTACAGACCAATATCGCTGATGAATATAGATGCAAAATTCCTCAACAATACACTAGCAAACAGAATCTAACAACACATGAAAAGGATCATACACCATGATGAAGTGGGGTTTATCCCAGGGATGCAAGGATTCTTCAAAATATGCAAATCAATCAATGTGATACACCCTATTAACAAACTGAAGAATAAAAACCATATGATCACCTCAATAAATTCAGAAAAACCTTCTGACAAATTCAACACCAATTTATGATAAAAACTCTCCAGAAAGTGGGCATAGAGGGAAACTACCTCAACATAATAAAGGCCATATATGACAAACCCACAGCAAACGTCATTCTCAATGGTCAAGAACTGAAAGCATTTCCACTAAGATGAGGAACAAGACAAGGATGTCCACACTCACCACTCTTATTCAACATAGTTTTGGAAGTCTTAGCTGCAGCAATCAGAGATGAAAAGGAAATAAAATGAATCCAAAGCAGAAAAGAAGTAAAACTGTCACTGTTTGCAGATGACATGATACTACCCATACAGAATCCTAAAGATGCCACCAGAAAACTACTACAGCTAATCAATGAATTTGGTAAAGTTGCAGGATACAAAGTTAATGCACAGAAATCTCTTGCATTCCTATACACTAACAGCAAAAATCAGAAAGAGAAATTAAGGAAACAATCCCACTCACCATTGCAACAAAAAGAATAAAATACCTAGGAATAAACCTAACTATGTAGGTAAAAGACCTGTACTCAGAAAGCTATAAGACACTGATGAAAGAAAACAAAGATAAGACAAACAAATGGAGAGATATACAATGTGCTTGGCTTGGAAGAATCAATATTGTGAAACTGACTCTACTACCCAAAGCAATCTACAGATTCAGTGCAATCCCTTTCAAATTACCAATGGCATTTTTTACAGAACTGGAAAAAAAAGTCTTAAAATTTGTATGGAAATACAAAAGACCCCGAATAGCCAAAGCAATCTTGAGGGAAAAAAATGGAGGTGGAGGAATCAAACTCCCTGACTTCAGACTATACTACAAAGCTACAGTAATCAAGGCAATATGGTACTGGCACAAAAACAGAAATATAGATCAACGGAACAGTATAGAAAGCTCAGAGATAAACCCACACACCTATGGTCAACTAATCTATGACAAAGGAGGCAAGGATATACAATGGAGAAAAGACAGTCTCTTCAATGAGTGGTGCTGGGAAAACTGGAGAACTACATGTAAAAGAATGAATTTAGAACACTCCCTAACACCATACAGAAAAATAAACTCAAAATGGATTAAAGACCTAAATGTAAGGTCAGATACTATAAAACTCTTAGAGGAAAACATAGGAAAAACACTCTTTGACATAAATCACAGCAAGATCTTTTTTGATCCATCTCCTAGAGTAATGGAAATAAAAACAAAAATAAACAAATGGGACCTAATGAAGCTTAAAAGCTTTTGCACAGCAGAGCAAACTATAAACAAGATGAAAAGACAACCTCAGAATGGGAGAAAATATTTGCAAATTAACCAACAGACAAAGGATTAATCTCCAAAATATATAAACAGCACATGCAACTCAATATTAAAAAAAACAAACAACCCAACCAAAAATTGGGCAGAAGACCTAAATAGACATTTCTCCAAAGAAGACATACAGATGGCCAAGAGGCACATGAAAATCTGCTCAACATCACTAATTATTAGAGAAATGCAAATCAAAATTACAATGAGGTATCACCTCACACCGGTTAGAATGGACATCATCAGAAAATCTACAAACAACAAATGCTGGAGAGGGTGTGGAGAAAAGGGAACCCTCTTGCACTGTTGGTGGGAATGTAAATTGGTACAGCCACTATGGAGAACAGCATGCAGGTTCCTTACAATACTAAAAATAGAACTACCATATGACCCAGCAATTCCATTAATGGGCATATACCCAGGGAAAACCATAATTCAAAAAGATACATGCACCCCAATGTTCATTGTAGTTCTATTTACAATAGTCAGGTCTTGGAAGCAACCTAAATGCTCATCAGCAGACGAATGGATAAAGAAGATGTGGTATATATATGCAATGGAATATTACTCAGCCATAAAATGAATGAAATTGGGTCATTTGTACAGACATGGATGGACCTAGAGACTGTCACACAGAGTGAAGTAAGTCAGAAAGAGAAAAACAAATATCGTATATTTACGCATATATGGAATCTAGAAAAATGGTACAGATGAACCAGTTTGCAAGGCAGAAATAGAGACACAGATGTAGAGAACAAACATATCGACACCAAGGGGGGAAACTGGGATGGGAGGCGGGTAGTGGGTGGTGGGATGAATTGGGAGATTGTGATTGACATATATACACTAATATGATAAAATAGATAACTAGTAAGAACCTGCTGTATAAAAATAAATAAATAAAATAAAATTCACATTAAAAAAGTTGAAAATGTCATTAGACATTCTGTGTGCAATGAGTACTTAGAAATACAAAATGCTCACTTTTGTTATCAATGGGGAAAATGATAGTTTTCACTCTAAGCCATGCAAATATTGGCAGTAATATCGAGTCTTGTTTAGAAACCTGGTTTCAACTGAAACCTAACCTAAATACAATTAGAGTGGATGAATCCGCATGAACCAAAACTCCAAACCCTATGAACTTTCTCCCCAAATTTACATTACTTTGAAACCTCCCCACATGCATGTGACTTAAACAACAAAATCATAATCAGAGATGCCAAGAAACTGAAACAGAATATTTTCCTAGTTCCTTTAGTGAGAGACAGCTATTTTATTGTTATCCTTATTGCTGCTGCTGCTTTTTGTGTTTGCTTTTAGTCAGGGATCTATTTAAATTTTCTTTAGATTTAACCACTAAACATAGTAACAAAATGGGAATACATGAAAAATAAACCTGACATTGTCCAGAGGCAGTAAAATTTTCTTTTTATAACTGAGGTGTAGGAATATTTTTGGACAATAAAAATCATTTCATAATTAAGATAAAAATTATTTAAGGTTAAGATGAAATATTTACGATTATGATGAAAAATTATTTTCTACTTGGCTTTCTAAATGTTAGAAGTCTTTTGTTTTCTCTCCTCCTATATTGGAATAGTCAAATAAAAAAAATATGACTTTCATGGATGCATTAATAAGACCTATCTTCAGAGCTGGGCTTGTATTCAAAAATACATTCTTTTTTTTTTTTTTTTTTTTTTTGCGGTATGCGGGCTTCTCGCTGCTGTGGCCTCTCCCGTTGCAGAGCACAGGCCCTGGACGCGCAGGCTCAGCGGCCATGGCTCACAGGCCCAGCCGCTCCGCGGCATGTGGGATCCTCCCGGACCAGGGCACGAACCCGTGTCCCCTGCATCGGCAGGCGGACTCTCAACCAGTGCGCCACCAGGGAAGCCCCAAAAATATATTCTAATATTAAAGATTGACTATTTCTTACTAGAAATTCAATATAGACCCCTTGTTTATAAAAAAACTCATACACTTATATATTAAAAATATACATATTATTCTATCTTAACCTGGGATTACAGAATTCTACTTTAAGAAAAAAGAAAAGAAAAAGAAAGGTAATCCTTTGGATAGAGTGGGAATTTCTCTTTTACTATGATATTGGAGAAAGATGGAGAGATCCTGTAGATTAGCAACTTAATTTTACTCATGAGGAATTTTTCTAGCTGTTAGTCCTGGGAACCCATGTCTGCTGGATCATAAGTTTAGTGCTCTTTAGATTCCATTATGGTTGCTCTTGAGTGCACAGAAACTTAAATTGAATATAAAGAAAAACTGTCCAAAAAATGTCTCAGGTGTACTTAGGAAAAGTATTTTTTAATAATTTTCAATAGTTTTACAAGAAAAGAAAATTTATATGTATACCATCCTTAAAAAAGACACACAACTATTAAATATTTAATTCTTTCTGCTCTCGGAATGGAAAATGTATATTCTGGTATCTATGAGTATCTCTGGCATACTCATACTCATTTTTATACCTCTTTATATTGTAAAATAATTGGTTAAAAACGAGTCTTTCTTGTTTTCAATAGTTTCTGCAATAGTAGTTCTGAGTCCCAGAAATAAAACATTATCAGAAAGATTTAGGAATGTGGACCTGTAATTCTAAGTAACACCTAGAATCATGGACCAATAACAACCAGGGTGGTGGCAACTAGAGACCAAGAACAGTGGAGACTAGAGGTCAAAGTGTAGGAGCAAGGAAAGGAAGGAATAAAAAGGCAAGAGATCCCACAGACCTGCCAAAAAGAGGAGAAGATGGCTTATGACCCCCATCTCTTAACTTCCTCTTCCTTCTTTTTCCAAATTACAGCAGCATACACATTCAAAGAGGCAAAAATCTAAGAGTGACTCATAGCATCCTCTTCATTGTAGCCTAGCAAACAGAGAACCATAATAAATTCAAATCATTTCCTATTGTTTGGCATTTATGTTTTACACAAGTCTCAGTATTTCTATGGGATAATTAATTGAGGTAAGCTAGCTGGTTAGTAGATATAAAAATTTTAAGAATGTTAAGTCAAATCACTTGTCAGGAAGATTGCACTAATAGTTCTACTAGTAGTACATAAGCAGCACCTTGCTTTGAACTCTTGCTGGCACTGTCAAAATGAAAACACAGGGGCTTCCCTGGTGGCGCAGTGGTTGAGAGTCCGCCTGCCGATGCAGGGGACACGGGTTCGTGCCCAGGTCCGGGAAGATCCCACATGCCACGGAGTGGCTAGGCCCATGAGCCATGGCCACTGAGCCTGCGCATCCAGAGCCTGTGTTTCACAATGAGAGAGGCCACAACAGTGAGAGGCCTGTGTACTGCAAAATAAATAAATAAATAAATAAAAGAAAAAAAAGAAAACACATGCATGTTTCCTAATTTAAGGAACAAAACTTTCATTTTCCAAAAATAGAATAGTGTTACTGTTTTCTCTGAGTATAAAAAATTGATACATGTGTCTATTAACAAAAATTAAACAATCAAAATATTAAAAAGAGAATCAAAAGCCCCAAAACCTCTCAACCCAGAGATACTTATGATTAACATTTTGGAGAATCTCCTTCAAAACTTTATCTGTCTATCTATGTATGCCAATATACATATTCCAAAATTCTTTAATGCAGTTTTACGATAAAAATTTCCACTCTACAATAAAGCATGTACATCTTTTCATACATATATATATATATATATATATATATATATATACAGTGTAGTTTAATGAGTAAAATAATCTGATTTTTTGTATTCCCACACTTTATTAACAGGTTATCTATTAAGGAAAATCTAAGGTTATTTCCAATCTTTCTCTATTATAAACAATGCTGTGACAAATACCTTTGTGCTTATAGTTTTACATACTTGTGTAATGATCCCTTTAAGAAAGTATATTTTAGAGGGCTCCCTGGGGTCTAATGGCATTCTATTCTCCAAACCACCATGAATGTGTTCTTCCTTTAGACCATCCGATTTGCAAAAATGGCTGATGAGATTGGGGGTAATATGAACAAATTTAATTTTTTAAAATATTGGATGTCAAATGTGTCAGCATTTAGAAAATCTGCATATATCCACATACCGATACTTTCTGAATGACTAATGCACGATGTTATATAATCAGACATGAATAAATGATCCATTTAAAGTGCAAGATAGGACAATGAATTTAAAAGGAACAGTTTGAAAAGTTCATTAGTATGGTATCAGATACCACATTGCAACTAACCTTTAAGAAACTACCACTTGGGCTTCCCGTGGCGCAGTGGTTGGGAGTCCGCCTGCCGATGCAGGGGACACGGGTTCGTGCCCCGGTCCGGGAAGATCCCACATGCCGCGGAGCGGCTGTGCCTGTGAGCCATGGCCGCTGAGCCTGCGCATCCGGAGCCTATGCTCCGCAACGGGAGAGGCCACAAGAGTGAGAGGCCCGCGTACCGAAAAAAAAAAAAAGAAACTACCACTTGTCAACTGTTGGTGTAATATCAAAGAACATCACAATTATATGAAAGGGTTCTTAGAAGTCTCCTCCTTTTCCTAACTACATATCTGTGTGGGACTATTTTTTTAATATATATATATTTCAACCAAAACCACACTGCAGCCAATTGATAGCAGAAGCAGACATGAGAATACAGCTGTCTTCTATCAAGCCAGACATTAAAGACACTTGCAAAAATTGTAAAACAACATTGCTCTTCCCCTAAATATTGTATTTTGGAAAATATAATTATTTGTCATAAAAATAAGCTGGTTCTATGGTAACAGGTGATGGATTCATTATTGTTATTTAAAATAAATTAAGAAATGTGTATTTTAATTCCTTAGCTTTAATTTACAATACAGTAAATATCAATAGATAAAATCCATGTAAACAAAATTTGGTGGTCAATGTTTTTTTTTAATTTATTTATTTTATTTATTTTTGTCTGTGTTGGGTTTTTGTTGCTGCGCATGGGCTTTCTCTAGTTGTGGCGAGCAGGGGTTACTCTTCACTGCAGTGTGAGGGATTCTTATTGCAGTGGCTTCTCTTGTTGCGGAGCACGGGCTCTAGGCATGCAGGCTTCAGTAGTTGTGGCACTCAGACTCAGTAGTTGTGGCTCGTGGGCTCTAGAGAACAGGCTCAGTAGTTGTGGCGCATGGGCTTAGTTGCTCTGCGGCATGTGGAATCTCCCCGGACCAGGGCTTGAACACATGTTCCCTGCATTGGCAGGTGGATTGTTAACCACTGTGCCACCAGGGAAGTCCCTGGTGGTCAATTTTTAAGAATATAATGGGATTCTGAGACTATCATGTTTTCCAACACCTGACCTAATCAATACAAAGTTACTCAGGTGCACATCTCCTAAGAAGTGAATAATCACTGAAGAATCTGATAGGCAACACTTGGCTTTCCATCTGAAGGATGTCCAGTAATCTCCTTCTTCCACTTGCAAATCTTGGACATTTTTTCCTGACACTATTTACTATATAAAAGATCACATTTTATTATTTAAATTCAGTACTTACAAGAAGGTTTAAAATGTGTGGAAGAGCTCAGCCTTTAAAAAAAAAAAAGGATCTTGCTTGCTTTAGACTATACATTTATTTTATAGGACTACATAGGCAGGATGAGGATCCTGATATAAATTTTTTACACAATAAACTATAGAACCACAGAGGAACAGCAAGCTTTTTTTTTCCCCCTGAAGTCCCAAGTACAAAAGCAATAGGTTATCAATTATGATGTTCTTAGAGCAGGACATGAAGAAGAATTGCAAGGAGGGCCAGTGAAGGCACAAAACGTATCCATGATAGACTTTTAGAAGCAAATAATCAGGAAAGACCAAAAAAAAAAAAAAAAAAAAATTCCCCATCCCCCTTGACAAATGTAGGACATCTGGTCACTTTAATGAAGCATATGGATACTAAACATTAGCTGAGTGTTCCTTCTGTTGTTCTTACAGAAACTCTAGAACTCAAGAGACTACAGTTTCTTATTTTAAAACAAACATTTGAAAAAGGAATCTATTTGGACTATAAATTCTGTGGTACATTGAAGGTACAAATCTGACTTTAGGGCGAAACTACCATATTTACATGCCTAGAGTTTATATGTCAATGACAGGCCTGTAGTAATTAGGATATGGATCCATATAGGCATAAATATGAGGGCATCTGAAAATGAAGGGGACTAATGCATATTCTTTCAGGATAACTAGTCAGTCCATGGAGTAAATAATGAGACAAAGAATGCAATAGAGTGAGTTAAGGAGCCAGGCATTTAAATCTTAAAATTAAATCTGAAGTTGAACAATCAGTCTTTGATAGAATTTATAGTCAAATGAAGGCTGCATATAGTTAAAGGGAAAAAAATTACTTACTTGACACATAGTTTGGGGGAAACTTCAGGAGTTTGAATAATTAAGGTGTTCCCCCCTTCCTATGAGCAACAAACCACTTGAAAAGCCACATCTGGAAAATCAATAGAGACCCCTGGGGATATTTAGGATTGCTTCAGTTCCTCTTCACTGGTAAGCCAAAAAGTGCCTCAGGGGAAATAGTTCAAGACATAGAAAAATAACTAAAAATGTCATTTTATTCAAGAAAGCCATCTCTGTCTTGTCTTCTTTACTAAATGTCTCTTCTTTCAGAGCAATCTCCTCCATTTGTTTTTTACACATACCTTGAATTATAAATAGTGGCCTAATTTTACATTGCCTCAGCTGAGGTGGCCAGCTAGCACAGATGAATAAAGCTCTGTCTAAAGAGAACCCAAACAAAGGCCAAGTGCAGGTTTGCCAGAGGGATGAAAATAATTTCAATTCAGTGGGTGTTTTCTCAGGTGCTAAAAGTTAAATGGAAAGTTCTCATTTCTCTCTCTCTCTCTTCTCTCTCCTTCTCCCTTCTTCTCTCTCTCTATCTTTCTTCTAGTCTAGGCAGAATAATAAAGAAGATGAGAAAGAGACTATTGTTTTCCCCTGGCGGGTTCTGTGTTGCCGCCTCTAACACCACCAGCACAAAGAAAGAATTATTATAAACCAAGGAGTCTGCAGTCCTTGCCTGACTTGTGTGAGCTGTTTTAAAATGTGAGAGTAGGGAGAAAAATCCCATTCCTACCAAGCAGTTCAGTCTTAGAATGATCCTGAGGGACACACATATGCACACCATATACACACACACTTTTGGGGGGACAACATTTTAATCTAGTCAGTTTAAATGCTAAGTTAGGAAGTTTATCCTTACAAGTGAAAATTACAGTTCCAGAGAAAAACATTCTTTTTTTACACGTATGCTGCATACACTTTGGTATTTTCGGCACAGCCTCCAATGGACAGATGTTCCTTTAATTATTGACAACTGCTCTATGAGTAATATCAATTCTTCTATCTTTCTCTCCTCAAACTCCTTCCTATCTTCCACTATCTCTTAAGAAACGATTTAAATTGTCTAATAACAAGTTGATCTTTAAAACATGGCAATGGCAGGACTTTCTCCTAAAATAATTGCAAATACCATTTTAGTTTACGTTAAAATATAATTGCTTACAATAAAAATTTAAAGTATACTGCTATTTCTGTGCCTGTTCTTTCCTTTTCAACTTTCTTAATTTTACTAAATCTAAGAAAATTCAAAGGTTATATCTGCAATATCAAATTAGGCCAAACTAAGCCAGCTACCCTCTGCACATACCCATTTCCCGACTAAATAAAAGACATCTAAACTAACTGATGTCATTTTTTTAATGTAATAGAAAATTTACATATATATGTAACTTTCTCCTCCATACTGCTGAAACCCTAGAAATGTAGAAAACACTCCAATGGAAAAAGAAAAGAAAAGAAAAGAATTTGATATAATGACATATGTTAAAAACAAGACAAAGACCCAAAATACAGTTGCTTATGCTAAGCCCCACGTCACGAAATCGAGACTTAATTACAGCTTCAGCTCTCCCAGACATGGAATTCTTAAACCATTTAATCAAGAATCACCTGAAGAGCCCTGGTTAGGTAATCTCCCTTGCCATTCCCCAAAAGGACAGTAATCTTGCAATAACCAACCCATTTTTAAAAATTTTGCCTAGTTCAACTTCCTTGTTTCTGCTCCCTTCTGCTTATAAAATCTCTTGCCTTGTATAGCTCTTCAGAGTTCCCACCTACCCACAAATTGGATGCTGCCTGATTCGTGAATCATTGAAGAAAACTAATAAGATCTTTAAAATGCACTCAGCTGAATTTTGTTTCTAAACACATATTAACTTCTTACGTCTAATTCTGTCTAATGTGCCTCTTACCCAGATTAATCAAATACTTTGTTCATTTTGATATCATTTTGTACTGGATATATATTTTTTAATTTATATAAATTTCTTTTCCAGATGTTAGTAAAAACTATTCCTAGTTTTACTAAGATAGAAGAAATCTTAAACAAATTTCTGTATCTCAGGAATCCAGCTAGACAAGTGATAAGTAAAAATAGACATATAAAAATTTTTGTTTGGATTTCACTAAATTAGAGACTCAAGTTTAACTCTTTTTTTAAATTTATTTTAATTTATTTATTTTTGGCTGCATTTGGTCTTCCTTACAACACAGGTTTTCTCTAGTTGTGGCGAGTGGGGGTACTCTTCGTTGCAGTGCGCGGGATTCTCATTGCTGTGGCTTCTCTTGTTGCAGAGCATGGGCTCTAGGCACTCGGGCTTCAGTAGTTGTGGCACGCGGGCTCAGTAGTTGTGACGCACAGGCTTAGTTGCTCCGTGGCATGTGGGTGGGATCTTCTCAGACCAGGATTCTTAATCACTGCACCACCAGGGAAGTCCCTAACTAATTCTTAAAGGGATTGTATGGACCACCTTGCATTGTTAGCAGAGGGCTCTTATCAGCGGAGTTTACCACCTGATAGTCCCGCCTCTAGAAGCATAGTCCCAAAATCCAGAGTTACTGCTGCAGAGTCTGAAGTTTCAAACCTCACACTTAATCCCAAACCAAGTTTTAGTCTCAAATCACCTCCCTAGACTTGACTCTCCATAGTTTTAGAAAAAGGCTTGTTCCTTCATTTAACCTACTTTGCAGGGAGATTGTGAGAAGTAAATTTGTCAATAATTCCAAAACCTTTAAAGGTAAATAGTGTATGGGTAGAGATTACAATAATAATTGCTTCCAAGTGCTTTCTCCTTACATACTAACAATATATGTCAAAGTTTTTCTTCAAAGTAAAATAAGAAATGCTTGGAAAACTAAAATCTGATGGTTTAGAAGTCACTAGACCTGAAGCTTTGCTACTAAATAAATATGCTATGGGTTTTACCAGGCATTTTAAGCTTTAGTTTTTAACTATAAAAAATTAATTATATTATTTCTCACTCTACATGGATAATTTGTGAAGATTAAGTTATGTAAGTTATGTAAAAACACTTTGAGCAAACTAAGCAAATACCATTACATAACATATGAGAACTATCTGAACTGACAATTTAGATCAAGTTCTTATGCATGATAAAGTTGGTAGAAATTCTGCACTATTAAATTCATGCACTGGTCCCTGGTTCCATCTATAAAACAATTTCTCTTTTATCAAGACAGAGTGTTATTAATGATCGATCACTTAAGGATTCTTGAGTTTTGCAATGGACTCTAATATTGCCTCTTTAAGGAAAGCATATAGCATATTCTGTCTAAAATTTTTCATCTAGGAAAATAAGGAGTGAAATGCATACCTCTCTCATAATTGGTGTTGTAAAAATTAATACTTTGAAGTTATATATCATTGAAATATAGTATTTACTATATCACAGTGAAGGCTGGCTATATCTAGGAAAAAAGCATATTAACACCCTTAGTGTTGACAAAAAGTAAAGAGATGGGAAATGATTCATTGTTGAAAGAAGATCTTTAAAAAATTCTAGTGCTAGAAAAGCATCCTTTAAGTGCATGAAGTAATTTGAACATTTTATTCAGCTATACATGAGGAGGGAGATTCATACGTACTTAGAGTATCGTGGGATTGACCAGGTACAGATGAGGTGACCTGACAGCTATCTGTAAGGCTGGAGCAAGAATGACTTTTGGTGAGTTTGTGAAAACTTCTCTGACAAATCATTCTTTGGAAAACTACATCCTAGAGTCTGGCCTCTGAGAATTGACACTCAAAATCAGGGCTACTCATATGAAATTAATACCTCTAATTTTTGAGGAAATAAGAATTTATTTTAAAAGACTTACATTTGCAAAAGGTCCAGGTGTCATTTTCTGATTTTCACTCACTGTTTCTTCTCAATAACTTGTCAATGCTCCTTGTTAACCTTTAAAACAAAAAGGTAAGCGGTTCAGCCAGCCAAATTGAGTTTATTCAGGAATAGCAGAGGAGTCCCAATTCAGGACATGCAAACTATGGAGAACCATAGGCAAGTCCAGAGAACAAAGGAGAGGAATGATCTTTTATGGAGGAAAGAAGGAAGTTGGGAGGGGCTATTTTGAACAAAAGATCACTGAGCAGATTGAGAGTTAGTGATTGTGGTGGCTTCTCATTGGCTGAGTTGTTGCTGGGCAAGGAGAAGATCCTTCTTCCTGCTGGGGTATGTAAAGTAAGCTGTGATGAGTGGTGTGTGCATGTGAAGTCCCCCTTCAGGACTTCCTGACTCTACTTTGAATGAGATTTTTCTTTATTCATTTTCATATCCTTTATCTGTTTTGCTGCTTTATATTTTCTATTTGATAGTCCTTACCAATCTTCACATATGGAGAGTTTATAAACTTTAAGATATAATCATTTGTAGGATAAAATGTGGCCAGAATTTAAGTTTTCAATAATACCTTGATTGAAAAGGAAAGGCACAAAATCTCCCTCAAGGAACTCAAGGCAGAGTAATTATTAAAGGAGCTTGGATAAAAACAAGACAATAATAGTGTTGGAAGCCTCTTCTTCCCCTTTAAATGTCTCATGTCCCTAGATTATCCAAGTTGGAAGTTGGGTTAGGCTAGATTGACTCTTTTCTCTTTGCTCAATACTGAATATGCATATTAATGTTGGTAGTGAATATATGGAGACTAACAGTAAGATAGTGAATAACACCAATTAAATTCTCTTTTAGATTTATTTTTATGTGCCACCATTTCACACTTTCAGCTTCTGGGCAGTAATACATTTGGTGAAAAACTTTTCATATGGATTAATATATTTGTCTTCAGAATAATGGAAATGGGGAACAACCTCCTTATGCTCCAGAAGTTCAAGGTAGGATCTGATATGGTCCAAGATTACCAATTACCAATACTGACTTTTCAGTCCCCAAGGAAAATTAAATTTTGCTGTGAGAAAAGACTAAGTAAAGCAGGTAGCATGTGTTTAAACAGAGAATATAAACATATTAAAACAAAATGTTGTTGAGGTATATAATTAAAGAATGCTAAAGTCCACATAATTAGAGTACAGTTTGATAAGCTTTGGCATATGAACTCATTCATGAAACTATTGCCACACCAATATTACAAATCTTTCCATCACCTTCAAATTTCCTCCTGCCCTTTGCAGCTCCTCCCTCCTGCTCTTACCTGCTACCCCTCACCAGGCATCTGCTAATTTACTTTCTGTTACTGCAGCTTAATTTGCAATTTCTATAATTTTGTATAAATGCAATAATATCATATACTCTGCTTTATTGCCTGCATCTTTCTCTCAGAATGATTTTTAGATTCATCTGTGTTATTGATGTATTAATAATTTATTCATTTTCATGGCTGAATAATGTTTCATTATATGGATACACTGCATTTTGTTTATTCATCACCAAGTGAGACATTTGGGTTGTTTTCAGTTTGTGGCTATTACAAATAAAGCTACCATGAACATTCACATTGCAAGTCTTCTTGTTCACATATGTTTCACTTCGTTTTGGCAAATGCCTAAGAGTGAAATGGCTGAGTCACATGGCAAATGGATGTTTAACATTATTTTTTAAAATGTCCAATTTTACCAAAGTGATTTACCATTTTGCATTTTCACCAGAAGGGTATACAAGCTGTAATTCCTCCAAAACACTTGGTATGGGCACCTATTTTTATAATTTTTAGCCAAACAAATTTAGCAGCAGCTAAAATCTCTCTTCAGTATTTTCAGCCATGCAGCTATTGCTTTCCATGAGCTCCTCAGAGTCTGCACAGTGCCTTTGCAATTGGTCAGAAGATTATATAAAGATTAGCGGGTGGGCTTCCCTGGTGGCGCAGTGGTTGAGAATCTGCCTGCCAATGCAGGGGACACGGGTTCGAGCCCTGGTCTGGGAAGATCCCACATGCCACGGAGCAACTAGGCCCATGAGCCACAACTACTGAGCCTGCGCATCAGGAGCCTGTGCTCCACAACAAGAGAGGCCGCGATAGTGAGAGGCCTGCGCACCGCGATGAAGAGTGGCCCCCACTCGCCGCAACTAGAGAAAGCCCTCACACAGAAGCGAAGACCCACACAGCCAAAAAAGAAATAAAAATTAAAAATTAAAAAAAAAAAGATTAGGGGGTTCCCCACCTGTGTATTTATCCTTTTCAGAATTTCCTCCTCAATCCTCAGGCACTCTGGAAGCCTTAAACCCTCTCCTTTGATACCACAAGCTAATAAGACTGTGGTTTTCTGCTTGACTTCTACCCATCCCATATCATAGACTGACCCTTAAGCAAATCTGAACATGGCTCACTCATATTTCAAGGGTTGAATTCCCACCAGATTCTGCCTGCTTTTGCTTGCTCTCTAGCACCTTTTTATAAAAATCATAAAGAAAAGTCATTTCATTTGATCATGATGCCCTCCTATCCCATTGGTTAGCATCTTTCTTTTCTCTTCCAAGTTTGTTAAAATAAGTTTCAACCACAGTGGACTTTTCTTGCCATCCATTACCTTCTTTATCTACTATAGAATGGTTTAAATTTGTTTAAACTTTATTAAAAATGTTCATATAAAAGTTACTAACAAGGAATTCCTCACCCGGCTGAAAGGCCTGTTCCATCCAGGTTACATGTGACATTGTTGACCTTGCTTGTCTTTCATTACGTGGGTCAACTTCAGATTCCTAACCTCAGCCTTTACCTTTAAACTTTTTATTTTTTAGTATTAATAAAGCTAAATGTTTGTGATATTATTTTTTCCAAAAGATGGTTCTTCTAATGACTGTATAAGACTTAAAGTTTTGTATTCAGATATTAATACTTAAAACCATGTCTATTAAGCCATTAGGCATTCATCTGCATTTAAAAAGTAGAATTTTGGTAAAATTTTGATCAGTGCTGAAAAAGTCAGTCAGAGGTTGTAAAGGAGTAAAGATAACATTTTCTGTGTATTTCTCTAAATTATAGCTCAACTACCCCCAAAAATATTTTTTCTGCTCAATTTTCTGATATTATTTAAAGAGATGATATTAGAGGAAAAACAAGAAAAGTTCTAGCTAAGAGAATGTAACTGGGGAATTGCTCTGTATCTGGCTTCATCTCTGGAAAAGTAATCCTTGTGCCAATTAGATCGTGGAATTTATGGTGTTTTTATAAGGCAAAGTGGTCAAGTTGGCTCAAATGAAAGCTGTAGCCAAATTTATAGGAAAATGTGTCACATGGGCTTTCCAAGTACATATCAGAAGACATAACATGAAGTCAAGTTACTGGTGAGCAAAAATATTTTCAGGAAACAGATGTTTCTCAGGAAATAGATGTGTTGCTCTTTTGGGCAGTTGGTGAAGAACTAGTTCAAAAATCCATAATATGAACAATTGTCCAATGCTTCTCAACACATAGAAGTAGAAGCCTGGATGTGTCTCTATACCTTAGAGTGATCATACATTTTACTGCTTTATTTAGTCATCAATACACTAAAATTGATAAAGAATCATATCTCAGATATAATTTCTTACACTAAGAAATATGGAAATCACATTTTCCTGGTCCTTTAATTTTCAGTGATTTCTGAATTTACCAAGAAGAAGTTAAAAATTGAGGACACTTATGTAGTTCAAGTAAAAATCACTGAAAGGCTTGCAACTCAACACAATATTCAGTGACTACCCATTATGAGCAAGGCACTGTGCCCAGGGCTGAAAGAGACAGACATACAAAAAAATTAAGTCTGACACAATGGAATAAGTGCTACAATAGAGGCAACTACCTAGCATGGTGACTAAGGAGAAGAAAAGGATTAACTCTTCCAGAAGGTATTGCAGAGGAACAGACATTTGACAAGAGTTTGAAGAATGAGTAGGAGTTTGCTTGGACACACAGTCAGAGAGGGCTCTCCCTATATCCAGAGAACATTGCAGTAACTAGGAGATGAGAGAACACAGGAAAGTAGCCTGAGATGAAGCCATGAAAAGGTCAGTGGGAGCCACATCAGGTAGAATTATCTACAGCAGACTAAGAAAGGACATAGTTGCACTGGAATTTTAAATTCGTTACTCAGGCCGTTTTTTCAGAATGACTTTGAAGGGACAATACTGGAGGTAGAGAGACTTGTTACGGATTGTAGTATTCTGGGTAAAACGTATGAACCTAAACAGGGAGACAAAGGAGGTCCTCACTAAAAGTTTATGGAAGGAAGAAGGGAGGGAAGGAGAAAGAGAGGTTGGGAAGAAGAGGGGGAGAGAGGAAGTCAAGTCTTAAGCTCTCATCCTCAGACAAGGAAACTGAAGTCCTGAGAGATAAAAGTGCCTGGTCTACTCTACAGATACAGCATGTTAGAATCTCCAGGCCACAGCATCTTAGATAGGGGAGGGGAATTTGACTTAGAGCATTAGTAAGAAACTTTAAAAGTAAAAGAATCTGCAGAAATTTTACTGTCTTTGCTGACTTATTTAAAATAGTAATTTTAACCTCATGAAAAGCATGTGTTACTGATTGGAATGTAATGTTACTGGCAATGTCTTTGTACCTTTTTTCCAAGACTTCATGGACTTGGCTTAGATTTTTCCTGCCTTAGACCAAAGCTCATGTTTGCTGAAATTCTGTTGCAGTACAATATGAAGTTCCTTTTTTCATATGTCTATGTTTCTATATATGTCTTGATTATCATCAAACTTTTTAGGGTGATAGTTAAATTTTTATCGCTACACCACCTCTAAACCTTCCCAAAAGTTAGGATACTACAGGTAGCCTGTAAGATAATAAAACTAAGTGTTTATTCACATTTTCCAGTACACATTTATGTCTAAGAAGAACCAAATAGGGATATATTTCCTTATTCTTTACTCATTTAAATATCAACCTATTTGAGTTAAATATCTTGAGTTAAATGAGGTTAACTCTTAAAAACAAATGTTATAATGTTTTATAACCATGCCACACAAGTAATTTAGAAGTGAATCAAAAAAGTATAGTTGACTCATCACAACCCATATCAATTATGAAATTGATGCAAAATTAATATTATCATGATTTCCAGGGTTCTATTTCTGTCAGTGCCAGCACCATTATTCCAGTCTCCTGGACTAAAAGCTTTGACATCATTTTTGATTCTGCCCTGTTTTTGCCCATTATGAGTAATTTATTAGCAAGTCCATTTGTAACCTCATGTAAAACTTCCTTGATCATCTTAATAGCAATTAATCTCACTCTCATTTATATTCTCTTAATTGTTTTACCTTTGTTATAGAACTTATTAAAGTATAGCTGGTATCATGGCTGTAAAATATCTGTCTTCTCTACTGAGAGAAAGGGCAACATCTTATTCAAGTTTTTAACCCCCTCAATGTCTGATTTTCCACTTATGTAAGTATACCTACCAAGCACAGTGTTTGGCTTATAATGGGCATATAGTAGGCAGTCAAAACATGTTTTTCAAATTCTAAAGATTTTAACTGACTGTCATCATAAGACAGATGTTCATAAATCAGTATTTTCAATGTGATTTTGTACAAGCTCTCTACTGCCTATTCCATCACATATAAACTTCTCTGCCATTCTTTTTTTTTTTTTTTTTTTTTTTTTTTTTTTGCGGTATGTGGGCCTCTCACTGTTGTGGCCTCTCCCGATGCGGAGCACAGGCTCCAGATGCGCAGGCTCAGCGGCCATGGCTCACGGGCCCAGCCGCTCTGCGGCATGTGGGATCCTCCCGGACCGGGGCACAAACCTGTGTCCCCTGCATCGGCAGGCGGACTCTCAACCACTGCGCCACCAGGGAAGCCCTGTGTCATTCTTTTAATGTCTTTGACAATATTTCTCCACTGCATATTTATAACATGTTTATTACCAATTCCTAAACAAATCCTCTACCCAGGTATACTAGAATCCCAACTGACTTCTATCCCCACCATTCCACAATCCTTATTCTAGTATTTTTTGCCCAAATTAGGATGCCCTGTTCTGCTCCTTTCCAAATCCCACACACAATTCTAGGTCCATCTTTGGCCCCAACTTGTCTATGATACCGTAAGATACCACTTTGACCTCCAATGATTACTTCCTTCTCTAGACTTAATTTCTTTATTTATAAGATGTAGTAGCCTTAGCTTTAAATGAGACTATAGGTACATAATATCTGGAAAATAGGAGGCACTCAACTAATGAGGTGCATGGAAATACAAGAATTGCTAACTGTGAATTGAAGCTCTTTATGAGATAGAATTGCTGAAAAGACAGTGTTATCAACAAATTACTCTCTAATAATGGTTATCTACCATTTTGCAATTTCCTACAACAATGACAAATTTTATTGCCCAACAAAGGAAAAGAAAACACTATTGAGACAACACCATCCTAGCTACCATTAGAGAACTTCCACACGTTCTTTATCTTGTGATAATATAGTATATATCAGACAGCTCTTGTTTGTAAGAAGTCCTTAATCTACCTAAGGAGCCAAAGGTGTGGGCTGCATAACAAACCTCTTCAAAACTCAGTGACACACAACAGCATTTATTCTCACAAGTCTTCAGGTCAACTGTGATTCTTCCAATGTAGGATGGACTCACTGGGCTGTTCTGCTCCAGGTTGTAGACACTATCAGGTCCACTAACATTCTATCAGCCAAAGTCTGTCAGCCAGCCAAACCCAACATCAATGGGGAGTAAATATTTGCTGAACAATCAGGCAAACTATCAAAAAAAGCTAAAATGCTAGTGGATTCCTAGACACTGGGGATGAGTAGGTAGAGTGGTTATTCATTGAAAACAGAAGTACAAGGAAACAGAGAATGAAGAAAGATAATTTCTAAGAGAATCCTGGAGGTAAAACTTAGAGAAAACACATCTGACTTCAAGGACAGGAGGCAGTAAAGCCACTGTGGCTAAGAGCTTAGTTTTTTTAAATGGAAACATCCAGATTTGAATTATGATTCCAGCACATACTCTGCCACATACTTGGACATTCAAACTACCTCTTATACTTCAGTTTCTTCATATGTTAAGTAAAAACAGTAATATCTACTTCATTAGATGATTGTAATATGGAATGGTATCATGTGTATAGATCACTAAACACAGCTTCTGCTATATACATAATCAGTATATGTAGCTATTTTTATTTTATTGGACATATTTTCCTATTGTTATGTAATACCCCTCTCTTCTGGAAACAGCACTCTCCTAAACTTACTGCAAATAGGAGGGCTGCTAATTATTGTACCCAGACCCCTAGCCATATTAATGGTCCAAAGGACACTTGACCTAAATAGAACCAGCTGTATGGATTCTAGTTTATTTCATTATTAATCTTCTTAAGTCTCCCAGGACATTATGGCCACCCCATCTTGAAATGAGGATGGAGCGAGGACATCTTGTTATGACAAAAAAGTATGGCACCACCTTGTAGAATGGGTACCAGATACAAAAGGAAGGTAGAAGTAGATTTGAATGGGTCAAGGTGTGGATTGTATCGAAAATGTCTTACATCACATCTCCCCTCAAACTTACCTGCTTCCTGGATCTTCAGCTACTTGTTCTACTTCAGCTTCTGCAGTGGTTGACCATCTGTTTGACCAAAGGCTTGAACAGCGCTTGCATGTTTGGGCTTGCTCGCTTGTATCCCTGCCATTGCCATGGAAAAAACAAGCCCAGGGAAGCCGACTGGTCCCAGGAGGAGGGTGAGAGATACTTAGAGGAGAGCCAGACAACTCTAGCAGAGACTAGCCCAGTTCTGGTGGTTCCAGATAACCCTCAGATGTATGAGTCCGCAGAGCTGCTCAGCTGAGCAAGGCCTAGATCAGCAACTGACCAACACAAGTCTCTTAAGAATAAGTGATATCCTCTGAGTTTAGCCTATTTGTTTTGCAGCACTTGTTCTTAGCGTAACTATCAGACACCTTTACTTATCAATTTCTGTCCCTCCTTCTGATGGTTATAGAGCCACAGAAAATATGGAGGACAGAGAATCTCATTAGCTGTACCAGTGTTTGAACTCAAGAAAAACGTCACACAGAATCTCTAGCTGTTCCCTATATATGTGATCTAGAACAGGGGTCAGCAAGCCATGGCCCTCAAGCCTAATCCAGTCTGTGACCTGTTCTTGTTAGATCCACGAGCTAAGAATGGTTTTTTACATTTTAAGGGGTTGTAAAAAACAAACAAAGACAAATATGTGACAGTAATCTGCAAATCCTAAAATATTTACCATCCATACCTTTACAGAAAAATTTGTCAACCTTGATCTAGAACACAAATCTCGGAAAGAACATAATATATCAAACTTCACAGGAACTAAGCTTCCTGTTATATCCCTAATCCTTCCAGGCCATATGATCAAAATTCATGCAGGGTTTCCTAGGTCATGACCCTACAAAAACTAGTCTCTCATCCTGGTATTGGAGAATTTAGGAATGGGAGAGGTCAGCGTAACTTAATCAGGGAATTATTCTTATAATAATAATAATAATTAAATAATTTTAATAATGCTCATTTTTGAAATTATGAGAAAATACATGCTCATTTTAGAAATTTTTGAAAACTGACAGAGGTATAAAGAAATAAAAGGTCATGTGTAATTGTAGTAAATAGAGGCAACCACATTTAACTCCTTAGTGTTCATTCCAACTTTGTTCTGTACATAATGTTGCCTAGCTTAGATAATTCTGAATATTAAATTATGCAACCTGGATGTCACACAATATTAAAACTTAAACATTATCCAATTCTTTTTAAAAACCTTTATAAACATACTTTTAATAGATTCATTAAAATGATAAATTCATAAGATATTAAATTCAATATAAGTTTAAAGAATGTTATAAAATTCTTTAGAACATTAAGCTCTTAAAATATCCTCACAAGTTTAGGCATTAGCTTGTTTCCAGTGGTTTAAAAATTTTTAACAATAAAGTTTGAATATTTAGGGGAATAAAGTCTTTCATGAATTTCAAATCATAATCAGGATAGATCCTAAAAACTGTTACAAGGTTAAGGATATGTGCATTTTAACTATTACAAAATAGGCCAGTTTTCTTTTTTTTTTGCCAAAAGGGTTCCATGATTTTATACTATACCTTGCATACTGCTCTTGTCAAATTCCCTGATTCTTGCTAATTTGATAGTCAATGTTTTCATATGAGTTCATTAATCACATGTATTTTTCCTTTCATAAATAATTTTGATCATTCATTTATCTTTTGGGAGTTTTGTTGTTTTTCTTATGAATCTATATATACTCATTACTTATTAAAGAAAAAAAATTTATATTTTCTGCAGGTTTTTCCCAATATATTGTTTTTGTTCATGTATTTTGTTTACATAAAATATTTTTATTTTAATGCTATTAAAATAATACATCTATTCTTTTGTTACTTTATTATTTGTATTATTTTATTATTGTTAATGTAATATAAGTATATTGTAAGAAACAGAACATATAGCAATAGAGAGAGGAGAAAATAAAAAGTCAACAATAATGCTTGTACTAAAGTATTAAATGAAAAGATGGTATCTCAATAATTATACCATAAATGTGTTTTGTGCATAAATTGCATTGTAAATACAATTTTAATGATTTCATAAAATTAAATAATAGATATACTCCTTAATGTATTTAACATTTCTAATTTGGGTCATTAAGATTTTTATTAGTATGAACAACATCCTACTAAATATTTTAAACACACATCTTACATCAAAACTTTCATTGTGTCTTTGGGATAAATTTCTGAAAGCAAAGCCATTGAGTCAAAGGTTATAAACACTTCAGGACTTGAAACTTCCTTTCCTGGATCTTAATTTACACATCCACCAATAATGTATAAGAATGCATGCTCAGACTCCAGGAGGGCTCATGCCAAGGAGTACTTCCCAAAACTTCTGCTGTCAGTGTCCTTGACCCCGCGGTGAGCCAGAGTCACCGCCCACCTCTGCAGGAGACCTACCAAAACTAGCAACCGTGTGGCTGACGGGGTCTTGAAGCTCCAGCCAGGTGTCAGGCCTGAGCCTCTGAGGTGGGAGAGCTGAGTTCAGGACATTGGACCACCAGAGACCTCCTGGCCCCATGTAATATCAATTGGCGATCTGAACACTATGACCCAGCTCCACTCGATGACCAGCAAGCTCCAGTGCTGGACATCCATGCCAAACAACTAGCAAGACAGGAACACAACATCATCCATTAGCAGAGAGGCTGCCTGAAATCATAATAAGATCACAGACACTGCAAAACACACCACCGGCCATGGTATTGCCTACCAGAAAGGCAAGATCCAGCCTCATCCACCAGAACACAGGCACCAGTCCCCTCCACCAGGAAGCCTACACAACCCACTGAACCAACCTTACCCACTGGGGGCACACACCAAAAACAATGGGAACTATGAACCTGCACCCTGAGAAAAGGAGACCCCAAACACAGTAAGTTAAGCAAAATGAGAAGACAGAGAAATATGCAACAAATGAAGGAGCAAGGTAAAAACTCACCAGACCTAACAAATGAAGAGGAAATAGGCAGTCTACCTGAAAAAGAATTCAGAGTAATGATAGTAAAGATGATCCAAAATCTTGAAAATAGAAAGGAGAAAATACAAGAAATGTTTAACAAGGACCTAGAAGAATTAAAGAGCAAACAAACAATGATGAACAACACAATAAATGAAGTTAAAAATTCTCTAGGAGGAATCAATAGCAGAATAACTCAGGCAGAAGAACAGAAAAGTGACCTGGGACATAAAATAGTAGAAATAACTACTGCAGAGTAGAATAAAGAAAAAAGAATGAAAAGAATTGAGGACAGTCTCAGAGACCACTGGGACAACATTAAACGCACCAATATTCGAATTATAGGGGTCCCAGAAGAAGAAGAGAAAGAGAAAGGGGCTGAGAAAATATTTGAAGCCATTATAGTTGAAAACTTCCCTAATATGGGAAAGGAAATAGTCAATCAAGTCCAAGAAGAGCAGAGAGTCCCATACAGGATAAATCAAAGGAGAACCATGCCAAGACACATATCAATCAAACTATCAAAAATTAAATAAAAAGAAAAAATATTAAAAGCAGCAAGGGAAAAACAACAAATAACATACAAGGGAATCCCCATAAGGTCAACAGCTGATCTTGCAGCAGAAATTCTGCAAGCCAGAAGAGAATGGCAGGACACATTTAAAGTGATGAAAGGGAAAAACCGACAACCAAGATTACTCTACCCAGCAACAATATCATTCAGATTCAACAGAGAAATTAAAACCTTTACAGACAAGTAAAAGCGAAGAGAATTCAGCACCACCAAATTAGCTTTACAACAAATGCTAAAGGAAATTCTCTAGGCAGGAAACACAAGAAAAGGAAAAGACCTACAACAACAAATCCAAAACAATTAAGAAAATGGTAATAGGAACATACATATCAATAATTACCTTAAATGTAAATGGATTAATGTTCCAACCAAAAGACACAGACTGGCTGAACAGATACAAAAACAAGACCTGTATACATGCTGTCTACAACAGATCCATTTCAGACCTAGGGACACATACAGACTGAAAGTGAGGGGATGGAAAAATATATTCCACACAAATGGAAATTAAAAGAAAGCTGGAGTAGCAATTCTCATATCAGACAAAATAGGCTTTAAAATAAAGACTATTACAAGAGACAAAGAAGGACACTACATAATAATCAAGGGATCAATCCAAGAAGGAAATATAACAATTGTAAATATTTATGCATCCAACATAGCAACACCTCATACATAAGGCAAATACTAATAGCCATATAAAGGGAAATCAACAGTAACACAATCATAGTAGGGGACATTAACACCCCACCTTCACCAATGGACAGATGGACCAAATTGAAAATAAGTAAGGAAACACAAGCTTTAAATGATACCTTAAACAAGATGGACTTAATTGATATTTATAGGACATTCCATCCAAAAACAACAGAATACACTTTCTTCTCAAGTGCTCATGGAACATTCTCCAGGACAGGTCATATCTTGGGTCACAAATCAGGCCTTGGTAAATTTAAGAAAATTGAAATTTTAGCAAGTATCTTTTCCAACCACAACACTACGAGACTAGATGCCAATTAGAGGAAAAAAAAAACTGTAAAAAATACAAACACATGGAGGCTAAACAATACGCTACTAAATAACAAACAGATCACTGAAGAGATCAAAGAGGAAATCAAAAAATACCTAGAAACAAATGACAGTAAAAACACCACGGCCCAAAACCTATGGGATGCAGCAAAAGCAGTTCTAAGACGGAAGTTTGGAGCAATACAATCCTACCTCAAGAAACAAGAAACATCTCAAATAACCTAACCTTACACCTAAAGCAATTAGAGAAAGAAGAACAAAACCCCCAAAGTTAACAGAAGGAAGGAAATCATAATGATCAGATCAGAAATAAATGAAAAAGAAATGAAATGATAGCAAAGGTCAATAAAACTAAAAGCTGGTTCTTTGACAAGATAAACAAAATTGATAAACCATTAGCCAGACTCATCAAGAAAAAAAGGGAGAAGACACAAATCAATAGAAATAGAAATGAAAAAGGAGAAGTAACAGCTGACACTGCAGAAATACCAAGGATCATGAGAGATTACAAAAGATCATGAATGATTACTACAAGCAACTATATGCCAATAAAATGAACAACCTGGAGGAAATGGACAAATTTTTAGAAGAGCACAACCTTCTGAAACTGAACCAGAAAGAACTAGAAAATATAAACAGACTAATCACAAGAAATGAAATTGAAGCTGTGATTAAAAATCTTCCAACAAAAAGAGGCAAGGACCAGATGGATTCACAGGCGAATTCTATAAAATGTTTATAGAAGAGCTAATACCTATCCTTCTCAAACTCTTCCAAAATATAGCAGAGGGAGGAACACTCCCAAACTCATTCTACGAGGCCACCATCAGCCTGATTCCAAAACCAGACAAAGATATTACAAAAAAAGAAAACTATAGGCCAATAACACTGATGAGCACAGATGCAAAAATCCTCAACAAAATACTAGCTAAAAGAATCCAGCAGCACTTTAAAAGGATCATACACCATGATCAAGTGGGGTTTATCTCAGGAATGCAAGGATTCTTCAATATATGCAAATCAATGTGATACACCATATTAACAAATTGAAGGATAAAAACCATATGATTATCTCAATAGATGCAGAAAAAGCTTTTGATAAAATTCAACACCCATTTATCATAAAAACTCTCCATAAAGTAGGCATACAGGGAACTTACCTCAACATAATAAAGGCCATATATGACAAACGCACAGCCAACATTGTTCTCAATGGTGAAAAACTGAAACCATTTCTACTAAGATCAGGAACAAGACAAGGATGTCCACACTAACCACTCTTATTCAACGTAGTTTTGGAAGTTTTAGCCACAGCAATCAGAGAAGAAAAAGAAATAAAAGGAATCCAAATCGGAAAAGAAGAAGTAAAACTGTCACTGATTGCAGATGACATGATACTACCCATAGAGAATCCTAAAGATGCTACCAGAAAACTACTAGAGCTAACCAATGAATTTGGTAAAGTAGCAGGATACAAAATTAATGCACAGAGATCTCTTGCATCCCTATATACTAAAGATGAAAAAACTGAAAGAGAAATTAAAGAAACACTCCCATTTACCATTGCAACAAAAAGAACAAAATACCTAGGAATAAACCTACCAAAGGAGACAAAAGACCTGTATGCAGAAAACTATAAGACACTGATGAAAGAAATTAATGATGATACAAACAGATGAAGAGATACACCATGTTCCTGGATTGGAAGAATCAGCATTGTGAAAATGACTATATTACCCAAAGCAATCTGCAGATTCAATGGAATCCCTATCAAACTACCATTGGCATTTTTCATAGAACTAGAACAAAAAATTTCACAATTTGTATGGAAACACAAAAGACCCTGAATAGCCAAAGCAATCTTGAGAAAGAAAAACGGAGCTGGAGGAATCAGGCTCCCTGACTTCAGACTATACTACAAAGCCACAGTAATCAAGACAGTATGGTACTGATACAAAAACAGAAATATAGATCAACGGAACAGGATAGAAAGCCCAGAGATAAACCCAAGCACATATGGTCACCTTATCTTTGACAAGGGAGGCAAGAATATACAATGGGGAAAGACAGCCTCTTTAATAAGTGGTGCTGCAAAAACTGGACAGCTACATGTAAAAGAATGAAATTAGAACACTCCCTAACACCATAAACAAAAATAAACTCAAAATGGATTACAGACCTAAATGAAAGGCCAGACACTATCAAACTCTTAGAGGAAAACATAGGCAGAACACTCTATGACATGAATCACAGCAAGATCCGTTTTGACCCACCTCCTAGAGAAATGGAAATAAAACCAAAAATAAACAAATGGGACCTAGTGAAATTTAAAAGCTTTTGTACAGCAAAGGAAACCATAAACAAGACAAAAAGACAACCCTCAGAATGGGAGAAAATATTTGCAAATGAAGCAACTGACAAAGGATTAATCTCCAAAATTTATAAACAACTCATGCAGCTCAATAGCAAAAAAACAAACAACCCAATCCAAAAATGGGCAGAAGACTTAAATAGGCATTTTTCCAAAGAAGATATACAGACTGCCAACAAACTCATGAAAGAATGCTCAACATCATTAATCATTAGAGAAATGCAAATCAAAACTACAATGAGATATCATCTCACACCAGTCAGAATGGCCATCATCAAAAACTCTACAAACAATAAATGCTGGAGAGGGTATGGAGAAAAGGGAACCCTCTTGCACTGTTGGTGGGAATGTAAATTGATACAGCCACTATGGAGAACAGTATGGAGGTTCCTTAAAAAACTAAAAATAGAACTACCATATGACCCAGCAATCCCCCTACTGGGCATATACCTTTAGAAAACCATAATTCAAAAAGAGTCATGTACCACAATGTTCATTGCAGCTCTATTTACAGTAGCCAGGACGTGGAAGCAACCTAAGTGTCCATTGACAGATGAATGGATAAAGAAGATGTGGCACATATATACAATGGAATATTACTCAGCCATAAAAAGAAACAAAATTGAGTTATTTGTAGTGAGGTGGATGGACCTAGAGACTGTAATCCAGAGTGAAATAAGTCAGAAAGAGAAAAATAAATACCGTATGTTAAGACATATATGGACTCTAAAAAAAAAAGAAAGAAAGAAATGGTTCTGAAGAACCTAGGGGCAGGACAGGAATAAAGACACAGACATAGAGAATGGACTTGAGGACACGGGAAGGGGGAAGGGTAAACTGGGACAAAGTGAGAGAGTGGCACTGACATATATACACTAACAAATGTAAAATAGCTAGCGAGTGGGAAGCAGCCACATAGCACAGGGAGATCAGCTCGGTGCTTTATGTCCGCCTAGAGGGGTGGGATAGGGAGGGTGGGAGGGAGACGCAAGAGGGAGGGGATATGGGGATATATGTATATGTACAGCTGATTCACTTTGTTATACAGCAGGAACTAACACAAAAATGTAAAGTAATTATACCCTATTAAGATGTTAAAAAAAAAAGAATGCATGCTCACAGAGCCTGTAATAATACTGTTTTTAAAATCTATGTTAATTGGATATGTAAAAATATTTGTTAAATGTGAACTTCTTTGGTTACAATGATGTTGGGCATTAAATATTGTTTTTTAGCTCCAAGTTTACTCTTCAATACCCAGCTTGAAGATGCTGATTGGGGCTAGGACTCTGCAAACAGTTTCCCTTTGGCCAGCTCTTTCCTTGTTAGGTCCTGTTACTAGCGGGCATCAGAGTGAGACTGCCAAGCAGGAGACAATGACAAAGACCTTCCTCTTGTTGGTCTGTTCCATCTTCCCAGCATCGGCTCTTCTCCCTGGCAGCAGCAGTGGATTCTAATAGCAGTTGATTCTGTCTTCTTTCCATTCACTCCCAGAATGATGCATTCCGCTCAGGGGTATCAGCACCAATGGGACAATGCCCTCTTCTCTGAGGTCTGGATCTCTGTTCTTTAGGGTCCTCTTACAAGCTTCCTGATTGTGAAAACACCAACCTCTTCCCTTTGTTCCTCCTGCTCTCAGGGTAGTTAATACTCCCTGCAGTTATTATTTCTATCATTTCAGGAAGTCCTATTGGACAGCACTACTCTAGTCCTTGAATTTAAAGGTGCACCTAGCGCAGTGGTTCCCAAACTTGGAAAGTTCCAAAGTCAAATTCCAAAGCTCAGGCCATACCCCAGACCAATTAAATCACAGTCTCCAGGGGTGGATACAAGCGTCCTCCTCCCTTCCTCCTCCTCCTCCTGTTCTTCTTCTTCTTCTTCTTCTTCTTATTATTATTATTATTATTTGCGGTACACGGGCCTCTCACTGTTGTGGCCTCTCCCGTTGCAGAGCACAGGCTCCGAACGCGCAGGCTCAGCGGCCATGGCTCACAGGCCCAGCCGCTCCGTGGCATGTGGGATCTTCCCGGACTGGGGCACGAACCCGCGTCCCCTGCATCGGCAGGCGGACTCTCAACCACTGCGCCACCAGGGAAGCCCTTATTATTATTATTTGAAGCTTCTACAGGTGATTACAATGTGCAAACAAGTTTGAGATCCAGGGCTGGTTTAAACAAAATGACAGGATAATTAACATTTTATATTTTTTATAAGATTGCTATTAGGGAATAATCACCTCTCCCCCCTTCTATCAAGTTCCTACTGATGATAACAGTATGAACTACTTTTATCTTTTGAATGTTGGGCTATCTACATTTCTTTCTGTCATGTCTAGAAAGAAAATGCATTCCTTGAATTCATTTGGTGCATTAAAGACAACTCTTCATCCTTCATGGAAAGAAAGTGCTAACAGGTATTGTGGTTTCCCAGTAGGCAGGCTGGTTTGTTTAGAATGGCTTATAAGGGGCATTTAAAGGTACTGAGACAGCTGCAGTGCTCAGAAAAAGTGTGAAATTCTTTTCTGCTTTTGTAAACAGTAGAGAAAATATCACCAGCATCTGAAGCTTTTCACTGACTGCCCAGCAATCAGCTAAAGAGAAGGCAGAGCGAACCATTTGCAAAGTGGTCTGTGAACAGCCAGGGACATGCGATAAACATGGCAAAACACTCACTTGACGAGAGTAAAATCAAATGTACATTTTTCTTGGAATTACCTGGCAAAGGCTAATTTCTGCCAACAAAAAGGTTTGCGTGCTTTGGAAACAAAAAATCAGAATGTAAGGTGCCTTGATTTGATTTTTGTGCTTCACATTGCTCCAAATGAAAGAAGAATAAAGGCAAAGGGAAGGAAGGGAGATAAAAGCAAAAGGGCAAACTGTAGCCTTCGTCCATGTAAATGAGTTATTCTTCTTAATGAGTACTGTTCCTGGAAGTAATTAGCTGAATATGGAATCTGAATGAATGAAAAATGCTAAATAAAATAAGAATTGACCCCAGTCCACGGCTGTTTATTGAAGTGAACCCAGTATGAACCTCTCTGTGGCTGCAGCCTCACAAGCAAAGTCAAATTAGTAACTGGTTCAGCTCAGCTCATTCAAACCAAAAATGCAGTGCTTGTCTCAATTATCCAAGTGTTTCAGGAGAAAATTATTTTTTGTGTGTTTTCCACTTCATTTGTATATATAACTTAAGATAATGTATTCATAGTCACATCTTCTTTCTTTATATATTCTCCATAATTTTCATACAATCAGAGTAAATATTTGGGGAAACATTACCTGTCACTTATCTACACTTTATTATTTGTCACTTCTTTGCATTGAAAGGAAAACACTGCCTATGGTGTGTTTTTGGTATTTCTTCTATCATTCACACACTCAATTCATTCAAAATCATTTAGTAAACTCTTACTATGTGCTAGGCATCTGGATTGCTTTTAAGTGTAACAAATGTATACGGTATGAATGTGGTGAGGCAATTTATCGATATAACTAACTTACGATTGTTCTATTTTTTTTCTTTCCCACTTTGCAAGGAGTGGCCAGATCCATAGCATTTCCTTGCCTTGGGGTTTTTGTTGTTCATGGGTAAAGTAGTAGATGCTTCTTTCCCAAATTGAACCAGTACCAATTCCATGGGTTATAATCCCTAAGGGTGCACAGATATGTAGTACATGTATCAGAAAGGTCCAATTAGGAGACGGAAACCACATAGCAATTTGAACAAGGACATTTAACATAAAGAAATATTAACTGTAACAATGGAATAAGCATAAAAGAGAACAGAGAACTCTAAGGCAGGAGTCGGCAAACTTTTTCTGTTAAACTGCCAGACAGTAAATATTTTAGGCTTTGCAAACTATTAGATCTCTGTTCCAACCAGTATTCAATTCTGCTGTGGCAGCGTCAAAGCAGCCAGAGAGACAAAATAGAAATGAATGAGTGTCGCTGTGTTTTGATAAATCTTTATTTACAAAAACCAACAGCAGGTCGAAGTTGCTGACCCCTGTTCTAAAGAATACCTTAGGGCTAGGGAAGTGAATCTGAGAAAGGAAGAGCCTAGAAAGGGGGCTGGTTTCCTAAAGCTGGGATTCAGACCTCCTGCAGAAGGAGAACTTGGGGCCTATCAGATGGTGAAGTTTATTGCATTGCCCCAGCCAGAGCTGGTTCACAGTCCCTGGGCAAGCAGGAGCAGCCTCCTGGGTGGGGCGCTGGGATCCCACTTAATGGCAGGACAGTGAGAGGCCTAGAGCACGTGGGGTCTGCATCAGGAGGGTTATACAGTCAGCGAGGCTGAGGCTGTGAGTTTGCCGGGAGGCTGTGCTTGCTGGGTGCACAGATGGGACAGCAGCAATGCACAAGGAGCAAGAAGCCAAAACACTGACAGCACAGGGGAACCAGAAGAACCAATTCCTTCCTCCAGTAATGTCCCTCCAGCGCCCCCTACTGACAAGTGTAGCATTGTACTTGCCGCGAAGCAGGAAATGAAAGGGTAGATTGAGGGCTGAGAGGTAATAGACTGATCATTGTCACAGAGCCTAAGAATTTTTAATAATACCAGACAAGTCCTACACTGGAACAGGGACGCATCTCAGGCCATAATTTCAGGTAGGCTTTCTACAGTTGTACACATTTTGGTTAATTCCCTCCTCCCCCATCCCTCCGGGGCTGGCAAGAAACTCGAACCTCATTGTAATCCAACCTCATGAGTTTATCCAATCTCCCTGAGTTTGTGTCAAGCATCCAGAGACCACAGTATTAGGAAGGGAGAAATCATCTGATCTTCCAGATGTCTGTCCGTATAGGTTTCCAGGGGAAATGTCCAGTATCTCTATCTGCTAAGACATTCAGCTCTGCTGGTACCTGCCTGATACAATCTTTGCCAAACCTCCGCTGCAGCCAGGACTGGTTCCACATTTTGTTACAAATTTGAAGTTTTGGATCTATGCTTTAAATAAATGTAAACAAAGTCTATAGAATGAGATTCCTTTGCATAAATATATCTATTTTCATAGATATTTTTAAAAGGAAACACATGTTTCAGTAGACTGTGCACTCGGGGAAAATGCCAAGGCGAAATCTCATTCTGGAATCATTAGGGTGCTGCATTACCTGCTTCCAGGCCCAAAGTATGGCCTCTGCACGCCTTCCCTTTCCCCCTCTTCCACGGCCACAGCCCTCCCCCCGCAGCACACAACCAATAGGAGTACTGCCCTAACAGCTGCAGCAACATGCACGACTTCTCCTCTCCATTTAGCCCTCTCTATTCACAGTGCCAGACTAGGTAAACTATGCTCCCCCTAGGAATAAATCCATATTAAGCATCAGACCAGAACCCCTAGAAACAAAGATCCAAGTTACCTGCTCAAGGGAGAGCGGTAGCAAGCACTATATGAGGGCATGCTTTCTATGTGCCAGGCACTGTCCTAAGGGCTTTACATACACTAATTCATTTAATCCTCACAGTGTGTCTATGAGGAAGATATGATTACTATCCTTATGTAACAGATGAGCTAACTGAGGTACAGAAAGGTTAGGCGACTTGCCCAAAGTAAGTAGCAGAGACGCATGGAACTGAAGCATCTAGGCTTTAATAATCTTCATAGATGATTTTTTTTTCAGCTTGATCAGGGTATAATTGGCAGATAAAACTGTATATATTTAAAGTGCACAGTGCTTCACAGATGATTCTGATATTCAACTAGGAATGGAAGCCAATTATAAAAAAATACGTTTGAGCTATACATTTAATTTTATTACATGAACTTCTATTCCATTCTAACAATATTATAGATTTAATTGATTTTTTTAGTTCTACGAAATCATACAGATGGGAAAAAAAATGCCCATTTGAGATTTCACAAAAATCTTACCTTTAGTAACCATTTTGCTTCTAGGTTCAAAATAACGACTGTGATGGGCTTCTTCTTACTTCTTATGTTAGGTATCCCCTTAGGTCCCCATGCTATTCCATGGAGTTGCCTGAAGCAGAATATCTGGGAGGAGTTAGGGCTAAAGTTGCTGTGGGCATTCTTGCAGCCAATGCCAACCAACAGCACTATTCCAGGTGCCATAACAGGTGTCCTAGGATGCTGTACCAAATATATAGGTATGTATGGAGAAGATTATAATTTATCCCCCAAGAGTAAAATTTCTAATTTCTGCAATTTCCTACTAACTCCAAAACATGAATAATTGTGTCACTGTTAATCAGTGGTTAATTTTTTAAAACATTAACTCAACACCATATTGCTTCAGATGTTAACGATGATTTTCTTTCTACTTCTAAACCAAATCATTACAAATAATATAGAGCTAGTAGAGCTTCTAATAGTTCACAATGCCTAGTTAAAGATGTTATGAGTTTTAGGAATACTACAGATGCTTCAGAAGGAAATTTGGAATAGTTTTACTTTCCAAAGACGTATTTTTTCTCTAACAGAGGTATTCAGGGCAAAATAATCACAGACTGATTTTTTAAATGTGCATATTTTATCCTCAAGTTTTCATCAAACTGCATCTGCATACAACCTCAAATCAAGCCACAAGCAAGTCTAACATGGTCAGATCTTTGTGTCTACTACTTAAGATACATAGCCCAGAAGGGGAAAAATATAAAATTGAAACTGTGATCAAACAGCATAACTAACAAAGTTGATATGCCCCAACCAGTAAACCATCCATAAATTAGTAAATGGTCAAAAAATCCTGTTTTTATGGGAACTGTAACAAATGAAATAGATAATTGTGACCTGTTAATCAAAGTGACATCAGAAACATGATGGAATAGGAGGTCCCCCACTCACATCCCTACTCAGCAACAAGAACGTGGCAACCATCCACAGACAAAAGCGCCTTTGCGGGTGTATGGGATCCAAGCAGGAGACTGTGAAACTCTGGTGGAGCCCAAGACTAAGGAGGGCCATTTTGAGAACGCAGGTCTGTGCCCAGGTGGTAGGCTCAACTGTGGTCCTGTCCTGGCTACAGACCCCTCTGGACTCTGTGACAACCCTGTTCACCTGCACAATCCACCAAGGCAGAGTCACATCCACCTGTGCCTACCAACCTCAGCCCCAGCTGTGGACCCTGAAATGGTACCTGACCCTGCTCCAGTCCCTCTTAGCTGCCGGTCCTAACTGCCCAGGAACCCAGACGCAGACATGCCCATCCGTGCCCCTGAGGCAAGTTCATTGACTTTGCTCTGACTGGATCTTGGAGCAACTCCATAACCCAACTCCACCCCTCAAAGCCATGGTCCAGAAGCAGTCCTGCCACCCAGAGATCTGCAGGGAGACATGCTCAGCTGTACCCCTGAGGCAGGCCTATCAGCATTGGTGTGACTGCGGATCCTGAAGTGGCCCCGTGACACAGTACAAGCCCTTCTCAGCTGCAGCCCCGGGGGCAGTCCAGTCTGCCCAGGAATCTGGTGGGAGACTCACAGGTCTGTGCCTCTGAAGGCAGGCCTACTGACCACCATCAGCTGCAGATTCTGAAGTAGCCCTGTGATTCTGTTCTAGCCCTTCTCAGCTGCAGTCCACAGCCAATCTTGCCCAACCAAGGACCTGCCCAGTGAACTGCCAGAAGCCCTCCTGCAGACCCACAGCGAGGCACACTCATCCCTGCAGCACGCCTGGATGCACACAGATGCCTCAAATTTAATTTCTTCCAAAACTTTAGCTTCCTAGAATCTTTAATCCTCCACCAAGTCTCCTGACGAGAAGCCCAAATAGGCTCATTCACCTGTCTTTCTCATCGCCTTCCTATCCAGATGGGCACCAAATCTAAGTTATGGCTCAGAAAAGACTCTTAAAGAATGTATTCTTTTTTGACCTCTGCTGCCACTGCTTTTCAATTCAAACCTGCACCAGGTCTCCCCAGAACTTTTGCAATCATCTCCTGATTTTTTTCCTCTTACATTTCCCACGTTGCTTCCAGAGAAATCTTTACTTGATTCTGTGTTTTTTTTGAATTTAGAAAATAAAGCTGATCACTTCACTCTCAAATTGTTTTTAAGTTTTTGGTTTCTACCCCAAAACTCTTGTTTCCATTTGTTATTGAAGAAAGATTCCAACTTTTTGGTTTGGCAAAGCTCTTCACAATTTAGCCCACTGGACCTTTCAAACCATCTCTTCCTTTTACATTTGGAAATACATTATTAAATTTTCAGATTTTAGCCACCATAAACAAAGAAATTTTAAAGAGGAATTTATTATGACAATGTGAGGTAGGATGAATTAAGGAAAAATTACTGGGTTAAAAGAAAAAAGCCTTCAGCCTGGTCCCAGTTTCACTATTAATTAACTATGATCTTGTGTAAAACTTTTAGCTTAATTCCTAAAATGATGGAGAAGGGAATTGGATTATTTAGGTTCTAAGATTTCTTTTTAAGTTTAATGACTAAACAGATACCTATGTTGCTTATGTGCAATCGTCCCTTGGGCTTTTATATTCTTCTTCTTTAATTAATATTTACTCTAAAATCAACTTATACCTAAATGTAAACATAAAATATAAAATAGTGCACAAAGGCAATACTCAGTAAGGTCATTCAACTAAAAATGGAAATTGTAAGTACACGATGTTTACAAAATCACATGTCATACTTAGTGAAAATGGTACTAATGCTCTTCAAGTTACAAAAAATTTGACATATGCTTTATTCATTCATTCATTCATTCATTCATTCATAATATATTTACTAAGCAATTGATTATTATGTTACAGGAACTATTCTAAGTGCTATATATGGTGGTACAACAGACATGGTTCCTGCCACTGTGGCATTTATAACCTAATTGTGGTGACAATTAATGGAAATTATTTAAATATTGAAGTACAAACTTTGACGAAAGTTATAAAGAATCAAAGAGAGCTCTGAGAGAAATTTACAGGGTGAGGCTGGGGGGTTAGTTCAGATCAGTTGGATCAGTATGGAATCACCTTGCAACTGAGACCACCTTGTAAGAGGTAGTTCTTTGCTGGTGGTCCAGGTGCTCTCCAGGGACATGACTTTAGGCAGTTTACAGAATGCAAAGGAGAGACAGGCAGCTGAATGCTGCCTGCCAATATCCCCTACCTACACCCTCCTCGACATCATACTTATGGTTTCCCTGACAGTAGATACCATCCACCACCTCCCGCCAAATCATCAGTCTTGGTTATCCTGAGGCTTCAACTGCTCAGCCATTCTGCTTCTCTTCAGAAACACTGCAGACCTCTGATCTAGAGTACTATATTCTAGACAAGGGCCACTCAGCTCTTTCTGTTGGGATTCCAGTCATATCAAAAGACAAATATCACTGACTTTTTAGATTCTGAAAAGAATAGAAGGTGGAGTCAGATCTTCAAGATGGCTATGATATCTATCCAATAGATTAAGAAAAGAAGATAAATGAAAACACATTTTTGAAACTGTACAGTGCTGTATAACTGTTTGTCTTGTTTTTTCTCCTTCTCAAGTAATCTCAATAACCTCCTTCCTTCCTTCCTTCCTTCTCTTTCTTGCTCTCTCTCCCTCCCTCTCTCTCATCTCCCTTCCTTCCCTTCCTCCCTTCCTTCCTCTCCTTTTCCCCTCTATCTCTCTATCTCCCTTCCTTCTTTCATTCTTTCCTCCTTCAAGACTTTTTTAAAGTCTCTACGATATATCAGGTACTTTGCTAGTAAGTGAAGCACAAAGACAAATAAAAATGGTGAAAAGCATGGAATCTAGAATCAAACTACATCCAAAACATACTGATCCATGCTAAGTGTTTAGCACAGTTCCCAGTACACTGTCAGTGCTCAAAAACATTCAGAATTTACAACAGTGGAATAAAAGTTGAAGAAATTAGCTTTACTTAGGAATATTGTGGACTTTGTCACAGAAAAGAGGTCCTTGGGATGGGTTTTGAGAGATAAAGAGGAGCAGCAATAACCTGGAAATAATGATATTGTGTTCTTAGATTAATAAACTGCATACATTTACTGAGCAATACTATGTGGGGACCAGGCTGAGCACTGAAGATATAAACATGAATACGAAGTTATTAAGGAAGTCTCAATAATGTTTTACATATTATAATGATATAATTGTAATGCCGATAGGTGTGTGTGTGTGGTACATTTATATACTTATCTTTTAGATCTACATACTATCTAGACGTGTGGGATGTGTCTCAACATAACCTAGACTTTGAGGTGGCTGCGTGGGCGTGAGTGTGTATAGCAGAAACAAGATTGAACCTGACTCGATAATCTGGATAATTGGTACATGGGAGTCCTCCAAACTAATTTTCTGTGCTTTATGTATGTTTTAAACTTTCCTTAATAACTTTTTTTTTTCTCCTTGGGGGATTTTTTGTATTTTTTCTTCCAGTTTTATTGAGATCTAATTGACAGCACTGTATGTGTTTAAAGTGTACGACATGATGATTTGACTTCCATACCTCATGAAATGATACCACAGTAAGTTCAGTGAACATCCATCATCTCACATAGATATGAAATGAAAGGAAAAGAAAAAAATATATTCTCCTTGTGATGAGAGCTCTCAGGATTACTCTCTTAACAACTTTCATGTATAACCCACAGCAGTATTCATTATATTGATCTTGTTGTCCCTTACATCCCTAGTACTTATTTATCTTACAACTGGAAGTTTGTACCTTTTGACTGCCTTCAATAATTTTTATAAAATGAATATGGGACAGTCAGTACCCCCTTTACAGTCAAGTATGCAACATAGACACTGGATACCAATACCTGCTTTGCAATGTTATGTTTGCATAAGACCGTTTTTAAATACATTGGGGATGAGAACCCCACAATTAATAAAGGATATTGAGATCCTGCATGACTCTGTATATGAATGCTTTTCTTATTCATCACACTAGCAGTTCCCTTGATAGAGAGCTTTGTATGCTTCCTTTTTTAGTGTGAAAGAAATGGGAGAAGCAGGTGGAGAGCTTGTAATAAAACACTAGGCACTTGCCTCATTCTGGTAATTATATAGCACTTCCACTGAAGCTTCTGGAATTCTAAAGTTCTTTCAAGAGATACATAATCTATCACTTTTCTGTAGAGGGATTCGAAATTAGAGACACAAAAGTGAATTAGTCATTATGTTGCTGCTACATAATGAAATAGCTGATGTGCTATAACCTCAGCATTGCTTTCTCACAGCCTTTGTGATTTTACCTGCCTCCTGAATGTCTGCACTTAATACCTCTCTCCAGATGTCTTAATCTGCATTTAATTCCTGCTTGAATCTACTTTTCTCTTTTGCTCAGATTCCTAAGTTCTTTAGGCTCATTCATGTAGTTTCTCTATTCCTATAGTTGCTTGCCAAGACACCACATTTAATATCATTAAAATTTTCAGTGCATTGTTACTATCTTTCTTTTCCAGACCATTAAATAGAGGCAAATGTGTGGGAGGGAACCATAAATAGTATTCCATTAATTAATCAGCTAAAATATAAACTTTTTGAAAAGGCATAGATATCTCTCTAGCTGATGATATAACCACTTATCTGAGTTTATTCATGTATTTACCTTTTATATCCCATCTCTCTTCAAAAGAGATATGAGTTAGGGTATATTTACCATATAGTTTATTAAAATACATAAAAAGACAGAATCAAGGCGATTAAAAGAAGCAGCAGTAAATATGAACAGGGGACAATTCAGTTGCTTTGATGATTGAGCATAAAATTTGAGTACCCTAAAGCTGCACGTTAATGTTTCACAATCTTCTTTTCTTATCACTAGTTAACAAAAGAACATTAATTTTTATATGTGAAAAGATTGAGATTTTTTACCTTTGCAGTTTACTACACTGGTATCCTAATTAAAATTAAACGCTGATGCCAATTTAATTGTTGTATATTGAAATAGTTACATAAAAAAATTCTGTCTCTTTATTTTGCACTATTAAATTCAATTGAGATAAAATATATATTGAGTAGCTTCTAGGTTCTAGACCGAAAATGATAAAAGGGGAAATTGTATGGTAATGTTTGCTTTATAAATTCTATTCAATAAATAGAACTGCATTCTATTTATAAAATGCAATCAATATGATGAATTTATAATAAAAAGATGTATAAAATATTTATGGGAACCAAGATTAAAGGAGATATTCATTGTTCCCTGTGCATGTAATTATGAGGAAGGCAAGCAAGGAGCCACGTTGGATGCCCCTGCCCCAGCAGATAAAGTAAGGCCCCAGACAGGGGGGGCCAGGGGAGACATACATCCATCTCTCACTGAGAGTCCAGTCATCAAGCAACAGAGACAATCCATTCCCCATGCCCTGTACAAATCCCTTACTCACCAAAGCTGCAATAGAATGGTTGCTATTTAAACCAATATTTAAGTTATTTTATTCTAGGCGAGGGAGGGAGAATTGTCATGCAACAATGGATAACCAAGACACTGAACTAAATTCAGGTCACCATTCTTTCTGCCTAGATTTCTGTAAGATCTTCCCAAACACTCTCCCTGCCCTTTGTCCGTTTCCGTTCTACTCTCTGCAGGACAGAGGAATCTTTCCAAACGTCTCTCCGATTACATAACTTCCTTGGTTAGCAGCCTTCAGGGGGTCCCCTCTGCTTTCAGAATGAACTCGAAATCTCTTCCCATGACTGAATCTTTTCAAGCGTTGTTCACTGTATCACCTGCTCATGTCCCTATCCTCATCTCCGCGTCCTCCCTCAGCTGTCGGTCCATTCGGCCAAACATGCCACACACTCTCAACCTGTAAACACTCTCTTGCCTCTGCCTGTAATGTTCTTCTCCACTCACTTCAGATTCCCCACGTTCCCTTTAATCTGGTTAACTCCTACTTATTTTTCAGATTTCAGTTTAAATATCTTTTTCCAGATACTGCTTCCCCAGAGGTAACACCTGTAATAACCTATGTTGTGAACGTCCCTAAAATCCTCAGGCACCTTGGATGCTCCTGAAATACCATCACAAATGAATTTAGTCTTCAATTTGTCCCCATCCCATGGGTGAGACTAAATTCTGCTAGTGGCTAACACCCATAAGAGAAAGCATGCTCCAACCATTATGTCAACTTCTGCCATAATCTTGGTAAAAACCTCATAGAAGTCTAAAGAACCTGATTTCCAACCACGATTAACAGTTTAGCTACTATTTTGGGAGGATACTACTCAAAAATATTCAAGTTCACGTAGCAATCCTATAGGATGTATTATGCACTAGAAATTAGGGATAAGAGATGATTCTGAGTTGTCATGCAGAAAAGATGTCCAAAATCTGTGTCAGATAAGAAACTTTGGATACTTAGATAGCCATTCCATTCAAAGCTACCAGTGCCACCTCTTTATGTGAAGATGGTAGCTCATAATTTCTCCTCAAACCTACAACTGCACATCACTGAGGAGGAAGAAATGGAGGCAGTGAGAACCTGCGATTGGAAAGGGTGATGACTGAAGCAGAGGGTATGGCAGATCACATGACTTTTAGCAGTCCTATGTACCTGACCTGGATAAAGGTACCAGGTCCAGTCTGGCCTAAAGCAACCTTAGGAAAAGACATGGACAGAATCAGGGAGAATCTCTGAGAAACGGCATCAGGTCATGATTTGTTTGGCTGGATATCTTTCCTATAGGGCTCCTATTGACAGAATCTCCATCTGCAACCCACCCCACTAAAAGGCCTAACTACTTTGATCTTGAGAGGTTAATTCTATACTTTTGTGATTATACTAAGACCTCAATGAATAAAACTACACAGTTGTCATGGTTAGTCTTTATTTTTCTTAGTCTTAAGGCAAAGCTTATTTACATTTAGGTCTTTCTCTGGCTCTCCAAATGTATCTTTTTCGCCCATAATTTAGTCTTGTTCTCCTCTCCCCACCACTGACGTTCCCTCCTGGACTATGTTCCCAATCTCTCTTTAACCTTTTTTCCCCAGAAAACATTCTCAGCTTTGACAGTTTTACATGAAGTCCTGGGGCTCTCAGGGGAGTCTTGGACTCCACTCTGGAAGGGACTGCTTTAGGGATGCAGCCTCATGGTTTCTTGTTGTACTGCATTTTAAAACAAGACTACTTGCTGTGACACAGTGTGAGGTAAAAGAAGAAAGTGCATCATAAATAAAGAATAAGACTATTGGGAAACTTGCTATGCCAGTATAAATGAGGACTATCCAATGGGAACAAATTTCTACACATTGCATTCAATTGTTTCAGAATTTCTGAAAAACAAATTTATTTTTCTTATTACTGTATTTCTTTGCAGTTGATGGGTCCTCAGCAGGGAGAGAAACTATACATAAACATCTCTCTGCAATCATGTAGCAATCTGAATCATAAAATAATGTCATGCATTCTATTTTATTGTGTCATAGCAATCAACAGTAGCTAACTTTTCTTTGAACTTGCAAAAATATCAACTGATATATTGATAAGTAGGACCAGAATAGTTTTAAATGATGGTAGAAATTAACTTTCCAGTTGCTTTCTCAATAGAAATAGTTACATTTAATACAATTTCATGGATCCCTACTTTTATATTACATGCACATTCAGTAACATTAAATATTGCTCATCTACCATAAGTAAATATTATATCAAATACTTTGAAGATTCCAGAGACATGTTAGACATGATCCCTACTTCAATGCCCTTAGTTCTTGATAAATTAACCTATAAAAGACATTCTCAGGAAAGAAAAAAAGAAAACTATAAGATTAATGCTAAAAGATAATCAAAGATTACATATTTGATGTGCATGTCTGCAATTATACCCAGAAGAAAATAATTTGAGATTCATACCTCTAAAATTAAATGAATTAAATAACTATCATTTCTGCCATTCTACAAATATTTGTTGATTGCTTCCCATATACTTGGTACAGAGTAAATATCAAGAAAAAGAGAAACAACAGCTAAGTTAGAGATTAACAGGTGGTGCCATGGGGAAGTCTCCCTGAGAAGACATTTACATGAGACCTCACAGGTGAGGAGGACCTGTTAGGGAGATGGGAGAGAGGAAAAGAAAGACCAGTGTAGTTTGGAGAGTGCATCAGGGGAGACTAATACAGAGTTTCCCCAATGCCAAGTTGCTTTTGGTCCCTAACATGCAACACGTGTTCACACCTTAATGCCTGAAATTTTCCCTTCCTTTTGCATACCTTTTATGCATCCCTTTATTGTATGTTCAGACGCCCCTTCCTCCAGGAAGACCACTCCACTTCTCTCAGGCTGAGTTTCAGTGCCACTCCTTTCTCCCTGTGAGTATCTCTGTAATTCCACATGGCCTGTAAGACTGTCTCTTCTAATTAACTATGAGTGATGTAAGAATGGGAGGAGTGCTTGGAGTGGATTTGTACCCCAGGGGCCCAGCACAGCTCAATGACTGCAGCAGAAAATCCAGTTGATCCCCAATATCCATCTTTAATTCATTCACCAGTTCTATGCTAGACAGCCGCTTTATAACAAAGGAAATCAGTTATACATATACATATATCCCCATATCTCTTCCCTCTTGCATTTCCCTCCCTCCCACCCTCCCTATCCGACCCCTCTAGGTGGTCACAAAGCACTGAGCTGAGCTCCCTGTGCTATACGGCTGCCTCCCACTAGCTATCTATTTTACGTTTGGTAGTGTATATATATCCATGCCACTCTCTCACTTTGTCCCAGCTTACCTTCCCCCTTCCCATATCCTCGAGTCCATTCTCTAGTAGGTCTGCGTCTTTATTCCCGTCTTATCCCTAGGTTCTTCATGACTATTTTTTTTTCTTGCTTTTTAGATTCCATATAAATGTGTTACCATACGGTATTTCTTTTTCTCTTTCTGACTTACTTCACTCTGTATGACAGACTCTAGGTGGACTCCATCCACCTCACTACAAATAACTCAATTTTGTTTCTTTTTATGCCTGAGTAATGTTCCATTGTATATATGTGCCACATCTTCTTTATCCATTCATCTGCTGATGGACACTTAGGTTGCTCCCATATCCTGGCTATTGTAAATAGAGCTTCAATGAATATTTTGGTACATGACTCTTTTTGAATTATGGTTTTCTCAGGGTATGTGCCCAGTAGTGGTATTGCTGGGTCATATCGTAGTTCTATTTTTAGTTCTTTAAGGAACCTCCATACTGTTCTCCATAGTGGCTGTATCAATTTACATTCCCACCAACAGTGCAAGAGGGTTCCCTTTTCTCCATACCCTCTCCAGCATTTATTGTTTGTAGATTTTTTGATGATGGCGATTCTGACTGCTGTGAGATGATATCTCATTGTAGTTCTGATTTGCATTTCTCTAATGATTAATGATGTTCAGCATTCTTTCATGTGTTTGTTGGCAATCTGTATATCTTCTATGGAGAAATGTCTATTTGGGTCTTCTGCCCATTTTTGGATTGGGTTGTTTTTTTGATATTGAGCTGCATGAGCTGCTTGTAAATTTTGGAGATTAATCCTTTGTCAGTTGCTTCATTTGAAAATATTTTCTCCCATTTTGAGGGTTGTCTTTTTGTCTTGTTTATGGTTTCCTTTGCTGTGCAAAACCTTTTAGGTTTCATTAGGTTCCACTTGTTTATTTTTCTTTTTATTTTTATTTCTCTAGTAGGTGGGTCAAAAAGGATCTTGCTGTGATTTATGTCAGAGTGTTCTGCCTATATTTTCCTCTAAGAGTTGGATAGTGTCTGGCCTTACATTAATGACTTTAATCCATTTTTTTACTTTTGTGAATGGTGGCAGTGAGTGTTCTAACTTCATTCTTTTACATGTAGCGGTCCAGTTTTCCCAGCACCACTTATTGAAGAGGCTGTATTTTCTCCACTGTATATTCTTGCCTCCTTTATCAAAGATAAGGTGACCATATGTGCATGGGTTTACCTCTGGGCTTTCTATCCTGTTCCATTGATCTGTATTTCTGTTTTTGTGCCAGTACCATACTGTCTTGATTACTGTAGCTTTGTAGTATAGTCTGAAGTCAGGGAGTCTGATTACTTCAGCTCCGTTTTTCTTTCTCAAGATTGCTTTGGCAATTCGGGGTCTTTTGTGTTTCTATACAAATTGTGAAATTTTTTGTTCCAGTTCTGTGAAAAATGTCAGTGGTAGTTTGATAGGGATTGCATTGAATCTGTAGATTGCTTTGGGTAGTAGAGTCCTTTTCACAATGTTTCTTCTTCCAATCCAAGAACATGGTATATCTCTCCATCTATTTGTATCATCTTTAATTTCTTTCATCAGTGTCTTATAATTTTCTGCATACAGGTCTTTTGTCTCCTTAGGTAGGTTTATTCCTAGATATTTTATTCTTTTTGTTGCAATGGTAAATGCGAATGTTTTCTTAATTTCACTTTCAGATTTTTCATCAATAGTGTATAGGAATGCAAGAGATTTCTGTGCATTAATTTTGTATCCTGCTACTTTACCAAATTCATTGATTAGTTCTACTAGTTTTCTGGTAGCATCTTTAGGATTCTCTGTGTATAGTATCATGTCATCCGCAAACAGTGACAGCTTTACTTCTTCTTTTCTGATTTCAATACCTTTTATTTCTTTTTCTTCTCTGATTGCTGTGGATAAAACTTCCAAAACTATGTTGAATAATAGTGGTGAGAGTGGGCAACCTTGTCTTGGTCCTGATCTTAGTGGAAATGTTTTCAGTTTTTCACCATTGAGGACAATGTTGGTTGTGGGTTTGTCATATATGGCCTTTATTATGTTGAGGAAAGTTCCCTCTATGCCTACTTTCTGGAGGGTTTTTATCATAAATGGGTATTGACTTTTGTTGAAAGCTTTTTCTGCATCTATTGAGATGATCATATGGTTTTTCTCTTTCAATTTGTTAATATGGTGTATCACATTGATTGATTTGCCTATATTGAAGAATCCTTGCATTCCTGGGATAAACCCCACTTGATCATAGTGTATGATCCTTTTAATGTGCTGTGGGATTCTGTTTGCTAGTATTTTTTTTTTTTTTTTGCGGTATGTGGACCTCTCACTGTTGTGGCCTCTCCCGTTGCGGAGCACAGGCTCCAGACGCACAGGCTCAGCAGCCATGGCTCACTGGCCTAGCCGCTCCACAGCATGTGGGATCTTCCCGGACCGGGGCATGAACCCGTGTCTCCTGCATTGACAGGTGGACTCTCAACCACTGCGCCACCAGGGAAGCCCTGTTTGCTAGTATTTTGTCGAGGATTTTTGCATTTATGTTCATCAGTGATATTGGCCTGTAGTTTTCTTTCTTTGTGACATCTTTGTCTGGTTTTGGTATCAGGGTGATGGTGGCCTTGTAGAATGAGTTTGGGACTGTTCCTCCCTCTGATATATTTTGGAAGAGTTTGAGAAGGATAGTTGTTAGTTCTTCTCTAAATATTTGATAGAATTCGCCTGTGTAGCCATCTGATCCTGGGCTTTTGTTTGTTGGAAGATTTTTTATCACCATGTCAATTTCATTTCTTGTGATTGGTCTGTTTATATTTTCTATTTCTTCCTGGTTAAGTCTCAGAAAGTTGTGCATTTCTAAGAATTTATCTATTTCTTCCAGGTTGTGCATTTTATTGGCATAGAGTTGCTTGTAGTAATCTCTCAGGATCCTTTGTATTTCTGCAGTGTGTTTTTACTTCTCTTTTTTCATTTCTAATTCTATTGATTTGAGTCTTCTCTCTTTTTTTCTTGATGAGTCTGGTTAATGGTTTATCAATTTTGCTTATCTTCTCAAAGAACCAGCTTTTAGTTTTATTGATCTTTACTATAGTTTCCTTCATTTCTTTTTCATTTATTTCTGACCTGATCTTTATGATTTCTTTCTTTCTGCTAACTGGGGGTGTTTTTTTTTGTTGTTCTTCTTCTTTCTCTAATTGCTTTAGGTGTAAGGTTAGGTTGTTTATTTGAGATGTTTCTTGTTTCTTAAGGTACGATTGTATCACTATGAAGTTCCCTCTTAGAACTGCTTTTGCTGCATCCCATAGGTTTTGCCTTGTTGTGTTTTCATTGTCATTTTTTCTAGGTATTTTTTAATTTCCTCTTTGATTTCTTCAGTGATCTCTTGTTTTTTAAGTAGTGTATTGTTTAGCCTCCATGTGTTTGTATTTTTACAAATTTTTTCCTGTAATTGATATCTACTCTTATAGCGTTGTGGTCAGAAAAGATACTTGATATGATTTCAATTTTCTTAAATTTACCAAGGCTTGATTTGTGACCCAAGATATGATCTATCTTGGAGAATGTTCCATGAGCACTTGAGAAGAATGTGTATTCTGTTGTTTTTGGATGGAATGTCCTATAAATATCAATTAAGTACATCTTGTTTAATTTATCATTTAAAGCTTGTGGTTCCTTATTTATTTTCATTTTGGATAATCTGTCCATTGGTGAAAGTGGGGTGTTAAAGTCCCCTACTATGATTTTGTTACTGTGGATTTCCCCTTTTATGGCTGTTAGTATTTGCCTTATGTATTGAGGTGTTCCTATGTTGGGTGCATAAATATTTACAATTGTTATATTTCCTTCTTGGATTGACCCCTTGATCATTATGTAGTGTCCTTCTTTGTCTTTTGTAATAGTCTTTATTTTAAAGTCTATTTTGTCTGATATAAGAATTGCTACTCCAGCTTTCTTTTAATTTCCATTTGCATGGAATATCTTTTTCGATCCCCTCACTTTCAGTCTGTATGTGTCCCTAGGTCTGAAGTGGGTCTCTTGTAGACAGCATATATACAGGTCTTGTTTTTGTATCCATTCAGCCAGTCTATGTCTTTTGATGGGAGCATTTAATCTATTTACATTTAGATAATTATCGATATGTATTTTCCTATTCCCATTTTCTTAATCGTTTTCGGTTTGTTATTGTAGGTCTTTTCCTTCTCTTGTGTTTCCTGCCTAGAGAAGTTCCTTTAGCATTTGTTGTAAAGCTGGTTTGGTGGTGCTGAATTCTCTTAGTTTTTGCTTGTCTGTAAAGGTTTTAATTTCTCTGTCAAATCTGAATGAGATCCTTACTGGGTAGAGTAATCTTGGTTGTAGGTTTTTGTCCTTCATCACTTTAAATATGTCCTGCCACTCCCCTCTTGCTTGCAGAGTTTCTGCTGAAAGATCAGCTGTTAACCTTATGGGGATTCCCTGTGTGTTATTTTTTGTTTTTCCCTTGCTGCTTTTAATATTTTTTCTTCGTATTTAATTTTTGATAGTTTGATTAATATGTGTGTTGGCATGGTTCTCCTTGGATTTATCCCCTATGGGACTCTCTGTGCTTCTTGGACTTGATTAACTATTTCCTTTCCCATATTAGGGAAGTTTTCAACTATAATCTCTTCAAATATTTTCTCAGTTCCTTTCTCTTTCTCTTCTTCTCTGGGACCCCTATAATTCGAATGTTGGTGCATTTAATGTTGTCCCTGAGGTCTCTGAGTCCTCAATTCTTTTCATTCTTTTTTCTTTATTCTGCTCTGCAGTAGTTATTTCTACTATTTTATCTTCCAGGTCACTAATCCATTCTTCTGCCTCATTTATTCTGCTATTGATCTCTTCTAGAGAATTTTTAATTTCATTTATTGTGCTGTTCATCACTGTTTGTTTGTTCGTTAGTTCTCCTAGGTCCTTGTTAAATGTTTCTTGTATTTTCTCCATTCTATTTCCAAGATTTTGGATCATCTTTACCATCATTATTCTGAATTCTTTTTCAGGTAGACTGCCTATTTCCTCTTCATCTGTTTGGTCTGGAGGGTTTTTGCCTTGTTCCTTCATCTGCTGTGTGTTTCTCTGTCTTCTCATCTTGCTTAACTTCATCTGCTGTGTGTTTCTCTGTCTTCTCATCTTGCTTAACTTACTGTGTTTGGCGTCTCCTTTTTGCAGGCTGCAGGTTTGTAGTTCCCGTTGTTTTTGGTGTCTGTCCCCAGTGGCTAAGGTTGGTTCAGTGGGTTGTGTAGGCTTCCTGGTGGAGGGGACTGGTGCCTGTGTTCTGGTGGATGAGGTTGGATCTTGTCTTTCTGGTGGGCAGTTCCTCATCTGGTGGTGTGTTTTGCGGTGTCTGTGACCTTATTATAATTTTAGGCAGCCTCTCTGCTAATGGATGGGGTTGTGTTCCTGTCTTGCTAGTTGTTTGGCATAGGGTGTTCAGCACTGTAGTTTGCTGGTCATTGAGCGGAGCTGGGTCCTGGCATTGAGATGGAGATCTCTGGGAGATTTTTGCTGTTTGAGATTACGTAGAGCTGGGAGGTCTCTTGTGGACCAGTGTCCTGAACTTGGCTCTCCCACCTCAGAGGCACAGCCCTGATACTTGGCTGGAGCACCAAGAGCCTGTCATCCACATGGCTGGAACAAGGTGGCCATCCCTGGTTTCACATCAGCATGATCTCAGGCACAAACCTCCTTGTTTTTCCATTTTGTCTTTAAGTTACTTTTTGAAACAACTGGCCCGCGGTCCCCAGGACTGTTGCAGCTTCGGCTGCTGGGGCCCCTCCAGAGCCGGCAGCCTCAGTGAGGCCACCCTCCCCTTGGGCTCTGGGGCAGTTCAGTGTCGGTGGAGGGAAAAGACCCTGAGCCAGGAGTTCCAGCTCTGCAGAAACGTGGGCTCCATTCTTACCTTTTCTTCTTTATGACTTCCTTCTTTTATCCTAGAATAATCCATGAGGCTAAATTATAAGAGGGAGAGCCATACAGTCAGGATGAAGGAGGAGAAATCCAGGAGTCTGAGCCCTTGATTATTTCCTAGATCAGCCACAGAAGCCTCATCTTTTTTACATGAGAAAAATAAACCCCAGCATTTATAGTTGGGCTTCTGTTATATGCATCTGAATGCAAGCTTTCCTGATAAACTGTCTAATAGCACAGAGACCATGGACAGGCTGCTACAGTCACACCCTGGCTCTACAATTTAGCCAAATAACCTTTGACAACTTATTAGCTCCTCCAAGCCTCAGTTTCCTCATCTGTAAAATAGGGCAGTAACAATAACTAGTTCAAAATGTTGGTGTTTAAGAACTGAATAAGACGATGTAAGCCAAGATTTTAGCACATTGTCTGGCAAATAATAAATACTTAACAAGTTAGCTAGTATTAGTATTAGTATTATTAAAAATATGCTTGTTGAAAGAGTAAACAAATAAGCAAATTTTCCCCTCAGATTGTCTAATGAAGTTATCACATTTGGGAAAGAAATTAAACAAATACATGACTATACACGTTCCAAAATCAACAGATGATTAAATGAGTGTTAAGATTTTTCCCAGCACTGTTTAAATACACTTTTTATTTTAGAACAGTTTTAGGTTTTTACAGAAAAAAATTTGCAAAGGCAGTTGAGAGATTTCCTATATACCCCAAACCCAGTTTCTCCTATTATTAACTTTTTACATTAGTGTGATCTATTTGTCACAATTAATTAACCAATATTGATATATTATTATTAAAGTCCATAGTTTATTCAGATTTCCTTAGTTTTTACCTAATGTCCTTTTCTGTTCCAGGATCCCATCTAGGATAACACTTATGTTTTGTCTTTATGTCTCCTTAGGCTCCTCTTGGCTGCGACAGTTTTTCAGACTTTCCTTATTTTTGATGACCTTGGCAGTTTTGAGGAATACTAATCAGGTATTTGTAAAATGTCCCTCAACTGGGATTTTTCTGATGTACTTCCCATGATTATACAGGGGCAGCATGCTTTTCAGAAGAGAAGCACTGAGGTAACATGTCATTTTCCTCATATCATATCAATGGCACATACCATCAACATGACATCACTGTGGCTGTTGACCTTGATCACCTGTCCGAGGTGGTATCTATGAGCTTCCTCCACTGCAAAGCTACTCTTTCTCCCTCCCTTTCTATACTATGCTCTTTGGAAAGATTTCACTAAATGCAGCCACACTTGAGTAGGGTTATGTTCCACCTCCCTGAATTGCCCCCCAAAGTGGGAAACTTGAATTTATTGTGCTCGTGAAAAATGTCATACAATGAATATAATCACTAAAGTTCCATTCTCTTCATCAAGACTATGGGAGAAAAGTGAACAACCAAGAAAGGAAAAAGTGGATCATCAATAAGTGTTGTTGACTGACTAACCAAATGACCAAGGATCCAAAATGAGATAACTGGAAGTTACTGGTTGGTTCAACAAAGAATTCAGAACAAATAATGAGCTGGAATTTTTTTTTTCTTTCTTTTTTTTAGTTTCCCAAAGATGACCTCATCAAAGTCAGAAACAGTCACTGTATTTGAATTTTATGCATATCACCAAATGATTTCTAGGGCAGCAAAGCCTGTGAGTTAGGACTTTGATCTCTGCCACTGAACACACATATTCAATCCAAGGTCCCCCTCTTTTTGGTTCAGTATTTCATCTCTAATAAAATAGCAGCACCTACCTCCTGGGAAAGCTGTGAGGATTGAATATGTGAACACTTGGAAAGCTCTTAGCATACTTCCCAGGACCCCGTAATTACTATAAAACATTCAGTTTTCACCATTTCTGCACATAATTACAATATTTTTGGATTTTTATTACAAAAATTAAAATTCAAAATGTCCAGGAGGGGATAATATCTTAACCGTATGCAGTTTTTGAAAAGCAGTTAATTAGAAGTGAAAATATCTTTTGAAGAATGACAAATATCTTAAAAGAAAGTAGTCTATTGTTTGTCCTGTGGGAACAGCTTCTTTTGACTTTGAGTATAGCTGGCATAATTTGCAACTGAACTCCTTCTTTTCTAATTAGTTTTCCTATTGAGCTATTTCATCCCTTCCTTTCTGCAGAACTTTCCTAATGGATCTCCATTGATTAAGATCTTTATATATGACAGAGTGGTATATTCACTGGTACACTCTCTATTCAGTTCAAAGTGTCACTTTTCCCACTTTGTACCTAAAGTATTCCAAATTCGATTGCCTGAGAGCTACCCCCAAATAGTAGATAACAGTGTGGGTACAGACTTTTGCCATTTAGGAACACTATAAAACTAGGGCAAGCTAAAGTTTTCTTTCTTCTAAAGGCAACATTCTCGTGGAGTCAGATTGGGGTTTAAATATTTATCAATCTCTCCCACTTAGAATTTCAAATTTGGGTTCAGCCTCATCGCAAGTCATGAAAAGTTGTAACTTTCTGGGCTAAGGTTCAGATACTGAGGTATCTTAAGGAATTCTACCACCAGATGCTAAAAAAAAAACATAGGTCACTGTTTCTGACTGAGCACTAGTTGGAAGGCCCAGAGGGAAAATTTGACAGGAATGAATGTCTTTTCCAAGGATCCTGTAGCCAGCTAGAGATATAGCTGACTCATCAGTGGTATCAGAACACAGGCATCCCGATATTAAAGGCCTCCTCCTAAGCCCTATGTACCAAAGGCCTTTTATGGACATGGACTGGGCCAAAGAAGAGTATTTACTGCTTCATGTCTAGGTTATAATCATTTCAGTGACTTTAATAAATAGGGAAACTAAAGAAAAGAGGGTATCAATAGGTCACCTCTTTCTATTTGCAATCTTTTCAATTTGACTCTCAGCTACCTGCCAGGTGACACGAAGATTTACTAATATTATAGACGCCCCAAAACGTGTGAGAAGGAAACTAACTACAAAGCATGCCTGACCTCCTGTGCACTGACCTCCACACACGGCACGTTTTTCTGTACCCAGAGCAGAGCTTTAAGGCCTCCCCCCAGCAACTAAATCTAGGATTTGGAGACTCTAAGCCAAACTCCATTTGAAAACAATCTATAAAAGAATCTATTAGCTCATTTTTTAGGTTAAAAGTAGGTCAACCTTATAAGTATTGTCATGAACACAATTAAAGGCAAATAAAAATGTAAAATGTAAGGAGAAATTAATATTGATGTGTAGGAAGTTTCAGCATTCATTATTCTTAGGTCAGGGGAAGAACTTTTTTAGGTTATGCCTCACAGAAAGAGCTTTTCTCTTCCCAACACAAAGCCCATATTTGTAAACTCTTTCTGTCATTGAGACACAATTCACATTTAGACACAGGCACACCACATCCAAACACATACCCATGTATATGCACATACATGCACACACACACACACACCCCTGCAGTTCACAAGATTTATCATACCTCATTTCTGCATGAAAACTTGAGCTAGTTTCCAGAATATATTAGAAACATGAAAACATGCTTTAAAAATAAACTTAATGAAGACTCCATGGAAAATCTGAACTTTGAACAAATGCAGTGAGAGGTCCTGAGAACCTTCTACAATATTTATTAAAACCTTGCCCAGGGAAACAACTGCTGCATGCAGACCTTGTGGGAGCATGAATGATAGGGAAGACAGAAAAGCAGACAAGGAAACACCAGCCACACTGATGGTGAAAAAAGAGAATACAGACCAAAGCAAGGATATTTTTTTCCTTTGGTTAGTCCTGCTTAATGGTCTCACCAATTCCTTTTTGAGAAGTTATTAGGAGTTACAACATGATCTACACTGAATATATATATATATATATATATATATATATATATATATATATATATATTTTTTTTTTTTTTTTTTTTTTCTGTACGCAGGCCTCTCACTGTTGCGGCCTCTCCCGTTGCGGAGCACAGGCTCCGGACGCGCAGGCTCAGAGGCCATGGCTCATGGGCCCAGCCACTCCACGGCATGTGGGATCTTCCTGGACTGGGGCACGAACCCGTGTCCCCTGCATCGGCAGGTGGACTCTCAACCACTGCGCCACCAGGGAAGCCCTACACTGAATATATTTTATAAGTTATTGCATGGGTTTTATAAGATAAAGAATAAATAAAGCCCTATTGAAGATAGATACAGAGGTCAGGCAACTCCAATCAATCATTTCCATCAAGATTCTAGTGGTTGAAAAAGATATGCTGCTATTAGGGTATATAGTATGTTAAGATTACTTATATATCAGAATAAACATGATGTTGCTAACCCATCTTCCTCATCACAAAGATAATTGGGCATAATTGAGTACTTTTATAAAAATGGCAGCAACCTTTAGTGTTGTGTGTTTATTTCCTATAGATTATAGAAGGCCAAGTGAGAAAATGGAATAGAATTTGCATGATCAGTTTTGCTACTAGGAGATCTGGCTTTTACAGCCCTTCATGTGTATAGGAGAATGGTGATAGAGAAAAGACAGACACAGTTTTCATTTGTCAAGTTGACTCCCTTAAACCCAGGTGAGTTTCTCCACCCCAGGCAGAGCAGACAGGAGGGGGCATTACAGCCCTGTAGAATACACCATGGATTTTTTTTTTTTTTTAATTTAGATGCACTGAGCTATCACCAATTGCAAATTTGAGAGGGTCTGTGGTTTAACTCCAGCCATAACAAAAATATGAAACTCCATATGCTACAGAATGAATCTAGTGAAAGCAGAAGTGATTCAAGAGCTATAGCCAAGACACCTTTTCTTAAAGGATTTAAGACCACAGCCAACAGACCTTTGGTGACTTAAATTTGATTTGGAGGTATACAAACGCCATCCTTTCTGCGTATTTGGTACCAGTGCTCACTCCTCCACTGAAAGGTGAAGGCACAGTTTCTGCCTCGGGCAATTTGAAACCATAATGATTTCATTTTATTCTTCTTGGATATTATTCATTGGGGTGAGAGTCGCAGGCGAGGAGAACAAGAGTAAAATATCCTGAGACAGGCGGTTTCAATGATGTGGTTCCAACAACGAACATTCCAGAGATCTCACGGCAAGTCCTATTATTGGGATACTTCCTGTCCAATACAAAGTCTGGAAAGTCAATATACGCACCGAAACTATTGGCTGGGGAAGTCAACCAAAGTTTCCTCCATCTCTCTGACCTTCGGCTGAGCAGTTTAATCAAACGTATCAGAACAGACAGCTGCAGTTCCCTTTTCATTCTGAAAATAATGAGCCCAAGAGTCTGAGTTTCTCCAACAGACATCTCCTTCCTTGACAGACATGCCCATCCAGTTGCTTTTAACAATTTGAAATTGATTGGATCTGCAGCCTTTGAGGCTTAACATTGTGAGAGGTGCACAACTTGCAAGCTCATGGTATTTCATTTCAGTGTTTTGCACTGCTCGTCATCTAACCATCCAGGAAATGTAAACAGGACACTGCTTCACACTCCTGAGAGCTCGTAATGTTCACCTATTTGCATGACACTCGCTGAATAGCCTAATTAATTACCTGTGGGTGGCGTATTACATGCGGTCACATTAGTCATTAAGTACGCATTGCCTGTGTTGACATATACTCTGAAAATGTGAATTTTTGGAGGTGGAGGTTAAGGTGGCTGTCTTGCTCTTCAACATTTGGATGTTATTTATGTTTTATTTGACTGATAAAATTTCAAACTTTCTAATAGCAAAAGTAAACGTAAAACGTGGTACCTGAAGAACAATTTAAATCAGTCATGTGCTAATTGTCACAAATTTCTGAAAGGCAAATGGTATTATTAGGTTAGAATTTGTCAAAGGCAGTTTCAGGATCCATGTTCATCATTCAGACTTCTGAAATCATCAGTGGTTCTGGCATGGCTACCTGCCAAGGGATATTCTTTGTTCATTATCAGTTCTTTAGACAAGGTTTCCTAAGGGCTGCCTATGATCCGAGAATATTTATTATGGGGTTTCAGTTCATGAAGTGTCATTATAATGCCCAGTTTCTCTTACTACCTTATATTTCTTTCTTTCTTTTTCTTATATTTATTTCTAATTCCATCTCAAAGATTAACTGGTTAAATGTTTTTACACTCACCCCCCCCAAATAGATTCTTTAGTATTAGATTTCATAGGCAGGGAACCCATTAAACCTTTGGGGCACAAATGCACAAAGAAACAAGCAAAAGACCATCAAACCTTCCCCCAGCCCCAGGTCCCTGCTAATAATTTTATAATAAGGGCATATGTGCTTCAGACGACAGGAGCCTCGTGGAAGAAAAGCCTTCGTAGATAGAATGCTGCCCTGATTCTGATAATGAAGCAAAGAGAGAGACCACAGCTATACTAGCATAAATGACTCTGATGAGAATTATAAAAAATCTTTTTTTAAAAAAATCTTCCAATTGCACATGCATTTCTGAATTTTTAGAAAGGTTAGAGCTATATGAGATTTGGAATCAAAACCTGATGTGACCTACATAAAAGAAAGGCTGATTCCCTAATTAAACCAAGCTGTGGCTGCAGGCTTTGCAAAGAGCTGCCAAAAAATCATCCAATCAATCTTTCGACTATCCTCCAGGAATGCGGCACGGAGGGTGGAGAGGCGAAAGACGGCTGCGAGGATGCGGAGGCCGGGGAATGTTCTTCTTATACACGCTCCAAGCTAAGGTCCTGCTTTCCCAGCACAGAAGCCAGAGGATGGAAAGGATCACGTGGAGGTGGATGCTGGGAAGCAAGGGGACCGGCAGGGGTTGAGGAGAAAAACAGACTAAATGTTTTAACAGCTGCCCTTTTTTTCTTCACCTATTTTGCCCAAGGATCTGATTTCCTTCTGAAGGGGTGGGCTTTCTAGGGGCCCAGGGCTCTGCTCAGCAGGGGCTGTTTACTCTGAGAAACAGAGTCTTTCCCTCTCTGTAAGTGCTTGCTTTCAAGAGAGGGGAGGGGTGGTGAGAAGAAAATGGAATATTTTACAGAGTTCATATGGAAGCAAAACCAGTCAGAGAAAATTCAGTTCATCTGAATTTAAGTAGACACTGGCAACAAATGAAGAAAAAAAAAATGCTCACATTCTTCCTCTTGAATTTTTGACAGGAAAATTGTTCTTTAGGAAAGATGGAATGTCATTCCCATGTAACTTCCTCTTTCATTTCAGTTCCTCGATGATGCAGAAGGCACGTTAATTGAGAAGGATTAGAAAAATAATTCAGCAGCTAAAATTGGAGGCAAATAACTTGTAGAGAAGCAATAAAACAAATGGCAAGGGCGCTTCCTGTGAGCCAAACATTCAGGGCTGCCAATATCAGATAAAGGGCAAATTCTATGTGAAAAGAGCAGTTATTTATTTTCTTTGCAGAACCTTCTTTAATCTAGCATTTTGGTCTCGCAATAGAGTATTTCACCACACAAAACATTTCATGATAGATGTTGTCTCTCTCTGACTTACTGCCCAACGATCATTCCATTGAAACATGGATGGGCCTCAGTAACACATACGTTGGTTTATTCCGCGAGACCCATAAATTCTCCTTTTGAGGAAGTGAAGCCACCAAATGTAAATCTTAATTGCAGCCAAGTCTCAATTATTCAAGTAAATGTTGGAAGGCAGGACGAAAGTGACTCCAAACTGCACATACTTGTCAGACTTTATTTCAGCTTGTATTCACGACCTGCATTTCTGCACCACCCCAGCTCACCCCCTCCAGGCCCAGGCCAGGCTGCTGCATTTCTGTTTCATGTTCACACTTCGTCTTTTCTCTATTTACCTCTCACCCCCTCCTCTTGAGCTTCTAAGCTTCTGTCCTGTCTGAGTCTTCCCTCTCTAGGCTCACTTTTGCAAAGAAGGCGTCTCTTCATCATCATTCTCCCACTACCAGCTCTAAAACATCGCAGCGTCCCTTATATTCCACCACACACACTTAGGCTTGATTTCTTTCTCTCTTGAATTGTCCTGTATTTGGTTTCCTGCGTACTATTTCCTCCAGAGATTGCAAACACCTTATGGAAAGGAACAGTAGCTTACATTTTTCTCTGAAAAGCTGAAAAATCCTTTAGCATAGTGCTGAATTTTCCAGTTTCCCAAAACTATCCCAGTTTCAACATTGAAAGTCCCATGTCCCAGGAAACCTCTCATTCCCCTGGCAAACTGGGCTGGCTGGTCACCCTATCAGATAACACAGAGAAAATCTGTGATTGATTGTAGAGACACTGAATAATTATAGCTTTCATTAAATGGAGAAATCAAAGGTGGTCATCAAATGAATTAAAATATGGCAGAGAAACATACTAGTCAGTACACATGATTTGCATAGATCTATTACACATGAAACATATATAAACAAGAAAAAGAAAGAGAGTTGGTTAATGCAAGCTATAGAGGCAGATGGAATATCGGTTTATGTGAAGCTCAGAATTCAGTCCTCTTCTCTATTTATTCTATTTCTCTAGTTGCCAGTAGGAATGGTGGGAAGGAAGGGAATATTGTCTTGCAGGCTTCCGTAGGCCAGAATAAACATGCCTGAAGTTTCAGCAACTAGCCGAAAATCAGCCATACTCTTGAGTCCTGGGCACTTTAGCCTGCATCTTATCACGTGCCTTTTGTCTTTTCTTCTGCTGCCTTAATCTTAGTGTTTCTGAGTGTTGTACTGCTGCTGTGAGCTTGCTGGGTATACTTTAGTCCCCAGGGTCTGTTCAGAGCTTTTATGAAAGCTCCCAAGATATGAGAATTTTTATTCATGGTATTACTCTGGGAAGTTACTTACACTTGGTAGACTTGATTAATTTTTCTAGTTATGTGATCAGTAATAAATAGGATAATCATCTTATATACATCAGTGTTTTATAGTTTTAGCAATACAATGAATTTTTAAAATAATACATTCATTAAATGTTTTGAATGTTTCCTTTTCAAGAAATCCTGCTAGGCTCTCAGAAAAGACTGGTGGAGATGGGCAAGTGTAGACGAAGATAAGAAAGACCCTTCCCCTGCCCTTGAGGGCCTCATAATCAGTTGGAGGAGGTGGGTGCAAACACCGACGTGGGATGGAACCCAAGGCAGGCTGGAAAGATCACTGAGAAGGTAGGACAAAGACAATGAGTAGCAGGTTGGAGGATAATTTTGATGGGCAATCTTGGGGAAAAATAAAAGAAGAGCTGGTTAGACACTAAGAAAAAGGTATTTATGGCCACATGGATACATAGATGAATAAAGCCATAGAAGCAAGGGAGTGGAAGACATACGCGTACAGTGATAGTACAGAAGGAAAAGAGACCAGGGCATGTGGAAGACAGAGGGATGGTGCTGTGAGAGATGGAATTGGAAAGGTAGGTCAGGTCTAGAATCAGAGCATCAGAGAAGGTGACTAATCTTAGCTGAGCTTCCACTGGGAGCCAGATATTGTACTAGGTAATGTGCAGAAGTTATTTCATTTAATGCTTATTAGACCCTAAGGTAGTTATTTTTATCCTCATTTTACAGATGATAAAACAGGCTTAGAGAAGAAAATAATATATACACATTCACACAGCTAAAAGCCAAAAAGCCACAAAGCCAGGTCAAACCCCAGATCTGTCTGCCTCCAAATTCAAGCAAACTGAGCTCTTTGCATCTGCCCCCACATGACTGGGACTTTATTAGAGATGCAGGGAGTTATTAAAGGTTTATGAAAGGACCAAGAGAGTTATCTGGATTCACTGGATGCATGGGCAAGTGCAGAGACCAAAGGTAAAGGTAATAAAGATTAGAACAAAGCTAGTAACTGAAAAGTGTAAAACACTGGAGAGCTGGTTCAGGGGTAGAGCCTACACAGCTAAACCACTGAGTTTACTGGGCACAAGTCACGAATGATTCCAAAAAGCAGCCTGTGAGAACGCTGGTGTCATCTGTCACAGACATAGTATATCTGACTTACTAGAATATGGAAAAAAGGGTCTTAACCATTCTCTTTGAAACATTTGTAGATTGTTTAAGTACACAAATCATTGTTAGGAAAATCATTTTGCTTCTGTTTAACAGTAGAGCATTACCTTTCAATTTAACAGTGACATGAACATTTATTGTGTATAAGACTGTTCATAAATCAAGTGAGTCTTATCCACACTGAACTTTGTGTCCTTGTATTTTTACATTTTAAAGATGAGTTAATCCAGTCTGCAACTCTATAGCTAATGAACTGCCTGGTTTTCATAAAGGAGGGTAGAATCTGTGGCAAAGAATTCAAGAGGCAGTTATTATTCAAAGACCAAAAACATGGTACAGCTTCTTACGTATTTTGAAGGGAGTACTGGGAAAAATTGATTTTTGATCTTGCCAAAGAGAGATGAAGAGAAGTTCACAATAGAATAATACAAACACTTTAGGATTTTCAGCATATTGGAAGGATACAACTAAAAGAATAGTAGAACCAACATTAAAATGAATAACCTAAATCTAAATGTTGAAGGAAGCATCTTAACATTGAGAATGTTTTACCCTTTAGCAGAAATATGTCAGGATAGTTTTAACCATTGCAGCACTGGGATTCAAAATTAGATTGGATAAAGGAGGAAAAATAATCATAGTACAATATTCTATCTGACAAAGAGCAGATGGCCGCAGTGGTCTCCGGTGGGTGCCTGCTCTTCTCTATGACTAAGAAAAGTTTGCATACAGACATCATGGCTTTTTTCCAAGCCTAATAATGATGGTAATAGTGATAATAACCCTAATTTATTAAACCCCAATTATATGCTAGGCACTGTACTAGCTACAGTACATACATTTTCTCACTTTATCTTTAAAACAATCCTCTGATGAAGGCACACTGTTTCCATTTTACAAGATAAGCACGTGAGTTTATGAAGCTTCAGAAACTTTCCCAATGTCACACAGCACAAAAAGTGGCACATCTGGAGTTCCAACACAGACCCAGCAGACTCTAAAACCTACAGTCCTTGTTTGAATCTAGGAACTCTCAGTCCTAGCTCCATGTTAGAATCATCTGGGGAGCTTTTACAAAAATTTCAGTGCCCAAGGCTCCCTCCTAGAGATTCTGATTTAATTGGTTTGGGGTGGGACCAAGTGTAAGTGTTTTTTGGTTGTTGTTGTTTTTTAATTTCCCTGGGTAATTATAATGGGCAGTCCACGTGACAGTAAGAGTAGTGTAACTGTGTACTACCACCCAAAGCATTATGAATCTCCGGGAACAGAATCTGAAGAAACAATATAACCTTATGTTTCCTCCTTTCATCCACCCCCACCCCCCAACCACACACCTCATTTTCAGATCGCTGTTCTCAACAGAAAAGTTTTAACTATTAGGTTTAGATTGAGTAGACCGAAAGGTCACAGATAATATTCAAGCTAAGTCTTGGTCTCCAAAGAGAGGATCAGGGTAGTAGGAATCAATACTTCACTGAGGAAGCTTCTTCAGTATTTTTCAACACAGAATCCTAGGCAAACTTTCTTCTGTGTAGGAAAAGCAGTTAGCAGCTACATACCATTTTTTAAAATCTTACCCCAGAAAATGTGCCTTATGTATGTCTGAACCACCTCTCAGGCTTACCCTACAAGAGATGCAAAACCATGAACCAAAGGCTGAGGAGTCAAGGACACAGCAATGGGGTGTGGGGTGACAAGTAGCTGGGACAAGGCCAGGACCTTAGGTTCTAGGAAGACCTGACCGTACTTTTTGTTGCCAGCCTTGTGGTGCACTTTTCTCCTGTTCTAGACAGAGAGTAACCATTACGGATAAGTCAGTTTTAGTGTTTGTTTTTTATAAAGGCAAATTAAATAAAACTATTCTTCCCTAGTGTTGGAGGCACTCATAGTCTTTACTTACCTTGTTTTTTTCTTCAGCCCTCTAATCTTTTCTCAGTCCCCTTTAAACCCAGACCACAAACACACGCTGTTCAAACCTGTGCATTTCTAACATACAAGACACGCCCAGGCAGTTGAAATTGAGAGACAGAGCTACGAGAGGTTTCTCAATGCTTCACAATGAGTCTGGTTCTTTCTTCTACATACGTGCTTCCCCGCCCATCAGGTGTGTGAGGGGAAACTCTGGAGTGATGACCTCTCTCACAGACTTCTGACAGGCAGACAGGTGGTCAAGAAAGTGAGGCATTAAAGGAACTCCATGAAAGTACGAAAGTACGACTTTGTCTCACAACAGATACAACTGGAATTCTAGGGGCCATGACCAATCCCATCTCTCCTCACTGGGAACTTCCTTTACCCAGAAGAGGGCCCAATATTTTATTCAGGTGGACTCAGACTTTATGTGGAAATGCCCAGGAGAAGAGCATGAACCAGAACATGAAGTTTGGAGATAGAGTCCTGTACTGGAACCCAGGTTTTATCATTTATCTGCTATATGGCCTTGAGAAATTTATTTAAATTCTCAAAGCCTCATTTTCCTCATCAGTAAAACAGAAATGGAAGCATAACACACATTAATGATTTAATGCCTGAATGGGCTGATATGAAGATTCAAAAAGATATACCTATAAAACCCTTAGCATATTCCCTGTTTGTTTGTATGAAATACATTTATTGAAAGCCTAACTAAGCCAGGCATGACTGTAGGTGCTTAGGACTCAGCAGTGGATGAAACAGACAAAAGTCCCTTCCCCTCTGATGCTTACACTCTAGTAAGGGGAGACAGCAATAAACAAAACAACGAGATAGAAGGTACTGAATGTTAACAGACTCACAGACTTTGAAAATTTTTGGTTACCAAAGGGGAAAGGTGGGGGGAAGGGATAAATTAGGAGTTTGGGATTAACATATACACAACTATTATATATAAAATAGATAAGCAACAAGGACCTACTGTATAGCACAGGGAACTCTACTCAGTATTCTGTAATGACCTATATGGGAAAAGAATCTGAAAAAGAATGGATATATGTATATGTATAACTGAATCACTTTGCTGTACACCTGAAACTAACACAACATTGTAAATCAACTATACTCCAATATAAAATAAAAATTAAATTTAAAAAATGGTACTGAATGTTAAGTATAGAGTAAAATATATCCTATGTCTAATATATAGAAAACTTTCAGCCACTGTTATTGATCAAAAATATATATAATATCTCATTATCTCAACATACTTGTTAGGTAAAGACGTGAAGTATTTTTCACAGAACCCCACACATTATAGAAGCTTGAGTAACAAACAAATTAAGCTAGGCATAAAGAAATGTTGCATCTTGGGCTTCCCTGGTGGCGCAGTGATTGAGAGTCTGCCTGCCGATGCAGGGGACGCGGGTTCGTGCCCCGGTCTGGGAGGATCCCACATTGCCGCGGAGCGGCTGGGCCCGTGGGCCATGGCCGCTGAGCCTGCGCGTCCGGAGCCTGTGCTCTGCAACGGGAGAGGCCGCAGCAGTGAGAGGCCCGCATACCGCCAAAAAAAAAAAAAAAAAAATGTTGCATCTTCTGAACTTTTAGAGAAATGATTGAGCCCCAAATCTGAAGTTCAGTAATGTGGAATCAGCTCTTCAATTGATGTCACAAAAAGGAACCACATGTGCAGTTGCACTGGAGCTATTCCCCAAAGCTTATATAACTCTTTGGAGTGAGGCCACTGGGAAGCAATACCTTGCTCTAAGAGACTCCATCACTATTTCTGCTTGAGCTACAGACAGATGTGAGCAGCTAATACTGTGTGTGTTGTGCTCAGTGGAGTTCCTTACCCACTCTTATAAAGACCTCTCACATTTCTAAGGCTTTTATAGCTTTATCTCATCAGCGAGTGTTACCTTGTCTCCATCACTTCCATAAATGGATGACCATTGCACCAAACACTGCCCTAATCTTTTGCATGACTCTGAAAAGTCCTTTTGGTAAGCTAATAATAAACAATATATTTTCCACTTAAAAATCAAATGTCATTGTTTTCATAAGCACGGCTGTATGAATGTAACTGATTCCCTATAGAGTCAGAACAATGTTTATGATATGAAATAACCCCCAAAAAGCCATGGTTCAAGGCATCATGAAAACATAAGCTTGTCATATACAAACAAGCTGGGAACTTTTCTTTCTCAGAAAGCCTCTACAGGAAACACTAAATCTGCTGCTAGGTTTCAGCAGCTACATCTGGCAGGCTGCAGCATGCACTGCCTTGCTGTTGCTGGCAGTATCGCTCACTTTCTGGCTGGCAGAGCCCTAAGGAGGATGCTAGCAGCCAAGCAGGTTTGAGATATGAAACTATGAGTTCACGTTAAACACAGAATTTACATGAAATGAACCGAGTCACAGTAAATGGAAAGGATTTATCACTTGGGAAGGAACTGTACATCTTAGTCTTATTTTTTTTCCAATATTAGCTCCCTAAAATGTTTATAACTTGATTCTTTTCCTATGTACCATATACCTACTCCCTCTCTCTCATTTCCCCAATTCTACACTATCTCAGCTCAATTCTTCACTCCTTTTGTTGGGCAGGCAATATCTCTGTATTTTTATCATTAAAACTAATTAGATCTGGGAGGAGTAGCATAGCATGGTGATTGAAGGTGAACATTTAAAGCAGGAAAGATTTGCACTACTTACTAGGTGTGAGACTTTGGGCAAGATAATTAAACTCTCTAGATCTCATTTTCTTCATCTATAAAATGGGGATGATGGTATTTTTTTGTCTCATATTTCTGTTGAGAAGAGTATGAGGTAATGCACAAAGTATTTAGCATACTTCCTGGCACACGGGACTGATTTAAGAGAGTTTGTTTTCTTTTTAAAGGATTCAACTGTGGATGACTGCAGAGGGGGTTTCTCCATATGGTTCTAAGTATATGAATACATTTGGACATAAGAAGCAGTAGGTATATACGCATACATATTTATCAAACTGAAAGCAGTTGTTTAACATCTTTGTGAGTTGCTCACACATTACATCTGAATATCTCTTCATCTTTGTGAACATGAGATTGCGTCGTGGGTGTGGGTGTGTGAGGATAATGGGATCTAATATAAAATGGATGTAATCCCAAATGAGAGAGCCATTCGGTTCTTTCCTTCCAAGAGCCCCTTTGAATTTTCTGTCCTTATATTATCCTACAGACACAATAGTTGGTAATTCCCTTTACATCCTACTTATCCCTCAACAATTCCATCCTTTGTTTTGCTTGTTAATTTCAGGATGGATTCATCTTTGTGCTCACAAACCACTCTTTTGTTTGCATCCATCTACTAGTTAGAGCAGCTGGCTTTCCAAACAAGATCCAGGAGAAGTCAGCTGGTTCAGGAAAAATATGTAAGCCAATGGAAGACTGGTTTTAATTATTTTAGGTTGTTATCAAAGTAGTCAATTGCCAGGAACCTATAAAAGTCATTTGAAACACATGCTCTTGAACCCAGGTATACCTATTTTTATCCCTGGATTTCAGGTTGAACAATTCCATTTATTTAAAAAAATATTTATTTAGTATCTGCTTTGTTCAGAAAACATATTCCTTTAGGACTGCAAGGATATAATGAAATTTATGGTTATAGAATGTTATGACTAGAAGGGAGATCATCCCTTTAAATCTTGAATAGAAACTATCTTTCTGGTAAGTGTCAGAGAGCCAACTCAAACTAATATAAGGGGGAAAAAAGTATTTTATTGAATCACAAAACTGCAAAGTATAGAAGTGGACTGACTTCAGATACAGCTGAATCCAGGTACCAAAATAATTATCATAATGCTCATTCTTACCATTTTTTCTCTCTGTCTCTCTCTCTCTCTCTCTCTCTCTAGCCAAACCCCGATTTCACAGCTCTTCTTTCTTTGTGTTGCATTCAGTCTTAATCAGATTCTCTCTTCCTGGTGGGAGGGATGGTCCCTGGCAGCTTTATGCCTTCATGATTATTTCAGTTTATATATTTTGGAAATTAAAAAGGGCTCACTTTCCCCTGGTTCCATGCAGTTTACATACACACACACACACACACACACACACACATCCTGGAAAACTCTCCCCCCACCCTGCAAATTGGAAGGATGTGAGTTGACTAGCTTACTGAATGATAAACCTTGTTTAGTAAGAAGGAGAAAATTAACATATGTTACTTTTTGGGCCATGTTGCAAGTTTTTCCCCAAACAATTCACTTTTAATGTCATTTCCATCTCTAGGAAAATATCTTTCCTTATTTTTTTCATACTTTGCATTTGGCTTTGCTCTTCCCATGGAAAAGAGTCTGGACCATCATTAAAAATATCTGTAATACCTATTCATAATGTTTTTATCATGAGTAAGAAGGAGTAAGGTTTTACCATATGTTGAAGTACAGAAAAAGTTGACAGCTTTCAATGTATTCTCCCAGAGAGTCAGGTTGCTAGGTGTTGTGACTTTGTACAAAAGAGAAAATGGATGTTGTCATGGTTCTTCATAAGGGTGACATGGAAATAAATGAGGTTTTTGGCTAAAGGATATATTTTAACCAACAGGTTGAATTCCAGAACACTATTATAAGCAATGAAGACACACTATGGCCACAGAAGGAGAATTTTTCAAACACCAAAGTATGTGTTTAGAGGTGGGAAATAATCAAAGGATGAGACTTGCAGGGGTATCCAACTTAACTTTTAAAATTAATGCATTTAGCACCTGTTTTCATAGGCTAACGACATAGGTATAGATATGAGAATGTGATGCGTCAGTGCACTCAGTTCCTTTCAATTTGTTATATTTCATTAAATATTTAATCCAGAACAATTCCAGGTCATTTTGCAAATGAGAAAAACTGAAACTCACAGAGATTACATGATTCACTTCAGATCACACAATAGGTAAGTGGCAGAGTCTAAACAAAGACCTAGGTTCTCTGACCCACCAACCTCAAGCTGCAGTCCAATTTTATCAGTAAACATTCAGTTTTTACATCAAGTACTTATATGTTTCCCATATTTAACATTAATACAAAGTCTGAAAGAAAAATCTAAATAACTGCTACTCAAAGTTGCCTGTCTTTGAGCTGTTTATTTCCAGCACTCCAGGAATAATGAAGAAAGTCTTCTTACATTAAAAAAAAAAAAAAAAAATCAGGTGAACTAAACAGTGTGCTTAGCAACTTGGTTGATTGACATTCTGGCCCCAACTCCTTACCTCATCCCAAGTCAGTAACAAACAGTTCTAGGACCCACATGAGTCCTTGGTCCCCATGTTGAATGACACTGATGTAAATTCTTATAAAGTTGACCTGGAAATCTGAGTACACTAAAGAGTTTGCAGTATCTAGATGACAAGGAGAAAAATACCCCAATAATCACTATAAATTGTGACTCCAGAAGGTGTAGTGTAGTGGCAAGAAGTGACGTTCACCTGAGTTTTCCTTTTGGGTTGAGGAAACACACATATTCCAGGAATGAGGTTAAAGCTGCCTCTACCTGGCAACTTGTTTCTCTTCACACGTGAAGACTCCACTCCCCACCAGCTCCCTCAGCCCTTGCCACTGCTACACACTTTTCACAAGGTTGTGTGCCCATGGCCAGGGGCATGCCATCAGGAGAAAGAGGGAATGATTTTGCCTCAGCCAGGTGTCACCTACAATTTTAAGGTTAGCTTCAAAAAGGAAGTAGAAGAGAAGGTTTTATGCCAAATGAAAGATTCTGCTTGAAGATTTTATTCTCTCTAGTCTTGGAGGAAAATTCCTGAATAATAAATAAAGTACCAAGGTCACTCACCTTTATAAATTGTCATTGAGCAGAATAGGTAAAGCACAGGAGGCAAAGATATATAAGAAAAGGAATACTTAGAGCCGATTACAAACAGATTTTATCCTTTGTCTACCTATGCCAGAACTTTCTATCAATTCATTTCAAAAACAAAACAAAATTTGTACAATTTAGAGACCTGGTTGAATTCTTCCCTTGGAGGGGTCTATAAGAACACAGCTTTACGTATATTCTTCAGTCATACGTGCCTGCACTAAAAACCTTTGGGAATTCTATGAAAACTGTGTTTGGATCCATTTAAACTATGGCATATTTTTAGGGAGTGTTTCAGGAATTCCTAAAAAGTACATTTGATAGAATGTAAAATCAAATATATCTTCCTCCAAATGACACAAAAACTTTCTTTCAAGTACTGCCCAGTTGATATTCTGTATATTTCCAAGACAAATTCTGAAGATTAAATTTTTACCTCATTTGGAATATGTACTTTTACCAGATAATTAAAATGGTCACAAAATGTGGGGGCCTCAATTACTGAAGAAACAAGAGCTATACTACTTAAGGAAGGGAGGAAGGGGAGAGGCCACCTCTGTTTGTGATGAATTAACACAGATGGCTGAATTTGAATTACTATCGAAACTGCTAATATAACAGTAGCCAAAAATTAACTTCTAAGGGAAAATCTCATTATTTAAATATTTGTCTTACATATGAATGTATTTAAAACTATGAATCATTAGATTGGAAATGAATGAGAAATGTACAAAATTTTACTTATACTTCTTCTGATATCAGAATTAATTTGTAGAGGTCTATTTACAACTTCTTTCAATCAAGAGGAGGATTTAGGGTGGGTAAGTAACAAAATAATGTTATTCCTTTTGCCAGCATTTCAGATTTCAATACAAATAAGTTCCAGTATTATCATGATAGAGAAAGAAAACTGAAGGAGTAGTTGAGTAAATTATGGTAATTCCCTTGATGACATTTTATACAGGTATAAGATCATACTTATGCATAAAAAGGAACAATGGGAAAAAACTTCATAAATAATGTTAATTGGAAAAAAGACTTGTATGTTTATTACATTAAAATATCATGAATGCTAAATGTTTATGTAAGGTTGAGATTTGATTATTTTCTGTTTTCCTTTTTGACGTGTAATTTTAAATTATGACTATGATGTAAATTGAAAGATAATATATATTATCTTTACAAATGGATTATCTAATAAAATGGGCTTGAACATATTTTAACCCAATTTATGTTTTCTCAATAAAATGGCATAGCAATTTTGGAATAAATGTGTTTGGCTTAAAGACATTTTCTAATGAAGATGCATTATATTTAAATTTAGTGGCCATTTTATGGCCTACAACAGCAAATGAAGTTTTTATTTATTAGAAAAGATGAGCACTTTTTAATAAGAGTGATCTAGTTCTAGAATAATTTTTAAAGTATTCCACTGGAGGTATTCTCTATTCAGCCTTCACTCTACCCATATAAACAAGCTTGAATAACAAAAACTCCACACAAACTGCCCCATCATTAACAGATGTACTTTAAATTTACTAATTGAGGACCATAAAAATCATCAATTTTTTTTTTTTTTTTTTGTGCCGTACGCGGGCCTCTCACTGTTGTGGCCCCTCCCGTTGCGGAGCACGGGCTCCGGACGCGCAGGCTCAGCGGCCATGGCTCACGGGCCCAGCCGCTCCGCGGCATGTGGGATCTTCCCGGACCGGGGCACGAACCCGTGTCCCCTGCATCGGCAGGCGGACTCTCAACCACTGCGCCACCAGGGAAGCCCAAAATCATCAATTTTTATATCACTCTAAGTAAACCTAAATCTGTTTTCCTAAGCATGCTTATTAAACTGTAAAAGAGCAAGCAGAGCTACCAAATATTCATTCCAGAAAACAAACTCCATGAAGAGTGTAATTATTTTGTTCTTTCTTTAAATCTCCTTGCCAAGAACCCAAACTGGATTAAGTATTCAACACCAAGAGATTAAAGATGTATATCCCTGTAGCTACCACTGCACACATCTCCACATAATCACTGGGATTAACTTTCCAAGGAAGTAGATCAAAGCTTTATTTCCTTGTGGGTATCCGATAATAAAAGCCAAAGCTAAATCAAACTCTCATCACTTTTGCATCTATCCTTAAGCTACTGGTTCAAGAATAATCAGAATATGTAAAAGATAAGGTCAGTGAGAAGGAAAGGAAAGGAAAAAAAAACACTTTCACAATGACCAGTGATAACACTAGTCAAACAATAAAAACAAACAAAATCACCTGAAAGTTTTCAAAGCATCATCATCATCACCATCTTACACTATCATTTAATTTTCATTCACCTTTTACCAAAGACTATTTGTGCATTATAAACTACAAATAAATCAGCCCAGCTATTGTATATCAATTCTTGGCAATGAATGATGATGAATCTTTGCAATTAGCATCTTTGCTTTTGCAGAAAGTTTGTTGCAAACTAGAGAATGTGTTTTTAGTTCCAGCCCAAGTTAGGAAGATCGGCTGCTGAACTGAATAACTTGGATTAAGCATCTACGATTCAACTAACTTTTTGTACTTATTAGTAAAAAACCTGGGTCTTTTATATATATGTATGTATGTATGTATATATACACCAAGCTCCTCTGAAGTAGAGGTTTGCTTTGACTAAGTCTGTATTTGTACTCCTGGATTCCACTTCTGCCCTGGTGCTTGAGAGAGATCCACAGGGAATTCAAAGGGGAAGAATCTGGCCTTTTGTCATTAATATTCCTACAAGTCCAACAGGAAAACTGAAGCTCTCGGCTGTTAAACACATCATAAACATTAATTCATATTTGATGAATCAGCCTTCTGTTACATATTAAAGAACAGATTTATTTTTCCATTATTTTGATTCCCTTACTTAAAACGCCTTTATCAGCAACATTTGTGGGCAATAACAAAAATATACCAATATTGAAGAGACAGAAATATTCCAGGAAGAAATTCCTAAAAAGACAATTGTTTCCTCTGGGCATATTATAGACTTTGAATCTTCAAAAGATTTATCTTTTGCATACACTAAACATTCTAACTTGGTAAAAAAAAAAAAAAAAAAAAAGGCCTGTGCTTTTCAGAATCTCCTTCAAAGCTTGGAAACATTAGGACCAATATTTATGAAATTATGAGATCTTGGAAAGAATGAGAAAATCTTCCAGACTTTGGCTATATTTTTATCTGAATCTAATTAAAAGAGGGTGAAAAACTATAAACACAAGTCCATTTGGGATGAAAAAATAATGTTTTTAGAGTAATATTATTATAATGGTATGCAATTATATTTTTCAATAATGCTTACGATGTCCAGAAGTTATTCACTCAATCATATCTTTTCTGCAACATAGTAATTATATAATATACATTTATTTTATACTTCCAAATGTCTTATTTGCTAACGTTTAAATTTCTCTCATATTAATCAGCCCATTGTTTTAATCAATCTAAAATATATAAAAATTAATGTTTCTAGAGAAAAGTAACATATTTCTCTTTTTCTGGAGGTGTATTAACCCTCTCACACTAATGCGGAACATACAAAACTGTATTTCTCTCATAAACTTTGTAAGATAAAAATGGGACCTAACTGTGTGTCTCAGAAAATAATCTTACATTGCTATAAATTGTAACTGCCAGTCAGGGGACAATGCAACAGAAATTCAATTATTTGCAACCACATTAAACCCTTATAATAAGAAACACATAATCAGTTTGCGGTCCATGATTTCTCAAATTATAACTTAATAACTGAATGTACTTTATCAGATTTCTACATGGTGATCCACACTCTACAAGGTCATGGAGAATAACATGGTCTCTGAGCAGCATCTCATCTATTAAGAAGTTTAACCACATGATCATGAAATCATGAAGCTGATCTCTGAGGAAAGCAAATCATTCAATTTCTCAGTGCATAGAAAAGAAAGGAAGCATTTGGCCGCCCTCTAGGATTTGATCTGTGTCCTATTTCTCTGCCTATTGGCTGTGGTAGCAAGTTGCTAGAAAACGGAAGCTTAAAAAAAGGTAATCATATAAAACTAGGTCAATGCGCTAAAGGAATAGGAAACAAAAATGATACTAGAATTCCTCACTTCCTGTGAAAAAAATCCTGTGCAGTAAAAAGACACAAAGGTCTCCAGACATATCACCTTTTATGTAGGCAATTCACACCCTGCCTTTCCTGCCTTCTCCAGCCGATAATTCTCTACCCTCCTTAAAGTCTAGATTATATGGAGAACATAGTGAAGCCAGAAAACAGTACTCTAGAATGAAAAAAGTCATCCAGTTTCCATGATCATGTCTCTGTAACAGTGAACAGTTGAACCATTTTAATCACATGAAGGACAGATTTCAATTACTGCACAAACCCTGCTAGAATGACACCAATAGCATCAACACTGACAGCTAACCATCGTTGAGTGTTGACTCTATCCCAAGCTCTTCCCCTCCATTATCTCATTTCACCTCTCAACTACCAAAGTACAAATTCTATAATTTCTCTTTACAGCTGAATATCCAGAGACTGTGTACAGTTAGATAACTTTCCAATATTGCAGCTGATATTACATGAAGGCCATTGAACCCAGTGCTGGCATACTCTTGTCACCGAGCCATGCTGTCTCTTACTGTAGTCACTATTAAATCCATTAAACACAGGGGATACAAAAATGATCACTTAGAGATTTTGCCATGAGCATCTGCGAATTGTGTCTTCAGATTTAAAAAAGTATACACAAACACATACAAAAGCATACACTCAACTTTGTGTACTAATTTTTGTTTGATTACTCTCCATTGTACCTTTGGATAGGTCCTCTTAGAAACATAGCATAATTCCCCTGTGTTTAAAAGAACATTTTATTTGTGATAACAATGTTTACGTTATTCAAAGAAATGCTTCCAAGTCACTCTTCACATTGCCTTTTCCCATTTTCCAAATCAGCTCACCTTTGTGTACACCCTTATAACCATGTCATTAGCTATAATAATGATTGACCTAGCCTCCTTGCAGCCTTTAGCCATCTGTGCAAGCACAACTTTCAACCCAGACATTTCAAGCATTAAACATATACTGGAGCTCTGTTCAATAGATCTTTCATAAATCCCCAGCTCCCAGCCCCAGAGAGTAAGAAAAGTCAGGTCATGAGCAGGAAGTAATGGAGACAAGGCAGTTTCTGAGCTGAAACTCAGACTCAAAGCTGGTTTATTGTTGTCATGACGACAAGTTCCACATGCCTAAAGTCACTGGTTTCTGAAAAGAATGATGCAGTGTCTAGCCCTACAGCTGGACATATAAACCAAATTAGTCTGTCATGCCTCTACCTGCTTTGTGGTTATTAGTGAAAAGAGCAATATATCACACAATCAGTCATGCAGCAGTTAAGCTCCGCACACACTGCTTTCTCAGATCTGTAACTCATTTTTTTTCAGCTCCTCAGAATAATAGTTTGAATCTGGAGGCCCAGCAGGGGGTGGGGGAGGAAATCAAAGTAATGTGGCAGATATTTAAAATTCTTCAATGAAGGATAAAGCAGAAAGCAATCTATAGTGTTTCTCCATACTAACACTACCTCAAGTTTTAAATCACACAAGCAGTAAGAGGGTCTCCCAAATTCTCTGTAAAAGAGTTCAAAACTTCATTGATTTGCAAAAGATTTCTTTTAAATGAAGAGGGTGTTTTGGGAAAGAGAAGCTAGGTTTGCCTGCTCCAGATGTGAAATGAGAGCCTTGAGAGCTCAACTCTCTTCCTTGCTCTCCAAGTGATTAATTGGATGACCTAGGGGAAGTAATTTAACCCAGCCGTGGAAAAAGAAAATATGCACTTACCCACCAGAACTGGGTGTCTTATTTGCCTCCACACCTGCGCCACTGACATCACTCCTTCCTTAAAAAAGTTATTAAGACCCCCTCTTGTGCAACATACCCTTCCCCTTGCTCCGTCCACGCTCACTTGTCTCTCCCGCCTGCTTTAAACCCTTCAAGTCTTATCACACCTATAAATATTTGATATTCCCGTCTCCTTCCTCCACGTGGTTCGGTTCTATCTCTGGTGTCTACTGGAAGAAAGCTGAAAACTAGGAAGCGGGTCCAGTCTGTCTTTGGCATCCATTCTCCTTATCCAATCCACTTGGGGCTCTTTTTTCAGCATTTGGCATTGCCACGCTGTCCACACAGCTGTTTGGGATTTCATTCTATAGTATCCAATCTGGGCTTGCTTTCTCTACAGTAGTCTAAAAATTCCCTATGTGCTCTCTCCTTCCTACTGTCAAAAGTCACTTTTAATCATTTCTCCCTATTTAACCGGCTTTGTGGGGTCAGGTCTCCCTAAAAGGAGCTGGGTAAGGGGTGCTGCTTCCCCCTTTGTTTGCACATCCCCTGCACTTTGGGTGGAAACTATCACACCAACGTGCAGTCAAAGGCAGCAAGACCAGAAGCAGGGTTGCTTCTTAGGTAGGGTCTTATGAATTGGGGGTGGGGAGGGATGAGAGGGAGCTGCCCATATCACAGTATAATCCCATATTGATAATGAATTTAATAGGATAATTAGTTTGCCTTTCCAGATAGTATACTCACATTTTAAAAGGAAAAGTCAGTTTATCCTAAAGGAATGAATTTAATAATGGAAATTTCAGGTACTGTGGCAGCCAGTGAGAGAGATATTTTTGAGCCTGGGAGGTCTCTGAGGAAGTTGGATTGGGTCAGGTCTGGAAGTATTTGAATCCAGGTGTGGCAGAATTATTTGCAACTGAGAAGCATGCAGGACAAAAGACAATTAAAAGCACTATGCGATGGCATAGATCCAGCTAAAATATGAGTCAAACCATATCTCATGGTATAATCCACAAGTCTTTAATATGTTAGGTTCCTGTTCTTTAGCTGGTGGCACAGCATTGAACTCTAGATCCTTTGAGGATCCCTGTATATTGTTTATCATATCAGTATCCAGGATATTTTGCTAGAGTTATTTTCATATTTTTAAAAAAAACTCTTCACTAAAATCGACAACAACCCATCTGATTTATTTTTTATAATTATTATTATTAATTTTTTAAACATCTTTATTGGAGTATAATTGCTTTCCAATGGTGTATTAGTTTCCGCTTTATAACAAAGTGAATCAGCTATACATATACATATATCCCCTTATCTCCTCCTTCCCATCCTCCCTATCCCACCCCTCTAGGTGGACACAAAGCACCGAGCTGATCTCCCTGTGCTATGCGGCTGCTTCCCACTAGCTATCTATTTTACATTTGTAGTGTATATATGTCCATGCCACTCTCTCACTTCGTCCCAGCTTACCCTTCCCCCTCCCCGTGTCCTCAAGTCCATTCTCTACATCTGCGTCTTTATTCCTGTCCTGCCCCTAGGACCCATCTGATTTAGATGTGTGTTGTTTTTGCCCCCAAGTACTAAGAAACAAGTTTAACTTAAACAATTTTACAGCACCTCCAGACGACAGCAGCACACATTTGGTTTTTAATGGTCGTGTAGGGCTTTAATGCGTTTTAGAACTGTTGAGAATATATTTGTTTTAGCAGCATGGCTTCTACACACAAAGACAGAGATTTTGAAAAGTATGCAAAAAGTTATTGCTATCCAGATTTAGACTAATTGTCATATGATTCTATACATAAATGTGAATATGAACAGGTGAAAATATATCTACATGATATAAAAATGCAATTACATTTTATTTAAAAGTAATTGATCACTAGCTGGTCACTTAATAAAGCTCATGGTATATTCAGAGTACAGTGGTACATGAAGGACAGTTACCATAAATGATGTTTCTTAACAGAATGATATTTATTCTTTAATTACCCTAATTATAGCCTTAAATATGTTTTTGGAAGACAGATGGGTCAAAGAAGTGACCAGGAGTGGGGAGAATAACAGTAAGGAAGCAAACTTATAACCTTACAAGTGAGACTATTTTGTTTTCTACTTTCATTTGGAGAAAGCAAACAAAAACTCAATAATTTGGAAATGCCCTGAACAAATAAAATTAGTGAGCCTATTACTCACTAATTAGGAAATTCCTTCAGGGCTGGACTATTGTGCTATATCACTAAGCAGTTCATTCTTATGTTAACTAGTTCACCTTTCTATGTTCCACAGTCTATAACATGCATTCCTTACCCTAGTCATACCTGCAAGTATAGACTATCCATCTCAAGAGGCCTCACACAGGAAGGCACGGATGGCTCAAGAAACAAAGTACTGTTGGAAAGGTCAGCAAAGAGACTGCCTGTGAATGGAAGGGTTTCTATAGACTGCCCAGAAAATTAAACCACCTTCACTTCCCCAGTGTTCATCTTCAGTCAAGCTCACAATATGCTAAGAGAGATATGACAATGGCTAGGGTTTTGTTTTCTGTTTTTTAAAAATAATTTTTAGGTTATATTAAATTTCTGCTGATACATGAGAATAAAAATCATTTCATCACCATTATCAGCATCAACACACCATCTGCATCAGTGTGTGTGGGAGGTGGCCTCTATCGTATTACACGAACTTCCATTCCCTGTTTTCCCCCACGATCTCCTCACTTCCTGGCTGCTATGGATTCCACCTGTGATGTGTAGTGTCTGATGCCTGCCAATCCATTCTTAGTACCCAGTACTGTGAGGAATGGAAGCAAGTCACTATCAGCATTTGAATAATCCACATATCTCAGCAAAATGCTTCTCTGTTTTCCATTCTGGCCTACCAACTTTTCTTTCCAACATGAACATGTTCTACGTGTAAGAGAGCAGAAAGAAGCACACTGGATACACCAGATTTAGCCTCTACCCAACTGTCCTCTTCACAGAGAAATCGTGACCTTGTGACTATTGTTGCTGCTGTGGTTGGTTTCTCTCAGCTCCTTCCCTTTAGGTCCCAGACACCGTAACAAAGAGAACAGGGCCAGAAACTGTAAGCACTACCTCAGGGCATCCAATTGTCCTTCACCTCCATAGCCCGTACTCCTCCAGTCAAGCTACTACACTCCAAATCTCTCTATGGTTAAAAACTGAAAATCATTTCTCAACAGCTGAGGGATCCTACTCTCCCAGGGCCAAGCTAGACAGAGCCAGCCATTTGTTTTTCCTGTCAAACTCAACCAGCCCTGAGATATTTGATATAAAACTAAACTACGGGTTACACAGTTTAGGCCTTAACTTGGGAGCCTAATGTGACAGGAAGGATTAATTGTAGCTAGGTGGACTGGAAAGAACAGCAAAATTAAGAATCAGAGAACCCCGGTTTCCCCTGCCAATTCTGTCCATAACCCTACATTCAAGCCAATTCACCTCACTGCCTTTAATCCAAAATTGAAACTTATCTCTAAAAACCTCCAAAATATTTTAAATCAGATAAATTATTTAGAAAATGAAGATAAATAAAATTCCCTACTTATCTCAGCAGACTTATGGGAGTATCTGATAAATTAGCTGTGTGATAACTAATAAGGTTGTTGAGTCTCTCATGACCTCAGTTCACAAATGTGGGAAAGAGAAACAGGGAACTATACTAGATGCTGGCTAAGATTTCTTCCTAACCTACAATTATGTGATTCAATTAAAGTAATAAATATGTAAGTTCTTTGAAATGTATAACAGTATTATTACAAATATGCATAGCATGTTTTTATTAAATGTCCAAGAAATCATCTATGTGAATGTAAAACATTCTATGTGAATGTAAAAAAAATGTAAAAGTTTCAGCTTTTAAAGTATATTTTTGAAAAATATTCTGAGATTCTCTCCTTGGAGTATGGTCATTCCCATTTTGGAGGAATAAAGATCTAAAGTTTTCAAATTTTAGCAATCCTATAAGTTTCACTGAGAAGATGTGCACCTAGTTCCATTTAATATTTATGGAGCACTTTATATTTTCAAGACTCTTATAGGCATTAATAAGGTATTCCTCACATAAACCTGAGAAATCAGTTATTACCCTCATTGTATAGATGAGAAAATTGTAATATAGAAAGTTAAATGAATTGCCCAAGATTATAAGGCACAACAGTAAAAGGCAAAACTGCAAAAGGGGGGTCAGACTCTCAGCACTGTGCTTAAAAATGACTCGGTCAATTCTTCTCGCCACAAATTTCCTTCTGTATTTCAGCTTCTTTCTACCACTTGGCACACACAGTAACAAAAACAAACCAAACCACACATTATTGTTTAAATTTTAATGTCTAATTTTGTTCTTATATATAAATGCAAGATATAAGTGCCATCCATTCATTTGCATTTAAAAATACACTTTAGGGACTTGCCTGGTGGTCCAGTGGTTAGGACACTGTGCTTCCAATGCAGGGGGAGCGGGTTCGATCCCTGGTCGGGGAACTAAGATCCCATATGCCACAGGACATGGCCAAAATAAATAAATAAATAAATTTTAAAAAATAGGAGTAGTTGAAAAAATGATTGTATATTCATACTATGAGGCATTATGCAACTATTAAAATAGAATGCATGTTAAAAAATAAAATAAAAATAAACTTTAGTTCTGAAGTCAATTTAAAACCTTAAAATCAGCTCTCTTGATTTATTTATGTAGGTGGTGATGTTAACAAGCACAATGTATAAGATGTGTTTAAGATTCTCATTTTTAAAAACAGTTTCCCACTCTCATAATTCTGCTCTATGGAGGAAAGTTTTGGGTTGTTTCATTTTGATTTGCTTGTCTTAGTTTTCTTTTTTATAATTGGTGGGTGTGGGGATAAGGAAAATTTTTGCCTTGCTTCTAGATCAACATTCTGCCAGGGTCACTTCTTTTCTGGTCACTTTCAGGCAATAAACAACCCTATGAAGACATTAAAATGCCAACACAACCTCAATTCAGTCATTAGGTCATTCAGTCCTAGACAATACCCTAAAATATGGACATCATTAGAGGCCCATCATCTCCCTCTTTCCAGCCAAGACCTACCAGGATGGGGGCAGAGGTGGGGTGATGAAGCAATAGGAGAAAATTCTTACTTGGCTGGTACTTGGCTCACTCTGTGGAATTGGTGAGATGGATAGAGTTGGTTCTCAGAGCTCTTCAGAGGCTCCCACACTAGGTCCCTTGTGTCAGGATAGAATTGATTATGCTGTGGCAACAGCTAACCCCCCAAAATCAATGGCCCAAGACAACAGAGTTTAGTTTCAGCTTACTCACCATGTGCCTCAAGGGTGGGTGGGCAAGCAGGCTCTGTTTACTGTAGTCATTCAGAAATTTAAGTTAATGAGGCTCCACATCACAACACATTCTTCTAAGATCAAGGCAGCAGAGGAAAGAGCACAGGGAGCAAGTGCTGCCTCTTTATATGTCTGCCCAAGAGAGATGCGCAAAAGTCCACTCACACTCATTGGTCACACAGAGTTCATCAGGGCAGGGATGGATGGGTGGATGGATGGATGCATGGATGCATGGACTGGTTGATTTTACAAAGAAAATATTTTAGGGCAGGGATTTATAATCCTCCTGCAAGGGGAGGCACTGAATAAGGGAGAAGAGGACTGTAGGCCACCACCCAGTCTGGCTTCAACTCCCATGATATGGGGGCAGGTCTTCCACAAGACATCCCCGATGCGCACTACACTTCTGGTTACCCAGTGTTCATCCCACACGAACTCTCCCTTTGTGGCCTTTCATCCTGTGGCAGAAACATCGCCAGGCCTAAATTTCTATCGTGGACTCTATATCTGTCCCCTGGATTTCATGTACTTTTAACCAGTCATCTTAGAGAACCAGCATCAGTTCCCAAAATAGCAGCCACTTTCTCTTTAAACCTGTCCTTATACCAGCACAGCTCACCAGGAAGCTGGTGGAACAAATATCCCCACAACTTCAGGGGTCACATATTAGGGTCCTTATCCCCACCTTCAAGTGGGAGGAACAGATTTACAATGAGGCAACAGCTCTCCCCAAAGAAATCTTTTCGCAAATCATCCTCTCCTTTCTACTTTCTCTAGACTTGTACTCTTAAAGCATTTGAGGGGCTTTAAAAATTGTGGAACCAGTTCTTGGCAGTTTTCATTGACCATTTTATATATGGTCTGTCTCTCTCTCTCACTTTGGTATCTGATATCTTGACTCTTCTGTTAAAATTTCCATATTAACACTCCACCCTATACTTTTATCCTTACCATCAAGGCTGTATGGTTCAAAATGATTACTGCTGGTCATGTTTGAACTACAAAACTCCTGTCCCTTCTCTTTCTGGTAAAATTCCTGTGGCTCGCATTCTGCCGCTAGTGTGGACATTTGTCCCAGGTCAGGTCCATCACAGTACCTGGTTCCCCGGTCTCAATGAGTGGCTGAGGGATTAGCATGTGACCTGACCTACACAATTCAGGGTTCTTCCTTGTAGAAGGGAAAGGAGAAATGTTTTGCCCCCTCCTCTGATTTCTGAAGGAGATAGAACATCTACTTCCCATAAGAAGGCAGTGTTGAAGGGAGCACTGTTACCATGCCTCCACATGATAGGAGGAATGGTTAATCTAATTGGTCGGAGCTGGACATTCATTGGCCATGTGGTGTGATGACTACTCTTAAAAACAAGTAATAGACTCCTCCACCTCATCATGTTGCCTGTTTTATCAATCTCTAAGAAACATAATGGTCTTTTTTTCTTCTTCTTGCTGCCATGCAAAGTTGGGGTCCATAAGATCTACTTTCTAGAGACAAGGCTGACCAAAATGTCCCCCACTATCTCATTTCTGCCAGCCAAGGAAAGTCTGAGGTTGGCCTCCAGTCCTCTGTGAAGTTGGGTAGATTTGTGGACTGAGTTGATTCTGTGGAAGCATGGGTGGTTATAAGACTTAAGGTTGAAGAAAGAGTAAACCTATTCTATAATCAATCTATCGTTTTGGTGTGGTTGACTTTATGTACTGATCCCAATTGTCCTATTTTTTCCCTTGCAGTTAGAACCCAGGAATATAGGAGGTGTAATTGGTTCAAGAAACGTCTAGCATCAGAGAATTTATTAACTAGAAGTGGGAGAGAAAGAACTACTTTCTTCTCAGATTATGGAGCTGAAGGAATGCAAGTCTGGAGTTCCTATCACACATGGAGAAAATGCATCTGCATCATTTAAAAATAAATCTAACCCACACAGAGAGGCAGGGATTCTCAAAAGTGATGGCCTTCACTGTCTCCATCATTCCTAAGGCCAGCTCCATGCCTATACTGAACTGAATTTGGTTATAAAAACCAATAATCCCCTCTTATTTCCTCATGCTAACTTGAGTTAGGCTTTTTGACACCAGCAGTTGAAAACAAAATCCTGATTGATACAATCACTGACTGCTTCTTAAGACTATTGACCACTTCCCCTGTGCTCTTTCAGCAGCCTACTCCATGGCCCAGTGCACTGGAGATCTAATAAGAATATCGTTTAGAGCCAAGCTACACTGGGAAGGATATGCACTCACCTTTGCTAAACACTTGCTTACTGACATTTCCTAACTAGTAATAAAATAGAATAAGTAGATGTACATACGTGGAAAAGAAAATGGAAACACACAAGGAGATCTACCCATCCAGCCCACTGCTGTGGTCCACATCACCGGCACTCAACAATTTTTGGCTCCATGATTCCCCTCATCAAATTTGCCTCTTGAAAAAAAAATTATATTCACGTCAGCTCCGAAACTAAAGCCAAAGACCATCTTTATACTAAAGCAGCTTTTTTCCAAGTGTTCACACACAGGAAATCTTAATGTGAGGAAGGGAAGAATCGTATGGAGTTTAGTCACCATAGAGAATTATTTTATAATCCATTCAGAATGGTCTTACCTTCTTTATGCGGCAGCCCCCTGTGTAAAATCAAAAAAACATTATATTTGGTGAAGGAAATGAGAAATTTTAAGGGTTGTTAGCACATTGAATTTTCATCATAAGGAAAACCTGCATAAAGCTATATAGCACAGGTCTTTCTGTAATTATGATGCATTGAGAAAATATGTAGTATGTGGTGTTCCAACCTGGTACTAGGGAGACAGAAAGTTATAAGTGGGGGGAAGAGGAAAGGTATACTCCAGAACATAGGGATATTATTTTTAAATGGGTGTTTAGATGTGGGAGAGGTAGTGAAGAAAATGAATTTCTGTAGCTCTATTGTTTTATTTTTATATTAGCTGAAGAGTGTGCTGTATATGAAGTGTATAAAGAAGATCACAGCCCCAAAGCTTTGATGCTTTGATGAAAACTGCCTAGAATCTGGAAGCGTCCTACAAAAAGCATTGCTGTGGGTTGCAGGTGCTTTCCCTACCTCAGGACCAGGAAGGAAAAATAAATAAATTATGCATATAAAACACAGAATGACATGATGGATGTATTTCCCTCAAGGCATTTTTAAGCACCTGTTGCCCTGCAGTGTATGTTTTTTCTGTTCTGGGTGCATGAAATGATTACATCACTTAAGAGAAATGAGCTGGAAACTGGCAATATTTTATCACATAGTCTATGCTATATAAATGCTAAGTCACATTACTGAAGGAACAAAGATATCATTTTATAAAAGAGCAAAAGCACGTATGCTGCTGGAGACAGCACTGAGCCAACAAGTCCGATGGCTGTCCTCTCATCTTTGCTCTCTGCTTTGCCTCTGTGGCATGTTTGTGCATGTGTTTTCAGAGGCAGCAAAAGGCAGGAATGACCTGCTGGAATTTCAGGTCCACCATGTACAAATGGGTCCTAGTTCATGTCACAGCCTTCAAATTGGGTCATGAAAAAGTATGCCTATTTTTCAGCTGCTTGATTTTTAAAATGATCTGCCTTTTAGTTTTCATATTCTTAGCAATTCCTGCTTTTTGTGAAATGTGATGTTAGTAATATAAAGGAGATCGAGGTAAGGGGTCATTTAAAGTCCTTGAAAGACATAGTTCTCAGAAACATTTCAAGACCAAATGGTTTACTTAAGTAAAAAGAAAAAAAAAAAAACTAAAAATATTAACAGATCCTAATTTGACTTCCGAAGAAAAACAACAGAATATTAAGCATCTCATAATATTCATCAGATCTTTATTAGAATTAAGACCTCAGAAAAATAGAAAATTGATGTAATATGTGGGTGGTCTGTGGGTACATCAGTGGTCACAGTGTAAGCTTTTATCTTTCTTTTTAAAAAATTTTTTCTCACCACCAGCAGAAGAGAGAAAATTGCATTGAATTTGTATCCTAATCCAACCTAATTCCCTTTCTTTACCGGTAAACTGTATTAATTGGTTTTCTGAACCCTAAATATTAGGACTACTAAGTGGAAAATAATTTGCTGTAAGCCTTCTAAACACTGTGGTTGTCTCCTGTGCTTTTCCTTGCAAGAGAGAGCACTGTGAGACTGTTTGTTCTCCCAGCACAGCCTGTAAAACTCATCCTGTCCTCTCCAAGATGGCAGGGATGATTAGCAAGTGGTGGTGATCGTTAATGAAATATGAAAAACACAGATTAGAATCTACCATATAATTGGTCTTACTGCACATACACTCCACTTTGCCTCTCTTGAGAGAGCATAATATTTAAGTTCTCTGCTATGGTGAACTTTCATCAATTGCTTTAAGGAGGAAGAGCGGGGAGTGGCATAGCCAGGAGTGGCTCCCACTGTTGCCTCTCCCCTTTGGTTATGCTTCCCATGGACTTAACATCTTAGGCATTCAGGAGAGAGAATAAAGTACTGGTGCCAGGGAGTGAGTGACTCTGACAGAGGTTTTCCTCTGTGTCCCCCAAATATTGTAAATGTAACACAATTGTCTGAAAGTAAAAGCAGCTATCACCAGCACCAACCAAAATCATTCCAGGCAGAGAATCATTTCAAAACATTCCTGTTATTTATTTATTTATTTTTTTTTGCCGTACGCGGGCCTCTCACTGTTGTGGCCTCTCCCGTTGTGGAGCACAGGCTCCGGACGCGCAGGCTCAGCGGCCATGGCTCACGGGCCTAGCCGCTCCGCGGCATGTGGGATCTTCCCGGACCGGGGCACGAACCCGCTTCCCCTGCACCAGCAGGCAGATTGTCAACCACTGCGCCACCAGGGAAGCCCCATTCCTGTTATTGATGGATAGTGCTCATTTAAAAATTTTTAATTAAAATTACTTATATTATACAAATATATAAATATACATATACAAATTTCTGTGAAATAAGATAAAGGATAGTAGATTCCATTTGACCAGTGCCTATTCTAACTTAGGCACTGTACTAGTCACTTTATAGAAGCTATCTTATTAATCTTTACGAGAATTCCATGAGCAATTGTTATTTTGCCCATTTTTATGTGATGAAACTGAGACCCTAAGATATTAAATGGGTTTCCCAACATCGAGCACCCAATAGGCTTTGGAACATAGTCAAGCTTAGATTTCTTGGATTTCAAATCCTGTTATCTTAAAGTCCAATATCACTTACATTTCAGAGATGAAGAAAATAATATATTATTTTAATATCAAATATTTTAAAGGACCTATTGAAGATACTGATGATTCTGCCTACGAACATGAAGAAGGGTTTCCTTCTCCTCCATCTTGTGGTCCCCCTATCCACACTTACTAAATCCTCAAAGTGTGTTTACTGCCCTGAAGATGCAAAGAATTGCTCAAAAACTGTAATCATGCCAGTTCCCTTCATCAGTCCATCAAAAAGATTTCTTCAAAGAGCATTTCCTCTCCCATTTCCAAAATGAAATGTAGTTAAAACTTAAGCTGCATGTTACAAGGCAGTTTTATACGGTGCAAGATTTTTCAACCATTTATGAGTGTATTTTCTTTTACCTCATAATTTTTTCCCTGTAAACACTGTAGCCTAAGAATAGTTTAAAGAAATTTCTGAGAACCACACCTACCTACTTCATTTGTTCTCACACTATAGTGAGAATACAGAAATAACTTGTAATCAACTTGACCAGATTCAATGGCAGAGTCAAGAATGTCCTGGATCTCTGGATTATATCATTTTAGTCAGCTTGGAAATAAGTGTTTGAATGTTCACAGAGTGGGTCCAGAACATAATATTCAGTTCATGGACGACATAGTTAGAATAGTCTGTTCTGAGATCACAGAGTAGTGACTAAACACGGTGCAGCTGGGTTTTTTCCCCAGTATTGGAACAGATCACTGTCTCTTTGGTTGAGCATGGTTGTATTAAAGTGTTTTTGTTTAGGAACCATGCTTTATTAGATAGAAATAAAAATATACAGATAGGTAAATACATAGATACATAGATAGATAGGTGGGTAGGTGCTGATACTAAGAGAAGCACAGGGAAACTAGACTGATAGCCACAGATTCATATTTCAAATCCAAAGTTCACACTGAATGGGATACATGCTCAGGGAGTAGTAAACATATCACCTGCCAATATTGTTGAAATTATCATTTTCCTCTTCACTTTTGAAAAGTTGAATCTGATTAAGCCAAATGAAGCTATAATGGGATTCCATCATGCTGACATAATAACTACTAGAGTGCATGGAGAGAAAACATTTCTTGGGTTATTCTTACTGGTTATAGAAAGACAAGAGTCAATGTCCAGAGTCTATCCATCATAACCAGGACCACCTTACATTCGTTTCCTGGGACTACTGTAGCACCCTACCACAACTAGGTGCCTAACAACTACAGAAGTGTATTCTCTCACAGCTCTGGAGGCTAGAAGTCCAAAATCAAGGTGCCAGCAGGACCATGCTCCTCCTGAAGGCTCTAGAGAAGAATCCTTTCTTGCCTCTTCCAGTCTGTGGTAGCCCCAGGCACTCCTTGGCTTTTGGCAACATAACTCCAATCCCTGTCTCCATCTTCACAAGGCCTTCCTCCCTGTGTAGGTATGTTCGGGTCCTCTACCCTCCTTAAAAGCATACCACTCACTGGATTCAGGGCCTATCCTAAATCCAGGATGATTTCATCTCAAGATCCTTTACATTTGCAAATACTCTATTTCCAAATAATGTCACAGTGAGATTTGGAGTGGACTGGAATATTGGGGGCTGGGGTCACTATTCAACCCACAATAGGCTCTCAGATGTGGGCAGGAAAGGGAGGTCCCTACCCTGGTTCTCACTCTTCAGAGGGCCTCACATAAAACAAATTTAAAAATATGGCCACACATACCAGAGACACATGCAAAAATACGTTTATTAAACAATAGAGGAGTGCCTCTGTAACTTGAAGTCTAGCCGTCAGCACCATCACAGTCCAACCTGTAAGCCTAAACATCTCCTTTAAGACAAATCAGGCCCCAGGAAGTGCTTCTCCTCATTTATCCTATATGTCCTTAGAACAAAAGGCATCTATACGTGAACGCCATGAATATGTGCCTTGGTAGCAGTGCTTCCAGGTACAGGAAGAGTACATGTGGTAGAAACACTTAAAAAAGAGAGAAAACTAATTCACTTGCCAACTATTTCCTCTCAAATAGCATGAGTGAAACAGACTGTTGCATAAGTATTGTTTCCCATAGTGCTGAGTATCCATTTACTTCTCTTCCTTCTCTAAGTTGTGGATCCAATTTGTGACCCAAAAGGTGTATGAACCAGTACATTATTCACCACAGGTTTACTGAGCAGCTGAAAAACATCCTGTAAGATTTAACTATTAATATTACTCTTAAACTTGTATACCTATTTACAACTATTATCTATCTACCTGTGTCAAAATCTGACACACAGTAAAGTATAATACTCTTTACATTGTCAACTAGGTGAAAACTAAACATGATAACTGTGAATAGTTTTACCTTTTACAATATTTAATTAACTAAATTTTTAAATGTTAGATTTATTTAAATAATTTAGATTCAGATTTTTTATTTCTAATAATTTTAACTTGAAGTCTACATTTTAACTTTATTAGATGATATTGCATATTTTAGAGAAAAAATTCCATGAAAAATAATTCAAAAGTTTTACATACTATTCAATTTATATTTCTGAATATAACGTATTCACATTACACACACTTTGAAAATAATTACAATTTGTTTAATTTATATTCTGATGAAGATATATTCAAATTATGTGCACTTTAAAATTAATTACAATAGAAAATAAATCAGAAAAAAATCCTGGTTATAGTTAAGTAATCAGTGGTTGTGCTGAAATAAAGACAAAAATAAATTTGATCTAATAAATATCTAATAATTTACAAATTATGTATGTCTCTTTTATTATCCCAGACTTTGCCAGCTCATCAACAGAACATCCATATCTGTAAAATAATAATTAAATGTATTTGTCTGACAGTTTGGCTACTTTCAGTCGTATTAAAACCATAGGTGATCTAGTTCTGTGAAAAATGCCATTTGTAGTTTGATACGGATTGCACTGAATCTGTAGATTGCTTTGGGTAGTAGAGTCATTTTCACAACGTTGATTCTTCCAATCCAAGTACATGGCATATCTCTCCATCCGTTTGTATCATCATTAATTTCTTTCATCAGTGTCTATACTTTTCTGCGTACAGGTCTTTTCTCTCCTTCGGAAGATTTATTCTTAGGTATTTTATTCTTTCTGTTGCAATGGTAAATGGGACTGTTTCCTTAATTATTCTTTCAGATTTTTCATCATTAGTGTATAGGAATGCAAGAGATTTCTGTGCATTAATTTTGTATCCTGCTACTTTATCAAATTCATTGATTAGCTCTATGAGTTTTCTGGTAGCATCTTTAGAATTTTCTATGTATAGTATCATGTCATCTGCAAACAGTGACAGCTTTACTTCTTTTTTCCGATTTGGATTCCTTTTATTTCTTTTTCTTTTCTGATTGCTGTGGATAAAACTTCCAAAACTATGTTGAATAATAGTGGTGAGAGTGGTCAACCTTATCTTATTCCTGACCTTAGTGGAAATAGTTTCAGTTTTTCACCATTGAGAACGATGTTGGCTGTGGGTTTGTCATATATGGCCTTTACTAGGTTGAGGTAAGTTCCCTCTATGCCTACTTTCTGCAGGGTTTTTAGCATAAATGGGGGTTGAATTTTGTCAAAAGCTTTATCTGCATTTATTGAGATGATCATATGGTTTTTCACTTTCAATTTGTTAATATGGTGTATCAAATTGATTGATTTGCATATATTGAAGAGTCCTTGCATCTCTGGGATAAACCCCACTTGATCATGGTGCATGATCCTTTTAATGTGCTGTTGGATTCTGTTTGCTAATATTTTGTTGAGGATTTTTGCATCTATGTTCCTTAGTGATATTACACAAAAGACCCCAAATGGCCAAAGCAATCTTGAGAAAGAAAAACGGAGCTGGAGGAATCAGGCTCCCTGACTTCAGACTATACTACAAAGCTACAGTAATCAAGACAATATGGTACTGGCACAAAAACAGAAATATAGATCAATGGAACAGAAGAGAAAGCCCAGAGATAAACCCACACACATATGGTCACCTTATTTTTGATAAAGGAGGCAACAATATACAATGGAGAAAAGACAGCCTCTTTAATAAGTGGCACTGGGAAAACTGGGCAGCTACATGTAAAAGTATGAAATTAGAACACTCCCTAACACCATACACAAAAATAAACTCAAAGTGGATTAAAGACCTAAATGTAAGGCCAGACACTATCAAACTCTTAGAGGAAAACATAGGCAGAACACTCTATGACATAAATCACAACAAGATCCTTTTCAACCCACCTCCTAGAGAAATGGAAATAAAAACAAAAATAAACAAATGGGACCCAATGAAACTTAAAAGCTTTTGCACAGCAAAGGAAACCATAAACAAGACAAAAAGACAACCCTCAGAATGGGAGAAAATATTTTCAAATGAAGCAACTGACAAAGGATTAATCTCCAAAATTTACAAGCAGCTCATGCAGCTCAATATCAAAAAAACAAACAACCCAATCCAAAAGTGGGCAGAAGACCTAAATAGACATTTCTCCAAAGAAGATATACAGATGGCCAAGAAACACATGAAAGAATGCTGAACACCATTAATCATTAGAGAAATGCAAAACAAAACTACAATGAGGTATCACCTCACACCAGTCAGAATGGCCATCATCAAAAAATCCACAAACAATAAATGCTGGAAAGGGTGTGGAGAAAAGGGAACCCTCTTGCACTGTTGGTGGGAATGTGAATTGATACAGACACTATGGAGAACAGTATGAAGGTTCCTTAGAAAACTAGAAATGGAACTACCATATGACCCAGGAATCTCATTATTCGGCATATACCCTGAAAAAACTATAATTCAAAAAGAGTCATATACCACAATGCTCATTGAAGCTCTATTTACAGTAGCCAGGACATGGAAGCAACCTAAGTGTCCATTGACAGATGAATGGATAAAGAAGATGTGGCACATATACAGAATGGAATATTACTCAGCCATAAAAAGAAACAAAATTGAGTTATTTGTAGTGAGGTGGATGGACCTAGAGACTGTAATACAGAGTGAAGAAGGTCAGAAAGAGAAAAACAAAATACTGTATGCTAACACATCTATATGGAATCTAAAAAAAAAAAAAAAAGTGGCTCTGAAGAACCTAGGGCAGAACAGGAATAAAGATGGAGACATAGAGAATGGACTTGAGGACATGGGGAGGGGGAAGGGTAAGCTGGGATGAAGTGAGAGAGTGGCATGGACATATATACACTACCAAATGTAAAGTAGCTAGCTAGTGGGAAGCAGCCACATAGCACAGGGAGATCAGCTCGGTGCTTTCTGACCACCTAGAGGGGTAGGATAGTGAGGGTGGGAGGGAGGTTCAAGAGGGAGGAGATATTGGATATATATATGTATAGCCTATTCATTTTGTTATAAAGCAGAAACTAACACACCATTGAAAGCAATTATACTCCAATGAAGATGCTAAGAAAAAAAAAGCAGAGCTGAAACGTTTTTAAATTATTACCATTGTAAAACTATGTCAATGCAAAAGGATAAGACATTTGTATTGAACAGTTATTGATTCATAATTTTTAAATATTTACATTACTGGGAAACAATATTTTATTTTGCAATAATCTATTTCATTCATGCTATATGAGAGAATGATTTGGTCAATTAGTATTTTCCCTTTCTTAAGTGATCTGTGGGTTTCCATTTGTTCTCTGTCCTCTGGTCCTGCAAATGTTAGCAGAGGGCAGGACCTGAACTGCTTTCAAAACACACGCAGCAAGTGATTGATTGGCAGGTAGACAGCTCATTTTCAGTTATTCCTACTGTTTTCATTAGCTAGGTCTGCAAAAAAAGGAAAAAAGTAGCACAGACTGTGGGGCTTAAGCAACAGAAATTTATTGTCTCACAGTTCTGGAGGCTAGAAGTCCAAGATCAAGATGTCAGGTGGGTTGGTTTCTTCCAAGGGCTGTGAGAGAAGGACCTGCCCAGGGCCTGCCTCTTTCCTTGGCTTGTAGATGATCTCTTCCCTGCGTCTTTACATCATCTTCCCTGTATGTGTCTGTCTGTGTCCAAATCTCCTGTTCTGATTGGATTAGGGCGAGTTATATTGCTCAGGGCCCACCCTAATGGCTTAATTTAAATTTAATTATCTCTGTAAAGACCTTATCTCTAAATACAGTCACATTCTGAGGTACTAGGGGTTCAAACTATGAATTTTGGGGGAGGATACAATTCTGCCCATAACGATTCTGCCCATAACGCCTACACACAGACATGAAGATGTTGGCTCTTTGGAGTTTTTTCCTATTGGACTGAACTGTTGTCCATAAATACTTGCACATTTTCCACAAGACATTAACACATGTCAAGTGGCTTTTAGCCACAAAGGACAAAAGGTTCTATAATTATAACCATTTTTCTGGATTTAATTTTGACTCTCATTTCCTTAAAAGAGACAAAATTTTATATGATAATAGCTCAGCTAATAGATAGAATGTGGCAGTCTCCCCAAAATCTATTTGTGCTGTGCTTGATAGAAGGAGGAGTTCTTCTCAACTTTACCAAGTTTCAGCAATGTTTCATTTTTTTGAGTCTTTTGCAATTACTCTTCAAGCTAATAAACATGTCATTCTTTTATGGTTGCTAATCTATTTTTATGTATCTGCATAATATGTAGTTGATGAACTTTAATAAAATCTGAAGCGAGTTTCCCCCGTGGCCATTTTCAGGCTGATTTTGCTGCAAACCAGTGAGTGGAAATTCAGTTCGCTCAGCATCCAGTGTGTTTCTCTTTAAAATAGATGGGCTAATGAGAAGCATGTCTGTGCTGGCCCTGTATAATGGTCTGGTCTCTAACACTGGTTGTTAAAACAAACTACACACCATCCAAGACCTAACTGCCAATGATTCGATGGTGTAACATGACTTAATTGGATATACTTTTAGCTTAGAAAGGTAAATAGGAAACAAGGCAGCAAGAATAAGCATGTCTGCAAATATGCCATCTAACTTTGTTTCTGGAAGAAATCCAGGAGATTACAGTCTGAACTAAATCAGATAATTCTGTCAGTCTTCTCTCTTGAAGAAATGTTCTATCCCAGGTAATCAGTAAATGATTGAAATATTTATGGGTTCTACCTAGGGCCTAAATAGGAATTCTGGAAGCATAGAAATTTGGTCTACAGGATGGAATCCCAAATACTTCTTCTTTTTATAAGGGCATCCTCTAGGGTCTTTCTCTTTTATACTTCTAACAAATAGTTTGCATAATTGCTCTTCAAATCATAATTTTTCCATGTTATATCGTATTTTATTATGTACCTGTCTACCTTTCCTATTCATTGCAAACCACTATAGGCCAGAAACCCTTTTTCTAATTTTTTAATTTAAAATCAACAACCATAGTGTGTTACACAATTTAAAAATGTAATAGGAATAGCATAAAAATGAATTTTAAATTCTAAAATTAGAGAATGAAAAGGGTTTCCATGGAGTCAACTTGAAGAATTCCCCATTTTCAGGTAACTGGATGTTACCTGAAACATTCAGTTTCAGGTAACATAAGATATATAAGTGATGAAAATCCCCCACAAACCCATAAAACATACCAGCGAAGGGCCATGAGCCTTAAAAAAAAATTTTTAACACATAAGCCAGTTGCTAATGTTACACTTTCTCTCCATGGTGACATTCACCCCAGCCACAAGTGTGTCAATGCGTATTTCTCTTTCAGCTGGAAAGCAGAATTGGTAGTTAGGTATCAATTCTCCATCATGTGGTCCTCACCCCACACAGAAACCCCAATACCCACCCAGTTTCCAGAAGTGAAATGTCAATGGATACTTGAATCCTTAGTGTGCTTTGAAATTAAAATATTAAAAGTGCTCTTCTTATTTTACTTACTTTCATTATAATTACTGAATATTACCATGAGCTCATGCTGATTGAGACATATATTCAGATATTCAAAATCAGGTTAAAATTGTGTGTGTGTGTGTGTCCATTTTCTGTATGTTTGTGATTCCGCTAAATACTTTCATGCCTTATTAAGAGAAAAGATTATTCTCCATCTTATTTCCAAGGTCCCAAAAAAGTTCTGGCACATAATGCCTGGTGATATATATCTATTTGAGTTTGGCAATCCTTAAAAAAAATGATGTTCTTAATGACACCTCATCAAGGCTGTTTTATCTTTTTCCCATAAGGGCTTTACACTCCAGTTTCTTTGTTTTGTAAGAGCTTCTTCTTTATTTACAGCTAACTGAAAGTTCTTTAACATAAACCACTGTTTTCTCACTTACAAATTCCTGAACAAAGAAAACAATGTATCATCCCTCATTTATGCATAATGTTTTTTAACCATCAATTCTTACTTCTAGAGTTTGATCTTCCCTCCATAACTCTGCCATCTGTTGTTACCAAAAAGTAGATTCAACTGCAATTGTGTGTGTGTGTGTGTGTGTGTGTATAGTAGGGATGGCTGTGTTAAATGAAGATAGCAAATCGATTATTGCCTACTTCCACTCAAGAAACCCATGAGTTATGCATTACTGTTCTATGTCTAGCATGAGCAAAGACTATTCTTAGGGCTTCCCTGGTGGCACAGTGGTTGAGAGTCCGCCTGCTGATGCAGGGGACATGGGTTCGTGCCCCAGTCCGGGAGGATCCCACATGCCACGGAGTGGCTGGGCCCGTAAGCCATGGCCACTGAGCCTGCGTGTTCGGAGCCTGTGCTCCACAACGGGAGAGGCCACAACAGTGAGAGGTCCGCATACCGCAAAAAATAATAATAATAATAAAAATTAAAATTAAAAAAAAGACTATTCTTAGAAACAGCAAAGAGGATGCTGACAAATTGTAGTACCTTCCAGTAAACTGTATTTGAAAACCAGCAGCTAAAACAGTTAAAAATAGGGGTACAAACAAAAATCAGAGCATAAGACAAAAATCCCTACAAGTTTAACAGAAATTTACCGAACCATAAACCAAACAGATATGCATCACCTATTTTTTCGTGTGTGTGGTTAATATAACTGGATGCTAGGAACGTATACCAGGAATCATTTGTGAGTGTATCTGTGTGTGTGTGTGTGTGTGTGTGTGTGTGTGTTAGGGGTGGGTGGAGGATTGGAAATTCCTGGAAACTAAAAAGACTTAGATTTGTCTGATGTCAAGATTTGCTTTCCCACTATATTTGCTGGTAATTATCATATCGTTAAATCTTTGGGAAAATACTGACTCTGGTCAGAACTGCTAGTTATCATCTACAAAGGATATAACACTTCTGCAATTCTTTGCTACTTACTAATTTGGGGAACCTAGGTTAGAGTCTGTGAACTTCAGTTATCTCATCTCTTATGGGGAGTAACCGAACCTTCTAGAAATGCTTTAAAAATTAAACATGGCAATGTCTATAAGCACCGGGCAAATAATAGGAGTTCAATAAATATAGGTTAACATTTTCTTGGCATAGTATCTTTCCCACTGTAAAAACCTCCAAAATACTGGTGGAATGTATGACTGATTTAAAAATATACTTTTTTAAAGAATAATTTAAGGACAAGCCTTTATATAGGAGCCAATCTGAAAGAGCTCTCAATAGTCAAATATAACAATTTGAACAATAAATAATGTGATGTTGGATTATAACCCAAAGAATAAAATAAATATAAACAAATCTATCCTGATATAAATAATGGTTGAATAAATAAATAAAAGGGGGAGAAGGGACAGATCTTCCTTATGAAGGAGTTCTGAGTAATATATGTAGATACTCTCCCTCCCACTGTTTGATCCTCCCTCCTGTCTTGAGTGTGGGCTGGATTTAGGACTTACTGACTCCCTTATAAAGAATATAGTGGGGAAAGGGGTAAAGCAGTAATTTTACAGTAGTGAAACCTGAGACACCCTACCTTAACCAAGTGATCAAGGTCAACCTCACCAGTGATAAGTCATCACAGTGATATCACAGGTCCCCTGACGTAATGTGATGAGAAGGACACATCACGTCTGTGGTGTTCATCACGAAAGTCCATAACCCCATGGCTATTCTGACCATGAAAATAAAATGTGAGGGATCCTTTTCAAAATGCCAGACTAGTATTCTTCAAAACTGTCAAGGTCATGAAAACAAGGAGAGGTGGAGAAAATGTCACAGTCCAGAAGAGAATGAGATGTGACAACTAAATGCAATGTGGTGTCCTGGATTAGAGCCAGGAATGCAAAAAGGACATTACAGGAAAAGCTGGTGAAATCCCAATAAATTCTGTAGGCTAGTCAATAGTAATGTACCAATGCTAATTTCTTAATTTTGGCAAGTGTGCCACAGTTCTGTAAGGTGTTAACTATAGGAGAATCTGAACAAAGGATATGGAAATTCAGTATTAGCTCTGCAACTCCTCTGTAAATCTAAAATTATTCCAAAATAAACATTTTATTTAAAAAATGAAACTTTCATCTGTGGCATCACTCTTCTTATTAACTAATTTCAAACAAAAAGAATATGCACGTAAGAAGCTGAAACTTGCCTCTTCCTCTGGTTCATCCACAATATCATAATACAGTGTTTAGTGAAGTTGTGAGGTTTAATCAACTCAAAAAGCAACATTATAAAGCTCTTTGAATTCCCAAGATGAAAGAAAATTACATATAAGTGTGTAAATGAAGTCTTCGTTTGGCCACTCAGAAATGTTCCTGGATACGGGAGGCCTAAATAAGAGATGAATCTTTGTAAGCTGTTTTCTCTAATCAAATCCATTCTGCCTGTACCTGTGAGTGCATAATGCAGAAATGACTGACTAAAACTGGAAACTCCAATCAATTTGATTATTTAATATCATGTATCACACAGCCCCAGACAAAAAAGAAAAAGGAATTTTTCTTGCTGATTTCATCTATGATTTTGCTTTTTTTGCTTTTTAAACTCGTGAAATTTAGACTGCATGCAGATAGAAAGGCATTTCCCTGTCCACGGGAACATGGCCAGGTAGCACTTTTAACATTGTGAGATGAGAGCCATCACATGGTTAGTGGTCTATCAAACACACCCCTTTGCAGAAATGATGCAATTCAGCCGGAGGGGCTTCATAGTTTTTGACAAGTTTCCCAGCCCCCAGTACTCAGGGTCATCAGTGTGTGGTATGTTGTTTTGTTTTGTTTTGGTTTGTTTTGAGTGTGTGGTATTTAACAGGGGCTCTGCTCCACTCTCTGTGGACGTAGGAGAGTCGCTCAGATACCTGCCTACCAGCTTTGGTCCCAGCCTTTGACCTTCCACATTATCAGGTTTGCATTTTGGGTTTTCACTTCAACTTAGAGCAGATTGGCATTTCTGGTATCTGGTGAAACACAGGCTGCAACTACACCAATGCTAAAACTACTACATTTGATTTTATCAATGCAAACTGAGGATCAATCTGGTGAACAAAAGTTTTAGTTCCGTTATTGACTCATCCGTCCAGCTTTTATTATTGGTTTCAGCAGAAGGTTGATTCCAAATAATCCAAAATAGAATTTAATTAGGAAGTCCTTCTCTTGGTCTCAAAATATTTATTCATAGGTCAGTTCATATAGCAGGGAAAGCATGGGCTTTATAGTTATACAGATCTTCCTGATAACTTTATTATCTGTGTGACCTTGGCAAGCCAGTTAACCTCCCTGATCGTAATTTCTTTTTCCATAAAATGATAATACAGAAACCAACCTTGGGACTTCCCTGGTGGCGCAGTGGTTAAGAATCTGCCTGCCAATGCAGGTGACATGGGTTCAATCCCTGGTCCGGGAAGATCCCACATGCCACGGAGCAACTAAGCCCGTGAGCTACAATTACTGAGCCTGCGCGCTAGAGCCCACGAGCCACAACTACTGAGACTGCGTGCCACAACTACTGAAGCCCATGCGCCTAGGGCCCGTGCTCCGCAACAAGAGCAGCCACCACAATGAGAAGCCCGGGCACTGCAACGAAGAGTAGTCCCTGCTCGCCCCAACTAGAGAAAGCCTGCGCACAGCAACAAAGACCTAACACAGCCAAAAATAAATAAATAAATAAATTTATTAAAAAGAGAAAAAAACAACCTTACATAGCTCTGGTTAAGATGAAGTAGATTCAAATATGCAAAAGTACTTACTACGATGCCTGACTCAATAAATTCCCTTTCAACATCAAAATGTTAGAGACAGTGATTATATTCCAAGTCACTCACAAAAAAACTAGATAACCACACTACATAACTGAAATATGTCTGTTTCAATAAAAAAATAAATTAGAAGAAAACACACTGTTGCCACATTCCTAATTAATGCAACATAGGAAATTTTTTTAAATGAGGAATTAAATTTGTGCTCCTACATGCAATCTAAATATCTTGACTGTTGGCACGTAAAAAAAAGTTCATTTAGTAATGAAAGTGATTTTTTGTTTGTTTATCTAACAAATGTCTATTTTCCAGGCATTTTGCTGGGCACTGGAAATAGGGGTAAAAAACAAAAACAACCACACACACACACAAAAAAACAGTGAGCAAATGAAAATGAGGAAACTGTCTTCTTGTTGCTTACAGACTAGTGAGGGAGATATTTAAGAACAAACATACAATTTGAGGCTGAGATAAGGCCCCTGAAAATGCAATGAGTGAGAGTGATGGAGACAAGGATTTCCCCGGATGATGGAAAGGGAGGAAGGTCAGGGTAGGGAAACAGGGACCAACTTACACAGGCAGTGTGTTTATACATGAGAACGATCTACGGGATGAAATGTTAACTGAACTGTGATTGGTGAAAACAAAAGTGAGAGGATTTGTTCATGCTTCCCGTGAGGGAATGAGCCAGGGAGGGAAAGAATGAAACAGCGAGGAGGAGACCCCGTTTCCCCTGTGAAGTGGCTAAACATGCGAGGAGGCTGAGTGCAACTGGCTGTTTTCAGGTAGAAACATATATCTGTGACACTGACATCAGCCACTGAGAAAGGAATTCAAAGGTAGCTGATCCCAGAACAACATAGATGACCTGCTTTGGAAAATGTAGAATAAATGTTGCTTGCCTGGGCAACAAGAATGTTAGTCATAGGGCCGCACCAAAATCCAAGAGCTTTAGGAAGGATAGTTTAGAGACAACAGCCTGAAAAAGCATTTTTTTAAACAGGATAAATGCTTCAAACCTGTGAGTAATCCTGGAATTTTCAATAAGCCATATTAATATAAGGAATGACTGACTCTTGCCTAATAAATGAAAGAATGAAGTTTTAGAAATGCAATCACCATTCCCTAACTCAAATGGTTTATTTCACAACTTAAAGTTTAACACTAAACAAATACACCTCAAGTCACAATGCAATGATGATTGATGTTTTTCATCAACATCCAATTATCATTCCATCAAACCCTGTTGCCTGGGCCAAGGAAAACACAGAGTACACATCTAGAAAGGGTTATTCTCCATACCATTTCAAAATAACTTGCAGGATATAACTACACTTACTGCATTTCTGACTTGTTAGATCATGTCACAGGGAACCTCGGCGAGAGAGTTTTGGTGTTGTTATCACCTGTGCTTTCCAAAGAATATTAATTGCTTTTGCTATTTGAAGTTAAAAGGAAAACACCTTTCATTTCTTTGATTTATTCCATTAGAACAATCTGCATCTGTGCGTTCTTTGTCTTTTGTTAGCTGTGAAGGCAGCCACTTAGGTATCGAACATGACGTCAGGCTGTGGTGTGAGAGGTCTTGCAAGAGGTACAAAAACTGAAGGGATTTCAGAAAAACAAAAACAAAATAAAAACATCCCTTTGACAGGGCTTCAAAGGAGACCATCACATTCAGGAATGGCTCTTCAAAAAAAAAGCACAATCACTTCCCATTCTGTTCTGGGCTCAGCCAGTGGTTCAAAAGAGGAGTGATGGATGGCTTGAAGGCCGCTGTTGTAAAAACGCCCCACGTTCACAGGGAGGCCTTTTGTCCCAGCTCACTTTGCAAGCAGCTCCCTCAAAGAAGCAGGAAGCTTTCTCACCACTTCTCCAACGACTCTCCTCTGGGGAGGCAGAAACAGCTGCTTCACCCTCAGCAGTTCCTTGCTGAGGAAGACAAAGAATGCACCTTCCCTGCCTGAAACTGCAGGGAGGGATGAGCCTTGAAATGTAATTAATTGCTCAAATTGGAATTTGGCCAGAACCCCAGGGCTAACAACTACACTTACAGGGGAGGAAGAAAGGCTTTAATGAACTTAGAAAAAAAGAGATCTAAAAATTATATCAAAACAGACAACACAATATATCTCACCGTGACACTGCAGCAGGGAATGACTTGGATGGGAGGAAGGAGGGAAGGAAGCTGGGTCTCTTGGAATTCTGGCTCTCCACAGTGTGAATAAAATCACTAAGATGACTTTGCCCCACTTCTAAGAACTTGCCTCATGCCAGAATGATAATTAAAGAGCAGATCTGGCTTGACTTTAATATTATTTTAATCTTAACCTCAGTAAAAATGCATATACTCTTATTAAGGACGTGGGTTCCTATGTGAGTGGCCTACACCAAAGCTTATGCAGAGCAGCACTCAGGGGCCTGAACCCTAGCCCTCGCCAGATTCTCCTTGCCCAACCTTAGAGTCTCACTGTGTGCAGTACATGAGAAGACAAGGAAGGGGGCCCCCAGCTATGGAAATTCAAATTCAATTCAGCCAACATTTGGGGGGCAAGTGGGACTGGGTGCTAAAAGCTGTAGGGCATCACAACAAGTATCTCAGATAAAAGATGTTAATGGGCCACTCTGGGCTTTGGGGAGGTGGAGGGAAAAGACACAGCTGGCCTTTGACTTGAAACCCAGAGCATGAGAGGGGAATCAACGCCGAGAGCAATGACTTCTCTAAAGAAATGGGCTCAGAAAGCACAGCCAAATCCATGAGACACAGCACACAAGGTCCAAAAATGGTGTTTAGGGATGGGCAGGACACCATACCTGCCAAGTGGGAGAGTGATTTCCCAGTGGGTGGGCATCATATATGGCAGAGGATCTGGGCCAGGAGATAGTTGGCAGGCAAGAACCCTGGAGGTCATCATTCAGTCTTTCAACAAATACATATTGGGCGTCTACTGTGTTACAGATGCTGTGCTTGATGTTGGGGGTATAAGTGTTCACCATGATGGACAGAGTCATCTGGGAACTTAGTTCACAGGCAGCAGTAAGTCAGCAAGAGATCTAGACTCATGGGCCAGAATCTAGTTCTCTTTGGCAGGAGAACCAGAGGCCAGCTTTCAGATCAGAGGTCCCCATTCTAAACAGTGACAGCTTACGAATAAGTAACTAGGAAACATGAAAATCAGAGTCTATAGACAAATATTTTTCAAAGTAGGTTTCACAGGTAAAGAGCAAAGAAGTGAAGGAGGAGGTCTTTCTTCTGACCAATGAACCTATGTGCTTTCATGTGGCCTCCTTGTAAACAAACCTATTTTGTCCCGGTTGAAGAATAAATTGTCTCATGTAGGGCTTAAAATTTAAGAATAATATGCTCTAAGTTTACCATTCACATATACTTTATAAATATTTATTAATCATCTACTATGTACTAAGTACTGTGTCAGGTCCTTACATGCCAAGATGAAGATAAGTCCTGCCCTCAAGGAACTGGTAGTTAATTGGAGACAGACAAGAAAACAAGCTATCATGAAACAATGTAAGAAATGCCATAACTGCCTCCTACCCCTCCACCTGCATCCCACTAGGATTCTGGTCCAATGGACCCAAGATGGAATTTGGGTCATCAAGAGTTCAGCCTAGGCCAGGAAATTATAATAGAGATGAAAAGAAGCAGAAAGGTCCACTTCAGAGGCAAAATGCTTATGCAAAGGCTAAGTGGGACACTCAGATGAGGCAACAAGTCCAAAGCCTGCAATACTGGGTGGACCTCGAATGAAGTGGGGGCTGAAGGATAGAACTCTGTGTGATATGACACAGAGAAGGAAGCTGCTCAAAAAGTGAAAATGTGGCTTATTGATCTGGCTTTAGAGGGAGAGGGAGGTTAAACAAGTTTCAGAAAGTCAAAGCAGGGTAATATAAAAGGCAAATGCATAAAGCTCTGAGAACAGAAAGGGTGAGGATGGGGCCTCAACTGTGGTGCAGCAGAGACAGGTTTGTGGAGGGATTAACGGAAGGAAGGATAGTGATTTGATTTTCTAAGAATGACCAGGAGTTAATCAGATGCAGGAAGAAAAGAACATTCCAAGGAGAGGCAACCCCCCAGCAGAGACATGGCTGCTTCTGAGACCTTGCTGCAATTGGCCTGATGGCTGGGCTTCTATGGAGCAGCTGCATGAGATGAGGTTAAACCAGAAGACAGGAGTCAGATTAATGTTATTTTCATCTTAACTTCTTAATGGAGTAGACGTAGGGAGAAAATGTTCTTGTTTACATTCTTTGGATAGCTGATCTATAACTCACAAACTTATAGACTTAGGGATATTATAGAAACTATCCAGGAAAGATTATTTTTATTGACTCCTTCAAAAATTAGTTTCTATTTAGCCCACCATAAGTCAACTAGAATTATCTGTGGCTTGCTAACAGTTCAATATCTTTGTCCTTTCTTAGGAAAGCACTAAATCTGCTTTGTTCAGTTAAAAATGAACAGGTCTCCTGATGAAATTACAGCCCCTTATATGATCCCAGTACTTAATCACTGTTAAATATAAATTTAAGTGCTGAGGGCTTAAAAGTTGCATAGCTTTCATTTTTGGATCTTCAACCTCTCATATACTTATTTTCTCAGATTTCCTGATTTAAAAATTACATGAGATAGATTCAGTCATTAGCCACAAATTAAAGATTTGCCACAAGATACTTCAGTCCTGTGTAGGCTAAAATTCTGTTGCTGGCTATTTATGGGATTAACCTTTAAAGTCAACAATCCAGCATCGAGAGGCACTTGGTTGCTGTCCCATTGTTTAAACAATTATTTGGGTGCTTGTTGTGGTGGTGATGTGTCAAATACTGTTCCTAATTATAAAAATCCTATCCTTGGGTCAATCTGTACCCAGGTAACATTATTTTCTTCTTTACACATGTTCTTTTAAATATTACCAAATGCACAATCACATAAAATTACGGATTAAACTTTTGGAACAAGTAGCTGGGATCGTTTGGTGCTAATAGCAGCCAAGGCGGAGATTTGTGTTATACAGAGCAGGAAACTGTGAGCACTTTCATCAGATCTATTTGTCGTTCAGCTTAGTTTGTAGTCTTTATTCTGGGTGAATTAATAATAACCCTTTAGAATCACAGAGGACCTTTCTTATGAGAATACAAAGCATTCTCTCATACCTTCTCTAATTCATTTTGCAACAACCCCGTAAAGCAGGAAGGGTCAGGTATTCAGACAGGAAACCAAAGCAGACGCTAAATGACTTTCCCCGGGACATATGGTTAGCCACAGACAGAGCTGTAACAAGAATGTGAGTCCCTTGACATCAAGGTCAGCATGGATGCCATCGGAGTGGTGATTCTCAAAGGAGGATCTGTGAAGGCTCTCAGCTTATCCACAGGCTGGGGGCTATGAAGTCAAAAACATGCCCATTCACTGTTACTATTAATTCTATACAATGAATGTCCGGGATGTGACAATCGCTGTAATATGGTTGTTGGTGTGAGGACTCCTGTCTTTAAAAAAACATATAAAACAACCCTCTCCCTGAGCCCTTCTTCCTGCACTACTACTCTACTATTCAATTTCACTCCTTTTCTCCTTCCTTCCTTTTTTCCCCCATCAAGAACAGGACTGATACACACAAGCTGCAATCCTGGCACAACTTCAAACTAATAATTTAAAATCTTTGTTCAACACTTATTTAGTATGGAATGGGAGACACCAATTTTCTAATAGTAAAAATATTCTAGAAAAACAGATACACTTAATAATTCACACCAGCTGACTGACATGAGTTTCATTTTTTTTCTCCGGTCGTATTTTTGCAATAATTTTTCAAATCAAATAACTTCTTGGGATACATATTAAAGGATTTGAAATGTTAGAAATAAAATAACTCACTTGCTCCCTGCAAACAGCACCCTGCCCGTGCATTATTCAGGTTCAGAATTTAGCTGACTGTAACTGCTGAATTCAAAGACCAGTCAACTTTCATATGTATGCTACAATAGTACTAAACACACACACACCAGAGATTGATTAGTATATATGAGGGAAAGTTCTAATTTTTCACTTTTTACTTGAGGGCACAGTCTACTTTGGTGAGAGGAGAATGGAACCAGTTTTCATTTTGCTCATTCTGTAAAGAGCCCTGAGTAGAGCCTTGAAATCACTGGCACCATATTTCTGATTGTTTCCCCAGACCTGTACATCTGCAGCCATAACCCTTCTCAGAGCTCCAGGCTCACTTTCTAATTGCCTGATTGCAAAATCCCTGTGCAGGTCACTTCTCCACATCAAACTCCATAGGTCCAAATCAACTCAACATTTCTCCTCCAAAATCCTACAGTTTATGTCTTGAGACTCAAAAAAATATTTCTTTCATGGAAATCTCCTTCTGCATTTCTATAGTCACTAACTTTCGTTTGTTGACTCATTCATTCAATAGTTCATTCAAGAGTCCCTAGGCACTATTCTAGGCACTAGGAAACCAGAGACCCTTAGGAAATTACCTAATGAGCAATGATAGTTACAATCCCCAGATTATAATTATTACGGCGCTACACCCTGGCTCCGTTACCTCATCCCCGAACAACTGCAATAATCCTTTCCGGGTCCGTTTTCTTCTTCCCCAGATCTATCCATCCTATTCCCCTCATTTATACTATCTTATTACCCTATAGCTGCATTACTTTTCTTAAAAATCCTCTCCTCAAAAACAGTCTGTGAATTTCTATAGCCAATGAAATAGCCCACATTAGGGTCCTCAGCAATCTGGGCAGGATGTCATAGAGAACAGAGCCCTCACCTGCGCCTGGGGGACCAGGTTTCAAGACTGACCCCCAACGCTGATGCGAGAGTGACAGAGCCCTTCACCACCCCGTGCCTCAGTCGCCTCACTTGTAAATGAGAAGATCAGATTAAAAACGTGTTCGTGTCTAAAATCCTTTCCACTTCTGAGATGTTACGCTTCAGTCGATGAATGTGCTCCAGCTAGTAGACAACTTGTTTTTCCCATGCAGGTCGTGTTCCTCTGCCCCAGTGTCCTGACTCTAAAATATCCATCTTTACTCTTCTTCTTCTCTCCCATTAAAAACCATGCACATCCCATATGGTTTTGTTCGAATGTCACCCTTTAATCCGTGGACTAGGAGTGAGATCCTCATTTGAACTCTCCTATGACTTTGTACATACCACTTTCTTAAATCAAGTATCCTGTAATTAAAGTGACTTTAAAATTCACACACTATAAGTCAAATGTAAAGAAATGTTATTTAATCACAAGCCTCTATTGTCTTTGAATAGCAATGGAAAAAAATACCTTATCTGGGTAACAGAGTCAATATTTATTTAAAGCTTATTCTCTTGCAGTTTAGCTAGGTGTATTTGGGATACATGTTTTCACAGTTATTTCACACCTCTGTATCTTAGTCTTTCTCCCTCAGTAGCTCCTCAGCAACAAGAGATTCCTAGAAAACATCATGGCGGCAGGGGTGAGAGGTCCCTGTCACCTGCTCAGTCCTCAGCTCCTCACTGGTCTCACCAAGCCATGTCACCTCACTTGACCATTGGATGAAGTCCTCTTTGCCTGCTGCATCTCCTGGCACTCCCCTGGCCTGCATGCATCTGTTACTGATGCCCAGAGGGCCCACCATGGCTCCCGACCCAACACTGCCCATTTGACCTTGTCCTGCCCTGACATTAGGTCTCCTTGCTTCCCCTTCTGGGCCTGGGCATTTCTGCTTCTCCCCATGACACACATGGGCTGCAGGCTGCAGGGGGCCAGGGGTGGGAGGGGCTCCATCTCAAGCGCTCTATAGACTGAACACACACAATCATTTCTGCTCTACTGGAGTTGCTCCATGTTATTGTGGGACAAGAGTTGCAGAGCAGCAAAAAGTTATAGACATTAAAATTATCTAATTACTCCACTCATTCTGCATTATGTTTACTTATTTGAGACTATGCTTTATTCTTCCTACTAGAAGAAACCTGTGTTCAAATTGTGGTTTACTCTTCTCTGTATCCTTCTCCATAAACTAGCCCTAGAAATTTGCAAGTCTTCTGCCATATTTTTCTATCAATTTATTAGGTGTTGATTTCTCTTTTTTCTTATAGAAGAGAAAAGGAAAGCAGATATACAGAACAGACAGGATTAAGAAAATGGATTTAAATTCTTTCTGTGCTTTATAGCTAGGAATTATGAATATTTATCACAGAAGACAAATTTGACAATTAGAAGAAATTTCACTAAAGTGAATGAATTACAGTGTTTATACGATACAGAGGATTTAAAAGCCAATATAATCTTATATCATATTTACAAAAGTATCATGTCTAAGCCTAAGAAAGTTTGTTAGTTATTATTTGTATGCTAGTTACAGAAAAATGTGCTACATGGCTTTATACAAAATGGCTCTTATTGTCTCATGCAACAAGCAGTATTGTAATGGCAGCCCATGGAGGATATGCCAGCTCAGAGATAGAAATTAGGAACCAGGTCTTTTTTATTCTCCAACATCAGCATCCTTGCTACCTCCTCAAAGTCATATGAGGGATGCTACACTTCCAGGTATCTTCTCCTCATCCTAGATAAGAGAAGGATAAAGGATTCTCCCCCTAGAAGATGTTCGCCTTTTCGTTCAGGAAAAAATGTTCTTCCTAGAGCCTGTAACTGAGCAGGACTCTATGGGGCCTTCCCAGGACAGGACCACCACCCACCCATGACCTCCTTTTCCCTCTTGTTTGTAGAAAAATTTTAGCCTCCTAGGCCTTCCCCGAGTTACAAAGAACAAATTTAATCAGAGAAGTGAGAAAATGCAAAAACAAAGGAAAACAGTCAAGCAAGACAAAATAATAATAGCTTAGCCATTAAACAAAGTCAAGGAACTTTAGTTCCTCCTCAAGGGCTATAGATAATATTCTGAGCCATATCCTTGAGCTGTTTTTCAGATACTGAAAGTCCCACAAGGTAGAAGAAGTTAACTGAATGCTGACCAAAAGCAAGTAGACCCCAAACTAGTTGGAGCTAGAAGGTCGATGATGTTGACTTCTGAAACACCACCCTGTTCCCTGTTACCTCACCACCAACCAAGCAGAAGAATGTCTAGGAGCTGATCACACACCCTACAAACCCCCTCTCTCACCCTGTATTAAAATCCTTTCCCTGAAAGCCATTGAGGAATTCAGGCCTTTTGAGCATTAGCTGCCTGGACTCCTTGCTTGGTGCCCTGCAATTAATGCTGCACTTTCCTTCAACACAAGCCAATGTCAGTAGATTGGCTTTACTGCACACAGGTGAGTGGACCCAACTTTGGTTTGGTAATAAGACTTCTACTTACATATCATTAGCTAAGAATATTCTTCAGGTCCTCCCCATCTCCCCATAACTGGAAGAGAGTCAGGGACAGTGAGTGCTTTAATTTTCCTGCCTTGAAAAAAAAAACACAGGAGAAAAGAAGGTTGTGAAAAGAAGGCACTCAATTTTGAGTACCATCTTTAACAAGAAATAGATGACAGAACAGCTCTTGCTGAAGAGAGAAATATTTAGCCTCAAGAATAGGAAGGAAACTGTATAAAAAAATAATGCCTGTCTTGAAATATTTGAAGGGCTATTATGAGAAGGAGACTTGTTTGTGTTGTTCAAAAAGGCAGATCCAGAATCAATAGGTGGGTCTTACTGGGGAACATTTCCTACTTTACCTTAGTCAGAGCACATTTGTTTTCAAGAAAATAAATCTAATCAAATTAGATTAAGATAAAAGTACAATTGATCCTTGAACAACATGTTTTGAACTGCGTAGGTCCACTTATACGTGGATTTTTGTTGTTGAAGTATAGCTGATTTATAATAACGTTATATTAGTTTAAAGTGTACAGCACAGTGATTCAGTATTTTTACAGATTAGCACATTTTTTTTCAGTAGTACATAATCCAGTGCTACATGATCCAAGTTTGGTTGAATCTGAGGATGCAGAACTACAGATAAGGAGGAACTGCTTCTATGGAGGAACAGTATATATGAAGGGCCAACTATAAATTACAAGTGGATTATGTGGATTTTCAACTCCTTGGAGGGTCGGTGCCCCTAACTCCCACATTGTTCTAGGATCAACTTAGTTAATGACAATAACACAGAGGAATATCATGGAGCATGAGGTACAGCAGGTATCACAGGACCTCAAAGCCATCAGGCGTTATCTCTCTCTCTCCTTCCTTCCCTTCTCCTCCTCTCTCCTCTCCTTCTCTCAGTCTTCCTCTCTGTCTGTCTGTCTCCATTTCTCTCTGTCTCTCTGCCTCTCTCTCACATGTGCACGTGGCCTTTCATATCTGCTCCACTTTGCACAGTTGCAGTATTGCTCTCTCTCTGCACACAGCACACCAGCTCTCTGCTAAACTCATTTCTTACTCATGGCCCACCTCAGGTATCCCAAAAGGATGAACTCCTATAGTTTAAAAAGTTGGTTTCTGGTCTTGATTTCAAATTTCTAAGAGGGCAATATCTCACTGAACCAGTGAAAGTCATATGTTTACCCCTGGTTCTATCAGATGTAATCAAGAAAAACAAGGATCCATGGTACATGGGGCTATCCTTACTTACACTGTGACAAGGCAAATTCTCTAAGAAGACGTGGAGATAGAGAAGAAATCACGAACATATCAAGTAAATATTCCCATGTCTGCCCTCTATCATTCATCTTCCTCTCTACTGTCAAATTAATCTTTCTGAAAGACAGTTTCATTTATATCATGTATCCACCTATTCACAAACTTCCCATTACTAGATATCAATTACAGGAAAAAAATCTGTAATAAAATGCAAATACATGGAGGTAAACAATACACTACTAAATAACCAAGAGATCACTGAAGACACCAAAGAGGAAATCAAATATACCTAGAAACAAATGACAATGAAAACACGACGACCCAAAACCTATGGGATGAAGCAAAAGCAGTTCTAAGAGTTCAATCTTACCTTAAGAAGCAAGAAACATGTCAAATAAACAACCTAACCTTACACCTAAAGCAATTAGAGAAAGAAGAAAAAAAAAACCCAGTTAGCAGAAGGAAAGAAATCATAAAGATCAGATCAGAAATACATGAAAAAGAAATGAAGGAAACGATAGCAAAGATCAATAAAACTAAAAGCTGGTTCTTTGAGAAGATAAACAAAATTGATAAACCATTAGCCAGACTCATCAAGAAAAAAAGGGAGAAGACTCAAATCAATAGAATTAGAAATGAAAAAGGAGAAGTAACAACTGACACTGCAGAAATACAAAGGATCATGAGAGATTACTACAAGCAACTATATGCCAACAAAATGGACAACCTGGAAGAAATGGACAAATTCTTAGAAATGCACAACCTTCTGAGACTGAACCAGGAAGAAATAGAAAATATAAACAGATCAATCATAAGCACTGAAATTGAGACTGTGATTAAAAATCTTCCAACAAACAAAAGTCCAGGACCAGATGGCTTCCCAGGCAAATTCTATCAAACATTTAGAGAAGAGCTAACACCTATCCTTCTCAAACTCTTCAAAATATAGCAGAGGGAGGAACACACCCAAACTCATTCTATGAGGCCACCATCACCCTGATACCAAACCAGACAAAGATGTTACAAAGACAGAAAACTACAGGCCAATATCACTGATGAACAAAGATGCAAAAATCCTCAACAAAATACTAGCAAACAGAATCCAACAGCACATTAAAAGGATCATACACCAGAATCAAGTGGGGTTTATCCCAGGAATGCAAGGATTCTTCAATATATGCAAATCAATCAATGTGATAAGCCATATTAACAAATTGAAGGAGAAAAACCATATGATCATCTCAACAGATGCAGAAAAAGCTTTTGACAAAATTCAACCCCCATTTATGATAAAAAAATAAAAACATCCAGAAAGTAGGCATAGAGGGAACTTTCCTCAACATAATAAAGGCCATATATGACAAACCCACAGCAAACATCGTTCTCAATGGTGAAAAACTGAAACCATTTCCTCTAAGATCAGGAACAAGACAAGGTCGTTCACTCTTACCACTGTTATTCAACACGGTTTTGGAAGTTTTAGCCACAGCAATCAGAGAAGAAGAAGAAACAAAAGGAATCCAAACAGAAAAGAAGAAGTAAAGCTGTCACTGACTGCAGATGACAAGATACTATACACAGAGAATCCTAAAGATGCTACCAGAAAACTAGTAGAGCTAATCAATGAATTTGGCAAAGTAGCAGGATATATAATTAATGCACAGAAATCTCTAGCATTCCTATACATTAATGATGAAAAATCTGAAAGAGAAATTAAGGAAACACTCCCATTGTCCACTGCAACAAAAAGAATAAAATACCTAGGAATAAACCTACCTAAGGAGACAAAAGACCTGTATGCAGAAAATTATAAGACACTGATGAAAGAAATTAAAGATGATAAAAACAGATGGAGAGATATACCATGTTCTTGGATTGGAGGAATCAACATTGTGAAAACGACTATACTACCCAAAGCAATCTACATATTCAATGCAATCCCTATCAAACTACCAAGGGCATTTTTCACAGAAGTAGAACAAAAAATTTCATAATTTGTATGGAAACACAAAAGACCCCTAATAGCTAAAGTAATCTTGAGAAAGAAAAACGGAGGAATAAGACTCCCTGACTTCAGACTATACTACAAAGCTACAGTACTGAAGACAGTATGGTACTGGCACAAAAACAGAAATATAGTTCAACACAACAGGATAGAAAGCCCAGAGATAAACCGACACATATATGGTCACGTTATTTTTGATAAAGGAGGCAAGAATATACAATGGAGAAAAGACAGCCTCTTCAATAAGTGGCGCTGGGAAAACTGGACAGCTACATGTAAAAGTATGAAATCAGAACACTCCCTAACACCATACACAAAAATAAACTCAAAATGGATTAAAGACCTAAATGTAAGGCCAGACACTATCAAATTCTTAGAGGAAAACATAGGCAGAACACTCTATGACATAAATCACAGCAAGATCCTTTTGGACCCACCTCCTAGAGAAATGGAAATAAAAACAAAAATAAACAAATGGGACCGAATGAAACTTCAAAGCTTTTGCACAGCAAAGGAAACCATAAACAAGATGAAAAGACAATCCTCAGAATAGGAGAAAATATTTTCAAATGAAGCAACTGACAAAGAATTAATCTCCAAAATTTATAAGCAGCTCATGCAGCTCAATATCAAAAAAACAAACAACCCAAGGCAAAAATGGGCAGAAGACCTAAATAGACATTTCTCCAAAGAAGATATACAGATTGCCAACAAACACATGAAAGAATGCTCAATGTCACTAATTATTAAAGAAATGCAAAACAAAACTGCAATGAGGTATCACCTCACACCAGTCAGAATGGCCATCATCAAAAAATCTACAAACAATAAATGCTGGAAAGGGTGTAGAGAAAAGAGAACCCCCTTGCACTGTTGGTGGGAATGTAAATTGATACAGCCGCTGTGGAGAACAGTATGGTGGTTCCTTAAAATCTAAAAATAGAACTACCATACGATCCAGCAATCCCCCTACTGGGCATATACTCTGAGAAAACCATAATTCAAAAAGAGTCATGTACCACAATGCTCATTGAAGCTCTATTTATAATAGACAGGACATGGGAGCAACCTAAGTGTCCATCGACAGATGAATGGATAAAGAAGATGTGGCACACGTATACAATGGAATATTACTCAGTCATCAAAAGAAACAAAATTGAGTTATTTGTACTGAGGTGGATGGACCTAGAGACTGTCATACAGAGTGAAGTAAGTCAGAAAAAGAAAAACAAATACCATATGCTAACATATATATGGAATCTAAAAAAAAAAAAAAAGTCATGAAGAACCCAGGGGCAGGACAGGAATAAAGACGCAGACGTTGAGAATGGACTTGAGGACATGGGGAGGGGGAAGGGTAAGCTGGGACAAAGTGAGAGAGTGGCATTGACATATATACACTACCAAATGTAAAATAGATAGCTAGTGGGAAGCAGCCACATAGCACAGGGAGATCAGCTCGGTGCTTTGTGACCACCTAGAGGGGTTGGATAGGGAGGGTGGGAGGGAGTCGCAAGAGGGAGGAGATATGGGGATATATGTATGTGTATAGCTAATTCACTTTGTTATAAAGCAGAAACTAACACACCATTGTAAAGCAATTATACTCTAATAAAGATGTTAAAAAACAAAAAACAACCACAGCAACAACAACAACAAAAAGATGCAAAAAACAGAAAGGATACACGGATAGGATTACAGGGAGCCACGACCTTGTGAAGGTGCATCAGTGGATCTTGGGAGCCAATAGCTTGATTAGAACCATTCATACTTCTCTCTGTTTAAACTCTCTGCCTTAACAAAAGAGCAAGCATGCGGGGGCACTGAAGTGTTTTCAGTGTTCTGTACATGACTCAGGCTTCTATGCTGTTCATGTGTTTTGATATAAAGTTGAATAAACCAAACTCTAGTTGTTGCCATTGTTTTATTTTCTTTTTTTTTAACATCTTTATTAGAGTACAATTGCTTTACAATGGTGTGTTAGTTTCTGCTGTATTACAGAGTGAATCAGCTATATGTATACATATAGCCCCCATATCTCCTCCCTCTTGCACCTCCCTCCCACCCTCCCTATCCCACCCCTCTAGGTGGTCACAAAGCATGAAGTTGATCTCCCTGTGCTATGCAGCTGCTCCTACTAGCTATCTATTTTACATTTGGTAGTGTATATACGTCCATGACACTCTCTCACTTTGTCCCAGCTTACCCTTCCCCCTCCACGTGTCCTCAAGTCCATTGTCTACATCTGTGTCTTTATTCCTGTCCTGCCCCTAGGTTCTTCAGAACCTTTTTGTGTTCTTTTTTAGATTCCATATAGATGTGTTAGCATACGGTATTTTGTTTTTCTCTTTCTGACCTTCTTCACTCTGTATTACAGTCTCTAGGTCCATCCATCTCACTACAAATCACTCAGTTTTGTTTCTTTTTATGGCTGAGTAGTATTTCATTGTATATATGTGCCACATCTTCTTTACCCATTCTTCTGTCTATAGACACTTAGATTGCTTCCATGTCCTGTCTATAGTAAATAGAGCTGCGATGAACATTGTGGTACATGACTCTTTTTGAATTATGGTTTTCTCTGGGTATATGCCCAGTAGTGGGATTGCTGGGTCATATGGTAGTTCTAGTTTTAGTTTTCTAAGGAACCTCCATACTGTTCTCCATAGTGGTTGTATCAATTTACATTCCCACCAACAGTGCAAGAGGGTTCCCTTTTCTCCACACCCTCTCCAGCACTTATTGTTTGTAGATTTTTTTTTTTTTTTTTTTTTTTTTTTTTTTTTCTGTACGCGGGCCTCTCACTGCTGTGGCCTCTCCCGTTGCGGAGCACAGGCTCCGGACACACAGGCTCCGCGGCCATGGCTCGCGGGCCCAGCCGCTCCGCGGCATGTGGGATCTTCCGGAATAGGGGCACGAACCCGTGTCCCCTGCATCGGCAGGCGGACTCTCAACCACTGCGCCACCAGGGAAGCCCCTGTTTGTAGATTTTTTGATGATGGCCATTCTGACTGGTGTTACACACCACTGTAAAGAAATTATACTCCAATAAAATGTTAAAAAAAATTGTGGAGCTTCCCTGGTGGCGCAGTGGTTGAGAATCTGCCTGCTAATGCAGGGGACACGGGTTCGAGCCCTGGTCTAGGAGCATCTCACATGACGCGGAGCAACTGGGCCCGTGAGCCACAACTACTGAGCCTGCACATCTGGAGCCTGTGCTCCACAACAAGAGAGGCCGCCATAGTGAGAGGCCTGCGCACCACAATGAAGAGTGGCCCCCGCTTGCCACAACTAGAGAAAGCCCTCACACAGAAACAAAGACGCAACACAGCAAAAATAAATTAATTAATTAATAAACTCCTACCCCCAACATCTTCTTTAAAAAAAAAAATTGTGTACTGAAAATTAGAAAAAGTTTAGTAAAACATATGTTAGTGAGCCATAGAAGAATTGGACATGAAGACATCCAAAACTGCTTCTAATGCCAAGCATCAGTGATTCTATATTCTGAAGTTAACGTCTATAGTTCTAAGATAATGAAAATTTTGACTCAGTGATTTAATGGACAGCACTCTTGAAAATAAAATTCAAGCAATATTATGCCTGATAGAAAGCATTTTTTAGAAGTTCTTATGGATTTTAAAACTCGTATAATTGCAAATGTTCATTAGGATATAATTGAGTAGTCCTCTTTCCCTACTTACTAGTATGTTCCAGGGTGCCATAATTATAAGAGTAATTATGAAAGGAAAATGTACTCCCTCGGAATGGAATTTATTTTATTCCTCTCAGTAAAAATGTCTTGGCAAATCTATGAAAATTATTATAGGTGTAGAGAAGCTCTACTCTGGGGAAAAGACATTAAAATAGGGCATGGAGAAAAGAAAAAAAATCACATAATAGATGGAAATATTACATAATACTCCATACATGAAAATGCCTGTTCTCTTTTGCACAGAAATAATAGAAGAATGCAGTAAAATCTGTTCACCATCCATGGAGGTCCATGTGTTAGAAGATGTTTTATGTACTTTGTCTTTTTATCGTACCTCTGATTTTGGTTAGTTTATGGCTCTGCTCCAAGTTTACTTTTATAGAGATTAATGCAATTTATACAGTATATTTCATTTTATGATATACTTAACAATAATTGGATAGTAATTAAGGCTGTGTGAGATGGAGGAAAAATGCTCAGGAACTAAATACATTTTTTTTAAATGTGCTCTTTGTGTTTAATAGCATTTGAAGTATTTAACTAGCTTAAATTAAATTAAAGTTAATAGAGTTTAATTAAGGTTATAGTCAAAAAAGAAATATTCTCTCATAAAAAAGAAAGTTATTCTGGAGTCTTGGACGTTTTTTCTCTTGATTCTCCATGAAGAAACAGCTTTGGGTTATTAGGAGTCTTCAAGATTACCATGCAGTCAAAGGCTCATGAATTGACGATGTTGCGTGAGAACTAAAAAGTATTCCATTTCCACAAGTGAAATTTCTTACAGAAAACCCCAATGTAGGTATGCAGAAATTGTTAACACATCAGGCCAACCAAAATTCTACTACTTTCCACATTCAAACATGCAGCAAAAATGATTGACATGAAGTGGAAATGGAGAATAGCCTCTCTAGCCGATCTTGTGCATAGGGAACCTCAGAGAGGCTCTTCCCTAAATCAGAAAAGTGAGGACTTTTTTAGGGTTTTTTGTTTGTTTCTCATTTAAATTGTGCAATGATGGACTTAGTTCTTGCATTGGACAGTGGCCTGCTTAGTTCTGGCATTGGGTGGTGGCCTGCTTCTAAAGGCAGGATCAGGAGAGGAGTTGATGAGACGGTAGGAGGCTAGTAGAGCTTCAAAAGCCAGCAGAACCTGACTGATGGCACCATCCTGGCTCCTGATAGGGCCAGTCTTAATTCCATCACATACACTGTCAGGGTCTCTTTGTCTTCACTAGTATTGGTATGTTTTTTCCAGATGTATGGATTGGCATATGACATATGGGTCAAATACCCATTTCCATTCCCTTAATAAATCAAATTCTAACGCTCTTAAAAAAATAAATTCTAAATGTCTAAAGCAACAACATCAATTTCATTTAAGTTTATCTTTATCCTTATATAGGTAAATTCAGATTTTTTTAAATGAAAATAAACCCGAAATTAGTCACACACACAGAACAACATTGGGAGGGAAGAAAAGAAAACCTGCAAAATAGAAGATATAAGGACTATTCACCTACAAACTGAACTCCCTTTTTTTTCCTCTTGGCTTAGATGAAATGAAGCTGGAGTGATGTTAATAAGCTACATTGTCATTTCCATGGGAAGAGTAAAGGAATGACATAAAGTTTAATCCTCTATGCATGGAGGCCAAACTACTTAGCTCTACTTTTGATTTTGGTTTATTTATAAATGTATCCCACATTTTCTTTTGTAATCATTAGTACAGCAAATGTTGCATAGCACTTGGCACAATGCAGTTACTGAATAATGAATGAAAGAATTAATTAATTAGTGAAAGAATATAAATTTCAGATGTCTTTACTCATTTGCTTAACTAAGATCCCAATCAAAACCGAAAGCCTCTTTTGGGTTATCCTGTGAGTATTATAAGAGAACAATTCTCTCATTTCTCAAAAGAAAAAGGACTGACTTCTTTTTAATCAACTGAAACCCCCATCATTATTCTTAAATTTTAAAACAGAGCTTTAAAAGAATTCCTCCAATTACTTTAAAAGAAAAAAAACACAACTTCAAGTGTGATTTTCTGGTGACTTGGGTTCTTGATATTCTTTGATTTGCTTACTTTTTCTATAAAATGAATGGTGATTAAAGTATCTTATCATCCAAGTCACTATGAGTGGTGTAGTAAAGTATACAAAACATGAAGAAATATAATACGTTATATTTCTGATTAGCTGTGTGAATTTTGGCAAGTCATTTAGCCTATTTGGACCTTAGTTTCCTCGTTGTGAAAGTTTCACTCAAGAGCTGTTGTGAGGACAAATAAGGTATGAACGTAATATAAGACATGATATCAATGGAAGACATTTCTGCAATATTTATGTAAATCATATTTTTCAAGTTAGATCATTTAGAGAGAAAAACATCTAGATTTAGAGAGAAAAACATGTCTAGAAGAGTGGGTAAATGAAAAGAATACTGGACTTGGTATCAAGAGACGTATATTCAAGTCCCAACAGTTTTACCTTTGTAGACCAGAGCCCTTAACCATTCTGAACCTCAGTTTCCTCATCTACAAAATGGAGGTAATAATACCTCACAGTGTGGTTGTGATCTAAGATATAGAGAAAATTAAGGAGAGACAGGAGCTAGTCTTTTCTGTGAGGAAACTCATAGTTCAGCCTCCTTCATTCCATGAAGATGAAGGGAAAGGCTGCAGGACCAAGGTGGGTTCCATCTCCCACCAAAAAGAATCCAGAGCCTCAGATGAAGGCAGCGTTCAGGCATGTAACAGCTATCTACTTCCGATTTTAAACTCTAGGGGTTTTCCCACTCACTTTGAGAGCCTCCACCTTGTTGTTCCAACATCACATCCAGTCTCTTCATGGAAAAGCCATAACCAAGAGAACAGAATCACTTGGCCAGAAGGGATCTTAGAGGTCCTTTTTTTTTTTTTTTTTTTTTTTTTTTTGCGGTATGCGGGCCTCTCACTGTTGTGGCCTCTCCCGTTGCGGAGCACAGGCTCAGCGGCCATGGCTCACGGGCCCAGCCGCTCCACGGCATGTGGGATCTTCCCGGACTGGGGCACAAACCCGTGTCCCCTGCATCGGCAGGCGGACTCTCAACCACTGCGCCACCAGGGAAGCCCGAGGTCTTTTGATAGCAGTTAAATGTTTGCTCTTTGGTGTCATCCTTCCTGGTGTCCAGTTCCAGTTCTGCAACTTACTGGGTGTGAGTGCTTGAGCACGTTACTTGGCTTCTCTGAACCTCAATTTTCACATGCTATAAAAGAGGAATAATAATATCTATTCCAGTGGATTTTGAGAGGATTAAGTTAGAGAATCAAATGCCTGTAACTTGGGAAATTTTAAATAAACATTGGCTATTATTTGGGTTAATTCCTTCATTTGATGGGTACAAAGAAAATAATAACAATAAATATAAGTAATTCCTGATATAGCTCCTTGCCTTTTGAGTGTATTTTCCCATGTGTTCCTTATCTAATCCTTTTGGTGCCCCATGGAGTGGGTTATTATTAGTACCATTTTGTAAAACAGGAAACTGAAGTACAGGCAGATGATGTAATGCACCCAGGATCTCTTCCAGAGCTCTTAAGTTAGGTCTCTTTGACTCCCAGACAATACATTTTCAGTTGGATCAGGCTAACCCTAGGCAGAAGGATTAATAATAGCTAACATTCACTTTGGGTTAGGCATTGGTTGGGCCTTTACATGTGTTATCTTACTTAAGCCGCATAACAACTTTATAGTAAAGAAAATATTAGAGTCTCCATTTCAAAAAAGTTAAAGTAACATGCATAGGGTAATTGAGTTATTAAGTACTGGAGCCAAGTTTGAACCCAACTGATTTCATGTTTTATCATTAAACTAAACTGTCTCCCGATAGAAAGCTATGCTGGAGCACAGTGTTCAAGAAAGAATGTGTCTTTATCCAGCATTATGAGAAGTGAGGGAGAACACGGATTAATAGCAATATGCCAAGACCTTCATATAAGATCTACCGTGTTAAGCACTTTACCTATGTTATCTTCATAGCTACCTCAAAAGGTATATGTTATTACTCCCACTGAAACAGACTCAGAGAAATTATCCTTCACTTAAAATTACAAGGTTAGTGGCAAAGCTAAGATTTAAACCCAGATGTGAGAGTGAAGCTCTTGACCTTTCTATGACAATGACACTGTAGGCTTTTAAAACATAGGTGAATTTAGACATCATCTCCACTGGTTCTCACCCTTCCCTATGAGCAAACTGAGGCTGTAGGAGCCCATGTTTTTCCTCACAGTTAGAACTTGTGACAGAGGTCAACTTGCCCAACTCCTAACCCAGTGATCTTTCTAGCTCACCAGGAAGTATAAATGTGACCTCTGTCCTGGGGAACTCATACTCTAGGTGGAGAAACACAATCAGAAAGCAACACATGTTAACATGTATCAGAGGCTGCATCCTGTGCGGAAGGGGCATGTTTTCTGAAGTTACAGAGACACTGGGTCAGTGAGGACAGAAGAGATAAGTGTGCAGACTCTCCAGTTTAAGACACATAAGAATCACCCCTGAGGAACCCACTTACATGCAGATTCCCAGGCTGGGAACAGAAAGTCTGAAAACAACAGTCTACATTGTTTAATAAATAGCTCTGATTCCGCAGCATATGCTCTAATTCCCTGCTCTGAGAAATAGGAAACTTGTGAGTATGTTGAAAGAGCAGTAAAAACATAAGATTGGGTGTAGAAGAGCAGATTGAAGAGCATTTTGGAAACCAGGTAAAACAATGCACATTTGATATAATAAAGAGGGGAGCTTTGGAGAAGGGGAGCCAAGATGAGTGAGGGCTCCATGAAGAATGGAGTGAAGCAGTGAGTTCATGGGATGAGGAATAAAAGGTAGGAAGATGAAGGGGTGCGTTTTAGAAGCATTTCAAATGGCAAATCCATAGAACAGGCAGCTGGTCAGATGCAGGGCATAAAGCAGATGGACTGTACGAGCACCTGGACAGAGGAGAAGGGGTGGGTCTGGCTATGGATGTGCACACCTACGCATGGCTAAATGCTAATAAATACCACTTCAGTCGTACACGGTGACAAAGTTAAAAATTCTTCATGAAGCATATAGTCATAAAAGACATAAAGTGCTCCTTTCAGCAATTCCTATGTGAAAAAGGAGGCCAAACCTCACATTCCTCATAGAGTCCTGAAAAGAACCCTTTTAAAAGGACACAAATTAGAAAATGTTTTGCTGATACTTGATCTCCCCCAAACCGGGAGGCCCTCGGTTTGGCTCGGAAAAGGTTGGTTATTTAACTCTTCTTCAGCAGTTTTCTTCATATCTCTTCATTTTTGTCCTAAGACAGAACAGTGAAAAACTAATACTGGATATTCAGAAAAATCTTAAAATGCTCAACCAGCATCTTTTTAAATCCTTTTTGCAGTTAGAAGAAAGATGAGGCACTAAAATTGTATATCAAGGAGCTCTAGTCTGGAATGGGTAATCTTGCCAAAAAAAGAGAAAAAAAAATCAATAAGATAAGAATACAACTCAATTTCAGTTAAACCAGATAAACCACAAATAACTCTAAGAACTTTCTAATTGTTTTTTTTTATAACTAAACGATCCAGGTCTTTGAAGTTTTTTCCATTAACACTTGAAAATAGAAGCAGGACACTACGGTCTATATCAGTGGTTCCCAACCTTTTTGACACCAAGGACTGGTTTCGTGGAAGACAATTTTTCCTGGGGTGGGGAGGGGGGATAGTTCAGGCAGTAATGTGAGAGATGGGGAGCGATGGGGAACGGCAGATGAAGCTTAGCTCGCTCACCTGCGGCTCACCTCCTGCTGTGCAGCTGGCTACCATCCGAGGCCCAGGGGTTGGGGACTCCTGGTCTATATCATGTTTAAGATGCATGCGATGTAAAATGAAAACCTGAGACTTAAAGGCTAACCAACTAAGTGACAGTATGTGTACGTTTTCTTAACAACTCATACATTATCACTGAGCACTGCAGAGACACTGAAGGGGTTGGGTAAAAAAAGGAGGGCATTATAATTCAACTACAAAGTCTAGTTCACTAGCTAGAACATTAGTAAATGTCAATGGATCAGCTTTGTTAATCTATGAACTTCATACTTAAAAATTTTTGCTTTATACATGATCGTTGATATAACCTAAGTTTTTCAATTTGAGGACTTCAGGTCCCATAGTATAAAAAGGAAAAAAATCATCTGCTCTTATTTAGACAGTTTATTTCAGTAAAACAACAGGGATCTTTTGGTTGTTTCTGCCTCCACCCCCCGCCAAAATATACTAATGTTACCGAGTCTAAGCTTGTACTGCTTGCCGCACGACAGGCCAATAATCGAGAGATGAGCTGTTGGGGCAGGGGATAATGACTTTATTCGGAAAGCCAGCAAACCAAGAAGATGGTGGACTCGTACCCCAAAGAAACATCCTGCCTGAGTTAGGATTCAGGCTCCTTTTATACTAAAAGGGGAGGGAGTAAAGTCAAACACTTCCTGGTTCCCATCAGCCTCCAGAGGGTATGTATTCATTTCTTCCTCCCTGCAGTCATTCACGGGTGGGCCTGGTCAGGATGTTCCCTGTGAGCCAAAGGTATTTTAGCGTAATGTTCTTTACCTGGGAAGCAGGGTTCCCAGAGATGGGCCATTATGTATAATTTAAGCTTATAGGCAACATCCGTTTAGTGATTAACTTGTAATAGAATACAAAAGGTTCTTCCTTATTACACTGAGAGTCCACCTACTCATCAAGGAATTCTGATTATTATAGCAAATGTTATTAGATGAACCAGTCATTTTGGGCTCACATGAACAGAATCTGGAGTATTTCTATGCTAAAACTAATCTGATCATTGGAAATATTTCAATACTTTATTTAAATTGTGGTCATCCTCATTTATTCATTTATTTCTTATTAAACTGAGTACCTATTATAAAACAGGTACTGCTAGGTGTCAGAAAAAGGATAGTTGAAATATGTGGGAAGGTGGGATTCTAAAAATGAAGAGCTCACAGTCTAGTGAGAGAGAGTTAATTATGCAAATAGCTAGAATTTAATGTGAGAAACACCATAACAGATAAATGCCAAATGCTGTGGGTACACAGAAATATGAGGGGGAAGGTTTCATTTGAACCCAGTCTAAAAGAATAAATAACAACTAAGTAAAAGGGAGTGACATTCAGGGCAAGGCATTCTTGGCAGGTAACAAGCTATGAAAATGCTAAGATATATGAAAAGAGAGACTGTGTTGGCGGGATCATGAGTATGTCTATGTGGTAAAACAAAGGGAATCTTAGGATGTCCAGATCTTAGAGAGGATCTTAGGAGGACGATGATAGGAAAACACAATCTAGCCAGATTGTGAAGGAGGTTATATGATGTATCCTATAATAAAGTGGGAGCTGTTGGCAGTATTTACATAGAGGGAGCTCCATATAACGTTTGGATCTTAGAGAACTTCCATCTTTGTCAGAAGGATGGATTGGAGTGTGGAGATGACTCAGTTTAGAGAGAAAGCTGGCACAGATGTGGACAAGGATATGGGGTGGATAGAAGGAGGTATACTGAACACCACTGGCGAAGGGGAGAGGTAGGCTGAGGATAAAGATGTGGTTTCCCACTTGGGTTGCTGGTAGGCAGTTTTTTGTGTACCAGTTAAGCTATAGGATAAAGCCTACCGTATTATATGATCTCAAGGACTACCTTAAGTGTCTACTAAGACTTAAGACTTAAGTGTCAAGAGAATATGTTCCACTCTTAGCTTTCTTCTTATTTATCCAGGACCCTAGGAAGTGAATGTGGTATCCGTTTACTGTCTGCATCATGGAAGAGGACACATGTCCCACAGCCACTGATGCCATTTGGTGGAGGACAGGGTGGGTAACAGGATGCAGCTGGAGATTCTTAGATTTCTAGGCTGCATATAGTACATTCCCATCTTTGTCCAGGTGAGTGATTATCCCCAGGAGGAATTCAAGTCAGTTCTATTGTTAAGAGAGGCCATGGAAGTCAGGGTTTGGGGAGGTACAGAACTCATGGCTATGGAAGATGTGATAGAACACAGGAAGTCAAGTGCTGTAAGATGTTTAATCCCTGGGGAGTTAAATGGTTATCTGAGGGATCCTTTTCTATGGCCCACCACTTCCTATATACGTCATCACTCAGAATATGCAATTTGGTGGGCATATAAAACCAAGTACATAAGTGACTACTACCACAGAGTTAGGAAAACTATTTAAGAGAAGTTCAGAGTACCACAGTGCTCAGAGGAGGGTAAAGAATACCCAATTAGTGAATCAGAAATAATATATGGAAGTAAGAGCATGAAGCTTTGAACAATAGCTTAAAATTCAATGAATTTTAGAGAGATTAGAGAGGAAGAGCATCCCCGTCAGAAAGAATAGCACGTCCAAAGGCTCACAGAAGGAAAATGCTTGGTTTTTTAAGGAACAGCAAGTAGCAGGGAGGATTGGAAAACAGACATAGGAAAAGAGAAGTTCTTGGCAAGGTTGGGGTTAGAGAAATGTACATGATGGGAACAAAATATTAAAAACAGAAGGCACATAATTGGTAATCTGTATTCTGGAGTCCCCTGTGCCCAAGCTTCTCAATATATATGATAGAAGAATACCTTCCCCTCTCTTTTTCACCATAAGCAATTATGAATTTTCACTCTGTTCCTAAAAGGTGAAAAGAAATCCAGGATATTATTATGAACCTGAATAATAATAGCTCATGTTTATTGTGCTAGGCATTGCAATAATAGATTATCTAATTTAAATAACAACACTATGAGGCAAGTGGTATTATTATTCATACTTTACAGATGAGAAAACTAAAGTTTAGTGATGTCAGCTTTCCAAGGTCACAAAGATAATAAGCGGGGAAACCAGAATTCAAACAGTAAATGCAAAACTCAGGAAAAGGATTTGTTCATGTGCTCTAGATATATGATCTCTATAAGGGCTTCCAATTAAGTCAAGTTATACAAATAACCAAGTTTACCATTTTTGTTAAAAAAAAAAGTAAATCAACTGAAAATAAACGTCTTATTCTGCTAGCAGCTCAGAGGAACGTTTCCCATCCATTCAATCAATCACAGCTTTCTGACAGTTCTCACCATCAGGATCAGCGTAGCATAATACTGAAAAATTCCTGCCAGAGCCCAAAGGTCCCAAATGACCTTGGAAGATCAGATAATCCCTCTACTAAATGCCATCATCAAAAAATCATTACTTTTTCCCCTCAAAAACAAACTACCAACATTGGGAGAAAATTTACCTTAAATGAAAGCAAGACACTGATCATAAGAAGAATTTTCTTGAAAATTCACTACTTTGCAATGGTTTTACTTTTCTTCCATAATGTAAGAAGAAAAATATGCAGGATTACATGTATGCTGTCTTACCATGTCTCAAGGGACTCCAAGAAAGAGTCATACTTCAAAATAGAGGGAGTATTTCTATGTAAAACCCACATAATGGTAATTATGATCTTTTCTTTAGTTTTATAAAGCCAGCCCACCTCAGTGAATTCCTACATCCCAGATGGAAACTGAATCAGCTAAACAAAAAGAATAAAAGGTAGAGATGGGGCACTAAATAAAATACATTTTCCAAATTCTCCAGAATTCACCCATATGGAATATTTGAATTAAGCATTGAATACAGGAGCTTCTGAGGGAAATTCTCACTATTAGAAAAGCAGTAGACAAGGAAGCAAGAAGTGGTACCAGTTGCCTCCCGCTTTCTCTACATTTTCCAACTTTAATCCCAAGGAAGAATGCACCAAACTTCTTATTCTTTCCTGGAACGATAGAATCTCTACAGTGCCCCTGAAAGCAGTGATCCTGATAAGTAAAATGCCATTAAGCCTGAAAGCAGCAGTTTTATGGACAACATTTAAATTATTTCCATGCGCCCTCTGCTCACGCAGGATCAATCACCGTGATTGGTGTATTATAATTTCCCCTGACTAAATTGGTCTCTCTTTTGCTTTTTTCCCAAGGAACTCAATTTGCCAGCAAGGAGCCTTCCCTGCCGCCCTCTATTTTTTTTTTCTTTTCATATTAACTATAATACAAAGGACTAAAGTAAAACCCAAACTCAGAGATTCTCATTGTTAACCACTGGCAGACATTTTGAAAAGCTCCAAGCATATTTTATCCTACATTTCCATACATTTTTGTGTTAATTTCCAAGACCAAGTTTTGGGACAAAAAAAAGCTCTTAGTATTAACGAGGAAACAACTTAGAGGGCAAAAAAATTTAAGTTTACAAATTATTGTTCTATTTCTGATACAATGTTTAACATTTCAGATATTAGCCTTTACACATAATTAAAAGAAAAGTGAACTTCAGAACCAGGTGCATTTTTTAATGTACTTGATATAGGAAATGGAAAAGGGGAAAGATGTTATTTAAATTCTAGTTCTAAAGCACATCTTTCCCGTAATTGTCATAGAACATTGGAAAATTTTACCGACTATCCCTTGATCCTAGACACTGTTTCACCAATAGATTTTTGCTTTCGTTTCATAATTTCTTTTAATATTTGTACATGTCTTAAAGGCAATGGCCAAGTCTCTTTGTATTAAACAAAATGTATATGCCATCAATGCCCTAGAATCTCTATGAATGAAGGTAATTATCTACAAAGGGGCAATATGAAAACAAGATCCCCACCCCTTTCAAAAGTATCTCTATTTCCACGGTTTCATAGAATGCCATTTGCCATGTTATTCAAATCAAGTTGAAACATAAATGTGCTTAAGAGGGGTCATGTCTGGCACTTCTCAAATTTTTCTGCGAGGCATCGCTGATGAGGAGGAGACTGAAGAGTGAATACATACAGCCTGGCTTTGGAGGGCAGCTCCCAAAGCAACCCACTTCCAAACTTGAAATTTCTTTGAAATCTTGTGATATAGTTTTAAAATGCATGCAAATTGTGCCTACTGGTGCCTAAGGTATCTGTTTGATTTAATATGAAGATTAAAGTACTTATCTGGATAAAAACCAGCACATAAAAACAGTGTTGCTTGGCACTTCTGGCACTCCTTGAAGATCTACTGAGGCATGCTTACCTTTAAGCCATGAACAGTCATCAGAATGATTCTGTGAAGACGGGATCAGCAATGAGAGATCAAGTGCCTCAACTCTGGCGAGGAGTTGCTGCTCCAATGTGACTATAGGTCTAGGAGGAAAATGATGCCATAAGAAAGAAACAAGTGGCTAGAAGGAAAGCTTAAAGGGAAACAAAGTCAAACTTACTTCACGATTTGCCCAGGGTCAAAGAATGATGCTTAATAATTACAATGACTTGATTTAGAAAAAAATGCTATTAGAAAATGAATGGAAAAAGACAAGGAATTAAACTGTTCTTATAGCATAAAAAGAAGAGGTAATTTCTCATTCATTTGCACACTTTAAAAACATAAAACTAAAGATTTTTAGTTTCTTGTTATATAGTAAAATAAAGTTACATAGCAAATCTCATTTTAATAAGATGTCTTTAATTACATGAGATTGAGCAGAATGTAGGTATAATTGTTTTGATGACATAGTTTATTAACAAAAGAAAAATTATGACATGCTAGTAGCATAAAGGAAGCTATATGCCATTATCCTTTAGGATCTAAATATTATTTGAATGGAAGTATTATTTTTAATTAAAATTCAGTGAAAACATATAAGATTTGTATTAAAGTGATATTATAGTGCTATCTTCAGGGGACAAAAATTTGAGTTTAAATACCGAAAGTCAGGTCTCTTTTGGTTGAGAATATACATTATCATATATCTCTGAGATTCATACCTTTATATCATTAAGTTATATCTTATCGAAAAATATTTAATGAGATCAGTGCTTGCTGAAAATATACACTCTGGATGCTGCCTGATTATGCTAACGATTTGAAACACAGATTTTTAACCATACAAAGTAGAGCTAAAAATCTGAACATATATTCAATTGGAGCAATCAAACTTTTCTGGTTTCTCAGCCTCAACCTAATAGCTATGAGTAGTTGATTGCTTTTTTAAACTATTTATTGTATAAGTTTTCACATATATACAACAGATAAATTCCCATGTACTGTCAACTTTAACAATTTTTCACCAATCTTGTTTCTTCCATCCAACCCACTGTTTTGTTTTGTTTTTATGTTTTGTTGTTGTTGTTGTTGTTGGAGTATTTTACAGCAAATCCCAGACATCATGCTGTATTACCCATAAATACTTCAATGTGTATATCTAATTGATTCTATATAATCTCCGTTGCCATTATAATGCAGTCCTTTAATGTCTTACTTTATTATGTCTCCTAGTAAATTTGTCAGTTGAATTTTACTGAATAGAGTGTATATGATTTAGTATCTCAATAATATTATTTCAGTGTAAATATTTAGTCTGGCCATACCTATACCATCCAAGTCTAATATTTTAATTGAATTTGGTAAATTCAGTTATGAACTGCACTAAAGGGCTTTTTTTGTTTTGCTTTTTTTGCAATATTAAATAGTCAAACCAGTAAAAACCACTTGTGGTTTTACCATCTGAAAAATAAGCATCTGAATGTGTATATACTGGACCAAATCAACCACATCATAGTCAAGTTATATAGATGCCAGATTATGAAATCCTTAGAATAGTTGACTACTATTTAAGCAATTAGATTATGTCAAGATCACTTCAAAACAATAAAACACAGAGAGGCAGTAAGAGTGTGGAAAGAGAACTTTGGAATCCACACAAGCCTAGGTTCCAATCTCTACTCTGCTACTTAATTAATGCCTTTGTTAACTTCAGCTAGTTAGTATTCTTAGTCTCAATAACCTCATCTGTATTATGGGGATAAAAATGCCATTGTAACTATCATAAAACTTGTTTGAATTCAATGTATGTAAAGCATCTGCTATATGATAAATAAAATTCCTTCCTTAATAGCTTCCCAGTCAATAGTCAACAGTGAGATGGAAACAACCTAAAAATTATCCTCAGTTCATATGTCTTTTAAAATCTTGTAGATCGCCCCGGAGGAAGATGGCGGAAGAGTAAGACGCGGAGATCACCTTCCTCCCCACAGATACATCAGAAATTCATCTACACGTGGAACAACTCCTACAGAACACCTACTGAACGCTGACAGAAGACCTCAGACCCCCCAAAAGGCAAGAAGCTCCCCACATACCTGGGTAGGGCAAAAGAAAAAAAGAATAAACAGAGACAATAGGATAGGGACGGGACCTGCACCAGTGGGAGGGAGCCGTGAAGGGGGGAAGGTTTCTACACACTACAAGCCCCTTCGCGGGCGGAGACTGCAGGTGGCGGAGGGGGAAAGCTTCGGAGTAGCGGAGGAGAGCACAGCAACAGGGGTGCGGAGGGCAAAGCGGAGAGATTCCGGCACAGAGGACCGGTGCCCTCAGGCACACACCAGCCCGAGAGGCTTGTCTGCTCGGCCGCCGTGGCGGGCGGGGCTGGGAGCTGAGGCTCGGGTATCGGCTTTCAGTCGGAGCGCAGGGAGAGGACTGGGGCTGGCGGCAGGAAGAGAGCCTGAAGGGGTTAGTGCACCACGGCTAGCCCGGAGGGAGTCCGGAGAAAGGGTCTGGAGCTGCTGAAGAGGCAAGAGACTTTTTTCCCTTTTGTTTCCTGGTGCGCGAGGAGAGGGCATTAAGAGGGCTGCTTGGGGAAGCGCCGGAGACAGGCACGAGCCGCGGGTAAGGCACGGACCTCGGAGACGGGCGTGGGCCGCCGCCGCCGCCGCCCGCCGCCGCCCGCCGCCGCCCGCCGCCGCCCGCCGCCGCGGCCCGCCGCCGCCCGCCGCCGCCCGCCGCGGCCCGCCGCCGCCGCCGCCGCCGCCGCTGCCGCGGGGCCTGTGTGCGAGTGCGGGTCACTGTCCGCCCCGCCTTCCGGGGGGCCTGTGCACCCCGCCACTGCCGGGGTCCCCGAGACCCGGGGACGGCTTTCCCGGGAAAGCGCACGGAGCGCCACGGGCTCCTGCAACATCACGCCGGCATCTGCCGCCGCAGGCCCGCCCCACACTGCGCGCCCCTCCCTCCCCTCTGCCTGAGTGAGCGAGAGCCCCCGAATCAGCGGCTCCTTTAAACCCGTCCTGTCTGAGCGAAGAACGGACGCCCTCCGGCGACCTACGCGCAGAGGCGGGGCCAGGTCCAAGGCTGAGACCCGGGAGCTGTGAGAGCAGAGGCAGGGAAATCTCTCTGTGCAGCCTCGGAGGCAGCGGATTAAAGCTCCACGGTCCATTTGATGTGCCCTGCGTCTGTGGAGTGCATGAATGGACAGCGAATCATCCCAAATTGAGGAAGTGGACTTTGAGGACAAGATTTAAGACTTTCCCCCCTTTTCCTCTTTTTACAACGAATTATTCCAAATTAAGGAGGTGGACTTAGAGAGCAAGATTTCAGACTTCTCGCCCTTTTCCTCTTTTTACAACGAATTATCCCAAATTGAGGAGGTGGACTTGGAGAGCAAGATTTTTGATTTTTCCCCCTGCTCTCTTTTTGTGAATGTGTATGTGTAATCTTCTGTGTAAGATTCTCTCTGTATAGCTTTGCTTCCACCATATGTCCCAGGGTTCTATCGCTCTGGTTTTTTTTTTTTTAATAATTGCTTTCTAATTTTAATAACGCTACTATATTTCATACTTTATTCTATTTTACTTTACCTGCTCTTTCTTTTTTTCCTACTCTCCCTTCCTCCCTCCCTCCCTCCGCTCCTCCTTTCCTTCTTTCTTTTTCTTTCCTCCCTCCCACCCTTCTTCTTTCCACTTTCTTTTACTTTCCTTCCTCCCTCCCTCCTGTCTTTCTTCCTTTCCTTCCTCCCTCCCTCCTTTCTTTCCTTCTTTCTTTCCATCCTTCCTCCCTCCCTCCCTCCTTTCTTTCTTCCTTCCTTCCTTACTTTCTTCCCTTCTTCCTTTCTTTCCCTCTCTCTTTCTTTCTTCTACTAATTCTTTCTTTCTACTTTTTCTCCCTGTTATTCTGAGCCGGGTGGATGAAAGGCTCTTGGTGCTGCAGCCAGGAGCCAGTGCTGTGCCTCTGAAGTGGGAGAGCCAACTTCAGGACACGGGTCCACAAGAGACCTCCCAGCTCCACATAATATCAAGCAGCGAAAATCTCCCAGAGATCTCCATCCCAACACCAGCACCCAGCTTCAGTCAACGACCAGCAAGCTACAGTGAGGGTCACCCTATGCCAAGCAACTAGCAAGGCAGGAACACAACCCCACCCATTAGCAGAGAGGCTACCTAAAAACATAATAAGGCCATAGGCACCCCAAAACACACCACCAGACGTGGACCTGTCCACCAGAAAGACAAGATCGAGCCTCAACTACCAGAGCACAGGAATTAGTCCCCCCCACCAGGAAGCCTACACAACCTACTGAAACAACCTTAGCCACTGGGGTCAGACACCAAAAACAACGGGAACTACGAATCTGCAGCCGGCAAAAAGGAGACCCCAAACACAGTAACATAAGCAAAATGAGAAGGCAGAAAAACACACAGCAGGTGAAGGAGCAAGATAAACACCTACCAGACCTAACAAATGAAGAGGTAATAGGCAGTCTACCTGAAAAAGAATTCAGAATAATGATAGTAAAGCTGATCCAAGATTCTATTTCCAAGATCCATAATCTTGGAAATAGAATAGACAACATGCAAGAAACAGTTAACAAGGACCTAGAAGAACTAAAGATGAATCAAGCATCGATTAAAAACACAATAAATGAAATGAAAAATACTCTAGATGGGATCAATAGCAGAATAACTGAGGCAGAAGAACGGATAAGTGAGGTGGAAGATAAAATAGTGGAAATAACTGATGCAGAGCAAAATAAAGAAAAAAGAATGAAAAGAACAGAGGACAGTCTCAGAGACCTCTGGGACAACATTAAACGCACCAACATTCGAATTATAGGGGTTCCAGAAGAAGAAGAGAAAAAGAAAGGGACTGAGAAAATATTTGAAGAGATTATAGTTGAAAACTTCCCCAATATGGGAAAGGAAATAGTTAATCAAGTCCAGGAGGCACAGAGAGTCCCATACAGAATAAATCCAAGGAGAAATATGCCAAGACACATATTAATCAAACTGTCAAAAATTAAACACAAAGAAATCATATTAAAAGCAGCAAGGCAAAAACAACAAATAACACACAAGGGAATCCCCATCAGGTTAACAGCTGATCTCTCAGCAGAAACCCTACAAGCCAGAAGGGAGTGGCAGGACATAATTAAAGTGATGAAGGAGAGAAACCTGCAACCTAGATTACTCTACCCAGCAAGGATCTCATTCAGATTTGATGGAGAAATTAAAACCTTTACAGACAAGCAAAAGCTGAGAGAGTTCAGCACCACCAAACCAGCTTTACAACAAATGCTAAAGGAACTTCTCTAGGCAAGAAACACAACAGAAGGAATATACCTACAATAACGAACCCAAAGCAATTAAGGAAATGGGAATAGGAACATACATATCAATAATTACCTTAAATGTAAATGGACTAAATGCTCCCACCAAAAGACACAGAGTGGCTGAATGGATACAAAAACAAGACCCATATATATGCTGTCTACAAGAGACACACTTCAGACCTAGAGACACATACAGATTGAAAGTAAAGGGATGGAAAAAGATATTCCATGCAAATGGAAATCAAAAGAAAGCTGGAGTAGCAATTCTTATATCAGACAAAATAGACTTTAAAATAAAGACTATTAGAAGAGACAAGGAAGGACACTACATAACGATAAAGGGATCGATCCAAGAAGAAGATATAACAATTGTAAATATTTATGCACCCAACATAGGAGCACCTCAATACATAAGGCAAATACTAACAGCCATAAAAGGGGAAATCGACAGTAACACAATCATAGTAGGGGACTTTAACACCCCACTTTCACCAATGGACAGATCATCCAAAATGAAAATAAATAAGGAAACACAAGCTTTAAATGATACATTAAACGAGATGGACTTAGTTGATATTTATAGGACATTCCATCCAAAAACAACAGAATACACATTTTTCTCAAGTGCTCATGGAACATTCTCCAGGATAGATCATATCTTGGGTCACAAATCAAGCCTCAGTAATTTTAAGAAAATTGAAATTGTATCAAGTATCTTCTCCGACCACAATGCTATGAGACTAGACATCAATTACAGGAAAAGATGTGTAAAAAATACAAACACATGGAGGCTAAACAATACACTACTCAATAACGAAGTGATCACTGAAGAAATCAAAGAGGAAATTAAAAAATACCTAGAAACAAATGACAATGGAGACACGACGACCCAAAACCTATGGGAGGCAGCAAAAGCAGTTCTAAGGGGGAAGTTTATAGCAATACAATCCCACCTTAAGAAACAGGAAGCATTTCGAGTAAACAACCTGACCCTGCACCTAAAGTAATTAGAGAAAGAAGAACAAAAATACCCCAAAGCTAGCAGAAGGAAAGAAATCATAAAGATCAGATCAGAAATAAATGAAAAAGAAATGAAGGAAACGATAGCAAAGATCAACCAAACTAAAAGCTGGTTCTTTGAGAAGATAAACAAAATTGACAAACCATTAGCCAGACTCATCAAGAAAAAAAGGGAGAAGACTCAGATCAATAGAATTAGAAATGAAAAAGGAGACGTAACAACTGACACTGCAGAAATACAAAAGATTATGAGAGATTACTATAAGCAACTCTATTCCAATAAAATGGACAACCTGGAAGAAATGGACACATTCTTAGAAATGCACAACCTGCCAAGACTGACTCAGGAAGAAATAGAAAATATGAATAGACCAATCACAAGCACTGAAATTGAAACTGTGATTAAAAATCTTCCATCAAACAAAAGCCCAGGACCAGATGGCTTCACAGGTGAATTCTATCAAACATTTAGAGAAGAGCTAACACCTATCCTTCTCAAACTCTTCCAAAATATAGCAGAGGGAGGAACACTCCCAAACTCATTCTACGAGGCCGACATCACCTTGATACCAAAACCAGGCAAGGATGTCACAAAGAAAGAAAACTACAGGCCAATATCACTGATGAACATAGATGCAAAAATCCTCAACAAAATACTAGCAAACAGAATCCAACAGCACATTAAAAGGATCATACACCATGATCAAGTGGGTTTTATCCCAGGAATGCAAGGATTCTTCAATATACGCAAATCAATCAATGTAATACACCATATTAACAAGTTGAAGGAGAAAAACCATATGATCATCTCAATAGATGCAGAGAAAGCTTTCGACAAAATTCAACACCCATTTATGATAAAAACCCTGCAGAAAGTAGGTATAGAGGGATCTTTCCTCAACATAATAAAGGCCATATATGACAAACCCACAGCCAACATTGTCCTCAATGGTGAAAAACTGAAACCATTTCCACTAAGATCAGGAACAAGACAATGCTGCCCACTCTCACCACTCTTATTCAACATAGTTTTGGAAGTTTTAGCCACAGCAATCAGAGAAGAAAAGGAAATAAAAGGAATCCAAATTGGAAAAGAAGAAGTAAAGCTATCACTGTTTGCAGATGACATGATACTATACATAGAGAATCCTAAAGATGCTACCGAAAAACTACTAGAGCTAATCAATGAATTTGGTAAAGTAGCAGGATATAAAATTAATGTACAGAAATCTCTGGCATTCCTGTACACTAATGATGAAAAATCTGAAAATGAAATCAAGAAAACACTCCCATTTACCATCGCAACAAAAAGAATAAAATATCTAGGAATAAACCTACCTAAGGAGACAAAAGACCTGTATGCAGAAAACTATAAGACACTGATGAAAGAAATTAAAGATGATACAAATAGATGGAGAGATATACCATGCTCCTGGATTGGAAGAATCAATATTGTGAAAATGACTCTACTACCGAAAGCAATCTACAGATTCAATGCAATCCCTATCAAACTACCAATGGCATTTTTCACAGAACTAGAACAAAAAATTTCAAAATTTGTTTGGAAAAACAAAAGGCCCCGAATAGCTAAAGCAATCTTGAGAACGAAAAACGGAGCTGGAGGAATCAGGCTCCCTGACTTCAGACTATACTACAAAGCTACAGTAATTAAGACAGTCTGGTACTGGCATAAAAACAGAAAGATAGATCAGTGGATCAGGATAGAAAGCCCAGAGATAAACCCACGCACATATGGCCAACTTATCTTTGATAAAGGAGCCAGGAATGTACAGTGGAGAAAGGACAGCCTCTTCAATAAGTGGTGCTGGGAAAACTGGACAGGGACATGTAAAAGTTTGAGATTAGATCATTCCCTAGCACCATACACAAAAATAAGCTCAAAATGGATTAAAGACTTAAATGTAAGGCCAGAAACTATCAAACTCTTAGAGGAAAACATAGGTAGAACACTCTATGACATAAATCACAGCAAGATCCTTTTGGACCCACCTCCTAGAGAAATGGAAATAAAAACAAAGATAAACAAATGGGACCTAATGAAACTTCAAAGCTTTTGCACAGCAAAGGAAACCATAAAGAAGACCAAAAGACAACCCTCAGAATGGGAGAAAATATTTGCAAATGAAGCAACTGACAAAGGATTAATCTCCAAAATTTATAAACAGCTCATGCAGCTCAATAGCAAAAAAACAGACAACCCAATCCAAAAATGGGCAGAAGACTTAAATAGGCATTTCTCCAAAGAAGATATACAGACTGCCAACAAACACATGAAAGAATGCTCAACATCATTAATCATTAGAGAAATGCAAATCAAAACTACAATGAGATATCATCTCACACCAGTCAGAATGGCCATCATCAAGAAATCTAGAAACAATAAATGCTGGAGAGGGTGTGGAGAAAAGGGAACACTCTTGCACTGCTGGTGGGAATGTGAATTGGTACAGCCACTATGGAGAACGGTATGGAGGTTCCTTAAAAAACTACAAATAGAACTACCATATGACCCAGCAATCCCACTACTGGGCATATACCCTGAGAAAACCATAATTCAAAAAGAGACATGTACCAAAATGTTCATTGCAGCTCTATTCACAATAGCCCGGAGCTGGAAACAACCTAAGTGTCCATCATCGGATGAATGGATAAAGAAGATGTGGCACATATATACAATGGAATATTACTCAGCCATAAAAAGAAACGAAACTGAGCTATTTGTAATGAGGTGGATAGACCTAGAGTCTGTCATACAGAGTGAAGTTAGTCAGAAAGAGAAAGACAAATACCTTATGCTAACACTTATATACGGAATTTAAAAAAAAAATGTCATGAAGAACCTAGGGGCAAAACGGGAATAAAGACACAGACCTACTTGAGAATGGACTTGAGGATATGGGGAGGGGGAAGGGTAAGCTGTGACAAAGCGAAAGAGAGGCATGGACATATATACACTACCAAACGTAAGGTAGATAGATAGTGGGAAGCAGCCGCAGAGCACAGGGAGATCAGCTCGGTGCTTTGTGACCGCCGGGAGGGGTGGGATGGGGAGGGTGGGAGGGAGGGAGATGCATGAGGGAAGGGATGTGGGAACAGATGTATATGTATGACTGATGCACTTTGTTATAAAGCAGAAACTAATTAAATAAATAAATAAATAAACTTTAAAAAAAAAAAAGAGACATGTACCAAAATGTTCATTGCAGCTCTATTCACAATAGCCCGGAGCTGGAAACAACCTAAGTGTCCATCATCGGATGAATGGATAAAGAAGATGTGGCACATATATACAATGGAATATTACTCAGCCATAAAAAGAAACGAAACTGAGCTATTTGTAATGAGGTGGATAGACCTAGAGTCTGTCATACAGAGTGAAGTTAGTCAGAAAGAGAAAGACAACTACCGTATGCTAACACATATATACGGAATTTAAAAAAAAAAAATGTCATGAAGAACCTAGGGGCAAAACGGGAATAAAGACACAGACCTACTTGAGAATGGACTTGAGGATATGGGGAGGGGGAAGGGTAAGCTGTGACAAAGCGAAAGAGAGGCATGGACATATATACACTACCAAACGTAAGGTAGATAGATAGTGGGAAGCAGCCGCAGAGCACAGGGAGATCAGCTTGGTGCTATGTGACCGCCTGGAGGGGTGGGATGGGGAGGGTGGGAGGGAGGGAGATGCATGAGGGAAGGGATGTGGGAACAGATGTATATGTATGACTGATTCACTTTGTTATAAAGCAGAAACTAATTAAAAAAAAATAAAAATAAAATAAAAAAAAAATCTTGTAGATTATTTCAAATACTAACTGTCCCATATAACTAACAATTAATAGATGGCACTCATTCAAAAATACATAATAATTTTTAAAATGTTTTCACTAGATAGATGTATGAATTTATTTGTTTCTTTCATGTTGGATAATACAGTAAAGAAAGATAATTAGCAATCTCAACTTTACTTGTAATTAGTTGGTATGAAATAAAACTCCTCATTCGTATTTTTCTCAGGTAAAGTACTTCAATGAGATGTGTACTTTGGGAATCAAGAACTTTTTGAAGTGGTTATTATGAATCTTTAAATTCACGAATGAAGAAACCAAGACTCAAGGATACAATAAGGGTCAGAATAGAAACTTAGACTGTTGCCCAAAACTAAACACATTCCAGTAACTCATCTCTCCTCTACTTAATTGAGGATAGTTTGAAAAGCATTTTATTCCCCCCCCCAAAGTAGGAGAATACATTATCATGTATTTGGCTATGGTACTATTTTACTATATAATATTGGAATATCAAAACTAAATTCTGATGTAGCTATGCGACAATGACCTTGTGAAAATAGCATACATACATGCATGCAAATCCCACCTGTTCTAATAATCCCACTATGCTTTTGCGGCTCCCTGAAACTCTCTTTGTTGATGAAGATGCTTTTTCATGCAGCAAGGTTGAGGGTTATTGATCTATAAAAGTCTTTATGATTCAGCTGCTGTGGAACTGTCTAGTGTCTGTGTCTCCAGAGTGTGATTTTCCAGTGACACCAAGTTGATTCTTGGAAATTTACATGCTGTTATCTGTTTGACAATAAATTGCTGTGTAAATCCTTTATGTGATACACATGCAGGGCACTTTTTAATAACAAGCTATATATCTTAATGACTAATCTGTGTTTTTTCTTTTTCTTTTTTTTGGGGGGGTGGAGTGGGGGGTTGCTTTTGAAAACTGGCCTTAATCTGCTACAGAGGTCACTTATAAATCGAGCGCATAGGTTCTGTGTGAAGCAAGCAAGTTGTTTTAGCTTCAGATTTCACCCCAAAGTAATCATTGCATTGAGTTGCTTACCTGAGAAACTGACAAGATTCAGTTATTAATGATTTATTTCTAAATGAGAAAACACACTTTAGGGCACAAGCGCCAAAACCAGACGGCCTGGTTGGAATCCTAGTTCTTCCATTTACTGGCACTGAGATCTTGGGCAAGATGCCTAATTCTCTGTGCTTTTGGTTCCTCAGATGTGACACAAGGAAATATGTAAAACTGTTCCTACACCATAGGATTGTTGTGAGGATAAAATGAGTCAAAAACACTGGAAGTTCTTGAAGCGCACCTGATACATAATAGTTCTCTATAAATATGAATCATTGCTATCATGAACATATATAAAAGATCTGTCTTGCTATAAGTAATATTTGAACCCCTACTGCATGCCAAGCATAGTGCTAGATGCTTTCAAATATTTTAATCAATTTCATAGTAATATTAAAGTACATGTTTTTCCCCGTTATGCTAATAAGTAAACTAAGACTCAGAGAGGTTACCTAAATTGCCTAAAGTCACAGAGCTGGTAAGTGACTGAACTGAAGGTCGACTTGAAGAGCAAAGAGAACGGCAGGTGCACCCTGAAGACCCAAAGGTCAGCCCTCCAGGAGTCAGCTGACAGTATGCCATGTACTCACATTTCTCCAAAGGTTAGGGATTTTTTTTAAAAAGTCATTTTCTATACCAGTTAATATCAATATTGTAGTTTATTTTAAATGCAGCTACAATAACTGCTAACTAATCTGACAATGAAAATATTTTAATGCATGTGTGGTTTTGCTAGTAGGGGCTGGCGGATGGAAGCAGGTAGATGGGCCACAGAACTTTCCTGGAGGGAAAATAAACTCACTAAGCAATGAGTTTAAAGTCAAGTTCTCTCCTCATATTCTTGGAGATGCCATTCCTCCGACTTGCTTGTGCTATACTCCTTCCCACATTCTTGCACGTGGCTGGCTCTTTTTCATTCTTAAGCTCTAAGCTGAAATTCTCTCAGAAAAATGTCCTCTGACCAACCTATATGATCTCTCTATTACTCTTCATATCCCCACCCTCTTCATGCTGCTGGAAGCCCTTGTCAGAATCCTCACGTTAATCATATATTTACTTGCTTGTCGAATACTTCCCTGTTTATAGATCATGAGGGAATGGACTGTAGTAAATATTCAATAAATAAATGCATCAATGACCCACAAATATTTCGATTTCATCTCACATGTCTCAATTTTCTGGTCTTAAAAATATGACTTCTAGTGTCCAAATGTAATACTTTGCTTATGGAACTCTTTGTTTTTTTGATATACCACTATAGCTTTAAAAAAATCATAATACTTAAGTATATAGCATTATAACTCACTTAAAAAATAAACCTCTAAATTAACCCTCCATTTTATATATTATTATATAAAAGTGGATTAACTCTTTTTTACTCCATTAATGTAAAATATGTATTACAAATGACACGTTACAAAGTGTACATTGTAAAATGAGGACAGTAAGAGAACTGAATTCATAGGATAGTTAGGATGATTAGATCATGCATGGTAAGCACTTAGAATGAGGGCCAGCACATAGTAGCACTTGTGTAATTTACTGTTATTTTTTAAATGATGATGAAGATAGGTTTTCATGACCTTAGCATTGTCATTGCTTGGTATGTTTTAATAATGGTAAAAAATCACCAATGCTACCCAACACTGTTTGGCATAAAATAGGTAGCCCACAAATATTCATTGTTTTCTGCAAGAGGTGCACCGCAATTTAAGAAAATGTATACTATTAAATGTTAATAGTACAGTTATTTTAATCAGAGAAAGATTACTCATCCTGTGAACATTATACATAGTTTTTGTTTTGTTTTGATTTTTTTTAAAATTATACCTTCCACAATTGGATAGACAATGTTTTTTAAAGAGTTATAGATCCTTTCAAGCGGATAGAGCATCACACAAATTATAATATAAATGAACAGAAAATGTGTTTCAATGTACCAGACTCTGATTTACATCAGCTTTTCAAGGACATATCAATTGGATCAAGCAGCATGACCCCTGCCATTTAAGGAGTCAATACGTTGTGGAGGATGAAGGGCTGGTGTGATGATTTGAGCCACAGGAAGTGAAAAAACTATTCGTCCTTATATCTCCCGATCTCCTCTCAGAGAACACAAAGGGAGCCTTTTTAAAAAGAGTGGTTTGGGCAAGCAGTACTAAATAATCACTTCTCTTACTGTGTAATCTTAAAATTAATTGCAAAGTCTATGTACTCTTCAGGTGTGGTGCATACAGGGGTTGGAAAACTTTTCTAGAAAGAGCCAGATGGAAAATATGTTAGGCTCTAGGGGCCATAAAGTCTCTGCCACAACTACTCAATCCTGCCATTGCAATACAAAAGCAGCCACAGAGAATACATAAATGAAGGAGCGTGGTTGTGATACAATGAAACTTTATTTATACAACACTAGTGGGCCAGAATTCACCTGCAGGCTTGACTGCTGGGCTAGGGGATTATCAAAACTAGTGTTTCTTGAGTCATTGCCATATCTTCAGTCCACTGGAATGTCTTTCACTTCCAAAATCTTTTTTGTTACTTTACACTCTGAGGTCACTTTCCCTACACGTTGTGAAGATTAAATGAGATAATCCATGTTAAATGCCTGGGACAAAGTATCCAAAACAATTTAGCTCAATACATGTAGACCTGAAAGCTCGACTGAATTCTAGTTCTGCTACTTATTACTGTGTGGCCTTGGACAAGGTGCTTAACTTCTCTATACCTCAATCCCTTATGAAATGAGATAATAACTACTTATTTCATAGGTTATTGAGAGAAAGTGAAAGAAGATGGATATAAATTGTTTAGAACAGTACCTAGCACATGCTAAGGATTATATGAATGTCAACTATTATTATTATTATTATTACAGGTTCACAACTCTTAGGCTCACTAAATACTGTTTTCTCCATTTAACTAAAAATCAGGAAGAGCAGCATTAGAATGTTATATTAAAGAATTAATTGTAGGAGAGCCAGGAAAGACAGAGACCAGAATGGGCTAGTTAGTTGCTCTAGGTGGTTAGTTGCTGGAGTTAGTTGGGGTTAAATTATGCGGAATGTTAAATAAGACAAATATTTTGGACTTCATCTCCCAAAGAAGAGAGGAGTTGCCTAGGGAAATTGCTACTCTGGACCTGAATCTGATGAATGATGAATAATCAGTTGGTGAAGCTGACAAGACTTTTAAAAACCATGTACAAAAGATTTCAGAAAATAAGAATTAAAAAAGAGAGGGCCCCAGAGACTCATGCACTCCAAGTATCATGGGTACAACACTGACTGTTTTGCATGAATTTATGCACGTGGAACCTGACTGGTTTTCCCCAGAGCTCCTATTGTCCTCCAGTTTACCTGGAATAGAGTGGAGAGGGGCAGGGAAGAAGGGCTCAAAGCCAAAAACTAAAATCAGCTTTCTCCTAGAATGTAAGGACTGCAACAAGAAGCTAAAGCCAAAAATGACCTAATTTTCTCACACAAGATTGAGGAAAAAGAAGAAAGTCTAGTATAGACACTAAAGCCATTGTAGCAAATACACAAGGGAATGGACAAGAAGGAGTAGGGTTATTCACATAAAGAGACAAACATCAAAGTGAAAGTTTAGGGCTTCCCTGGTGGCGCAGTGGTTGGGAGTATGCCTGCCGATGCAGGGGACATGGGTTCGTGCCCCGGTCCGGGAAGATGCCACATGCCACAGAGCGGCTGGGCCCGTGAGCCATGGCTGCTGAGCCTGCGCGTCCGGAACCTGTGCTCCACAACGGGAGAGGCCACAACAGTGAGAGGCCTGCGTACCGCAAAAAAAAAAAAAAAAAAAAAAAAAAAGTGAAAGTTTAAGGTATATCCATTTGTAAGTAATGGGCCAAACAAACAGCCGTCTATATTTTACTCCAATGGCACATGATAGTCCAGGACTATGTTTTTAAACTCAACCTCAAATTGATAATGGTAGGATCAGGAGAAGGCCAAAATGCACTAGAGTTCTAGATGACCAATAAACATCACTGGAGTAGTTGGCCCTGAGGTCCAGGTACATGTAGGAGTTTAGTTTAGATCTTATTTATCTACAGCAGTGCCATCCAAAAGAGATATACTGCAACTCACATGTGTAATTTAAGATTTTCTAGTACTCATCTTTTTAAAAGTAAAAAAAAGAAAGAAAGAAATTTTAAGGATGTATTTTATTTAACCCAACACATCCAAAATATTATTTCAGCATGAAATCAATATAAAAAATTAATGAGATATTTTATATTCTTTTCTTCACAATCCATGGTATATTTTACACTTATAGCACATCTTAATCCAGATGCTAAATTTTCACTGGTAATATTTGATCCATATTTAGATTTTAAAAGTGTACAGCTGGAAAACTAAACTTACAAACCCAAGTTGTTCCCAATGTATATACAAGTTTTCCAACAGATGAATTGAATATTAGTTTTTAAACCTAAATTTATAATTAAGTAGAATTAAATGAAATTAAATTTCTACTCCTCAGTCACATTGTGACCTGTCAAGTGCTTCATAGCCACAAGCAGCTAATGGCTACCATATTGAACAGCTCAGAAAACTAGAACTGGTTAGGGTTGGCCCTGGACAGGCTCTCTAAAGGAAGAATACTAATTGTCTGAGGGAAAGAAATGCTTGAGAGATTGAATGTCCTTAGGATTTAGAGTCTTGTTCTTCAACCATTCAGTTGTATCATATTTTACCTGTGTTTATATCACAGTATTTAGTATTTCACGTTAATAGTGTGCTTTAAGTTGTAATTCTATCAAAATTGAAGGCAAAGAACTATCTTTTATAATTATTTTATAATATTTACAATGCTTACCATAGTGCATAAACATCGTGATAAGTAAACAATTAATTCATTGATTTAATTCTTTATAAACAAATTAAATACTGAAGAGCCACAGGTTATTCTGATCCTTGAACCAGAGAAAAGTCTTATGGAAAGAAGGAAGTGCTGGCGGATGAAGAGGGAAGATTTTCTAGATATGAGAATAGGACACAAAGGCTCACAATAAGCTAAATCTAGGGGTAGTGAGGTAAGGGGAGCATGAGGTAGTTGACTTTTGGGTAGGATGGAGAGGATGAGACAGTATGTGGCTTAGAGGGTAGTCTACAGTATTGAGACCCAGTCTTGAACCACAAAATTAAAATGGGACTTAATATAAAGGAGGAGCTATTGCATGTATATAAAAATAAAAGGAATGGAATAATCAAAATGGCACTGGAAGAAAATTAACTCTTGCTGTAATATATCAAATCCTGGAGAGGTACAGGCAGTTTTGGCACTATTGTTTGTATCTGTGGAAAAGAGTAAATCAGAAGATGCTGCAGTTAATGTTATTAAAACTGGCCCAGGAATAATAGAGTACTCATTTAAAACTGTTCGTGGAATTTCCAAATGTGGCTGAACTCTAGCAAGAGCTATTTTAAACACTGTGTAAATCTGGCTCCAAAGTTTTGTGTGAGGTACCCTACCCAACTGTTCATATTGCTGAAAATGCCTGGAGTCATTTCTGAAAATTCAGATAGCTTATTTAAATACCTACTTTTCATATATCAACAGATTTTTTCCAGTGGAGGGAAATGGGGGCAATGCAGTTCTGGGACCTTCCAACCCCTCCAGAATGAGCACTGCTTGACAGTCTGTGAATGAGTTAATAGTGAGACAGACAGGGTTTGTAAGGCCAATAATTTCCGTCTCTGCAACTTTTTGAAATATAAACACACGTGATGAATTGCGTGTGGATGGATTAACTTTCTGAGCAACTCTACTGAAAAAGGATTCAAGAAACGACATGGCAAATATCTGCTCCAGATTGAATTATGGAATTGTTTTTAATTGAACCTTATTTATTTTGCTGAGGGTAGGCAGTGTCCTGTCCTGCAAAACCACAAGGAACCCAGTGACCTCTGCACAAGGAGATTGGTTTCCCACCTTTGTAGCCGAGGAGAGCTGCACTGAGGCTCAAACAAACAATTCACCTGGAACTTCCCTTTTTCTGAATGTTATGACTCAGTCAGGCAAGATCTCAGCTGAATAGTAACATAAGCTAAGTTGACTTTCAGGATATTCCTATCAACATTTGGACTCCTTTCCATGCCTGCTCCTACTCACAAAGTTTTCAGTGCCCCAGGTCACTCTCACTGAACAATGGAATGTCCCCTCTAATAACCCACACACTAAACCCTACTGACATCAAAATTTACCATTTCTGTCCACCAATCTCTTCACTTTCAGATAAGCTAATCCTTGCTAATAGGCTTGTTGCTTTGTTACTTTTTATTAATCCTAGACAAGATAATGTCTTAACCGGGTTAACATGTACCAAGACCTTTAGGTGATCACTAAAAGGGAATTACAGATATCAGCAACAAGCCATTTGTAAAGACAAATTGAGGAGACTGGGTTCATTGGTATCCTACAAATAATACTTACTGGGCAGACACCTTCACCAGTTACATCTAGGAGGAACTCTGCCCAAATCCTGATGCATATGCTCTACACAGTTCATCTAGACAATAACTATGAACTGACTACCTAACGTATAGTGGACACTATGCTAGATACTGACATACAAAGGCCAGTAAGACGTGGTTGGTGTTCTCAAGTTGCCATCAAGCATGGTAAACAAACATATTAAATAATAATTACAACATAATAAGTCCCAATGATCAAAGTCCAGTGAGGACCCAGAGAAGGGAAAAATCAACACTTTCTGGAAGATTAGTGAAAGGTTTTATGGGGGAGGTGAAAACTGGGCTGAGTCTTAAAGAATGAGTAAATGAGCAAGAGTTACTAAGGAAAATGAAGAAAGGGAGCTTATACAGGCAGCTGAGGTTGGGAGAAAAGAGGATGGGAGAGGCAGGGCAGGAAGGGGGGAGAGGGAGAGAGAAAGAAACTGACAGATTCCCAGGAGATTTTATCTGACCAAATAAAATTGGGGCAAGGAAATGGAGAAGCTGGCGATTAAAGTTCTTCTCTCTACGCCCCCGAGGGAATATTCTCTTCACAGTAAGAAGAATAACAAAAGAGAGGAAATAGAATTTTCCGAAAGAATTTGAAATGAATTTACATCTAACCCCAATGGGTTTTGTTATAAAGCAACTTTACTTCCTTCTTGGTCTCAATATATCCAATTACTAGAATTGCCTTAAGATGAATTCGCATGCCTTTTTTGTAATACATAGATGGAAAATACTTTGTAACTCTAACAATAATTATTGATAAGTCAAAATTTCCTTTGGTGAAATATTATTAAATACTGTATATTTCAAAGAGAACATTTAAGTCATTTTTATATACTCAAAATAGCAACTAATGCTATGCACTGGATGCTATATAAGCATTAAACATATATTAACTTATTTAATCCTCACAAGCATACACAAGGTATTACTAAAATCTCCAGTTTATAGATGAGGATTCTCAGGCACAGATAGGTAAAGTGCTTGTTCAAGATCACACAGTGGATGAGTGGGAGGGGGCAGAGCTAGGATTCAAACCCAGATGGTCTGTTTCCAGAGTCCAGGTTTTAGTTACCAGACCAGACTATTTCTTCTAACAATGGAAATGGAATTACCAAATGTACCAACTCTGACAAAACAGAGAATCTGGACAAAAATTTTTAGAGTTATATCGTCCAGTACTCATGTCTATAGCAAAATGCCTATCGTATGCTGATCTGACAGTCTAGTAAGATAGCTTCCATCTTTAAAGACGGTGATGGGAATGAACAATGAAGTTATAATTAAGTGAATGTGATTAAACTCTGAAAATGAATCATCTCTAACTCAGAAGCATTTATTTGTGTTACCATTTTGTCGTAGTAGGTAAATAAAAACTTAAACCAACCCAGTCACTAAATAATGATCCTCCCTAGGGTGACAAAGGCATAGCCTCTCCCTATTTAAGTAAATGCTGACAGCAGAACCTGCAGTAATTGGAGCCAGATGGTTTAGAAGAGTGAGACTTCTCTGCTCTGAAATGGAAAACACTTCCATGAAACTTGAGGCATGGGCTTCCACCCCAACTACATCTTTGCAAATTTCTGTGTATGCACATGTGTATGCGATGTGTTATATATGCATGGCTGCAGTGCAATACCTCTTTAAAAGAATAAAAACATGTCAGAACTTATCTCCTATTTATCACATGTAAATTGTTCTGCCTTTAATTACATGGGGTGTCCTGACTGCCCTACCTTCAAGGACAAGAGTGAAGAAATCAAGTGTTAACATGTGCATAGCGCTGTTTTAGGGAAAGCAACTTCTTTGTTACCAAAAAAGAAAAAAGAACTTGACCATGAGTTGCTCACAGAATAGTTAGCCACTAAATATAGAAAGAAACTATTTAAAGCCAGTAGAATGTAGTCTATTCCCTCAATGGAAAGACCCCAATTAATTTCCAAAGCTAATATTCTGCTTGAATGCAAAGAAAGCTAAGGTGGAAATCAAAAGAACTCAATGTTAATCTCAGCTCTCTCTGCCCCAAAATCACTCTACCTTTTTTTTTTTACCATAGTCTTCTCTTTTGATAATTGAAGACAATAATACCTCATAGGATTATTATGGAAATAAAAATAAAATAATATTAAATATTTGCAGTTTGCCTATTGATAACTGATATAAAACACTTTAAAATATTAACAATGTAGGAATTATATTCTTTCTTCAGGCTTATAGTTTCAGCAGAAAAGGCTTATTCCATTTTCTATATAAGAATTCATGCCATGGAGCGGCTGGGCCCGTGAGCCATGGCCGCTGAGCCTGCGCGTCCGGAGCCTGTGCTCAGCAACGGGGGAGGCCACAGCAGTGAGAGGCCCGCGTACCACAAAAAAAAAAAAAAAAAAAAAAAAAGAATTCAGCCATTGTTGTAGCAAAATGGATTAAAAACAAGTGTTCAGGAAAAATAATGGTTGTCTTACTAAACCACATTCTTCAAAATGTGTTAAATGTGGATGATAAGATAGAATATATGAAATTGTGCTTGATGGTAAACACATAAAAATCTGTAGCGAGGAGAGAGGGTGGTGGAAAAAGCAAGAGGCTTATTACCCCACCAAAACACATTTGGTTTACACACTGGAAAGCCATAGACAAAAAGCGAGCAGCTGTAGGAAACCATCATGTTGATTTAATTAGCTTTGAGGAGGTGTTCTATGACCTCCATGTTGTACAACTGTGGAAGTTTACTCAGATGAATGGCTAAAAACACAATTACACATTCTACTCTAATTCAACAAAATTGAAACTTATAAAAAAAAAAGAGGAAAACACTCTTTATGTGACTATCAGCCATCTTTTTTCTTTTTTTTTAATACGTTTAAAGGAAAGGATCTCATAGATAGTAACAATAATTGGTGAGTGAGACTGACTCACTGATATGGCTGGCTCAAGAAGGCCTGGTTTAACAAGGATTGTTTAACCAAATCTATCCGATTAAATATGGTATTATCACATTCAATTTAGATCACCCATTTTTCCAACATATCAAAAAGAGCAGCTGATAATTTGTTCCTTAACTATAAACTCAGGAAATATTTGCTGTAAAAACATGACCCACAAAGCCGGACTGAAAGCCTTTAAAAATTTTTTGGCAGCACCAGCTTAATTATTCCCAAACTTGTCCTTTTATTTTTAGTTTGAGACTGGTTTTGGAATTAAATACTGTAACTGAACATCCTTTTGCATTGGCTGTTGCATCGGCAAATCCAATAGAGGACAGAGCATGTGTACATGCATATTTTTAAAACTAGCCTGGCTGCATTAACTGTCTAAATTTTTTCTAAATTCAGTCCAACATTACAGATTATTTTAAAGAATATTTTGCATTGTATTTAACTTAACTGCCAATGCTTACACATCTTCCTTCAGGCTTACTCCTTCCCCCAGATGTTTTTGGTACCATCTATTAGTCTAAAATAAATAATAAATACATAAAGTCAAAGTATGCCAATAGCAAACTTATTGACAACTTTAAAATTCGAAAAATTTCACAATGGGACAACGAAGAGTTTCTGAAGTGGATATACACCACCGTGAATTCCTCCTAATGATCTCACATTTCAAGAAGAATCTATATGAGCAATGATTTCACTAGAAAACACAGATGCCATTGTAGAACGCATGCCAAGACATCCTCTTTGAGGTTTCAGGTACCAGGTACCTCAGTGATCTCTAACAAGTCTCATATTGGGATCTGTTGTAGGACTTATGAATGGATTGACCCTGATACATATATACCTATACACATGTATGTATATATATATATATATGAAGTTACTCTTCATTTAAAGATCAAAATACCATAAAATCTGGTTTAAAATATTTTAGAAACTGTGCAGAGGCTGATGCTAAAATCAAGTTTCACTTTGAAAACATCCCTAGGAGAACTTTGCATTGTCAGAACATGCTCCCTACCTAAACAAGTCTCTATAGCTTCTGAAGGGTTGATGTATTCATCCACAGCACATTTTCAACTTGAGTTTGCTCACAGATGGTGGAACTATGGAAGTTGCACTTTACCCATGGTGTTTCCTTCATAAAAATAGATCAGAAAAAAAAGATAGATTCCGGACCAAGATGGCGACCTAGGAGGCTCCTGAATTTTCCTCCTCCCATGGACATGCCGAAGAGACAACTACACACAGAATAGTTTCCTTTGAGGAAAATCCAAACACCAGTTGAGTGACTCCTACACATTCAGCAACTGAGAAAACAGCTGCATGAAAATGGGTAGGGAAGCCTGAGACACAGAATCACCATAACCTCTCCCCACCCCAGCACAACACCATACAATCAGGAGGAAACCCTTAACTCCCAGCTTCTCCCTGAGGACTGAAGGTTTGGACCGCATATCTAGCATCCCAACTTTTCAGGCTGCCACCTAAGGGGCGTGCTTCCTAATCACCTAGGTCTGAGAGCCAACAGGGCTGACATTCACACGTCCCACAGGATTAAGGCAGAAAAAGAAGTAGTTTTTACAAAGGTGCAGGAGCATCTCCTGCAGCTGTACACCTGTGCTCAACACAGAAGCAGGCAAAAATGCCCACATCCCAGTTTCTCCCCAGAAAAGGTTTGATTGATTGCACACTTTCCTAGCTGCTGCCTGCGGGTCAAGCTTCTAATCCACCCACAGCTAGGTGCTGACTATGATCGTCCCTTTTGAAACACTGATGGGTCTTGGCACACTTTATACTACAGAGAACCACAAAATACAAAGACAATGGCTTGGATAAACACAAAGATTTGAGAAGCAACCAGAAGTCTGGGCCAAGTTGATTGAGGAGGAAAACCTCCTGCATTTACCTAATGCACGGAAACCAACACAGAGAATCAAGGAAAATAAGAAACAGGGGAATATGTTCCGAACAAAGATACATATCCAGAAAGCAGTCTTAATGAAACAGAGATAAGTGATTTATCCAATACAGTGGTATACACGCGCATGCACACACACACACAAAATGGAATATTATTTAGCCATAAAAGAAGGAAATTCTGCCATTTGCAAGAAAATGAATGAACCTGAGGGACATTATGCTAAGTGAAATAAGCCAGACAGAGAAAGACCAATACTGCATGGTATCACTTTATGTGGAATCCAAAAAAAAAAGAGTCGAATTCAGAATAGAGAGTAGAATGGTAGATACCAGGAGGAGCTGGGGTGTGGGGGGGCTGGGAGGAAAGAGCAGAGGTTGGTAATAGGGTACAAACTTTCAGTTATAAGATGAATAAGGTCTGGATAGACCTAGAGTCTGTCATACAGAGTGAAGTAAGTCAGAAAGAGAAAGACAAATACCATATGCTAACACATATACATATATGGAATTTACGAAAAAAAAATGTCATGAAGAACCTAGGGGTAAAACAGGAATAAAGACACAGACCTACTAGAGAATGGACTTGAGGATATGGGGAGGGGGAAGGTTAAGCTGTGACAAAGCGAGAGAGTGGCATGGACATATATACACTACCAAACGTAAAATAGATAGCTAGTGGGAAGCAGCCGCATAGCACAGGGAGATCAGATCGGTGCTTTGTGACCGCCTAGAGGGATGGGATAGGGAGGGTGGGAGGGAGGGAGACGCAAGAGGTAAGAGATATGGGAACATATGTATATGTATAACTGATTCACTTTGTTATAAAGCAGAAACTAACACACAATTGTAAAGCAATTATACAATTGTAAAGCAATTATACTCCAATAAAGATGTAAAAAAAAAAGATGAATAAGGTCTGAGCATCTAATGTATAACATGATGACTAAAATTGATTATATTGCATCATATAATTGAAACTGGCTAAGAGAGAACTTAAGTGTTCTCACCACTAACAAAAAAAAAGGTAAATATCAAAGGTGATAGATGTGTTAATTAACTCAATGGTGGGAATCCTTTAAAAATGTATGTGTATATCAAATCATCACATTGTACACTTTAAATATATTACAATGTTATTTGCCAATTATACAACAATGAAAAAAAGATAAAATGTGTTAAATTCATTACAGCTCTCTGAATTCATATTTCATAGTTTTCTACATAAACCTTACCTGATATTTTATGCCATACATCCAATTTAAGCCAGAGGTATAACCAATCTTTGTGAGTTAAAAAGAGAAATCTATTTCAAACTTCACATTCCTTAATTTCAGTCAAAGATTCCCAAAAGATTTAATACTCTTTCAAGTCAGTTTAAGAATGATCCTGAATCCCTAATAATTTTCTCTTATAATATTAAGATTCAAGATCTGTATTATGAATTTTTTTCCTAAGGAGTTATAGAAATTCCCAGTAGCTAGAATAAAAATTATAAATTAAACAGTGGGTTAAAAAATAGTATTTAACTTACTAACTTTAATTCTAGAGTTTTATATAAGTGGAATCATATGGCACAGTGTACAGTAAATGCAGTATCTACTCTTTCTTACCTGGCTTCATTGACTCAGCACATTTCATGATTCTTTCCTGTTCTTGTGTTTATCAATTGTTCATATAATTTTATTGCTGAGAAGTGTTCTATTATATGAATACAATATAAATTGTTCATCCATTTATCTGGTAATGGACATTTAGGTTGTTTCTAGTTTTTACCTATTACAGATAAAGTTTGTTAAAAAAATACTCATGTAGATATTTGGACATATGCTTTATTTTCTATGATAAAATTTTCTAAGTAGTAGAATGGCAATTCATATGGGAGTTATATATTCCCTTTTTAAGAAACTGCCAAACTGGTTTCCAGAGTACATTATTACCACATCCAGACCAATACTTGGTATGATCAATCTTTTTAATATTAGCCATTCTAATAAGCTTATACTGTAATCTTGTGATTTTAACTTGCATTTCTCTAATGACTAACAATATCAAGCATCTTGTCATGTCCCTATTTGCCATCTGTATTATCTTCTTTGGTGAAGTATCTGTTCACATCATTTGCCCATTTGTATCGGATTGTTTGGCTTTTTACTATTGAATATTGAGGGTTCTTTTACATATTCTGAATCAAAGTCCTTTATCAGAAATATGCTTACTAAGTATGTTATCCCAGTCCATGGATTATCTTTTCATTCATCCTCTTAACTGCCTTTCAAAGACCAGGAGTTTTTAATTTTGATGAAGTCCAATTTCTCAATGTTTTCTTTTATAGCTTTTAAGTGTCATATCTAAGAAATCTTTGCCTAATCCAAAGTCACAAAATTTTCTTACTGTTTTCTTTTAAAGGTTTTATAGTTTGACATTTTATGTTTAGAACTATAATCCATTTTGAGTCTTTAATTCAGTACCAAGTGTGTGTTAAAGTCTATTTTTTGGCATATGCACATCCAATTGCTCCAAGTCCATTTGTTAAAAAAGATTCTCCTTTCTCCACCAGCTTGCTTTGGACCTTTACTGAAAATTAATTGACCATGTATGTGTGGGTATATTTCTGGACTCTCTATTCTGTTCAACTGATCTGTGTCTACCTTGATACCAGTATCACATCATCTTGATTACTGTAGCTTTATAAGTTTTGAAATCAGGTAGCATAAGTCCGTCAATTGTGTTCTTCTTTTTCAAAGCTGTTTGAGCAAATCTAGATCCTTTCCATTTTCATATAAATATTAGAATCAGTTTATCAGTTTCTTTAAAAAAAATAGTCTGTTGGAGTTTTGATAGGCTTCCATTGTATCTCTAGATCAAATTGAGGAGAACTAACATCTTAAGAATAGTGAGTCTTCTGGCCCATTAACATGGTATATCTCTCCATTTGTGTCTTTTTTCCTGTCTTTCATCATTAGTATGTAGTTTTCAGCATACAGATCTTGCACATTATTGTTAGATTTATGCCTAACTATTTCATATCTTATAATTGCATGTTTACTTAATTTCGATTTTTAATTTTAGTTACAACTCTATCAAAATACAAGTGATTTTTGTGTATTGATTTTGTATCCTACAATCTTTCTAAACTTATTTATTAATTCTAAAAGCTCTTTTGGCAGATTCCATCAAACTCTACATTGAAAATCATGTCATCTATGAATAAAGACATTTTTACCTCCTTCTTTATCTTTCTTTTATTTCCTTTTCTTGCCTTTTGCATTGGCTAGAACATATAGATCAGAACTGAATAGAAGAAATAAGTGTGAATATGTTTGTATCGTTCCTAATCTCAGGGGGGAAGCATTCAGTCCTTCGCCATTATGATATCAACTGAAGATTTTTCTTAGATGCCCTTTAGCAAGTTGAGGACACTCCCTTCTATGCCTAGTTTAGTGAATTTTTATAAGAAATGGATGTTGGATTTTTTCAAATGCTTTTTCTGCATCTATTGAGATAATTATATGGTTTTTAGTTAATAAATTACCTTGATTGATTTTCAGATGTTAAACCAACACTACATTTCCTGAATAAACTCTATTTAGTGACAATGCATTATACTTTTTATAAATTGTTAGATTTTATTTGTTTAAAAAAATTTCTTAGAATTTTTGCCTCCATTCTCATGAGGGGTAATGACGTGTAATTTTCTTTCCTTGTAATGTCTGTCTGGTTTTGGAATCAGCATAACAATACCCTCATTGAATGAAAAGGGAAGTACTCTCTTCTTTTAAATTTTCCGGAAAAGTTTGTTTAAAACTGTATTATTTCGTCCTTAAATGTTTGGTAGAATTCACTAGTTAGGGCATCTAGGCCTGGAGTTGTCTTTGTGGAGAAGTTTTTAACTACAAATTCAATTTCTTTAATGGGTATAGGGCTATTCAAGTTATTTATTTCTTCTTGAGTGAGCTTTGGCAGTTTGTGTCTTACAAGGAATTTGTCCATTTCATCTGAATTTATTCCTATAAAGTTATCCTTCTGATATTTGTAGACTCTGTAGTCATCTTATCTCTCTTACTCTTTATATAGGTTATTTGTGTCTTCTCTCTTTTTTCCTTAATCACTTGGACTAGAGATTTATCAATTTTATTGGATTTCTCAAAGAACCAGTTTTGTTTTCATTTGTTTTTCTCTACTGTTTTTCTGTTTCCTGTTTCAATGGAATTCCACTCTGACCTTCATTATTTTCTTTCTTCTGCTTACTTTGGGCTTAAATTTGCTCTTCTTTTTTTCTAGTTTCTTAAGTGGTAGCATTTAATTTTGATATGTTCTACTTTCATTTTTATTCCATTCAAAATAATTTCTAACTTCACTTTTTATTTTCTTTGACCCATGAATTATTTAGAAGTCTGTTATTTCATTTCCATACATTTGGGGATTTTCCAGATAATTTTCTAAATGTATTGAGACTTGTTTTGTGGTCCCAAATATGGTCTATTTTGGTAAATGTTCTCTGTGCACTTAAAAAGAATGCTTACTCTGTTGTTTTTTGGTGGAGTGTTCTACAATTGTCAACTAGGTCAAACTGGTTGATAGCATTTTTCAAGTCTTCCATATTCTTGCTGACTTTCTATACCAAATGTTAAGACACTGAAACCTTCATTTATAATTGTGGATTTGTCTATTTCACCTTTCTTTCAGTTGCTCCACTGATTTGCTTTGTTGCAGAGAAATCTGCTGTCATCCTTATCATTTTTCCTTTCAGTGTAACATGTTGTTTTTTCCTCTGCCATCCTTCTCATTTTATCTTTCTACATAACATGTCTTTTTATTCCCCTTTGCCTGCTTTTAGGATTTTCTCTTTATCATTAGTGTTGAGCAGTTTCATTTTGATGTGTCAGTATAGTTTTCTTCATATTTCTGTGCTTAGGATTTGTTGTGTTTTATGGATCTGTACATTTATAGCTTTCATCAAATTTGGAAACTTTTCAGCCATTATTTCTTCAGATATTTGTTCTGCCTTTTCCTCTTCAGAGCCTCTAATTACACATATATTAAGCTGTTTGAAATTGTCCCATAGCTCAATGATGCTCTATTCAATTATTTTGTACTTGCTTATCCCTGTGTTTCATTCTGGATAGTTTCTATTGCTGTACCTTCAAGTTCACTAACGTTTCCTCTGTAATATCTAATCTTCAAGTTAATTCTATCCAGAATATTTTTTCCTCTTAGAAACTTTGATTTTCTTCTTTAGGAGTTCAATTTGGATAATTTTGTATCTTACAGGTCCCTACTAAACTTTTGAAACCTATGGAATACAATGATAATAGCTATATTAATGTCATTACCTACTAATTCTACATCATTTTTTTAACCAGTTGATTTTTCTCCTCATTATTGGTAGCATTTTTCTGCTTCTTTGCATGGCTGGTAATCTTTGATTGGTGTCAGACATTATGTATTTTACCATGTCAGACACTAGATCTTTTTGTTTTCCTCTAAGTATTACAATTTATTCTGGGATGCAGTTAAGTTACTTGGAAATAGTTTGATCCATTCAAGTTTTACTTTTAAGGTATGCTAGGTGGTATCAGAACAGCATTAAGTCTAAGGTTAACTATTCCTCAGTAATGAGGCAAAACCCCTTCTGAGTTCTCTATCCAATGACCTATGAAGTTGTCCAGCCTGACTGGTAGGTACCATCCATATCCCTGTGTGAGTGCCAGTCACTCTTTTCTCTGATACTCTCAAGTGGTTCTTCCTCAGCCTCAAGTATTTCCCTCACACACATGTGCCTAACAGTACTCCACTGAATATTCAAATGGAACTCAGATCTCTAAACTCTCCTCCATGCAGCCCTCTCTCCTCTGGCACTCTGTACCCTGAACTCCTGCTTTTTTTGATCCCCTCATATCCTGGCTCTATCTCTCTTACTCAGAGAGTCCACCAAGCTCTGCCTGGGGTCCCTCTACCTGTACTATGGTCTGAACTTATCACACTCACACCATTAGTTTCCCATCTCTCAAGGATCATCATCCAACACTGTCTGATGCTTGGTGTTTCTCACATATTTCATCTTGTTTTTTAGTTGTTTCACATGGGAGGGTAAATCCAGCCCCTGTTACTCCTTTTTGTTTGGAAGCAGAAGTTGCAAAAGTATATGTAATTTGTTAAAGTTTCCAAACTTGTTTCTTAAGTTATATATATGAGTTTATGAACTTAGATATCATTTTATGCAGAGGGCAGTATACAATCTCTAGGTATGAAAACAGTTTCTTATAGGAAAACGTACTTAATTCATTAATGTGTAAGGAACCCACTATAAAATTATTTAACATTCCTGCCGAACCACTTCACTCTTTTTTTATTGAAGTATAATTGATTTACAATATTATATTAGTTTCATGTGTACAGCATAGTGATTCAATATTTTTATAGATTATACTTCATTAAAAGTTATTACAAAACAATGGCTATATTTCCCTGTGTTGTACAAATAGATCCTTGTTGCTTATTTATTTTCTACATCCAACCACATCATTCCTTAATGAAGCTGTGAAAAAATTGTTCATTCAACATGTAGGCAGTCTTCTTAAGCTAAGCTCTTCACTATAGATTCAAGAGAACAAAACCAGACCAACTGGCCCCTCCCTCTGGGGCCCTATCGAGTTCAGAACAAAAGAATTGCTTTCGCTAAGAACATATTAAAGCACAGTTTTAACTATTTCTTATCAACAAGATATTTCCTTATAGCCCCTACAGTAGTCTCTTAGGAAGAAGAAAAGTAACGGAGCTTTCCACATTTAATATACTGTCAGTCATGCCATTTGAAACTTTCTCACATATTTTTAGCATAAAAAAGAAAAGTTTAAACTTGATATGAGAAAGTATAAGTTAGAACATTTTTAAAGCAAGCAAATGGCAGTGAAAACTCTAGTGTCTCCCTGTATTTTCAAGACTCAGTATGTGAACAAAAGAGAGAAAGAGAAACCCATCTCACCTAGCTAAGGAAGCATGTAAGCAAAGGGCATCACCTCTTTCTTTCAAGAGAGTAGAATTTCAAAGCCTTACAATTTGGTGGGGGGGGAGTGAGGAGGGGAGAGGAGTCAACTGATACCATTAAAGTTAATTGGAGATTTGGGAAGGTGTGGATGAGAAAACTCGTTGTCCGCTGCTTTTCCCTGTATTTCTTCTTTTCTTTCTTTTTTTATCATAAAGTTTCATTTTTGTGTTCTAAGATATTACAAATAAGTTATGTAATAAGTAAGATGATGTGAGCTAATGAGTCTACTTTTATCTTTTTATATATATATATAGAATACACACACACGTGTATGTGTATACACATGTATAAATTATTGCTGATATTTCAATTTAATACTTAGAATTACAATGATCAGAAACATGTTTCACACTTGAAATGAGATTGTTCTTATAAAAATTTCCTATTAATTTTGACAAATGTAAGTTTGAAACTTTGTGACCTCACTCAGATACATCCTAGAAATCAATGAGTTTAGTTTTTTTAAGAGTAAAATAGGACATTATCAATGAGTGGTGTGTCTGGAATTATAGATGGTATCAGTAACCCTAACAACTTTAGGGACGGAGGCTTGCACCCAGGGATGGGGGGGGGGCAGCAGCAGCTGCACTGTGTTTGAAACCGGAGCACTGGTTAGTGAAGGACACAGTGTCATGCTTGATTTACTTAGAAATCAGCTCACTTGTTTAGGAGCTCAGTTAGAAAATGAACTTAACACATTCAAGCCAAATCGGAATCATCTGAAATTCCTTCCATCCACACCTCATCTCCCATCTAGGAGAAAAAGGACAATTTCAATCAGAATAAGTATATACTAAGAATTCATGTAAATTACTAGGTAAAATCAGTATTAACTGGAGAGTAGGCTATGTGATCTGTATCCAACAATATAAAACTTCTGAAAGTGGTTTAAATTTACAGGACTCCTCCATAGTGCCTACCAATAAGTTTTATACCTAGGATGCACGACAAATGATTTTAGACAAAATGTATTCACAACCAAACGGTGGATGATCTTTTTTTACTGGACAAATCCCAAGGCTGGGGATTAGAGAATTAAAGAATTCGTGTGAGTTACTTAAATATTTTTACCAGTTTTAACATGTTGATCAGTTTATTAAGGTCCAGTTTACCCTCTGGACCTTAATGAACTTATCAACATGTTAAAACGGATCAATCTTACAGCAATCTTCAAGGTTTATAATATCTCAGAATCCTTTATGAGAAGGTAGATTATGTATCAGTGTCTGGCATGGTGTAGGCACTTACTACATGTTGAACTTACTGAATATTTAGTGAATGAATACCCTTTAAGAGCAAGGACTGTACCTTTCAGGCTGTAGCTCTTTACTGTTGCTAGTAAGATGACAGTCATATCATTGTTATATAGGATCTAAGTCACTGAAGATTTTCTAGAAGCTAAGAAAAGTTCACCTAAAAAGTTGATTTCATAACCCCTTCTTATTATTTTTAAAATAACAAAATCCATATAGAGTTCCAAAATTAAAGCTACATATTTCATGTAGACATTCCATATTCATTTACACCTTCATCTGTTTACCAAATATTAATGAGCTTCTATTAACATTACACATTATACTATGTCTTGTGAATACAGAACAAAGGAGATGGTTCTGATCAGCAAAAAGTTCACCATTGATTGAGGAGACACACATCTAAACTAATAATTATGATACCTATGGGGAACAGACCGGAAAGAACACATGTAGTAGATTCAAAGAAGAAGGAGTGATTGAGTCCAGATAGGGAAATCAGAGACTTTATTAAGTAGGGGTGGAAGTGGGAGGAGGAGATACCTGAGCTGAGACTTTAAAAACAATATAATTCTGTTCATGAAAAAGCTGTATAATGTAAAAAGTCTGCAATATTATAAAAATTATTTGCATCTAAAATCCTATCTTATCTTAAAAAGGAGGTAGAGGGAAAAGATCAAAGAGAGTTAATTAAATTTAAATATCATACCTCAAACAGAAACACTCAAATATAGTAATTTAGTAGTTTACTCAATGTTGAAAGTGAGCTGAACAGAGATTAAACATAACTTTGGATAATTTAAAGGAAGCTGCTTTGCAAAATTTTACTTTCCAAAAAAGTGGAGGATGTATAAGCAAAGAAAGTAGACTGTACAGAAAAAAGACAAAAATTTTACTTTTTTAATTTATTTTTTATGACAAAAATTGTAAAGGAACATCAGGGAGGGAAATATAGAAAAACAGAGAACAAAGGGAAGCATGACAAGAGTATTAATTAAAACTTTGCAAGCATAAAATGGATAATCAGTCTAGGTTAAAAGACCTGTGGGGCTTCCCTGGTGGCACAGTGGTTGAGAGTCCACCTGCCATGCAGAGGACATGGGTTCCTGCCCCGGTCCGGGAAGATCCCACATGCCGCAGAGCGGCTAGGCCCGTGAGCCATGGCTGCTGAGCCTGCGCGTCCGGAGCCTGTGCTCCGCAACGGGAGAGGCCACAAGAGTGAGAGGTCCGCGTACCACAAAAAAAAAAAAAAAAAAAAAGACCTGTGAATTGAATCAAAAGAAAAAATCCAACTAGCTCTTTATAAGAAACATACCTTAAAAAAAGTATCTTAAAAACCTGAAAAGTATGAACAAATACAAATTATGCAAATGCAGAATAAATTAACAACAGAAAAAAAGAGATAAAAATCAAATAAGTAACTTAGGAGAGTGAAATTTTAATGTGATAAAGGGTAAATTTACAATATACATGGAAAAATGAGATACATTTGTATGCCCTAAATTATGTTTCATTAAATATTGTTAAATACAGGCAGAAATGGGCAAAATCACTACAGTTAGTATTGACAGTTGTTCTTGAACAGATCAAAATTCAGAAGCATTAAGTTTATCTTTCAATACACCATATTGAAATCAACATTTGTCTCAGAAATTCAAGTCTTAAAGTAGGAAAATTGTTTTTTAGCGAAGAAAGTAATTATTGAATTTAGAAACAGCTAATTAAAATTTCAAAAGGCAAGCCTCAAATAGTCAGAAATAAACATGAACATAGAGGATAATATAATTAGCAAGGCTGATTTCATGCACATACACACACACATGCATGCACACACATATACACACACATCAGACTGTACTTCATTGCTCACAGAATATTTGTAAGGAGTAAAAGTACGTTGGAACATAAAATCACAATAAAAATCAAACCAAAGCAATAATCAAAAATATAATAAAATATTTTCTGAGTTGAAGAAAGAACTCCATGTGTAGATTGAAAGGTCACACATGTTCTAGATTAGACCACCAATAAAAGTACCCATACTTACATACATATCAGCAAAGTTTTGGACTGCAGAGACATAGAAAATATTACAAAAGTAATCCAAACTGATTAAACAGGTGTCCTACAATGGAAATAAATATGGTGTCTCTCATCCTTCTCTGCAACTGTGAATTCCTAAAACAGTGGGAAAATGGCAAGAGTGATTCCAAATTCTATATGCAGTGAAATGAATATAAAGACAATAGATATTGTCAGAGAAATGAAAGAGACCTGAAAATGTCCCAAACATATTCCCTTCTTGAAGGTACTATGGCAACATTATGTTAAATAGTTTGCACATACTATTTCATGTCATCTTCCTATCATCCCTACAATACAGGTCTTTGGTTCCACTTAAAAAAGAAGAAACTAAAGCCTAGATTAAGTAACTCCCTCAAGATCACATATCTAATACCAGATGGAGTCAAGATTTCAACCCAAGTCTGTTTGGCGACAAAGTCCTTGCTCTTATTCGCTAGTTTTGATAATTCCCTTAAATAGTTATTAGGATATCTTTCCATCAAAACATTAGACCAAAAAATACACAAATTTCATGACTATTCAAGAGCTCCCTAATCACCCCCATAGCGTTCTAAGTGTATGCTTTTCATGGCACCCATCAGCATCTCGTTCCTTTTATTTCTCTTCTTTTGAATCTCAGGTGGATAGAATTAAACATGGCATATATCAACATTAGTTCAGGCACATTCTTCTGATTTGTATTATTTCCTCCATCAAATACTATCCCCAATCCTCTTCCTTTCTCTCCTGCATGAGCAACATTCTCTTTATTTTTTGTCTTTGTCTTTGCTTCCAACCTATCTTCCAAATAATTATATTCATGGTCTCTACACATTCCTGATCTATTGTTCCTCTTTGTCCCTTATGAAGCTTTGTTGTTTTGTTTTATCTTAAGCACATGGTTCATATTTGCCTGGAAAATCTTTCTCTATCTCATTTTTTTCAATTCAGTTAACTAATTTGCCCAGCGTGATCATTGAAAAGGCATTCTGACACCCAACACTGAACGCTAGCTTTCTAATGCTTCTTAACAGAGGAAGAGAGGAGGCCAGAATATATATATATATATAAAGTCAAACCAGAAAACCTTTCTTTGTAGTGTTCAATAATGTTGCCTTATACTATTTGAAAATTATTAGGAAGAACAGTAGGTAAAGAACAGAAGTGGAAATATGTTAAAATATATTTCCAGTAAATTTCTAACTTCCTCATCTCCATTTATGAAAAGTTAACCTCATTGCCTTCCTCAAAATGCTCTCAGCTTGACAAGACCTTTTTCATAATAGAAACTAATTCCTTTCTATTTCATTGTCCGTCATTAAATCATTTATTAAAGTGTGCTATTTATTAGAGTTAGTTGTGTTTGAACTATCTCCCAACTGAACTGTAAATCATCTTTACCATTTCTAACAGGGCCTTGCACATTGGTGCCCAATAAACATTTGCGTAATTGAATACATTAGCGCACAGAAGTATCTTTATGTATTTTATGATTTTAAAACATTGATTATGTGACTGCCATCACAGGGAAAAAAAGATGATTAAGACAATATATGCCAATATATTTAGAGATCAAAGATAAGTGTTAATATATAATATTAGTATGTTGTGATTTTTATTATTCCCATTATCTTAATCAACAAAACAAAACTGCTTCTAGCTTCTGTGGAATTACCTTGCTTTGAAAGTACTTAACTCTTTTTAGCAAACTAATGTCTTTATTCTTTTTGGTACTCGTTTTACAATTCTGCATATTATAATATTGCTATAAACTGAATGCTTGTGTCCCCCTAAAATTCATATGTTGAAATCTAATCCCCAATGTGATGGTATTTGGAGGTGGGACCTTTGGGAGATGACTAGGTCATGAGGGCAGAGTCCTTATGAATGGGATTAGTGTCCTCTAAAAGAGACCCAAAATACTCCCTCACCCCTTCTGCCATGTAAGGACACAGTCAGAAGATGGCCATCTATGAACCAGGAAGTAGGCCCTTACCAGACACCAAATCTGCCAGCATCTTGAGCTTCGACTTTTCAGCCTCCTAATTGAGACATAAATGTTTTGTGCTAAGCCACCCAGTATTCTGTTAGACCAAGACAAGTATACAAAATGTTTGTATCACCCATTCTAAATACTTAATATCTGGAATTTTAAGTGATATGAAACCTTACTTTATATTTCCATGAATATTATAAAGCTCTCCCATCATGATTTCTTTATCGTATAATCATTTTCAGCACATATGCAAACAAAGGTAACACTTTGAAACCTTTATGCTATTTGATTGAATATTTTGTTGTAAAGAAGCAATTTCATTAGAACTTTGAGCGGATTTATTTGCTGTAAAGTTATCTTTCTACACCTTTGGTACATTTTAAGGAGATATTGTCATGTTCAAATTATTATTAACTGCATCCTTAACTACAGATTACAGATGAAATGGTTGTATAGATTCATCTCAGAGAAAGAGAGACCTGCCCCCCCCCAATTTTGTTAATTACCAGTTCAGCCAGATGTCTAAATAAACATGCCTTGAGACATTGCCCAAGGGGCAAGATAACCTGGTCTGTGTAGAACTATAGGAGTGTATGCTCTTATCAACAAATGACACTGCATATGGACCTGCTTAGAACTTGTCTCTGAGAATACATGGGAAAAAATATTTTTTTGGAAATAAAATACAAAAGAAGAAAAAGACAGCAGTAGAAGTAGTCTGAAATTTAGATTCCAAGTCATTCTGGACTTGAACAGAACAAATCAAGACCTTTACCACGACACAGTAAGTAGGAAGTTAGTACGGACTACAGGTTAGTGCAGATGATTCAGAGCCCTCAGTGGGAAATAATGGCTAAATCCAACCAGGAGACAGGAAGCTGGGTGTCTCTACTGAAGACTGTTAGTACCATTCAGGAGAGCCCTTTGGAGAATTTGAGCTTAGAAACCATAAAACCAGGCAATCCTCAGGTGTAGGTGCTATTCAAAATTTTGACTTCTTTGCATTACTCTTAGGCAGTTTATGTCTGTTCAGTCCTTTCCAAAGAAGGCTCTTGACTGAAACTGAATCAAAATTCTCACACTGCATTCTTCAGTTCACCCTTCTCTGACCTTCACTGTGAAGACTTTTAAAACTTAAAGCCTCTCCTGAGGCATGGTTATGCTTCCTCTGATCTGATAATGAAAATTAACTGATCAAAACTCCCTTTTCCCTCAGAGCCAAATCTGAGACTGAATAATAGTGACTATTTAGAATCTAATCAACTGCATATCTCTTTCCTACCCTGCACTTGACTTCCTACTTCTGCTTATGTTTCCCTTCCTCCTTATTTTCTATGTCTACTTTATCATTATTATAAATATGTATTCCCACTGTAAGGATTCAAATCCTTTGTGCATCAAGGTGGTGAATATGTAAGGAACTAAATGAATATTTATGATCTGTCTCCTTAATACCTTGATCCACCTATGAATTTCTTTATCCTCTGTCCCAAGGCAACCTCTCCTCAGTAAATGGCTCCACTGTCTACCCAGATCTCGTGCCAAAAACCTAAAAATTATCCATAATTCTCTTTTCACCATCCTTCACATACAATTCATCAGTAAATTCTACTGGCTCTTCCTCTTAATTACATCCTGTTTGATTTTTTTGGATTTTCCCCCCTCCATCTCTATCACTTCTGCCCTGGAATACCAGCTCTCTTCTGGAGTGCAAAAAGAAATCACTAACGATTCTCTATTATTCCCCTCTTATGCCACTACAATTACAATTTTAAGACTCTATAGTTTTAGAGCAGTTTTAGGTTCATGGCAAAATTGAGAGGGAGGTACAGAGGTCCCCATATACCTCCTACCTCCACATGCATAGCCTCCCCCATTACCGACACCCCCACTAGAGTGGTACAGGATGAACCTACATTAACACATCATCATCACCCAAAGGCCATAGTTTACATTAGGGGTCACTTTTGGTGTTGCAGATTCATTGAGTTTGGACACATGTATAATGACACATATCCACCATTAGTATCATACAGAGTATTCTCACTGCCCCCCAAACCCTCTCCTCTCCACCTCTTCATCCCTCGCTCCACTCCTAACTCCTGGCAACCACTGATCTTTTTACTTCTCCACAGTTTTGCCTATTCCAGATTGTCATATGGCTGAAATCATAGAGTATGCATCCTTTTCAGATTAACTTCTTTCACTTGGTAATACATATTTAAGTCACCTCCATGTCTTTTCATGGTTTGATAGCTTATTTCTTTTTGGCTCTGAATTATAAGCCACCATCACCACAGTTTATTTATCCATCCTACCTACTGAAGGACATCTTGGTTGCTCCCAAGTTTTGGCAATTATGAATAAAGCTGCTATAAACATCTGTGTGCAGGTTTTTGTATGGACATAAGTTTCCAACTCCTTTGGGTAAAAATACCAAGGAATGTGATGGCTAGATAGTATGGTAAGAGTATGTTTAGTTTTGTGAGAAACTGTCAAACTGTCTTCCGAAGTGGCTGTGGTCTTTTGCATTCCCACCAGCAATGAATGAGAGTTCCCGTTGCTCCATACATAATTACTTTTTTAATAGAGTGATCTTTTAAAATATAAAGCAGATATTTCTCTCTGAGAACATCCTTCTGAGGGGTTCTATTGCACTTTAAATAAATTCAAAACTTCTTTCTATGGCCAACAAGGTACCACATAATCTGGCCACTGCCTATGTCTGTCCTTCCAATCACAGTGGTCTCCAAGCATGTGGGCCATCCTTCTTCTTCCTCAGGCATGCCAAGCTTACTCTCATGTTTCCGCCTGCTGTTGCTTCTGGCCAGATCACTATGCCCCAGAATGTCTCGCAGCTGCCTCCATCTTTCAGGTCCCGCCAACCTACCTCAAGTTCTATCTTCTCAGAGATGCTTCCCCTCACCACACCACTCTTCCCCCTCCCCCTGGCATCATTAACAAGCTCACATTGCTATCTCCCATCACTTATCACCTCTTTCCTCAGTTTTACTTTTTTCCATTGTACTTATCTCCATCTATGTCATTATATTTGTTCATTACTTATTTATCTTCTGCCTTCCAATATGTTTCTTGAAAATAAGGGCATTGTCTTTCATGAGTATTGTTTCATCTCCATGTCTAAAAACACATATACTAGGTGCTCAATAAATATTCATTGAGCTAATGAATATTTAATGTTTCTTAAATATAAAGCTCAACTACTTGAACTAGGCCAATGAGAAATAATAGAGAATAGTAAGACACACTGCCTTCTAAGAGCTAAGATCTCTTTGGAGGGACAAGCTCAATACATACAACACAAATAGAAATACAAGGACAATCTAGGGAGGGTCAACACTGTGCTACTGTAAATGAGCATGGCAAGTTCAGTGCACAGTGGAGGAAAGCAGCCTGTCTCAAACTTACGGTGGCCCAGAAATTGCTGCTCCTTGAATGCTAGGCTGAAAAGCATGGAGATTAATCTTTAAGCTATCTATCCTGTGCCAATGGTAGACAGACTACATGTGTCAAAATCCTGGTTCTGCCTTTCACTTTCTGGGTGCATGTCTCTGTTTCTTATTTTCCGTATTTATAAAACAGGAATAATGATAACTAACTCATTCTCTCAACATGTTCACTCATTCATTAATCTAGAAATAGTTTAGTCTTTCACTTCAAAAGACAAGGGTTCTTGGGGCTTCCCTGGTAGCGCAGTGGTTAAGAATCCACCTGCCAATGCAGGGGACATGGGTTTGATCCCTGGTCTGGGAAGATCCCACGTGCCCGTGGAGCAACCAAGCCCCTGCGCCACAACTACTGAGCCTGCATTCTAGAGCCCACGAGCCACAACTACTGAAGCCCACGTGCCTAGAGCCCATGCTCCACAAGAGAAGCCACTGCAATGAGAAGCCCACGCACCGCAACGAAGAGTAGCCCCTGCTCGCTGCAACTAGAGAAAAGCCCACGTGCAGCAACGAAGACCCAATGCAGCCAAAAATAAAATAAAAATTAAAAAGACAAGGGTTCTATTCTCATTGAACTTCCTTTCTAATAGGTTAATTTTATAATAAATATCGCATGTGTTTATTATGTAAGATAATGCGTGGAAGTGCTTGGCACAGTATCTGGCACCAAATAACCACTCAGAAATTTAGCTATTATTGTTTTTATTAGGCATTAGGTAACATTGTAGGTTTTGGAGCAGGAAAAAAAGTTAAAAGCAGTGTTTTAGAAAGAAGAGTCTATTTACAAGAAATAGAAATTATTAGAAAGGATTGAAATCAGAGGCAGAGAAACCAGTTATGATTTCTATAATTTGTATGGCCTCCTACCATTCTGCCTAAAGTAAGTATAACTCAAAACCACATCTTCAGTTTTACTGGGATTCTGATCATCTTCCTTGGGGCAATTCGGTTGCCTCAGTCTTGCCAATAATAGATTCTGGCAATGAACTTCATCTTGGTAGCACACTTAGAACCAAGAGTAGATAATAAATATAGCAAAAACCATGTTATATCATGGCATGCTCTCAATTTTTATTTATGAACTAATCACAGCTGTCTAATATACTGGGTAGTATGCTGTGCCTTCTTCCCAAATTAAATAAGTTCTGATATCTGAGAGTTCAAAAGTGAGCAGAGAAGAAAAATACACAAGCATATACTTGGAAAGTGGTGGAATTTTAATATGAAAGTTCCAAAGAAGAGCAAATGGCCATCAGAGAAGACTTCATGGAGTGGATAATGGGATATCCAAGAATTAGTAGGGGTTTACCAGTCACAAGTGGAGAAGAAATAATAGCATTCTTTATTGATAATAATGGTTATCACTAACATTCATTGAGCACTTACTATGTGTCAGTTACTATTAGGAGTGTTTTATGAGGATAAACTGACAATCCTAATAATAAACCATGAAATGGCTACTAGTGTTATTCCTGTTTTGCAGATGAGGAAACTAAATCCCAGACTTATTAAAAAACTTGCCTATGGACACATAGCTCTGAAGCAATAAAGGACGTATTTGAATCTGAGGAACCTAATTCTAGACCCCATGCTCATAATCATCATGTGCTCTTTCTCTATAGCATATATTGCATTGCACTAATTTCCTATCTAATTAATGTTCTTTAGCAAAAAGATGTGTATACACATCATGTATACACTAATATGTATAAAACTGATGACTAATAAGAACCTGCAGTATAAAAAAACAAACAAACAAAACAACTAATACTAAATTTTCTTTGGGTTATTTGTATGGAAATATGTTAATATAAATGTTTCAGACATGAAATTTCTAAAAATCTTACATGTTCTGGTATAATGTTATAAGTCATAATTCTAGTTATTACTTTAAAATGTATATCTCATAAATAAATAAATTTCCTTGTCAATTGCATTATTATGAACTTTCATCAAATATTTAACTGTGGTCATTTTTAAGTCTTTTGTCATTTACAGTTCTGGGTGTACTCTGATGCTTTTGCAAACGTGTTCCTATAAAAGGGTTTCATCTTCAAGGAATTCATGGAAAAGACTCTGACGAGTACAGGTTTCTGGTAACTGACTATACTGCTGAACTGAATGAATAAGCATTTTCAAAACTCCAATGGAAAACTGTTGAACTCATAAAAGTGCTAACAAAAGATCAAGATGGGGCTTCCCTGGTGGTGCAGTGGTTGAGAGTCCGCCTGCCGATGCAGGGGACATGGGTTCGTGCCCCGGTCCGGGAGGATCCCACATGCCATGGAGCAGCTGGGCCCGTGAGCCACGGCTGCTGAGCCTGCGCGTCCGGAGCCCGTGCTCCGCAACGGGAGAGACCACAACAGTGAGAGGCCCGCGTACCGCAAAAAAAAAAAAAAAAAAAAAAAAAAAAAAGATCAAGATGAAAAAAAATTAATTACGTGGGACTGAATGAACTGATGAGGATGATTATAATTTTTGTGACTTTCTGTTTGCATAAAAAAAAAATCCCACAAGGACTCAGAGGCAAAAAATATACAAATCAATTTTCACTGCAAAGTAAAGGAGCTGTTACAGTGGAGGATTACTGGACTGAATGTCAATTTTATGACATAGTATGAGTGTGTTTCGTGTTTGGTAATTGCAATCATTGTTGCTTTTGTTGTGGTCATCCGTTTACAATGCTTGGTGCCAGTCTATTTATCTCTTGTAAAAATAAAATACAGTGTGTGTGTGTGTGTGTGTGTGAAAAAAAATTCACAAGCTAATTCTGAAATACAGAATTGTGTATGGAATTGTAAAGGACTCCAAATAACCAAAACAATTCTTTCAAAAGAACAAATTTGGAAGATGAACTTTCTGACTTCCAAACTTACTACAAAGCAACATTAGTTGAAACAGTGTGGGACTGGCATAAAGATAAACACATAATATTGAGAGTCCAGAAATAAACCCATGTATGTATGGGTCAACTAATTTTTCACAAGTGTACCAAATCATTCAACTGGGAAAGAAGAGTTGTTTCCAAAAAAAATGGTTCTTGGACAACTGATATCCACATGCAAAAGAATGAAGTTGAAACCTTACCTTACACCATATACAAGAATTAATTCAAAATTGATCAAAAACCTAAATCTAAGAGCTAAAATGATAAATCTCTTAAAAACAATCTAGGGGTATTCTTCATGACCTCGGATTTGACAATGATTTTCTAGGTATGACTCCAAAAGCATAAGCAACAGAAACACATAGTGGAATTTCAGCAAAATTGAGAACTGCTGTGCTTCAAGAGACATTCTAGAGAAAGTGAAAAGACACCCACAGAAAGGCAGCAAGTATCTGCAAGTATATATCTGATAAAGGGTTTGTACCTAGAATATACGAAAAACTCTTCAACTCAGTAATAAAAGACTAATAATAGAATAATAACATTGGATTTTTACCCAATTTAAGAATGGGCAAAAGATCTGAATAAACATTTTTCCAAAGAAATATGCAAATGGCCAGGTAAGCAACTGAAAAGACGTTCATTGTAATTAGTCATGAGGGAAATGCAAATCAAAACCACAGTGAGAGGGGCTTCCCTGGTGGCGCAGTGGTTGAGAGTCCGCCTGCCGATGCAGGGGACACGGGTTCGTGCCCCGGTCCGGGAAGATCCCACATGCCACGGAGGGGCTGGGCCCGTGAGCCATGGCCGCTGAGCCTGCGCATCCAGAGCCTGTGCTCCACAACGGGGAGAGGCCAAAACAGTGAGAGGCCTGCGTACCGCAAAAAAAGAACAAAACAAAACAAAAAACCACAGTGAGATACCACTTCACATCCTCTAGGATGGCTGTAATCAAAAATTCGGAAAATAACAAGTGTTTGGAGGATGTGGAAAAACTGGAACCCTCATAACAATGCTAGTGGGAATGTAAAATGGTGTAGCCATTTTGGAAAACAGTCTGATAATTCCTCAAACAATGAAAAACATAGTTATTATATGATCCAGCAATTCCAATCCTAGGTGTATACCCAAATGCAAACCATATGTCCACACAAAAACTTGTACAGCAATGCTACCAGCATTATTCTTAAGTATTCAACAGGTGGAAACAACCCAAGTGTCTATCAGCTGATGAATGAATAAACACTGTGTCTATCCATACAATGGAACATTATTCGGCCAGAAAAAGAAATAAAGTACTGACATATGCTACAACATGGATGAGCCTTGGAAACATTATGCTACATAAAAGAAGACAGTCACAAAAGACCATTAATATGAAATGTCCAGAGTAGTCAAATGTATCGAGACAGAAAGTAGCTTAGTGGTTGCTTAGGGCTGGGGGAGATGAAGGTTGATAGCTCAAGAGTATCAGATTTCTTTCTGAGGTGATAAAAACTGTTCTAAAGTTGACTGCAGTGGTGGTTGCACATATATATCATTTACATAGACTTTAAATTGTACAGTTAAATGGGTGAATTACATGTTATGTGAATTACAATAAAGCTGTTAAAAAAAACAGAAGTTAAAAGGGAGAAATAAACAATCCTACTTTCAAACCCTATCTCTCTAGCCACCTCCACTGTGGACGGTTCCTCAAACACTGATTTCCCACATGTTGTGAGAGCAGAGGGTATAATCTCCTTACCTCTTCCTTGGTCATGGGACAGAAACATAAAAGGCTTTTGTGCCACAATCAATTAGATTTGGAACAAGATATCCATCCCTGGGAATCACCTGTTACTTCATCTATCAATGTCACCAAAGTATTGGTGACCTGAAAGAGCAAGGTCAGGTAAGTAAACACTGGAAGAATTTGGGAGATGCCCAGTTTTATCAATAGTTTTCCTTTTCAAATTGGTACAAAGCAGAAGTTAGAAATGCATAGTCATTCACAGTAGACGTGTCACCTGACTGTCCATATTGGATTGTCAGAAATGAGAAGGGGATTTAAGGCAAACTATGGATATTTTGTTTTATTGGGGAAGTAAACCCTCTAACAATCAAGGAATAAAACCAATCTTTCAGACTAGTAAAATATAATTTCTGTTATAAAAAAATGGTGCTTCTTTATCTTTCTTCCAAGAGGGCACAAAAAAAAGGATATTTTTTACAGCTCAAGCCAAGTACAAAGACTTCCTTAATATTGCACAAAACTCCTGGGATATAATAAAGATTTCCTAGTAACTAAACTAATTTTTATACCTATCCCAATATGGCTGTCCAATATCTAATTCACTGATTTTAGAGTAAAATAATCAAGTAAATGTAAACTCCAAAAAGTAGCTAAACCTTGCCTGTTTCCAATCATTCCATTTCCATGCAAGACATCATTTTGTAACACATTTTGTAGGCCACTTTACATGTTCATGCATGTGTTAAAATAGCAGTTTAGCATAGTGGTTACGAGAATAGATTCCTGAGGTCGACTGCCAGCATTTGAATCTTAGCTCCTCCATAGTCATGTGACTCTGAGTTAGTCACTTAGCCATCCTGTACTTCAGTTTTCTCTTCTGTAAACTGGTGAAAATATAAGTATGAACCACATAGAGTGGTTGTGAAGATTAACCGAGTGAACGCGTGTGGAGTTTGTGGAACAGAGGTAGGCACACAGTGATTCTCAGTACGTGTCTACTAGCACTCCCTAATTTTGTTTTCACACATTGTATCATTTGATGTTCAAATTAGCCAAGATATTTAAGTAGGACAGATACAAGCAGTCCTAGTTTTTCTTTATGCACTATATCCTTGTAGACTGTATTTTGTTTGAATGTGTGTGTGTTACAATCCTGATTACACACATGCCCTGTATCCTGCTTATGAATTTCACAGTGCTCTGCACAGCGTAAGCATTCATTGAGCATTCATTGAGTATATGCTATGATAGCAAAACCGATGAAAAAGATACGAGTTCACGCATCCATTTGTTGGATATTGATAGAAACTTGCAAATAAGTGGATAAAAAATAACAACAGGGCTTCCCTGGTGGCGCAGTGGTTGGGAGTCCGCCTGCCGATGCAGGGGACGAGGATTCATGCCCCGGTCCGGGAAGATCCCACATGCCCCGGAGCGGCTGGGCCCGTGAGCCATGGCCGCTGAGCCTGTGCGTCCGGAACCTGTGCTCCGCAATGGGAGGGGCCACAACAGTGAGAGGCCTGCGTACCGCAGGGGGAAAAAAAAAAAAAAGATATCTGCTGAAGTTTGACTTATTGGAAAGGAAATATAATCAAAGGTACTGAAAACTTTCGATAGGGATATTTAAAAGTAGTAGCTTCTCAAATAAATATTCTTAGTTGTTGGCTTAAAGGATACAGGAAACAGGGAATTCCCTGGCGGTCCAGTGGTTAGGACTCTGTGCTTTCACTGCCGAAGGCACAGGTTGGGGAACTAAGCTCCCACATGCCTCTCTGTGTGGCCAAAATTTTTTTTTTTAAAAAAGGATTCAGGAAACAATTGCAAGACAGTTTGAAGCCATCGCTGGTTTCTATTTTACTCAGAGCTGATCTAAAAATATCATAAGTATTTGTGACATCTTTAAACAGATTTTTTTAAACCCAGCGTAGGGAAAGCAACAAAGAAAACTAGAATTATGGATGAACTTCTGAGGAGCTCCGATGGAGGCTGACATTCCACCTCTCACATGTGGTGATCATCTGGAGGCTCATGTGCTCCTTCGCCAGGAGAAGGAGCTTCTGGCATGAGATATCTGCCGGCTGGTGGTAAGCAGCTGCCAGGCAAGCCTCCAAGTGGTTGCCTGCCTCGCTTGAGTGAACCTTTTAAAATATTTATATGTACATGCTAATAAAAACCAAACAATGTACCCAGGTACTTTTAAAAGTCACGAAAAAACTGTGCCACTGTGCTCAGGGAATTGCTGAATTTTACTTTTGAGAACCCAGTGCTTCACAGGAGTCATGCTGAAAGAATTTGTGTATGTAGAAATATGAAAGTCAGATTGATCCGCAGTGGTAAACTACTAACATGGTCTCAAATGTCTAGAATGCAGTTGTGAATGTAGATCTATGTGGGAAAGGTCATTTAGCCTACACAGAACCATCTCAGCTTCCAGGACAAAGCGGAGCGGTGTGCTTCAAAGAAGTCCTTAGGCTAGAGATGATTTACCCTGGCATTCAATTCACCCAACATTTATTGGATGGATACTCAGTGTCTTGAAGCAACTGGGGTTATAAAGCTGATCCAACAGCAAGGCAGGTGGCATAGTGGGTGGAAAAAACATTAGCTTTGGAGTCAAGTTCCAAATCCCCACTGTGCGGTTCACAGGCTCTGCTGTCCTGGCAACTCGGCCTCTCCTAGTGTCAATGTCTTCATCCGTGCGCTCGTCATCACGTCAACCTCACAGGCTGTTCTGAGTATTATCGAATGAGGCTGTGCGTGTAAAGCACCTAGCCAGGCCTTGCATGCAGCAGCATGTCTCAATAAATGTGTCTTTCTTCCTTTCCCTCTCCAATTCTCAATCCCTCCTTGATAGTAACCTTGGTTTTATGTAGGTCCTACCCTACCCCCAACACCGCCTGAGCAAGACTCATGCCATCTCTCCTGGTCCCCGAGGCAGAGGACTACATGACACGTTCAATACCTCTGGACTGAGCATAAAGAGGGGGCCCCAGCATAAAGGCTGGTTACACAGTTGTTGAGATTTGTAGGTTACGTTCAGCATTTTATATTCTTTCATTGTAGTAATAGGAGACACAAGAGTTTTAAATAGGCTTTCACTGGAGACTGAACTTTGGGGACAGGTGGGGATGCAAGGAGACTTTTGCAGTAGTTCAGTAAAGAGACAGTGGGATTCTAGATTGGGGGGACAGGGCAGGTGTCAGTGGAGAGAAAAATCATTGGATGAATTTAAGGAAAAATGCAGGTAAAATGGTGAACTGGAGACTGATTAGATATGCAGTAGAGGGAGAGAAAGAAAAAAATCAATGTCGCAAACATAATTGCAAGAGCTTAGAATAGCATCTGGCACATAATGAACATTCAATAAATGTTAGTTACTATTATTACTATACTTAATATACAATATGTCAAAATACACTAAAGCACACATAAATATGATTTTTTGTTAGTACAAAATCATGAAAGGATTTTTATAGTTTTGCTTCTGAAATTCTTTGGCTAGGCATCTCAGTGAATTTACGATTTGTTATATTTTTATTATAAGCAACTTGCATATTCAGGAATTCTTACAAAAAGGGAAATCTAAGCTACAGATCATTTCCAAATATGAAAATTTTGTGAATGCTAATTTCAACAATTAATGAAGTTGACTTAATATTATGTTCTGAAGACATTTAATTATACATTTATCAATGTTAGTTTTATGGTTTCCTTTTTCAGATTTTGGAGCATATCATTTGTTTTTAGGACTCAAAAATTTTCAAAGGGCCTTAAAAAAGCTCTCAGGCCCTAAGTCACATGCCTGTTATACCTAATTAACAGAATGGACCTGAACCAGTGGACAACTGAGAAAGAACAAAGTGAAGCCAGGATCATAATACATCAGATTCTGCTAAAGGGGACAATTTGGAGAAAATGACATCACTCGATCTAATTTTTCTCAACTTTTATTAAATGGTTCCCAGGCTATCTCCTCCTTAACTTGGGGAGTTTACTAAATGTCATTGTAGTTTAATACATACCATTTACCCTTTTATCTTACTTATGTGTAAATAAGAGCTTATCAAATTATGCCTTTCATCAGACTGTTTAGGATCAAAGTCACTGCATATTAATGATTATCCTTGTGAAAGTATGAGGTTTTCAAAAGGCAGCAAACACTACCTCCACAGGATAGCATTTTTGACCTTAAAAGGACATTAAATATCATATAATTCAAAAAGGAGAAGTGACTTGCCCAAAATCATGTAGCAGCTACTGACATGACCAGGGAAGTCAGTCACTCTGGAAACACTCTGACTAGTTCTTACCAGAGTTCTTACTTGAGTTCTTACTAGTTCCTTAAGAGACAGATGAATGCTGGTCAGTGACTTGTAGCCTAGAATCTCCGTATCAGCTCACAAAGCACTCAGAGTGTTCATACTCTGGTCCCATATGTAAAGGTAAAACCTTTAGAACTCACTCTGAGAACAAATTAGGGAGATTTAAAATGATCGAAAGAATCTGGCAGGAAATTGGTTATTTACTACGAATTCTACTCAAGGAACTTGAATGCATTTAAGAATTTGCCTGCAATGTACAATGGCAGAAGAAACAAAAACAAAAAACACTCTACCTTTTCCATCTCTTCCAGTGGAAATCGTTATATAGTTAGTGGGATTTTCCCAAGTGATTCACTTAATGGCTCGCAAGAAATGACCAACTGAAACTTGATTCATATAAAGAGTAACTTTTATTCCGGACAATTCCTACCTGTTACTGCTAGTGGGAAATATCATGAGAAAAGTGAATGCTATACTGATTTTCCAGAGGGTAACACTGGTCATACTAAAATGTTGGAAAGTGAATCACTACTTTTCAGTAGTGCTGTGATAAAGGAATTCTAACTACCAGAATAATTATTCCTTCTCATTGCAGCTACTACTAATTGAGAGCTTACTATGTACAAAACAAAATCATTTAAACTTCATGACACCCAATAATTAAATATTACTGTACCACTTTTACAGATGAAGAAACTGAGTTTCAGAGAATTTAAACAACTTATCCAAAGTTACAGAACCACTAGGCTTCAAACCCACGTCTGTGTGACAGCGCGGCCTTGCTGTTAAGAAGTATACAACTCTACATTTGAATTACAAGGTATTAGCCAGTTGTTAGGCATTTCTAAACCATCCCTGTAATTGGTTACAAGAGCCTAAAGATGGAGCTGGAGTTCTGACAAGAGGTAGAGATCTGAAAGTCATTGGTGTGTGGATGGTAATCAAAGGAGAGGATACATTGTTTCAGTCTTTTGAGGTTTAAATTTGAGACCATCTCATTCCAAAAATATTTAGGGAATATCTTTTCAGGCCAGGCACTGTTCTAGATGCTCGTGATACATCAGTGAACAAAGGAGACAAAAAGATCTCTGCCTTCCTGGAGTTCACATTCTTATGGGGGGTGGAGGGAACACAGATAAACACATAATAAATAAGTAAATTATATAGTATGTTAAAAGGTGATAAGTGAAATGGTGCTAAGGTGACTACCCGAGGAAGAAGAGAAGCAGAGAGAGCACCGGCCCTTACTAAGACTCCTGAGAAAATTCCTATGATCTGCTTAGTGGACACATCAGTAAATGGAAAGTGAGTTTCCTATCAGCTTTAGTACTATTAATATATCTGAGGTGATCCAGAGAGTCTGGGTAAAAATTAAAGTTTTGTAAATGGCTGACTAATAACTCTGGAAGCAGGCCATTGCCCCTATGTACCCCAGGGATGCTACCAGAAGCTAGGAAATCCCACAACCCAGGCAAATACAATCACAACTACAACTCTGGTTGTAACTAGCCCAGTGCCCTAATTGAAACAAAGAAACAAAATTATGGCATCTGTGTTGGGATGGTCTCATCACCATCTATCCACCCAAGTTTCTCCTTGCTCTGACCAAAATCACGCAGTAAGAACCATTGCTCAGGAATAGACCCAGAGCTTCTCAGACTCCCAGGGTCATTATAGTTCCTCACTCCAGATTTTTCCCACCCATTCAGCAGCAATGCAAAGCAGGCAGGATGAGCCTTTCTTGTGTATGAAGTAAACAGAGCAACAATGAAGTGTGACTTCAGGGGAAGGAAATGGTTTCCTGCCTACATGAAACAACACATCTATGGAGGAACAACATCTACAAGTAGTAAAATACTCAACTGTAAAATGAAAACATTAATTAAAGCAGACAAAGGTTCATATCATATACAATCCTACAAATCTTATCTTCGATTATTTTACCTGACTTAAATTTAAAATGTATGTGCCCAGACAGTCTCAAAGATATGTCCATACTACATTACAAGGATTTAAATAGCTGTATCTTGAAATTTATTCTTTTTAATGTGAATCTGCATGGTAGAGTGAATACCTCTTGTTGTTTTGTTGCTTTTTTTAAATCATAGTAAACAACACATTGACATAAAATTTACCATCTTAACCATTTTCAAGTATACAGTACAGTAGTGTTAACTACATGCACAGGATCTCTCGAACTTTTTCAATCTCGCAAAACAGAAACTCTATACTATTGAACAACTCTTTTCACCCTCCCCCCCAATGCCTAGCAACCACCATTCTACTTTCTGTTTCCATGAGTTTGACTACTTTAGATCCCTCATATAAGTGGAATCATGCAGTATTGGTTTTTCGTGAGGGTCTTTTTTTTTTTTTTTTTTGTGGTACACGGGCCTCTCACTGTTGTGGCCTCTCCCATTGTGGAGCACAGGCTCCAAACGCGCAGGCTCAGCGGCCATGGCTCACGGGACCAGCCACTCTGCGGCACGTGAGATCTTCCCGGACCGGGGCACGAACCCGTGTCCCCTGCATCGGCAGGCGGACTCCCAACCACTGCACCACCAGCGAAGCCCGTGAGGGTCTTATTTCACTTAGCATAATGTCGTCAAGGTTCATCCATGTTATAGCATATAAGAAGATTTTCTTCTTTTTAAAGGCTAAATAATATTCTATTTTTTTAAATAAGTAAGTTTTCTATAATAGGATACAGGCTAAAATATTTAAACTTTCCACAGGAAATTATAATTATGCAGGAAAAAAGAGACTTCTAATAGTCTAGGAAGGTATTCTTCAGTGGTTTCCCACATCACTTCCTAAACCAAAAGTCTTACTCTGTGTTAAGTTTAAAAATATAAGCATTTCAAATGATATTTTGACATGTCACTCTGGCTGCCCAAGTGTGAAAGAGGTAGGCATGCAGCATGGGAGCAGGGTAACTGAGCTTCTCTTGCTTATTAAGTTTCGATTAGGATGACACACTAATTTATTCGTATTTGAGTAAATCTCTTTCCATGGGAAACACATGACACAAATTATTATAAATATTAACTCATGTAGACAAAAACTAAGATAAAATAAAGCTGTTTCCTTTCACACTTAGGATTTACTGAAATCTAATTTTTTCAATGCCTAAATTGTTTTCTCCTTTAAAGCCAGCTAGAAATGTTGACTTTATATAAATGTAAGAAATTGCTATGTTAACTTTGATCAAATATGTAAAGCTATCAAAATCTTTATTATTTCAAATACTTTTTAAAAAACTAGGTGTACATTATTAATAAATGCATAAAGAATTAATATAAGCAGATATAATAATCCTAGAAGAATTCAATATGTGGTCAGGAAGTACTGGCTAGAGACGCCATCATTTTGGTTTCAAATTGCTGTATTTTTCACTCTTCTATTCTATAATACTTTCAATTAACTACATGTGTGGAACATTGATCACAAGAGTCAACCTGCTCCCTCATAAACTTTTTGTCAGAATAACTAATAAGTAAAAATCAGGCAGAGAAAAGAACTTTCATTGCTTAATTCTTGTCTTTCTTTTCCATACTCCAGCTCTTCCCAGACAGATGGTGTACTTCACTCCTTGATGCCTTCTCAGACTTCTCCTTTCAAAATATTCTTCTCTGCCCTGCTCTTACCAAACCTGAGTTCATTACTCAAAACTCAGTTCAAAAGGTACCTCTTCGGGGAGACTTTCTCAACTCCCTGAAGCAAAATTAGTCTCTATTTTAGTACTAACACTTTTTATTATAATGATTTATTTGAAAATCTATCACCCCATCACACATAATTCTCAAGGATAGAGACTATGCCTCATTCATTTTTATAGTTCCGGCATTTATTACAGTACCTAGCACATGCATAATAGGTGCTCAGTACATGTTTGTTAAAGTCTTATTATACACACGCACACAGACACACACAGATTCTGATCATCATTAACACACTGCACTGTCTCCACTTATTTCACCACCTGCAATATGGATTAGTAAATTTTTACAGTGAGCTTTTTAGAAAATTGTACCAATATTTAAAAATATTTATTAATATACATTAACTGATCTGGGGGGAAAGTACTTTAGGAGAAACTTTGGATCTTTAAAAATATACATAGATGATGCCAACAATTATGCATTTGATAAATATAATTCGGGCACTAGGCACTCACAGAGTTTTCTCTTGTATATTATAAAACTTTCCCTAAGCTCTTTAAATTGTAGCTAATTAATATTACTTATCTTTAAAATGTGATGATGATAGTAATGATAAGGCTGATGGCATTTATTTCATTCAAGAAGTGACCCAAATAATTACAGACAAGGGTAGGTAATGCTAATACAAAGAAGGGCATTTTGTAACAAAACTACTTCAAAGTCCAAAGGAGTTCCAATTTTTAACGGTTAATGGTTAGTGTGGTTAAAAGAAATAGTTCAAAATAAATAGTGCCAACCAATGAGAGCTCCCCAAGTTTGCAACGCATTCACTGTTTCCAGACGCCACAGTTTCTTGTCTCTTTTGATCTGATAGGAGTTAACCTCCTACACCATTTAGTTTTTCCCACTTCCAACATCCTAACGAATTGGTCAGAAAGAGTAAAAATAAAAACAAAAACACAACCGATCCCCCATGAAACATTAACATATTACCAAAACCATGCACTGAAAATAAAAAGACCTCAAACTTAGAGCTGGAAAGGGGCTGAGAGAGAATGTTCTTAATACTCCTCTCTTTCCTGAAATCTGCAGACAGCACTTTTACTTCCTAGCTAATTTAATACAGAAAAGCTAAGAATTAGCCCAGCTTCATTTCTTTAACTTGCAGACAAGGAGCTTGATTTCTAGCAATGATTTTATTTTAAGAAAGAACCATTGCAAGAAAACAATTTGGAATTTTCACGGGGATCATAAAATTACATTCCATCTTCTTTGTCCCTTTTCTCCTCTTCTTCCCCTCTCTCTCCCTGTTCCTTCTTCATGTTCTTTCTCTATGTTTGAAAGAAATCTAACCACCCTTGACCTTGCTTGTTTCAACAAGACCATTTCTAAATTTTCCTTTGATGGATCTAAGTAAAAGAAAATGCATTACCAGCTGTGTTTCCCCACTATTTAGCAGAACTACCTCACTGCCACAGTTCTGGGATGCCAGTAGTGAAGTCTCACCAGTGACTGCCAACACCCCTGAAATACCAATACAGTATACTAGCAGGCATCAAAGGGATTCCTAAATCACGCTGAGGACAGTTTTATTACCCATAAAGTAGAAAACCCACACAGAAGAGAAGCTGTCCTGGCTTTACTGTTTATTGGCCAGGTGGAACTGATTAAGAATGTGAGAATCTGTGGTACCAATAATCATGGGCTTCTTGTGTTCAACATAAGAAAGGGTTTCACATAACCCAGCAATAGCAGGGCATTAGTGCTCAAGAAATCCAAACTTGGAGCTATTTATACTCAGGACTGGGCTAGACAGGCTGGCTCAGAGAAAATAATCTTAAGAGACGAGTGTAGAAGACACAGGAATGACTCTAAGAAACCACAAAGAAAGCACAGCAGATTACAATTCCTTTGCAAATGATTGTAAAGATTACCCCAAGTGAAATCAGCAAAGGCTATATTAAAATGGATGGGTAGCTTATAACCAGGCCTGGCTTTATTTAAAATCCTCTTTACAAAGGAGGCCAAAAATTGCATTCCCTGCAGGAGATACTTTCTTGTCTGCAGGCTGCTTTACCACATGTTGAAATGGGGAAGGATGCTACTGAAGAAGTTAGATCAGGGAGAGAGCAGCCTTTCATCTCTAATCCTTTCATAGAGAAAAACAGCCCTGTTTTATGGAAATCCTAAAGGAGAAGAATCCAGAAAGACAAAACATATAATAGGTGGTCTGTATTCATAGTATGAATATTCTTTACATTGCAAAATGTTTTGCGGCAGCATTGCTTTTAATGTGTCCCTAGTACATTTTACAAATGGTTTTATAATTTTTTAAAAAAACCAATATGCCCTTATGTTTCCAAAGGCATCTATTGCATAATCTAAATATACTGTGTGAAGATTATGCCTAAAACCTATATAGTGCATTTACCATACAAAACCAAATGATGACTACTGAAGGCCCAAAAATTACAATAAAGTTTGATGATTTTTCATGGAATAATAAGTAACTAAGATATGAAGACAACAAGACAGATTTACAGACTCAGGTAGAAGTTTGCTTTTAATGAAATCATTCAGTCTATATCAGATAAAAATTCTCACCAGGAATTGAATTTTCAAAACTCTCATAATTTCACAGTTATTCCATAAAAACTTTATAACTTGATTCTTGAATTATAAATTATTATCAAAGAAAATAAACTTTACCCTAAATATGTGGAATGTAAGTCACTAAAAATAGCTCTTTTACTAAAGAAACTAGAACTTTAAAGAAGGGAAATATGAACACATATGTGCAGACAAAAGTGCACATGTTCATAAATCATGTATCAATCATCAATAAAATAAATGTGGAAGCACAGCAAGTAAAATTAGATCTTGGAATTTGATTACTATGGTATATACTGTGCCAAAAGAAAAATGAAACAGCCAAACATAACTGTATCAGTATGCATGAGAAACCATCCGTTCCCAGTACATCTGTGATTACTTAGAGCATAATTCTTTGTGATTCTGAGTATCAAAGATCATCAAAAGCTCTACAACAAAGCAAGAACCTTTCATGCACTTGGTACATTCTCAGTGATGAGTCCTAAGTCTGGCTTAATATTGAGAGTTGAATTTCAGAATATCTAAATTCTGTTCCATTTTAAGACTAGAAGCAACTTATTTCATTCAATGATTGCTTTCAACTTGAAGGATTAGGATATTGCTAGAACGAAGCGGCCTTCTGCTCCCTTTATGTTATTTTTTCACTATACACATGTAGAGGATTAGACATGAAGTCATGCAACAGCTGTCTGGTCATGCGTGTGCTTTGGTCCCAAGGAAATTCATCACCCACTTGCATTGCAGCGGTTAATCTGCAGCGGACACATGTTGTCTAATCAGGTTCAAGACAACCAAATGAAGAGCTTAAAGGATAGAGATTATTTTACTCATTAACTTCTAGACTTCTAACTCAATCTAAAAAAGGGGTTTTTTTGTTTTGATTTTGATTTTAAATAACTCTCAAGATTTTCTGAGCTATATTGCAATTTGTCAATATCTTATAAATCTTGAAGCTTCATTTAGAAAGTTGATTTCAGAAAGGAAAATTTCTACAACTGTGCAAATGTGTTGCAGACCTGCTCAGAGAATTGGGGGGTCATGAGACAAGACAGCAAAATAGGAGGCAAAATCTCCTATGGAAGAAGAGTTCTGTTTGCTGAGTGAAGGTCTAAACTGATCACAAGTCAAAACATGGGCAAGTCAGGAGAGGCACCCTGCCCGCAGGGAAGAGAACACTCAGGAACTTGAACACCTGACCACTCTGCAGCCAATGAGGAGGGCCTCCTCCACCAACCTGCCTGACAATGAACGAGCGTCTCCCCCGGACCCAGGCTGAGCAAGGCCTCACAACCGTCCTGCTTCCTACATGCCCACATATGGACTGACATGTGTGCATTCAGTCCTGTACTTCCCAGTGCCTTTATGTATTTTCACCTGCTTGAAAGGATCTGAGCTTCTAGAAGACTCCCCCCAAAGAGCTGGGAAAAGGTCTACCTTCATCCTGTGTGACCCCACCCCCAAACCCAATTCATTCTCCATGGGATGATTTTACAAAGTACAAATTTGATCACATTCTCCTGCTATTTGCCAGTTTTCAAAACAAATTTTTTTTTTTTTTTTTTTTTTTTTTTTTTTTTGCCGTACGTGGGCCTCTCACTGTTGTGGCCTCTCCCATTGCGGAGCACAGGCTCCGGACGCGCAGGCTCAGCAGCCGTGGCTCACGGGCCCAGCCCTCCGCGGCATGTGGGATCTTCCCAGACCGGGGCACGAACCCGCGTCCCCTGCATCGTCAGGTGGACTCTCAACCACTGCGCCACCAGGGAAGCTCAAAACAAAAAAAATTTTTTAAAACAAATTTTTCTCAGCAAAGCCTTCCATCTTTGCCCTGTTAAATTAACTTAGGTGTCCTGAGTATAACCCTAAAATATTGATTATAATTTCTTATTATTTTTGTTAATACTGTTATTCATATTATTATCATTCTTATCATTTCCACCTTCCTCTGCTAAAGTATCAGCTCTGTGAAGTCACTGCTTTTTCAGTGTTACTTCCCTAGTACAGTGTCTGGCATTCAAAAATCGTTGAGTGAATGAATGAAATGTATTGCTCTTGGTTATTATGGCTCATTTCTGTTTATAGAAGCTATATTTTGGAAGAGGAATATTTGCCCTGGAAAACTAAAGAACAATACTTTAAAGACTATTTGATTTCAGGTTTACATCTAATATAGATAATATGCTATATTGCATGTGAGCATTGTGTGTGTGTGTGTGTGTCATACTCAGACTCAGGACTGCTGGGACTTTGCCATCTGTACATGCCCAGCACACCAGAGCCTTCCCCTTCTTGCCACTGTGGTCTATGAACTCAGTACAGTAACGTAACCTTGATGTGGGGTTACTCAGGCAAATGAAGCTGCTAGGATTGCCACAAATTACCCCTGGTGAGTGAATGTTCACATTTTTGAGGTCTTGACACTAGTAAGAAATAAAGAGCATTAGAAGAATGGCATAAAGACACCCTTGCTTAAATAGTTGAAAGGTTCAAAACATCGAGTTGGGGGCAGATGCAAATTATTATTGGCATTTGTCAGCTTTGCATTCCAGCTTTCCTTTTCCTCATTACAATTCTGAACTAAATTTATTTTTCTTTGGCTTCTTCCCTACACCCTCCCAGACCCTTTTTTGTAGAACAAATCTATTTCCATATGGTGCCTGTAGCCAGGACAGGAAGACCATCGGCTTCCCTCGGCTTTCTGTGTTCTCCTGATTGATACAAACTACCCCAGTGAACTGGATTCCCTTGACCTTTAACTTCCCTCTTCCTGGTCTCCGAAATGGAATCACTTACAGATGAAGCAAGGCTGAAAAATTGCAAACATTTGGGTGCGAAGGTGATTGAGGCTCCCTCCAGAGTAGCTCTGTGCATTGTGTTTTCTTGTCATTGATTTGATTTGCAAGCCCTTGATCTGGCCTGAAAATTACAAAAGGAAGCCAGGGAACTTAAGGTTAAAAATGGAATTTTTTGTTTTTAGAAAAGGAAAAAATTGCTATTACATCAAAGTGTTTTATTTCTGAAAATTAATTCACAAGCAACTTCATGTATAGACTTTAGATTCCAGGTCTCAAAACACCTAGATATATATGTGTATATACACACTCACACATACACACACACATATATATATGTGTGTGTGTGTGTGTGTGTGTATGCATGAGTGCATGCATAGAATTTTCTCTAATTATCATAAGGTCCTTACAATACACGTTATTATTAAATGAAGAGGTTAAGAAATTTTCCCAAGGTCACACAAGTAAACCAGCAATTGTCAGAGCTAAACTTTCAAGATTGGTCTCCCTAATACCAAAGTTGATGTTCTTTCCACACACCATTCACTCATAAGTACTATATATTATACAAGCCCAAGAAGGGCTTCCGTGGTGGCGCAGTGGTTGAGAGTCCCCCTGCCGATGCAGGGAACACGGGTTCATGCCCCGGTCCGGGAGGATCCCACATGCCGCGGAGCGGCTGGGCCCGTGAACCATGGCTGCTGAGCCTGTGCATCCGGAGCCTGTGCTCCGCAGTGGGAGAGGCCACAACAGTGAGAGGCCCGCGGACCGAAAAAAAAAAAAAAAAAGCCCAAGCAAAGTGAGATATTATAGGAGAAAGAAATACAAATGACATAGAAACAAGCTACAGTCAACATAAAGATGAGAAAGTCATTGATGTTTATGATAAATCAAGGCACAAAAAAATCTTTTCATTTCCAAGTTTTTAACATTCAGCAAGTCAGTTATAAAACTCAAAGAAAGAAATAAGGAAGGGACTATTCTCATCTCACATATATCAACTTACCCTGGACATCAACTGGCCCTTCATAACTGTGTTGTCTGTGATTGCCCATTCTTAAAACTTAAATTACTTGAGACTTTACCATAATTAAGCATCTCCACCATTGTATATAACCTGGGCCTGGTATAAATTATAATGAACATATATGTCATATTATTTTGTGTATCAAATACTAAATATTCCAATGAATACAATGTTGTGCATCTCTCTCGCAGGTGCATTGAGGACTTCCCAAATTAAACAGTGGGCCCTCCAATAAATAAGAGAGGGCATAACATTTCCAACCACAAAAATCAGGTCTCTGCTAACACAGAAAAGTTATGAATTGAAACACTTATCTGGAAAACTCAAGTTGCAAATTCAACTATGACAGGAATTGAGAGCCTGAGGCAAAATACATCATAGAGACTAAGTTCAAACCCATCTCAACCAGTGTGTAATAGGTCACATGCTCAAGACCTTCAGGGTTCACATGGATTCTCAATAGAGAAATCTCCATGTGGCCACTTTCCCAGTCACCATCAATTACTCCAAATGAACAACTATCTATACATACTCTTTTCAAGTAATTACAACCACCTGATTAACTTAGGCACAGAAAAAAAGCCAAGACACTTAAGAAGTCAGAGAAGAATCATCTAAGACTAGAGACCATGGCTATGTGAATCCCCCAAGACTAAAGCTCTGAATACTGACCCCCTGAGATCCATGGGGTAGAAATATATGGCCTGCGATGGCTCAGAACTCTAGGAGTCACACTGAATGTTCCCAAATCACCCATTTGGCCACAAACAACCACTAGTGAAGGGAGGAAAAGAAGAGATTCTCCACCTTCGCATTTCCAAAAATTCATTTTTGAAAGCAAGGCTTCCCCTCAGAGATGTACCAATAAACTTAACAGCAAATACATGTTATGGTCTTAATCATGTGGCATTATCTTATGTTCAAGCTTCCCCCAAATACTTAGTTTTATGTTAGCACTGGTTCTCCTTAAATGAAAAGCCTCCTGAGAGGACGTGGAATACACACCCATCATAGTCCCGTGGGAAGACCCCCTAGTGGAGAAAGCATATGTTTCTTTCCTGGCATCTCCTGCCAGCAAGGGCTACAGGGCAGGACATATCCTGAAAGGACTTTCTTCTTCGTCGCTCTCTGGGTCCCCTATGAAGTTGACTTGCCAGTATATGTATCTACTGACATCAAAGAAGATCTAAAGTAGAGCTTTGCCAAAAGGAACAATTTTGTGAAAATAAAAATGTAAAGACAAACCTTCATGAATGCATCATTGCCTAGTTCCAGAGCCACTGTTTCAGAAAATGAGAATCAGGAAAACCAAGTGAGAACAGAACAAGACATCAGCCCCACTCAAGCTCATGATCAAGAAGCAAACTCAACAAAACCTGAGCCTTATGATCAAAACCCACTGTTGGTTCAAAAACTCGGGAACTTCTCAGGCAAAATCTGAAACTGGCTGCTACAAAGGGAGGGCAAGGAGAGACCCAGGGAGGGCAAGGCAGACCACTCTAGATCGGTAGGTGGCAGTTTTAATGAGCAAGGGAACTTACATAGGAGACCTGTCTTTGAACACCACAAAATGAGTAGATCTCTGCATCTGTCCACCAGAATCTTAAAGTTCATATGGAGGCCTGACCAGGATTCAGTCACATATTCAGTCCAGATGGTCTCAACAACACCTTACTTTCTCAAGACTGTATCCTTGAAACCACCTCCTGGTGTGGGAATGGTAGGTGGAACATACCTTCCAAGGACAGGGGAGTTAAGTTGAGGAGTCTCTGATTGCCCAGGTCCAGCTCTTAGGTCAACCAGTGGTCATGTCCTCTCAATGGCCTCCTCCAACACCAATTCCCTTGATCAAATCAAGGTGACGGTTCAGCTTCTCCACAGAGGTCCTGAGGGGGCAGTCAGGTTCCATGTAGCTCTTATTTCAATGGGTGCTTCCAACTGTGTGTCTTCTGCTCAAACTGGTGAGATTGGAGTTGAAAATACTAGCATGGATCTCTCTAGCCACACTTGTTTTATCTGTGTATTTTCTTATTACTAAGCACAGTGCTGAGAATAGAGTAAGTGCTTAATACATGTTTGCAGAACATAATTGAGTCTAAGATTTGAAAACAACTTGAGAGATGTGCATTCCTACTATTCACACAATTAGGGAATCCAGTCTACACCATCCCTGGTGAGTTTTCATTCACCATCTATTAATACTTCAAGGAATAGGGCTATCATTTCTTGTCCAAGTAATTCACTGTATTATTATCATGATGGGGGAAATTTCACCCATGAAAGTTATAAAATGCCTCCTCCAATTTTCACTCACTGCTCCCAGTATTGACTATATAAAGCAACACAGAACACAACCATTTCTGCATGACAACCTGTCACACATTTCAAGACAGCTACCCAGTCTAGCCCAAATTTCTATTTTCTGGGCTAGACATACCCTATACCTTCAGCTATTCCCTTATGACACAGGTTCCTGTAAGTCGAGAATGGAACTTTTCAGGACTTAAGATCTCCAGACAGATCTGAAAAGTAGGACACTGGTTATAAAGTAGTAGATGAAGAAGTTCCTGAAGTCTGGCTTGCCCCAAAACATCTCCTCACATCTGAAATTCTGACCATTAGACATTCCTTCTCTAGGGGAACTACCCCCGGATACCTGTTAAAATAAAAATACTCAATGGAATCAAAACACACTTTCCATCATTATTCAGTAGTCCCTTTGCTTGGATTCCTTTATCACATAGCAAAGCATTCCCTTGAAAGGGAAAAAACAGAGCTCTGTTTGAATAGGAAACTGTTTGATATTTGATAAGAGAACAGGAGAAGCCATACAAGCTGGTGTGTCTCTATTGTTATACAGTTAGTTTGATTCCAACTTTGTGGGGGGTTTTGGTGGGGTATTTTTTAATTTATTTTTCATGGAAAGGCATTTTATTTTAAATATAGCAGCGTGTTTTAATCAATCATGCTGTAACAAACATTCTTTCATATAGACGTGTATATCTCTGGTTCCATAAAATACATTACTACAAACTGAATTTACTGGAAAATGCATAAAGATTAAATTTTAAACTTTTTAATAAATGAGTAATACATGAAATGATTCTCCTTGAGAAGAAGGAGGTGGGGGGAGAGAGAAGGCAAGAGGGAAAGGAAGAGAGGCAGGGAGGAAGGGAGGTTCTAGTCTGATGAAGCTGAAATCCCCTTGGCCACATACCTTCCCAATCCAAGGCACATCCCCTAAAACAGCCACTGTTACCAGTTTGATGTAAATCCTTCCAAACTTTTTTTTCCTCTACATTTGCATACAAATATGAAATCACAGAGAATATATATGCATTTTAAACAAATATTATATATTATTTATTCTTAAATGTACTCCTCTCATCTGCTATATCATACATGTAGTTGCACGTCTACACTACTCTACAATTCCTTTATGTTTAGACATTCCTCTACTGATAAAACCAAAGGAGTTTCTCAGTCTTTCAAACAATGGTTCAGAGAATATCTTTGCAGAGGCTTCTTTGTGCTCATTTCTCTGATGTCTACTGAGAAGCATACTGGTGGCTCAAAAGGTTATGTGCATTTTACTTATTTATTTTTTCTTGAGATTTATGTTTTATTCAGGGGGAATTTTTAGGACTTCAAGCCCGGGAGGCGGCACCTCAAGTAACCCTGAGAGAACTGCTCTGAGGAGGCCAGGAGGGGAGCCACATTGCTCTCTCAGCTGTGCTGTGTGTTACTGCCTATTTCCCCATACACGGGTCCAAATGTGCTTTTAACAAATATTTAAAGCTTGCCCATCTGGTGGTTATGAAGTAGCACCTAATTTTTGTTTTGTATTTTTCTTGATTATTAATGAAGTAAAACATTTCTCTTTACATTTATTATCTATCTGTACTTCCTTTTTTATACATTGACTGTTAAATACCTGCCCGTTTTTCTGTTAGTTGGTCTTTTTCTTATTGAAATTTGGAAGTTTTTAAAATGTGAAATATAGGTACCAATTTTTTGTTATATGTGGTAATTTTCCAGTGTTTCATTTGTTTTTTAAACTTTGTTTAGGGTCTATTTTTCAAGTTGATTTTCAGTTTGCTAATGCAAGCTTTCCCTACCTCAAGGTAGGGAAAATTACTCCATATTTTTTTCTTGCAAGTTTTTAATACACTTGACTTTTATTCTTTAACTGTGGGAAGTAGAAACACATATTTTTTCAAAATATACAGTTGTCCCACAACATTTTCCCATTAATTTGAAAGGCCACATTTATCATATCAAATTATGACTTACCCATAGTCCATTTCTGGGATTCAATTGTATCCCACTAATTCATTTGTCTAACCCCACACTGTTTTAATTACCATTAACTCTTTTTATATGTTATCTTGCCTATAGATAAGGCAAGTGCCTCTTTTGTTTTCTTCTTAAAAAAATGCCTATTCTTGGATATTTTCTCTTTCATATCAGATTTAGTTTGTTAATCTGCATGAAAAATAATTTTGAAATTATAATATAAATAGTATTTAGTTACGAATTTGGGGAGACTTCACAATTTTTTCATGATTTAGTCTTCTTATCCATGATCTTTATGTCTCTATGTTTATTTAGCTCTACTTCCCTAAGCCTTGGTAAAATTTAATTAATTAACTGATTTAATTGTATTCATTTATTTTCCATTTTAATACCTGATAATACCATTAATACCTAGTTGGCTATTTACTACTACTACTACTACCCCATTACTACTCCTTTTCAAAAATTTTCTACCTCCTCTTGCTTATTTTATTAAATAATATTTAGCATACTCTTACCTAGTTCTAAAGTAAAAACCATACTTTGTCATCCTCATTATGAAAAGGCACATCTATTTCAAGCAGAGGTGAAAAAAAGGGACACATTGAGGGGAGTACATTCCAGCAAAAAGGAAAAGCTTCTGCAGAAACAGAAAAATAGGAAGCCACACGGTATGTTTGATGATTAAACTGTGATGTTAGGAGCACATGTTGAGGGGTGGCAGGTAGTGACAGGAGGTCAATCGAGAAATGGAAGAGGGGATCAACTCATGGAGAGCTCATGTGTTCCAGGATTATAGTATAGGATTTGATTCTACCGTATTTACCTAACTGTGTGATATACAAATTTAAACCTAGAGTTCCATCACTAGCATCTAATTACCATATATATATATATATATAATAGAAGTATAGTTGATTTTACAGTGCTGTGCCAATCTCTGCTGTACAGCAAAGGGACTCAGTTTTACACATATAGACATTCTTTTTTTAATATTCTTTTCCATTATGGTTTATCCCAGGAGATTGGATTCCTGTGCTATACTGTAGGAACTTGAGCAAACAGAAGCTCAGAATTTAGGTAACTTTACAAGGTCAAGTGCTGACAAGTGGTGGAGCTGGGCTTGGAACCTAGGTTTGTCTTATAAGAAAGGCCTAGAAGCAACTATTTACCTGTGACTACTAGAGTCGTGTCAAAGGGACCCAGGGGCCAACTTGAGGCAGCTCCACTGGCCAGAGATGGGGTAATCTGAGCACCAATTAGCACAACTCAATGGACTTGAAACAATATCAAATATATGTGAATCCATGAGATCATAAAGATACAATAAAAACTTGGTTTTATGCCTTAAAAAAATAAATAAATAAAATGTAATAGTTTGTATCTACCAACCCCAAATTCCGAGTCCATCCCTCTCCCTCCCCCTTCCCCTTGGCAACCACAACTCTATGTCTGTGAGTCTATTTCTGTTTTGCAGATAGGTTCATTTGTATCATATTTTAGAGTCTACATATAAGTGATATCATATGGTATTTGTCTTTCTCTTTCTGACTTACTTCACTTAGTATGATAATCTCTAGTTGCATCCATGTTGCTGCAAATGGCATTATTTTGTTCCTTTTTATGGCTGAGTAGTATTCCATTGTATATATGTACCACATCTTCTTTATGCATTCCTCTGTCAATGGACATTTAGGTGGTTTCCATGTCTTGGCTATTTGTGAATAGTGCTGCTATGAACATAGGGGTGCATGCCTCTTTTCAAATTATAGCTTTGTCCAGGTATATGTCCAGGAGTGTGATTGCTGGATCATATGGCAGCTCTATTTTTAGTTTTCTGAGGAACCTTCATACTGTTTTCCAGAGTGGCTGCACCAATTTACATTCCCACCAACAGTGTAGGAGGGTTCCCTTTTCTCCACACCCTCTCCAGCATTTGTTATTTGTAGACTTTTTAATGATGGTCATTCTGACCAGCGTGAGGTGGAACCTCATTACAATTTTGTCAAATCACCATATATTTTAGTTGTGATTTCAAATATAGAGACTCCTAGCACAGCTGTGGGATGCATGCTCATGGCCAGGCAAGTCATGTTCTAGGTGAAGAAATCTATCTTAGGAAGGGTGTGTAAAATCAGCCAATGAGCACCATCAGAGAATAAAGAGTGAGTCAAGTCAGGTGGATAGACTTTTCCCTTCTTTGCGGAAATTAGAGAAATAAATGCCCTATAGATTAGCAAATTTAAACAGAGCAGCAAAAGCAAATCAGTTTTTTAAATGGGGGAGGGTGAAGAATAGGAAGACTGGGGAACAGGGCAGAGGTTTCTGAGAATGAAGGGTCAGTCAGAAATGCTAAATGTTCCCAGGTAGCCCCTTGCTCTTCCTCTTTCCTTTACCCCTCCCTTAGGTAATTTCTTCCTCCTGTGTGTAGCCTTCCTTTTCTCTGGCCTCCCGTAGCTATTTGCCCTGTCATTGTTCAAGCAAAGAATCTTTATTTACTTCCCTCCTCTAAGAAAACATTCCTGGCCCATTATTATGGGGCTGTATCCTCTGCTGGAAGGTAAGAAGTGGTCCTCTATTCATGAGAGGAAGAGATCCTACTATAGAATGATTCAGTTCTCTGCTGCTCTGGAGCTCTACTGGAGCTCTCCCAGATCAAATGCCCACTTTCAAGGACTCCAGAAGACAATTTTGGTCAGGGAGGCTTTTAGCATTTCTGGAATCAAAATGAGCCACTCAGCAGAATGGGCCTGGTAGAAATTTTTGAGCAGAAACATTGTCAAGAGAAAAAAAAAAAAAAAAAGCTGAAACCTAAGACACTATCTTCCCTAATGCAGGACATCTGGTTACCTTATCCTAAGGTAGTCAGTGCATCAGAAAAATATAAAATGCAACACACTGATGGCCAAGTTAACTCTGCCATATGAAGCTTAAGCCTGGAATTTCCTGTATTTGTATTTCAATTATAATTCATTTTCTGGATTGATTCTCCTCATTCTTCCTGAAAAGAGGTTAGGGAGAGGGTTGTCGGGGAGGAGAGAGGGAGAACAGAAAGGAGAGAGAGAGGAAAAGAGGGAAGGAGACGGGAGAAAAAGAGAAAGTGTTCAAAAGATTTGTGAAGCTGACATTTAAATGATCATTCCCTCCCACACAGGAGAAAAAAAAAAAAGTCCTTAGCCTGAGGAAGAGAGATTTTAAGCAGACATTTAAGGAATCCCAGCATTCAAAAGAGGTGTGAAGCTTATAGTGTTTTGATTATAGCAAACATCATAAAACACTTAAATGAATACGCTCATAAATAAGACTATTAAGTCACCATCCATCAAGTTTATCTTCAGAGTCTTTTCCCGTCAAATGCCAGAAGAGTAGTTTTAGTGGCTCCTTAGTCACACACATTTTGGATCAAAATTCCACAACTCTTAGGGATCCCATTTTGAAAACAGTAGTAAAAAACCTTAGCAAAAAGGGATGACATCTCAATCCTAATCTACTTTTGTGCAGAAGGTTGTTCTTAATGTTCCAAAGTAGACAGGCATGTCTGTGAAATCGCTGGGTTTGCATGACTGAACCTAGGAAGCAGGCATTTTTCTGTGTGTTTATGACTCTGTGGTCCTGAGTTTGCTGCCTGGTCTTCCTCTTTCTTCATTCACATCCTGGGTATAATCAGTGCTATGCTAGAGCTTGCTCGTCTCAGCTCCTGAGAGCTGACTGCGCACCTCCCTCCTCAGTTCCATGTACAGGAACCCTGTTAGTCTGCAATTGGCCGTGGTGGGAATATTGACACCATGGACATGGCAGAACACTACAAAAATCACAGCTTTTCTCCAGAGAGCCAGCTGTTAAACATTTACTGCAAAACAAAGTGTAAAGTACAGTATCCATATTGTCAGTGTGCTGACAGGCTTTAGAGACATTGTTAAAAAGTGTTTGATTTTGCTATTTTCTATGTAGATTGTACATATTCTGACTCTGTTTACCAAAGCAGTCTACATGTTTATTTGAACAGGGTTCATTATACACCATTAAAACCATTATAGAAAATCATTAATAAAGAGTTTGATTCCCTGTTACTTTGAAAAACAATGAACTTTCAGGTTGGGATTGATCCCAGGCTAGAATTTTTTTATTTTTTTTTATTTTTTTTTTTTTTTGCAGTACACAGGCCTCTCACTGTTGTGGCCTCTCCCGTTGCGGAGCACAGGCTCCAGACACACAGGCTCAGCGGCCATGGCTCACGGGCCCAGCCGCTCTGCGGCATGTGGTATCTTCCCGGACCGGGGCACGAACCCGTGTCCCCTGCATCGGCAGGCGGACTCTCAACCACTGTGCCACCAGGGAAGCCCCCAGGCTAGAATTTAACTGAAGTGACAGGTGCTTATTCATGACACATCAAGCCCATCACAAAGCTCCATTTGCCTCTCAGTATAATTCACTGAAGGTGTCATGAAGGTCCCTCAGAAGTAATCTCATCTTGGACCTTAAAGGGTTAGTCAGAGCTGGCAAAAATTCCAGAAGGAAGGAGCTAGGACATTTGCAGTACAGTTCGGAGTCTGGGTAATTTGCTCCTCCCTCTTTGGTCCACAAGGATGACAGAATGAGCCAGACCACACTGATGTGAACCACCTTTGTGCGAAGCTAGATGACACTCCTTTTCTGATCCGGGCCAATCTGTCAAGAGGGCCTCCCAGAAGGAATTGTGTACTTGCAAAACCACAACCCCTGAACTTGAGTCTGTTTCTATTAGAGAATTCTTTCCCAGACATTATGTCACTCTATTTTTCTTTTAATGTTGTTTATGAACAGGTCTGCAACTAGAGTACAGGAAATGTGTTGATTATACTTATCACAATGAAACTGTTTTTCCAAACACTTTACAGTTTTCATGTCAGTAAAATAACTTGGAACATCTTGAGTAGATAGACATTTTATTCATTAAATTGTATATGTATTCATTTATGATGTAATTTTCTATTTCAAATATTCAGATCTCATAACAAAACTATTCTCTCCTTGGGGATTGAAGCAGTGGTTTTATCTGGTTAAGAAATACAAAAACAAAAATGTATCCATTTTTCGAAGAAATGATTAAGCACTGTGAAACACTGACAAGTTTTTTTCCAAGCTGCAAAAATGTATACCCAAGCATTTCCTGAATTTTCAAAGGAATATCGGCACAATACATTTACAAACAGTGTATTAGCAATACAGAATCAATGGCTTTATAGATATGATGAAGTCCCCCCCCACAAAATCAAAGAGCTATAGAAATTAGAAACTAGAGTCTTAAAAATCATGTCTGATTCTCTAATAGAACAGAAGAAGCAGCCAAATGGTGAGATTAAATGATTTATTGGGGGTCATACATGTGGTAAGGTAGCTGCAGCCTTGGCACTAAACCAGGCATTCTGATTTCCAAGAGCATCCTCTGTGGTACCACAGTCTTTCCAAACTTTGCAGTCAGCATTCCAACAGAGCATTTGCAATGTGACAGTTGTGCCTCCACTTCTCTAGTTTGTTTGATGTCTTCATTTTTAAACTACATACTGTAATGAAGCACCTTTACGAGGCATATGTTGAAATAAAATATTAACTCTTCTGGGTTAACCATGTTACATCCCGTTTTGCCAAGCATAGGCATTGTATTTCTGGACATATGTTCCAAGTCCAGTATAAGTCAATCCATGTCAGTAATGATTATAATCCACAGTTAGAGAAATTAAGGCAAAATAAGTTACTTAATATATCCAAACCACAGAGTCATAGTTAGAGTCAGGTCACTGCTTTCTTTCAAATTAGATTGCTTTCTAATTAACTACACATCAATTTAATTTTTTGTAACACAGAGGAAAACCACAAGAGCAACCCAGTGGCTTCAATTACCCAGAGCAAACACTCACTTACAGATGCCTCTTCAGGGCTGTAATGTTGGGAAAAGTCCCCAGTGTAATGGAGATATTCTGAATTCAGCCCCCATGTAGGAAAACCCTAGTACTCTCTACAGTGGAGGTTGCTATTTGGAAAGTTGATTGTTTCTATTCTTTGAGCTCTACCCAAATCTCATATTCGTCTTGTATGTGTGACTTTTTATTTGTTCACTTATTAGTTTTTGACTTTTAGAATTGAAAGGGGTATTGAAGATCTTGTCTAATACAGGGATTCCTTCAGCATTGCAAACAATCATCTAGCTTTTGCTTAAATGTCTCCACTGGGAGGGAACACATGGATTCCACTGTCAGAAATCTTATAAAAGCCCTATTACAATGCAACGAGAAGGGCTGTATCACATCTGTGGTATACTTCCCCCAAATTCGTAACATTGGTCTAATCATAAAAAAAAATCAGATAAACCCAAAAATGAAGGGACATTCTAAAAAACACCTGACCACTAGTTTTTGTTTGTCTGTTTTTTGTTTGTTTGGGTTTTTTTTTTTTTTATTCTTCCATTCAGTGAAAGTTTATTGAGTGCCTACCATGAGCCTGTCACTCTTTTGGGTGTTTGGATATAACAATGAGAAAAATCCCTGCTTTTATGAAACTTGCATTCTAGTAGGGGGAGGGAGATAATAAGCCAAACAAGTAAGTAAGTTGTATAGTTCATTCGAAAGTTTTACATATGGAGAAAAGTAAAGCAGAGAAGGGAAAAGGAAACAGTTTATGACTTAAAAAGTTTTTAAAACTTTTTTAAAAAAAGTTTTTAAAAGTGTCAAAGTCACAAAAGACAAGGAAAGCCCTAGAATCTGTCACACAGTGGAGGAGCAATGATGGCTAAAGGCAATGTGGTATCGTGGACTGGACAGTGGAATAAAATAATACATTAGTGGAAAAACTGGGGAAACCAAAACGTCAACTTCCTAGTTGTGATAAATATACCATGGTTCCATAAAATGTTTATGTTAGGTATTACATTACATAAGCTGCTGACATTAGAGGAAGCTGGGTGAAGGGTATATAGGGAGCCTCTGTATTCACTTTGCAAATCTTCTCTAAGTATAAATTTATTTTAGAACAAAGTTAAGTAAAAAATATCCTACAAAGATATTATTTCCATTTAATGGTGAAGAAACAGTTTGATTAAGTAGTGAGAGTTAAAGAGCAAGTTTTTAACTTGAGCCTGTTCATTACCTTTCTGTGTGCCTTAATCAACCTTTTGTTGAGAGGGTCCATAAGAATGAGTGCTCAGTCTTCTTTTGAACTCAGCCTCCGCCACTCACAAACCTAGACAAATTTCCTCAGCTATAAAAGGTCAGGGTTATCGGCACAGCTTTCACGCTCAATAACTGTTAGCCTCCTACTGAATACCCACTGAAGGCACAGAAACCAACTTAGCTAATATCCAAGCAACCACTTTAACAGGAGTCCTCAAACCTAGCTGAGCAACAAAATCAGTTGGAGAACGTTTGGAAAATATAAATTCCCAGGCCCCATTGCATTTTTATAAATCTCCTCAGGTGATTCAAATGTGCAGCCAAATTTGGGAGCCACTGCTCTTTAGTGTTTAGAGGCTCACCGAGGGGAAGTTCTTTATGCAGTGTTCCTTGAAAGTCAAGAATTTAAAGCTAAGCCTCTGAATAAAGCACCAATAGATCCTTTATAATAGGTAACATTATACACAGTTCTACCTTCCCTGTGGGAGCATTGGAAATGGGGCATTTGTACGTCATTTAAGGCAAGGTATAACTGCAAAAACTTAATCTCCTAGCCAGCCCTAAATGCAATTACATATTTATGTGTTCTCATTGTAATCATATTGTATTTAATCCTCTTGCTTTCATTTGTCAGTTTACTAGAGCCAGGAACATGTCCTTTCGTTTAGCTTGAGTTTGCTCATTCAATTATTCAGCTGTCATTTTTCAGAAAATAGTCATGACAAATTTGGGCCAGGTGGGTAAACCTATCCTGGGACAGAGGACAGTAAGAAAACACTGAACAAAGACAAAGAATAAAGAGGGGACATTGAATAATGATTTACATTTTCACCTAGGGGGCAAGCCTCTTGGTTAATGAAGACAATATATAATTAAAATATCCCCAAATATAAGTGTGTGTGTGTACGTGTTCATGTGTGTGTGTGTATATATACACACATACACACACGTGTACATATGTATATGCAAATGTATACATTTATATAAAAACATAGATAAAGCCAAGTACATGGTTTTCTTTTGGAGTCCAGGGAAAGATAGATAGATAGCAAGATTAAAAAAAAATTTTAAGAGAAACTACCAGGGGCAAGAAGAGAACAGCGTGGTGAGTAAATAAGATTGAGATTTGGGGATAGGATTGATTAGGCCAGGATTAAAGATAGAAGTGAAGCACTGAACAAGAAAATAGTGAAGAGCAGGCGGGTTACCAAAGGAAGCTACTACATTTCAGCTACTGAATCACACGACCACCACTTGAGATCAACTCACTTCACTGGTTCTGGCTTCTGCTTTGGGAATAAAGATGTTTGCAGAAGACTCATCCTGCTTTTATTTCATAATGATCTTGAAATTCTCATATTCATGCTGAATACTATTTTAGAACAGAATTTGATTTTATTTTATATTTGTCTTGCAAAGAATTGTGATTAAAAACAACGAAGCATTTGTACATGTGTTGCAATCTTTGGCCTAATTTCTCTTCTTGCTGTATCCCCCTTAAAAAGCTGTTCTGAAAACACAGCTTATTCAAAATCAGTGGGCAATCCGCAGGTGGATTAGCTCCAGGGGTTGCATACAGAGATAAGGCCATGGCTTATTAATGAGCAAAGGTCAGGCTTGAGTTAAGAGAATGGTTTCCCCATTGCTTAGCCCCCTGCCTTCTCTCATCACGTCATAAAAGCTGCTAAAATGTAGGCATTCCCATTAATTAACTCTTAAAGAAGATTTGGAGTTTATTTGTAGATGTGGGTTTTTTTTCAAAATTGACTTGTACTCATTATAATTTGGAAAAGTGTGACTTTAAAATGTCTTCAGAGCAATAGTTCTACTTCTAGAAATCTATCCCAAGAAAAGGATCAGAAATGCTAAGATCTATGGAAAAATAACTTTATCATTGCATTGTTTATAATATCAAAAATCTACAAACAATCTAAATGCCTCACTTAAAGGGAACAATTACATATAATATGATAGTCATATAATGATGTCTAAGTGACTAAATTATGTTTATGAAGATTATTAACATAGGAAATCCTTATGATTATAAGTTTGTAGAAAAAGCAAAATGTTACATTATTTCTAAAGAATGATTTAAATTAAATATAAATGAGCATGTATATGAAGCAGCAGAGGGTGATAGTTAAATGTTCAGACTCTGGGGTTAGACTATTTGAATCTGTATTCAAACGCCCCACCACTTTACTCTGTGTGCTTTTAGGCAAGTTACTTAACCTCTCTGTATTTCAGCCCCCTGTACACTGGAGACTAACCTACCTATCCCATAATATCTTTGTGAGGATCAAATGAAGAAAATTATATAAAGCACACAGAATGTATATAAAGCACTACTCTGTGTACTTTATATAAATTTCCTCATTTAATAAACTCAGAATAAACTATGAATTTATCGGTTCATAATCCTCAGTAAATGTTACCTGTTGTTATAATTATTGTTGCTTTTAATATTATTATTATTTTATTATTATTAATAACTTTCTTTAATCAAGGAGAAAAGAAGACCCAAATTGTTATAATGGTTATCTCTACACTGTAGGTTTAATATGGGACTGTTAGTTTCTATTTATATTTTTCTGTTTTTTATAAATTTAGGAAGAGATTCATGCAAGGCTTTTAAAATGAAAGAAAAATGAAATCACCTGATGTAGACATGAAAAAAATATTGCTATGACAATTTTCAAACCTTGAAATGCTGAAGTGTATGCACTATAGTGACTACCACTTCAAATAAGGAACACATGTCACACACTGAACTTCTAACACACTAGTGTTACTTCCAAGTTACTGACTTCAGCTTCTTAGAATAAGAAGGGTTTCCCCAACTGCTGAGCTTTAATTTAAGCCTGTTCCTGCCCACATAATTGTTAAAGTTAGACCAACCTACTGCTAATTGATGCACTGTATTTATGTCTTGTCTTTGAAGGAATACCCTTAAATGTAACATAGTCACCAATGGGGATTGCTTTGTTTTGTTTAGTTGTGCTCCGGCTCTACCATCCAAAATATCATTCAAATGAAAGACAGAAATCCATGGAAGACAAAAGAACTTCTGAAATAAGATGGCATCAACCCAAACTAAATAAGTAGGATTATTGCCACAGAAGAGCTGAAAAACTACCATGGGATTTAGATACCAATAATGACACATCTTAATTTGCTTTACATGCTGTCACCCTCCAGAGTGTAAATAAGATTTGATAAGACCTATAAGCTTTCCAAATCTCTGAGTTATTTGTCCCTTCAGTCCAACCACCTAACACTGTCTGAAGAGCTCAGATTTCCACTCTGGGAATCCCACGTCATGTTTAATTCAATTGACACATGCAGAACCTCCTCTTCTCAGAAAAGCTTAAACGTTCAATTTCAAAAGAATTTCTTCATATGTTTTATATTTAAATGTATAAAACTAGAAACAACCAAATTCAGGGGCAAATAACATACCAGTTCTAAGACAGGTTTGCTTGTTTCCATTTTTATTTTTTATTACTCATGTACTACTCAAGACATGGTACATCATACCATGCAAATGTGAAAGCTGAAGAGGTCCTTCAAACCAATTCTCTTGGCAAATGGGATAATTACAAAATAAACCAATTACAGCAGTTGAGGTCAAAGGAAACACTATTTTATTTATTTGGCAGCCCAATCCTGTCACATATGTAAGTAGCAAAACTTTCAAACAGACCCAGATTAGATCATCTGCAGGAATAAGAGGATGAGCCTACTGTTTGAGGGCAAATACAATAAAGTATGGATGTACTTTTAAAGAAAAAGAAGTGAAAGCGGGAAAAAGCATCCCTGTGCTTAATAATGGAAAGTTCTAACTGTATGCCACAGGATGAAGCACCAGATTTCAAGGCAGGAAGCCTCACCTGTAGCTCCTGTTTTGTCATCACAAGTTACTAAGTTACTTCATCCCTTCAGATCTTAGTTTTTTCCTTCATTCTGGAAATGACGGTTTGACGCAATATATGCAAAATATGTAATGTATGCTTAATTTTTTCTCATTTTCTGCCTCATGAACTAAAACAAAAAAGCAGCTAGATGAATTTTTACAAAATTTGGAGTGCTCTGACTTAACATATAAGCCCCATGGACTATTTATGTTGGGGGTCTAATGTCATCTCAAAAGTAAGAGTCTCCACTGCCAAAGGATGGAGAGGAAAGAAATTGTGATTTCAAAGTCAAAAGGGCAGATGATCCAACATTTCAGGAGTTGATTAATAATGGAGCTGCTCTTACTTGGGTAACTCCAATAGCTAGCTCAAGGCTGAAGAGTGGTCGGGACTTATTCATTTGAAGATTGCTAATTATTTTTCTGGAACAATGACAGTCTAGTTGTAACATAGATTTAGGTTGGCATGGAGAGAGAGGGCAAGAATTATTGCTTTAATGTGTGTTTGCAAAGCACTTCATGGTGGGCTTCTCAGAACAGTAGGTATCCCTATTCTCTCCATGGCAACTCCACTTCCACTTGACCCCCTGAGACCTTCTCTAGGACCTACTTTATCCATCATCTCCATATTGAAGTATTTTCAACCATTCTTTCCTCTCTGGCTCATTTTCTACATTCTAAAAACATGCGGTGCATCTTTTCCTGAGTCTAAAAGACTCAGCACCTTATATGTACCAACATTCTTAAGAGGGTGGTCTGTCTTCACTGTTGTCATTCCATCTTCCACATTCACTACTCAACCCAGTGCAACAGCACTTTTGATCCTATACCCTGACCAAAGTACCAATGACCCTCCCACAGCCAAATCAGTGGCCCCCTCTCATACTTTGTCCTGATCGTCTCTGCAGCATTGGATGCTCTCTGACCTACTCTTTCTGGGATACAACACCCACTGCCAGGGTTTTCAACCACCATCTCCACACTGGCCCTGACCTCACTCATGAGCTCCAATCAGATCTACCTGCTGACTGACTGTTTCTTCTCAGATATACCATAGACATTTGAGACTCAAAATCTGGATCCACGAATTTTCACTATATCTGCTAATCCTCTATTCCATTAATCAGTTGGTGACACCACCATTCACTCAGTCACTCAAACCTGGAGTTACCTGGGAGTTACCCTCATTTCCTGTCTTAATCACCTCTCTAACTCAGATTTACACCTAAATACTTTTTACTTTCAGTGTCTGAGTCCATTCCTAATGCCCTCAGTAACTCACAGAAGACACGTAGTACTAGCCTCTGAAACAGACTCCACGCCCACAGTCTCAGCTGCTCCATTCCTCCCATCTGAGTTTCTCAAGGTTCTTTCTTTGGCTCTGTTTTCTCTCTGGGATCTTTTCCTGGACAATTTCATACACTCTCAGAATTGCAGTCATTATGCATCGGTAGCTCCCCTATGATAATCGCTACTCCTAACCTCTGATCCAAACGCTGGTATAAAATTACCAGTTGTCTGGTGGATAGTCAGCATATAATAAACTTAACAAAAACTTAACAAATTTTCTTCCCCCCCAAATCTCCTCCTCTTTCTCCTGCATTCGGTATTCGGGTTAATTGCAACACTCTACAATGTCTAAACTGAACTCAATTATCTTCCTCTCCACCTGCTCCTCTTATCTTGAAGAGTGAATTTCACTCTTCAGAAAAGCTAGGAATCATCATCCTCAGCTCCTGCTTCATCATCAGCCAGAGCCACAGGTCAAGAAACCCCATGGATCTCAAGCCTTGAATGTCTCTTTCAAATACATTCTTACTTTCCTGTTTTGGTTTCCTATTTATTCATTCTTTTCTATTATGACAATAATTTACATTATTTAAGACTCATAATTAGAGAAAAATTAGTAAGTAATTAGCATTTAGTATATTTCTGGGTTTTTTAAAGAGTGCCTTTTATTTATTTTTTTTTTATTTTTATTTTTTTGCGGTATGCGGGCCTCCCACTGTTGCAGCCTCTCTCGTTGTGGAGCACAGGCTCCGGACACGCAGGCTCAGCGGCCATGGCTCACGGGCCCAGCCGCTCCACGGCATGCGGGATCCTCCCGGACCGGGGCACGAACCCGCGTCCCCTGCATCGGCAGGCGGACTCTCAACCACTGCGCCACCAGGGAAGCCCCAAGAGTGCCTTTTAAAATATAGCCATAATTATAATGTATGTGCAACTTATATTCTGCCTATGCCATTAATATTCTCATCATTTTTCTTTGTGATACTATATAGACTTTAAGTTATCTTAAATGGCTGCAATAATTAACCTAGTGCACTTTCCCACATTTATTTCACAGCCTCCCCCAAACGAACTCTTTGGAGACATCTTTATTCTTATATCCTTGCTGACCCTTCATAGGCACTTGGAAATTTGACAGATGTTCATAAGCAAATGTCTAGTAAGCAGGTGGAACTTTCAAAGAATGCTTTCTTCAGCTTACCTAAATTATAACAGGCAATATTTATTCGCGGGGTTTTCTTTGCATTTGTTTCAATGATCTATTGCTTTTTTATTGAAACATAATTGATTTACAATATTGTGTTAGTTTCAGGTGTACAGCAAAGTGATTCAGTTATATATATCTTTTTCAGATTATTTTCCATTATAGGTTATTACAAGATACTGAATATAGTCTCCTGTGTTATACAGTAAATCCTTGTTGCTTATGTATTTTATGTATAGTAGTTTGTATCTGTTAACCTCAGATTTCTAACTTATCCCTCCCTCTCTTTCCCCTTTGGTAGCCATAAGTTTGTTTTCCATGTCTATGAGTCTGTTTCTGTTTTGCACATACAGATTCATTTGTATTATTTTTTAGATTCCACATATAAGTGATAACATATTTGTCTTTCTCTGACTTACTTCACTTGGTACGATAATCTCTAGGTCCATCCATGTTGCTGCAAATGGCAATGTTTCATTTTTTTTATAGCTGAGTAATATTCCATTGTATGTGTGTGTGTGTGTGTGTGTGCGTATACATCTCAAACCAGTCATCTGTTGATGGGCATTTGGGTTATTTCTATGTCTTGGCTATTGTAAATAGTGCTGCTATGAACATTGGAGTACACATATCTTTTCGAATTAGAGCTTTCTTCTTTTCCAGATGTATACCCAGAAGTGGGGTTGCTGGATCATACGGTAGTTCTATTTTTAGTTTTTTAAGAAACTCCATACTGTTTTCCATAGTGACTGTATCAATTTACACTCCTACCAACAGTGTACAAGGGTTCCCTTTTCTCCACACCCTCTCTAGCATTTATTATTTGTAGACATTTTATGATAGATAGCAGCCAATATTTCTTATCAGATCTTTCATATTTATCATTGGTCACGCAGAAGGCATAGGTATTATTACTAGATTCTCAAATCAAACACTTAATCCTGGTCTCACAGTAGAATCTCCTACAGTGGGAGTCACTTAGTCTTACCTTACCCCAGAACCACAGTAAGGGGTTTAAAATATGGGCTCTGGAATCAGAGACCTAAGTTCAAAACCTAGTTCATTTATTTATTTAGCTTGTGACTTTGATCCAATTTATTTAGCTTCCCTTGGCCTCAGCTTCCTCCTTATAACATGGTGATAACAACAGTAATTACTACACAGTGTTGTCAGGAGGATCGAGAATCAAGAGATGGCATAAGGTATGTGAAGTTCTTAGTCAAGTGTCTAGTGTATCACAAGCACTCAAGAGTACTGGTCATTATAATCATTTCTCAATCTTGTGGAATAAAGTTTACACTCTGCCATTTGTGTTCTTACTGCTGTGGAGTTAATAAGACTGAGGCTAGCCCTCATTTTTCACTTTATTTACTAACACACCCTTGGGTTTTCCTGCCAGTCATATACCTCCATCCTTCATCATTGAGAGACAGCTAACGGCCTGAGCAAACAGAGATTCCAATTCAGTCCGTGGCTTATCATATCTTGTGTCACCCATCAGAGAGCGCTGTGGGCACTGTAAGCACTTGCTTCACTTTGATGATGATGCATATACTACCAAACTGACATTGAGATTGGCTCCTGTCTACACAACTCTCGAAAAGCAAAACATTAGTTCAGATCATTTATTTTTTTAACAAGTTACAAGAATTTACTTTGGATTTTACCAAACTGAAAAATGTTTTTAATTGCTATGATTGAATGTATCCATGCTTTTAATCTATGTAAACGGTGATTTGGTCACTACTTATTTGTTCTAGTTGTAAAGGAAGTTGTGAAATACTATTACTAAATTTTTCTAATGAATGAGTTCCTAGTCAAGAATATCTCTGATATTCCCTGTGTATTTATTTGATCTTTTCTTTTTTCATTATTTACTTAAATTGACATATTAAAACCTATATAAGAAGAACAAATGAATGAAAACAAATTATAGTTAGAAGTGACCAACCTACTTCTCCCCCCAACCCACCTCCCCAGTTGCAAAGACTAGCTACACCTTTAGGAAAATCTAACTTTTACTCTTATGTAAAATATACCGAAACCAGTTCCAAATAAGGCACTGTTTTGGTGATTAGTAACTTACTATTAAAATATTACAAATATGACAATTAACAGACCACCTGCTTGATCAGCTTGAGAAAATTACTAGAAAGAGTTTTCAGGTTTTCATAAAGAAGCCAAGTTTCCATTTTCTTTCTCTTTACTTTCTTTTAAAGTATTTCTGAAGTTAATTTCTTACAGTAGCTGTATATGGCCCCAAGCATTAAACAGTCTAATTCAAAAGTCAAGTAAGATTGAAATAGTATATCCATAAAATATAATTAATAATTGAAAGGCAATATTTCACATTTCACCTTGAAGGTTGTGTGTTTTTCTCCCAAGGCAATGCATATTTTTAAAATCCTAAAGTAATCCCCTTTCATGTAAAGATATGACTTTATTGCTCTTACTATTAAATGAGTAAAAAAAAGTTTTGAGCCATTAAAAGTTGAATGTACCCAATAAAAAATACAGCAGGAAATTCAACTATTATCAGTGCAATTTGAGTTGTATAGGCAGTTAATGTAAATCATTCACTCCAAACAGTGACTGTTGTCCTTCCTGTGCAAGGGCTCTCACCTTCCCTCCTTTTACCCGCTCTATTTTTTTTATTATAACCGAGTTTCCCACAGAAATGAGAAGCTCAGAACTCAGAATTTCAATGCATGTAAGCCCAGCTTTTACCCATTTCTCTCTTGCAGATGGCTAGGAGTGAGACGGGTATGTTCAACTTTTTTTCTCTAAGGATACACTCCAAAGCACAGAAGTGTGAGATACGTTTTGTGAAATCACAGCTACACTTATTCAGTGAATTTGCCCTTTCCAAAGTCATTGAGAGAAAAGTAACTGTATCAAAGTATGAGCTAAAATAAATCCAGTTGTATCACCCTGCATTTTTTCAAAGTGTTGGAGGAAAAGAGCAACACCAGCAAAGCAGAAAAGCCAGGCAGCTGATGGTTCCGCTAGTAAAAACATTATTATTGATATAAACAGGTCAAGATAATGTTAGGAAAATAAAATTTACCAGATATTTCTTTAAAAGACACAATGTCTCCTATGTTTTATATCATTATAGTTCTGTTGTCTGTTATTTACCAAGTTTTTCTCATGTGCTATGCAATGTAGTAAGCACATGAAAACACTACGTCAAGTCCCACAAAACTTATCTGAAATAGATATCATTACACCCATTTTACAGATTGGAAACTGAGTTTTAAAAACATTAAAAACATTGCCAAAGATCACTCAGGGTTTGAACTCACAATCTTAACCACCACGGTAAGTTGATCACATTTCTTCCTACCTTTTCATGTTCGAAGTAGCCACTATTTATATGGTGCCAACTGTTTGGTCATTATTCATTAAATAATATTACTATGAGTTATTCTTTCATCACTATGTCAAAATAAATGCTGTTCAACTTTTCTTGGGAATTTTTACAATAAATATTTGCTTTGTTTCTTCTGTTTTGTGTTTGTTCCAGTAAACATTTCATTTAGGCTCTTCTGGGGCAAAATTACTTGGTTAGATCACTCAAAAGTTCTTCATTAGTTTTTTTCCTCATTTTCTTAACATCTTCAACAAGCACTCAGAAAATATAAAAGATGTAAACAGCATCAACAACAAAAAAAGTTTGCTAGCCTTATCCATGCTTCCCAAGCTTCCCACCTCTACCCAAGATCTTTACATGTGTATCTTAAAAGTTTCTTGAATTTACTTCTTTCTCTCAAATTATATGACCAAGGCTCCTTATGCATGGAGTACTCTAACAATCTCTTAACTAGTCTGCCTAATTCTTCTTTACATCCCTTTGGTTAGTACTGAATACCTGTACCAGAGTCATTGTTCTAAAACATTAGTTAACTTGATACAACTCAACAACAGAAAAACAAACAGCCTGATTAAAAAATGGGCAGTGGAGCTGAATAGATATTTTTCCAAAGAAAACATAGAGACCAATAGGCACATGAAAAGATGTCCAACATCACTAATTATTAGGGAAATGCAAATCAAAACCACAATAAGATACCACCTACACCTGTTAGAATGGCTATTATCAAAAAGGCAAGAAATAATGTGTTGGCCAGGATGTGGGAATATAAATTAGTGCAGCCACTATGGAAAATAGTACAGAGATTCCTCAAAAAATTAAGAATAGAACTACCATATTATCCAGCTATCCCACTTATGAGTATTTATCCAAAGAATACAGAAACACTAATACAAAAAGATATATTCATTCCTCTGTTCATTGAGGCATTTATTCACAACAGCAAGATATGGAAACAACCTAAGTGCCAGTTCATGGATGAATGGATAAAGAAGAGGTGGAATATAAACACAATGGAATACTACTCAGCCATAAAAAAGATGGAATTCTGCCACTTTTGACAACATGGATGGACCTTGAGGTTATCATGCTAAGTGAAATAAGTCAGATGGAGAAATACAGATATTGTATGATTTCACTCATATGTGGAATATAAAAAACAAACAAAAAACCAAAATAAATGAACAAACCAAACAAAAACAAACATGTAGATACAAAGAGCAGAGTAGTGGTTACCAGTGGGGAAGAGGCAGAGGGGAAGGTGAAATGGGTAAAAAAGGATCAACTTTATGATAATGGATGGAAACTAAATTTGGGGGGATAAGCACACTGTAGAGTATATAGAAGTAGAAATACAATGTTGTACACATGAAACTTATATAACATTATAAAGCAACGTTACCTCAATAAAAAATAAATTAAAAAATCTAATTGCCTTGATCACACACTGTCATTGAATTGATATATTATTAGAAAATATCACATAGATAAAGGAACATAAAATATATATTTAGTATTTAAAGAATAAAATGAAAGACACCTCCAAGGATCTACCAACTGCATTAAGGAGAACAGCACCAGTACCTTAGAAACCCTTGTGTGACCTTCCCAGATTACATTCTGTCCCGCCCGCAAGAAGGGAACATAGTCCTGCATTTTATATTAATCATTCTATGGCTTCTCAATTTAGTTTTGCCACCTAGCATGACATTCTAAAAATATGTATATTTTTAGTGTTGCCTCTTTTACTCCTCAGTGACCTTTTTTCTCAGCACTATGTTTTTGACATGCATCCATGTTACCACCTTTAGCCATGGTTCATCCATATTCTCTGTTATATAGTATTTCTTTCTACAAATATTTAAAAATTCATCTCCATGTTATTGGTGATACACATTTGAGATGATTCTAGCATTTTGCTGTCATGAACATCCTGTTATGAACACTTTTGCACAGGCCACTGGTGTACACGTGCCAGAGTTCCTCTACATTAACGTATGTAGGAGTGGACTGTGCATGGATTCTTCTGGTAGATAATTACAAAAGGTTTACACAAATTTACACTCCCATGTGATTTCTCTTTCCTTTACATCAAGGATCAGCAATCTACAGCCCATAAGACAAAGCAAGCCTGCTGGGTTTGGGTTTTTTTTTTTATTTGTAAATAAAGTTTATTGGAAACAGCCACCAATTGGTTACATATTGTCTGCAATTGCTTTTGTGATACAACGGCAAAGTTGCGTCCTTACAAGAGAACTCCTCGCCTGCAAAGTCTAAAATATTTACCTTCCAACCCTTTGCAGAAAAAGTTTGCCAACCCGTATTCTATAGCCTTGTAAATACTTGGTATTTTCTGACTTTTAAAATCTTTGCCAATTTGGTGCCTGTGAAATACCTCATTGTGATGAGGTATCACCTCACACCAGTTAGAATGGGCATCATTAGAAAATCTACAAACAACAAATGCTGGAGGGGGTGTGGAGAAAAGGGAACCCTCTTGCACTGTTGGTGGAAATGTAAAGTGATACAGCCACTATGGAGAACAGTATGGAGGTTCCTTAAAAAACGAAAAATAGAATTACCATATTATCCTTCAATCCCACTACTGGGCATATACCCAGAGAAAACCATAATTCAAAAAGACACATGCACCCCAATGTTCATTGCAGCACTATTTACAATAGTCAGGTCATGGAAGCAACCTAAATGCCCATCAACAGACGAATGGATAAAGAAGTTGTGGTACATATATACAATGGAATATTACTCAGCCATAAAAAGGAATGAAATTGGGTCATTTGTTGAGAAGTGGATGGATCTAGAGACTGTCATACAGAGTGAAGTAAGTCAGAAAGAGAAAAACAAATATCATATATTAACACATTTTTGTGGAAACCAGAAAAGTGGTACAGATGAACTGGTTTGCAGGGCAGAAATTGAGACACAGATGTAGAGAACAAACATATGGACGCCAAGCAGGGAAAGCCGCGGGGCAGTGGGGATGGTGGTGTGCTGAATTGGGCAATTGGGATTGACATGTATACACTGATGTGTATAAAATTGATGACTAATAAGAACCTGCTGTATAAAAAAATAAATTAAATTTAATTTAATTAAAAAATTTTTTTTAAATTACCAACAAAATACTAGCAAACTGAAAAAAAAAGAAATACCTCATTGTGGTTTAACATGTAAATATACCAAGTTGAATTTGATTTAATTACAAATTATGTTTATCATCTTTTCATATGCTTATGAGCTTTTCCTGTTTCCTTATCTGTGAAATGTTTCTTCATCTCTTTTGCCAACTTTTCTATTAGTTTTTGTTGAGTTTTCCCTCTGCCTTTTTGAGCCATAGGAGTTCTTTATACATACTAGTTAGTAATAATTTTTTAGTGAAATATGTTGGAAATATTTTGCCCCAGCCCTTGGCTTATCTTTTACTCTTTTTATTTATGGTTATCTTTTGCTAGAAAGAAGTATTTAATTTAAATTAACATTAAATATCTTAAGAGACACTTCCATATCCAAACACTAGAATATAAAGATACTCTGTTATATTGCCTTCTCAAAGTATTTGTTTTAAATACTGTATTTCACTTAATCCACCTGGAATTAAAATTTGTGTGTGTGAGATGAGATAGGGCTCCAACTTTATTTTTTCCACAGGGATTATCACTGTTCCCAGCATCATTTATTACATTGTTCTTCCTTTTCCTATTGATTTACAATGCCTGTCCTTCTAAAATTCAAATTCCAAATAGCAAAGGATCTGTCCAGTTTCTTTATTTGTTCCTATTGGTCTAATTGTCTTTTTCTATGACAACACACACTGTACCAACATCTGGTTGAGCAAGTAACACCACATTGATCATCTCTGCTCTTCCATATACATTTCAGAATTACTTTATTCAAGCCCATGAAAAACCAAGTTAGAATTACTTTAAATTTTTAGGTAAAATTTGAGAGAATTCACTTTTTCATAATGTAAGGCCTGAGAACATAGTATACATGTATCTATTTAGGTCTTATTAATATCATACAACAAAATGTTATAATTTTCTCCATAAAAGGCATGCATATTTTGACAGGTTTTTTTGGTGGTGGTGATTAGTGATTGTTGTTGATTTGGGGGATACTAGAAAAAATGTATTTTTCTGTTTTATTTTAATTACATTTCATGATTGTTGTAGGTACATGGATATAGAATTGAGTCTGTGTTCTTATTTCAGTATCAAATAAACTTGCAAAACTCTCTCATTGATTTCATATTGGTTAGAAGCAATGACAGTAGGCATCTTTGTCTTGTTCTGGGTTATAAAAAAAATGCTTCTTACATTTCATGTTGAGTATGACACTTATTGTACACTTTTGTATAAGACCTTTTTCAGGTTAAGAAAGTTCAATTTTATTCCAAGCTTGCTAAGGCATTTTATCATGAATGAATGCTGAATTCTGTCAAACTTGTTTTTAACTGTTTTTATTAATATAATTAAATACTTTTTCTCCTTTAATCTGTTAATATAGTAAATTATTTAATTAATTTCTACTATTAAACCAACCTTGTATTATTGGATAAACAATCTAGCTCATTAATTTTGAGCCTACTTCTGATGAAAGTATTTAAGGAGATAAAACTCATTCCAAAGTTTACTTTAGTTTCTACCAAAAGTTTTACTATATAATATTTTTGTTACCATTTACTTCTACTTATAATTTTAATTAGGTTTTTTAAAATCTATGAGTTCTTTGAAATTGTGTTTTTAAGTGTTTTATGTGTTTTAAGAGTTTGAAACTTAGATTCAAACTTGTTATCAATTTCTAAGTTCACTGGATTGTGTTTAAGAAATATAAGCTATATGATACCAATCTTTTGACATTTGTTGAGAGTAACTTTATGCTTTATAATGTAGTAAGTTTTCATAAGGTTCCTGGTATGCTTGAAAAAAATTTTTTTTTTCAGTTATAGAGTACAATGTTCTCTGATAATGTTAAACAGATCAAACTTGTTAATCATACTTTTCAAATCTATTTCCTTGCTGATGTTTTTGTTTGCTTGATCTATAAATTACTGAGAGATGTATTATAACATCTCCTAGTACAATCTGAGACTACATTATTAGGTGCATATAAAAAATAACTATTATATCTTAGGATTGACTCAAAGTCTTCATCCCTAGGAATGCCTCTTGACTTAAAGTTTACTTTTTATGATAATAAAATAACCATAACAACTTTGTTTTGTTTACCACTGAATGATAAACTTTTTCTGTCCTTTGACTTTAAAAATTTATCCAAAAGTTTTAAGTATATATCCTATGAGAAGAATATAGCTGGAAGTTTTTTGTTTTAAAATTCAACCTGGGGCTTCCCTGGTGGCGCAGTGGTTGGGAATCTGCCTGTTAGTGCAGGAGATGTGGGTTCAAGCCCTGGTCCAGGAAGATCCCACATGCCACAGAGCAACTAAGCCTGTGCGCCACAACTACTGAGCCTGTGCTCTAGAGCCCGTGAGCCACAACTACTGAGCCCATGTGCCACAACTACTGAAGTCTGCATGCCTAGAGCCCATAGAGCCCATGCTCTGCAACAAGAGAAGCCACTGCCATAAGAAGCCACACACTGCAACAAACAGTAGCCCCCGCTCTCAGCAACTAGAGGAAGCCTGCGCACAGCAACACAGACCCAACGCAGCCAAAAATAAATAAATTTATTTTTTTTAAATCCAATCTGACTTTTTTTTTGAGTTTTTAAAAAAATTTTTATTGGAGTATAGTTGATTTACAATGTTGCGTTAGTTTCAGGTGTACAGCAAAGTGAATCAGTTATACATATACATACATCCACTCTTTTTTAGATTATTTTCCCATATAGGTTATTACAGAGTAGTGAGTAGAGTTGCCTGTGCTATACAGTCGGTCCTTGTTAGTTATCTATTTCATATATAGAAGTGTGTATATGTCAAGCCACATCTCCCAATTTATCCCTCTCCCCCTTTTCCCCCCAGTAACTGTAAGTTTGTTTTCTACATCTGTGACTCTATTTCTGCTTTGTAAATAAGTTCATTTGTACCATTTTTTTAGATTCTACATAAAAGCGATAGCATATGATATTTGTCTTTCTCTGCCTGACTTACTTCGCTCACTATGACAACCTGTAGGTTCATCCATGTTGCTGCAGATGGCATTATTTTGTTCTATTTTATGGCTGAGAAATATTCCATTGTATATATGGACCACATCTTCTTTATCTACTCCTCTGCTGATGGTCATTTAGGTTGCTTCCATGTCTTGGCTATTGTAAATAGTGCTGCTATGAACATTGGGATGCGTGTATCTTTTCAAATTGTTTTTCTCCAGATATATGCCCAGTAGTGGGATTGCTGGATCATATGGTAGTTTTATATTTAGTTTTCTAAGGAACCTCCATACTGTTCTCCATAATGGTTATATCAGTTTACATTCCCACCAACAGTGTGGGAGGAGTCCCTTTTCTCCACACCCTCTCCAGCATTTATTGTTTGTAGATTTTTTGATGATGGCTATTCTGACCAGTGTGAGGTGGTACCTCAATGTAGTTTTGATTTGCATTTCTCTAATGATTAATGATGTTGAGCAGCTTTTCATGTGCTTCTTGGCCATCTGTATGTCTTCTTTGGAGAATGACATTTGTTTTTTAACTGGAGAGTTTAATTTACTTATATTGATAGTGATTACTAATACATCTGAATTATTTCTATATTCTTCCCATATGCTTTTCACTTTTTGTCCTTTTCCTGTTTCTTTTTTTAATCAAGGAAATGGGAATTATTGAAACTTTAAAAATATGAAAGGGAATTAAAAAAATTTTATATAGGCAAGATGTACTCATTGCAGAAAATAAGAAAACACAGATAAGGAACAAGAATTTCTAAAATGCAACCAAACATTCCATATTCATTACCTTCATGTATATCTGTCGATACTTTAATTATTTTCCGTATGTTCACTTAGATTGGTTATAATGAGATTTGTACACATATATAGTGTTGAAGTTTTTCAGGAGGAAAATTATACTATTAAATAATATTTAAGGACATCTCCTTAACAGTATAGGAAAGAGATTAGCATCATAAAATGCAAAACAAAGAGGCTATTGTAGTTTTCTAAGCATAAGATAAAAGCATGGTTAAAGTGCATTTGAGCACTCAGCACCTACTTATCCTTGATAAATGTCACTAAAAGCCAAAAAAGTCATACTAAGTTTTAAAGAAAATCTTCATATCCCACGGTTAGTAACGTACGACATTAAGTCATAATTCAAACATAATTTAAAGTCACTGAACCTTAGCTCTTTAATGATATCATAAATCTCAGCTGTGTGAAACAGAAATCAGCCCACTTTTGCAACATCTTGACAACTGATTGGAAGATGAACTAATCAAACGTCTGTTCATCTACATGTCATCAAATTACATTGGGGAGATAGCTTCACTCAATCAACCAATTGTTTAAATGTTGCAGAAATAGAGCTGTTGGTTTTAAAATCAGAACTGGCAGCATTTCTTTTGAAAGTTGCCAAGTCTGGGGCTATTAAAGGTTGTCCCGTCCCAAGAACTTTCCACTTGTAGCTGTCAAAGATCTTTTTTCTTAATTAAGCCAAAATAGCTGGATGTCTGAGCTACTTCCTGATTGCAAATTAAGTGTCTTTGGAAACCATTCTACGTCTTTCAGGCCTAGAGGCCAATCCATGGTGCTCTTAAGATTTATGTACTCTCTGGCGGGGAAAGCAGGAGGAGGGGATGCCACAAGGACAGAAGGCACTGTTCAGGGAGGCAAGTATTCCTGGGTGGGACTTACCAGAGGAGGAGATGTGTCCGCTGGGGGTGGGGGGCGGTGTGCTGTCATGAACGGTTTCTGGAAACTTCAAGGTCAGCCTTGTTCCCACACTATGAAGACCTTTAAGAAAGGCAACCAATATCCTTACCCTGCAAAGTTCATGTCTTCATCCTGAACACCCACACTGATCTGTCCTGTGCTCAACAGCCTCGTTCTTCCAGGTCAGAGTTCTGGGTAGTTCCCTGAAAATGGCCACATACTACCTTTTAGACCTGATACTTAGCATCATTTTCATTTTCCCACTTTAAGTTTCTTCATTTTCCTTTTATTCATTTCAACACACACACACACACACATTCTTCTGAGTACATAAAATGTGCTAGGTGCTAGGCACTTGGCTAGATTCAGGAGATATTGTGATAAATCATCTAGAAATAATTTGTGCATTCTCCGAACTCGTGAATACATGAGCTCAGAACACAGATGGCAAACACATTATTCACATTCACTCTTGAGCCTTCAACCATCCTGGATAACCATCACCCCCAGACAACCCCAACCCAGGAGTTTTTATTTTTGAAATGACTCAAATAAATAGTCCTTCTGAAAATGTGGCCAAGTAGGACCCAGACAGAGAGATGTCTTGGGCAAAGGCTGCAATCTGCTCTGAGTCACGTCACATCTGATCTGGACATACAGGTGAAGGACAGCACATAAAAGGGATAACTCACTTTCTCTATGCTAAATACAGTTGCCTGTTTTTGGTTGCTGGGTGTTGTTTTCCATTTCCCATTTTGAGAAACTCTCTTTCTTCAATGAAAATTCAGTGGTGAATCATTGAGACCCCACAAGGAGAGAACTGTGCTCCGTGGAGGACACCTGTGGAGAGGGCCACCATGGCAGTTCCCGCAGAGTGGGTCTGCTGGGCACACAGCCATCCCCCCCAGGCTGGCTCTGACCCAGGTTACGGTAATGCTAAAGATCTGCTTTAATCCAACCAAAATAAGAGCAGGCAGTCTTAAAGCTTTTAAAGAAAAAAAAAATCTAGTTCTACCTTTGACCCAGGCTATTTTTCTTCAAATATTTAAAGTTCAAAGGCACTGTGTGTTTATACTTTTATTTCAAACCAGAAAGTCACTCTTACTGTATTTGATTACCCTCTAATTTTAATTTGCACACTTGCTTAATAATAAAGTATGTGCTGGACTTTAGCCTAATATATCATGTGTATAATAATATCAGAACCCTTTTTCTTACTTACTAAACTAGGAAATACAAAAAATGCTGACCTTGTGGGTAAATGACTTTTGCATCCATTTTTAATCATTATTATGTTGCTAAAGAGTTGCATGGGTAAGGTTTTAACATGGCTCCTGGGAGACTTATACCAGTCTTTATGGAACACATTGCTCACAGCTGTGGTGAAATATCCATCACTAAAAATCACAACACTTTTGATTCCACATCAATGACATCACTGGTATAATTTAACCTTAATTCACATGTGGGGAGCAGTTGTCTACCAATGCGAAATTATCCTCAAACTGATTCTAAGGATGAGGGAGAATTGCAACATAAAGCAATCTTATGATTTTATTTGCAATCACCGTTAATGTCATTTTCCAAATGTTTTGGATAAGATTCTCAAAGGCCATACTTCTCCCCCTATGACAGCAGATGATAATCTCAAGACACTTCTTAAAGTATTAATAGCAATACAGTTTTCCATAAGACCACTGTACTGCCCAAGATTCCTCAGTTTTTTAATTACCCATGTTCTAAAGGGTTTTTTGTCCCATAAAGACTTTCTGTTTAGAAATGTGACAGTGAGGCTGTTAGTGTCTAAAACCTAAACTGGTATCCTCTGAGAATCTTGATGAGGAATCTGAAATTGTACCAGGAAGAATACCAATAACAGGTGGATTTTTATAGGCTATTTGGGTTCTCACTGATATAGAATAAGAAAGAGAGAAACAAATGGAAAAGGCCCATTATAAAGTCTCTGTTGTCTTATCTCTGATATTGACTTGTTTCATGATAACTTGAATGTCACCCTATATCCTTCTGTTGGGCGGCATCAGATTATCCTACAGGATGAAATAAGCCCCAAATTCCTTTTCAGTTAATGAGAACTAGCCTTCTCCTTGACTTCCTTCTTCCAAATAGGAGAAAATAAATGTGTTCCAGTGGGAGAATATGATCAAGGAGGCAGAGGGGAGGACCACGTAAGGGCACTCATCTGCAAAGAGCACATTCTGCTCCAGGGAAATATTTGCAACCAGAAACGCAAAGCTTCTAATAGGCACTCATCTAGACATTCAACCAGGTACACACACCTCAGATTATGTGACAGCTTTGGGGATGCAGACCTTCAATGAAGTCTGATTGATTATTAAGCCATGCCAGACCTTGCTCTAACATGGAGTTTCAGTGGTCAACAGAACCAAGCTGAGAGCCAGAGGGCTTGCCTTCTGGTGGAGGACGTAAGCAGTAATATATATATATACATATAGAATATATGTACAATGTAATTTCAGAAAGTGATACTACAAACACGAAAAATAGGTCTGGTAAGGACTAGAGATTGCCTGGGGGCAGGGTGGGGAAGGAAGCTATTCTGAAGGTGTAGTAAGAAAAGTTTCTCTGGCAGGTGAAATTTGAGCGGAGACCTTAGTGAGGCAAGAACGAGCTAGAAGGTGAACGAGCTACAGGGAAGCACATTCTAGGTCCAGTGAACAGCAGCAGAAACCGTCCTCAGGTGAGAAAAACCTTGGTATGTTCCAGAAATAAAAGGAAGGGGAACAAGGGTGGTGTTGCCAGTGGGAGAGTGGTTCAATATCAGCGGAGTGGTGGGAGATGAGGTTGGGGAAGAAAGCAGATCCTGTGGGGCCTCGTGGACCACGGGGAAAACTTTGGATTTTATTCCAAGTGTGAGAAAAACCACGGGAAGATTTTGAGCAAGAGAGGAGAGGGATCTGGTTTATCTTTAAAAAGAAGATTTGGGCTGCTTGGTGAAGAACTGATTATGGGGATGCAAGAGAGGCATCAGAGATTGGGTAATAGGCTCTTCCATGAATCCAGGGGAGAGAGGATTATGGCTGGAACAGGCGAGTGGGGGTAGAGGTGCTGAGACTAGTGAGAATCAGCACACATTCTGAAAACACAGCTGACAGGACTTGCTGATGAGCGAGGTAGGTTGTAAGATGTCAGGGAAAGAGAAGAGTTGAGGAGTCCGTGGCTGCGGGACAGGCAGTGCTACCAGCTCAGATGGCTGTTCACGGATCACTGTCAGTCTGTCTAGAGCCTCAAAGGTTCAACGAGCTCCCATCATGGGGAAGAAACCAGTACACACACACAAACACACACACACACACACACACACAGAGTCACACATCCTCTGATGAGTGTTATAATAGAAATATACTCAAGAATTTCCTGATCTCTGGATCTTCCATAACTTTTATTTAAGCACTTCTTTTGTCTTAGACCACTGAATACTGTGGCCTGTTGGGATATCTGATATTTCAGTCCTGGCTAACTGTACACATTTCTTCATACAGCAGCATATATTGTTCTCTATCATCTAAGTATCTATTGCTTGGCACCACAAAATGTATCCTCCTCATCCATGTAAACATATGGGCAAGTATCCCTCTTTTTTCCAAATTTCCATATTGGTCCCAGGCAACCTCAATCACTCACGATAGAATCATAGTGTCTTTTTCTTTGCTCTTTATGATTCGTCTACATTTGACAGAGCAGGGTGGGAAGAGAGAGGAGTTTCAGGCACTCATGGTAAGGGTGTCATCACCCACGGAAAGAAACCATAAGAAATGCTATGTGGTAATACAGGAAAATTAGTCCCCAACAATTCCAGAGGAGCACTTTGCAGATTCTCAAACTGTGGAGGGTGTGTTAAAATGCAGATCCTCAGAACCTATCTGTAGAATTTCTGATTCAGTAAGTTGGGAAAAGGGCCAAATAGTCATTATGCTGGTAAGCCTCCCCTGTAACTGATGCTAGAGTTATACTGACCACCCTTGGAGAAACACTAGTATCTATTAATTGTTTCATTGTATCCTATGCCTTCTAAAGGGTAGACAGAGGAATCACATTCAATATAAAGTTTTAGAGCTACAGATAATAAAAGATGATAGATAGTTTAAAGATTCTATGAACTAAACCTCCTTCTATTCTTTTAAATATCAGAGTTTCAAGAAGATGATTGCTCTTAATTTCAGATCTAGTCACATATAAAACACATCTGAGTTCCCAAATATGGATTGTCTTAGGCTATTCCAGTAATTTTTAATGGAGTCAAGCAGGCTACATTTGAGTGATTTTATAAAAGCTGATTTTTTAAAAAAATTATGTTTTTGCCTAGGGCAAAACTTTTAGGAAGAGCTTTTGTGACTGCAGTCAGTATGTTCACATTATGCATAATTTTGTTTCTAACATTCTCATCTTAGATCACAAGAAGTCAAATATAATTACTAACAAGAGGGAGAATTCTACCCTCATCTTGAGACATTAACATCTACTCTCACTAACAATATAGGAAAAGATTCAAAGTTACAAGGAAAAAATATGGTACATTTTATTGTTCTCTTCCCAAGCATATGAATTTCAGTGAATAATCACAAACTTCAGGAAAATGATTATCAACTTCTAATGCTATAGAATCCTTTTGGAACAGATCCGCCAGCATTTAATATAATTATAATTATCCATGTTTCCATTAACTTCCTAGGTGTACTTTCACTAGGTGAAATAAAGGTTTCGTACAAATTTCTGTTTTTAAGATACTCCTTGGCTTTTAAAAATTTAACCACTACATTAAATAATTTAATGTTCTAGGACAAACTGTTCAGCTAAACTTTATTTTTAATAACATATTTAAGAAATATCTGAAAAAAATCAATACACTTCTAAATTAATTATTTTTGTGTAGAGTCTCATAAAATCATAGATGAGAGCTCCTAATCCATTAAAAATTAATTCACAATTTTTAACACAGGGTAGCTTGTATCTCTAGCATTTTCTCTTATAATATTAGAAAATATAGATTTTTATCGGAATTACAGCAAGTTCATTTTCATGATGTCTATTATATTATTCATAATAAAATTATCTGTCATGGTGATGGATGGCTTAATAAGTATAAGTTAAGATAATGAAAGCTACTATCTTATAACTTGAGTTGGGTCTTTGAATGAGAGAAAGACTCTAATTCAAACATCACTGAAGGGACCTGGGCAAAGTCCCCTAAAGAAGGGAAGCCTTTGAGTTGCTCCTGGAGCAATGGATTTGAAGGGTAGCCTTTTTCAAAAAGCTGTCTGGGAAACTAGAATTCAAAACTAGCCAATCTGGGACACTTTAAAAGAGTTAAAAAAGCATAAAAATTAGCATTAGCTAATAAACCAAAAACTAAAAGAGAACTCTGCTATCATATGCAAAGTGTCTCAACAACTGAAATATAATCTCTAGTATTAATATTTCATTTCTCTGGCCTTCTTGGATTACATGTATCCCATTCATGGTTCCTCTAGTTAGGTACAGCCTTAGACAAAATTGTAAAGAAAGCAAAGCCTGTTTCCCTTTCTACATCTTTTTGTCTCTTCTGACTATCAACCACCAACGTTCTTCTGCAAGCCATATTTAGTTTCACAGAACACCGACCCTAAATGCCAACGCCACCTTATGCAACATTCCTGGAAGTGGGGGTGTACTGACATTACAGAAGAGAACTTTAGGGAGACAGTCATGCCTGAGCATAGACAGTTAATCTCTAATGGTGAGATTTCAAGCACCACTCTGATACCCTGGCAGGGACAGCAACTTTTATAAATCAGAACCTAAAGTGACTAATTCATACATCTGCATAAGACAAATATGTTCTCCCAAACTTGGATCAATGAAGACAGGAGGGAAGAAGGACGGAAGGAAAGGAGAGGGAGTGACTGCAATCGATCATCTTCAAGAATTACCAGGCGGGTTTCCTTGTTTCCCTTATTGATCCCAGTCTGCTGACTGGATCCCCCTTCTCTTGAGCACTAAGGAAGACCCTGGAAACCCTTGCTTCTTCTGACACTAGTGGAAAGCAATGAGCACAGTGGTTAAGAGAGTACACTGTGGAGTCACACTGCCTGGGTTCGAATCCCAGCTCTACCACAGACAAATTCCTTAGCATCTCCATACCTCAATTTCCTAATCTGCTAACACAGGGATGATACCTTACATGGTGGATGCAAGAAATAACTGAGTTAATACATACTGAATATTTAGAGAATAATAAGAGAATAATAAGAATGGTGAGAGCTTGACAAATACTGAATATCCTCATTTGTGGAGGTGCAAGCTTCTGTTACTTCCACTCCATCTTACAAGGCAAATAAACAGAAGGAAGACATTTCTGTTCCTCACAAGGGTGCTAGAGGTACAGTAGTATGTGGGAGAGAGAATTAAGAAGAACTGCAGAAGAGATTGGTTCAAGATGGCAGAGTAGAAGGACATGATCTCACTCCCTCTTGCGAGAGCACTGGAATCACAACTAGCTGCTGAACAATCATCAACAGGAAGACACTGGAACTCACCAAAAAGACACCCCACATCCAAACACAAAGGAGAAGTCACAATGAGACGGTAGGAGGGGCACAATGACAATAAAACCAAATCCCATAACTCCTAGGTGGCTGACTCACAAACTGGAGAACACTTACACCACAGAAGTCCACCCACTAGAGTGCAGGTTATGAGCCCCACGCCAGGCTTCTGACCCTGGAGTTCCAGCAACAGGAGGAGGAATTCCTAGAGAAGCAGACTTTGAAGGCTAATGAGATTTCACTACAGGACTTTGACAGGATGGGGGGAAACAGAGACTCCACTCTTGGACGGCACACACAAACTAGTGTGCGCATCGGGACCGAGGGGAAGGAGTGGTGACCCCCTAGAAGACTGAACCAGCCCTACCTGCTAGTGTTGGAGGGTCTCCTGCAGAGGCGGGGGGTGGCTGTGTCTCACCGTGAGGACAAGGACACTGGCAGCAGAAGTTCTGGGAAGTACTCCTTGGTGTGAGCCCTCCCAGAGTCTGCCATTAGCCCCACCAAAGAGCCCAGGTAGGCTGCAGTGTTGGGCCGCCTGAGGCCAAACAATCAACAGGGATGGAACCCAGCCCTACCCATCAGCAGAAAAGCGGATTAAAGTTTTGCTGAGCTCTGCTCACCAGAGCAACAGCCAGCTCTACCCACCACCAGTCCCTCCCATCAGGAAACTTGCACAAGCCCCTTAGATAGCCTCATTCACCAGAGGGAAGACAGCAGAAGCAAGAAGAACTACAGTCCCGCAGCCTGTGGAACAAAAACCACATTCACAGAAAGATAGACAACATGAAAAGGCAGAGGGCTACATACCAGATGAAGGAACAAGATAAAACCCCAGAAAAACAACTAAATGAAGTGGAGATAGGCAACCTTCCAGAAAAACGATTCAGAATAATGATAGTGAAGATGATCCAGGACCTCGGAAAAAGAATGGAGGCAAAGATCGAGAAGATGCAAGAAATGTTTAACAAATATCTAGAAGAATTAAAGAACAAACAAACAGAAATGAACAATACAATAACTAACATGAAAACTACACTAGAAGGAATCAATAGCAGAATAACTGAGGCAGAATAATGGATAAGTGACCTGGAAGACAGAATGGTGGAATTCACTGCTGTGGAACAGAATAAAGAAAAAAGAATGAAAAGAAATGAAGACAGCCTAAGAGACCTCTGGGACAACATTAAATGCAACAACATCCGCATTATAGGGGTCCCAGAAGGAGAAGAGAGAGAGAAAGGACCCCAGAGAATATATGAAGGGATTATAGTCAAAAACTTCCCTAACATGGAAAAGGAAATAGCCACCCAAGTCCAAGAACCGCAGCAAGTCCCATACAGGATAAACCAAAGGGGAAACATGCCAAGACACACAGTAATCAAATTGGCAAAAATTAAGGACAAGGAAAAATTATTGAAAGCAGCAAGGGAAAAACGATAAATAACATACAAGGGAATTCCCATAAGGTTAACAGCTGATTTTTCAGCAGAAACTCTACAAGCCAGAAGGCAGTGGCATGATATACTTAAAGTGATGAAAGGGAAGAAACTACAACCAAGATTGCTCTACCCGGCAAGGATCTCATTCAGATTCGATGGAGAAATCAAAACCTTTACAGACAAGCAAAAGCTAAGACAATTCAGCACCATCAAACCAGCTCTACAACAAATGCTAAAGGAACTTCTCTAAATAGGAAGCACAAGAGAAGATAAGGACCTAGAAAAACAAACGCAAAACAATTAAGAAAATGGTCATAGGAACATACATATTGATAATTACCTTAAACGTGAATGGCTTAAATGCTCCAACCAAAAGACACAGGCTTACTGAATGGATACAAAAACAAGACCCATATATATGCTGTCTACAAAAGACCCACTTCAGACCTAGGGACACATACAGACTGAAAGTGAGGGGATGGAAAAAGATATTCCATGCAAATGGAAATCAAAAGAAAGCTGGAGTAGCAATACTCATATCAGATAAAATAGACTTTAAAATAAAGAATGTTACAAGAGACAAAGAAGGACACTACATAATGATCAAGGGATCAATCCAAGAAGAAGACATAACAATTATAAACATATATGCACCCAACATAGGAGCACCTCAATACATAAGGCAAATGCTAACAGCTATAAAACAGGAAATCAACAGTCACACAATAATAGTGGGGGATTTAACACCTCACTTACACCAATGGACAGAACATCCAGACAGAAAGTTAATAAGGAAACAGAAGCTTTAATTGACACAGTAGACCAGATAGATTTAATTGATATTTACAGGACATTCCATCCAAAAACAACAGATTACACTTTCTTCTCAAGTGAACACGGAACATTCTCCAGGAGAGATCACATCTTGGCTCACAAATCAAGCCTCAGTAAACTTAAGAAAACTGAAATTGTATCAAGCATCTTTTCTGACCACAATGTTATGAGGTTAGAAACAAATTACAGGGAAAAAAACATAAAAAACACAAACACATGGAGGTTAAACAGTATGTTATTAAATAACCAAGACATCACCGAAGAAATCAAAGAGGAAATCAAAAACTACCTAGAGACAAATGACAATGAAAACACGACGATCCAAAACCTATGGGATGCAGCAAAAGCAGTTCTAAGAGGGAAGTTTATAGCTATACAAGCCTACCTCAAGAAACAAGAAAAATCTCAAATAAACAATCTAACTTTACACCTAAAGGAACTAGAGAAAGAAGAGCAAATAAAACCCAAAGTTAGTAGAAGGAAAGAAATCATAAAAATCAGAGCAGAAATAAATGAACTAGAAACAAAGAAAACAATAGCAAAGATCAATAAAACTAAAAGCTGGTTCTTTGAGAAGATAAACAAAATTGATAAACCATTAGCCAGACTCATCAAGAAAAAGAGGGAGAGGACTCAAGTTAATAAAATTAGAAATGAAAAAGGAGAAGTTACAACAGACACCACAGAAATACAAAGCATCCTAAGAGACTATTACAAGCAACTGCATGCCTAAAAAATGGACAACCTGGAAGAAATGGACAAATTCTTAGAAAGGTATAACCTTCCAAGACTGAACCAGGAAGAAATAGAAAATATGAACAGACCAATCACAAGTAATGAAATTGAAACTGTGATTAAAAATCTTCCAACAAACAAAAGTCCAGGACCAGGTCGCTTCAGAGGTGAATTCTATCAAACATTTAGAGAAGAGCTAACACCCATCCTTCTCAAACTCTTCCAAAAAATTGCAGAGGAAGGAACACTCCCAAACTGATTCTATGAGGCGACCATCACCCTAATAGCAAAACCAGACAAAGATACTACAGGAAAAGAAAATTATATACCAATATCACTCATGAATATAGATGCAAAAATCCTCAACAAAATACTAGCAAACAGAATCCAACAACATATTAAAAGGATCATACACCACGATCAAGTAGGATTTATCCCAGGGATGCAAGGATTCTTCAATATATGCAAATCAATCCATGTGATACACCATATTAACAAATTGAAGGATAAAAACCATATTATCATCTCATTAGATGCAGAAAAAGCTTTTGACAAAATTCAACACCTATTTATGATAAAAGCTCTCCAGAAAGTGGACATAGAGGGAACCTACCTCAACATCATAAAGGCCATATATGACAAACCCACAGCAAACATCATTCTCAATGGTGAAAAACTGAAAGCATTTCCTCTAAGATCAGGAACAAGACAGGGATGTCCACTCTCACCACTATTATTCAACATAGTTTTGGAAGTCCTGGCCACGGCAATGAGAGAAGAAAAAGAAATAAAAGAATACAAATTGGAAAAGAAGAAGTAAAACTGTCACTGTCTGCAGAAGACATGATACTATACATAGAGAATCCTCAAAATGCCACCAGAAAACTACTAGAGCTAATCAATGAATTTGGTAAAATTGCAGGATACAAAATTAATGCACAGAAACCTCTTGCATTCTTATACTAATGATGAAAAATCTGAAAGAGAAATTAAGGAAACACTTCCATTTACCATTGCAACAAAAAGAATAAAATACCTAGGAATAAACCTACCTAGGGAGACAAAAGACCTGTATGCAGAAAACTATAAGACGCTGATGAAAGAAATTAAAGATGATACCAACAGATGGAGAGATATACCATGTTCTTGGATTGGAAGAATCAATATTGTGAAAATGACTATACTACCCAAAGCAATCTACAGATTCAATGCACTCCCTATCAAATTACCAATGGCATTTTTTACGGAACTAGAACAAAAAAATCTTAAAATTTGTATGGGGACACAAAAGACCCTGAATAGCCAAAGCAGTCTTGAGGGAAAAAAACGGAGCTGGAGGAATCAGACTCCCTGACTTCAGACTATACTACAAAGCTACAGTAATCAAGACAATATGGTACTGGCCCAAAAACAGAAACATAGATCAATGGAACAAGATAGCAAGGCCAGAGATAAACCCAAGCACCTATGGTCAACTAATTTATGACACAGGAGGCAAGGATATACAATGGAGAAAAGACAGTCTCTTCAATAAGTGGTGCTGGGAAAACTGGACAGCTACATGTAAAAGAATGAAATTAGAACACTCCCTAACACCATACACAAAAATAAACTCAAAATAGAATCTAGACTTAAATGTAAGACTGGACACTATAAAACTCTTAGAGGAAAACATAGGAAGAACACTCTTTGACATAAATCACAGCAAGATCTTTTTTGATCCGCCTCCTAGAGTAATGGAAATAAAAACAAAAATAAACAAATGGGACCTAATGAAACTTCCAAGCTTTTGCACAGCAAAGGAAACCATAAACAAGACAAAAAGACAACCCTCAGAATGGGAGAAAATATTTGCAAAGGAATCAGTGGACAAAGGATTAATCTCCAAAATATTTAAACAGCTCATTAAGCTCAATATTAAAGAAACAAACAACCCAATCCAAAAATGGGCAGCAGACCTAAATAGACATTTCTCCAAAGAAGACATACAGATGGCCAAGAATCACATGAAAAGCTGCTCAACATCACTATTAGAGAAATGAAAATCAAAAGTACAATGAGGTATCACCTCACACCGGTAAGAATGGGCATCATCAGAAAATCTACAAACAACAAATGCTGGAGGGTGTGTGGAGAAAAGGGAACCCTCTTGCACTATTGGTGGGAATGTCAATTGATACAGCCACTATGGAGAACAGTATGGAAGTTCCTTAAAAAAGTAAAAATAGAATTACCATATCATCCAGCAATCCCACTACTGGTCATATACCCAGACAAAACCATAATTCAAAAAGATACATGCACCCAGTGTTCATTGCAGCACTATTTACAATAGCAAGGTCATGGAAGCAACCTAAATGGCCATTGACAGACAAATGGCTAAAGAAGATGTGATACATATATACAATGGAATATTACTCAGCCATAAAAATGAATGAAATTGGGTCATTTTTAGAGACGAGGATGGATCTAGAGACTGTCATACAGAGTAAAGTAAGTCAGGAACCACTACTTCCAGGGAAGATGGCAGAAGAGTAAGACACGGAGATCACCTTCCTCCCAACAGATACACCAGAAATACAGCTACACGTGGAACAACTCCTACAGAACACCTACTGTACGCTGGCAGAAGACCTCAGACCTCCCAAAAGGCAAGAAACTCCCCACGTACCTGGGTAGGGCAAAGCGGAGAGATTCCCGCACAGAGGATCGGTGCCGACCGGCACTCACCAGCCCGAGAGGCTTGTCTGCTCGCCTGCCGGGGTGGGCGGCACTGGGAGCTGAGGCTCGGGCTTCAGTCGGAGCGCAGGGAGAGGACAGGGATTGGCGGCATGAACACAGCCTGAAGGGGCTAGTGCGCCACAGCTAGCCGGGAGGGAGTCCGGGAAAAAGTTTGGACCTGCCAAAGAGGCAAGAGACTTTTTCTTCCCTATTTGTTTCCTGGTGCGCGAGGAGAGGGGATTAAGAGCGCTACTTGGAGGAGTTCCAGAGACGGGCGCGAGCCGTGGCTGAAGGCGCGGACCACAGGGGCGGGCATGGGACCCTGGGGCTGCTGCCGCCGCCGCGAGGCCTGTGTGAGAGCACAGGTCACTGTCCACGCCCCCCTTCCAGGGAGCCTGTGCAGCCCGTCACTGCCGGGGTCCCGGGATCCAGGGACGGCTTCCCTGAGAGAACGCATGGTGCGCCTCGGGCTGGTGCAACATCACGCCGGCCTCTGCCGCTGCAGGCTCCACCCGCACTCCGTGCCCCTCCCTGCCCCACGGCCTGAGTGAGCCAGAGTGCCCGAAGCGGCTGCTCCTTTAACCCTGCCCTGTCTGAGCGAAGAACAGACGCCCTCCAGCGACCTACACGCAGAGGCGGGGCCAAATCCAAAGCTGAGACCCAGGAGCTGTGAGAACAAAGAAGAGAAAGGGAAATCTCTCCCAGCAGCCTCAGAAGCAGAGGATTAAAGCTCCACAATCAACTTGATGTACCCTGCATCTGTGGAATACATGAATAGACAACAAATCATCCCAAATTGAGGAGCCAGGAGTCAGTGCTGTGCCTCTGAGGTGGGAGAGCCAACTTCAGGACACTGGTCCACAAGAGACCTCCCAGCTCCACATAATATCAAGCAGCGAAAATCTTCCAGAGATCTCCATCTCAACACCAGCACCCAGCTTCACTCAACGAACAGCAAGCTACTGTGCTGGACACCCTACGCCAAACAACTAGCAAGACAGGAACACAACGCCACCCATTGGCAGAGAGGCTGCCTAAAATCATAAAAAGTCCACAGACACGCCAAAATACACCACCAGACATGGACCTGTCCACCAGAAAGACAAGATCCAGCCTCATCCACCAGAACACAGGCACTAGTCCCCTCCACCAGGAAGCCTACACAACCCACTAAACCAACCTTAGCCACTAGGGACAGACACCAAAAAAAATGGGAACTACGAACCTGCAGCCTGCAAAAAGGAGACCCCAAACACAGTAAGATAAGCAAAATGAGAAGACAGAAAAACACACAGCAGGAGAAGGAGCAAGATAAAAACCCACCAGACCTAACAAATGAAGAGGTAATAGGCAGTCTACCTGAAAAAGAATTCAGAATAATGATGGTAAAGATGATCCAAGATTCTATTTCCCAGATCCAAAATCTTGGAAATAGAATAGACAAAATGCAAGAAACAGTTAACAAGGACCTAGAAGAACTAAAGGTGAATCAAGCATCGATTAAAAACACAATAAATGAAATGAAAAATACTCTAGATGGGATCAATAGCAGAATAACTGAGGCAGAAGAACGGATAAGTGAGGTGGAAGATAAAATAGTGGAAATAACTGCTACAGAGCAAAATAAAGAAAAAAGAATTAAAAGAACAGAGGACAGTCTCAGAGACCTCTGGGACAACATTAAACGCACCAACATTCGAATTATAGGGGGTCCAGGAGAAGAAGAGAAAAAGAAAGGGACTGAGAAAATATTTGAAGAGATTATAGTTGAAAACTTCCCTAATATAGGAAAGGAAATAGTTAATCAAGTCCAGGAGGCACAGAGAGTCCCATACAGAATAAATCCAAGGAGAAATATGCCAAGACACATATTAATCAAACTGTCAAAAATTAAACACAAAGAAATCATATTAAAAGCAGCAAGGCAAAAACAACAAATAACACACAAGGGAATCCCCATCAGGTTAACAGCTGATCTCTCAGCAGAAACTCTACAAGCCAGAAGGGAGTGGCAGGACATAATTAAAGTGATGAAGGAGAAAAACCTGCAACCAAGACTACTCTACCCAGCAAGGATCTCATTCAGATTTGATGGAGAAATTAAAACCTTTACAGACAAGCAAAAGCTGAGAGAGTTCAGCACCACCAAACCAGCTTTACAACAAATGCTAAAGGAACTTCTCTAGGCAAGAAACACAACAGAAGGAAAAGACCTACAATAACGAACCCAAAACAATTAAGAAAATGGGAATAGGAACATACATATCGATAATTACCTTAAATGTAAATGGACTAAATGCTCCCACCAAAAGACACAGATTGGCTGAATGGATACAAAAACAAGACCCATATATATGCTGTCTACAAGAGACCCACTTCAGACCTAGAGACACATACAGACTGAAAGTAAGGGGATGGAAAAAGATATTCCATGCCAATGGAAACCAAAAGAAAGCTGGAGTAGCAATTCTCATATCAGACAAAATAGACTTTAAAATAAAGACTACTACAAGAGACAAAGAAGGACACTACATAATGATCAAGGGATCGATCCAAGAAGAAGATATAACAATTGTAAATATTTATGCACCAAACATAGGAGCACCTCAATACATAAGGCAAATACTAACAGCCATAAAAGGAGAAATCGACAGTAACACAATCATAGTAGGCGACTTTAACACCCCACTTTCAACAATGGACAGATCATCCAAAATGAAAATAAATAAGGAAACACAAGCTTTAAATGATACATTAAACAAGATGGACTTAATTGATATTTATAGGACAGTCCATCCAAAAACAACAGAATACACATTTTTCTCAAGTGCTCATGGAACATTCTCCAGGATAGATCATATCTTGGGTCACAAATCAAGCCTTGGTAAATTTAAGAAAATTGAAATTGTATCAAGTATCTTTTCCGACCACAATGCTATGAGACTAGACGTCAATTACAGGAAAAGATGTGTAAAAAATACAAAAACATGGAGGCTAAACAATACACTACTCAATAACGAAGTGATCACTGAAGAAATCAAAGAGGAAATTAAAAAATACCTAGAAACAAATGACAATGGAGACACGACGACCCAAAACCTATGGGACGCAGCAAAAGCAGTTCTAAGGGGGAAGTTTATAGCAATACAATCCCACCTTAAGAAACAGGAAACATCTCGAGTAAACAACCTGACCCTGCACCTAAAGCAATTAGAGAAAGAAGAACAAAAAACCCCCAAAGTTAGCAGAAGAAAAGAAATCATAAAGATCAGATCAGAAATAAATGAAAAAGAAATGAAGGAAACGATAGCAAAGATCAATAAAACTAAAAGCTGGTTCTTTGAGAAGATAAACAAAATTGATAAACCATTAGCCAGACTCATCAAGAAAAGAAGGGAGAAGACTCAAATCAATAGAATTAGAAATGAAAAAGGAGAAGTAACAATTGACACTGCAGAAATACAAAAGATTATGAGAGATTACTACAAGCAACTCTATGCCAATGAAATGGACAACCTGGGAGAAATGGACAAATTCTTAGAAATGCACAACCTGCCAAGACTGAATCAGGAAGAAATAGAAAATATGAACAGACCAATCACAAGCACTGAAATTGAAACTGTGATAAAATATCTTCCAATAAACAAAAGCCCAGGACCAGATGGCTTCACAGGCAAATTCTATCAAGCATTTAGAGAAGAGCTAACACCTATCCTTCTCAAACTCTTCCAAATATAGCAGAGGGAGGGACACTCCCAAACTCATTCTACGAGGCCATCATCACCTTGATACCAAAACCAGACAAGGATGTCACAAAGAAAGAAAACTACAGGCCAATATCACTGATGAACATAGATGCAAAAATCCTCAACAAAATACCAGCAAACAGAATCCAACAGCACATTAAAAGCATCATACACCATGATCAAGTGGGGTTTATTCCAGGAATGCAAATCTTCAATATACGCAAATCAATCAACGTGATATACCATATTAACAAATTGAAGGAGAAAAACCATATGATCATCTCAATAGATGCAGAGAAAGCTTTCGACAAAATTCAACACCCATTTATGATAAAAACCCTGCAGAAAGTAGGCATAGAGGGAACTTTCCTCAACATAATAAAGGCCATATATGACAAACCCACAGCCAACATCGTCCTCAATGGTGAAAAACTGAAACCATTTCCACTAAGATCAGGAACAAGACAATGCTGCCCACTCTCACCACTCTTATTCAACTTAGTTTTGGAAGTTTTAGCCACAGCAATCAGAGAAGAAAAGGAAATAAAAGGAATCCAAATTGGAAAAGAAGAAGTAAAGCTGTCACTGTTTGCAGATGACATGATACTATACATAGAGAATCCTAAAGATGCTACCAGAAAACTACTAGAGCTAATCAATGAATTTGGTAAAGTAGCAGGATACAAAATTAATGCACAGAAATCTCTGGCATTCCTGTACACTAATGATGAAAAATCTGAAAGAGAAATTAAGGAAATACTCCGATTTATCATTGCAACAAAAAGAGTAAAATATCTAGGAATAAACCTACCTAAGGAGACAAAAGACCTGTATGCAGAAAATTATAAGACACTGATGAAAGAAATTAAAGATGATACAAATAGATGGAGAGATATACCATGCTCCTGGATTGGAAGAATCAATATTGTGAAAATGACTCTACTCCCCAAAGCAATCTACAGATTCAATGCAATCCCTATCAAACTACCACTGGCAGTTTTCACAGAACTAGAACAAAAAATTTCAAAATTTGTTTGGAAAAACAAAAGACCCCGAATAGCCAAAGCAATCTTGAGAACGAAAAACGGAGCTGGAGGAATCAGGCTCCCTGACTTCAGACTATACTACAAAGCTACAGTAATCAAGACAGTGTGGTACTGGCACAAAAACAGAAAGATAGATCAATGGAACAGGATAGAAAGCCCAGAGATAAACCCATGCACATATGGTCAACTTATCTTTGATAAAGGAGGCAGGAATGTACAGTGGAGAAAGGACAGCCTCTTCAATAAGTGGTGCTGGGAAAACTGGACAGGGACATGTAAAAGTATGAGATTAGATCATTCCCTAACACCATACACAAAAATAAGCTCAAAATGGATTAAAGACCTAAATGTAAGGCCAGAAACTATCAAACTCTTAGAGGAAAACATAGGCAGAACACTCTATGACATAAATCACAGTAAGATCCTTTTCGACCCACCTCCTAGAGAAATGGAAATAAAAACAAAGATAAACAAATGGGACCTAATGAAACTTCAAAGCTTTTGCACAGCAAAGGAAACCATAAACAAGACCAAAAGACAACCCTCAGAATGGGAGAAAATATTTGCAAATGAAGCAACTGACAAAGGATTAATCTCCAAAATTTATAAGCAGCTCATGCAGCTCAATAGCAAAAAAACAAACAACCCAATCCAAAAATGGGCAGAAGACTTAAATAGGCATTTCTCCAAAGAAGATATACAGACTGCCAACAAACACATGAAAGAATGCTCAACATCATTAATCATTAGAGAAATGCAAATCAAAACTACAATGAGATATCATCTCACACCAGTCAGAATGGCCATCATCAAGAAATCTAGAAACAATAAATGCTGGAGAGGGTGTGGAGAAAAGGGAACCCTCTTGCATTGCTGGTGGGAATGTGAATTGGTACAGCCACTATGGAGAACAGTATGGAGGTTCCTTAAAAAACTACAAATAGAACTACCATATGACCCAGCAATCCCACTACTAGGCATATACCCTGAGAAAACCATAATTCAAAAAGAGACATGTACCAAAATGTTCATTGCAGCTCTATTCACAATAGCCCGGAGATGGAAACAACCTAAGCGTCCATCATCGGATGAATGGATAAAGAAGATGTGGCACATATATACAATGGAATATTACTCAGCCATAAAAAGAAATGAAACTGAGCTATTTGTAATGAGGTGGATAGACCTAGAGTCTGTCATACAGAGTGAAGTAAGTCAGCAAGAGAAAGACAAATACCGTATGCTAACACATATATATGGAATTTAAGAAAAAAAATGTCATGAAGAACCTAGGGGTAAAACAGGAATAAAGACACAGACCTACTTGAGAATGGACTTGAGGATATGGGGAGGGGGAAGGGTAAGCTGTGACAAAGCGAAAGAGAGGCATGGACATATATACAGTACCAAACGTAAGGTAGATAGATAGTGGGAAGCAGCCGCAGAGCACAGGGAGATCAGCTCGGTGCTTTGTGACCGCCTGGAGGGGTGGGATAGGGAGGGTGGGAGGGAGGGAGACGCAAGAGGGAAGGGATGTGGGAACAGATGTATATGTATGACTGATTCACTTTGTTATAAAGCAGAAAGTAATTAAATAAATAAATAAATAAATAAATAAAAGTCAGAAAGAGAAAAACAAATATCGTATATTAATGCATATATGTGGAACCTAGAAAAATGGTACTGATGAACCGGTTTGCAGGGCAGAAATTGAGACACAGATGTAGAGAAGAAACATGGACACCAATGGGGGTAAGTGGCAGGGGTGGGGTGGTGGGATGACCTGGGAGATTGGGACTGACATATATACACTAATATGTATAAAATGGATAACTAATAAGAACCTGCTGTATAAGTAAATAAATAAAATAAAATTCAAAAAAAAATTTTAAACTGCAATTAGAAGACCTAAATAGACATTTCTGCAAAGAAGATGTACAGATGGCCAAGAGGCTCATGAAAAGCTGCTCAACATCGCTAATTATTTGAGAAATGCAAATCAAAACTACAATGAGGTATCACCTCACACCAGTCAGAATGGCCATCATCAGAAAGTCTACAAACAATAAATCCTGGAGAGGGTGTGGAGAAAAGGGAACCCTCATGCACTGTGGGTAGGAATGTAAACTGGTACAACCACTATGGAGAACCGTATGGAGGTTCCTTAAAAAACTAAAAATAGAGCTATCATCTGATCCAGCAATCCCACTCCTGGGCATATACCGAGAAAAAAACACAGTTCTAAAGGATACGTGCATCCCAGTGTTCACTGTAGCGCTGTTTACAGTAGCCACGACATGGAGGCAACCTAAATGTCCATTGACAGATGAATGGATAAAGAAGATGTGGTACACATATACAGTGGAATATTACTCAGCCATTAAAAAGAATGAAATAATGCCATTTGCAGCACCATGGATGGACCTAGAGATTATCATACTAAGTGAAGTAAGTCAGACAAAGCCACACTCATATGATATCGCTTATATGGGGAATCTAAAAAAAAAATGATGCAAATGAACTTATTTACAAAAGAGAAACAGGCTCAAAGACTTAGAGAACGAACTTATGGATATTGGGCGCGGGTGAGGGGGTAGGTAGGGGGGAGGGATAGATTGGGAGTTTGGGAATGACATATACACACTGCTATATTTAAAATAACCTACAAGGACCCTACTGTGTAGCACAGGGCACTCTGCTCAATATTATGTAACAACCTAAATGGGAAAAGAATTTGAAAAAGAATAGATACAAGTATACGTATAACTGAATCACTTTGCTGTACATCTGAAACTAACATAACATTGTTAATCAACTATATTCCAATATAAAATTTTTAAAAATAATAAATTTTAATAAAAGAACTGCAATTATTTAATCTGCAAAGAGGAAAGCTAAGGACTATTTCTGGTAATAGCTTCTGTTTTGCCCAGAGGAAGCAGAAAAGCTCAAATGGCAGCTAGAGAGCAGAAGGAATTCATTTATGTGGGCTCTAAAGATAAATGCTCAGACTGAAAAAGTTGTTCAAGTCTGAAATCACTGCCATGGGAGTGGAGGAGGCTGCCTGCTGCAGACATGGTTGTGCTGGGGGCAAGGAGATAAGCAAGGTGCCCTTGAAAGCTTCTTCATGCCCTGTGTCAGTATTTCCCTCGAAATCTTTTTGTATGTATGTTTAAACATAATAGAAGTGTGTAAATCTCTGGGCTACAAACTTAAGATTTTAGCAGTAAAGTATTTGTTCTGCCTTCAGTGTAATAGAAGCACAATGTCATGTTGAAAGGGACCCCATAAAGCCGAAAATCCTTCTTCATTCTCTATTTGAAAATACTTACACAGAACAATATTGGGAATTCTGTAGCTTGACAGTGATCCTTAGATTTAGGGACAGATACAGAGTTTTGAATTCAGGGAACTTGATTTTGAGAATATTCATGACAAAGTCACCTTAATAATTTGATAGTCAGGCCTGGGTGAATATCCAATGTGTAAGAGAATGAACCTATAAATAAAAGCAGTAAGTAACTCATTTATAAGCCCTCTTCTGGTTCGGAAATGCAAATTAATTCTTAGTGTATAGGCCAATTGTTCATCTAAGAAGTGGGAGAAAAATATTCTTCAGGAAAGTTCCCAGGAGGGATATGGGAATATTTTTAGTAAATATGCCTAATCATTCTTTTTGACCTCATGGCACAAATCATAACAAATTGAGTTGTATAGTAACTTTCTGATATGGCATAACAGAATTCCTATTAAAATATCTCAGGATCTGTACAGTATGCTATCATAAAACACAAGTGAAGGGTTTTATATGAAAGTTAAAAAATGTTTTTGGTTTGTTTTCCATCTTAGCATTAATTCTTTCCCTCCTGCTACTTAGTACAAATAGTTGAGGGTTTATTTAATTCCAACATTCTTTTGGTCAATAATCCCAGCAGGAGAATGTTTCTGTAGTTAACTCGCTTTATCTCCCCGAATAATGAAAAGAAAACAGCAATCTGAGAGTTAAGTAATAGTAACTAGAATCTATCAGGAACTTTATAGTGTACTGATGTAACATTCTTCACCCTGTTTTACAGGTAAAGAAAATCAAGCATAGAGTTGTTCGGTCAGCCAAAGTTACAGGGCTTTTGACCTCAGTGTCAGACTTGGGAGCACCTTGCAGCCCCTGTAACAAATTCTCAAGCATTTGGATTTCTGCATTTCTGACAGGGTGGGCTATTATCTATGTGTTGAGATTCCCACGGGAGTCTTAGTATTGCTGCTGGCTAGAGGAAGACATGGAACAGGATAGGAAGAAGAGAAAATATCCTGAGGTCCTTAAAGGAGTGGAGAAATTTGAAGACCACACACAGAAATGCTCTATTCCTGGGGAAGGCCACTCACCACTGAGAAAAATCTGAGGGTCACAGCTGCTGTCAGCCTTCACCCATTTCCCACCTCCACCACAGGGCTCCCAGCAGCTCTAGCCTCCACTGAGGTGATTTCCAGGGAACCCAGTTTTGTCCACCATATGACTTTTCCTCAGGGCACATATTATTCCTAGAGGGTGACTTGAGAAATGAGTAAAATAAAAGCTAGCACATGTTTAATTTATAGTTAAGTGAACATGCAGATAACATTGTTTTCAATTCAAGCAATTTTGCACAATTGGCCAACTTGAGAGAAACAGATGCGTGGCTATCTTCATTTTTCTAAATATTTTCTAAAGAGCTCAGACATGTTCATTGCAGGGTTTCTGCAAAGTAAGATTCTATTCTCCTGCTCTTTAAGTGAAGCATGGCAACTTTTTTTGTGAGAAAAGGAGGCTCTCTATTTCTTCTAAAATGCCTTAATGAATGGGAAAGATATGGTTAGGTTACAGAGTACAGCAACATTTGCTTTTGGCATCAGTATCTGGGGATTTTTGTGCTTTTCTTCCTCCTTTGCCTTATCTCTTTTCCCTTTTCACAGTTCACACTTACACAAACTGTGTCATTCATTGTAATGATAAAGCAAGTACTGAGTGTTTAGCTTTCATTCTTGTCCTTGGATGTTAAAACTGACAGCTTAGCACCTCTATTACTTTTTATCGGTGAGTCATTGCCCTTGCCAGCACTCAAGATAAGAAAGTCTCACACTTGCCAGAGGGAGAAAAAAAAAAAACAGGAAAACTGAAAAGAGCACTGGGGCTGAGTTGTACTAACCACAGAATGTAGGGTAGGAGGCTGTTTTGAAAATGGATGGACCTTGCCATTCTCCAGGACAAAGTTATAAATGAGAAACTGTCCAGTGTGATTTAGGTCATTTCCACTGGAGAGTCAATTTTCAGCTACCCGGTTAACCTGTATAAACCTCTAAGGAGTAGAGAAATTCAACACTTGATCACATTTTAATCCAAATGTTAAAAGACCTACATTCAAAATGAATCTGATCACCTCACACTAAATCCTTGTTTATGAAAGATGAGCCACAAGAGCTGAGAATTTCCATTTGATACTACTGCACCCTGTGTATGTGTGTGCGCGCACACACATGTGCGCATATGTAGTTATTGTGAATAACTACACCATGAGAGGATCAGAGAATTCAGTGACACATTAAGGCTGTTTTGGGGGTCACTGTTATTCACTGATAAATTTGGGGAGATTAAACAAAATCGTATGTTCCTTTTTTCCCTCTAATACAGACCATCTTTCCTGGCACTGTGTCTTCATCCCTATTGTTTAGGTACTAGAAGAAACTGCACAGGGCTGTGAGAGACCTCAAAGACATGCAGTGCTCACCTGCTCAGGGAGACATGCCATGGAGGTTCTGCCCTGTAGTTTGTGAAGGGTTTGGGAAATCTGTGAAAATAGTACATTGATTTAAAGTTCCTATGTTGGACGAGTTCGTCTTTCTCTTGACTGAATGGTTCAGGATATACTGAGATGGAGAATAGCTATATTTAATGTGTGGCAACGACTTTCTGTATCATCATAGTTTGCTTTCTCAAAAACTATGTGAAGTTCTGAGTAAGCACAAGCCGCACCCATAAAACATCCTCTGCTAATTGATTCCCAATTATGATGACTTTAAAGTGGAACAAGAACTTAAAGATGCTTGCAAAGCAAGGTGTGTGAAGAAATCTAGATTTCTAATTTCTCCCCAGTTTTTACAACTGTCTCACCCAAATCTAATCTGATAGCAGTGCACGTTAGTGATTACCTGTAAAGAATCTTCCCCAAGCTTCAAATTCATTACCATAGAAATGAAGTTACTTCTGGTAGACGCAATGTTTAATTGTGTAATTATAGATATAAACAAGTCTGGAACTCCAGTGGGTACGAGCAAACATGCAAAGAGAGGACTGGGGAGGGGCCGGTAGCCACTAGATTTCAGCTAGTCTTAGGCATTAGTCCATAAATCTTAGAAAGGGAACAGAGAATAACAGCTAATCCAGTAAACTGATAAATGGAAATCAGATAAGAGAGTGTTTATTGTATTCCCAACTTACAGATGAAGAAACTGAGGTACTGAAAATTTAAGTAACTTAATCAACATCATGTAACTGGCAAAACCCGTAAAGGATATAGAGGATACATGGTTATATGGAAAGTCATTATCGCACATTAAGCATTATTTAGGAAGTACTAGAGTGAAAAATGGCCAATTACATTCCAGTGAATACCGGATGTGCTGGGACTGCATTTGAGGGATAGCTAAAACAGGACTCAGGAAAACCTTCTCCAAAAGAGGGGATGCTTAAGTCGAAGGGCCAACCAATCAGATAAAAGAGGGGCAGAGAGTGATCTGGACAGAGGGGCCAGCATGTGAAGGAAGGCCAAAGGCAAAGAGCACAGCATGGGAAGAAAACTGCAGATAGGTCCTGGAGTAAAAGAGAGATGAGCAAATAAAATGAGTTAAAGAGGTAAGTAGAGGCCAAGCGCACAAAAACGCTGCATAAGTCACTCTAAAGAATTTAAGCTTTACTTTGAGGACAATGGGAGCCCGAGAAAGGAATTAGGCAGTTGAGTCACAGAAGCAGATTTGAGCTTCTGGGATATCACTTGACTGCACTGTGGAGAAAGGACTGGAATGCCAGACAGGAAAGAGTCTGTGTCAGTAATCCAAGCAAGAAGCTGATAGGGGGCTGAGTTTGCATAATGTCTATAGAGATAGGAGATATGTTTAGTTGCTAGCTTCATTAGGACTTGCTAATTGATTGATTGTAGAGGTGGTGGTGAGAATGAGGAAATGTGAATTAGGCTTCTGGGGCAGTAGTCATCTGAATGGAGGCAGGTATCATTGCTTGAGATAGTGAACTCAGGAGGAAAAGGAGTAAGTTTCAGGGGTGGTGAAATTTAATTCTAGATATGTTGTTACATTTGAACATTCAATTTGAGACAACCTACAGGTGGTTGAAATACATGGGTCTAGAGTTTAGGAGAAAGATCTGGGCTAGAAATATAGATGTGGTAAATATCAGAATATGGATGTAAATGGAATTCACAAAAGAAGATGAAATAATATAAGGAGCGTACAGAATGGGGAAAGAAAATGAGCCAACCGCCCCCCCAAATGGTACCCAATTTCTGATTATCTGTCACATGCGTGACACATCAATGAGCAGGCCACCATACTCGTGGCACCATGCCTACACCTAATGGCACATGTATAATGGCATCTTTCTTCTTTTTAAAAACTCCAATGCACTAAGCCTGATTTTCCTTATATGAAATAGATGAGAGAGACTGGGCTGGAAAATCCATACCATGACCATGACACTCCCAAGCAGGCAAAATAATAACTCAAAACTCAAGTACCCTCATTATAAATATTTTCTAATTGTACATCATCAAAAAAAAAAGGTGGTGGGGTTGATGTTAACAGTAGCTGGAAAGAAGAGGATGGGGTATCATATCTAAAGTGGTGTGCCTCAACTTCACAGTTGAGTCTTTTCCCGCCCTCGTGAATGGTGTGTTCCTACAGGTAATTTGCCACAGTGGAAATCAATGGGCATGAGTTGGAGTTAGTCTCAACTCTCCAAGCGATCTCCACGCCTCAATAATGAGCAGTTTAAGCAGCCCAAAGGAGGCTTTGGCAGACAACATGCAAGAAACAATGTGCAGAGGTGAAAGTATAAAAATAAGTTTTCAGTTTTTGCCACAAACAAGTGTAGCTCCTCACCCAGAGGAGGAGGGTGTTCCCAGATGATCTCTGAGGTCTCCATCATTTCCTGTGGCCTCAGTCACCTGCAAGAGTAAGCCAAGGCACAGACTTCACTGGCAAGTCCTGTAGGCCTGAATCCTCCCCTGGCGGAGGGATCCAGCAAGTACTACTTCTAGCCTGGTAGCATCTCAATCAGGATTTGTCATCACTCAAGGCACAGGTGGACCATGGTGCATATATTAATTTTTCCTGCAAGGTCCTTGTTTTCATTTGGCTTTGAAATATTATGGTGACTACTTTTATTATTTTTACCTATTGCGTGCGATCTATGATTGCCATCGCGGTATATTAGAAGGTCATTTCCCATAATTTCCCCCCAGCTCTATCCAATGCACTAACGCTGGCTATTTGTAACTCAATATACCATTTCCAATACCATGACTTTTTCATTTTATTACTCTTTTTACTTTTGGAGCTGACATACGGAAAAAACGCGACCAGTGTTAATGTTAAAAAAACAACAACAACTGTATTTTTATTTAAACCATTGTTTCCTCTGTGAATAATACGATAATTTATACTTATTTTAAAATTTGGAATGCAAGGTTTCCTAATAACAGAACTAACTTCACTCCCTGAAGTGCCCCCAAATACCTCCAACTCCGAGAGCTGGCCTAATATTTGCTCACTTGGTTGCTCACTCCCTTTTTCTCTTCAACTCCATTTGATATATGTTTCCCAGGACGTAGTGGAGACTTCTGGCCCGAGAGGCTGGAAAATGTAACTCCGAATTTCCTACAATCTCAGCTCCGCTTTCTCAGCGCTCCAACCCGGGGCGGGAGCCTTGTTATTGTCACGTGGCCACGGGGGCGAAGCGCCCGGCGGGCCAATGGGCTCGTGCGGGCCTTGGCAGCCCCGCCCCTCGGCTCCGCCGCGCGGGGAGTTGGCGCTCCGCCGCGGGGAGGAGGCGAAAAAGTTTCTTTTGCGGGCGAGGAGCGGCCTTGGCGCGCGGACGCTGCTCCCACTGCAACTCTGCCGCAGCTGGCCGTTCTTTTCGGTTTCCCTCTCGCTTCCCCGGGGCATGAAAGAGCTTTACTGCCAGGACTAAAAGAAAGGGGTTTACCTGGGAGCGTTAGAGGAGGGCGCGCGCGCACGGCCCCGAGCGCGGGCGTCCACTCCCGACTGGAAGTTGGTGCAGGGCCCCGAGCGCGCGCCGGCGCGGATCCCGGGTCAGAGCGAGGGACTGCAGGACCGCGATGGGCGCGCCGAGGCTCCGCGCGCCCGCGGCGGCTCTGGGATTGCTGCTGTGCGCGGTGCTGGGATGCGCGGGCCCGGCCGAGGGCGGCGGCCGCGGGGCCCTGGGGCCGTCTTCTGGGGTCGGCGCAGAGCACCGCTGCCCCGTTCCGTGCCGCTGCCTCGGGGACCTTCTGGACTGCAGTCGCCAGCGGCTGTCGGGTCTGCCCGAGCCGCTCCCGCCCTGGGTCGCTCGGCTGTAAGTATTCTTCCTGAGGGCGGAGGGGGAGCCACTCGAGATTCGGGACTGCGGGCGTGGGGCCAGGATGCTCGGCGCGCAGCAGCTTTTTCCAGGGCACCTCCTCTTGGCCCAGACCTCCAGCGGCTCTCCGCGGAGATGGAAAAGGAGCCGACCGGGCCTCAGTCTCCCTCCATCCCCCAGCGCCTGGCGGGCCGCGCAGGTGGGCCCTGAGAGCGCCCCACCCGGCCGCAGGTGGGCGAGGGGATGCAGCCGCTGACAACTCCCAGGGGCAGAATCGACGTCCTGCGCCTGGAGCTCGCCAAGGGGGCTCAGATGCACGCCCTGCCAGGCCGGGGCGGGAGAGTTGGTAACCTGCTGCCGCCCTGAGTTCGCAGTTCTCAGTTTGAGAGGATGATCCCGCGGCTCAATAGTTTCTAACAGGTTCATGCCACTTTTCGCGTTCCCAACTAGTAATCGAACATGCTCCTTTCGTTTGGGAAGCCCCCGCTACAGAGTTCGGCCACTGTCCAAGCTGTGGTGGACATCCTTTTGTTGTTCTTTACCCTGGGCTTAATTTCGCGTTAGTAAATTCCCCTCTTCGACCAAACTGTAAGAGGTTGGCAAGAGTGATCAATGGATAAGGAAGGGAAGGAGCTAGAGTCGTTTCAGAACCGAGAGCGTGATTTTTGTAGCTTCCCAGCAGGTCCAGAAGGTTTGGGAGAGAGCTCTGGGTGCTGTTATGCAAGTTTTTGGATGCTAGTTGTGAAGTCCGAAAACCTGAAATCACTGCCAACTGCCAGAACGAGGAAGAAAATGTAGTTTAGTTCCAAATGTCATCTTATTCTCTCCCACTCTCGTTTTGTTAAAATTGGAAGATTGGTGCAAAATGTAAACAGTCAAAACTTGTGTTTCTTTTTTTTCAAAGTAGCTGTCCTGTTAAAATAACAAAAGTGCAGTCCATCCTTAATCCTTAGATTTGGCTGTAGCAGAACTGCAGTGGAAATTTGAAACTCTGGAAACAACTCTAGTCGACTGCCCTAACATCCAAATAATAGTGGTAGGAAGTTTGGTCAGGTAGTTTAAGGAATTGTGTTTTTAAATTACTGTGCTCATCGAAGTCTTTATTTGTGAATTGTAGAATCGTGGACCATCAAAAGCATATTCTTTGTGTTAATATGCCTCAGTTTAATAAAAAAAGTAGAAGTAGAGAGTTTTAGATTGATATGTAATCTCTTATCATGGGATGTCTTGTTTAGTAGTTTTTATTACAATTGAAGAAGGAGATAAGGGCTTTAACCTAAAGCAGGAAGACTTTCAATTAGTTGTGGCTAATTCTGTTCAATTGCCTCTTGTGGAGGTCATGTTGCCTTATTCATGAGATGTGAATGGCTCTATTGACATCATATGGAACTGAACATTTGAATGACTGGAGGTGAACATGTATGAATAATAGAGGGATGAGAAAGAGAAAGAATACAGTGCTTCCTGGGGTGTGTTTAGAAATGCTCGAATCATTCACCAGATCTAACTTATATTCAGTAGTTTCTCAATGTTAAGTGGCCTATCGGATCATGCCAGTGTGCAGTATATTTTTGTGTGTGAATGTCTCTTTTAAAAATTGGATGTCTTAAAAAAAACTGTATTGCTTTTGATTAGAAGTTGAGTTAAACCAAAAGGGGTTTGATACCTATTCAAACATTGTCTTAAAAGTAGCTGACCTAATTAGGATTTTGTTTTGCAGATAATTTGGTGGCACACTAAAAACAAATTACAGTTTATTTGGTTAGCACAATCTTTAATTACATTTCCGCCAGCAGTAAATTGTCTTAATACAAGTCCACATTCCTTAAATGTATGCGAAAATAAGTTCCACTTGTACAAATAAGCAGTACGCCTGTTGTCAGAAACCCTGCTGTGATCACTCATTGGACAACTCTGTCATTCTTGTACTTGTGTGACTTTGTAGTTGTCACCAAACCATGTGGTCCAAATTCTTTATTGTAAATGTTTCTTTTGTTTGTGCCTGAAGCTCTAGAGGTCTCCTTTCTCCACCTTTGAAAGGAGCAGAAAAATACGTGGAGTTGAGCTTTAACTTCTCTTTAACATGGTATTTGGAGCAGGAGGCATAAGATAGCTGCTTCTTACATTTTACATAATTTGAAAAGCTCTTAAGTAGACTGTTCCCGGAGTTCAGAAATAAGTAGAAAAATGCATATTGTTCTTCCCCATATCTTAACTTCCTTTTCCTCAGGTAATTAAGAAAGTAAAAGTACTCCTTAGGAATACTTCATGAGAGCACTCTTCAGAAAAAGTTTGGTGTCTAGCTTTTGTTTCATTTGTTGAATTGGTAAGTTAAAAACTTAATCTGTTTAATGTACGTGTGTATGTATTTTTTTTCCAGTTTATTCCGTTGTAATTTATGGCCATAGGAATCCCATGTGTGAAAAGTTGAATTGTTTGAGCTGAAAAATAGTCATATTGTAGTTAGTTCTCTTTTCAAAAAGGAACTTTTAATCCTTTAATGAAAGTGGCTCTTAAAACAGTCACTATTTGCAGCGTTCCTTACAACTGCCTTTAAAAGCAGACTTGAGTTTACATCTAGAGTGTGTGCTTACAGAGAGTTGGGAACCCAAAGAGGAGTGCTAGTTAGAATATGTTTACTTAGCCAAAAGGGGGAAAAGTTGCCCAATTATCAAGAAGAGATTCAAGTATTATTAAAATCTCAATGGAATTTCAGAACTATTTGTCTTCTCACATAGAAAGCTTTAAGTTAGCTGGGCTCAGGCAAAAAAAAGTCTGAAAGGTACTTTCTGCTGGTGTGGCTTCTTTAGTGTCTGCCTGTTATAAATCCTCTGGTTCATACCAAAATTGAGGCTCGGGTTAGGGGTATTAGTCCTTATGGTTTTCACAGCTGTTTTTCTATATTTTCCAGACTAAAACTTGAACATAGCGGGCTGATTTATGAGTCACTTTGGATCAGTGTCTTAAAACAGCTACAGCTTGGCTTTTTGTTTTTCAGCTTTCTAGATTTCTGCTGAATTAGCAGCTCTGCAGGCCCCAGTGGGATTGATTAAGAAGCTGTGCTGGATTTGCATTTTAAAATTTGACTTGGAAGTCAGATTTCCAAATGCTAAAAGGAAGAAAATGAGAGCTGGAACCAAATGTTGTATATTAATTATTTTCCATATATATTTATTCGCTTGTTAATATGCAGGAAAAGAGACTTCTCTCTGTTGTGTAGAGTTTGGTTTGCAAGTGTTTGGCTGGCTGAGTTGTGGGTAAATAGTTCACACCTCCCTGCCTCGCCACCTTTCCCATTTATTAACCTCATTACAAAAAGGTTTTTAGGAAAGGTTTCTGGGGAAGGTGTTCATTACTGGAACTCTGAAAACAAAGAATCTGCCTTCCTTATTGAATGTAATGGGGTTTAAGAAAACATCGACATTGTACAAGTTGAATTTGTTTTTAATGGTCTAGCCATAAAAAACAATACAAGGAGATTTAGGAAAATGTGGCATCCTTTAATCATTTCTGAAACATAAACTGTATTAAATCTAAATTTAGGTGCATTAAAAGTTTCATGGCTTTAAGTATTTAGCAGTAAAAGTCACTTCAGGGATGATTTTTTTTTTCTCCCCCATATAATGTGGTTTTAATAGTACACACAGCTCTGGAATGGAAGTGTGTCACAGTAACTGAAACATTTAAGGTTGCCAGCTCCTGCTTCTGGATCAGAAGTGAGGGGTCCCCAGCATGTGCCCTGTTCTCTGAAGGCGCAGTTTCTCATTTTACAGGTCTTTTGTTGGAGATTTCATCCTGTTACTGGTCAGAAAAAAAAAAAAAAAGTTAAAGCACGCAGTCTTTTTATTTTTTTTCCTCACGGGATTGCCCTGAGAAATAATCCGTAAAATGAAATGAAAAGTGGAATTTTTGTTTTTTCTAATCAAAAAGAAAATCACCTGTGTGAGCTGGAAATGCCAGATGGGTGCCCCTTTTCCACTGAACACTTGAAACAATAGGGGATGCAGTTGTAGGCTTAGTGCAACGTTCTTTAGTTGAGTGGGTCCAAATGAGCCTTTCTGTTGATTCAGGCTACCTCCCAGGTGAAGACCTCTTTTCCACGGTTGTTTTTTAAAGCCTGTGGGAAATCTGTGACTGTCTGGGGTGCTAAAAGCACACAGGTTTTGTCTGAATCCTAACGTGAGCCGTGGGGCCCATGGTTTCCTTGATGAACTCCAGATGGATGCGAGCTGGGCCGTGAGGGAAAGTGTCTGGTTCCAGCGTGGGGAGCATGCACAGCAGTGGTTGTAATTGCAGGATTTTTATAGTTTAAAGACTGCCAGATTTTTTTTCATGTTATAACTCTACCGGAACAAATCTGCTCATGTCTGTTACTGTCTGGTAGGTCTTTAGGCAAACATGTTTCAAATAAAACCTTTTGCAAAATTTTTTTTTTCCTTTTAGGTGAAATAGAGAAATCCAGGTTTATTGTCAAAACAAAAATTCAAAGACTGAAAGGATCTCTGATTTCTAATTGTTACCCTAATGGATGTGCACAAAGTAACACTGCGCTTCTCTGGATGTGATTTCTCTGCCTTTTTTTTTGTTGCGGGAGGCATACTTATGTATTGGTATATAGCAAATGGTTCCTGCTTTTCTCCAATCAAGTCTGGTTATCTCTAACTTCGGTTATTAAAAAATCTTCACTTTTAAACACTGAAGGAATTAATCTAGGAAGGGTGGGTGTGCCTCTTTCAGTGGGAGAGCTTTCAGCCATCCTGTTTGGCAGCCTGGTTTTCAGTAGCTGTTCAGCCATTTCATTTTCCTTAAACCAGTTTGAAGGCACTTAGTCAGTGTATTGACCAATATAACCAAGTATTTGCCGGATTTTGTTTCACATTTTCATCCTCAATGCTGACCTGACATCCTAGCCTAGAATACTGCATACGTAGGAGTTTGGTTGATGTCCTATGGAAATGTTTACTAAGTTATATTGAGTCTCTGAGTTAGAGGCAGGTTTATTTTAATAATTGAAAAGAAATCTGATCACGGATTTCTGAACAGTCTACTTAACTTTGTTAGGTGGTTGATGTGGTTTAAATTATACATTGTATTGAGATACTGAGATTTGGAGAATTCAGGAAAGCAGAGAGTTTGGGTTGCTTCCTACCTGCTCACCACACACACACGCACACGCGCACACACACACACACACACAGAGCAGTACTTTAAATAATTTGGTGCCTTAACCCAGGGAAACAAATATGTGTGAAAAGGAATTTCTACTTCATTTGTCTGTAATAAGGACTCTGATGCTTAGTTTTGTGATAATAAGGTTTCTTTAGAGGTTTTAGTTTCAGCAACCTGACTAATTAGCCACTTTTCATAAGCTATGACTTCATCATATCAAGTTGGAAGTGAGGAGTTGGTAGTGGATGGGGAGGGTGAAGCCAAACAACCAGTTCACAAAGGATCTGTTCACCCTGGACCAAAAACCATCTCCTAAAACATTTGCGGGCTTGGAGCATTTGAATCTGCCAGCCTCCTGAACTAACTTTGTCCTCAGAGTTTGTATTTTGGAGTTTGCCCTCTCGTTTATGGACACGATGGACCAATTATTTCTTATGCTGTCCCTAGTGTTGAGAGGAGTTCATAAATCCACTCTGTCTTGCACATCATTAAGCATTATTAGTGATTTTTGGAAACTACTTATAATTTTATTTTTGTTTTTTCATAGGGACTTAAGTCACAACAGATTGTCTTTCATCAAGGCAAGTTCCATGAGCCACCTTCACAGCCTTCGAGAAGTGTGAGTTCAGCTATTTTCTGCTTGAGGTTTGAATCAAATGTACTACCCATCACAGTATTTAATTGTAAAGAACTTTTGGGTTACAGTGAATTATTTAAAACTTTTAACTTGGGAGGGATCTTTAAATAATTTTATAAAGTTTTCACCTCTGTGGATTACAGATTGCATAATCTGCTTCTCTCTCTCTCTCTCTCTCTCTCTCTCTCTCTCTCTCTCTCTCTCTCTTTTGGCATTTATAGGAAACTGAACAGCAATGAATTGGAGACCATTCCAAATCTAGGACCAGTCTCAGCAAATATCACACTTCTCTCCTTGTAAGTGAACGTTAGGAGGGTTTTGAATGTATGTTTGCAGGGACCGGGGTGGGGGCAGTTCCATATGGGCTAGAGTACAGATCTTACAAGCAAAATAAGCTTCCTTTAAACTGGTTGACTTGTTTCCTAGCCTCTCTCTCTCGCTCCTAAATTTTAAGTATCATTGTAACAAGAACACTTACACTATGCTGTTATTGCTGCTGTGGCCTTCAAGAGTCAGAGAAGCCGCCTTCACCCCATAGGGACATGTATTTGATTATGGTGACTAGGACTTAAATTCTGGTATCACTCAATGGTTGGCATGGGATCTATGGATTCGGTATTACATAGTTCCTAGTGGAGAATGATCGGAGTTATTTGGGGAGGAGAAATGGAGTTGGTAATGAAGCATTGAGGTATCCTCTTTTATCCTCTTTTAAGTGTGGTGCCTGCAGTAGAAATCAAGGTCCAGAAATATCAAATCAAAATATCGATTTGATACAGTTAAAATTCAATAGGTCATTGAAGTTAGAAATATCATTGCATGTTACTTTGCAGTTCTGAGTTTTCAGATAAGAGTAAAATTGTGTTAAATTTTGTGTATTATTAGGGCAGATCACGTGTTTATATTCATGCAGTGGAGATGTTTTGGAATAATGTTAAATTTGGCCTTTAAAGACAGCATTTAGGATGAGCATGGTTTGATTTCTAAAATTAAACAGTCTACCACCTTAATCTTGAATAATTTAAAAATATATTTAAGCCACTGACGTTTAAAATGTTTTCCTCCTTTAAACAATTTAAGAAAAAAAAGCACCATTGTTAGTTGTATCTGGGAAAGGTGTTAGGAGGGTTGAAATTGTACAGTAAATTTCAGGAAAGCTGTTCAATTAATTACAGTGATCACTACCCGATTGCTTACATCTGGTGATTTATAGAGGTTTGTTTTTACTGAGGGCCCAGGTCAGCTAAGTCACGGGTACAGCCGCTGTGTCTGCTTTCCTCTGTTTGAATGAGAACTAAGTGACATTTGATACTGATGTGGTTTTCCCAAAGATCAGAAACAGAAAGGAATAAAAGAAAAAGCAGTTGGTATTTGACAAATAAACACTGAATTTTAAAAAGGTTTTTATGCTAGCATTAATACCTGTTTTGGCTTTCCCAATTGCTTAAAATTTTGGAGTCTGAATGGAATACTGCTTTTGGTATCTTTAACATCTTTAGCTATTCTCATTTGACCACTGGGGCCTATTTAAATCCCAGGGAATGCCACTTCCTTGCCCTGCTGTCCTTGTCCTGTGTATTGGCAGATACTGTCAGCACGTTCAGGGGGTCTTGAGGGTCACTGCATGATTCATGGCTGAGAGGGTCTGCAGTAGAGTTTGGGAATCTGGGTGGGACGAGGAAAACAATCTTCTCTTTGGCATGGTATAGAGGTGAAAGCGTAAGAACTTGTAAGGAAATTCGAAAGTTTGATCAGAAGTAAATAACCTCGTGATTTTTACACTTTAAAGCTGTAGTTTGTAATTAGAAAACTAGAAACCTTCAGTATCTGAGCTCTTCTCCATATTTTTGTTTGTGTTTCACTTTAGTGAGTGCTGAATAAACTTTACTGAACTCGAGTAATCTCACTTTCTTCCCCTTAATTTGTCGTAGTACATCTAACCAGGGATTGCTTTGTTCCTCTTATAGATCCTCTTATAGATCCTATTTATTGCCTAGATCACATAGACTCTGCAAAGAGTAATTTATGTCACAGGCCTGCTAATTCCATGTGCATAGTAAACATTGTTTTTATATCTGTGAAATATCTTGAAAAATTTACTTCTCTGGCTGTTCTTTTCTGTAAATGTTTTGTTTCTTCTGTAGGCTTCTTTGGATTTCGTAATACATAGTCATTGTTTCTAAAGCACTGTTAATTTCTGTCTTGTGTAGGGTAGACTGTTTTTGTTTATACAGAAGCACTTGAAAATAACCAGAGCCAAAAGTCGGTACTTAAATACATTTCTGAAATTTCAAAAAAAAAAAATTGTTAAACCACATAACATGGCTCAGATTAGAAACTTGCTGTAGCACCACAATTAAATCCGATATCTTTCCAAGTAGTTCCCAAGACTATCTGACTTCTGTCAAGATTTCTTTTTTATACCATTGCTGCTCTGTGCGGTGAGGGCCCCTGCCAAGCTGGACAGCCTGGATGCAGGGAAGACTGTACCTGGTAAGACCCTCCTCTTCTCTCAGCTGCAGGAGCCAACAACTAATATTGGGTCAGTTGTCACCCATGGCCAGAGATGAATTCACTTAGGGACCAGTTCTGATAATGTCAAGGAAGCCTGGTAAAATGCCAGCATCTTGGAATGAAGGTTGGATGAGCATTCAGCTTCCCCATTAACAAAGCTCATCTCTGACCATGAGAATTTTCAGGAGGTAAAAGACCTGAATAGATTTGCTTTCCTTTGAATCCCACACAGCAGTAGCTCAGAAGTCAACTGGCACGCTGTGGGCAAAACATGGTTTGTGTTTTGTGTTTATTTTTCTTAATTTCCTAGCTACACATGGCAGGATGGTATATTTAAAGGGAAGAAGTGGAATAATTTTTGGAATGAACATATCTTATACTAAAACTGTTGACCTGGCATAAGCGAGTTGATTTTACCAGATGTGATAATTCTGGCTTCTTGCATGTTGCGTGAGCTGCCCAACTTTGGACGTTTTTGAAACCTGTGACCTGAGTTAGGGCAGGTTTGAATCCATAAGTTATGTAACGTTACTGTTGAACAAGAGGCCTTATTGGTCATAAAATAGAGCTAGTTGGGTCTTGTCTTGACACTGCTCGTTTATATGGTATCGTCCAACATGCAGGTGCTTTGCCTGGTATCTTAGACTTGAAAAGGTTTACATGAAGGAATGTCAAAGGGATACCTAGATTACTGGTTAAAATGTAGATTTCCTGACCCCATCCCTAGAGATTCTGAATTAATGTGTTTGGGTGGGGCCCAAGTAAATCCATTTTAACACATCTACTTGAGATTCTGATCAGATATTACACACATATTTCTGAATTACTGAAGAGGCCAATTTGTCATAACCAGATAAGAATTTTTTCGTTATTATCTCGAAGGTACAGCATTTCTCCCAAGTCCATCCTTTTCTTCATACCCTGTCATTTTTTCAGAGATGACAGTGTCATCCTTCTAGAGGTTATTACAAATATTGGTCACTTTTGCCAGTGGGACCCCAACAGGTATGCTCCACCGCCATTGAAGTGATTTAAAGCAGAGTGAGGTGATTCGTTTTGCTATTGGAAAATGTCATTCTGGCTTTAGTGTGGAGAATGGCCTGGCAGTGGCAGGAGGGGGCTTAGAGGGGCCAGCTGATGAGGAAGCCACCACAGTAGACCTGATGCGATGGTGGCCCTGTTGTCCCACGGTGCAGCTTCCGTCGAGTCAGTAGAACAATGATTAAAAGCAAAGCTCAAGTTGCATGGCTTGCCATTAATAGCTGGCTCTTCTCTTTGGTAGTTTGTGCCCTTGGGCAAGGTACAGTCTGTGCTTCCTCCTGTATAAAATGAGAATAATAATAGCACACACCTCATCAGGTTGTTGTGAGGATTGGGAGAGAGAATATAGTGAAACCTGCCTGGCATAGGCTGCGTGATCAGTGGACATGAGCCACAGGCATGGGGATGACGGTCATTCATTCAACGAAAATTTATCAAAGTAACAAACAGTGCCAGGTTCTATTTAGAGTGCTGGGGACACCACAATGAACAAAGCAGACGAAAAACTCCCTCTTACTGTGAAGCTTCTGTCCGTGTGAGGGGTGAGAGAAAAATAAGTAAACAAACTTTAAAAGAAAAGGTAACTTCAGTTCTTGATAATGGCTGTGAAGGAAAAGAAAGGAGGGCAAAGAGATGGAGAGCTCGGTCAGCTGCCCTTTAGGATGGTCAGGAAGGCTGCTTTTTGAAGACTTACCAAATCCTGCTATGTGTTCGGTGCTATTCCAAGGCCAGAGTTCAACAGTGAACAAAACAGACAGAAATCCCTGCCTTCGTGGGGCTGATTTTCTCATGGAAGGAAAAAGACGGAGAGTAAAATAAATAAGAGATGGGACTTCTCCGGTGGTCCAGTGGTTAAGAATCCGCCTTCCAATGCAGGGGACGCAGGTTTGATCCCTGGTTGGGGAACTAAGATCCCACATGCCGCGGGGCAGCTAAGCCCATGCGCCTCAACTGTAGAGCCCACATGCCGCAAACTACAGAGCCCACGCACTCTGGAGCCCGTGCGCCACAACTAGAGAGAAGCCTGTTCGCCGCAATGAAGATCCCGCGTGCTGCAACTAAAGACCTGACACAGCACCCCCCCAAAAAAGAGAAAGAAAACGAGATGTGATCAGAAGAAACTAAGTGCTAGAGTATGTGTGGTGGAAGAGGGGGAGCAGTTTACAGTTTTAAATGGGGCTGAGGCAGGGGCCCACTGGGAATGTGACACTTGAATTAGGGCCTGCAGGTGAGGGAGGGAGTCATGAGGAGCATCCTGGGGGTGGGGGTCATTTCCGTAAGCCTCCCCTGCCCTGTCCAGGCCCATCTTACCTTGTATATCCAACTGTTACATGGCCATGAGATGACTTTGTTCATATTTTTCTCCCCTTACTATGAGGCCTCTGGGGCTGACTCTTGTTTTCCCTAGTACTTAATGCAGGTTATATGGCGTACAATCGGTGCTTAATTAGTATATGAATTGAATTAAGGAATATTTATGGAACAACCACATGCATTTAACATTATTCAGACAGATCTCCTCCTAGAGACTTAGTCTATAGAAGAGGCTAAAAATTTACAGTGGAGAAAATGCCTACCTATGTCTTAACCTGTGTTCAGCTGTGCATGCTTGGCAATAAGCAAAATAAAAAATTATAGCAACAGCAATGCTAATAATTAAAAGAAAGAAAGGAAGAACACAAGAGAAGTAATTTAAGTAACAAAAGGATTTAGCTCACCATTCTATCCAGCGAGCACATGCCCTGGAATGTGTGTGAAATGAAAGTATGCAGGAAATAAAAGCCCCCTTTCCCATTTGCCTTTTGAAGTTTGTATATCTCAGACAACTGAGGATGACTTTGGTCTTCAGAGATAGATATATTTCCTAGCCCCTGTGCCCAATGTGCATGGGAACTACTTCATCAGGTCCTGAACTAAAAATTCAAAATACAAAACAACGACAACAACAAAACATGAAATTGATCTGTCCTAACACCAAAGGAAAAACTGGCACTACAGGAATCATTGAGAGAGAGAGAGAGAGAGAGAGAGAGAGAGAACACGTGTGCATAAAAAACCTTTGCTGGTGTTTTAAGGGTTTTTCAAGGGTGTATCAATGATAGATGATCTTCCCCCCTCCACGGGCTTTAGAACCTGAGTCTGCCTGAGATGTGGCTCCATCACATCATGTGTCCTCCTGCATGGGAGATGCTTTGGGGATGCAGGAAGTTATGAGAGTCCTGCCTTCCATCAGAGGTCTGATCTGATTTATATGCTATGGAGAACAGTCCTGGGTAGTAGGGAGTATTAGCAATTCCTGTAGCATGAACAGTAGTCATTGTAGAATTTGGAGAAGGGTGGTGACCTTTCTTTCTTCAGTTTTGAAACTCCTACAAGTGCCGTACCTGTGGTTCTCCTATGGCATTTGTCATACCTCTCACTCCAGGGTTGGACTCTTGTCTTACTGAGCTCCCTGTCGCCTCAGGAGCCCAGTCCAGTCTCTGGCACTTAAGAGGTTCTCATCAAATATCTGAGCAGATGAGAGATCTCAGGCCCTTGTGTAGAAGTAGAGAGACCTGAGCTGGAAATGGGGCCCCCAGGTTTTTGTCTTGTTTCACGCTAATGACCTGTCTGACCTCAGGCAGAGCTAATGAACTCTGCTTTGTTTATCTGTAGGAACAGTGTAAGATGTCTGCCCGTCTATCTCATATGGTTCCGGTGAAGGATCAAATGGCATATTGTACATGAAAGGGCTCCGGATGGCGTGAGCGACCACAGCTGCTGCTGATACAGTTGCAGTGGGCTGGGGGGAGGCACAGAGACTAGGGGTGAGGGGGGCGCACAGTGGATCCTCAAACAGGAGGGTCACCGGAGGAGGGCGGGATTTAGAAACATGAGGGAGGGAGGAAGAACTTGGCATTTGGGGTGAGTTATCAGGAAAACTTTTGCTCTCTTCAAATAGTTCCAAAAAAATCAGTGAGCACTCAATTATAATTAATAAATGAACACCGTTTCTAACCTGAGGGTTTATATAACTATAAGGTGGATTTGGAGCTGTTTAAAGTGCCCCCAGAACACCACCTACTATGTGCTGAGTCCTGGAGAACAAAGAAAAAGAGCACTCGGCCTCTGCCTCCCAGGGGCTTTGAATAAGTATAAATGGGCAGGCAGACAATAAAGAATAAAGAGATACTCCAAGGAGGAGATGCCCTGGATAATAGACAGAAGCAGAGGAGGGCTGTCCTTTCAATGTGTGTAGAGTGAGAGGGTGAGTGAGGTCTAGACTGGGAAGGAGATTTGGTTACACTGACAGGGATCAGCTTAGGTGTTTTACAGGTTTTGGGGGAGTAATTGACTTTCTTTTAAGCAGAGGAATGAAATAACTACATTTCAATTAAGCACCAAATCTGCTTCTCTCCTTTTTCTCAAGTAGTCATTAAACAGTGCTCATATTCAAAGTCAAGTGCCATAGACCACTCAGTAATGTGACTTTGATAATTAACAGTTACGACTTGCCAAATACCTGTTATCCATCCACCTTTAGAACTGTTCTGTGCTCTGAGCCTTGCTGTATGTTAGGGCCACACCTCCTTTTCCCACAAATTGAACTAATGACTAGAAGTCAGATCTGCAGTGTTCTGTTATCTGTGTACTGAACCCGGCACCGTGTCAAGTGGGAATTCCATCCAGAAGCATGCATTCTCATTACAGTCCCCAAATCAGACTAATGAAAAATCAGTTTGGGAGACTTAAGAGGCTATTGCCTGGTTGCTCGGCACAGAATTTATTTAAATGATTCACCAAATTCTGCTTATAACTTTTAAAATACATTGTTATTGTAATAGCTCACAGCTCAGAAATAAAGCTGCATGTGGGAAAGGCAAGCATTTTTATATGTTCTCAAGTGATGGTATAGCTAAGTAATTTTATAACCATGAGGTAAAGCTCAAAGGTAAAAACAAAGGTTTTTTTTTTTTAAACCAAAGCCAATATAAATCAGTATTTGAAAAGCAGTCACCAGTTTATCATGTAAATTAAGGAAATTAGGGAGACGCTTCACTCAAAATGACAACTTAAGTTTCTGGGGAATCAGGGTTCTGATGAAGTGGACACAAACTGTATCCCATCTTTACCCACATGTGGGTGTAGATGAGCCCAAGGAATTTGACCACCTTAACTGAAAAATTCATCCCCAACTGTGTGCTCTACAGATGAGGATACATGGACTAGTGTCTTCCTATGTGAAGGGCATTGCATTCGAGGGCCACCACCTTCACCAGTACAAGCAAGCCAGACATTACTGTGTTTAATATCAGTAAGCTCATGAAGCCCAAGTCTTACAGAACAAACACATAAACACCTTAATATGATAAGTTGTAATCTTTTATTGGATTTTAAAATGTGTATATGTGATTTGCACATAAGAGAGCTCACTGTACACAGGGCCGTATATGTAATACTCTCTAAGTTTACCTTCACATTTAATTATAAACTGGTCCCCAAAATACACATTTGCTAGGTTTTTGAATTCTCAAGTTACAGTGGCTGTATTTGAAACATAAATTTGTGATCGTGTCATGGCTCTTTAAACCCTTCCAGAATTTCCCATTGCTCTTAGATCAGGAGCAAAAATCCTTCTCAAGATAGACAATTCTCTGCGTGACCTGAGTCCTCTTTTCCTGTTAGCCTTCTCTAGAATCATTCCTGACTTCTAGGAATGTGCCAGCTTGTTCCTGCCTCAAGTCCCTTTGCCTAGAATACTCACCCTTCCCCAGCTTTTGCTAAGTCAGACTTACACATTTTCAAATCTCCTTTATTTACAATGTCTATGTTGTTATCATAAATGCAATCCCATTTTCAGTTGTATATTTGTGATTCTTTAATGTCCACTTCCACCACCAGAATGAAACTTTATAAAAGCTGAGATCATGTCTGTTTTTGTCCCCGTTGTAACTCTGTCATGTAGCTCAGCGCCTGACATATGGTGGCCACTCAGTCCATGTTTGCTAAATGAATGACTGAGTCAGTTTCCCAGTCCAAATTAATACATAGTTAATTGCAGAAGAGACTAGTCAGTTAAACTTTTTGTTCCTGCCTCTCTGTACACACTTAAAATTATTTTCATTAATAAAACTTTGTTCCAAGGTGGCAACATTCTTAGATTTGACTTGGTGACCCATTGGGCACCTTTCTTCAATGATGGCTCTTGGAGTCCATAAAATTGACCCACAGTCCCTCGAACTTGACCTTCCAGTATAACTTGCCACAAGAACTCCTGTTTTACCAGTGTTTATCCTGAACCTACAGCATTTTCTCATCCTTTCCCTCAACTTCACATTAGCCTTTTGCTGGCTGCTTTGAAGTATCAAATACAGCTCCTGCCAGAGACTTCTCTCTGCTTATGAGGCTTGTGCTTCCAAGACAGACAAAACAATAACGTTACAGCAGTTGCTTTTCATGACTGGGAGGCAAGATTCAACATGTGTCTCTGTCCTGGCCTAGTTACTTTTCCTCCTTCTCTCCCTTCTTTTACTGTCTGTGCTGTCCTCCCTAGCCTAGAGGTATGGGATCTAGTTGTTGGTTAGAGAGACCAGAACAATGAAACAGGGCTCTAACCAGCACCTCCCCTTCTCTGTCTGGCTGCAAGTTGCTTAAGTACTAAATTCAAAACATGAAAGAAAAGACAGTTATAAATATTAGCACCTCCTTTCTAGCACTTAAAGTCACCTGCCTGGCTGTCTCCCTTCCTCTCCAGAAAGCTTTAGCTGGTAGATAGAGCAGTCTCTAGACTGAGGCTGAAGGCAGCATGAAATATTAAGGTAATATTCACTGCAAGTACCATTCAGCACAGGATAAACATGGTATACATTCTTGGACTGTCAGTTTTACAACGCACAAACCATTTTAAATTTTTTATAACAAAACAAACATACAGAGTTAGAATCAAAACGAGCATAATTTTTTTTGAAAAAATAAGATGCTTTTGTACTTCATCACCAGTGGCCATGTCATCCTGCATAAGGTATTGGCCTGGGAATAGAGGGCAGTACTCTTTAAAGATGAATGCATGTTTACAGAATCAGGACAGTCATCAGTTCATCGTATAAATCCCTCTTTTCTCTTATTCTCCTCCTCCTGTCAGTCTTGCTTTCACTTCCTCACCTCTGTCCTCATACAAGTATCAAGAAAAGGGTGAAGGGAATTAGAAATGGCTTACTATATTATATAACTGGTCAGAACCCATGTCGTGTTAGTTTTGAGTGTCTGCATGAAATCCTTGTAACTTTGAATTGGAAGAGGCATTTCTCACTGAAGAGAGCTCTCTGGAAGAGAGGTTATGCAACCTCCCCTTGAGCCCTTGCGGGGACAAAAGCTCACTCCTGAATGAGGAGCTGTTCCATTTGGAATAGTTCTAATTGCTGGGACTCTTTATCTGTTAAGCTGGGCTCTGCCTTTCTGTAGTTTCTGCCTATTGTCCTAGGTCTGTGCACCGGGGAGAACAACTTCAGTCTATTTTCCGCATCGTAACATAATACTGACAAGTCTTAACCTGTAAGGTATTCTTAAAGCTTTCTCTTCTCCTGGCTCAAGTTCCAGTTCCCATTTTCTATACGATGTGGGGTCTAGACCAGTGCGGTCCAGTAGAGCTTTCTGTGATAATGGAAATGTGTGCAGTCCACTGAGGTAGCCGCTGGACACATGGGGATTGAACACATGAAATGTGGCTGGTGTGATGGAGGAATTAAATTTTAAATTGCATTTAAATTTAAAGAACCACATGTGGCCGGTGGCTATTATGCTGGACAGTGCAGGTCTAGACTCTGAAAGTCCTCCTGTCACACTCGTCCTTTAGCATGACACTAAACTCCAGTGCCCAGAGCAAGATATTGAGATGTGGTCTAATGCAGAATATGGTGGACTGTGTCTCTTGACCAGAATACGGGATGTTAATGAAGCATAACATTATGTTAGCTTTTTAAGGACCATGTTGTATTATTGGCACATACCAAGTTGCGGTCAGCCGAGATCCCCAAGTCTATTGTCATTCTCGCACGAATTGCTTCCAAATAGGCCTTTTAAAATGATTGACTAAAAATTCAAAACACTGCCTTTCCCCAGCGTAATTTCTCTAGTTTCTTCTAGACCATCATTTTAGTATATTGAGAGGTTTGGGATCGTATCATCTAATGGATGAGTTGCACTTGATTATTCACATCTCTATTCATATTCATACAAACGTTGACAACACAAGGCCACAGGCAGCCTCAGTAGCAGACCACTTAGCATCTTCCCTAAAGGTCCATGCCAGTCTCTGAATAAAGACTAGGGTTGCAAACTCACTTGTCTATGTGATCATCACCACCGCATGTTCTGTGTCTTATTGACAAGGACAAGTTAAGTACTTGGTGAGATCAAGACATTCTGTGTTTGTGATGTTCCTAGTCCATTGGTCTGTGGACCATATCAGAAAAATAAAATGACATTAATTTAGCCTGATGTGTTCATACAGGATTAATCCCCTGTATGAGAACTGTTTATTAATTTGAGGTTCAGAATAATGATGCCATGTTTTCTGGTTCATAGTGTCATCTTAAGGTAAAATTTACATAGACTAATTTTTTGTTAGACTAAGTTGAATGATGTTTCAATTTAAAAAATTACAATAACTTGTGAGGGAAGGTTTTTAGAGAAAAACTGGTCTTATTCACTGATCAGATTCCCATTAAAGACGTCCTATAAGGCATGGTGGACTGAGCACATTTGTTTCACTCTGCTCCATCCTAGAACCCCCTTAAAATGAAAATAAAGGACTAAAGTGCACACAGACAGGAACAAAGAGAAAACAGGAGAGGAGACAGTCCAAATGAAAGATTTCATTAAAATCTTTCAAGCAAGCACACAAGTTGTAAATGATTTAGAGAGAGTGGAGTGAATCCCAAAAGAAGCAAACGTTTTTTTGCTGCAGAAGCTCAGGATGCTTCAGGAATTCAAAGTCGGTAAAGATAGGGATGCAGAGTAGGACTGAAAATGGGGGATTGGTGAAAACTCTTTTATTAGAAGCAGACCTCCAGGTTCCCCCTCCAAAACTTAAGGCCCAGTGACCGACCCTCCTTGATGGAGGCAGAAAACTAGAAGTTTATTCTCTAGAGAGTTGAAACGAAGTCTCTGGAATTTGGGGCACAGGCCCAGCTGGGCAAGGGGTGGGGATTGAGGGCAGCATCTTCTGCAGTCAGGGAAATTAAGTCTGATCTGAATATGAGGGTGACAGTCCTCCCCTCAGCTTATGTTCCTGTTCACCTTCCCAGACACTAGCAGTCAAGCTTATCCCCACCAGCCTGGAGGTTGGAGGATCTGAGCGATCAGACAGATGCATGTGGATCCATCATGAAACAGACCACCTGTGGTGAGACTCACCAGTCAGCAAGTCCTTACCTCACAGCCCTCAGCAAGCTTTCTGGGGCTGCTTTTTACTAAATATGAGTGGATAGCCAGTGATCACTGTCTCTTGAAAGGGTTTGTAAGAATAAAGTCAGAGTCTGAAATACATAGGAAGAGGGAATCAGAGACAATGGAAGGAGAAGGGAACTTCAAAACAACTTAATATCTCTAGAGAGAAGAGAGATGTTATATCCGCAAAATAAGAAAAGAGTAGTAAATAATAATAATAAAAGGAATATTTCAGAAAATAAGAAAGGGACTCTTAAAAGTTAAAAATATAATAACAGGGACTTCCCTGGTGGCGCAGTGGTTAAGAATCTGCCTGACGGTGCAGCGGACAGGGGTTCGAGCCCTGGTCCGGGAAGATCCCACATGCCGCAGAGCCACTAAGCCCGTGCACCACAACTACTGAGCCCGCACGCCTAGAGCCCGTGCTTCACAACAAGAGAAGCGACTGCAATGAGAAGCCCGCGCACCACAACGAAGAGTAGCCCAGCCCCCGCTCGCTGCAACTAGAGAAAAGCCCACGCGCAGCAACGAACACCCAACGCAGCCAAAACAACCACAACGACAAAAAATATATATATATAAAACAGACACTTTAAAAAGGTAATAGAAGTGTTGGAAGACAGTTGCAAAGCTCTCAGAAAGAAGAACCAAAAGATAAAAAGTTGGAAAACTGGAGAGGAAAAAATAAGAAAAGTAGGGGATCAACTTGGAAATCTAATTGGAATTCCATGCAGAGACATCTATGGAAATAGAAAAGAGGAAATTATCAAAGAGGCAAAAAAATTTCCCAGAGCCACAGAACACACATTTCTAGGTTGAAAGACCCTACTGAGTGCCAGCAAATGAAAAAAAAAAAAAAAAAACCTACACTGAGGGACATTACTCTTTTAGAACATCAGGGTTAAAGAGAAGCTCTGAGAGGAGGAAAAATAAAATACAAAGCAGGTCACCTGTAAGGATAAATAGTGGTTCTCCCCTCCCCAGTGTGAGCCTCACAGCATCAGCAGCACCTGGGAACTTAGTAGAAATGCAGATTCTCAGGTCGCACCCAGGCCTACTGAGACGGAAACCCCCAGTGTGGGGCTCAACAATCTGTGCTCCAAGAAGCCCCCCACCCCCAGTTCTGATGCCTGTTGCAATTTAAGAAACACTGGAGTTGAGAAGCAGAATGGCCGCTGGCTCCTCAAACTTACATCCTTGAGTGTTGTGATAGGGTGAAACAGTCTTCAAAACCCTAAGGAACATGGTTTCTAATCTCAGCTTGGTACACGCCCAACTGTCAATCCCATAAGGACATTTCCAAATATGAAAAAAAAAAAAAAACGTACCTCTACAGATGGTTTCTTAGAAAGCTCATGGAGGATATGCCCCAGGAAAATGAGGTAGTAAACCAAGGAAGACTGGGCAGCCAGGCAGTGGGACTCCCCTAGGAAAGAAATCCCCCAAAAGTGAGGCCAGGATCTGTAAGAGGCTGCAGTTTTATATTATGATTATGTGAAGCCTCTGCAGCAAATCTGGTCATTTGCTGAATTGTCATCCAAATCCACAGCCCCTTAGAGCTGGAAGAGGACATTTCCTTCCATTTCCTCCCATTGACAGTGAGAAAATCAAGGTTTACAAAGTATGGTAGATTAAGACATACAACTGGGAACAGAATCAAAATCTACTTTCTGGGGAGCTGTGGTGTGAACTGCTGCTTCAAAGAGATCCTACTTTTGACAGGTTGATTGATGTATGGAATCCCAGTTTTATGTTTACTTTTTCTGGCTGGCAGCTGTGGTGGTCATGCCACTTTCTGATGGATGTATGCATCTTGAACCACGGTTGAGGTACATCCTTATGGGCCAATCTAAAGTTTGATCTAGAGTTTCAAGACTAATTAAGACTATTTGGTCACTTCAGCATCTTGAATCCATTCATTTAATCCTGAGTTTGGGGAACCAAATATGAATCAGAGATTTTCTTCAATCACAAGTAAATCACAAACTTGTGGAGAGACTCAGACTCACAGCTTAACCATAGCAGTGGTTTGACCTGTGAAAATGGCTGTGGAAGACCCTGCCTCAAAAGAGAGGTAGGGAAAATTTTTTTAATTTTACTAAATAAAAGTAGAGTTAAATTTTATTGTATATAATTCAATTATTTCAGATTAAAATAATTGTTCAGTAAGTGTCTTGTTTAGGATCCCGTTGTCTTCTAGGACCTACCCTTAAATTTCTGTTTACATAAAAGGACTAAATAGGATTTATATTTGGAGATCAAAAAAGATTTCTTATGTGGTGTAAATGAGTTTCCAACTTATGTTTCTTTTTTCAAGCTTACATGTATTATAATTGGCACATAACTAGGGCCCTGATTATTGAAGGATCTCTGTATTTTAAAACATTGTGGGCAACTTTATCATGTTCACGATCCAAAAGATAATTATATTTTATGTTGACCTGACTTCTGGCTGAAAGAACGGATTCTTTGCTCCTTACGGTGGCTCCTTTGCTGCTTAATATAACTGCTTCTTCATCAAGAATCTTTCTCCTTGCAGAAGCTTCCTCAGTTGGCTTTATCCTTAGATGCCACAGGACCAGTGGACCAGTCTAAACATGTGTTCTTTTAATGAAACTTCTTAATTATCTTTTTAGAAAAAAAAAAAAAAAGACGAGCAGAGACAGTTTATTTTTATCTGCATGGGAGAGGTTCTTGGCTTGCTCGGTCTCTCTGCTAAAAGAAGCCTAATATTATGGGGTGTTAGTTATTCCAGCCAAGGTAGTTTTCAAGGAAGCTTTTTTTTGGTGGGGAGGTGGGGGTAGGGAGGGGAGAGGAGTTATTGTTGGAAATATAAGTGATCTTTAATGTGTTTGCAAAATGTCGTGTTTTCTTTACCAACTTGTAATACCTTTATAAATGGTGTTAAACCAGTTGCTTACAAGTTATATATAGCAATCAGTACTTCCTTAGGGCCAGGCCAACTGTCCCAGTCAGTACAGTTAATGTGCTTGCTCTATGATTGTATGGAGTGACCACGGATTCAGCAATTATTTGGCTGCAGTCACTGAATTGGATTTCAGGGATGTGGTCAGAGTAACGCATTCTAAGAAAGGGGGGCATTGCAACATGTTAAAAAAAATGGTTTCAGATTAAATTTCACTGCACATACCCTCTCTAAAAGGAAAATGCCACACACGCATACCTTCTCTAAATAGCCAAGTTTGCACGTCTTTACACATCAAGCTGCAAAGCCTTCAGCTGCCTTTATGTTGTGCAGTAGGTAGGAGACACCTGAAACTATTGACAGATATTTCTTATTCACCAAGAAGCTACACTTTAATTGGTTGCAGGAATTCCAATGCGAAAAAACCTGATATTCTGGTTCCTCACAAAGAATATTCCACTCTGGGACTCTCTCCTCTGACTCCAGAAATAAACTCATACCATTTTTATCCACTTAGGTGTGCATGAAGTTCTTTTGAGACTGTCATGCTTTCTGGAGATCACAGTGAGTCACAAAGAACCAATCATCATCGTACCAAGTGGTCAATAACCTCATAGGTTATATTTTACTGTTATTAATCTAGTCCGGGTTTCCATTTATTGCAGGTGTTCCGAGTATCAGAACAAATGCACACACTTCTTATATATAAGAATAACACATTTGTCCATGTTCCTAGTGACTACAGACATGAAAATGCCAGAACTGGGCTATTCTGGTCAGCAGCATCTCACACCTGAGCAAGAGAGGACCCTACTCTGCTTTCGAAGGGGACCCCCTGCTTTAGAGGGCCTCTTGTACAAGCAGACAGAACACAGGGGTAGTGAGTAGTGTGGATGGGAACTCCAGTAGTGCTGAACTGGGTCCCAGTGTCCAGAGGCTGCAGAGCTGAAAACCTGAGCCTGTATGTCAGGGGAGGGGGAAAGCACGGCCTGTGCCCTGGAAACCAGAGGAAGAACGGGGCTTCACCCCCAAAACGGGTGTCCAGGCAGACCGTCGCCATTGTCCCTCCATCCCTCCTCTGTCCTCTGGACCTCCTCTTGCCTGTCCCCCACCCAGTCTTTCTCCCCACGGCTGCCAGAGCAGTCTTTTCAAAATGCACAAAGAATATTGTCACCCCGCCGTTCGAAATCCGCTGTCCTCCCTCTACTTGATCTTGAGACAAAGGCCAAATGCCTAACATGGTTTACAGGGTTCCACTTGACCTACTCTGTTCTCCTCCCAGCACCTCACTCGTCAACTTCCTCTTTCTCCAGTTTCCACTCATTTCCTCAAGGGAAAGAAGCCTTGCCTTGCTCTCACTTGCTTCTGCTTGGAACTCTAGACTCCTCCTTGCCCACGGGAAGTTTTGCTGATGCCCACACCCCTCCCATCACTTTTTTTTTTTTTTAACATCTTTATTGGAGTATAATTGCTTTACAATGGTGGGTTAGTTTCTGCTTTATAACAAAGTGAATCAGTTATACATATACGTATGTCCCCATATCCCTTCCCTCTTGCGTCTCCCTCCCTCCCACCCTCCCTATCCCACCCCTCTAGGTGGTCACAAAGCACCGAGCTCATCTCCCTGGGCTACCATCACTTCCTAGGAGACTGTCCTTTCTTCTTCCACTTGTCCCTCTTGTGTCCACTCCCTTTTGCCTGCCTGTTCTCCCCCACTAGAATTTCAGTGCTGTGAGGTCAGGGACCATATCCACCTTGTTCGTTGTCAGATCTTCAGGACTCTCAGAGCAAATATCATCATGTAAATATCGTAAGTCGGGTTTGCTTCTGCTTAAAGGTATTTGGCAAAGGCTGAAAGGTGAAATTAGCGACGAAGTGAAACCATTATTGTTGGGCCTGAGAAGCCAAGGCTGACATACCTGGGCCTCCTGTTATTCCCATGGCCTCTGAGATGCCTGAGGGAACCATCTGCATTCCAGCTGACCAGGCCCCCAAGTCTGTGTTTGTCTATAAGGGACTGGTTATACTTGACCTCAGCAATGATTTGACCATGGAACGCCTTGTACTGTCAACAAACATAGATGACCAAAATATTCGAGGTCGTTAAGATGGATTTGCACAAGGCTGAAACGCCTTCCTATGCTGAGAGTACAGATTTTTGAACAATGGAAAGATGACATTTCCACATTAACTTAAGTAATGGAAAAAGATTGTTTTGTTTTGTTTTGTTTTTTGTTGAAGCATTGCACATTTCCTGCCAAAAATATTAATTCACTGCAGTGCTTTAATATGTTCATCAATTTTGGCATTTATCCATATTTGGAGAAAAATTGAAGCTGGAGTTGAATTGAATCTTTGTCTCCTAGAAGTGGTTACTTGTGACCCACTCTATTATGAAGTATGTTTATTTTGAGGGTTTTAGGTGATAAAAAGATTTTTTCATCTAGTTTTTTAAGGTAGTTGTCTTTTTTTTAAACCCTTCTTGTTTGACATAAAGCAAGTTTTTTTTTTCTTTTTTTTTAAACTCGTACATATTAGGTGGTTATTTGCCAGTTAGTCTGAGAGCTAATATGAAACAGGTATTTGGATTTAATTCAGTTCCATTAGAACAGAGTTAAAATTTTGTGATACAGGAACCATTATCCCGGCAGTTGTAAGGGATTTTTGTGCTGGGAAGCAGTGCTGACAAAGACGCACTGTGCAGGCTCCGTTTATAACTGAGCACTTTCACACTGCAATTTAGGAGGTGTGCAGCTCAGGAAATTGCTTGCTTTGGCTGGAGCATACTTTTAACTGCAAGGAAAATTTTATTCGTCACTCAAGTAATTGGCAGTTTTAATACCTTGTTCATAATTACCTTATAAACAAATGAATACACAAACCAAAGATTGTATGGCCTGTTATCTAACTTGTAGCCTTATTTGAGCAACGTGATAGACACCTGTGGGTCTCCCTCTCCCTCCCACCAGAAACCAGTTTGCTCCATTTATTGAGAAAACCCATGGCTGTTTCTTCTTGTTGTTAAATGCAAGCATAGCTGTACTAGCTAGCCCCAGACAACCTGGGGACCAAAACCAGATGCAGAATTTGATGGGCGGCAGTGCTGCGGACCGGACGGAGAGGGAAGGAGATGAGAGGGGGGGTGCTTCAGAGTTACTCTGCTGCTTGTTGGGGGGGGGGGGGCTTCCTGGTAATGCAAACATTTGGGTTGTGTTTTTAAGAGAACATTTTTGTCCCCTAAAGTGTGGTTTCCTTTAACCCACACACCCTGACCCTGAGGCCCTGTGGCTTGTCTCTTGGACTGAATCCATCTCCAGGATGTAGAAATTGACTAATTGTCTCACTTGCATTACCCTGTACCTCACAGCTAGATCAAGGGTTTACACACTGAGGAATCCAGATGTGGGAAATGGTCAGAATCAGAGGTCATGGCTGACTTGACTCTAAACAAAGTCTGTAAAACTTCATGGGAATCTGAGGGGCTTGATAGTTGTGACTTGTACATGGGACTGCTAACCGCCCCCCCTTTCTTTAACCTTACTATTATCACAGAGTTCAGCTGTTAGGGTATACATCACCCCTGCTTGTTACCTTGTATAGGATTACTTTAAAAATGGGGTTAGATTTTTGGATGACTTGGGTCAAAAAAGACGATTCCCCGACAGTCCTTAGAAGTAACATAGGGAAGATTTTTCACAATATTTTGAGAAGTTTTGTTAGTTCATTGTTATTGAAATAGATATAAAATGTACAACCTGGTTTCTCCACTTACTGGGGAAAGCAGCACCTGGCATTTGCACACATTCAGGAAGCTGGTCTTCTACACTGTTGGGTGCCAAACACATGCAAACTCTTGGTGACCCTCTTTTCCTCCTGAGGTGCAAGCACAGACTGGGGGGAACTCAGTTTCCAGGGCATCCTTAGTGTTGGCATGATGACGGCTCAGTGAGCTGGTGTGGATTCCCACAGCAGTTTGGAACCGGTAGCTCAGCATTTTTGCAAGAGTGGGAAGTTGCGAGACTTTCTGGAGGTGCATCTTCACCTCCAGAAAGTAAGAACTTAATTGCCCAAATTAAGTTGTTTGAATGTTTGAAACTGTGTTCTATGAAACAGCCTTCAGGGATTGCTTTGGGACCAATAGGGACTTACTCTGTGAGGTGGCCTGGGGGGAGTGCTTGGACTAGTTAGGTTAAAAGCTCTAGTTTCCTAATTTAAACAGCAGAGAAATGTTATTTTAATTAAATGGCATAATATATGAAAAATGCGTAGCATAGGGCTTGGCATCCAATGCCCTCAGCGTTATTAGATTCCATATACATTCCAAGACAGGGATAGATATATAGCCCTGCTTTAAAGGAGCTCACAGTATGACAGAAAAGACCAACAGCGTAAAAAGTGCTGTGTCACACACAGCAGAGGATCTTGTGAAAACACATAAGAGGTGCTCCTAACTCAGGAACCTTCTGTGATGGTGAGAGGCCTGAGAGTTACAATAAGGCAAAAGAACTTAATGAACTCAAAACACTATACAAATGCAGTTATTGGTAAGAAAGATACACATATGAAATATCTTTCTAAGTTTTCCCCTTAAGTGAGGGTTTACCTAAAAATGGCAGTACGTGACTTATATGACATACAGAGTTCTACTTAGAGCCTTCGATTGTTTCATTGTTCCTTGAGCTGTAAAGCGAAGACCCTGCTTTGTAGGTGAACTCTGCCATCATCCCAGCCTTTCTCCCTTGACATGTCATTTTTCCCCTGCCTAATAATGGTCTAAAAAGTCCAAGCTACCTGGTCTAATATGACAATTAAGATGGCTTGCACATCAGTTTGGTTCCTGTTTTCTAGCAAGATTGTTGTTTAATGCTGAATCTCCCCCTTGGAAACTGTGGTATTGATGACCTTCTAAAAGCTTTGACTTGGCCTCTTTTTGTTTTATTTTGTTTATCTTTTTTCATTCGTGGTCTAGTATAGTGCTCACCAGTAGAGCTTTCCACGATAGTGCAGATGTTGTGTATGTGTACTGGCCCATTTGACAGATACCAGGCACCTATTCAGGATCTGACATGTGGCTACTATGACTAAGGAACTGAACTTTAACATTTAATTTTAATTTAAGTATAAAGAGCCACATGTGACTACAATATTGGACATCATGGTCTGGTGTTTAAGATAGTTAATGTCAAACTTTTAAAAAATCTAATTGCTCCCAGAGATTATTTAGACTGGCGTGCTCTTATTTTTATAATATTCAAAGCCTTGGAGCATATCCACTGGTTTTGAAGACTATGGCAATGCATTGAAACTTGCTATTTCCAAAGAAAAAGAGATTTCTCTAGGATGGCTTTTAAAAAGCCCAATCTGATGAGTATTTTAAGTTCATTGGCACCTGCAGTGTGTATGCTTTCCAAGAGAAGAATTAGAAATGAATTAGGACTCAAGAAGAAAGAACAGGGAACGAACACACCAGTGCCTGGAATGCCAACTTGGTGCTAGTCATTTCATATCCCATTTCATAAAATGATAAGGAAGAAAGACTGTTAACAAAATAACAGAAAGAAAAATCAGTTTAAGTGCATCGCATTTCGATAACCACAGCTGTTAAACACACCCAGATTTATATAGGAAAGCTTTTCATAATTCTAAAATTATGATTCATTATTTAATGCAACATTAAAGTGACTAAAGAGTTGCTGTTTAACTTTTTAACGTGCTGTGTAGAACAATCAGTTTTCCAAATTTCTGAAGAACGAGTTAGAAATAGAAAATATTTTTCACCTTTCAGATTGTTGTACCATTAACCCTGTTATCTGTGCTATTCTTTAAATCCAGAGCTGGAAACAAAATTGTGGAAATATTACCTGAACATCTGAGACAGTTTCAATCCCTCGAAACTTTGGACCTGAGTGGCAATAATATTTCAGAGCTTAAAACTGCACTTCCACCCCTGCAACTCAAATATCTGTAAGTCAAGTTGCTTTTAACGGTTTTCACCTGTGATGAAAATTTTGTGCTATATTAAAAAAGGAAACAACTTTAAGATAGGGACCAGAACTCTGACCATTTCTTACTGCTGATGGATCAAAAATGTAACTTTCTTATTGACTGGTAATTTTCTGTAAGCCTGAATAACCACAATCTTCATTTTATTCTTACACTATTGGATTACAAAAATTGAGACATCCTTTGACTGTTATAGAAAAACCAAGTGCTTCTGTAAAAAAAATAATCAAAATTAAATGCCTGGTGTATTTCATTAATAAATGAATTTCACAAAAATTGGGTAATGTTTGTTATCTTCAAATATTTTAGTCACTTTTTCCCCCAGAGGTATGTGTGAATCATACTCGATATTGGCCTGCAAGGGCCTAAAGAGTTAATTTGTGTGTGTGTGTGTGTGTGTGTGATACGCGCGCGGGCCTCTCACTGCTGCGGCCCCTCCTGTTGCGGAGCACAGGCTCCAGACGCGCAGGCCCAGCGGCCATGGCTCACGGGCCCAGCTGCTCCGCGGCATGTGGGATCTTCCTGGACCGGGGCACGAACCCGTGTCCCCTGCATTGACAGGCGGACTCTCAACCACTGCACCACCAGGGAAACCCAAGAGTTAATTATTTTAAGTGTCCATTGTTACAAGTGATGGGTAGGTTCTCTGGAGAGTCTTTTATATACAGAGAATACATGCACTTTAACTTCCCAAAGAACCAGAAAGAGAAGCTCATCTTCAGACTTTCAACAGGTATATCAACAGCAACCGAGTGACATCCATGGAACCTGGGTATTTTGACAGTTTGGCCAACACACTCGTGGTGCTGAAGCTGAACAGGAACCGAATCTCAGCTCTCCCACCCAAGATGTTTAGACTGCCTCAACTGCAACACCTGTAAGTGAAATGTCCTCTTAGATTCCGTTTCCTCACCTCCTCTAAACCCTCGGCACCTACCCCCTAAAATCCACAATGTGGCAGAAGGAGTTTAGAAGCAAGGATGTAGCCACCTTTCCTCTGAGAGCTGGAGTTGCAGAATCACTGAATCAGAAAGAGCCTTGAAAGTCACCCGGTACAGGCTTCTGCCTGACAAGGCAGGTTGGATTGTTCCCGAAAGAGTGAGCAGTGTAATCATTGAACAACCTCCATACAAAGCCATCATGATGGCACTGAAGACATCATGGTGACTCTCCACAGCTGTGGATCGTGAGAACAGTACCAATGACTGCAGGGCCCCTCATAGCTTAAGGAGCTGTAAAGCACTGTCTCATTAATAACGGTGGAATAATCTGTGAACAGGCTCCTACAGTGTAGTGGTTTTCAGCCTTGGCTGCACATTACAGATACTTGGGGAGCTTTTAAAAATCCCAGTGCCCGGGCCACACCCTAGACCAATTACATTGGAACCTCTGGGGGTAAGATCCAGGCTTCAGTAATTTTTTAAAACTCCCCAGGTGATTCCAGGGTGCAACCAAGGTTGAGAATGACTGCCTTAAAGAGGAAGCATTAAACACAGTACAAATTGTGACAGAGAGGAATCAACTTTTGTAAGCAGTTGAACAGGATAAACTTGATGGCCCTGCTCCTGAATAGACCTTGTGTTTCAATGTGATATTCAGTACTCCCATTCTGGATACTTTAAAGACCAATATTAATGTGTTTCCTTCTATACTGAATGGACAACAGTTTAGAAATTGAAGTGCAGTCTGGTGTCAGTATTTGATTATCCCAAAAATACATCACATGTTTCAGAAGGAAATTTACTCACTGCTAGCAAATCAAAATTCTTCTCAATAAAAATGCTTAGAAATTTAAAACATTCTGTGTAATTTAACACAGGCTGGTTTAACTATATTGCAGTAATGTCACATTTTATTACTGCTTCCAGAGTTGGTCATATAAGCTAACTGTTTAACTATAACATCCAATGTAGTGAACTGAACCGAAACAAGATCAAAAACATCGATGGGCTCACGTTCCAAGGGCTTGGTGCTCTGAAGTCTCTGAAAATGCAAAGAAATGGAGTGACAAAACTTATGGATGGAGCTTTCTGGGGGCTGAGCAACATGGAAATCTTGTAAGTGCGGGTGATCAATTCCTACTCAGGTGGTATGATCATGGAATGCTCAGTGAGCATTCAGCAGCTTTTGTTTGAAATCCTATGTTAAAATCTCATCATTTACAATCTTATAATTTAATATTAAGTTTTGTTTCAGGTAATGTGACTGAGAATTTAATAAGCATAGTATTTTCTGCTGATGTCTTTGTATAACAAAAGCTACACATCTCGTAACAATAGGAATATGTAATAGGTTGTAATATGTCCCCTTTGAAGAGTCTAGATAATGAACTTGGGATCCTGCTTTTGATTCTTATTGTAAATGTAGGCAGCTGGACCATAACAACCTAACAGAGATTACCAAAGGCTGGCTTTACGGCTTGCTGATGCTGCAGGAACTTCATCTCAGCCAAAATGCCATCAACAGGATCAGCCCTGATGCCTGGGAGTTCTGCCAGAAACTCAGTGAGCTGTGAGTTGCCTTTTATTCTCCTCAGGTTTGAGAGCAGGAATCATGCCAGAGCATGAGCTTCTTACCACTGATCTGTGAAATTTTCATAACAAAGTTTCCAAGGTGACAGTTTTTTTCACAGGCAACCTAGTCATAGTTTTGTGATAAGTTGAAGCCAGCTCTGCTGTTTCAATTCTGTGGCACATGGGCTAAAGCCATGGTGGTGATTCTCAAATAAAGAGAAGTTTTTTTTAATTACTGGGATTAGAAATAATGTTTACCTGAGTATTATTAAGAAGGCAGAGTTTTAAAATAAGGGTAATTGTGGCCATATATATTACCTGTTTCTGTTTTTTTTTTTTAAACAAATCATTGCATTGAACTGGAAAATAAAAGCTATCGTTTGTTTTTTTTGTTCCTTTTTTCTTTACAGGGACTTAACTTTCAATCACTTATCAAGGTTGGATGATTCAAGCTTCCTGGGCCTAAGCTTGCTAAATACACTGCACATTGGGAATAACAAAGTCAGCTACATTGCTGATTGTGCCTTCCGGGGGCTTTCCAGTTTAAAGACTTTGTAAGTTACACATTTTGCTCTTCGTCCATGAACCTAATTGGTTCCTAAATGTGCCCACTTTTCTCCAAGCACATTTCCTTTGTTATGAAGGAAATGTGTACAGCCTCAGAAGTAGTGTCTTAATCTTTCCCAGATCAGTTTGATTAAGATCGGTCCATTTCATCCATGTGTGCTTCTTAAAGGGATTAAAAAGGACAGTGATCAGACTGGTTTGGTGATTACAGTCAGCCTTCTCAGGATCTCCAGGAAGTTGGTAACTGCTCAAGAGGAAAACAATTTTAAATCCACTAATTGTTCTTAGTAAAAATGCAGATTAAAAATTACACAGAGCAAAAAAGATATACAAAGTGCAGCAAAGGAAGACGCCTGTTTATCAGACCAGTTATATCCAGACTTGATCTCGGTCCCAAGAGAAAGAAGAGAGAGTTGGATTAAATGGCCTTTGAAAAATCTTCCAAATGTTAATTTTAACGTTGTGCAATGGGCTTTTGACTTTTGCACTGTCAGAAAGTTTTGCTGTGTTCACTGTTTGAAGCATTACATGAGTGAAAGACATGCTGTGAGCTTTGGCGAGCTGCTCCTTGTGTGGTTGGAGCAGTGGTTTTAAAGTTTAATGTATTTTTCAGACTATTCAAGTCTTTCAGAATTTAGTCATCTTGATACAGGAGTTAATAGGGCCGGAATCACCTCTCCTCATCTCGGACAAAAGTATAAAATGCTGCTGAGGGAGGAGGGCAGGAGGTAAGATCTACATTAGGGAGAGAAACAGTTTTCTGTTGTTTTGAAAGGGGCAGAGAGAGATGATACGGGGAGTTATGTGGAATTATTCCAAATCACATGCCACCTGGGTGGTGATCTTCGCTTTCTAAGCATATGTCTAACAAGAATGCCTGTATCTTTTGTTAAGTACCTCGTACCACTTTCCGTAACTCTCCCTTTTTTGAACCAGGGATCTGAAGAATAATGAAATTTCTTGGACCATTGAGGACATGAATGGTGCCTTCTCTGGGCTTGACAAACTGAGGCGGCTGTGAGTATGATTTGCTTCATAATTAGCATTGCTTTTTGACCTAAACATTTTGGGGTTTGGGGGTTTTTTTTTGGCTACACCACACAGCTTTCAGGATCTTAGTTCCCCAACCAGAGTTTGAACCCCGGGGCCACGCCGAGTCCTGACCACTGGACCGCCAGGGAACTCCCTAAACACTTTGTCTTAATTGAGCTCAGTTCCACACACAAATTGACATCTTTAAAAAGTTTTAAAATAGGTGCTTAATCTGGTTGCTACCCTTTGTCATCTCCCCAACTGACTACTGTTATACAAGATGTGTATTGATTAGATTTTCTTCCTTGGGTATAGTGGTTTTACTCAACACTTATGTTAGTGCAGCTGACTTTAGTATCCAGATAAGAATTTTAAGTTGTTTTGAGTGCTTAGACCCTTGGGATTACTACTGTGTAAAGGTTAGTGCCCCAAGTTCAGCATTTTGAAACGTGCAGTGTTGCACTTCCCTCACAGGAATGTTTAAATGAAGTGATCCTGTGACCAATGACAACACTGCAGTGGGTTCCAAGCAATACAGTTTCTATTTAGTCACAAAATGGCCTTGAAGATGGCTAAATTCTGTGTTTTAAGCAAGCAATCTTCAAATTGACTTCCATTTAGTCCTAAACTTCTGTGGGTGATGAAGGTATCCATGGGGTGGGTGGGTAAGGAGAAAGTCTCCAGTATTACCTGCTTTATTTATTAGTGTTCTGAGACATTTTACTTGGAATAAAGTTTCTACCTCTTTGAAAAATCACTGCTTTGATTTAACCATCAGAGTAACTTCTCGAATACCTATTTTTGCTGGGTTCTCTGTGGAATGCAACCATGCTGAACCGTATTACTGAAATAGATGGCATGGATACATTTTTTTTTTTTTTTTTTTTTTTTTTTTTTTTTGCGATATGCGGGCCTCTCACTGTTGTAGCCTCTCCTGTTGTGGAGCACAGGCTCCGGACGTGCAGGCTCAGCGGCCATGGCTCAAGCGCCCAGCCGCTCCACAGCATGTGGGATCTTCCCGGACCGGGGCACGAACCCGTGTCCCCTGCATCGGCAGGCGGACCCTCAACCACTGTGCCACCAGGGAAGCCCCAACGGATACATTTTTTTAAGGATATCTTGTTTAATTGAAGAAAATAGGATATTCACAAATGATTTAAAAAGCAATTCTTTTCAGGAGAGTTGCACTCCAAAATGGCTTTTACTAACTGTTCCATTATAATTTTTTTTTTTTAAGGATACTCCAGGGAAACCGGATTCGATCCATTACCAAAAAAGCCTTCACTGGTTTGGATGCATTAGAACATCTGTGAGTAGCAGGAATTTAGTTACTCTAAAGGCAGTCTGAAATGGTTATCTACTTATATGTCATGAAAGGTAACACAAACTAATACATAATTTTGTTGGTATCCTCTCAGTACAATAAAATATACACATCTATCCGTCCTTTGTCTACCTACCTACCTACTTATCTGTCTGTATATCTATATGAAAGTATAAGTGTACAGGTGTGTATTTCTTTTGCCTTTAAGAGCATTGCTATACATCACTTTTGGGTTTTCTCTTAGTTATTTCTCTCAAGCAGTGGTGTATTTAATTTTTTAAAAACTACCATTTATCACACACCCACTGCACATCAGGCGTCATGCTAGGTATTTATTTATATTTTCTCATTTAATCCTCACGAGAAAACTATTTAATAGCTATTACTATCTTAATTTTTAACTTCAGATGTAGTGGCTCTGAGGGTTCATTGATTCCATCGGACAGTTAAGAAGGCAATGCACATCTTGACGCTCAAAAAGGACGATCCCTCCAGGCCTGGAGAGGGACAGGAGAGTTTTAACACTACTTTGAGAATTTTGTTTATCGTTACTGTTGTTTAATTATAAAGCATACAACCTGTTTCTCCTCCTGTATTCTTTTTCTCACTCTCTTTTGCAACTAGCCTGTAAGTTAGCAGCTGGCCGAAGCAGGGCTCCAACCAGGGCAGCCCCTGCTGTCATAGCAGCTCTTGCCTTCACATCTTCTGCCCCCAGTAACCCCTGGCACACGTTTCTGAAATGACACTTAGGCACTCGAATAGTTTCAGGCACGAGGAGCACAAGCTAACCAGCTTTGATAGGAGTCAAAGCCTGCATGGGCACAGAGCCAACCAGCTTCTGATAACTGTGGGTGCACGTATATGTGTTCAGTGGGAGTCTGAAGCAGCATCAAGTGTGTCCACCCTGACTATTAAGGAATGCTTATAGCCAAAAGTTGTGTTATCTGTTAACCCAGACAAAAGAAGTTATCATGTAAAATACACGTTTGCTTGGTACCGTCATTGGTGCTGTGTGTTTAGCTGTTATTCTGTGCACCACCATCTTGCCCTCTTCGCAATGACCCGTTGGTTGCAGGGAGCTCTGGATCGCCAGCCACGCCGACAGTGTAGCAGGGTAGGTTGTAGGGGACAACTCTGCAAAGCGTCATCTGGAAAGGCGGGCCAGTATGGCTGGGCTTACTGAAACAAATTATTTTCAGAGGGAAGCTAGCCAAAAGGGTTTGTCATCTGACCCATTCCATTTCTGGGAAAGTGGAGTTAGTGGATCCATGGAGCATTAGCCTCTGCTTCAGTTTCCTAAACCTTCATGACTCTCTCAGCCTCTTTCTCTGCCCACGTTTGGGACCTCGATTCTGTCTTCTGTTGCCACTTGTCTCATTCAAAATCCCTTTTCTCCACTCTGACCCTTTTAAAGGAAAACAGAGTAGTAATCACTGTGGAGAGGACTTTAATCCAGAGCGCTCATAAGCACCAGTTAAAAATAAAGCCAGCCCAGAATATTCTCTCATTTTATAAATGTCCTGCCTGAAGTGTTTGTTGATTTGTTTGTTTTAGTGAGAACCTCTTGTCTGAACACCTACCTGTCTCCCCGTGAGTGAGTTGTGTGTGACAGAATAGGCTAGTGACTGAGAGCATAGGTTTGGAAATTGAAAATAATTGAGTTCAAATCTTATCTGCCCCTTTCATGCCAAGCCAAGGTAGTTGTACCATCTGCTTTTGGGTTGATGTGAGGATTAAATGTAATAATGTGTAAACGTAAATCACTTAACATGGTTGCATATCATAGAAGGTATTCTATACGTGATGGTTTTTTAAAAGCATAATTATGAGGAATTTTATTTGTGCATTTAAAAGTTACTGATGGTTACGAATTTGAATAATAAGAAGTGTAATAAAATACCATGGCAGAACAGCTTAGGCCCTTAAGAGTCAAAAAACCTGTATGTGGTGGTATGAAATCTCTCTCACTGTAACAGAACCTGCCTCTGATGCAGATATCCTTGTTCTTGAATCCAAGCTTCCTAATGAGTTCTAGTCACCCCCATTTGTGCATCTCAGCACAGAGAGTATTTTTGTGGCGAATGGCTTGGGCAGTGTTGGCCCACCCTTTGCCTGAAGGCACATAGTGACCATAATTCCCTCGAATGTATTTGATTTGGTTGCTTTTTCAGAGACCTGAGTGACAACGCAATCATGTCATTACAAGGCAATGCATTCTCACAAATGAAGAAACTTCAGCAACTGTAAGCTTTTCTTTTCCTTCCAAGAGTTTCACATAAAGCATCGAGGGGGAAACTGACGTGGGGTGGATCATCCTGGATTATGTATCTATAGAAAGTGTCTGGCACATTCATCACACCACTTAACTTTTGTTACCAGAAAGCAAGAGGAGTTGGTTTTTTGTTCCCTTTGTTGAAAAGAGGAGTTACTTTTTCTTTCTGTTACAAATTGGCAGTTGAAATTTGTGGGACCCAATACAGTACAGTACCTCATCATAGTAACCAATTTTCCGTAGTAAGGTATTTTCATTGTGTCAGCACTTCTGTCTCTGCTGGTCAGTAAGAACACCACCAACACAAAAAAAAACAGTGCTAGTTCCATATCTTTCAGTTTAAGATAGACTATAGAATATTTAGTCCATGGGATGTGTGTATTTGCTTTCCCCATTCATTGCTTTGTTAATATTTACTTGAGTTTAGTTTATACTTGTAGAAATCTGCATTTCGTACAAAACAAATTGAATGTAATTACTCTCCTCAGGCACTTAAATACATCAAGCCTTTTGTGCGATTGCCAACTAAAATGGCTCCCACAGTGGGTGGCGGAAAACAACTTTCAGAGCTTTGTAAATGCCAGTTGTGCCCATCCTCAGTTGCTGAAGGGAAGAAGTATTTTTGCTGTTAGCCCAGATGGCTTTGTGTGTGGTGAGTGGAACTATGGCCTTTGACTTTTTTATTCATTCTTCTTTTTTTTTTCTCCCATTTGTCCAAATAATGGACTTCAATAAATTTATGTTCCCTTAATAAAGCTCTTATTTCTGCTGAGGTAGATGAGAATGGATCTGTAGCTTGCTGATGATCACAGTTTTACTAATGGAAAGAAAAATTTTTTCTATAATTTTTTCTATAATTTATAAAATTGGCATCAGAGTGGTTTGGTAGAAAGAGAATGATGTTGGATCTTGGGAGAACTGAAGGATAGTCACTGCCCTTCTACTTAACTGTGATTCCCTAAATCTCAGTCTTCGCATCTATGAAATGGGAGTGCTGCTCTCTGCTCTCCCCAGTTCCAGGGGTTGTTGAGAGGCTCTTGTGAGCTCAGTGAAGAGACTGACTTAAATCCTGTGCAGATGCTGTTTCTGGTGAGTAGAAAGAGAAAATTATTAGCTAGTGATTTATAGTCTGCTAAAAATTTTACTATCAGTGGGTAAAACATTACAAGTAACAGAAAGTTTGAGTTTATTGTAAATAAATTTAAGGTCCATTGTCTTAGCATCTAAGCATCTCAGCATTAGAAATTTGCTTACCCATCTTCAGATAGCTAGTTAGCAGATCTGGATCAATAACCCAAGTTTTCATCTCTCTGATGCCGTCTTCCGTCTGCTGCACTACACTGCTGTTTACTATTTGCTGCCATGGAGACCTTTGTAAAACTAAATGTGCGTACAGAACATGAAATCAAAATTTGTTTGAATTTTAGTATGTGTGTTAAGATACTGCAGAATCTAATTCTACATTGGCCTTTAAAATTTTATTTAAAACTGCTTTGCCTATGATTGTTTAGCTAAGTACAAGAAAACCATATTTTTTTTAGGTTGCAGCATTAAGTGGTGCCAACAGTTTCTGGAAATAAAACATCTGATGTAGCTTTTGGATCTAAATAAGCATTTGGCATTCATCTGTAAGGGCCTGAGCTATTCCTTTTCCATGGTCTTGATTTCTCAGTTCTGTAGTCTTTGAGATTTCAACTCTCTATTACTTTGACACACACACACACACACACACACACACACACACACACACTCGTATCTATATAGTACCCATAGATTTTTTACCAGATGAGAATTTTAGAATAATCACACAGAAGAAGAAACTATCTTGATTACAGCATGCAGGCGTGGCATTGGAAATTACCTGCATTGCAGTTGTCAGAGGGTCCCCCATACCCCATTCATAAACACACACACACACACACACACACACGTTATTTTTTTCAGAGCACCCAAATAATACATTTTGGTTGCTTTAAGATGCTTCCTTCTGGGTTTAGACCATCTCTGAGAAACTGAAGTTCAAAAAGGTAACTTTTCCAAAAAGTAACAGAGAACTAAAAATAACTGTTTGGAATGAAAGAGTTGCTTAGCTGTAATTATAATGTAGCCCTGACAGTGTGGCACAGCGACCTGATGGACTGTCCACTCTAAACTCCAGGCTGGAGCCGGGGGCTCACAGGGAGCTTGAGAAATGCTTTTCCTTTCACTACAGGATTGTTTTTTCCTGCTCTACCTAAAAATGACTGGTCTTTTTAATGAGTTCTATTTTTGGTAAGTGGGGTGTTAATTTGCCGTCTTTAGTGGTATTGATTATCATTACTGATGGTTGATTTCTTAATTTTTCTGCTTATTTATGAAGAATATGGGGGAAAAATGCAGTTCCTAATAGTAGCATTTAAAGATGATCCATGAGCCTGGAAGTGTCTTAACCGATTTCTTCTTGTATTTATGTTAAAAAAAAAAAAAAAAAAACACAAGAGGTCTGCAATAAACTGTATTCCAAAATATCAGTCTCCTCCCAGTTATTGATGGATAAATAGGGCTCAGTCTCTAGTTGAAATGAATGAATTACTTTATAAACTCTCTCCCAGTCTGTTATTTTCAACACTGGGACTGCTGGTCCATCTGTGAAACATACACAGAGGGTAAAAACCTAAACCACTGTTTGTTTTGAGTTTCTTGGTGTTCAGATCTGAGTGGCATTTGGACTCAAGCTTAAAACTGTTTTGTTTCCTCCTCTCCATTTTGAACAGATGATTTTCCTAAACCCCAGATCACAGTTCAGCCAGAAACACAGTCGGCAATAAAAGGTTCCAATTTGAGTTTTATCTGCTCAGCTGCCAGCAGCAGTGATTCCCCAATGACTTTTGCTTGGAAAAAAGACAATGAACTACTGCATGATGCTGAAATGGAAAATTATGCACACCTCCGGGCCCAGGGTGGGGAAGTGATGGAGTACACCACCATTCTTCGGCTCCGCAGTGTGGAATTTACCAGTGAAGGGAAATACCAGTGTGTCATCTCCAATCACTTCGGGTCATCCTACTCTGTCAAAGCCAAGCTCACAGTAAATAGTATGTGATCTGACTTTTCCTTTTGCATTTAAAGATACGTTTTAGCAACAGAAAGCACCTGGTTTCCTCTCTTTTTCTTACTGCTAACCCTATCTTCTGCTCTTACAGTTCTCCACCTAAGCCTTCTCACTCCACAAGATTAATAGTCTTGGTTAAGCAAGCAATTTTTGTGTTGAAGACCCCATACTTAGCATGGTGGGTAACCAAGATGAACCAGACACTTTTTGCTCTGTGAGAGTTCACAATGTACTGGTCTGATGTGGGAAGCCATGAAGTATGGAGTTAAAGGATATCACCTTTTTTTAAAAATGAAGTATAGTTGACTTAACAATACTGTGTTAGTTTCAGGTGTACAGCAAAGTGGTTCAGTTACATGTAAATTTTTCAGATAATTTTCCATTATAGGTTATTACAAGATATTGAATATAGTTCCCTGTGTTATACAGTAAATTCTTGTTGCTTATCTATTTTATGTAAAATAGTTTCTATCTGTTAATCCCATACTCCTAGTTTATCTCTCCCCCTCTCCCTTTCCCCTTTGGTAACCATAAGTTTGTTTTCTGTGTCTGTGAGTCTGTTTGTATTTTATGTATATATTAGTTTATTTTTTAGATTCCAGATATAAGTGATAATATTTGTCTTTCTCTGTCTGACTTCACTTAGTATGAAATTCTCTAGGTCCACCCATGTTGCTGCAAATGGTAATATTTCATTCTTTTCTATGGCAGAGTAAATATTCCATTGTATATATGTACCACATCTTCTTAAACCAGTTGTCTATTGATGGGCACTTAGGTTGCTTCCATGTCTTGGCTATTGTAAATAGTGCTGCTATGAACATTGGGGTGCATATATCTTTTTGAATTAGAGTTTTCATCTTTTCATCTATGCCCAGGAGTGGAATTGCTGGGTCATATGGTAGCTCTATTTTTAATTTTTTGGGGAAACCTCCATACTGTTTTCCATAGTGGCTGCACCAATTTACATTCCCACCAACAGAAAGCACACCACCCTTAGCTCAGAGATCTGGGTTTGAAGCCTGCCACTCCTGCTTACAGCTGTGGAACTCTCAGCAAGTTACCTAACCTCTCTGTGCCTCCTTTTCCACATCTTTCAGTTAGGAGTAATAGTACCTACCTTATAGAGGTATGATTATTGTTAAATAAAATAATTTGTGTAAAGAACTTAGCAGAATGCCTAGAATAGAGTAAGTGCTCAGTAAATGCAATAAGTGTTAGCTGCTGTTCATAAAAGTATCTCATCCTGTGCTTTGTGTGGCAGGTAGACAGTTTTACAGTTTATCATTTAATTGTTTGTATCTTTCATGGTAGAAAATATGATTCATTAATGCATTCATTCAATAAATGGTTGCTGAGGCCTGACACATAGAACAAAAAATTGTGGGACAAAACACGTCTAAAGTCATAGAATGTTAGAGCCAGGAGGAACTTAAAAAAAAAAAAAAAAGATGGTGTGGTCAGGGTAACAAAGAGATAAACTGATTTTCCTAAAGTCTCACAGATAATTATTGAGGAAACTAAAAAGCGACTGGAAAATAGCAGAAAAACCATCAGTCTGAAGCTCAGGTGACCTGTTTCATCCTGACTCCATCATTTCTGTACCTGTGTAACCTTCAGGGAATACCTTAATCACTCCATCTCATCTTGCGGTTGGAAATAACCCCTGCTTTTACTATGTCAGGGACATTCATAAGTATCAAAAAAAAAAAAAAAGGAATGAAAATGAACCTCTCAGACTCCAGAATGCTAACTGCCCATGTTGTGTCTCTGATTTCAGTGCTTCCTTCGTTCACCAAAACCCCCATGGACCTCACCATCCGCGCCGGGGCCATGGCACGCTTGGAGTGTGCTGCCCTGGGACACCCGGCCCCACAGATAGCCTGGCAAAAGGACGGGGGCACAGACTTCCCGGCCGCGAGGGAGAGACGCATGCATGTAATGCCCGAGGATGACGTGTTCTTTATCGTGGACGTGAAGATAGAGGACATTGGGGTGTATAGCTGCACCGCTCAAAACAGTGCAGGAAGCATTTCTGCAAATGCAACTCTGACTGTCCTCGGTAAGTGGATATTTTCAGATTTTGTGATATACGTTAGTCTTAAATATACCAGCTCACCCAAAGGCCCTAAGAAGCTGTGAGAAGTTGTGTCCGAAGTTGAGAGGGTGAGAGATGATCCATAGGACACTGCCCTTTCCTGGAGGGGACAATGGCTTCTCAGAAGCTTTGAAGTCGTGAGTGTATTACACCTTCAGGCCTGTGGCCAGTGAAATGAATCTGCTCCCTCCCATGTGAGGAGGGGGAAAAGTAAATGCTTTGATGCTTTCCCTTTTGCAGGAGTCACCTTTCTCTGCTGTTTCCATCATGCAGTCTACCAGAAATCTTAACAATATAAAGAATATAAGAACATAAGTGTATAAACAAATTGAAAGGGCCCTAACTTTTTTCTCAGCCTGCCATAACCACTGTGGAAATCTGAGTTCATCTTTTATCATTTACCTAAACAGATGCTTTTTAAAAATGTGAGCATGTTAATCATTTGTGTATCTTTGAAAGAGTAAATCAGAGTAACCTATGAACACCAAATAATAAAAGTAAATTACTTTCAGAATTTTAACATAGGCTGGGACATCTAGCACTAGGAAGTTTCCCTTTAAAAATGTAAACATTCTGATTTTTTTCATCCATCAACACACAGTTGTGCTTGAAATTATTTTTATACATTTCCTAATTCTAAAAAATGTCTAAAATGTTTTGCTTTGCCCCATTTCCACCATTCCCCAGCCTTGCCAAGAGTGAGACAGACTGAGAGAAAGGAATAGTAAATATTATCCTTAACTGATGTTATAAGTAAATGACAGCCAAATGATGAAATGAAATCCCAGATGCTGTATACATGTTTAGGGTCTTAAAGAAGCATGGGCATGAGGTTGTGGGAGAATACAGTTTTCAGCTCCCATCTGAATAAATTTAAGCACGAGGTCTCATGCTGTGTGAACCCTAATTTCATGTCGGAGATTAAAACATAACTTGTCATTTCAGAGACGCCATCATTTTTGCGGCCCCTGTTAGATCGAACTGTAACCAAGGGGGAAACGGCCGTCCTGCAGTGCATCGCGGGAGGGAGCCCTCCTCCCAGATTGAACTGGACCAAGGATGACAGCCCTTTGGTGGTCACTGAAAGGCACTTTTTTGCAGCAGGCAACCAGCTGCTAATCATTGTGGACTCTGATGTCAGGGACGCCGGGAAGTACACATGTGAAATGTCTAATACCCTGGGCACCGAGAGAGGCCACGTGCGCCTCAGCGTGATCCCCACCCCCACCTGCGACTCCCCTCAGATGACCGCCTCATCACTGGACGATGATGGATGGGCCACCGTGGGCATCGTGATCATTGCGGTGGTTTGCTGTGTGGTGGGCACGTCGCTTGTGTGGGTGGTCATCATATACCACACACGGCGGAGGAACGAAGATTGCAGCATCACCAACACAGGTGTGTCAACAGAAGCCTGGCACAGGGTGCAGGAGTCGTGTGTGTGCTTATGGCCCCGCCATGATTTCCTTCTGAGTGTGTGTCTCACAGTCTCAGGCCGTGTCACAAGGGTGACTCATTTGTTTCAAGCTGCAGAACTACGGTTAGCTAAAAATAACACCCTGGCCCAGAGTAAAGCTGATGGTTAAAGATGAGTGCTTTCTGTCAAAACCTCATCAGAGTATCCTGTTGGCTATGAGAGACGATCCAAATCACAGCGTAAACCAGTCTGACCCTGTCACAAGCTGGTGATGGAGGACCAGGAACAGCCCTTCAGTCATGAGGCTTACACCCTACCGTCGTTTTTTGTTTTGTCATGTGTGAGCATTTGTGCATGTCTGTGTACAGGCATCTAGGGAAGATTCTAGTTATTGGTGGGAGAGGGGCTTTGACTTATATGTGCAAAACTCCTACATCAGTGAATAATATTAAGTTGGGAATATGGCAGAAATCAAGCTTAATTCAAAACCTTAGATACGCTCTCATGAAAATTACCTTTACTTTTGTCAGCATTTGTTGTTTTTGAAATTTGGGAGGAATATCCCACAGGCCATAAAGTAGAAAGTCAGCTCAGGCGCTCCAGAGCAGCAGAGCCCTGGTTTGCCTTACATCAAGATGGTTTTGCAAGAGTCGATTGATTTGATTTGAACCGAAAACCAAACGGAATGTACCGTTCATCAGGGAAGCCCGTGTGGCGTTTACGATCATTCTTGGTTAATGGAATGCTGTTGTTTGATTCCAGATGAGACCAACTTGCCGGCTGACACCCCGAGTTATTTGTCATCTCAGGGAACATTAGCTGACAGACAGGATGGGTACGTCTCCTCAGAAAGTGGAAGCCACCACCAGTTCATCACTTCTTCAGGAGGTGGATTTTTCTTACCACAACACGGCAGTAATGGTACGTGCTTAAAATGAACGTGGGCTGTAGTTGTTTTGAAATAACCCAATGGAAAGTTCAAATATAATATTAATTTTCACAAGAAATTGATACCCCCATATATGGAGGGCCCTGGCCCAAAATCACTAGCAAAGCTGAAATTAAATAGTTATGCCCTTCTCTTAAATACTAGAAAAATCTTTGTTTCTAGCAACAACAGAAGACGAGTAGGTTAAATAAAATTTAATTCCTCCAGGCAATGTAATACTTCCTTTATGTTGTAAATGTTCTTTGGCCCTGAGTGTTCTTCTTACTTAAATGACATTAACTGGTTTCATGTGTGGTCTTAAAAAAAAAAAGTCAAAGGATTTAAAAGCATTCTGTTAGAGACATCTAATACTGACTCTCACTTTAAGAACTGTATTGTTTAAAGAATAATAAGGAGGCAGCGTAATACAAGGGCATCAGCTTGGTTCAAAACCCACTTCTGACGCTCCCTGTGTAACCTTGGGCAGCTATATTCCTTCCCAACTTAACAATATTAAGTTGTTGTGAGCATTAAATACAATGATAACGGAAAATGACACATATTAAGGGCTCAGTAACTAGCAGCTAGTGACACTATTCTCAAACATCTCACCATCTTTTCCCACAAGTGTTGATTGAATGTCTGCTCTGTGATGGACTCCGTAGTTGGGAGGGAAGAATATTTGTTTTCAGTTTCACAGTTTAGTCAGTGGTGAGACAAAAAATTCCACAAATAATTACAAAGTGCTTGGCAAGGCAGTGATAGAGGGTATGGAGGTAGAAGATCTGAGCAAAAAAGCTGTAGTCCTGGGCTTCCCTGGTGGCGCAGTGGTTGAGAGTCCGCCTGCCGATGCAGGGGACACGGGTTCGTGCCCCGGTCTGGGAAGATCCCACATGCCACCGAGCGGCTAGGCCCATGAGCCATGGCCGCTGAGCCTGTGTGTCCGGAGCCTGTGCTCCGCAACGGGAGAGGCCACAGCAGTGAGAGGCCCACGCACCGCAAAAAAAAAAAAAAAAAAAAAGCTGTAGTCCCTGTTAGACTCACTTGGCTGCAAAGATCAGAGGCCCAAGCTCATTCAGCTGGAGCAGGGTTTACTGAAAAGATGCTTACAAAAGTCTAAAGGGACAACTGGAGCACAGTAGTGCCATGTCGCCTGGATGCTGGGGCTGGAGATTGGTTCCCCCTCAGAGCAGCCCTAGAGGCCACTAGCATTACTGAGTCACATTCTGCACACTTGCTTCTCGCTGAGACCACCACCCACCCTCTGACTGCCCAGGCACATGGTCCATCGTGGCATCTCTCACCCTCATGATGTCTCTTGTCCTTCAGCTGCTGTGTCTGCTACTAACCAGCATATCATTTCTGGGTCATTTAGCTCAGATACTCATGGATACGTTTTTTTGTTTGTTTGTTTGTTTGGCCGGGCTCATCTTTGACTGGCCATTAGGCGGTCATTGGTGAAATGCCAATGCCTTATCCTGGTCATCAGTGACTTTCTGGAGGAAGTAGGCAGTGCTGGCGGCATCATGTGGTTCAGACCATGGCTGCTTCAGCTGCAGTGTCCGTACACAGATCAGTGTCTCTTGGAAACTAGGTGGGGCCAACAATGAAGTTAGCTCCAGTTCAATGGTTAATCAAGTCCTCCTTTAGTAAGATATCACACATTTACTCAGTTACTAATCCGTAAGCATCAATAAATTTTGAAAAAACTCTACCATAAATTTCTGCAGTGTTTCCTTTGTATAATAGTCTATCTAAACTTTTCATCTATAAATATGGAAACTGTCAGAAGTGGAGAGAGACTGTTGAATGGTACTTGAACAAAATTGATTCAGTGACTAAGATGTGGTTTTTAAAGGGACATGCCACATTGACAACAGCAGTGAAGCCGATGTGGAAGCTGCCACAGACCCGTTCCTTTGTCCCTTTCTGGGACCCTCAGGCCCTGTGTATTTGAAGGGGAGCATGTATGGCTCAGATCCTTTTGAAGCCTATCATACAGGTATGTGGTTTTCTTATCTGAGTTCCGTTTCCTGGAGAGACCTCCAGAAGCGTTAACTCTGTCTCCTGATATTGTCCCCAAATTTAAAAGGTTGTGGTCCTGACCCAAGAACAGCCTTAATGGAACACTTTGAGCCCAGTTACATAAAGAAGAAGGAGGGCTACCCGTGTCCTCATCCTTCAGAAGAATCCTGCGAGCAGAGTGTCAGTGATACAGGATGGCCTTCCCATGTGAGGAAGTTACTCAGCTCTTCTTACTCTCAACACGAAGGACCTGGAATGAGCAACTTATGTCTGAACAAGTCTTTGGCAGATTTTAGTCCAAGTCCAGAGCCAGCATCAGTTACTTTGAGTAAATCTTTCATGGGTAAGTTTATTAAATTATTAGACACCTTGACTCAGGACCCACATTCCAAGTTGCATGCGGGAGAGCCATGAGAGCTTTGAATGCCAGACTGGTGAAATATAGTTTTTGGTGTTGTTTTTTTTGTTTGTTTTTCTTTTTAATGATGCTGTCGTGACATTGTATTTGTATCTTTGTTTCTAAAAGCAAAAGCAGATGTGGGGATTTTACTTGATTATGTATTTACTCCAGTGCTAAGCCTTAGGAACTTTCTGGGCAGCTCTTTGTGTGGCATCATCTAGAAGACAAGAGTTTTGGAAGTGACTGAGGAGTACAGTTTGTCAGTCATGTGGAAAAAGTGGTTTTGGGCTACAACAGCCTTTGGGGTGGAGTTGTGTGCACAGCATGACTGTGGTTTGGGATGTCTGGTGGTTTATAACTGAACTCACAGTCAAAGGGCAGACGGCGTCCTACCTGGCAGCAGCTGCTCGTCAGCCAAGCTGGACTACCTCCTGCAAAGGAGGCTGTCAGAGCCCTAAAGCCGTCGGTAGTGCTGGTGGACACTGGCTGGCGCTGAGGTTCATTTGTGGATTTTTTAGTCTAGTGCATGGGGACGATGAGATGGAAGAACTGAGATCATCTTTTCACTGCATGGAAATACGGAAAAATGAACCACAACTTTTTTTTTTTAATAGAATTTTAAAATATTTTACCCAGCTTTAAGAAATTTCATGTTCTGTCGTGGTATAATTATTCATATTTCTTTTTGAAAAAATGAAAATAATATCTTTTACATGACTGAGGCAATAATTTGAGTCAATGGAATAATAATTTGCTACTAAGAAAGAAAGGGCAAGACATACGGGTTGTTTTGAGAGAAATGTACTATACTCAGGAACAGTTGTACGTTACTATCCAAATGCGCTTTGTGGAGAATTGGGGGCTCTCAATTAATACAGCTAGGACTCAGGAGAACTTCTGTTGGGGAACTTCATTGCTCAATGATGATTGTTACTATAAGTCCTGAGATGTGGTAAAGAAGGGCTGCTTGTATTCAGTGGATGTGTGTGTAAGAGGGGCACACGTGCCCTCAGGTCCATTCTGTAAGGTCTTTCTCCATAGCATAGATATACAACCATACACCTGAGTCCCATAATGTGGACTTGTAGAACGTCCGTGGGGTGTTCACATTCATGGGAGCAGATGCTCCTTCATTTGAAATGCATTTTGTTGATTGCTCCAAAAGGCCCCATGTGCTCAAGGGGATTCTTTCTTTCAGGAACATTTGGAAAGCCTCTGAGAAGACCTCACTTGGATGCCTTTTCAAGCTCTGGACAGTCGTCAGATTGTCAGCCAAGAACCTTTCACTTGAAAGCTTGTTCTTCCCCGAACTTGGACTGTGAGTCAGAGGAAGATGGGAAAGAAAGGACAGATTTTCAGCAAGAAAATCACGCATGTACCTATAAACAGACCTTAGAAAACCACAGGACTTCAAATTTTCAGTCTTATGACTTGGACACATAGACTGAATGAGACCAAGGAAGAGTTCTAACATACTACCTCAAGTGGACTTTTATTTAAAAGAGAGAGAATCCTATGTTTTTAAGTGGAGCTATGAATTTTAAGAGGATAAAATGTCTTATTTATACCGACGGACCAAAATTACAAAAAGTTATAAAAATTTTATACTGGGAGTAACTTTCATATAAGAATACCTTTTAAAACTATTTTACTATTTTATAACTTTGCTTTATGCAGAAAATATCTTATGTAAATTAATGGTATAAATCCATGACTATTTTATGTATTTTTATAATGCCAGATTCCTTTTTATTGAAAATGAGTACTAAAGCATTTTAAACAATAACTGTCTTGTACGTTTTTTGAATAGAGGTCACTTCATTTTATTTTGCACATTACATTTAATAAATGTGTCATTTTGATCCCAAGCCCCATCTATACAATAACAATCTTTATTGTTTTCAACACACTTTAGGCTTAATGATTTCATATTATCATGTCTCACGTTGGTGAAAATTACATTCAGCACGTTAAAATATGAGCAAATGATCGTTCTTCGTACCTCCCAGGGTGGTTGTAATATAGACTCAAACCAGATTAGTGTATGTGAAAGCACATTGTAAATGAGAGGGAGCTACAGAGATCTGAGGTACATTAATTTATTTCTAACTCTACAAATGAAAAGATGTGTTGTTGTAGTCCGGTGTACGGTAGTACAACCACCATTGCTGAAATCACTGCTCACGCCACGTTTCCTTAATTATAATAATGCTTTATGTCGTCTAATGCTTTGTGCTTTTCCAAATAGTTTCACATCCACCATCACTTTAATTATAACAAGAGTGGTTTATTTCGCATTTCTATAGTTAAAATGTCTAGAGCAGATGTGGTGTTCATCTTCTGTTCCAGGTTATAATGGGATGCTGGTGGAATTCTTTGCTGTGCTTGGTTTTCTGCTGAATGAACAGTTCTTACAGAAAAGGTACTCTTAAGCTATTCTGCAATATTCTTGAAGAATTAAAATATTTTCCTAATTTGGTCACCACAACTCTACTTGTTAAAAACTGAGTATCAAATCTGTTACTTAAATGTATACAATTATTTTAAATACTTGTTTTAAGCAGTATTTAGGTGAAAATATCATTACATGACTGGCCTATATACACATACAAAAAAGAATATAGTCATTTCCAAAATTAAGTGACATAGTTTGAAGTAATTGAATGAAACAAATATTAAGTTTAATAATTCAGACGGTGAAACTTTTTTTTCCCTTATTAGCACTGAAGGAGTTAATATAGTACATTAAACTTTAAAATTTACTAACCTGTTGAAGGTGTGAATTTATGTCATTGTCAGTTCTTTGAACTAAATTAAAAGCATGTATTAGAAAAGCAGATTCTTAGAGGGTATGTTGGAGGTAAAGTTTTCCTATTTAGTGAGTTTAGAGCTTTGTTGTTTGTGAGCCAGAAGCCTGGAACCCAGATTGCAGTAAGATTTTCCTCCTTTAATTTAGACACCAGAGTCCAAGACAGGAAGTTGATCCTTCCTGGGACCACCAGTGACTAAGAGCAGAGAAGTGATTTTGTATGGTTTGGCTTTATCATATTGCTAGATCTTCCAAATCGTGTTAATTTGTCTTCATTATTGCCAGATGTGATCCAGGCATTGATAAGGGGTCTATGCAAGGATTATGAACTTCTTTTAAAGGATTTAATTTTTCCGGACTTAAGCACAAAGGTTTAAATCATTAACACCTGAAATTCAAAAGTTAGATTCACTCTACATTAACATGATTTTTGTTTTACTCTTCTTGTGTGCTGAAACTTATGGATGACATATAATCTTAGCTGTCTGGAGAAACAGCGGGAGCTTAATTTCCCTTTGACATTTGCAGGAAAAGAATATCTATAATTTTGAGACTCCATATTGAATTAACAAAGTGAATCTAGTAGGTTAAGATATCCTAAAATAACATAGACTTAATTAAAAATGTAGATAAATATCAAATCACCTGGCTTATTTATGAGAAGGAATGCTTACAATTTTCAGTTTGATCTTTCTGTGCTTTCTGGTACAAGACTATTCTTTTACAATGTATCTTAATAGATGTTCACACAACTTTTGTATATTTTCTCTCAGTTCCACTATTGACACTAAATGATGGGATAGTTTAATCTTATCTGTTTTTTTAAGATATTGGGGAATAAATATTCCTTAATTGTGGTAGGCAACATTTTATGAAAATTAAATTTCTGTGAAACATCACCATTTATTTTCAGTTAGAAAATAACCAAGAAAGAAAGAAAACCAAAAAAAGAAAGAAACCGAAAGTTATTATTTCTCAGAATAAAGCCAATGGTAGTTACCATTTTAAAAACTTGATAGAAAAAAGAAGGGATGATTTGGTATTTGTACACACTTGAGGAGTTTTAGTCCTCTTGATTTAATGTGATAGGGAGTACTTTATAACCAATATTACAATAGATGTGCTACCCTGGTATTTTTCAAAGAGAATGAGAACCAACTGTCATTGCAAAATGCCTTCTCTGTCTCTCCTGCTCTTGGAATCTGCAGTGATTGGAATTGTGTAATGGGATAATTTAGAACTCACTATTTTTTAAGACAGCATTCTTTTAACACATTGAAAAACACAATGTCCTGCCAAAGAAGCTATTAAAGTCTTCAAAGAGGGGTACGGTTTCTTCATGAATTGAATAGCTTCAATATTCCAGAAATATCCCATTACCGGAACTTATCATTTCTGTGGGGCATTTCTTAAACTAACGTATAGAGAGTACTGAACAGTCTCGAGAGGTTGCAGATTTGACCTAAAATGGCTCAGAGGTAGTTTAGTAGGTATTTTCTTTTAAAAGAGAAGAGGATTTGCCCACAATATTTATACTGAATTATCCCAATATTTGGGGCCATTTGGTTTTTGGGTTTTGTTTTGTTTTGAGAAATCTGATACTGGTAGGGTGTCTTTTAATAAAGATGTTCGATTTTACCTGAGGCATACAATCAAAATAAAACATACATAAAAGTCTATTATAGATTGAAAGATATACAGTTTATCGAATACATTCTTACCATTGCAAAAATTTCAAGTTCTTTTCCCATTTGTATTCTGTTTAGTATCAAGGATCTGAATTCTATATCCTGAATTCCATATCCTCCCATACAATGATTGATACCTATGAACACAGAAATTATATCTACTATTCACCTGTAGCTTTTTATTAGAATTATTTTTTTAATTAAAGAATTTTTAAGAATACATTTTAAAGCATAAGGCAAAGCAATTCACGACTGTTACAATTTCATGGATTTCTTCTACAACTATTTTTTTCTTCTGTCTTTATTGGGTTTCATGGTTGATTTGGCCTTTAAAGAACAAGTTTAACTTTTTTCTTAAATCATGTTTGAATATAACACCTAGTGCCTTCATTGTTTGACAATACATTGAGAGTACTGTCATTGTTTTGGTGGTTATTGTGATATCTCTGCATATGGCTCTTTTCCCCCACTGATTACAGAGTGGGAGAAAAATAATAGTACAGAGTAAAACTACATATAACAGATATACATCCACACTTTTTAAATGTATCATCTAGAGCTATCTCTTTAAAAAAAATTTTTTAATTGAAGTATACTTGATTTACAATGTTGTGTTAGTTTCAGGTGTACAGCAAAGTGATTCGGTTATACATATATGTATTTATGTACACATATATATATTCTTTTTCAGATTCTTTTCCCATATAGGTTATTGCAAAATATTGAGTATAGTTCCCTGTGCTATACAGTAGGTCCTTGTTATCTATTTTATATATAATAGTTGTGTATATGTTAATCCTAAATGCCTAATTTCTCCCCCCCAGCCCCCTGCATATGGCTTTATTTTGACCTATCTACAGCTCAGAGTTGGAATTTGGTAACAACACACCATCAGTTGTCAAACTTTTTTATGTATTTATTTTGCATAGGTGATTTGAAATGATTAAAATGATCCTTGTCCCAATTACCAGTGGGACAGGAAACAGGTTCATAAATAAATTCTTATCATACAATGTGTTAAATGCTATGGGTTAGTAGGGAGCCTGTCACTGGCACCGATTTTGTCTAATTCTAACTGAACTACCTCGATGTGTTACATGCGCTCACTCAGCATGTCCTAGAACAAGCTGATTACCTGGTTTTTCCACCTGCGTCCCCAAACGATTCCAGATCTGGCACTCCCTTTTTTGTTTAATCATCAGTCATCACCATTCCTGTTGTTTTGCCCCTGAATTTTCTCAGAGCTGTTTATATCTTCCGCCTTATCCCATTGCCATAGCCAGCTTCAGACCCTTATCTGTCTCTTGCTGTGGTATCTTATTGTCCCTTGTCTCTCTCCCTCTGTTTCACTGTTACCAGAATTATGTTTCTAAAATAGATCTAAATGGGTCACTTTTCTGTTTAAAACCTCCGATGGCTAAACTTTCAATCCTAGTTACAGTGTACAAGACCTTTTACACACTGATCCCAGCCCACCCTTCAAGCCATGTCCCCTCCCCCCCAACTCCCAACATTTGTACACACAATACCTGTGACCAGCCCCTATGCCCCTCTGTGGCTTTATTTTGACATATATACAGCTCAGAGTTGGAATTTGGTAACAACACTGTCAGTTGTCCCTGTGCATATTTTATCTTTGGTTCAACATTTTTTGAGTGACTACTACACTAGGTGCTGTCTTAACTGCTTGAGCTGTAATACCATTAAAACAAATATTCTTCCCCCAAAAAGCTCCTAGACAGATGACAGAATTACTACCCTGAAATGTTTTTTCTTTTATCTGGCAGAATCCAGCTCCTTTTTCAAAACCAAGCCTTTCCTTTTACCCCAAGCACAACAACTTCTTCCCTTAGGACTTTCTATGAACCATCGTGAGAAAAACCACAGGGAAGCTGTTAATTACAGAGCCAGCTGTGATGTCATTGTATAAGAAATACTAAGAACAGTTAACTTGTATGTCAATAGGACATTTTCTAGGAAGAAATAAAGTAAGTTAAAAGATCAGTGGATTTTTTTTTTAAAAATCACCAGATGTTTTGGTCTATCACCCACCAGGAAAATCAACTCACATTCAGTCTATTAAAGGTCTACTAAAGGTAAACAGGTGACTAGGTGTGTCATAATAAAAGATATTAATATGATCAATTAATTAGTGGATGTGATTTGCCTTTCTTATGACGCAGCTGATCGCTACTCAAAAAAACAATAAAAATAAAAAGTGCTGTTGCCCACGCAGCGTAGTTCTTTTGAGTGGCCTTATAATTCACATATGTTACATGGATGCTAATATCTAAGAAACTACGCTAATAATAATAACAGCAGTGTAGGAAAAGAAGCCATTAAATCTGTGCAAAAACTCCTTGTGATCAAAAGTTAGAATTTTCTCCATAATATTTAAAATTTATAGTTATACATTTATAACGTAAAAACTTTATTATTGACATTTATTTTTTTAAATCTGAAAACGACTAGCCCCTTGACCTCCCCTTATTTTCCTCATTGAACCATAATTATAATTGAAGCAATAGTTTTCAGGCATTATGCATTAGGCCTCACAGGGCAGTGTGATACCTAAGAAAAGGGAAACAAATGAGGTGAGCCCTATGATACCAGGTGAGACCCATGTACTAGGCTGTAGCACAGGAGGAAAATGGGGCCAGCCATCTATCTGAGTCAAGGGGGCAGAGCTGGGAGTCTGGGAAGGCCAAGGCCACTAGGGCACTACAAAAGAGAGACCTGCACAGATAGAGAATCCCAGAGATCTACAGAGGGTCCGCCTCAAGTCTTTGGCTGAGTACCAATCAGAACCTGCATGTAAGGCAACTACCAAAGACCAGGGAAAGAGGAACCTGTAAAAGGATTAGAATGAACAATTCTTGGCACTCCCAGAGGTGCCCACCAACCAGAGTGGAAAACCTCATGGTTCAAACGGGCAACAGGGAGAGTACTAAGGACATTGCCTCAGCAGTGGGGCAAAATTAAGCCTGGGCTGAAGACTGCTCTTGTTCGACCTAAAAAAGCTTCAAAAGCAAGCCTTGAAAGGATCAACCTGTTTTCAAGTAACTTAGCTGTCTTTCAGAGCAAAGCTCAAGAATATTTATAGGAATTCAGAAATATCCAGCACTCAACATGGTCAAATTCACACTATTTGATATACAATAAAACATTACCAGGCATGGAAAGAAGCAGGAAAACATGACTTGTAATAAAGGGGAAATATCCATGGCTAGAAACATATCTAGAAATGACACAGATAATAAAATTAGTAGATAGGGTGTTTAAAAACTCATTGTAACTGTATTCCATATATAAATAACATATTTAACCTTGTTATAGAAGAAAAGACTGTTTTTACAAACTCAATGGATACAGTAGAAGGAGGGTTTGTTTCTCCTAGGAGAGGGGTCAGAGATTTTCCAGAGGAGGGCATATTTGAGCTGAGTCCAAAGAAGTGGCAAAAAAGGGATTGGAATTCCAGACTCTGGAAACGGTAACCAATATCAAGAGAGGTGAATGTATAAGGCTATTCAGGGACCAGTGAGTGGCCTTGGGTTAGAGAATGTGATTTATGTCGGGGGGACTAATGAGATGTAACTGAAAAGAGAAGTTGCCACCCCTCCATCTTAATCTCTTTGTCCTCAACCTATGGTTATATGAGTCCTATAAAGCAATAGTCATCTTTCCTTAACCTCACCTCTAGGTAATCCTCTCTCTTATTTTTCCTCAAACTTCTCAAAAGCATAATTCCTCTTCAACTTGGGAGTTAGGAATTTGCTCGAATTTAACTGAATTTGCTTTTGCCAAGATCACCAAAAGAGCTCATCAATATTCCTTATTGACTGGATACATTGTTGCATGCTCCTTCCTTTCTGAATCTCTACATTCTTCTAGTTCTGCTGGTGTTTTGCCGATCAGTTTTTTCTTGTTCTCCTTCACTGAAGCTTCTTCCGTGACCCACTTCTTAAAAAGCAATACTGCTCAGGGCTTAACCTGATTGGAGTGCCTAACGTCCATCTATTTATTCTATACCAAGTTAATTTTTATTTGCTTGGTGTAATCTTCTCCAGTACTGTCATTTTCAATCTTTCTGTGCAATTTTTAAAGTACAGTTTACTTATTTGAGGTACCTAAAGTAATCAAGTTCATAGAAGCAGTAAGTAGAATAGTGGTTACCATGGGCAGGGGGAGGGGGACAATGGGAGTCGTTGTTCAATAGGTATAGAGTTTCAAATTTACAAGATGGAAAAATTCTGGAGATCCGTTTCACAACAATGTGAATACACTTAACACTATTGAATATGTACCTGAAATTTTTCCCTACATGGTGTTCTTTAGTTTTTTGTGGTTGTTGTTGTTGTTGTTGTTTTATTGGAGTATAATTGCTTTACAATGTTGTGTCAGTTTCTGCTGTACAATGAAGTGAATCAGCTATATGTATACCTATATCCCCTCCCTCTTGGACCTCCCTCCCACCTACCCCCTACCCCACCCATTTAGGTCATCACAGAGCACCGAGCTGAGCTTCCTGTGCAATACAGCAGGTTCCCACTAGCTATCTGTTTTACACATGGTAGTGTATATATGTCAATCCTGATCTCCCAATTCGTCCCACCCTCCCCTTCCACCCCTGTGTCCACATGTCTGTTCTCTACGTCTATGTCTCTTTTCCTGCCCTGCAAATAGGCTCATCTGTACCATTTTTCTAGATTCCACGTATATGCGTTAATATACGATATTTGTTTTTCTCTTTCTGGCTTACTTCACTCTGTATGACAGACTCCAGTCACTGCGGTGTTCTTTAGTTTTTAATAGAGGAGTTCAAGCTGTTATCATTTCGCATCACTACTATACTTGGAATTACTTCTGCCATTTTATTTTGTTCTGTTTCCCATCCTTTTTCTTTGCTTTCTTCATTTCTCCCCTTCCTGACTTCTATTACATTACTGAAATTTTCCTTGTTTACTTTTCTTTCCTCTATTTTTTTTTTATTCTTTAGGAAGTTACCACTAAAATTTTGACATGTATTTCTCTCTCTCTCTCTTTTTCTGTCTCTTCCTTCTTTTTTCCTAACAAAAGGTGAAACTTTTCTGTCCTTCTCTCAAACCAGGTAATAACTTAAACACATATTTCCTACACACTGAGTTCCCACCACATCCTACTACCCCCACCATCACTACTGACGTTTCTGGAATTTTTTTGCATGAAATATAGATTGCCCAACACATTTTACCACCCCTTTAATCATTTTTGTTTTCCTATTTAATTTCATTAAGTTTGGTTCACTTTTTTTATGATGGACTATATTATTTGGGAATTCTTTTAACCTGCTGAAAGCTACATTTTCATGGCTTTTGTGGGTCTAAAGATATCTTCATATTGTCCTCACTCTTGAATTATGGTTTAGCTTAGTGTAAATTGTTAAATTGATGGTAGTTGTCCCTTAACATTTCAAAAATATTACTCCATTGTCTTCCAGTATCATTTGTTGAAATCAGTTCTAAGTGTAATTTTCTTTTTGCTGCTAATTCATCTTTTCTCTCTGGTAGCTTTTAATACTTTTCACTTTATCTTTCATGCTTTTCAATTTCACAGACATGGGTCTAGATGTGGGTTTATTTTTATTTAACATATCTGACACTAAGGATGTACTTTTAATCTGAAAATGCATGTCCTCAATTCTGAAAAATTAGTTTCTAGAAAACTGCTTATCTGTCTTTGTTTGTTTTTGTTGAATTCTCAAACTTCTTTAAGATGTGTTTTGAAGCCTCAAATAATCTTTCGCATTTTTCTTTTACTCTCCTCTGTGTTCTTTCTAGGAACAAGCTCAGTAGTATCTGAATCCTCTAATTCTTTAATGACATTCTAGAAGGTTCTCTTTTTTAAAGTCAAGGACTCTATACATGATCGCTGGTTGTTTCTGTTTTTAGTCATTTCTTCTTGAGTTATATCTGCTAGTTTGTGTTTCACAATTTTTTTTCTGGGTCTTACATTTTTGTGTCTCTGAGAATCTTAAAACAAAATGATTTCGGAATCATGTATAGATTGTTCCATATAGATTGTTCCATTATTTTTATTTTTTCAAGACTGACACAGTCTTCCACTTGTAGATCTTGTTGGCTATCTCTTTTAATGTTAGTTTTAATTATGTGCTTTGGGATTTTTCTGTTTGCAGGTTTATAATTCTTCTTTGCTTATTTAAGGACCACTTTCCCTCTGTAGTCATCTTACAATTGCCTTGGGGGCACTGCTGGACCCCTAGTCCAGAAGGAAGTTTAATATTGGAAGCTAAACATGATCTGGGGCACTTTTCAGATTCAATCACAAGAGCTGACCGGCAGCTTGGGGTAAGTCCAGCCTGTCTCCTTCAAACACTACAAGTGAACAGATTGACAAATGCCTTAGACCTGGTCAGTAGTCACTGATTTTTCTACATTTCACAGGTAGAAACCCTGTCCCCATGTCCAGTTTCATGCAGTGAGCCTGGCTTCATTCCCTTTGACACCTGGGAAACTTTTGACTCTTGGTCAAACTTCTGGTTCTATCTGCTAGTTTTCTGACTTAAAGCTTAATAGAACCATGACTTTAGCCTCTGTTACTGCTGTGTGTTGCTATTTTTTTGTTACTTGAGTTGGTCCATAGATATTTTCATGTCATTTTTGAGAGTCACTATGTCATATATGTGTGCGTGCACACGCACACACAAATATATATATATTTTATTATATATATATATATATATATATATATATATATGTATATATATATATAAAATCACCATACATACATAGGTGTTTATACTTGCTGGGTGAAGATTGAAGCAAGAAATCATGTCATCCTGCCTGACCAGGAAAAAGATCCTCTAACTGAAATTGAAAGTGATTCTGAGGGAGAAACTGAAGAAGATACCAAAGTTTTAGCTTCTGTGATTAGATAGATGGTAGCACTGTTAACCAAGATACAGAACATGGTAAGGTTGGAGAGAGAGGGGAATGAATTTTATTTTACACAATTTGAAGAACTTATTAGCAAAGCAAGTGAAAATTTCAGGAGGCTGTTAGGAAGAGAACATACAGCTCAGGAGAGTGAAAAATGCTCCTGATGGATAGATGTGAATCATTATCACGTAAGTTAGTCTAAGCCCTGAGAAGTTATGAGACCAAGAAAGTTTGTAGGGTGAGTAGATAAGAGCCAAAAGTATAGGGGACAGATCAATGAAGTGGAATTAGCGATGAAGCCTGGAAAGAGTTTTCAGAAAGGTAAAAGAAAAATAAAGAATAAAAAGGAGACTTAAAATGTATTAATTGCCTAGTATTCATTCATTTATTTAACAAACATGTATTGAGCACTTCTTATATGTCAAGCATTATTCCACTTGCAGGGAATACAAGGACAAACAAAATAAATGGAAGTTGCTGCCTTCACTGAACTTAATGCGGAGGATAGACAATAAGCAAAATGAGTTAAATACATAGTATGTTACCTAGTGACAAATGCTAAAAAGAAAAATGAAACAAAAAAATGGGTTTAGAGGTATCAGGGATGGGGCTAAAATTTTTATACGGGGTGGCCAAAGAAAATTCACTATCATTTGAGTGGTCTTTAAAAGTGAGGGATCCATCCATTTAGGTCACCGCAGAGCACTGAGTAGAGTTCCCTGTGCTCTATAATAGGTTCTCACTAGTTATCTATTTTATACATAACTGATTCACTTTGCTGTACAGTAGAAACTAACACAACATTGTAAAGCAACTATACTCCAATTTTAAAAAAAAGTGAGGGATTCAGCCACGTTGATATCTGGGGGCAGAGCAGTCCACACAGAGTGGAAAAACTGCAAGTGCAAGGGTGTTGAAGCAGGAGCATTCAACTGGGGTGGTGGGGGGAGGAGACAAGGGAGAAGAGAATAGGAGATGCTGCTGGAGAGGTAACACAGGGGTCAGATCATGGGGCCATAGGGGCCATTGCAAGGATTTTGGCCTTTTCTCAGTGCAGCAGGCATAGACCTTGAAGGGCTTTGATCTGAGGAAAGACTTCTATGTTAACAGGTTCATCTCATGGCTGTGTTGACAATAGACTAAAGAGGGCACATTGGAAATAAAGAGACTAATGATGTGACCACTTTATTAATCCAGGCAAGATGTGATAGTCCTTTGGGCTAAAGTTATAGTTGTGAAGGTAGTGAGGATTATATTGTTTATATATTTTGAATCTAGAGTTAACAGGATTACTGATGGGTTGGATGTGAGGTGTGAGAGAAAAAGTGGAATCAAGGATGACCATAAGGGCTCTAGTCTGAGCAACTGAGGGTTGGAGTTGTCTTCTCTCAGATGGGGAAGACTGTGGGAAGATCAGGTTAGAGAATATCAGCTCGGATTTGGACAGATCCATGAATTCTTAGTGACATCCAAGTGGAAATGTCAAGTTGGTCGTTGAAAATGAGCCTTGGATGGCTTTACAAATTCAGGAATCATTAGCATAAAGATGGTATTTAAAGTCTTTGGACCAAATCAGCTCACCTAGGGAATGAGCATAGCCAGAGAAGGAGTCCAAGGCTGAGCTCTGGGTTTCCCCAACAATGAGGACTGGGAGATGAGGAAAATCCATCTACACTGACTGAGAGGCCAGTAGTTAAGTAGGAGAGAAACAAGCAAAGACAGTGTCTTTGGAAGCCAAGCAGAAAAAAAAAGTGTGTCAAGGAGAAGGGAATAGTGGACCGTGTCAAATCTGCTAATTCAGATCAAGAAAAAGCAGGACCGGGCTTCCCTGGTGGCGCAGTGGTTGAGAGTCCGCCTGCCGATGCAGGGGACGCGGGTTCGTGCCCTGGTCCGGGAAGATCCCACATGCCGCGGAGCGGCTGGGCCCATGAGCCATGGCCACTGAGCCTGCGTGTCCAGAGCCTGTGCTCCGCAATGGGAGAGGCCACAACAGTGAGAGGCCCGCGTAGCGAAAAAAAAAAAAGAAAAAGAAAAAGCAGGACCGAGAATTTATCATTGGATTTAGCAATGTGGAGATCGTTTGTGACCTTGACAGTAACCTGTTTTGGTGGAGTCACAGGTGTGAAAACTTGATTAGAGTGGGTTCAAGGGAGAGTGGAAAGAAAGAATTTAGGTACAGAAAGTATAAATGATTATTTCAAGGTGTTCTACTGTAACAGAAAAGAGAAATAGGGCAGCCACTGCAAGAGAAAAGCCAGGCAAAGAGAGGTTTGTTTGTTTGATTGATTTTGTTTCATAAGACGGTCAGTAAAATCCTGGTATGTTTTTAGTCTAATGAGAAAAATCTAGTGGAGAATTAAAAATTGCTAATGCATGAGAAAGAGAGGGAGAGAGAGAGAGAGAATTTCAGGACCAGAGTTTAGTGTACCAGTGGGCCACCTTAATCATGAAACCATGAGCATGGGTGACATCCACCCTGGTGTCAGGAGAGAAAGTGGACCATGTGGACACTGATACTGGAGGGTGGGTACATGCGGTGATGGGAGATAGTGGGAGTTCTCTTCTGTCAATAATGTCTTCTAACTTCTCAGTGAACAAGAAGTTGGCTGAGATTGAAATAAAGGAGGAATGTTAGAGATTGATTTGATCTCAGCAGAGTAAGAGAGTGATGTAACTCAGACAATGCACTTCCACCAACACAACGCTTTCTAAGAACCTGAAGAGATGGCTCATAAACTCTGGATTCCTCTTGGCCACATTTTAAAGCTTCATGAATGACAGGATAAGCTAACTCTTTAACGATGCAATTGTTGGATGATTAAATTACTAATTTGTGACCATTTTAATACATATTGGTAACCATGGTCAAATTATGTATCCACCTTTCCATAATCAAGAAGTCTCAACAACTTTCTGAGGGGCAGGTTGGAAAGAAATGTATGAATGAAACCTACCTAACATTTTAGGATTCACAATTCAATTTATTTTCAGGGAGGCCATATTTTTGGAATTTTGGGGGAGCATTCACTATTGAATGAGAGATAAGTGTGTGAAGGGGGTGAGAATAAGAGAGAAACTTCCTATACAAACAAATTAGATCAAACCTCATCAGTGCTTCGTGTTTATTTTTGGAACAAGCATTGAGACTATTATATTACAAATAAAACAAGTGTTTATAATTGAATGAGACACATCAGTTTAGTGGTAAAGTCCCAGATTCAGGAATCAGACATCCCTGCTCTAACTCCAATTACCTAAGATGTGAATTATTTAATATCTCCAAACCTCAGTTTCCCTATATGCCATTGGGCGATAACACCTACTTTCTAGAGTTTCTGTGAAGATTATGTTATACAAAAGAATATGGTTCCAAGCACCTGGGTTAAATAAAGATAGCTACTATTATTATTTATTTTACTCTTACTCTATTATTGAATAACATAGAGCAAATAGGAAACCTGGTTTCATTTCTGCCAGTGAAAATCTTGGACAAATTCTTTGTAATGGGGAAAAGAAAAAAGACCTTCTCGTATACTTATCTCACTCTGAAATTGTAGATGTAAATGAAAAGCTATATCTTTGAGGACAGAGATTTGGGTTCTCCATTTGACCTGAAATTATACTTTGAGTGTTTCTGGGAACTATTTTTTATTTCCTCACTTTTAAAATATGGTACATAAAATGAGTAAAGTATTTGTCACAGGAATGTTGTGGAGATCAGGGAAATGACATATCTGAAAGCACTCAGACTACGGTGCCCTAGACACAGCTGAGTGTAAAGGGCCCAGGACCCCACCGTCGAAAATGGATTCCATGTTCTTATTGTGTTTGAGCTGATAGTTTTTGAAGGATGTTGAGGCAGGTCCTTTCATTGCTCTTGGGATCAGCAGTAAGCCTCCACTGAAGAAGAAGACCCAGATTTGACTATGAAAAGCTTTCTTCAGCTGCAGTGGTCTAAAGGATGTTGTAGAATCACCTGTCTTCTGTTCTTCAGAATAGCAAAGTGACCTGCTCTCTAGAAGGTTTCAGCCCCATTTCAACATGAAGGAAGAAATATGAGAAAATGATCTCTATATATTTTTTCCTTAAGCTATACAGAATTTATACAGTGATGGGGAGAGTGGAGTGGGCTGCAGATAATTCTTGCAAAGGTTTTATTCTTGCAAAATAATTGCAAAGGTTCACTGAGTAGTTTGTGAATAGAAATGTGCTGTTATATTCTGTTGGTGAAGGAGAGGCATGTTTTTAAAGAGACAATGATGAATAAGATGAAGGGGCAGATTCCTGTCCATGGCCACCACTACCTCAGTGTGGTCCCTGACAATGGCAGAGACCGTGACCGTAAGCCAAAGGGAGAAGTGATTGATTCTGACTGGCAACCATCTGGCAAGATTTCCCAGTGGTGGTCACATCAGAGGTGAGTCTTGAAGAATAAAGTGCTTTATTTTCCCTAAAGTAAATTAATTAGAACTTTGAAAAACAACATAGAAGTTTACAAAGAATAAAAGTGGACTGTAATACACTCCCCAGAGAACTAATTATTAACATTTAGGTGTAAATCCTGTAGCTATCTTCTGTGTGTATGCATACATATTTCCAAAATACCCACTTTAACATTATGGGGCACAAATTCTTTTACTATGTATCAACTTAAATACTGTGTATCTTTTACTGTGTGTATCAATCTGATTTTGAGAACCTATCTTCCCGGCTATATTTATGTCTCTGTTGCTTGGCTTCTGGAATCCTACCCTTGCCCTCCACCACCATACTCTAAGAGATTATTTCTAATTACCATTACTTTGCAAACAGTGGTCACATTGTAGCCACATCATGCTGTGACCCAGATGAGCTATGATTGCGGCACACAGTGACCCAGGTACATGGTGACCGTTGTGTAACTAGTGACCAAGGCATGCTAGATACTCTGACTCAAGTACATGGAGACAGAGACCCACGATAACCAAGGGCTGCTGAGCCCCATCCACATAGATACCTGCATGAGAAAGAAAGCTGTGGCCAAGATATCATACGACCAATGAACATTGGTGCCATTACAAAGATATACCATGTCAGAGGAGCTCTGTGCCAACATTCTGGGACCAAGTCGTATGGGGACCAAGGAGCACTGTGACCCAATCATGGTGTGACCCAGGTACATTCTGACCAAGATGTGCCAGGTCGAAGGAGTCTGTAACTGAATCAAGTTGTGATCAAAGTAAATGGTACCCAAGGAGCCCTGTGACCGAGGCATGCTATGAACAAAATGTACCCAGTGTAACCCAGGCACATGGGGATCAAGGAACACTGTAACCCAGGTCTGCTGTGGCTCAGTTCTATGACCCAGGCACACTGTGCCCCTGGCCTGCCACCAGGACCCCGTTGACAAGCCAGTAGTTCTCCGGGAGCAGCAGAAAGAGGCCCCTTCCCTAGAGTTACTCTCAGCTGTGGCCACCCCACAGCCAGAGACGCAGGTAAACCTAAGTAACTCCTTTCCTTCATCATAGAGCTCATAGTCTCCATGGTCACACCATGCCTATCTCCTCTCATCCCCCACTCCTGCCATACACATCTTGCAGAAGCTTCAGGATGGCACTCTGTAAATCGTTGCAAACTCACATACCAACAAGAGTCTAGGCACATAACCTAAATGTGTGATGGAACCAGATAGGATACATTAGGGAGTGGCAGGGACTGTGGTGTCTATTAAGGATGCCAACAGCTAAAATCATGTTGCCCAAGACACTCTGGGGGCTCCGCTGTTTGGGAGCTCTTGTATAAACCATTTGTGCCCAAGGACCAAATGTTGCAGTGAACGGAATGCCGTTGGCATTCTCAATGCCCTCCCCTTTGGCTGATTTCTCCAGTTTCTCTCAACTTGGACCTAACCTCAGACCAGGTGTTTCTAAATGAGTAATATAGATTTATGTTTCTAATCCAGGAAGAGTGGAATCTAAGTATAAAAAAGAGCTATTAAAGCTAACTACTCTTTTTTTGGTAAATGAAGGCTGTCAGAGGAAAACATTCTGAAGGAGTTTCTTGGTTTCTTTATCCTCACCCCTCAGGGAAAAATGAAGCCCAGCTTTTAGGGCCAGGTGTTCTTTTCAGTTAAGTGACAGCATGGCAGGGAGAGGCTAAGCTTAACCAACTGTTCACAACGTCATAAAAGTTTATACTGGTTTTGTTAACATCTGTAATTTTAAACATTTTGTGTAAAAGTAAAACAGTCAGAAAAACATGGTGTCTATGTTCAATTTTGTTCGCAAACCTCTCCTGTCCACAGGAAACTTGGGAACTGGGTAGTCTGAAGTGGACCCAGCCTCCCCGCAACCCTCACTCCACCTCATTCCTACAGATGCTAATATAAATCAATTAGGGGCTGACACAGCAATTGGCTGCCTGACAAATGTTCCATAATAATACAGCTCAAGAGAATGTGGAATTTCTGATATGCTGGTTATAACACTTTCAATATAGCTGTAAATTCCATGCCATGTCAGCACAGGTGGAAAGCTGAGTCGTAAATAAAATGTTTCCCCAATTCCTAAAGAGCTCCCTAGATGATTAACCAAAGCAAAGTGTGATTTAATTCAACCACTTAAACTTCATCAAATTCAGACCAAAAAAGGCGGGGTGGGGCGGAAAGGGAGGGGGAGAGGAGAATGGGGTGTAGAGAATAGAGGGGAGGAAGAAAGGAAAAGAACACTGCCGGCCAAGTGTTAAAATGAGGGAGGCTGCGCTGGCCGAAACAATAATGAGAGGACTCATTATTTGGAAAACAGTAAAAGAAAAGACCATGGCTAGACGTATATGCTCAGTTCCATGGGAGTAATTAAAGGAGACACACTACTTCTCCCCTTCTGTGTACCACAGCATGCCATGCATTCAGTGACTTGAATTTTCCACTGTGTTTTAATGGCTAATGATGGACACATACATGATTCATGTGATTCTACCTGACCCCTCTTCCACTTTGAGAAGCCTCATGGATTTAAGCCAATTATCTTATCTGAGTGGAGGATGGAGGGAGAAAGGTAGTTTTCACAAGTTTTCTCTGTGAACCTTCCCAAGGGTAGGTACTTCTTTTAGTATTTTCCATCGCTTTTAGCATAACTCTGAGTACATAGTAGACACGAAAATACTGCAGTGAAGAATGAATAAAATCAAAGGGGTGTCCTCAAAGATGCATTATATCAGGACACAAGATAAGTAGGGCAGTATTAGCAAGTTTAGTTGAACGTCTAAAATTTGAATATACCGCAAGCGTGACTTGTTCTTAAACTGGAGTCTCATTACTCTGTCAAATTTGCTTTTAATTCTTTATAGTTTTAGATGTCATTATGTCCAAGTATATTCTGATTATTTATGAGAGGAATAAAAACCTTTTAGAGATATAAGTATCAAAACATATTACTATCTGAACTGATGTTAATGCATACTCTTATTTTCAGAGAGATGCCTAAGTAGAGCGAAAGAACTCTTATTGCCAAGATAGTAATTGGTTTTATTTTTACGCTCTTCCATTTCACATTTTGTCTAGCGTCCCTGCCAAAGTTATGAATATCTATGTATGTGCATAGATGTGTGTTTGTGTAATTCTGAGTATGCTCTTAGGATACTTCTAAAGATATGAAGTATTATATGTCATTAAATTCCTATCTGATATAATAGCTATAAAGACATTACAGAGCTAAAGATAATATAGTCTATTGCCTGTGAAATGATTAATACTTTTCATATTTGTATTTCACAGTTATGCTTACTTTTCCATTCATGGGACTAAGTGTGACTTTAATTGTGGATATCAATAAGTCCCAGTGTATCTGAATTTCCTAAGTATTTATAAATTCCTTAACTCTTGACTTGCACTTGAAGAATCCTGATTCACCAAGTATTTTTATTATCAATGTCAGAGAAGACCAAATTCCTACCTAGTCAAAAGTAATTAAGTAGTTAAGAATAATTATCTCTTTGTTAATATATTTTAATCTTTCTTTCTTATTACAGGTATTATCTATATAGTCCCATGAAATATAAGGCAGGAAGAGTAAACCTTTCACCTATCTATTTCTACAAACTCAACTCCTGCTTTTCGCTCATTGTGTACTATACTCAGCAATATTTATATTCAATTGTGTTATGCTTTTCCTGGTCCCCAGGTCTTAGCACATATACTATATTCCCTTTTTTAGAAGGTTAAGTCCCCTGTCCATTCTGTTGACTCCAGCTCATTCTTAATGTCTCAGCTTCAAGATCCCCTTCCCCAGGAAGATTTTACAGACTCCCTAGATAAGGCAAGTCTTCCCATTCTCCTAGATGATCATTTTAACCTCCTCTCTCCACAAGCCTCCCACACCTCCTCATCTCCTGTCCTCACTCAGAGAACTTTACTGAGAAAATAGAAGCAAACAGAATAGAATTTTCACAAACTCCACCACTACCCACCTATCTGCATCAATGTCCAAATAACTTGCCATCTCTCTTACTTTAGATGAACTATCAATTCTTCAACCAAAGGCTTGATCTTTCTGTACTATTTCCAGTTTATGCCTCACCCAGACCAGTGCACTGTCCTGTCCTCTGCCTGGAGCACCCCAGCAACAGTTTACACCATCAAAGAGCCAGGTGTATGCTACTGCCATCACTGCTGTTACAGGACAAGGGGCCTATTCTGGGCTCTGCTGTCAGTCTCCAGACTTACCGTGAGCACAACCCAATGACAACTTCTTTTACTCCTTTGCTATGCATGCACACCTCTCGCCTCCTACCCCGGCTCTCCTCCTAAGCAAGACAACTTTGACAGATGGGAGGCATGAACTGTTGAATAAATTCTGGACTCTTTAAGGACTTAATGTCTCTGATATGGCATCTCTGAAGATGTCCCTCAAGACAGAGTGATCAGTTTGTCACAAAGGTGTAGTCAGATCAGTAAGATTCTCTTGTTTTTCTTCCTTTCCCACCATACTCTCTTTATCCACATTCCTGCTTCCTTGAGACTTCACCCTCCCAATGAAATGATACCATGTGAAGCTTTGTTTTTCTAGGGAACTTCACGAAGACAATTTTTGTTGTGCACTAGATACTCCCTTGCCTTCTCAAGGCCACTGACCCAGTAATTTCCCCTTTGTCATTATCAATTTTTCTCTCTATTCTGGATTTTTAAAATAAGGATACAGACCAGTGTTATTTCTCTCATATTAAAAATAAAAATCTGGATGTCATCTGGATGCCACGTCTTTCTCCATCTGCTCCACTTTCTTCCTCTTTTTTATTTTCCTTTTTTCTATTTTTCAAACCACAACACTCTTGGAACAGTTGTATCTAATTCCTCACCTCCTATCCTTTCATGAACCCATTCCCTCAGGCTTCTGATCCCACCTCTTTTCTAAAATTTCTTTTGCTGTGGGCATCTGTGATTTTCATGTTTCCAAATCTAGCGGTCACTTCTCAGTCCTACTTCTGCCTGACCTACCAACAGCATTTGACAGTTCATCAGTCCTGCCCCCTTATACCATTTCCTCCTCTTGGCTTCCAGGATATTTTTCTAATCTTCTTTTTACTCCAGAGACTGTTCTTTCTTCCATGGGTGGTTCCACCTCATTCTCCCAGTCTCTTAACATTGGAGTCCCCAAACGTCTTCTCATCTCTATCTACACTCAGTCTCTATGAGCATTGTCTTATCCCATGACTTTAAACACCATCTAAATGCTGATGATGCTCATGTCTCTATCCCCAGCCTCAATCTCTTCCCTAAACTCCTTCTATGCCTCTGTCTCCTTGACATCTCCATGTAGACATCTATTAGACATCTCAAGCTTCACATGTCAAGCCATGGACTCTTTATCTTTCCCTCTCAAAAGCTTTTCCTCCTCTAGTCTTTCTCATTGTATTCAATGGCAACTCCATTCTTCCCTTGCTCATGCTAAAACAATAGTCACTTTTAACTTCTCTCTTCCTATGCTACCCTATTTCCAGTCCATGAGCAAATTCTGTTGACTCTGCTTTCAAAATATATTCAGAATCCAGCAACGTCTCACCTAATCCCTTGCCACCAACCTGTTCCAGGCTACCTCCATCCTCACCTGAATTAGTGTTCTATATTCATAATTGGTATACTTGCTTTAGTATTTGCTATCCTTCAATCTATTCTTAGGAAAACTACCAGGGTGATCCTATTATAGCATATAGGTCATGTGCCTCTTATGCTGAAAACGTGCACTGACTTCAGAGTAAAAGGCAAAGACCTTTATATTTGTCTTCAAGGCCATATAAGATCTGAATTATTCTTACCATGTTAGAATTCAACCATATGAGTATCTAAAACCAACTTTCCCTAAATGCCTGTTGCAGTGTTTCTCCATGCCCCGCTCCTTCTTTGCCTTTTTTTTTTAAGAAAACAACAAAAATATACTTTTATTATTGTTGTTCTTATTACAAAAGTAATCACTGTAAAGCTTTAGAGATATTAGTTAAGAAGAAAATAAAATTCAAATGATGTGTCATTCCTCTGGTGATAAATCTTTGTGTATATCATCTTCATGTATTCTCTACTTGAAATCTGATCATATTTTTACACCTTATTTTCTATGTAAAACACGATATGTTCAAATATATAGCATTAAATATATGTATATATAGATCACATATATGTATAATATAGGCATAGTTTTAAAGAATATAGCTAGACTTAGTGTGGTGATCATTTAATAATATATACAAATATCTAATCATTATGTTGTACACTTAAAATAACATAATGTTATATATCAATTATACTTCAGTAAAAAAAACATATATATGTATATCATACTTTATTTACCCATTTTTATATTTTTGGACATTTAAGTTACTTAATTTTTCCTTAATGAAGATAACACATTGACAAATGTTACTCATTTGTTCAAAACAAATATCTAGAAGAGGAAACATTAGATCAAAGGATATGTACATTTTAAAGCTTGATATATTTTTTCTTTTGGAAGACTCCATCAATTTATACTCAGTTAGCAGAGGAGACTAATTCCCTAGTCCTTATCAGAAGTACTATTATGTCCACAAATTTTTGATAACCTGAGAACTGAAAGATGGATCCTCCTTGTTATTTTAATTTACCTAAAAATTCTTCAGTGCTTACTCTATGCCAAACACCTTTCAGAGCACTCAACGTGAATTACATCATTGGATCCTCACAGTAACCCTGTGAAGTACTATGAGGTAAGTCCTATTAATACCATCATATTACAGGCAAGGAAAATGAGGCACAGAGAAGTTAAGTCCTTTTTTGTAGGTGAAAATGTTAAACTAAAAAATTTACCCTAGGTTAAAAAAATGGTAGCTATAGCCAAGCCTGGATTTGCACACACACGGTCTGACTTTGAGACTAGTTCCTTAATGCCTGTGACAGCGAGACAGAATTTTTTCATGATTATCAGTTCTTTTTCTTTCTCTTGTAAATTTACTATTCAAGTCATTCTCCCATTGTTTTTTTTTAGACTTTTCACCTTTAATTGATATGTAAGAAATATTTATATGTTAACTCTAAAAATACTTCCTGATATAATTTGCAAATTTATATCAGGTGAGTCATTTGTCTTAATTCTGTATGTAGTAATTTGGCTTAAAGAGGTTTTATATTTTATGTAATCAAATACATCACAGGCTTCTTTCCTAGCTTTTGCTTTGCTGTAATATTTACTAAACCATCTTTATACCAGAGGTATAGAAATGCCACCTATATTTTCTTCTGGTTCTTTCAGGGGTTCACCTTTTACTTTTAAATTATTGGTCCATCTGGAATTTATTTTGATGTGAGGAAAGGACCTATTTTTTTTCAGATGACTTAACAGTGTTCCAAGACCATTTATTAAACCATCCATTCCTCTGTTACTGACACAAAGTGCTTCCTTTTTTGTATACTAAATTCTTATGTCTACTCAGATCCATTTCTAGATTTTTAACCTCCCTTAATTTTAGAAAGGTATATTTCAAAGTGCCATCTTATGGGGTTTTTAGTATTGTGATTTGGAAAGAACATGGAATTTGGACTTCCTAGATATTCTAGCTGAGGAATTTCTTCGGTCCTCTTTTTTTTTAATATAAAATAAGGAGGAAGCATAATATCAACTCAACCTACAGCTAAGTTTACTGTGCAGCAGAAACAAATTTTTAAGGAAAACATATTTAATTAACCAAAAACCACTACACAGATATTTTTTATTTGCCATAGTATGTGATAGTCATTGAATCATCATTTTTAAAAAGTTAAAGGTAGAAAACAAGTTCCTTACTAAAATTAACTTGAATAAAAAAAATTATTTTGTCAATTCACATTTAGTTTGTAGTGTTACTTCTCAGCCAGGTCAATAATTTCATTCTTTGTAAGAAAGGAAGACCCTTTTAACACACAGGGGCAAGTCTTCCCTCATGTCCATTTGACAGCCAGTTTTCCCCATTTCCTCACTTTCATAATAGTTTTCTTTAAAAAGTCAGGCGTGTGTACTTTTCCTCTGACTATGAAAACAGATGTGGACATTTTCTCCAAGTGGTTATATATTAATGCCAGAAGATCACAACCAGCTTTGAGAGGTGACTGTGCAGACTCCCCCTCCTCTTGAGCTGGAGACCCCATGGTCTTACCCACATGCGTGGCTCAGAGGCCCACAGGTTTGCTTACTTACCTGCAACCCACTCTTTACAGTGCATAGAGTTAAGGATTTCTTGTGCTCCAGTGAGTCTCGTCAGACAGAGATGCAGTCACCTGATGAGAAAGATGTCAAATATCCTGGTGCTGGTCCTCACTTAAATATCCCAACTTTTGGTCATAGAGCCTGAAACTGCACCACTTCTTGGGTTTTGACAGCTCTTTCCTGGTTGTGCAAAGAAACTTTGGAAAAGCTCTCAAGCCCAAATGCCATCTCAGGCTCTATGACCAAAAAGTTAGGATATATTTGTGCTGATGCCTTCAGCTGGATGCAAATTCTTCCTTATCTGAACTCTGTCTCACCTGAAACCTCCCTTAAACAGATAAGTACGTGCTGCGCTATATTAGAGTCATTTGTGTTCCAGGTCTCTGTTTTCCCAAAGTAAGCTCTTGAACATAGTTTTGTTACCTTAGCCCAGAGCCATTCCTAGAGTAGTTACCCAGTATATGTGAGTTGGTTGAAATAAAAGTCAGTGTGGGGGGGAAGTTATTTAAAACTATAGGAAAACAAATTCTCCAAGCACAAAAAGGAACATTTAAAAAGATTTTATCTCCCTCATGGTTTTGGCATGCAGCATCCATCAAAGAAAACTATATTTATTATTACTCCAAGTTTGCCACAGTCATACCCCAAACCCTCTTCCTGTGGTTACCTCCCATTATTCTGCAACATTTTCTTTTTTTTTAATTGAACTATAGTTAATTTACAATGTTGTCCTAGTTTTATGTGTACAACAAAGTGATTCAGATATATATATACATATGTATGTATATATATATATATGTATATATATATATATATATATATTCTTTTACAGATTCTTTCCATTATAGGTTATTATAAGATATTGAGTTTAGTTCCCTGTGCTATACAGTATGGCCTTTTTGGTTATCTATTTTATATATAGTAGTGTGTATATGTTAATCCCAAACTCCTAATTTATCCCTCCCCCACCCCCTTTCCCCTCTGGTGACCATAAGTTTGTTTTCTATGTCTGTGAGTCTATCTCTGTTTTTTAAATAAGTTCATTTGTATCACTTTTTTAGATTCCACATACAAGTGATATCATATGCTATTTGTCTTTCTCTGACTTACTTCACTTAATATGATAATCTCTAGGTCCACCCATGTTACTGCAAATGGCATTATTTCATTCTTTTTTATGGCTGAATAATATCCCATTGTATATATACAACATCTTCTTTATCCATGCATCTGTTGATGGACATTTAGGTTGTTTCCATGTCTTGGCTATTGTAAATATTGCTGCGATGAACATTGGGGGTGCATGTATCTTTTTGAGTTATGGTCTTCACCAGCTATATGTCCAGGAGTAGGCTCGCTTGATCATATGGTAACTCTCTTTTTAGTTTTTTAAGGAACATCCATACTGTTCTCCATAGTGGATGCACCAATTTACATTCCCACCTACAGTTTAGGAGGGTTCTTTTTCTCCACACCCTCTCCAGCATTTATTATTTGTAGACTTTTTAATGATGACCATTCTGACTGAAGTGAGATGATACCTCATTGTAGTTTTGATTTATTCTGCAACAACTTCTACACCCTCTTCAGTATAGCCCTCATGAGCAGCAGTTGTGCAAGCCTATCACTGACTCTCTTTCTCCTCCATGTATCAAATATTGCCCAGTTTTAAAGATCCATCTCAAAGTCAGTTTCTTTTGAGAAGTCATATATTCTTCCTTATACAGCTGTCCACATCCATAGGTCCTCATCATTCATTTGAACCTAATTTACTGAATGGTATTATCAGTTACCTTTTACATGTTTATGTCCTATCTGATTAGCTGGACCATTAATTCTTTGAGGGAGCATACTATGTCTGAGCCTTTTCAAATCACCTTTTAAAACTATACCAGTGCTTCAGTTAATACTAAATAAATATTTACTTAATTAACTTGATTTCTTAGCACACATAGTATGTCTAAGAGTCTTGACAGGCAGCTTAAAAACTCTCTGGAACCTGCCCTTCACTTTACATTCATTTCTCCTCTCTCTTCTTCCTGTTATAGCCCCACTGTACCCAGGGGCTGCTCAACAAATGTTAATGTCCATGATCTTTTCAATCAGCAATTTGTAAAGTGGGTGATTATTGTCTATAAGCAACAAGGGAGACACTATTTTCTATTCATGCTAATAAAAGTCTTGACTTATGAAGACAGTATCTACAAACAGTGAATGACTAAACTCCTTAGCTCTTCCTAAGCAAATAGGGTCCAGATTCAGGAGGAAGAGTGACACCTATTGTTCAGGAGATGATCATTGGTGCTTCCCATTGTTACCTCCTGTATTGATCCTTGCCTGTGTCAACAATAGGAGCTATAAATAATACCATGTCTAATGCAAAGTGGTATTGCCAGCCCTTTGTGGCACTGGACATCTGATACCAGAAGCATTTGGTTTGTCATGTTTATCGATGGTTCACACATTTGGCCGTAGACATATTTTAATCCGTGCCCATTTAAACAGCAAGTCATTAAAGATGGGAGAAGAGCTTTGTGAAAACAAAAAGAAGGCACTTTTTTAAATTACTAAAGAAAACCATGAATGATTCCATTAAGGGTGCCTGGTGAAATATGACTTCTTTGGATAAAATTATAGCTCTGTAATTTTAAAGACAAAAATGAAAGCCTTTAAGTTTTATGTTACATGTGACCTATATAAAAAATAACTTCTCCTAAAAGTTCATTGTCAACAGCCAAGAGGACACTGACCTTTATGTGGTCAATTTGAGGTTTTTTGTTTTATTTTTTTGTTTGTTTTTGAAGCTGGAGAATGGCCTACTGGGGATAGTCTGACATCCAGCCTCAACTTCAACATCTGTAGTGGCAGGAATTTCACTATTCCTTGAGGCAGATACAACAATATAACATGGCAATACCTGCCTTAGCCTTGTCATAGTGCTGTTGAACAGATCCAATGGTAAAATGTATATGAAATGGTAAATGTATTTTGAAATGTTTGTATACTCTACAAGGTCTAATGAATATAATGAAAGCCACGTCTATACAGAATTTTAAAGGTATTAGTTAATCTGTATAACATAACTTCTAAAATGTTATTATCCCTTTTTAAAATTTTATTTATTTATTTTTATTTTTGGCTACTTTGGGTCTTCATTGCAACATGCGAGCTTTCTCTAGTTGCGGTGAGCGGGGGCTACTCTTCGTTGCAGAGCACGGGCTCTAGGCATGTGGGCTTCAGTAGTTGTGGCTCGTGGGCCCTAGAGCACAGGCTCAGTAGTTGTGGTGCATGGGCTTAGTTGCTCCGTGGCATGTGGAATCTTCCCGGACCAGGGCTCGAACCCATGTCCCAAGCATTGGCAGGCAGATTCTTAACCACTGAACCACCAGGGAAGTCCCTAAAATGTTATTATGCCTTTAATTACTACACAATATATATTGCAAACTGTGCTGGAGATTGGTATTTCTATAGAATATAGCTGCATTTTTGGAGTTGTTCAGAACAGTTTGCCCCAAAGATAATCTAAAGTTCTATAAATGGCTCACAATCAGCATTCTAAATAAAGACTCTCATTTATATATGTTTTTTTTTTTTTTTTTTTTTTTTTTTTTTTTTTTTTTTTTTTTTTTCTTTTTGCGGTATGTGGGCCTCTCACTGCTGTGGCCTCTCCCGTTGCGGAGCACAGGCTCTAGACGCGCAGGCCCAGCGGCCATGGCTCACGGGCCCAGCCGCTCCGCGGCATGTGGGATCCTCCCAGACCGGGGCACGAACCCGTATCCCCTGCATCGGCAGGCGGACTTCTCAACCACTGCGCCACCAGGGAGGCCCTATATATGTTTTATAAATTACAAGGCTATGTCATTCACATTTAACACAAAATATTTGCTACGTTCTCAGTGTAGTATGAGTAGTGGCACAAAGTCCATACCCTCCAGAGGGTCTCAAAATGAGCTGATTTTAAAGCAATATGGGACAAGCAACTTGGAAAATAAAAAAAGGAGTTTTTAGGCCCAAATTTGTGAAAGATATAATGGTAAGATTCTCAGAGGTACTGAGAACATAGGATGTTTATGTGTCAATAATGTGAAAATAGAAGGGGCAAGGTGAAGGGAATTCTAGGCAAGGAAACAGCATGTGTCAAGGCACAGAGAACAAGGAATGTTTTATAATTGTCAATTAGGCCAAGATGGTTAATAGTATTGTTCAGAGCTTCCATACTCTTACCTTTGTTTGTTTGTTTGTTTGTTTGGGGGTCTATTTGTTCTACTAATAATGGAGAGACAGTGTTGAACTCTCAAATATACTTTTGATTGTGTATTTCTCTTTGTAGTTCTATTGGTTTGCTGCATTTATTTTGAGCTCAGTTATTAAGTGCATAAACATTTAGGATTCTTATCTCCTCTTAATGAATTACCCCTTTACCATTAGGAAATTACCCTCTTTTTCTTGGATAATTTACTTGTCTGGCATTTACTTTGTCTAATATCAATAAGCCCATTCCAGCTTTTATTTGTTTAGTGTTAACAGTATATTTTTTTCTCATCCATTTACTTTTAACCAATTTTGTCTTTACACTTTAAGTGAGTTTCTTGTAAGTGGCATATAGTTGGGTCTTCCTTTCTAATTAAATCCTACATCTGCCTTTTAGACATTTAAACCATTAACATTTAATGTGAATATTGATATGATTAGGTTTAAATCTGCCATCTTTTTATTTGTTTTCTTGTTGTCACATCTGTTTCCTTTTTATTCTTTTTTTATGATTCCATTTTCCATTGGTTTACTAGCTATAACTCTTTGTTATATTATTTCAGTGGTTGCTTTGGAGTTTATAATATATTTTTTTGACTTATCACATTCTCCCTTCAGATAAAAGTACATCACTTCATATGTAGTATACAACAGTGTTTCCATTTCTCCCTTCCCAGTCATTGTGTTATTAATTTGCTTTATTACTATCAATACATATGTTATAACCCCACAGTACATTGTTATTATTTTTGTTTTAAATAGTTGACTGTGTTTATAGAGATGTAAATAATAAGAAAAAAGACTTTATCTATGTAGTTACCGTTTATGGTGCTATTTATTCCTTTGTGTAGGTCTGGCTTTCCATCTGTATCATTCTCCTTCTGCTTGAAGGACTTCCTGTAACATTTCTGGTTGTGGAGGTCTGTTGGTGATGATCTCTTTCAGTCTAAGGTTAACTTTTTTCCACTACTTATCCAATAACCTTCTAGTACTCTAACCCATGCCCTGTTAGTTATGAAGTTTCTGCCCTGGCTGTGGGAGACAAACACTATTCCTGAAACAGTGTTGAGAGCACTGTTTCCTCTAATTCTTCCTGCTGGTTTTTTTTCCAGCCTTAGGTGATTTCCTCACATACCCGTACTGATAAGTCCTCAACTAAACATTCAAAAAGGAATGTCTGCAAATTCCCAGGATTCTCTCTCTGGGCAGCTTTCTTCTCTCTGGTACTCTGTCCTGTGAACTGTAGTCATCCTGGACCCTGAGGAGTCCCAGGTGTACCTCCTCATCAGGTTCTGCTGGGTTTCCCTGCACTGTGCTGCTTCCTGGAAACCTCCAGGCAGTAAGCAGAGGCAATGGCAGGGCTCACCTTGCTAGTTTTCATCTCTCAGGGATAATTTCCTTTTGTTGCCTGCAGTTCAATATCATGAAAACTATTTCATACACTTCTCAGGCTTTCAGTTGGCAGTTAAAAAAGTGAATCTGGCCCCTGTTACTCTATTTTGTTGGGAAATAAAAAGAAACTAATTTTAAATTGTACTTAATTTTAATTAATTTAAAGTTAGATGATCACACGTGGCTATATTGAATAGCATAGAAGGTACTGATTACAGAGGCATTCAGCCTGTGAAATTTCATTGAGCTCTGCATTTAGCATATACATGCCTTTATGTAACACTTCAGCAACAACAAAAAAAGGTTTGAAGAGCTAAGATATTTTCCTAAAATTTGCTCATCAGAAGCATCCTTTATTTCTGGATTACTGATCAAGAATGCTGACAGAAGTTTTGGGTTTTGTTTTGTTTTGTTTTAATCATAGAAGTTTTAGCAAGGAGGAGGTAACCAAATAATACCCTCACGTTTTTTTCCCCCAGGAAATATAAAAGGATGAGAGGTAAGTAAAGCATATCTACTTAAACTGCATATACTACATTCATATGGCAAGATTAAGGATGGTGTCATCTTTAAATCCCAGTGAAGTTAAACTAAGTGATAAAAGATATCTATAGGGTATAATAACTTTATTTAATATCTTATATCTGATTTATTCCTCTTTTGTACTTGACTCAGTTTAATTCCAGCCTTTTAAAACTTTTTTAAAAAATATACATAACCCTAGCTGGCTCAGTTTGACTCATTCTTCGTATATGACAGACATCTGAAGAGGCAATGGGCATATGTACTGATAGCCTGAGGTGAATAAAATGGGTCCTTTTTAAATTTTTTCATGTAACTTTATATTTACCTACAACCCGTGCTTTATTATTTTTAGTACGAATTGAACACTTATTTTAAATGAAGTAACAAATCATAATAAAATACTAAATTCTAAACGCTGAAAAATACCACAAACATAACAAAATCCAGAAAAAAATTTGACATAACATGTTTACTAGTGAACTGCCTACCACACCTCTATAAACACTAAATTTTTAGCTATCTCTTTTTTTTTTTTAATTTTTTTATTTTATTTTATTTTTTTTTGCTTTATAACAAATTTAATCAGTTATACATATACATGTTTCCATATCCCCTCCCTTTTGCGTCTCCCTCCCACCCTCCCTATCCCACCCCTCCAGGCGGTCACAAAGCACCGAGCTGATCTCCCTGTGCTATGCGGCTGCTTCCCACTAGCTATCTACCATACGTTTGGTAGTGTATATATGTCCATGCCGCTCTTTCACTTTGTCACAGCTTACCCTTCCCCCTCCCCATATCCTCAAGTCCATTCTCTAGTAGGTCTGTGTCTTTATTCCTGTCTTACCCCTATGTTCTTCATGACATTTTTTTTCTTAAATTCCATATATATGTGTTAGCATACAGTATTTGTCTTTCTCTTTCTGACTTACTTCACTCTGTATGACAGACTCTAGGTCTATCCACCTCATTACAAATAGCTCAATTTCATTTCTTTTTATGGCTGAGTAATATTCCATTGTATATATGTGCCACATCTTCTTTATCCATTCATCCGATGATGGACACTTAGGTTGTTTCCATCTCCGGGCTATTGTAAATAGGGCTGCTATGAACATTTTGGTACATGTCTCTTTTTGAATTATGGTTTTCTCAGGGTATATGCCTAGTAGTGGGATTGCTGGGTCATATGGTAGTTCTATTTGTAGTTTTTTAAGGAACCTCCATACCGTTCTCCATAGCGGCTGTACCAATTCACATTCCCACCAGCAGTGCAAGAGTGTTCCCTTTTTTCCACACCCTCTCCATCATTTATTGTTTGTAGAATTTTTGATGATGGCCATTCTGACTGGTGTGAGATGATATCTCATTGTAGTTTTGATTTGCATTTCTCTAATGAGTAAAGATGTTGAGCATCCTTTCATGTGTTTGTTGGCAGTCTGTATATCTTCTGTGGAGAAATGTCTATTTAGGTCTTCTGCCCATTTTTGGATTGGATTGTTTGTTTTTTTGTAATTGAGCTGCATGAGCTGCTTATAAATTTTGGAGATTAATCCTTTGTCAGTTGCTTCATTTGCAAATATTTTCTCCCATTCTGAGGGTTGTCTTTTGGTCTTGTTTATGGTTTCCTTTGCTGTGCAAAAGCTTTTAAGTTTCATTAGGTCCCATGTGTTTATTTTTGTCTTTATTTCCATTTCTCTAGGAGGTGGGTCAAAAAGGATCTTGCTGTGATTTATGTCATAGAGTGTTCTGCCTATGTTTTCCTCTAAGAGTTTGATAGTGTCTGGCCTTACATTTAGGTCTTTAATCCATTTTGAGCTTATTTTTGTGTATGGTGTTAGGGAGTGATCTAATCTCATACTTTTACATGTCCCTATCCAGTTTTCCCAGCACCACTTATTGAAGAGACTGTCCTTTCTCCACTGTACATTCCTGACTCCTTTATCAAAGATAAGGTGACCATATGTCCGTGTGTTTATCTCTGGGCTTTCTATCCTGTTCCATTGATCTATCTTTCTGTTTTTGTGCCAGTACCATACTGTCTTGATTACTGTAGCTTTGTAGTATAGTCTGAAGTCAGGGAGCCTGATTCCTCCAGCACCATTTTTCGTTCTCAAGATTGCTTTGGCTATTCGGGGTCTTTTGTGTTTCCATACAAATTGTGAAATTTTTTATTCTAGTTCTGTGAAAAATGCCAGTGGTAGTTTGATAGGGATTGCATTGAATCTGTAGATTGCTTTGGGTAGTAGAGTCATTTTCACAATGTTGATTCTTCCAATCCAAGAACATGGTACATCTCTCCATCTATTTGTATCATCTTTAATTTCTTTCATCAGTGTCTTATAATTTTCTGCATACAGGTCTTTTGTCTCCTTACGTAGGTTTATTCCTAGATATTTTATTCTTTTTGTTGCAATGGTAAATGGGAGTGTTTCCTTGATTTCACTTTCAGATTTTTCATCATTAGTATATAGGAATGCCAGAGATTTCTGTGCATTAATTTTGCATCCTGCTACTTTACCAAATTCATTGATTAGCTCTAGTAGTTTTCTGGTAGCATCTTTAGGACTCTCTATGTATAGTATCATGTCATCGGCAAACAGTGACAGCTTTACTTCTTCTTTTCCAATTTGGATTCCTTTTATTTCATTTTGTTCTCTGATTGCTGTGGCTAAAACTTCCAAAACTACGTTGAATAAGAGTGGTGAGAGTGGGCAACCTTGTCTTGTTCCTGATCTTAGTGGAAATGGTTTCAGTTTTTCACCATTGAGGACGATGCTGGCTGTGGGTTTGTCATATATGGCCTTTATTATGTTGAGGAAAGTTCCCTCTATGCCTACTTTCTGCAGGGTTTTTATCATAAATGGGTGTTGAATTTTGTCGAAAGCTTTCTCTGCATCTATTGAGATGATCATATGGTTTTTCTCCTTCAATTTGTTAATATGGTGTATCACGTTGATTGATTTGCGTATATTGAAGAATCCTTGCATTCCTGGAATAAACCCCACTTGATCATTGGTGTATGATCCTTTTAATGTGCTGTTGGATTTTGTTTGCTAGTATTTTGTTGAGGATTTTTGCATCTATGTTCATCAGTGATATTGGCCTGTAGTTTTCTTTCTTTGTGACATCCTTGTCTGGTTTTGGTATCAAGGTGATGGTGGACTCGTAGAATGAGTTTGGGAGTGTTCCTCCCTCTGCTATATTTTGGAAGAGTTTCAGAAGGATAGGTGTTAGCTCTTCTCTAAATGCTTGATAGAATTCACCTGTGAAGCCATCTGGTCCTGGGCTTTTGTTTGTTGGAAGATTTTTAATCACAGTTTCAATTTCAGTGCTTGTGATTGGTCTGTTCATATTTTCTGTTTCTTCCTGGTTCAGTCTCGGCAGGTTGTGCATTTCTAAGAATTTGTCCATTTCTTCCAGGTTGTCCATTTTATTGGCATAGAGTTGCTTATAGTAGTCTCTCATGATCTTTTGTATTTCTGCAGTGTCAGTTGTTACTTCTCCTTTTTCATTTCTAATTCTATTGATTTGGGTCTTCTCCCTTTTTTTCTTGATGAGTCTGGCTAATGGTTTATCAATTTTGTTTATCTTCTCAAAGAACCAGCTTTTAGTTTTATTGATCTTTGCTATCGTTTCCTTCATTTCTTTTTCATTTATTTCTGATCTGATTTTTATGATTTCTTTCCTTCTGCTAACTTTGGGATGTTTTTGTTCTTCTTTCTCTAATTGCTTTAGGTGCAAGGTTAGGTTGTTTATTCGAGATGTTTCCTGTTTCTTAAGGTGGGATTGTATTGCTATAAACTTCCCTCTTAGAACTGCTTTGCTGCATCCCATAGGTTTTGGGTCGTCGTGTCTCCATTGTCATTTGTTTCTAGGTATTTTTTAATTTCCTCTTTGATTTCTTCAGTGATCACTTCGTTATTAAGTAGTGTATTGTTTAGCCTCCATGTGTTTGTATTTTTTACAGATCTTTTCCTGTAATTGATATCTAGTCTCATAGCATTGTGGTTGGAAAAGATACTTGATACAATTTCAATTTTCTTAAATTTACCAAGGCTTGATTTGTGACCCAAGATATGATCTATCCTGGAGAATGTTCCATGAGCACTTGAGAAAACTGTGTATTCTGTTGTTTTTGGATGGAATGTCCTATAAATATCAATTAAGTCCATCTTGTTTAATGTATCATTTAAAGCTTGTGTTTCCTTATTTATTTTCATTTTGGATGATCTGTCCATTGGTGAAAGTGGGGTGTTAAAGTCCCCTACTATGATTGTGTTACTGTCGATTTCTCCTTTTATGGCTGTTAGTATTTGCCTTATGTATTGAGCTGCTCCTATGTTGGGTGCATAAATATTTACAATTGTTATATCTTCTTCTTGGATCGATCCCTTGATCATTAGGTAGTGTCCTTGTTTGTCTCTTCTAGTAGTCTTTATTTTAAAGTCTATTTTGTCTGATATGAGAATTGCTACTCCAGCTTTCTTTTGATTTCCATTTGCATGGAATATCTTTTTCCATCCCCTTACTTTCAATCTGTATGTGTCTCTAGGTCTGAAGTGGGTCTCTTGTAGACAGCATATATATGGGTCTTGTTTTTGTATCCATTCAGCCAATCTGTATCTTTTGGTGGGAGCATTTAGTCCATTTACATTTAAGGTAATTATCGATATGTATGTTCCTATTCCCATTTTCTTAATTGTTTTGGGTTCGTTATTGTAGGTCTTTTACTTCTGTTGTGTTTCTTGCCTAGAGAAGTTCCTTTAGCATTTGTTGTAAAGCTGGTTTGGTGGTGCTGAACTCTCTCAGCTTTTGCTTGTCTGTAAACGTTTTAATTTCTCCATCAAATCTGAATGAGATCCTTGCTGGGTAGAGTAATCTTGGTTGCAGGTTTTTCTCCTTCATCACTTTAATTATGTCCTGCCACTCCCTTCTGGCTTGTAGAGTTTCTGCTGAGAGATCAGCTGTTATCCTGATGGGGATTCCCTTGTGTGTTATTTGTTGTTTTTGCCTTGCTGCTTTTAATATGATTTCTTTGTGTTTAATTTTTCACAGTTTGATTAATATGTGTCTTGGCGTATTTCTCCTTGGATTTATTCTGTATGGGACTCTCTGTGCCTCCTGGACTTGATTAACTATTTCCTTTCCCATATCAGGGAAGTTTTCAACTATAATCTCTTCAAATATTTTCTCAGTCCCTTTCTTTTTCTCTTCTTCTTCTGGAACCCCTATAATTCGAATGTTGGTGCGTTTAATGTTGTCCCAGAGGTCTCTGAGACTGTCCTCTGTTCTTTTCATTCTTTTTTCTTTATTTTGCTCTGCAGCAGTTATTTCCACTATTTTATCTTCCACCTCACTTATCCGTTCTTCTGCCTCAGTTATTCTGCTATTGATCCCATCTAGAGTATTTTTCATTTCATTTATTGTGTTTTTAATCGATGCTTGATTCACCTTTAGTTCTTCTAGGTCCTTGTTAACTGTTTCTTGCATTTTGTCTATTCTATTTCCAAGATTTTGGATCTGGGAAATAGAATCTTGGATCATCTTTACCATCATTATTCTGAATTCTTTTTCAGGTAGACTGCCTATTACCTCTTCATTTGTTAGATCTGGTGGGTTTTTATCTTGCTCCTTCTCCTGCTGTGTGTTTTTCTGTCTTCTCATTTTGCTTATGTTACTGTGTTTGGGGTCTCCTTTTTGCAGGCTGCCGGTTCGTAGTTCCCATTGTTTTTGGTGTCTGTCCCCAGTGGCTAAGGTTGGTTTAGTGGGTTGTGTAGGCTTCCTGGTGGAGGGGACTAGTGCCTGTGTTCTGGTGGATGAGGCTGGATCTTGTCTTTCTGGTGGGCAGGTCCACGTCTGGTGGGGTGTTTTGGGGTGTCTGCGGACTTTTTATGATTTTAGGCAGCCTCTCTGCTAATGGGTGGCGTTGTGTTCCTGTCTTGCTAGTTGTTTGGCATAGGGTGTCCAGCACTGTAGCTTGCTGGTCGTTGAGTGAAGCTGGGTGCTGGTGTTGAGATGGAGATCTCTGGAAGATTTTCGCCGTTTGATATTATGTGGAGCTGGGAGGTCTCTTGTGGACCAGTGTCCTGAAGTTGGCTCTCCCACCTCAGAGGCACAGCACTGACTCCGGGCTCCTCAATTTGGGATGATGTGTTGTCTATTCATGTATTCCACAGATGCAGGGTACATCAAGTTGATTGTGGAGCTTTAATCCGCTGCTTCTGAGGCTGCTGGGAGAGGTTTCCCTTTCTCTTCTTTGTTCTCACAGCTCCTGGGTCTCAGCTTTGGATTTGGCCCCGCCTCTGCGTGTAGGTCGCTGGAGGGCGTCTGTTCTTCGCTCAGACAGGGCAGGGTTAAAGGAGCAGCCGCTTCGGGGACTCTTGCTCACTCAGGCCGGGCGGGAGGGAGGGGCACGGAGTGCGGGGCGAGCCTGCAGCGGCAGAGGTCGGCGTGACGTTGCACCAGCCCGAGGTGCGCCGTGCGTTCTCCCAGGGAAGCCGCCCCTGGATCCCGGGACCCCGGCAGTGGCGGGCTGCACAGGCTCCCGGAAGGGCGGTGTGGGCAGTGACCTGCGCTCACACACAGGCTTCTTGGCGGCAGCAGTAGCCCCAGCGTCCCACGCCCGTCACTGGACTCCGCGCTTTCAGTCGCAACTCGCGCCCGTCTGTGGAGCCCCTTTAAGCAGCGCTCTTAATCCCCTCTCCTCGCGCACCAGGAAACCAAGAGGGAAGAAAAAGTCTCTTGCCTCTTCGGCAGCTCCAGAGTTTTCCCGGACTCCCTGCCGGCTAGCTGTGGCACATTAGCCTCCTTCACGCTGAGTTCTCGCCGCCAGCCTCAGTCCTCTCTCTGCGCTCTGACCGAAGCCCAAGCCTCAGCTTCCAGCGCTGCGCGCCCCGGCGGGCGAGCAGACAAGCCTCTCGGGCTGGTGAGTGCCGCTCGGCACCGATCCTCTGTGTGGGGATCTCTCCGCGTTGCCCTACCCAGGTATGTGGGGAGTTTCTTGCCTTTTGGGAGGTCTGGGGTCTTCTGCCAGCGTTCAGTAGGTGTTCTGTAGGAGTTGTTCCACATGTAGCTGTATTTCTGGTGTATCCGTGGGGAGGAAGATGATCTCCGCGTCTTACTCTTCCGCCATCTTACCCGGAAGTCGACAACTTTTTTTTTTTTTTTTTTTAGCTAGCTATCTCTTTATATGATAAAATCTTTTTCTGAAATCTGTCTATAGTGCAATGAGAAAGATAATTCAGTCTGCTAGAAATTTGTGGGGCTTTTTTATTATTGGTGATTTAGAAATGCTTTTTTTTTTTTTACTTCCAATTCATTATAATGTCACGTAAAATATTTAGAGTTTTGTCAAATTTATGATAAGCTCTATCTAGTTTCCTTCATCTGTGAGCTATAAGAATCACAACACTTCAGGTTTCTTGTGCAATGTCTAATTTTATTTTTTTTTCCAGCTTTATTGGGATATAATTGACATACAACATTATGTAAGTTTAATGTATACAACGTGATGACTTGATATACATATCTATTGTAAAATGATTATCATAATGGTTAGCTAACACACTCATCACTTCACACAGTTACCATTTGTGTGTGTGTGTGTGTGTGTGTGTGTGTGGTAAGAATTTTTAAGATCTACCATTTAGCAACTTTCAAATATACAGTATATCATTCAGTATTGTTAACTAGAGTTATCATGCTGTACATTACATTCCCTGAACTTATTCATCTTTTAACTGGTAGTTGGTACCGTTTAACCACCTTTACCCATTTCTTCCATTCCCGACCCCGACCCCCAACCTCAACTACCAACCTCCAATACACTCTCTGCTTCTAGGAGTTCAATTATTTTTTAGATTCCACATATAAGTGAGATCACACAGTATCTGTTTTTCTGTGTCCGACATTTCATTTAGCATAATGCCCTCAATGCCCATCCACCTTTTTGCAAATGGCTGGATTTCCTTCTTTTTATGACTGATTTCCTTCTTTTTATATATTGTGTATATACACCACATTTTCTTTATCCATTCATCTGTTGATAGCCATTTAGGTTGTTTCCATGTCTTGGCTATTGTAAATAATGCTGCACTGAACAAGGAGATGCAGATATTGCTTTGAGATAGCGATTTCAATTTCTTTGCATATATACCCAGAAGTGAGACTGCTGGATCACGTGGTAATTCTATTTTTAATTTTTTGAGGACTGTCTATACTGTTTTCCATAGTGGCTGCACCAGTTTACATTCCCACAGGTAGTGCACAAGGATTCTCTTTTCTGCACCCTCACCAACACTTACTATCTTTTGGCTTTTATTTTATTCTTTTTGATGATAGCCATTCTAACAGGCATGAGGTGCTATCTCATTGTGGTTTTAGTGTACATTTCCCTGATGATTAGTGATGTTGAGCACCTTTTCATGTACCTATGGATCATGTGTATGATCAATGTCTTCTTTGGAAAAACGTCTATTCAGGTCCTTTGCCCACTTTTTAATCAGAATATTTGGTTTTGGTAGGGTTTTTTTGCTATTGAGTTGTATGAATTTCTATGAGTTTTAGAAAAGTTGAGTTCCATGGAGGTGAAAAAGCTTTATATACTTTGATTTTCTGAATAAATAGGTGTTATTTCACCATTGTTATTATTTTTAATTAGAAAAACAAGAGGATTGAATGGAAAAATCTATTAACTGATAATTAAATTTTCCCTTCCAATGCTGACTCATCCAAACATGATATGTTCATGAGAAAATTATTGCTTATTATAATAAATTCTTATAACTTAATTCTTATCAATGATTCATTTCTTTTTGCTGATCTTGAATGTCTTATGAATATTGCAGAGTGGCTCTCTGCTAAGACAGAACCGCTTTGTAGCGTGACTATCACTTATGAGTTGTGTGGCCTTGGCTACCTTACTTACTCTAAAAAAAAACTGTTTCTTTTTCTGCAAAATAATATGATAATAACAATAGTAGGATTATTATCAAGTTTAAATGAATTTATGTGTTTAATTTTAAGTAGAGATTAAGAATGTAACATTGCAGGGGCTTCCCTGATAGTGCAGTGGTTAAGAATCCACCTGACAGTGCAGGAGACACAGGTTCGAGCCCTGGTCCGGGAAGATCCTACATGCTGCGGAGCAACTAAGCCTGTGCATCACAACTACTGAGCCTGCGCTCTAGAGCCCGTGAGCCACAATTACTGAGCCCATGCACCACAACTACTGAAGCCCACGCATCTAGAGCCTGTGCTCCACAACAAGAGAAGCCACCGCAATGAGAAGCCCGCGCACCGCAACAAAGGGTAGCCCCCGCTCGCCGCAACCAGAGTAAAGCCCGCGCACTGCACCGAAGACCCAAAGCAGACAAAAAAAAAAAAAAATATATAAAAATAAAAAAGAATGTAATATTACAGCTTTTTCTGCCCAAATCAGACTGAGGAATAGATAAAATTAGTACTTACGGGGAATGATGCAAAAAAAAAAGAAAAGAAAGGAATATTTTTATATAAGAATATACCATATTTCTTTAACTTGCATTTGCTTTGTGCTTCAAAATCCCCTCAATGTCAGTGTCTATTTTTCCCCTTAAAGCAAAGAGAAACTTTATAAAAGATTAAATAGACAAAATACAGCAATATAAATAAAGGGATCAAAATTGTTCTCTATTGCTTGGGAATTTCACCTTTGTTTTATGATTTTTTTTTTTTTTCTTTTTGCGGTATGCGGGCCTCTCACTGTTGTGGCCTCTCCCGTTGCGGAGCACAGGCTCCGGATGCGCAGGCCCAGCGGCCATGGCTCACGGGCCCAGCCGCTCCGCGGCATATGGGATCCTCCCAGACCGGGGCACGAACCCGTATCCCCTGCATCGGCAGGCGGACTCTCAACCACTGCGCCACCACGGAGGCCCTGTTTTATGATTTTTGCACCTGGTAGCATGAACAGTTTGCCCCTAATAAAATTATAAGTGCCTTTAGGACTATCACAATTACATACTAGAAGAGAATTTGCCAGACAGAATTTTATTATGAAACGGGGTTGCACTGAAAAAATACTTGTTTCAGCTACAGATGGGAAAGTAGCTTCAATTAGTTCTCTGAGGAACTTTGAGTTATGTAGATCAGCTGATGAATCAAAGGAATTTAAGTTACTGGATTTACTAAATTCAATTTAAGGTACTACTTTGGGATAGCACATAAAACACTTCACTCACTAAGTATTCATTAGTAAGACAAAATGAAATAATCACTTTATGCTTCTAGAAACTATCATGACTTTATATCATTACCTGGAGGAAAAAATGAAATATTTAAAACATATATATACATGTAAAATGAATTGAAATCTGCAACTGTGTTAAAAATTTATAGAAACTAGAAAACCTGATACATTTGATGTTTGCAATAAATGCCATCTTTTCTTTTTTTAAATCCTCAAGTAAAGAAAGTAACTTAGAGACATCTTAAAGAATCCAGATAGACATAATTCCTTACTTCTAAAACAAGAGTTTCCCTGTGTGGAACTAATGTTCTAGAAGCTTCCAACAGACAAAGGATCCAAATAGGAGCTGGGGCAGACACAATGCTGCAGTTCTGAGGAGGCTTGATTCACAGAAATGGTCACATTTGGGAAATTCACAGAAATGGTAGAGATGTAGCCAGGGCAGCACCGTCCTCAAAACAGTATGGGAGAGAAAATGTAAACAGAGGCTTAGTTTTTCTTACCTCTCCTTCTGCCAGCCTTGGTGTTGGAAGCAGGGTGGTGTTACAGTCAGGAGACTTTCAGCTGCATGTAAAATCCGCATGTAACAGCAACTGAAAATCATTTAAACAAGGAACATTTATTATCTCACAAAACAAGAAGTCCTGAGGGGGAACAGCTCCTAAATTAATTAATTTAATGATTCAAATACATCATCCAGGAACCAGGCCCTTTCCACATTTCCAGACACAACACCTAGCAGGAGAAAAAAGAATGTCCCTTTAAAAGGGTGGAAACCTTTCCCCAAAGTCCCAAAGCTGTCTTTCCTTCACATCTCACTGGCAATTTTTGGTCATATGCCCTTTCCTAAACCAATTACTAGAAATGGGAATGGGAATATTCTCTTTGCCTTAAACCAAGGTAAATAATCTTCCTCTGGAAGGGGCTAGATGGTAAATATTTTAGGCTCTGTGGGCCATACAATATCTGTTGCACTATTCACCTTTACTGCTATAGTGCAAAAGTAGGCATATATGATACATAAACAAGTGGGCATAGCTGTGTTCCAACAATACTTTATGTATAAAAACAGGTGGCAGTACAGATTTGGCCCATGGGCCATAGTTTGCTGACCCCTGCCTTAGAGCAACTGGCACTTAACTTCCGACAGTGTCTGAAACAGAGAAGTCCACTTGGGTACAAATAGTTCTGTTTTGTTCTTTTGCTCCAGGGTCACGACCAAGAATTTAGAGATCTTCTGTGAGTTCTGAGCTTCTTTCTTAACCTTTTATTTTTCTCCTGCCTTTTTCCACTAGAAACAGGCACTGTAGAATCCTAATACTCGTTTGCCCATTTTTCTTTCCCAAGACTTTTGTAAGAATGTATATTTGAGAGTTCTTTTAAGGAAAAGCTTTTGCTCAAAATAATCTATAAGTCCACCAATTAGATCCATTTGGGTGAACAAACACCATTTTTCAAATTGAGTAATATCATTTACTCACAGCTTAATATATTTCAATTTAATTTTGTTCTTTTCTTCAAATTCTGATAAGACATATGTTGTGTCATAGAAATAAAGGCAAGTAGTGAAACATAGAGAGCAGATTTCTGGTTCAAGATTATGAACTGAGCATGTGTTTATGTCCTCACTTCTTCTCCCCATCTTGATGCTATATTAAAATGAAAATAATGGCATAAAATGTCACAAATCCTCAATAATGAAGACAATGGGGAGACTCTTTGGCAGATAAAGAAATGAATAAATTCTGGAAAGCAGATTTGAAAAACATTTACTGAGGAAGTGCAGAAGAGGAAGCTAGAATTAGCTCAACATGTGAAGAAAAGGGGATGTAGGCAAGGAGGGTGCCTATGTGGCCAGCACAACCTTGGAGAGGTTTTGCAGTTAGGTATGGTGGGGTGGTGGATACAATGAAGACTAGAAGCAATAAGAGGGGTTGAGAACAGGAGACAAAGATATAGGCAGAAGGGCTTCCCTGGTGGCGCAGTGGTTGAGAATCTGCCTGCTAATGCAGGGGACACGGGTTTGAGCCCTGGTCTGGGAAGATCCCACATGCCACGGAGCAACAGGGCCCGTGAGCCACAACTACTGAGCCTGCGCGTCTGGAGCCTGTGCTCCGCAACAAGAGAGGCCGCAATAGTGAGAGGCCCGCATGCCACGATGAAGAGTGGCCCCCGCTTGCCACAACTAGAGAAAGCCTTCGCACAGAAACGAAGACCCAACACGGCCAAAAATAAATAAATAAATAAATAAATAAATAAATAAATAAATAAATAAATAAGAAGACTCCAAGATCACTAAAAAAAAAAAAAAAAAAAGATGTCGGCAGAAACTTGACTCTTCCTGATTCCCTTTAATCATCTCTATGTTCATCATGACTAAACACTTATCCCAGGAAAATATTGGAGAAGAAGAAGAGAAGCCTTCCCCTAGACTGTTCACCATAAATTAGAGCTTTTTCACCAGAGCTCTTGCCCCTGTGTACAAATTTCTATAACCTAATTCATTCATTCACTCAATTCAACAAATATTGTTGAGGGTTTAATAGGCAGTGGGAAAAAACAAACTCTGTTATCATGCAATTTACAATACTAAAAGGATTACCAGACTATGAGAAAAATTGTAATATGAAAGAGTAAAACCAAAAATTTTTAATAATCTAAAGTAAAATGCACTCTGACCAGGGTATCCCAAGGCTTGGAAACAAGGTGTTGGCCAGGTTGAGTTCTTGTCTGGAAGCTCTTGAGAAAAATCTGCTTCCAATCTTATTCTTGTTGGCAGAATTCAGTTCCTTGTAGGACTGAGATCATGGTAGTACAGTTCCCAAAATCTGGAAGCCACCTGCATTCTTTTTTTTTTTTTTTTTTGCAGTACATGAGCCTCTCACTGTTGTGGCCTCTCCTGCTGCGGAGCACAGGCTCCGGACACGCAGGCTCAGTGGCCATGGCTCATGGGTCCAGCCACTCCGCGGCATGTGGGATCCTACCAGACCGGGGCACGAACCCGTGTCCCCTGCATCGGCAGGCGGACTCTCAACCACTGCGCCACCAGGGAAGCCCCACCTGCATTCTTTACCAAGTGACCCCCTCCATCTTCAGGCTAGCAATGCTGCATTGAATCATTTTTGTGCTTCCAATCTCTGGCTTTCTTTTCTGTGTCCAGCAAAAAAAGAAAAAAAACAAAAACAAAAACCCCAAACTCTCTGTTTTTAAAGGGCTCATGTAATTAATTCAAGCCCCCAGTAACCTCCTTATCTTACGTTCAACTGTGTCATAAACATAAGCTACTCAATGGAAGTAAAGCCTTTATCATTCACAGACCCTGAGATTGTGTAAGGCCTGTAGATCAGGGTGGTGGAAAATCTTGAGAGAATCTTAGAATTCTTCCTACCACAGACCTACACTAGACCTATTATACAAAATTTTAAAACCCCAAAGTGATTAAAAGATTCTAGAGTAGAAAAAGTATATCACATACCATTATCACACTTATCAGCAATAACAGCTTTAAAAAAAAATTTATTGGAGTATAGTTGCTTTACAATGTTGTGTTAGTTTCTGCTGTACAGCAGAGTGAATCAGCTATACGTATACATATATCCCATCTTTTTTGGATTTCCTCCTCTTTTAGGTCACTGCAGAGCACTGAGTAGAGTTCCCTGTGCTTTACAGTAGGTTCCCATTAGTCATCTATTTTATACATAGTATCAATTGTGTATATATGTCAATAACCATCTCCCATTTCATCCCACCCTCCTTCCCCCTTGGTATCCATACATTTGTTCTACACATCTGTATCTCTTTTTCTGCTTTGCAAATAAGATCATCTATACCATTTTTTTAGATTCCACATATATTCATTAATATACAATATTTGTTTTTCTCTTTCTGACTTATTTCACTCTGTAAAACAGTCTCTAGGTCCATTCATGTCTCTACAAATGACCCAATTTCATTCCTTTTTAAGGCTGAGTAATGTTCCATTGTATATATGTACCACATCTTCTTTATCCATTCCTCTGTTGATGGACATTTAGGTTGCTTCCATGCCCTGGCTATTGTAAATAGTGTTGCAATGAACACTGGGGTGCATGTGTCTTTTTGAATTATAGTTTTCTCTAGGTATATGTCCAGTAGTGGGATTGCTGGGTCATATGGTAGTTCTACTTTTAGTTTTTTAAGGCACCTCCATACTGTTCTCCATAGTGTTTGTATCAATTTACATTCCCACCAACAGTGCAAGAGGGTTCCCTTTTCTCAACACCCTCTCCAGCATTTATTGTCTGTAGATTTTTTGATGATAGCCATTCTGACTTGTGTGAGGTGATACCTTATTGTAGTTTTGATTTGCATTTCTCTAATAATCAGTGATGTTGAGCAGTTTTTCCTGTGCCTCCTGGCCACCTGTATGCTTCTTTGGAGAAAGGTCTATTTAGGTCTTCTGCCCATTTTTTGATTGGGTTGTTTGGTGTTTTGATATTGAGCTGCATGGGCTGTTTGTATATTTTGGAGATTAATCCTTTGTCAGTTGCTTTGTTTGCAAATATTTTCTCCCATTCTGAGGGTTGTCTTTTCACCTTCTTTATGGTTTCCTTTGCTGTACAAAAGCTTTTAAGTTTAATTAACAATGAAAGCTCAGAAAGAGAAATTAAGGAAATAATCTCACTCACTATTGTAACAAAAAGAATAAAATACCTAGAATAAATCTACCAAAGGAGGCAGAAGACCTGTATACAGAAAGCTGTAAGACACTGGTGAGAGAAATCAAAGACGACACAAACAGATGGAGAGATATACTATGTTCCTGGACTGGAAGAATCAATATTGTGAAAATGACTATACTACCCAAAGCAATCTACAGATTCAATGCAACCCCTATCAAATTACCAATGGCATTTTTCACAGAACCAGAACAAAAAATTTTTACAATTTGTATGAAACACAAAAGACTCCAAATAGCCAAAGCAATCTTGAGAAAGAAAAATGGAGCTGGAGGAATCAGGTTCCCGGACTTCAGACTATACTACAAAGCTACAGTAATCAAGACAGTATGGTACTGGCACAAAGACAGAAATATAGATCAATGGAACCGGATAGAAAGCCCAGAGATAAACCCACGCACCTATGATCACCTAGTCTATGACAAAAGAGGTAAGAATATACAATGGAGAAAAGACAGCCTCTTCAATAAGTGGTGCTGGGAAAACTGGACAGCTACATGTCAAAGAATGAAATTAGAACACTCCCTAACACCATACACCAAAATAAACTCAAAATGGATTAAAGACCTATGTAAGGGCTTCCCTGGTGGCGCAGTGGTTGAGAGTCCGCCTGCCGATGCAGGGGACGTGGGTTCATGCCCCGGTCCGGGAAGATCCCACGTGCAGCGGAGTGGCTGGGCCCGTGAGACATGGCCACTGAGCCTGTGCGTCCGGAGCCTGTGCTCCGCAACAGGAGAGGCCACAACAGTGAGAGGTCCGTGTACCGCAAAAAAAAAAAAAAAGACCTATGTAAGGCCAGACACTTTAAAACTCTTAGAGGAAAACAGAAGCAGAACACTCTTTGACATAAACCGCAGGAAATCCTTTTTTGACCCACTTCCTAGAGTAATGAAAATAAAAACAAAAATAAATAACAGCTTTTAAAGGTAATAAAACGATTCTTTCAAACTACTAAGGGAGTATTTTTTCAAGACCAAATTATATTTCTAGCCAAATTATCCCTTAACTATATAGGCAGAATAAAGATATTTTCAAACATGCAACGAGTCATCAACTTTTATTTCCCAAGTACCCTTTCTTAAGAGTTAAAGGAGACAGAAAATCAAGAAAGGGCATAACACCAGTTTCAAGTAGATCCCACACCAGAGAGCAGGGAACGCCAAAGATGAAAGCTGTTTGGCAGGTCTAGATAATCGCAGTCTAGACAGGAGCAAGAAAAAAGGAAAAAGGTTTCAATAGAAGCTTCAATTTCTTCCACCCTAAAATGACCATAATATCATGCTAATTACCTGCTAGTTCATAAGGTCATTACAAAGACTAAATAAGTCAACATGTACAAAGGGTTTAGAATAGCATCTTTTAGTTATAAACTCTTCACAAGTGTTTTTGGAATACTTTTAGAAAACTAGTTTAGGAAAATCTTTTCTTTTAACACATGCATCATCACAAAGATGACAAATTGGAATTTTAAAAATTCTTTTATCATGCATAATTTGAGAAGCACTGCTTTAGAGCACCTGCTAGGTACAGAGACCTGGCCTTGAGAAGACTTGGGTTCTAGCTCCCAACCTGCCGGCCAAGGACCTGGGGGAAGCCCTTGAACTTCTCTAAGACTTCATGTCTTCATCTTTCACATAAGGGTGATCATTCATACCTCAGAGAGCTGCTGTGGGGGTGAAATGAAATAAATGGTTGGAAATTGATTGGTTCCCCATATAGAGGAAACAATTCCAGATGGACCAGATAGCCATCATTGTTCTATGTGCGATCAAAGAAAGAATCTCTGCCATTTCTCTGGGAAATAGTACTTCGTAAAAATGTATTTTGTCTTCATTCATTTTAAGGTTCTTTGACAAAGTGTCTCGCTCCGATGTTGTTTGTATTGAACTGTGCAGTAACAGGTTTCTTTTTAGAGTGATTAGCGAGCACCTAACATGGCTCAGATTTTCTCTCCTTTTACATTGTCTTGCTGCTTGCTGGCAGTGCCTTGCATCTTTAATTTAGTGGATAATGAATGAACTATGGTTGGCAAACCCTGTAATGTTGAATTATAATGTCATTAATCTTTCATATTCCTTCTGTAGATTCAGCTGATCTTATAAAAAGCGAATGGACCTGGATCACCCTCAGAGACTTATCAAACTACCCAAGGGAATGCAATTCCTTTAAGATCCCTTTTCTGTTCTATTTTTATATAATCGTGCATTTTAGTAGCCGACTGAGATGGGATAGATGTATGAGAGGTATTCAAAATTTATATCCAGTTAGGAAGGGCCACTTTATACTCTGTAGATGCAGTTTTTTCATCTGTCAACTGTAAGTTTGCATGCATTTGTTCTTAACTCTTTTTAGACTTTGGGTTCAGGATGGAAATTACCCTTTTCAAGAAGTTTTACCTAGATAGGTGTAAATCTACAATATCTTGGCAATAAAATAGCCCCAGAGGAATAACTTTGCAAACCCGTTTTAATCTTTATACCAATTAAATTGGTATGATCAACCTCACCACCATCACACAAAACAGGTTTCTAGGCCATGACCTCACCTTTTGCTTAGAGAAAACCATCAGATTTATTTGGCCCTACTCAGATTTAAGATCATATATCTTTTTTCAGAGCTTGATGGTTTCTAATAATAACAGCAGAAAGTACTGAAACAAACCTATTTTCATGGCTGCCTTTCAATCAATATAGAACACACTTTCTGTTTTGTCTTCACCAGAAATAAATTGTACTTTAAATCCCTGTTCTTCTTAGATATGTCATATATGTGGGGTATGATGTCATCTCTAAAGTGGAAATTTCTTGAGATGGCATTGTTAGGAAGGCTTAGAAAAAGTATTTTGCAAGCCCATAACATCATTGTAGAACAGGTTTTATTGCCTTAGAAGATACTAGCATTCTCCGGAGATTAAGAAATTGCTATAATTGCTATATGAAAGAGCTGGCAGAGAGATCATTTTTGCTAATTAAAGTTAAGGTGCTTTAGAAAAGAAAGTCAGAGTAGCTTTAACTATATAACCTCCTTTCTTTACTCTTAATTGCCCAAATCCTATTCCTCCACACCCTTGCCCCTCATTCCTTCCACTTACAGCTTCAGTTTGCCTCAGCTGTCTGTGACATAACTTTAATAATATCCAAGCAATTGAGTCACTTGGAGAGACATCTGCTAAATTCACAAGGAAACAAGCATCTTAAACAGCTGAATTTATTGTTTTGGAAGACCACAGGGTCTTGTGTGTTAACTTCTAGGGACAAAAAAAAAAAAAAAGAAACAAAAAGACATGAACTGTGGCTATAATTTATGCCATGCCATATATTCCCTACTCTACATTTAATGCTTAATTAATTGCTTTCATCAGTTAGATTCATTGGCAGCATTTTACCTTTTTTAATAGCTGCTCCTTTTTCCTACCCTTCTCCTAGTTTCCTTTAGCACTCTCTAAAGGGTACTATTCTTTCTTTCTTTCTTTTTTTGTGGTACACGGGCCTCTCACTGTTGTGGCCTCTCCCATTGCGGAGCACAGGCTCCGGACGTGCAGGCTCAGCGGCCATGGCTCATGGGCCCAGCCGCTCTGTGGTATGTGGGATCTTCCCGGACCAGGGAATGAACCCGTGTCCCCTGCATCAGCAGGCGGACTCTCAACTACTGCACACCAGGGAAGCCCTAAAGTGTACTATTCTTAAGTGACTGTTGGACATAACTTTACAAGAAAGTGATTAAGTCATTAACATCCATGTACACAGATTATTCTTGCTAAGAAAATGTCTCAGGTAGGGACACAAGAGCAGTGTGCCTTTTGAGGGAAACCACATCTCATAAGTTGAAATGGAAAAATACTTTCAGAGAAAATGATTTTCATTAGAATTATTGGTGAGGGGTGAGACTATAGAAGCAGAAGGCAGGTTGGAGAACAAAGATTTTCCATTATGACTCTGAGTCTGGAGGTGGTGGCTGGTGGTGGCAGACTGGGGCAGAGCAGTCAGGGATGTGATGTGGAAGGACAGCAGAGGCAATGGATCTTAGACACTGGATCACCACCGATGGAGCCCTCGTTCCTCTCCCCATTGGATGTGGCTGCTTCTGTTTGAGAACCTGTCAATGTCAACTTGCCATATTGATCAGGCACATCCTATGCCTATCAGTTCCTCTTGCTCCAGGTCAAATCTTACCCCTTCTCTCTTTTTTTTTTTTTTTTGCGGTCCGCGGGCCTCTCACTGTTGTGGCCTCTCCCATTGTGGAGCACAGGCTCCGGACACGCAGGCTCAGTGGCCACAGCTCACGGGCCCAGCCACTCCGCGGCATGTGGGATCTTCCCGGACCGGGGCATGAACCCGTGTCCCCTGCATCAGCAGGCGGATTCTCAACCACTGCACCACCAGGGAAGCCCACCCCTTCTCTCTTTGAAAGGAAACAGACAATACACCCTCAGTGCCATGAAGGACATCATTAAATGTATTCACACAAGCAAAAATACTCTCTTTTGTGTAGACCCATTTCCATATTTCTATGAATCCATTCTGAGTTGTTAAGGATGCATATATTCCTTAATTCTATTTATGAGTGGCTACTATGTACCCCTGACTGAATTAGGTGCTGGGGAAAGCCCCATGCTTGATCTCAGGAAGCATACAACCTATTGTGAGAAACTTGGACATTAAATGGGAAATTAATTATAGTTTAAAATGTGAATTACAATCACAGCAATAAATTAATGCATGTTATAATAAGTCTCCTGTGTTGGGCAGAGTGTTCTCTTTTGAAACCCTTCTCTTTCATAGTATTCTCTTTTTCTGTACAACACAAAAATTGAAGTGTTCAATGTTGCAGGTGATAGAACTAAAGCAGAAAAGATTAGGTGAGAGAATTCCCTGGTGGTCCAGTGGTTAGGACTCTGTGCTTCCACTGCTGAGGGCGCAGATTCAATCCCTGGTTAGGGAACTAACATCCCGTAAGCTGTGCAGTGCAGTCAAGAAACAAAAAAAAAGATTAGGTGATTTCTCAAAGTCTCACTTTTACATGCTCATTGTTCTCCATCCTGAAGGAATATATGCTTCTTTATTATCACTTTGAATAGTAATTTGTTGATTAAATTAACTAATGAATCCCTCCTTCCTACTTATAGTACATAGTGGAACTCCATTGCTTATAATTCAGATTTACCAGTATGTGGATATGATGGGGTTTTTTTAAAGTTTTTAATGTAATTTTTAACAGAATATTTCAAAAATATAAAACTACAGGAAAGGGCTTCCCTGGTGGCGCAGTAGTTGAGAGTCCGCCTGCTGATGCAGGGGACACGGGTTCGTGCCCCGGTCCGGGAGGATCCCACATGCCGCAGAGCGGGTGGGCCTGTGAGCCATGGCCGCTGAGCCTGCGCGTCCAGAGTCTGTGCTCTGCAGCGGGAGAGGCCACAACAGTGAGAGGCCCGCGTACCGCAAAAAAAAAAAAAAAAAAAAATTACAGGAAATTCTGAATAGTACAACACATGAGGAATATAGAAAACCAGAAAATAGTTAATTAAAGTAATAGGTAATTAAGTAATTAAGGTGATAGCACAGAGGAGGTTTTCTAATGGAGTGGTGGAACTTTGAAAACAGACAGCAAAGAGATACCTCTTTCGTTTGGTGCTTACAAAATTTCTTATTCTTTAGGTTACTTTGTCCTCACAGTGACCATGCAGGGACGCTCCAGGCAAGCATGGCCCTCCTGCCTTTACAGGGAAGTTTGTCTTGTCTGTTACCCAACCAACAAGGAACAATGCTGAGACTCAGACTCAGGTCTTCTGGTTCCAAATCTACTATGAGTCTACTTGATGACAACACCTTGCCCTTCACCTGCTACCTCTGAATGTGTTTGACCGTTCCAGTGGTTCTCCACGATCGATGATGGGACAAAAGGAATCAAATTCACAGCACCAAGACCCTAATTTTAGAGGGAACTTCAGAAGTTTTACAAAAGTAATTCATGTAAAATGCAGAAAATTTAGAACATCTAGGGAGACAAAAAAGTCACACATGATTTCATCAGTCACATATAACCAATTTTAAATTGTACATATATAACCTTCTGGACTTATTTTCCTGCATATTATTATTATTATTATTTTTTACAAAAAGAGATTACATAATACTTCATCTTTGCAAATTGCAATTTAAAATTAGTAATATATATTTTGTACACTACCCTATATTGATGTTTGTCAATTGCAGATTTTGAGGCTGTAATATTTCTTTTGTAAGAATGCACCTTAATTTATTAATTTATTTAACTGATCTTCAGTTGTCAGGTATCATTTTTTCATAATATGTATATGGTGACAGTGATGTGTTGATATGTTTCCTGGGGATAAAAAGCCCTTATTTGTAATGTTTGCCAAATTCCATGGTGTAAGTACTTTCGCCATGACTGATTTTGTTTCCAACTGCGTAACAATTGGCTTGAAAATTTCCTAAAAATTTTAAAATAGGTCCACACCTCTGCATAGCCAGGATGCATACCCTTGTAGCCAAACCTTTCTCATATCTTTTAGTTTTGATTTCACAAAGAAAAAATACATAAAATTATTTAATGATAAGTATTAGAGTGATGTATGTAAACATTTCATTGTTAAAGATTCATTATCACTTGTGATGATTATTGATTCTTACATATTTTTTCAGTCACTTTTCCTTATCCACATATTGGTAGTTTTTGTCTCTCTGTCTCTGTTTCTCATTTGTGTTTAAATCTAGGATGATCATTGAAATATACAATATTTTGAGATTACTTGAATTTGCAAATTTAAAACTTATTCTCAGGACCAGATGCAGTAGTATCATAGACAGATGTGAGTTGTGATGTCAGTTCTACCAACTAACAGATTGTTAAATTCGGGCTATGTACTAACCTCTCTGAGGCTGTTTCTTCATCTACAATACAGAAACCAAGATGTTCATTTCACAGGATTATTGTGAGAGCGTTCTATAAGATTTAAAGACTCTTAGTGGTGGGACACAACATGATGACACTGGGACAGGGGAAATTCTAAGTTACTTACGACTCCATAAGATAGCACAGGAGTTGTTCCAAGACAAGGTGACAGCAAGCTGGGCTGTGTGAAGGGGTGGGGTGGCAGTGAGGGTGCCGGGCACCTTTTGTATGGGGAGCCAGGTGAGAGGGGTCACTTTCACAGTCTTTCAGTGGATTGCCCAATTTGAATAATTTTCAGGCTCCAGGGTATAGGGTCTGTCCCTTGTTGTCTGGTGTCTGCCCCCAGGGGCAGTTAGGGCTGATGTATAGTGGCCTGGGGTGTGAGAACTTGAGGGAAGTATATGGGATGCGGACTTGATCAGCTGTTCAAGAAAGGAAATGGACCAGCTTCTAGCCAGGCCCCAAAACTGGGTGCTGACTATATGGAAATATATCTAGATGAGTAAATAAATGAGGTAATGTATGTGAAGGTCAAAGCCCAGTTTTCTGGGTCCTTCACCCTCATTTAAAGGCTCTCATAAAAGAGGAAAATGAACATTATCCATAGAAGCTGTAACAGAGTACTTTTTAACCTTTGTATATAATAGTTTCGTCTGTAAATTTAATAATGGGATAACAGTGGTTCTTAACATTCTCAGAGAGTCAAAGGCTCATTGAGAATCCTTTGAAAGCTATCGATAGCCTCCCCTGAAATGTGTAAGACTTATATACAGAAAATTTTGCTGCAGTTTATTTTGTTACTTTAGAAACTGCACTTTATGGAAACATTTATTTTGGTATTAGATATCTCACTCAGCCTCCATTTTCTTTTCTGTTGAATCACTTTGGTCAAAAGAGATTATAGGCCTTCAGTAAAAGCATGTTAGTTATTGCAGGGCAATGAAACAGAAAGCTACCCAATTAGCCTGGCTAAAATTATCCACCAAACCAACCAGGTCAGTAATGAGCCTCTCCTTGTCAAATTGCTTAGAACAGGCTTTCTTTAATCCTCAGTAAAAGCAAAACTTCTTCCTCAGGTTCAATCAAGTTTTTTGAGACTTGTCTTCTGGAAAATCATAGATTTTTGTACATAGTGAAAAATAAATGTATGCTCTGTTTCCATTTCTTATACACTTCTTGAAGAAATTTTATTCTTCATGAGGGTGATGACCTCATAGCAATAGACATGGCTTATTTCAAGATAATTGGCAAAAATCTTTGATGTCATTACATTCTGATGTATTTGTAATAATTAATTTAGCAAATATTTATTAGGTACCAACTATGTATCAAGACTTCTCTTAGGCTGTAAGGATATAACAAGATATAGGAAAGATAATTACTGCAATGAGCCCTAATGATGTGTAGCACTTCTATCTTTAACCAACAAAAAGAGGCAGATGTACTGCCAAACCTTTCAAATGCTCTACCTAACCATGATGCCCCAACATTTTCTTGCAGTCAAAGACACTGTATTTTTCTTTTTTACAATCCAGAGACATCAGTTTCCTTGAAGTTCCCAGAACAGACACAAAATAGAAAAATATTTTTGATGGCATCATAATTTACATATTCAACAAATATATTGAGTACCTACTGTATGCCGTTCACTGTGGATGCAGCAGTAAACAATCTAGACCTGGTCCCATGCCCTCTAGTGATCTGCGAGGGAAGAAAACTAGAAACTATCTGCACTTGGAGACAGTAATTCCATCTAGCCTATGCTGAAGAAAAATGGCACATCTGCCCGTTTCTCTAAAACCTCCTTCAAAATATTAAGTGAAATATTCACATTTCTGAAGTGGATGATATAGACAGGCACAAACCACAAACCAAGGCAGAACACACTTCTCCTGTTTCCAATGCATAGATTCCTTGAAGGCTCTCCAACTTATGTCACATCTCTACTTGGCAGTACAATAAAAAACTCACAGAGAACTTTGGCTTTTGCATTGGGACTTTGAGTATTTACAGGATTGTCTATCATACCTTTCTAAAAATTCTTCGTTCCTCTAAACATGGTAGCTCACAGGAGCTACCATGATTCTGTAACATGACCCAATTCAGTGGCCACAGCCATTGAACTAAGAGATGGACACCTAACCCAGACTGGACAAATACATCTTTTATCTGAGGAATTTGGATCTATAATGAAAGAATTTAAGAAAAGAATACATTTAAGAAAGGGATTTCAGGACTACCTAATAAGACCAAGAATACATTTTTTTCCTAATGTTTATCAGAGAAAAATTATTCTAGACATCATAACATGGCAACACGACAAGCACATGCCATTTTGCTGTCTATAATAGTGCCTCAAGCCACTGTACAGTTGCCTTAAGGAATACTTTAATAATTCAACCTTATTAATTTGACAACAGTTTGTCCAAAAGATAATTTTCAATGTAATAAAACAAAAATGAAAGAAATAAATTCAGGATTTGAACAACCCTGAATCCTATCCTTGGACTGCCTTGGAGACCCATGTTCCAGGATCTTAGAGGATGAATTTTTCTTTCATTACTCAAACGTTCGGTGTTGATACCTATTCCTTCCCAGCCCGGAAATGACTTGGATCTCTCTGAGGCAGACACAGTGGACTCCCACTGATCTAGAATATTAGTGGGAACTGAAGTCTGCAGGAGAGAGGAAAGCCCCCCCCCTTGTGAATTATAATCTCACTCTCCAAGTGCCAGATACCCAAGAACCACAGGGTACAGTCTGTATTGGGACCTCCACCATCCCCAGAGCTGTGGCTTGGTTTCTTCTCTAGGCCTACATATTAGTTTCACTGTATTCTAAAGTTTCCTTTTTAAATACGTGGTTGCTAATTCCAGCTTTGGGTGTGGGGAAAGAGCAACACCATTTTTTTTCATGTGTGATTCCCATCCATCTAAGTGCATTAATGGCAGTGCGCATCATTTCTCAGTTCATTTAGGTTTATTCTAAAATATCATAAATGATCATAGAACATTAAAGCTAACAGGGCCCTTACTGATTATCAGACAACCCTCATCATTTTACAGACCACATGACTGAGTTTCAGAGAGGTGAATGAATTCGTCCAAGGATATGCAATTACTTAGCACTGAAGTGAGGTCTTGTACCCAGGACTCCTGACTCTAAAATCATTCCTTTTCATGAGGCCAGGTTGATCTTTCCCCCTGAAGAGAGTGCAGGGGAAAAGATAGCCACATTTCTTTTTAATCTCAGAAATCAGCTGTGTAATATTTTTCTAGATAGCAAGCTTTCACCCATTGCTTTTTTCCTGAAATTTTAAAGTAATTCTCATGAATTATTCCAAGCACATGGAAATCAGGCATCAAAGAAGGAAAGCAGGAAGAAGAGAAAAGCTGCAAGCAGGAGCCTCTCCTTTATATGGGGGATATTTAATTTCCAATTACTTGTCTGCAAGAAGACATCCAAAATGCCTCAGAAATAGTTACTATCCAATATGAAGTCTTCCCTTCTGCTTCTGCTAGCCAACGTTTCATTTCTTCTTGTAACCACCCCTGCATTTATTTTTTTTTTAATCCAGGGAGAAAATCCTTGTCTTGATACTCCGTTCTTGGTATTGCTGCATTGAGCAAAGATGTGTATCCGGTCCCTGGAACATTCTCCTCTTGCTTGTACTCTTTTTCTTTGGACTGAGTTGAGATATTGGGAATTCTAATCATTGTGAAACTTGAGGGAAACACTGTTCTCATGTTTTAAAAGATGGAAACATGAAGCAGCTCCCCTAGGCTAGTTTGGAAAGCCCCAAATGAGCAGAATACTATACAGTTATCTGATGATTTCAGGACCACACAATTCCTCCGTCTTCCAAAAATTAGACTTGAGTACTTCTTATTTTCTCCAAAGGATTCTTATATCAATAAACAACACTGTCTTGATAAATCCCTGGTACTAATCCACTACATATTTCAATGCTGTCAGAAGATGCAAAATGATACATGAAGTTAAATTGTAATGGAGCTAGAGACGATGGGTCTATCAAGTGTGACTATCTTTATCCATCAACCTTAAATTTTGGAGTCAGGAAGAGTAACTCCAGGACCTCTCTACAAATGTCCCTTTCTGGCATCATGAGAAAGTGAGGACGAGGCTGAAGGGATCAGAAGGCCTGTCAGCATGCCATTCTCATGAAGGCATTATCATTTTCCATTTCAATAAACTATTATTTCACAGGGGAATAACAAGTGCAATTCTTACTAATAGGAATTTGTGTGTACTATCAAATTATTTTTACATTTCCACAATCCATCTCACCTCACCTCAAAACGAAGGAGATGAAAACCTTCTTTGTATCAGTTAATCTATACATCCACCCCTGAAAATAACCCGTAGTGGGAAGAAGCAGTCATCTCTGGTAACAGCAAAAGGGCAGACAGAAAGAGATGTGACTAAGGCAACAGCCAAATTCTCAAACACAGATTATTTCTGACTTAAATGTTGCCAGAGAAGCAGATTCCTAGATGTATCTTGGGGCCTGCAGCTGCCAGGAATGTTTTCTGGGTGGTCACAGAGCTCATTAATCACTGTTCTGTGTTCACTAGCCTGGTGGCAGGTTGATGTGTAGAAGCCTTTAAGGAGTGGGTAAACCTGGCAAATCTCATCATTTTATTGGCTTGCCAAAATCCCTTCAAAACCCAAACTCCTTTGCATGGCATGTGAGGCATTTCCTGATGTAACCCTACAACCCTCTTCAATATCATCTCTGTCTATTCCCTCTGTCCTGTCCTAAGCTTTCAGTTTTGCGTCCATGCCTTTGTAAATTCTTCTCCCTTGGTTGTAATCCCCTTCCTCCCCTTGTCAACCTGGTGAACCATATAGCTTTCAAAACCCAGATTAAGGGACTTCCCTGGTGGTACAGTGGTTAAGAATCTGCCTGCCAATACAGGGGACACGGGTTCGAGCCCTGGTCCGGGAAGATCCCACATGCCTCGGAGCAACTAAGCCCGTGCGCCACAACTACTGAGCCTGCGCTCTAGAGCCTGGGAACCACAACTACTGAGCCCGTGCCTAGAGCCCATGCTCTGCAACAAGAGAAGCCACCACAGTGAGAAGCCCGCACCCAGCAACAAATACCCAACATAACCAAAAACAAACAAATAAATTAATTAAAAAAAAAAACAGCTCAAGCTCCGCTTATGGTTGATTACTTCATTGGTTCCATCCTCATCACACAGTTTTGTAACTTTTTGTTTACCATTTTGTAACCATTGTTTATTATTGTGACTTCTGTTTACTATTGTAACTATTTACCATTGTAACTACTGCTTATGTTGAAACAATTGTTTACTACTTTGTAACTATTCTGTAGGGTTAGGAATCAACCCAAGTATGGTCTTATCTCAGCACAGAGCACAATACCTGGCACATGACTAGTGCTTAATGAATATTTGATGAATAAATGCGTGAACGGGTCCAGCCAATGGATGTCTAGATTGTGGCCAAACAATGCTACAGTTAATCGTACTTTTATTGTAGAATGTAACTATAAACCAAAATCGGTGCTCTCAGTCCTAGGTGTCTAAAATTTGGGTTTGGAAATAAGGTCAAGAGACAATGAAATTTAGACAGATCCAAAAGCCAGGCTACATATGGAATTGGAACAAAGGTTCCAAGTCAGTGACTGACTTTTCCATAAAGAAAGTGAAAAAGAGACAAGATCACAAATCTGAAGTTAGGACTGAAAACGATAGAGTGGCCCAAGGAGAATGGGAAGAAGACAGCTGTGGACAGCAAATGGTCAAAATCACGTTCCCATCCCAGATGTCTGACTATACAGAACCAGGGTTACAGGAAACTTAGTTTGGGTTCAGCAACAGAAAATTCAGTCACTGAGGGCAAAATAGGAATCCACTCTGTAAATGTCTCAGGAAGAAGGAAGAAAGTCTAAGAAGAACTAAGAAATAGATCAACAAGAGTGCCTCATGCCAAGTCATTTACTTGTGTGTTTCTACTTATATTTTTTCTGCCAAGGACAAGCCCTGGTCATAGAATTTAAAGGACTATCCATACCTGTGGAGCAGTGAGACCAGTGTGTAATAGATAAAATGTGGAGTCAGACTGCCTGGACTAAAAGCCTCAATCCATCGCTTTCCAGCTGTGAGGCATTAGTCAATTACTTAAACTCTGTGAGCTGTAAAATGGGGCTGAAAATAGCACTGACTTCATAGAAGTGTTGGGAAGATTGAATGAGTTAATCCACTGGAAGAACTTATCCCAGAGACTATAAGATTCAGAGCAAGTAACCAGGCAGTTAATTATACTTTTAGAGAAATTCAGGGTAAAACCCACATATTTAATTTCTCATGTTGAACTAAAAGATGTTCTCTTTCTATTTATTTGCTTCTATTAAATAATTATCACAATGTCCTTTAGAAGAAAATATATACCAACTAAAAAAGATATCCCTTTGAGCAGAAATAAGAACATAGAAATATATAACCCAGCTAAAACTTTACAAAAGAAGTAGAATTTTAATTGCTAGTCGATGGGTTAGTTCAAATAAAGGTTTGGTTACAGCTTTTTAAGCAGTTGCTTAAATAATATAGCAATATGAAATATAATTTAATTTTGTGCATAGGCCATTAAGGATTGGCCCCATTGTTGTGCAGGCTCTGGACTTCCAGTTTTCTGTCCCGCCATCCCAAAAGTGAGCTATCATGGTCCTTTGACTTCAAGATCATGGTCCTAAGAACTCCAGTCATTACATGTGCATTCCAAGGATCAAAAAGGAGGAAGAAAAGAATGCACTTTTATTTAAGAATACATCCCAGAAATCGCCACATCACTTCCCTACTCTTGTTATAGGCCAGAACTTAGTCATTTTACCACAACTAGTAGAAGAGAAGACTGAGAGATAAAAATCAGTGTTCAGGTGATGATATACTCAACTTCAAATCAGGGATTTTATTACTGTAGGAGAAGAGGAGATATTGCAGGCAACTAACCACCTTTGCCAGAGCTGGTTTGCATGTGCTCCACATGGACTGGGGTGTTAGCCCCATAACTGCTGTGATAAAAGCATTTGTAGGAAGGGAATGTGTTTGCCTGTTAGTAACTCATTAAGTTAAAATCAGACTTTCATGTGTTTCTCCCTATCCTTGAACTTTGTGTCAGGGAAATAGTTATTTCTGACCAAAATGCATTTCTCTCTTTGTGGAACTATTTCTCAGACTAAAAGTCCAATTTCTATAGCAGAAGCAATATTTGTGAGGTGTTGTCTCATAGATTCAAGTCCAAGAAACCAGAAGAACTTAAAACTGCCTTTTTTCTTGATCAATGGCCCTCTGTCCACGCTGTTCCCATTGCTGTAAGTACCTTTTCTCTATCTAGCAAACTTTTTTTTTTTTTTTTTCCGGTACGTGGGCCTCTCACTGTTGTGGCCTCTCCCGTTGCGGAGCACAGGCTCTGGACGCACAGGCTCAGCGGCCATGGCTCACGGGCCCAGCCGCTCCGTGGCATGTGGAATCCTCCCGGACCGGGGCACGAACCCGTGTCCCCTGCATCGGCAGGCAGACTCTCAACCAACGTGCCACCAGGGAAGCCCCTATCTAGCAAACTCTTGCTCTTCAAAATCCATCTTAAACTCTTCATCTTAGCGAAGGCTCCTCCAGTTCTCCTAAGCAGCTTTGGCTCTGCCTCCCTCTTGTCTCCCACAATACATTGGTTCTGTCTCTGGTGTCACACCTGGCACGTTGGATTGTGACTACTTGCCCTCCTGCTCTCTCAAGTTGATGGTGAATTTACGGAAGCACACAGGCTTTCAGAAATATTTGTTTAATGAATGAACAAGTTGACTCCTGTTCCAAATAGATATTGATACACAGGGCCGCTATATCAGAGAACGTTCCTGTAATTAATAGAAATACAACAAGAATCATAATAACCATGTTGATAATAGCGGCACTGGTGGCTATGGCAGCTACTACTATTTTTCTTGAGTATAATAAGAGTGTCTGAGTGTCAGGATCTTGATATATATAACATGTCAGATCTCTTTAAAACCTTTAAAATTAAGTGTTATTATCCGTACTTTACAGCTGAGACAGTTGAGGCCCAGATAGATTGCATAGCCTGCAGGTGGTGGAGCTGTTGACCCCAAACTCTGCTATGAATCAAATTTCTTAATTAGCACTTCACTCTCTTGGATTAAGCAGAGATCACTACCCTCTTCAGATGTTTTTGTTTTAAATGCAAACTCTCTGAGAGGCACTGTCCCTCAAGTCCCTCACGCTTAGGGCTTCCTTCATTAGATCCCTTACGTTAAGACAGAAGCAGCAGGAAATGCACAAAAGCACTGAAGGAGGAGACAGGTTAGAAATGAGGGTAGACTGGCCCAGATTCACCATCACAGTCTAGCCGAGCACTGGCTTTCTCCAAACGATTAGGCCATGTCGGTGAAACATTGTATTTCCTCCTGTCCCAGCTTACTTGAAGATTTCCCAACAAGTGCTTTACTTGTGTATCTCTTCGGTGTCATTCCATGCACACACACGCAAGCACATACACATGCGACCTCTTCGACTTCACAGGGAAAATAAAACCAGTAGACTGAAAAAGCCTTCACTTTTCTGCCATCAAATCCATAAACCTTCCTGCATCCCTATCTCTCATCTCATCTGCTTTCATTCCCTTTTATGAGGGTGCAGGAGATAACCCTCCACCTGTGATAGAGATCCCACATCCCCACACTTTCCCCAGAACCTCACACCAGTCTTTTTTTGTTCTTGTTTCTTTCACTTCTTTCTATGGCACCCTTCTCATTATTATTTAAATATATGCACATGTTTACAAAGTGAAGAAACATTCACTTTCATATTAGGAAGAAACACCATTTTTGGCCTCTACTTACCTTTTGAATGTTCCTGTATTTTCTCCTCTCCTGTACAAAGCCTTGAAAAAGTTGCCTGTACTCACTAATTCACTTCTCTGCCATTTACACCTCAACTCTCTCCAGGGCTCCTCTCTCTCTCCTTCATCCACATGGCCTCCTGCAATGGTCACCAGTGAGTCCTCTATTAGCTAAGCCAATGGGCATTTTTCTGTCTTACTGTTATTGGACACCTCAGCACATTTGAGATTGTAGACTACTCTGTCTTTCTTGAAACACTCCACTCTGGGCTTCAGTATGATCTAACTTTCCCTGTTTTCTTTTAGCTCTGGGATTAATTCATCTCAGCATCCTTGGCTAGATCACTATCCTTTATCGACTTTTAATCTTAAGTTATTCAAGGCTTTGAACTTGGTCTCTTCTTCTTCTTACTTTATATTCTCTCTCTCATAATTTATTCCATGCCCATATTGTTAATCATCATCTATATGATGAATACTTTCAAGTAATTATCTTCATTCCAAACTTACCCTCTGAGCTACAGACATATCTAGCAAATTGCTGACTCAGCATCTCCAATTGGAAGTCTCAAATTCACCACCAGCTTAACCATATCTGTAACCAAGCTCATGGTCTCCTTCCTCAAACTCAGCCTTCCACCAGTGTTCTATTGCTTAATAACGGACATTTTTATCTATCTAGTTGCTCCCAGCAGAAACCTGAGAGATAGTTCTGTGTGGCCTGATTTCCTATCAATCTCAGGTGTGAATTTGGCATATTGTTGTAGGCAGTCTGTAAGATGGCCATCAGTGATCCTGCACCCTGGTATTCATTCTTATAAATACGCTCCCCTTGAGTGTGGTTGGACTTGATGATTCACTTCTAATAGAAGGAATATGGCAGAAATAATGGGATGGTACTTCCACGATTAAATTACAAAAGGACTGGTTTATATCTTGCCTCTCTCTCTCTCCCTCTCTTTCCACTTGTACTGGATAAAACCAGCTCCCATATCATGAGGTCTCTCAGTAACACTATGAACAGGCTCGCACATCAAGGAAGTAAAGGTTGCAAATGCCGTTTGAGGAGTGAAAAACATCTCATTATTGTTTTATTTTGCATTTCCCTCATGACGTGCCGTGGAGCATCTTTTCATACGCTTATTTTCCACCTGTGTATCTTCTTTGGTGAGGTGTCTGTTAAGGTCTTTGGTCCATTTTTTTCACCAGGTTTTTTGTTTTCTTATTGTTGAGTTTTAAGAGTTCTTTTTATATTTTGGACATCAGTCCTTTATCAGATATATCTTTTGCAAATATATTCTCCCCGTCTGTTTCTTGTCTTTTCATTCTCTTGACAGATCTTTCACAGAAACGTTGCCCTTTCTCAGAGCCCTGCCAATAACCATAATGATAAGGTTGGAAGTAGATTTTTCATCCCTAATTAAGCATTGAGATGTCTTCAGCCTTAGCTGGTGGCTTGACTACAACCACATGAGGGGCTCTGAACCAGCTAAACCATTTGCTGTTTTAAATTGCTAAGTTTGGAGAGCTACCATATGATCCAGTGATCCCACTCCTGGGCACATATTTGGAGAAAATCGTAATTCAAAAAGATGCATGCTCCCCAATGTTTACAGCAGCACTATTTACAATAGCCAGGACGTGGAAGCAACCATCGACAGAGGAATGAATAAAGAAGATGTGGTACATAGATACAATGGACTATTACTCAGCCATAAAAAAGAAGAAAATAATGCCATTTGCAGCAACATGGTAGACCTAGAGATTACCATACTGAGTGAAGTAAGTCAGAGAAAGACAAATATCATATGATATCACTTATATGTGTAATCTAACAAATGGTACAAATGAACTTATTTACAAAACAGAAATAGAGTCACAGATGTAAAAATCAAACTTGTGGTTACCAGGGAGGAAAGCAGAGGGAGGGATAAATTGGGAGATTGGGATTGACATATACACACTACTGTATCTATTTTATAAATAGATAACTAATAAGAACCTATTGTGTAGAACAGGGAACTCTACTCAATACTCTGCAATGACCTATATGGGAAAAGAATCTAAAATAAGAGTGGATATATGTGTATGTATAGCTGATTCACTTTGCTGTACAACAGAAATTAACACAACATTGTAAATCAACTATACTCCAATAAAAATTTTTTTTAATTGCTAAGTTTGGGGTAATTTTTAATACAGCAGAAGATAACTAATATGCATTTGAAGACTGAAGACATACTCTTGTGTACTTAGAGAAACCAGATGGCTCTTTATAACTTTATTATTTTGTAGAGATTGCAAAAAAGACTTATATAGAATATTGCATAGATACTCATCCAATTAACAGCACAATTAATTTACATGTTTTCCCATAAAAACAACAGCAAAAGTTTGTTTTTAGTGTGAGTTGTCTTTTTTAAAAACTTTATATTTTTAGAGCAGTTTTAGGTTCACAGTATAACTGAAAAAAAGGTATATAGATTTTCCACATACCCCTTAGCCCCACACATGCAGTTTCCCCCACTACCAATATCCCCTGCCAAAGTGGTATATTTATTACAATTGATGAACCTACATTGACACATCACAGTCACCCAAAGTCCATAGTTTATATTAGTGCTCACTCTTGATGTTGTATATTCTATGGGTTTGAACAAAAGTATAATGACATATAGTCACCATTATGGTATCATAAAATAGTTTTACTGCCCTAAAAATCTTCTGTGGTTTGTCTATTCATCGCTCCTCTCCTCACTTCCTAGACTGTCTCTTACTTCTGAAAAACTTCAACTGCTACACAAATATAAAACAATGATGCTAAATATCTATGATTTATGACCTCTAGGCATGAACAAGTAAACTGACAAAGCTTAGGCAACCCAATATTGATCTATTCTCACCTTCACATATTCTGCTGAAATATTGAGTGGCAAAATTTCTATTAGCTGTCCAAAGACTTGTGAGAATCACCTTACAATTTCAACACACATTAATATGTCCCATTTCCTGTGTACAGTTTTTTATTTTTAATTCAAAGCTAAAATTATTAAGTATTTTCAATTCTACCTTTTAACTGACTGTAAACCAATCCTTGTTTGACTCTCAATCTCCCTTCCCCTTTCTCCCTCCTTAATCTGCTGTTTCTTTTTTTTCTACTTTTCTGCCCAAAGACAATGGTCATTTATTTCTCATTAATTTTATACCCAATCACAAAGGATGCAGGAACCAAAGGCAAGTACATATAATAAAAAGTAGTAACATGGGCAATGACTAAAGTCAAACATTATAGCCTAAGTAAAAATAAAGATGCAAGTTTTAGTTCATTTCTTCTCTGAGAAGAATAACACACTATAATAGTTTTAGCCATTTATAATAAACAGACAACTTTCTAAGAAGAACAAATGCAGGCATCCCAGAGCACTGACATAGGAAAACATATCTTTCAAAACAGACAACAGTTAGTAATAAACACATGGTTAAACTTGATATAAGAATAAAAAATTTCTTCACAATAAGTATTAGAAACCCAAACAATATAGTACCAAAATTTTAACATGAATAAGAATAATTTAATTAAGAATGAAGCATGATATGTAATTGTATCTAATAAGAAAAATGTTTTTTAAATATTCAGTAGTAAATTATTGAGAAATCTTTATGATAACATTTAAATTTTGCATTAAATTAGAGTTAGCATTTTTTTAGAACTAAAATGGCTATAAGAATGTCATATTTATTTATTTAAATTTGATGCTGAAATTAAAGACTAATTATTTTTAAAGAATCTTCTGTTAACTTATCTAATTGTTTTCATTGGCATTGTGTGAGTGGAAAAGGTACAGAAATAACTGCTATGAATATATTAATCAAGCATTGCTGGAGAAAGTATTATTTTAGGAAAAATCATTAAAGCAAAATGAAAAAAAAAACTTTTCTAATACAACTAGGTAATTCAATGTAAAATTTTAGCAGTTACTACTCTTCACCATTCATTTTTTCATGAGCTCATGGACCCCTATAAATGTGGCACATGATGGGAAACTGATTGACCACAGTAGATGTTTTTTTTAAATGGCACCATATTCTTCTGCTTTGGAACTAATCGACCAGTTACCACGCTGCTGATAGATCTCAGTTTGCATACATCCTTCAAATTAATGAGAAAGCCACATTTTATTCAGTGCCATTTCTACACACACACACAAACACACACAGTCCTACCCCAAAACATCACTAACATCTACAAATATTTTTGCTTTAAATCTTCCATAATTTCCAATTAGCTACATTATTTTGCTTTGTCAATTTTGTCTTCATCTATAAAGGTTTTCTTATACCTCTTCTATGTGGAAAACCATACAGTAATAATTCCAATAATTACATTAAATATTTTTTTATTAAAAGCAAAAGATCAAGCACCAGAAAGATGCCTACTATGCTAATCATATAAAATAAAATTTCATTAGCTATATCTCAACTATATCATGGTGACATAAAGTTTGATGAAAACCAGTAATAATTCTCTTTTATTAAGATATAATTTAACACAATAAAATTCACCCTTTTAAAGTATACAACTCAGTGGATTTTAGTATACTCACAAACTTTTGCAGCCATCACCATTTGGTAATTCCAGAACATTTTCATCACCCACGAAAAAACCCTATATCTATTAGCCATCATTTCCATTCCTTCCTTCTTCCAGCCTCTGGTAACTACTACTTGTCTCTATTTGCCTATTCTGGACATTTCAGATAAATGGAATCATACAGTATATAACTTTTGTGACCAGCTTCTTTCACTTAGTGTAATGTTTTGAGGCTCATACATGTTGTAGCATATTTCAGAACATCATTCCTTTTTATGGCTGAATAATATTCTGTTGCATGAACGTACGTTTTTTTCATCCATTTATCATTTGACAAACATTTGGGCCATTTCTACATTTTGGCTATTATGAAGAATGTTGCTGTGAACATTCATGTACAAGTTTTTGTCAGAACATATGTTTTCAGTTCTTTTGTGTATATGCCTAGGAGTGGAACTTCTGGGTTGTATGTTAATTCTATGTTTATCATATTGAGGAAGCACCAAACTGTTTTCCACAGTGGCTGTAGCATTTTACATTCCCACCAGCAATATATGAGTGTTTCAATTTCTCCACATCCTCCCCCAATACCTGTTATTTTCTGTTTGTTGTTGTTGTTTTTAAATAGCTATCCTAGCCAGTATGAGTGGTCCCACTGTGGTTTTGATTTGCATTTCCCTAATGACCAGTGATGTGGAGCAACTTTTCATGTACTTATTGGGCATTTGATAATCTTCTGTGCAGAATGTTTTTTCAAATTCTTTGCCCACTTTTAAATTTTTATTATTTTACCCTGTAACCCTGTTAAACTCACTTATAAACTGTAATAGTTTTGTTTTTTGGGGCAGAGGAATTCTTAGGATTTTCTATATGTAAGATCATGTCATCTGTAAATAGAGATACTTTTACTTCTTTCTTTCATATATAGAAGATGTTCATTTCCTGTTCTTGCCTAATTTTCCTGACTAGGACGTCTAGTAAAATGTTGAATAGAATGGACTTCCTTGCCTTGTTCCTAATCTTAGGGGAAAACATTCAATCTTTCACCATTAAGTATGATGTTAGCTTTGGGGTTTTTATACAAGTCCTTTAACAGTCTGAGGAAATTCCTTTCTATCTTAGTGTATTGAATGTTTTGTCAAATGCTTTTAAAGCATATGTTGAGATGATCATGTGGGTTTTGACATTCATTATATTAATTAGTGTATTACATTGATTGACTTTTGAGCCAAACTTGCTTTTCTGGGAAAAATCCCACTTGGTCATTTTGTATAATGCTTTTCATGCATTGTGGATTACTTTTCTAGTATTTTGTTGAGGATTTTTGCATTTATATTTATAAAAGATATTAGTCTATAATTTGCTCTTCTGTTGGAGTAGCCAATTAAAATGACAAGCCAAAGTAACAGTCAAGCCTTTAATCACTTACTGAGATAGTAAGAAGCTAAACTGGAGAAAATGCTGATTCTCCTCTGTTCCATTTTTCCTATGGAATGACACTGGTCAAGGGCCAGGTTAATTAGCACAGATGTGGGAAGCATCTCACTGTAGAGGGAGCCCTAAACAAAAGTCTCCTGAAGTTTTATCTACCCAGGAGCCAGGGGAAAGACGAGGGCAAAGGCAGAGTGTCGGGAAGTACTGACTCACAGTGAAGAAAACTGTCATCAGGGTTCGGAGAATCCTTTCCCTGATAAGGTGGACTCTGCCGAGGTAACTGAGGAAGACCTCTAATGAAGGCTCCAGATGAAGAGGTCTTTGAATGAAGGCATCTGGACTAGTAGTGCTGAAAGCATACTTTGTATGATTTCAATCCTTTTACATTTATTGAGATTTGTTTTATAGGCTAACATATGGTCTATCTTGGGGAATGTTCCTTGTGTACTTGAGAAGACTGTGTATTCTGCTGTTGTTCTGTGGAGTGTTTTTAAGATGTCTGTTAGGTCCAGTTGATTTATAATGTTGTTCAAGTCTTCTACTTCCTTGATAATCATTTGTCTAGTTGTTTATTCATTATTGAATGTAGGGTTTTGAAATCTCCACTTATTGTTGAATTGTATATTTCTCCTCTCCGTTTTGTCAGTTTGGTTCTGGATTTTAAGACTCTGATTATGGTTTATATATATAATTAATATATTAATATACTAACAATATATTAGTTAATTAATATAACAATTAATATATTAATATTAGTCATATCTTCTTGATGGATTGACCCTTTTATTATTGAACAACCTATATGATCCCATTCTCTTCTCTCTCTTTTGTCCTTTTATTGTTGTATAAATTACATATTTATACACTGTATACCCATCAGTACAAATTTAAAATTATTGCTTTATACAGCTGTCTTTTTTTTTTTTTTTGCGGTACGCGGGCCTCTCACTGTTGTGGCCTCTCCCGTTGTGGAGCACAGGCTCCGGACGTGCAGGCCCAGCGGCCATGTCTCACGGGCCCAGCCGCTCCGCAGCATATGGGATCCTCCCGGACCGGGGCACGAACCCGTGTCCCCTGCATCGGCAGGCGGACTCTCAACCACTGTGCCACCAGGGAAGCCCCTATACAGCTGTCTTTTAAGTCAGATAGGGAAAAGTGTTCTAAACAACAAAAAAAATTTAAACTGTCTTTTATATTTACCTATGTAAATATTTTTACTGCTTCTCTTTATATCTTCATATGGATTTGAGTTACTATCTAGAGCCATTTCATTTTAGCCTGAAGAACAACCTTTAGTATTTCTTATAGGGCAGGTCTTTTAATGATAAATTCTCTCAGTGTTTGATTACATGGGAATGTCTTAATTTATTTTTCTTTTTTGAATAGTATGTTAGATATAGAATTCTTTGTTGGCAGAGTTTTTTCTTTATGCATTTTAAAATGTAATTCCCGTTAAGCCTCCACATTTTCTGATGAGAATTAGCTATTCATCTTTTTGAGGATCTTTTGTATGTGATAGTCATTTCTCTCTTGTTGCTCTCATGGTTCTCTCTCTGGCTTTGGCTTTTGACAGTTTGATTATGATGTGTCTAGATGTGGATATCTTTGAGTTTCTCCTACTTGGATTTCATTGAGCTTGTTGGATGTGTAGACTAATGTTTAGCATCAAATTTGGAAAGTTCAGCCATTAATTTTTTTTTTTTTTTTTTTTGTGGTACGCGGGCCTCTCACTGTTGTGGCCTCTCCCGTTGCGGAGCACAGGCTCCGGATGCGCAGGCTCAGCGGCCATGGCTCATGGGCCCAGCCTCTCCATGGCATGTGGGATCTTCCCGGACCGGGGCACGAACCCGCATCCCCTGCATCGGCAGGCGGACTCTCAACCACTGCATCACCAGGGAAGTCCCATTAATTTTTTGAATATTATTTCTGCCCCTTTCTTTCTGGGATTCTCATTTTATGTATGTTGATACATTTGATGGTATCTCACAGAACTCTGAGGTTCTATTCATTTTTCTTTATTCCTTTGTCTTTCTGTTTTTCAGAGTAGATAATCTCAGCTAACCTATTTTCAAGTCTACTGATTCTTCTGCCAGTTGAATCTTCTATTGAGCTTCTCTACAGAATTTTTCAGTTAGGTTATTGTCCTTTACAGCTCAGAATTTCTCTTGTTCTTTTTTATCATTCACATCTCTATATGGATATTCTCTATTTGATGAGACATTTTTCTTTTATATAATTCTTTGAATATATTTAAACTAGCTGATTTTAGACTAGACAAAATGTCTTTGTCTAGTAAGTCCAATATATGGGTTTTTCCAAGTGCAATTTCTTTGGGTACTTTTCTCCTCCCTGTGTATAGGCCATACTCTCTTATTACCTTGCATGTCCTATAATTATTTTTGAAAACTGGACATTTTAGTGATATAATGTGGCAACACTGGAAATCAAATTCCTCCTCCTCCCCAGTGTTCATTGTTGTTGTTATTTTGTTTTAATATGGCTTTAAAAAAAAATTGTTTCCAGAGCTAGTTCTGTAAAATCTGTATTCTTTGTTGTGTGTGGTCACTGAAATCTTTGCTCAATTAGATAAGTGGTCAGATAATGACTGGACAGAGATATTTTTAAATGCCTGAAACCAGTAAGTCTCCCAGCCTTTGCTTTAGGGCTCCATGTATGTTTGGGGATATGCCTTAAATGCTCAGGCAGGCAGTTTACAACTTTGTGTTAGTCTTCACTTCCTGATTGCACAGAGCCTCAAAGTCAGCCAGAGGTGAGATGGTGGGGCCCTCTCAGGTTTTACCTGGACATGTACAGAGCCCAACTCATGTAAGTTGCTTTTTAGCTTCTCAGGAATATGTCAGAACTTTTTAAAACCTCCCCTGGACATTTCATCCTCCAGGTATTTATTTACATGTTTGTTCCTCTTGTGGTTTACCCCAACCATTATCACTGCTTCAAGCAGTTGTCATGCTAAACAGCTGCCATTGATTGTTTTTGACAAACGCCACAGAGAAAAGGCTGTTTACATTGAGAGAGCTCTCATTCAGGTCAAATAAAGACAAGCTTCACGAAAGGGTTTTTCTAGGGAAATGCCAGAGAGGCCAGATAATAACAGTTATCTGGGAAGGAGGCCTTGGAAGAACTCAAGCCCCTTCTTTGGCCTCCAGAGTCTGTTAGGCTGCTGGCTTTCACCATGATTGCAGGGCTGTTGGTTTTTAAGACTCACAGAACAGGGGAAGTTGAGTGGGACTGGGACAAGGTAAATGACACAAAGCTTGCTGTTCCTACTGAGATTTAGTCATTTTTCCTAAATAAATGACCCCCAGATTGTTGCAAGCCTTTGGTTAATTTCCAAAGTTTTTTTCTTTTTTTTAAGATTTTTTTTTTTTGATGCAGACTATTTAAAGTCTTTATTGAATTTGTTACAATATTGCTTCTGTTTTATGTTTTGGTTTTTTGGCCACGAGGCAAGTGGGATCTTAGCTCCCGACCAGGGATCGAACCTGCCCCTCCTGCATTGGAAGGTGAAGTCTCAACCACTGGACCACCAGGGAAGTCCCCAGAGTTTTAAAAAAGTTGATTTGGATATCTTTTTGCCAATGAACTTATTGCTTTTATGAAAGAGAGGGTTTTTGGTGGTTTTTACTTAGCTATTCCCATTGCCATTCAGCATCAGTTCTTAAGATGACATTATTCTTTTTCTTTTCCAGAGGATTTTTACTGAAGCAAGTTATAGTCAGTGGATATATTAACATACAAAATATTTTTATAGCAAGCTTGTATATGTATCTGTTTCTTTGTTCCTAAGAAATATTTGTTGAAATTGGAAACTTTTTAAAAATATATTTATTTATTTACTTGGTTGCACCAGGTCTTAGTTGTGGCAGGCAGGCTCCTTAGTTGCGGCATGCATGTGGGATCTAGTTCCCTGACCAGGGATCAAACCCGGGCCCCCTGCATTTGGAGCATGGAGTTTTATCCACTGCACCACCAGGGAAGTCCCGAAATTGGAAACTTTTTAAAAAACAAAACTTTTGACATGTTAATGGAATTCAAATGAGTTTAGTAATTTTTAGATACAACATCTTGGTAAACAGAGGTCTCCAAATGATAGATTGGCTTGAAAACCATTAGGTGAAAAAGAAAATGATGATCTGAGCCACAGTAACCATTATTATTCTTATGATTATTACTATTGATTATAGCAACTATATATTGAGTTTTGCTATATGAAATGCCCATTTGGGGAGAATTACAAAGCAAATAAGACTATATTTATGACTTAATACAACAAACTTCATTACATTATTAATCATTATGGTCATCGGTTACCAGTGTTTAAACATGAGAGATTTATTACTACAGATAAGTCAATATATCTGGTGCCTTTTTTTGCTTAAAGTCATAAAAAATATATATGACAAGTCTTAATGGTTAAGATTTTCTGCATTATAGCTTTCATTTTCTAATATAGTATACATAATTTTTACAACAATGGCAAAAGAAATGTAACCTTTCCATTGATGTTTATTTACTGTTTTTATTTATTTATGTACTTTCTTGCATTTCTTCATGAATACAAATAACACAAATTCTTTTGACTAATATGTTCATAATTTTATATTGTGGGCTTAGAAGACAGTTTTCAAACCAAACATAAGCAAGAAAGCATTTGCTGATTCCCTTAATATGCAAACTATCAGATGCCAATTAGTTTGTTGATTCTTTCCACTGCAGTTGCATGTGTGTGGGCAGGAATGAAGTCCAAGTTTTCATTCCTTTTTCTGTTTCTTGTCATGTTGGTTTTAGACTACTGCTATTGGATCCAGCTGAAACTCTTCTCACAGTGGGTGGGCCTGGAGAAATATTTGCTCCTCATATCCTTTTTAATCCTATTCCCCCATTTGTGGTAAGCATCTTTATTTTCACCCAACTAAAAATCTGTTTGCTTTCTGACTTTTATTGCAAGATGATTATTTGGCCCACAAAAGTTTTTTTTAAATAAATACTTTTATATCTAGAGAAAAATTTTACATTTCAATGAGAGATCGAGTGGATAGACTTACTTTAATTCTTTCAAAAACATTTTAGGCAGTATTAGGTTTGAATACTACTTGTGTGTTCTCTTCCAAACCATAAATGGGCAATCCTCAAAGGAGTAAGGTGAAATCTTACATTTGAGTGCTGGTCCAACCTATTTAGATTCTTTGGGTCTTTAAGACTGAATAGAACAAAACATTAAAAATGTTTTTTCGTTGTTGTTGATTCTGGAATTTATCCTTGTTGTAAGTTTTGAGGGAAACAGAACAGTCCTATAGTCCTATAGTCACCATGATTAAGCTGTTTAGTGAGGAACAAAATTACAAATGTTTCCAATCTTAATTTAGCCAATAAAAATTCCTCATGTTTACCTATAAGATCTAGAAAATAGAGGCGTAATGAACTAGTGAACTTGATGTTTACTTACTTTTACTTCTCTTGTTCTTATGGCATAAATGCTGAACAGAGGAGGAATATTTAAGAAGAAAAGACCTAAACTGAATGTCAGAAAGCTGAAGTTACAGACATGTATTTCTATTTTAATAGATTCTATGATCTAAATGATGAATGGTTCCTTTAAATAAGGATAATAAAAATTATCCCTCAAATTTCAGAGATATATTGGAAAATCTGAAGATCAAAGTGCTACACACACATGAAATATTATTGGAGATATTTGTATTTTAAAGGAGAAATGAGCAAAATTTTAAATTTTGTTAAAGGCTGAGAATAAGAAACAAGGAAACAAACTTGTTTAGTACATCTCTCTAAATATATTGGGAGCGAATCTGAAGTGTGGGCACCAATTTCTTCATATTCCAACCTGAGATTTTCATAGATTTATTTGACAATAGTCATTTCCACTATCGTTATTTCCACTACCATCCCAACTGTGTGAACAAAGAATACATAAGAAAGGCCCACAGTTACAAGGTGCCATTTGTGACAGACAGTGATAAGCATTTAACAGAATAGTTTCCTTTCCTCTTGGGACCACATTTCTCAGCTGCCCTGCAATTAGGAGATTCATGTGGCAAAATTCTGGACAAGAGCATGTGTGCAGAAGTGATGCAATATATTACCAGGACTGGACTTTAAAATGCTCCCACGCATAACTCTTGTACTCTTTCCCTATCTTCCAGGTAAATAGAGAGGAGTGCATGGACCTAGAAAAAGGGAAAGCTCAAGAGGACAGGAGCCTGGGCTCTCTCCTTTTCATTGTGCTAAGTTACTGAGATTTGGGGATTGTTACATCAGTTAACCTATCTTTACCAATGCACTATCGTAGGATTTTATAGTCAGTTTAATTTAAAATTCTGGTTATACATTATGAAAAAAAACTGTCTATGTAATCAATTTGGAGTAAATATCTGCAATGATTGTTTGACAGGCTATGAATAAAACAACTGGTTAGTTGATCAAATCTTCAAAAATCAACTTGCTGCTTGAGTGTTGTATTTGTAAATATAGCTCTAGTAGCTGCTCTCTGGGAGTTTGATGTAAAACACATAGTTTCCATATTGATCCATGAATGAGCTGTAAAGAGTGGCTAAAAGTCTGGGCTTCCATTTGTTTGAGAGACTCCTGAGCCTCTGGGGGAATAGTAACTAGACGGCGCTGGCAGCTGGCATTATCTACAAGACTTTCGAGGATGCGGAGCAATTGAAGAACAAGATGAAGACCTGCTGACATGTTTGGCCAAGGAAAATGAGTTGAAGGGAATTTCTACCAACTTAAGCAAATATTGACCTGGACAATAAGGTTAAAACAAAAAGAAAGCAGAATGATAAATTTGGGCTTAATTTTGGAGATATTGTTGAAATTCTCTTAAAGTTAAGCGACAGACATTGGGGCTGCAGTTTGTAATGAAGCATACCATATCCAATGCCCAAAATAAGCCTAAATATGATGATGACTGGCAAGCAATTTGAAAGAGCCAAGATATTAAGCCTTCTAATATGAATCCAAAGCTCACTCGTGAGAAAAATGAAGCTCCATTGTCAATCAGTCAAGTGCTTTTTTCATCATAAGGGAAAAGAGCATTAACAATACAATTGCAATAACAAATTTAGAAAATTTGAGTTGCTGAATATTATAGGGGGAAATCACTATACAAATGGATATACTGAGAAATAAACTGAACTCTAGGCCACCATTCAATATTCCAGTAGATACAAAGACAAATATTCTTGAAGCGTCTCTGTCTTGGGCATGAAAACAGAGAGAAGCTCAAATATCACAGCCTAAGTAGCAATATTGAAGCATGCATCAGGAGCATCAAAACTTAGACCTTTAAAATGAGGCCATCACAGGGATAATCTGTAGTCTGGTGAGACTCCAGCCTAGATTACATAAATAATTATGGCACACAAAACAAAGCCCAAAAGTGTAGTGTGTATAGAAGAGCAAGTAGGTGTGGTTTCTCAGGTGGAAGGAAGACTGAGAAATCGCTCTATGAGGTGACAACTTTTTAAGCCCGATCATGCCTCATTGCATGCTATTTTCCACAAAGTCAGCGATGGCTCTGAAGAACCTGAGATTGAGACACTCAATTAAGTCATTAGAAAGGGTCAGTTTGGGTAAATTAAGGTCCTATAATTTAGTGATTTCATTCTGTCACCCAAAAGAGGTAGCTTTAGCCTAAAAATGATGGATCATTTTCTTTGTGATATTCCCATTACTCAGAGGCCTAGATTTCCTGGAAATGGTAAGAGATGCTATTTGTGTTAAAGCCATTTTGAAACTGATTTTCACTGAGATAACTGGCAGGTATTATTCATATATACAGACATAAACAGAGTTATTATGTCTATGCGGATCTACCCAGTTTGTTGACCTAAAATCACTAAGATTCACTAGTTAAGAAAAGTAGGGAAACAACAAACAAAATCTTACAACTAATAGTTTTCAAAATGTGTACATTTTGAAGTAACTAAAGTACCAAGCCTTTATCTTACAGAGTACGGTAAAAAATAGAGGCAATTGGCTAGATAATTCAGAAGATATACCTAAGGTGGATTACTTAAGCAGTTCAGTACAATGGCTTTGGAAGAAATCCAAGTAGACACATAATGACATTAATTTTGTTATTTGTTTTGTCAATGACAAAGGGAGCCTTATGTGAATATTTTCCTAGAAAATATTCTAATGCTCTTTTATTAATACTTGAAAATAGTTCTTGGAAAAAAAATCACCTTTGATTGTTAACATTTCTCTTTTAAAAAGAGAGAGCTTTTATCAGGTTTGAAACACCTGATATGAGAAAATGGTGTTTTTATTCCCAAAGTCTTTGCATTGTTCCCAGATTTTATTCAAATGATTTTCAGGAAATAACAGTACATAAAAGGGAATCATGGTGGGAAGAAAAATTAGATGAAGCTTGCTCAAGGGGTGTGGCACTAATAAATACCAGGTGTTTGCAATGTACTGTCTGCACGCTCACAGTGATTAGTAGACAAAAACCTACTGCCCCCCTCCTCAGAGACCACTGTTCTTATTTGTGTTTTATACGTAATTGCCCTGTATGCTGGCCTCCTGCATACAGGAATAAGGAAGGGGTTTCCCTTGGTTTCCTCTTCCCGATTTAGCTTCCACGGCCAGTGTTAAACGTCCACAGTCAAGCGTACAGAATAACGGCCCATCAGGAATACACTGTGCTGAAGGGCAGCTTCTTACAGGGGAAGATGTTTATCTTGATAGCAATTGACAGTTGGGGCTTCCACCTTATTTATATGTGTATAATAAAGTCTGAAGTTACCTATATTCTTATTCTTGTGTTTCTTTTCAATATATTTAATTAAAAACAACAGAAAGAGGGCTTCCCTGGTGGCGCAGTGATTGAGGGTCTGCCTGCCGATGCAGGGGACACGGGTTTGTGCCCCGGTCTGGGAGGATCCCACATGCCGCGGAGAGGCTGGGCCCGTGAGCCATGGCCGCTGAGCCTGCGCGCCTGGAGCCTGTGCTCCGCAACAGGAGAGGCCACAACAGTGAGAGGAGTGCGTACCACAAAAAAAAAAAAAAAAAAACAGAAGGAATGAGAATGTTATGTTACTTTTCTATACAGTTGAACATGAATATGTTCTTTCTTAACCTGTAACTTAGAAACTAAACTGCCTAAGTTCAAGTCCTGGCTCCACAACTTACTGGTTTCCTGGACAAATAACCTAACCTCCCCATTAATTTTATTCTTTATAAAATGAAGACAATAGTCCTACTGATCTTTTAAGATTATTGTGAGGATTATATGAGATGGTGCTTGGAAAACACTTGGTACATTGGGTGACACATAACGAGATTTCAATATATGTTAATCACAATAAACTACTAATTCTCCACCATGTGGTTTTGGTATTAACCTATGCAGAGCTTGATGAAGTTCTGAGCGAGATGCAACTAAAGGAATTCATTCCACAACATATTTTCTAAGAACCTGCCTGCATAACCTATGTTCTTTTGAGTTCACACTAGTCTTTGACAACCAGTTATTCCCTCATTGTAGGATGTTTCATACCAACTGTTCAAAATTTCTGATACTGCTCAAAGTTTACCCTTGAGAATCCTCATCATGTATAGTTCTAAGGAACATTGGCTTTTCTTCAATATGTTAAATAAAATACTGAAGTCAAATCTTATTGCTTAAAAAAAAGAGCTTCCTCCTCTGCCAGCATTTCTTCCCCAGACAGCCTTAACTCTCACTCTCACCTGATTCAGATTTTGCTTAAATTAATCTTCTCAGGGAAGCCTTTCCAGACCTGCCCATTAAAAATCATAATATCTGCCCTTTTCCCACAATTCCCCAATCCCTATCTTTCCTTCCCTGATAAATTTTTCTCTATGGCATATGTCACTTTCTGACAGTCTCAGTTTTGCTTATTTTTATTTATTTATCTTTACTATCTTCTACAAGAACATAAAATGCAAGTGGACAGAGATAGTTTGTTTCACTCACTACCCTATTGCAAGAGCCTAGAATAGCACTTGGCATGTAGCAGGCACTCAAATATTTGATGTACGAATGAATGAGTGAATGAATGAATGAACAATCAGAGTTGTTGTCTCTTTCCTTCTCTCCCTCTATTCTAAGGGTTACTTTATAGTTAGATTTTCTTGCTTCCTGTGCCTCTGTTCTGCTGCAATATTAGGAACGTTGTTCTATAATCCAACGTTTTCAGAGGGATAAGTCATTTCCAAAATTGTTTTGGACAAAAGAAGCCTCCCACCCAATTTTGAGGTCATGGGCACTTTTATCCCACCAGTGTAACACCATTAGGAAGGCCCTGTGGTTTTATTCATGTAGAACTGTAACCATTCCATCACCCTATCGTGTCACTCACCTGCAGTCTAAATAAAGCCTTGGTAGAAACCGCAGCTCTGGTTAAACATAGGCATGACCTAAGCTTTACGCTGTGTCTTGGAAAAATAACATTCTGTGCGTGTGCTACAAAGGACCTACCAAGAAAGGGAAGGTTCCCAAGGTGTATATCAATTTTTGTTTAACTGTCAAGCTATTGTATGTCATTAAAAGAAATCTTTCTTTTTAAATGAATTTTCCAAGCTTCTTCCACAGTAGGCAAATAACATTGCCCAACTAAATAAATCAGCTTTGGAGTTCTCAAAACCTCTCTAGCTGGTCTCCTTGTGTTACCTAGGAGGTGCACTCCAAATAGAATAAACAGACCTCAATAGTACCTACCTGTTAGGGATCAAATTCCTGCCTAAGGGAGCAGATGGTAATGATTTTGAACAGTGTTGTCTGAATCTGCATGACATGGAACACTCCGGACCATCATAAAAAACTCCAGGCTCCCTGTTGTGTCTCCGAACTACAGATTTTCTCTCCTTCTCCTCCTCCTTCTTCTCTCTTCTTCTTCCTCCTCTTCTGAAAATCTCCAAGAAGATATGGACTTTTTCTTTTTTTTTTTTTTTGCGGTACGCAAGCCTCTCACTGTTGTGGCCTCTCCCATTGCAGAGCACAGGCTCCGGACGCGCAGGCTCAGCGGCCATGGCTCACGGGCCCAGCCTCTCCACGGCATGTGGGATCTTCCTGGACCAGGGCATGAACCCGTGTCCCCTGCATCGGCAGGCAGACTCTCAACCACTGCACCACCAGGGAAGCCCTTGCTTTTTCTTTTGCTACAGAATCTTTAAAATTTAGAGCTAAAATGGCCTTCAGAGACTATCTAGTCAGTAATATGAATGCAGATACATCAACGTTCATTTATTTATTCAGTACATATTTATGGACTATATGTTTTGCACATAGGTGCTGAGTGACAGGGGTTAGTTTCTAAAGTCAATAGTCAAAGATTGCAAGCTTTCTGGTTAGATGCCACCCTAGAAACTACTCTCACTCAAAATGGACTTCTATCTGCAAACAAGAGATGAAGCTTATTTTAAAGGTAAATAAAGATATCTTGCTGAAATGAATTGTGATAACTTATTTGTGAACACACTGTTTCATCCCATTAGAGCACATAGAAAATTCCAGAGGATAGTTAAAGGTTTGGAAGATGTAAAACTGGGGGTGGGAGTAGATTAATAACTTTATGAAGATGACTTCCAGATTTGGTGTGAACTCTGTCAGCCTTCCAGACATGACCTAATCAAGCACTTCTACAGTAAATAACGAATTGTGTACGGTTTCCCAAGACAATCCTACGTGGCTAGTCCCATGGTTCTGAGAAAGCTGGAAATACTCTAGGGTTCTGGGGCAGGTATTAAATATAAACACAGAGATTTGGCAATGATGTTTGAGTGAATGAATTATAGAAAGCAGTGGATAAGGCAAGAATTTGTACCTAGGAAGGCTCTGCTATGACTAGGAATCAAGTCAAACTAATGATAAGAAAGGGTTTTCTTGCCATAATAATCAATACCAACTCATAACCACAGGGAATGCAGTCATATAATATTCTGGTTATTTTCAAAACATATCAAAATCCAAAATTAGTGGGGCTTAACATATTGGGGACAGTTTAGACAATGTTCTTGAAAACCATCCTGAATATTTGTTGTTCTTTATATACATCATGCTGTCTTGCATGTCAGTGTTTTTCACATCCCTTTCCTTTTATCTATAATCTGCACTCCACCTTCAGTTTACTGTCCTGAGTTCTACTTGTTTGTTAGGACTTAGTGTAGAGGCCACCCTTCTTAAATACTTTCCTAGCAATCAGTTCTTAACCTTTAACATCACAGCAATTCCCATAACCATCTAAAATTCCTCGTATATATGTTCTAACTCTTCTCTAGACTAAGAACTCTCTAAATACAGCAACTGTGTTTACTTATCACCAAAATCCCTAACACCTCACCAACTTACTGGCACATCATCGGAGCCTAATACATAATTTTGTAATGTTGATTGCTATTTAATGAAGATAAAAGCAGCTAAACGTTAACATGAATTTAATGTTCATATTCTTCCTTCAAATTCGGCAGCCTAATCTTTGTTTTATTATTTAATAGATTGTAATAATAATGCCTCTGGTGTTCCGTGATTAATTATAATATTTATTTTTGGTTTAAAGTAGTTTTATTTTCCATATTAAGAAAGGACCTTCTCATTCCCTGCTTATGAGTGTTTTCATAAAAAACAAAAATAGGACATTGTAGTCATAAATTATTCATACTTCTCTAATACAAAAGTGTTTAAAAAGTCAGTCTTTCACTGTGTCTTTATTTTGCTCACATATATTCTTGATTCATGTTCTATTAACTTTACTTCTTATTAAGTCTGGTTTCAGACCACTAGACAGACTGTTTTGCTGTGTTACACTCTGCTTTGCTGACCATGAAAGGACATGTTTAAGTGTGTGTTCTGTTAGGAAATAAAATAGAAAACTAGGATTGTTCTCCAGATATTTGATGTGCCATGGCTCTCTCTTCTCATGGTTGTCTTTATATTTGAGAAATGCTTGTTTGCCATTTGAATGACCATATTTGGAAAAAGGACACACTATTACACTCTTACTCATAGTTTCATATTTTTTGAACCAAAAATGCTTCACTTTCTTGTGGGACTTATAAATCATTTACATGCAACAAGCCTCCTTGAGTGTTAATTCATCCCTAACTCTCCTCCCAATTATAGGAGCCTTATTACTAATACTTTATTCATTAAATTAAATATTATTTAAAATTAAATATTATTGCAATATTTTATAAGAATAAATTAATTATCAGAAAAATAAAATATTAAAGTGAAAAAAACAAAAGCTTAAGCTGCCTAGGTGAATAGGGTAAAAGAAGCTGGCAATTACCCCACTGGTTTGTTAACCTGGGATGATAGTTTGGCAGAGACTAAAGGGAGTGAAGCCCTACACAAAAGTAATCACAAGACACAAGTTGTAGTTCTACAGAATGATCTTACTGGTGCCTTTTGACATAACCTGCTTCCAGTTTTCTGCTGTTCATAAAAAACTTTTGAGTGTTTATTTTAGTTAATAATAATGATTTTAGTTAATAATAATTTATTAATAATTATTATTATTTAGTTAATAATAATTATTTTAGTTAATAAAATGATTAACTTCTCTCTATAGTGTATCCATGATAACATTAACTATTACTACACTTTGGTTGTGAGGTCTTAGAGTGGCCATTACAAGCAATGCTGTGTGTGGATTGTGTAGGGGGTGGGGCATGGTTGAGTTCTGTTTTGTCCAACTCATCTGAACATCAGTCAGTGACAGAAATTCATAAGAATGCAGATTGTGGTAACTGCTCTTGTTTGATTATGTTGTCCATATTTTATCTGTTATGTTATATATAATTATGTCTATTTTTTTTCAAATTACAGTTATAAAAATGACCAATTCACAGGAGGTTGCTGATAAAATGCACCAAGATATTATCTCCACCCCCAAAAAGGAGCTGAAAATGCATTTATTTTGTATAGTTTTTAAAACCAAATCTGTGGGAATGAAGCAGGAACAGTTGTTTGCTTATCGTAGTCTAAGGTGCTGCATTCTTGAGTTGGTTTGGGAAGGCTTTTACAAAGCCTGTACCAAGGCCTATGCTATGGCGAAGCCCTCACATGGGCAAGCAACCCCCTATTTTGCTTCCCAGGATGTGAGATGTGTTATCTTTGTGATCAATTATTCTCTTGAACTAATCTAAATATGTTCTAACAATAAAGAGTAGAAACTAGCAAATTATAGGACAAAATCGATTTCTTATGGTCTCATTGGAATACCGGTCCAATCCCTTCATTTTACAAATAAAGAACTTAAGGAATGATTAAGTGACCTTTACAAGGTAACAGGGCCAACCAATGTCAGATCCAGACTCAAACACAGGTCTCCTGATTATTGAGAAAGGGCTCTTTCCATGACACCCCATCATAGCCTCTAGAAGGGACACTAACCTCTAAAAGACTCTTGCCTATAGGATTCAAAGTCCTACAGCTCATTCTTTCAAAAGTACTAAAATAAAGAGTGTGGAAAAGCTGGGGATTTTTAAATTTCTTTATCACAGTATCTTTTTAATGATTGTAGCTGTCACTTTTAGAAATAAAGTAAGCTTGACTATGACTCTGCTTTGTGTATTTAAGCTTGTTTTTGCCAGCAATGTCACCTCCATAACAACGTAAAGCCATCTCTTGGCTTTTTTCTTGAAGACATGTCTTCAGGCAGGGAAAATGATTTGTGGTCTCTGGAGTCAATGCAGAAGAATAGATTTCCATTACAATAGCCCTTTGACAAGTACAGTGTGTTAATTTCACAAAGCACAGTGCTGACACAAATGACCTGGTCTCAAGAGTCCTTTTAAATGGTAGTCTCTTGGTACTGTACCACTCAGAGCACAAGGCTAGGAACAGAAAGACAACTCTGTGCAAAGAAAACTGAATGTACTCTTATGGCTTAAATCACCCACAGCGTGTTTTCTTATTTCTCTGAAAAGAAGAGAAAGTTAAGTGATACATTTCCAATGCTAGTGATTACTACCTTTGAAATATTGCAGAAAATGTAAAATTTGACTGCTCTTACATTATTATAATAACACCTTACTACACTGATAAGAGAACCACTTAAAACTAGGGCCTATGACTCTCAAATTATTCTGATGCTCTAATTAATCATATAGAAATTCTCTAGATGCCTCACATCAATGCTACAATAAGTAGAAAATATTAATATTATATGTATGTTAATATATCATATGAAAATCATCATGACAGCCCTGCACAACTTTCACAAATTTAAACACTGATAGCGAAGTTTCAAAGCCACTTGACCCAAGTTTTCCACTGTGGCAAGTCAAGGTGGCTTAGAGAAACTGGAGAAATCACGATAAGTAGTAACAATAATTAAAGAGTTGAGAAATGGGAGAATATATTAAAGAAAATTGTATTATTTAGGACAGGGAAGACAAGTCTGGAGGGTAATTTAATAACTACATTCATATAGCATTTGTAGAGGTATAACAGAGCACATGTAAAGCACAAAATTATTTCCAGGCTTTGGAGCATATTCAAACTTTATTCTCATTTAGCTCAGCTTAAAGCCTTGCACCAGAGAGTGAAAGCAGGCATGGTGTATTCTGCTTTGGTGGTATGACACAAACTTTATGCAGCTCTTTCAAATTAAATCTCTCCGCTGTTTCTAATCTACATTTTAGTGACTCTTTTACTTTATAGAAGATTCTACCAGTGTGTTTAATATGGGCAATGTTCTTTAAGCCAGTGTGTAATGAAATGTCTGTGGAAGCAGCTTGCCTTTCAAGCTGCTTTCTTGCATTAGGAGTGTGTCTTCGACTTGTTTCCAATTTACTATTGAATGTCAGAAGATAAAGGACCTTGGTACCCTAGTAACAGGTGGGTTTTCCTTTTCATCCATCATTCCTTAGAGGTTTACTCTGGAATGCAGCCCATAGCATTAAGTAAAATTGACTCTGGCTTGTATGAAGGGTAGAATGGAGGGGAATAAAGAGAGCACCTTTAAGAGTGTGTGTGAATGTGTACATGGGTGTTACCAGGGAAAGGGCACTTAGCATCAATATCTTTATTTTTATTAAAAACGTTGAGGCAGGGCTTCCCTGGTGGCGCAGTGGTTGAGAGTCCGCCTGCCGATGCAGGGGACACGGGTTCGTGCCCCGGTCTGGGAGGATCCCGCATGCCGCGGAGCGGCTGGGCCCGTGAGCCATGGCCGTTGGGCCTGCGCGTCCGGAGCCTGTGCTCCGCAACGGGAAAGGCCACAACAGTGAGAGGCCCACATACCGCAAAAAAAAAAAAAAAAAAAAAAAAAAAAAAAACGTTGAGGCAGGGACTTCCCCGGTAGTGAAGTGGTTAAGAATCCACCTGCCAATGCAGGGGACACGGGTTTGATCCCTGTTCTGGGAAGATCCACATGCTGTGGAGCAACTAAGCCCATGTGCCACAACTACTGAGCCTGCATTCTAGAGCTTGCAAGCCACAACAACTGAGCTCATGCGCCACAACTACTGAAGCCCGCGCGCCTGGAGGCCGTGCTCCGCAACAAGAGGAGCCACCTCAATGAGAAGCCCGCGCACCGCAACGAAGACCCAAAGCAGCCAAAAATAAATTAAAAAAAAAAAAAAAAAACGTTGAGGGAGGTAAAGTTTCATCGTGGCTATACAAAGCTGTCATTCTTATGTTTATTTCTAATTGTCACCTAGATGTCTCCTAAAATAGCAAACCAGAGGTTTGACATTTCTTTATTGTTTCATTGCCAGGTTCACCAAAGAAGTAGTTTAAAATTTTCAATTGTCTTTAGTTTATTCGCAATTGTCACTATCTTGCCTGCAGATTCAACCACGTCTAAAGGTTTATAAAATCATTTTCTATACTTTAACTTCTTGAACTTAGGAAACTCTTATGAAGGTTCTATAAGGGAGAAACCACACATATTTCTAACAAGATGTAGTTGGCAATTTTTTGCTCTATGAAAATTGTTTTGCAATGTATTTTTCCATTTGTTTTTCTTCACGTAATTTACCTTGTCCAATGTTGCTATTTCAGAATATGTGGTCTCTGATTCTTTTTCATATTAAGAGGGCATATCAAAAGATATCCAATGTCTGACAACAATTTATTTTGCAATTGCTGGAGCAAAAGGAATCCATATACATTGTTTACATGACAGCATAATCATACCAATCTAAAAGCCTGGAGTAGTTCCAAGGTACTTCTATGGACTTGATGCCACGAAGGTTTGCATTGTATTTTTCCATAATATATACTTTAGCTTTGCAGGAAGTTTGTTTCATGTCTGGAAATGAGACATCTATATGTCATTTAAATGGATGACCTGTGCAATTTGTTTGGAGTGACATTTTCCATAACCTGAAAGAAAGGAGAAAGCTAGAGTTGATAGTTTAACATTCCACCAACTTGGAACAGAAATATTTTTGTCTTATCTTTCAAAAAGAACAAGGGATGGAAGCTACCTCTTTAAAGTTGAATACGTAAAAAATTGGATACTAAATAAACAAAATTCAATGTGCCCAACATCTCATCCCTAATTTCAAAAAAATGGAGGTAGAGAAAATGCCAGTATTCATGGAAATGATTTATTATAGGACTAAGAAATTGAACTTTTTGGAAACTTGAACAGCCAGCCGAAGTTGATCAGTTCCCCATGTGCCTCTGTGAGTCCTCAGAATGCTTTACGAAATAAATAAATGGACCACCTCTGTTTTCAACCAAAGAAACAGGTGTAAAAACTACAAATGGGAAACAAATATTTGGTAATTTTGGACTTTTCAAATGAATTTTTTCCTTTTGATGCAATTTAATCATTTCTTCAAATGAGCGATTTAGCCTATTGGAAGAAAGATATTCAGTTTTATAACAAAACTGACATCCAAAATCTGTCATGAGACTTAAAAAGGAGCTCCTGCAAGCTTGCTTTGCCTTTAATGGTTCTGTTGGTTCCTTAGTTGCTGCCAAATGGACACCAGCCATGAAAGCCTCCAGAACTCTCATTGCAGAACATAGATCATCTCAGGCATGCATTTATTGTGTTGTCTAACTGTATCTGGCTTACTTGATCATGTTTTACAATCTATTCCTGCCTTTCTCCTGAGGAGTGGAAGTAAAATATTCTAATGTCTAAATTTTAAAGATGGAAAAATAGTACACGAAAAACCTGAGAAAATAATGTTAAGTTAGCTTTTGTGTATTGCTCTGTAATGTGTGAATTTGTAATCATCAAAAGTTTTCATCAAAATTTTGTTGTATTCTTGATCTGTCTGTGCCTACCTTTTAGTCGAAATGGAAGTTATTTCGAGTCTTGATTAGAAATAGATTTCACAGTTTTGGCAAGAATGTAAAATACCTTGTGCTTCATATCAGAGGCCTGAAATATCTGGTGGTTCTACTTTTAGTGATGCTGAGATTGATCAGTGGTTTCAAGTGGTGACAATCTGGTCCTTCCATTGTAATGCTCCCCATCCATCTTTAATCTAATGCCTATACCCATGAACAGTAGTCACCAAATTAATTACTTCTTTAGGGGGTTGAAAATGGTTATTTTCTAATTCTTTTATGCTTTACAAACTTTATTAGTTGGAATTCTTTGATAAAGAGGAGCTTTCTCTCATCAACTAGGACTACTTAGTTTCCTTGAAATACAGTTTGTACTCAAGGCAAAGTACACACTCAGTTCTTTCCTTTTAATTATCAATTTTCCAAGTAAAAAGTTGGTACTCTAGTTACGTTCAATGGTCTCCACTGAATTATACTTTTAATATCTCTTCATCTGCATAATTATGAACACAGATGGTTTGGTATATTTGATATGTTTCAGTCACTTTCTTGTTAGCTTTTGCTCACATTGTCCCATCTTTGTTCAATGGAAGCACCTTCACATTTGCTCCTGTGACCAACTGACACACCCCACTGGTCCTTGTTTCCCTCCTTTTTAGGCAAGAGATGTCCCAGACTCATGTTATATGTTTTCTGTCCCAGACCTAGAATTAAACATTTCCTCAAGGAGCCCTGGTTCCTTGAGGTGGGATGTGAAATTCAGACTTCAGAGTCTGGGTGCTGGGTGTGTTCATTTTCATTGGGTTTTTTTCTAGGCCTTTTTAGTTGACAGAGCTGGAAAATACATATTTTCAAAAAGAAAAAACGTTAGTCTGTATGGATATTTACAGTTAAAATTTAGCATTGTAAGATCTTTAACTTCCTCAAAGTTAATTTTAATTAACTTGATTTTATACTTGTATCTCTTTTATCTTACCCTGGAAATCTTGGTTTCTAAAATATTAATGTATTTTTATTTGCATTGTCCCATAATATATAAAATAGCTTTACAATAATAAGTTAATATTGCTATTAATAATTAGTCTGCTAAATCAAGTTTAATATTTTTTTAATTTTCCTTATCTTCAGCATGTGGTTATATCACACATTTGATGCACAGATTGATTCATTCTAGTTTTTTTCAACTTTTATGAGTTTTTAATTTTTTTACATTTTATTAGTTAAAAAAAATTTTTTTAACCCTCGGCCTCCTCCTCTCACCCCAGTGAGCTTGAGGAAATGCATCAGCAGCCACATGGTTACTGCTTAATTTCATATTTAAATCCATAAAATATATTCCATTTTGAAATATTTTAATAGTAAATCATTTCTACTTACAAATAAATTTTAATTGTCAGAAGAAAAGTAATGATGGAGTGTTAAGTGAGAAAAGACAAGTATAGTATTTTTATAGATATTGACTTTTTATAAATATACTTAAAGAAAAATACTTCAAGGAAATATTCTAAAATGTTGGTAGTGATTCTTTCCGGGTGATGTGATTCAAGGTGAAATTATGACTCATTTGTATAAAGGTAAAATTTTGTATCATTTACTTACAAAATCAAAGGTAAGTTATTTTAAAAGATAATTTCACCTTGATTTTTTTCATTCAAGAATATATTCTTACACTTATTGAAATAATTACTGCTAAAAGTAGTCTTAAAAGTAATTTTCTAAGAAGCTTTTCAAAAAAGGGCCTCTAACGATTGTCTTATTTCCTTCTCTGTTTGTACAAGTTTTAAACTACAGTCAACCTAATGATGATTTACAACACAGCAAATAAGGCTTAAGCTTCAAGGCATCCCTGAAAGGATGCTGGTAAGGTGTTCACATGGTCATATGTTTTGTCAACTTTCAAACATATTTTAAGCACATTTAGTGAAGGCTGCTGTCTCTTTCCACTCTGACTTTCGTTGTCATCTTTGTCAGGTGGCACTGGAGAGGTCACCAGCGTTTCTGGGATCAGGCTTAGGGAAATCCCATTGGACATGCCTTTAGCATGGATTTTGTAGAAGACATTTATGCACTTTGCTGTCATGTTTAACTTATTACCAGCTCTCTCAGTGAGTGAACAGCTTCCGAGAGGGCTCCTAGTCCCTGCTGTGCTGACTGACAGTGCTTTGTGGATCAGGGTGAAGGGCCAGATGTGTCATCTCGATATGAACATGAACTACTTCACTCAGCCCTGGAAGTATGGGGGGGTGATGGAAACATAAGGTCTGAAATGTAAGGAACCAGATGCTGGTCTGGGGGAAATATTGCAATCTTGAGATATTTAACACTGTAAACTGAAGATTTCTTTTTCATCAATTATCAGTCAAAAAGATATTCTCTTGTCTCAAGAATTATACTAAACAGGGCTTCCCTGGTGGCGCAGTGGTTGCGAGTCCGCCTGCCGAGGCAGGGGACACGGGTTCGTGCCCCGGTCTGGGAAGATCCCACATGCCGCAGAGCGGCTGGGCCCGTGAGCCATGGCTGCTGAGCCGTGCGTCCGGAGCCTGTGCTCCACAACGGGAGAGGCCACAACAGTGAGAGGCCCACGTATCGGAAAAAAAAAAAAAAAAAAAAAAGAATTATACTAAACAGTATAGCATATAATATTATAAAAGCACCATTTTTTCCCTTTTTAAATAGGAATGATGTATTAAATAAGGTCAAAAAACACTGCTAACTGAAATTTGATGAGATGTTTTGGAATGTGGTAATAAAATAAGTGAGAAATTACATATTACTATAACATATATAAAAAGTCATTTCTTATTGTCTTTAAATTTAGCTATTTAAAAATACCAAAATAAAAACATCATACAATTAATAGAATGTGAAACAAAATATATTGATATTTATTGATCATTGATATTTTCTCAATTTAACAATCATCCTAAAAGTTTGAATGACATTTCTAATAATGTCATTATAGAATTATAATGTTATAATAGAATTATAACATTCTAGAATTATAGGTTATAATGACACAAGTAACTTTCCCAATTACCCACTGTAAAATAAAATAAATTCAAATGCCTTTATATTCTATCTATAGAAAACAGTACTACAAGTTTGTTGATATGTGAAGATGTGATTGGAGAATATGCCACCAAAACATGTAGGAAAGAAGTATTATAGAGATATGTCAGGCAGTTGAATAATATTAGCTTTTTTCCAGATTTTATTGTATTTGTGATATTTGCCAGGTTTTTAAAAAATTTTGTCTTGTTATGATTTCTCATTCTCAGTAAATATTCAATTTAATTCCTAGTTGTGTATTTAGTAACGAAGGGTCCCCGATATTGTGTAAGCTTCAGGCACCACAAAACTCGGGTCCCACTGCATTCTTAACATTAGGCTAGGTGGCATTAATTAGAGATACAAGGGCTTGGTTGGAATACTGAGGGAAAGGAGAGTGGAGAAAATATACAGAAACCTTGAAGAAGAATAGGAACTTGGCAGGGATAGATAGATGGAAGACAGATGTGTTCTCCAAAAAATTTTTAAAAGTTGAACGTGTATCTTTTAGAATCATGAGCATTCTGTTCATTGAATTACTTTCTCATTTATTTATGGTCTACCAATTTATACAGTGGTTGAGTCTAGTGACAGTAAAAGCACACAAAATAAAATACTGAAATATAAAAGTCAAGATGCAGGAAATAAAAAGTAGACTAAGAAAGCGAGAGCAGAAACCCAAAAAAAAAGACAATACTGTGCAGGCCATAAGGAGAAATATACCCATTATCCGAACTGTAAATTCGACTCTAAATTTCCTGGCACCAAATGAAGGGGAAAACATTTTTATGCACATAGTTTTTCTGTCAAAATCATAATCAGATCACTCCCCCCGGGGGAACAAAGACTTTTCTCAGTCTTTGGCTTTATATAAAGTATTTTAAAGTACACTTTCATATAAGGAGTGATGTCGTGGACAAAGTTCTCAAAATATTCTTAAAGCAAACACAGTAATAGGTTTAAACTGCCTGTTTGCATGACAGCTGTACAATATATTTGTTACCTCATGAAAGCTGCATTGGACTTTTGTTGCTTTGGCTGTGCAGAATTGATTCCACTTTGGTGGGGGGGAGAGGGAGGGGGTGGTTCCTAGCATCCCTATTCTTTTAAGGAGATAGTTATCTCCTGTTAAGGACAGTCAGCTAATCTCATATCTTATCCTCCCTAGGTCGGCTAGTTGTGTTAGGATAAAATATAAACAAATGTAAAAAAGAAACTTTGAAAAAAAAAAGAGGTGGGAGTTTTTCTCTCTGGTAGTAGCCATTTCAGCTTTGCTACAGAGCATCATTCCAGGATCCCAGCCCTTCCATATTGCTGTTCTGCCACCCCCTAGGCTACTGTCATTACCTGGTCTGCCAACACTGGCCACAGCTAACATGCTCCACGTGTCCATGTTTCTGCATGTGGGAATAGACAAAGCAAGTCCTGGGGGACATGGCTTCATCTTTAACAGAACCTGGAAGTTGTGAAATAATTTCTGTTCACATTGTATTGATCAGAACTAACTCACCTGGTCACACCTGGCTGCAAAGGAAACGTGATATCTAGCTGGTCAGCCTGTGCCTATCTGAATCTCAGGAGTTCTGCTGTGGAAAGAAAGAAGGAGAAAATGGATGCTTGGGGCTGTTACCACTCTCTGCCATAGCAAGGGATTAGCAAGTTAACCTAAGACAAACCAGTTAGATGCTCCCCTGTGAAATATGCAAATTGAAAAAGCAAACAAAAATGGTCAGAGTTAATTCAGTTCGGTGTCTGATAGACAGCTTTAATCAGTTTATCAGTTGCTGTTACCAAGATTCTCTGGAGCTGGTCTCAAGTCTGATTCCTGTCTTGTCTTTGATCTGGGTGGGTCTCCCATACAGTCCAATAAATCCCCTTTTCCTTCAATAAGACTGTCTCAAAGCATCAAAATATCTGTCAGTGAAGGCAATTCTGTTATGGATGACCATTAAATAGGGTGCAAGGATGTCATTTTACTTTCATCATTTAAAACAGGTTTAGGTTATCTTATTCTAAAAGTATACTGCTATATTTTATTTGACTAGAGAGATAACGCTAGATAACTGATTCTGCAATAGGCAAAGATCCTAATACTTTCACTCCATTACACACACAGACACACACACAAATAAATGTCAAAAACGTTTTTAAATTATGTTTTAAAATAAATGGATGAACCCTCGAGCAAGTTAGTGAATCACTCCAAATACACACAAAAAAAGGAGCACAAGTTGAAAGAGGTAGGTAGTGATGAAGTTGCTGGTATCCCCAGAGGGCATGTGAGAATCCAGTTGGCTTAGAGCTTCTACATACACACTTGGGGAGAAAGGGAAGAGCCTTGGACCTAACTAGGGTGGAGAGCCAGATCACAGCCCCCTTAAAAAATCAGAATTCATGAAAAAAATCACATCTTAGGAAAATAGTAAAAAAAAATTTTTAATGTGCTTTCCTTTTTTTTTCTCCCCAGGTGTATTGAGGTATAATTGACAAATAAAAAGTATATACATTTATGGTGTACAACATGATGTTTTGGTGTAAATATATATACACACTGTGAAATGACTACCACAGTCAAGCTAATTAATGTATCTGTCACCTCACATGGTTATGTGTGTGTGTGTGTGTGTGTGTGTGATGAGGACATTTAAGATTTATTCTGTAAGCAATTTTTGAATATAAAATACCGTATTATTATCTATAGTCATCATGCAAAAGTCAGTTATGTTTCTATAAACTAACAATGAACTATCCAAAAAAATTAAGAAAATAATTCTATTTACAGTAGCATTTTTTTAATATTTAGGAATAATTTAATCAAGGAGGTGAAAGATCTATACACTGAAAACTATAAAACATTGATGAAAAAAATTTAAGAATACACAAATAAATGGAAAGATATCCCATATTTATGGATTATAAAAATTAATATTGTTAAAATGTCCACACTACTCAAAGCAACCTACAGATTCAATGCCATCTCTGTCAAAGATCCAATGGCATTTTCTACAGAAATAGAAAAAAATAATTGTAAAAATCATATGGAACCACAAAAGACCCCTAATAGCTAAAATGCACTTTTCCTAAATCATATTTTTTCTTCTTATGACTTTTCACTCTTCAACATTCTCTTATATCTTGATAGCTACATGAATTAAATACATCACCTATGCATTTCTCTTTTTTTCTTAATAATTATCTCATAGAAACATTTTGTTTTGTTTCTTCAGATTGGGTTCCTTTTCCCAAACATCACTGACATATGTCTATCAACTTCCATTTGTTCATTTCTATAAAAGGGAGCCTAGACAGTGTCTGGAAGTTGTGATAGATTATCGCATTCCTTTATTCATACAACAAACATTCACAGAGCAACAACTACACACATAGCACTCTTCTGGGTGCTGAGGATTCAACTTTAAATAAAATACACAAAGTAAAAGTCCCAGCTCCTATAGAACATACATTCTAATAAAGGACTAAATAAACAAATATATAATTTTACATGCAGTGAAGTTCTGTGAAGAAATATAAAGTCTAATAAAGGGTGGATAATCCGTAGAGAATATAGGGAAAGCTTCTCTGAAAAGGTGACATTTGAATAGCAACCTGAAGTGAGGGGAGTTATCTACCTGAAGGTGTAGGGAAAAATTATCCCAAAAAAAGAAAGTGACAAATTCATAGACCTTAGGATGGGAAAAGGATGGGCGTTCAGGGACCACAAGAAGGACAGTAGGGTTGGAACAGAATGAAAAGAAAAGAAGAGTGTGTGTGTGGGCGGAAGGGGTGGGTACATGAAATAGGAGCAATAGACAGGAGCTAATCATGCAGGACAATTCGGCTATGAAAATCGCTTTCCAATGTATTCTAAGTGCAATGGGAAGTCATTGTTAGGTTTTTACATGATCTAATTTACATTTGCCAAAATTACGCTGGCTACTTTGTGAAAATTAGATGTGACTAGGATGAGTAAAAATAGAAGGATAATTGTTGGGTGTAACCCAAGCAAGAGTTGATGTGACTTGGATTATGATGATGGGGAGAAGGGGTCAAATTCAGGATATATTTTGAAAATAAAGTGAAAGGACTTTTATATGGATTAGATGTGAGATATCAGGGAAACAAAGGATTTACATGTGAGGTTTAGTGTATGAACTTGAACATCTGTGTGAATGGAGGTAGCTTTTAGTTAGGTCAGAAAGCCTGAGGAGGGCTGAGTGCATGGCAGGACTGAGGAGAGGTTGATCGGTGGTTCAATTTTCCACATATGTTGTGTGATATATGGATTAGACATCCAGCAGAGGTGTAGAGCAGACAGTTAAGACATGAGTCTGGAGCTCAAGAGTGACAGGACTGGAAGTAGAGGTGTGGGATTCAGCAACATATAGATGGTATTTAAAGCTCTGAGATTATGTGAAATTACCTTGGAATGGAGAGGCAGTAGAGAGGACTGAGTCCTGGAGAAAAGCAGCAATTAGAGCTCAGGAAGAGGAGGAAGAACAACAAAGGAGGCTGGGATGATAAAGAAGGAAGAAAAGCAGGAGTCTGTGGCACCCTAAAGACAAGGAACAGTGTATTAAGAATGAGGGAAATGTCAACGAATATGAAATGCTGCTAAGAGGTCAAAATAAGGGAAAAACAGAATCGAACTTTTGGCAACGTTGAGGACTGTGTCAAAGATTGTGCTATGCAGATTTTTAGGTAAAAGGAATGAAGGAAAGTTTAAATTTGCTATAATACCACCTTGCCTGGAGTTAGAAGGGAGGTGGAATGGAATCTGAGCTTCTATGGAAGATGTTTTTATTTTGCTTCTTAAAAAAGTCGAGATTGCCCTCATGATCAGTGTGTGTTGGCAGGACTCTGCCCTTTGTATAATTGGGGCAAGCTCAGACATGTTTAAGCTAGAGGTAGGCTCTGCCTTGGGTTTTGACTCTGGCCACGGGCATGCTTGGGGTAGGGGTGCGCTGGACTGGTCCTGGCAGCCCAGCCAGAGCACCAGTCAGTTTTCAATCTGCTGCCTCTCCACTGGGACTGAGAGCAAGCAAGTCTGTGTGTGGTCTCTTCAACAGCAGTCTGTTTCTTACAGCCTCACTGGTTTTCAGATCAGCCAAGGGGGCCCATCTTCCTGGTGCCAGGCCCAGGGCTGGGGTGCCTAATATGGGACTCAAATCCCTTATTCTTAAGAAGGACTCTCAGGCCTGTGATATACCCCTTCTCTTCTGGGTTACCCACTAGAGATGTGGTTTCTGAGTAGATCACTTCTCCTCCCGTCCCACCTGACTCTGTGTGGTTCTTTCTTTACTGCCCTGGTTTTAGAAGAGCCATTCTGCTAGTCTTCAGGTGGTTCTCAGTGAGAGCTGCTCTACATATAGTTGTAGTTTTGATGTGTTCGTGGGGGGAGGTGAGCTCAGGGTCTTCCTACTCCACCATCTTGATCCCCCTCCTTCAATTCTTGATATAGGTAAGAGATGTGACTTCATAGCAAAGAGATGCAAGTATCAAAATTTCCACCCAGAGTATCCTTAAATATTGAAACTTACTACCTGTTTGTGACACTCTGGAACTCCCTCCTCATTGATAACAGGCATGGCTAACAAGAATGAAATTTTTTTTGAATGTTGCTACTAAGATCCATATTTATCTAAAAATATTGTGACACCATAGTAAAGTATTTGCATAGATATAAATGATATGAGGTGCGAATTGCTTTTGATTCTTTAGGGTTTTATTTTTCCAAAATAGATCACAATGTAGTACACAGCACATTACCCAGTGGACAATAACTTGACCATGACTTTCATTTGGGGTCTATTTGTTTGATTTTTCGTGGTCGTTTAAAATTTTTTTTAAATGAGAACACACATGGAAAACTAAATTCATATGAATTTTTAAGGTAAAATGGAGATCTCAAAAACTTTTTCTTTCTGTCTTTGTCTGCTTTGAGCTATTATTTAGAACTGGACAAGATCTGTTTTATAAGCTGAGGTGACACAAATCCCACAATAACAAGTGGTCCACAGATGTATGATAATTTGAGCATGATGTGTTTCTGAATACTCTCTTCAGATTGTTGCATTTTCTTCTCTGGAAAGCTCTGTTTGCTACTTAGAAACAGCAAATGTGAAAGAGTGCTGATGAATTTCATTGCATCTGTGATTTCTATATGCATGAGTCATGATTCCAGCATCCCATCTCTTCTAGGAAACATTAGCTCCACAGAGTACAGATGCCTGCAAGCTCCATATTGCCTTTATTTATCATGTCAGCTTCTTGAGGGACATGACTAATATTTTGATGTCCCTCATGATGACTAAAATGCATGTAGTGATGCCAAATCATATTTGAGGAGTAAATGCATGACAATGCCAAACTCAACACAAAGATGAGATTGCGAGAAGTCATGTATTAGCTGTTATTGCTCACAGCTGTTTTCTCATTGGTGCTACTAAATGTTTCACTGAAAAAATAAATGATGTATCCTAGGGAAATGAAGTTTCATCTGGTCCTCCAGGCCCCCACAAACAAATCCCATACTTTGGAGCTTAGATCTACATCAGTCAATCTGTTACACTTTCTTGAATGTATAGGAAGCATAGGATTGAGTAGCTCAGAACCAAGTCTTGGGATTGAAACAGATCAAGCTCTGTCATTTCCAACTCTGTGATCTTGAGCAGTCCCTCAGTCTCTCTAAGACTCAGTTTCCTCAAATGCAAAACAAGTAATGAGGTTAATACTATATACCTCACTAGGTACTTGTAAAAAATTAAGTGAGTTAGTATACGGAAAGTGCTAAACACCGTACGCAGCAAACACTACGTTCATAATAGATGATAATTAATACCCAGTAGCACAGCAACATACCATAGTGAATACAAGGAACCACAATTGGGCTCTGCCTTCAACACTTGGCCATCTAGTTTGAATAAGTAAAATGTACACATAAGTAAATAAAATCCAAAAACACAATGAGGAGTGCTCTTGCACAGCATAGGGAGTGGTTATTATCTAATTTCAGGGCAAAGAAAGATCGAAGAAAATAGAAGTCAGAGAAGGAATCACAGAGAAGGCAGAATGTGAATCGGGCCATAAACAATGAGTAGAATTTCAATACACGGAGGAAGAAACATGGGTTGAAGGAAAGGCACTATGGGAAAGAGAACTGTGTGAGCACGCATGGAAGCAGTGAGCACCGCACCTCTGGGAGGGAGGCAGTGAGGCCGTGGTCGGCGTGGAGTAAGGGCTCCTTTTGGGAGCAGATGGAGACTGTTCAGCTGCAAGTTGATTCTAAATAAAGAAGACAAAGAACAAGAAGAAACTTCAATTTCTTTTACTGTGAAATTAACTGCTATTACTGCATATCAGGGTAGAACAATGGAAGAAAAAAATATGTTTAAGAAAAATGAGTGTATTTCATGTATTAATACCAGATTATGGTGCCATGACCAGTGGAAGAGGCTGAGTTGGGATGCCATCTCACCTGAGGACTCAGCCAACTCTAAAGAGAGCTTTGAAACTGGGATGACCTTTACAGGTGTCCTCAGTTGGGTAATGGGACTGGGCCTTTATACCCCACACGGATCCATCCTTGAGCTGGGTCATTACAGGAATGTAGTGCGACTGGATACAGAAGCTCTCTAAATGGAGGTAATCCCTGTAAGGAACGGACAGGGAGGATCATCTTCCAGCAGCAGTCCCAGCACCTGGGGGAATAAGGCCTCCATTCCCAAAGGAGTATCCGGACAACACAACACGGCGCCCACCACAGCCACTGATACCTTGAAAGGAGTCAGGTACAGAAGAGTGAGATGGTGACTTATGGTCTAGTCTAGTTATTTCACTCCCATTCTTCCTGCCCTCAGTTTAGGACTCTTCCCTGTACAAGGTTGCAATGGGGAAAAAAATAAAACAAGAGTTAAGCAACTAAAATTGAGTAAAACAAATGATATCCCTACCAAAGTTTCTTGAAAATGCCAAATGTGTTTACAATTCATAGATAGCACAATCTCTTAAAATCCTCTTTCCCCATTTCTTTCCTCCTTAGTATCTCATATAAACATTAGCGGCCCCCAATTCCCTCCCCTGACCCCTATATGAACATCAGCCACCCCCGATTCCCTCCCCTGACTCCCATCACCAGTTCAAACCCAGCCCTGCTGCAGTGGTCTCCCTCTTTATAAATCTATTCCAGGCTCATCCACTGGAACTCTCTTGCTATCAGTGAAGAACATCCCTGCAAGTCTGTGCTCCTCTCTGATCTCCATCCCACCTCTACTCCGTTTTTTGACAGCCAAGAGTCCAAGAGCACATGTAACAGACACAACCTTAGGCTGAGGTTAGTTGTTTCCTCTCTTATCCCCATTTCACCCCAACACTCTACCTATTATTGTAATGGCCCTATAAACTCTTTGTAGTGTCACTCTCAATAGATACTAAGTGAATGTGTCAGACACCTCTCAGCATGCAGTTTACTCCCCATTTTGGTGGCAGCCAGTTTTGCACGGGTATAACCTGACAGCAACCCACTTCCGCTGTATCATGTGCCACTTGGCATCAGCCCCTGACCTTCTCTGACACTGTGACCTGGGACATCTGTGGACACCTGTCTCCCATTCATTCATGAACAATAGGTGGAACAAGAGAATTCATACCCCAAGGGGCAGCCCCAGACCAAAGACAGATGGGAGCTAGTAAATAAATGCTCTCTGTCCAGTGGGCAATTTTGAGGCACACCCTGCACAGCTCATTGGGAAGACCTTGTGGGATTGACTTCCAGTTGCCAACAATGGTGAACCATTTGAGGACACACTCATGGATAGTCTTTGCCTCTGTTCCTGGTCTCCCTGTTCTGTTCCCTGGGATGACTTCCGCAAATAAACTACCTGCACATAAATTCTTGTCTCAGGCTCTGCTTTCTGGATGAAACTCAGAGAAAGAGACAAAGGCAGTGAATGAATAAATGGATGAATGAATGAGTGGGTATAGAAGAGAACTCTATGGTGGGATAGTTTCCCTAGATAATCAAGGAAAATTTAAGAATTCACTGATTACTAGAGAGATGCAGAAAGAGCTTCGTTGTTCTATTGTCCTACCAAACACTTTAAACACTTTACATATGATGCAAACGCAGATCTTTATCTAGACTTCCTGATGTGTGTGTGTATGTGTATGTGTGTGTGTGTGTGTGTGTGTGTGTGTGTGTTAGCTGGAATGCATTGGGCCTCAGAATAGTTTCTAGATATCATGACTGTTTCTGTCAAATTCTGCTGAGGGTATGTGTGTGTTCAAGGTGCATGTGTATTTGTTTGTGTAGGCAAGAAGTAAAAGGGTTAGATGTGCCTTATAGAGCTTTTGCAAACTCTGATGAGTTAGAAGCACAAATTAAATCACTCTCCATTCCTTTAGAGAGAGAAATGGTAAAGCAGAACACCCAAGACAATATATATTAACTCTTGGAATTTTGATAAACTACCACCTGCTTCTGAGCATTTACATAGGAAACAAACTTTCATTTGATTAAAAAAAATTATCAAAAATTTTGCAGCCTCCTTTCAAAGTGCTCCTTTAAATCACTCATTTAGAGAGACTTAATTTTCTTATGCTTTTGAAATTGGTGATGAGTGAACATGAACATACCATTTTTAGCTAGAATTAGGCATCTTATTGCAACGAGACCTGATGCTAATTTCCAGGTGTAGCCAACCCTCCCTTCTTCTCATTCCAAACAAACTATTTCATCTCCCACTTTTACCAACACTACTATCTGGGTATGCATTTTAGTTCACTGAATCAAAAAGATTAAAATTAGTTCTAATCCATACTATAAAATCAGCTATTAGGACAATACTCTATTGAAATGTCTATTCAGTCTGAGAGATAAAAATGGAACTATGAATTCCTATGAACACTGATTGGGAGGGGACATGTTATACCTGCCTTCTGGTTAATCCCCAAATATTTGGCAATTGCTATGTGCGAATCATTGTGTTAGATGAATCGCAATTACAAAGACCTACAGTAATCCTTCCCCCATGGTGAATTCCTCTTATACAAAATTTAATGCACTGAGATTTGAGTCGCCCTGCCGTTTTTCTCTGGGGCTGCACGGGGCTTATGCCCTTGCTCTGCATTAGCTGGAAAATAGAGAAAGTTATCTCCCTCTGTCCCTCCTTCTTTTTCTCTCTTTTTATTTTCTTTTTCCTCTCTCTCCCTCATCATTTTGCTCTTGAAGAATAAAGCCTTGAGGGGCAGACATAAGAGTTTCAGCAAGATTTGTGTCACATGAGAACTCCCCTAATTGAGAAACTGTTAGCTCCATATATTCTGAAAGATTAAGGCTAAAGGAAGCCTTGAGTCAGCAAAGAGCTGGAGCAACCACATCTATCAGAACAGGGATGGGAGGTGGGGAGCAGGCTCTGGGTGGGGCAGTTGCAGGGACAAGTAGAGAGGAAATTTGTTTACGGGAGGACGCATCAAAGGTGACACAGACCAGGAGGAAGCAGAAACCAGAACTATTCCCACATCCCTGTGCTTAGTGCACCTGTTCCCAGAATGTCTCCCAGCATCCAAGAGCTACTGCCGCCGATGCAAATGCAATCCCAGCTTATGTCAAAGGGAACATGAAATAGCTGTACAATTCCTTGTATTTTAACAATAATAGAAGTCAATGGAAGAAATGGAATAACTCACCTTTGACATGCCTTATGGAAAGTTTGGAATGAGATCATAACCGATTTTTCAACTTGTATTCTGATAGATACATTAAAAAAAACTTTACACAATGTTTGGTTGAAGGAGTCAATGGCATTAACTGACATTATCAGACACTAGGTTTTATCTCTTGGACAAAAGGCAAATCAATCTCAAAGAATCTCAAAGATTTGGAAGGTGCATCTTCTTACAATGCTGAAAAGTATCAAGACATTTGCAAATTCGAAATAAAGCAGATCATAAAAGCCAGAATGCTTTTGGTTTAACCTTCAAAATTTAAGGACATCACAGTAAAAACTGATCTCTCTTCAAGAGAAAAATTAAACTTGAATTTATGCAACAAATATTCACTGAGTACCTCCCATGTGCCTGGCACATAGTTGTTAGCTACTGGACGATTCACTATAATCTTAGAAAGATGTTCAGGCAGGCTTTAACAAAGATCATTTATATCTTGATTTTTGTTTTCCTTTAACCAAAAGAGTATAGAAAATAATTTCAGGAAAACCTGAAATATTGTATAGAAACATACAAATGGGTGGGCTAGGAAATTAGCCTACTAGAGCACACATATGAAAGAGATCAGCTGCTCCCCTCTGTGACCTTTGGATCTTTCTTTCTCTTCTCTTCATCTTTAGGGGAACCTTGATAATAAGGCAAGAGCAGCATCTCAGGGTCAAAGGCAACTGGGAGTTTCATAATATTCGTCCTTACTCATTTAAGATGCTTAAAATGCATAACTAATTGTTTAATGTGCAGCCTTTAAGTGAAGTAAAAGAAAATTTAGGGGCTTCCCTGATGGCGCAGTGGTTGAGAGTCTGCCTGCCGATGCAGGGGGCACGGGTTCGAGCCCTGGTCTGGGAGGATCCCACGTGCCATGGAGCAGCTAGGCCCGTGAGCCACACCTACTGAGCCTGCGTGTCTGGAGCCTGTGCTACGCAACAGGAGAGGCCGCGATGAAGAGTGGCCCCCGCTCGCCGCAACTGAGGAAAAGCCCTCGCACGGAGGCAAAGACCCAACACAGCAAAAATAAATAAATTAATTGGTGGACTCCTACCCCCAACATCTAAAAAAAATAAAAAATAAAATAAATAAAAATAAATTAAAAAAAGAAAATTTAGCAGAGTTAAAATGTTTTCCTGTAAACTTACTCTTATTAGGTCTTAATTTCTCCTCCTTAGAGTTTTGGGGACCCTTTTCTCTAGCCATTCGGTGGGATTACTACAAAATCCCTCAGAGCTGTACTATCCATTATGGAAGACCCTAGCACATGTGGATACTTAAACTTAAATTAATTAAAATTTTAAAATTACATGTCAAGCATTCAATGGCCAACCATGGCCAGTGGCTACCATATTGGACAGCATAGACACAGAACATCTCCATCGTCTAAGAAATTTCTCTTTGATAGCTCAGCCTTAAAATTACCTTCGAGGAGGTTGTCCAGAGTTACTTGGCATAGCTCAGGTTAAGAGCCAACAGTCCAAGTTCTATTGCTATATTGTACAGCAGCACAAGTGTCAGGTGACTGGTGGTAGTATTAGTACTTTAGGAATCAGAAGAGAGAGAGCTCACTGTGAATGAAGTGATCAGGGAAAGCTTCATGGAAAAGGTGGGATTTGAGTTGAGCCCCAAGGGACTGTTAGGATTTGGATGAGCAGCAAGTGGCAAAGGTATTTTAAATGAGGCAAAACCCGAGGCAGTATATAAATGCCAAATAATTTAAGGTATGTTTAGGGAAGTGAACTGAAAGTTCATATTTAGAAAAGTAATTTGAAGTAATATTGCAGATGATCTTGGAGGCTAAGGTGAGTGAAACGATGCAGCACAGTTTTAGAAGGATGTTGAAAATTCTTGAAATTTTTCTGAGGTCTATTTTCTACAGAGGATATATGAGCAATACCACTATAGACCAAATAGCGCTTTAACTGTGAATTAGAAAAGGGCTCCCTTGAACTTAAGTATTTTTAAAGTTGGTATATTTTAACATATCTATAACAAGTAAAACAAATGTAAAATGACTTTTGTAAATTATACAAATTGAAGTAGTAAACATAAAATTATAGAAAATTGAAACTTTAATCACAATAATTAGGAACTCAGAGTTACAATAAAATATAATTTATTATAACATAATTATACATCTTACTTTCATAGGAAACAAAACCCTTTATGACTGCTTCAGTGCTCACTTGTTTTATTTCTGCACTAAAATGGCTACTAGATTTTTTTTTGTAATAGATCTTTATTGGAGTATAATTGCTTCACAATACTGTGTTAGCTTCTGTTGTACAACAAAGTGAATAAGCCATATGCATACATATATCCCCATATGCCCTCCCTCTTGAGCCTCCCTCCCACCCTCCTTATCCCACCCCTCTAGGTGGTCACAAAGCACAAGCTGATCTCCCTGTGTTATGTGGCTGCTTCCCACTAGCTATCTATTTTATATTTGGTAGTGTATATATGTCCATGCCACTCTCTCACTTCGTCCCAGCTTACCCTTCCCCACAACATGTCCTCAAATCCATTCTCTATGTCTACATCTTTATTCCTGCCCTGCCACTAGGTTCATCAGTGACATTTTTTTTTTTTTTTTTAGATTCCATATATATGTGTTAGCATACGGTATTTGTTTTTCTCTTTCTGACTTACTTCACTCTGTATAACAGACTCTAGGTCCATCCACCCCACTACAAATAACTCAATTTCGTTTCTTTTTATGGCTGAGTAATATTCCATTGTATATATGTGCCACATCTTCTTTATCCATTCATCTGTCAATGGACATTTAGGTTGCTTCCATGTCCTGGCTACTGTAAATAATGCTGCAATGAACATTTTGGTACATGACTTTTTTTTTTTTTTCCGCTATGCAGGCCTTTCACTGTTGTGGCCTCTCCCATTGTGGAGCACAGGCTCCAGACACGCAGGCTCAGCAGCCATGGCACACGGGCCCAGCCACTCCGCAGCATGTGGGATCTTCCCAGACTGGGGCACGAACCCGTGTCCCCTGCATTGGCAGGCGGACTCTGAACCACTGTGCCACCAGGGAAGCCCATGACTCTTTTTGAATTATGGTTTTCTCAGGGTATATGCCCAGTAGTGGGATTGCTGGGTCATATGGTAGTTCTATTTTTAGTTTTTTAAGGAACCTCCATACTGTTCTCCATAGTGGCTGTATCAATTTACATTCCCACCAACAGTGCAGGAGGACTCCTTTTTCACCACACCCTGTCCAGAATTTACTGTTTCTAGATTTTTTGATGATAGCCATTCTGACCGGTGAGAGGTGATACCTCATTGTAGTTTTGATTTGCATTTCTCTAATAATTAGTGATGTTGAGCATCTTTTCATGTGCCTCTTGGCCATCTGTATGTCTTCTTTTGTAAAATGTCTATTTAGGTCTTTCCCCCATTTTTAAATTGAATTGTTTGTTTTTTTGATATTGAGCTCCATGAGCTGTTTTTATATTTTGAAGATTAAGCCTTTGTCCATTATTGCATTTGCAAATATTTTCTCCCATTCTGAGGGTTGGATTTTCATCTTGTTTATGGTTTCCTTTGCTGTGCTTTCCTGTGCTTTCCTTTCATTAGGTTCCATTTGTTTATTTTTGTTTTTATTTCCATTACTCTAGGAGGTGGGTCAAAACAGATCTTGCTGTGGTTTATGTCAAAGAGTGTTTTTCCTATGTTTTCCTCTAAGAGTTTTATAATGTCTGGTCTTACATTTAGGTCTTCAATCCATTTAGAGTTTATTTTTGTGTTTGGTGCTAGGTAGTGTTCTAATTTCATTCTTTTACATGTAGCTGTCCAGTTTTCCCAGCACCACTTATTGAAGAGGCTGTCTTTTCTCCACTGTATATTCTTGCCTCCTTTATCAAAAATAAGGTGACCATATGTGCGTTGGTTTATCTCTGGGCTTTCTATCCTGTTCCATTGATCTATATTTCTGTTTTTGTGCTAGTACCATACTGCCTTCACTACTGTAGCTTTGTAGTATAGTCTGAAGTCAGGGAGTCTTATTCCTCCAGCTCCATTTTTCTTTCTTAAGATTGCTTTGGCTATTCAGGGTCTTTTCTGTTTCCATACAAATTGTGAAATTTTTTGTTCTAGTTCTGTGAAAAATGCCATTGGTAGTTTGATAGGGATTGCATTGAATCTGTAGATTGCTTTGGGTAGTATAGTCAATTTCACAATATTGATTCTTCCAATCCAAGAACATGGTATATTTTTCCATCTGTTTATGTCATCTTTGATTACTTTCATCAATGTTTTATAGTTTTCTGAGTACAAGTCTTTCACCTCCTTAAGTAGGTTTGTTCCTAGGCATTTTATTCTTTTTGCTGCAGTGGTAAATTGGATTGTTTCCTTAATTTCTCTTTCTGAGTTTTCGTTGTTAGTGTATAAGAATGTCAAAGATTTCTGTGCCTTAATTTTGTATCCTGCAACCTTACCAAATTCATTGATTAGCTCTAGTAGTTTTCTGGTGGCATCTTTAGGATTTTCTATGTATGGTATCATGTCATCTGCAAACAGTGACAGTTTTACTTCTTCTTTTCCAATTTGTATTCCTTTTATTTCTTTTTCTTCTCTGATTGCCATGGCTAGGACTTCCAAAACTATGTTGAATAAGAGTGGCAAGAGTGGACATCCTTGTCTTGTTCCTAATCTTAGTGGAAATGCTATCAGTTTTTCACCATTGAGTATGATGTTTGCTGTGGGTTTGTCATATATGGCCTTTATTATGTTGAGGTAGGTTCCCTCTATGCCCATTTTCTTGAGAGTTTTTGTCATATGGTTTTTATTCCTTAATTTGTTGTTATGGTGTATCACACTGATTGATTTGTGTATATTGAAGAATCCTTGCATCCTTGGGATAAATCCCACTTGGTCATTGTATATGATCCTTTTAATATGTTGTTGGATTTTGTTTGTTAGTATTTTGTTCAGGATTTTTGCATCTATGTTCATCAGTGATATTGGTCATAGTTTTCTTTTTTTGTGATATCTTTTTCTGGTTTTGGTATCAGGGTGATGGTGGCATCATAGAATGAACTTGAGAGTGTTCCTCCCTCTGCAATTTTTTGGAAGAGTTTGAGAAGGATTTGTGTTAGCTCTTCTCTTCTGTAAATGTTTGATAGAATTCGCCCTTGATGGCTACTAGATTTAACAGCCTGTCTCGTGCCATTGTTTTTAAAAAATATACAGTGGGATTTGAGGTTCAGCAATTGGCTTACACTAAGCTACACTGCAACCAGCCAACTCTGAAATAATGTGCCAGGGTTTATACTTAAACCAACGAACCACTTTTCCTACTGAAACTCTGCAGCTTTTGCTTTTACAGGTTCTGCCTAGTTTTTGTGTTTCCTTCTATATGAGTAAATCCTCAATGCTTTAAACTAATTGCCTCAGAGTTATTCTTTGATGGTTAATCCAAAGACCTCTTCCTATGGACCTGATTCTTCTGTGTTTGGTGACATATTCATTGTCTTTTCAGGCAGAAACAAGAGCAGAGCCCTCACTCTGTCTTAGAGTTATTTTTCCTTGATTAGTGTCATCATAATTCTTCAAATTAAATGTCATAAGAGTACTAAAAAGACCATAAATTTTTGTATGATCACAAATCTATTTTTTCAGAATTATATTGTTAGGTACGAATTTTTTTAAAAATTGATCTTGAAATTTAGTTTTGAATCCCGAACTGATAGTGGGGTTTGAGGTCAAAGTAACTTTCCCTTTTTCTATGTTGGATAAATTGGTGTCAATGGAAAGACGCTCACAATTTGTTTGGCGTCAAAGATATTGACTTTGTAACTACTATCACTTCTCACTGTAAGAAAATTCTGAATCACTTTGATGCTTTCAGGGACATTATGTATATTAAATTTTGGTTTATGCATCATTTCACTTAAAACATTGAGCCAAATTAGTTCTTAGCAAATAAATTTCAAAAAAGATAGTTTTGAAATACTTTTGGGTTTGCTAATGTCACCAACAGTTTCTATAAGAGCACCCACTGCATCTAATCGAGTTTTAATGGCCTAATAACAATAACTTAAATTTCTCATTGTAGATTCCACAATGGTTTCAATTTTGTGTCCATTAAATATGTTTTCAAAACATTTCAATGCTTCATTGAAGCCAAAAAGTGGTAATTATATAGCCCTTGGATAATGTTTAAAAAAGAAAAAAAAAACCCTAAGTGATAGTAAAAGAATTTTGTTTGCTTCATTGTTTGTTACAGAACAAAAAATTTAGAATGGCTTAGATTTTTTTTCAAGTATCTTTTGCAGCACATCATTATAATTTCTATGTTTCCAAATTGAGACGCTTTAGAATCCCAGGCTTCTAAAATATTTTTGGCTTAAATTTATTCTTTTTTATGTAGTCTATCAAATTTATCTATTTATTTGTTTTTTCTTTTACCAATATATATAATATTTGCCAGGATCTTGTTTTATAGTTCACTCTCTAAATAATCTGCAATATTACTTGTCAATGTTTGTATTCTGCATAAAAGTTCTGTCATAATGCTTTCAAATTTGGCTTTGGTTTCTGCTAAACGAAAATTCCCATTATCATGCACATAAAGTTTCTTGGATGATTTTCTGGATGATGAGCATCATCTTGACAAAAACTGAATCACGTATTGTGCATTCAAAAACAGCACACCTGGGGAACTTCCCTGGTGGCGCAGTGGTTGAGAGTCTGCCTGCCGATGCAGGGGACACGGGTTCGTGCTCCAGTCTGGGAAGACCCCACATGCCACAGAGCGGCTGGGCCCGTGAACCATGGCCGCTGAGCCTGCGTGTCCAGAGCCTGTGCTCCGCAACGGGAGAGGTCACAACGAGAGGCTCGCGTACCACAAAAAAATAAAAAAATAAAAAATACTATGACTGATGAGTATTTTACTTTGTTTATGAAAATGCTTTAAGTGCTGCCAATGATTGTACAATCAGTTTCAATCTTCAGTTGATTTTTCCATCAACTGAAGAGTTTGAAATGTAAAAAAGAAAATTACATAATCATCCAAGATAATAAACTAAACAGGGTGCAATGGGTTTTTCACCATTTTGAAGAATCTGTGTCTAATAAATTTCTGAAAATGTCATGTTAGTACTATCTTTTGGAAAACTAAAATGTCTTACTTATTTAGGCAATGTACCTGGATCAGCAGACAGTATGCTTAGTGTAGTAAGTTCTTTGTGATTTTCTATTCCTGTTTTTTCTTGAAGTGCTATAATAATAGCTTCCATGGGGATATACCCTAAATTTGCCCATGTTTCATCTGTACCCTAACTGGCCACATTCTGCTCACATTAGGAACTCTGAAGAAATTTTCATTTTTTTCTACCTTTTCATCTATTTTCTCCAAAATCTTATTCAATGACTATAATAGTTTGTTTTCTTTTATAATAGCTTTCTGCTTTTTTGATGAACACCATTTTTAATAAAACCTTTTTGAATTTCTAATAATAGCTTAGCATTTTATCATTTAAAACAATTACAAATATATTTATGTAGTAAGTTGCTAAATTTTCTTAGGAGTTAATTTTTGTACAGGTGAATTTTTTTGGAACAATAAATAATCAATAACATCACTGATTTTGTGGCTCATTATATGGTGATCTTTAATTTAAATGTATGAGGTACTTACCTTAGAGGTTATTAATGGCACAGGGATATTGCTTATTGCACACTGATTCATATTACAATGAAAATACTTGTACATTTAAATCAAGAACTCAGTAATATCATCTGGTACAGTAAATAAATGACATATAAAATTAATGAAAATATACTGTCAAATTTAGCCATGTACTAATATTAATAGGGATGTTTAAAAATTAGATACTTACTGACCACTAAATATATTAGCTGTAAAAGCAGCATCTTATTTAGTGCCAAAGCATATTTTAGATATGATCAGATCAACAAGGTCTTTCAGTTATCAAACTTTTTCCTCTTTCATATGTTAGTGTGGTATAACATTACATGTATATATATAATTATATGCTATATAATATGTCTTAGAATAACACACTTTACTCGATTGGTTAAACATCACAATTTTGTTGTTCTCTGTAAAATGTTATAGTGAGTAAAATTATATTTTTATGGTCACATTGAGTAAAGAACATGCATGCAATAGCTTTGATTTACTAACATAATTCTTATCCACATGAACTGCCACTCTCAGCTGCATTTATCTTCTTCTTTAGTCATCCTGTCTTTTCTAAATACCATTGTTGTAGCTCTCCATAATACCATTATTTGTCTTTAATCTTGAAAGAACACAGACAATTTCACAAACAAGTTGTTATTTATCTTTGAAGAGAATTTCAATATATAAGCCAAGTTAATTGTACAGCAACTTTAGGCTTTTTAGAGTATTAGATTCTTTTCTATAGGTTGACCAGCAGGTCTCTTCAATCTCAATTGCTGCACATAAAATCACATTCGAGCACTTGTGTGTATATTTTTAACTTCACATGTTAGATCATCTTTTTTTTATCTCCCTGTAGAAAATGAAGTTGCTTGGAAGAACATTGTGAATAGGTTAGTTATTAATGTAAGAAGCTGATACAAGAATATTCACCCCATCATTTTATTCCTGTTGCAGGATATATTAATGTTTACCACACAGATATGAAAAACGGTGACGCCACTAGCTTGGCAACTTCTGTTAAAATGAGGAAATTGACTCAAAGTGGACTGTTTCCTGGGTCAAGATATGTTTGATATTTTTCTAGAGTCCAAACGCCACCTATTGGTGGGAGGTTTCTGCAAAGTGTATTAAAACGCAAAAACAACAAACAAAATCACAGGATAAGTTAGAATTGTGTGAGATATATTCACCAAATATTGAGATCATACATTTGTCTGAACTACAGATATGGCAGGCGACTTATGGTTGATTTTAAGGAAATGAATATGACAGGAGAAGGCTGATATTTGATATTTTCTCCACTGGTATTGTTTCCATTTTCAAACTTTTGGAATTTGGTCCCTTAATATATTCATAGAAATCAACATGTTTCTTGGGACTACCCAAAAGTTTTAGACTTAGAACTGTCTTTTGTTTGTACTGTAGCCATGGACTAGACTAGAGAGGAGTTTCTGAGGGAGAAGTATTTTACAAAAGCAAGTTTAGAAAAAATGTGAAGATAATTTTTAGCTATAAAAATTGGTCAAAATAAAGAACATGTCATAGTTATAAAATAACCTAAAGGACAGTTGTGTAAGCTGTTTGAATGGAATCAGATAATTAAGGTAAAATTCAAATATTAAAACAGAGAAGAAACAGTCATCAACTCAATGTAACAAAGGAAATAATCCCAGTAAAGTAACCAATATTCATACAAAAGGAATAAATAAGAGAGAGAGGGAAAGAGAAAACTAATCATAGGAATCCCTGTTTCTACTTTCCTCATTTAGCCGGTATCTTCTCTTGATTCAAGACCTAAAGTCCATCCATGTGATTCAGGTGCCCCTCTCCTGACCACCTACAGTAGTCTATAGGTATATTATCACAGGAGTCTTTCCACTACATTGTAACTGTTTGTTCCTCATTGACGGGGGACTGGGGATCAACTCTGTATCTGTGGTGGCTTGCACAGTGCCTGGCCAAAATAGCTACTCATTATTGCCTACTGGAAGAATGAATAAACTCCAAGTTCATAACTCCTACAAATCCCAAATGGACTAATGAAAAACATTTATTTCACTTGGCTTTCAGGGCACTGCAATCTCTTGGGTTTTTCTTCTACCTTATTGGCTGTTCTTTCTCCATCTCCTTTGCTCATTCCTCATCATCATCCATATCTCGTAAGGTTGGTATGTCCCAAGACGTGGTCCTTATCTCCTCTCTTCTGTTAATACTCAAATCTTTGAAGATATCATTCCGTCGCTATGGCTTTAAATACCACTAATGACTCACAAATGTGTAACTTCAGCCCAGACATTTTCCCAGAACCCCAACTGCTTACCGCATATTTGTACTTAGATGTCTAATGGCATCTTAAACCTAACATGTCCAAAATGAAACTCCTGATTTCCAGCCCACCAAAATCTGCTCAGGCAATGGCAGCTGCATACTGCAGTTATAGACCAAAATCCTGGAGCTATTCTTTCTCTCACATCCCATATCCAATATGTCAGCAAATACTATCATCTCTACTTTGAAAATATATCCAAGATTGGAAAACGTCTTACCGCCTCCACTGCATCACCCTGACAAGCCTCCTTATCCGTGGTTTTCCTGCTCCTGCTTTTTCCAGCCCCTTTATTCCCAATGCAGCAGCCAGAGTGATCCTATTAAACAGAAGTTAGATCATATTTGTCTCCGCTTAGAACCCTCCAATTGTGTCCTGTTTGTTTCAAGAGTCAGTTTAAGGGCTTAAAGTCTCCATGACCTGGTCCCTCTCTGACCTCACACCCTACAGCCCCTGCTCCTACTGTTTCTTGCTCTGCTTTGGCCACACTGACTTCTTGAAATTCTTCTCAAAACCCATCCTGACCTCTCTACTTAAAATTACAAATTCTTGCCACAAAATTTCCTTGTTTCATTTTGCTCCTTAATGTATAACTATCTTACATGCTTTATAATTAACTTATATTTAAAATTTTGTTGTCTACTTCCTTTTACTCCCTTTTGTTTACTTCCTTTATGTAAGCACCATGAGGTCAGGAATTTTTATCTGTTTGTTTAGAACACTTCTTGGCATACAATAGGTGTTCAATAAACATTAATTCAATAAATAAGTGAAAGTTTTATTGATTCATTTATTCATTTGCTTATTCAACAAAATATTTATTGAGGACCCACTATGTTCCAGATATTGTTCTAGGCTATTTATCCAGCCCCACTACAATCACCACCCACCCCACCCAGGTTTTTGGCTAACGATTATGACTTTGACTGGTGTTGAACATAATTTAGTGAATCACCTCTTTTCAATTCCCTCCCTTTGCTCCTTGTCATTATGCATGTGTTTCTTCTTCCACTCTGCCAATTGTTCTTCTACCTATCATAGTTTATTCCTTCTCACCTTCATTTGCCTTATTCTCTTTTTGGAAGTACGAAAAACATGAATTAGTCAAGCAATTTAAGTATCAAAGAAAAGAGAACCATAGTTTTTAAACTGAACTTGAACAAACAAACAAACAAAAAAACAAAATTTCTTAGCCTCTAAAGCTTGTAGATGTCCAAGTCCTTTTCATGTCTTTAAAATTATTTGAAATATTTCCATCCATCATAAAGAAGATGCACTATATATATATTTATACACACACACAATGGAATACTACTCAGCCATAAAAAAGAATGAAATAATTCCATTTGTAGAAACACGGATGGACCTAAAGATTATCGTACTAAATGAAGTAAATCAGAGAAAGACAAGTATCATATGATATCACTTACATGTGGAATCTAAAATATGATACAAATGATCTCATTTATGAAACAGAAACAGACTCACAGACATAGAAAACAAACTCATGGTTAACAAAGGGGAAGGGAGGAGGGATAAGTTAGGAGTTTGGGATTAGCAAGTACAAACTACTGTATATAAAACAGATAAATAAGGACCTACTGTATAGCACAGGGAACTCTATTCAATATCTTGTAATAAACCATAATAGAAAAGAATATGAAAAAATATATATATATGTAAAACAGAATCACTTTGCTGTACATCAGAAACTAATACATTTTAAATCAACTATACTTTAATTTAAAAAAAAAAGGAAATATTTCCATCCATCTCCTTTTCCTTTTAACTTACTTTGCGAACACCTTCATCCAATCCACATATATATTCAAACACTTCTCATTATACAATTTTATTAACTTTTCCATGTTAATAGATTATATTGTGATAGGATGTTTTATTATTTTACATTGTGTATATATGTATATATGTGTGTGTGTGTGTATTCACATATCATTTGTGTGAAGTTAATTCTGATTATCACCTAAAGATAAACTTTTATAATACACTTTGTAACTTCCTTGTCATTTGAAGACCATCTACATTTTAAAGAATGATCTTAAGTAAAATTCATTTCCAAAACATTTTTCAGGGGCTTCCCTGGCGGCACAGTGGTTGAGAGTCCGCCTGCCGATGCACGGGACACGGGTTCGTGCCCCGGTCCGGGAAGATCCCACATGCCGCCGAGTGGCTGGGCCCATGAGCCATGGCCGCTGAGCCTGCGCGTCCAGAGCCTGTGCTCCACAAGGGGAGAGGCCACAACAGTGAGAGGCCCGCGTACTACAAATAATAATAATAATAATAATAATAATAATAAATAAATAAAACATTTTTCAGCTAAGTGGCAGGTAAGATGTGTAAACTATATGAAAGCAGTAATTTTTGTATGTTTACTTTTCACTGATGAATCCCTTGCATCTAGAATGGTGCTGGGAACAGAGTAGGCACTCAATAAATATTTGTTGAATGCATGAATAAAAGATATGACATGGGAGTGAATAGTGAATAAACTTAGGAAAAGGTAAAGATTGTATTGGCAAATATGGGTGATCCAGTTAAAAACTCTATAGATCAGTTAGTATGAGACAGTGCTAATTTTTTATGTCTTTGATATATAAACACAAGTTTATTGGGCTCATAGTTTTCTTTTGATTTCTTGGAATGAGGGAAAATATGAGCAGGACTTTGAAATTCCGAGCCAGGTTAATTTTAAAGGGTGGGTACAAAGTTAAGGTTTTCCCTTTATCCCTTACTGTTACATTCAAAGAAACACCGACTATGAGGGGTGGTCTGGAATCTATGGAGCCACAGCAGCATATTTGGAGTGAGTCTGGAGCTTTCTAACCATAGAACGGATGCATGGAGTCTCAAATCTCAGAGGGCAGGATGAAAGTAAATATCAAATGAGTATCCAATTAGGTAATATATTCACAGCAAGAGTTCAATAAATGATACCCATAAGCTATTTTTAATGAAAGTCTGACAATTCCTTGATTTTGTATTACACTTATGGCTTTTCACACATGCACCACACATACAATCATCTGATAAGTGACAGACACTTACTGTGGCTTACAGGCATTAAATTATGACTAGAATTCCCCATGTCAAATAAAGAGAGAAACCTTTTAAAATTGAACATAGAAGTCCTTTTTCCACATCACAGGGGATAATTCCTTTTTCAAAATCTACCTCATAATCCTACAATGTAAATATGGCAGTCCAGGAAGATTCAAGACTGAGAGAGTAAGCTGACTTATTCCAAAGCAATAAGAAAATATGTATCTCCTTTTTCAGTCATCAGCTTGCATAACAGAAATATTTTAGGTAGCAGAGTGTAATAATTTAAACATATTTTGATCTTCCAAATGATTAAGTTCTTAGGACAATTCTCAGTGGAAACCCAGAGCAAAGGCTAGCCAGAGATGCCTTGATTTTTCTCTCTAGGACCTGCTGCAACGCAACCAGTAAAGGGGAAAAAAAGTGACCATGCAAGTGAGACCGCTCTGCCACAGATCCCTAACAGGAGACAGGGACAAGTCCCAGGGTGGACAGTCGCTATTCATTTTCCCTAACCCCTGTCTCAGAAGGTGTCTACAAGACAGTGCTCCAACCTGTTCTCTCCATTACTCACTGCAGTTCAGGACAAGTCTCTTCAGTTGAACCTGGATCCACTTTCCCATACACCCTCAACCAGGAATTGTGTGATAATTAGAGGATACGTTACATTTTAGACACAGTAATTTTGCCCAACTAGTAATTTGTTCACCACAAATGTGTTTTGGCCCACACATTTTATCTCGAAACTCTTTGCTCTGGCATTCTCTAAAATTACGATTCTAAGGTAAACCTAGATATACTGGTAAACCTTTCAGTGAAGGTCATCTACCCTAAAATCATCCCCGAAAATTAGATGAAGTGCCACCTGTATTGTGCAAATGGGATACCATTGATAGGAGTGGAATTCAAATGGAATTGGTCAAATCCTGCAATTCTTCCTCTAAACACCAAAGATTGTGCTCTAATTACACAGTGGAAATCTAGTGACTGAAGGAAGTTTAAGCATCTTTAAAAATGAGCATTTCTTCACATTTCTCTCAGGAAATAAAATATGGATAGAATAAAATAAATGTGAGAATTCAAATATTATTTCAAATTTTAAAATGCTATAGCTATTTGATATTTCGCTTGGCTGGAATATTTAAGGTAATAATTATTATTTGAATATATGCATTGTTTCTGTCCTTTGCATGAGAAAATGAAGCTTAGAATAAAATTAATTGCAAATTCACATTAACCTTTGGGATTACTAATTACTGATTAAATTGGCAAATGAGTCTCTGCCAGGAAAACTCATTCTAACTCCATGAAAACCAAAGGCCTTTTTTTTTTTTTTTTTTTTTTTAGTTTCTGCTTTATAACAAAGTGAATCAGTCATACATATACATCTGTTCCCACATCCCTTCCCTCATGCATCTCCCTCCCTCCCACCCTCCCCATCCCACCCCTCCAGGCGGTCACAAAGCACCGAGCTGATCTCCCTGTGCTATGCGGCTGCTTCCCACTATCTATCTACCTTACGTTTGGTACTGTATATATGTCCATGCCTCTCTTTCGCTTTGTCACAGCTTACCCATCCCCTTCCCCATATCCTCAAGTCCATTCTCAAGTAGGTCTGTGTCTTTATTCCCGTTTTACCCCTAGGTTCTTCATGACATTTTTTTTAATTCCATATATATGTGTTAGCATACGGTATTTGTCTTTCTCTTTCTGACTTACTTCACTCTGTATGACAGACTCTAGGTCTATCCACCTCATTACAAATAGCTCAGTTTCGTTTCTTTTTATGGCTGAGTAATATTCCATTGTATATATGTGCCACATCTGCTTTATCCATTCATCCAATGATGGACACTTAGGTTGTTTCCAGCTCCGGGCTATTGTGAATAGAGCTGCAATGAACATTTTGGTACATGTCTCTTTTTGAATTATGGTTTTCTCAGGGTATATGCCTAGTAGTGGGATTGCTGGGTCATATGGTAGTTCTATTTGTAGTTTTTTAAGGAACCTCCATACTGTTCTCCATAGTGGCTGTACCAATTCACATTCCCACCAGCAGTGCAAGGGTGTTCCCTTTTCTCCACACCCTCTCCAGCATTTATTGTTTCTAGATTTCTTGATGATGGCCATTCTGACTGGTGTGAGATGATGTCTCATTGTAGTTTTGATTTGCATTTCTCTAATGATTAATGATGTTGAGCATTCTTTCATGAGTTTGTTGGCAGTCTGTATATCTTCTTTGGAAAAATGCCTATTTAAGTCTTCTGCCCATTTTTGGATTGGGTTGTTTGTTTTTTTGCTATTGAGCTGCATGAGCTGTTTATAAATTTTGGAGATTAATCCTTTGTCAGTTGCTTCATTTGCAAATATTTTCTCCCATTCTGAGGGTTGTCTTTTGGTCTTGTTTACGGTTTCCTTTGCTTTGCAAAAGCTTTGAAGTTTCATTAGGTCCCATTTGTTTATCTTTGTTTTTATTTCCATTTCTCTAGGAGGTGGGTCCAAAAAGATCTTGCTGTGATTTATGTCATAGAGTGTTCTGCCTATGTCTTCCTCTAAGAGTTTGATAGTTTCTGGCCTTACATTTAGGTCTTTAATCCATTTTGAGCTTATTTTTGTGTATGGTGTTAGGGAATGATCTAATCTCATACTTTTACATGTCCCTGTCCAGTTTTCCCAGCACCACTTATTGAAGAGGCTGTCCTTTCTCCACTGTACATTCCTGCCTCCTTGATCAAAGATAAGTTGACCATATGTGCGTGGGTTTATCTCTGGGCTTTCTATCCTGTTCCATTGATCTATCTTTCTGTTTTTATGCCAGTACCACACTGTCTTGATTACTGTAGCTTTGTAGTATAGTCTGAAGTCAGGGAGCCTGATTCCTCCAGCTCCGTTTTTCGTTCTCAAGATTGCTTTGGCTATTCGGGGTCTTTTGTTTTTCCAAACAAATTTTGAAATTTTTTGTTCTAGTTCTGTGAAAACTGCCAGTGGTAGTTTGTTAGGGATTGCATTGAATCTGTAGATTGCTTTGGGTAGTAGAGTCATTTTCACAATATTGATTCTTCCAATCCAGGAGCATGGTATATCTCTCCATCTATTTGTATCATCTTTAATTTCTTTCATCAGTGTCTTATAATTTTCTGCATACAGGTCTTTTGTCTCCTTAGGTAGGTTTATTCCTAGATATTTTATTCTTTTTGTTGCAATGATAAATCGGAGTATTTCCTTAATTTCTCTTTCAGATTTTTCATCATTAGTGTACAGGAATGCCAGAGATTTCTGTGCATTAATTTTGTATCCTGCTACTTTACCAAATTCATTGATTAGCTCTAGTAGTTTTCTGGTAGCATCTTTAGGATTCTCTATGTATAGTATCATGTCATCTGCAAACAGTGACAGCTTTACTTCTTCTTTTCCGATTTGGATTCCTTTTATTTCCTTTTCTTCTCTGATTGCTGTGGCTAAAACTTCCAAAACTATGTTGAATAAGAGTGGTGAGAGTGGGCAGCCTTGTCTTGTTCCTGATCTTAGAGGAAATGGTTTCAGTTTTTCACCATTGAGGACAATGTTGGCTGTGGGTTTGTCATATATGGCCTTTATTATGTTGAGGAAAGTTCCCTCTATGCCTACTTTCTGCAGGGTTTTTATCATAAATGGGTGTTGAATTTGGTCAAAAGCTTTCTCTGCATCTATTGAGATGATCATATGGTTTTTCTCCTTCAACTTGTTAATATGGTGTATCACATTGATTGATTTGCGTATATTGAAGAATCCTTGCATTCCTGGAATAAACCCCACTTGATCATGGTGTATGATCCTTTTAATGTGCTGTTGGATTCTGTTTGCTAGGATTTTGTTGAGGATTTTTGCATCTATGTTCATCAGTGATATTGGCCTGTAGTTTTCTTTCTTTGTGACATCCTTGCCTGGTTTTGGTATCAAGGTGATGGTGGCCTCGTAGAATGAGTTTGGGAGTGTTCCTTCCTCTGATATTGTTTGGAAGAGTTTGAGAAGGATGGGTGTTAGCTCTTCTCTAAATGCTTGATAGAATTCGCCTGTGAAGCCATCTGGTCCTGGGCTTTTGTTTGTTGGAAGATTTTTAATCACAGTTTCAATTTCAGTGCTTGTGATTGGTCTGTTCATATTTTCTATTTCTTCCTGATTCAGTCTTGGCAGGTTGTGCATTTCTAAGAATTTGTCCATTACTTCCAGGTTGTCCATTTTATTGGCATAGAGTTGCTTGTAGTAATCTCTCATGATCTTTTGTATTTCTGCAGTGTCAGTTGTTACTTCTCCTTTTTCATTTCTAATTCTATTGATTTGAGTCTTCTCCCTTCTTTTCTTGATGAGTCTGGCTAATGGTTTATCAATTTTGTTTATCTTCTCAAAGAACCAGCTTTTAGTTTTATTGATCTTTGCTATCGTTTCCTTCATTTCTTTTTCATTTATTTCTGATCTGATCTTTATGATTTCTTTCCTTCTGCTAACTTTGGGGGTTTTTTGTTCTTCTTTCTCTAATTGCTTTAGGTGCAGGGTCAGGTTGTTTACTCGAGATGTTTCCTGTTTCTTAAGGTGGGATTGTATTGCTATAAACTTCCCCCTTAGAACTGCTTTTGCTGCGTCCCATAGGTTTTGGGTCGTCGTTTCTCCTTTGTCATTTGTTTCTAGGTATTTTTTAATTTCCTCTTTGATTTCTTCAGTGATCACTTCGTTATTGAGTAGTGTATTGTTTATCCTCCACGTGTTTGTATTTTTTACAGATCTTTTCCTGTAATTGAAGTCTAGTCTCATAGCATTGTGGTCGGAAAAGATACTTGATACAATTTCAATTTTCTTAAATTTACCAAGGCTTGATTTGTGACCCAAGATATGATCTATCCTGGAGAATGTTCCATGAGCACTTGAGAAAACTCTGTATTCTGTTGTTTTTGGATGGAATGTCCTATAAATATCAATTAAGTCCATCTTGTTTAATGTATCATTTAAAGCTTGTGTTCCCTTATTTATTTTCATTTTGGATGATCTGTCCATTGGTGAAAGTGGGGTGTTAAAGTCCCCTGCTATGATTATGTTACTGTCGATTTCCCCTTTTATGGCTGTTAGTATTTGCCTTATGTATTGAGGTGCTCCTATGTTGGGTGCATAAATATTTACAATTGTTATATCTTCTTCTTGGATCGATCTCTTTATCGTTATGTAGTGTCCTTCTTTGTCTCTTCTAATAGTCTTTATTTTAAAGGCTATTTTGTCTGATATAAGAATTGCTACTCCAGCTTTCTTTTGATTTCCATTTGCATGGAATATCTTTTTCCATCCCAATACTTTCAGTCTGTATGTGTCTCTAGGTCTGAAGTGGGTCTCTTGTAGACAGCATATATATGGGTCTTGTTTTTGTATCCATTCAGCCAATCTGTGTCTTTTGGTGGGAGCATTTAGTCCATTTACATTTAAGGTAATTATTGATATGTATGTTCCTATTCCCATTTCCTTAATTGTTTTGGGTTCGCTATTGTAGGTATATTCCTTCTGTTGTGTTTCTTGCCTAGAGAAGTTCCTTTAGCATTTGTTGTAAAGCTGGTTTGGTGGTGCTGAACTCTCTCAGCTTTTGCTTGTCTGTAAAGGTTTTAATTTCTCCATCAAATCTGAATGAGATCCTTGCTGGGTAGAGTAATATTGGTTGCAGGTTTCTGTCCTTCATCACTTTAATTATGTCCTGCCACTCCCTTCTGGCTTGTAGAGTTTCTGCTGAGAGATCAGCTGTTAACCTGATGGGGATTCCCTTGTGTGTTATTTGTTGTTTTTCCCTTGCTGCTTTTAATATGATTTCTTTGTGTTTAATTTTTGACAGTTTGATTAATATGTGTCTTGGCGTATTTCTCCTTGGATTTATTCTGTATGGGACTCTCTGTGCCTCCTGGACTTGATTAACTATTTCCTTTCCCATATTAGGGAAGTTTTCAACTATAAACTCTTCAAATATTTTCTCAGTCCCTTTCTTTTTCTCTTCTTCTTCTGGAACCCCTATAATTCGAATGTTGATGCGTTTAATGTTGTCCCAGAGGTCTCTGAGACTGTCCTCTGTTCTTTTAATTCTTTTTTCTTTATTTTGCTCTGCATCAGTTATTTCCACTATTTTATCTTCCACCTCACTTATCCGTTCTTCTGCCTCAGTTATTCTGCTATTGATCCCATCTAGAGTATTTTTCATTTCATTTATTGTGTTTTTAATCGATGCTTGATTCATCTTTAGTTCTTCTAGGTCCTTGTTAACTGTTTCTTGCATTTTGTCTATTCTATTTCCAAGATTTTGGATCTTGGAAATAGAATCTTGGATCATCTTTACCATCATTATTCTGAATTCTTTTTCAGGTAGACTGCCTATTACGTCTTCATTTGTTAGGTCTGGTGGGTTTTTATCTTGCTCCTTCTCCTGCTGTGTGTTTTTCTGTCTTCTCATTTTGCTTATGTTACTGTGTTTGGGGTCTCCTTTTTGCAGGCTGCAGATTCGTAGTTCCCATTGTTTTTGGTGTCTGTCCCCAGTGGCTAAGGTTGTTTCAGTAGGTTGTGTAGGTTTCCTGGTGGGGGGGACTAATACCTGTGTTCTGGTGGTTGAGGCTCGATATTGTCTTTCTGGTGGGCAGGTCCACGTCTGGTGGTGTGTTTTGGGGTGCCTGTGGCCTTATTATGTTTTTAGGTAGCCTCTCTGCTAATGGGTGGGGTTGGGTTCCTGCCTTGCTAGTTGCTTGGCATAGGGTGACCAGCACTGTAGCTTGCTGGTCGTTAACTGAAGCTGGGTGCTGGTGTTGAGATGGAGATCTCTGGGAGATTTTCGCTTCTTGATATTATGTGGAGCTGGGAGGTCTCTTGTGGACCCATGTCCTGAAGTTGGCTCTCCCACTTCAGAGGCACAGCACTGACTCCTGGCTGCAGCACCAAGAGCCTTTCATCCACCCAGCTCAGAATAACAGGGAGAAAAAGTAGAAAGAAAGAATTAGTAGAAGAAAGAAAGAGAGAGGGAAAGAAAGGAAGAAGGGAAGGAAGGAAGGAAGGAAGAAAGAAAGAAAGGAGGGAGGGAGGGAGGAAGGATGGAAAGAAAGAAAGAAAGAAAGGTGGGAGGGAGGGAGGAATGAAAGCAAAAGGAAGAGTGAATGGAAGAAGGGAGGGAGGGAGGAAGGAAAGAAAGAAAGAAAGACAGGAGGGAGGGAGGAAGGAAAGAAAAAGAACGTGGAAAGAAGAAGGGTGGGAGGGAGCGAGGGAGGAAAGAAAAAGAAAGAAGGAAAGGAGGAGCGGAGGGAGGGAGGGAGGAAGGGAAGGTAGGAAAAAAAGAAAGAGCAGGTAAAGTAAAATAGAATAAAGTATGAAATATAGTAGCGTTATTAAAATTAAAAAGTAATTATTTAAAAAAAAAAACGGACAGATAGAACCCTGGGACATATGGTGGAAGCAAAGCTATACAGAGAGAATCTTACACAGAAGATTACACATACACATTCACAAAAAGAGAGCAGGGGGAAAAATCAAAAATCTTGCTCTCCAAGTCCACCTCCTCAATTTGGGATAATTCGTTGTAAAAAGAGGAAAAGGGCGAGAAGTCTGAAATCTTGCTCTCTAAGTCCACCTCCTTAATTTGGGATAATTCGTTGTAAAAAGAGGAAAAGGGGGGAAAGTCTTAAATCTTGTCCTCAAAGTCCACTTCCTCAATTTGGGATGATTCACTGTCCATTTATGCACTCCACAGACGCAGGGCACATCAAGCGGACCGTGGAGCTTTAATCCGCTGCCTCCGAGGCTGCACAGAGAGATTTCCCTGTCTCTGCTCTCACAGCTCCCGGGTCTCAGCCTTGGACCTGGCCCTGCCTCTGCGCATAGGTCGCCGGAGGGCGTCCGTTCTTCGCTCAGACAGGACGGGTTTAAAGGAGCCACTGATTCGGGGGCTCTGGCTCACTTAGGCAGAGGGGAGGGAGGGGCGCGCAGTGTGGGGCGGGCCTGCGGCGGCAGAGGCCGGCGTGACGTTGCAGCAGCCTGTGGCGCTCCGTGCGCTTTCCCTGGAAAGCCGTCCCCGGGTCCCGGGACCCCGGCAGTGGTGGGGTGCACAGGCCCCCCGGAAGGCGGGGCGGACAGTGACCCGCGGTCGCACACAGGCCCCGCGGCGGCGGCGGCAGCAGCAGCCCCAGCGTCCCACGCCTGTCTCCGAAGTCCGCGCCTTTAGCCACGGCTCGCGCCTGTCTCTGGCGCTTCCCCAAGCAGCCCTCTTAATGCCCTCTCCTCGCGCACCAGGAAACAAAAGGGAAAAAAGTCTCTTGCCTCTTCGGCAGCTCCAGACCCTTTCCCCGGACTCCCTCCGGGCTAGCCGTGGTGCACTAACCCCTTCAGGCTCTCTTCCTGCCGCCAGCCCCAGTCCTCTCCCTGCTCTCCAACTGAAAGCCGATACCCGAGCCTCAGCTCCCAGCCCCGCCCGCCCCGGCGGCCGAGCAGACAAGCCTCTCGGGCTGGTGTGTGCCTGAAGGCACCGATCCTCTGTGCCGGAATCTCTCCGCTTTGCCCTCCCCACCCCTGTTGCTGTGCTCTCCTCCGCTACTCCGAAGCTTTCCCCCTCCGCCACCTGCAGTCTCCGCCCGCGAAGGGGCTTGTAGTGTGTAGAAACCTTCCCTCCTTCACGGCTCCCTCCCACTGGTGCAGGTCCCGTCCCTATCCTATTGTCTCTGTTTATTCTTTTTTTTCTTTTGCCCTACCCAGGTATGTGGGGAGTTTCTTGCCTTTTGGGGGGTCTGAGGTCTTCTGTCAGCGTTCAGTAGGTGTTCTGTAGGAGTTGTTCCACGTGTAGATGAATTTCTGATGTATCTGTGGGGAGGAAAGTGAGCTCCGCGTCTTACTCTTCCGCCAACTTCCTCCGGGCTCCCCTCAAAGGCCTTTAAAAGCAGCTTCATCAAATGAAAAGATTGGGGAAAGGTGTTAGTTAGATCTTATTATTTCTAAATTAATTTGTTCTCCTTCTTTCAACTTGCCTCTATAACCACATTGTAATGTATCACATACTTTTTAGTTACCCCTGATGTGTCCTTCTTTGGTCTTTGTTAGTTCATTTATTCATTCACTCATTCATTCCCTGTATCTGTTAGCTTTCTTTGGTTGCAGAAAGAGACCACGACTAACAAAGCAAAAATGAATGAATGAGTGACTTATTGCATTGACATGGAATAGCTCACAAAAATCAAAGGAAAGGGCCTCCCTGGTGGTGCAGTGGTTAAGAATCCTCCTGCCAGTGCATGGGACACGGGTTTGAGCCCTGGTCCGGGAAGATCCCACATGCTGTGGAGCAACAAAGCCCGTGCACCACCACTACTGAGTCTACACTCTAGAGACCACGAGCCACAACTACTGAGCCCACGTGCCACAACTATTGAAGCCCGCATGCCTAGAGCCTGTGCTCTGCAACAAGAGAAGCCACCACAATAAGAAGTCCATGCACTGCAACGAAGAGTAGCCCCAACTCGCCACAACTAGAGAAAGCCCACACACGACAACGAAGACCCAACGCAGCCATGAATAAATAAATAAATAAATAAATAAATAAATTTATTTTTAAAAATAAAAGGAAAGATGATGATTTAGTCCTTTTTCTTGAGTCAAAACCAGAGGTTCTCCAATGACCTAGGAAAGAAAACAGATGGATAGTCTATTCTCTTTAAGATACCATTGTATTGGATAAATATGCTCCAGATATCGTGTTTGTGTGTGTGCGTATGTGTGTGTGTGTGTGTGTGTGTGTGTGATTGAGAGAAAGAGAGATGCCCACCTCTTCATCAAGGATGTGCAGCACCTGCATAGAAGCGCTCTCCTCCAAGACCATATCTATTGGTGGACAGGTAGTTTCTCAAAGCCAAATTGAGATTGCTGTTAACCAAAGAATGGAGCATTGATGCCGGATAAATTAAGATAACTGATGACGGGCTTCTCTGGTGGCGCAGTGGTTGAGACTCCGCCTGCCAATGCAGGGGACACGGGTTTGTGCCCCGGTCCAGGAAGATCCCACATGCCGCGGAGCGGCTGGGCCCATGAGCCATGGCCGCTGAGCCTGCGTGTCCAGAGCCTGTGCTTCACAACGGGAGAGGCCGCAACAGTGAGAGGCCCACGTACCGCAAAAAATACAAAACAAACAAACAATAAAACCAAAAAAATGAAGTAGAGATTCACACCTCAAAGCCTTGAACTTGAGACATATGGACATTTCTGCAACTTAGAGAAATGTAAGACATCAGCAATGTTACTGAGACTCAAAAAAATTGTTGCTAAAACCTATCACATGGAAACATAAAGAGAGGGGATGTGGGGAGACATTTTACACCATCTTTTTGACATACAATGTTTTTAGCTACACAACACCTTCCCTTCTGTGGTCCTAAAGAGGATGTCATTTACAAACAAAGGAAGCTTTTGGAGTTATTAGAATTACTCTCAAATTGCAACCCAATTTTAAAGGACATCTTATTAAAATTAAACATATTATTCCTTCTGAAGGGAGAATAATTTCATATTTGTCTCGGAAGATCATCTTCTGGAAAATCACATTAAAAAATAGTGAATATGGGCTTCCCTGGTGGCGCAGTGGTTGAGAGTCTGCCTGCCGATGCAGGAGACACGGGTTCGTGCCCCAGTCCGGGAAGATACCACACGCCGTGGAGTGGCTGGGCCCGTGAGCCATGGCCCGCTGAGCCTGCGCGTCTGGAGCCTGTGCTCCGCAATGGGAGAGGCCTCAACAGTGAGAGGCCCGCGTACCGCAAAAAAAAAAAAAAAAGTGAATATTTTTTAAAAGTTGGAATTATTTTGGATAACTGAACTAATGCAAAGGATGAATTGTCAATCCCACTCCCAATAATCTTTACACAGCTTTAAGGATAAAGACAATCAAGAGACTCAGAGACAAGAGGTCTGGAGCCTCTCGAATGTCTCCAAGGGTCCATCCTTACAAGGCTGGACACAAGAACAACAGACAAGGTCTCCATGATTTTGGCGGGGGCCGGAGGGATTCTTCACATTGCACAGAACATTTATTTAGGTTAAGAATATTTTCATGTAATACCTCAGAATGTGGTATATAGCTTAGGGGAAATTCTCTAGGGAGTCATACCTCAGACATTATGGGTTTATTTATTATAAGTAACCCTTTAGCCAGAGACATCCTGCAGATCAGACCTCTTCTTCCTAGCAATTATCATTCGTTTATTTATACCTGCAGGTCCATTTGACAATGAGTGTAGGCTCGTCTTCTTTTCTTGCCCCTAGAGACCTGCTTCCTTCTTATTAAGGGAGTGAGTGATCTCAGGCCGGGTCAGCAATTCCTTCCTTCTGTAATTCTTTCTGTAACTCCTTTCTCAAAATAGCACTCTCAGTATTTCACACACCGAACAAATGTGCAAAGTAAATGTCCACATTGAAGATGATAAAATTAAAATCAAAGAGTCTTTCTTGGGCTTCTTTCTCATTTCTAGAAAGATTGTTGCTGAACTAACAAGACTTTGAAACAATAGATAGCAATGGATGGAAGATAATAAGTTTGGCAGAGATTCATAAAAGTCCCAATTCACTGTAAATCTAGAAATTTCAATACTGTCTTTGTTTCTTCTAAAAGCTTTCAAATGTCTCCAGAGGTTAAAATTTTCTACTAAATATCTTCACCAGAGAGCTCATCATAAATTTCTATTACATTTGATTAAATATTCTGAAGTTTATCTTCTGGAAAAATCAAACAAAATGGCTGAAAGATAGCAAACTTTCAAATTATTCCATTCATTCATTGCTTTAGAATAAGTGTCTGGTTCTTAGTGATACTTGAATTGAAACATTCAAATATTACTCTTTCCATTTGTTTTTTTGTTTTGTTTTGTCTTGTGAGCTTCAGTAAGTTAATCTCATTTCTTGTTGGTAAAAGTACCTTACTCCAAATGTCTTTTAAAAATCCAGAGTAAGAACCGGCTGCTGGATTCACAGCTATCTTGAAAACAACTACAAGTTTTCCCCAAGTTTCTGAAAGACCAAAAAACAACTTTGTTCAATGTTATGTGTATCCTTCTAAAAATTTGCACTTTGATCTTTTAATGACACAAATATAATGATAGTGTAAATAATCATCCAGTAACAAGTTAGTGAATTTTAATAAAATCAAACACTTGCAAAAAGTACACTTTAAGTAACAATTAAGTCATACTCTTTATGTAACATTCTATTTTTCTTTGTTCTTTAGCATTAAAACAAAAATTTTAAAACATGTTATATTTCAAAGATATGTTTATTTTGTATGAACTAAAACTACCCAAATACCGTTGAGAAGTCTCCATAACAGTAGACATTATTTTGGTTGCATGTATGTTCTTATGACAATTAAATGTAGCTATACTATAGTCCAATACCCCTAAATATCTGAGATAGCCTACTTAGGCATTGCCAGTAATACTCCTGCCATCAAAATTGCTAGAATTTATTTTATGGGAAAATAAATGGACCATGTGCTTTACAATGTATTTCTAATGGGCTATGAATATACTCAGTCTAACCACAGACTATTACTCTATTCCCCACTGACTGATATTTCATCTCAGTATGTAAGACAATCTTCTGAAAGTATCCTACACCCCTAGCAAGTATTTTCCAAAAAGTTTGTCAAAGCAAAAGTACTTCTGCCTCATCTATTACCACTTATCTGTACCAATATTGCTTGCTCCCATCAACAATATTCTACTTTGGCTGATTTTTCAGAATCCACAACATATTATGTTTTTTTTTTCATTCACTCCATTTTTTATTCAACAAACATTTATTAAGTACCTTCTAAATGCTAGTAAGGTGCTGAAAATACCAAGGTAAATGATGTGATTCCTTCCTTTAACAAGATAATATCTGGAAAGGTATACAAATAATAAATTTTGGTTGATGATAACATAGAGGCTCCTTAAGAGGCTGGAACATATCTATTCTAGAGTTTACTCTGAAAGCTTGGGGGTTTGAAGGACTTTAGGGATGACTTGGAAGTTGTTAACTAAAAAGGAATAAAATCATATAAAAAACCATTCTGACCTAAAAATTAATGCTGAAAAGTCCAGTTAATAATCACAACTTACATCTCATTAAAGGAAGAGAAATCTAGAAAAGAGATTTATAAATATGGCAGTTGGGCAGAAGTGGCCATCTAACTCTTGTGCCCAATATCAGCTTATTCACCTCATCAGAGTGAGACCATGGCTTATTCATCTTTGTATACCAGACCATAATATTAAGCACTGCCTCAAAAAATGTTTTTTGAGCCACACTTATGGTAATATTTCTGAAAATTAAAACTTGAAGCAAAAATTCTGAATTATCTATGTATCACTGCCCTCTCCCCTCCCCCCACCAAAAAATTTGACAATGTGGAAGAACTACATTTTTTATTAGTTGGATTTGTATTCATCTTTTGTTCCTTTTAGCTCAATGAAAGGCACTAAGTGGTAGAATAATATCTATAAATTGGCAACTAAGGGAAACAAATATCCAGAAAACCCACAATCTTCAAAATTGTCTACTGGGTAATTCAGAACTGGCATAATTCACTCAATAAATGTGTGCTGAGGGCCCTACTGTTCACTGGGCATTGCAAATAAAAAAGGATGAGAGTTTCGAATGCATAGGATTCCAAATTTTAAAGGAATATAATGGGGTATTTTTTCCTTTTAAAGGCATATAATGACCATGGAAATTACCCCCTTTTTCTTTCCTAGACTTCCTACTCTCCTCCTGTCCTTTTTTTTTTTTTTTTTTTTTTTTGCGGTACGCGGGCCTCTCACTGTTGTGGCCTCTCCCGTTGTGGAGCACAGGCTCTGGACGCGCAGGCTCAGCGGCCATGGCTCACGAGCCCAGCCTCTCCACGGCATGTGGGATCTTCCCAGACCGGGGCACGAACCCGTGTCCCCTGCATCAGCAGGCAGACTCTCAACCACTGCGCCACCAGGAAGCCCTCTCCTCCTGTTCTTTGAGTATTATTTTAGTCTCTTTAGGCCTCACGCTGCAAACAGGAATTGAAAACAAAACCTGCTGAAGGGCCAGAGAGATCTGACAGGAAGGTCAGAGCCTCTGTCATAGGAAGCCCCCCCTCCCCCTACGCTGCTGTGTCCCTAGTAAGGACTTGGAAGAGGCACAATACAACAAAGATGTTTAATGACAAAACTGGGGGCTCCACTTAGCTCTGTTCTGAGAACTTCCCCTGCCTGTGAGGAGAGAGCAGGAGGCATCAGCAAGGCTGAAGAGTAGGTGAGTTCCGGTGACTCATTTGGCAAGGCTTTCTAAATACTTTGGGTAACTATAGTGTCTAAATACCACTGGGATGCTTCAGGGGTCACCACAGCATGACATGTTCCCCAGAGAAGGCTGCTGTGCCAGTTTGCTTCAGCTTTTTTTTTTTTTTTTTTTTTTGCAGCACGCGGGCCTCTCACTGTTGTGGTCTCTCCCGTTGCGGAGCACAGGCTCCGGACGTGCAGGCTCAGTGGCCATGGCTCACGGGCCCAGCCACTCCACGGCATGTGGGATCTTCCCGGACTGGGGCACGAACCTGTGTCCCCTGCATCGGCAGACGGACTCTCAAGCACTGCGCCACCAGGGAAGCCCTGCTTCAGCTTTTGAGCCTGTAGTTCCCTTGCCACACCAAGCTTATATGTATTGTGTGACTGCCGTCAGGCAGGAGAGAAAAGTGCCTGTAGCTGTTCTGGTGATAATGACCATGATGTGGCCATAAAGCCAGCATCACAGAGTTTGGGGACACTCATTCTAATACCCAACGTTTGCAACTTTGGGATATAAATTATATAATGCATATATTATGCTAGCCAATAATAATACTTATAATAAGCTTATAACACGTACTCAAGAAAGGGAAGCTATTTTAATTATTACTATTTCTATCATCATCTTCATCACCTTCCATCACGAAGGAAAATGTTCTAAATGCCACTCCCAATTACTCCCAAATTAATCTACAAATTGAAATGAATGATTTTCTAATTTTCCAGGTAAGATCATGCAAACAAGGGAGAAGCAGTAGCAGTTACCAACGGCTTGAAGACTGTAAATAATATGTATCTCCCTCCTCCTCCAAACTATACTAGCCCAGGACAAGGACCATTATAAGCAATGTCTGTGGTCATGGCAACCATCCCACTCTGAAGTGGATTCATCCCAAGGTACACTGTGGTTGCTCTTTTATTTTTATTTTTAAGCCTGTAGCACTGGGAATATTTCAAGCAATCAGCTAGCTTATCCTCAAAAGAAAAAAATCAAATAGTGGATAGACAGTGGGTGGATCAGGATGTAGAGAAATATTCACCACAAGGAGAAATGCTTAGACTAAGACATTTATAAATAATTAAGTTATTATTCTTAGTCTGCCTCTTTTTATTCCCTCTCTCTACCTCCCACCCAAGTTGAAACAAGGATTCTATTACCAAGCAAAGTTTGAATGCTGAGGAATAAAGAGCCCAAGATCTGATGGTGCCTTAGTTCATTTTCTTTGAAACATGTTATGGCTCTGTAAATAGATCCTGTAAGAGTTGCCTGTTGGATGCATTGAGATCCAAAGTAAAGATATCTTTATGAAAATTTATGAAAATGCATTTAAATAAAATGAAGGACTCGGAGAATCAGACAATCCAGAATTGAGTCAGTTATAATGTTAGAATTTTCACCACAGATTCACTATTATATTTAAAATCTCTATTATTTCAGCACATTTTTATATTAGTAATTAATTTATTTTTGATTCTCAGTGTATTGTGATGAGTTATCCATAGGCATTATTTCCATACTACAGAAGATACTCAAAAAAGTGATGAATTTGTGAAAAGTCAGATAGTAGACCTAGAAAGTTTTATTCTCTCTTCAATTATTTACCAGACACCCAATAATTATCAAGGACTATGCAAGGCACTGGGGGCTTTAACGTTGAGGGATGAACCCATTTCCTGGATTTGAATGGCCATTTCACTAAGTTTGGCTGTTTCACTAACTCAAAATGTGGTTTGTTCATCCATCATTTCAAGCAAGTCACTGCAAAACAGTCCTGAGAGTTTCAATGTATATTCAGACAGCTGTACACACTGAAGGGGACAGATGTGGTTTCAACAGCTCCCTGATTGTCTGAATTCTTTTTTTAAAATAAATTTATTTGTTTTATTTTTATTTATTTTTGGCTGCATTGGGTCTTCGTTGCTGCGCGCGGTCTTTCTCTAGTTGCGGTGAGCGGGGGCTACTCTTTGGTGCGGTGCAAAGGCTTCTCATTGCGGTGGCTTCTCTTGTTGTGGAGCACAGGCTCTAGGTGCGTGGGCTTCAGTAGTTGTGGCACACGGGCTCAGTAGTTGTGGCTTGCGGGCTCTAGAGTGCAAGCTCAGTAGTTGTGGCGCATGGGCTTTGTTGCTCTGCGGCATGTGGGATCTTCCCGGACCAGGGCTTGAACCTGTGTCCCCTGCATTGGCAGGTGGATTCTTAACCACCGCACCACCAGGGAAGCCCTGAATTCTTTTTTAATACCTGTGTTAGACAGCGCTGGCCCACCTTTATGAGCATGAGATCACGTTAGCATTTTCCGCCTGTAATTTTAAATAAAGGGCCAGCCAACCCCGGGTGGGGACTGACCTCGAGATTTAGTCTTTTGTGTGTGTGTGGCCACCTGCATTTGAACTCATTCATCTCCATCGAGTTTAACAAGCTGAGGGAAAGGGAGAATCCATTAATGGAACTGAAAGTTTTTCTCTTCAAAAGGTACTTGTTAAGAAAACAAGGGGTCTTAAAACACACGTGCACACACACGCACCCACATTGCACACATGCACACATGTGCACACACATGTACACACACGCATACACATATGGAAGTAAGCTTTGGCACAACATAAAAAATAATAAAGCTGGAAACTTTTTTCTTCAGACTCTAGCACTTATTAAACCTTTAAAATAAATCCAATGAAAATAGTTCAGGTGTGACTTTGTGGCAAAACCATGGGACTTTCTTAAAACACAGAAGAGTTCAAGATATTTTCTATCCCACTTATATTGTCTGGAAAGTGAGTATGAAAAAGAATTATCCAAAAAAAAAAGATAGATTGTGCTTTTTAAAAATTTGTATTTATCTTTTAACTTATGTACAGTAAATTTCACCCTTTGGGGTGTACATTTCAATGAGTTTTGACCCATCAACCCAAAAGTTCCTTCATGCTACCTTTTGTAGTATGACCGTTTTCCCACCCTGAACCCCTAGCAACCACCATAGTTTCACCTTTTTTAAAGAATGAAATATACATGCAATTATACGATATGTAGCCTTTTGGGTCCAACTTCTGTCACAAAGCATAATTCATTAGAGATTCATCTGTAGTATCAGTAACATATGCCTTTGTATTGCTGAGTAGTACTTCCGAATGATATAATAGCTTTGACCTCATAACTTAGTTAACAAAGTACACAGTCAAGTAATGTATTTTGCTATTTCCCCATTCCTCTTTAATTCCTGCTTTTCTTCCCAGTTCCCATCAGTATATGCCACCCACATCTCTATGTCTCTATGGCTGTGTAAGATTTGGGAAGGCTGGAACTTGTGAGTTTCTGAAGTCAGAAAGACTTGGGTTGAGTCCCATGGACTTTGGCAAGTAAATTAACCTTGCTAGGGCTCAGTTTTCTCATCTGTAAGAAAGGCATAGTATCACCTACCTTGTAGGAGTCTTCATGATGATTAAACTGAATACAAAATACCAATGTCTAGCACAGAGACTGACACATGATCAACTCCTCGATGCTCTTATAAAACCTGCATTGTTCCTAACCCCTGATACAGAAATTCATTCAGTTTGGGGGACACACTCTGAATCCACAGGTAGAGATACACGTTACAAGGCAATACATGTGTAGTAAGTTATGCTTGGAATAAGCAACCCACTGACAAATTCACACTGAGGCATAATTTATTAATTTTTCTCTTTCCAGAAAAAAAAGTGGTTTATTAGAAGAAAGGGAGAGAGATGAGAGTACTGGATGTCTGAAGAAGGGAAAGAGTGGGTAGAGGACAATATACGTAAAAAGAGTAGAACTGAGTCCACCAAAAATAAGCTTTATCTATTTTAACTTTGTCTGACAATAGTTATATGTCTCAGAGCTTAGCTTCTAAGGCTATTCTTGTGGGACCTTGGTTTTGAGTAGTATATTATATTCACCAACCATATTATAAATGAATCTGTGCTATGTAATAAGGTTTTTCCATTACTACCAATAATAAACACATGCTTTCTTCTGAATTATATGCTATGACAAGTTGTGTTATGGTAAAACTTTATTATGATACATGAAAACTTTCCCTTTCCAAACTTTTGGAGAAAATCAATGCAATTCCTGGCCAAGGTATCAAATGATAAGAGGGGATATTTGAGTTCTCAGTTGATGGCAATTCAAGCATTTGTTGTCAGTCAATCAAGATGAGTCTCATCTGCACACTTTTCTTGGAGAGATGTGAATCTGGTCATGAATATATATGTATTTTGTGAATCTGATAATAATAGCCTGTCCATTGCCACTTGTATATGCAGTGTCACAAACACTGCCCCACTGCCCTTATAAATGTAAAATGCTATAAAAAATCATCATTTTGAATTGGGAGATTAGGTTTGACATAAATACACCACCATGTGTAAAATAGATAGCTAGTGGGAACCTGCAGTGTAGCACAGGGAGCTCAGCTTGGTGCTCTGTGATGACCTAGATGGGTGGGATGGGGGGTGGAAGGGAGGTCCAAGAGGGAGGGGTTATAGGTATATATATATAGCTGATTCACTTCATTGTACAGTAGAAACTAACACAACATTGTAAGGCAATTATACTCTAATTTAAAAAATCATTTTTTTCCACATGTACTAAGAACTAAATCTATTGACTTCAGGAATAATAGCTAAAGATAAGATTTTTATCAACTTTAAATTATGGCTTTTAAGTTCAGAGCAGTGGAAATATTAGTGGAATGTTTCTGAGGTGTGTTCCCTCCTCTGAATTTCCATATTCACTCACTTTTTTATCATGTAGCTGTTCTGTGTGTAGAGCATTCATTTCTCATCGAATTAGAAGTGCTCTTGGAAAAAAAAAAAAAATAAGCAATTGCCGGGTAGGAATTTCATCCATGTTATGAGTTTCTGGAAAGCAAAAAAGGACATCTTATTTATCATAGTGTTCTTTTCATCACTGAAGGAGAGTAATTCAACACCCAGTATGTTTTAGGCATCATATGAAGTGAAGAAGAGCCAATGGCAAGACAACTTCACAGCTGCCAGGAGGACACAGTGAGAACAGGGCTCACCTGAAACCACAGGGGCATCTGGCTGAGTCGCAAATGTCTAGGCTCCACCCAAGATCTACTGAATTAGCATCCATGCTGGATGTCCTGGGAATTATACCACATAAACTTTTGTGGTTTAGAGACTGTGTCTTGTTCTTCATTTTATTCCCAGTGCTAAGCACCAATTCTGAGACAGAGTAGAGACTCAATACCTATTTGCTAACTTCAAGCATTCCACAAATATTTGAGTGCCTTCAATGAGCCAGACACAGTTCTAGACAAAAATCCCCATTTTCATGCAGTTTACATACAGGAAGAGGGTGGGGAGACAATCAACAATAACACAATAAGAGAAGGCAGTTGGCTGTATTCATCAAAGTGCCAAGAGAGGCACCCTTGAGAAGGTGACGTCTGAGCAAAGACTTGAAGGAGGTGAGAAAGTGAACCTAGTAAATATTTGAGGGAGGAGAAGCCCAGGAAGGGAGAAGAGTTAGAACAAAGGGAGTAAGTCAGGAGTGTGGCTGGCACACTGGAATAATAACAAGTACCCTTGTGGGCTGGAGAAGAGGAGGTCAGAGAGCTAAGGAAGAGACAGACCATGTGCGACCTTGCAGGCCATGGTAAGGACTTGAAGTTAAATGAGAGAATGAATGAATGATTGAGTTCATGAATGAAGTTGCTACCATGCCATGTGGTAAGCACTAAGTAAAGAAATTCAGAGGGTGCTCAGAAGGGAGCCCACTGTTGTAGGAATTCAAATATTGTTTTAACATTAGATATTTTCTTTTTGCAATTAAAAAGTGTATTTTATTATCATCAGTCTTGCCGCTGGCTAGTAAAAATTAAATACGGTTCTAATAAGAGCACCACTCTTTCTGTTTTCTCTTTTCTTAATATGTGCACTATTTTTTAAGGGGAAAAAAATCCTCCTATTCTCACTTTTCCTAAAATAACTAATTAACCAGCATGGCAAAGGTAGCATAAAAGCCCTATGTCCTCTCTTTGAATCAAGAGTTCCTTCTGTTTTCTCACATTGTCTCAAGATATCCAGAATGTCTGGCAAATTAGTTCTATGATTTCAAGGGACATAAATGACAGTGGCCACTTTAAACTAATACAGTGTTATATGTCTATTATAACTCAATAAAACTGGAAGAAAGAAACCCAACAGTGGCCCCGAGAGACTCCTCTTATTCTGACTCTCTCTACCAAGTAAAAATAAAAATTAAAAGGGACTCTACATAATGTCTAGTACATTGATGTGTTCTAAGGTTACAGTACAAATTCTTCCTGTAGCAACAGATGCTATTCTTCATGAAGTTCGGTCATGCCCATGGATGTTTCACACATTTTGATAAGATTATACATACCACTTTGTCATAGAACAACTAGTTTTCTAAGCAAACAACTAAATAAAATAAGACACTAGTCAAACATTCAGACAAGAACAAAACACACACACACACACACACCCTAGCGAAATAACTGCACAGACAAGCTTCAGAAAAAACATGGTAACAGACAAGAAGAGAGAAAGAAGAGAAAATATTATGTTTCCAACCTGATTATTTTGTATGAAATCATCAAACTAATTTCAGAATCTCTAAATTTTTTTCAAACTGTATAAAGTGACAGATTATTACATTTTATGATAATTTAATTAGGTTATTAAAGATATATGTCAGCTGCTATGCATACGTAATAGAATCACAGTTTTACATTTGACATTAATATACTATTGTATTTTAGTTACATTTTAAATTTTTTTCTCATTTTTTTCAAGCTTTTATGATGCTTTCTTTTAATGATGGAATATTTGGGAACTCTAATATTTTGTGTTTGTCTAACATTAAATAGGCCATGTCACACTATTCTCTTTATTCTCAGTTCCATATGATAAATCCTTCAAAACTGAAATAATCCTTTATGGAGCTATTATGTAGTATTCATTCACATAACTTCTTTATTTATACTGCACCCAAGAAATTGTGCTAATTTGATCATTTGTAAAACCAATGTCAGCAGAGTATATGTAAAATAATTATAAACTTGTAAAAATGAATTCTATAGTCTCACATGGTTAAAATTATTAATTTCTTTGTATTATATTAATACGTTAAATATCTTATACTATGGAAAATGTGTTACACATGCATTTGAAGTTTATGTTCTCCCTGGGAGCAATCCTGGAAAATACATCACTGAACCCTCTCATGCATATTAAAAATACATTTTGTTTCTTCTGTGATTTTTGGATTTTTGTCACCTGTCTTAAGAGCTTCAAGTAAATAAGAGGTGAAAAACTGAAATAGAAAGAATCAGCAAAGTTTTTATGCTTGTTGTTTATGTAGTTGAATTCAGCCACACAATTCTATATTTTTACAATCTCCTGGGCATGAAAAGCTCACTGGCTGTTCATTAGTAAATTCAAACATCATAGTTTCAGGTTTTAACCTTAGAGTGTCAATAAAAACACAACACATGGCCAGGAGAGGTTGTTTATGAAAAAAAAAAAAAATTCTCAACAGTGGTACTTCAAATGCTGTTATTTTTAAATTTTGTGCCCTTTTAGCTGAAATCAGTTTATTTTAATTTGGAGACTGTAAAATATATTGATCTGATGTAAAATAGTTCTTTTGCTGACAGAGTTGAGATACTGATTGGTTTAAGCAAATGCTTTAACAGAATGTAGTAGATAACATTTTCCTTCTCTCAACAAGATCCCCCCACTCCTCCGATTCTCACTTTCCTTCCACTCTTCTTCCTTTTTCCTCTTGCCTCCCACAGAATGTGTTTGCTTCTTTCTTGCTCCATGATTCACATTCTTTTCTCTTTTCCTTCTCTACTTTTTTACCCCTTTCCTTTTCTTCTCTGTTTTGGGCGTTAGGGCTTTGCACGCTTCCTTTAATCTCTTTTCTGGCTGTTTCCCTCTTTCATTTGGTTACATTAAAACTCCTTTTAGGGCTTCCCTGGTGGCGCAGTGGTTGAGAGTCTGCCTGCTAATGCAGGGGACACGGGTTCGAGCCCTGGTCTGGGAGGATCCCACATGCCGCGGAGCAACTAGGCCCGTGAGCCACAGCTACTGAGCCTGCGCGTCTGGAGCCTGTGCTCCGCAACAAGAGAGGCCGCGATAGTGAAGGGCCCGCGCACCGCGATGAAGAGTGGCCCCCGCTTGCCACAACTAGAGAAAGCCCTCGCACAGAAACGAAGACCCAACACAGCAAAAATAAATAAATAAATTACTAAAAAAAATAAAGAGCCCTTTAAAAAAAAAAAAAAAAAACTCCTTTTAGCAAAAATCTCTCCTTTAGATACATCAGGGCCCTTGCATGAAATGCCTGGAAAATTAATTCCACGTACATTTTTAGGAAATCTTGCTCACAGCTGCATGTTTCCATTAGAGATGGTTTCAAAGGCTACATAAAAAAACCACAGCCAAATGAGGCAGAGTTTAAGTGAGAAAACATGTGTGGAGCATTAAGCCAAGTGACAGGAACAGGGATACATTTTCAGACAAGCCGAGAAGTTCTGTAAATGCCTTTCAAATAAAACAAGAACATTTTTTGAACTTTAAAAATACAAATCAGATTGCCAACACAATAAAATTTACAAAAATAAAATTTACATTTGGTTTGAAAGACAATTATAGCTCAACTTTTTTTTTTTTTTTGCTTATTACAAAGTTGTTTACTGTTTGTAACAGTGAAAAATAGGAAACAAGGTAAATAAGAAACTGGTGAAATAAGCTCTGGGATACATTTGCATAACAGAATACTATGCAGCTACTAGTGACAATGTCACAGAAGAAGGCTAAAACCCAACCTTACAGCTCAACTTCTTAAGTGACTGGTAAACAGCAATCACATATGTGAAAGTAATGAAAAATGTCCCTGATAACAAGAGAGACATTCAACTAAAGACATTCCATCCATTTATTACCATTCTTTGTTAGTATTTGATCATAAAGATTTTGCTAAAAATCCTGCTATTTGCTAAATTTCCACTGATTTCACTAATTAATTTATGATCTTCTCTAACTTACATATTTCCTCTTTCCCCATTCTTTTTCTACAGATTATTTAAACATGGCAAACATACAGAATCAATATGAGTAATACAAAATTAGTAGTAGGGAATGATTAAAAGATTATCTAATCTTTAACAAATTTCCCAGTACACAGATTGTCCTGAAATCTCTACACCTTTTGTGTAGGTCATGGAGAGTACATGATGAAGAAACAACCTTTCCTCTCTGCACTATTATATGTGTTTGAGAACAGATAATAAAATAATAACATATTTCTTTATAACTTCCCAAGTTTTAGAAGACCTTTCATACATATTCTTATTAAATTCTTATTTCTTTGAGGGAAATAAAAGCAACCATCCTATCTCTTTAAATAGCTCAGAAAGAAAAAGGAGGAATCTCTATAAGAAAATTGAAAGGAGTCAGGAGGTGCTATGATATTGAATGAATAGTCATCTTTATGCAGACGGTTTGCTGTAATCTGGGCCTCACAAGTCAGTTGAGAAGGAATCAGTGTGAAGTAATAACTTGGTTTCCTAGGATCTCTGCTAATTCTGGAAAAGGACTCTAATCAGGAAGCAATTGGGAAAGATATTAAAAATAAAGTTTATATCCTTATAACCATTTTATTTTTCTGCTAGCCTAGGAAGATCAAATATGAAATATGACTTTTGCTCATAGAAATCTCTACCCACTCCCAAAATAATCAGTTTGAGTTGACATACTGAGTTGAAAGTACAAAGGAGCTGCCTTCTTTCCAATAATCTGTGAGCTTCTCCAATAACTGATGATTAAGAGCTTCTTTCCAATTCGGCTCTGAAATGTCTAAGGAGCTGGAGCAGTTTGGAACAGGTTCAAGTAGCAAAAAAGAAAAAGCAGAAGTTGTTTATAGAGTGACTCTCGAATTCATTGTCCAAGCCAGGACACTCTTGACAGTGAGGAGGGCTGCAGAGCTTTGGAGCATGAAGACTAGCTGAACCTTCTTACTGGCAAAAAGGTTAGAGACATTCATAAAAAAAAGAAAGTGTCTACTAAATAGCAACAGCAACACACATAAAATCTCTACTGAAAAAAGAAGTAAGTAATGGCTGTTGACTCAAAAGCTATTTCCATTTTCTTAATTTTCTTTGACCTTACAACTTAGTTTTTCCACACCATACAATAACATTGTAAATGTCTCTGAACATGATATTTCCACAGAGTCAAACCTATTAGATAATAAATTGGTTCACTTTTTGTCCTGGATGAATCCACACTGGAACTCCCTTCTTCTGTTCTAGTCTTTACTACTTGCTCTTTAAGCCTAATGGACAGTTTTCATCCTGAGGATTCCCTTTTGCCTTTCTTTTCTCTTGTATCCTGTGTCTTCTTCTTTTTTTTTTCTTTGCTCCCTTATTTAGGTGGAGCACATCTTTCAGAAGATTTCTCAGAAAAGTGCATAAAAGAAAATTTTTTGAAGTGGTGTTTGTCTGAAAGTATCTTTATCCTATCTCCACACTAGGTTGATATTTCGGCTGGAGACAAAATTCTAGATTGACCATAATTTTCACTCATAATTGAAGCTATTGTCCCATTGTTTTGTAGCTTTTCATGTGTGAGAATCCTCCTGTTATTCTTATTCTTGATCCTTTGCATGTGATGTTTATTTTCTTTGAAAAAAACAGGTTTAGGACCTTAATGACTAGTGGACTGTAGATTTATAGTTACTTTGTTGTGTAATTATTACAATACCTTCTCCCATTTCTTTGAGTGTATTGATTTTAGTTTCTCTTAATTTTTTTATGTTCTCTAATTTTAAAATGTTTTTTCTGAGTTCATTTTTACTTGTTTCAGTGTATCTTTTTAAATATCAGAGTCTTTCCTCAAATATTAGGTGATCTTTGACTGCCCATTCATTTAAAAAAAAATTTAATTTAATTTAATTTATTTATTTTTATTTTTGGTTGTGCTGTACAGCATGTGGGATCTTAGTTCCCTGACCAGGGATTGAACCCCTACCCCTTGCAGTGGAAGCACAGAGTCTTAACCACTGGACCACTAGGGAAGACCCTGCCCATTCATTTTTAATGCTGACATTCTGAAAAGCTAACTAAGAAATATGTCTACATGAATATAGCTTACTAACTGGTAGGTTTCACTCTAGGCTGATCAAATGATCAACTGAATTTTCATTAGAGAACCCTGGATTTAAGAATGTGCAGTATTTTTCTTTGGGATACTTAAGTTTCTCAGAGAAGGATACACATATCTCTTGCCAGAGCTTGGGAGTGGAGGTGCAAATATAAGCCTGGTTGCCAACATTCTCATAAGGAATGTAGCTGGGGCTGATCACGCTGTTCAATATACTAGCTTCCCTTTTATCCCTATTGTCAATCCAGCATCTCACCCTACAGATAGCTTGATATATGCTTTTGGTTACACCTAGCTAGATTATTGATAACAGTCTACCTAGTGCAATCAAAGGTAGACATAACACTCACTCACCGGAAATCATCCTACCTGGTTATTCAAATTGCAGTTATACTATACCGGAAAGAAAAAACATTTTTTCCCAGCTAAAGTTGCAAACATAAATCTATTAAGTGATGGTAAATATCACAAAGCTATAGAGTTTAAAGATTTTGTGGCACATGCTTTATTATGAAACTCTAATCAAACAATGAATTCAAATAATATTCACCTCTGTAATGGGTAAACAATAATATTTGGTGTATTTAGATATTCTAAGATGCATTTTCATATTGATGTCAATGATATTAAAATCAATAGAATTGCAGTAAATGCACACACACACACACACACACACATCTTATAAATGGAAGGACAAAAATAACTCTGTTACTTTAAGTAAATATCTTCCCAGTTTATTTCCTCTAATGGTTCAATAAGATGGAATATAAAGGTTTAGAAGTACAGTAACTTTTATGATCTTTACCCACATCAGTACCTCTGTCATTTATTACCTTTGACAGTAACTTACTTAAATTATCCATAATATACTGCATACAAGTATTGTATAAAAGTTATCATAGATCTTATATTTAGGGCTCTCAGACTGCATAAAATATCAACGAAGTATAATTTAAATTCTGTAAGTTTAATGGTAGCTGAAGCAATTTTACATAATTTTATCAGGTTACTGGTCATTCCTGGGACCTTAGGCAACATCCACTAGGCCCATTTTAGCTGTGAAGCTATATTGCTCTGAAAAAAGGAAGTTTTGTTGAGCAATTCAATCAACTCTGGTATGAAAAGCAATTTAAATAGAAACAAAGAGTCAGAAGTAATTTTCATGAATAACATGTCCATGAATTTTAAATCTTTGAAAATTGAATTATTTTATTTCACAATCAAAAGTTATCTTTTACTCTAATAGGATAAATTCCCACTACTCTAATACTTAAAAATCTTACATTTCTACACTTTTCTCACTTCTACTCTGCTCTTCCAAATATAAAGATTTTTCTTCACTTGTTTCCAAAAAGAACAAAATTTTTTTTACATAGTGATCCCAGTGTTTGTATTTAAAATATATCCTGTGAGATGTTGAAAATTCAATTCAATTGGAAAACTATATGCTGATTTCTACCTTTTGCCAGGTACTGAAGTAATATTCTAACTGCTTTGAAAAAAATGATAGTGTGACATAAATAAAGGACTCTGGGATCCAGAGTCAGAAGATCTGGATTCAAACCCAGGCTTCATTATTACAAGCTGCATGAGCCCATGCAAGTTAATAGAACACACGTTCTTTAAGGACTTTCTCTGTTCCAACAATATTTTCTTGATACCTTTGCTGTCTTAGGGCAGATTTTGTTGGAAAAACAGAAATTCTTTGTATTAATTTATGCAAAATTTTGCATATTTTTCACAGTTCTGCAGAGAAAATAGAAACCTCTACAGGTATTTTAATCAGAAAGGTATTTAGTACAGGAGTTAAATGCCTCTAAAATCATTAGAAGGGTTAGAGGAGCTGTAATGAGGAGACTGACAATGGAACCATTGAGTGCAAGAATTGTAAGCCATAGCTTTGTTCCAGGGATCAGAAACACCCCACTAATATCTCAGCTGCCTCCTGACACCCATGAAGCCAGTGACCGGACAGGAACTCAGAGCCTGGCATCCACTTCCAGGACCACACTGCATCTCAACACTGCCAGCCGCAACAGCAGCAAGGTGAAAGCATTCCCCTCACTACCAGCTTCCAAATCTTGCATGAGTATATCTAGCTGGTATCCAGAACTAGCTGCAAGAGTCTAGAAATACAGAATTTGGCTTTTCCAGGCTCTGAAATGAATTCAGGAAGGCACATCAAAAGAGGTAAGAACAGAAGAGTGTGGAGGAGGGTGGTTTATAAGGTTATTCAGAACTATGTGGCATTTAAGGACAGGAAATGAAGAAGATGTACCTGGACATGTTCAGGTGAGAACCGGAAAGGGAAAATCAGTGACTGACCTTGGGTTACTCACTGTTTCCGAAGAGCTGTGTCTTTTTATTGCCATTCCTGCTCTTCCCTTCTTCTCTCTCCTTCTCCCTCTCTCTCCCTTTCTCTCTCCCCCCACCCCTGCTTACACAGATCTCTATAACATAAACAAAATGACTGGGGGATGGAGATACATGAGGGTGAGAGAAGAAGGTAAATCATCTTAAAAATGGAAGTGATCGAGCAGGCAATAATCTTTCTTTGTTTTCACATCTCTCAGTGTCTGTCAAGGTATCTAGGATAAACAGACAGATAAATAGACTTTGCCTCAGTTTCCTCATATCTAAAGTGAAAATGATAATATCTGCTCAGTCCTTTCCTGGTTCAAGTTGTGTTGTGAGAATCAAATGAGACAACCAAAAAAGGTTTATATAAATGTTATCCTTTTTCAATGAGACATGCATCATTTTTATCATCAATTTAAAAATGTTAAAGTAAGGGGAAAAAAGTATTATTTAGGACAGCATCTTTCTATATGCTTTGCTACAGTTTATATAGCTATATTATCTGACACTGGGTCTCTGGTGCTCAGTAAATACTAATTGAATTGAATCTACATGTGCATTCATGTATTTAGTAAATAGCATAGATGCATCCATACATGAGATATTTTTATCATTGCTAATAATAATCCTTATTATTTTCTTTTGTGAAATCATCTGATAATTGACTGAATTTCCAACTGAGAAATTTGAGAACCAATCTGAGTGTCACTCTATGGAACAACTACCCTATGACTAGTACATTCTGTTCATTCTCAATAGACTACAGTTTATTCCAGAAATATGATTCCAGTACTTTCACGGGGCATTGAACTATAGATAAGACAATTGAAGCCATAAAGTTCTATACTTCTGTTGGCACTAAATAGCAATAGGTTTTAGTATAAAAATTGGAATCACTATAAGACTGTTAACCACGCCACAGCTCTAAGTAAAGATTTCCTAGGAACCAAATATGAAAGGGAAAAGAAATAATATTTATTGGTAGACCACCTTGATCATTTTATATATATTATTGTATATGAACCTTTTAGTGAATAGTTGGACCTATTTCAAGTAATTTAGGCAGACTCATCTTTTTGTCTTATAAATATTAAATGAGTATATAGTATATGCCAGGCAACAACCTGGGGACATAATGATAAGAAAGATCAACCTCTGCCCTCAAGGAACTTATACTTCAAAGAATTTATGAATTAAAAACCAACTGCAATGCACTGCAAATGTGATATTAATGTGCTATGGAAAATAACAATAAGGACAATTAATTCAGCCTCTTGTAGTCCGGAAAGACCTTCTGGAGGAAGTAACAGCTAAGGGACCTGAAGATGAGTATATCTGAGGCATAGGGTGCAAGTGGTATAGCAACAACACCTGAGAGTTCTGTAGGGTTTTATCTGACATGCTAAGGTGCTTTAACTTAATGAGAAAGAAAAAGCAAGGACTTTAGATAGAGAGGAATGTGATGGAATTTGCATTACAGAAAGATCATCAATCTGGTTGTATGTGGAAATGGACTGAAAGCCCACGAGAGTGAAGGTTGGACAGGACACTTGGGAGAAAGTCTTTGTAACAAAGGCGAAGGGTGATGGTGGCTTGTACGAGGGCAGAGCTAGTGGGGTCTGGAAGAAGAAATATTTTCACTGTTTAAATGAAAGAATCTTGTGATTCGATAGAGGGGTGAGGACAAGGAAGAAGTTATGGATGATACCTGTGTTTCCGGTTTGGATTGGACAACTGGGAGGATGAGAGGGCCATTCACTGAAATTGAGAAATAAGGAAGGGAAAGCTAATTCTGGAAGAGACGACATAAGTTTTGAGCATTTTGAGAGTGAAGTGCTGCAAAGCATCTGGGTGAAGATAATAGGCCCTACTTTATTTAGTTCTCTAAGTAGGTCTGGGGAGCTCTCTAGGAGAGAGATCATAGAAGCCAGGAGAGTAAAAGAAACTACCTGGAGGGCTTCCCTGGTGGCGCAGTGGTTGAGAGTCCGCCTGCCGATGCAAGGGACACGGGTTCGTGCCCCAGTCTGGGAAGATCCCACATGCCGTGGAGCGGCTGGGCCCGTGAGCCATGGCCGCTGAGCCTGCGCGTCCGGAGCCTGTGCTCCGCAACAGGAGAGGCCACAACAGTGAGAGGCCCGCGTACCGCAAAAAAAAAAAAAAAAAAAAAAAAAAGAAAAGAAACTACCTGGAGAGAGTATGGAGAGAGCCCGTGAGGGACATCAATATTTGAGGGCACCAATGTCCAGCAAACAGGTAAAGGAGCAAAGCTTTCAAAGGAGACAGACGAGAAAAAACAAGTGGGAAAACACTGGGTTGTAAAGCCAACGTAAAGGAGAGTTTCAAGAGAGAAATGTGTTAAATGCTACTAAAGAAACAAGTTCAGTAAGTATTGGGAAGTGGTCCATTGGGTTCACTGGGACATTGTAGGGGGCAAAGGCAAGATGTCAATGAATTGGAAAATGCAGATGTGAGGAAAAGAAGTCAGTGAGTACAGATAGAAGGTTCATAAAGTTTGACTGTAAAGGAAATAAATTGATGGAATGATAGTTGAGGGTGGGGCATTTGATTAACAAAACCTCTTCCTACTTTTTTTTGTTCAAGATGAGAGAGACATGAATAATTTTAAATGTTGAAAAGGGAAGAACCAAAACAGCAGAAACAGAAATGTGCAAAGTATAGGACAGAGAAGATACTCACCTCAAAGAGGTAGGAGAGGAACCAGACCCAGATAATGATTCCTTGGCCTCAGATCCGTTGAATCATTAACTCAACAAATACTTATTGAATGTTTCCTCAGGTCTGGAGATAAAAAAGTGAGAGGAGATAGAGGTGGGAAAAAAAGTAAGTTTTGTGGAGGATAATGTAAAAAACAGAGAACTGAAGGTGAACATGGTAAGAATGGAATTTGTTATTAAATGAAAGAGCATTAACTCTTGGGAGGCATTGAATTTAATAGCATTTTCCAGCTTAATCTTCTTCATTGTGCTTTGTAAGCTCTCTCCAAAATCATGTCTTTATCACCTTCCATGTCTATTGAATCTGAGGTTAGCTTGTTAGCTGTAAAGGAGTTCATCAACCCAAGGGGTTCTCTTCCTAGCTTTACACAAAACACCTCACTTATGACAAGGCAGGACTTGTCACTCAGCAGGATTTTTTCTTAAACATCTGCAGAGATGTGGTCAAGAGAGCTCATTGCATATCACCAATATTTTTAAAAATTTATTTTATTGAAATATAGTTGATCTACAACGTTGTATTAATTTCTGCTATATAGCAAAGTGATTCAGTTATAATATATATATATTCTTTTTCATATTCTTTTCCATTATGGTTTATCACAGGATATTGAATATAGTTTCCCTGTGCTATACAGTAAGACCTTGTTGTTTATCTATCCTATATGTAATAGTTTGCATCTGCTAACCCCAAATTCCCAATATATCCTTCCCCACCCCCTTCCCCCTTGACAACCACATGTCTGTTCTCTATGTCTGGGAGTCTGTTTCTGTTTCGTAAATAAGTTCATTTGTGCCATATTTTAGATTCCACATATAAGTGATATCACATGGTATTTGTCTCTCTTTCTGACTTGCTTCACTTAGTATGATAATCTCTAGGTCCATCATGTTGCTGCAAATGGCATTAGCAAATCACCCATATTACCAGATAGGAATAGTTACAAAGTCAATAATAATAATAATAATAATGTGCAAGTCACAACCCATGCACCTGATGTAGTTCAACATCTCTTCATTCAATTGAATCAGAACCTTTTATGAAATTATCAGTTGATGGTATGGAGGCTCAGACCAAAATAAGATAGTGTCCTTGTACAAAGGAGGAACCCACACACAGCTTTCTGTGCTGCAGATGAAAGGCTTGGAAGCAGAGGAGGATAATGTGTGCAGGCTTTTCTGAATATGCTCCTTAGGTCTGGACCTCCAAGGAATCAGACTGACAGTTGCATGAAAGGTTCTGATTCAACGCTCCTTTCAAAAACACTTCAAAGGGTAGTGATGAGAGTTACCAAAGGGATGAAAGGTTTCTTTCAGGGCTGTGTTAATTTATTTTAGACCAAAGAACAAATATCCCAATTGACAAGGTAAGTGATTCAGTCCGCCTGATTGTAGTGACAAACTTTAGAGAAAGACCAGGTCAGGAGGAGGCTGGAAGAAAGTCCTAATCAACTGCACACCAACTTGCCTATGAAGTAAGTCCCTTAAGTCAGCAGTCCCAAACCTTTTTGGCACCAGGGACTGGTTTCGTGGAAGACTATTTTTCCACGGACCAGGGGCAGAGGATGGTTTGGGGATGATTCAAGAGCATTACATTTATTGTGCTCTTTATTTCTATTATTATTATATTTTAATATATAATGAAATAATTATACAGCTCACCATAATGCAGAATCAGTGGGAGTCCTGAGCTTGTTTTCCTGCAACTAGATGGTCCCACCTGGGGGTGATGGGAGACAGTGACACCGAAGCGAGTTGCTTATGTCCGGTCTACTCCTATGAGAATCTAATGCCCCACAGATTTGACAACAGCAGAGCTCAGGTGGTAATGTGAGCGATGGGGAGCGGCTGATGAAGCTTCTTTCCCTCGCCTGCCACTCACCTCTTGCTGTGCAGCCCCGTCCCCAACAGAACACGGACCGCTACTAGTCCATGGTCCGGGGGTTAGGGACCCCTGCCTTAAGTCACTCTGACTAGAGTGTGTGTGCTGACAGCAAGACCCAGAGAAAAGTCAATGCAAGTGAGGTCTGGGGAGAGAAGTCAGGTGGATGGGAGCGGGCACTTCTTTTGCTCTCCAGGCTGCTAATGACCTCTCTCTGGGTGCAGGAGACAGACACACAGACAGAGACAAAGGAAAACCAAAGATATTTTGTCACAGCCAACTACTTCGAGTTTAGTTAGAAAATGTACTGGACTTGGAGTTCGAATTCTTGGGTATGGATTCCAATATGCCCTGGGTTAGCTGTGAGACTGACAGCAAGTAACTTAATATCTCTGTGTTATTTACAATGGAGGCAATTTCTCAAGAGTAAATTACAGACCTGTTGAGCGTCTTAAATGAGATAATACACCTTAAGGCACTTTGTAAACTCTAAAATGCTTCACATTAGAAATTTGTGTAGTTGTAGTTGCAAGACTTAAACTTGTAATATTTTCTACATGCATACTTTTTGCTCAATGTTGTTTATCCATATTGATACACATAGAATATAAGCTAAGAATAAAAGTACATAAATGTCCAAAAAAAATGTAATATTGTGTTAGAACTTTAGAAAATCACATGAAAAAAAGGCAGTGGTAAACATATCACCAAAATACCTGAATGGGGGACAAACAGGAACTCAAATAAGCTGAATGAAAACCAAACTTATTGAAAATGTTGGTAGCAATCCAAAAGCTACATTTAAAAGATCCAGTAGAATAGATGGAACAGAAAAGAAAAAAAAAGGGAGATCATGTTTTTCTCCATGTTTTCGCCATGACTCAGTTGAAAGGCATTTTGAGAAAGAATCCAATGCAAACTTCTGAGGACTGAGCTTAAATTGTGCTTTTATTTTCAGATGTAGAGATGACAAATTTCTCTCTCCCTGCTTTTTCTATTGTATTTTTTTTTGTATAAGTATGGGTTTTTTCATTGAAGTATAGTTGACTTAAAATATTGTTTGTTTCAGGAGTACAGCATAGTGATTCGGGTTTGTTTCTGTTTTTGTTTTGCAGATTATACTCCTCTAAAGGTTATTATGAGATATTGGATATCATTTCCTATTCTATACAGTAAATCCTTGTTGCTTATCTATTTTATGTATAGTAGTTTGTGTCTGTTAATCCCATATTCCTAGTTTGTCCTCCCCCCATCCCTCTCCCTTTTGGTAACCATAAGTTTGTTTTCTATGTCTATGAGTCTGTTTCTGTTTTGCATACACATTCATTTATATTACTTTTTAGGTTCCACATATAAGTGGTATCATATGATATTTGTCTTTATCTGTCTGACTTACTTCACTAAGCATAATATTCTCTAGGTCCATTCATGTAGCCGCAAATGGCATTATTTCATTCTTTTTTATCGCTGAGTACTATTCCATTGTATCTTCTGTATCCATTCATCTGTCAATGGACATTTAGGTTGCTTCCATGTCTTGGCTATTGTAAATAGTGCTGCTATGAACATTGTGGTACATGTATCTTTTGGAATTAGAGTTTTTGTCTTTTCTGGATATATGCCCAGGAGTGTGATTGCTGGATCATATGGTAATTCAATTTTTAGTTTTTTTAAGGAAACTCCATAGTGTTTTCCATAGTGGTTGCACCAATTTATATTCCCACCAAAAGTGTAGGAGGGTTTCCTTTTCTCTTCATTCTCCCCAGAATTTATTATTTGTAGACTTTTTAATGATGGTCACTCTGATCAGTGCACAGGTGGCACATGGGTCCTCTATCATATTTAGTTAAAGTGCATCCTTTACTCCCCTCTTACATAACACTTATGCTATAAAAAATATTTAATTTCATTCATAATAAAGGTTATACAAATTGACATGACACCATTTTCCATCCATTAAATCAGCAAAAATTCAAATTCCAATGAACATGTTTTGTGTAGACAATGATGTGAGGACACAGGCACCTCCATATATTGCTTGTGAGCATGGAAACTTGCACAAGTTCAGTACATGACGATCTGTCAATATATCTGTCAAAAGTAAAAGTTCATTGACTAAACAATCCCATTGCTAGGAATTTATCTTAGAGTTTACATGTATGAGATGATGAAATTATTTGTATTTGCTATAGAAAAAGATTGGGAGGGCTTCCCTGATGGCACAGTGGTTGAGAGTCTGCCTGCCGATGCAGGGGATGCGGGTTTGTGCCCCGGTCCAGGAAGATCCCACATGCCACAGAGCGGCTAGGCCCGTGAGCCATGGTCGCTGAGCCTGTGTGTCTGGAGCCTGTGCTCCGCAACGGGAGAGGCCACAACAACAGTGAGAGGCCCACATACCAGAACAAAAAAAAAGAAATAAAAGAAAAAGATTGGGAAAAAATTAAATTTTGTCTCTATGAGGTTGGTAAAATGAATTACAGAATATCATGCAATGAAAACTATGCACCTACATAAAATAATAAATACAATCTTTATGTACTGATAAAGAAAGATCTCCAAGATATGTTGTAAAATGGAAAACATTAACATATAAAACAACCATCTACTATTTGTGAAAAAAGGGGGAGTTATAAATATTCATCTTTAAATAAATATAGATCTTTGTATTCGCATATATGCTTAAATCTATGGAAGGATACACAGGAACTTAATAACACTCCCTACCTATTGTGAACTGGACAGTGGTGGAAGGGAGGTTTTTACTCTAATACTTTTTGATTTTAAAAATATGTAAGTGTATCATTATTTCAAAAATGTAATTAATTTTTGAAGAAATTATTTGTTTAGAAATATGTTTTCTTACCAGATTATGGAATATGCCTTGTTCATTTCCCATCTCATTACCTAGCCCAGTACATAGCACATAGCACCTGCTCAACGAATGCTTATTAAATAAACACTGAATAGTAGAATGCTGTAATTGAAACTTTCTTGAAGGAGGGGCAAGCATTCTGCCTTCCTTCCCAACAGAGGTCTTGATGTGATGAAACTGAGTGACATTTTGCGAAAAGGACATGGAGGAACAGCAGAAAAGCAACAGAGAAGATAAGAAAACAGATTTATATGCAAAATCCTAGCTTGAGATGTCATTCATTTTCTAATTCTTTCCAGAGTTTGCCAACCGAGGTTGGGGTGGGTAGAGTGAGAAAGAAAACTTCAAAATGTACTTTGAAGAGACAGAGAGAGAGAGAGAGAAAGAAAGAAACAGGAAAGAAAGAGAAGCACAAGGAAAATGTCCAGTAGAAGCAGTTACTCCTAACTCTGGAGCATCAAGGTGGTTTGGGTTTTTTTTTGTATCAGGTACACAATTTTCTTTAGTGGACTTCTGTTTTTTAAATGCTTGTGGATTTAAAATTTTTGCTTTATGCTTCTTTTTTATGTTTGTTAGCTATTATTTTCTGAAAACTTTTTCTTTCTCCAAAGTTCAAAGTAGTCAGCCCACATATGCTCAGTTTAAGTAAGAGGGATGAACACACAGGTTAGATCATGTGGCTTAGAGCAGTGGTTGTCAGTCTTGGCTGTGTATTGGAATCCACAGGGAGCATTAAAAATAATATTGATGCCTGGGGTCCACTCCCCAGACAGGCTGATTTAATTGGTTTATAGAATGACCTGGGCCTCAGAATTTTAAAAACCTCCCCCAAGTGATTCTAATAGGCAGCCAAGTGTAAGAGCAGAATTGTGGCACAGGACAGGTACACTTCTGTGCCCTGCTGCTGCTGATGGGAATTTCTGAATACTTTGAAAAGTCATGGCTTTGGTGGTTTGGCTTTCATGAAGAGGGAGAAGAAATCTCAGATGGAGGTGGCTTTGGGGAGTGAAGAGTTAGCTGCTGCCTTCTCCTGAATATTACTGTGTGATCCCAGAGTCCACAAAACAGAACTGCCCATTACCCCCACTTTCTACAGTGTGGCAGTTGTCTATTTCATTTTCAAACATCTCCTGTTTGGTCATGACACCTAACCTTGACTGTCCTTCATAATGAGATGTAAATTTATTAACACCTTTTAGACGCTTGCCTGCAACTATATATTTTGGCTGCCTCCCAAGTCTTTAATTCCTTTATTGATGCATTTCATGATGGTTATTGCTTCCGTTTAAAAGCTTTTTGCAATCTCTGAGTTTTGGGAATACTATCTGTTTCTCTCCCATCCATGCTTTCATTAAAATTGATTTTCTCAGCTTCTCACCTATTTATGTTTGAGGCAAAGAATTTTCGATAGGTACCACAACCTAAGCACCAGAGGTAAAGATGGAGACAACTGAAATCTGAGTAATGTTATTTTAATTGCGATTTAAAGCCAAAAAGCAAAGACTTAGTAAAGAGCTGTTTTCATTACAGTTGTTCCATGCATGAAATGAACCATTACATATTGGAAAAGAAGAAATCATTCCAGAGTGGCTTTTAGTTCTAACAAACAAAATGAGTTCCAACAAGCTATTTTTAGTCCCACAGCCAAAAAATGCATTCTGTTGGTATTTAGGATTTTCTCTAATGTGGTATGATATTTTGAAATGTTATTTCATGTGATACTCTCTTTGTATAACATATTTGCACTGAATAATGAGAGAAATGACTAGCTGGTCTAAGCAGTTACAAAGTCCTTTATTGGAGGCAGGAAGGCTGATAGCAGATGGCAATTTTAGGTTCAAGTCTCACTCCGAATATATTTGCAGCACCTTGTTGACGTGGGATATACAATCTTTCCCTGCTCTGTAGAATGATGGTAGGGTGGTTTATTGAGATACTAATTTACATTGTTGTTCTCACTGTATTTTTTCTTGCCTCATTAATATGGCGAAGGCTTTGGGATTCACTGTAGTTGAGGTTCAAGACTAAAGGCAGAAGTCACTCAAAGAAAGATCTTCTTATTGTCTTGTTTTTGAAAACCTGAATTGACTAAGGAAATGAATGAGGAGGGAAGAGGGGAAAGAAGATCTTTGGGGTTGGGAAGAACAGCTTCCATATCTTTGATAAGGGATCTTCTGCAAGCCTGGAAAGAGGAAAGTAGTACTTGATGGAGTAGCAGGATCCACCCTGACTCCTTTACCAATAGAGTGGTTCACCTTGAGAGGCTGTGCAAGGGGCGCCAAGACCACCACTTCTGCCCCTAGGTTTGGTGCTGGTGTAGCAGAGCTATCGGATTTAAAGAGACCATAGAGAATCAGAGTCTTTTGCTTTTGTAATGATCAGGAAAACTTAAAAAATATCTTTGTAATCATCATATGGAAGACAAAGAGCTCTAATCTGTCATAATCTGTCTAGACCCCGATTCTCCTGTGTGACCTTGGAAGTGCAGGACGAGGACCACTCCCCGCTAGTCCCATACCCTTACAACTGGAAATGAGTTTCTCACCATCTCGATGATTGGAGATTTGGAATCTGTTTAAAAATAATTTGGAATGATAGTGTGATATTTCTTGCATTGGAGTACAGTAGAATAAAATTCAAACCTTTCACAAATGTGGGAAGACAAATAATTATTTCAGGTAGAATAATATAAACAAAAGGGTTTTGAAGCTATGATTCTGGATCACTCTGCATTTTAATTATTATAATAATTATGAGAAATATGAATACTAGATAAGCACAAAGGTTGGGATGAACTGTTTCCTGAGAGGTAGATTCATGTCCTCAACCAGAAATCCACCACTGTTTTACAGTCAGTGTTCCTAGGAACCCTTGCATTTCTGTTCTGAGTCCTTCATGTGGAGATGGGGATAAACCCCAGCTCTTCAGAGTCTAGTGTATCGTTGCCCTTCACAAACCAAGATGGCGCCTCACCTTTCTCTTCACCGGGCTCAATGATCCCAGTTCTATTAGCTTTATCTCCCAATGTCTAGTTTCAAGGGTTTTGTTCTTTTCTTTGCACTCTTTAAAGGCACTTCTGTTTTCATATTCCATCAGCCATTTGTGCTCAAGATCATTAAGGGCAGGGTGGCATAGTGACAAGAACTGGGGAATGGTCCCAAGCTGAAGTTCTGCAGGATCTTCCGAGGCAGCTGCAGCTCATTCATGTCCAGGCTCTGCCACTTCCCAGCTGTGTGACCTTAGGCTAGTCCTTTCAACTCTCTATGTCTCAATGTCCACATTTGTATTAATCATTTTTTTTAACTTTTCTATATCTTATGCTTTGACATCTTGGGGGACCTTACAGACTGCTTCTCCCAGAGCTAGTTAGTTCCTAAAGGTAGTAAATGCCCTACTTGGGAGCATGCCTTTCATATGCAAACCAGCCAATACTGGGTCTATACCCCCACCGCCCTCTTTATCTACTTCTCACACAACCTAATATTACCCCCCACCCTAAAGCATCTCAGGGCCAGGTACCAGACAGCTAGAGATCACCTCTATAGCCCGAAGTCCACTTAAATTACTCATACTAGTCAATGCTAAAGTGTATACTCTGCCCTGCCTTACCTCTCCCATGGAAACACCAATAAAGTCGCTGTCCTAAGCCTTCCTCTCACCTCTGCTCCTGCTTCCTACCAAATCTGGTGCTTCCCTGTGGCCTATGTGGAGTGGCTTCCCCCTTCTCTTGGGAAATGTAAGTAATAAATTATCCTTTCAATGGCATTGTCATCCCTCAGTCACCTCCATAAATTAAAATCCCATGGGTACAAATGAGACAATGTTGAAAACTCAGAATGACAGTAATAATAGGTTGCCACAAGGATTAAAAAGAGCCAACATGCACATGTATATAAAGTCCTGTGACCGTCACTCTGTGAACAGTGTTTAATTGATGCTGCCTATTATTTTTAATAAACTTTAACAAAAAATTGTTGAGTACTAAATCTCTATCCCATTTCCTCAGTTTCTTCATCTGTTAAGGGGGATACAATGACAGTATGTCAACAGCAAAGGAATACCTTGATGATTAATCTTGACTTCTTTTAGAAAAAACAGTAAAGCTATTATATTCATACACAGTATTACTTTGGAAAATTCCAATAATAACTATTGCATTGTAGCTTGCAAAACAAGTGTTGCTGTTAGGGCAATCTTATTGATTTAATGATATCAGTAAGTAACTTCCTGAAATGACTGGATGATTAAGGCCAATTTAAAGATGCATTTTTATCTTCTATAATGTTGTTCCGACTAGACAGCTTCACCAGCGGACTCCCAGCTGCTACTAATTCCCAATCTGCCCTCCCTGAGAAGGAAAGGAGCATGGAGAAAACATGGCCATGATGGGAATGAGTGGCTCATCCTTGCTTTGTTTTTGAAAAGTTTCAGCCACATTTCTGAATAATTTCCAAATCAGAACCACATTTTCTGTCTGTTGTGTTCAGTATGAACCACAAACTCTGGCCTAAGGCGCTGCACTCAAAGACTACTCTGGACCATGTTCTCTGTCTAACCTGGGGTCCTGAAGCCCACCCTGGCCCCTCTACTCACCTTCTGAAACTACCCCAAACCCTTTAAAGTGATGTAAGGTGCACACATGGCAGGAAACTGTAAAAGGAGTTACAGATGAGGGAAGGGCTTTTCTGTGAAGAGAGTAACAGTGACCCCTAAACTTCTCATGCTAAACACAGATGCTCAGTGCTTTGCCCCACAGCTGTGGTAGAAGGAAAGGGGGTAAGAAAACAAATAGGCACAGATTCTTGAGAACCTTAGCATGCATCACCATCACTTCGAGGGCTTCTTAAAATGCAGACTGGGTGACTTCTTCTTCTGAGAAGAGGGAGAGACATATTTTCCCCTACTCCTCCTGCTAAATACAACTAAAACCACTAAACATTTTATACGTATAACAAATATAAGAAGGCTCTGAAAGGTGGAGAGAAGAAGGCAGACTGACTAGGGCCTTGAGAACCAAGGAAGGACACTGTGGTGAGTTCCATGAGTTTTCTTTTTGCCTCATGTATCCCAGACTTGGAGCAGAAGAAACCACTAACCAGGAAATGCCAATGGTCTCAGACAAAAGAAAGACTTAACAAAAGAACTCAGAAAGGGGCAACCTACCAAGACAGAAACTTTTTGAAAATAACAGCTCCATTCCAGCAAAACAGCACAGAAAAAAACAGCACACCTTCACCAAGGCCAGCAAAGGCCTAGACTTTCATCCTAGTGAGGTTGAAATGAAATGCCCCAAGCCCCCTTCTGGGTGCTATTAAAGAAGCCAAGCAAGGAACCAGGACTTTCTTCCCCTCCAGCCAGTAATGAGCTCCCCCGTGTCAGTGGAGGCCATTTGAGGCTCCTGGACCTCCATCGCCACTTGCAATAATAAGGTGTCCTAGCCTCCGATATCAGAGAAGGCCAAGTAGAGTATCCAGACTTTCACCTATTATCCAGCAATGATGAGGCCAACCTCACCAGAAAGTCAGTGGACACTACCTGGGGACCTCGAACCCCCTCCCCAACCCAGCACTATGGTGTTCCCTCCTTGAATGTCAGTGCAGGCTGAGCAGGGAACCTGGACATCTACTCCCATCTGGCAGTAACAAGGTGACACACCGCCCCTCATTCCCCTGCCAGAGCAGTGTCAGATGAAGCCAGCTAAACCAAAAGGTTTAAATAGATCTAGAATCTCCTAACACACAAAAAAAAATTCAAATTCGAATTGAAAGTTACTCATCAGACCCAGAATCAGGAACATCTCCAACTGAATGAAAAAAGACAATCAATAGATGCCAACATCAAGATGATGGACATGTTACAACTATTGGACAAGGATTTTAGAGCAACCAATATAATGCTTCAATGAGCAATAAAGAATGTGCTTGAGACGACAACAAATGAAAAAATCAAAAGCCTCAGTAAAGAAACAGAAAGTCTTAGAAAAATAATAGAAGACATAAAGAAGAACCAAATGGAAATTTTGGAAGTGGAAAATATAATAACTGAAATTTAGAAGTTCAATGGATTGAATTAATAATGGAACGGAGAAGACAGAGGAAAGAATCAGTGAACTGGAAGATAGGGAGGTGGAAATCACTCAATCTGATCAACAGAAAGAAACTTAAAAAAAAAACCCCAAAACAAAAAACAAAACAAAACAAAAATAGAGTCTCAGCAACCATAGAACTATTTTTTTTTTTTTTTTTTTTTTGCGGTATGCGGGCCTCTCACTGTTGTGGCCTCTCCCATTGCGGAGCACAGGCTCCAGACGCACAGGCTCAGCGGCCATGGCTCACGGGCCTAGCCGCTCCGCAGTATGTGGGATCTTCCCAGACTGGGGCATGAACCCGTGTCCCCTGCATCGGCAGGCGGACTCTCAACCACTGCGCCACCAGGGAAGCCCCATAGAACTATTAAAAAAGATCTAACTCTTCTGTCATTGGAGATCCAGAAGAGAGGAGAAACAGGAAAAAGCTAAAAAAAAAAAAACTAAAATATTTTTGAGGCAAGGGCAAATATTTGGCAGCAAGGGAACTTTTGGGGATGATGGAAGTGTTTATTGTCTTTATTGTGGTGTTGGTTACATGAGTGTATACATTTGTCCAAACTCATTAAACTGTACCCTTAAAATGGGTACATTTTATTGAATGTAAATTATACCTTTATAAAGTTGATTAAAAATAAAATTAAGAATGTAAAAAAAAAACACTCAAATAAATAATCGCTGAAAAATCCCCAAATTTGGTAAGAACCCCAAACAAGACAAACCCCCAAAAATACATGCTGAGTCATATAATTCAACTTCTGAAAACAAAAGACAAAGATATCTTTATAGCAGCTAGAGAAAATCAATACCTATGGGGGTAAAACAATCCAAATGACTGCAGATTTCTCACCAGAAACCATGGGGGCCAGAAGGAAGTAGCACAATATTTTTCAGGTGCTGACAAAAACAGAAAGAAAGAATGAAAGTAATCCAACTAGAAATCCTATGTCCAGAGAAAATATTCTTCAGGAATGAAAGGGAAATCAAAACATTTTCAGATGAAGGAAAACTAAGACAATTTGTTTTGAGTACACATACAAAGAATGGCTGAAGAAAGTTCCCTAAAAAAGAAAGAGACTGATAAAAGAAGAAACCTTGGAACATCAGGAAGGGAGAAAGAACACAGGAAACAAAATTATAGACAAACACAACAGGTTTTTCTTCTCATCTGGAATTTTCGAAATTATGTTTTATGATTGAAGCAAAAATTATGACTGTGTTATAGATGTGATTCTAAATGCATGTAGAAGAAGTACTGAAGGCAATTATATTATAAATAAGGAAGATAAAAGGACATAAAGAGAGGTAAGTTTTCTATATTTCACTTAAACTGTGGAAATGATACCAATAAACTTTGATAAGTTATGTATATATAATAGGAATATAAAATGATAGTCACTCTGGAAAATAGTTTGGAAATTCCTTTTAAAATGTACTATGCAACTACTATGCAAGGCAGTAATTGTCCCCCTAGGTATTTATCTCAGAGAAATGAAGACTTACGTTCACACAGAAACCTTTCCACAAATGTTTATAATAGCTATATTTGTAATAGTCAAAAAAGAAAAACCAGATGTCTTTAATGGGTGAATGGTTAAATAAACTGTGATCCATCCGTACCCAGACTTATTCAGCAATAAAAAGAAATGAACTATCGATGCAACAACCTGGATGAATCTTCTGAGAATTATGCTGAGTGGAAAAGAAATCACAAAAGATTACACACTGTATGATTACATTTATATTACATTCTTGAAATTACAAATTATAGAAATGGAGGACAGATTAGTGGTTGCCAGGGGCTAAGGAGGAGGTGAAGGCTGAAAGGAAGTGAATGTGGCAATAAAAGTGCAACGTGAGGGATCCTTGTGGGGATAGAAATGGTCTGTATCACTATCAAGGTTCTGGTTGTGATATTATTGGACTATAGTTTTACAAGATGTTACCATTGGTGAAAACTGAATAAAAGGTACAAGGGATCTCCCTTTATTGTTTCTTACAAGGACATGTGAAACTACAATTATCTCCAAATAAAAAGTGTAAAAAATGCAGATTGCAGAGTTTTTGATTCAGCAAGTATAGGGTAATATCTGATAATCTGCGTTTCTGAAAATTTCCCAGGTGATGCTAGTACTGCTGGTTAGGACCACACTTTGAGAATTACTATCCTAGAGAAAGAGGGAATTTTGTTACCAGGGAAAAGCCCACAGGAGGCATCCTACCCAGAAACTCTTTCCTCCTGTCCCAAACAAAAATGTCGATATATATAACCCCTTCAAGGGTGCTAAGTCCAGAAGCAAGAGAAAAAAGGCAGACTGGAGAGAAACCAGTCTTAAGGCTAGATGTGTTCTAACCTCAAGACCAGTGTGGAAGTACCAGTGTGGTGCCATATTAGTCAGCAAGACCGGACCATGTCACCAGAAATATCTGTGACTCTGTGGTCATGGCAGTGCTCTAACACAGTGGACCTTAATCCTGGCTTGGAACCAGAAATATTTGTGGTAAAAAAGCAGCTTTCTGGACCCCACCACAGAACCAAATGGAATCAGAAACCCTTCTTGGAGGGCCCAGAATTCTATATTTCTCATCACGCTCCCCAGGTGAGGTATGCACAGTAAAGCTGGAGAAACACTGGGCTGTAGACTTGTGATGCAGACAAAGAATAACCCAGGAAGGAGTACAGAGCAAGCTGCCAGCTAGACAAGTGTGGAGCACCAGGGGCTTCTGGTGAGAGGCAGGACCTTCCTTGCCTTCCAGATAGAAGGGCTTCTCCTTCAGCAGTTTTATTACTTGCCTTTTGTGGAGCACCTGCTGTGTATGAGGCACGACACTGAGAACACTGTAGACTTCCTCTAAGTGTATCCTCACAATAGTCCTGCAAAACAGCTATTATTATCCTCATTTTATATATGAGGAACCAAGGTCTAGAGAAGTTAACTGCTCAGTGTCATATACCTGATTAGTAATCGAGCAGGGTTTCCAAGCTGGGTCTTTCATTTAGCTAAACTCAACTTCAAAACCCACTTTGAATCGCTGCACCACTTGGATTCTCCACTACAGTGTATAAGAATGGAATGGTACGAGCGAAGGGTTGGGGAAAGGTGAATCAATGACAGCAGAAAAATAGCAAAAGCAACAGCTTAAGTGGTATGGGGGAGCAGATAACAGAGTGTCGTGGGGAGGGGACATGGCCAGAGGGGGAGGAGACATGGCCAGAGAGTGAGGACTGGTTGCAAGAGGGAGGTAACGTAAACAAGGCGAGAGAGTGGGGCTGAGGTGGGCAGACAGAGGGTGCCTTGTGTGGATTAACACTTACCACTAATATTATGAAACTGGTTTATTTTAAATTCAAATGGAAATTTCTATTTACAAAATAAAATAATGCTGTATAAAAATATATTTAGAAAGCCATATATGCTTTAATAAAAGAAACTTAGCATAGTTTCTAAGGCATATAAATTACGAGAATAATGTACAACCACATTGCTTCAAAGGGGAAAATGTCTTCAGCTTTGCTCATTTCCAGTTGAAACAGTTGTTTTCCTAGAACATATGTCCTATAAATAATCTAACACCCAATATAAAATCTGGCAGCAAATATAGTCCATTAAACTTCCACCACTGTGCTTTCTTTAACTGTCATATGTTTTAATGTGATTTTATTAACTGTGATAATTGCTCCTTTACTGTTAATGATAATATGATACTGTTAAAAATCAGCTTCAAGGTAATTGTTTTTATGCTTTCCACCTCCCTCAATCCTTGCACTCAAACTGTGTGCATGATTCTTGAGTTAAAATAGCCTTGTGTTTTTTGTAATTGAATCAATTTGGTCTCCTCTCCCAATGGTAAGTCCAGGACTATGCTATTCTATTCCTCCAAATTTCCATGATTTTACTTAACTGCAGGAAGATAATACCCTTCCCCACAATTGTACTGATTAGATGTAGTACCGGATTGCAGTGTCTACTGTATTATCTGCTTATAATAATTGATACCTAGTAAAAGTGTAGTAGTAGCAGCAGTTGTTGTAACTGATAGTGACCAATAGTAGTAATATCCAGTAAAGGAACGAGCACTTGATAACCGTTGGTTTGGTTAAAACAAGCTATCTTACTTGCAGGGGTTCCTCTTGTGTTGTTCAGAGGGGAAAATGCTAATATATAGCCCATCCAAAGAGATGTTTCAGGTTATCATTGTTTACCTACCAGCCCTTAGGCCTGCCAGCTTACCTTCCTTGCTCTGAATCCATGTTTACCAAACAACCTCTTGGTAATGGTTCATCTTCCCATGTGGGTTTGCCATCCAGGGAAAGCATGCACTGACCACCTGGCAGGAGCATTTCAGGCTTTTCATCTTTTATTTTCAATGTAATTCTAGTTTACAAAAAAAAAAAAAGAGAGAGAGAGAGAAAGAAAATGAAACATATTGCTTTATGCAAATTCTAATTTAGGACTTTTTCCCTATTTCCTTTTTTATTCATTGGATTCTCCATTGAGTAGGGAAATGTTTTCGGACAGCAAAGGAAACAGTCAACTACATGAAAAGGCAATCTATAGAATGGGAGAAAATATTTGCAAACCCTGTATCTGATAAGGTTAATTTACAAAATATATATGTAACTCATACAACTCAATAGCAAAAAACAAAAATTAAAACCAACGACAACAAATAACTAGATTTTTTAAATGGGCAAAGGACTTAAATAGACATTTTTCCAAAGAAAACATACCAGTGGCAAACAGGTACATGAAAAGATGCTCAACGTCACTAATCATCAGGTAAATGCAAATCAAAACCATGAGATATTACCTTACATCTGTCAGGATAACTATTATTTTTTTTAAAAAAAGTAGCAAGCATTGGCAAGGATGTGTACAAAAGGGAGAAATGCACTGGCAGTGGGACTATAAAATGATGCTATAGAAAATAGTATGGAGGGGCTTCCCTGGTGGTGCAGTGGTTGAGAGTCCGCCTGCTGATGCAGGGGACATGAGTTCATGCCCAAGTCCGGGAAGATCCCACATGCCGCAGAGCGGCTGGGCCCGTGAGCCATGGCCACTGAGCCTGCGTGTCCGGAGCCTGTGCTCCACAACAGGAGAGGCCCGTGTATCGCAAAAAAAAAAAAAAAAACAAATAGTATGGAGGTTTCTCAAAAAATTAAAAATAAGACTCCTATATGATCCAGCAATCTCACTTCTTTGTGTATTTCAGAAGAAAATGAAATCACTATCTTGAAGAGATATCTGCACCTCCATGCATTATTCACAACAGTTAAGATATGGAAACAACCTACATTTCTATTAATGGATGAATAAGATGTGATGTGTGTGTGTGTGTGTGTGTACAGAAATACTATCCAGCCTTACAAGAAGGAAATCCTGTCATCTGTGACAACATGGATGAACCTGGAGAACTTTATGCTAAGTGAAACAAGCCTATCACAGAAGGACAAATACTACATGATACTACCTACATGAAGAATCTAAAATAGTCAGACTCATAAGAGCAGAGAATAGAATGGTGGTTATCAGGGGCTTCGGGGCAGGGAAAACGGGAAGTTGTGGCTCACTGGGTATGAAGTCTCAGTTACGAAAGATGAATACATTGTAGAGATCTGTTGTACAACATAAATGTCTACAATTGACAATACTGTACTGTACACAAAAATTTGTTAAGAGGCTAGATCTCGTGTTAAATGTTCTTACCACAATTTTTTTTAAAAAAGGTGAGCATTGAAGATGTTTCTCCAAGAAGAAAATATCAAAATGTTATATATCTGTTTTGAGTTTTTCTTACAAAAGAAGCTTTTTGAAAAATAAAATAGTAAATAAGAAGTGCTCAGGATTCATCCTGGAGTTACTAACTATAAATAATGACCTCTGACAGTCTGCATTCCCTCTCTGATTTCAGTTCCCATTTATAAGTGAAGGTGTTGGTCCAAGACACTATGCCAAACAAAATATGTGTCAATGAGGGTTGCATAGTACTTGGAACCTATATTTATTTTATCTTTCAGATCAATACTACTCTATGCCAGATATAAAAATACTTCTAAATTGTCTCTCATCACCCAAAATACAAAATAGTTATAGGGATTTTCAAACTGAACTGTGGTTTAAGTCGGTGTTGGTAATTATAGCTACATTATTGTAGATGTTGAAATTTTTTGAGGCATGGTTAACCAGCTTCTGCTGCCGTATTGACGCAGTTTCCCAAACATTTTATTCTCAGCCAATATAGACATGGTAATTAAACTCCCAGAGGGAGATTCTTTTTGGCCACAATGTATTTTTCTTTTGTTAAAAAATTTGTGATTTCTTTAGTCCTGCTTAAAACTGGGCTTATGCATTTTAGCTTATGCATCTGGAAAAGTAGAGGAGGAAAATAGAACTACTTGGTCTTTCTTCCAGATTGTCACTCAGTTCTCAGTTGTCTATGAAATCATTCCATTGTTACTAAGGTCTTAGAAATCTACAGAAATACCTGCAGAGCCTTTCAGGTTTACTGGGGTGTGTTCAGATTAATTCTGAGGCAGCTCAAACATTTCTTCCATGTGGTAGACTGTAAAATTTAATTCATCCTCAATGTCTATCCTGCCAGTTCTTTACAATAAGATTGGATGAAGAAGTCATTGTGAATTGGAAATTTGACCATTCAACCAAAGTAAGTTTTGGGAGACATGTTTCTGGTAAAAATATGCAACTACTTACTACTTGGATTACCATATAGCCTTGTTATTTGGGAATTGGTCTCTGAGATAAATACCAAAATAAACAGACAATGCCTCCAGGGTGAACCTAATAAGAGATTTTTAACTCCTGCATCTTGCAAATATACTTTCTTGTTGGCATCTTACTCCTAGTCCTGTGGAAGAGTACCAATGGAATGATTTTTTAATTAGACTGCAAAAGAAAAACCAGAAAAAAGAAGAAAAAGACATAAAGACAGTGCTGGCATTCTTGAGCCAGTTCATTAGAGCATATCCATTTGGGTCTTATGAGTCACTTATATGGTGAGATGGCTTTAGGCATTGAGAATATGGAACAAACTATAAATATCACTGTTATCACAAGTGTTCATTTATTGAGCACTTCTACCCTATACAGAACAAAGTGTCATACATGCACTATTTCCCAGCTAATCCATGGGGTAGATATTGTCATGACTGTTTACAGATGAGGAAATTGAGATTCCAAGAATTGTAATGAATTGCTCAAAGTGACACACATCTACCTTGTACAAGGTAGATCTGGGATTTGAACCCAGGTTGTGTGACTCGGTAGACAGTCCTCTAAAAAAACCAGATGTCACAAATTCCACTAATAAAGTATTTTATCCTGCAGTGACCTTAATTTAAAGATCACCTAATCAGGGCTTCCCTGGTGGCGCAGTGGTTGAGAGTCCGCCTGCCGATGCAGGGGACACGGGTTCGTGCCCTGGTCTGGGAAGATCCCACATGCCGCAGAGCGGCTGAGCCCATGAGCCATGGCCGCTGGGCCTGCACGTCCGGAGCCTGTGCTCTGCAACGGGAGAGGCCACAACAGTGAGAGGTCCGCATACCACAAAAAATAATAATAAAAATAAATAAAAAATAAAGATCACCTAATCAAACTATTCATTCCTCATTAAGGCGGCTGAAACCATTAGATAATTCCTGCTATATTTGCATTTAGGCACCAACCCCCCAAAAAAGTAACATTTAAAGTCTGAGACTGACAGTTTTAAGCAGGATCACGCATACAACGGAAGAGGACTCAACTGAGCTAAAAGACACAGTGAACTTTGATCTGAGCAATTTCACTCAGAAAGGACATTTTTGGAAGAAAAGTCTATTAGAAAATAAGGTAGAAGTTCTTGGAGTAAACTTGCTACTTTGTCTTTAAAACAGAGTAAAAAAGGGTGGGAACTGTTTTGAAGCTCTTCTGATAAAAATAAAAATCATTTCCTCAATAAGGAATTGGAAAATGTTAACTTAAAAAACGATGTTCAAGCTACTGCAACTGCCGACTCTGAAAGAAACATTAACAGTTCAAGAAAAAAGAAAGAAAAAAGGAACAAAAAAATGAAGAGGGGAATAAGGAAAGGGAAGAGGAGGAAAAGGAGATGAAGGAGATGGGCAGGGTCAGAAAGTAAGGACGAAAAGAGACAAGAAAAAAGGCAGAATAAAAAAGACATTTAAAAGGCAAGAGCTGCTCATTTACCTTTATTCTTTTCCTTCCATTAATCTTTTTCCGTTGAATAGATACTCACTAAGGTATTTTATGGAGCATATCATTATTTTTGATATGGTCAGAATGTAAAATATGTCAGGTCAGAGGTTTATTTTTTTACTTTGTTCACTGTTTTCTCCCCAGCATCTAGAACTACAGCAGGCATATAGATGACATCAATTATGTTCGTTGAATGAATGTTCAAGCTATGCTTTCCTCTAAGGAGAGCTAGTCAGTTAGGTAATTAATCTATTTCTTATATTGAATAACTTTGCAATAGAGAGGACAACTGTCTGCTGACAGAATGAAATTTTCTGAACAAATGCATTTCAATTTCGCATCTAACATGTCAACTTTGGAGCTATTTCAGACACACAGCAAATTATCAAAATTGTCAGTGGGGTCTGTGTACTGACTAGTTCCTACTTCCTCTCAGAAACCCTCTATTTATTACTTCTGCCAACAGGAAAATTTTTCTTGATGTCGAACTTAAATAGAATTGGGTAGGGGGGTTGATAATTTTGAATGTGAAATACTTCTAGTAATGGGTCTAAGGAGAGAGTAAGTATGGGCTGTGGTAGCTTCTGACCTTTCCTACTTTATCCTGGAAAATATCAGATTGTCCTGTAGGCACTTACGTGAGTACAGCTACTACCATCCCAATATATATATATATGATCAACAACAGCAACAAAACAAACAGTGGTCATTTTATTTGGCACTTATTAGATGCCAGGGACTTTTCTGAGCATTTTCCCTGTAGGAACTCCTTTAAATCTCAGAACAGCCCTGCAAGATAAACACAACTTGATTTCTTTCTTTCTTTTTTTTTTTTTACATCTTTATTGGAGTATAATTGCTTTACAATGGTGTGTTAGTTTCTGCTTTATAACAAAGTGAATCAGTTATACATATACATACGTTCCCATATCTCTTCCCTCTTGTGTCTCCCTCCCTCCCACCGCCCCTATCCCACCCCTCTAGGTGATCACAAAGCACCTGAGCTGATCTCCCTGTGCTATGCGGCTGCTTCCCAGTAGCTATCTATTTTACGTTTGGTAGTGTATATATGTCCATGCCACTCTCTCGCTTTGTCACAGCTTACCCTTCCCCCTCCCCATATCCTCAAGACAGGAATAAAGACACAGAACTACTAGAGAATCAACTTGATTTCTTTTGAAGTCTCTTGATTCCTTTTCTCTATTTCTCACCACTGAAGCCACAAGGATCTATTTCCAAGGCTGACAGATTCCTATTTGTTGCCTGTTTCTATAAATAAAGTTATTGGAAAAGAGTCATACCCATTCATCTCTGTACTGTCTATGGCTGCTTTTGCATTATAAAAGTAGCTGTGATAGAGAACAGACAGCCCACAGGGCCAAAAGTGTCTACTACCTGGCAATTGACAAAAGTTAGCCAACCCATGACCTGCGCGGTCTGCAGAGGAAGTCGGCAACTCTTGCTTCTTCCTTTTCAGCTGTCTGAAAGTTCTGCTCCATTTTTGTTGCTCCAGTCCTCCATTGTCCTGACATTTTGTTCTGGAGAGTTAGCTGGAGAGGCAGGGTGCAGACTTCAGACCCAGACTGCTGAGACTTAGATTCCATCTGTTCTGTAAACTTGGCAAACCTGCTGAACTCCCCTGTGCTGAGGTTGTCCCTGTGGCGACTGCTCCCATTTCTGCTCTACTGTTGCTGTTTTGGCCACTCTCCACCTTCATCTCTGTTGTACTAAAACAAGAATCTCAGGGACTAGCCGTCCCTGTGTGTGCTGCCAGGATGGATTCCCAATCAGGCTGACCCTGCTGTCCTTCCACACAACAGCAGAAACTCTGGCCTCCCATGAAGCTTTCCATCTCCAGCCCTTTTTTAGGGGAAGCGTCTCCTAGGAGCTAAAGTCGCTTGTGTTCGTTAATGAGCTAGACATCACTTGTCAAAATATGGAGGCTTTTGGGAGTCTTTCGGTTGAGAGATTAATTTGCTAGAAGCATTGACTTTTTAGAGTATTGAGCCTGGTACAATAATAATGGTGTGTCTCTCTATTTTTTATGGTTTTCTTTGTTGTTCTTCAGTAAAGTTTTCTTTATAATGAAAATAAATAAATAAAGAGTCGCTTGTGGATACTGTAGCCAAGCTGGATGGGGAAGGAAATCCGACTTTCTTCTCCCCAAGCAGTTTCCAGGAGTCCCACAGTGCCCGCACTGTTAGCTTCCCTCTACCAGGCTGCCTACTGCTGGCGAGGGATCTGCTACTTAATTGCCCACATACCACGTCCACAATCAAATCTCTGGATGAGGATACTAAGGACTTCTGTTTGTGTCCCTTGCAAAACATTACATAATGGGATAAACTCCAAACTGAGAGTAGAATTGCCTAGATTTTAGTCCTGGTTCTACCCCAAATGGCTTCATGACCTTAAGCTATCCCTTTAACTTCTCCCTATTTTCCTTTTCTCACCTCTAAAATCAGGCACACTAGATAATCTCTAAAGCCCCTATAGCTGTAGGATTTTTATGATGCTATATAACCCCGAACTGGCTATAAGGGACACTTAAAACTTGCCCAAATGAAGTCTATTCAAGCAGAATTCAGCCTGCGATCCTCAACTCTCTGGGCTACTGAAACAATGACCTTTGTCTTAGAAAAAGGGGTTAATGGGTCATCCTTTCTGAGGTTCCTTCATATCAAACAGGTTCAAAAATTGTAGAGAAGAAAATAAAAAGAACTTGCATAGTCCTTTTAGATCTAGGCCAACTGTTTCTGGCAAAGAAAAAGAAATGACTTACTTTTCTTAGCAATGATTTCTACACCACAAGCTATATTTTAACATAAGCCTCTTGGCTTCTGGCAGAGGAAATATATATGACAGTATATTGGAGGAGTTTAAATGTCAGATTTATTCAATGTTTTCAAAGCAATAGCTTCAATAAAAGGGAATAAAAAAAAAGACATCCGAGGACTAAATTTGGGAACAAAGATTAAAGGTTGTTCGTTTGTGTGAAGAAGGGGGGAAAATGACATGATGATTTGGGAATTGAAAATAATATGAAAGTGTGGATGTTTTAATTTCAATAGCATAAAATAAAAATTTCAAACTATGCTTGATACCTTATGAGAGGTCTTTATTTTTAATCCTATTTCAAGAGAACAGGATTAAAAGTATTAAATTTTGGTTTATGAGAGATATTCCTCAAATTCCATTCCTGAGTAAAGAATGACTATACTAAGCACAGGTATTTGGCCCTAAATATTGTAGAGAAGTCTTTGAGGACATGCTCGTGGGCCCCTTTGATCAGTGACATATTGAAGATTATATTTCTCAGATGCTGTTTCAAGAGTTTTACCACTTCTGTTCAAACCCATTTAAAATGAAGAAAGGAGAAATCAGATTCAAAAACTAGTCTTTTGTTTTTGTAATTTATGGAGTCCAGTACATGGCTTCTTACAACTGCATTTATAACACTTTTTTCAAAAGAGGATGTAGAGATTCCTTAGTTTGGAATGTGTGTGTAGAGGGGGTTTTGCAAAGAAGAGGTGACAAATAGTAGGAAGGGCTTGTTCATATCTTCATCTGGGTAGAAGAACTGTGTTTAAGCAGTGTGCCTACCACTCCAGTAGCCCCTGAAGGGCATGGCAGTGCCCAAGATTGAAGGACAACCGGCTCATTAAGCCCAGGGGTCATGGCAGGTAAACTTCATTGCCCAACTTCTACTCACTCCAGCCTTGTTGGGCTTTGTAGCACACTTACAAAGCTAGAATTTCTGGAAACATTCAAAAAGGTTAAAAAACTCAAGACAGGCTTTAAAAATGTATCAACAATGACAGGACAATTATTATTGTCTAACAGTGACTCACATTGTCTATGAAAGCACCCACGAGTCATCCCATCACTCACTTGGTAGGCCTTCAGCACTGCACTGAGCTCCTGTATGAATAGAACTGTTTCTTGCCTTGACCTCACCCTTATGTACTTGAGAGGCTGAGTTCTCTTCTTGCGTGTTCCAATAAACAAGTCCTCTAGATTTGGCCCAGGCTAGCCCCCATGCTGATCCTCCTACTTTCCACCCCACTGATATGTACCCTTCTCTACAGATGAATACATAAACCTCTCAATCCCACATTCATCCAACAGCATCACTGTGGCGATGTGTATACTCACTTGTAGCCAAAGTAAATTTTACACCTTGATCAAAATTAATTGGTGTAAAGGCTTCACAGTGAGCCAAAGTGTTTGGGAATTCTGATAGGTAACCACTGAGTGATTTAAAAAACAGCAACAACAAAAACCTGTTAATTCAATAGGCTTAAAGGTTTAATGATTGAAGATTCTAGGGTTCCTGACTTTTATATAATGATTTTTAACTAAGGCACACTCAAATACACTTTGCCACATATAACCCTTTTCAGACCCATCAAGATTCAAGTCATATTTAAATGTTAAAATGTTTGCTCTACAATATTTATGGTCCCTGCATATCTGGTTTAGCTACTCTGTGCTGCAGCAATTTTCATAATTATTTTCCCTTTCAGAGCTTTTATAGTAATTTTTATATTCATATTGTGAGATGCTGCATTGTGTTTTCTTTCAGCTTACTAAATGACTTGGACATCACAGTCGGTTGGACACATTTGCCCTGTTTGTGTCTCAGGGTTTGGGAGGTAGGGGATTGTTAAGGAATTGGATAGATTATATTGTATGGTATTTTACTGCTCATTTGTATCCGTCTAGCAGAAGCTTGTGTGTCACTCAAAAGTAGCCCCACTTAGGCTGTCAACACTGTGACCCAATAGCAGAGTGATTGTAAGTTATTCCTAGAGGAGCATGTGCCTGCCAAACACACAACAGTGCTTCCCAGGCTTGACCTTCTTTCATGTCATCCCTCTTGCAGCTAGAGTCTGGCACAGAGGGCTGGACTTCCAGTTGGTACTTTAGGTTCATTGGGCCACCAGAGGCAATGAACACACTTGACATTTACAAAATGTTTGCTCTGAATTCACGACTATAACAAATAACCGGAGTTGAATTAATGAGTGACCAGTATGCAGAGATACAGACTATTTCAATGGAGACCTCCCTGCAGTGTCCAGGCTTACAAAAAGAAAGAAACACATTTGGAAGCTAAGAATGGTTCATGGATTAGGTGCGCCCAACACGTGCAAGACTCAGCAGGAAGAACACAGCCAGGTATCTGAACTGGAGAACTGAAGAGCTCCCATGCATGTCAGGGGAAGGGAGTTCTACCTCTAACAGGTTCAGCCAGCTCTCTGTGAAGCTTGTATCCTCAGTTAGCACCCAACTCAAGACTTTCATAGTTATGTATTGAGCCAAATATTTCTTTATTTGACTGGCAGTTGAATGAGTATCGCAGAACTGTGAAAACCAGTATTTTCTGACAATGAAGGGAATTAAGCCTTTCTTATCACCCTCAGAAAAAGAGAAGAGAAAACGTTCCTTTATTCCATTTTATTATTATCAAAGTGATACACTTTTGTTAAAAAGTAAAAATGCAAAAATGTAAAAAGAAAGATATAAAAACCACCTGCCATCCTCACCATCTCAGATAAACCCTGTAAGTTTGGTTAATATCCTTCTAGTCTCTTTTTAATATATGTGTATATGATTAATTTAAAATACATATAATATAAAGTATAAAGTATAAAAATACACAACCTGCTTTATCTTTCCTCACCAACACATGACTATCATCTTTCCATGACATTATTCTTCCACTGTTTCATTTTTAATGGTACATGACATTCCAGTACAACCCTACTGTAATTTACTTAACCTCACACATTTATGTTATGGCCAACTGTTTTGCTACTAGAAGCAATGCTGTAATGAACATTAAGAAGAGGCATGGCCCTTGAAATTGGGTCCACTTTTAACATTTCCCAGCATTCTTCTGCCCTTGCCTCCATTTTAAATTAACCATGCACCCACTTACTCACCAAGCATCTAGTTTTCCTTTTTATCTGAAACTTTACTGATGTCCCAATATAGAAATGACAGGAAATATTCAAAGAGCTGCCACATAGAAGAGGATTTATAATGGTTCTATGTTTTCTCTAGGACAGAACCTGAACCAATGGTGAGAAATGATGGGGAAAAAGATGTCCACTCAACATGTAAACTTTGAAACAATGAAATAGGCAGAGCTGTAGAGTAAGGAGTTCACATTCCTAGGATTCAAGCAGAGGCTGGAAAGATATCTGTCCCAGATATTTTAGAAGGGATTTTTATTTCGGATGGGAAGTAGATTAGCTTAGACTTTTTCGAGGTTTTTGTTTGTTTTTCAGATGGAAACTTTCCTGCAAACTTATGTGAACCCTGTATAAATAAAAGCAGTATTTTATTAGCATAAATATGACTTAGTACATTCAAACTTTTGACACTTACTTATTGTGAAGTCCGTCATGAGAAAATTGAAAACTGGTGGTCCCCAATATGTTTAAAACTTAAATATCTGACATATTTGGGGAGAGCTTTATTTTTAATAATCTACAAATTCATATAGTTTGAAAAACTTGTTTTGAGTCAAACAATTAGAGTCCTTGAACTAGCTCTGCAACTTTATGGTTTTGTGGAATGAAGATTGAAAACTAGGGCACCAGACTGTCCTTAAGAAACTTCCTAGTTCTAAGAATTCATATTTCTGCAAAATTTGAAAAGGATCATATCTGTGTGAGCCAGTTTCTTGATTTAAATGTTGTTATATTTTATTCAGTGATGCATCTATTGGCAGAGAGTGTAACAATTGGAGAATATATGTGGAGTATTGTCAGTCAAATTGAGGCAGTGTTTGAACTTGGGACCAAGAAACAGCTGGAGTTAGTTTGCACTGGTTCTCAAAAGAGTCCGGGCTAAACAGATGGGATGGGAGAATAAGTCAGGCATCAGGGATCAAAAGCCTAAGACAGGGACTTCCCTGGTGGTCCGGTGGTGAAGAATCTGCCTTACAATGCAGGCAACATGGGTTCCATCCCTGGCTGGGGAACTAAGATCCCACATGCCGCAGGGCAACTAAGCCCACACACCACAGCTACTGAGGTTGCAGGCCTCAACTAGAGAGCCTTCATGCCGCAAACTACAGAGCCCACGTGCTCTGGAACCCGCACACCACAACCAGAGAAGAGAAAAAACCCCACACGCCACAACTAGGGAGAAACACATGCGCGGCAACCAAGAGCCCAGTGCCCAGCAATGAAAGATCCCACATGCCTCAACAAAGATCCCACTGGCCGCAACTGAGACCTGACGCAGCCAAAAATAAATTTAATAAATAATAAAATAAATATTTTAAAAAGGCCTAAGACAACAAGAGTTGAAATCTAGTTCATGGGTATTGATGTCAGGGAAGGATACCAGCAAGGAAGAAAGTAGCTTATTATATGGCAAATTTCATTCGAAGTGGGAAGTCTTTCTCTTTTTCCTGCCAAAGGCATGTCATGCCCTCAAACAGTGGAGAGATCTGAGCTCAGAATTATAGGTTAGTAAAGGGTCCTGTTTTTGATTGCATGAAGATGCAGAGGAAGAGTAGAACATCTTTGACACTAACAGTTTGTGGATGGGCAGGTTTTTAAACAACTAATTATGCTTAGAAATAGTGTTTGTTGGTCTGGTAAAGTTTTTAAGGAGATTTTCTAGGCTTATGAGCAAGTGGTGCCCTCTGGAGTGAGAGAGTCTAGTGTGATGATATGAGGAGAAACTTTAAGAAAATTCACTTCCATTCTGAAGCAGGGAACGAATGAATCAAGATCAAATCATAGTGTTATTTCCAGGGCAGCACAGACTCAATGCTTGGTATTCTGTCCAACAAAAGGAAGAAAATTAAGAAGGCACATTTGTTTTTTAGGTTGCTGGTTGTCCTCGATCCATTGGCTTTGTTACCAAACCAAACTTGGATCTGCTCACTAGAGGCGCAGCAAAGCCAATCTACTGACACCAGGTTGTGGTGAAGGAAAGTACAGCATTTACTGTAGGGCCCAGCAAGGAGAATGGGTAGCTTGTATTCAAAAGACCTGAGCTTCCCAGTTGTTTTGGGAGAAGGGTGGGGTTTTTTTTGTTTGGGGGGCTTTTTGTTTTTTGGGTTTTTTGGCTTAAACAACAGATATTTATTTCTTACAATTCTGGTTGGCTGGGAAGTTCAAGATCAAGGTGCTGGCTGGTTTGGTTCCTGGTGAGCCCCCTCTTTCTGACTTGAAGATGACTACCTTCTCACTGTGTCCTCATATGGCAGAGAGAGCCGGCTCTGGTCTCTCTTCCTCTTCTTATAAGGACACTGATCCCATTGTGGGGGTCCCACCCTCATGACTTCATTAAACCTAATAATCTCCCAAAGACCCTTCCTCCAAATACCATTGTATTGGGCGTTGGGACTTCAATATATGAATTTGGGGGGGACACAAACATTCAGTCCATAACAATATACGTCACCTTATATAGGTATCCCCTGCTTTTCAAAAGTTCATTTCATGTCACTTTGCCTTTATGAAAGGCCTACGTTAGTATCTGTTTTCACTAACTGAAAGAAATCTGGAGAGGATTTTCACTTTTACAAAAACAATGAAAAATAAAAATAGCATTCAGCATTTGTTTTGCCACACAGCCATTATAGAGGCAGCACTCACTCTGGGCAGCCAGAGAGGTACTGCCAAGATGCAGAAGGGTTTTTAAAGGCAGTGTGATGGGGAGGGGGTCACGGGGTGTGGGATCAACTTGTGGACATCCTTCTAACTGGGTGGTGGTGAGGTAACAGTGTGGTATTTCAGTTGTCAACATTATCAACTTTCTGGTTTCAATCAATCTGGGGGCTCCGTGCTGGTAGTGAGCATGCAGTTAACTTCCTCCACCTGTTGGGGGTTTTAGGCTCTACAAAACAACTTAGGAATGTATGTCAGACTTAGCTCTACCTTTGAAACAGAACTGGGGGTCTTTGTGATTGATTCATTGTTTAAGTTATGGCTACTCTCCTACCTGACTGCCCTTTGTTTCTGTATTCTTTACTTCCCCAAACATTAACTGCTAGGCCCTGTTCTTTGTCCCACATGGAGGGCCTAGGAGGGCACAGTGTATTTCCATAACCTCTTTTCTTAGTCAACAATAACTGGGGACACAGAGGGGCCTGTCGCCAGGAAGGCCCCTACATGGTCCTTCTTGGTTTCAACTTTTTCATCTACACCTACATAAATAATACCCTCAGAAGTTATTTCAGATACAAAAGCTGCTAATATATATGTGTATATGTGTAATACTTATATATGACTGTATAGTTATGCAATTATTTTTATTTTGAAGGGAACATATTTATTCATTAAGTAGTCATTTATTAATTAGGTATTTGTTGATTTCCCTATCCTAAATACTGCTAGGTGCATAATTAAATGACTTCTGTGCTAAGGAAATTAAAATGTTGCTAAGAAACACACAATATATACTTTTAAGCAGTAGTCTTATGCTTTATATTTTGTGGATTCTTTCCATATATGTTATCTCATTTGTTCCCCAGGATTTCAGAAATTTCCAGCTGAAAGAGATCCAGAGATCACCTCCTCCACCGAGTGTATAGATGAACAGACATGAGACTAACTTGCTTAGACAATTAATATCAGAACCAAAATCTTCTGACCCAAGAGCAGTGCACAGTCTACATTCATTCTTCCTGTGCAAACAGATATGCCAATTCTTTTCTTTGTAATATATATTTAATTTTCAGTTTGCCCAGTTCAATCCAAAGTTTGTCAAATAGCTTGAACTACTTTTCACATATTTGAAGTTTGGCTTGATATAAATCATATTTGTGAAGAACATTTTATTTTAATTTACAAAGCTATATATACATTTTAAGGAAAAATTAGAACATATGTTTCTGATTTATTTACAATTAACCTTCTATTTTTCAATAGTCATTTGATGCTTAGATGCTTCATTGTGGCTTCAAAGTAGTTTCTCCTAAAAGTAGAAATGATAGTTCATTAAGATTAAATAAATTATGCCTAAAAAAATCACTGTGTGTGCCTCAAAACTAGTTTTCATAATATTTTATTAGACTCCAAACTTAATAGACTTTGCTCATTTTTACTAAGGCAAACTTATTCTCCGTTTAAAATCTTTTCCAACTCTTTATGTGCTATTCAGATAGTGATTTTATTTTACATTTTCTCCGAATCATTTAGAATATGTATATCACAGTTATTGAAATGGATTTTTGGTGTCAAAAAGGAAAGAAGAAGGAGAGAAAAAAATCACAGGGTTTTTTTTCAAGAGAAGGTAATAACAAGACTTTTAAATGAATACCTCCTTTCACCATTGAGACATGAGTGAACTTGGCATTAAACCGGTTCTTAATTCAATCCATCTGTTCAGTGCCCACTGCTTTATTCTTAGTGCCACCATTTAAACCACCTGAAATACTTCACAGTGAAATTAACAAAGAGCACAACATTCCCAAGATAATAAGCATATATATATGTTCACCAATGAACAATCTTCTCTGGTGGGATAATATTTATCTAATGTCTCTTAATACCAAATACACCTTTTGAAAAAAATTCTGCAATTTTTATGTCAGGGAAATGTAACCACTAATCATGTGGTCTATTCATTGTGGCATTTGAGTGTAAATCATTCATTTAATGTAGTGTCAAGTACATAGACTGGATGTTAACAATTACTAGCAACAAAATAGAAGAGGCATACTTTATCGATGTATAAAAATGTAAGAGGCAATGAAGACAAACAACCTAGGTATATTTACTAAAATTCTGTACATGTTGTTGTCTGCAGTGCTAAGCAGTTTGTTGAAGCTCAGGCTTCGTCACTATCTTCAGACCGACTGACATCTTACAACTACACCGCGACTGCACAGCCACATGGAGGGAACTGCAGTCAGCCTGGGTCAGCAACCAGCAAGCCTTGCTGGTCTGTGCCCAAGCTTCCCCTGCTGACCCTCCTCTTTCCAAAACAGCCCTGGGAGTTTCTCAAAAAGACCTGATTGTACTGCTTTGGACTACAGTTTCAGGCTCTGTACACTTCAAAACCAGAGTTTCCTGTTTCAGCAGGAATTCCTGGTATTTATTTTTAAAGCCAAAAATCAGAAGTTTCCCATACTCTAAAACTTTTTATTTTACATAAATAAAAAGCTGTACATCAGGGCTTCCCTGGTGGCGCAGTGGTTGAGAGTCCGCCTGCCGATGCAGAGGACGCGGGTTCGTGCCCCGGTACGGGAAGATCCCACATGCCGCGGAGCGGCTGGGCCCGTGAGCCATGGCCGCTGAGCCTGTGCCTCCGGAGCCTGTGCTCCGCAACGAGAGGGGCCACAGCAGTGAGAGGCCCGCGTACCGCAAAAAAAAAAAAAGCTGTACATCAAAGGTACATGAACAGGTAGCTTTCATTTTATGAGATCCTGCAGTTTCAGCTTCCGGGGTAATATGTTCTGTGCAGGATTTTTTCTTAGTCTTTTCATTTCTAATAAGAATCCGAAAGCATTAGTTGGGGAGGAGAGAGTAAAACTTTGTGCAGGTGAGTGCATAATCCAATGCTTTTCTAGTGGTAAGCATATTTTTAAACATAAGTGTTACTTTTATAAGAGGCAAGGTAGTCTAGTAGGAAGACGACAAAATTTTCAGAGCTGCAAGTGACTTCAGAAAGCACATAGTTGAATTCCTTGGTGCACAGAAGCAGCCTTGCAAGGTTGAACAATTTCCCGAGTGACAGCCATCAGCAGAACTGGTCCTCAGGTTTTACATCCAAGTCTGTTCTCTCTGCTCCATGACCTGAACTGAGAGTCAGAAAACACGGTCTTAGCTTTCCACCAACATTTCTGGGCCTCAGTTTCCCCATCCCTGTAATGAGGGGGCTTAGAGTGGATGATCTTGAGGTCCTTTCTAATACTAACATTTGATGTGTTCTAGATAGAAAGTTGCACATTTTTATTTTAGAGAAGACAAATTTATTTTGAAAAATGCAAAATTGTATAGTTTATCTTCTTGAATGATTGGTGTAATTGTTAAGTGAGATGTGTGTCAAGACCTAAAAATGTCTGATACTCAGTAGATGGTATCTCTTAATGATCTCATTTTTTCAGAGGAAGTAGGAATATTTTCATTCCTTTGCCCAAAAGTCTTCTAGGCTATTTCCTTCAGGACTTGGGCTCACCTCCCTGCTGGTTGTGCTCTCCAAACTAAAAGTGCAAATCAGAGGCAGGAGAGGCTTGAAAAAAGGAAGTAGCAGAGCTATGGAGGCATTGGGAGTGGAGAGTCTGAGAAGGTGTTCAAAATGAAGAGAAATCTCATAATAAATCACAAAAAAGAAAATACTTAAAGAGAAATCTTTTAATAGTTGACTACTCAGATTAATTAAAGAGGTCAAATGAATTTCTGGGGATTTCTTGGTAACTTCCAATCACCCACGGGGTAGAAAACGTAAAGTATTCAATTAGCATTGCCCAAGGATGCCCAGGGAAGTGCCTGCTACAACTCTGAGGGTTCTCTATGCTTCATTAGACCTCGATCCAGGGTTTAAAGCAGCTAATATACAGCTAACATTCCCATCTTGCCTATCATGTATGTAGACTGCACGCTGCAAGGCAACACTTAGGACTGCTTTTTAACTCCTGCTCTTTTTCCAGACGCTTGAAAGCTGTAGCTGTATATGTGACATATACCAATTTATCCAACTAGTTGCTCCAAGCTTTCCCAATAAGCCCCAGATGAGCTTTTCTTCCAAAGCCCACTATGAAATAAACACTGCCATATCATGCAGCAGGCTATTCTCAATCCACACATGACATAAAAGGGGAGAGTGGGTGACTTCTAATTTTTAATGCCAGGAGTCCTGCTGGGTTAGAGAAATGATCCCTGGGGCAAGATCTTATCAATGGCCAAGTTTCCAAGCCACAGGGGTACCATTTAGTGCTCAGAAGCAAGAATCTGCTAAGTTGTACTCTGGTATCCTCAGGAAATGAAGGCACCTGCAAAAAGTTCATATATATTTGGGGAACAGGTTACTCAGGCACAGGATCAGGCCCCAAGGTTAATATGCTGTCTCAGGCTCCATGAAATTGTTTCTGTGCTCAGAGGGGAAAAGGAGAAACAAGGGAACAATTCTGGCTACTATAATTTGTTTTCCCTTAAGGTAATGCAGAGCCCTTTCTCTTCCAGGACTCCAGGAATAGTTTTCAGCTTGAGACATTTTGGGCTAATGAACTGTGTACTGTCCTTCTGGGAGTGAATCTTGAGTTTACTGCTGACTGGCAGACCAGTCTGCAGCTAGCTACCCCTTTGCATTTTCAATTTCTTTATCTGCAAAATGGGGGTAACTATATTTCCTTCTCCACCTCACAGTGGCCTTTGTGATTAAGTAATTAATGTGTGTCAAGTTCATTGAAACCTGAAAGAACCATATAAATGCTAAGAAGTATTATTATAACAACCCCCAGTGGCTTGTCTGGTTAACTTCCTTGCTAGGGCAGACAAAAGGAGAAATCGAATTGGATCTGTAGGATGGGTATGACTATTTTGAGTCAGCTGTACCATGATGACTTCAGATTGTTTACAGCAGCTTGCAAGTGTGATTTTTCCCTTGAAGACAAGAAGGATTTTTAATTAAATGACATTCTTCCAACCTGTGACTATGGAAAAGATCTATTACTTTTTCCTAATCCCAGATTTTATTTGACACCATCCTCCATTTTATAGTCAGCGAGAATTTATTCAGTACCCACATAGTGAATACATGTAATGAGAGACGGAAAACCTTCACTTTGTTAAACGAACTTCTCTGTTCAGTTTGTTACTAGTATGTGTCATGCCCTAAGATTGACACCAAGTTGAAACAGATACAGCAGTGCTTTATGGAAAGTCACAGTCTAGTTAGGGAGGTGGACCCATACGTAGACAACGAGAATGCAAGGGCTGCCTGAGTGTTATCACCTAGGCACAAAGGCCCTCCAAGAGTGAACTTCCTAAAATAAAAACATAATCATGCTCTTCCCTTCTAAACCATGGTCTTCAGGCTAAAGTACAACTTTAAAATGGTTTAAGTGAACTTCATAATCTGGATCCTGATTAGCATCCAGCACCATCTTGACCTTCTCTCACCTCACACCCAGCAGTCAGGTCACCCTTACTCTTCAGTTCCAGTTCGCCAAACCCACTGAGCTCTCCATCACCTCCTTAGCACATGCAGCTCCCTTGGCGGGAAAAGTATTTCCCCTAATGTCCCCTCCTTCCCCTCCCCCAGCTCCTCCCCCTTTGCCTCCTTCCTGCCTCCTTCCCAATGCTTCAGTTTACTGTCACATCCTCCCGGAAACTTCCCTGGTGTCTTCAGGTCATTAACTTCAATTTCTCCTATCTTAGCCATTACAGGGCAGTATTATAATTGCCTGTCCTCTTGTATTTTGCACTAGGCTGTTAGGTCGAGGATGGCAACAGATGTCACTGACACAGCACCAGCATAGCAAGTGCACAATAAATATATGTGAGTGAATAAATGAAGGAGTGCATAGTCAAGGATGTACCCCAGAACTGTTAAGTGCATCTTGTAGCTACAAGAATATTAACCCCCTTCTGTTTCATTCCTTCAAGATGATTTTTCATCTTGACTAAATTATATCTAAAGCTGGGATCTATAGCAAAGATCACTTTCTTATACTACATCTCCTCAACAAGTATATACTGTTTACACAATAATAGGTTTCTCGTTTCTATGTGATGCTATTGTAACAAAAATACCAACCTCAAGTGACATTAAAGTCTTACTGTACTTTTAATTATAACTTTTAATTGAGTTTCTGTGTAATCCATTTCATTCATAAAGCAGGAAAACAGAGATTTATTGGCATGTTTGATACAATATCCAAATCAAATAAGATGTTTTCCAAAAATTTTAATGTATGTTGTCAATTTTCATTTTCCCTGAAAATCCATTTTGACATCGATCCAAATCCATTCTGTAAAAATGGTATTTTACTGCATATAATTATGTACTTCATGTTGCTCTATAGCTGTTCTCTGGTACTTTCATCAATCAATCAGCCACATTCATTGAGTGCCTGCTAGGGAAGTGCTCAGCACTGAGATGGGAGCTATGAGGGGAAGAGAGAAAAAGTATAATTAGTCTGTTTTCCTGGCCTCAGGCAGTGTTGAATCTAGTTAAAGAGTTGACTGACAAGCACAAACTGATTTTAAAAATCAAAATAATTATGGAACAGGTACAAATCTCTATCCACAAACTTAGGAAAACAAGAAGTGTATTTTTCTTTACCTCCTTGCTGCTCCAAGTGTGGCCTGAGAACCAACTGCACCAGCAACTAGAAGCTTGCTTAAAATGCAGATTCTCAGGCCTAGTGCTCTAACTACTGAATCAGAGTCTGCATTTTTAACACGGCCCCTGGGTCATCTGTATGCACAGTAAATTTTTTGAAGCACTGATCTGTAGAATATTTTTCAAAGGAGTCCACAGATGACCTGCATTGGATCACCAGGGGGCACTAGTTAAAAATGCAGATCCAGCTGCATTTTTATATATGTTAGATACTGTATGTCTCTAAATGTTAGATACTATATGTCTCACATAACAGGCTTTCTATAACTGCATTATAATATGCAGTTATAGAAAGCCTGTTATGTGAGACATATAGTATCTAACATTTGAAAACGTTTGCCACACTACCTAGAAATGAGTTAGGTTTAAATAATTATGGAATTACAGTTACATTTGAATAAATAACATACAAATTTGTGTAAACATTGAATAATGCATTTATACATTTTGATGGAGAAGAAAAGTGTAATCTGATATGTGTTGGATTGATCACAAAAATACAAAATGCTTACATTTCCAAAATATTTTAGAATTATATTCCAGTGCAGTTCAACTAAATTCAACAAATATTTATTGAGCACCTGCTATGGATAAATATTGTGTTATTGCTAGAATAACTAATTAACTGAATGTACATTTATTAATTTTCTATTTTGTGTTAAGTGTTGCACTGGGAGAACAGCAGTGTAATATGATACGGACTCATTCATCAAGGAAAACCAATGAAGGAACATTGTGGAGTTTTCTTAGAGCTTGGCTTAGAAGTATCTCACTTCAAAAAAGGAAAGAATAGAAGGAAGCTTATTTGTGGGAATCTCCTAAAGAATATGGTTTATGGATATTTTACCTTAGTAGAAGTAAATATCATATGGAATATGTTTTTATATTTCAAATGTATCAGATTAGATGAAATTCCATACTTATCATTGAGACTAGAATACAAATATTTCAGCTTTTATTATTACTAATCTTTGTTGCATAATTATATCAAGCAGAATAGGCTGTTATTCTGCAGTAACAAACAACCCCAAAACCTCTGTGGTCTAAAACCAACAAGTTTATTTTTGTTCGTGCTTTATATGAATCATATTTGACCAAAAAGACTCTTCATGGTAGTCACTCAGGGATTGGAGCTGATGTGATGAAGGCTTCATCTTGACACAGGCTGCCCTGATTGAAGAAACAGGGAAAAGAGAATATAATGGACAAACATGCTGGCTCTCGAAGCTTCTACCTGGAAGTGACACATGTCACTGCTGCTCACATTTCACAGACCAAAACAAGCCACATGGCTGTCCAAGCTCAACAGAATGGGATGTATCACCCTATTGCCTGGAGGGGCACCAAATATTTATATAGTCTATGGTAGTACGCAGATAAAACAGTCAGTTGAATGATAACTAAGTCAATGAGACTTAAGCTCCAGGTTCTAATAGTGAGATCTGTAGTTTAGTCAGAAGCAGGGGTGAGGAAGAAAAAGTAACAACAGAGCAAATTCCCATACTGTTACCAAACCAAACTCAGGTCCACTCACCTGACACACAGTAAAGCCAATCTACTGACACCAGGTTGTGGTGAAGCAAAGTACAGTGTTTATTGCAAGTCCAAGCAAGGAGAACAGGCCGCCCATGCTCAAAAGACTCAAATTCTCCAATGGCTTTCAGGAAAGGGTTTTTTAAGACAGTGTAAGGGAGAAGGCTGTGAGGTGTGTGACCAGCTCATGCTCAGTTCTTTGATTGGTTGATGGTGTGGTAACAGCATGATGTTTCAGGAATCTCAATCATCAACGTTCTGGTTCCAACCAGTCTGGGGTCTACATGCTGGTGGTCAGCATGTAGTTAACTTCCTCAACCTGGTAAGGGTTTTAGTATCTGCAAAAAAAGTCAAGGATATGGCTCAGGATACTATTTATAGTCCTTGAGGAGGAACTAGAGGGCCCTGACTTTGTTTTATGACTAAACTATTATTGTCTTTTTTGACTGCTTTCCTTTGTTTCTGCATTTTCTCACTTCTCTGAATAAATTTTCTCTTTGGAACTTGGGGAAGGCCCAGGAGGCTAAAGCTTTCTTGCAAACAAGATACAGGGGACATGGGGAGGTCTGCCCCCAGGAAGACCCCCACAGGGTCCTGCTCAGTTTCAAGACAAAGAATAGAATTGCTGTGGTATATGTCTTATTTTTTCAGTAAATGCCCTGAGACTGAATGTAGTCCTTCTGAATTTCTTCTTCAAATGAACTAGACCCAGTTGTATTCAAGTCATTGTCTGGAGGAGTCATTAATTATTTTCCATGCCAACCATTTTACTCCCAAAGGTAAATGCCTTAATCTTGAAAGCATCTAGTTTGGCGACCAGAGGTGGGAGATATCCACTACCTGGGAGGTTCACTCCTTTCTCCTTTGCCCATCTTCTTCTCTTTATTTAAGTGCCTGGTGTTAAGAATGCTTTATTCCACTGGTTTATGTGGGTTAGGGAAGAGTGGGATAACCCATTTCCCACAACTCTAATTCCTTCACCAAATAAACAGAGGTTTCCTATATATCATAAATAAATATTACAATCCATTTGCTAAGAACTACTGTTAAGATATGTAAAGATAATGCTGAAAAATGGGTAAAATACATTTCATGCTTTCAAGTATCCCACAGTCTCATGTTATATAAGGTCATTCAAAGATAGAAAAATTATAATTTTTCATAGCATAGTGTCTAAATACTGAAGAAGTAGAAACCAAGGCAGAAAATATCAAATGAGACCAAGTTGCCTGAGGACTCCAATGCCAGGCACATAGCAGACAGTTATGGCCCACAAATTAAAGAAAGCCAATCTGGGAGTGGTGTGCATTCAACAGAGTGGAGGGGCCCAAGTCATAGGGACCAGGCAGAAGGATATTGCATTAGGCTGAACAGGAGGGGCTGGCAGAAGTAGAATTTAAAAGATCTGCTGACTGATGGGAGGTAGAAGAGATCAGAAGGGGAGTCGAGATTGACCACCAATCTTGCTCTCTCCCTGTAGGAAGCCCCTATCTGTTTGGGAATCTCTGTTGATAGACAATAGACACCAGGATCCAAGAAATCCACCTAAACATGAAACCACCATGTAAACAGGACTGCAGAGCATTTCTCTCAGGGTTTTGTCTTAATGAGGAGGATAACTATGACCAGGTTATGAAAGTCAGTCATTGCTTCTGCAATTGAATTTACGTCAGACCCCTTACCTGGCCTTTTATGTCTCAGGGATTCTCCCTTGGATTTGTCCAACTACGTCCTCCCTTAAAACCACTTCTGTTGCTACCTATTTTCTTGCCAATGACAATCAGTTCTTGTTTCCATGGCACTGTTGCCCCTCATTCTGTCACTCTTGTACAGGGGAGCAAATCTCTCTGTTTCCATGGTAATACAGAGATTTTTACTTCTAAAATCCTTCACCTGAGAGAAAAGATAGACTTGGTTGGGTTGATGGGATCTTCTGAGACCTGAGGACCCAATAATAGAGCTACAGGTGCCCATTTGGCTCCTTCGGATCAGTGAAAGGACACGGGAAATGTAAAGGGAAACCTTCAAGTTTGGTAAGAAGATCTACTTGGTCTTTTTCTCCAAAAGCCTCTTCCCTAAGTAGTATTTATAAAGCTCCTCCCATCAGTAGGTTATATGTGTCACTAAAAATGGAGCAAAGTTTAGATGGAGCATAACAGTGATGGAGCAAATGATGTGAGCATAACAGTGATGGAGCAAATGATGTGAGAGATGGGGGAAAGAAGACGAGGGAAGCAAAGGGCAAAGTGAGCAGATAGGAATATGTGAACAGGAAGTGAGTTAATCTGTTGAGAATGAAGTTTGTGGAAGTGGATTAAGACCTCAGCAAAGTGGCACTTTTGATGGGTAACACTGATGTGGAGCATTTGGTAGGGCACATGTGATCTTTATGCAGCGCTGAGGACCAACGGGCAGGGCAGAGCAGGGATCTGTTATAGATTCTTTTGTCTCCTTTCTGAGGTCCTGGTGGGAAAAGCAGTCCTTGGTGTGGAATCGGTGTAACACAAATGAGGGGCAAGTGAACAGCGATTTTCAGAAATGTACATACTGCTGCTTCCAGCTTCACCCAGACACCAATAAACACAATGGTGAAGCAACTATGTGAGGGTCCTGTGATGTCAAATAGTGACTCAGGGTTGGGAGAGGGGGATTGAAGATAACTGCATGGAGGTGAAATACCTAAAGACATGATTGGTTGCTGAGGTTATATGCTTCTGGCTGTGAAGGACACCATCCATATTAACATAATTTGTGTTTTACTTTTAGGGTTTTTTTTTTTTCTCTCCTAACCACCCCACTCAGGGACAGGGTAAAGAGCTTTAGGGTGGGGAGGGGGATTGACTTATGAGAATTTTATATACTATTTTAAAGAAGGTGAAAGCGGATGTCTTGTTGTCCCCAATTGCCAAAATTTTTTTTCATCTTCAGTTCTGGAGTCTGACAATCTTTCATGAGAAAACTAATCCCACAATTTATGATGCATTTATGACACATTTACACTTAATTTATCAAAGCCACATTTTTCAGATAATTCTCAGATAATAGACAGACGACAGGTCTCTTTATTAAGCCACTTTAAAAGGTAATTCTTTGAAAGTGAAAAAAACAGACTTTACCCAAACTTACTAGAATTTGTTCTTGAGTTTGATTCAGCTCTGAGTATCTCAGAGCTTGGAGGATTTCAAACATGAAACAACCTGTTCTCCAGCCTAATTATCAAGCTAAGCTTTAACTGACGAGGTATATTTTATTTATCAGGTACTTATGTCATCAAGGGTTTTAACCAACTCTATATTGGGCAAGACCTGGCTACCTTCCAATTTATAATGTGCCATCTGATCACTCCAGAGCCACAGGGCCAGCAATTATACAAGCCATCTATACTGACACAATAAAAACAGATTAGCCATCTAAAACAAATGGATTTACAATTAGGTCATTAAGAAGATGGCCACCCTTCTAACCCCTTTTCTCCATCTCTGTCAGAAAGAAGGCCAAATAGGTCTGCTCAGTTCCCACTGTTTCTCCCCTAACTTCTGAGGTATTTAGGTGAGTGAAAAACCTATAACCTTTTCCCAGTGCTTTTTATCTTCTGCCATTTTCCTCCATCCTGCCGTAGGTCATTTAAATAAATGTTTGTTGCTTGAATCCATTTGTCCTGGTGGCAGTGATTAATGTACCTGCTTGGTTTAATTTTATATGCATTCTATATCAGCCATTGTACATTTTCAGACTTATTAAATAAGTGCTCCATCTTTTCACACATAGTCAGTAAGCATTTTATTTATACAATGTGAGAGTGTGTATATCTGATTGTAAAACCCATTTTCTTTTCCTTTGAAAACAGAAATACCTATAGCCTTAATCACCTAGAGTTATGTATGTTTTCTAATGCACATGCTGCACTGCAAAATGAAGACAAAGCTCTGAGTTTAATAATCGCTTCATTCATTTAAAACAAAACAGCTTCAAATTTAACTCTTTATTGACAGTGCATTAAGTAGATTTCCTAATAACTCACCCAGAAGCAAATATCTACACTTTTCTTAACAAATATCTTTGGGTTAGGGGACTTTATAATATGAATTTATAGGCAAGAATTTTTTTTTATTTATTTTATATATATATATATATTTTTTGTGGTACGCAGGCCTCTCACTGTTGTGGCCTCTCCCGTTGCAGAGCACAGGCTCCAGACGCGCAGGCTCAGCGGCCACGGCCCACGGGCCCAGCCACTCCGCGGCATGTGGGATCCTCCCAGACCGGGGCACAAACCCGCGTCCCCTGCATCAGCAGGCGGACTCTCAACCACTGCGCCACCAGGGAAGCCCTAGGCAAGATTTTTAACTAATTTTTATAAATTCAGTTTCATTAATAGGGAAAGCCCTATTTTGATTTTAGGCAAAGATTATTCTACACTTTAACTTGCAAAGATCGTTGAGTACCAAGAAAATTAGTTCAGATCCTGGGCCACCTAATCAAAATTCTTAATAGGATTCTTTTATCTTTGATGCATGTCAAATAAATAAATCTGCAGAAAAGATGTACGATCCCAATGCCACCTACTACTTCCAACTCCATCATCAGGAATGCAAGGACTGTCAGTAGACCTATGGATTAAATCACTAATCTCAAAACTTTTTAATTCTGTCTTCAGTACCTTAAAGGTAATGTTTTTTCCTCAATACCTGCCCCTGCAATTTGAATATGGTGCCACTAAGGAGCACTAAAAGCCAGAGAGTGTTACCCAGGAATAAATATGACCAAATACACATGCAACACACACACACACACACACACAATACTAAAGGGCTAAAGTTAAACAAAGGCACTTGATTGAAAGATTATGCTCATCTAGACCAATAGTTTCAACCGTGATCTTTAAAATCCAACTTATTCAAAGATTCTGCAATATTCTGCAAACTTTTGATATAAATTTTGATACATTTTAAACTAATTTTAAAACTATAATTAAATAGCAATAACCCCACTCAAATTTGCTACATTAATATATTTTGCCAATTAAAGACCATCAGCGTATTAAATAGGACAATTAAGTTAATTTACTTTTGTGCCAATCTCAGAAGAAATTTTCTTCTGCCACATCTGCATATATGTTACATAACTTAGAGGTGGTAGCTCTGTGAGGTTTGTTTGTTTGTTTGTTTGACTTTAAAATTCAGACCGGAACATGTCTATATCTATAAAAGATAGTTTCTCATTAACACAGACTCTGGTCATGGCATAATATTTAGTTAGACAACAACAAACAAATTTATTAAAGTTCCCATTTATTCAGCATTTACTATGTACCAGGCAACATTTTAAGTTCTTTGCACAATCTCTCTGGTTTAATTCACACACAACTCTATAAACTAGGAAGTATTATTACCAAAATTTTAAATAGATGAAGAAACTAAGACAGAGAGGTAAGTAATTTGCCCCAAATCATGCAAGTTGTAGGCAGCAGTGGTGAGTTCTTAACCTAAGTGGTCAGGTTTTAATGCCCATATGGTTTACCATTACATCCAACTGTTTCTCAGACATTTTTTAAATTGGACTTCTAAGATACATGAATATATCTTTCCACATTCTGTCTAATCATGAAAAACTCTGATACTTATAGTCTATGAGATAAAGGAAAAGTTTCTTTCATTAATTAATGTAACTCAATTATTTACCCACCCAATAAATATTTGGTAAGAATATATGCTAGTTACTGGTAATAAATAGAAAACATGGTTCTTGCCCTCAAGTTGACACTCTCATTCGTGAGACAATCAATTCCAGATAATAAAAATACTCTAATTGATATGACAGAATAGAACGTAATTCTGTGGGAACAGATAAGAAAGATACCTCGCAGACTGGAAAGGAAAAGAAAACTTCCTAGGAGGAGTGATGTCTGAGCTGATCTTTAGGATGGTTAGGAGAGTGAATCAAATGAAGGTGGGAGAGCCATTCCAGATAGGGCCATTAGTGTGGAATTTCAAGTAAGTAATTCACTATGGCTAGAGTTCAGAGTTTAATGGGGGCAATGGGGTGGAGATGTTGAAAAATGAACTTGGAAAATCAAGTAGGATAAAATCAAAGAGGGCTGCATATGCTATGAAAATAGCTTGGGTGTTGGTATGAAGAGAATTAGGAGTCCCTGCAAATTTTAAGCAAAAGAGTGAAATGGGGAAATGAATTAAAGGGGGAGCAGAGAATGGATGAGGAAGGCAGTAGGTAGAATCCACATGGGGAATGAATGATAAAGCCTGAAGTAAAGGAAATGGTAGTTCAGTGGCAATGAGGAGAGACTGGATTAGATGAAAGTCTCTTGTGATGAAACTGAGAGAAGCTTTTATTCTCTGGCTATGGAAGATTAGGATGTGAATCTGGGGCTGCTGGCAACTTTGTCCTCTAAACTAAGAAGAGGCCAGTCTATGGTAGAAGGTAATGACACCAACATTCAGAAAGGAACAGAAGTGAGAATACTTGTCCAAATGCTACTAGCAAATTCCTCTTTGCACTTTTTTTTCATTTGTAATCAAGTGTCCTTGAATAATACAAGCCTTGCTTTTAAACCAAAGATGACAATAAAAAGGTGACCCTGTGGAAACCTCAAATTGTTACTTCCTCAACTCTTCACTCTGCAATTTATTTGGTAAATTTCAGTTGTCAATATATGCAAATAGTCAAAGGGATTTCCATCAGAGATGATGTCTTTTCCTTGTCCCTTTTCCCACAGTTTCCAAAGTCAATGACATACTCATTCATTCATTCAGCAATTGTTTACTGAGTGTCTACTATTCCAGACACAGAGGATGAAACAGTGGAAAAAGAAAGTCCCAGTTCTCATGCAGCTTACATTTGAATAGAGGTGTATAGCAACGTAACCAGAAAGTGTAAAGGAACTAGGGACTTTCCTGAATGGAAAATAGTTTATCTTCAGGTTTATGTTCTCTTGTTACTCTAGTAAGCTTGACTTTGCTTGAAACATTGCTTAGTATTTTCTCAGACCACCCACTTCTACCCTTGTTCAGCCACCTGTTCCAGGTCCTTTAAGTGACTGTATATTTCCTCGCTAATTTACTTCTGTCCCATCATGTTTATAATGCTGTATATTCTGGTTTCATCTCTTACTAGCTATGTGTACTTGGATAATTTACCTCCTAAGCCTTAATTTCCTCATCTGGAAAATAAAGGGTGTTCAGTGAGTATTAAACAAAACAGTTCATGTTTGGAGCTCAGTATAGTGATGGATGCATAGTAATACCTCTTAGCTATTTTGTTCATGATGATAATGATGGAGAGGAGGAGGTAATGAGTATGTGTGAGGCATTCAGAAGTTACTGAATCTCCCTGACTAGGTCAGGGGTCCACAAACATTCCTACAAAGAGCCAGATAGTAAATATCTGGCTTTGCAGGCCATGTAGACTCTGTGTTAACTACTCAACTCTGCTATTGTAGTGTGAAAGCAGCCAAGGCAATATAGAAACCAATGGACATGATTGTGTTCCAAAAAAATTTTATTTATAAGAACGTTTGTTGGGTCAGGTCTGACCTGTGAATTGTAGTTTGCCAACCCCTGGACTGGATCATAGGATTTCCAAATCTAGGAGAGTTTTGTGTAACAAATTTATGCAACTTAAGGGATCAAATACCTTTTGGGCAAAAGCTTTTGGCTGACTTTCAACAGAAGCTATTTAACTTTAGGGACAGTTCATTCAAATAAAGAGAAAAAAAAGCAAACTATGAGTTAAACCAAATGGAAAATGTAGCATGAACCCCTGTATGCTTTAAATATGGCTTGAGATTATACTGTAAATCCCAGAAGTGCTAACAAGGTAGAGATCATGAACAAGTGTTATAAAAAAACAAAAACAGTGTGTCGCCATAAGATTACGTCTAACTGCTGATGGCCAAAATTGATTTAGAAGAAATTTTAGAATGAATGTGAAGGTCAAGATTCATACTTTACAAGATTTAGGAAGAAATTTGTATGTAATAGTATAGATTAATGTAAGCTAGTTTCTGTTTGTCTTTTTAAAATAGTGTGCACTTAATAAATCATTACTTTTTTTCCTCTTAAAACTATTCTTTAATCCATGGTGACATTTTGCTATACATGACATCTAAGAATTGAAGAAATATAGTATTCCTTTCATGAGGCCGTTTGTTTCAACAAAAATTTTGTGAAAGTAGAGTTAAAGCTTAGGAATGTATTTGTGTTTACCCAGTACTGTTTAAAGAAGAGAAACTGATTCTGGCAGACATGAGTGTTACAGTAACTGACATAGTAAACATTGCAATGGACAAATACTTTTCTAAGCTTGAATAAAATATTCTATAATAATAGAAAAAGCAAAAATAAATAGCAACTTCATTTTATAATATTTGGTGTCCATAAAACTACCTACTGATTAGTCATATGATTTTCCAGATATTAGGATAACAGAAATAGATCATGTTCACATGATCTTCATTAATAATAACTGCTGCTTATTGATGGACTCTAGTCCCATAGAAAGCACTTTGTATGAATTGTCATGACAAGTTCATGAAACAGGGCTATTATCTTCATTTTATAGGTGGGAAAACCAAGGCTTATAGAATTATGCAAGGTTACACAGCTAGTAAGTGGTGGACCTTAGCTTAAATCCAAGACTGACTGACCCTAATGCCCACGCTATAAACCTCTGATCATTCTTGCCACTGGAAAGAAATAACCACCCACTGGAAACTATTAAATGGTACTTCTGGTTGATAAACTCAGCTCTCTTGAGCTGATATGAATTAGTTGCTAAGCCTATACAGATAGGAACAGATCTTTGAATGCCAGGTGTCCCGATTGTGGTAAGTGCTGAAAAACTCACCCAACCAAACTCTCTACTAAGCCATATATCTAGCAGTTAAGCTACATCATTATAGTGGTTAACTTTGATAATGTCCCTACAGGGTAAATAAATACAAGGTACAAGTGAACGCCAATTCTAGAACCAAATTGCCTGGGCTCATATCTCAATATCCCCACTTACCAGCTGTGTGGCCTTGGACAGGTTACTTAAGCCTGAGTTTACTCATCTACAAAATGGAGATTCTATTCGGACCTGCCTCATAAGGTTATAGAGAGGATTAAATGAGATATAATCTATGTAAAGCACTTGATACAGCACTTAGGACACAGTTAATATGCAACAATTAATATCTTAAAAAAAAACATGACTCAAATAGTTGATTGGCACTGTTCAAAAACAATATCTTTAATGTCCCTTTCTACCATACTGAGGCCAAAATGATTGACTGCTGGGAGTTCCCTGGCGATCCAGTGGTTATAGCTCTGTGCTTTCACTGCTAAGGGTGCAGGTTCCATCCCTAATCAGGGAACTAGGATTCTGCAAGTATTACCGTAGTTACTTACAGTATTTACAGTAGTAATTACAAGTAGTTCAGTACACTCACGGGGCAGCAGCCAAAAAAAAAAAAGATTGACTGCTTTGGCTGCTTTGCTTTGACTAATAAACCCATATCTATGGTAGAGTACATACAATGGTAAAAGTTCCAGTTTTTCAAATGTCCCTCATTTTCCCCTTGACATGTCTAGTTAATTTTAGACAATATAGTAAAATGCCCGGTGTCCTTTCTGAATGGCATTTCAAACATGAAACCCCAACTTAGAGATTGGATAAGCCAACCCAGTGTCTGCCCACTTAATGGGGTAGTCAGTTCCAGCCTAAGGTTCACTGCAAAATTTTTCAGTAGTAAACTTATTTAAATGTGTTGGAAGCTGTCCTTCCAGACCACTTGCTTCAGTCATGGAAACCATAAGAATGAATTACCCAGCTGAAGCCAGGTGTTCTTCAAACTTAGGCATTACATTTAAGACGGACCAGGGAGGAAGACTGCCATTTACACCACACCAACGTCACTTGCTCAGGTCAGCCTATTCCAAAACCAGACATACAGCAGCTCCATCATATATGCAGATGAATGTTCTTGAAAATGTTAATAAAATGGCTGTTAGTTAAATCTGACAGCTTTGAGATTTGGGAGCCAGTCTTCCAAATAAACATGGTATTAACTGGACAATTGCTCTAATCTGAACCTAGCCTTTATGTCTGACTTTATGTCTGTTTCTGGCTTTTTTCTAAGTATGTGCTTAGAAATAACAATTAGAATATATAAGCGTTAATGCAAGTGTTGTGTCTTTCTTTCCTCTCCAGAACCTACTGCATAATTCTGAATTTTAGAAATGAAGAATTATGAAGGTATTTTGCAAATAATGAAACTCAAAGAGATGATGGAAGAGGACCACATGGTATTTGAAGGTGCCACATTTTTAATTATTTACTTATCTTGGTTTGCAAGGCTTTTTTTCTGAATGTACGTGTGATTTTAACAAACGTTTTTAACAAGCAAAATTAACAATATTACTTAAGTACCATCAACAATGAAGTGCCAAATTATCTGAAATCGGAGTATTCTGGATAAAACACTGGAGAAAACAATGGCTTTCCCCCATTTAAAAAGGCGCAACAGCACCTCTTTTCTATTTGCTTCTCTTCAAGTGTTCAAAATGGTAAGAACACTTTCCATGCCACTGGAGGCCAGAGTTTCCAAACAGACTTGCCTTTAAAAGCTCAGTAACTTGTTCAGGGTGTCACGTTTTTTAGATTCCAACCATATCTCTTAAAATTAATTTCAGTCCTCAGTGGACCACAGTGCAGATATTATTATAGACAAAAAAATTGCAAAATCAGGGCTTCCCTGGTGGCACAGTGGTTGAGAGTCCACCTGCCCATGCAGGGGACATGGGTTCGTGCCCCGGTCTGGGAGGATCCCACATGCCACAGAGCGCCTGGGCCTGTGAGCCATGGCCTCTGAGCCTGCACATCCAGAGCCTGTGCTCCGCAACGGGAGAGGCCACAAGAGTGAGAGGCCCGCGTACCGCAAAGAAAGAAAAAAAAAAAAGATAAAAAAGAAAAACTGTTTAGTACTTCTTTTTTACTCCTGAAAATATTCATTAGTATGTAAGTTTATTAATATTAAAAAGATGCTTTGGGTAGATTTGTCATCTGCCTAAATTTTTAATTTACTTCTACTATGTTTTAAGGTTTTCTTTTTCTTTTTTTTTAATTATAAATATTCTCTGGAGTATCAGTTACAAGTAGTTCAGTACACTCAATGTTCTATAATAAGTATGAATGCAGTATTTGCATCTTATGGCACTTTCTATGCTTCTGAAAGCATTTTTATGAATGACAGTATTGTTCACTAGACTAGCAAAATCTCACTCATCCTTTAAGGCCCAATTTAAATCTAATCTCCACAGAGCTGTCTCTAATCACCGCAGACTAAAAGACATCTATCTCTTAGAGCACATATCTTCTGTGCACTTGTTTTTATTATCTTTTATTTTCCATGACCATTAATGACTTAATTATCTGCTCATTTGTACAGTTATTCACCTACTCTTTCGTCCATTCATCCTTTAATAAACAGGTCCTAAGTACCTTCACTATGTCAGTCATTGTACTAAAATCTGGGAATATTAAATTACATAATAGTAACTGCTTTACAATAAGGGTATTATATACAATATAACGAGAGAACCAGAGGTCAGAAAACCTAGCTCTGTCAAGAGGAGTCAAAGAAAACATTGCAGAGGAAAAGACATTGGGACTGGGACTTACAGGATTAGATGCTTAACAGCTACAGGATTGGATGCTTAACAGTTTTCTAGGTGAAAAAGAGATCATTCCAGACCAAAAGAGACTAGGACGTCATAAAATGGCATGGAAGTTTTCAAAATGGATGCATTTTCACTGATATTTCATCTCTTGGCCCAGATGCATTATTTCCCAGTGACCGCATTCTTCTGAGCACCAAGGCTTTCTCTGTTCGTACTTGAATGGAAACGTGGTCACACAAGTCCCTGTTTGGAAAGGGCCCTGCAAGGGAGCTAGATGTTAATCCTCCAACTAGAAGAGTAATTAAATGCCCCACTGAGTGAGACACCCTGTTGTGATAGAATACCTTTATTTGGAGGGCATAGAAAGAAGGAATTGAGAAATCTAATGTTAGTTGGCACAGAATTATAAAATCTGGCTCTCTGGAAGAACTTATACTACAGATGTCAGGACTAGATATTAACCTTTTTGTAAAGATGCATGCACTTCTATATAAATAGATAACTTGGTTAAGCAGAAATGCTCGGATTTTCTACGTAGAAAGTTCTTTGTTTCATCACTTTTAGTTGGAAAGTTTAAGTTTACCTCCTCTTTTTTGAAATGAAATATACTAAATATTCCTAAACCTTTTTTAATAGGTAGAGATCTTACCTCATGTTAGTAATTTTGCTCACTACTGGACAGTACCAAAAATCTATACAGCAAAGGCAATTGGGATTAATGGTCAGTAACCTCAACAAAACAGAGTTCATGAGGAAATCACTAATAAAATACTCTTGTGTGTGTGTGTGTGTAAAAACCAAGTGAATGGGGGAAAAATATAATATGGGAGATTGGATTTCTGCTAATTTAATGTGGGGGATTGGGTGAAATAGGCATTTCCTTCATTAAGCTCCATCTTCATTAGATTCAAATTATATTATCTGTCACGGCAATTCTTTTAGGTGTTACCTATAGCTCTGATGGCTCTGTTTCTCAACTGAAAACCTAGATAAATCATTTGGCAAAGGAATTTCTGAAAATTGAAAAATGAATTTCAATGAAAAAATTTTTTAAAGATTTTAGAAGTCTCATTTCATTAGCTCTTTACCAATTTAACTTTTGTGACAGAAGAAATTGTGTTCTAAGAGAAGCAGCCCCAAGATAAAAATTTGTGCTCAAGTTGACTTATTAAGGAAGTGCTCAGGAAAACCATGGAAGGGAATAGAAAAAGAAAATGAAGGGAAGAAGGCAGGAATGTGCCATCTCAGGGTACCTCAACCAGAGTTTCTGCAGGAGAACTATGGAGCATGAGCTATGTCTCTAAAATTGTCCTAACAAAAACAAGGAAGGCAGGTTTTCATACCCCAATAGCCGCGGAATTTGACCACCTGTAGACATGTGAAACTTTCCAGACATTTTATCTCTCAGAGTATGCAGAAAAAGCATTCTGTGGTAGCCTGAGGACAGGCTAAAAAAACAAAAAAAAAGACATTGGCTATTGGAAAAGAAGGAGTATTTAAAAGAGAGAGAAAAGCGAAAAGCAAAAGGAATGGAGGGAGAGGAAGAGGGAGAAGGGGAGGGAAGGAGGGAGGCAAGGAAAAGAGGAGGAGAAGAAAAGAAAAAATGGAGGAAAGAGAGAGGGGAAAAGAAAATAACAGTAAAAAGGGAAGGGATGTAGAAGATCTAAATGGAGCACTGATACAGGCTCACTTGAGAAGAACCTAAGAAAATGTCAGATATATAATCTGATACCTATTTTAATTTTCCTTACCTGCCTTGACTGGCACTTGGGGAAACTTCATTATTAAACCTATTAACCCTAACATCCAGGGATGCCAAAGTACTTAGATGGGGCAGGGATGAGAACAAATCACTACACTTTATTCATATTCTACCCGCTATTCTCCCTCTGGATACCTCTGTGACACTTTAGTGTCTGTAAGTAACATATTCTAAAGAAATTCTGTCCAAGTCGATTAGCACAATCCTGTCATGTGTTGTGGTTGATTCTTGCTTGTCATTTTCTTTTTCATGCTTTCTAAGCTCAAAATTTTGTAACCCACATTGGGCCCCCCTGTCATTAGTGTGAGGTGAGAAATTATGCTTCTGTATGAAATAGGCAGGTATGTATTAGTTTGATTTCTCATCAAGGGAGAGAACTGTAAGGTAATTTGCATGCTCTGATGCTCCAAGATAACTTAAAAGTTACCCCTGCTTTCCTTGACATTGATGAAACAAGACAATACCCACAGGCAATGGCTCAAGGTCACACTTTGGATTTTCCTTCATCTTTGATTTCCCTTCATTCAATCCCTACAAATTTATATTGGTAAAATGAGCTCACTTTGTACTGAATGACCCCTCTTAATGAATACTGATGTTGTGTAACTTCTCATACTTGGAGTTCTGTCAGACATTTACATGACAGTCTCTAGTGGATAGAGCAGGTTAGAATATAATGATTCCATGAATTCTTTTCTGCCCCTGGAGCTAAAATTTCTACCAGCTTCACTGAGATTTAAAAAGAAGAAGAAGTAATTCTACATTCTGATAAAATTCTGTGCCTCAAATCTTTCCTTTCAGCTATATCCTCAAAGGACATATCTTGGTATCACTATTTGCTAATATATGTGAAGATGCTACATCTACAGGTAAAGTTCTCAGTAATCAATTTAAAGCTTTTATTGTTATAAATATCAAAGAAAACAGCCAGATAAAACTTGAAATTAATTGTATTTGTGACCCTCTTAATTTGAGAAAAAATTGTTTTTAAAATATTTACATGCACATTGCAAAAATAAAATGAAATCATACCCCACTCTCATTTCCCAGCAAGAAACACCACTAAAGTTTCCTGTGCATTTAACAAGACTTTAAAACACTTGTATACAAATATATGGATATTTATAGGTTTTCTATTTCTAAACAAATATTGGATCATACTATATTATCACTGAATAATATATCCTCAACAACTTTCCATACCAGTCCATAAGATCCACTTTATTCCTTTTAAAATCTTCATAGTAGTGCATAATGTGGAAGTGTTGCCAAATCCAAGTTCATGTACCCAATGCGCAGTGAGGCCAAACAAACCCAAACATCAGAGTTTAGAGCAGAGAAAAGTTTATTTCAGGGCTCCAAGCAAGGAGACTGAGCAGCTCATGCTCATAAGACCCAAACTCCCCAGTGATTTTGGGGGAAGAGATTTAAAGGCAAAATTTGGGGTGAGGGCCTCATGGTGTGTGACTCTCTTCTGATTGATTGGTGGTGAGGTAACAGGGTGATATTTCCAGAATTTCAGCTTTTGGTTCCAACCAGTCTGGGGTCTACATGCTTGTGATCAGCATGTAGTCACCATCCTCCACCCTGTGAGGGATCTTCGTTTGTATAGAACAACTCAAAGATGGGCATCAGATTGTTACCTGTACCCCTTCTGGAGGAGCTAGGAGTCCTGTGACTCTATTATCCTATTAACTGCTTGAGCCTCCTCTTTGGAACTCAGGGAAGGCCTAGGAGACGAAAGCCTTTTTTCTACAAACAAGAAACAGGAGACATGGAGGGGCTTTTGTACCCAGAAGGACCCCGAAGGATCCTGCTTGGTTTCAGAAGCACCATAATTGTTTTTCTCTATTCCCTGTTAATGGATATTCACATCATCTCTAGATGTTTGCTCTAACAAATAATGCTCCAAACATCTCTGCTCTCCTTCTTTTTGGCAGGTCTTTTTAGAACTTCACTTCAGAGGATCACTTTTACCTGAGTAATGAAAACTCCAGAGATTTCTCTACTTTTTTCTGGACTTTTCCCCTCAACTTTATCTCTCAAATCTTGGTTGTCCTTTCCTGGGATTCTTTCCACAGTGATACTCATTTTATTCACCTGGAATATTTGCCTTTCCCTACATCTATTCTTGTCATAATCTGGCCTGGTTCTCCTTAATCTTACCAAGATCTGCTTCTTTCTGGTGCCTTAGAAATATCTTTATAAACTCCATTATCTTCCTAAACTCTAACCTGAAGATCTGTTGTATGTTAGGACCCTCAGTTGGTGACAGGTTCACAAAATTTCCATTTTGGAATCCCTCTTAAGTTTCACTGACTCCAACTTGTCATTGCAACCACAAAGCAGCATGGAGGTGACTGACTCTCTGGTCTGCTCATCTAACCTGGGTTTGAGCCTGGAGCTCCACCTACCAAGAACTTCCACTAGCCTGGTAACCCAGTGGAGGCACCAACCCTGTTACATCTACTGCCCTAGGAAACCTTACATTTGACTCAGTTTATCCAACAATAAAATAAGCTTATATATAATAACAACATTAAATTTTTGATAAGGATGAAATAAGATAGTAAATGAGATTGCATCTGTAAAGCATGTAGATGGATCCCCAGTACATATTTCGTACCCATAATAGTCATTATTCTCATTATCCATTGAATGACTCTTTCTCAGTCCCAGCTAAACATCAGCATCACCTACATAACCTTTAAAAAAAATACAACTTTGGGCTTCCCTGGTGGCGCAGTGGTTGAGAGTCCACCTGCCAATGCAGGGGACACGGGTTTGTGCCCCGGTCCGGGAAGATCCCACATGCTGTGGAGCGACTGGGCCCGTGAGTTGTGGCCGCTGAGCCTGCGCGTTCGGAGCCTGTGCTCCGCAACGCGAGAGGCCACAACAATGAGAGGCCCGTGTACCGCAAAAAAAAAAAAAAAAAAAAAAAAACAGCTTTCCCTCCTCACACTTCCTTGGAGCTGGGCCTGGGTGTCTGCAGTATTAAGAAAGCCCCCTAGGTGATTCTACTGCACATGGGTTATGTGAAAATGTCATTAGTCAACCAGCTTTTGGAAAGTTTCATCTTTCCAAAGCTCCAACTTCTAGAAAGATCTTCCTTTTATTAAGTCAAATTTAATTTCTACTCATATTTTTATTTTTGGCCCTGAGGAGTAGACAGAACAATCAAAGAACATTTTCTCCTTGCAAGTCCTTCAGATACATGAAAGCAGCTATTACCTCTCCCCATGTCTTCTCTCCTCTTGACTAAATATTCCCAGTTTTTCAACCACTCCCATATAACATGGTTTTAGCCTCTTCATCCTTCTAGCATACTGAGTTTCAGTGCCTAGGACAAAACGCAGCACTCCCGATTTCTTCTGATCAGCCACAGGACAGAAGGGTCCTATTACCGCCCTAAGTTGGTATCAGGTTTGTTTGTGTTGTTGCTGAGGTTGGGAGCAAGGCGCTGTTAACCTCTATTGACTCATCTTTATGGTGCTTGTTGTCACCTAAACCTCCCCTATTATCACCTACAAAAGGATCCCCTTCTCTTTCTTGGCACCATCTCACCAAGTCACTGTGCTTCTTGATCCATGAGTCAAATCTGATATTTATCTCACTCGTATATCTTTTCATTAGTCAATCTGTCCTGCCTCTTAAATTTCACCTGAATCCCAAATCTATCATCCAAAGCAATTGCTACAATTCTACAGAATTGTGACCTCAACATTTTAACACATTAGTAAAAAATATTGAACAGGCCAGGAATGAGAAGAGAGACTGGTGGTATACTACTAGAAAATAACTTTTTTCTTTCTTTTCTTTCTTTCTTGCCTTCTTTCTCTTTCTCTTTTTCTTTCTTCCTTCCTTCCTTCCTTTCTTTCTTTTCTTTCTTTCTCTCTTCCTTCCTTCCTTTCTTCTTCTTCTTCTGCTTCTTCTTCCTCTTCCTTTTCCCTTTCCCTTCCCCCTCTTCTTCCCCCTCCAATTCCTCCTCCTCCTCCTCCTCTTCTTCTTCCTCCTCCTCCTCTTTCTTCTCCTTCCTCTTCTTCTTCTCCTTCTCCTCCTTCTCCTTCTCCTTCTTCTTCTTCTTCTTCATCTTCTTCTTCCTCCTCCTCTTGAATGTCACTAGACTGAGAGGCAGACTCTGAATGGCAGTTTCTTGTTCCAACTGCAGCTTCTCTACTTACTAACGACATGACTTTTGGGGAAGTTAATCAAGTTTCCTGTGCCTCAATGGTCTAATCTATAAAATGGGGATAATATAATAATAGCTCTTGACTTCTAGGGTTTCTTTGATTCAGTGAGCAATTCATGTAGAGTAAAATAAGAAAGCTGGTGATGGTTAGAGACAGGAAGTGTTAGGTATGCATTTAAATTCAAGCTCTGCTACCACTCACCACTACCTTCCACCTCTGAACCACAAGTTCCCCTCATGAAATGAAGATGTAATCATACCAACTTATGTAATTATGAGTATTACATGAGATGATGCATGTAAAGCACTTATCGCAGTAGCTATTACATAGAGATCACTAAATTAAGTGTAGCCTTGGTGCTCTTATTGTCATTATTTATAATAGCATTCAGTTCTTTTGATTCCCTGTGCATTATTCTTTCCATTATTTTATATTACTCAGGTCCCTCTTTTCAAAACTAAACTATTTGGCTGTCAGTGCCTAAATAAATCTTTGTTCTTTTAAAGGGAACAAAATGCAATAAATAAAAAATTTTATATATAATCCTCCCCAATTTTTATAACTTCCCCTACAATAGACTTTTAAACACACTGCTTAGAATACCATTTCAAAGATTTAATAAATCTTTGAAGCCTTTTATTTTTTCTAGTTGTGTTTCAAGTCTCTTTCACTACATGTAGAAAAATCATGCTATGACTTTAGAACAGTGCTGCTGTTCATTCTGAAGTCCTGAATTGTGCTTGAAATAAGGCCAAGCCTTCGCATTTCTATTATTGCAGGATTCTCAAGTTAGAAAAAAATCAGTGCATTTAAGGACCCTTACTACCACCTCTTATTGATATTATATCTGAGTACACATGAGTTATCACACAAAAACTCGACTCAGGTGCCAGATACTAATGAAAGTTCTGATATGGGGAAATAATGATTGATACACTAGATTGCTTGCTGGGAATCTCTTCCCTGGGGCTTGCCTGGCAGGTGGAGGTGAGAAAGATGATGTGTCTGTGTTCCTGGCAGCCATGCATCATGCCTCTGCTTGTTGGTCCTGACGCCTGCTCATGTTGCTAGACTCCTATCTGCAGATCCTCTTAAGTTCTGATCTTCCTCTCAAGAATTATTTCCTTGACTCCTGACTCAAGCATGGCCTCCATCCTTCTGCTACAGGGCTCTATTCTCCCATGATCTCAGGATGCTCCTTCTTTCAAGCTTTTCTTGAAGGGTGACTCAGGAAGTCTGCCATCTTGTCCCCCATCTCTCTTCACATGCTTCTTCCCATGCCCTGCTCCCAGAAGAATTAACCCCAGACACATGTAATCTGGAATTCTATGAACTACTTTGTTGGCTATTACCTGGAGAACTCGGTATAAATACAGATAATGAATTTCCCAATTCATTTGGTCTTGGTATATAGGTCTGTTTGATTAAAAATCTTCCCAGTTCATCCTGAAGTACATCTAAATTTAGGAGCTACTTTTTACATATCACATATCACTACCACAACAGTTTTCTTAAATCATGGTTCAGATAGTAACAAGTTCCTGCTCAAAATACCTTAATGTTTCTCCAGTGTCTACAAATTAAATTCAAAATCCCTAACCTGATATATAAGATCACCATAATTTGGCTCCAACAGTTATCCACTTTTCTTTCCATTGCTCCCATGTACATATCATTTTCTCTAGCCAAATTCTGCCATAGGCATTCCATCCTCCATGATTTAACAAATGCCTTGTTGTCCTCCTACCTCCATCAGCTACTGAAAACCCTCTCCATCTTTTAAGAGTCAACTCAAACTCTACATCAGAGTCTTGCCTAACCTTCCTCCACCACCTTCACCCCCATATGGAATCTTCATTCAATCAGGAGATATTTACTGAGAAGCAACAATGTGCCTGGTAATGAGGAAAACACTGGTGGTACAGGGCCTCATGAAACAGACCCTTCACGGAGCTTACAGTCTAGTAGAGTTATGCCTTTGAACCCTTGCACCACTTGGTTTATGCCTTTCTCCTGACACCGACCTTGTCTAAGTTATTTGTGTGCTGTCCTATGTCCTCTCTTAAACTATAAATCTATCTATTGTGCCCTGCAGCATCTGCCATGAGGTTGCACACATGGCTGGTGCTCATCAAAGTGTTATTGGACTGAACTGAATTCCTCCACAAGGATGAGCACAAAGTAGATGTTCAACACTGATTGACATGGGACACTTCAACTACTGGGGATCGTTGTCTGCAATAGAATATATGTTTATGGATACCAAAGCAGTAAATCAGGCAAAATATTGCTCAGTTTCTAAAGGTAAATGTGTTTTCCTCAAAATGCCCTTAATATTAGTATCTGAAGCTAGAATACTTTGAATTACCCTTCAGAGGAAAGTACTGAAATAATTATAAGCCCATGTATGATTTATCAGCCTCATTGTTGAACTGAGATAAGAGAATATGCACAAGGTGCCCATGTCAGCTTAATTCTCAGGAATAAAACTGAAGAGTTTCCTTTCTTGAAAACCTCAAGACAGCCAGGCCCAAGAAGAAATAATAGTAATAAAAAAGCCTTGGAGGTATGTGACCAGCCTCTAAATTCTGCAATAAATGTACTTTGTTGAACATTAGTGTCCGCATGTCATAACGTCAGCTCATTTGATGTGGCATAACTCCTGTAAGTCTTCTTAAAATGTCAAAATACAGGCTAGAGCTCTCTTTTTTTCCTGTGAAGGAAATAGGAAATAGTAATAAATTTCTCTGCTGTGTGTGGGCTGCTGGACAGGCCTGTTTCCTTGCTCCTGGGCTGGTTGTCAAGTGGCTCTACCCCTGAGGAACATGAAACATTGTTCCGTGGGTATCCGGTGATGAGTCTCCCCTGTTTACTAAAAGGCTAAAAAGCAGAGTTCCCAGGGACAAGCAGGGAGTGAAGGGCGAGGAAAACCTGGGGAAATGTCTCTGTTCAGAAAAAGGATCTGGCTACACTGTGCTTCTGTAACCAGCATTGTGTAGGGCAAGCAGTAGACACTCAATACATACCTGCTCACAGGTGAATGTTGAATGAATTCTAGCTTCTCACTACTGGCATGTACAGAGCCTGGGTCAGATGCTGAAAGAACACTTGATAAACCTATGAAACTTATCCATGGGGGCATCCAAGTGCTAGAGCTTCAGAAAAAGTCCAGAGAAACATAATTCAACATATATTGCCAACTTCCCTTCTCCAATCTGTTTAGAAATATCCTATTATACTAGCAATGATAAGTTTCTCAAGTGCAGGACATACAACTCATATATCTTGTGTATCCTCCATAGGTCCCACAAACTTCAGAGCATGCTTGATGCATGTTTATTAGCTAATTAAGAATGGGAAGCAAACAGGCAAGAGGGTCCTTTGGTGTCAGCACACATGCCAAACCCACAGACCCCAAGAGAGAATATGACTTGGGTCCCCAGTGGGGCTTTGAGACACAGCTGCTCCTGCAGTTTCTATTCCCTCCTGTCTGTCCCAGCTTCTCTTCTACTTTGTCACTGCTGGGGTACAGGAACTGCGTCTAATGAAAAATAGAAACTAAATACATATTAGTATGCTTTCCCTCACTCCTCACAGTAAGCTGACCTTGACTTCCACCTGCTGGGTCCCCTTCCTGCATGGTGAGTCTATCTTTTTGGCTGGCTCCATCGAAGTTTCTTGAAAGGAGGCCACCTTTCGCCACTTCATTACCCTCCTATACTCTTTGGACTATCTATCAGGGAAAGGTTTTATTTTTCTTTATTTTCCCCCAAAGATCTCATGTCCCTGTCAAAGAGAAGTCTAAATCTGAAGAGATTCAAATGATTCCTTCAGAGCTGGCACACTCAAAAGCATTCAAAGTCACATTAACATTTCTGAGAACAGGTGTCTCTATAAGAACAGTCCCAGGTACATTCTACCGGAATTGTCAGCAAGAATATAAATGCTTCAATCAAGCCTGAAGGACACTCTACTTAGAACTGGTATCCCAAGCCAAATCCTCAAAGTGAGCTATTTCCTCAACCCACACTCGGTCCCTCACCTCTGACACCAGCCAGAGGATATATTACAAGCATCATGCATCAAGAGCATGAAGTAACTCACCAGATTTGTCAGGACTGACAAGGGTAGTGTGGCTTTGTGAAAAGACTCTTGGATTAAAGGAAAGAGCAGTCTTTGTTTTCAGACCTGACAAGTCACTTATTAACTATATGACCTAGGGCAAGTCACTTCGGCCTGTGTATAACTCTCTTTCTTCAGAGTGAACATGTGTCCTACAAACCCTCATAGACCTTCTAAGGATTTGGTGAAATTGATGTGCAGAAAAATACTGTGAAATGTTACCCACATGTAAGGAAATGTCTATACTCTGATATTTACAGAGATGAGGCAACCGTCCTGTAACTACTGGAACTCTTTCTTCATTCATTGATTCATTCAATCCATCAACACTTATGTATTGAATGCCTATGTGCCAGGCAGTGTTCTAGGTATATAGATATATATTGGGGATATAGAAATAAACAAAGCAAAACCTTTGCTCTCATGAAGCTTACATGCTAGTAGAGATAGACAATCGATAAGTGCTGGGGAGCAAAATGAAGCAGTGTTGTGAGGAGAACTGATTTTGCGGGAGAATATGACATTATATATAGGGTGGGCTGGAAAGTCTCCTCCGATACAACGACATTTGGCTAGACCCCCGAAGGAAACAAGGGACAAAGCCATGAGAATATCTGGAGAAGCAGTATTCCACACAGAAAGTGCAAAGGCCTTGAGAAGGAAGCATGCTCAATGCTCTCAAGAACAGGAAGGAGATTGGTGGAGCCCAGTGGGCCAGGATCAGAGTGGTCGCAGAAATAGTCTGGTGGCAAGGGGCCAGGAAGCACAGTTAAGGTTCGACTCGCTATCGTCGTGGGTCTGATGAAAGTTATTGGAGAGCTTTGGAGAGAAGAGAAACAACACCTGCCTTTCTTTTTAAGGGGAACTCTCAGACTGGAGGGTCGATCATGAGAGCAGGGATGGAGACAGAGACCAGTTAGAAGCATTTTCCAGTAACGCAGCAAGAATTTATGAGGATTTGGATTAGGGAGCCAAAAATTAGGTGAAAATAGTGATTCTGGATATATTTTTACGATAGAGCCAACAGGACTGGTGATGTATTGGATGTGAGATGTAAAGAATAAAATGAGTAAGATATGATTCCACTTTAAAAGAAGGTTTTCTTTCTGAGGATAGGGAGTTGGGAGGGGAACAATCAAACAGATCAAACTTAACATTAATTTTCCTAAAAAATGATTTATTGAGTTCCTAATATATATGACATGATTTCTGACCTCAGAGGAACTCACAACCATTTGGATAAGCAAGACCCAAATGAGGAATAGGAAAAGTTAAACAACAATATTTAACAGAGAATTAATTACAAATCTCATAGGTTTTAAAATATGTGAATTTTAAAAAATTTACTTATTTTATTTATTTATTTTTGGCTGTGTTGGGTGTTTTTTGCTGCGTGCGGGCTTTCTCTAGTCGTGGCGAGCAGGGGCTACTCTTCGCAGCGGTGTGCAGGCTTCTCACTGCGGTGGCTTCTCTTGTTGCAGAGCACGGGCTCTAGGCGCTCGGGCTTCAGTATTTGTGGCACGCAGGCTCAGTAGTTGTGGCGCACGGGCTTAGTTGCTCCGCAGCATGTGGGATCTTCCCAGACCAGGGCTCAAACCCGTGTCCCCTGCACTGGCAGGTGGATTCTTAACCGCTGCGCCACCAGGAATGTCCCAAATATGGGACTATTTTTAATGAAAAAAAATTAAGCAGTGCCTCATCCAATGAAATTATTTCTGGCTGGTTCATTGAGGCCAAGACTGAAATCTCAATGCTGCTGTAAATTGTGCAATTTGGAGCCAATTAGCCACAGTAGCCACAACAATATAATACAAATATTTACTTGTCCCAATCCAATTTAGTTTGATAGATCTGGGTTCTAACAATGGTTCCATCATTTAATAGCAGTGTGACCTTGGGCAAGTTCCTTACATGCTCCTAACCTAGTTCCCTCCTCTGTACACTCTGAATGATAATACTGGCTAGCTTACGGGGCTGTCATTGAAGATGATGTTGTGATATGATATTATATATGATACATAGCTCTCAATAACTAGTTGGTGCTGCCACCATTGTTACTTCCTCTGCAAGGCCTCCCACATGATCTGCAAGTCAGCCTCACTCATTTGAGTGCGTACTATTCAGTGTATTCTTTTCAAAGAGATGGACAGTCTATGCCACAAATGGCAAGAATCATTTTTATACCCTTCTCTTTCCCGGAGTGCCTGGCACTGTGCTGAGTGCTGGGAGGAGAGGAAGATGTGTTTACTGTTTGACACGCAGCAAAATTGTATGAAAATATTTGCTAATTGGCATGCAGCAGGGCAATATGGGAGTGTTTGCCGCCATGCAGTAGGGGGTAGAATGTGCCCTACATTGTGCAAGTAATTAACAAAAAACGTGAACCTCACAACTTTGCTCTTCCTCAGTTTATTCGTTTGGAAGGGCTGCCACAACAGAGTACCACAAACTGAGTGGCTTAAACAACAGAAATGTATTGTCTCAGCTCTGGAGACTAGATGTTGAGGACCAAAATGTCAGCAGGGTTGATTCCTTCTGAGGGTGGTGAAGAAGAATCTGTTCCAGGCCTCTCTCCTCATTTTGGGTGGTTTCCAGGCCATTGCTGGCATTCTTTGCCTCGTGAGCATCACCCCAATCTCTGTCTTCATCTTCACACGGTGTTCTCCCTGTATGTGTCTGTGTCCAAATTGCCCATTTTTATAAGGACACCAGTCATATACTGGAGTAAGGGTCCCTGCTCAAGTGTGACCTCATCTTAACTAATTACATAGGGAAATGACCCTATTTCCAAATAAGGTCACGTATTCTGAGATACTGGAGGGTTAGGACTTCAACATATGAATTCTGGGGAACACAAATCCATGACACAGTGGTGCTGCAGGCCATCCTTCGCTCTCTCCTTGTCCAGGACATTGGCTTCCTCTTGCCTTCCTTCTCCTTATTTTATACAGTTCAGTTTCCTAACTAGTGTCTAATAAGCCCACACCCATGAGTCACCTGCAGCAGCGCTCTGTATGCTCTGTATTCTTCACCGCTGGCTTGCCACCTTACAATTCAGGCCTTGTGCTCTGAACAGAAGGAAGTTTGCTATCTTGGGAGCCCTGCAGATTATAAAGAACTGCTCAGGAGGCTCTGCACACCACCCCGTCCCCACTTTCCACTCCATGACTCCATGCACGCTCTGCAAACTAGAAGGAGCTTTGCACTATGGAAGGACTGGTGTCTGGCCCTGCTCTGCCTCCTACCTACAAGCCACCCATCACCTCCCAAGGCACCAGCCTTCTCTTCTGTGAAATGGGGATAACAATAATTGCCCAATCACCCCTCAGGGCTGGAGGCCTATTTTGAAAACCAAAGAGAAAAACATGTTACATTGCTATGAGTCTTGCGGCGTGATGTTCAAATTCAGAGATTATGGAGAAGGCTGGCAAAATTTTGTTTTAAATTCTTAGAACTGAAATTCTATTTAAATAAAGTTTATTTTAAATACACAAAAAAACCAGAACAAATTGTTTGAAGGACGCTTTGATGACTCACTCATCATTCCTACCCTCCTATTGTCTTTGCTCATGTCTCCTTACTCACTGAACTTTCTTCTTGGCAAACTGCTCCAGACAGAGCCCTCCCCTTCTCCTTCAACTCAGCCCACCCAGCAGAGAAGCCTATGTGAGGGCCATGCATAGAAATGATCAGCACAGGCACCATGGAGCAAGGTTAATGAGGGGCAGTTTAATTCTATGGCCATCTCCACACCCCTCCTCTCCATTTATATTTTCAACATATGGTTGGCTTTTTAATGTTGCTTTAAGGTTTTCTCTTGTATTTAATTATTTAAAGATTTAATAACAAACTGCCTAGAATCAATCGCACACAGGGACACATTGCTTTGAATTCCTGCTCTTTTTTTTCCGCTTTTGCATAAGAGTGAAATGAAGTCACTGGAAACTAAGAGCACAAAGCTAAAAGGGGAAAAGAAGAGAATGACTTAAATACCCTCAGAAAAGGGTATCTGTAGGTGAAATCAAACTCTCAACAGTATCTGATATGTATCTCTTATCAGCGGTGGACAGTGGTGATAACTAAGGAACACCAAAACAAATAACTTTAATTCCATTTTCTTTCTAATAAGATAAACGCAGTAGCTTACATGTCAAAATTTTCTTTTTAAAATAAATTCCTCTTGGGGTTGGTTCTGAGTGTTGGGGACCAGGAGATGGAAGGATAAATACTGCTCTAGTTCTAGTAACAGAGAGAGGGATTTTTTTTTTAAATATCACCTTTAGAATTTTAAATGTTTCATTGCCCAGTATTTTAGGATCTCTTTTCCTCATTCCTAACTATTGTCTGGATGAGCTAAGCTAGTTAGGAAGACATTCACTCATTAACATATTCTACTTACATGTTTTGAATGACCAACTCTGTTGGATAGTGTGGAAAGCACTAAGAATCCAGCAAGAAGCAATGCCAACTCCATCCTGCCTGCATAGCCACTCACATCCACCCTTGGGGAACAGAGTTCAGGAAAGGACAGTTGTAGTGCTTATGCTCTGATGTGGGAAGTACAAGATATTATGGAAGCCCAGAGGAAGTGCATTAATCCAGAGATGGAAGAAACAGGAAGTGCTTCCTAGAAGAAGAGACAAATACCATGAGACCTGAAAAATCAATAGGAGTATAACCAGTGAAGTTTGGTAAGAAGGATAAATAATGACCTTTACAGAGAATCCACTGCTATTTAGTTACCTCCTATATGTGCATTTTTAAATAAAAATTTAGAAATTAAGCAAAAGCATTTTGAAAATAACTCTGGAAACTGTCTTTTTAAAGCAATATCTCATTGATTTTCCCTAGAAAAAAGCCTTCCCAAATTCTTACCAAATGACGGAGTCTGACGCTCTCTTTGTTAACTCGAGCTAGCACTGCTAAGGGGAGAAAACCAAGTCTGCATCTGACCATGGGGTTCCCTGGACCAGAACCTCTTAAACTCTTGGAATCCTGACTTTTGGACTGCCCAGTCTTGAAAAGTCAGTCCAAAAAAAGCAATGCTGTTTTGGACTGAAAAGTCAGTCCAAAAAAGTCAAATAGTAGAATCAAGAGACTTCTGACTTTGAACCGAAGCTTCACATCCCTTGAGATTCTCCCTGTGCCAGATTCCTTAGCCCCTTACAATCCATCTTCACACCGTAACACTTATTTGCAAATAAAAATCCAATTAAAAGTATATATGTCAAAGAATATTATATGCCATTGTGATTTTTTCCAGATCATATATATATATAAGTTCATTTCAGCTAACTTTCTTAATTCAGGGTACATATACTTATGAAATATATAGTTTAAATTTTTTTTAGGGCTTCCCTGGTGGCGCAGTGGTTGAGAGTCCGCCTGCCGATGCAGGGGACACAGGTTCATGCCCCGGTCCGGGAAGATCCCACATGCCGTGGAGCGGCTAGGCCCGTGAGCCATGGCCACTGAGCCTGCGCATCCGGAGCCTGTGCTCCACAACGGGAGAGGCCACAACAGTGAGAGGCCCGCGTACCACAAAAAAAAAAAAAAAATTTAAAGACAATGAGCAAATTTAAACTTTATTTTTTAATATTGAATGATGTTCCTCTTGGAATTAATTAATGAAAAAGTTAGTCATGACTTACCATCCTGAGCTCCGAAAATCAACATCAACATGATTGTTATCATCTTCAAACAGCACATGTTAACAAGGAGTTGAGATGGTTTTTGATTTATTGAAGGACAGTGTATAGAATGCACTGCAAAGTACAGCACAGTGTGACAGAGCATCCTAAAAATCCCATCAAAGGAATGAGCTGCCTGACGAAGCCCTGTGTTCCCCATCCTTAAGAGACTGAGGCAGCAAGAAGAGTATTGGAGAAAGGATCTTTGGGTTGAGTTGGGGGTTAAATTATTACTATTTTAATGTTATAAATAATATATTTGGGGTTCATTTTCATTATGGGGTCATTGTAAGGATAATTTGAGATCTACATCAACAGTGCAGACCAGAGCCTGGCAAATAAAATATATTTAATAATTGGTGATTATGCTAGTAATATAAGTAGCAGTGATAGTAATGAGTTGTTAGAAAAAAAGAGGGAGAGAAAAAAGAAAATACAGAAAAGTAAAAGAAAATTTTAAATATTCTGTAATGTTTCTACCCAGAGAAAAACGCTCCACATTTTTGATATTTTCTTTGGGATGGATGGATGGAAGAATGGATGGGAAAGAAAGAGGGAGGGAGAGAAAGAAGAGAGGAAGGACTGTTGAAAGAAAGGAACAAAGGAGAAAGGAAGAAAATCAGGAAAGAAGGAAGGAAGGGAAGGAGAGAGGGAGGAGAAAAGAAAGACATGAGTGATAAACTACGAAGGCTTACTTTTTGCCTTAGTACTTGAATGATAAGCTGGCAGATACACGGCATCTCAGTTCAAAACCATTTTCCTCCAGAACTTTGTACACACTGTCTTGTTATTTTTTTAGCATCCTGTGTGGCAACTGAGCATTCTTCTATTAGTCTGATTCTTGCTTATTGTAAGCAACTTTTTCTCTCACTTAACTCACAGGATTTTCTTTTTACTTTTGCTCAGAGCTTTCATAAACATGTGCCTATGAGTGTTTCTTTTTCTATTTGTTTTAATTTCCCTCCATCTCTGTCAAGTCTTTATTCATATCAGAAAATTTTACTTGTACTTATCTTCCTTGCTCATTTCTCCTCCATTTTCTTCACTTCTTTTACTATTATTAGACAAATATTGAATATCTTATACAGATCTTCCATATCTCAGCAAAAGGGACAACCATTTTCTCCCTCAGCAGTGAAGAAATTGCTAATCAAAGAAAATTTGACTGCCATGGATGGGGGAATGTGAATAAACAGAGAGCTTGCCTCCTGAGCCTAGGAGCTCCGTGTCCATTGCTTTATTGTACTACTTCCCCTGCGATCAATACTCACTCTGGATTTTCCCATAAATCAATTGCCCCATTTGTTTAAAGAACTGTTCCTGCACCACTAAACTGCAGCAACTGCTGATTCAGCCACTAAACAGTAAAGACTGGAGCAGTTGGTCCCACAGGGCTTTTAATAATCACCGCATAAGCATCCCTTGGCTTATTTCTACTTGCAAGTCTTGAATCTCTGATCTAGGGGGTTTTCCTGAGATCAGTTGGAAAACTTCATTCTTGAATGGTGCTCACTTTCATTTTTATGGGCCACAGGCAGCCCTCTATCCGTCCAAGTCTATCTGCTATGTGTCTTCCAGAAATTCCTTAACATTCCTGGCCTGCTGATGGTGCCCTTTCCAAGGGCTGACAAAAATGTTATTTTTACTGCCCAATGGTACACAGTGGCTCTGCCCTTTTGCAGTTTCTAGTTTCACTATGGGTTTATCCTTATTTTTATATTTTTTTCTATCTTTTCAGTAGGATCACAGGAAAAAAAGCAAATGGATTTTCTTAGTCAGATATCTTGAACTGGAGTTGTTGAATTAAGTTTCTTTTTTTAATAACCATTTTTTAATTGAAGTATAATTAATTTACAATGTTGTGTTAGTTTCAGTTGTATAGCAACTGAAACTGTACATTCAGTTACACATATATATATTCTTTTTCATATTCTTTTCCATTATAGGTTATTGCAAGATATTGAATATAGTTCCCTGTGGTATACAGTAGGTCTTTGTTGTTTATTTTATATATAGTAGTGTGTATATGTAAATCTCAAACTCCTAATTTATCTCCCCCCCATCCCCTTTGGTAATCATAAGTTTGTTTTCTAAGTCTGTGTGTGTTGAAATAAGTTTCAATTGTTCATTTCCATGTCTTTGTTTCCCATTAGTTTATAAGCCCCTTGATGCCAAGATCTCATATTACTTCACTTTTATATACATGCCCTTGACACATAGGAGATACAAAATAGAGATTCCTTAATGCATAATTGATTAAGTTAGGTAAAATGGCTATAAAGAAATATTTTATTACATTAAGTGTGCACAAGTAATAGAAAATAGTCATCTGTTGAACTTGCCACAAAGTGATAAGAGAGGAAAGTTTTACCGTGGCCATGGCACTTCCATTGTGCTATGCGGAGGGGGAAGCTTTGTAAAGAACACAGCGTTTTATGGGAGCTCAGACGAGGGTGCCTAGAGTGGCTGAGGTGCAGAGAGGGTGAACAGCAGAGGGAGGATTTATTCTCAGGTGCTCTCCTCATCCTGTCTTTACGAGAGATTCCATCCCTGTCTCCTGCCTTCCACACTCTCAATCATCTCTCCTCTTTTCTGAATTCACGTTTATCTTCATTTCTCTGGCTACAACCTGGTTTCCTACCCCAGATTCCCTGATTTACATCTGGCTGAATTCAATCCTCAGAGTGTATTCCTTGCTGCTTGCCCTTCCAACCATCCTCATCCCAGCCCCAGAAGTCAGAACTGGACAAGTTTGTACACTTGGCCTAACTTTCCTCAGTTTCATATTTAACTCTAACAAAATTAGTGTTATAATTCCCTCTCTCCCTCAGTCCAGGGCTAACAGTAAGTTCAATGCATCATCATTTATTTTCAGAGCATTCGGGAAGTATAAATTGTACCTAATATGCAAGAACCATGTTGACTCCGAGCAAAAAAGGTAAAGTAAATAAAAAGTCAAAGCATCGAGACTTCCGAAGCTACTAGCCACTTGCCCCCCAACCCAAGTTAAAAGAAGTGATGAATAAAGGTCTATGTGCATTAAGAAGTCAAAGTAATTAAACTGGACTTTTCAAAGTAAAAAGTACTTTACATGTAACAAGTAAAGAGAGCAACAAAGATGATTGTAGCTCCATAAAGGCAAAGAGCTTATGACTGAATAAATGTACACGTTTTATTGATAGTCATTCTAGCAGCTAACGTAGCCAACCATTTCCTTATTGGAAGAACAGGTGTGGCTTCAGGTCATTTTGAGGCATTGAGTTCAATGACCTGGAGAGTATATGCTGTGAATTTCTACTTGTGACAAGAAGTTTTGCATCAAAGCATTACGTTTGTAATTCAAGATTGAATCTTGATCCATTGTTGAGATTTGTGAAAATGGGCCAGTTTGTGGGGATAAGTGGGATGTGTGATATTAACAGTATCTAAAATAAGTGAGAGAAAATAATCATTGGAGATAAATTCACTGTCACAGGCCCATTTTATCATTTATGCTTTTTTCTGGCTTTATGGTGGTCAATAAATTTGGTTATTTTTCAGACCTTAGAAAGAGGAGCTCTGGAGAAGCTGACTGTGGCAGAAACTGGCCAGCCTTTCACAAAATTATTTTCCTCTCCTTCCAGGCCCACAGGAGGCTACATTTCCTAGCCACTTTTGCACTGAGACATAGCCTCATTCTAGAATGTGCACATCGCCACTTTTATTGTGGGTACACAAAATCTTCCCATATGTGATCCTTTCCTTCCCCATCCTCTGGCTAAATGTGGAGAACTCTGAGGTCCTAGAGGAGGATGGGGCCAGAAGATGGAGGAAGTCTGGATCTCAAAAGGTCACATGCAGACAAAGAACACCCACATTGAACTGTTATGTAAACAAGAAATTAGACTGTATTGTGGGCTAGCCACTGAGATTTTGGAATTCACTTGTGAGAGTGGCTAGCGTTAGCCTTACTGATTTATTATACTTACATTTAAGTTACTGGCTAGCCTTTCAAAAGTAGAATTGGTCACTATGACAAAGAAACTTTTTTTATAATCTCAGTGACCATGGAGGTAGGAATAGAACTAGATGGTGAAAAGTAAACCGTATACCTGCAATGACAAGCATCTTTAACTCACCTCAGTTAAGCTTAACTCTGGAATCTTCCCATCCTATAGGACAGAGAGATACAATGGGTCATCCTCAGAGGTCTCCATTCATCACGTTAACCCCAACCAACATTCCTACTACGTGGTTTTCTCCGTAGAACTAATCACTCATCATTTTACATTATCTTGGACCATTATTTACAATATTTATTTATTTATTTGCTTTCACCCTCCCTCTCAAATACCAGCTTTATGAGAAAGGAGACCTTGCTGATAGCTCTGTATTAGAGACTCAGTGGTCACTTTTGTTGAATTAATGAACTACTCTTGATGTCCACAACTAAAAAGATTTGTTTTTTATTATTAGAGTCTTCCTCCAGTCAATAAATATCATAACTTTTTTTTTTTTTTTCGGTACACGGGCCTCTCACTGTTGTGGCCTCTCCCATTGCGGAGCACAGGCTCCGGACGCGCAGGCTCAGCGGCCATGGCTCACGGGCCCAGCCGCTCCACGGCATGTGGAATTTTCCCGGACCGGGGCACGAACCCGTGTCCCCTGCATCTGCAGGCAGACTCTCAACTGCTGCGCCACCAGGGAAGCCCAATAAATATCATAACTTAAAATGAGTCTAAGCCATTAGTCAGTGCCCTGAAGGAGCCTGTAGTCCAGGTGACGAAAGATAGGACATGACAGAGTACAGCATGATAAATGGTGAGTGATAAATGCTAAATTTAATGAAGGTGGTAGAATTCAAGTGTTTATAGGACTTCAGAGAGAAAGAATGAGTGGTTAAGGAAATTCCATAGGAAAAAGCAGCTTGAATTAAATCTTAAAAAGTTGGTAGAAACTGACAGCCTAGAGATGTGTTCACCAAGTGAGATGTGCTTACCTCGAGACGGGGCAGGGTGAGGTTCACAGGACATCTACTGGAGTGGATGGAGAAATTACTAGAACTTTCATATGTGTTCACTTTTTATATTTTTTTAAAATTAGGCTTTCTAATATATACTATATGAACTAATAATATACATGCATACAGTTTATAAAATAAACATGCACATACTATGGGGACATATTCATGATTAGATCGTTAAAAGATTACTTATATAGAGAGGGCATTTTAATGAGGAGACGTGAACCAGGCATGGGTGCAGGAATGCACAAAGCGGCTTAATTGAACCACAGCTTGGACAGCACTGACAGGCATGTAGGAGTGAAATGTAAGTTAAAGTTAGGGTAAACGGTTGTAGCCAAACCATGAGGAGCATTAAATATCAGTAAAAGCACTTGTATTTGATTGCTGGCTCTTCCTCAACTACATATCCCTATGTGTCCACTCTTTTCATCTCTATGATTGCCTCCCTAAGAGAAGCCCCCATCAGTTAGCCTTGGGGTGCCTGCAACACCTCCTAAATCATCTCCCTGCTTCCGTGCCGGCCCCACTACTGTCTGCTCCCCACACAGTGGCCATTGTGATATTTTAAAAATTTAAATGAGATCATTCCACTCCCTTACTCAAAAGTTTCAAAAACTAAACACTGCACTTAGAATAAAATCAAATTTCTACCATTTCTATGTGGCCTGTCCCCTGCTTATTTTTCCATATGCGACACATGTCACTCCTGCCCTCGCTCCCTATACTCGAGCCACATCAGTCCATTGTTTGTTTTTCCTCATGCATGCAAACCCTTTCCTTCCATAGCATCATCGCACTAGCTGTGCCTCTGCTTGGAGTGTTTCTCCCCTGGGATGCATGACCCAGCCCTTCTCCTCCTCTAAGCCTCCCCTGTGCTAGGTACTTGCATATATACCTATCATTAATTTTATCCTCCCCACAATATAGTGAGGCAGGTACAGTAAGAAAGGGTCGATTCAATTTGAAATGGATGTATGTATACATGTATGTATATATACACACGCATTGATTAGTTTACAAAGTACTTTACTATGAGTCTATTTGATCCTCACGGCAACTCTGTCAGGTAGAAAGAGATTTATAGAGGAAAGAAGTGAGATTAGAAAGACTGTGACTTCACCAAAGTCACACACAGATTGTAAATGCGGGATCGAGGATTCAGCGAAGGTCATGTGGCTTCGAAATCTAGTGGTCGTTTTACTCCATACCCCATGAAGGCAGAGATAGTTTCAAGGATGTGAGGCAAGGCGATAGCATCTCTTAGAGAGTCAGCGAAGAAAAAAATGTATTAATTAGGAAGTCAGCAGTGGCCTCTGATAACATAATGAATAACCAATGCATTTGTTAAAATTAAAACTTTCATTGAATCCTTACCATGTACAAAGCACTGACCTAGGCTGAAAGCAGCATAAAGAGCGGTTCCTATTCCCTACAGTGGAATTTTCAAATAATAATGGCAACAGAGGTCAAATTAAATGAGTATGAGAAACAGTGCTCTGGAGAAAGAGAAAGCACACTGTGTCAGTTCTCCGAGAATCTGGCTGTGAAAGGTGGAGACAACACTTTGGTACAGGAAGGAGGAGGAACAGACCAATGAAGTTTGCCTTCAAGACCCAAGACAACAAGCAATTAGGTAAATTTCAGCTTTTCTAGCCTGACATTGCTTTGTGGGCTTTTCAGCCTATAATAAGAAATTTGCATTTTCACCTCAGTCCTCAGTTACCAGGTTTCAGTGGTTTCATCAAATTGACTTTTCCTAAGGGCTGCTTCTGGGAGCGCCTGTCAATATTGAAAACTCAGTATCCAGGGAGGGGTGATGACTCACACCTCACAGAAAATGCCCTTCTGATGACTGATGCCCTTGCTGCCTCAAGCTGGCAGAGTGACATATTGGCCCAGAGCCTCCTGGGATTTGGCTGCTTCTTGGGAGTAAGATGAGAGCTTGGAAAACCTTATAAATAACCCTGGTGGGGGCAGAGGCATTTGATAAAGACACGTGTCTGGCTTAGTGTACTCATCGGTACTCTAGAGACCTACAAGTGGGAAATCAACTTCCAAAAGTCTACTTATCACCTACGTGTCCATTGACAAATGAATGGATAAAGAAGATGTGGCACATACATACAATGGAATATTACTCAGCCATAAAAAGAAATGAAACTGAATTATTTGTAGTGAGGTGGATGGACCTAGAGTCTGTCATACAGAGTGAAGTCAGAAAGAGAAAAACAAATACCATACGCTAACACATATATATGGAATCTAAAAAAAAATGGTTCTGATGAACCTAGGGGCAGGACAGGAATAAAGACGAAGACGTAGAGAATGGACTTGAGGACACGGGGAGGGGGAAGGGTAAGTTGGGAGAAAGCAAGAGAGTGGCATTGACATATATACACTACCAAATGTAAAATAGTTGGAAGCAGCTGCATAACACAGGGAGATCAGCTCGAAGCTTTGTGAGGACCTAGAGGGGTGGGATGGGGGAGGTGCCAGGGAGATGCAAGAGGGAGGAGATATGGGGATATATGTATACATCTAGCTGATTCACTTTGTTATACAGCAGAAACTAACACAACATTGTAAAGCAATTATACTCCAATAAAGATGTTAAAAATAAAAAAAGTGCTTACTTACACAAGAAGAATAGAAAGACTCTTGAATTTAACCCAAAATACTTCCCTATCAGATCTGAATCCAGTTTACAGTGGGTCCCTTATTAGTGTTGTCTTAAATTGCTACTATCATCCTGTACTGCCCAATTGTCCAGTTTCTGCCTTTGAGGGGCATTCCTCAAAAGGTTTGGTATATGAGAAAGTGAAGCATGGCCTCAAGAAATGAGGTAGATTAGGGAATTTTTAATAGACTTCCCAGGAGAAGAGATGAAAGTGTGACAAGGAAGGAAGCTGAGCGAAAAGCTAGATACGCTGAAGGGATCAGGCCAGGACAAAACAAAATTAGGTTAATTCAGCAGACTTAGAAATTGTATTTACTGCGTTAATTAAGGGAAATACTAAATAGTTTCTATAGACTACATGCAAACATAGAATTCTTGGGGAAGCTCAGTATTTCAATATCCTTTCTCTTAATCTGGGTCTTGCTCTGAAAGCCTTGTTGATGGGGGCTGCTTCCTGATTCTGGTCTAAAGTCTTCCTACTATCCAGTTTGTCTGATATTCCTATTAATGTTGATTTCAGACCTTTCCTTTACTGTGCTGGGAGGCTGTCTCTTTGTGTTCCACAGTTATTACACTCAGGTAGCTGTAAAACGTTATCTACCTTGGAGTAGAATGGTAAGTAAGAACACTTACAATATATTCCAATGGAGCTTTTTCTAACTTTTTTTTCCAAATATTACTGCCCCTCCATACCAGCCTCCTACAAATACCCAGTTGCCACCCTGATCTTGTTTAGTTTTTCTCACCTTTTTTCTTCTATCATATTTCCCTCCAGAAATCTCCAAGAGAAGAAAAATTACAATCCAGTAGCCATGGGAGTAACAACCAAGCACACCTCTAATTAACAATAAATCCAACATTTCTCCTGGTCTGTATAATCAGCATGAACCAATCATACTTTGGAAAATATAACTATAATCCATAGACATTAGATTAAGAATTTGCCTTTTCTCACAACTGTGTAGATAAACAAATTGAATATATTACTCTGAAAGGCCAGACATGGCTATATCTAGGTAACGTACTGAGAAGGGGCGGGATATGATTCAGTGATTCTCAACCCTGGATGCACATCTGGCTTTTAAAACATACAAATGCCCAGATCCCACTGCAGACCAATTAATTCATAATACATGAATGTGGGGTCACCCTTATTTTGTCAAAGCTCCCAGGCTATGCTCTTAGGCAGCAGATCGAGAACCACTGATATCACACTCAGGAGTATAAGTCCGAGGAATGATGCTAGTCTCTACTCCACATTCACTTGTGCTATGAACAAGCTACCTAGCCCATTGGGTTTGAGACTCCTCCTCCATAAAATACCTTTGGCCTCCTTCTCTCTCTTCTCCCCTTCTTTCACTTGGACTAAATGCTCTACAAATATCATCCAGTTTTAAAGGTTTATAATTTTCAAAGTCTCAAATGGGATTATTTTGGCTTCTCAGATCATAGAATGATCTCATGACAAAAGGCACTGAATTCATTAAGGATGATAGAGAGACTGTCAAGGGGGGAAAGACAGGAACCAGCTGGTGGGCAGCCAGAGAGTTAAACCGAGCAACAGGGCTGGAAGAAAGATCCAAGCTTCCCAAATATCAACCCTCCATGGACTTAGGAGGAACATAATAAGGAAGGAATTTCCCAGGTCATTGACAAAGCACTACAGCCATGGAAGAGTTCAAATGAGACATAAAAATTGGTGGTTCCACATAAAATGTTTCAATTCTGCACTTTGCAAGAAATCAAACACAATAAACTTGAGAACCTAGTCTTATTTTATGTGAACACTATATCTAACACACATCTATGTACCTATTCAAATACACATATTTGCATCGGTTACATATCAATGTAAGTGTATTCATATGTTCAGTGCAGTTTTTCATTAAACAAATATTCATCAAGCACCTGTTATATGTTTTACATACTGAGGATACAGCATACACAAAACAACACAAATTCCTTCCCTATGAGAGCTTCCAATCTATTGGAGAAGACAGACTATAAACAAGATAAGTAAATATATGCTGATAAAACTAGATAGAAAAATATTGCAGGAAAAAGATATCAGAAATGTTGGGAAGGGAGTAGTTTCAGGTAGGGAACCAGAGAGAAATATAATCCCATATATTTTATTTGGATTTAGATCAAATTAACTTAGGTTTCCATTTGTGAAATGAAGGTTGTTGCCTTCCTCTCCAGGGCTGCTGGGAGAGTTAAGTGAAATTTTGTAAGGTGCCTGGCAGGTACTAAAGAGTTCAATTAGCAGAAAAGAAAAGGATATTGGATAACTAACCCAAAGTCATCAACAAGTCAAGAGCAGAGCTAGAACCTAAACTCAGACCTTCAGACCTCACGGTGGGTACCTGCTCCTTCCCATCTCAACCCTGCAGGATTGTGTTTGAATATTGGTTCTGAATATTTAAAGTTATGGCACTCACACTGTACCTGTGGGGAAAATGTGAGGTCAACAAAAGCAGAGAGGAACAGTTTGGTCCCCACTACAATCCAGGAAGGTAGTAAGGACTCAAGTAATATTTGTAGAATATTCATTTTAATTATTACCCTAGTTTCTAAAGGTAACACAGAAAATTCAGCAAATATGAGCCGTGAAAATGCTGCACCTCTGTAGGGGGATTTGGTTTTATGCTGTGTGCTGAATGAGGCACGAACACATGTTTAACTAAATGAATGTTTTGTTTATTGGTTCAGTTTACTTTAGATTACATGAGAGTAAGTAGATTTCCAGGTTTGAAATAAGAATACAAAAAACTACCCTACTGAATAAATATTTACCTTTTTCAAGCCCTTGTCTATCACCATGGCATTTCAATGCCCAACCTATTTTCTCTGTAAATAAAGAAGAGAGTTTTATAATTTAACTATAACACATGCTGTTTCCACATCTAAACTCCTTACCCACTCTTCACCCTCTTGCCCCATAATGGACATGACTCTTTTGGGGATCACTGATGCCGCTTTAGGACCTCAATTCTGTCCCCTTGGCTTCCCAGCAGCCTTTGAGCCCTGTTGAACATCATCAGCCATCCTTGAAACTGTCCCCTTCCCTCTGCTTTCAGAAGGCTGGATCTTTGGTTCTTTGTCCTCTCCCACTCCCTCGTCCCTGTCTTTCTGCACGTATGCCTTCCACTCTCTGCTCCCTACCTGTTGTCATCTCCCAGAATGTCATCCACATTCCTCTTCCCTTCTCCCTTGGTTAACCTGTCCTTGTTTTTTGTTGTTGTTGTTTTGTTTTGTTTTGTTTTTTTGCGGTACGCGGGCCTCTCACTGTTGTGGCCTCTCCCGTTGTGGAGCACAGGCTCCGGATGCGCAGGCTCAGCGGCCATGGCTCACGGGCCCAGCCGCTCCGCGGCATGTGGGATCTTCCCGGACCGGGGCACGAACCCGTGTCCCCTGCACCGGTAGGCGGACTCTCAACCACTGCGCCACCAGGGAAGCCCTGTCCTTGTTGTTTTAATCTTGACTTCGATTATCACCTGTATGAGGGATGCCTCCAACTCTGTCTCCAGGTCAGTCTTCTGGGACGGCTTCTAGGTTTGCATTTATGTAACCAGGACAGTTTCTTGGGGCATGTTTCCCTGTTCTCGTATCATAGCCCAGCCCACATGGAACTCTCTATCCTCAGGCCTTTTATCCCCTGCCATCCTCCTTCTTTTTCTGTGTTCTCTACCTCTGCTCATGGCATGGCTGTGCATCCACTCACCCAGGCTTAAAACTCTACCCCTTAACTACTCATTCCCGTCCTCTACTCCCCATATGGGATGAGCCATCAAATCCAGTACGCTCTGGTTCCATGATGTTTCTCACACCCATCTCTTTTGCTGAACTCCCTCTATTGTGGTCAACATTAACTCTCACCTACACTGTTGCCTCATAGCAGTTCTTGGTCCCCATGTCCTTCAATTCTAACTGTGTCCCTCTCCTTCTGTTGCTGCCAGAATAAAGCTCAAAAATATTTGTGTCTAAAACTGTTAACAATCTGGCCCCAAATACCCTTTCCCACTTAGTTTCCTATTATCTTTCCCCTCTCACGTGCTATGTTTCAGCTGCACCAAATCACTTCCTATTACTTGCTGCCTTAGAGCCTTTGCTCCTATGGTACCCGCAGCCTGGAAAGGATTGCCCCCACCTCTGCCTACCAAGTCCTTCCCCTCTTCCTTCCAGATTCTCCTTCAGGATGTTTCTCTTGGTTCTCCCAAAGTAAGATCACATTTTTCACTTCTGTGCTCCATTAGCACTTCATTTGTTCTTTTCTCATCCCTCCATCACACTGTCTTTTAGTATAGTCGTAAGTGTATATATTGTAGACATTCAGTCATGTGACCACATGGCTCCCTCCCCGCTACTGTTCATTGTATTGACCTAGCATATCCTCCATGAGTGTCCTATTATTTTGGTTGTTACCGAAATGGCCACCGGGCTCAGCAAGTCTCCATCATCACCTTTCGACAAGCCTGGCTCCCTTTTGCAACTTAGTACCCTCCCAGGGTGAGCATCCTCAAATGCCCTGCACCACTCACCTTAATAATGACTCTCCTTTGCCAAAGGGCGAGAAATTTCAGTGAATGTGTAATATTTACATCTCCCTTTTTCCTTTCACTTAAGGTTGCTAATCAATTCTTTTTAATCACCATTTTTCCCAAAGACCCCACCATCTTCTGCTTCCTTAGACTAAGATCCTGAGAGCAGAGTCATGCTGCAAATCAGGGATACCTCTCATAGGAGCCTCTTCATTTTGCAGTTAGAAATGCATGCAGCAGCCCTGCCTGACTGCTTCGCTTCAGGGCTGAGAATGCAAACAAATTCTCTTTCCAGAGACTATTATGTGTTTACTTAGCAGCTAGGAAAGCACCTTCTAAATAATTAATTGCAAGTTCAGGATCTTCCTGACCTGTACTCAATTCCTGGAATCCACCCTGAAGGATCCTGTGTGCTACCTATTCATATCTGTCACGGTAGCTATAGATCTGCCTCTGGATTCTTTTGATTTTTCTTTCTGCTTTTCTCCAAAGGGGTGAAAAATGAATTCTCAGCCACAGTGTAATTTTAAAGATTTATTTTGATTAGTCAAAAATGGAGAAGATGAAAAAGCTTTTTCTTGGGATACTAATCCTCCGAATGCTTACATTTGAATTTGTCCTTAGCGTGCTGTTTCTCACAGTCCTGCTCACACCGTCTCAAGTCCTTTGCCTGAGCATGCTTTCCATCTCTGTTTCTGTTTGGAGGTTTAGTATCTTAGACTACAAGTGGTGCAAATTTTAAACAAAGCAGGCCTCAGTTCAAGGGAGATTGATGGGTCATATCAAAGAATACCTGTGAAAACAGTAGGAAAATTATTTTCCCACCACCTCCTAAATTCATTTTGGCCAAATAAAACTTACAGGCCTAAACCAGATAATAACTCAAAATTAGCTTCATGATAAATAAATACGCTAAATCTCCCTAGAATTATGTTTTTTTCCAGTGTTGTATTGTGGCAACAAAATATGCTGTTAGAACCTGCAAGAACTACTGTACCAAAACAAAGACTCATAACTGATATAAAAGACAAAGGATATCTGGAGTGCTCAGTTGCCCAGAAATGAACATCATACAATTGTAGAGCTGTGAGCCATCATCCAAGCCAGCCCTCTTAGGAAACTGAGGCTCAGACAGGTAAAGGAGCTTCCCAAACAAGGCCTCACAATTAATTTATTACTGCTAAAGCTAGATGAAAGTTTCATGACTCCTTTAAGTCATGCCACTAAACCAAACCACATCTAATATTGTACATATGAGGTAGCCTGTTGAGATTTGCCCAGAGTTTATCAGAGAAACTGGATTTTAAGAAGAAAGAATCCCTTCAACTATTGAATAAAATCTCTTATTTGGAGTGAGGATGGCATGAGGATGATATAAAACCAAATCAAAGTAATCTCAAGCTTGAGGGCCTAATAATCATGTATTAAAATAAACAAGAGATAAGTTTGCTACCAAGTGGTCTCTCTTTGTTCTCCATCCTTACATTTCCTCTCTCTTCCTCTTGCTTCCAGTCCCTTTTTTCCTCTCCTCTTCCAACCAAAATTAGCCAATAGCTCTTAAATCAACCCAGTTAAGGAGAAATCTCTGCCATTTGCCTTCAGTTAATCAAATGGCAAATGTGAAGAGTTGCTCAGAGCAAGCTTCTGGGGAATCTCTGTGATAAGTGTGCTATCAGGGTTCAAGAACTGTCAGTGTACCTAGAAGCCTTATTCTCTTCATTGAAGAAATAGATTCAACCTGATTGCATAAGTGGTCTGAATTGATACTTAAACTGACTTCATTTAGTGGTAGCCATCCATGGCTGAGCTGTCAGAGCCCAGTGTATGCGAACCAAAGAATCAGATCTTGACAAAATTTTTTATCTCCATGGAGACGTAGAAGCTGTAGGAAAGCTCATGGCATCACCCATTTACCCTCCTCACCATCTTGCCTGTGCCCAGTCCAGCCTGGCCTTTTCTCACCAGCAGGCTCCATCCATCAACTTTTCTTTTTTTTTTTTTTTTGCGGTACGCAGGCCTCTCACTGTTGTGGCCTCTCCTGTTGCGGAGCACAGGCTCCGGATGCGCAGGCTCAGCGGCCATGGCTCACGGGCCCAGCCGCCTCACGGCATGTGGGATCTTCCCGGACAGGGGCACGAACCCGTGTCCCCTGCATCGGCAGGCGGACTCTCAACCACTGTGCCACCAGGGAAGCCCCATCAACTTCTTATGTACTCTTCTGGGGCAAAAAGTTCACAATTAAGTGGTACCAAATGTGGTGTTTTGTGTTTCATTTTTTCTATATACTGTACAACTTTTAAAATTTGTCCCACTGTGAGACCTGTGCAAAATGACACCCAGTGTTCCCTTGGCCGGACCTAAATTCTCCTTTAGGTTCTTTTCCATTTTACTTCTCTTACCCACCCCAACCCAGTTTTTCTTTAACATTACAGTGCATAAGTTCCAAGGGCTGTGTCTTATTCATCTTGTAACCTTTGCCCTAGTGCAGTGCCTGGTAAATAACAAGTTTTTGACTTGTACGTTGAATGAAGGAATAAATAAGGACTTAGATTTCTGCTTTCTCTGTGAAGCAGTATCTTTGGGTCTACTTAGCTCTATATTCCCTTCCTCTTAAAACATTTTCCTCATTTCTGAACTATTTCTGCAGACTTTCTCAGATAGTCTTACACGCATCTCTCATCTGCAGACTCTATCTGCTTTCATGATGGTGTTGGACATCGAGTGCTTTTGTGTCTGGGTCTTTTTTTTCTAAGGCAACTGGAGACATTTCTAGCAAGTATATCAAGTGATTTTTCGGTGGCTAACCAAGGTGTGGTAGGTATTTAGCACTGCCAAATAGTAAAGATCTTTGACACTACTTGGTACCCAGTTCCCCTTTATTTATTTATTTATATAAAATATTTCAGTGCTCTGTTGTGCACTTAAAACAGCTCCAGAGAAGTGCAGCAGGAAGCAAGTCAATAGGGGGATTAATGGGGCTTTGTTTGTAGAATGCAGAATTTTGTAATAATTCTGGAAGCAGATTTCTGGAGCGTGAGATATTTTCAAATTCATTATTGCTTTTAGAACAACATAATTATCTATATGAGCAACAGCTTGGGACTGTTAGGAATGGAATTAGCAAGAGAGGTGGCTTTATTTTTTGTCTTTGCAGGGGGCAGATAATTTTCCTTCTTATACTTGGAAGCTCTCTTGCCCCTGTGGAATGTGATCGGTGGATTCAGTAGTTGGGGGTATTTGACTGAGAGTAAAGGGAGAAGGATTAATTCTAAGAACTTCCAGCAATAGTTAATCAAGAGGTAGGACTTTAAAAAAAATAATATCTTTAATCCTGTTTGTACCAGACCTATATTACAGAGCAATTGATTGCTCGATTTTATCAGGCTGGGGAGTCTGGAAATAGTTCATTGTATTGATTAAGGACTTAGCGTTTCTGTGCAACCTACCTGCTTGCATCTCAGGCACCTTGCAGAAATAGGTGTCACCATCTCCAGATCACATGATCAATCTATTGTTTTAATTAAGTTATGTATTGTTTCTAATTTTTTTACTAAATTTGACATGGAAAAAAATTGGGGTAGGGGGTAGAATCTCTCGTAAAATTTCTCCACCAAGAGAGAAGAGCTTTTCCATCTATTATGAAAAGTTGCCCCCCACCCTGCCACTCTGAATGACTTTGTGGGCTGTAGTCATGCCAGCTGCTGGTCTCTATGACAGAGTCTGTGAAATGTGACTGGAGTGGAAAGGAAGTTCACGGCTTCCTTTGATAGAGCCTAGGGAAAGGCGGGGGAGGGGCGGGGGAGGTAGGATGCATCCCAAATGCCAGTAAGAATGAAAGCTCCTGAATGGAGAAGTTAAAAGATTGTGAGACACTTCAGGAGGGGCATTAACTCCTTAAGGAGTTAGAAGCTAGAGTACATTGCTAAAGTGAAAATTTAGCTTTACCATAGCCAATTTTAAAAAAGGAGGGAAACAGATAAAATCAATGCTCATGTATCACATTTTAAATTCCAAGGGTCCCACAGTAGGGTCCCTCTCGTTCTGTAGAGCTGGTGGGTTCAAACCAGCTGTTTGAAACCTAGCTCTCCAATCTTAGGGAAGAAAAATACTTCTAAAGGTGCTACCTTGCATTCCTGTGCACAAGGCAAAGAGAGAATTCATCTTCCCTCTTTGGTATTTGCTGCAATGGGAACATTCCATCCTCTCTGGAGCGCCCTTGAACAGCTTGGGGAGATGGTGTACTAGTTTTCTATTGCCACGTAACAAATTACTAAACATAGCAGCTTAAAACAACGTCTATTTATTAGCTCATAATGCCATAGACCAGAAGTCTTGTCCGCCATGATGAGATCTTCATTCAGGGTAGCACAAAGCTGAAATGCTGGTGTTGGCAGGGCTGGATTCTCATCTGGAGAAAAATCTGCTTCCAAGGAAAAATCTGCTTCCAGGCTCATTCTTGACGTTGGCAGAATTCATCTCCTTGCAGCTGTAGGACTGAGGTCTCTGTTTCCTTGTTGGCATCAGCCACAGGCTACTCTCAGCCCCTAAAGGCCACCCACATTCCTTGCCATGTGGTCTCCTCCATCGTCAAAGCAGCAATGAAGCTTCAAAAGCTTCTCACACTTTCGGAGTCTGACTTTCTCTTCTCTGAGCAGCGGGAGGGAAATTTTTGCAAAGGTTCGATGTGATTAAATCAGACCCACGCAGATAATCTCCCTATTTTAAAATCAATTGTTTTATGACCTTAATTACATCTGCAAAATTCCTTCACAACAGTCCTTAGATTAGTGTTGGATTGAATAGCTGAGAGAAGGTGTGTGCATATCAGGTGCCAAGAATCTTGGTGGGCCATCAGAATTCTTCCTACCAAAAAAAAAAAAAAAAAAAAAGAATTCTTCCTACCACAGATGGCATTGTGGTACCTGTCCAAAGGCAAGAATAATACCTCTTTTCTTCCTTAAGAAAGGCTGCCTCGCAACACCGAAGATTCAAAGACACAGATATTTTTGTTTAGCATAAGCCCAATGTTAAAGTCAGAATTTTATATTTTAATCTCTGTAGCCTAAACCACCCGGACTTGGATGCGGAATTGGTATGACCATGCATACATATTTCTGGGCAGGGGTCCAAAAATTTTATCAGATTATAAGGGTTTGGGATCTTCCACCCAGTCATGATCATCTCACTCCCACCCGAATACAGATAATCATTGTTTTAATCCTGTTGGAAGCTTCATGTCATTCTCCTCACATAGGGAACATGAGCAGTTAGTAAAAAACCTCCAAATTTCTTCTGTCTCTCTGAGTATTAGGAACAGTTCTTGATCTGGCTTAGGTTGCTTGCTGTGGACTCGCTACCACTTGGCCCTGGTGTCCCCATCCCCTTGTGTCCTGCACACCTCAAGGCCTCCACTCTTGTTTGTGTCTACAGATTCCTCGGAAATTGCAAGGCTAGAAAGAGGCTGATCTCTCTGCAACTCCAAATGACTCAACTTTTGTGGCCATCTCATAAATAGAATGAGTTGTCATCAGTAGGTGTGACACAGTCCTAGCAAGCAAAAGGAAGCTGTGTACACAGTGGCTAAGAGAACAGACCGCAGATCAGCCTGGCTGGATTGGAATCCTGCTTGCATTGCTCGCTGGGTGACCTGGAGCAAGTTCCATAACTTCCCTGGGCTTTGATCTCCTTATCTTCAAAACAGGATTCATACTAATACTTATTTACAGGGTTAATGGAAGGTAATTGTACATGTAAAGTACTTAGAAATCACTCAATAAATTCAAGACTAGTTTCTATCATACCATCAATATTGTTGTTATAATTTCTCAGCTCTTATCACCATCTCTCTCATCTGAAGCAAGGCATATATCCACTGGCTCTCTGGGGGCTTATTCTCCCACTTCTCCAAGGTGCCCTCTTCAACTGTGTGCAAGGCACCATCACTTTACTTCAGAGCACAGTGAGGAGAGAAGGATGTCAAACCAAATTCAGAAGAACTGATATAAGCCCACAAAATCTCCCCCAAAGGCCCCCTTCTGTAGTTCTTTGTTCAAACAGTCTCCAACACATAACATAGGTGCCTGAGAAATAAACTTGGAAACTTAGTCTCAACCCAGGATCACAGTGCAATGAAAGAAACAGGCCTAAAACCTCGGAAAAACTAACATAGACAGAAAGGTTCATTATTTCATCATTGGATAAATTTATTATAGATTGCAGCCAGAAATAAATGACTGTAGGAAATATCAGTGATTGCTGATGTGATGGAAGGGAAAGGAATATAATACTGAATATCAGACAGTTGTGGTAGCCTCTATTGCCATGGACGGTACATAGTTGGTGCCTTCTGTCATTCAGTGTAAAACAAAGACTAGCCTCCCAGGAAGAACACCAGGTGAGAAGGAGCGTGAGTGACCATGACCTGAAGCTACGATTCCAAAGGAAAATAAAGGAATTATGATAATAGACTCTGTAGTCCTTCTGGTATGACACAGAGAAATAACTTTAAAAGTGGGATATGCGGGCTTCCCTGGTGGCGCAGTGGTTGAGAGTCCGCCTGCCGATGCAGGGGACACAGGTTTGTGCCCCGGTCTGGGAAGATCCCACATGCCGCGGAGGGGCTGGGCCTGTGAGCCATGGCCGCTGAGCCTGCGCACCCAGAGCCTGTAGAGGCCACAACAGTGAGAGGCCCGCGTACCAAAAAAAAACACAAAAAAACAAAAAAGTGGGATATGCAATATTACACGGAGCAACATAAATAAAGGACTAACTTATTATAATAAGATATTACAGGACTTCCCTGGTGGATCAGTGGTTAAGAATCTGCCTGCCAATGCAGGGGACATGGGTTCGATCCGTGGTCCGGGAAGTTCTCACATGCCGCAGAGCAACTAAGCCCATGCACCACAACTACTGAGCCTGCACTCTAGAGCCCGTGAGCCACAACTACTGAGCCCTCATGCCACAACTACTGAAGCCAATGCTCCTAGAGCCTGTGCTTCACGGCAAGAGAAGCCCACGCACTGCAATGAAGAGTAGCCCCCACTGGCCGCAACTAGAGAAAGCCCACGCGCAGCAATAAAGACCCAACGCAGCCAAAAGTAAATAAAATAAATAAATTTATTTTAAAAAAAGTTATTACATTATTGTCTTCACTGTTTAAAGTCTTCAAAATGTCAATAAGCAATAATGTCTCAGTAAAATAATGTGAATTTGGTCTTCTCACAAATCAATTATGAGGACAACGATGATGGTAATGGTTAAGAGATGATGATGATGATGATAGAGAAATTGTAATGTTCAACCATAGTAGTTTGGGGAATAAACAATATCACTCTACAATAACAACCCCAGAGTGCATTTCTCTCCAAACTGGCAGGGAAGTCTGAGGGTTCCCTGGGGCTCTCAATCACCTGCAAAATCCAACATTATCAGGGGGTCCTTACTCATGTGCAAAGATTTGGTTTTTGTGACTTCTAATACTTTATTACTAATAAAGGTTGAATCAGATACACCTTCCTAAGACCAGAGGATTCCACAACTATTCACCCAAATGTTATTTGCTCCAAAACTTGCTACCACTGCTAATGCTACTACTGCTACCATCAAAGACCAAAGTTTGATTCCCCTGTCTGCTAACTGCCGGTCCACAAGATGTGCCTTGACCAGGCCATTTGCTCCCCTTTGCATTTTCTCACCCAGTAGCCCAGAGTGTCTTGCACAGGTACAGAGGTCCAGCTGCCCAGGCTTCTCTTACCATAGATGTGAATTATCTTCTGGGGCCCTCCATTATGCTCTCTTGCCACTGAGCTCTGAGTCAGAACTATCCTGGATCTTCAGGTATATTTTAGTAACTGTAAACTTCAGTGGAATGGGGTTAAGATACTTATCATGCTGCTTTCACACTCTCCTCTGTTATTATGTAAATTCATGGGTAAAATAGGTATAAGGGTTAATGGCTCTGCCCAATTCACCGAAAGCAACTTCCACGTTCTATATACCAACCAATGTGCCAGGGACAAACATAGCGTGGAAACATTACTCCATCTTGGTGCAGACATTAGAGCTGAACCAAGACCCTCTTACAGTCCAATGTGATTTCACAACAAGAGCAACATCAATAGCAGGTAAGATTACTGAGCACTTGCTGTGAGGCAGGAACTGAGCAAAGCAGTTTGCTTATTCAATCAGGTATGGGTAAAGCTATGGGTACTATCCATTCAGGGCCACAATTTCCCTCCATCTCTGAGCCTGTAAAACTCAAGAAACAAGTTATCTGCTCCCAGAATACGATGAACAGGATACCAATAGGAAGGGATATAGATTTCTCATTTACCCCCATCCCACTCATGCACAGCTTCCCCCATTTTCCACATTCCCCACCAGAGTGGTATATTTGTCACAATTGATAAACCTATTGTACATTAACATATCATAGTCACTCAAGTCCATAGTTTACATTACAGTTCACTCTTGGTGTTGTACATTCTATGGGTTTGGACAAACGTAGAATATTTTAGAATCCTTTCTACATTATATGTTATGTTTTACATATATTATACTTGTATTATATATTATTCTCAATAGATTCATACAGTAAAATCTACTTTTTAACTTGATTTTTAAGCCTAACAACAACTCATGTGTATTTCATGTCAAGATATATATTTCTGAAACACACTTTTTAATGACCAAATAGTATTCCATTAGGGAGGCATGCCATGATTTTATTCAACCAATTCCTTATTGCTGTGCATTTAGGTTGTTTCCACCTTTTAGGAAAGAATGCAGAGTAGGCACAATTCCTAGAAAATGAATTAGCAACAAAATATGAAAACAATTTTAAAATCTAAACATGTACAGAATTGTTTTAAAAAGCACAAAGTGTCAGGAAATCTCAACTATAATAAATCAATACTGTCAATAGGTGGGGGGGGGAATCCATATACAACTTAGAGTATTTATTTTTGGACCTGTTCTCTTTGCCAATTTTTATCTGGGTCATTTTTCCAAATTAAATAGCTTTAACTAAATAATTTAAATCAAGCCTGGTTCAGTGAGGAAGTGCTTTGCTTTTTCATTCCATCACATGGTTTCTCAGCAAAGTTAAAATTAGTACTGAGAAATGTGCCCCTGATGAGAAGGGAAAAAACTTTCTAACTCAAGACAAAAAATGAAAGAGCAGAGTGTGATGGCATTGGCAGGCAGTAAAGAGAATACAAGGGATTAGTTAACTAGAAGAATCAAATATCATTATTGTTTTGAAATTGCCAAGATCATATTAATCTGAAATATGAAAATAGTGCTGGCAGCCATGTCTTGGGTTTATATCACATCTTCGGGGGAGACATTTCCAATCCAAGGTCATTCACCTTGGCTGTGAATGCTGGCAGAGATAATATTGCCCTAATTCAAATTATGAGTTGATCTCAATGAGTCATTTGTCCTGAAATTTAAAGCAGACACTTTACCTTGTTCCCTGTTAACATTTTCAGTACTGTGGAGCTACAGGATAAATGCAGGAACTCTTGTCATGGATTAAAATTATTTCTAAATTGTTAACTGGCTGGTTTAATGCCCCCTTTAAGTCCTATTAGAAGCCTCCATACTTTACCAAGATGTGACACTACACCTTCAAAAACTTTTTGAAAAGTAACTTATTTCCTCTAAATGTATCAAATTCTTTAAAACTGATAGTGTTTCTATATTATTCTAAATGTAGATTACCTATGGCAATTTAATTTAATGCAGTTTATTGTCCAGTAGAATTTAACTTGGCCTGGTCAAAATTTCATTGGTTAATTCAAAAAAAAAATAACAAATGTTTTCATTCTTGTATATAAACCTTATTTTTTCATTCAACATTTATGGGTAATTTGTAGCAACATGGATAGACTTAGAGATTATCATACTAAGTGAAGTAAGCTAGACAGAGAAAGAAAAATATCATATGATATCACTTATATGTGAAATCTAAAAAAATGATACAAATGAACTTATCTACAAAACAGAAATAGACTCACAGACATAGAAAACAAACTTATGGTTACCTAAGAGGAAAGGGGATGGAGGAGATAAATTAGGAGTTTGGGATTAACATATACACACTATATATAAATAGATAAACAACAAGGACCTATTGTATAGCACAGGGAACTATACTCAATATCTTGTAATAACCTGTAATGGAAAATAATCTGAAAAAGAATATATATACATATATGTATGTATATATATATATGTATAACTGAATCACTTTGCTATACACCTGAAATATCACAGCATTGTGAATTAACTACACTTCAATTTTAAAAAAGACATAGGCATCAATAGAAAAAAATGACAAGAGATATGCTCAAAGTGTTCACAGAAAAGAAAATCAGAATGACCAATAAAGCATGGAAAATGACAAATATATTAGTAATCATGAAATTGCAAATTAATGCCACAATAAAATAGTTATTTCACATCAAAAAAAAATCTATGGGTAGTTATCACATACTAGGGAAAGAAAGAAAGAAAGAGAGAGAGGAAGGAGGGAAGCAAGGGAGGGAGGAAGGGAGGAAGGAAGGAACTTTGCATCAAGCAGTGTCTCAGGGACTTAGAACAGTGCCCAGCACACAGTGAGTTCTCAATAAATGCTGAATAAATAGAAGATAAGGAGGAAAGGGGAAGGGGAGGAAGGAAGGAGGAAGGTAGGACAAGGTATCTTCCCTTAATAACTTACAAATCCTTTTGTGGAGTTATAGAAAAGCCCTAAGCTAGGAGCCAGGACACCTGGGTTCCCATAGGAACAACCCAAAATCTGGGAAAGTTATTTCTCTTCCCTGGTCCTTAATTTCCTGAAATGCAGAATTTGGCTTCATTTTGGTTGAAAGTTCTAGAATGCTATAAATAACACCTTATCTACAAAAGTGGTAATTTATTTTTCCTAACTGCCTTTTGCACACACACCGTCACTCTCATGGCAGAAGCTCAGCTCACCTTTCTCTCCTCTATGCTCCTCACTAAAAAGCATCAGACTTGGGCTTCTCTGGTGGCTCAGTGTTTGAGAGTTCGCCTGCCGATGCAGGGGACGTGGGTTTGTGCCCCAGTCCGGGAAGATCCCACATGCCGCGGAGCGGCTGGGCCCGTGAGCCATGGCCGCTGAGCCTGCGCGTCCGGAGCCTGTGCTCCGCAACGGGAGAGGCCACAACAGTGAGAGGCCAGCGTACCGGAAAAAAAAAAAGCATCAGACTTGAGGATAATCATCTTCTTCGAGCTCTAATCCTGTATTCTAATGATAAATATTGCTTTCATTTTTGGCCACATGCTAGCCTTTCTCTTTGATGAAAGGAAAGGTAGCCAGTTGGACTTTGCCCAGGTATACAGCACAGTGCATGCAACTCTAAGTCAGAGACCAACTGGAAATGGAAGCTCTTCTCTTAAAGATGAGTGTCCTAATGTGGCTCTGCTGGGTTGGACCCACAATAACTGCTTTCACGGGACACCCCTAAAATCTGAATTGAATCTAGGGAAATGAGTTTGGATATTAGGGCAGAAGAGAAGAAAATAAAAGCTCCTGGTCTATCTTGCTGCCGTTACAGGCACTGAGGTTGCTAGCGCTGCTTTTCTGTCTCTGGCTGCTGCCTTCTGGGTCCCCATTAAAAACCTCTTGCATGATAATTACTACTCTTTGCTTCTTCAAAATGTCTTGGAGCCTATTTAGCCAATAGATCATCTCATGCAAGGCTACAACTTCTCTTTTAAATATTGCATTAATCGTTTAAATGTCTAGTGATGTGAGTTATTAGCTTGGCAACAAGATGGTTTTCTCCTCTTGGCTCTTTTTATTTCTTCTCTTATTATTACAGAAAAGCCAAACCAATACTTCACAATGGACACTTATGTTATGTCCTCAGGGTCTAAATAATGTTCCTTTGTTTCCACCTATCATTCAGTGTGCGTGCTATGCTGTAGAGGCATACCTTCCCGGTCATGCCCACCAAGGACATGGCCCTCCCAGTGGCACATCAGCTGAGATTCTAAAGATGGTGCACAGCTGAGAAGAGGGAGTGAAAGGAGTCTAGGATGATGCATCCAAGACCTAGATCTGGTCTAGCTCTGTCACAGATCAGCTGTGCAACCTAGGGGAAGTCAATTAACTCCTCTGAATTCTTCTCTAATATAAGGGAATTATAAAGATCATCTCTTAGTTCTGAAATTCTGTGATTGTTATTGAGTCAGATTCGTGACACTTGGAAGACATGCATGTTTTTGTAAAAACAATCAAAGCAAACCTGACCAGTGAAGGCAGGTTATGGTTCATTATTTATCAAGCAAGTTGTAATTTAATGGAGCTAACTGATGATTACCCTCAGTTTCATGATCATCAGACTCTTTTCTGGCCAAAGTATTTTAGAAAGAGGATAGAGTATGGCAAGAAGCTTATATTGTAAACTCTGGTCAACAAAGGCATAACTGATTCACATAATACATGAGAAGAGTGGTTGGTATTGGGATATATGATACTTCCTTTCTGAAATTAGGCTAGTGATGCAATAAATGTTCAGTTCATTGGAGCAGAATTCCTTTTCTCACATCCTGGATCTATCATTTATGATGGGCTTAGGTGAATCATCTAAATTATCTAACCTCAGTTCCCTCACTTGTACAACAAGTATATATGTGTATTTCTGTCTCTTGTCTGCGATATTGTGAACGAAGTGCTGTGTTAATTTTCAGAAACATTTGCCATGTCCCTGTGTCTAACTGGCCCTTGTCATAGTATGGTAATTACACAAGTCTGAGTCTATGCTGCCATGACTGAGAGTTTCTGTATCACGGGAATGTCTGTGGCACTCTTCATGTCCTTGTTGCCTTGGGTCGGTGACTGGGTCTATCACAGCTGTGTGGCTGAATGCTGCTAGGCTTGTCTGTGACTTCCACCCTAACTGCCTTACAGAGCTGCTGTGAGGATGGAGTAAAATGATGAGCAGGAATAATGTGCCACATTTCTATAGCATTTTATAACATATAAAGGGCTTGCCCATGTGACATCTGTTTTTGGCATCCTAACAGCTGAATGAAGTGTTTTATTACTTGTATTATTATTATTGTATAGATAAGGAGACCTAGAATTTAACTGATTAACTTGAAGTAACTCAGCTAATCAAGGGAATAGCTATATTAACTTAAATCTTTGTCATGGCCAATATTTCATGTATGTGTTTTCCCCATTGTTGTTGATACTCTGGAAGGAAGGCTATGCAGTTGTAATTTCCTAGGTTATTTATTGATCAGGTTTTCCTAAGTAATCGCATCATTTCCTACTTCTTTACCATTGAAGATATAGCTGAAGTTGATAGCAAAGTCAGGGGAAAGTCACAGTTTGGGATGCCAGCTGGTAAAGGAATTTGTCTGAAAGACTCGTACTACATGTTCTGTGGCTAAAATTGTTGTAATGTCTGCTTAATGCTTTCAGTGTATGGACTGAATCAGCTCCTGATTTACTCTATGATCAATACTTTCTCCAGAAGATATTGCAAAGGCCTCACCTTTCCTCTACTAAGATACCACGACTGAGTCATCAGCAGAATAGGGCATGAGCTGTGAACTACTTCTACAGGGTCAGGGGTGAATTTCCACTGAGCCAATTTCCTCTTTCTTATCACCCTGGTGATCACTTGCTCAGGGTAGGAGCAGATCCCACAATCAAGCACTCTAAGTTCCCTTATCTGTCAAAGTGTGTAACAATAGCTGCCTTGCAGCATTAATATGAGTATTTATAAAATAGTGTGTGCAGAGTGGTTTACAAAATAAATAATAGTTATTTTAACAGAGACATTATTACAGGGAAATCACACCCAAGATCTTTGTCTTTTTGCATAGAACTCCCATCAGCTGAGCCAAGAAGCCAGCCATAGTCACTTACATTCTATACTCAATCTATATATCTATATAGATCTATATACAATCTATATACAGTCATTTCTTAAACACTTAAAGGGGGTGGGGGGGAGGGGAGGTTAGTTAATTAAATAAACACTTTAATAAATATTCTTAAATCAAAGAGACGTATCTTTGAAATTTCTTATCTAAGCTTTGTGCATTTGTTTACTTCTCTCTTTGGAAGAATGAATAAATTAATTTCTCCTATCACTTGGCAAAGGTAGGAAGCCTTTGTCAGTGCTGTTTATGCACACGAGGCCGACTTTAGGTCTGTACTGAAGAGATTAAATACACAGACTTCTATAGGTCAAGAGGCAAGAAGTTAACATGCTGTTATTATTTTTGTTATTAACATCTATTTATTTAACACACAGTATATGCCAGGTTCTGAACTAAAAGTTTTATATACACCATTCATTCATTAATTTAATGAGCACCTACCATGTGCCAGGGGTTACAGTTACATAAATTGTTGAGAAGCCAGAGTCTGATCTCTGAATAGTAACATACCCGCTTAAAAAAAATCATGAATCATGATTTTCTGGGACTTATATTCCTCATCTGTATAATGAGGATAATAAAACCTGTTTTTCTATCCAGGACTTCTAGAAAGATCAGAAGAGACAATAGACATAAAACCTTGTGAATAATTAAGAGTTTTGAAAATATAAATGCTAAGAATAGCACTGAAATGTTTGGTTTCAAGTTTTGTTCTGTTCATTTATTTGTTTTACTAGATTCCGAAACACCTTTTATATCACCTAAGATTGTATTAGTCTGCCTTCCAGAGAAAACCAAACTAAAATGGTTTAACTGGAAAACACTTATTTTTGCCAAATAACAAAAAATACGGGGGTAGGCAATCTAAGGCTCAACACTGCTGTTAAGGACCCTGGTTAATCCTATCTTCATGCCACTCCAACCTTAGAGTTTGATTTTCTTCATGACCATACAATGGCTGCTGCACCTCCAGAATTGCATCCACATTCTAGGCAGACATCTTTATGAAGTTTTGTCAGATACGTCAGGAAAAGAAGCTCTTTCCAGTTGTAGTTAGAATTCAAGATACAAAGTATAGCTGCCCCCATAGGAAAAAAATGGTCAATTTATTAATAAACAAAAAGGAATGAATCTCTTATTCATATTCATAATTCTTATTATACTGCAGACTCAAAGGTTATAAAGAAAATTAAAAGGGAAATAAAAATGAAATTAAATGTGCACATGCCTAGAATTAAATTCACTCAGAGAAATAAGGGGGAACTAGAGGCGTTCATTACTCATACTATCAGGGAGCAGGGAAAGAATAAAACAACATAAAGGTAAGTAGATTAAACTAGAGTGAAAAAACAGTTTCTCTAAAGGGAATATGTTTGTCAGGGTTCTACAGAGAAACAAGCCAATAGGAACCCAAAGAAAACTTGAAGATCGTCAGCTGGCAGAATTCTTCTTCTTATAGGGATGTCAGTTTTTTTCTTAAGGTCTTCAACTAATTGGATGAGGCCCACCACACCATGGAGGATAACCTGCTTCACTCTACATCTACTGATTTAAATGTTTACCTCATCTTAAAAAAAAAAACCTTTACAGCAACATCCAGATACGTTTGGCCACACATCTAGGTACCATAGCCTAGCCAAGCTGACACATAAAATTAAACGTCACAGGGACCCTTGAGATCTTAAAAAACAAGCCAGACATATATGAAGTGCAGATTTTAGTGGTTTTTCCAGAGTGTTGGGATCTAGGAAATTATTGGGAGGCAATCTCCTAAAACTCAGAAATTCCATATTAAAAAATAATTCCTTGAATTTTGTGACAGCTATATCTAGTGGTTACAGAAAACTGGACAGAACTGAGAAAGAACAGTATGATTATAAAATACACAAAGATTATTAGAGTACATTGCTAAAATAATGGCCCCCAATGAATCATTCCTCCTTTTGTTCATTCCCATTTGTTATGTCACTTTGCTATGCCTTCCATTCAGAGGTGGAACCCACTTCCTCACTCCTTAAATCTGGGGTTGTCTAGTGACTCTTTTGACCAATAGAATGCAGCAGAACTGATGTTATACAACTTTTGGGGATTGCAGCTCCTGATTTCACTCTCTTAACACTACCCTGAGACCACTACTCTATGAAGGAACCCAGGCAAGTGGAAAGAGAGGTCCTACTGTCCCAGCTCTGACTGCTGAGTCCAGTCCCCACTGACCCTCCAGCTACGTGTAGCCTCATGAGTGATCCCAGGCAAAATTAGCAGATAACCCAGCCAACCCAAAGAATTATAAAAAGTAATACGTCACTGTTGCTGTCAGCCACTAAGTTTTGAGGTGGTTTGTTGCACAACTGTAGATAACTAAAGCATAACTGCAGTTCATTTATTTTCATAGCTGCTTAGTACTTCACTGAATAACTTCACAATTTTAAAAAATCCATTTCTTTCTTGATAAATATTTGAAATGTTCCCAGTTTATTGCTGTCAAGAAAAATGACTCTTATGAACATTTATATACGTTTATATGAACAGTTACACAAATACAAGAATTTCTCTGGAATATATACCTAGGAGTAGAATTACTGCTGTAAATATGAGCATTTTCAGTTTAACTATCAAAGTAGTTATCAAGCTGCTTTCCAAAGTACAAACCATGTAGAGATTAAATAGATAAACCATAAAAGAAAAGGTTAGTAAATACACTAATTTAAGTCAAGAACTTTTTCATTAAAGACAACATAATGAAAGGACAAGACAAGCAACAAACTGGAAAAAGGTATCTGCCTACATTTAATTAACAAAGAATTAGTATACTTAACACATAAAGAATTATGAATCAATGGGGAAAAAGATAAACAACTTATTAGGAAAAAATATAAACAAACATATCACAGAAGGAAAACATAAAATGGCCCATAAACATATAAAATAAATTTCCAGTTCATTAGTAAATACGGAAATGGATTTCTTAATGAACCCAAGACATTTCTTTGCCATTTTAAAGGGGGTGGACGATATTGGTAAAACAAAATTTAAGTCGTGTCTCCTAACTATTCACCTACTAAATTTATGTCTTAAATATTCAAAAATAAAAAATCTGGAATTGAAATGGTGACAGTAAAATACACAATATTGATGCAGGTGCAGGGAAAAGTAACTAATTCTGCAGGTAAGAACATAAATGAATACATTTCTAGAGATGGATTTGGTAATATACACCAAAAGCTCTTAAAATGTTTATACTTTGAGTCAGGAATTTGTCTTCTGGGAATTTATTTGCCAACTGCAGAGATATTTGCCCTGGAAGTGTTGATTACTGCACGCCTTGACCATACGCCCTTCTAAAGGGTTTGTCTCACCTGTAGTTCTTCCTGAGAGGTGAGGTCAACTTTTACACCAGATGAACCTGACCTCATCCTGCCAGAGATGAATGTACTGATGGGTCAGCATAAAGTGATGAGCATGGACAAACAGGAAACCAAGAGACTAGAGCTGTCGGTTATGGAGACAGGAGCAGAAAGGATGGATTAAAGGTTGCCACGATGCATTAATCTAGACAGGGAAGACCATCACATAACAGAGACGAGAATTATGAGGAGGTAAAGAACACTGTTAGTAAAAAGAAAGAATGAAATAGATGCACAGAGAGAAGCAACTCTCCTAGAGCTGCCTTAGACGGCCACAGCCTTCCAGGTCCAGTTCCAGCCCACATGTGTCGCAACAATAAAACACTTTTTCATTGAGGAGCCTCAAGCAAGACTATTTCTTGAAACCAAGAAGGTTCTCACTAAAATAACCCCAAATGAAATAATGTATAAGGGCATAAAATTGTGATGCTGAAGCATATTGATTAAATGACAAGTTCACCATGATAGGTTTTTTGTCTCCTCTATGTGATATATGGTCTGCACCTTTTGTGCAATTTACTTCTGGGGAAGAAAATTAGTAGGAAACTTTGACTAGAGGATCAAACTCTGTCTTCTAATCTAATCCCACCAGCAATATACAGCATTTAAAGTCGACTAAAATAAGTTAATAAAATTAAAAAGAAGTACATTCAGCGAAGTATAGCAAATATTTGCATTTTTTCCTTGACATTTACATATACAGTGTGTGATAGACATAGATCAGAAAGAATGTACATCCAAATATTAAATTTTTTTAACTCTATGGGTTCTTAATCTATGTACAGTGAATGGATAATTTTAGAAATAAACACTTTAATGTGAGCTTGTGAATATTTGTGCCTTTGGATAGCACCCCCATATGTTTCTTCCATGGGAAAGGCCAGTTCCATGGGAACAGTTTGAAGATGCTGATTCATGGTCAAATGTTTCACACTCACTCTCATAAATGAGCACTACACAAGGTCAGAAACACAAAGTAAGGGTCAGCCCTGCAGTTGGACATTGGGAAGCTGTTGATAGTTTTAACTGAGCTCCTGGCTAAGCCATTTCAGGACCACCATGGTTAGACATCCTGATTGCTTGATTTGCTGCTTTGCTCATGAAATTTAGGAGGAAATGTCATAGACTGTTATTGGCAAAGCAAGTTATTTGATGTATTATTTGACATCAAAAAGTTGTCTCAATGAGAAAAAATTAGTAGCTGAGTTTATTTTTGTGATAATGTTTTGAATTAAAATTCTCTGATAAACTTATCATTAAGGTTTTATAAGAAGGTTGTTCAATGTTAGTTTATTATTGCAGACTATTTATTTAGTAATGGCTTTAAAATAGATTCTATTTGTAATGTGCAGCAAATAGGATTTTAATAATCAAGGAATTGTTACTTTTATGCCATGTTAATCATTAAATTGAGCCAGGAAATAACAGAGTTGAATCAGATGAAAATATTAAATCTTTAGCAGGAGGCTGGATAAAACAGTTTGATCATTTGAGGTTTACCTATGAATTAACTCATTGTGAAAAGATAATAAATGATTTCATTATTCACCATCTGTTAGAAATTCAATTAAATGCCATTTAGTTTCCATAACCACAAACCTCCTGCCATCCCTCCAGTCTCAGTATTATCCCTACTGCATGTTGACTCTACTGGAGGGTAAACCTCGGCCATCTAGAGAAGGGAAATAGCGTGAATCCTATTTTAGATCCATGACATAGCTACACTCTAAATTCCATCCACCACATTTCATTCACTCCGCTCATCAGTGATATAAAGCAGTGGATCCCCTGAATCCCCAGGCACACTTGGTCCTCCACCCTCAGCATTCCTCTGACACTTGGGAGCTCTCTCTCTACTTAACTTGCAGTGCTGCCATGATACACCTACCTGGCTACTTCTTCACAAAATGATGAGTACTTTAAGGTCCGGGACAATATCTAATTTACTATGATGTAATGGGACAAAAAATATTATTTAAAGCCAAAGCTGACTGTATCAACTTCTACCCATTAGGAAAAATGTCATAGTTCTATTCTCTTTCTCAGAGACTTTTGTAGAAAAGACTAAAATTGCAAGACCTCTTCCAATTCTTTTGTGCTGTTTCATGGTAGAAAGTAGAGCACACATCCCATTGTTTAGCAGAATGCCTTAGGTGTATCTCCACATATTCAAAAGTATACCCAAAGCAGAGGAACAGGAAATAAATTGCCCCACATAACACAGTAAGGAGGATTGAGTTTCCCTGGGTTGCTTAAGGATGAAGGTGGGGAGAGCCCACTAAACTGAAAACTAGAGATTCTGGAGAATGGCTCTCAAACTATCTGTGGTGAAGGACAGGGCTTTTGGGTTTTCTTTTTAGTTTTTTGTTGTTGGAGTGGACTATTTTTGTGGGGGGGGGGTAGTTAGTTTTGATCATCACTGATTAATTGTTGTAAATGCTTACTCTCAATTTTAGGATTTACCTCATGGTGAATTGATAAGAGTCCACCACTTTGAGTAGCATTTGTCTAGAGGGTGGGGAGGTTGAAGAACTCTCAAGAACAATAATGTCTAATATTCAATTTTAAGTTGTCATTGCTGATATATATGTACCCTTTATGTCACCAAATTTTTAAATGCTTTGCATGAATGGATTTTGTTTTGGTTGCAGTTGGGGATAGGAATTTTGGAAAACAAGGAAGGGAGAAAATTTTATGTCTTGGTCAACGTAGAGCAAACAAGAGAAGGGAATAGATGGTGACACATAAAAGTTCGATGAGATCAAAAACTAAAGCCAGAATCACCTTAAGGATATAATCTCTATAGATAGCCAACTACCCAAAAAGCCCACCAAAAGTTTTATAGATTAAGCAAAGTCAAGTTTATAGTTCATTGCAATAAAGGAGGTCATTACCTTGATGGAGTCTTAGCAGCATCTTGACAGAGAGAGTACAGAGGAAAGATAAGAGTCTGGTTTAAGATGGGTCCTTCAGTGTGAAAGGAAATTGAGCAGGGTTTGTGGTATAATAGTTTAGAATTGGCAGATGCAGTGAGAACAAGGTTACAAAGGAAGTCTTGAAGAGTAAGCAGCCCTTTGATAAACCCAGTTGAATAACCTATTGTTCTGAGAAGGAGGCTGTTTACCTTGATGAAGGCTACTTGAGTAGTCTATCACTGAAATAAATGGATTTCAGAAAGTCTATGAGACAGACATCTTCCTGGATAAGAATTTCCTGGAAAAATAAAGTCAGTTAATACACAGTGGTGAGTAGTTAAAGTCATGCTAAGGTTGACAGTAAGCTACAGTTTTCAGTTCTGAGTAACCAGTAAATGCAAACCCTGTAGAAGATATTAGATTTCTCAGAGGTTTTAGGATAGGAAATTGGTCTCATGTGACATGTTTGTCACCCCTATCTTCCAGCAATGACAGGCATGTAGTAGGGACTTGACAAATACTTATGAAAACAGAATCAGGGCTTCCCTGGTGGCGCAGTGGTTGGGAGTCCGCCTGCCGATGCCGGGGACGCGGGTTTGTGCCCCGGTCCGGGAGGATCCCACGTGCCGTGGAGCGGCTGGGCCCATGGGCCATGGCCGCTGGGCCTGCGCGTCCGGAGCCTGTGCTCCACAGCGGGAGAGGCCACAGCAGTGAGAGGCCTGCGTACCGGAAAAAAAAAAAAAAAAAAAAAAAAAACGGAATGAATAAGTAAATAAATGAGTACATGAATGAGCACACCACCCTATTAGTGTTGAATTCAAAGCCTGAAAGCTCTGGTTTTTTAATGTCCACTATCATAATGACTTCTTGTTTCAACATCATCTATTTCTTTAAGAAGAAAAAGCAACCATGCTAAACTTCAAACATGAGCACATGAGCATGTCTGATGACTGACCCTATAGACCACTGGAATCTTACACAACTCATCTTGAACCGGCTAGAAATCTGGTCTCCTGGCATCAGCCCTGTGAAACCTGAAAGTGACCATTTATAAAGAAGTGGTGACTCTGCTATGGGATGCAATGAGAGCCCTGAACTCAGAACCCTGCCTGACATATTTGATGTGATTCCTCCTTTTAATTGCCCTTTTAATTTCCACTTGGAGAGATTGATTGAACTTGTAGCTGACTGATGGGACTTTCCTTTGCCAGGCAAGCAATAAATTCAGCTTTGTTTCCAATCTTAATTTGGTGGTCATTTTTTCTCAGTGCTTAACAATTCTAATAGAATCAGAACCCCCAGATATAACAAAGAGGTAGACTATTAATAAAATCCCAACCCCACGGTCCATGAGATTCCAAAAATATAAGTATTGTTTTCTCCAAAACTACAGTCCAACACTTTGTAAGACAATTAAAACTTTATAATAGTGTAATTTTAAAATGCAGTCTTTACAGACTGAGGCATATACATTGTGGCTGACTGGTCATGTATTTCAAACAAATATTAAAACATTCTATGGACAATGACATGACCTATTTGAAACCAGAACTGCCCCCCAGAAAATCTAAGACATTAGGTCGTGAATCCAAAACATCTCTAGCCACACTCCTTCGATTGTGTACTTTGTTTTACAAGACTGTTTGAAATTTCTTTAGACATGTGTTTGGAACCAACAACATTTTTTTTTAAGCAAACTTCTCTAGGAAAAACAGGGTATTATTCATTTACATACACTCATTTATATATTATGAATTTGGTCAAATAAAGGTACATGATTTTGGCACTTACTAGATATCAGGGGAAGGTCTGAGTCTGAGTCAGCTACCTCAAAGGTCTGGTTAAGACAGAAAGAAAGTGCTCTAAGCCAATAAGCCCTGGGAGGGTAATGATCAAAGGAAGACGGGAATATCCCGGTCTGTACATTCAAGGAACATTCTCCAAAACTGAAGGAGGTCTGGATCTCCCTCTGTTTGTGAGTTGGGACCTGCCCATAATATTTTTAGGATGTCTTGGTCATTGAAACACTGATCTCTGAGCAGAAGGGGAGAGATACCTCAGCTATATATACTTTTAGAATATTTTCATGTTGGTCGTCTCTCCAGCTGAGCTTGGGTTTCCCACCTGATAGACTGCATTTAAAATGTTCTGTTGGAGTATTCAGTTCATTTATTTTTAATTAAAATGTTATTAAGATTATAAAACTGGTATTAAGATTAAAAGAAGACAGGACAAATTATGTATGTGATGTGGTAACATTAAATATTCACCCACCCAGCTACTCTGGATAACTTCAGAGTGAAGAGCAAAAAATCACTATGGCTTCCAACTTTGTTCTTTTCAGTTTCCCAGCAGATGTCCCTGGGTGCCCTCTCACTCTGTTGTGATTCATGAGTCTGTCCTCCTAGACTGCTTCTAAAGGAGCCTTGCAAATAAGTGATATCTCACCAGCCCATCAGTGTGGAAAAATGGGGGAAAGGGAGTGTCAGTTACCTGTTATCACCCCAGATAAGAAAAACCAGTCTCATGATCAACAGAGCCCATGGAATGAACGTAACATGGGCACCTTGAAATGATGAAAGAGTTTCAGTGCACATTAAGCTGTCTCCAACCATTGGTTCCAGGACCCACAGGAAAGGTGACTATACGCAGATGGGAAAAGCACTACAGTTGATCTGGCTTGGACGTGACTCCTACCCTGTGGGTAGACACTAGAAATAGGCCTACAGAGAACCCATGGCTTAACAGGAAGAGAAATTATAGCTAACAAGCACTTTAAAATTCATGATCTATCTTACCTTTCAACAAGCCATTGTGGTTGACAGCAAAAGTTAACAAAACAACCTGCTATATAAGAAAATAAATTAAATTAAATTAATTTAAAAAAAAGACACCATTGACACTCTAAGTAAAATCAGGCCTCTCCATCAAAAGAGAGAGCTGCTCTATCCTATGGTATTTCTGGCAAAAGATTTCAGCTAGGTAATGTACTAAAGTCACTTATCAAATAAAGATAATATATTTATTTAAGGAAAAAAAGTTAACAAAACAGAAATGAACTTCTCAAGGCCATTCTAGAGGTGTAGGTGGTTGAGTGAGAATTGGAACTAGCCTCTAAATCCTACGGGAATTCTAGGTGATATATATGTACATATGTTTGTATGTACGTATGCACACGTGCATGTGTGCGTGCGTGTGTGTGTGAGAGAGAGATAGAGAGAGAGAGAGAGAAACTGATCAGGAGGCTTCTATATAGGATGTGCAAACCCTTCACCTTCTTACTCTTGTTTCTGGGATGTGCAATTGTATTAGTTGATCTCAGCTATGCATTTTTAGAAATTGAGCACTTTACCCACCTCGGAATGCTGGATTGGCTAATCTGACCATTAATAAGGTTATGTCAGATTACTTTTAGAGGTTTCTTAAAATCAAAGTTAATGTTTTGTATGAGTATTTCTATTAAAGAGAATAAATCCAGAATAAAAAATATATACTTTTTCCCCCTAAACATTACTCAGGTAAAAAGCAGGCAGTCTGGGCTTCCCTGGTGGCGCAGTGGTTGAGAGTCCCCCTGCTGATGCAGGAGACGTGGGTTCGTGCCCCGGTCCGGGAAGATCCCATATGCCGCGGAGTGGCTGGGTCCGTGAGCCATGGCTGCTGAGCCTGTGCGTCCGGAGCCTGTGCTCCACAATGGGAGAGGCCTCAGCAGTGAGAGGCCTGCGGACTGCAAAAAAAAAAAAAAAAAAAAAACCCTCCAATGGACTTCCCACTGCCACCACACTACAGCCCAGACTCCTCACCAAGATTGTGGACCCACACCTTGACCGTGGAGACCTCTGCTACAGCCTATATGCCCATAAGATCTGCCCTACCCATCTCCTTCCCCTCTCCCCTCAATCACTCCACTCCAGCCACACTGGCCTCTTTCTGTCCCTCAGACATACCAGCTCCTTCCCATCTCAGGGCCTCTTTGCGCTTGCTCTTCCTTCTGCTTCCAGAAGCTGTCATTGCTGCTACCCTCACACTACTGAGATCTCAATAAAATAATCACTGTCTTATTTCCTTTACCACTCCAGGCCCTCTCTATTACATTCTCTTTTTTTATCTTCTACTTACTTAGTTCTAACATGTCCAGAAAATTATTTTATTGATTTATTTCCTTAACTGCATTTTGTCTATTTCCTCCTATGTGAATGTAAACAGTCTGAAGGTAGGAACTCTGTCTCATCCCAGTATTCAGAACTCTGCCAAGAATATTGTAGATATTCAATAAATATTTACTACATGACAGACTTCAAAATATCTTGGAATATTTTTATGAAGTTTTCATTTTAAAACAGATATTGCTTATTTTCTAAAAGAAAGCAATCCATTCTTATTCGAAATAACTTGGAAGATACAAAAGATTACAGAGGAGAAAACAAAAATCACCTTTATTTCCACAACGAGGGACAAGCACTAATAACAATTTGATCTATTTCCTTTATGCATTTTTTTCTATAGAACATAGAGCCATTTTACATAATTGAACTTATTTTCCATACTGTATCAGTTTCCTAGGGCTGCTGTTACAAATTGCCACAAACTGGAGGGCTTAATATAACAGAGATACTTACAGATTGGGAGAAAATATTTGCAAACCATATATCTGATAAGGGGTTAATATCCAAAATATATAACGAATTCCTACAACTCAGCAAAAACCACAAAGAATCCAATTTAAAAAATGGGCAGAAGATCTGAATAGACATTTCTCCAAAGACATAAAATGGCCAATGAAAAAATGCTCATCAACACTATTCATTAGGGAAATGCAAAGCAAATTCTCAATGGGGTATATTACCTTAAAGCTATTACAATCTGCTACCAAAATGACAAGAGATAAAAGTGTTGGGCTAAAGATGTGGAAAAATTGGAACCCTTGTACACTGTCAGTGGGAATGTAAAAAGTGCAGCCACTATGGAAAATTGTATGGAGGTTTCCCAAAAAGTTAAAAATACAACTAACATATGATCCAGCAATCCCACATCTGGGTATATATCCAAAAACATTGAAATATAGATCTTGAAGATGTATTTGCACTTTTATGTTTACTGCATCATTATTAGCAATAGCCAAGAAGTAGAAATAACTTAAATGCCCATCTATGGATGAATAGAAAAAGAAAATTTGGTGTATACATAAAATAGAATAATATCCAGCCATAAAAAAAGAAGGAAATCCTGTTCTCTGCTAAAACATGAATTTTGAGGACATTATGTTAAGTATAATAAAAGCCAGTAACAGAAGGACAAATACTGCCTTGTTTCCACAAATATGAGGTATTTAAAGTATTTAAAATCATAGAAAAACAAAGTAGAATGATAGCTTCCGGGGACTGGAAGGAGGGGAAAATGGGAAGTTGCTATTCAATGTGTACAGTCTCAGTCATGCAAGATGAAAAAGTTCTACAGACCTGAATACAACATTATACACTTAAAAATTTGAAAAACAAAAGAAAAAAATTTATTAAGAGGGTAGATCTCCTGTGTTTTTTACCACAATTTTATTCAAAACATTTTTGAAAAAAGAGATTTATTCATTCAAAATTCAAGAGGCCACAAGTCCAAAATCAAGATGTCAGCAGAGCCTCGCTCTCTCTGAAAGCTCTAGGGAAGCTACAGCCTCCTTGCCTCCTCCTAACTTCTGGCAGTTTCTGACAATCTCTGGCATTTCTTGGCTTATTGATGCATCATTTCAATCTCTGCCTCTGTTGTGCCATGGCCTTCTCCTCTGTGTGTCTATGTCTCTGTGTGTTCACAAGGCCTTCTATAAAAATAGCAGTCATTGGACTCAGGGCCCACCCTCATCTAGTATGACCTCATCTTATTACATCTGCAAAGACCCTATTTCTAAATAAAGTCACATTTCTAGAGATCTCAGTCCCTGCCAGGACTCACCCTAACTTCTTTCAGGCTTTACTCTGAGACCCAAGTTCAAAGCTCTACTTAAGCTCTGAAATGACCCCAACCATTCTGCCCTCCTGTCCCCGCTCCTCTGGGTGAGGCAGTTCTATTCTGCCTCCAAAGACAGGCAGTTCTTTGCCACCAGATTACCCTATACTAAGCCTGCAGATTTCTCCTGCATCACTACCGGAGATTTCTCTGATCTTAGCCCAGGGAAGTTGACCTCTAGTCCCTAAACCATTTCTTTTTATTAGTGTGATTAATTTGAGACACATTCACCAGAGATTCTACAACTAGTTCCACCCTTCAAAGAGGTTCAACTTTTCCACATGTTGCTCTAGGACAGCACTTGGATTTAGTTTCTTATGGGGCCTCCTATGTGGATCTTCTCTAACTAGCTTATCAAAGATGGGCTTACAGTATCTTCTGAAAGCTTATAGACTGTTGAACATGGCCTTGAATTTCTGGGATTCCACCTCATTAGAAGAACAGAAAGACCAAGAATGCTCTAGGCTAGGGAGTGCTTAGGCAACACCCTTGGCTGATTTCTGCTCTTCCAATCAGTCTTCTCCCGGGAAAGTATCATTCAAACAATATCAAAATACATTTGAAAATACGGAAATATTAAAATACATTTCTCAGAGACATTAAAGATTTCTGATTAGAATTGTGCTTGGGAAAGCTAGTTCCTGTAGCATGTACAGGGAATAAAGGATAGGAGAGAGACTAGACAAGAGACTGGTCAGTAGGTGATTTTGACACTAGAAGAAATTTTGGGAGCTAGGGGAGGACCAGAGACAAGGCAGCAGTCATGAGACCTCTGTTCAGTATAAGCTGTGGGCTACTATGACTTGGCCAACTTTCCCATGTGTCAAGGAAATGTGTCCTTGAGCTGCTTTAGACATGTATAGACCATCAGAAGGACATCTATCTGAAAGAGACTGAGTGGAGTGCCAACAGGGGGGAGATGACAACACAGAGCTTTGATACCGAGGCCTAAGCAAAGCAACATGCAAAGTAAGAAATCTCTAGGTGGCTTGTGATGGCAGAATATCATCAGATCCAACAAGCTTTTAAAATCCTACATGTCCCCATGGAATGAAGACGGACCGGGGAAGGCAGGCTACTTTGCTTAACAAATATCAATATTTGAGAAAATAGAAAAACATTCATGTTCTAAATAAAACTCTTAGTCAAGATACCAGGGTGCTTGTTATAAAAATATTACAATAATCATCAAAGAAATCATAAAAGTGGTGAGGAATTAATTTACTGACAAGAGTTTTAGAAAGAGTTGGACTTGGACCCTACCATTTCTAGTATTGAAAATTGCACATTTAAATGCCATTTAAAAATTATTTGGGGGCTTTTACTTTCAAATTCTAAGGAGAAGGAAGTGTGGAACAAATATCTTTGTACTTCCTTGGGCACAACAAATATGACATAATCCCTTTTATCATTCTTGTTTTCCTGTGGAAAAATTCAAAACCAGAAATATGATTCAATTTAATAAACTTTAACCTTATTTCATTTGATACTGTGCTGTTTGTCATTAAGACTATTCTGATTAAAGGTTTACTGGCTCAGTACATACTCTCTATTATATATTACTGTTTTAAAAGAGCAAAGCCAACTCATTAGTTAGAAACCAGCAAAGCATGGAAGTGCTTTGTTCAACTGACAATATGAGAGAGAACCAGTGGAAATTTACTGCTAGAAAGCATTATCACCAGAAAATATTCACTGAGCTGACAATTTCTGACATTTCCCATGTTCCTTCTGAAAATATCTGTGTTCAAATCAGATCTTTCAACATCACCAAATAACATCTGATTGATTTCCCATGTGATTTTGCAAACTCTGGAAACTGAAGTACAAGAAAGATGGGCCAAGTGTCTCTGAATCCACACACCAGACCCAAAGCCACACCAACATCACCCATTCCCCCACCACCAGCACCAACAGGGCTGAACCTGAACAATAATATAACCTTGTGTAACCCATATTTCTGAAACCGCCCCCCCCAAAGAAAACCCACAGAAGAGAACAATCGAGGCATGTTAACAAAAACAATACTAACAAAAAATAACCTTGTCTCTGACTGGAAGGGAATGGCTGGATCCTTCTTTCCCTGGCAGGGAAACTCAACTCCCCGTACCGCATGTTCTCTGTGGAGCCCTCACCTTCACTTGCTGCAGGGGTCTTGCTGTCTGCTGTCCAGTGACCTGAGTGACGCAGTCCCCACGGAGCTTCTGCTCCTGCTACATCTACCCCAGAGGTACCCTCAAAACTTATTACTGGGGCTGCTGGGGCTCAGCCTTGCCTTCATCCCTACTACGTGTCTTCTTATCACAACTTCCACTGCCCTCACTGAGTGGGTAAAATTCCCTTCTACACTCCGCAGAGAGTGCCCTATTTCAGAGGGTGGGTTTGCCTTTTCTGCCCACAGGACTTTGCCAAGCACCACTACCCAGGATTTACACAGCGTTTATTCTGCTGACATGGGATACTGCATATCGCATCCGAACAGGGGACTCACCTGACAGCAACTGCAGGCCTGATAGAGCAATGGAATGACCTTTAGAAAGAGCTGCTGAGGCACCACCTTGAAGATGATGCTCTGTGAGACTGGTGAGCACCCTCCAGAATGCAGTGTGCACCTTCAAATAACAACCATCAGGTGGTGTGGTGTGTTCTGGTCGGTCAGACACACAGGTACAGGTGTAAGCAGCTGTTTTGCCCCTTTGTTTGTTTATCTCTGTTTTCCTCAGACCTTAATCATAAAGATGAGATCACTAGGCAACATTTAATCTAACTCCTGATTTGTGCTTTACTGAATGTATACAATGCCTTGTCTAACCTGTTGATTCCTTTCCTAGATTAGAAGGAATAAGAATGAAGAATTAAGTAGTTAAAGGAGACTCTCTACGCCCAGCTTCCCCCTTAGCAAATTTGCAGGCAGACCATGAGGGCAAGACAGCTTCCGAAAGGAGGTCAGGAGAAGTCAGCGGGTCTGCATACAATGGAAAAATGACAAAGAGTCTGACCCCCTACTTTAATGATTAACTGAGATTGTTTCCCCTTTTTCCCTTTAAAAATTGTCATGACTGAGCAGAATCTTTGGAGTTGGTCTCCAGACAAGAGTCCACCTTCTCCCCAGATTGCTGGCTTTTCTGAATAAAGCACCTTTCCCTTCTACTGACACTTGCCCCTCAGTTATTGTTTCTTGAGCAGTGAGCAGCCGAACTTGAGTTTGGTAATACAGGAAGCAAGGAGTGGAAGTAGTAGAGGCTCATCTTACCATCATTCCCAGTGACCTTCCTGGGAAATTTGTGCTTCCCAATTCTACATCTCTAGGCTCTGGATATCAATAGGTCCCGGATCTCAGAAGGGGAACGCTTCTACCAAAGACATGGTTCAAGTCCTATTGAACTTTAAGCTACAGCTACCACCCAGTTTCTTTGAGTCCTTTGTGCCGAGAGACCAGTAGGCAAGGAAGAGGGTCACTGAATTGGCAAGATTAATAATCCTTATCATAAGGAGGAGGCAGGACCTTTTATACAATTGAGGTAAGGAAGAATATGGTTGGCACACAGGTGACGCACTGGGTATCTCTTAGTACTCTCCTATCCAGCTTTGATAGAAAATGGAGAAGTACTGTAGCTGTGGCTTGAGAAAGGTATGGTGACCAGGGGCTCAGAACCCTCAGGGATGATTCTGGGTCACCATGCCAGGTAAGACATATAAAGCAGCAGAGGTGTTAATCAAGGCTGAGGGGGATCTACAGTGGGTAGCAGAGGAAGAAGAAGATGAATATCAGCAGTAACATCTGGACAGCTACGGTGGCAAAGACCTGAGCTGGACCCACTAAGCTTCCCTTGTTAAATTTCATAAGGAAACGAGATCAATCAGAATTTTAGAGGAGTTGTTCCCAGAGGAGGGAATCTTACTGTATGAAGCAAGTTGATCCTAGGTGACCATGGTGAGTGGTGTGGTGTATCACCTAGCTCTCTTCTTCACAAATGAGGCACTAGCTTCTGAGAATGTGTGCTAATGACAGATCTAGGAATTGCCCTCAGCCAAATGGAGCTGCCTCTCCTCGGAGTCAGTGGCATCCAATGACTGGTCCATGGGAGGTTTCAGAGGATTGCCTCCCTCACCTTGATATGACACAGCTCTGAAAGGCCATCCTGGTAGCAGAGCTCCATGGGGGATTCCCTGCAGCCTCAGTCACATCTTCCCATTTCAACATTTCCCTCTGCCCAGCGTACTTTTCTCACTCCTTTACAGGTGCTGCTCAGCACTCCTCCACAAATCTTCTGTACACAAACCACAGAAGCTGTTTCCAGGGGAACTCAACCTAAGACATTCTCATGAGCCTTGGTCTCTGCATTTGTAAAACTCCTACATTATAGGATTTCTATGAGGATTAAATGAAAAACTACATGTAAAGCATTAAGCATAATACCTCATTCATGCAATATTCAATAAGCGCTCATTCCTGTGTGGTCCTGTTACAGATTAATTCCTGGTTTGTTTGTCAATAGTGACATCTCTAGCACCAGCATCTAGAAAGTCTGTCCTTTAGCATCTCCTAAAACTAGTGCTATATGAGGGCCTTTTCTATTTCCCTGGACCTCTCTCCCGTTGTAGGTTATCTTCAAACCTGAGTCTCCTAGTTTCAACTTAAAGTCTCTGAAAGATTTTGCAGTGTCTGTGGCCTTTGTCTTTGGAGATGCAAGAAAAAAATCCCTAAGACCATGAAAGAAATGAAGGAAAACTATCAGACCCAGATCGGAAAGAAAAGGGATTTTCAAATTATTTCTAACTTGATTGTAGTGCATGTTTGAAGACTGTAAAATGAGAATTTGGGGATCTGTTATTGACCTCAAGAAAATGAATTAAACATTCAGAATTATGCCTAATAATTACAATGCCCAGAATTAAGCATTCAGTTCCTAATCTGGAAGCCATGAGTTATTTTTGGAAGGATAACAAGTAGGGAGTTTCTCTATTTTCTTCTTAGCATGCCTCAGAGCTCTAGCTAAATAACCCATTCTGCTAAGAATGGATAGGCAGCTGACCACTCTCCTCTCTGGTCAGCCTTCTATCTGGGTGGAGGGAAGGTGGATGGGGAAAGGCATGTTGACTGTCTAACATAAAATTCTCACATCTTTCTGTTAAAATAAAATTCTTCCCATCACCTTGTCCAAATTTCTGCATTATTTATCCACCAATCTAATCTCCTCACTGACTCCAGAGGGTACTATATTCCCTCCAGCCTTTGATCACACCATGTCCTCCATTCTCAAAGCTGACATTCTTTGACCACTGCAAACCTTACCATGCCTCCCTCTCCTGGGATCCCATGGCAACTAGAAGCTATACATCCAGCCTGAAAATATATTCCTTTTATAGTTCTCTCTTGTTTTAGATATATTTGTTTGGTCTCTAATGAAACTAAGAACTCCTTCAAGGGAGAGATTCATATTCTAAATGAACTTGAAGGTGATAGTCTGGGGGATGGTGAGCATCCTTCAGTGGCCGTCTTCCAGTGGATATTGATATCCATTGTCCCATTGACTACGAAATCAAATACGTCTGTTTATGTGGGCAAGGTAAAGGCCTAGATCTATACCATTCCCAATAAGAAAGAGTCAGAACTCCTTGGAGAAATAGCTGATTCTAAAGCTTGGAGAAGGAAAGAACAAAGTAAGTCTGGAAATCATTCTGTGTCAGAAAATGCAAATGTGCTCAAAAAATAATGGGGACATATCAGAATGGAGACATAGGATCCAGTGTGAGGGGCTCCCTGTGGTCAAATCTGACAACTGAGCATCAAATTGAACATTGGTTTAATAAATTATACATCATCGAGTAAGATAAAAATCCATGAGTCTATATTGATAAATAAATGATCTATCTTTGTCTCTTCCTAGGTCACAAAGATATTTTCATATGTTTTCTTCTAGAAGCTTTATAGTTTTAGAGGTTATATTTAGATCTGCAGTTCAGCTGAAATTCATTTTTGTGTAGAATATAAAGTAGAGATCAAGGTTCATTTTTTTCATATGTTTATCCAGTTGTTCCAGTACATTCATTGAAAAAAATAATCTTCTCTTCATTAAACTAATTTTTTCCTTGGTAAAAAAAAAAAAAGAAAAGAAAAGAAAAAAATCTGTTTATCATATATGTGTGAGTCTATTTCTGGACTCTATTCTGTTCCATTTTTTTTCTTGTTCTCTCATGCTAATTCTGCCCTGTCTTGAATGCGGTGAGCCTTATAGAAAGTTCTGAAATCTAATAAGGTAAGTTTTCAAGATTGTTAGGTTTCCTCCTTTCAGAGATATTTTGTCTCAATTTCCAGCCACCTCAGCATCCTAAACTTTGCCTTCTAATTTCTCAGGTCAATATGACTGTGACATTCTCAAAGGACTCATGAGAACAAGAAGAGGTGCCTTCAGGAAAAGAGCCTTATGTATGTGGATTTCACCCAATGTAGTAGTTTCCTTCTTTCAAGGGTTAAATCGACTCCAGTTCTTACTAGCTTTTTGAGATATATATCTGAAGAGAGTCTATAAGAGTTGTCAGCAGAAAAATTAGCTTAATATAAACTATTTGGCTATTACTGGGAGACCTAACTTTCCACTGGTTTTCAACACTGAATTTCAGGTTTGTGTTGAAAGCTCCCATCAGCCCTACCTGGAGATTCTTACCAGATGGGTGAGCTAGGAAGCACGCTCCATTGTCCTGGCAGCTTTTCATTTCTTCCATGTCTCTGACCACGTCTCCCCACCCTCTCCATGGCACTGCTGTGCTCCTAGATGGCCATCTAGCCCCTTTCACTGAGGGCATAGTTCCAAGTCTCCTTCAGGACATATGGGGACAGAAGCGAAACCAGGAAGGAAGCACTTGTAAACACCTAGAGGAAAGATGGAAGAGCCCTGGGGGGAGGGAAAGAAGAGCAGGAAACTCAGCCATATCTGAAGGTGAATGGGGGCGTGGAGAGGAGGTACTGGGGCCAGGGATGCTAGGATTTAGAACAAAGTCTTATCATTCGTGGGAGCCAGTTGTCAATGTCTGTTGATATTAAAGAAAGAGTTTTATTACTCTATTGACACTGTCTCTTTGTCTTCCCTGGGACCACTAATCCCTTAATTATTCCCAGGGGAACCAAAACTGTAATTACACTTCCAGTTACTCTTGATTCCCTGGCCAGCCTGGATATCACAGTTCTGTCAACCCTCCCTTCCCTACCACGGCTTCTTTGGTCTCTTTCCCTTTCAAAGGCAGTCATTCTTATTTCTGAACCACCCTTATTATTAATCTTTTTCAATTTCTATAAAAAGCAAAACTACATGTTTTCTAGTAAAAAGGAAACTCATCCTCTTTCGGAAATTGTCCTTGTCTTTGAAAATCATGTAGCCATTTCAGTGGGAAGGGCATGAAGAAAAAAAAATCATTATAATCATCTTCAACTCTTTGACTGCAGTTGAGTAAAATGTGAAGAGCCTCAGGTTATGCGACTTAAGGCCAATAGTTTCATTTATCAGACAAAGATAAGGTAAGCCCTAAACAAATCCAGTGGCATGCTTGTTTTCTGACCGATTATCAGTTGTCACTTTGGCTTGCAGACCGACATTAAAAAGGATGAAAATATTGCTTTCTTAGTACAGATTCCTATTGACACTGCTTTTGTTCAGGCTATGATGCGCTGACAAATTAGCCCAGAAAAACAGAGGAGGAAAGACTGTCTCGATTTCTGCTTGTTATCATCTTTAATATTACCAGAGCAGTTATCCTTCTGTATGTTCCCAACTCTTCCCTTCTTATTAAGGAATGGGGTCTGCATAAATCAATGGATGGCAAACTAGATTGTGAATTCTGTGGGTGGGGAGCTTGTTTTAAATGCCCACAGCACTCAGCATACTTCTGGGCACATGGAAAGTACTCAGTACTTCTTGTTCGATCACATAGCTCACAAGTTGTTCAATATTAATATTCTATACTCAGTCTCTGTTTCCCTGAGTGTTAAAAATCCACACTAATTTTGCACTGGTTCTATATCGATAGCAAAGTCTTTTTTTCATGGCTTTTGTGAATACAGTAGGAAAATCTTTACTAATGCTGGTTAAGGGGTTTTATCTTGAGCTTTTTCTGCACTTAGTAACAAAATTGGAGGAGACAAGGCCTTTTAGCACACTCAGATCCATGTACTATACTTCACATTATAATGGCAGGTTCTATTTTAGCACATTTCATGCTAAGAAATAGTGTTGGTAAGTATGATACTGCTTGGAGTGGTGATTAATGCCTTAAATATGTTTGACCAGCCAGAATTCACTAAATAATTTCAAACTCCTCTTTGCTCTCTGTACTCTGTAGACTAAAATAGGGCAAATAACTTGGGGGGAGAATCTCTCAGCCCTAATCTCTTTGCTTGTATCAATAATAGGGAAATTATAACATCTGTCCAGCCTACTGCTCAGATATGTTGTGAGGGTCAAATGGGATAATGCATGAGAAAATAATTTGTGAACTGCAAAGCTTTGCACAAATGCAAGTTATTATAATTTGCATTGTACATAGGTCAAAGCCTTCCTGGGCAAAGATCCATTCTAAACTTCTCAAATAAACATTTTAAACTATTTCTAAGTCTGCAGCATGTAATGTCAACTATTTCTTTCTGTGCCACAGGTCAATGATGATAGTGCCTAGTCACTTATTTCATCTGATGGGCCCCTAAATAAAAATAATTAAAAGCTAATCTGCATACCACATCATCTTCATTGCCATATAGAGCCTTACAAGCTAGTAACAGATCAATTAATCAATGTTTCCCTCAATTATGGTCTGTCAGCAGATCAATCTACCAAACCAATCAAGAATATTATGGGCTTACTGTTGTGCAGGAATGAATTTTGCAGCTGCAGAGCCATTTCTCTCGAAAGCCAAGGGTGAGAAATTATTGTTAGACCTCATCTTTTCTGCAAGCATAAGAAGTTTCCAGCTGACGAAAAGGTTATGTTGACAAATTCACAGTAAGACACTTGGAATCCATGGGTAAACTTTGTGAAGGATGTGGCCCTAGCACAGAGAACTGGAGACATTCTGAGAAAGACCTCATCTGTTTCTTCTGGCACATCAGGGAAATGAACCCCACCAGTGTATTCCTTTGTGGGTAAGAAAGAGCACAAGGCCCTGTTTCTGAACTTACATAAAGGAATTGATAGTATTGTCGCTACTCTTGGAAAAGGCATGAGGTTCCGAGGTGATTATCTTTGTATGTTTGTGTATATTCATTGTGATGTGTAGGACAATAAGACAGTTTTCACTAAGCATGGAAACCATTTTAACTTAAATGCAAACTTTTAAGTAAGGAAGAATTTTAATATTTTGTTCCTCTAACAAATATCCTCGGACACATTTCACTTACTACGGAATCCCACCTCATTTGGTTTTACTTTTTCTTTTATTTTCTCCTTCTCTGAAAGAGAATATGGTAAGGAGAGAAACACAGGGATCGGACTGCTTAGACAGACTTGGCCTTCACTGTACTCAACTAGGCACGTGGGGCTCTTGAAGTTTTGTTTCCCCTTCTGGAATATGAAAAGTTTAGTGCACGATGTACTTCTTCTTAGGAAAATTATCCCAAATAAGTTTTCATTTCTAAGGTAGCAAGTGGTAGATTCTGGGTAACTGGCAGGGGTTTATGTGGCCCTAGAAACACTTAAATCATGAGTCCTCTATCTGCTTCTCTCTTTCCTTGGTCATTCTATCCCCCTTCCTCTAGATAATTTAATCTGTGTTATAATTTACAGCCAGAAAAAATTTAGATTGTGTTTCTGTCAGTGACTTTTCAACCCTTTCAAAAAATTATCAATACCTGGGTCCCACCCCTAGATATTTAGTTGGTTTGAGGTAGGGCCTGGGAAGCAATACTACTTAGAATCTCCTTGAGTAGTTTTAATGTGTGGCCAGGGTTGAGAACCACAGTCTAGAATGTAGTTTGTAATGGATCTTGGAAAAACTAACTTTGCTTGGGAAATGCTATAGTTTATGGGAATTAATGTTTATATTATAAACTGTTGCCTGGTCACATGTTTTAAAAAAATGTACTTAAGTTTCTAAAACGCTGCAGGTACGGGCCTTGTATTAATGCATTCCTATGTATCCTGTTAACCCTGTGGAATTCTGGAGAAGTGCAGCATATGAAAGAAGAAAATTAATCCACTTTTGGAGATCTAGAAGGAACTACAGAAGCTCCCACGGATGCCCCAAGCAGAAGCTGCCCAAGGTGAGTTAGATTCTAACCAGGCTGCTAAAAGAAGTTCCTCTGGCTGATATTAAGAAGAAAAAGAACAATGAAAGAGGAAATTGGTTTGTATATACCTTGAGTGACATTTCTTTAGGGAAACAGGAAGAAGAGACTCATTTGGTGGGGAGAGAGGCTTTCATTTCTTCATAAGAACAAAGAATTAATAGTGGAGCATGGCGAGCTGGGGATTTTGACAGGTTATGTAACAAAGGTGACATCTTGTTCCAGGGTAAATTTAATTGAATAATATCCTGATGCCTTTTGGAGCTTTCTGAAGAAAATAAGCAAAAGATATTCATGAAGTTCTTTGGAAATAGAAACTGCTCACTCCCTTGGCCTAAATGGATATGTCAATGTAATGATGGATTGGAGCAGTAGTTTCTCAAATGTACAGGCAAGACATCTCAGACTGGGATTACCTTCTCCTTTAAGGGGAACAACAACCTCTCAGGTAAATCATTGGATTAAGTGATTTCCTTTAGGAGGAGCTCAAGACTCAGATATGCTACACAAAGAACCAATTGTTTGGTAGAGGTCAAGGGCACTTAAGTGGTTTAAGTGGAGTTTTTCAGTGCAATAAGCAGGGGTCTCTACCTCTTTTGAGATTTCTCTCTCTCTCTCCCTCTCCCTCTCTCTCTCTCTCTCTCTCTCTCTCTCTCTCTCTCTCTCTCTCTCTCCTCCTGTCTCTATCTTGGATTCTTGCTCCTTCCTTTTGGTTTGCTTTGTGTTGCTTTTCTCTATTTTATCTCTTCCCTTAGAGCTGGTGGGATAAGAGCCAATTATACAGGTTCTTTCAGAGGAAAAACATCCTCCCTTTCAGTTCCTCAAGTTCTACACTTCAACAGGGAATGGAGGAATGAACTTATTTTCAAAACACAAATAGACCCCCAGACATAGAAAACAAACTTATGGTTTCCAAAGGGGAAGCGGGGGGAGGGATAATTTAGAAATTTGGGATTAACAGATATACACTACTATATATAAAATAAACAACGAGGACCTACTGTACAGCACAGGGAACTATATTCAATATCTTGTAATAACCTACAATGAAAAAGAATCTGAAAAAGAATGTATGTATGTATATATACACACACACATGTATAACTGAATCACTTTGCTGTACACATGAAACACTGTAAATCAACTTTACTTCAATTTTTTAAAAAGATTTTAATAAAAGGGAATGAAGTAAAGGAAGCTTAGAATGGGTGATTCAAGTCTACTCTGCTATAGGCTGAAATGAGAACCTTCTTTCTCTTGGATTCATCTGGCCACCCAAGAGATGATGAAACTCCAGCCAAGATGAAGGGGTAGCCCTGGGGAAAGGAGCCAAGAGAGCCCGTTGGCCTGCTCCTGGTAAAGGATGGAATAGATGCACAAATGGGATCACTGGAGGCTCTCACTTCATTTATTCCACTTCACTGTATTTAGAAACAAGAGCCCCATGATGGGAAACTAGAGAAGAAGTGGGGCCAGAGCCCCAGCTAAACTGATGATAGATCTTCTTCAGAAAAGCCACAATATCAGCAGTGCCGAAAACACAGATATTTGGCTCCTGGCCATCTCTACTTCTCTCTATGGAGTATACAACAATTAGCAATTAAAGTTGGTGCCCTATGCTCTCACCCTTACTTCTTTACCACCTCTCCTTGCTCATCTGGACTCATGTGGTTTACTAAATCTCATGCTTCATCCTGCTTTGAATGCTACATCAAATAAATGTTATGACTAGTCTTATCTCCCTGTCCTAGTCAACCTACCTTTTCTAAGCAATGGTTTGAGCCCCGATTTTTACCTAAATACCTAGAAACTCTGTAATTTTTGTTAAAATGCAATATTCTCTATATCTTTCCCTATGTTCTACATCAAGATATCTGAAACTTTCATCTAGTGTTGGCTAAAAACAAACAAACAAACAAAAAAACCAACACAAGGACCAGTATTCCTTGTGAGTTACAAGTTAAGAATTAAAGCTCAGAGGTCACTGACTACTGATTTCTAGAATCTAGCCCTAGACTATTATTCTTGCTTTTAAGCAGTCAATTTTATTTTCCTGAATTATGCATCAATAGTAGCATGAAAGCAACACTTTGTTGTTTTGTTTGCTTGTTTGTTTTAACAAACACATATTTTATTTATTTAATTTGTCATCATCCATCTCAGAGTAAAATATCTCTTGTGGCACTGTGGGCTAAATTACAAATGAATGGAAACATTAGCAAATGAGAACATTGCAGTTATTTCATTATAATGTGATTCAATTTTCCTCTCCAAATGTTTGTTTTACAGCCCAGCTCTTCAGGAAAAGGGCACAGAGGCCATCTGAATAAGTACAGCAACCCAGACTTTCATTTATTTTTTTTAATTTCATTTATTTTTGGCTGTGTTGGGTCTTCGTTGCTGCGCTTGGGCTTTCTCTAGTTGCGGGGAGCGGGGCTACTCTTCGTTGTGGTGCGCCGGCTTCTCACTGCGGTGGCTTCTCTTGTTGCGGAGCACAGGCTCTAGGCGCGCGGGCTTCAGTAGTTGTGGCATGTGGGCTCAGTAGTTGTGGCACACGGGCTTAGTTGCTCCTTGGCATGTGGGATCTTCCCGGACCAGGGCTCGAACCCGTGTCCCCTGCACTGGCAGGCGGATTCTTAACCATTGAGCTACCAGGGAAATCCCCCATACTTTCATTTTATTTCAACAAAGATGAAGATACAATCATTCAAGACCAAAAATGAAGTATAAATGGAAGATTGGAAGATATATTTCTCCAGCAGGTTCTCTTTTAAAAAATTACAGCATTCAAATGCATTCCAAATTCAGGGATTGAAGTGTCCAGAGCTGTGAAAAGTCTGAGACTTTTTTCCCTATTCACAACACAACAAGTTACCCAGCCACATTTTCATAGGTGCTGGCAGAAGACATGAGACTCCTGGGTCAGAGACAAAGGACTCATAGCACAGCAAGCAGCATGAGCTTTGTGTTCATGTCAGGACCACACTCCCTCCCATGCCCACATCACATAGAGACAGTGTGGAACAGCCACGATGGATACTGAGCATGCAAGGGGTTAGCATCACAGCTGAAGAATCCCAAGCTTAGGGATCCCAAATCTTCTATAATGTGCTACAAGCAAACCTACGCCAACCTTTGCCCCAGAAGGGCACATTATCTTTATTATACAGAAAAGTAAGCAAATCCAATCTCTGCTCCATAGAGAAACATGATTCCTGTGTTTCAAGGCTGTTCTCTGTATAAACATTCTGAAAAGATAATCCAGTGCCAGTGCCAGCTGCCAGTGCCTCTGCTAACAAGACATGCAGAGAGATCCATGGAGAATGGTCCCCCAACATGAAGTTCATTATGAAGCAGCCCATCAAAGTTGATTCTAGTTCACATAGTAATGAATGAAAGCACATTTTTGTTTATTCTCTAATAATCCACCTCCTCCCAATTAGACTCTGAACTCCTAGAGGAAGAGATAGTCTGGTTTGTCTTCATATCTCCATGGCATAGTTCAGAGCCCTGCACACCTAGTAAGTGCATTATAGATGTTTAATAAATGAGCAAATGATTGAGATCACACAGCAAAATTTACTTTATGATAATCTAAAGATATAAAATATGTCACATGAGGGAAGAAGTAATTTTAATATTCATTCCTTATTATATTCAGGAATAAACTGATCCTTAATAGATATGGGTACCCATGTGTACCAAAGCCTCTAGACAAAAGTTTTCATTAAATTTTTCTTAAAAGCTATTTTATGATTATGTCTTAGAATAAGGAGCTTTTGCCAGGCAAAATAGTTAATTAGTGTGCTGTTAAACTTGCTAAAATAGTTCCTTGGCTTAGGTCTCATCTCGGTATTTATGGAATCCCCTTAGTGGGTGGTAGTTAAATTGAGTAATTCTTACATGGTTTTGTGTAACCACCAAAAATGGTCACTTAGAAATACTGAAGTAGCCACTAGGAGAAGAAGTCGGAACATTTCAACATCTAGTCCTCATATCTTAACCATTACCGCCCAGATAAAGGGCTGATCTCTTGGATTTAGTTTCCACTCTTGTGGATCATCTTAAGGATGTATGGATGACAAGAATCATCATATATATAAAACAACAAAAATAATGACAAGGCAGGTCTTAAAGTTGTCTTCGACTTTTAAGGCATCTAGTAAAATGATGCTGGAGCTTAGAGGCTAAAACTTAGAATGACTGCCAAGGTCCTGGTCCAGGCATTAGGCAGGAAGTCTAAGATTCCTGATCTATTATGACTCCCAGGATGGGCCCAGAACCAGGATGGAGGTAGAGAGGACACCCACATAAATCCATGGGCGTGTTTATAATGCATTTAATGGACTTACGTGATACAGTAACATTCATCCTGGAGTTGACAAAAATCAAGCTGGTGAAGGACATTTGAAGTGTCCATTTGAAAATACCACATTGACTTAGAGTAGATCTGTGGCCAAGGTCCAGCGCCCCTGTTTACCTATGTGAGCTTGGGTTACTTAAATAATCTGTAGAAATATCTGTAGTAATACCCACCTCACAGGTCTGCTTTAGGTATTGAGTGAATTAATAGATGTGAAAGGGCTTCACATATTATGATATGAATGGTGATAATTATCATTGCTCAGATGACATGATATGAAGGCTATTTGGTTGGGTTAGTGACATGACGGAATAGAAAAGCTGTACCCCATTCAGGCCTTCACTGAAAAGTAAACCAGGCAACCAGGATTTTGGCAAAATTGATAGAAGGACTACCAAATTAAAAAGTGAGAACAAATCAGATATTTCTCTGTAAATATTGTAATAGCCTTGAAATGTCTAAAGGTTAACTATAATATTTCAGCTATGTGATTTTCAGATTGCACAGCAGATTGGTTTCCAGAACTTTTGAGCAAATCTGTATCCCAAAAGCCTATCATCCTACATTAAGCCACCAGGTTAAGCACAAAGGCTCCTCAAGAATGGCTTCTCTATCTTGTGACTTCTTACTTATTTTAGCCTTTCTCACCTCCACTGAAATCTTGGGAATACACAGATCAGAGACCACAGAAAATAACTTTAGTACCTGTGCATAATTATAACGCTAAATACAAGCAGCACTTGTTCCATTAGTATAAATGGTACAATTTTTGTGGCGATAGTAAATGATCATCCCCTTTTTCAGTGACTCCTTAAATGTGTGAAATAAACAAGATGTGGTGGGTTGGAAAAAAAATGTTTTGACTCATCTAAAAAATTTCTGCACCTTTTGGTATTTCTCCAAGGATGTAAATTTTTCTTGGAGGCTTAATGAAGGGGCTAGCACATAGTGTATGATTAATAAATGTTGAATGGAAGGAAAAAAAGAAAGGAAGAGGGGGAGGGAATGGGGAAGGAAAAAAGGAGGGATAAAGAACATAAGGAAGAAAAGAAAGTGGGAAGGAAAGAGAGAGGGAAGGAAAGAGGAAAAGAAGGAAGAAGGGAAAGAAGGAGGAAAGAATGAAGGAAGAGAGAAGAAGAGAAAAAGAGAGGAAACAGAGAGGGAGGGGTGGAGGGAAAAGAAGAAGGAAGGAAAGAAGCAAGGGAGGCAGGAGAGGAGGGAGGAAAAACTCCTATCGTATAGAATGTTAGAGGACTGCAACCTTCAGTTACCAATCAAGAAAGTTAGTTTGAATTCAGTTATCAAATGACCCGGCACAACGTAACTTCTCTCACTGTGGTCAATCTAACATCTCCGAGAATCAAAGCAGGGCACTTGCTTTTTGCGTCAACCATTTCGACATACCTCCACCTGTGAATGTGTGAACACTTCTTACATTCAACCCATCCCTGAGCCTCAACAAACTCCTCCTCCCCACCACCTTCACTCCCTGCTTTCCCTCCCTCTCACTCCACAGTGGGCTCTGCCCAGTGCCTGAGCCTGACTCCAGTCTGAAGCTGTGCCTTGTCTCTGAGCCTTAGGGAAATATTGAGTTTTGTGGTCAACTGGGGTAAGAATGTCACTGACCCCATTGCTTAGTAATTTAAAATTTTAAATGTTAATGAGTATCTAAAAGAAAAACCCTATCAAACAGTCTTGGCGTTAAACTGTTCCCCCTTCTAAATGGCAGCATTAAATTGGCTACATCCAATTATCTTGTACCTACTATTAAGCTGTTGCTTTCTACTGCGGTCATGTTTTCATCATCAATGTCCAACAAAGACAACTAATGCAATCTTGCATCACGATTTGGGGGAGGCCCTAAGAATTTCTAATTAGCTTCCCCTTGATCAATAATTCTAGATGAGTGCCAATTTAATCAGGCCTTTGGTGCACAGAAGGTATCACTTACTTTAGTAGATCAGAGCAATGGAGGGTTGGTTGCTGGGTTTTATTTCTCTTTTTTTTCTTTTTTTTTTTTTTCTTTTTTTATCATAGAATAAAGAAAGCCCTCTTGTGGGCTCTTACTCCACACAAATACACCCTCATCTGAAGTCTTGAAAAGAAAGCATTGACTTTGCCATAAAAGACACGCCAACTATTAGTTGTGATACTGACACTGCTTATGCACCTAATTGATGACTTACACACTGTCCCCCACCCTTACTTTTACCCTCAACCTTTCTCTCCCCTGGGCCCTGTTTGTCAGCTGTGTAATTGCCTCTTGTTGATGGTCTTCCCAAATTTCCAGATTCCTTAATCTTTCTTTTACCACTCAATGTTGCACCATCAGCTTTTTGTTAATCGCCTCTGATGCATATTGACATGCCCTCCCTTCATCCTTCCAGGCTCTTTGATCTCCTCTTTAGCCCTCTTCCTGTACCTAAGAGAATAAGCCTAGCCCCAGTGGCTGCCTCCTTTCCACCTACTTTGTCCTCTTGATCTCTGAATTCCCATTTCTCTTAAGCCTTTCTGATGTTTTTCTGGGCTTTTAGATTGTTAGTCAATGTCTCTTCTCCTTTTAGTTTATTCTTCATTTTTACTTCCATTTAAGCTTTCATTTATTCAACAGAAGGTACTGATTGCCTATTACGAACCAGATCCTGCCTATAAAATTTCCATACCGATGATATCAACAACAGACTCCTATGCATCATTCATATCTAAACTTGCCATTTCTTGATATACATACGTTTTGTGGATAAATAGTGAAAGTTAGAGGATGAAAGCCCTTCTCGGTTACCTATGTGAGCTTGGGTTACTCACAATTCATGGGAACACAGCTCTGTTAGTGGAGCACATATATTATGGGTCTGTGACAGTAACACTGCTTGTGCACAACTGCTTGCTGAAGGAATGAGGAATGTTTGGGGAGGTGGGAGAGGAAAACTTAGCCTGGAATGACTAGCACAGCTCCACAGATTCAGAACTGCCATTACTCACTTTCTCTATGGCAGAATAGAACCCTTATCTAGCTTTAAAGGTCAAAACAATGAAGAAAATAGTTGACATCATACCTTCATTTTATTAAAAATTACCTAAGTCTGTGATTGCTAGATTGCATTATTTCAGTTCTCAGTCATCCAGGTCCTCTGGGCATAGCAGAGGACAATTTTTAATAGAAGGCTTAAGAAAAAGGGAAGGAAGGAAAACAATCAGAACGAGAGAAAAAGAATCGTGGAAATCTGGTTGTAGGGTTTACACAGAAAGATCTTTATTTTGGATTGTGCTGTGTTGACTCGTATGATAAATGTAGTTTATGATCGTCTCAGTTGAGGAGATTTTTGTTCTCTCTTAAAGAGTGCTCCACAGCTAAGCTAATTGCTTTTACCATTCAAGAAGAGGGATGTTTAAGTCGATCTCCCTCTCGAAGTAACTCTGAAATTCAAAAGATGGAAGGCATAAAAAGTAAAAACTCACTTCACCAAAAGGACAGTTTGGGGTGTATGAAGGAACAGTTTGTACGTTTGCTGAGTTCGGAAAAGATTCTTTTAGAGCGCAACTATGAAACTGAGTAGTGAACCAGCAGCTTAGTAAAATTGCTGGCTGGAGGGCAAGCCTGCTTTTATCCGTTGCATCTCATCCCCAGCCCAGGAACACCCAGCAAGATTGTTTGCCGAAGTGCTACACTGCCATCTGCAGGAACTGTCTCACCTGAGCGCGACATCGTGGGTCAGGTCATACCACCCGGCATGTCTCCTTTTGGCGTGCTATCTTTACTAGAAGACTACAGTTAATTTTTCATTAAGAGTAATCACTCTGTGAAAAGCCCAGGTCATCATCAACTTAATGTCAGCAAGCAAGGGGCTAAATAACCTTAAGGGGTACGTTTCCTTGTTTCAGGGAGAGCTATTCTTAAACCTAAAAGACTTCCTTTAAAAAACTTAATAAATCTTGGGCTTCCCTGGTGGCGCAGTGGTTGAGAGTCCGCCTGTCGATGCAGGGGACACGGGTTCGTGCCCCGGTCCGGGAGGATCCCACATGCCGCGGAGCGGCTGGGCCCGTGAGCCATGGTCGCTGAGCCTGCGCGTCCCGAGCCTGTACTCCGCAACGGGAGAGGCCACAACAGTGAGAGGCCCGCGTACCGAACTTAATAAATCAGTAATGCATCTACTGTATTATTGTTCTTCGCTGTCCAAGTATGACTGTACAAACAACAAGCACTTAGCTAGGAGCAGACCATTTTCCTTGACCCTCATTTCTAAAATATTCTCCAAGTAAAGAGCTCATTTACATGTAGAGCCATGTGAATAGGATGCCCTTTAAAAAAAAAAAAAGCACACTTTTATATTTGGTATTTGAAACATGATTAGAGGTTCCTATCTCTACGGCACAGCTTAACCCAAGGCAGTCTACATAGCCTTGGTCCCCAGATGATGGGTTGGGGTCTGTTCAGCGGGTGAAGCCCCATGTAGAGGAATACCGAATTATTCTAGAGTTGAGACTCCTACAAAGGTAATTCCATATTTATTCATACAGTTGCTCCCTTAGACAGAGCAGGATACATTTTTCATATGCGACCAAAGATGACCAATAAACCCACAAAAAGCTCAGTATCAAATGAAACAGTAACTCCCAGGCTGGCTTGACAGTACTGCCTCTGCTCTGATAGTAAGTCTGTGTGCCTGATTTGATAAACCACAGGCAACAGTGTGCTAAACCATTCCAGATCCTCTCCTTTTTGCTCCACACAAATGCTCAAAAGACAGCAGTTTTTTCAACATAGCAGAAGCATATTTAAGAGAATAGAGAGGCCCCAGAAAATGTGAGGTTTCCTTCCCCTCTTTCTGGTGGATCAACTGTATCAGCAATGTTGACTTATTGAAAATGATATGAAAATCAGAAGGATAATTAAAGCTCATTTCTACTTGAAGCAGCAGCCTAAAATTTTCATTGAATTTACACAAATTAGAGAAAAATCAAAGTTGGCACTATCTCATTTTGAGGTTTTTTACTCCTACCAAGAAGGTCCATTTTCTCAGGGGGAAGGAGATGGAGGGCACGGTGTCATGAGGTTTATTGCTGCTGCTTCCTACCACTGTTTTTCTTCCTTCTGTTTCATCTTTTTTATTTACTTTTTATTTATTTTTATTTTTTGTTTGTTTGCGGTACGCGGGCCTCTCACTCTTGTGGCCTCTCCCGTTGCGGAGCATAGGCTCTGGACGTGCAGGCTCAGCGGCCACGGCTCACGGTCCTAGCCGCTCCACGACACGTGGGATCTTCCCGGACTGGGGCACAAACCCGCGTCCCCTGCATCGGCAGGTGGACTCTCAACCACTGCGCCACCAGGGAAGCCCCATCTTTTTTATTTTTTTAATTGACTTAATCTTGCTCTATTGTTTGCATCTTTGAAGAAACTCTAAATCCTTTTTAGGATACGGTGAGAAGAAAAATAAATAGGTATATGAACTTTGCAGCTGCAATTTATGATGATCCTCAGATTTTCACTGTTAATCTCTCTCTGGAATTCTATGGATCTGTTCAAATGGACAAAACCAATCATGTCAGTCATGAATCCAGTCACTTCCCATGACTGACCTAGTGTGGTTCGATGTGCAGCTTCCCTTGCCCAGGCAAGAGGCCACGTGTGCAGCCAGTTCACCGCGGCCCCCATGCAAGGAACTTTAGCAGGACCTTCAGAACCAGGGGTCTTTCATCTGTGGATTACTTTCCTGGGGCTGCCAAAACAAATGACCACAAACCGGCTGGCTCATAACAAGAGAAATGTATTCCCTCACAGTTCTGGAGGCCAGAGGTCTGAAATCAAGGTATCCCCAGGCCCATGTTCTCTCTGAAGCCTTTAGAAGAGGATCCTTATTTGACTCTTCTAGCTTCTGATGTTGCCAGCAACCTTGGTGTTCCCTGGCTTGGAGATGCCTCACTCCAACCTCTGCCTCCTTCTCATGGCCTTCTCCCCTGTGTCTCTGTCTTCACATGGTGTCCTCCTCTCTATATCTGCGTCCAAATATCCCTTTTCTTAGAAGGACACCAGGGGACCTCCCTGGTGGTCCAGTGGCTAGGACTCTGCACTCCCAATGCAGGGAGCCCAGGTTCGATTCCTGGTCAGGGAACTAGATCCCACATGCTGTAACTAAAATAAATAAATAAAGTAAAGAAGGACCCCAGTCACTGGATTAGGGTCCACCCTAATTCAGTGTGACCTCATTTTCACTTGATTTTGTCCACAAAGCTCTATTACCATATAAAGTCATCTGGGAGATACCAGGCAGCTATGGTTTTGGGGGGATACTATTCAACCCAGTACAATGTGTGGAACTGGAATAATAGTAGCTACCAGAGACAGCTGTGTGACAATACACGGGATTCTCCATGGCACATACGGAGCACAGACTTACAATTTAACCACGCCCGCCTCTACTTCTCATAGTCTTGTCCACAGTGATGATTGCTCTATCAGAAGCCCAAACTCAATTGTCTTCTTTGCTTTTATTTTTGTACGTTTCTCTTTAAAGCAAGCTTTCTTGGTTCACTTTCAATATTCTGCACTGTTTTCCAAAATTTGATCAAGGTAGTATGGCTACATATATCAAGCAACATACTTTTCTACAAAAGGCAAGGAACTGCACCAGTTATTTGACACTCTCAGTGGGAAAGCAGGTGGTGTAGGAGTGTGGAGCAGAGAGGATTTTGTTTCCAGATGCTGGCTAGGGGCTAGAAGCATCTGCTCTGGGACCCAACAGCTCTTTTAGGGTTGTTTGCACTGGGCCTTCCTCAGAATTCCATTCACCCCCACCTCCCTCTCAGTCTTTTCCTATTGCTTCTGGAGACTGCAAGTGGTACTTTATTTTTCCCCTTTCCCCTCCAATAATCCAGAGAAGCCAGTGAAAGCTTAAAGAAGACCAGGCAAAGTTAACGTGAAAAGACACGTTCAGATGCCATTCAGAGCAACACCAAGTAACTGTTCGACTCCAGCAGACTCAAAACAGGGCCTCCAGTGAGAGTGAGAAATAAGAGATTATTCTATCCATTTGAGGTTCTTATTAACCTAACAGCCTTTCTCACCATCACTCACACTCCAGAGAAGTCTGGCATGGAATGAATCCTGGATGCTAAGCTTTGGCCTCACTTAAAGAGGACTACCTCCAGGTTTATCATGGTGCAGCCACAATTCTAGTTTTAAAATATTTTAATGTGTGTCTTTCCCAGCAGCAGGTGTGTACAGGCTTCACTTGGCCAGGATAAATGCCCTCTTCACTCAATACACAGCAATGACCATCCATTCTTGCATCCTGAAATCCATTCCTGGGATTCTTGATGCAGAGCACGTTGATGGCAAGACGGGACAGCCATGCTGGTGCTTGTTACCAGTGTGTCCTTAAGGTGCACCGGCCACGCAGAGAACCTCTGTAGACACAACCTCCTCCCACACATGCTTGTTCTTCAGTTGGGGCACATGCATGGCAGGAAAAACTGGAACATCCTTCTTTTAGAGGGAAAATTTGGAACCAAGAGTTGTTTCCCCATCTGTGTTGGCAATGGAAGTCACTTAAGGTGAATACAACTGCTGCGATCTAAGCCAGGACCAGGAAGGAACACAATTACACTGGGACTATAATTAAGTAGTGGTAAGATGAGAGTTATGTTAGGAGGAACAACAGTCTTTTTCATAAGAGACAACTGTGTTGTCCCTAACAGAAGCTAATGCTCGCTTCAGCAAGGAGCCCTGTCTTGTAAATAAACCAGAGCAAATTAACCTCTCGGGTCTGGCAGATGAGAAGACCAGGATGGGATTGGAATACTTCACTCTGCATCTAAGGAAGCTTCAGCTTCAGGTCCCCATGAGCACCGCGAAGTGCTGAGAGATGTAGTGTTCTAGGAGGTTAGAAAAAGCCGGGATGCAATCAGGAAGCATTTTAATTGTAATCATTTCTGGTAACTTGCCTAAAAAAGATCTTTAAAAATGCTGGAGTATGAAGGCTCTGATAATTAGTTGTGAATTCTTTGCTTGTTCAATTATTTATCTACTTTTTAATTTATAATTTTGTCTTCTTTCTCTTAAAAAAGGGGGCACTCAGAATTGTATTTGCTGCAGGCCCTGCAGAGCTGAATATCCCCTGACTCTCATTTAAGGGACAAAGCGGCCCTGCCCTGCTTTCTGCAATCACCACTGAGATATCAGAGGCAGACTATCATGGCTGGAAGGTGGGGCAGGGAAGTGAACTTTCTCCTACTGTCAGACGCAGTAGAGCTCCCTGAGTGAGGGTTGCAGCGTCTGTTCAGGCCAGGCACTGAGATATGGAGGAGAGTGGGCAAAAGTCTTAAACTGTAGGCCCTTTCTTTGGATGGACCCAGGGTAAAGTAAAACTGTTCATTTCATACTCTTTAGAGCTCTAACTGATCCTTCATAGAGAAGCTGTGAACTTCCACCATGGGTCTTGTGGGTAAAGCAGGAGGTCCTCAGGATGGTATGGTAACCACTTTTTTTTTTCTTCTTTTCTTCTGGTTTTTTTTTTGTTTTGTTTTATTTTGTTTTAATTTTGGTAGCCACTTCTGAACTGGTTTGTGGAGCTCCAGTGAACTTGGGGCTGGGAAGACACACCCTGGTGGATTCCTAAACAGATTTGCCATTGGTTTTTGGTCACAACGAGAACCTCTCATGGCATGATTGCCAAGCAAAATCCCAAAGCAAGAGAGACATTAAGAATAAATTCGCTATTCCTCATCCTTCAGACATATTGACAATAAACAATTCCTTCTGAGATTAAAAACAGGTGCTGTGCTGCACCCACACTGCACTTATATGATTGGAGTACATGCTTTGTTGGTTTCAGACCAAGGAAAACAAGACTGTACAAAACATCTAAAATTTGAATTACAGCCCAGGTGGTCATGATGATATCTTGTGGGAGATGGAATGTAAAGGCTTTGCTCTAAAATATGACTATAAACATTGGGACTGCATATTGTAAAACTAAATAAATTTCTTCCAAAAATGGGCCTTTATAAATGCATATGCCAATTCTTCCAGGAATATAGTACTGCCTAAAAGCAGGGATACTAATTACATTGGGAGCCCAAACATTTTCACTGAGAATAAAAAATATGTGTGTGTGTGTGTGTGTGTGTGTGTGCGTATGCTGTTGTGAAGCCTTCAGATCTTCCATGGAGAGGAAGCTGTATACTGATGCTGAAGACCCAGTATGGAAAGAGAGAGGAAGGAGACCAGCAACATCCCCAGAGAACCAGAAGAATGGATTGGATAGCCAAGCCAGCTGGAAAGTCTATTATATTATTAGATTTTTGAGGACACTGGCCTTGGTTTATTTATTTTTCTATCTCCTATAAAATGTATTATAACATTCTACACATGGTAGAACCTTAGTAGATATTTGTTGAATGAGTAAATAAAATATAACAGGTTAGGCTTAACTATACAATGGTAGGTACCAATGAATTGGGTCAAGGCTTCTTAGAAGCATCTAGAGAATTGTTAAAAAAATATATGATGCCCCACTCCAGGCCATTTAAATTTGGAATCTCTTAGGTTATACATCTTTTTCAAAAGTTCCTCAGGTGATTCTGATATACAGAGAGCAGTGAGATCCACTAAATAGAGTGAACTGCCAAGATCCTTTCCAAGACCAAGATTCTGTGGTTTCTAAAACATTGTCAGACTCTTTGGACAATGTGTCAGCACCAGGTATCTAAAAATCCTTCAGCTGTAGCCAGGACCAGCTACCTAGTTTGCAGGGCTCAGTGCAAATAAAAATATAAGGCTCCTTGTCCAAAATTATTAAAAGTTAAAAATTATCAATAATTTCAAGATGGCAACTGTAGAGCATTAAACCAAGTGTGGGGTTTTTATAAGCACAAGGTCATGTTAATGCACTGGTCACACAGCCACGAAGCCAGCCCTGTTGATAGCACTGAGCCCCAGGAAATAGCCGTCTCATAATTTTTATCTGTATCCTACTGCAACTCCCTATTCTTGTACTTGCAGAGAAGTGAGATGACTCTCATTTGCTCTTTTCTGCTTCATGAAATTTTAAGAGATAAGAAGGATACTGGAAATAATCTAGCCTAACTTTATATCTAAGGAAAGAATTCCCTCTGAGTTGCCTCTGGCGTAGTAAAAATCAGATGAATCATCTAGTAACATAGAAAAAGTGACTTACTTTCCCACTACCCCATTTTACTCAACTGTAAACAAAGACAGTAATGCCCACTGCATCCTGTTGCTATGAGGATTAATTCAGATGTGTAATATAGAAGGGCTATTTTTCCATGACCCACCATGGCTGCTCTGAACCTATTTTAGGGCTACATTCAACATTTATTGGTTTCCAAAAAACATAGCTAAAGCCACAGTTCATTAATAAAGAAATGTATATTTTGCAGATTAGGTATAGAGATGGGGAAAAAAGATTTCGTACTGGAGACCCCACAACATAAAGGTCATCAAATTCCCCATTGAGCACCTCTGCTCTTCTCTCAGAATTTCTTTCCACTGGCAGCTACCTCACCTCACTTTTTTTTTTCTTCCCTAAATCAATCACCCTAAAAATCCACCCCCAACCCTTCTTCCATTATCTTGAAATATAGAGCTCTCTCCTCAGTTTGCAAGTGGAATTCAGAAAGAAAAAAAAATTAGCTTGTTAAACAGCTGAACAAGCTGAACAAGGACCATCTACTCCTCCTCCAGGGCACGAGCATCTCAATACCACCCCTACCCCGTCGGCTTCTCAATATACACCCTCCCTCAAAAAGATTGTAGGGGTTTGAAAGAGTCTGCTGCCAAGAAAATAAGGTTTCCTCCATATAATTATATAGGTAAAGTGACTAGTTCACAATAAATATTAATTCCTTCCTTCTACCCACCCTCCTCACCATCTCTGCCCTAACACCTCCAGTGATAAGAGGAATTCACTCCCTCACAAAGTAATTCCACTCTGTTTTTCAACAGCTCTACTTTTTGGAAAATTATTCCTTATGCTGACCCAAAATCCGCTTTCCTGTGACTTTTATCTGAAGTTTGTCATTCCACTGGGACAATCAGAGCGTCATTCTTTTCAAGATGGTGGCTTCGTTCTCCATAGTTTTCTCCCCAGTTCATTTACTGCTCTTTCCTGTAACAAACTTCTCAAATTCTGAACTATACTAGCTGCCCTCCTGGAACAGTTTCCAACTCCCTCCTTTTAAAAATTTACCCCAAACTAAATACAATCTCTAAATGTAGCCTTTGATGTAATGTAGATTGCCAAAGGACCATCTCTTCCCTTGATCTGGGCACACTCTGATTAATTATTCAATCAAAGCATCACTCTATTTCCTCAGCTCCTTGGGCAGCCCTCTCAGGAGACTCTTTGAAATAGCACAGGGGTAGAAGAGGAGAGCTGATGACAACCAAGCCTTGTGCTTTAGTCACTAACCATACTGAAGCAGGCCACTCACAGTTTCAGCAGTCAAAGATGGAATGGTTGTGACTCAGAGCAAAGGCCTCAAGTAGCATTAATTGAAGGAACAAAGGCCCCAAGTGACAGACTCCTTACTCGAGAGGCTTTGGATGAACCCAGAAAATAAACATTGCACTCAACAACAGCCTGCCTGCTCCTGTCCTGTCTGTGATCCAACCTGGTGAACACCTGCCATCTCTCAGGCACTGATGTGATCCCATTCTCGAGCAACTTAGAGCCTAATGATGGTAAACAAGTAACTGAACAAAGAAGTAGTCAGGGGCTTCCCTGGTGGCGCAGTGGTTGAGAGTCCGCTTGCCGATGCGGGGGACACAGGTTCGAGCCCCGGTCCGGGAAGATCCCACATGCCGCGGAGCGGCTGGGCCCGTGAGCCATGGCCACTGAGCCTGCGCGTCCGGAGCCTGTGCTCCGCAAGGGGAGAGGCCACAGCAGTGAGAGGCCTGCGTACCGCAAAAAAAAAAAAAAAAAAAAAAAAATTACATATTTATAGCTCCACCCAAAGAGCAGTAATTTGAGTTTCAAGTTTGGAGTTTGGGCTTGAAAAAGGAAAAGACACAGGGGTGGATTCTGGAAGTCAGGAGTCAGGGCAAAATGATAGAGCTTCCAGAGTGTGGAGACCCCTGGGGAGAAGCAAACATGAGCATTTCCTAGTAAGAACCTCAGGTCTAGAAAAGTGTCCAGAACATTAGTTGGTGCTGAAAATTTAATTATTCATTCATCCTTGAAAAGGAGTGAAATTATGATACATGCTCCATGGATGAACTTTGAAAACATCATGCTAAGTGAAATAAGCCAATCATAAAAGGACAAGTACTATATGATTCCACTTATATGAGGTCCCTAGCGTAGGCAAATTAATAGAGACAGAAAGTAGAATAGAGGTTTCCGGGGGGCAGTGGAGAGAGGAATGGGGAGTTATTGTTTAATGGGTACTAAGTTTCTGTTTGGGATGATGAAAACACTCTGAAACTGAATAGTTGTGATGATTGTACAACTTTGTGAGTAGGCTTGAAGCTGCTGAAATGTACACTTAGAATGGCTAAAATGGTAATTTTTATGTTATGTGTACCACAATTAAAAAAAAAATTTTAAAGGGAATCCCTGGTGGTCCAGTGGTTCGGACATGGTGCTTTCACTGCCGTGGCCCAGGTTTGATCCCTGGTTGGGGAACTAAGATCCAACAAGCACAGCCGAAAAATAAAAAGAAAAAACAATTAAATTAATTTTTTTTTAATTCAGAGTACAAAACAGTATTGAATAAATACTTGTTTACTGATACCTCCTCAGGGCTGTTATAAAGATGAAACACCATGACATAAAATGACTCATTATCATTACAATTATTGCATATTCTGAAATCATTATGTTTACCATCTGCATTATCAGGAGACTTCAGAGTTGAAACACAAGAGATCTGCATTTAGAAAGCAGACTTTATTAACAATAGGATTATACAAATGTGACCACAAATATTACTCATTAGTCCTTGGAACTCCTAGACCACATTCCTTCATCTTTGGTCTACCAAACACATTTGGTGTCAGTGACTAAATGAGCATATTTCACAAATGTACTTCGCATGTCATCTTAATCCACCAAGGGAAGAAAAATTTTATTGTGGGATCCCTTCGTTGTTTTTTTTTTACACTCAGCCTAAAAGTCAATAAAATGTAAAAGATAAACAGTTTCTAACTTCAGTTCACACATTTTCTATAAACTACAGAAACCTAACAGAGAAGGATTTTTATGCATAATAAAAACCTGCATAGTTTTCTCAGAAGGGGATTTCATACCACAAGATCCTCACTGCTCTGGAAAGAAAATGCAATTCCTGATCAGTAACCACCAGTACACCCACCTTCTTCCCTAATGAGATGAAATTATAAAGGAGAGAGCAATTTGCAAGGATCCTACCCTTAACTGATTTATGCTTCTACAATGTGTGTCAAATGCATTCTGAATTCTTTTCATTAAATGTATGAGAAGACATTTAGAAAACAGTTTTGGAATGCTTCTAATCTTTTAAATCAACAATAAAGAAAAAATAAAGCAAAGGTCAAGATTTTGATACATGGCTTCTCAAATACATCCCACAGTGAGTAAAATGCCATGAAATCATCTGTCAGAACCGACCTTCTTCTCCAGAGTACATTCCAAGAGCGTGAAGAGAGCTGGAGTGGCTATTGATGGTTTTCTTAGATTCCAATGCACCTTAATCATATTCACAAGACTGTACTTTTTCATCACTGCAGGAGCTGACAGAATTTTGTGACAATTCTGGGAAATGCTTTCAGATGGCCCCTTCTGTGAATTATAAATGTGCCACAAAGCTCTGCGGTGAGTGGACTAGCCTTGTTCTCCACAAATGCAGGGGCTGATTAGAAGGTGGCCTTCCTTTGTTTCCTTGCCTTGAAATTTAATATTCTTTGCAAAGAGTTAGAGGAAATAAAATTTGATACAGTAAATAGGTTCTGATTAGTTGTAAACAATTATTTCATCTCATAAAAAATTGTATTTATTTTACTCATTAGAGAAGATCCCACAAATCTCACAGTTTTCTTCTCCAGGATGTGGTTAATGTGATAGCAAACAGATTTATGTGACTCCCTTTAGGTGATAATAAAAAATATACTTATATAAAAAATATATGTCAGAGAAAGACAAATAGTACATGTTTTCATCTATATGTGGAATCTAAAAAATAAAACAAATGAACAAATATAACAAAATAGAAACATCCTCACAGATTCAGAGAACAATCTAGTGGTCACCAGTGGAGGGGGGAGAGGGGCAAGATAGGAGGAAGGGGATTAAGAGATACAATCTTAAAGGTATAAAATAAATAAGTTACAAGAATGTAATGTACAGCACAGGAAAAACAGTCAATATCTTATAATAGCTTTGTATGAAGAGTAATCTATAGAAACATCGAATTATTATGTTGTACACCTGAAGCTAATATACTATTGTGTCAACTACACATCAATTAAAATAAATGTGTGTGTGTATATATACACACACACACATATATACACAGTTGATACTCATTATTCCTTATAGCTATGTTCTATAAATTTGCCACAAACACTGAATTAGTGAATACTGACCCATTGTTCCTAGGAGAAATATAGGGTCAGTTTCCTGTGAGCCTCTGCTCACATTTTTGTCAACTGAGCAATACATAACCTTGTGTTACGTGTGTTTCTGTTTAAAGAAGCCTCATGTAATATATATTGTTGATGCATTAACACTGGACTCACAGCCAATGGCACCATAAGTCATGCCTGAACGAAGCTTATCTAACACACCTATTTTCTCCCTAAGACACGTCACCACCCTGTGGTGTGTCTTATGGAGACACTTAGCCAGCACCTCAGCACTATGCTTCGGAACCATTTTAAACACCGAAATCGCCAACCAGTAAGTACACAAATGGAAACAAATGTGCACTAAGCAGACCACAAACAGGACACTTGTTTACAATATGAAAGCTGAACTAGGAAGACAGAGGATCACCTTGCTTGACTTCAGCTGGGAACATCAAGCAACTCGAACTTTTCACTGTCATGGGCATGTCCATGAATGACCGCACAAGTGCCACAGAGTATGGATTTGGGGTTTACAAATAAACTTTAGTGAGTGGGTGAATCCACAAGCAGGAAGCCCACAAATAATAAAGATCAACAGTGTCCGTATTCACCTGAGACACTGCTCAGTTTGCAGAAGATTTTTCACTTCAAATCAGTGGTCAGTTGTTAGGACACAGTGAGGAAAGCCCACCCAGTTTGTGTGAGACCCATGACAAAGGCAGTCTCCATTCTATTTCCAGAGTCTCCAGAGAGGCTGGCAATAAAAGTTATCTTACTCATCGCCCTTTGTTCTGTAGGTTCCCCAGGAGTGAACTTGGTGCTACGGCAAGATCGGAAGCTATGTGACTTGCTGGGGCGAGCAGAGCCTGTCTGGACTGCCTGCAACTCGTGGTGTGGGCCACTGCTGGGATCAAAGTGTTCAGCCACGTGCGAAGGCAGGCTGACACAGAGCCCGTGCTAGAAGAAGTATGTCTTGGTGCAGTGGGGCCCAGGGAATCACGCAGATAACCGCACAGAGGGTCAAGTGGGAAGAGTAAGGAGAAGGTGAAATATAAGAGAATGAAGCAGGAGCTGAGAGGATTTACAGCAGAAAGTCAAGGCTTCAAGGAGCTTCCAGGGTAAGTGTCAGCATTTAGACCACAAACAGAGAGCTCTGGAATTTCCACTCTCTGAGGTATTTGGTATGTGAGTCCCAGACTAGGGAAAGTGACTCAGAGAGAATCATGCAGAACTGGAGAGAAATTTTATTTAATAAGTATTGAGGTTTGCTTATGCTTAATAGACCCTCAACTGTATGACTTCAAGAAATACAATCTGTATTTTGTCTCCAATGTAAATGTTTACCACAGACAGTGATAAAAATCATGAACATCTCAAACTCATCTGTCCAACCCGCAGCTTCCCAACCACTCTGCAGAGATATACATCTATTTTGTTCCTAAATATTACCAAAAGTGGAAACTTTTAACTATCCGTTGGTAGCTCATTTCTGTGGTTTTACCACAGTAAGTCCCTATTCCATGAATTTGCTTTTACTAATGACAGAACACTATTTTTATGACATACAGATGGCTATCCAAAGAACTCCCAGAAACTAATCAACTCTTAGTAAGTCACTTGAGAAAGGCCAATAAAGTAATTTTCTATCAAATGAGTACTTTCTCCACCAGAAATAGGGCTGCAAGATTCTCTTTCTCAACAAAGACAGTACAGAATGGGGGCAAAGTTTCTTTTTTGTTATTCTTCTAAATGGTTCTCTAGACACTTCTTCCAAGACAGCTTTATTGTGTGATAATTATGTGTTTATATGTTTGGTTTTCCTCTAGATCCCAACCTCACTGAATGGAAGGACTACCCCTTGTTTATCTCAAGCACCCATCACAGTGTTGGACAGTAAGTGCTCAAAAATGCTTTATGGGGCTTCCCTGGTGGCACGGTGGTTGAGAGTCTGCCTGCCAATGCAGGGGACACAGGTTCGTGCCCCGGTCCGGGAAGATCCCACATGCTGTGGAGCGGCTGGGCCCGTGAGCCATGGCTGCTGAGCCTGCGCATCCGGAGCCTGTGCTCCGCAGCAGGAGAGGCCACAGCAGTGAGAGGTCTGCGTACCACACACACACACACACACACACACACAAAAAAAAATATATATATATATATATGCTTTATGAAGGAATAAATACAATCATACGCCAGGTCTGCCTCCATCTACATGTGTTATCTTATCACCTACATTTTGTCTTAATTTAAATAGCAAACAGGTGAGGAAGGGGTGTAAATCCAATGATTTCATCCTGCTCTAAAGTTCTCTGAGGATCACGTGAGCATCAAAGTCTGTCTGAACCCTGATCAAGATGTCTGCTGAGCTTCCTTTCCAGGCCAGATGCACACAAAGTACCAACGTGAGTATTGGAGAACTGCCCACTAAACCTACTTTGGTAATCTGTCCTAGATTGGAACCTTCTTCCTTTGAGGATAACATCCTAGAGATGATTCCACTGCCCAAGGAGACTCTGAAATAAAAAGCAGAGACCTTCCCCCAATCCCACTTTATGATTCGAGTATGACAGCTCAGGGTAGCTACTGATCCTTCTGTGCCCTCTTTTCCCTGGAAGTGATTTTATAGACTTTTCAGTATCCTAAGGGCAACCCAGAGCCAAAGAAACATTCACTATAGCACTATTTGAAGTATGGGAAGAGTACTTGATGTGGAGTTTTAAGCCTAGGGTCTAGAGCCAAGTTCCATCTCTTTGGACAAGTCATTGGTTAAACTTTGAACTTCAGTCTCCTCATCTGTAAAGTGGAAATGATAACTATCTTGTTGTGAGGTACAAATAGAATAATGGATGTGAAAAGATTTGATGAACTAAAAAGCTATGCATGTGTAACTTAGTTCTATTAACTTAGCTCTAGCCACACAGGCTTTCTTTCTGTTCTATAAATGTGTCAAGCTCATTCCTGCCCCAGGTCCTTTTCACTTGCTGCTCTTTCTACCTAGAATGCTGTTTACTAGTTCTCTTCATGGTTAATTCCTACTTCAATCATGTCTCTACTCAAATGTTACCTCCTCAGAGATAACCTCCCTGACCATTCTCACTAAAATAGCACTTCCTGGCCTTTTTATCATTTTAACGTGTTTTATTTTTTCTTGATGGCACTTATTGACCATATTATGTTTGTTTGTTTATTGTCTCTCTCATTGAAACACAAGTTCTTTGAGGGCAGGGACTTTGTCCTTTGCTGTGTCCCTAAAAGCTATAATGGCCCACACATAGTAGGTGCCCATTAAATATTTGTAGAATGAGTGAATGGATGTGCAAATATAAGCACAGGAATAAAAAAAGCTCTGATGATGAGATGCAGTTAAAAGCCAGAGAAGTAAAAAAGATGAACAGGAAAGTATTTGATCTGAAATGAACCCTAAAGCAGAATTGTAGAATTTTGTAAAGGAAGTTCTATGAATTTTTCCAAAAGCATAAATTAACAACATCTCAAATTTATAGATAGACTGTAAATTATTTGAGGACAAAGAACTTACTTTTATCTCTTTGTTCACCCCCTCTCCCATTGCCAAGCAGAATACCTAGTAAAACTAGATAAAATGTTAGTTTACTTGTTTACAGAGACATCAATACAATCCTCCTGACAACCTACTAGGGTATTGATCTAGTACTAATTCAAAGAAAAGATAATGGCTCTGAGACAAATTATAGACATTGTTTATGTCACAATTATATTTCTTGGTGATGTGTTGCCTAAATAAACCCAGTGCTTGTAAAAAAAAAAAATCTGCTAAAAATCACATCCTGGGGTAGAGAGGAATGCTCAAGAATAGAAATTTATGGTGGGAAAATGTCTGTCCCTCCATGGATTTATCGTGTTTCTTTCTCTCTTCTAGCTGTCACAACTTTTCAAGCTCAGTAGAGATGGCGATCAGTTAGGGGAGGGGAAAAGGCAGGAGGGAAGATTGGAGAAGGAGAGAAGAAAACAGAATGTAAGGGGATAGAATCCACGTAGAGCAGATGAATATGGCAGGAAATCTATGAGCCAGGAAGATCTGTATTGAATGTGTACCTTGTCAATGACCTATTGTAATGAATGCCAACTGCACAAAGGATCTTGCAAGTTGTAGAAAAAATTCATGGGGGAGTTATTTTAGCATGTGTATACAAATTCTTTATTTAAAGCATTAATTATTTTTAATCAATTCATTCTGCATGTATGTTTAAATGCTGGCTATGAACATACTACCAAACCACAGAGGTTTTATTTTAATTTATATTAATAATATTTGTATTATATTTGGGAGAATGATAGGACTGCATCGGCAGGCAGACTCCCAACCACTGCGCCACCAGGGAAGCCCTAAGGTGCTTTCTTAAGTATCACTTAGTTTGCCATTCGAGTTACCCACATGTTATTGAATTTCTTGGGAATAGCCCTGCATTCACTAGAGACTATCCTGGTGGCCAACTGCACATATTGTAATACCTGAACATACAAAAATCAATTTCCAAAATGACTGCAGTGCTATGTAGTTTCACTGAAGTTCTCTGGAGGAGGTCGATGGAGGTGGTTATATCAGACGGTCTCCAGAGCATGCTGTCTTCCTTGCTCAAAGCCCTTGTTCCCCAGACACACTTCCTCACCTCTTACACTGACAACCCTGCCCTTGTGACTTCAACAAAGCAAAACAGAAAAAGCAAGTCTGAAAACATCAAACAAACAAAGAAAAACCCTGATGGTTGGTCAAAACAATAAGCACTTACTGACTCTCTGGCATGCTCCTGAGGAGCCTTGATTCATCCTACCAAAGGCTTACCAACTCAATGAGGTAAGCAGGGCAGGTACTATGAGACATATGGCTCATTAGCTGCAAATCCAAGCCTCCAATCCTTATCTCCTGACCCCAGGCACAGAGTTATTTTTACTATACCACAAAATGCCCTCTAAGGACTCTTCCAGCTCTGAAATAGTATGATTCTTGGAAATGTAGAAATAAACACAATGCAACAGTGCAAACAAGGGACAGCATGTGTAGTGTTCTGCTTTTGAGAACTTCCAAAATCAACTTTCCCATCCTTGCTTTACAGAGAATGTGGATTGAATTTGGAGTTACTGCACGGGGCAGTCCTTCAGCCAGCAATGGTCATGGTTCAAAATGCGTGGGATTGCTTTCGGGAATTTATATCCCTGTCTCCTAGGCAAAATCTAAGAAAAACAAAGTAGAAGGAATTAACACTGAGTGTCCAGAATGGACCAGGCACTCTACTTGACACTTACACTATCCTCACAACAACCTTTCAAAGCAAACATTGTTCCCATTTTATTTATGAGGACACCAAGACACCAAGAATCTAAAGTACTAGTTGAAGTTCACACGACTTGTAAGTGGAAAAGCTAGATTGCGAATACGGATATATTTGATACCAAAGTCCTAGAACAACCTCTCCACTGCACAACCCAGTATGCTAAAACCTGACACATTTAATTACCCTTCTAGGCACACACATTCTGTATTCCTTGTTCCCTCTCTGCTGGGGAGGTGAGAGTTCAAGGGCAGGTCTGCACCTTGCTGAGTACAAGTTGGTAGCCATGCTTAGGAAGGTCCATCTAGAATCAGATATCTCAGCTTGAAACTTTTCCTGTTTAGGGTTCCTAGAAAAGGAACAGCTGACCTTCTGCCAGTCTTTTATGATAAGACTAGGAATTACAGATATAGATGAGATGGTGATAGGTTGAACTGATACATGGTGTTTGTAAAGATAGCCAAGGAGACATGGATTTGAGAGGATTTATTTAAGAAGCTGAAATGAGAGGTCTCACTGATGGATGAGATGTGAACAGTAGGATAGAGGAATCCAAGATATCTTAGCAAGGGAAATCAATGAGGGTCTCTCTGAAAAGAAGAGAGGAAGCTGAGAGAAGGCAGAGGTGTGAGTGCAGGAGGTCCTGGGAGGCCTGTGTTCCAGGGCTTGCAGTGGGAAAGAAATCAGCACCCTTGAGGAGCAGAAAGGATGGAGTCACCAGAGTGAGAAAGAAGGTGGAAAATGGAAAGAGAAGAGTTTAGAGAGATTTAAGGAATCAGATCATGTGGGGTCTATTAGACCTTGATAAGGAATTTGGAGTTTATCCCAAGTGTAATAGAAATAAGAGTTTTTAAAAGGGGAGAATATGATCTGATACATGTTTTAAAAGGATTGTTCAGGCTGTGAGTTAATGCTCTCACTCTTGCTACTGGGGCACAAATATAACCAAGTAGGAATAATTTGATCATTTCTCTATCAAAATATCATTATGCTTGTTTTCTTCGTAGATCTTACCATGATTTATCATTACATATTTTATAAATTTAGTCTATGTATTTCCACTAGATATTAAGGTACATAAGGACAAACTGGGTCTGTCAATTGCATGCTCACTCCCAAGTCCAGTGTCTGTTATACTTAATAGACACTGCTTAAATATTTATTAAATGAATGCTACTCTCTAAAAGTCTCTGGATAAGAAAGGAATCAATATCATCTTTGTCCCTCATGATCACTTCCAGACTATTGTTTGAGGCCATCACTCAATAATCTTTCTTTTAAAGTCCATGCTACCTACTGCTTTTCCAATTTTCCATTTCCTCCAGGCTCTGCCTCTTCCATCATAATTTTAACATGTCCTTAACTGTCCCGCCCTCCCTCAGGGTCTATGCTGATGATCTTCCAGCACTCTTATACCACATGGTCTTAAACTTGGATACTCGGACTACTCTCATCTCCATTATATTTTAGTCTCCACAAGCCTAACCACATCTCAGCACTTTCTGCCTCTAGACCGCTTTGTCATTCTTCACATCATACTCACTCACTCTTCTCGAGCCTAGGCTCCATCATCATCACCTTCAAGCCCCCGTCCCCTCCTGTTCTGTTCCTCCAGCCTGTTACCCCCATCCTGGATCACGTCCCTCCGTGCCCAAGCTGGACAGCACTATCAGCCATTCATGCAATGCTCTCAAGAGCGTGCTGAGCGCCCTCACTCTCTTTCTCTACCACACAGTTTTGTCTTTCCCACCCTGGGAAACCCCACTCTCTGCTTTCTATGATCCACCTCCCAGATGGCTGAGCATTGCTGAGAAAATTACAAGCATGGCAGGATCACTTTAAAGGCACACTCTCTCTCCCTTCCACTTTGTCACCTGGGCTGCTAGTCAAGTATCTCAAATATCTATGGTGGATCATCTCTCTCGCTCTCCAGAATCTGTTCCAAATCTCTTCTGCTCAAACTTCCACACTATCTTTAGGCACCGACATCTATTACTTCCTGATAAAATTGAGATCAACTAACTTAAATCCTATCAATTCTTTTCTCCCTATCTACTTGCCTCCATTCATTCACTAATCCTTTCTTCCTCCTGTCTCAGAGAAATTGTTCTGTTCTCTTTTTCCCCTAAGGCTTCACTTTCCTTTCATGATCTTGGTCCTAACCCCTCTTGCTTCTCCCAAGGTATTAATCTCTTAATTATTCCATCTCTCTCTTGAATATTTTATATCTCTCTATATGCTGGTTCTTTTCCCTTGACCTATACATATAATTATATCCTCTATCTTAATGAAAAACAAAAGAAGAAATTCTTCTAGGAATTCTACGCTCCTCTGAGTCATTGTGCCAGAGCTCTCCTTCTTTCTTACTACAAAAGGCAATTTAAACTCCCTGTGTTTATTTCCTCAACCCAGCTCACTTAAAAAATCTCCTGAAATCTTACATGCAAAGCCAACAAGCTGCTGAAATGCTTTCTCAAAGGCCACCATCAAGTCCAGAGTATTTTTCTCAACATTCATTCTTCTTGATCTCAGAATAGTTTGATGTTTACTACCTCTTCCTTCCTAAAATGTGTTCTTCTCTTGAATAAATTATTTTCCTTGAATGATGGTTCCAGTGTCTGAGAGTTTCCATTAACACATGGAGAATCCAGATCTTTTCTATTCTGGATACCACTGACTAAAGCAAGTGCAGCCTGCTGTTGCTTGAAAATCAAAACGCTTAGGCCAATCTCCAGATGGTGTCCTAGAGGCCAAACTTACACCCCTCCCTGACACATATTTCTTTCTATGTCCAACACTATCATCTCCAAATTAAACATTCCTCTGAAATCAGTTTCTGAGATTCTTCTCCAACCCTTTCTTTGAAAAAACTAAAATGATGGCTTGAAATTTTCAAAAGCAATCTTTACAGTAATAGAAAATATAGATTTTTAAACTTAAATTGCACTTTCTGCTGTGAGATTATTTGCTTTTATACTTATTCCTACTAGACCATATTTTGTTTTTAATCTATACTACCACAACTTGCAAAAGATTTGCAGGCAATTTCAATATTTCTTAAAAGGACAATTGAATACCCCAAGTGAAAAGATTATAGAGACTACTGTTGAGTATTAGCATATTAATAGTGTAGACTCCATGAAAGATAGATAGAATCCAACACGTACCCTTAATAAGATACCCCTTTTTCCAAGGTATCATGGTAATGAATGAGGAATCTGCAGAATGATTTGTCCAGTGGCTGCTTTTCTAAAGTCTCAGAGAACACAAATGTCAAGCTGATATAGCACATCCTGACCCCACCAAAATGACACAAGATGTAGAAGGGAGATCTCAGGAAACCGAACTGTAGCGATGCAAACGCTTCATTCACCAGGTTCAAGAGCTGGTAACTAGGAAGGACAGCTAAGCATTCAAAAGCATGTCTATTGAACACATTTCTGATTTAGATTTGCATTAAAACCATGAGATTCTTATTTAGAATTTCATATATTGTGGGCTATTTCCCTTCTCATTTAGCATTATGTCTCATTTCAGATGACCTTTGTTTCCTGAAGTAAATTAGAGATGAAATTATTTCTTCCCAATTAGCATCAATGAAATGACATCTACTTAGATTTGCTACCCTGGCAAACCCTACTCTTCAGGGGAAGTGCAACATGGTTTTAGTGGGTTGATTAATCGTTTTCTTTTTCTGCCATGTGTATGTATGCACACATGTGATACGTAGATTTTGGATTAGGTTTTCAAACAGCAATGCATTGTCTCAGCTCTTCTGTGATGCCTCCAAGGATTAGCTAAAGGGACACAATTGTTAATAAAATTTCACACCAGTAAACTTGGCTTGTAGAGCTTCTGTATAAACCCCACTGACTGTCATAGCATTCATTCATAAGAACACACACCACTGAGCATACGTGGGACAGGATGCTTTGCTATGCCAAAAGCGAATTTTCATGCTGTTGAATTTATGCATTTCCCTCTGCTCCTCCAAAGGCTTGTCTGCATGTTCAGGCAGGGGAGAGCTCTCTCTGTGGAAAAATGTTCCTCTTCTGTTTGTGTCAAAAGGTCTGACCTGTACTCCAGTCCCCATTCAGAGGTAATTTGCAGACTATGTAAGATAATCTTTTTAAAAATCCCCCAGGAAAGAATACTAGGTTAATTTTTGCTTAAAAAGAAAAGGGCTATAAAAAGCATAATAGGAAGGGAGAAAATGGTCTTAAAATGGAAACCAAAACAGGCATTTGGGAAAGATAAATGCAACATCCCCTTCACCCTCAGGAAATGAAATTTTTCTGACAGGGTGGGAGACTCTGCTTGGCAAACCTTCTTAAATTAATTACCTTCTTGACATTTTAAAGGAAGGTTTCAGATTGTAAATTTAACCCAGACAAAGCATTCTTTTTAATCTTGTCAGTATGCAAACTACTTTGCACTGCAGTCTGTGAATTATTTATCAGAGGAACGACCCCAAAGGGCGAAAGGAAAAAGCAGGCATGTTTGATCTGAGATTCCGCAGCGAGATGTAGCTCGTTGCCTTAGATCTGTACCTGTTGCAACTACTTAACTTTTTCTGCTTTTGATGTTTTTAATACTCAGAGTATCCTTTGTCTCTGAGAGGAAGACATTTGGTGCCAACTTATATATAGCTATACATATATAGTTTGGCAGGTTTTATATGGCAGCCACAGTTCGGATGGTGTGGGAAACAACTGGGCTTCTTTTCTATATACTTATATGCTAGGCAAGCCGCATCTTAACTGACTCTTGTGCCCATGTGAAATGCAGCCTGCAGAGATGGACTGGCAGGGAAATTAACCTTCCAACTATGGATAAACTAGTGTACATAATATTTCAACAAACATCAGCAGGTTCTTTTAGAACTTAAAGAAAACTGAAATTTACAATGCCTGGAAGCTATAAAACAAAGTTGTGGTTTTAGTTCTAGACTTAAGTATTCCTAGATTAAATGATTTGGGATCAAGAACATCCATGCAACGGGATATGCTTATTAGCTCTAAAACATTATATGGTAGATGTAGAACTGCCCTAGAACAGCAGCACATAAAGTCATGGAGAATAGTGTCTGGGGCCTCCCCAGAGTTTGCAGAGTGATGGCAAACCTCAACTTCGAAAAACATCCCAATGGCTTAGTTCCTAGGAGACTGGATGAATGCATAGATCACAATGTCTTACCTGATAAGTCTTTGCCCTGCTGCTACCTCTTCTCAGGAAATCCCTGGGCTTCCCTTGAGAGAAAAGAAAAAGATGCAGCATCACTGTCCCTCCTCCTGCCACGTGTGGTCATTTCACTTTGAACAGACATCCCCCGCACAAGTCAAAGACCAGGAAGGGGCTTCCCTGGTGGCGCAGTGGTTGAGAGTCCACCTGCCGATGTAGGGGACAGGGGTTCGTGCCCCGGTCCGGGAAGATCCCACATGCCACAGAGCGGCTGGGCCCGTGAGCCATGGCCGCTGAGCCTGTGCATCCGGAGCCTGTGCTCTGCAACTGGAGAGAGGCCACAACAGTGAGAGGCCCATGTACCGCAAAAAAAAAAAAAAAAAAGTCTAGGATATCCCTGGCAATTGTAAATGAAAACTCACAACACACAGCTATATTTCTGTATGAGAGCCTCCTCCAAAATTAATAAAAGAAGTAAATGTAATAACTGAAGTAAAACTTTAATGTAGACACAATTTTTCACTTAATTCCCAAGCTATGTAGGGCTTTTCTATCCCCCTTCGAAATGTAGATTTGTCATCATAATAGCTGCCAGTTATTGTGTAATTACTATGTTCTACTCCCTTGCAACTCACCTATGAAGTAGGTCTTACTGTCCTCAGCCCACTCCTCCCCCTTTTTTTTTTACAGCTGCGGAAACTGAGGCTTAGAAAGAGATAAAGTTTCAAATGATCCTGCAGCTAATAAGGCAGAAATTCAAAGCCAGATCTCCATGACCCTAAATTCCATACGCTCTGCCTCTCTAAATATGCAATGTGATCTTAACTCCATTTGGTTGCCTGCAATTCTTCTCTTTATGCACATTGAAATCTGGTAGAAGTGTGATAAACCTAACATAAAGAGCTGCACTTTATAATTTGTTTTGGTCATGCTAGATTTTTCAAGCTTGTATTCATATCTTAACAATCTGTTGTGTGCAGTGTATTTAAACCAAACAAATAAAAGACGGCATACAAATCTGAGTTTTAGCGAACATGTTTTCTAGAAAAATTAGGTAGGCACCTACCACAGAGATAGCATGCAAACAGCAGTGAGTCAATTGATACTTGTTAGTCTGTGCTCTCTGATACACAGAGGAGTTACCTACTTAATAGGACTTATAAGAACAAATCCCCTGAGCATGAATGAGGGAAACTGGACACTGAGGTTTATCTTTTCATAGAGCTGTCACACATGCTAATTCAAGGACCACAAATGTCCTTTTTGAGTTTTGTTTTTGTTTTTATCATTCCTCTTTCACTCACCTCTTGAATAAGCACCAAATGCAGAGCACTTGATCCTCCATGCCAAGGTCATCTTCACCTGGTGAACCTGAACTGTAAGGACCAGACCCAGGGAAGATGTCCTTTTAGAGTCACGACATATCAGATTTTCAGAACTGGAGGAAACATAGAGATCATCTAGTCCAATCTTTTATTTACTAGGAAGTGAAGAGACAAGTACTAGGCTGCCCACCTTGTCTGAGTTAGAGCAAGGACTAACAAGGCCACACATGTCTTGAGATTCATGGTGGCTTTAACTGAGACAGAACTTTTTAAAAGATATTACCTGGAACCTAGATTAGTCAGGATTCTCCAGAGAAACAGAACCAATAGGATACAGAATATATATGTATACATATATACATGTGTATATATATACGTATATATGTATAAAGAGATTTGTTATAAAGAATTGACTCATGTGATTATGGAGGCTGACAAGTCTCAATATCTGCAGGTGAGTCCTGCAAGCTGGAGTCCAGCAAACTGGAGACCCAGGATAGCTGATGGTATAGTTCCAGTCTGGCAGGCTCAAGACCCAGGAAAAGCTTATGTTTCATTTTATTCCCAAGACAGCAGGAAAAAAACCATGTCCCTGTTCTGAGGCAGTCAGGCAGGACTGCCTCTGGGGAGGATAAGCCTTTTTGTTCTATTCAGGCCTTCAACTGATTGGACAAGGCCCACTCAGATTAGGGAGAGCAACCTGCTTTACTCAGTCTACTGATTTAAATGTTAAGCTCAGCCAAAAACACCCTCACAGAAACACCCAGAATAATTTTTGGCAAACTATCTGGGCGTATCGTGGTAAAGTCAAGTTGACATATAAAATTAATCATCACATCGCCTAAGCCTCCTCACCTAAGCCTAAGGCCTCTTCACAACATCCAGCAAGGAGCTGAGGCCTCCTGCCAACAGCCAGATGAGAGTGAACCATCTTGGAAGCAGCTTCTCCAATCCCAGAAAAACCTTCCTATGACTCAGCCCCTACTGAGCTTTTCACTGTAATTGACTATAACAGGAAAGAGCCTGGGTCAGAACCATCTCACTAAGCTTCTCCCACACTTCTGATCCACAGACACTGTGCAATAATAAATATTTGTTGTTTTCAGCTTCTGAGTTTGGGGGTAATTTGTTATGCAGTAATAGATAGCTCATATATGTGAAGTCTAAATTGCTCCTATAATAAGACTTTTTTTGTTCATAAACTATCATTTGCTTACAGTAGGTTATGTTCATAATTTATAGGTCATGTATTTTTAAGCCAAAATAGACTTATGTGTGTGGTTATAGTAATAACACAATCTTAATATTTGTAAAATATTATTTTCTTCCTAGAATGTCACTGAGCACAAGTGATAAAATTGTTTTTCGATGTTTTGGTGAACAAATTGCCCTGCTACAATAGCTGAAGCTTGAAAGTTGCTTTGGAATTCACTTTAATCTTACATCGTTTTTTTTTTCCAGTGTGATGTTATAGTTTTAGAGAAAATATAAATGATGGCTAGTACTTTCATTCTTTTTTTACTTGCAAACTCAAGGATAAGTTAAAAGCACAATTAATTCTTCTAAATAAACTCTCTACTGTAAAAAATAAACATTATAATTATTTCTCCAAGTTTGAAAATTATTGTCCTTTTTGTATCATTTAAATTTTTTTCTTCTCTTAACTCATTTATTCATTCTACATTAAGATTCATTTAATTGATCTTTTATTCTCTGTGCAATTCTACATTTTTATTCTTGTCTAACTACTCTCTATCCTTACCTCTTTCCTGATGTTTTTATTCTACCTCTCTACCAAGCTCTAGCCCCTCCCTTCTCTTTACTTCAGCTGCACTTATAATGTACCTCTTTAAAAGTAAAATACAATATTGTTTATATCTACTTCCAATTATTTCAACTATGTCACTCTTGTCTCTCAAACAAGACTGCATCCCCTTTCTATGTTTTTTTTTCTTTTTATGCTTTTGATGCCTAACCCAGTGCTTGCGCACAGGAAGCGCTCAGTAAAATTATGTAGCATTGTATTTATTTCCTTCTCCCAGTGTTCCTTGCCTCCTAGTATCCTACTTTCTGCTTTTGAGAAGAGCCTTATCTGGCACTAAGTACAGCTACAAAGAAAAATAAAAGAGCAATAGACAGGATGCAGGGAGTTATAGAAACAGACAGTAGCAAGAAGAGACATGGCCATAGCACTCTCATGCCTTTTAAATGTATTCCTGAATACATGTTAGCTCCAGGGACACAAAATCATTGAGTCTCCTCTCTTTTTTATTTTTTCTTTGACTGTCATATTGACAGAGTAGAAATATATAGGCAGTGTCACTGCCTTGTTTCAGTAAAGTTAGTGCTTAAGGTTTCCTCATATCTACCCAGCCAGCTGAGTTTCATCACTGTCTTATACTTGACTGTATATTTATGCACCTTTTAGAATCTCAATGTTTCCCAAATGCCCACAGCAATATATTTTTTTCTGACATGTTCTATTGTCTGTAATAGAGTTGGCATATAGTGGTGGATGGTTTTACCTTCTGTATGTGTATTTGTTCATTGCACTTCCTAATCTAGCATTCAGTATTTATTTTTCATCATTGACAGTTGACTGCTCTGTCTCAAATATTTGAGAAAGAGAAAAAGTGAGAGAAAAGTAGGCAAGAACTGCTGATAACCCAGGTTTAGGAGTGTTAACAGTGATAATTTCTCAGAGGAAATGCAAGAATGAAGAGGATGGCAAAGATATACAGGGCAGGGTCAGGGGAGAGTCCATATCCTCTACTCATTACTACCAAAAAAGAAGAGTCTTTTTCGGTAGTTGTTCAGATTTGCTCGGCTCTAGAATAATATAGACACATGAGGATTGGGTTTGGTTTAATTATTTTCTCTAAATCTGCCTTTGCTGGGTCATTTGTCTCCTCTATAGCTTGTTAGATAATCAGTTTTCTTAAACTCTTCACATTCAAAAAATATTTGTAAACAGTATGAAATAGAAAGAAGAAAATTAGAGAGGAAAGAGTGGTGTGAGGAGCAAACATGTAAATATTTTACTAAAATAAGTGAGATGTGTGGGGACAGAGGACCATAAGGCAATAGGGGTACAGTGGGCTTATCAATCTACTTTACTTAGGGATTTGTGCTGTGTCTTAAAGAATGAGTGCAAGTTTTCTAGATAGAGAAGAAAGAGAAGTCCAGTCAAAGGGACATGGCAAGTTCAAAGAAAGGTGAATAATAGGGTATGGCTGGGGCTTAATGTACATGATGGGGAGTAGTGGGTGGGAAAACATTCTGACAGGGTATATTCAGACTAGATTGAGAAAAACTTTGTACTCATCCACTCATTCAAAACTATTTATCGAGGATCTACTATGTGCACTGTACTAGATGAACACACCACACACACACACACACACTTTGCCTGAGATAACATATTTTATCTTCCCTATGTTTGCATGTCTTATATATGTGCTTCTATTATAGCAAATGTACTACATTATCATGTTGGATTTGGGGATCTTTCTTCCTCACTGTAGACTGAGCTTTTTTTTTTTTTTTTTTTTGCGGTACGTGGGCCTCTCACTGTTGTGGCCTCTCCCGTTGCGGAGCACAGGCTCCGGATGCACAGGCTCAGCGGCCATGGCTCACGGGCCCAGCCGCTCTGCAGCATGTGGGATTTTCCCGGACCGGGGCACGAACCCGTGTCCACTGCATCGGCAGGCAAACTCTCACCACTGCGCCACCAGGGAAGCCCTAGACTGAGCTTTTTAAAGGTGAGGATCATATCCTTATATTGTATATTTTCATATCTCCAACACGTAATACAAAGAATAGTATATAAATATTTATGATTGAATCATAACCACCCATAACTTAAATGGATGACTACTCAGGCCCAGCTAATAAAATAAGATAGTGATAGGAAACAGATTTCAACTTATCAACTCCAGTAAAGTACTCATGCTGCCTGGAACTTTTGTGGGAAAGGAGATTGTGATCCCATCTAACCTCAGTAGGAAAGAGTTCTGTCATTAAGTAGAGACTTCCACCATGACATAAGAGGCAATGGCGGCAGCACAATTATTTTCTATCCGTGAACTAGGTTGTATTCTCAGTAAGGTAATCATTTACTCACTCACCAAATATTCATCATGCATCTGGCAGTGTTGCTGAGCATCAGGGGACAGGACATGGAGACAATGGGCACACAGCCCCTACCCTCAGGGATCCCAGAGATCTGGAAAGTAAATGATGTGACAATACCTGTAATTTACTCAATTGTATAATAATAGTTTGCTAGATATGAGGTCATGATGATTGTGGTAAAAAGGAAACCAGAGAGTATATATGCCATCTCTTATATGTCTCAGGTTAGAAAATGTGTTAACCAGCACTCAAAGGAATTCCAGTTCCCAGTATGGGTAATTACCTCCTGCTGTCATTGTTTAATGAAATCATTCATTCATTTAACAAATATTTACTGAATGCCTACAACGTCTCAATCTATATGCTAGACACTCGATAGACTATAGCAAGTAAAATAATCTAAACAGAGACAAATATTAAACAAGTGATTATACAACAAAATATGTAATTACAAATTATGATGAGTGAAAGCATCCCAATCTGTTTCTTTAGTCATACCAAACAATCTTCTGAATGCAATTTTGATCCCTAGGTTGACTCCTTTCATAAGGTAGGAATGCATTAATGATTTATGTAAATATTCCATTCTATTTTTCTCTGTCACAGTAATGGGGTATACCAATCAGTCTCACATAGTCAGTGGTTATGCATCAATTCTCCAGAGCCCAGAAACCTGTGGGCTTCACCTGGATTATTTTGATCTCCAAGTCAGTGCTGCCCAGAGGTACATTGTTTTAATGGCCAATCTCCCTCCTGACATCTTTTAGCTGTTTTGAAATCTACATTTCTCAAAAGCCTAACCTCTTACCAAGACACAGAAAAAACATTCTACTAAATTTTATTTGCAAAAATTAAATGCAATAGAAAAGAGCTCTTAAATAAAGAAAAAAATAGAGAGAGAGAGAGACTGATGATGTTCACTAACTAGTCATTAATACTATATAATATTCCTTTTGTCATAAAAAACCCTCGTGATCTTAAAAATTCATTGAAAAGTATACTCTACCATCTAGAATTGTTTCACATTTCATTTTGCAAGGAACCATTTTCCATGAAATTTTCACATCATTTTTCATGTAAGTTTTTTTTCATTTTTTATTCTTGTTGTTTACTGTTTTATACAAATTTTATATTTTATACTGCCTGTGCCCTCTGTCCTTTTCATAGGCCCACTGCTGCTGCCTACATACTATTATTCCATCTCAAGGTCCAACTATACTCAACACGATTATGATGTAGCCTCCCTCACTAAAATAACTCTTCCTTTATTCATTTACTTTTTTGTGATGGGTGTTATAAAAAGAGGAGTTAAGTGAAAGCAATTGAGGATCACAGAATCTTGAGATTGTTAGCTTGCCACCAAATCTAGCCTCCCAACACCCTGTAAAAGTCCCTGTTCGGAAGTGTCCATGCAGAACTAGAACATCACTTAAAGCCAGAGTCCCAGCTCAGCTGACACTTGGCCGTGTAACTCTGAATAAGTCAGTCCTGTGGTAGGATTTAGTTCCTTTTTATACCTGTTTCAGAAGCTTGTTGTTACAACATGTACAGAAGTGTCTTGTAAACTATAAGGAACTCTACCAGTTCAGGGATGGACTGGGAGATCTGTTTCTCCTGGGCAGTCCCATTAGACGGTTAGCGATGTCCATAGTAACACAGAAGACAGAGTACAGGCTCTGGGACAAATAACTTGAATCTCCATTTAGTCCCTGTATGGTCTTGGACAAGTAATATAACTCCCTTCACCCTTGGTTTCCTCATCAATCAGGGTTATAGAGCCCAACTTGGGGAGGGGCTAGTCTAAGAAATGTACAATTTTTCAGATGATAGACTGATGTTCAGTAAATGTTTTGTGTTTTTGTTGTTTGATTTTGTTTTTGCTTTATAACTGCTGGTAGTGGTTTCTGTAATAACCCAGAACAACCCTAAATCCCCTTTCACATGGTAGCCCCTCAACTAAGGGCAAGAAGCTACTATGACCCTCCCATCAATTTTCCCAACAAACAATTCCTTCTTCTTAAATTGTGCCCCCCTCCCAACCTCCCATCAAGATTCCTGGGTCCCTCCCTGTTCCACCCCATTTCTGGGCTTTCTCCAGCCTGTCTTCATTCCCTTACAAAGAGCCACCTAAGGCTGCCTCCCAGTCTGCTGCAGCAAAAGTGTTTTTGCTTTCTAGTGGTAATTACTTCTGCTGCATCTGTGTTTACTTTAGAACCTGTGGCTAAGGTAATTAGCTGACAGTTGGCTAAGGCTTAGGTAATAATGTGCCTGACATTTTAGGTATCTCTTTTCTAGAAATCATTTTTTTTACTTTATTTCACTTACACAGTCAACAGACAGTAATGGCAAATCGTCCCTATGTGGAACACAACTAGGATTCATTTGCATCTGGAAGATCAGCTTTTTAAAATGTGGTTGGGTTCAGAATGACTGCTTCTACACATTTTTATTTTTTAATTGGCTGCGTTGGGTCTTCATTGCTGCACACGGGCTTTCTTTAGTTGTAGCTCATGAGCTCTAGAGCACAGGCTCAGTAGTTGTGGCGCCCAGGCTTAGTTGCTCCGTGGCATGTGGGATCTTCCCAGACCAGGGCTCGAACCCATGTCCCCTGCATTGGCAGGCAGATTCTTAACCACTGCACCACCAGGGAAGCCCCCATAGAGTGCTTTTTGAGTGCAGTGCTTTTTCATTTATTCACTACTGAGGGCCTGCTATGTATAGAACCCTGGGCTAGGGTGCTAGGGACAAACAAAACTATAACATCACCCCTTTCCTTGAAGATTTTGAAATTTGAAGAAAGGTGGGCAAACAAACAGGTGTCCTCGCCAAATGTTGTGGGGATGTAAGTGGGGGGATGGCGAGCATTCAGGAGGAAACCCATGAGCAGAGTCTTGAAAGGAAAATAGATATGTAAATATTTACTGGGCATACTGGAGGATCCAACAGAGAACTTCCTTCTGGACTGAGAAGTATAAACAAAAGTATGAAGGTTTTATATGCTCAACACAACATGATTAGTTGACAATCAGAAGACAAGACTAGAGTAAAGCAAGCAAGGAATCTAGGGTGTGCAATATTTAAGGAGGCACTGCAAGTACAGGGTTAGCCAGAAGCCTTCAGAAATGACACCCAACTTGCACCACCCAGAGAGTGAGTGCCTCCTTAAATTTTGTACCTGGGCACCTCTCCCTTACCTCACCCTAATCCCAGCCCTGATATATTTAAGAATTTGTGTGTATCAATAGAACCTATACATTATTGAAGCAATGCTTTAGAACTCCAAGTATTTACTGACTTATTTAAGCCCAGAGGTGATGGACTCTCCAAACAATTCTTACACATCCCCCAACAAGAAAGCCCGTGCCTGATCTCCTCTAACCTAATCAGAGGAGCTCACTTTAGAGAAATGGAGCAAAAGAAAACTAAACTTCTAAGCACCCATAATCCCAGTCATTTGATATATGATAGCTTATAATCATCCAATATTTTCTTTACAACTAACAAAGTTATTTACATCTAGATGATCTAAATTGTCTGTAGGGGGACTTCCCTGGTAGTGCAGTGGTTAAGAATCCGCCTGACAGTGTAGGGGACACGGGTTCGAGCCCTGTTCTGGGAAGATCCCACATGCCACGGAGCAACTAAGCCCGTGCATCACAACTATTGAGACTGCGCCCTAGAGCCTGTGAGCCACAACTACTGAGCCCACGTGGCACAACTACTGAAGCACGTGTGCCTAGAGCCTGTGCTCCGCAACAAGAGAAGCCACCACAATGAGAAGCCCGCACACGGCAACAAAGAGTAGCCCCTGCTCATGCAAGTAGAGAAAGCTCACACGCAACAACAAAGACCCAATGCAGCCAAAAGTAAATAATAAATAAATAAATTTATTTTAAAAAAATAATAAATTGTCTGTAGAGAGAGGGTGATTTGGTACTAAGATCTAAAACACAAAATAGTTAGTGAAGCACTTTATTCTTGTGACTAAAAATAAAGATTTTTATACAAGAGAGAATAAAAGGACATATCTGTGAAGCAGCTCCAAAAATGGGGTGGGGGAGGGTGTTGATGTGTCTGCTGTTACACAAGCCTGTATATTGAGATACAGGAATTATCTCAATGGCTTAGGCAGGGGAAATGATAAAATCTTCTAAGATTACTGAAAGAGTAGAAATCACACAATTAGGTGATTGAAGAGTAAGCCTGAATAATAGCAGCTGTGTAATGCTATAGGAGTACCACCTGATGGGATAACAAATATAATGTATCATTTCTATTCTTCAGCTAATCCTGTGTCATGACTGCCTAAGGACAATCACGTGAGATTTCCATACGTTTTCCAGTTCACCCCTTGAACATCAGTGATTCATTAAGTGGAGCTATTATTCAAATCTGACACTGTTCAAAATTTGTTGCTTCACAGCTTGTGTTCATTAACATATTTATATATACATAGGATATTTTTTCCAAAAAGTTTTAATAGCTTCAGAACTGTATTGGACGAACCACTGTCGCACCTTCCCAATGCAGTCTCCACCTCTTCCCCACCCTCTCCCACATCCTCAAAGCCTGTCATGGCTCCAGACCCTTTGTTCTATACCCTTAGGACCCAGCTTTCTTGTCATAGATTAAAACCCACTGGTGGAGCTGGCACTGCCCTTGTTGACCATGGTACTGTGGCACACGGTACTGCATCTGGCACATTATACGTTCTTAGTAAGTACCTGCAGAACAAATTGTGCGTAGATGTCTATGTTATTATGTATCATGGGGTGAGGATGTGTGTCTGTCTATTCCCAACTCAGCAGCCAGGGTGATGCTTTACAACATGAGTAGGATCATGGTCCCTCTGATTAGAACTCTCCAAGGGCCTCACATCTCACTCAGAGTAAGAGCTCAAGCCCTCACGGGGATTTGTGAGCCCTCTATGTGATCCAGCCTCCATAAGCCCTCTGGCCCCATCCCCCTTTTACTCTCCTCTCAGTCACAGTGACTTCCTTGCTGCCTTTTTTTTTCTTTCTTTCTTTTTTTATGTGCCAGGCATGCAGCCTCTTCAGTGCCTTTGCTGGAATTTTTCTCTCAAATTTCTTAGCATTCACTGGCACACTCCGGCACCTCTCTGAGCCTTTTCTCAACTCCCACCTTCCCAGTGAGGCCTCCCCCATGGCTGGCATTCCCTGTATGTGCTCTTCCCCACATCCTTGTGCCCTTTATCCTTCTAAAATACTGTATAATTTACTTATTAATACTATTAAGTTTCTTAACTCTCTTTCCCTGTTAGAAGTTAAGCTCTTCAGGGCAGGGATTTCTATCTGTTCTGTTTGGTGATCCATCCCATGTGCCCAGAACCATGCCTGAAACATAAATATTTGTTGAATTCATGATTCACAGATCACTGTTGAGTAAGTGCTTCCAAATTTGATTTAATATTTTATAAATTATGCACCTTCTCCTTGTCTTGCTTAATCCCAACCACATTTGGTGATAGGTACTGTTATTATTATCCTCATTTTTAGATAAAGAAGTTGAGCCTGAGAAGTTGAGTGGCTTGCCCTTTGAACATCCCATAGTAGGTCAGTTCTCTGTGGTTCTGAGACTCAGAACTGGAGGCCAGTCTATAACATGTGTCTTCAGCCCTTCCAACAATCCTGCAAGCCCCTAATCCCCTATATTAAATTCCACTCTACTTAAAATATCTAGGGCTTCCCTGGTGGCACAGTGGTTGAGAGTCCGCCTGCCCAATGCAGGGGACACAGGTTCGTGCCCCGATCTGGGAAGATCCCACATGCCGCGGAGCGGCTAGGCCCATGAGCCATGGCTGCTGAGCCTGCACGTCCGGAGCCTGTGCTCCACAATGCGAGAGGCCACAACAGTGAGAGGTCCGCGTGCCGCAAAAAAAAAAAAAAAAAATCTAAAACAGCATCTATTTCTGTGCTAAACCTGATGGATAAGGCTTCAGATCACATCATGAAAACTAGATTCTCCTTCCTGTGCCATTCAATTCAACAAACGGTTTTCTAAGCTCTCACCTTTAGGTCCATAACTACAAAGGCAAATATACAATAACACATAATAAAAATAGTTGAGATTAATCCCATCTGCAGAATTTGGAAAGCCCTGGCCCTTTTCAGATCCCTCATCATTCAGGAGAGCTCCAGGGACTGTTTCACATGTGCTTCCAAATGCCATCTCCCATTTACCACTGGAAGCTTTCTCTTCCCTGTGACCGCCCATAACCACAGGAAAGCAACCTTGATGTTCCCAGCCCAGGTTAAAAATGGATAAAGTGCCAGGGTGGAGATGTGACAGCCACTGCCATCCACAGGAAGTGGTTTCTCCTCCAGTCCACTCTCCAGGGAGGAGAAAATACTCACGTGTACTGCACTCCAGAGTCATAAAGCAGCAGTAAGAGAAGTATAATAAAATTAGCCAAGAGTCATGGAATCATCTGCCAAGTGATGGTTGTGAGATTTTAAAACACTTATTTACCACTCTGAGCCTCAATTCCTTCATCAGTAAAACAAACTAAAACATTTACATATATTTAATTCTGATTAAAACTGTGAGATAGTCCCATTTTACAAGGGAGGAAAACTGATAACTACTATTACTGTTACTATTGCTTTTGCTGTTGCTATTACTATTACTACTACTGCTACTATTATCATCAACATTGCCCTATACCCTCATGTTTCTCAGATATTCAAATGATATAGATCTCTTGCTTTCTTACAACTTTCCTCAGCTTTAAAGAGGTAAATGGCCAGCCCTGAGCAGTGCTGAGTGAGACACATTCTGAGTAATGCAGCCCCCAACACATTCAAAATAGTCTCTGCACTGTCATTGTTCTCAGCCCAATCTTGAGAATCTCCGTCCGCCTTTCCCAAGACCACGAGAACCTTGCCAAGAGTCTTCGTGGCCCCTCAGGCTCAAACACATCCCCCCATGACCCATAGCCTACTCCCTTATTCCTTTAGGTATGTCAGACATTTCTGAACTCACAGAAGGCATACAGAGAGGGCCATAGCATTCTGATACCCAGCACCAACACCTTTACTTTCCATAGATGAGTAAGACATGACCTGCTTGCAGGAAGCCTATAACCTTATTATAAAGATGAGAAAAATAAATGTTAATTTTAGAAACTGAGCATATGGAGGGATGGTATGGCATATAAATAGCCATAGTGAGAACACATGCTCTAAAGTCTAGAAGACTCCAGTTTACATCTTTCCTCTGCTACATTCCAACACCAGGACCACGGGCAAGGGATGGAGACTTGCCAAGCCTCAGTCTCTTTACATGAAAAATCAGATATCGATGAGGATGAAATGAAATGACTGTGTAGGGCACTAGGAATGTAGTAAGCTCTAAATAAACAGAAGCTCTTATTATTTTCACTTAGTTTATGCAAACTTCCTGTGGAGTTGAGTGGACACCTGTGATGTCCTGTAGGTTAAAAAAGCTAAATTAAGTCACTGAAGAGAGAGTAGCCATCACTTAGATCAAGGATAATGGAAGGATTCACCACTTTTTTTTCTTTTTGGCCATGCCCCAAGGCTTTCAGGATCTGAGTTCCCTGACCCAGGATGGAACCCAGGCCCATGGCAGTGAAAGCACTGCATCCTAACCACTGGACCACCAGGGAATTCCCAAGGTTCACCACTTTTAAATCTGTGGGCCATAAGCTAGAAACTGTTCATGGCTATACAAGTCATAAATTAACATTTACAGACCAAATCTTTGTAGCTTTTCTCATTACATATTGGTATCACACCGTCAAAAAGACATGTTACCTAGTGCAATGATAAATTACTTTTTCAACAGCTAATATCAAAATGTACTGCACACTGAACCCCACAAAATATTGGTATGAGTATATCATTAGTCAACATTTATACCTCAAGTAAATAAATTTAGGTATTAAATATAGCCTAAATTATTTACTCTTTATTATTCTTTCTCATGATAATACTATATTCCAGATGACTATATTTCTTTTCAATGTAATCACCCCCACTTGCAATTACATTTTGATGTTTTTTCTGTTATGTAGACTTCAATTACCAATTCCAAACTTAGTTACTATAGTTTTAGCCCACCACTATTTTAAATTTTTATCCATTTTTCTTCCTTTGCACAGACATCTGAGGGAGATAAGCTATTAATGATTTCGTCCTGTGAAGCTCAGAATTAAATACCATCAGAGTAGAGAAGATGACAGTTAAAAAGGTAATTGCCTTCTAACACAGTCTTGCCCACCTGCTTTTGATTAAAATGTACAGTTTCCCTGGTGAACATTACGGTGACCCAGGTTCTAAGACTGAATGAAATTCCAGGTCAGATACCAAAGCCTCGAATAAAAATAAACAGCAAGAAAGTTCAGGGAGTGGAGCTTGATAAATATCATCATACTTATGGGAATGAAGAAATATTCTGTCTTGGCAAGTCCCTTTATCTTCTTGGTTTCTTATCACCCAGACTCAAGACTTCTTGTCAAGTTGAAATCTTTCCTTCCCCACCCTTGACTTTCAATCAGCCAACAAATCCTATTGCTTCCTCTTTTACCAACTTTCTGCCTAATTATTTCTACAATTGTTATCTAAAGTCAAGTCTCTGGTACTTTATGTCTGGATTACTGCAACAACCCCACACTGGTCGTCCTACCTCTAATTTCTGCACTATCCAGTTCTTTGGATGCATCACCACCTACCTAACCTGCATAAAATATTACTTTTATGTAGTGAAACATGTCACATCCTTGATCAAAAATCATCAATGTTCCTTCACAGCCTGCATATATACTAGGTGCTCAAATTTAGTTTAAAGGTATTAATAAATGCATAAATAAACATATGTATATATGTATTCATAAGAAAGTTCTAGAAATATCTTCACTCACTTTTACATTGTACATCTGCTATGTTTCTAAATCCTCTGCTTTCTTTAATTGCTAATAGATCTGTGTCAAAAATAAAACAAATATGAAAATGAACCCTAAAAATGAGTATACTCACAAAGAAAGCCCCAGAACCAACACATTTTTCCAAGCATTTAAGAAAAAAATAACACCAATCTTCATTAATTTTTCCAAATCAGACTTTCCAACTTATACTTTGAATTTGGAAGGACGATGACACCAAAACCTGGCAAGGATGTACAAGAAAGCAATTTAGCAGCCATTCTGTCTCATCAACAAAAAAGTAAAAATCTTAAACACAATGTTAGCAAAATGAATCTAGCAATAAATAAAAATGGTAATACATCATGACCAACTTGGATTTATTCCAAGAATGAAAGACTGGGTTTTACATTAAGCAATCAATCAATGTAATTCAACGCATTAACAGAGTATAGGAGAAAAATCATGTCATTATCTTCACAGATGCAGAGAAAATGTTTGACAAATTTAATATCTATTCTTGATAAAAGCTCTTAGCACATTAGAAATAGAAGAGAATATCTGTAATTTAGTAGAAAGTAGCTACAAAGGACTTACAGCAAACATACTTAATGGTGACACACAGAAAGTTTGCACAAGAATGAGACAAAATTGACTGCTATCACCACTTCTATTTAGTGTGGTAAGGAGGTCTTAGCAAGGCATTAAGACAGGGAAAAAGAAGGATTGAGAACTAAAAAGGAAGAAGTATAACTGCCATCTTATTTACAGACAATATGATTGTATGCATAGAAAATTCAAAAGAAACTTCAGTTAACTTATTAAATTTAATAAATGAATTTACTAAGGTCACTGGAAACTAAATCAATGTACAAAAGTCAATTTTACTTCTACATACAAGCAACAAATAACCATACAATAAAATTTTTAAAATAACATTATTTAAAATAGCATCAGATACCTATGAATAAATATAATCATAAATGTAATGTGCAAGACCTTTATACAAATAACTGTAAAACATTTTTATGAAAACTATAGAAAACCTAAATAAATAGAGGACTACATCATGTTCATGGATTGAAACACTCAATATTTTCATAATGTCAATTCTCCTCAAATTTATGTATAGATTTGATGCAATCCAGATCAAAATTTTAGTAGATGTTAGTGGAAACTGACAAGTTGATTCTAAAATTCATTTGGAAATGCCAAAGGCATACCCAAAATTATCTGTTTTCTTGAAGAAGAAAAAGTCAGAAGTAGATATTCCCAGATATCAAGGCTTATTATAAAGCTATAATAATTAAGACTGTGGGACTGTCTGTAGAAAGAGAAATACATGTAACGGAATAGAGAGCCCAGAAATAGACCACTATATATATGGACATTTATAAAAAATATTGTAATGCACATCAGTGAAGAAAGGATACATGATTAAATAAATGATGCTGGGTCAATTTTATATCCATATGAGGAAAACTGGAATCTTGACATTTACCTCACACCATACCATATAATATGAATTATAGATCTACATGTAAAAGGTAAAACAACAAATTTGGTGGGCAATGATATAAAAAATAATATTTTCATGACAATAATTTTTGTTGAGATTTTTTTAAAGCCCTCAGGAAAACAAACACATATTAGCCATAAAAGAAAAGATTAATAACTTGATCTCCATTAAAATTAGGGACTTCTGTTAAATAAGAGATACTATTTAGAAAGACAAAAAAGAAAACCACAAAAATATACCAGATAAGTTATTACATTCTGTACACCAGAATGGCTAAAATTTTAAAGTCTTATAATATCAAGTGTTGGCAAAGATATAGAGCAGCTGGAATTCTCATACGTTGCTAGTAGAAGTGTAAAATGGTACAAACGCTATGAAAATATTTTTGTACTGCCTATTAGAGCTAAGCATATATATGGACCCTGTAACCTAGAAATTCCATTTCTTTGCATATACTATGTAGAAACTCTCACTCATGTGCACAAGAAGGCAGTGTATAATATAAAACAGTCACCTCAGCATTGATGGTAATTCCAACTTAGCTCCCAGAGAGCAAGAACTTTGTTTGATTGTAAGTACTGTATCCCAATTCATAACAGTGAGCACCACACATTTTCATAGTAATATTGGAGCAGTAACCATAACATTTCCATGGTATGTAGAACTTATAATGAAGATTAACTAGTTTAGCATTGAATAGCATTGTGTTTCTTTATTAAACTATGATGATATATAATAGTTACCTCTTATGGAGACCATATGATATGCTAAATGCTATGCTATATGTTTGATATAGATTATCTTCTTTAAATCTTACTACAGCTTTGGCATATAATTATCCACATTTTATAGGTAAAGAAAATGAAGCTAAGAACAAAGTAGGTAGGCTGTCCAAACTCAACACAGCTATGAAGTTATCTCCAAAGAGAGTTAAATTGCCTCCTAATACTTGTATCTTTTTTTTAAATACATCTTTATTGGAGTATAATTGCTTTACAGTGTTATGTTAGTTTCTGCTGTACAACAAAGTGAATCAGCTATATGCATATGTATATCCCCACATCCCCTCCCTCTCCCGTCTCCCTGCCACTCTTCTTATCCCACCCCTCTAGGTACTCACAAAGCACCCAGCTGATCTCCCTGTGCCATGCAGCTGTTTCGCACTAGCTATCTATTTTACATTGGGTGGTGTATATATGTCAAAGCTACTCTCTCACTTCATCCCAGCTTACCCTTCCCCCTCCCCATGTCCTCAAGTCCAATACCTACGTCTGTGTCTTTATTCCTGTCCTGCCCCTAGGTTCATCAGAATTTTTTTTTTTTTTAGATTCCATATATATGTGTTAGCATACGGTATTTGTTTTTCTCTTTCTGACTTACTTGACTCTGTATGACAGACTCTATGTCCATCCACCTAACTACAAATAACTCAATTTCATTTCTTTTTATGGCTGAGTTATATTCCTTTTGATTAGGAAAAAAAGAGGGTATATATATTTGATCTTTCTGGTTTACTAAATACTGTAAAGCCTATATGTTAAAGACCACTGTTTATATGGCACTGTCCCAGCAAACCAAATTGTCCAGTTGGCTGATTTCCTACCTACGCAGGCAAAATAGACTTACCATCCTTAACACTTCCAGGATTTTCTGTCCTCATCTAAACTTCTTGGTGCCTCTAATAAGTGAAAAAATCTGGTCCTTAGTTCACCTTGTAGGGACTTAGATAATACACAATAAATTAATATGAGTAAATGGGTATTGATTCTACTGAAGGAAAGAACCTACTATATGTATGATGCCTAATGTTTTGGTTTCTGCTGTTATATTTTAAACAGACCTGAATTACCCTTGCTGAACTAAGTTGCAAGGAGTCAAACAGGTTAAACAGTTTATGGAGTCAAAAATCTAAATGTTAAGTGAAACAGAGTGGACATCACTACTCTCCTGGAAGGAGGGAAGCAGAATCATTATTTTAATGCCCTGGAGCCCATAGCATGAAAGAAAAGCTGAAGAATCAACAATTGACTTAGTTTCACTTGGAACAGAGATGGTCTCTTGTTGACAGCTAATCGAAAAGGAGCGGTTTCAGACAAACTGTTGGTGAACATCTTCTGTATATTTAACTAGGGTGGTTAGAATCAGGGGGTGCATTGTTATGTTGTTAAATAATGTCTTTGAAGTAGAGCTAAAAATTAAGAAGGAAATACTTTGTTGAAAGTCATTGTAAGTTTTAAATTAGGTCAGAAAAGCCCCAGCACTGGTGTTACTAGTCATTACAACAGGGCTTTAGCCAGTGGTGAATGATATGTATTTCAATTAAGGGACTCCTATTGGGGCAGAGTTAATATTCAACTTGTGAATTTTGCATGGAGTACCAGACTGCCTGTCTCCCAAAGACATGGTTAACAATACTCATTTCCTATCCATGAATCTAAGCTGTAAAATTTATACTGCACATGAACAAATTAGTCCTCACATTGCTTCTGAACATCAGGTCAAATTCTTAAATCTTTTTCAGAGCAGAAATCTGTATTTATGAGACATTTACAAGGCCACAGAAATGACAGGTGATGGAGCTTGGGATTAAAAATTTAAATTTCCATTGCGTCCTCTCCTACCCACATGATTTCAAATCTCTGTGATTTAAATTCTATGTGTAAAGATCAAATAACCTTATGCTGTGTTTTTATTAATTCCTTTTCTATTTATTTATACATACCTTTCCCTATTCTAGTAAGGACTTAAAGTGGCATGTTGAAATGCAATTCCAAATGCATCAAATCTAAAACAAGCAGTTGAAGATGAGAAAAAGGGGGAAATAAGGAGAAAGGGTAAGATAAAGACAGGATTAAATTCACTTACACAATGTAGGACCCTTACTTTGTGAGAGGTGGGGTACAGATTTTGGAGCTTTGCTTTCTTATGGCCAACGCGAAAAGATTATAAAAGCAATCATGATGCCCATAGGAGCACAAATATTACTGATTCTAATACTAGAGAGAAATTATTCACCTGCATCTGGATAAACAAGAATATCTGAGATATAATGAACTATCACCCCAACAATATCTTGCAACTAAATACAACATGTTTCATAGGGTGGATTCTTTAAAGTCTCTCAATCTAAACAGAGAGAATACATTGGGGTTTTAGGGAATGCTAAATAGAAAATTTCTTTACTTCCTAAAAACACAGACTGCTGGTGTCCCTCTTGCTTGCTCAGAGATTATTACTTGTCAAAAAAGACCCTAAGACTGAAGCCGTTGCTTGACTGAGACTGTCCGCTGGGCTGGCCCTGAAGCAACCACCTCTTATTATCAGTCATATTTTTCCTTCCCTGAGGTTGTCAAAGAGGGTCAACTCATCTTCACCTCTGCCAAAATTGTTTTCCCAGCCAGTCAGAGATAGGAAGGTCTAAAACTATAAATGTGTGCGGGTGTGTTTTGTTTTTCTTTTAATTCAGGTCTCTTAAAGGAGAATATTAGTCAGGAAAAAAAAAAACACAGCAATTGGGGAACAATTTGGCCATGTTTCAGGACAAAACTTTATCACCAAGAAGCCTAAATTGAAAGTATCATATTGCAAGCTTAGATGTCCTAATATTAATAGAAAATATTGACATAGAAGTATGAGCCACATGGGGATCAAAGTATCAGCTTTACTTGTAAGTTAGATAAGTATCCAGCAATTGTCAATGCACAGGATTTTTGGGTAAACTGTGCTGACAAATACAGCTTGAACCTGAGAACAAAGGTGGAGTCTCATAATCTCTCTATTTAATTTAGGATATTGAGCCCAAATTATTGGCCTGAAATGTTGGGACAATGAGCAAAGATCCGATTCACTGCATGAAAACTGGAAATGAAAGGTGACTTCCCTGAGCCTGAAGGAATCCAAAAGGGCAAAGAAGAGGCAAGAGCAGTTGCTCTTAACCCCACCTGCTGATAAAATGTGGTCCAAGGGATGTAATCCCTTACTAATCAGCTCTGCTACTCTTCACTGCCTGTAAAAGAGAAAGTTCAAGGTGTAGAGATAGAGGCAGGAAGCAATTACTCCAGTAATCCTCACTCACAGAGACAGGTCACAAGCTCCTTCATGCATCAAAAGGAGAGGGCAAGTGAATAACATTTCCAACCAAGTAGGGCCAGCTTCATGGGTGTGACCTGTGTAATCACACAAGGACCTGTACTTAGAAAGGCCCTGTACTTGGTTTAATGCTCTGCTGTCACTGCCTTGAAATTCTTACTAATTTTTGAACAAGGATTCATATTTTCATTTTGTATTGAGCTCATGAATTATGTAATTGGTCCAGCAACAGACAATTAAGACAACAATTACATTAGAGAAAGTGACAGTGAGCCAGGAGCAAACATTGTCTAGAAATGAGAGAAACTGACACCAGGATCAGTAGATGAGAGTAATCAAAGGAATAGTGGCTAATGTAATCTGGTGGCACAAGCAACAAAGTGGGGAGTGGGGAGTTAGAAAGGAGGAAGAGAGAAGTTCAGGGGAATGCCTTTCTCACATCCAGTCCCAGTTGTGTAAGGGTTATGGTAGAAAAACAGCCACTGCTTGAAAATGCTGCAGGGGAAGTGGTATCTCCAGAGGAGAGTGACTCTTGATGTGTGTGTGTGTGTGTGTGTGTGTGTGTGTGTGTGTGTGTGTTCCACATCCAGAGAGAGGGGGCAAAAGAGAAGAATCCAGAAATTTTAAGCCAATAGTGTAAAATGCTGATTATATCATCTGCACAAGAATTATAACCCTGGAAAGATGTAGATTATGAGTCTTCCAGGTCTTCTGAGATGAGGCTTTTGGAAAATCCAAGCTGAAAGTTCTAGGAGAAACATTAGGAAGCATCTGAGGTTTCAGCTGAGGCAAAAGGACCTGATCCTTCTTATTTATGGGGAGACTTTTCCCTGTGCTGTCTCCTACTGTGTTTCTTGATGGCTATTATAAAAGCAAACAAGAAATTAATATATGAGAAAATAATATATTATTATATTATTATATTAATTATAGAAATTATATTAATTTCTCATATAATTAATTTCAAGGAATTAATATATTCTTATTCAAGAATGAGAGAAAAAACATTTTTCAATATATCAAAAATATTAAGATATCCAATACTAAAAGATCTAAAGGAAGATAAAAAGAAAAGTTAAAAATAAAATGAATTCAAAAGATCAAAGGTTACAAGTTTTACTGTAATGTTAAATAGATACGGTTTCAAATAAAACATAAAGACCAATCAAATTAAAGATTAATACCTCCCCAAGTTATTTTATTTATTTGGTCATTTCTTGAAAATAACAAGTGGTTAACCTTGTGGTAAAGCAGTGTACAAGTAACATTCATTCTTCTTCCCATCAAAGGTAATAGGTGATGTTTTGTCTTCAGAGTGACTTTGATGTCATATAAATAAAAACAAACAAAACTAAAAATACAAAAAAATTAGGCAATAGTATCATATGGCCATGTAGGATTTATTCTTGGAATGCAAGGATAGTTTAACATATGAAAATCAATCAGTGTAATACACGACATTAACAAAATGAAAGAGAAAGAAAAACACAGTCATCTCAATTAATGCAGAAAAAATTCTGACAAAATTCAACACTCTTTCATGGTAAAAATACTCAACAAACTAGGACTAGAAGGAACCTACCTCAACATAATGAAAGTAATATACTAAATAAAAGTATAATAATAATAAAAGTAATATACTAAAAACCTATAGTGAACATCATACTCAATAATGAAAGACTGAAAGCTTTTTCTCTAAGATCAGGAATAAGCCAAGGATTCTTGCTTTCACCACTTCTGTTCAACATAATACTGGAAGTTCTAGCCAAAGTAATTAGGCAAGAAGAAATAAAAGACATCTAAAAAAGAAAAAAGTAATCTCTGTTCATAGATGATAGGATCTTTTGTGTAGGAAACCCTAAATATTCCACATACAGAAAACTGTTAGAACTAATAAACAAATTCAGCAAAGTAGTAGGATGCAAAGTCAATACACAAAAATCCGTTGCATATCTATATACTAACAATGAACAACTGGGAAAGAAAATTAAGAAAATAATTCAACTTACAATAGCATCACAAAAAACAAAATACTTAGGAATTAACTTAACCAAGAAAATGAAAGACTTGTACAATGAAAGCTATAAAAATATTGCTGCAATTAAAGACATAAATAAAAGGTAAGATAGTCCATGTTCATGGATTGAAAACTTAATATTGTTAAGATGTCAATACTACCCAAACAGAGATTTAATGCAACCCTTATCAAAATCTCCATGATGTTTTGTGCAGAAATAGAAAAATCTATTCCACAGGTTATATGTAATCTCAAGGGACCCCAAATAACGAAAATAATCTTGAAAAAGAACAAAGTTGAAGGGTTCACAATTCCTTATTTCAAAACTTAACTACAAGATGTATATGTATGACTGATTCACTTTGTTATAAAGCAGAAACTAATTAAAAAAATAAATAAGTAAACTTTAAAAAAAAAAAAAAAAAAGAAGAACCAGAGAGGAAAATCCACCTTCCCAGGCACAGCCATAAAAAAAAAAAAAAAAAAAAAAAACTTAACTACAAAGCTACAGTAATTGAATCAGTGTGGTACTGGCATAAAGACAGATATATAGACCAATGGTAAGGAATAAATATCTTAGAAATAAACTCTTGCATATATGGTCAAACGATTTTTGGCAAGGTGCCAAGACCAGTCAGTGGGAGGAAACACCATCTTTTTAACAAATGGTGCTGTGAAAACTGAATATCCACCTGCAAAAGAATGAAGATTAACCTTTACCTAACACCACATTCAAAAATGAACTCAAATGGATCAAAGACGTAAACATAAGAACTAAAACTATGAACCTCTTAGAAGAAAACATAGGGCAAACACCTCATGACATTTTTGGATTTTACAGTGATTTCTTGGATATAACACCAAAAACACAGGCAATAAAAGCAAAATTAGCCAAACTGGCCTTCATGAAAATTAAAAACTTGAGTGCATCAAAAGACACTATCTTTTGCAAGGAGCCCGCGAGGGGGGTTGGCGCGCGCTAAACGGGAGAAGCACTGGTTTGAGAAAAGCATGGGTCGCAAGTACACATTGGGACCCTGCCATTAATGGAGGGGAAAAGCGGGGAGACGCCAGCAGATTCCATCCTGTAAGCTGGTAGGAAGCCTGAAGGCTTGATGGGATTCCAGTGTGATAGGAGGCAAGGACATGCTTCAGGACCCCGGAGGAAGATGGCGGAAGAGTAAGACGCGGAGATCACCTTCCTCCCCACAGATACATCAGAAATTCATCTACACGTGGAACAACTCCTACAGAACACCTACTGAACGCTGACAGAAGACCTCAGACCCCCCAAAAGGCAAGAAGCTCCCCACATACCTGGGTAGGGCAAAAGAAAAAAAGAATAAACAGAGACAATAGGATAGGGACGGGACCTGCACCAGTGGGAGGGAGCCGTGAAGGGGGGAAGGTTTCTACACACTACAAGCCCCTTCGCGGGCGGAGACTGCAGGTGGCGGAGGGGGAAAGCTTCGGAGTAGCGGAGGAGAGCACAGCAACAGGGGTGCGGAGGGCAAAGCGGAGAGATTCTGGCACAGAGGACCGGTGCCCTCAGGCACACACCAGCCCGAGAGGCTTGTCTGCTCGGCCGCCGTGGCGGGCGGGGCTGGGAGCTGAGGCTCGGGTATCGGCTTTCAGTCGGAGCGCAGGGAGAGGACTGGGGCTGGCGGCAGGAAGAGAGCCTGAAGGAGTTAGTGCACCACGGCTAGCCCGGAGGGAGTCCGGGGAAAGGGTCTGGAGCTGCTGAAGAGGCAAGAGACTTTTTTCCCTTTTGTTTCCTGGTGCGCGAGGAGAGGGCATTAAGAGGGCTGCTTGGGGAAGCGCCGGTGACAGGCACGAGCCGTGGGTAAGGCACGGACCTCGGAGACGGGCGTGGGCCGCCGCCGCCGCCGCCGCCCGCCCGCCGCGGCCCGCCGCCGCCGCCGCCGCCGCGGGGCCTGTGTGCGAGCGCGGGTCACTGTCCGCCCCGCCTTCCGGGGGGCCTGTGCACCCCGCCACTGCTGGGGTCCCCGAGACCCGGGGACGGCTTTCCCGGGAAAGCGCACGGAGCGCCACGGGCTGCTGCAACGTCACGCTGGCCTCTGCCGCCGCAGGCCCGCCCCACACTGCGCGCCCCTCCCTCCCCTCTGCCTGAGTGAGCCAGAGCCCCCGAATCAGCGGCTCCTTTAAACCCGTCCTGTCTGAGCGAAGAACGGACGCCCTCCGGCGACCTACGCGCAGAGGCGGGGCCAGGTCCAAGGCTGAGACCCGGGAGCTGTGAGAGCAGAGGCAGGGAAATCTCTCTGTGCAGCCTCGGAGGCAGCGGATTAAAGCTCCACAGTCCATTTGATGTGCCCTGCGTCTGTGGAGTGCATGAATGGACAGCGAATCATCCCAAATTGAGGAAGTGGACTTTGAGGACAAGATTTAAGACTTTCCCCCCTTTTCCTCTTTTTACAACGAATTATTCCAAATTAAGGAGGTGGACTTAGAGAGCAAGATTTCAGACTTCTCGCCCTTTTCCTCTTTTTACAACGAATTATCCCAAATTGAGGAGGTGGACTTGGAGAGCAAGATTTTTGATTTTTCCCCCTGCTCTCTTTTTGTGAATGTGTATGTGTAATCTTCTGTGTAAGATTCTCTCTGTATAGCTTTGCTTCCACCATATGTCTCAGGGTTCTATCGGTCCGGTTTTTTTTTTTTTTTTCAATAATTACTTTCTAATTTTAATAACGCTACTATATTTCATACTTTATTCTATTTTACTTTACCTGCTCTTTCTTTTTTTCCTACTCTCCCTTCCTCCCTCCCTCCCTCCGCTCCTCCTTTCCTTCTTTCTTTTTCTTTCCTCCCTCCCACCCTTCTTCTTTCCACTTTCTTTTTCTTTCCTTCCTCCCTCCCTCCTGTCTTTCTTCCTTTCCTTTCTCCCTCCCTCCCTCCTTTCTTTCCATCCTTCCTCCCTCCCTCCCTCCCTCCTTTCTTTCTTCCTTCCTTCCTTCCTTCCTTTCTTCCCTTCTTCCTTTCTTTCCCTCTCTCTTTCTTTCTTCTACTAATTCTTTCTTTCTACTTTTTCTCCCTGTTACTCTGAGCCGGGTGGATGAAAGGCTCTTGGTGCTGCAGCCAGGAGCCAGTGCTGTGCCTCTGAAGTGGGAGAGCCAACTTCAGGACACGGGTCCACAACAGACCTCCCAGCTCCACATAATATCAAGCAGCGAAAATCTCCCAGAGATCTCCATCCCAACACCAGCACCCAGCTTCAGTCAACGACCAGCAAGCTACAGTGCAGGTCACCCTATGCCAAGCAACTAGCAAGGCAGGAACACAACCCCACCCATTAGCAGAGAGGCTACCTAAAAACATAATAAGGCCATAGGCACCCCAAAACACACCACCAGACGTGGACCTGTCCACCAGAAAGACAAGATCGAGCCTCAACCACCAGAGCACAGGAATTAGTCCCCCCCACCAGGAAGCCTACCCAACCTACTGAAACAACCTTAGCCACTGGGGTCAGACACCAAAAACAACGGGAACTACGAATCTGCAGCCGGCAAAAAGGAGACCCCAAACACAGTAACATAAGCAAAATGAGAAGGCAGAAAAACACACAGCAGGTGAAGGAGCAAGATAAACACCTACCAGACCTAACAAATGAAGAGGTAATAGGCAGTCTACCTGAAAAAGAATTCAGAATAATGATAGTAAAGCTGATCCAAGATTCTATTTCCATGATCCATAATCTTGGAAATAGAATAGACAACATGCAAGAAACAGTTAACAAGGACCTAGAAGAACTAAAGATGAATCAAGCATCGATTAAAAACACAATAAATGAAATGAAAAATACTCTAGATGGGATCAATAGCAGAATAACTGAGGCAGAAGAACGGATAAGTGAGGTGGAAGATAAAATAGTGGAAATAACTGATGCAGAGCAAAATAAAGAAAAAAGAATGAAAAGAACAGAGGAGAGTCTCAGAGATCTCTGGGACAACATTAAATGCACCAACATTCGAATTATAGGGGTTCCAGAAGAAGAAGAGAAAAAGAAAGGGACTGAGAAAATATTTGAAGAGATTATAGTTGAAAACTTCCCTAATTTGGGAAAGGAAATAGTTAATCAAGTCCAGGAGGCACAGAGAGTCCCATACAGAATAAATCCAAGGAGAAATACACCAAGACACATATTAATCAAACTGTCAAAAATTAAACACAAAGAAATCATATTAAAAGCAGCAAGGCAAAAACAACAAATAACACACAAGGGAATCCCCATAAGGTTAACAGCTGATCTCTCAGCAGAAACCCTACAAGCCAGAAGGGAGTGGCAGGACATAATTAAAGTGATGAAGGAGAGAAACCTGCAACCTAGATTACTCTACCCAGCAAGGATCTCATTCAGATTTGATGGAGAAATTAAAACCTTTACAGACAAGCAAAAGCTGAGAGAGTTCAGCACCACCAAACCAGCTTTACAACAAATGCTAAAGGAACTTCTCTAGGCAAGAAACACAACAGAAGGAATATACCTACAATAACGAACCCAAAGCAATTAAGGAAATGGGAATAGGAACATACATATCAATAATTACCTTAAATGTAAATGGACTAAATGCTCCCACCAAAAGACACAGAGTGGCTGAATGGATACAAAAACAAGACCCATATATATGCTGTCTACAAGAGACCCACTTCAGACCTAGAGACACATACAGATTGAAAGTAAAGGGATGGAAAAAGATATTCCATGCAAATGGAAATCAAAAGAAAGCTGGAGTAGCAATTCTTATATCAGACAAAATAGACTTTAAAATAAAGACTATTAGAAGAGACAAGGAAGGACACTACATAACGATAAAGGGATCGATCCAAGAAGAAGATATAACAATTGTAAATATTTATGCACCCAACATAGGAGCACCTCAATACATAAGGCAAATACTAACAGCCATAAAAGGGGAAATCGACAGTAACACACTCATAGTAGGGGACTTTAACACCCCACTTTCACCAATGGACAGATCATCCAAAATGAAAATAAATAAGGAAACACAAGCTTTAAATGATACATTAAACGAGATGGACTTAGTTGATATTTATAGGACATTCCATCCAAAAACAACAGAATACACATTTTTCTCAAGTGCTCATGGAACATTCTCCAGGATAGATCATATCTTGGGTCACAAATCAAGCCTCGGTAATTTTAAGAAAATTGAAATTGTATCAAGTATCTTCTCCGACCACAATGCTATGAGACTAGACATCAATTACAGGAAAAGATGTGTAAAAAATACAAACACATGGAGGCTAAACAATACACTACTCAATAACGAAGTGATCACTGAAGAAATCAAAGAGGAAATTAAAAAATACCTAGAAACAAATGACAATGGAGACACGACGACCCAAAACCTATGGGACGCAGCAAAAGCAGTTCTAAGGGGGAAGTTTATAGCAATACAATCCCACCTTAAGAAACAGGAAGCATTTCGAGTAAACAACCTGACCCTGCACCTAAAGCAATTAGAGAAAGAAGAACAAAAATACCCCAAAGCTAGCAGAAGGAAAGAAATCATAAAGATCAGATCAGAAATAAATGAAAAAGAAATGAAGGAAATGATAGCAAAGATCAACCAAACTAAAAGCTGGTTCTTTGAGAAGATAAACAAAATTGACAAACCATTAGCCAGACTCATCAAGAAAAAAAGGGAGAAGACTCAAATCAATAGAATTAGAAATGAAAAAGGAGAAGTAACAACTGACACTGCAGAAATACAAAAGATTATGAGAGATTACTATAAGCAACTCTATTCCAATAAAATGGACAACCTGGAAGAAATGGACACATTCTTAGAAATGCACAACCTGCCAAGACTGACTCAGGAAGAAATAGAAAATATGAATAGACCAATCACAAGCACTGAAATTGAAACTGTGATTAAAAATCTTCCATCAAACAAAAGCCCAGGACCAGATGGCTTCACAGGTGAATTCTATCAAACATTTAGAGAAGAGCTAACACCTATCCTTCTCAAACTCTTCCAAAATATAGCAGAGGGAGGAACACTCCCAAACTCATTCTACGAGGCCGACATCACCTTGATACCAAAACCAGGCAAGGATGTCACAAAGAAAGAAAACTACAGGCCAATATCACTGATGAACATAGATGCAAAAATCCTCAACAAAATACTAGCAAACAGAATCCAAGAGCACATTAAAAGGATCATACACCATGATCAAGTGGGGTTTATCCCAGGAATGCAAGGATTCTTCAATATACGCAAATCAATCAATGTAATACACCATATTAACAAGTTGAAGGAGAAAAACCATATGATCATCTCAATAGATGCAGAGAAAGCTTTCGACAAAATTCAACACCCATTTATGATAAAAACCCTGCAGAAAGTAGGTATAGAGGGATCTTTCCTCAACATAATAAAGGCCATATATGACAAACCCACAGCCAACATTGTCCTCAATGGTGAAAAACTGAAACCATTTCCACTAAGATCAGGAACAAGACAAGGCTGCCCACTCTCACCACTCTTATTCAACATAGTTTTGGAAGTTTTAGCCACAGCAATCAGAGAAGAAAAGGAAATAAAAGGAATCCAAATTGGAAAAGAAGAAGTAAAGCTGTCACTGTTTGCAGATGACATGATACTATACATAGAGAATCCTAAAGATGCTACCGAAAAACTACTAGAGCTAATCAATGAATTTGGTAAAGTAGCAGGATATAAAATTAATGTACAGAAATCTCTGGCATTCCTATACACTAATGATGAAAAATCTGAAAATGAAATCAAGAAAACACTCCCATTTACCATCGCAACAAAAAGAATAAAATATCTAGGAATAAACCTACCTAAGGAGACAAAAGACCTGTATGCAGAAAACTATAAGACACTGATGAAAGAAATTAAAGATGATACAAATAGATGGAGAGATATACCATGCTCCTGGATTGGAAGAATCAATATTGTGAAAATGACTCTACTACCGAAAGCAATCTACAGATTCAATGCAATCCCTATCAAACTACCAATGGCATTTTTCACAGAACTAGAACAAAAAATTTCAAAATTTGTTTGGAAAAACAAAAGGCCCCGAATAGCTAAAGCAATCTTGAGAACGAAAAACGGAGCTGGAGGAATCAGGCTCCCTGACTTCAGACTATACTACAAAGCTACAGTAATTAAGACAGTCTGGTACTGGCATAAAAACAGAAAGATAGATCAGTGGATCAGGATAGAAAGCCCAGAGATAAACCCACGCACATATGGCCAACTTATCTTTGATAAAGGAGGCAGGAATGTACAGTGGAGAAAGGACAGCCTCTTCAATAAGTGGTGCTGGGAAAACTGGACAGGGACATGTAAAAGTTTGAGATTAGATCATTCCCTAGCACCATACACAAAAATAAGCTCAAAATGGATTAAAGACTTAAATGTAAGGCCAGAAACTATCAAACTCTTAGAGGAAAACATAGGTAGAACACTCTATGACATAAATCACAGCAAGATCCTTTTGGACCCACCTCCTAGAGAAATGGAAATAAAAACAAAGATAAACAAATGGGACCTAATGAAACTTCAAAGCTTTTGCACAGCAAAGGAAACCATAAAGAAGACCAAAAGACAACCCTCAGAATGGGAGAAAATATTTGCAAATGAAGCAACTGACAAAGGATTAATCTCCAAAATTTATAAACAGCTCATGCAGCTCAATAGCAAAAAAACAGACAACCCAATCCAAAAATGGGCAGAAGACTTAAATAGGCATTTCTCCAAAGAAGATATACAGACTGCCAACAAACACATGAAAGAATGCTCAACATCATTAATCATTAGAGAAATGCAAATCAAAACTACAATGAGATATCATCTCACACCAGTCAGAATGGCCATCATCAAGGAATCTAGAAACAATAAATGCTGGAGAGGGTGTGGAGAAAAGGGAACACTCTTGCACTGCTGGTGGGAATGTGAATTGGTACAGCCACTATGGAGAACGGTATGGAGGTTCCTTAAAAAACTACAAATAGAACTACCATATGACCCAGCAATCCCACTACTGGGCATATACCCTGAGAAAACCATAATTCCAAAAGAGACATGTACCAAAATGTTCATTGCAGCTCTATTCACAATAGCCCGGAGCTGGAAACAACCTAAGTGTCCATCATCGGATGAATGGATAAAGAAGATGTGGCACATATATACAATGGAATATTACTCAGCCATAAAAAGAAACGAAACTGAGCTATTTGTAATGAGGTGGATAGACCTAGAGTCTGTCATACAGAGTGAAGTTAGTCAGAAAGAGAAAGACAAATACCGTATGCTAACACATATATACGGAATTTAAAAAAAAAATGTCATGAAGAACCTAGGGGCAAAACGAGAATAAAGACACAGACCTACTTGAGAATGGACTTGAGGATATGGGGAGGGGGAAGGGTAAGCTGTGACAAAGCGAAAGAGAGGCATGGACATATATACACTACCAAACGTAAGGTAGATAGATAGTGGGAAGCAGCCGCAGAGCACAGGGAGATCAGCTCGGTGCTTTGTGACCGCCTGGAGGGGTGGGATGGGAAGGGTGGGAGGGAGGGAGATGCATGAGGGAAGGGATGTGGGAACAGATGTATATGTATGACTGATTCACTTTGTTATAAAGCAGAAACTAATTAAAAAAAAAAAAAAAAGAGAAATCTAGAAACAATAAATGCTGGAGAGGGGGTGGAGAAAAGGGAACACTCTTGCACTGCTGGTGGGAATGTGAATTGGTACAGCCACTATGGAGAACGGTATGGAGGTTCCTTAAAAAACTACAAATAGAACTACCATATGACCCAGCAATCCCACTACTGGGCATATACCCTGAGAAAACCATAATTCCAAAAGAGACATGTACCAAAATGTTCATTGCAGCCCTATTTACAATAGCCCGGAGATGGAAACAACCTAAGTGTCCATCATCGGATGAATGGATAGAGAAGATGTGGCACATATATACAATGGAATATTACTCAGCCATAAAAAGAAATGAAATTGAGCTATGTGTAATGAGGTGGATAGACCTAGAGTCTGTCATACAGAGTGAAGTAAGTCAGAAAGAGAAAGACAAATACTGTATGCTAACACATATATATGGAATTTAAGAAAAAAAAATGTCATGAAGAATATAGGGGTAAGACAGGAATAAAGACACAGACCTACTAGAGAATGGACTTGAGGATATGGGGAGGGGGAAGGGTGGGCTGTGACAAGGCGAAAGAGAGGCATGGACGTGTATACACTACCAAACGTCAGGTAGATAGATAGTGGGAAGCAGCCGCAGAGCACAGGGAGATCAGCTCGGTGCTTTGTGACCGCCTGGAGGGGTGGGATGGGGAGGGTGGGAGGGAGGGAGATGCATGAGGGAAGGGATGTGGGAACAGATGTATATGTATGACTGATTCACTTTGTTATAAAGCAGAAACTAATTAAAAAAATGAATAAATAAACTTAAAAAAAAATGGATAACCAGTGGACCTACTGTATAGCACAGGGGACTCTGCTCAATGTTATGTGGCAGCCTGGATGGGAGGGGAGTTTGGGGGAGAATGGGTACATGCATATGTATAGCCGAGTCCCTTTGCTGTGCATCTGAAACTATCACAACATTGTTAATCGGCTATACTCCAATATAAAATAAAAAGTAAAAAAAAAAAAAAAAGACACTATCAACAGTGTAAAAAAGGCAACCCACTGATTGCGAGAAAATATTTACAAAGCACATATCTGATAAGGGATTAATATTTAGAATATATAGAGAATTCCTAAAACTTAACAACAAAAAGACAAACAAATAGATTCAAAATGGGCAAAGGACTTGAATAGACATTTCTCCAAAAAAGATCTACAAATGGCCAAGAAACACATGGAAGATGTTCAACATCACTAATCATTAGGAAAATGCAAATCAAAACTACAATGAGTTACCACTTCACACTCATTAGGATGGCTACTGTGAAAAATAAAAATAAAAAATAACAAGTGTTGGGCTTCCCTGGTGGATCAGTGGTTGAGAGTCCGTCTGCCGATTCAGGGGACACAGGTTTGTGCCCCGGTCCGGGAAGATCCCACATGCCGCAGAGTGGCTGGGCCCGTGAGCCATGGCCGCTGAGCCTGCGCGTCCGGAGCCTGTGCTCCGCGACGGGTGAGGCCACAGCAGTGAGAGGCCCGCGTACCGCAAAAAAATAAAAATAAAAAAAATAACAAGTGTTGACGAGGTTGTGGAAAAATTGGAACCCTTGTGCACTGTTGGTGGGAATGTGAAAATGTTACAACCCTAGGGGATAATGGTATTGAGGCAATTCCTCAAAAATCAAAAAACTAAAAATTTAATTTAAAAACATATAATCCAGTAATTCCACTTTTAGGTATATTACTCAAAAGGATTAAAACCAGGGTCTTGACAAGATTTTTGTACATCCATGTACATAACAGCATTATTCACAATAGCTAAAATGTGGAAGCAACCCAAGTATCCACTGATGGATAAATGCATAAACAAAATGGGATATATATACACAACGGAATATTATTCAGCCTTTTTTTTAAATGGAAATTCTAACATATGCTACAACATGAATGGATTTTAAAAACGTTATGCTAAATGAAATAATCCAGTCACAAAAAGACAAATAATGTATGACTCCACTTATATGAGGTACTTAAAGTGGTCAAAATCAAAGAGACAAAATGTACAATGGTGGTTGCCAGGGGCTTGTGGGAAAGGGAGGAATTGAATTATTGTTTAATGGGTATAGATAGAGTTTCAGTTTTGCAAGATGAAAAGAGTTTTGAAAATGGATGGTGGTGATGGTTGCACAACAGCATGAATATACTTAATACCACTGTAACACTTAAATGGTTAAGATGATAGTGTTTATGTTATATGTGTTTTGTCACAATAAAGAAAAAAATGCAGGATGCCCAGTTGAATTTCAATTTCAGGTATACAGTGAGTGGTTTTGTAGTATAAGTATGTCCCAAATATTTCATGCAATATACCTATATTCCAACAATTACTAATGTTTATTTGGAGTTCAAGTTTAACTGGGTGTCCTGTATTTTATCAGAAGGAGGGAGGGAGGGAAGGAAGAAAGAGAGAAGGACAAATTAGGTTAATACCTGGTAGTTTCCTGAGGATGGGTTTATCACTGCTTCTCCTGCCCTTGGTCAGCTTTATCTGGCTCAATAATGGGAACACATATTGACAAGCTAATCAAGATGTAAGATTCTACTTTTGCTTTAAAAAGTATGATCTTTCCCAATACAACTATAACTGAGACCTTAATGGGTGATTTTGCATATTTGGCTATTTCAAAGAACAGGGAGAAGCACATGATCTTTATACTAATTCAGGATACTCTAAATGAAGACAGCTTTTTTACCAAAGAAATTTTGTCTTGGGAAGATGGAGAAATCTTCTATCTAAGCTCTTTATTCCTCCTTGCTCTTTTCTAGCCTCTGCAAATACATGTGCAATTTTATTTCTATTAATGGATTTGGATGTTAAGACTATGAGCACCCTTTAATAACATGGAAATAAACTATTACATTACTTACTGACATTATCTCCCAAATTTCTTCTCTCCTTCAATGAAATTTGCAAGCTATCTGTTTCATATACTAATATTTGCAGATACATTATCTCCCAAATTTCTTCTCTCCTTCAATGAAACTTTCCAAGCTATCTGTTTCATATACTAATATTTGCAGATAACTGCTTTATGTTTCAATGTTTTGAGTCATTTCATTCCATGCTTCTCACTCTATTACCTTGATTTTAGTCTCAGTATTTTCTTTCAGCAGAGATCCAGTTTTTTGTTCACAATTTCTGCCAAGGTCGTTTACTCTTAAAAGTTCACACAGGCACTACCTTGAGACTGAAGACTTTCATCTTGACTCCTGAACTAATAAAATATCTTTTTCTCCTGTTACATCTCCAGCATACACATGCTGCCTTTTAAAATATTTTTTTGGTTTTGTTCTTTATCTTATTGCTGGAGAAATTCCTACATCTTTCTTAAGCCTTCTGATAAATTCCTCAGTCAGTTCCTTTCCTTCTCCTCTCAACGTGATGAAGGCACTCATCTGGACTCTTAGCCTTTGCATAACCATATCCAGTCATTTGTTTTCACTTTATGACTAAATGTCCAGTAATGGCAGACAGACAGATTTTATAAGAGCATGTTTTTCAAATCTCACATGGGATTCATAAAGATTCAAGTTTGTTTTTAATTCTTCAGAGCATGAGACGTCCCTGTTAACATGGAGAGTGAACAGGTTTTGCTTAGTGGCTTTTAGGATTTTTCCCAAATCAAAAATAGTAGAAATAACTTTCAAAATGAAAACAAGGAGGTTTTCCATTGTCCTAATAACCCTTTGTGCTTTTGTCCTTAACAATATTTTAGGCTATAAATGGCATCAAACATGTCTTTGAACACTCCCACTCCAATCTCAAATCAACTATGTTTAGTATCACTTCATTAGATTTTACAGTCAATATCACCATTACAGACTTGATTAAATGAACTCCACTGGGTTCTATAACATTAATTATAGCTGCACAACTCCTGCAGCCATCAGAGAACATTCATTATGTATGACTCCATCCACAGAAGGAGAAGTTGCTGACTATTTGGGTGACGTCTTTTCAGAGAAAGTCTGTATGTAGAATCTTTTTGATCGACAAAGGATATCTGATTTATACAAATATAAACTATTTGAGAAATGCATCTGATAATACAAATTTTGTGGGATCATTTTACCCCTTAAATATGGGAACAGTAGAAGAAGTGTGTTCTAGTGCTATTGAGTTCATTTTAGGTTTTGCATCCTACTTTAGCTGTGCCCGAAACTGTAATAAATTCGGATTCTCCAGAATTTACCATTATTCACTAAATGTTTATTAAGTAGCAGTTATGTTTCCTACTCTGCACTGGGGCTCTACAGTATGCAAAGATTATGTTGCAATATCAAAAATTTATGTAGGCTATAATGTCAACTATGTGCAAAAAAACATGAAGTTAACAATGCATCGGATGAAATTAAAAAGTGTGGATTCGGGAAGAAAAGAGTTCTTAAACCCTAATGCTACTTTTGGCTCCTGTTACTTCCGACATAGGAATAGTTCATGTTTATACCCAGTTCTGGGGTGGTGGGTTCATGGAACATGTGGCCTGAGTGTCCAAGATTACTTGATTCTACATTAGTGACTGCCACATGATTACCCAATTCCTCCCAGATTTGGAGTTTTCTGCTTCTAGAAATGTTCTTGAATAGAGGAGAGGTGTTAGAAGCAAAGAAATTAGTTGAGGGGACCAAAATATTATGACCAAGATAAATACGTAATTAGAAAACTGTTCATTTAAAGTATATTTGTGTTTATACAATCATTTATACCTTAGGCAGGCACAGTTCTTGGTTGACTCTCTGAGTTTACTTAATAGATTGTGATAAGACTCTTGACTGCAAATTGCCATTTCTACTGCTAATATGGCTTTTCTTTTACTTTATCAATTATTCTTTTTCTTTAAATCTGTTTTCTAAATGCAATGCCAAAAATCTGACTCTAAGTAGGAGATCATTTTATCTCCATGAGAAAAAAACAACCAATTTTTCTCTTCTTTCTGTAGTTGAAGCCATATACATCTGACACATGATTTTGAAAGTCCCGTGGCTTCTAAACCCAGGAAGACACTATCTCTCCCTTTTTCATGTCATCAGTAATCCTCTGACAATGCCCATGGCAGTGACCAGTCTGGGGCTGCAGCAACTGGCTTGAGACCAGTAGAGAAAAATATTAACCCTTTCCTGCTCATCATACATGGACCACACTAATTTTCATGGGATTGGCTTCTGGTGCCAATTGCAACTTGAGCCATAGCATTCAAGGAAGAATTCAAGGAATTCGAGGGAGAATTCATGAATAAGATGAAAAAAGCTCTTTCCTCTTTTCAGTAACACTGGTGGCAAATGTTCTTTGCTTGACCAAACTTTAGTCAGGCTACTGAAACTTCTCCTAGGCCCATCTGGGTACTGCCTTGTAAATTCCAGTTTTTAGCAAGAATCCCCCCACCTCATCATCTGATCACCCTCATATCTGATCAGGTCCCTTATCCTCCACCATCCTCCAGGTGATGTCTGATCATCCTAGCTTGTCTTTAGCCAAAATCCCCACTTTACCTCTGGTGTTTCTTCTTAGTAATTTTCTACCCACTCACTCCCACCCTGCTCTTTGGCTGTAAATTCCCACTTGCACAGGCTGTGTTTGGAGTGGAGCCCAACCTCTCTCCCCCACTGCAACATCCCATTGGAGTGGTCCCTCTACCTGTCAACATAGCCTTGAATAAAGTCTGTCTTACCATCTTTAACAAGTGTCATGGATATTTTTTCTTTAACGCTGGCCAAAGAGCAAAGGTGATTTCCTCTATGCATCCTGGCCTCAACTGAATAAATCACAAAGAAGGGGTTCAGACATATTCTATTTCTGCCCCCTCATTTAGGCATATGACTTCCCCCCCCAAGAGATTTCTTACACATTAAAACCCCAGTGTCACTTTAAACAAATGTTTTAAAATGGTCTCTTCAAAGAGGAACGTCTGCTTAGGCTGCATTTTTCCCAACTGCAAAGAGTATCATTTCTCTGCAGCCTCACTCTGAAGAGCTCTTTAGAAGTGCCCTTTTTAGAATGAGCCTCTGATGTGTCATCATCAATATTTCATCCCGTGTGTCAGACATCATCAAGTGTACTTGCCAATGGAGAGTTTTCCAAAGCTGGTACTTCAAGGGGAGTGTGCAGCCATCCCGAGACTCACTGTGAGCTGCAGTGACCACAGCCATCCTTTAAATCAAGTGGCCTAGAGAGTCTGCAATATAGCTGTATCTGCTGCAGGTAGCCGAAGGGATCCAGAGCCCACTGACAATCAGGCTGCTCCTGTGGACTTTCATAGAAGGTCTGTTTATTCAACAATGTGCTTTCTTTCAGAGACATCTGATTACATATCAATCTAGTCAAGAAAAATGGCAATAAGATTATAATGAGCAAACAAATCGTTTGGCCCAGAATTTCCTAGATTTGCCTAATCAGAAGCTTATTAGGGGAAGCCCATTAAGCATACAGAATTCCAGGCCAAACCTGAGACCCACTGAATCAGAATCTACAAAGCAGAATCTGATGATGGGTATTTTTATCAAAAGTCCCCAGTGAGACTTAAGCTCAAGTAAGAATGGGAAACACTGTTTTAGCCAATCAGCAGGGAGTCCTGCATTCATTGAAACATTGAATATTGAATAAAATCCAAGCTCCCTTAACCCAGCACTCAAGACCCACTACCACCTGACATTAGCCTACTATTTACTACTCAACTCAAGGCAAAAAGCAGTTGTGATAAATGGAATGAGCATCAGAGCCATATCTCATAAATCCTGTCTCTGAATTTATTTAGCTTTATGACTTTGAGTAAATTACCTAGACTCACTGAGTTTCTATTCAGTTGTCTGTAATGTGGTAGGAATAATTCTTACCTCAAAGTATTGTTTTGAAGATTAAATTATATAATGTCAAAGCAATATTTATTAAATACTTACTATGTGTCAAATTCTATGTTAGGTACTCTTTCTTCTTATGTTATGTGCCAAAAACATCATAGTCATTCAATAACTCTTGGTGGAATAATGAACTCTAATAGATGGATAAGCAATAGCCATTTATGATAAAATGCATAAAAATAACACTAAGTTATTATATGACACTATAGTTTTTAAAATGGCTCTGCTCTATTAAATTTACATTGTATAGTGTTTATAGAAGAGAAGAAAGTGTGATGGCGGGGATGACTGTGGAGTCTATTGGCATAAGCTGTGCCTCCATTCTTGCAGAGTATCCATTCAGAGCAAGAAAACAATCATTTGTAAATCAGCTGGTCAGTGCTAGGCTAGCTTCTGAGCACAAACAGGAGTAACAAACCCACAAGGAGGCAACGTAACCAAATCAGGAAGCAACAGCAGAGAGAGTCCCACTGTGGGGTATTTTATCCATGAGGAGTTTTATTAAATTCCAAGTACAACATATTAAGAGTTACTCTAACAGACAAGAAGATGAGGAGGGTGCAATTCATTTAGCAAATACTACTGAGTGTCTGCTAAATACTACTACTCTCCTAGTTCTTTGAAGATATAAGGTATTTTTCTCAGAAATGCTCAGTCCCCAAGTACCTCAAGAAACTCCAATTCTGTGAGGGAGAAAGACAATTAAGCAGGCAATCACAGGACAGTGCTGTCCTCTACACTGTCCTCTCAAGAAAGGAACTCTGCCCCTCCCTCTAAGATGGGGAACTCTTGCTCTGGCTGGTCAGATTCTATGACATTTGGGGGGTATATTTTCTAGGAATACAGCTTTCAAATGTGGGTAGAGTCTCCCACATGTCCTACTTTCCTCTTCCACTCAAGCAGACACAGAGGTATATTAATAAATTGAGCAGAGGCGTGTCAAGTCATTGTTTCTTTCTTTGGGCACTTTGTCTCCTTCCCATGTGACTGCCAGGATGGAGATATTAGCCAGGGCACATCTTAAGCCAGTTCAGCACTGGGCTTTGGAGACTAATGTGGTGCTGTATTTTGTACCTGGTTCCCTGACACTGGGTTTGGGTGTTGGATGGGCACTTCCTTGGCCCTAATGCTAATATCCAAGGCTTGGGTTAATTGGTAGGGAATCTAATGGACCTCATAGCCTGCTCTAGTTTGAAGTTACTTATGCGTAACTAGCCTAGAAAAGAAGAGTTTTGTATTTGGTCGGTCAAAACTATTAGTTGTGCATTGGCATTAAAAGCTCGAGTATTAAAGAGGCCCACAAGAAGAGGAAAAAAGTCACAGAGCAAGGATTCTCAATACTATTTGGGAGGCAAGGAAGAGGCAATGAGGGACAATTTCCAGGAGAAGAGAAGCCAGCCAGGCAAAGACTACGAAGGATGCTGCCTGCAGAGTGATAAGCACCATGTGCCAAGACTAGGGTGGGCGACGATAGGAAAGAGGGGTTAATATCCCACAGAAAATTCAAAGAATTGCACCTGGAGTGAGGAGTCTGGAAACAATGCTCCAAAAGAAATGTCTGAAGGAATCAAGGATGTCTTGTCTTTTTAAGAGAAAGCTTGAGTAGAGCTGATCTTATATTTTAAGAGTTTCCTGTGGGTGATATATGGGGCTTACTCTCATTTTTCCAGAGAATGGAATCAACTGCAACAGGAAAATGACCAGACAGTGGACTCTGCTCAGTATAAAGAAGGCTCCTCCTACAGGAGCTGACTTACAACAAGGGACTGCTTGCCCTTGGATTTGTCTGGGAGGAACTAGAGAGACACGCATGAGCTTGTGGAAGAGGACAGTCCTGTGTGGGATGGGAGCTCAGCCTACATGACTGCCTCAGTCTTTCCAACTTGTGATTCTATCACCAGCCAATTCTTGGACACAATTGTACGCTGAAATGAGAGTCTCTCTCTCTAGCTTAAAGGACAGGAACGTGAATATCCCATTCAAATACTGCAAACTTTTACTTACCAGGTTAGAACATAGTTAAAGGACAATGATATATTTCAAATGACAAAATACACTTGAACTAAAATTCTTCTACGAAATAATCCCAATTCAGAAGTCACTTCCAAATCTTACAGGACCTCACCTTTTTTTCCCTTACATGCATCGTGGCACTTACAGCATTGTATTATAATTTACCTGATTACATTGCCTTCTCAGATAAACTATGAGCTCCTTTATTTTTATTTTTTTTTAATATTTACTTATTTTATTTATTCTGGCTGCACCAGTTCTTAGTTGTGGCATGCGGGATCTTTTAGTTGTGGCACACAAACTCTTAGTCGTGGCACGCATGCAGCACCTAGTTCCCCGCCCAGGGATCGAACCCAGTCCCCCTGCATTGGGAGCATGGAGTCTTGCCCACTGGACCACCAGGGAAGTCCTATGAGCTCCTTTAAAGCAAGGACTTCCATTTTTCTCAGTATTTCCAGGTCCATTACATTACACACAGGAGGTTCAGAGCAAATTAATGAATCAATCTCTTGATTATCACAAATTTTTTGAGTTGCAATATTCTTATTATGCATTTGCTACAAAACAAGATAACAGAGTTCAGTGTAATAGTATTGACACAAGTGTTCATTCTCTGTATCTCTAAAAGCTAGTTTTCATTTTTGTTTCTATTACAATTCAAAGGATAAGGCGCCCACACATTGAAATCTCATTTTTCATCCAAACCTTGCCTCGCTCTTGTTTTTCATTATTATTGTTGGTTGTTTTCTAAAGTTGAATTTTTTTTAGGTTTTCCTTGTTATTTGTCAGATAGAGTGAAATTACTAGCCCAGTTAAGAGTGGGTATGTATAAGTGACAGTGTGCTAGTCATGCTTAAAAGCTTCAATTATCTTTCCCTGCACTCTGATAAGTTCTCTGAGGGATGATCAGCCCTGTTCATTTGGTGATGCTATCTGATAGCTGATTGACTAGGTCATTTACACTTTCTTATCTGGTTGTTTGTTTACATATTCCAAAAGCTTAGCCAGGATCAAACTCTCAGAGTCAAGTCCCTTTAATAATTTAGAATGTTCAATTTTCTTCCAGCTTACTCTTTGTGTGGGAGTTATGTCTTTTCCTCCTAATGATATCATGTAGTTTTCACAGGAGCTGAATGATCACATGCTTCCTTCACATCTCTGCAGTCACATATCTTATTAGAATCCTCATTACACATAAACAGAAGTGAATTTTCTAAATACATTTGCCTCTGCTTTCTGGTGGGTTGGTGTTGGGATTTGCCATATTACATTTGAGCCTTGGCTCTGGTTTCCTGGGAAAACTGTGTTAGCCCTTATAGATTTAAAGAGTATTAATAATATTAGGTTATCTCTATATGCTGAGCACTGTGCCAAGTGATGGAATAATAAATGGCAGCAGTTATAAATTCTTATGCCCCAAAAGTTTGAAATTAGACCCACAGAATTAAACTCACATAGAATAAAACATTTAGAGGCAAGTAAAGCCAAATTAATATGTTAAACTGTCCCTCTCTGTATATCAGACATAGCCTCCTGAGTTTTCAGATGTAGGCAGGCACAGCCAAAGAGGGGATTACAGAGCACAGAACTTCATAAGAAGACACCATTACATGAGTGACCACCTGTCCAGGTGAAGCAAACTGACCATGAAATGATGAAACAATAAAATCTCTAAGTTATCGCTGCTAGAGAGAAGGCGAGTGGTCACCAAGGAAGAGCCAATTCATGACAGAAGATAAGTTTTTTACAACAGAATCAGGAGACATAGCCAAAAGGACAGCATCCACTCCAGGAAACGACCCCCTTCCCCAACCTTTTTTTCCCCATGTATTGAGTGCTTAATACATGTCGAGCACTAAACTCAGCCATCATTCTACTTTACCTGATTTAATCCACACAAAAACCCTTTTGAAGGGAATCCTCCTACACTGCTGGTGGGAAGGTAAATTGGTGCAGTCACTATGAAGAACAGTATGGAAGTATCTTAAAAAACTCAAAATAGAGTTACCATAGGATCCTGCAATCCCACTCCTGGGCATGTATTTGGAAAAGACAAAAACTCTGATTCGAAAAGATACATGCACCCCAATGTTCGTGGCAGCACTACTTACTATAGCCAAGACATGGAAGCAACCTAAATGTCCATCGACAGATGAATGGATAAAGAAGATGTGATATAAATATACAGTGGAATATTACTCAGCTGTAAAAAAAGAATGAAATAATATCATTTCATACTAAGTGAAGTAAGTCAGAGAAAGACAAATACCATATGATATCACTTATATGTGAAACCTGAAAAAAATGATACAAATGAACTTATTTACGAAACAGAAATAGACTCATAGACCTAGAAAATGAACTTAAGGTTACCAAAGGGGAAATGGGGAGGAGGGATAAATTAGGAGTTTTGGATTAACAGATACACACTACTATATATAAAATAGATAAACAACAAGGTCCTACTGTATAGCACAGGGAACTATACTCAATATTTCATAATAACCTATAAGGGAAAAGAATCTGAAAAAGAATATATATATTCAATTATACATATATTCAATTATATGTATATATAAAATTGAATCACTTTGCCGTACACCTGACACATTGTAAATCAGATATAATTCAATTAAAAAAAGAGAAAAGGGCTTCCCTGGTGTCGCAGTGGTTGAGGGTCCACCTGCTGATGCAGGGGACATGGGTTCGTGCCCCGGTCTGGGAAGATCCCACATGCCGCAGAGCGGCCGGGCCCGTGAGCCATGGTCGCTGAGCCTGCACATCTAGAGCCTGTGCTCCGCCATGGGAGAGGCCACAGCAGTGAGAGGCACGCGTAACGCAAAAATAAAAAAAATTAAAAATAAAAAAATAAAAGAGAGAAAAGCCCTTTTGAGGAAGATGTTTGTGTCCCTATTATACAGGTAGGGAAACTGAAGAACTGAGAGGTGAAGTAACTCACCCAAGTGGCAAAGCTAGCATATAAATCCAGATCTCTCTTTCCAAAATCCATGCTCTTCACTACTACACCAGGCTTCCAGAGGAATAAAGCAGTTAGCATTCTGTAGAGCATATTTGAGAAAGCTATCTCTTTAGAACACAATTTATAAGTATTTTGGCTGAACTTTGAGCCTTTTGAGATACAGTGAATAAGAACTTAGTAACTAGAGACTTGACTGCAAAACAGAGAGAGGTACAGACCTGAGCTGCATGGGACTGAATTCTCTTGATTATAATCAAGGTTCTAACACTCGGAGTTGGAAAATCCAGGTAAGCAGCACATCTTCTTAATGCCATCTTAGCAAGATTTATTTCTGCCTGGGCACTAAACAGTATAGCAACACACATTCTCCCCAAATACAATATTCAGGTTGAAAAAAAAAAAAAAGAACTGATTCTGGGAAAGAGGCTAAGCAGCTTCTGTTGGTCACTCTGCCATGCAGGGATCCTGCTCTATTACATGAGCATTAATTCTCCTTTAGCCTTATGATGTTTGCCATGGCTTTGTAACTTGAGAGTTTTTTTTAAGTTTATTTTTTATTTTTCTTATTAGTCATCCATTTTATACACATCAGTGTAAACATGTCAATCCCAATCTCCCAATTTGTCACACCACCACCACCCCGCACCCCGTGCCATTTTCCCCCCTTGGTGTCCATACATTTGTTCTCTGCATCTGTGTCTCAATTTTCTAGGTTCCACATATATGCGTTAATATACGATATTTGTTTTTCTCTTTCTGACTTTCTTCACTCTGTATAACAGTCTCTAGATCCATCCACGTCTATACAAATGACACAATATTGTTCCCTTTTATGGCTGAGTAATATTCCATTGTATATATGTACCACATCTTCTTTATGCATTCATCTGTCAATGGCCATTTAGGTTGCTTCCTTGTCCTGGCTCTTGTAAATAGTGCTGCAATGAACATGGGGGTGCATGTGTCTTTTTGAATTATGGTTTTCTCTGGGTATATGCCCAGTAGTGGGATTGCTGGGTCATATGTTAATTTTATTTTGAGTTCTTTAAGGAACCTCCATACTGTTCTCCATAGTGGCTCTATCAATTTACATTCCCACCAGCAGTGCAAGAGGGTTCCCTTTTCTCCACACCCTCTCCAGCATTTGTTGTTTGTAGATTTTCTGATGATGCCCATTTTAAGGGGTGTGAGGTGATACCTCATTGTAGTTTTGATTTGCATTTCTTTAATGATTAGTGATGTTGAGCAGCTTTTCATGTGCTTCTTGGCCATCTGTATGTCTTCTTTAGAGAAATGTCTATTTAGGTCTTCTGTCCATTTTTGGATTCGGTTGTTTGTTTTTTTAATATTGAGCTGCATGAGCTGTTTATATATTTTGGAGATTAATCCTTTGCCCAATGATTCATTTGCAAATATTTTCTCCCATTCTGAGGGTTGTCTTTGTCTTGTTTATGGCTTCCTTTGCTGTGCAAAAGCTTTGAAGTTTCATTCGGTCCCATTTGTTTATTTTTGTTTTTATTTCCATTACTCTAGGAGGTGGATCAACAAATATCTTGCTATGATTTACATCAAAGAGTGTTCTTCCTATGTTTTCCTCTAAGAGTTTTACAGTGTGCAGTCTTACATTCAGGTCTCTAATCCATTTTGAGTTTATTTTTGTAATTGGTGTTAGGGAGTGTTCTAATTTCATTCTTGTAGCTGTCCATACATGTAGCTGTCCAGTTTTCCCAGCACCGCTTATTGAAGAGACTGTCTTTTCTCCATTGTATATCATCGCCTCCTTTGTCATAGTTTAGTTGACCATAGGTGCATGGGTTTATCTCTGGGCTTTCTATCCTGTTCCATTGATCTATATTTCTGTTTTTGTGCCAGTACCATATTGTCTACATTATTGTAGCTTTGTAGTATAGTCTGAAGTCAGGGAGTCTGATCCCTCCAGCTCCATTTTTTTCCCTCAAGACTGCTTTGGCTATTCGGGGTCTTTTGTGTCTCCATACAAATTTTAAGAATTTTTGTTCTAGTTCTGTAAAAAAATGCCATTGGTAATTTGATAGGGATTGCATTGAATCTGTAGATTACGTTGGGTAGTATAGTCATTTTCACAGTATTGATTCTTCCAATCCAAGAACATGGCATATCTCTCCATCTGTTGGTATCATCTTTAATTTCTTTCATCAGTGTCTTATAGTTTTCTGCATACAGGTCTTTTGTCTCCCTAAGTAGGTTTATTTCTAGGTATTTTATTCTTTTTGTTGCAATGGTAAATGGGAGTGTTTCTTTAATTTCTCTTTTAGATTTTTCATAATTAGTGTATAGGAATGCAAGAGATTTCTGTGCATTAATTTTGTATCCTGCAACATTACCAAATTCATTGATTAGCTCTAGTAGTTTTCTGGTGGCATCTTTAGGATTCTCTATGTATAGTATCACGTCATCTGCAAACAGTGACAGTTTTACTTCTTCTTTTCCAATTTGTATTCCTTGTATTTCTTTTTCTTCTCTGATTGCCGTGGTTAGGACTTCCAAAACTATGTTGAACAAGAGTGGCGAGAGTGGACATCCTTGTCTTGCTCCTGATCTTAGAGGAAATGCTTTCAGTTTTTCACCATTGAGAATGATGTTTGCTGTGGCTTTGTCATATATGGCCTTTATTATGTTGAAGGAGGTTCCCTCTTTGCCCACTTTCTGGAGAGTTTTTATCATAAATGGGTGTTGAATTTTGTCAAATGCTTTTCCTGCATCTATTGAGAAGATCATATGGTTTTTATTCTTCAATTTGTTAATATGGTGTATCACATTGATTGATTTGCGTATATGAAGAATCCGTGCATCTCTGGGATAAATCCCACTTGATCATGGTGTATGATCCTTTTAATGTGTTGTTGGATTCTGTTTGCTAGTATTTTGTTGAGGGTTTTTGCATCTATATTCATCAGTGATATTGGTCTGTAATTTTCTTTTTTTTGTAGTATCTTTGTCTGGTTTTGGTATCAGGGTGATGGTGGTCTCATAGAATGAGTTTGGGAGTGTTCCTTCCTCTGCAATTTTTTGGAAGAGTTTGAGAAAGATGGGTGTTGCTCTTCTCTAAATGTTGGATAGAATTCACCTGTGAAGCCATCTGGTCCTGGACTTTTGTTTGTTGGAAGATTTTTAATCACAGTTTCAATTCCATTACTTGTGATTGTTCTGTTCATATTTTCTGTTTCTTCCTGGTTCAGTCTTGGAAGGTTATACCTTTCTAAGAATTTGCCCATTTCTTCCAGGTTGTCCATTTTATTAGCATAGAGTTGCTTGTAGCAGTCTCTTAGGATGCTTTGTATTTCTGTGGTGTCTGTTGTAACTTCTCCTTTTTCATTTCTAATTTTATTGATTTGAGTCCTCTCCCTCTTTTTCTTGATGAGTCTGGCTAATGGTTTATCAATTTTGTTTATCTTCTCAAAGAACCAGCTTTTAGTTTTATTGATCTCTGCTACTGTTTTCTTTGTTTCTATTTCATTTATTTCTGCTCTGATTTCATGATTTCTTTCCTTCTGCTAACTTTGGGTTTTGTTTGTTCTTCTTTCTCTAGTTCCTTTAGGTGTAAGGTTAGATTCTTTGAGATTTTTCTTGTTTCTTGAGGTAGGCTTGCATAACTATAAATTTCCCTCTTAGAACTGCTTTTGCTGCATCCCATAGGTTTTGGATTGTCGTGTTTCCATTGTCATTTGTCTCTAGGTGTTTTTTGATTTCTTCAGTGATCTCTTGGTTATTTAGTAACATATTGTTTAGCCTCCATGTGTTTGTGTATTTTACGTTTTTTTTTCCCCTGTAATTGATTTCTAACCTCATAGTGTGTGGTCAGAAAAGATGCTTGATATGATTTCAATTTTCTTAAATTTACTAAGGCTTGATTTGTGACACAAGATGTGATCTATCCTGGAGAATGTTCCATGCGCACTTGAGAAGAAAGTGTAACCTGTTTTGGGATGGAATGTCCTATTAATATCAATTAAATCTATCTGATCTATTGTGTCATTTAAAGCTTGTGTTTCCTTATTAATTCTCTGTTTGGATGATCTGTCCATTGGTGTAAGTGAGGTGTTAAAATCCCCCACTATTATTGTGTTACTGTCGATTTCCTCTTTTATAGCTGTTAGCAGTTGCCTTATGTATTGAGGTGATCCTATGTTGGGTGCATATATATTTATAATTGTTATATCTTCTTCTTGGATTGATCCCTGGATCATTACGTAGTGTCCTTCCTTGTCTCTTGTAACATTCTTTATTTTACAGTCTGTTTTATCTGATATGAGTATTGCTACTCCAGCTTTCTTTAAATTTCCATGGAATATCTTTTTCCATCCCCTCACTTTCTGTTTGTATGTGTCCCTAGGTCTGAAGTGGGTCTCTTGTAGACAGCATATATAGGGGTCTTGTTTTTGTATCCATTCAGCAAGCCTGTGTCTTTTGGTTGGAGCATTTAATCCATTCACATTTAAGGTAATTATTGATATGTATGTTCCTATTACCATTTTCTTAATTTGGGGGGGGGGTGTTTTTGTAGGTCCTTTTCTTCTCTTGTGTTTCCCACTTAGAGAAGTTCCTTTAGCATTTGTTTTAGAGCAGGTGTGGTGGTGCTGAATTCTCTTAGCTTTTGCTTGTCTGTAAAGCTTTTCATTTCTACATCGAATCTGAATGAGATCCTTGCTGGGTAGAATAATCTTGGTTGTAGGTTCTTCCCTTTCATCACTTTAAGTATATCATGCCACTCCCTTCTGGTTTGTAGGGTTTCTGCTGAGAAATCAGCTGTTGGCCTTATGGGAGTTCCCTTGTATGTTATTTGTCATTTTTCCCTTGCTGCTTTCAATAATTTTTCTTTGTCTTTAATTTTTGCCAATTTGATTACTATGTGTCTTGGCGTGTTTCTCCTTGGGTTTATCCTGTATGGGACTCTCTGCACTTCCTGAACTTGGGTGGCTATTTCCTTTCCCATGTTAAGGAAGTTTTTGACTATAAGCTCTTCAAATATTTTCTCAGGTCCTTTCTCTCTCTCTTCTCCTTCTGGGACCCCTATAATGTGAATGTTGTTGTGTTTAATGTTGTCCCAGAGGTCTCTTAGGCTGTCTTCATTTCTTTTCATTCTTTTTTCTTTATTCTGTTCCACAGCAGTGAATTCCACCATTCTCTCTTCCAGGTCACTTATCCGTTCTTCTGCCTCAGTTATTCTGCTATTGATTCCTTCTAGTGTATTTTTCATTTCAGTTATTGTATTGTTCATCTCTGTTTGTTTTTTCTTTAATTCTTCTAGATCTTTGTTAAACAGTTCTTGCATCTTCTTGATCTTTGCCTCCATTCTTTTCCTGAGGTCTTGGATCATCTTCACTATCATTATTCTGAATTCTTTTTCTGGAAGGTTGCCTATCTCCACTTCATTTAGTTGTTTTTCTGGGGTTTTATCTTGTTCCTTCATCTGGTACATAGCCCTCTGCCTTTTCATCTTGTCTATCTTTCTATGAATGTGGTTTTTGTTCCACAGGCTGCAGGACTGTAGTTCTTCTTGCTTCTCCTATCTGCCTTCTGCTGGATGAGGCTATCTAAGAGGCTTGTGCAAATTTCCTGATGGGAGGGACTGGTGGTGGGTAGAGCTGGCTGTTGCTCTGGTGGGCAGAGCTCAGTAAAACCTTAATCTGCTTGTCTGCTGATGGGTGGGGCTGGGTGCCCTCCCTCTTGGTTGTTTGGCCTGAGGCAACCCAACACTGGAGCCTACCCAGGCTCTTTGGTGGGGCTACTGGCACACTCTGGGAGGGCTCACGTCAAGGAGTACTTCCCAGAACTTCTGCTGCCAGTGTCCTTGTCCCTTGGTGAGCCACAGCTGCCCCCCGCCTCTGCAGGAGACCCTCCAACACTAGCAGGTAGGTCTGGTTCAGTCTCCTGTGGGGTCACTGCTCCTTCCTCTGGGTCCCGATGTGCACACTACTTTGTGTGTGCCCTCCAAGAGTGGAGTCTCTGTTTCCCCCAGTCCTGCTGAACTCCTGCAATCAAATCCCACTAGCCTTCAAAGTCTGATTCTCTAGAAATTCCTCTTCCCGTTGCCAGACCCCCAGGTTGGGAAGCCTGACGTGTGGCTCAGAACCTTCACTCCAGTGGGTGGACTTCTGTGGTATAAGTGTTCTCCAGTTTGTGAGTCACCCACCCACCAGTTATGGGATTTGACTTTATTGTGATAGTGCCCCTCGTACCATCTCATTGCAACTTCTCCTTTGTCTTTGCCGGTAGGGTGTCTTTTTTGGTGAGCTCCAGTGTCTTCCTGTCAATGATCGTTCAGCAGTTAGTTGTGAATCTGGTGTTCTCGAAAGAGGGAGTGAGAGCACTGTAACTTGACATTTATAACACTAAATCTTGAGCACTTTTGCCCTGGGTGAATTTTCTCCTCCCTTCCTCTAAGAGGTGGTGATATCTTTGTGTAGAAGCTTGATTCAATAATCAGAGATATCCATAAACAAAGATGCTGTAAGAAACAGATTTGATCCATTTTTATAAAAATTAGCCCTTCATTAAAATAGCTGTGAAATTGTTTTAATGCATAGTATTTATGAAGCCAAAGTCCCACACAAAAACATGGTAGAATATAGCTCCCGTTACACAAAGTATTAACTGTTATTGGTTGCAGCTGACTCTGACTTTCTTCTGGTCCCCAGATTAGAGGTTCCTCTCTCACATGCTCCAGTGCCTGTCATAGACATCCCCCTCACGAGGAAGATGTGGGGCTCCAGAGCTCGGGCCAACCCTGCAGCAAAGATCTTCATAACCACTTATGTAAGCCATGATCAACCAGTGACTACCTTTTTCCAGAATATACAACTGAAAATTTCTCAGCACTTTCAGTTTTCTTCTCTTTAAGGTGAAAGCCCAAAATGTGAACCAATGCCCCTAACCTAAAACATAATGGGAAGACTGCTTCCCCCATATGGGGTCGGCATTTCTGTGCTCCAGTTCAACTACTGAATCATAGATATCCATTCATTCAATAATGTCTGTGTATTCAGCTCCTGCCATGTGGGGCACTTGTTTCTGGTGCTAAAAATGTAACAGAGAACAAAGCCAAGTCTCTACCCACGAGGAGCTTACCTTCTACTAAAGGGACTAAAAAGCAAATGTATACTTTGTCAGATGATGATGCATACTATGAGGAAAAAATTAAGCAGGGTAAGAAGGCTAGGTAGTAGGAAGGAGGGTTGGGCTGTTTTAAAAGGGTGATTGGTAAAGGCTTCAATGATAATGAATATTGGAGCAGAGATCTGAAGGAGCAGAGAATCTCATGCACAGAGGCAGGAGCAAACCTAATGACTGGGAAGAAGAGCAGGGAGACCAGCATGGCCAAAGTGGAGTGAGCAAGAAAAAACATGGCAGCAGGAGAGGTCCAACAGGAAGTGGGGCTCTTGCCAGTCCTAAATATTTATGGAAATATTTAAAGAAAGACAGTACAAGTTTTGCTGACTTTTAAGTTGAATTTGAATTGTGAGTATGATAATTAAATTTTGGTGACCAAGCTATGAGGAAGAAAAGACCTCAAATTGTTGGATAATGACTGAGAGTAAAGAGGTGAAGAGCTAGACGGTACATTTAGAGAAAAACCAGTTAAGTAATAAATAGCTTGGTTAACAGCTGTTTATTAAGCACCTATGATGTGTCAGGTTCTGCACCAACTGCCAAAAACAAACAAAAAATCCAATATACACAATGCTGCTTTCTTATAGGGTTTAGAACTTCCTACTTGGAAAGTGTAAAATTCATCAGGACTGATACTTTTCAGTCTGAAGGAGATAACATGTAATGGGCTGTGTGGTATAATGAAAACAAATGAGATTTTTAAACAACTATGGTTTTAAACCCAGCTCTGAGATAAGTGTATAAAGTACGAGGTGAGTGACAGACATATAACAGATCCTCAACCCATAATAGTAATTTTATTATTATTTTTTTAAGCAAGAGTGAAACATTTCCCATTCCAAATGTTTTTTTAGCTACCAGGTAAATCAAACTTGAAATGTGCACACAAAGACTTTTATTAAACACTTCTTTCCAATTTTCACAATTTGCAAATTACCTCAGAAGAAAATAGTGTGTGTTTCAGATATCTATTGCTGCAAAGGAAAGAGCCCTAAAACTTAGTGTCTTTAATCAATAATCTATTAACATCTCTCAGCTTCTGTATGCTGTCTGGACTCAACTGAGGCAGTTCTCAACTGGAATCTCTCATGCAGTTGCAGTCAGAGGCAGCTGGGACTGGAGTCATCTGAAGGGTTGACTGGGGTCAGCACCCAAGATGCTCACTCACAAGCCTGGCAACTGCTGCTGGTTATCAGGTTGGAGCTCAGCTAGAGCTGTCAACTACAGCTCCTATCTGTGGCTTTGGCATGTGGGTTCTGAAAAGGTGTGCCCCAAGAGTGAGTGTTCCAAGAAGTCCAAGTCCAGTCCTGCTTATGAGTGAGCTTCAGAAGTCCCAGTCACTTCTGCTACATTCTATTGGTCCAGAAAGTCACTAAGACCAGCCCACATTCAAGGAGAGAGGAATTCATCTCACAATGTATGAAGCAGGAAGCAGGTACACAGAGGGAAAGAGGTGATGGCAGACATCTTGGAGGTCACATCCCACAGCACACAGAAACTGCAGTAGGAGCTGGTGTCTTTATCATGGAACATTCTTGGATATCACATTTACATAACGCTTTTGTTTTAATGCCAGAGACTTTAGAATTTGTATGTAATTTTTTTTTTTGTCCAGAGTGTTTTATGGAGAGTAAGCATTCAATAAATGTTATAACTGATTAACCAGGCCTCCAACCCCAACTTCCAGCTGTTGTGAGTTTACAAGGAAATGTCGAATGTGTAGGATCCTTAAATTCTCACACTCAGTTAGATCTTTTGTCCAGCCATGCTGTACCTCTTAACACAGAGGCAGCAGAAAAGAATAAAAATAATCATGTCCATTTGTCAATAGATTTACTCTGCAGAAAGTACATTCATATTCATCAATTCACTTGATTTTCACAACTACCCACATGAGGTAAACAGAAAAAACAATATTACCAACATGTTGAGCAGAAGAGTTAAAATCTCAGAGAAGTGAATGGCTCACCTAGTACATAGTTAATAAGTGGAGGAGCTACAACTTGATAACTTCAGAAACTAAATTCAATATTCTTGCTACTAAATCACACTCTTTCCCCAACAAATATCTTGGAAGAGTGCTTGATTACCTTCCATGGCATCAATAATAGTAATAACAAGCATTTATTGAACGCTTCTGTGCCAAGCCACAAAGCACTTTGTGTGTATAACTCATCTAATCCTCACAACCATCCCCATGAGATTGGGAGTAACTTTATCCCTGTTTTGAATCAAAGAAGCTAAATTCATGTCTCTAGAAAGTGGCAAAGCCAGCATTCTGGGTCAGTGCCTGTACTGTTAATGATCACATCGTGCCAAATATTGTTGCAATACCTCAAAACATGTCTAACATCTTCTAAATTCACCATGAAGCTGATATCCAAGAATTATTTGAACACTTCTTGAATCTGTATATTTTCAACTTGTACCTATATCTTGTGATAAGACCTACTAAAAGTTCAACACAGCTTATGAAAACTAGAAATTGGTTTGATTCTCTTGTGGGTAGAAAATGTGTTTTGTTTCATGGCCATATGTGCTCTTGACCTTGAGTAGCTATCTCATAAACGTGGACCGTTTTTCACAAGGGGAAATTTAAAAGAGAGAATGGAGAGGTCAACACAGCTCTACCTCTGTCAGTACTTGGCATCTCTGAGGAACAGTTTATTCATATAAAAATATGAACTTAGGGCTTCCCTGGTGGCGCAGTGGTTGAGAGTCCGCCTGCCGATGCAGAGGACATGGGTTCGTGCCCCGGTCTGGGAAGATCCCACATGCAGCAGAGCGGCTGGGCCCGTGAGCCATGGCCGCTGAGCCTGCACGTCCGGAGCCTGTGCTCCGCAATGGGAAAGGCCACAACAGTGAGAGGCCCGCGTACCGCAAAAAAAAAAAAAAAAAAGAAAAAGAACTTGGATAAGATGCTGTCGGAGGCCTCTTCCAACTTTAGGGTCTGTGATTATGCCCCATAGTACCACAAGGCATACAATGGCCAATTGTGAGTGTACCTTTCTGTAACTGAATGCAGAATTTCCTTTCTAAGTAGTTGGTAGCCTCTCATATATTGGCAGAAAGAACAATGCTTAAAGTCCTGGAGAATATTAAGGTTTTGCTAGCACAATTTTATATTAGGCCTCTAATAGATTATAAATATGTTTGTGGACAAGGAAAAATAACTGAGAAAATAGCTCTTGGGGAAATTTTTTCTTCCATGGTTTAAGAGGATGTGTGATATAAAGAGAGTATTGAGCTGATAGTCAAAAACTCTCAGTCAAGGCTCTGTTCACAAAGCCTGTGACCTTGGGCCGGTCACTCTCAAGCTTGCTTCTTCATCTGTAAAATAAGAAGCCTAGCATGAGGTGATCTTACAGACCCATTCAGTTCTAAATTCTACATTTAAACTTGTGTTGATAGTCCGAATTTGAAGATAAGAATATAAATAAGAAAACACACTATTTTCTTCGTAATTTATATGCTATTTTGTGCTGCAGACTTGTGAATACATTTGACATAAGGTGAAAGGAATAGATATTAGTTACTACATAAAGTCTTTCCTATTTCCTAGAAATGGAGAAGGTGGGGAAGAGGACAAATCAAAACATTTTCTAACCTGTCACTTTAAAAGGTCCTGACTTTCTGTTTAAAAAAAAAAAGAAAAAGATATAGCAACGTATGCTCTAAAAATGAGCTGGCTACCCCAATTTTTGGTTTTATTCAAAGGCAAACTTGTTTGGTAGATAAGATATTCTTAGGTCTAACAATGTTGCAAATTTTTAAAAATAAATTTATTTATTTATTTTTGCCTGTGTGGGTCTTCGTTGCTGCGCATGGGCTTTCTCTAGTTACAGCGAGCGGGGGCTACTCTTCGTTGCGGTACACAGGCTTCTCGTTGCGGTGGCTTCTCTTGCTGTGGAGCACAGGCTCTAGGCTCACGGGCTTCAGTAGTTGTGGCGCATGGGCTCAGTAGTTGTGGCTTGTGGGCTCTAGAGCTCAGGCTCAGGTGGTGCATGGGCTTAGTTGCTCCGCGGCATGTGGGATCTTCCCAGCACAGGGCTCGGACCCGTGTCCCCTGCACTGGCAGGCGGATTCTTAACCACTGCACCACCAGGGAAGTCCCACAATGTTGTAATTTTAAGTGACTTATTTAAAATATTGCTCCTTGAATGAAGTTTTGCAATTTGTCCATGCAGAGATAGAGTCATTTCCTAAATGAGTTCATTTTCATTATTATTATCCATGACAGGTACACAAAATGATGTGCAGAGAAATGATGTGGACCAGCAGATGCCTCCAATGACATCAAGGCTGGTTTTCCTCTGAGGTCCCCTTGTATCCTGCTGACATATTTCAATCTTTCTTTCATTCTCCCTTAAGGTCACAAAGTCAATTTGTTGCCAAGAACCTTGACAATCTTCTTCTGCTTCTTAAATTTTGGGTTTACATTGACACCATTTTCCTGGCCAGGAATCCTCATGTTCTATAGCTCCCCTTTGATTTTTGTTTCTTATTCACAACTCCTGAGCCAAATTCCTTGGGTCTTATCTGGAAACCACACAGCCCTAAGTGGTATCTAACATCTCCCTATGATAATTACAATAAAGGTAAAATAACATGAGTGTTATTAAAACAACTATGTAATATACATGGTTCTTAGTTTTATATCTATATGTTAGTTATTCTCACACCTAAGCAATCATAAAAATTCCAAGTTTGAAAAGTAGTGAGTTAACTAACTCACTAGCTCAAATTTTAGAAGTTAGTAATTAGGACATATACAGTTTAATCACTACCCTCCTAAAAGTCTAAAATAAAAATCAGTGGCTCAAATTTACAACTAAATGGAAGAAGATGAAAGATGTTATTTGGCCTTGTGAAAAAAATAAATCCTGAATATAGGATGCCATATTTTGTATTAGTTACGTATGATTTAAATCTTAAATTTCATTTCTGGTTTATACTTATATTTTGTCTCTCCAAAGTATAAACTCCTTGAAGGTAAAAATATAATTTTTAGCATCCTGTCAAATTTAAAGCATCTAGAACAACTGGTTCCTAATGGAAACTTAGCAAATATTTATTAATTGGATAATAAGAACTGTGCCTTAAATAAGCTAAACATGAAGGGAAGACTTCCTTCATGGCTGGTTTTAATATCAAAGTTTGTCACTGTTCCTACTTTATGCCCTATTATAGTTTTTCAACTAGTACATGTATAAGTCAAAATATCAGTTTGTCAAAGCACCCTACATTAACAATTCTTAGAAGGGAATCTTGCTGTGGGTAAAAATATTAATATTTTTGAGATCATTAAGAATCTGTCAATAAAAAGAAATATTGTTTATTTTCTCTTTGTGTTTTAAAAATACTGGAAAATTTCTTTAACTGTTGTCCCCACTCAGAACTTTGGAGCTCATCTTCTTCCACAGTTACAGTGCTGTGTATTCCCCAATAATTGGACAGGGAAGAGGGTGTGTGGAGTCAACGGTGAAACTGGGGTTTAAGCCGATACAAAAGTCAAAGCAAACAGTGAAGATGAATGTAGAAAGCAAAAACCAGGAAGTAAATCCTGGAATGAGAGTTTCTGGTAAAAGAACAGTTGAATCACAGAAGCTGGAAAGTCAAAAGAAGTCAAACCAAGAATGGCCCGTCATGATAGCAAAGAATAAAAACAACCAGGTCAAAACCAAGGAATATCAAAAGCCATAAAGGGTAAAAATTCAGGGGCAGTCCTGGGGCCCTCACAGAATTCTGATGGATGTTGCACTGTGGCCTCAGTTGCCTTTTATTCCCTCAGGAGATAGTTTCTAGCCATGGAGTCCTTCATAGATATCAAAAGGGTTTGGTTTTTTGGGTTTTTTTTTTTTTTTTTGATAACAGAAAATAGCGATGGAGAATCACTGTATTTTCCTCTATTAACCATTTTGTCTGTTTTATTTCTTTTGGGGAGATCAGACCTTCCACATGCAAAGTAGTATTGATAACAAATTATGTGGCAGGTTAGGTATTGAGTGAATGTCAAGCAAATAGGCACGATGATGCTTGATAATTGGCAAATCTCTCACAAAAATTCCAGCTCCCTCTCATGGTATCTATTCACCAAGGAGTCTGTAGTGTCTTTGTGTAAGCAGCTTCTGATTTTGAGATTTGAAAACAAAATAAAGCTTACTTTCAAGGGCTCTTGTCCTTTCAAGGATGGCTTTGGCTCAAAAATCAATCTCGAAAGTCTAGAGTGTACATGAAGGCCTTTTCCCTTCCCCATAAACACATTTACTTAAATGCCCTACCTATCTTCCATGATAATACAAGAACTTCCACCAAGTGTTGATGCCTAATTTGTCAGGAAATTTTTCCGTCATTAAGAAAATGGCTCTCTACAGCCATCTTTAACCACCAGCAACTAGGGAAATTTGATTTATGAATCAAAGCTAAAGAAGTTGTGAAATATAAATCAATGGTTTGATCTTTGCTAATCCAGAAACCCAGAGAAATGTTTGTTGACTAAACTAGGAAATGCTCACTTTTTATTCATTGATACCAAAAAAAGAATTCGCCACTAATACAACTGCTCTTTGTTTAAGCTCCTGAGATTTGTAAGTTGGCAGGATAGTTAACCAGCATGTTTGAACATCATTATTTGAAAAAGAAAGGAAAGCTTTTCTGAAACCATTCTTAGTAGTATCCCATGTTTTAAAAAGAATTTAACTCAGTTAGTATTTTCCATATATCTCTTAGCCAGTCTTTTGTATTAATCTTTCTAATTTAAACTTAACTTACTTATTTTGGGAGGCTCTTCAGGGATGTACACCATATATAAGAAAACATATATAAAAGTTTATACATATTTGTGATGGGTCATTTTGTTTACAAGAATTTTACTTTTGTAGAAACATCAGATCAAGCATTTGTTGCTATTTCAGATTTGAAAATTTTGCATAATCAATCTGAAATTGTAAAAAGTGAGAGGAAGTTTAGTATCCTCTTCATTTCCCCAAAGTCATGTATGGATAGACCTAGTCTAGTGGAAATATACTTAGAATTCTAGCTTAAGTTAGCAACATAAGAAGAAGACACAGATTCTTATACAGCCTACATGATGGTGGAGGTGAAATAGTTAAAAGAATGGGCACTGGGCTTCCCTGGTGGCACAGTGGTTGAGAGTCCGCCTGCCGATGCAGGGGACACGGGTTTGTGCCCCGGTCTGGGAGGATCCCACGTGCCGCGGAGCGGCTGGGCCCGTGGGCCGTGGCCGCTGAGCCTGCGCGTCCGGAGCCTGTGCTCCGCAACGGGAGAGGCCACAACAGTGAGAGGCCCGCGTACCGCAAAAAAAAAAAAAAAAAAAAAAAAGAATGGGCACTGAATCTCTGGGATATGGGTGAGATGGAGAGATTTAATGACTTTACAATGGCAGTATCCTGACATCTATATCTCTGCCAGTGGGTGATTCATTTTTATCTCAGATCCCAAATAGAAAGTTACTCTTCCCACCAAAGAAGGCAGGATAAAACTCCTCAAGGACCAGAGCCCAGAGACAGTCTACATACAAAACACAATAGGTCAGAATTCTGACCCCCAGGTATGAGAAAGTAGAGTGCATCATCAAGTAAATGTTCATCAAGCCAATGCCTGGGTGATAAAATCCCAATGAAAATAATATTGCATCCACTATAAGAGGGAAATGAAACTTCCCTAGCAATACCAGGAAAAGATACAGTTCTGAGCAGAGAAAAGAGCCTATGTGAAGACTCCCAAGTCAGCAGAGGTAGGATTCAAATTGATCACTCTGATGAATTAGGATGTCAGTTTTCCTCCACAGAGCCTAAAGACTGTGATGTTTTCATCTGTGCATCCTTCATGATACTTACAAATATCTATAGGAGGTATTCAATATGGACATAGTTTTTTTCAGTTGGATGCTGTTATCAATTATCTTTTTCCAAGAAATTCTTTTTGTTTTTTTTAACATCTTTATTGGAGTATAATTGCTTTACAATGGTGTGTTAGTTTCTGCTTTCTAACAAAGTGAATCAGCTATACATATGCATATATTCCCATATCTCTTCCCTCTTGTGTCTCCCTCCCTCCCACCCTCCCTATCCCACCCCTCTAGGTGATCACAAAGCACCAAGCTGATCTCCCTGTGCGTTGCAGCTGCTTCCCACTAGCTATCGATTTCACATATGGTAGTGTACACATGTCCATGCCTTCTCTCACTTCGTCTCAGTTTACCCTTCCCCCCTCCCCATGTCCTCAAGTCCATTCTCTAGTAGGTCTTTATTCCCATCCTGCTCCTAGGTTCTTCATAACCTTTTTTTTTTTAAGATTCCATATATATGTGTTAGCATACGGTATTTGTTTTTCTCTTTCTGACTTACTTCACTCTGTATGACAGACTCTAGGTCCATCCACCTCACTACAAATAACTCATTTTAATTTTTTTTATGGCTGAGTAATATTCCACTGTATATAGGTGCCACATCTTCTTTATCCATTCATCTGTCGATGGACACTTAGGATCCAAGCAATTCTTTTAGTTATTAAGTTTCAATATAGTCTAGGGTTTTCTTGTCAGCTTGGTCTCCAGAGAAAAAACGGATTTCAGGTATGGCCTGTCAGGTGGGGAGGTATCAATGCCCTGGCTAATCTGGATCAACTTTAGTAGAATGAGCCTGTGGATATTTCCACTCTCAATTTTATTATTGGTTCATTTAACTAATAACTGCTGCTCTTCTTACAAATGCTAATATACCATATACTATTTATTGATAACAGAAAAATGATAAATTTTAATTGTGTCCATTTGTTTCTCTCCAGGAATCATTAGTAATAACTTTACTGTATATTGACATGCTAGTAAGACTTAACAAGAAAAAATAAGTGGCCTTCACTGTTGTAAACCTGGCCAGTTTCTTGCTTCATTTATCTTTTTCAGTTCATAGACTGTGGCACCACCATAAAAGCATGTAAGAAGTTGGCCATGTGTGTGTGTGTGTGTACACACATAAGCACAATCTTTTGTATGTAACTGAAAATATCATTCTACACTGCCAAGTGAAAATTATACAAAAAGAACATTTTTATTTAGAACTATGAAGCAGATACATTAGTTGTAATATTTGACATGATGTGGAATCAAATCAATGAGTTGGAGGCTTGCTGGGTCCCTGAGAGTTGTATGAAATATGATAGTTCATAAATAATGCATGAATAGAAGAATCTGGGTATTTGAAAGCAAATAATCTCAGGACCCAGAAAGCCCACTCTGAAAATTCAATCTCTGTATGTGGAGAATTCAGCCTGTCACTTGCAGCTGGCAAAGAAAGAGTCAGAGCATTCCATTAATAATCTTTTTCACTTTGGGTTTCCCAAAGAGGCTATTAATTGAGGTAAACATAAGTTGTGATATCAAAACCTCTTCTAGGGAAGCGTTCCCTTTTCTTGGATGAATGCCAGTGTGTCTGTTGAAGGAATGATTAACTATGTGGACTTTTTCATTACTGTAGTCTAATACTGCTACTACCTGCTTTGGCTTTGAACTTTTCATGAAGGAACTGACACAAAGTTATTAGAAGTTTTTCTCAGAAGTTAAAACTTTATCATATAAATGAAGAAATAGGCAAGTGCCTAAATTCAATACTAATCAAAAATGCTAAGACTTTAGAAGCTGATTTTTATGTGACTTTCATGAATCCATCAATCAGGAGTACATGAAGAAATGGCCAGGTTTTGAGTTTCAAAGATCCACAAGATATTTATTTTTAGAGCAATGAGACCATCTGTAACCTTTGAAACTGTTATAAACCAGATAGGGGGTTCTAGAATTTCTATAAAGGAAGGTCTCGGGCACCAGTCTGTTGGTACAGAATGCTAGAAATCCTTTTGATGATATATAGCATAGCAAGCATATTATTTTTCCTTGGATTTGCATATTGATTCAGTATGGGTTGGAAGAGGCAGAGACTGAGACTGAGAAGGTCAAAATTCCTCTCCCCTTGGCATCCCCATTAAGCATCCTGGTTCATTTTCTATAATGTAAGGTGCAAACTTGACCAGTGCATCACTCTTTATATGTGAGCTGCAGAGACGGCAGGCCTTCCCATTAAGGCACAAGCCACGTCTACCACATCAGATGAGGGGCAGTGAGGAGTAAAGAGCAAGGCTGCTAGTGCTGGGCCATCTGGTTTGAATCATGACTCCAGCATTTATGGGCTGCGTGACATTGGGCTTGTTAATTGACCTTATTGTCACTCAATTTTCTCATGTGTAATATGATGGAGATTTACAGTATTTTCCTTACTGGATTTTTGTGAAGATTGAGTTAATGCCTGATAAATGATAAGCACACATAAACGTTAGCTAGTATTTTCAAACATGATGGGAGGGAGTCTAAGGCTGAGGTTTCAAGTTCCCAACAGAACAAAACCCAAGGGGTCCAGGATGGTGTAATGTGAGAAGCATTTTGTCTTGATGTAATGGTTCTTCATGTTAATCATTTCAAAGAAATAAAATAAATAGCCACTAAGGAATCCCTCAAAAAAACGGAGGCTAAAATCCAATGCCCATTATACACGGTGAGCAGACAAGATAAAATACATCTTGTCTAATCTTATAAACCTAATATACAACAGAAATTATTCACATAAGGTTGAATATTTAAGAGCAACGGAATCGATGGTTTCTGATTTATTTTTGTGACATGTACACTCACAAATAGGTAAGTGATCTATGCATTTGAAATGGCCAGCGAATATAACAGCATTTGATAAAAACTGGGTAGATCCATTGAGAGACACATACTGAGCAAAGAGACATGGAGGGCCTAAGAAAATATTATGTCTGTGACTATGGCAGTGAGAAGAGACCGAGTCAAGATAGATGGAAGTAAAGCCAGAAACTGAAGCCATGACAAGATGCCTCAGGCCATTTGGATGAGGTTCCTTTGGTGGAGGGTAACAAGATTCATAGATAGGAAAAGCAAAGAAGAGGACAGCAGAGGACAGAGGCCAAGCAATCTTGACTAGTTTGGGGAGGAGCCACATCAGGAAAATCTGAGTTTCTAGGATACATATTCAGATTTTGGTGGTTCCCAGAGGAGTGTTAGCTCCCATGTGAGAAACACAGCAGGAAAAGATATGCCCCAGGCACTTTGTTATAAAGCAGAAACTAACACACCACTTTAAAGCAATTATACTCCAATAAAGATGTTAAAAAAAAAAAAAAGATATGTCCCAAGGTATTTATGAGAGTCTTCCCGCAGGGGCAATTGCGTATTCCTTCACACAGTGAATTCCCAAACAATGGGGAAAACAACCATCGTGGGTTAACAACTAGAAATAGCTTTTAATCTCACTTGTAGCACCTGGAAACAATTCTCAAAATTTGTATACTCTCAAACATCATGCTTTTGTTTCTCCTAAATTATACTTTTGGCTGTTTTTCTTTTAGCAAACATGTGAGCCTAAGTTTCCCCTGGTTTTGATTTTAGTCTTAGATTATTTTACATGTTCCTCAAAACTGGTAAGGAAAATGGGTACTTGTTGCTTTTAGAGTTCCAGCAACTTCTCACAGCTAAACCTTCTCAAGTATGATTGAATCACAATATACCAGATAAACTGTGACTCAGGCCTCACGATTCCCAAATGCTCTCTGTGCAGTAAAATCTATTTTTACCAATTGAGCAGTATTATCGCTATTATTTATTGAGACCTGTCTACACAGAGCTATAAAACTGAATGAAGATGTCAAAGTTCTGCCTCATGGTTTCATAATCTGCTCATAAAAGGTAAACGATTTAGCTAAGTAAAAACCTTAATGTACCTACTTAGGGTCTTTCATGATCTTCTCTTGAGTCTTGCAGATAAGCAAAATTAGACAGTATCTAGCTGTTTCAGGGAATATTTGTTCTGTTATTTATAGCACTCTAATCCAAATATGTCAGTTCGTAGTTCTCTTAGCCCCAAGGAAAACCAAAAACAGAAGTTACCCAATAAGTTATTTTCTTTATAAGAAAAATGGAAATGCATAAGTCAACAATCACAGGGCACAAGGCTGCCTAGTCACATTCATGAAAATGCATGGGAAGCAGGGTCCTGCTTGGAAATCCACACCATTCGCACTAACACAGGTGCACACTCAACTTGACCTCCACTTCTAACAATAATATATGCATATATTGGCTGTGGTGGGAACAGGCAGATATTCCTTAGAGTCACTCTGGGACAAAGGTGCTTTGGGCAAGGATGACATCAGAAACAAAAATTCAGGTCCAACACAGAACACACGGAACCAGTTTCCAGCAACACAGAGATTGACTTGGCAGGAAATACTTGGAGGAAACAGAAACCACAAGAAAAAAGACAGAGGCCCAAGAAGAAGGCAAACATAAATCAGCAGAAGTATGAAGTTTTTCCATTAACTAAGTGCTTTCACATACATGAATCTCATTTTACCCTTATAATGTATTATAAGTGGTAAGCAATCAGGTTTTTGAGGTATCACCCCCAATGGTATTTAAGCATAAAAGTTTGAATTTTCCAACCTCCACTTTCAACCATGTTTATTGTCCCAACTTATCAGTCAATATTATCTTGGGAAGACCCCACTTTTTTAAGATTTTATCTTTTAGAGCAGCTTTAGGTTTACAGGAAATTGCACAGAAAGAACAGGGAGTTCCCCTATCCCTCTATTCCCCCAACACAGTTTCTTCCACTGTTAACACCTTGCGTTAATATGGTACATTTGTTACAATTAGACCCACTGTTTATTCATTTATTTATATGGCCTTCTCTCATCCTTGTCTTTACTTTTTATTTGTCAGAGTCTTTCCCCCTAGAGGTTAATGGCTGTTCACAAGACCCCCAGAAAACTTCATTTAAGAGGGTGGGCTCTAGAACTAGGCTGCCGGGGTTTGTATTCCAGTTCTGCCTCTTTCTACCATATGACCTTGGTCAAGTTATCTAAACTCTCTTTGCCTTGAGTATAATAATACTAACCTATCTTATAGAATTGTGGTAACAAATGAGTACATGTAAAAGACTCAGAACAGTGCCTGGCACAGAGTAAACACAATAAGCACTGGAATTATTATTATTACTATTATACTATGCCTATTACTCTCACACTCCTATTTCTCAAGCTCTCTCCCTGCCAACCTGACCTCAATCTCAAGCATCACGCTCCTAATGACAGAACAAGAAAAAAGCTCACAAATGGCAAAGGCCCAGAATCAGGCTCAGGATGGACCTGAGACTTTTAGTCAAGCTTGGACTTAAGAGATCTGGGAGGTTGTTGGGAGGAAGTCCAGGAGGAGCCATGAGCATCAGGCCATGCAGGGCAGCCCTCCTGGGCTCACATACACACGGTAGGGCAGAGCTGTCATTAGCCCTGTCCCACCCCACACCTGACCCAATACCATTGCCCTGTCCTCAAAATTTGCTGGCAATGTGGGATTCTCTGAAAACAAAAGCATTAGGAGTAAGTGGGGTCTTCTGGAAGCCTGGTCTGACTGAGGCTCTCTCAGCAGCCCTCTACAGTGTCCAAAATCCAAGACTTGAAGGCAAGAAGGGGGCACTGCTAAGGCACCAACAGAAGGAGCATTGGCAAGACAGGTGCCCTGTCTTCACACTCCATCTAAGGAAATCAGAACTGTCCTGCTCAAACCACCGTGGTGCCTGGGATCGATCAGCCTCACAATCATCTACTGTGTAAGTGTGGGCAGTGAGGGATGGCAAAGTAGTAGATCAAGGTAAACAGGAAACAGGACTGGCCATCTGTTAATAAATTTTGAAGTTGGGTAATAGGTACACTGAGATTTGTTTCACTCTTTTCTCCACTTTTTTGCATGCTTAAAAATGTGCATAATAGGGCTTCCCTGGTGGCGCAGTGGTTGAGAGTCCGCCTGCCGATGCAGGGGACACGGGTTCATGCCCCGGTCTGGGAAGATCCCACATGCTGCGGAGCGGCTGGGCCTGTGAGCCATGGCTGCTGAGCCTGCGCGTCCGGAGCCTGTGCTCCGCAACGGGAGAGGCCACAACAGTGAGAGGCCCACATACCGCAAAAAAAAAAAAAAAAAAAAAAAAAAATGTGCATAATAAAAAAGCAAAAAATAAAATAAAGCCAAAGCTTTTTTTCTAATAGATCATTAAGAATCAAAGGGGAGATTTCTTATATTTTATCTGAACTCCTGATGGCCAGCACAGTCCCCCACAGAGAGTGGTAACCAGTCTACAGACATTGATTGAATGAATGTTGGAATGTTAAAGAGCAGATACAGAATCAATAAACAGAGAAACTGAGGGACAGAAATGAAGACAAGTGTGCGCAGATGCACTTGCGTGCGTGTGCGCGCGCACACACACACACACACACACAAGGACTAGGGATAAAGAGTGATGAAAAACAAAGATCCTGACCTCATGCTGCTGCTACAGGTCTTTGTCTCTTGTTCCCATCAACAATTTGCGTATGGGAGAAGGAGGCTTGGATCAGAGTAGGATCTGTGGAGAGAAGGAAGCAGTTATGTGAACATGCTCCAGGAGTGAAATCACCTAGTTAGGCTTCTGCTTACAAGGTTAAAAAAAGAAGATAGGCATTCAGATCTGGCCCAGCTCCCAGTACTATATTCTGTTCATTAGACTTCCCTTCCTCTACTGAACATTGATCAAGCACGTCCATCCAGCCACTCCAGCATCCCTTCAGGCCTTATTTGGAGAGGAGATGCATAACTCAGGGACAGGACAACAGGCTGGCCAACGAGTCTCCAGTATGGACTCGGATTCCAATATTGTGAGAGAAAGTGTGTTTAACTAAGGGATTGTCTGAAAGAGCTGCTATGAGAGTTTACTCATTTAACATTGCTGAAGGTCTTTAAACACAAGGGGAATTTAAGTACAGAGCCTGGTCTTTACCAACCCAAGTGAATTACAGGTTTATGATTTGCTTGTTTGTTCTGGTGTGCTTTGGGAACAGTGCTGCTCTTGATGCCTAATTTGTGTCTCTGCTCTTTTATACTGGAGAAGACAATAATAAAACACCTTTCTCCATAAAAGTTCGTGTAAAATCAAAGGAACAGCTCCACAGCAAGGGGATTCGTTTCCAGGTGAAAATATACATGAGAGGCTTCAGATGTGAGCAATATTGAAAACAAACAATAGGATAAGGATTACCCAGAGGAAGATGGGAGGCTACCTTATCTTGCAAATAAATATCAAGTATCTCTGATTGGGGGCATTGTAGAAGGATAGCGAAAATTGTATTTAAAACATATACTACAGGGCTTCCCTGGTGGCACAGTGGTTGAGAATCTGCCTGCCAATGCAGGGGACATGGGTTCGAGCCCTGGTCTGGGAAGATCCCACATGCCGCGGAACAACTAGGCCCGTGAGCCACAACTACTGAGCCTGCGCATCTGGAGCTTGTGCTCCGCAACAAGAGAGGCCGCAACAGTGAGAGGCCCACGTACCGCGATGAAGAGTGGCCCCTGCTCACTGCAACTAGAGAAAGCCCACGCACAGAAATGAAGACCCAACACAGCCAAAAATTAATTAATTAATTAATTTTAAAAAACATATACTACAAATAAGAGTATCAAACAATTGAATTGGAAGATTGGGATTGACATTTATATATTAATATGTATAAAATAGATAACTAATAAGAACCTGTTGTATAAAAAATAAATTAATTAAATTAAATTTAAAAAAAGAAAGAGTACCGAACAATACTTTTGATAAAATATGTAGAAAAAGAGACAAAGAATGAGAGTGACAGCCGCTATTTTAAATATCTGGCTATGTGCCAGGCTCTGTCTGCTAAGTGTTTGCATGCATCTCATTTAATCCTCTGGAGAGCTCTATGAGGTGATATGTTATTATGTCTCTGTTACCACTGAAAACGTTTCTTTGGCATCTGTCCTAAGATAGCACATAGTAGGTGGCAGAGCTGGAATTCAAGCCCAGACCATACGACTCCAAAGTCCATGTTTTTAACCACTATGTAACCCTGGCTCTTGTGCTCTAGGCTACATTAATCAGGAGACTAGAGAGTGAAAAATCGTCTTAAAAGGAAAGATCTAATAGCATCAAGAGAGGAGAAAGAGGGAATAGGATTCCCAGGAAGGGTTGGGGAGAGTTGGGACAAAACTTCTGGGCTAACTAAGAGAGCCAGGCTGCTGCCAGCACAGCAAGCTCAACCAGGACCCAAGGAAGGGTGTGCCTTGAAGGAAGGGCTAAAGCCAAAGACTGGGCCAGGGCTGTAGTAAGGAAGTGGGATGGGGCCAAGAAAAAGACCCTAAGACTTATGGGAAATTGTGCCAGGTGTTAATGAAGACCCGACAGTATTTTAAATGCTAAAAATCCACTCAGCCTTCCATATTCAATATACAACCACATTTGTGATTTGCCTTCAACTTCAGAGAGTTCAGTTCGACAGACTTTACTGATTGCCTCTATATGCAAAGCGCTGTCCTAGGCATAAGAGAGTTCTATAAATTTAACAACAAGAACAAAAGACGGCACTTCCAAACTGGATGGGAAAACAGAAACATGTATAAAATAACTTCAGCACAAGACAAAATGTGATGCATGATATAACAGACATTCAAAGTATTGTGTAAGCTTGGAATAGTGGGGCATAAATCCCACTGGTAGAATCTGGGGTGGTGGTGACTTAGGCTGAGACATAAAACATATGTCAGGCTTCAAAAGGCATAAGCACGAGAAGGCATTCTATAGTAGAGGGAAGAGTATGAGCAATGGTTTAGCATCAGTTGACTGAAGGCCACATTTGGAAAATGGTGAGTAGATGACTGTGACTGAAGACAGGTATATAAAGGCATATTCTCAGAACTGAACATGAGAAAAAGAGAAAGATCAAATTGTGCAGGGCTTTAAATGTCAGGCTGAGGAGTTTGGGGAACTCAATCAACAGTGGGCTTTCCATTAAGCTGAACTGAAGGTGGCAACAAAACTCAAATGACTCTGAAATGATAAATTCTTACAGACACAGTTACTGGGCAGAGGTCAGCCCTGAGCCTCTGATGCCACTATGAGGTCTGGGGATAAGTCTTCCTCAGCATCCACACTGCCCCTCAGATCTGATCAACTCCTCCTCCACTGCTTCTTTAAGGACCTGACAGTGGGTGGACCCATGGCTGAACCCACGTTCCACTCTTCATAGGTGGAGTGTGACTCTGAATGCCCTACTGAAGGAGATGCAGACTGAATGCTTGACCGTCCCTGTAGTACCCTTAGATTTGGGCTTACCCAGTCCTGGAGGTATCCAAGCCAGCCCAGTGCCACCCAGGCTTTCTCAATTAAGACCCTTCTTCCAGGAATGAAACCATTTTCTTCACATTCACTGCTCCGCTCCTATGAATTTCCTCTCCTAGACCATGAGTACCTCCATTTTTCCTCCTTCCTTCTATGTATCTAATTAAGTCGTATCTGCTTTGCCTCCCAGAATGCTATGGTTTCTACTTCTTGGCGCACATGTCACTCAGTAACAGCAAGATTTTTCTGGTGTTTGCATCTTTGCCAGAAAGTTAGAAGTACCCTTGAGAGTGGTAGCAAGAAGAAACTCCTGAAGTATACAGTAATGCGATAGAGTTTAAAACCCTGAGATATTCTTGTCCGGTTCCAAGAGTGAGAGAACCTGGGTGCCATAGAGAGGATACCACAGGAGGTAGAGTGTACGTGGCCTAGATGCTGGACAGGAAGCCAGTAAGATTCAGCCAGTTCTCAGAGCTCTGTGAGTTCCCTGTCCCTAGGGTCAGAACATGAGGGATAGAAAGCTGTATGCCAAGAGGACTGATCAGCTACAACCCCCAGGAGGCCACAGAAAGTAGTCAAAAGATCTGAGTCAGAACGTAGCTTGTTGGGGTCACTGACAGGGAGTGTCAGGAGAGGCAACCTCAGAGATGCTTGGCAACCATTCCCATGGATCACACAGACCTGCAGAGCAAACCTGAGAAGAACATCAAGCCAGAACCTACTCCTCCAGTGCCTCTTACAGTGCCTGTCATATAATAACCTCTAAATAAGTAGCTGCCACATAAATTAATGGTGTCCTTGGGCTTTTATTGTGTAAACTCCTTCCCTAAGGATCACATCAGGTTTGTGCCCCTGATTTTTCCTCTCCCCACCTCTGCTGCCATTTAAATACCCCAGAGAGAAAGGGAAAGGTTCATATGAAGCGAGGAGAATGGGGATCATCTCCCAGCTGGAATACTGGAGCATGGGGTAAAACTTGAGTTAAATTGTGGCCAAAGTCTCAGATTTAAAGGGTGGAGAATTAGACCATTACTTTAGGGGACCTTGAGCGTCAGAGTCTTTACATCAAAACCAGGCAAGTTTCTGATTGGCAATAACGGTAATACAGTTTTCTTAGCAGGTGGGTTACTCAGAAGTCTTTAGAACCTCCTCATTCTGCTCCTGGTTCTCCAAGTACCAGTAACCAATGGACACCTGCAGCCTGAAAACTTACCATGTCATCATTCCACCTGTATTAGTCTCCTAAGGCTGATGTTACAAATTACCACAAACTTGGTGGCTTAAAACAATAGGAATTTACTCTCCTGTAGTTCTGGAGACCAGATGTCCAAAATCAAGATTTCAGCAGGGCCATGCTTCCTCTGAAGGCCCTAGGGGAGAATCCTTCCTTTTCTCTTCCAGCCTCTGGTGGCTCCTGGCATTCCTTGACTTGTGGCAACATAACTCCCATCTTTACCTCCATCTTTACATGGCCTTCTTCTCATGTGTGTCTTTGTGTCCTCTCCTCTAGTCATTGGATTTAGGGCCCACCCTAAGTCCAGGATAATTTCCTCTCAAGATCTTTAACTAGTTACATCCATAATAGTCATATTTTCAAATAAGGTCACTTTCTGAGGTTTTGAGTTGACATGAATCCTGGGGGAACATGACTGAAACTACTATATCACCTAACTGTACCTCTCATTGCAACTGTGGATAAAATTTGAATTTGTCCACCAACCCGTTTCTTTGGGGACCAATCTACACTTTTTCTGGCTAACTGAATGACTGGTATCTTGTCAGTTCAGGCTTATAACAGAATACCATAGACTGGGAAGCTGGAGGTCTGAGATCAGGGTGCCAGCATGGTTAGGTGCTGGTAAGGACTCTCTCATGGCCTGCAGACAGCTGGTAGCATTGTAGCCTCATGGTGGGGAGGGCAAGAGAGCTCCCTGGCATCTCTTTTGTAAAGACACTAATCCTATTCATGAGGGCTCCACCCTCATGACCTAACCACCTCCCCAAATCCCCACCTCCTAATACCATTGTACTGAGGGTTAAGATTTCAACATATGAATTTATGGGTAATATGAACATTCAGTCCATAACAACTGGTCAAAAAGGAAAATAAAAAATCTAATAAGTATAAACCACTGTGTGGGAACTTTCACAGTGCCATCTTTTTCTCATCATCTATCTTTAATAAGACTTGATAAGAAAAATGAAGTCACTCAGGGGAGGCTGTATGAGGACATAAAGGCATTGAAATCCTTCAGCCCCTGGGCAGGCCCTAGCTTCTTTGCCAGGCAACCCTGAGCCAGATAGCTAGAGCTTGTTGGGAATAAGATTATTTCTTCAAAAGACCTTCTCCACTTAGGTGAGAAAGTTCTTTAGCACACTCCACAAGCAAACCTTATTCTCCACTTGGGTCTACAGAAAACTTCAGAGTCCACTCATAGTCAAGGAAAAGCCTAATGTCATTAGAAGAGATTCATGTTCAACTCTGCAGTTTGTTATTTGACATAAAACTATCAAAAACACTTTCTCTGTCCCTTTTATTATTGTCATAAAAATATTATTTTAACAAAGTTTTTTACCCCAGAGGTATAAAATGTAAGGCCAAAAAATAAATTTGATTTTATAAAAATTAAAGATTTTTGTTCAACAAAAAGTGTCATAGACCAAGTTAACAGAGATTTGACAAATTTGGAAAAGATATTTGCAATGTCTGAAATTGACAAGAGATTCCTGCACTCAACAAGGAAAAGACAGGAACTCCAATACAGAATAGGCAAAAAGAACATTCAGTTTATAGAAGATGAAACATAAAAAGTCCACACACAAAGAGAAACATTTGTTAAAAACATATTAATTTTAAAATGTAGGGAAGGGCTTCCCTGGTGGTGAAGTGGTTGAGGGTCTACCTGCCGATGCAGGGGACACGGGTTCGTGCCCCGGTCTGGGAAGATCCCACATGCCGCGGAGCGGCTAGGCCTGTGAGCCATGGCCGCAGAGCCTGCGCGTCCAGAGCCTGTGCTCCGCAACGGGAGAGGCCACAACAGTGAGAGGCCCGCGTACCGCAAAAAAATAAATAAATAAAATAAAAATGTAGGGAATTCCCTGGTGGTCCAGCGGTTAGGACTCTCCACTTTCACTGCCAAGGACCCAGGTTCAATCCCTGGTCAGGGAAATAAGTTCCCACAAGGTGTGCAGCCAAAAAAAAAAAAAAAAACTGTTAAAAAATGTAACTTAAAGCTATAATGGGATATCACTTTAGAGTCATTGGACCAGCAAAAAGTAGAGAGCTAGATAATGCCAAGCTGGCAGAGACACCAGAACAGGATGTAGGAGCCCTCATCACTGCTGGTGGGAAGGAAGACTGCAAAGCCATTCTGGAGAGGAAGGGGCTGCAGTTAGTTAAGTTAAACATACAGTTTTGCACATACGCCTTACTAAGCCCACACGTCCATAAGGGGATGAGTACCAAGATGCTTGTCACAGCGCCACTCTGGAGTGGGGCATCAAAGGCAATCTGGTGTCCAACGCTGAACAGTGAGCACATGAAATGCAGTGGATGTGCCATGTGGAGGACCATGCAGCAATTACAGGCTATGGATTAGATGTTCACTCAGTCACACGGTAGATCACAGTGCTCAAAGAAAAAAATTAAAATAATAACAACAGTGAGAAGAAGATTTGTAGCACAATACAGTGTCAATTATAAATTAATGCACACAAAATAACTCATATCTTACAAAATATAGAAGCAAAAGGATCACAGAAAACATGAACATGGTTGTATATTGAAGAGTGGGTAGGGACATAGGAATAGGAAATGGGGATAAAAAAGAATAAACAACATTAAAAGCTCCTTGTTCTCATAAAAGGATCTAATATAGAGAATATAGAGAATTAGGAATTTTTCACAATGGAGCATTTTGAAAATCTGATCAGAAAGGGCAGTGAGATGGAAAGAAAAAGAGCAGTCTCGTTTCTTTTAACTCCATCACTTTCAAATTATTGACTGTAACACAAATCAAGTCAGGACCAGTAAGCACTGACATCCTTGATGTTTCTGAAAATCTAAGTTAAAGAGCCATTTTTTCCCATTTGCTCTTTTATTCTACCATCATGAAGTGTCTATTATGTGTGAGGCACTGTTCCAGGTGCTATGGGGGACACTACTTTTCAGGTTCCAACTTTGTGGAGCTTGTACATTGATGGAGAAATTCAAAAGCTGCCTGAACCCCTCTTCTACTGCAACACCCTGAAACTTGTGCCCAAAGCAGAAATCTGAGGAGAAAACTATGTGAATAGTTTTCCTTCTTCCCACTTCTCCCCAGCACAGCTCAGTATTTCATGTCTCCTAAGAGGCTCTCAGAAATATTCTGAGAATCTCCTGACTTCTTAAACATAGCAGAATTCCCATGGTGCTGGGAGAACATGTGCTGAGATACAAGAGAAGAAGGAAGCCACCCAACCAGCTCTTCTCTCTCCCCTTTTCCAAACTCATCTTATGAAAAAGATAGTTTAGAAAACAGGTGCATACCAGAATCGAGCAGGAGGGAAGAGCGTTTCCCTCCTTTCTGGGTCACAGGGAGCTCCTGAGCGTGGAGGAGAATTATGAAAGAGGAAAGGAGGTAGCACCGTGGGGTATGCCCCCCACCTCAAGGGCTGCCAGATCTGTGGATAAACTTTTGCCTATTTAAGAGTTTATGAAACTTCTAACTCAGGAAAGAAAATTCGATTTAGACTTAAATCTTCTCAGTCAGTCCTACTTAGTCAGCCCGACTTAATGGAGTTCATTATCTGTTGTTCAGTTCTACGTAGGATTCCTTTTCCCTTCGAGAAACAGAAATTGAGTGTAGTAATTAGAATTGAGAACTGAGTTAAGAAACGTAGATGAATGCTTAGAGTGAAATATCTTATTGTGCTGGTCAGTGGTACATGCATTATTCAAGATGTAAAAATGAATATCGTTTATCAGCTAGCCCAAAAAAGCACATGTAAGGTTAATTTTAGGAATGGGTATTTTAGGCCAAATTCAAAACTCTTCCTAATTCCCTCAGTAGAAATTGAGTTCTCTGTAAGAAACTTATCCTTGATAAATTATGTTCAGTGTTTCTCTCTAGATTTATATTATATATTTTTTATATATTATATATATATTTTTAATATATATATATATATATATATAATTATATATATTTTTGTAATCTTCAGTGGAAACTGAAGGACACAGATGAAGTTCCCTCTCTTCTTCTAGTTTTAAGTCCTGACTTGGGAAGAAAAAGGTAGCAATTGGAAATGAAGAACTAACCTTGAAATAGGGTCAAAGATGAGGATTTGGTTTTCTGGACCTGGTATATGAGAATGAGGGTCTCAAGATCAGATTCTTGGATCACCTCTACACTGAGAGGGCAGGGGGTGGTGGTAAGAGCCATAGATAAAGAGCCCCAGGAGATGTGCAATTATTAGAAAAGTATATCATCTCAGGTGTCAAGTAATTTCAAAGTACAGGAAGTCAAAGGCTCAGAGAGGCATCAGGGAATGAAAAGTAAGAAAATTACACTGGGAACTTCCCTGGTGGCGCAGTGGTCAAGAATCCGCCTTCCAATGCAGGGGACACGAGTTCAATCATCAGTCTGGGAAGATCCCACATGCCGTGGCGCAACTAAGCCCGTGCACCACAACTACTGAGCCTGTGCCCTAGAGCTCATGAGCCACAACTACTGAGCCCACACTCCACAACTACTGAAGTCCGTGTGCCTAGAGCCTGTGCTCTGCAACAAGAGAAGCCACCGCAATGAGAAACCCGCGCACCACAACGAAGAGTAGCCCCCATTCGCCACAACTAGAGAAAGCCCACGCACAGTAATGAAGACCCAATGCAAGCAAAAGGAAAGAAAGAAAGGAAGGAAGGAAGGAAGGAAGGAAGGAAGGAAGGAAGGAAGCGAGAGAGAGAGGGAGAGAGAGAAAGAAAGAAGGAGAGAAAGAAAGAAAGAGAGAGAAAGGAAGGAAGAAAGGAAGGAAGGAAGGAAGAAAAAGAAAATTACACTGAATTCAGTAGCTTGGAGGTCACTTTAAGAGTGTGGCTTCTGTAACAGTAAGTCGTGAGGGCTAAAGGGATGAAGGGTAAAGTGCAGAGTAAGAAGCTGGTCATTCATGACTGTTAATACTGTCTCTCAGAAGTGAAGGGATAATGACGATCATAATAGTAAACACCACTTACTGGGCACTTGCTATATGCCAGTAACTGGGCTGAGGGTTTGATACTTATTGTATATGTATTTTTTTCTTTTTTAAAATTGAGGTATAGTTAATGTACAATATTGCATAAATTTCATGTGTGCAACATAGTGATTCACAATTTTTAGAGGTTATACTCCATTTATAGTTATTATAAAATATTAGTTATATTCCCTGAGTTTTACAATATATCCTTGTAGCTTACTTTACACCTGGTAGCTTGCACCTCTTAATCCTTACCTTTATATTGCCTCTCCCCTCCTTCTCCCCACTGGTAACCACTAGTTTGTTCTCTACATCTGTGAGACTGTTTCTTTTTTGTTATATTCACCAGTTTGTTGTAGTTTTTAGATTCCACATATAAGTGATATCATACAGTATTTGTCTTTCTCTGTCTGACTTATTTCACTTAGCATAATGCCCTCCAAGTCCATCCATGCTGTTGCAAGTGGCAAATTTTCATTCTTTTTTATGGCTGAGTAGTATTCCATTGTGTGTGTGTGTGTGTGTGTGTGTGTGTGCATACCACATCTTCTTTATCCATTCTTCTGTTGATGGACACTTAGGCTGCTTCCATGTCTTGGCAATTGTAAATAATGCTTCTATGCACATTGGGATGCGTGTATCTTTTTCAACTAGTGTTTTTACTTTTTTCAAATATATACCCAGGAGTAGAATTACTGGGTCATATGGTAGTTCTATTTTTAGTTTTTTGAGAAAGCTCCACACTGTTTTCCACAGTGCCTGCACCAATTTACATTCCCACCAACAATGTACGAGGGTTCCCTTTTCTCCACATCCTTGCCAACATTTGTTATTTGGGTTCTTTTTGATGATAGCCATTCTGACAGGTGTGAGGTGATATCTCATTGTGGTTTTGATTTGCATTTCCTGATGATTAGCAATGTTGAGCATTTTTCACATGCTTGTTGGCCATCTACATGTCCTCTTTGGCAAAATATCTATTCAGGTCTTCTGCTCATTTTTTAATCAGGTTGTTTGTTTTTTGATATTGAGTTGTATGAGCTGTTTATATATTTGGGATATTAACCCCTTATCAGTCATATCATTTGCAAATATTTTCTCCCATTCAGTACATTGTCTTTTCATTTTCTTGATGGTTTCCTTTGCTGTGCAAAGCTTTTAAGTTTGATTAGGTCCCATTTGTTCATTTTTGCTCTTATTTCCTTCACTTTAGGAGACAGATCCAAAAAATATTGCTATGATTTGTGTCAAAGAGTGTTCTACCTATGCTTTTCTCTAGGAGTTTTATGGATTTTGGTCTTACATTTAGGTTTTTAATCCATTTGGAGTTTACTTTTCTATATGATGTTAGAGAATTGTATATGTATTAATTGAAAAATATTTATTAAGAGCATCTACCTCCAAAATGTATCCTAATTTCATCTACTTTCATCATCTCCACTGTGGCCACACCTGTTTAAATCCCCTCTTCTCTTGCCCCAACTACTGCAAAAGCCTCCTCTGCCTCACCCCATCTCTACACGACACTATCTACAACAGTACACAAAATGTTTAAATGCAAATAGATCAAATAACAACCCTCCAAAGACTTTCAATTTCACTTACATAAGATCCAAACTTCTCCAAAGCCCTGTGTGCTCTGGCCCCCATTTTTCTCTCCAACCCCATACCCTATGCATCTCCTCTTTCCTCCTAGTGCTCTGGACACATTGGCCTCTGTCAGTCCTTGAACAGACAACGTTCATTCCTGAAGGTAAAAAAGTTAGAAGTCAGGGCTTCCCTGGTGGCGCAGTGGTTGAGAGTCCGCCTGCCAATGCAGGGGACACGGGTTCGTGCCCCGGTCCGGGAAGATCCCACATGCCACAGAGCGGCTGGCCCCGTGAGCCATGGCCACTGAGCCTGCGCGTCCGGAGCCTGTGCTCCGCAACGGGAGAGGCCACAACAGTGAGAAGCCCACATACCGCAAAAAAAAAAAAAAGAAAAGCCAAAACACTGCTGAAGGAGAAAAAGAAATTGGAGAGTGCCCTCCCTCACCAGATGTAAATTCTTATTACAAAGTTATAATAATTAAGACAGCAATATTGGAGCAAATACAGATAAACTGACCAATGGAAAGAATAGAAAGTCCAGAAACAGATCCATGCATATATGCAACTATCATTACTAAGACAATCATATGCAAACCCCATTCTGAATGCAGAACTCGGGATGTCTCTCAACCTATTATACAGAGAAGAAAACTGAGGATCAAGAGGGTAATGAACATGCCCTGTGTCAAAAGGCTAGTAAATCACAGAGCCTTAAACTGAAGACAGGTCTGCCTGAGTCCAAAAGTCATACCCTGTTGGGGCAGAGACCTTGTCTTATTTGCCTTTGTATCCCCACAGACCCACCCAATGCTTGGCACATAGTAGGTCCTTATTATATGATTTTTGTTGGTCTATTGGCACCCACCTTATTTTGATTTGTCACCAAATTCACATAGGGTATATTGACCTTTACATATTTTCTCATGTCATAGTAACTTTAAAGAGAAGGAAAAACCATTTTCTTTCATATAAAACTGGCCAGATCCCTTTGATATTTTGAGTAACATGAAAAGAAACATAAGGGAATGGAAACTATTCTTTAATAGACAGCTAATATGCATCAGACATTGTTCTAGGTGTTCATAAAACTATATTTATTATATTTTTAAGCATTGGTGACATGGATTTGAACCTTGGTTGTCCCTTATTAGTGGTGTGAACTTTAGAAAGTCATTTAATCTCTCTGAGCCTTTAAGTTCTTAACTGTAAATAGATAGTAACAGCCCAGCTGCTATATCTAGGAGATATTAAAAGATCCAGATGAGCTTATATATGTAAAAGAGCATTGCAAGCTGTAATGCAATAAATCAAAGAACAGTGATGAATTTATTGTTGGTAACTTTTACATGGTATTTCTCCTATTTCACTATACACAAATATGCATAAAATATGAAACTTTTAACTTAAAAATACAGCACTTCTTCCTCCCACTGTTTTAAGCTTATCACCATTTACTGAGAGTCCTGAATGACCCACAGTGGGAAATGCTACTCAGTGAACTGTGCTCTTTCTTTTAAGACATAGGCCATCATTTCTCTGAGTTGACAACCAGGAAGGAACTTGGGACCAAATAGCTCAAAGAGTATTTTCAAGTCGTTTCCCTTTAGAGAGTTCTAGATGAAATGACATTTTCTAGCAAGTAGAAATGACAGATGATTACCAGGGTTAAAACATTTAGATTCTTGCTTGCCCTAAATGCAATTTTGCTCCTTGCTTTTCCCAAACACAATGGAAATTGAGTTGAATCACTCTTTACACAAACTGGGAAATACAGTTCTGATTTTAATATTGAATTGTATTAAAGAGTAAACTGTAAGTAGGTTTCCCTTCAAGATATTTCCAATTTTTATACTTATTAAGTGACCCAGTGAAGTAATTTTTAGTTCATAAAAAATAACACAATTATGATAGAAACAGTTGTCCAGGAAATTGGATTAATCTTCAGCTATACAAGATCAAAATAATTCTGAACTCTGAAACTCTCTGGGTCACCAAATGCATTTTCCCCAAAACAAGTAAAATTTCAAAATATCCTCAAATTCATTACCAAAACTCAAGAAATGCTAATGCTTAAAATACTAATATAGAGATATTTGTACTAACACTCACACCCCTGGTTAAGATATGAAAGCGAGGTAGGTAGGTAAATTCATCGAAGCATAATAAAAAAAAATCAAGATATCTAATCCTTACTAAATAAAGAGAAATAAAACTCATCTTGCTTTATGGCTATTTTCAGAGCACAGAGATCTTGCTAGAAGGGAAGAAAAGCACGTTTAGCTCCATTTTTATTATATGGCTACAGAGCTAGTCCATTATTCAGTATAATGAAACTGGATCTTCTGTCAAAAGATGGAAATTACTGGATTTTAACATAAAGGATTTCACTCCCAACATTCACCCTGTTAGTCTAAGGAAGCTAGTGGTTTAAAAATCCAGAATCATAAGGTAAAAGTCTCCCTCCTCTACTAAGGATATCTCTGAACTCCAGGAGATAGCCTTGAACAGGTGACATATGACTAAAAATATTTAGTCAAAAAGAACTTTTCTGAGTTGATGCTGAGTTTCTGTCACGAGAATTTGTTTATACCACAGGAAAAAAATTGGAAAATAGAACTTTCACTTGTTGGCATATAAAGCAATAGGTTCATTTGTTAATATGCCCTTTAGGTTCATTATCAAAACTTGAATTGAACTTTTATGGTACATTAGCTGAGCTATTTCTAACATTCTTTTGAAAATGAGAAGATCCATGTCAAAAACTGCGTATCTGTGACTTATTTCTAATAAATAAATGGATAGGTGAATATCAGCTGCTTCTGTGATTCCCAATGACTTGAAAACTGCTTACTTTGTACCATTCTGGAATAATTCTACAAAGTTATAATCATTTTTCTGGGACCATACAAATGATGAAACTCTGAGAAAGCGATTGCATTGCCATAGTTTTACCCTGGCATTCAGTATAATGAAACTGAACCTTTTGTCAACAGTTAAAAATATTTCAGGTTTGCTGAAGCCGTTAGTGTAGTGCTAATGTGTTTGAGTTGACTTTATAATTCAGACAATAAGAGCCCTCCTGAATGCAGTTTTTATGATAGAAAGCTACTCTAAAGAAAGTAGGAACAGGAGGCACTACACACATCCTCAACCGTTTTCAGCTTGGTCTGTCAGTTTTAACAGGGAATATATCAACTGCTGAATATTTTACTGTTGTATAACCACCAAAGATATTGCGCAGACAGGTAAGATATTTTAATTTTTCCCCCCTCTGGTGAATACAGGACCCATCAATGTCAGGAGTGGCACAGTGCAGTTGTAAAGTAAAATTTTCTTTCGCATTTCAACAGCAGAAAAACATTGCTGGCTACCAACAGTATCTGCATTTAAATTCTTCAGAATCACAGTTGCTTGTGCTTGCAAAGGACAAACACTAGGGCCTGAATGGCCTTTGAAAGTCATCTGTTTGAATTTGAGTGAGGGCTAAATTATATATCTTCTCCATGGAGGAAGAAAGAAAATGGATTAAAAAAGAAAGAGAACTGTTTGACATGCACAAGGTCTTCCTTTGGAAAGGGAGGAACTGCATTCAGAGGAAGCTGAATTCCAGACTAGTAAACAGGCTGGTAATCCTCTCTTTGTTTACTGACAATGAATCACTCTTCGATTCTGAAAGGAAACAAAGAAATGTACTCAGTGTTTGCAAAGGCTATAAATCCTCAAGTTGAGGCCACTTGGAGCTCACCGGAGGCTGCTGGGCTGATTGAGTCATGCGCTCATGGGTGCCATGGTATAGCTTCAGGAAGAAAGTCAGCAAAGTTGTTGAGCAAACTGGTGGTAATGCTCCAGGAGAATCAGCCTTCAGCCCCATGCCCACAGTCAAGGTCACTGATTTATTCCTCTGTGTCAAATGGCAAATGTGTTCAAGCTGGTAGAGGTCGGTCTCCATAGCAACACGTCCAACGCTTACCCCTGGAGAGAAAGCTGGAAACCATTTTGGACACTTCTTATTGGTTAGGGAATGTCAGCTGAATTTGGAATCCTGCCCAGACTGTATTTGGCCTTGATTGGCAGAGACAGAGGCAGGGTCCTGCACAACTTCTCAGCACCACAGTGATGAAGATGAACACTTCTGCGCTGGAAATACAAACTTGCAAAAAAGTTAATGACACTGGTTCCTTAGGCAAAGCCCATTTTACGTAACATTCTTTTTTCTTTTTGATACGTGTCAGTTTATCTTTTAAAAGAATATTACCTCCCACATCTTCCATCAAAAACATTGAGTTAATTTGAGCAAAAATCTATTCGAATTTGACAGCACCAAACCACAAGTGGTTAAGAGCCATCAGTGAAAAGGAGCTAGGGAAAAGACTTACATAGTATGAGAAAGTGCAGAAACAAGAGAAAAGAAATTATTTGGTTAGCTACAGCTCAAATCCTAGTGGGCTGTTTAGGATTGGCTGTCCTTAGCGTTTTGATATTGTAACCTTGAGGCATTTAGAGGCTTAGATTTTGGTTTGCTTACATAGACCTCCACAGCATTACAGCCACCACAGTCTAACGGCCTCCTTGTTTAACTAATTTAACAGTCCTCAAAATACTGAATTGCAAGAAAATGGCATAGCCAGTGAAAAACAGTACAGCTGGAGTTAAAGGCTGGAAAGAGCATCTCTCTCAACATATCTAAAAATTAAAACATATCAGGCGGGAAAAAAATCACATCCTAGGTGCTGGGCGGATTTTCTAAGAGGTCTGTTTTTAACCATCGGTTCACAAAAGTCATTAAAAAGCAAATAGAACCTCTTTTGCCAACATAGTAGCAGTATTGGAACTAATTTTTTTAATGTGAAGAAAACAATATAAAGACACTTCCCAGATCATCTAACTTTTCAAATATGTCAGACATCATTCTTGCATAAATCTGTGCTCCTGAGTAAATTACTTAAACCAGAGATTTCTAGCATCTGGAAAGCTTTTTTAAAATACAAGTTCTTAAGCCTCACCCCAGACCCACAAAATCAGAATCTCCAGAGCCCTTGAATCTTTATTTTTTTTAATGCTCCACAGGTCATTCTGATGATTGGGAATCATTGGTCATAGGAGGAACCTAAGTTCCTTAAGGAAAGACACAAAACTGTAAACCACATGAAATTTTAAGATTTAAATGGTGTTTGTATCCTTAATTACATCTTGAATAACTAGTCCTGAAATGTGTATTTGGTTATCAAAATTTAAATTTTGCACCTAAAAAGAAAACTTTTCACATATTTTGCTCTATTTATGATAGAAAGAATGTGTAGGTTTCTAAAATTATCATGTGATCTGATTAATTTAAAAGTTTATACATGTCAGTGGTTTTATGACAACTCAAAAACCCTAGTAATTAGTGCTTTTGAACCCCATTTAGCCTAAGAGTGCCATTTGGCTCTGTGTCTTGTTGAGCTTCATTAATTAACTTGTCACCATATATTTAATAAGTTCACAATCTAACTAATGTGGTAGGAAAATAAATGAGCAGTGGCGAGCAAACTTACTGATGCTAGTGTGTATTGCTTTATTTACTGTTTGTTTTTTTTTAAAACTAATTTTAAGTCATGCCACCATTAGCATGGAATCTCAGGCATGGGTTGTACAATAGCTCATGATGATAAAGCACAATGAATGAATATTTCCTTTAAGTGGAGTATTAATGACCATTACAACCTTCGACAAAGCCAGCTAATTGCCCTGCCTGTCAGCCCTGGCCTCCAGCCAGCCCCCAACATTACATGAAAGAGGATTAAACTCCTGTTTTATTTAAGCCACAGTTATTTCGTCTGTTACAATCAAACACCTAATACATAGCCAGTGCTGGTTGTTCTGTCTACTTTAAGAACGCTCTGTATCCATGCCTATCATTTTGATGTTGCTAGCGTTTGAAATGCTCTAAATTCACACAGACACACATACACACACAGACACACACACACGCACACACTATCCAGTGACAGTCTCTCCTTGACCAAACCTTATTCAGGCTCCCCTGAACTTTTTTCAACTAAGCCCTGACTTCTGGGCTTCCGTGTGTCACTGCATTGTCCAGTTCTAGCAAGAATCTTGCTAAGTCAGTTTAACCAGAATCCCTCACCGTGAATACCTGATTACCCTCAATATCTGATTGTGTTCCTGGTCTCCCATTATCCTCCAGGTGAGTCTGATCACCTTGGCCTGCCTTCAGTGAGAATCCTTAACAGAATCTTAACAGTCAGTTTAGCTAAAATCACCCCCTACTTCTAATGTTTCCTCTTAGTAATTTTCCATCCACTGACCTCCACCCTGCTCCTGGGTTATAAATTTCTCACTTTTCCTTATATTCGGAGTTGGGAACAATCTCTCTTCCCCTGAACAAACCCCACTACAATGGCCCTACACCTATCACGACGGTCCTGAATAAAGTCTGACTTAGCATTCTTTAACAAGTGTTAAGACTGAACATTTTTTCTTTAACATGAGTCAGTAAGTCAGTAGAGACTATACTGATACAATTCCTGTTAACTGAAGTACCTATAGTAGAAAAGAAGCCAAATGGCCAGCTCATAATACAATACGTGTCTTGGATTCAAAGTTCAGAAGCTGAAAGTATTGCAGTCCTTCCCTAGGTTTACTGTATCTGCAATAACCTGTTCTGAATAACATACTAAGGAAGAAGAAAGGAAATACCTAGATGATTAGAAATCAAGAAATTTTAATGTAAATTATGAATACATTTATGGATATTTAGTCCAAACCCTCAGTTAAAGAAGTCATAATCCCTTTGCTACAACTGTGCCCATATGAAGCCAGTCTTTCACTGGACTACTTGTTCTTGATGGAAATTGTTAATCATTGAGAGCTTTGGTGCAAATCAGCAACTGGGTGTTTTCTGCAGCAAAGGAGATAACTAGACCATATTCTGCCCTGAGGGATGTTTAGATGGCAGGTATGAATCTATGTTAGAGAGAACTTAGCTCCTAGTGAAAGATTGCCTTTTAACCTCAAAATCATTCACTAACACAAATGAATGTTCCATATTGTTTTGGATAAATTCTCACATGTGAGGTTATCTTGGAAAGCAGGATGCCCCTTCTTTCTTACACCTACTTTTTTCCTCTTTTATCTCATACACCATTTTTTTAAGTCTTTTTTTTAATATAAATTTATTTATTTACTTATTTATTTTTGGCTGTGTTGGGTCTTCGTTGCTGCGCGGGGGCTTTCTCTAGGTGCAGTGAGCGGGAACTACTCTTCATTGCGGTACACGAGCTTCTCATTGTGGTGCCTTCTCTTTGTTGCAGAGCACGGGCTTCAGTAGTTGTGGCACAAGGGCTCAGTAGTTGTGGCTCATGGGCTCTAGAGCACAGGCTCAGTAGTTGTGGCACATGGACTTAGTTGCTCCACGGCATGTGGGATCTTCCCTGACCAGGGCTCGAACCCGTGTCCCCTGCATTGGCAGGCAGATTCTTAACCACTGCACCACCAGGGAAGTCCCCTCTCATACTCCATTTTTAAAGGTGAATCTTTCAGAATTTTGATTTACTGTATGATTTGCTTCTTTTTGCCACTTGTTTGTTTGTTTGTTGACACTAATTTCTTTCATGTGCTTTCCAAGGCAATACATGCTTTCCTAATGAATGCTTTTAAAACACCTCTTCTGTTTTCCACTAGAGTTACCCAGAGAACAATTCTCCATTATTTGTCTAGCAAGCATATTTTATCGTGGATTATTTTTTTGTTTCATTTTGAGCTTCTTTATATAATCAGACTTGCAAAACACCCAGTTTTATAAAATGTGAAAGATAAAACACTGAGCATTGGAAAGGCTCACTTCCTGTCTGATGCTCTGTACACCAGCCTATCTTCCCTGTTGTTCCCTACATACACTGGCAAGATTCATTACAGGAATTCCAGCATTTGGTCAATAAGTCAGTGAATGTAATGCTCCCTTAAAAGCATGTTCAGATTATTTAGATAACATAGAATTTCAGCGTTATCAGAGCACCATTTTCTGCTTAAAGGATCATCTTCTACCAGGTATAAGAAAGTATCTCTCTTTCTTATACCAACTGGAATCTAGACTAGTGGAATCTCCCATACTAGTCTAGTGCCTGGCACTGAGTATATGTTCAGAAAATATTTGTGAAATCTTGCCTGCCACAAACAAATTACATGAAAAAAAAAGCTGGTGTAGGTTTCTTGTCCTAAAGAAGTAAAATCTTAAATAGTAATTCCACTAATTCTTCATTTCAGTGCTTAAGGATGGTCTTTCTCATGCTTAAATCTGTTTTATTTTAATTCTATTTCCTCCTCTCAGTTCTCTGCCTCTACCTATACACCCACCAGTCTTTTCTTTCTGCCCATTATATCATTTTAACGTCTTTCTGACATTAGAACTTTTATGTTTTTTGACTACCCAATCCTCAAGTTAATACGTTGTTTATCACTGGCTACCTCTTCAAGTAGATTCTCTCTTCAAAGCACAGTATCAGTAACTTACTTTTTAATTCTGGAAAAAGCATCTTTAAGTAGACTTTTCAACCTCATTTTCTGATTTCAGAAGCACATTTTAAGAATTTAAAATATAAATGGACTCATCATAATACATAAGAAAATTTTACACTGCAGAAAAATTGACCACAAATCCTTTTGGTTGCCACAGTTATTTTAATATGCAACATTTACAATTTCCCCCATAAAGCTATGTCTAATCAGATATATTAAATATAAAATAAATAGGCCTTCATATATGTCACTATTCTGTGCAAATACCTTTAATGGTGCTCCATTATCCAGTAAAAAAAAATAAATCTCTTAGGTTGGCATCCAAAGCTTTCCATTATGTGACCCTGATCTTCCTTTCCAACCAAAGCCAAGTATCTTACGTTACAAGAAAAGTGGACTAAACCTTATTCCTCAAACATGTCTTTTACTTTCCCACATTCATGACTATACCCATTCTTTTCCCTCTGCCTGGTGGAACCCCACCTCTCTATTCCTCCTCCACTTTCTATCCCACCTCCACCTGCCTTTATTTTTACTTCCTTTTAGCCTCATTTTAATTATCACCTCTTCCACATGGGCTTTCTTGATTCTACTAACCTGCTTAAGAATCTTCCTGTCCATTGAACTAGTGTAATGCATCATTTCTTCCTCTCACAGTTCTGACATTTTCGCTTTTATTTGCGTTTCTTGCTTTACTGTCCTCCAACATAAGGGTAACTATCAAGAGAAAAAGATTGATTGTTTCCACTCATTGTTATAGCCCTGGCCAGACCAACAGTCTTGAACACCATAGGTCTTCAATAAGTACTTAGTGAATGTATTAGTTTCCTAAGGCTGCTATACCAAATTACCACAAACTCAGTGGCCTAGAACAAGACAAATTTATTCTCTTACAGTTCTGGAGGCCAGAAGTCCAGAATCCATTTCACTAGGCTAAAGTCAAGGTGTCAGCAGGGCTATGCTTGCTCTGGAGGCTCGAGGATAGAACCCATTTCCTTGCCTTTTCCAGCTTCTAACGCTGCATCGTTGCATTCCTTGGCTCAAGGTCCCTTCCTCCATCTTCAGTGTCAGCAAGTAGCAGCTTGAGATTTCTATTGGGGATACCACATCACCTTCTTCTCTAAAGCAAATCTCTCTCTACCTCCCTCTTATATAAGGATATGTGATTACAACATTAAGGGTCCCCCTGGATTATCCAGGATAACATCCTCATCTCAAAATCCTTCATTTAATCACTTTTTTTGCCACATAAGGTAATATTCACCATTTTGCCAGGATTCACAGGTTCCAGGGATTAGGACATGAATGTCTTTGGGGGCCATTGTTCAGCCTACCACGACATGCTTAATTTAGCAGCCTTCAGTGGTGTTGTTAATCACTTTTGCCACTAGATGGGATGGTGCTAGTGAGCTCTCTGACCTTTACAAGGTTATATGACTTTTTAAAAAGGCAATTTTATTATGTGACCCTTTTGATAAAAAGAGTAATAGGATACTGAATAGTTTACAAAGTGCTTTCTTACTTAATCATCAGAAAACTCAGCGAGGTCAGTATCATTATTCCCTATGTTTAAACAACTGAGTGGTCCCTCCCAAAGCCACAGGGTAGCTCTGCCAGCAAGCCAGGTCAGGCTGACTTCTTCCTCTTGACGCCTTAGAACCACCAGCCCTTGATTCCTTTCCGGCCATTTTTCCCACTTCCAAAGTACCCCCTTCTGCTAAAACTCTGTAAGCCACACACATCTATAGGCTTTTAAAATGTCACCATTCAATGCAAGATTTAAAATATTCACACCTGTTAAGTCTCCATCTATGGAAAAGTTTCCCCACTAACAACATCTGATGTCCTCAGAGGTGCGGATCCAACCCTAAGAGCCTCGGCCTCTGCCTGTAGTACTCTTCTGAGTCCTCTGCCCCTGAGAACTAACTTGGGTCTGCTCACTTTCTCTCCTAGCCTTGCTAGAGAGTTGTCTTCAGGAGCCTCACTTTACAAGCTGTTTCCTGAAAGGTAGTGACTATCTTTCAGTAGGAACTATCTACTCCTCATCAAATAGGAAGATGGCTGCCTCTCTCTCCTCCCTTCCTTCCTTATCACAGTCTAAGTTTTTCTGATACAGCCAGACTCCTTAGGCACATATACCCTACCAACTGGCTCCCACACTGAACTGTGGCTCTGCACACAGTGTGGCCTCTAATTGAAATACCTGCCCTCATCTCTCCTTTGTCTGCTTGAAAATTCCAACTCTTCCTTCAGTGCTTCGTTCCACTCCCCACCTCTGTGAAGCCTTTCCTACGTGACTTCCTCCAAGCAGACCTGGCCCTGCACTCCTTTGTCCAACGGGGTATCCAGGATTTTGTCTAAATAGTGCTTACCACACTGAATGGTATTGGTATTTATCTCCCCAGAGCAGCCTGGAAATTCCCAAGGGGCAAAGCTTCATAAAATTAGTATTTGTATTTCACCTCTGACTCTCGATTTCTTCATTATGAAACAGTGATAATAATAATCCCTACCTTGTAGTGTTGTTATGAGGATTAAATGAATTAATATATGCAAAATAGTTGGAACAGTGCCTGGAACATATAAGTGATCAATAAATGCTAGTTAGTATTATTCATGACATTTATCGTAGTATGACATTACTTTTTTTGTTTGTTTGTAGTCTCTCAGGGTGCTTAGAAGGTAAGCTCTGTAATGGCAGGGATTTTTGTCTGTTTTGTTCACTGGTATATTCCCAGAGCCTGGGGAATATATGCCTGGTACATAGCATGCACTCAAAAACTCAGTGAACCACTATGTGAATGAATGAAAACTTAGCACCTAACATTACACTTATTATGCAGTAGGCACACAGTATATGTTTTCTTCAATTTACTTAAATTTTATTTTTTAATATATATTTTTATCTGTCTGACTCTAAAACTGAACAACTGCTTCTTCGATGAAATATCTTCTTGAATTTTAATGAAAGAGCATGACACTGTCAAAACCAAAAATCCTCTTCTAATTCACTTTGGTTCAGGGTTTCTTCAACTCCAGTATTTTCTGTCCAGATATAAAGGCTTTTGGCAGGTTTTCTCCAGCAGTTAAAGAAACTTTTTTAAAGAATCAATCAGTATGCCCATCTAAATTTAAGTTAATTAAAACTAATAAAATTTGAATTTCAGTTCCTCAATCACACTGGCCACATTTCAAGTACTCAATAGCCACATGTGGCTAGTAGATACCATATCCATTAGTGCAGATATAGAACATTTCCAACGTTGCAGAAAGTTTTATTAGAGGGGCCTGGTCTAGGTTATGCTGTGGTAACAAACCACACCAAAATCTCAGAGGTTTAACACAGCAAAAGTTTATTTTCACACACTCAAAGTCCACTGCAAGTTGAAATGACTCTGGGGCACTAACCTCCATGTGCTAGTTCAGCATTATGGGACATTTTGGTTTTGTAGCCCATCCATCTCCACATATACTCCCACGACCATAGTAGCAGAGGAAGAAAGCATGGAGAATTATGTACCTGCTTCTAAGGGCTTCCACCTGGAAATGACAGCCATGCCTAATTGGAGTGGCCTAATGCTCTGTTACACAGAAATAGGAAGAGATTAGTAACCGTTGGTGCTATCTGCCACATTAGGCGTGCCCGTCCGTGTCCAAACTGCCTCCTTGTATGTACCCTCTTATAACTAAGACTACACATGTGAAAATACTCAATATAGTTTTGGGAACACAGTAGACAATCAGTAAATGCTACTTCTCTACCTCTTTCTCTTTGCAAGTTTTTTTATATGATGTCCCAGGTTCCAGCCTCAGCCTTATCTAACTCATTTTCTATAATACCATCAGGATGACCAGATTATTTTCCTGCTCAAATTCTTCTACAGTTCCTCACTGAATACAGATTGAAATACAGTCTAACATGATTTCCAAGGCCACCCAGAGTCTGGCCCACCTGGCCTCCAAATTTCTCTCTCACTGTCCCCTGCACTCCAGCAATACTGCACATGTGGCTGCTCTACCCCTGGTCTCAGGCATAACTCCTTAACCTTATGCTCTAACTCTCTCTTTCTGGAATGACCTTCCTCTCCTTCCCTACCCATCACAGTTCTCCAAACCTTTAAAATGCCACCTTCCTTGATTTCCTCAGCTAAAATTCCAACCCATAGCCTCTCATAGCTCACATCTTACTCTGGTTACGAATCTCTTATAAGCAGCCTGAGAAAAAGGGTGGGGTCTTAATCATCTTAGATTCTCTTAATCAAAGCCAGGAACATAGTCTGTGCTTAGTAAATGTTTGATAGATGTAATAAAACCTTCCTCTCAGGACCTTCTCTTCAGAAATTTTCCACCAAAACTATTAGCATCTTATAAGAAAAACAATGTATCCACAGGTTAGAAATAAAACCTTTTTTCAATAATCGTTAATATAGTACCTCTAATATTATAGAATGAGACACACTGCAACCAAATAGAGTTGGGCTGAAAATACAAGAAGTGGATGGATAGCTTAAAAAGAAATTACTCAATGTCGTACTCCTAATAGAAGTAAACATTTTATTTAAGTAGTATTGAGTCAGCATTTTCTGAGACTTTAGAGAAATGGAAGATTATATTTTGAATACTTTTTAGTAGAAATCATGATAGTTAGAGCATACTTTAAAATACTCCACAAGAATTTCCTGTGTCCTTGAAATATTTGTGTATGCTTCTATGCTATAAGAGGAAGCAATGTGAATTACTTCTAAAATTTCAATATCATTATGAAAGCGTTGAAAAGAGATAACAAAGACTTATATTTGAAAAAGGAAGTATAAGAAAAGATGTGATATAATTTGTTAAATTATACAAGAATAAGAGGAGATATTTTTTGAAAGAATAGAAAATGGAGAAAAGAAAGACATTAGCCCAAAACATCTGGAGATGAATGATAATCACTTTCAAATAGGATAAAAACCTAAAAGAAATATTATCTCAATGATAGTCTACATAAAAAGAAAAAAGCTGGGATGTTTTTCTAAGTCACCTACAGAGATTATCTGTAAAATAGAAGATAGATGACAAGCAGATAAAGATATAACAGGCTATTTCCAACAAGAGTGCTCTTTAGAGTCTCTGTAGGAGAAAGGACCTTACAGCTGATTTTCCTATTTGAGTTTTTAAAAAGTAAGCTCTATTTAAAAATATGCCCTCCCTTGTTTTCAAAGGATCACAGGAAATGTATAACCTCACTTGCATACACCCCTTTGGAGTAAAGCAGTTGGTTTTCTCAAGGCCGGTCTGTATCATCAAAACATCATGGTGGATAGGCTGCTACCCGGAAAAGTCAAGGGAAAACAACACTCTTGGATGAGCCAATCACAAAGATAAAGAGTACAGTTGTGCCTTCATAGCTGGCAACATTCTTTAACCCTTCCCTTGGATTCTGCCGTGGTGCCCATGCTAAACAGATTAGCTCAGTCAGAGCTGAATCCTGGGATCAAGGCTATAGATGTAATCCCCATCCAGGCTCAGACTCTGAAATTAATGTCATTGGTCACAAGGATCTAAATCGAGATCCTGGAACAGAGTAGGGGAGATCGTATCTAGATTTAGCCTTGGAAAACTTTCTTTAAAGAAAGGTTTCTAAGGACTCTAAGGAATGAATCTCCACCCAGCCTAGAGGACAAACAACCAGGTTGCCCCAATTTGCCCTAAGACTAAATGTATTGGAGGACAGACAAAATGAGTCTCTGAGAGAATGTAAAGAATGCAGACCGCATTCTAGGAGAGCAGCACACTGTCATAGATTTACCCCTTTAAGGTCTGAGATAAGCGGGGCTAGCTGGGAAAGACTTGTGCTATCCATGACACTAGACGGTAAGAGTCTTGTAGTTCCTGTGGGACACTGACCTGGATTCTGCCTGGCCTGACCTTGTCTGACCTCAGTCTGATTACCAAGCCTGAGCTGGTCTGCACACACATCTTTTCTTGGCATCTGATGCCTCACCCTGCTGTTATAACTAGTCCTCCTGACCTGCTCCTGCTTTGGCCTTGCTTAACCTTTAGTCCTGATCTTTGCCTATTGCCTAGGCCCCTCAGTGCCACGTTCCCAACGACCCAAGCCTGCTGGCTCACATCTCCTGCAGAAACTGGCAGAAGCTACAGGAACAAAATGGCCCTTTGGTCTAACTGGCCCAGCAGGAAGATACCTGAGCTGCAGCTTGGGCAATACAGAGGATAGACACCCATCACATCAATCTCAACACACCTGTCACCTTGAATGCCGTGGTATCTTCCTCCATGATGTCTTCCCTGCAAAGAAAGCTTCTTTCCATCCACTTCCCCCTCAGTGCTCACCTGCACCTCCATCCATCCTCCAGGATCCACATCAGATGTCACCTCCTCCAGGAAGCCTTCTCAAGGCAGAAGGTTCTGATAGCACTTGTTTATATATATATATATATATACATATATATATGTATATTTATATATATATAAACATATACACATATATATCCACTGCAGCCATTTTAATATTTAATCATAATTATTTTTTCAACTTCTGTCTCCCCTATACTGTGACCTGGTTAAAAGCTGAGAATATTCCTTTCCTTTCCTCTGTGGAACCTTAGCACTTACATTACTTGACTCACTGTGGATGCTAAATAAGTGTTTCTTAAATATGTAAATATGGTTTTCTAAATCACAACTTCCAGATAGTTAGAAAATGCCATGATGTTGACCGCGGTACTATTTCCTTTTCACCAAGAAGGTGCAAGGTAAGTTCAGAGGAGACTGAAATTAGTAGCCAGTTTCTTCACTAAATATCTGACACAAAGGAAGTTGTGGCCGTCCAGTCACCAACTACTTCCCTTCCAACGTGATCAGCCTGCCCTTTTGGAGGCGCTGACCCTCCATCCACTATGGGGCATCCTCAAATGGATCACTCCCTCCCCCTACCAGGCAATAGAGAAATCTCCTTACTGAATACAAGTAAGTCTTCTGGTTGCTGTTAGCAGTAAGGAAGGGGGCATGCCAACCACCAGATCCTGCAGCTTCAGCAAATCTATATAAGACCCCTTGATGCCATCAGTGCATTCAAACTTGAGTACTGGGCCCTGTACTCTTAAGGGGGATGACCCTGGAGAATTGGCTGCAGAGGGTTATCAGTGATCCATTCTTAAATAACACTGCATGTGAAAAAAAAATCTACTGATGTCTTAAAATTGAAAGATACCTAGACTTTAAGCAAACCCTCTGCAAGGGGCAAATGCCACCTCAGTCCATACCCAGGCACTTCTTTGAGGGAAAGTCTGAAATGTAGGTCTACTTTGGTCCCCAGGCTGAGTTAGAAAGCCCGGGGGTAACCCAATACAGCAATTAAAAGCATCTACTTTGAAATCAGGCAGATCTAGGCTTGAATCAGCTCTACCAGTTAGCCTCAGTGTGATTTTGGGCAAATACTTTAACCTATGTAAGCCTGGCTTCCTATCTCTAAAATGCGGATAAAACTTCCTCATAAGATTAAGAGTTAAATGAGATTACTGTTAAGTATACAGCTTTTCATAAACAACTGATAAATATTGTTAATATTATTGTTATTATATACCCTTCCTCTACTGTATTCTAAGCTTCTTTGTGAAGGATGATGATCACTTATGAAGCCCTAAAGTGCATCTAAGATTCTGACACTCAGGTATACATTCTTATCTATAGCCAACCCGTGTATTTCATCTGGTCTGAGGATCTGTGGTGTGGTTTGGGAATCATCAATGGCCATCAGCTGTGAAATGATGCTTAGTACATGTATTATCTGTTAGGATACCTGTAATATGATATCTCATCCTCTATTTCTGAGGACTAAAGAGATAATGATCTCCCTAAAAGCAGAAATCAGATCCTCTATTGATGGAGCACCTACCGTAAATCTGGAAAATAATGGGCATTCAACAAATATCTGGTGTAATGGGAACCTGAAACTTCCTACCCCTAGCCTATGAATCTGGAGTTAATTCATTCACTTCAACATGTACTGAGTACCTCCCGTTACCATATCACTGTATTAAGTGCTGAGAATACAGAGATAAGATCCAGCCCTTAACCTCAAAGAGCTTACACTTTTGATTGTGTCATTTTTTTCCAACTCCAATACTCAATGACCTTCTAGGATGATCACTTATACCATTCCTAAAATTGAGCACCAATCAGTTTCTGCTCTGGAAATGATATAATTTCAAACATGTGCTTGGCCTTGAAACACCAGTCCTGAGCTTCTCTATTCCTATCACTCATTAAGCCAGTACCAGGGTATGTGGAGTTCACATACTCCTTAACAAAACAGAGCCACTGAGGACTTCCAAGTTGCTTAGGTCTATGACCCTTGAAGTCAGGTAGAATCCCAACTCCTTCCAACGGCCAGCAGTAGTAACATTTATTATAAAATCTCTCTGGTACTCATTTGTATTTTTAAATATCTAAAAAAAGGCTAGTAGTATCTCACAGGTTTGTCATGAAGATTAAGTAAGATGGTGGGTATGATGCACCTAAGACAGTACCTCACTCACTGCAGACATTTAACATGGTGACAATTTTGTCCTGAGTCTAGACAATAAGACAGAGGCAGTGTCTGTCACATTCATCGTCATGTCCCCAACTCTTAATACAGTGCCTGGAACATAGTAAGCACTGAATAATTATTTAAAGAATTAACTAATTAATTTTAAAAGGCATGGGTTTATTCAGCCTTCCTCTTCTCCCATCTGGTCCCTTATAACAAGAAGAAGAGCAAGGCCAGGTAAGATCTGTAGGACACAATATCATTATTTAATAGACATGAATGGTTAGCCATAATTTAAGCAAAACTAGTCTTTAAAGGGACATACATCCAGGTTTAAGTCACATTAAGAGACAATGTCTGAGGCATATCTTGGCATATGGACAACTGTGACAGTCAGCCTGTGCACCGCTTTCTCTCTGTTCCAGTACTTTCTGCAAAGGCATTCAAGGTCAGCAGACCTCTGCAGAGTCCTGTCATGGAGGAATGCTCTCGGACTTCTATGCCCATGATGGATCCTCTGCCAGTTGTCACCGTGATCCCTGAAGGCATTTGTGTCAGTTAAGAATTGGGTTTGGGGACTTCCCTGGTGGGGCAGTGGTTAAGAATCCACCGGCTAATGCAGGGGACATGGGTTCGAGCCCTGGTCTGGGAAGATCCCACATGCCACAGAGCAACGAAGCCCGTGCACCACAACTACTGAGCCTTCGTTCTAGAGCCCACGAGCCACAACTGCTGAGCCCATGTGCCACAACTACTGAAGCCCACATGCCTAGAACCCATGCTCCACAACAAGAGGAGCCACCACAATGAGAAGCTTGTGCACCACAACAAGGAGTAGCCCTGCTCACTGCAACTAGAGAAAGCCTGTGCACAGCAACGAAGACCCAACACAGCCATAAATAAATAAATATTAAAAAAAAAAAAAAAGAATTGAGTTTCTCAGAATGGGAGAAAATATTTGCAAATGAAGCAACTGACAAAGGATTAGTCTCCAAAATTTACAAGCAGCTCATGCAGCTCAATAACAAAAAAACAAACAACCCAATCCAAAAATGGGCAGAAGACTTAAATAGACATTTCTCCAAAGAAGATATACAGATTGCCAACAAACACGTGAAAGAATGCTCAACATCATTAATCATTAGAGAAATGCAAATCAAAACTATAATGAGATATCATCTCACACTGGTCAGAATGGCCATCATGAAAAAATCTAGAAACAATAAATGCTGGAGAGGGTGTGGAGAAAAGGGAACACTCTTGCACTGTTGGTAGGAATGTAAATTGATACAGTCACTATAGAGAACAGTATGGAGGTTCCTTAAAAAACTACAAATAGAACTACCATACGACCCAGCAATCCCACTACTAGGCATATACCCTGAGAAAACCATAATTCAAAAAGAGTCATGTACCACAATGTTCATTGCAGCTCTATTTACAATAGCCAGGACATGGAAGCAACCTAAGTGTCCATCAACAGATGAAAGGATAAAGAAGATGTGGCACATATATACAATGGAATATCACTCAGCCATAAAAAGAAACGAAATTGAGTTATTTGTAGTGAGGTGGATGGACCTAGAGTCCGTCATACAGAGTGAAGTAAGTCAGAAAGAGAAAAACAAATACCGTATGCTAACACATATATATGGAATCTAGAAAAAAAATGTAATGAAGAACCTACCGGCAAGACAGGAATAAAGCCACAGACCTACTAGAGAGTAGACTTGAGGACATGGGGAGGGGGAAGGGTAAGCTGGGACAAAGTGAAAGAGTAGCATGGACATATATACACTACCAAACGTAAAATAGATAGCTAGTGGGAAGTAGCCACATAGCACAGGGAGATCAGCTAGGTGGTTTGTGACCAACTAGAGGGGTGGGATACAGAGGGTGGGAGGGAGGAAGACACAAGAGGGAAGTGATATGGGAACATATGTATATGTATAACTGATTCACTTTGTTATAAAGCAGAAACTAACACACCATTGTAAAGCAATTATACTCCAATAAAGATGTTAGAAAAAAAAAAGAATTTGGTTTGTCTGCAAGTCAAGAGATCTGTCTACAGTGGTTTACATGCATAGGGGTTTGTTATCATCAAAAACAAGAAGTCTGAGGGTAGCAGTTGCTGTCACTGGTTCAGCAGCCCAAAGATTTCAGGGCCAAGGTCACTGTGATTCTCCTGGCCTTTTCCTCATTGTCTCTGGTGTCCAAATATCAAGTCTGTATTCCAGGCATGAAGAAGGAGTGAATAGAAAAACCAGAAAGCACAGTATCTGTAGCAGGTAAACAAAAATGTTTCCAGAAATTCCACACTTCAGTTATGCATCCTGGGCCAGTATTCTATCACATGGCCTCCCCTAGGGGCAAGAGAGATTTGGAATGTGCAGATTTTTTTCCAGCTAGACATATTGCCGCCCTCAAAAAACTCAGTGAGTAAAGCAGAATGGAAAATGGAGACTGGGCAAGCACCCAGAACACTCTGCCCCCGGATTGCTCACTTCCTGAGACTTGGAATGAATGACAGCCAGGGTCTCACTGAAGTCTTCATTCCGATCACCTGCCCTACCAAGGTGTTACAAAACTACGAAGTCTTTCAATGCCTGCCTAAAACCCAACTGTCCTTTAGCCTCCTGAATTGAACCTTGCTACCAGGTCAGTGATGTCATTCACCTTGGACAAAGATGTTTTTAATCTAACAGTAGGGTCAGCCTCATGCCCAGTCAAGAAAAGCTACTTCTCCCCCTTCATAAAAAGGCATCTCTAAACCAGCTGAATAAACTGGATCAACAGTTTTCCGTTACCTTAAATATTAAGTTGGCAATTGAGCTTTGCCCTTCTGAACACAGGAGTCCATATAAGATCACCACACCCATATTGCTTCCCAGCAAGTGAGTCTCCTAATGACTTCCCCCTCCCCCCACACACATCCTCATGGCTATGAAAAAGAAATTTCTCTCACAGAGCACCAATATCCCTAGGTCAGTTTGGAGATCTACCTAGAGCCTCTATGATCTCACGTGAATGAAACAGTCAAAAGATGGGCCTCAAGAAGTCACTTGCAGTGGGAAACCATAACATGACCTCCACCAATCCTCTTAGTTCTCTGAAAAGTTATGCCATGATCCCACCCTTAAAGAAAATTTCCAGACTCAGAGCTTGAGAACTCATATCTCCTCAAAAGCATAAATAATTATTCTGTTCACTATACTGAACCAGGCACAAAACAACACCCTCAACTTATATACCCACCTCAATCCAAATTTCAAGCTGATTCTCAAGACCAGTAGAAATGGCTACTTTATTTAGACTACAGGGAATACAGCCTAGAGACCTTCATTCCCAGCTGTGTCTCAGCAACCGGGTAGAGTGGAATCATGGGAAAGATATCACAGAACAGAAAACAGCTAACAAATGCCCACCTCCTTGAGCCGAGGTCTAGAAGATTTCAATGAAAATATTAGGCCCTTTAGGATCAGGTCCAACTTACCTCTCCAGCCTCACCTCCTGTGGCTCTTCATTTTGGACTCTGTCTTCCCATCAAGCCATGCTTTCTCTGACCTCTTTATTGTATGTATGTTGTTCCCCTGCTGGAACACTCCTCTACCTCATTCCTGCACTCTGCCTGGCTAACTCCTACTTGCTCTTTAGGACACAGCTGGGACATTACTTCTGGGTTAGATATCTCATGTCTGTGCTTCTATTTCCCTCATCAAGTCTTTGTCACATGTACAACTACAACAAAACTGTCACTTTCCTGTTGCTACCATCCTCCATCCTCCCCCATCCCACGGCAAATTCCATGAGGGCAGCAGCTTTGTCTGCCTACTCACAGATGTGTCTCTCATGCCTGTAACTGCCTGGCACATAGTAGGCACTCAGTAGAAGTTTACTAGACAGGTGGCCTCATTTTTCTTCTCAGAACTTGCTGGCCAGATTTTTCTCCAGCTCACATATCTGGACTCAGCCTGTTGCTAAGAATATGCAGAAGAAGGAAAGAGAATGCAGATGATTCCCAGGATAGCATCACAACTGGGGAAACAACTCACTAATAGCTTAGCTGGTGAAGGGTCAGAAGCATCATATTGTATGTATGCTGTTGATCAATGTGTCTGTGTGAATTTCTTTATAGGTTTGAGGGAAGGATTGTTTTGTCTCATTTTCTTTTGTTTATAAGTATTCTTACATTATCCTCTTCTTCTGATCAGTTACAGCTGGTTTTGTTCAAGGCAATTTTAAACATCTAGTATAAATTCAACTACTACCATGACTTTAAAGAGGAGTCCAAATGATTGTGATCCCTGGACAAATCATCTCAGCCTTTTGTCCTTAAAATTGAAGTAGATACTATAAGGCTGGGAGAACTTCAAGCCACAGGAAGAAGAAGTAGGGAAAAGCATGAAATGAGTTGTCTTGCTTTAGATTCAAGGCTGTCTCCTCATAGGCAGAACAAGTCTGGCTGAACCAAAATCTATGTCCCAGCATGTTAGCCTTGTCCCGGTCAGGCTGTAAATAATCTGGGAACATGGGTCCTATCTCCCACTCTGGTCTCTCTTCCAAATACCACAACAAACAGCACCAGTGAATGTTAACCTCTCCCCTCTCAAGGCTGCCATGGCACAAGGTCTAAAACTCAGAACAGTTCCCACACTCTACTTGACACTGAAGATGTAAGTACATGTACCTGTCACCACAACCAATTGTGAACTCCTAGAGTGGGGACAGGGACCATTTCTTTCTGCCTTTGTCTCATATAACACCCATCCATCCATTGTATTGCATGCTTACGTCTCTTGATATATTTTTGGAGGGGGGTGGTTGTCAAAGAGAATTGGAATGCTGAGCATTTAACTAGAGCTCACTAAATATTTTTCATTGTTTAATTGATGTTTAATGCCATGACATCAACAATGTTCAATTCTAATATAATTATGCTTTTGATTACTTTCCCCCAAAACCTTATGACTGTTTTGCCACTGCGTAGCTAGAGTGTCTTTAAATAGTTATTGAATTGCTTCAAAATTCCATTAACTTTTACTTTTTATCTAGCGTGCTCATTCATTTAATCCATGAAATTTGACTAACGGAAATTGATTGCTTTCTCCTGAGTGTCATTTTCTCACCACATCTAACCCACATCCTTTGTTGCTAACTCATAGGTTTTGATGTAGTCGTTTCTGGTGTTAAATTTGTAAATTATGCTTATTCTTCTTATACTTGAAGAATATTCCTTATGATCTTTCCAAGGGTATTTAATCTATAATGTAGTGTTCCATTTCAGGGGATTTGAAATTTTTTTTTTAGCAGAAACCCAACTGAGATCATTACCATCTCATAAAAAAAACATTCAAATGCCCATTATGCTCCAGGTCTTTGAGGTCTCTGTTGCTATTGCCAGTTTTTGCCAGGATCTAGGAATAGTTTACCATGTAAAATAGGCCTTAGTACTACTTCATGAGCAGGGAAGATACCTTGATTACGCAAATCTTTGGTCACTCCTACTTGCTTTAATCATCTGTGTGGCCTTGGGAAAATCACTGGACCTCCCTGAGCTCCAATGTCCTCATCTGTACTTGAGTCAAGGGTTGTTGGAAGATTTGTATAAGAAAATGTTTGAGAAAGTTCCAGGAAAGGTGCCTGCCACATAGTAGGGAGTAAAATAAGTGTTCGTTATCTTTCTTAATCATCTTCTTGGAGAGTCTCCTCTCTTCCTATTCCCGTTCTATACCCTAAGGGCCTTGCTGTCAGACTAGCTAATGATTCTTTAATAGGGCACTTTTAATAGGAGACTCAGAATGACTAAAAAAAAAAAAATTAATGTTCAGAAGAACTGAATTTGGGGCATCAGGAGAGGTGATAGGAGAGAATTCTGGGGCCAAAAAAATCTCCAGGTCCCATCATACTACATTGTTTTGGGCTATGGCTTTTGCCCTCCCGAAAGAGTCCATCCTCTAGGCTCACTTTTATAGTCAGGCAAAAAGAGATCCAAAAAATAGAGTTTTTCAGGATATTTGAAATTAGATGAGCCACTTGGGAACAGTGAAGCTTCCCTCTGAATTTTGGCCACAGTGTTCCACATTCCCCTAATGAGAAGAGAAGAGAACAAGATAAAAAATATCTTTAAAAAATTAAAGACATGGTGGAGTTTCTGAAGCAAGTGTCTTAGCGGCTATCGGCACATTACTCTTCCCCAAGTCCCATTCTCTTTAAAGCCTTGTAATGGTGTGCTTTAAAATTCAGCAACAAAATAAAATGATGGGTGTGGTCAGGTGTATCCTGCAGCTTTCCAATTCTCCTATAAGGTGGGGATTGTCTATGGGGATTTTAAAATGCTTCTTACTTTTATTAAGTGTCAGTTCTGGTGCTCAGTAGTAATTAAACTGAAAGGAAAATGTCAAGAATGATAAATTACTATTACAGGTTTATTCTTTCTTTTCTTTTCAGAAACTAGTCAGCCCTGTAACTTGAGATCCTAAAATATTAACTTTGAGGGTATCAAAGGAGAAAGTCTTCCTGCTATGTTAAATTTTATAAATGATGTCTCAAATCCATGTAAATTGTAAGTTCTATGATTTAAATACAATCCATGGTGTCTGAATATTCCATACTCATTCAATTTCATTTAGAACTACTTGACCCAGCAGAAGTAAGCTGCTATAGCTGAAACAGGCATATGTGGACCAGTTTGCTGTATGACTAACAGAAAATAACTTTATATTTCAATATCCAACCTAGGGAACAAAGTGGGGCTTAGTGAATGATTTTTCTGAATAAAATAATCATTATTAAAGCTTTTAAGAGACAAATTGCCAAGTGTCTCTGGCATTTCCATTGAGTTCAAGTAGAGACTTAGGAATTATGAGGAAAAGCATTAAAAGCCCATTACTTTTTCTGAGCATCGTATTCCAGACTTTAAGTTTCATTATTTGAGATAAATTTCCAGCTTATTGCTCAAACAAACAAGTTAAGATAATAAACAGAGTAGAGGTATGGAGCAATTTAAAGACCCCAATAATTGATTAGTTTTGGATGACTATAACCAATTGCAAGGAGGGTATGTGTAAAATCTAGAAACATAGCTTTCAAATCAGCAGTGTGTATTAGGTAGTAGGGTTCTTAGGAGAAACAGAACCAAAAGAATTAAAGAGAGAGAGAGAGAGAAATAATACGGATATATTATATCTATATATAGTATAGATATATAAATAATATATAGTATTAAAGATGGATAGATTTGAGATTTGAGATTTAGTATATTATGAGCAATTGGCTCACACAGTTACGGAGGTTAAGAAGTCACACAATCTGCTGTCTGCAAACTGAAGACCCAGGAAAGCCAGTGGAGTAGTTCAGTCCAAGTGTGAAGGCCTGAGAACCAGAGTGCCAACATTTTCACTCCATAGAGGGAAATGACCAGAAAATTCATTGATGGCAAGTAAAAGGGCAAAGAATAATTAACTCTGAAGTTATGAGTATAATAGCTAACATTAACTGAACATTTATCATATATCCAGCTCTGTGAATGCTTATAATCACATTTTATATTTACAACAACCCATTTTACAGATGAGGAGCCTGAGGCCCAGAGAGTTTAAGTATCTTTCTCAGCGTCACCCAGCTAGTAAGAGGTCAAGAGATCTGACCAGAGTCATTGCTTTGACCACAATCCATTGTCTCCTCTCATTTCAGGAGGAGCAAGGATTGTACCCAAGGGTAGAGGAATCATGGTCTGGAAGTATAACAGAGGGAACCAGCAGAAGAATAAACTCTGAAAAGTATGACCAGATTTATTTTAATACATAATAAAAATATTAACATAAATTAAAGCTCAAATTTTTCAGGTTCTGCCTGCAAAGTTGTGATTTATTACTCTGCAAAAAAAAGAAAGGATAACTAACAATTAAGTGGCCCACTTTTATAAAAGACAGTCACTCTTTGGGGTAAATAGCTTGTAAATGGATTTGAGAGTATTTCAGCCTTTGGGAATAAATGAATGTTATGAACAGAGGACCTGCATTTCAAACTTTCTTATGTGTTTTTTTCAAATCTACATCACTCATTTCAACAATAAAATCCACAGTTTATAGAGTTAGGTTCTAAAATCTTGTCATATTACTATGCATTTATTTTGCAGTTAAAAACAAAATTATAAAAATAAATATTTTATGTTCCATTCAAATCAAATTTTCTAACTAATCCTCTCAGTAAAAGAGGAGAAACCTTCACATATATACACCTATTTTTCTACAGTGGAACTTACCTAAAATAGCAAGTCAGATATAAGGTTAAGGACTTGCGAATTTATGCTCCTTTTCAACAAAAATTAATTAGAATAACTCCACTCCAGCAGCACGGATTTCTAACAGACTTTAAAACCACAAGTACTCCTTCCCCCTATTTCTTCTTCAGCTCTCCCCATTCTCTATTTCTTGAAATCCTGCCAATTCCCATGTATTAACAATTCAAATGATTCTCCAGCCCATAAGATTCAATCATTTCTTGCCTCTGCACAAGGGCAAAGCAATCAATTGCTCTTTTGGTGTTACATATTGTGGTAGACAGACTCTAAGATGGTCCCCCATGGTTCCCCCATGATTCCCAGCCCCTATTGTGCATGCCTTTGTGTAATCACCTCCCCTTGAGTGTGGGTGGTGCTTGTAACCAATAGAACATGGCAAAGGTGATGTGATGCTACTCCCTTGATTATATTAAGTTATAGAAGACTCCTTCTTGCTGGCAGACTCAATCTAGAAATTCTCTTTGTTCATTTGATAAAATAAGCAGCCATGGTGGAAAGCCCACATGGCAAGGACCTCTAGGAACTATGGTCTGCCTCTAGGAACTGAATATGGCTTCCAGCTGACAGCCACCAACAAGCTGGGCCTTGGGTCCCACAACTGCAATGAAATGAATTCTACCAAGAACCTGAGTGAGCTTGGAAGTATTCTCTTCCCCAGTCATACCTACAGATGAAAAGGCAGCCTGGCTCTCCCTGACTTCAGACTATACTACAAAGCTACAGTAATCAAGACAGTATGGTACTGGCACAAAAACAGAAAGATAGATCAATGGAACAGGATAGAAAGCCCAGAGATAAACCCACGCACATATGGTCACCTTATTTTTGATAAAGGAGCAAGAATATACAATGGAGAAAAAGCCTCTTCAATAAGTGGTGCTGGGAAAACTGGAGAGCTACATGTAAAAGAATGAAATTAGAACACTCCCTAACACCATACACAAAAATAAACTCAAAATGGATTAAAGACCTAAATATAAGACCAGACACTATAAAACTCTTAGAGGAAAACATAGGCAGAACACTCTATGACATAAATCACAGCAAGATCCTTTTTAACCCACCTCCTAGAGAAATGGAAATAAAAACAAAAAAAAAAACAAATGGGACCTAATGAAACTTAAAAGCTTTTGCACAGCAAAGGAAACCATAAAAAAGACGAAAAGACAACCCTCAGAATGGGAGAAAATATTTGCAAATGAAGCAACTGACAAAGGATTAATCTCCAAAATTTATAAACAGCTCATGCAGCTCAATATCAAAAGAACAAACAGCTCAATCCAAAAAAGGGCAGAAGACCTAAACAGACATTTCTCCAAAGAAGATACACAGATTGTGAACAAACACATGAAAGGACGCTCAACATCACTAATCATTAGAGAAATGCAAATCAAAACTACGATGAGGTATCACCTCACACCGGTCAGAATGGCCATCATCAAAAAATCTACGAACAGTAAATGCTGGAGAGGGTGTGGAGAAAAGGGAACCCCCTTATACTTTTGGTGGGAATGTAAATTGATACAGCCACTATGGAGAACAGTATGGAGCTTCCTTAAAAAACTAAAACTAGGGCTTCCCTGGTGGTGCAGTGCTTGAGAATCTGCCTGCCAATGCAGGGGACACGGGTTCGAGCCCTGGTCTGGGAGGATCCCACATGCCGCGGAGCAACTGGGCCAGTGAACCACAATTACTGAGCCTGTGCATCTGGAGCCTGTGCTCTGCAACGAGAGGCCACGATAGTGAGAGGCCCGCACACCACGATGAAGAGTGGCCCCCGCTTGCCACAACTAGAGAAAGCCCTCGCACAGAAACAAAGACCCAACACAGCCATAAATAAATTAATTAATTAATTTTAAAAAAAAACTAAAATTAGAACTACCATATGACCCAGCAATCCCACTACTGGACATAAACCCTGAGAAAACCATAATTCAAAAAGAGTCATGTACCACATTCATTGCAGCACTATTTACAATAGCCAGGACATGGAAGCAACCTAAGTGTCCATCGACAGATGAATGGAAAAAGAAGATGTGGCACATATATACAATGGAATATTAGCCATAAAAAGAAATGAAATTGAGTTATTTGTAGTGAGGTGGATGGACCTAGAGTCTGTCATACAGAGTGAAGTAAGTCAGAAAGAGAAAAACAAATACCGTATGCTAACACATATATATGGAATCTAAGAAAGAAAAAAAAATGGTCATGAATAACCTAGGGGCAAGACGGGAATAAAGACACAGACCTACTAGAGAATGGACTTGAGGATATGGGGAGGGGGAAGGGTAAGCTGTGACGAAGTGAGAGTGGCATGGACATATATACACTACCAAATGTAAAATAGATAGCTAGTGGGAAGCAGCCGCATAGCACAGGGATCAGCTTGGTGCTTTGTGACCACCTAGAGGGGTGGGATAGGGAGGGTGGGAGGGAAACAGAAGAGGGAGAGGACATAGGGATATATGTATACATATAGCTGATTCACTTTGTTACACAGCAGAAACTAACACAACATTGTAAAGCAATTTTACTCCAATAAAGATGTTAAAAAATAGGCAGCCTGGCTGACACCTTCATTACAGTCTTGTGGGATCCTGACTGAGGAATGGACCTAGTTAAGCCATGCCCAGACTCCTAACCCACAGAAATTGTAAAATAATAAATGTATGTTGCTTTAAGTCACTGTTTGTGGCTAATTTGTTAAGCATTATGAGAAGACTAGTACATATGTCTTCCTCTGAAATCTTCAACCCAAACACCTCACACTGAAACCTCCCATTTTCTAGCTCTGTCTCTTAGTTACTTGACTTCACAGAATACTCCAGACCCTGACTCACCATCTTCTTGCCTATGTATTGACTTACTCTTAAATGTACAACCTTGTAAATTCAACTTAGAATCCATGGTCCTTCACTTCATCCAGTTTCTTGCCAATATCCTTAATAACCTGTTCCATTTTCTTCCATAGCAAATACCTGGAAAGGCCCCAAACCTCCAACTATTTTCCTTCTCTATTCTTACCTTGTGGTCACTGAGAAAATCATTCAACTGTACAAACTGGTGATACTGGAAATTCATGGGTACAGAAACATTTGTTTTATTAAGAATAATCAATAATGTGTGTGAATTTTGCAAAGAATATAAAAAAGTGACTGACAAAGTACTATATGCAAATTTAAATAAGAACTACTCCCTGTGACTTAGTAGAAGTCATGTCATAGGCTTTCTAGTCTCCTTTCAGAAACAACAATATTCTTCATGTTATTTGGTGGAAAATTAACTTTGATGTTCTAATTTGATTTGACTTCAGGTATTATTGGTCAGAATGCCAGTGGTTCCTAAGGGCATAATGAAATTGTTGTAATGGTTTATAGTCCTTGGGAGTGTGAAAGATACAGCTAAACATCTTGTCAAAGATATTAGATTGATTGTTCTTTGTTACTGTCCTTGTTGTATACTAACCAAAACTCTTCACTGCATTTTCCCCCCACAAATGTTCCTAAGTGCAGCATTTCTATATTTTACCTTTTTTCTGATACAAAGAATCCAAAAAGTAGGCAGATAGTATTATTTTAGTGAATTCTGCCTGTTCTATAATATTAATGTATCCAGTAACTTAAAACAAATACATTAGATAATTAGCATTGTACATTCAGGACAGCTTTGTGATCTGAGAATTGGTGTTTTTTCAATCCTAAGGGTATGTATTCTTAATATAAGTAGAATTTTGGTATTCTGCTTGTATTTGTAAAGTATGGCAGTGAATTTTCTTCTTTCTAATTTTTTACTTTCCTAAAATATCTTAAATTATATTAAATTTAAGATAAATTTAAGATACCTTAAATTATAAAATATATTAAATTATTTCCCCCTCTAGCTTTAATGTTTTCTTTCTCCCTCTCTTCCTTTTTTTTCTAACAGTTTCACAAAGGTAGCCCTAAGATATCCAAATCTAGATCCAACGGATAAGTTTTATTCCCTTTTTTTACATAGGAATTATGTTTAGCTGATAACGGGCCACAAAATAATGTTTACAAATGAATACAGTATTCATTTATTCATCACTCCTTCTAGAGCAAGCTTTATGGAAAGCTATGGGTTCACTTTGGTTACGTGCCTGCCAGATTCTGTGAAGCAAGTAAAGTTAATCGTAAGTTTCTTTTATTCCCTGTCTACTCTCTTTCCATCCTTTCAGCAACCACCTCCTTATATCAGAGGAAAAGTTGCCATCTGACAGCTAGCTCCCAATCCTGGCTCCTTTCCCTAAGAACCCATTCATTCAACAAATATCTACTGAATGCTTAATAAATGGCAGACGCTGTGCTGGGGAGAGCATTCTCCTCATTTTGCTCCTAACTTTTGCCTAGAGTAGCTTTCGCTCTGTGCACCGTCCTTCACCTGATCTGGACTGGTTAACTACGCACCATTCGGGTCTCCAATTAGTCAACACTTCCCCCAGGAAGCTGTCCTTAAGTGAGCTCAGTGCCTCTCCCAAAGGATTCCAAGGCACTTTCCTTTACCCCTTTTGTGTTTTTCTGTGTTACAGTTACCTATTCACTTGTTTGTGACCCTCATTATGCTGTAAGACTTTTGAGGTTAGGGACTTTTTCCAGGTAGGATGCCCCATTGCCTAGCAGAGGACCTGACCCATCAATGGTTGTGAATACAGATGGGGTCAGAGAGGAAGGGCAACCACATCGCTATGGGCAGCAAAGAAGCAATAGGTTACTTTTCTTGGGAGAATTATAGCAGACTTGGTGACTCACGATGAACTTAGTAGGTTATATAGAATTTGGAGAGAAGGCATTTCAAACAAAAGGAAAGTTCAGCCAATAATGATGCAGGCTTTGTGAAAAGTAGTAGAACGTTATGAAAATTGGAATCAGGATGCTGAATGAAGGCATTCTGGCTTGACTTTCTACAGTTAAACATACCCTTAAAATAGATTAGGGTAAACACCAAAAATAAAGGAAGTAAAATTCATCATTAACCCTCAGCTTTCATTTGAGATGCACTCTGTCCACATACACTCTCCGTGTTTTACCTCAAACTACTTTTACTAACCTGATCCCTCCATCAAAAATGACCTTGCAGGGCCTCCCTGGTGGCGCAGTGGTTGAGAGTCCGCCTGCCGATGCAGGGGATACGGGTTCGTGCCCCGGTCTGGGGGGATCCCATATGCCGCGGAGCGGCTGGGCCCGTGGGCCATGGCCGCTGGGCCTGCGCGTCCGGAGCCTGTGCTCCACAACGGGAGAGGCCACAACAGTGAGAGGCCCGCATACCGCAAAAAGAAAAAAAAAAAAAAAAATGACCTTGCATCCAAGTGCTGAATGTCCAGATCCTACCTGTACAGCAAGGTCTGCTTATGTATCAGCTCCTCTATACAACTACCAATAGGGCTTCCCTGGTGGCGCAGTAGTTGAGAGTCCGCCTGCCAATGCAGGGGACACGGGTTCGTGCCCCAGTCCGGGAAGATCCCACATGCCGCGGAGCGGCTGGGCCCGTGAGCCATGGCCGCTGAGCCTGCGTGTCCGGAGCCTGTGCTCCGCATCGGGAGAGGCCACAACAGTGAGAGGCCCGCGTACCGCAAAAAAACAACAACAACAAAAAAACTACCAATAATATTCATCACAAGGATGATGATGATAACTGCTGCTTATTGAAAACCTATCATGTCCCAGAGACTTTTTTAGGCACATTAAGCATACTTCAGGAATCTTATCAACCCCCAAATATGGGCATTTTACCTTGAACAGCCTGTGTGACCCCACCAATCATGAAGCAGTGCATAAATTATCCAATGAGGTCAACAGGCAGCTGTTGAATGAAAATACTCTAAAGGCCATTTTTTTTAAAGCCTAAATTTAGCTGCCTTAATGAGATGCAGGAAATCAACCTGCTCGAGGTGTTAATTATATTTGAAGTTCAGCTCTTCCAAACTGTTTTTTGTTGTTGTTTCTACAATACCTAAATGGAGAAAGAAAAAGAGAGAGAAATCCTATCATTGGAATGAGATGCATTATCTTTGGTCACACAGGCTTAGAGGGAAATCATCTTTTATTTTTATTCATAGAAAGGGGCATATCCAATGCCCCTTTTCAAAAGGTTTTGGCTTTCATCACAAGTCTTCTCTGCAGTTTTTGAAAAGAAACCTTGGCTAGTAACCAGCACTCTGACTTCACAAATATATACCAGGAGTAACTGAGGATTCTTCCCCCATACAAACAGGGAGAAATAAATTCCTACCCTCTGATATATTCACAAACTCAAAGCCTCTTGGGTGACCCGCATGCTTAAGTTTTCCTCTTTGTAAATTTAACTAAAGCCATAGAATTTAACCAAATTGACTACATAACCCAGTATAAGATTCATTCATCACACAAAAATTAAAGTCAATTTAGTGCCATCAATAGGGCCTCTGTTGCAGTTGTCACCAGAAATAACTTTGCATATGTTTGTGAAGTTAGATTTTAGTCATTTCAGCATTTCTTCATATATAGCCTATTTCCCTTTGGATTACATAAGCAAGATGAAATGTGTAAAATAAAAACTCAAAGAAAAGAAAGCAGGTTGGATACAGAGAAAAACATTTTACCGTTATACTACCTTACGGTGGAGTGTGTGTGTGTATGAGTGTGTGTGCATGTGTGCACGCATGCGTGTGTATGTGTGTGCGTGTGTGTGTGTGTGTGTGTGTGTGAGCGCTCCTGCTCCTTGTATCCTGTGGAGCTGATCTGAGCAAGGTGCTAGCTCTGAAATGAAACATACATGAGAGAGCTGCAGAGATAGAAGGAAGCCGTAACACTGGTCTTTAAGGATCCAGTCAAAAGTCTGTTCATATTTTTCTCAGTCTTTGACTTCCTAATATTTTTGGTGAAAATATATTCATAGTATTAATCTCATCCTATAAAGTTAATTACACAATTTATAACTCCAATCTAGTATCCCATCATGCTTATTTCCTCTGAGATCAAATATATCCAGGCAAAAAGAAATGACAAGTTGAAAAACATTCACACAAGTTCTTCCTTTGGTCTTGACAGTTTATGTCATCACTATAGTCTCAATTTCCCTTTGTCAGCAAAAGAGGAACTATCCTAAAAATGTACCCTAAATATGCAATCAGAATGCATAAGGACATGTGAGAAAAATCTGACCACTCCATGACTGAGGGCTTGAGGACTTTCTATACATGATGGGATGGAATAAAATCCCCATCCCTGATAATAGAGGAGAAACTTGGGCATCAGAGACAGATCTGATGTGTGAGCCACCCATCACCTTGTATGGCTCTGCCTCAGACATTTTCTATAAATTCTATGGGGAGCCTTTCCAATGAAAACCAGGTCAGGAAGGGGCAAATATGCTTTAATTTAATAGAGTCAAATTTATTATATTGCAAAAAGGATCAAAGACATAGGAGGAAGATCCATTCCTTCATACACCAGACTAGGTAGTCTTCAGAAGAAAATTAATCCTCACTGCATTATGTATTTAGCTTTAAGTAAATGAAGACCTGCCATATCATGGGTGAAAAGTTAACTGGGGTTAAAGCACTAACTACTTATTATCCTCCTAACTTAAGGAGACAGAGTCTACAGGGCACCAAAAGGAACTGGGGACAGGGCTGTGTTATCCTGCGAGGAAGGCAAGCATCCTATGAGAAGGGGATTGGAGAGACCACAAAGACAGCAGAAAAGGACAGACTGAAAGATGAGCCTTTGGGAAACACTGATAAGAGTCAAAGAACAAGGAAGATGGTGAGTCTTTGTCCCATTGTTCAGCCAAAGAAATGAGTTATCTAAAGAAACACAGTTCCCAAATTTCTGGCACTGTACTCCTCTGGGATACCCACTTGAAGCCTTCTTAGCCCCCCATCAGAGTTTAACAATGAATTGAGTCTGGGGGAATAATGGCCAACATCTGAGCAGGAGTGGGGTGAGATGGGGAGATGGTAGGTGGGCAATGGCAGCCTCAGCCCGTTATTCATCTGACAGGCACTGTTCTGCCCTTTACAGATTTTACCCTGAGAGGATTTCCAACCTGCAGATTACTTCCCTACAGTGATCGTAAGGTAATTCCCTGACATCAATGGCCCAGAGCACGGTGAAGACAGCCCCATCAAGGAGGAGAGCCTGGCCATAGAGAAAACGTGAGGTTTCACCCAGAGATACATCTTAAATCCCCTGTGCCTGAGACAGATGAGCCCAAAAGAATCATCTTTATTTAATAGTTCTGAACTCTGTTTCCTTAAAAACACAACTGTTAAAAAAAAAAAAATGATGTGACCTGTTGAAAGGGTAATCAGGAAGCAAGAGCTTTTAAAAAATTTTTTCTAAACCTTTTTAAAGCTAAGGAGGGAGCTCCTCCCTCCTTCCCTGGTAGGCCTGAAATTTTATATCCCTCTCCTTCATTTGAGCAAAGGCATGCTATACCCTCCATTCAATCCCACCCATCCATTCTAAGGAACAAGAGAGTCAAGCAGTACCATCTGCCTTGAAGACCCCTTTCCCTCTTCTCCTCTCTGGGATGCATGCCTTTATGAAACTCTGGGTCAAGTCTCCAGCTCGCATCCCTGCAGCAAGAACTAGGACCAAGCTGCTGTTTTCAGGTCACCAGGGTCAGCTAGCCGTCAATTACTAATTTAAATATAATTCATTATCTGATGATAGATGTATATTGATACAGAATGACTATAATCTACTATTTATTAACATCATGAGAGCACAATATTTGAAGGAAGGTTTTAAGAAAAAAAATAACCAAGGTATAGGGCATATGCTTAGCATATTAATGTAAATTAATTTTAACCACTGTAGAACTTAATCCAATCTTTGTTTCATCTTTTCCCAAGAACAAAGACCCCAGTTTCACATTCACTTCAGTGTGGGAGCACTTCTGTGTTCACTGAAGCTTATTCCTGAAGTACTAAGCAGGCCTCCTCCAACCATTGTCACAAGCCACCCAGGAGGGTACTTTCATTAATTTCCTAACAATGTGTGCCTAGCCATGGCTTAGAAGGGTGCAAAGCCCTGCCTTGAAACTCTGCTCTTTGATCATTTAAAAATGTACATTCTGTTCTTCTTCTCCTCCTGCTTCAAAAGCCATCTCTTCTCAATGGAAACTTCTGGTTTCCTCCTCTTAAATCCAGGCCCCCACACCTCCCATCAACCTATGAAGACCAGAATCATTCAGTCACTGGGATATATTTCTTCCTTTTTTTTTTTTGTTTGCGGTATGCGGGCCTCTCACTGTTGTGGCCTCTCCCGTTGCGGAGCACAGGCTCCGGATGCGCAGGCTCAGCGGCCATGGCTCACGGGCCCAGCCTCTCCGCGGCACGTGGGATCTTCCCGGACCGGGGCACGAACCCACGCCCCCTGCATTGGCAGGCGGACTCTCAATCACTGAGCCACCAGGGAAGCCCTATTTCTTCCTTTTTGCTAATGAATTCAGGTCTGACTGGTAGTAGAAGAGAAACATAAATACCTAACGCTGCATAGAAGGAAGTCATAAAACATATACTAAGTAAATGTTTCTTTTCACATTCTTTAGTCCATTTCATTAATAAGTTTCAAAAATCCAAGTCTTCTGCATTAACCAGAAAAGTCCTGGCTACCTCCCCACAACTTATCTAGCAGGGACATAGAATCCCAATAACTGTTTTTCTTGATTTTCTTCTAGAATACATTGTGAGTTTGTCTCTCCCTATTTTTTACCCCATCATTTCTCACCTTTCCCAAAATAAATTCTTGAGTTGTATGATATTATAGTATTTTTAGTTACTGCATGTGAATTTAATGGCATTTTTCCTGGTATCTATAAATATTTGTATTCGTATATTGTAGTTTGGATACTTTACAAAGGACAAAAATAAAGTCTAAGTATTTCCCTGTGTGTGGAGGACTCTCAACCACTGCGCCACCAGCGAAGCCCATTCTTCATCATTTTTATCAATCACTGTATTACTGTATAAGTAGTTTGGGAATTATCCATTCTTTGGTATATTCCATGTATCTCTTCCCCTTCATTTGAGTAATTGAAATTTGTCTGCATCTGAAAATAAGCTTGTACGATTTTAAATAAACAGTTAACACATGAATGGGTTCTGTTTCCAGGAATTCTGTGTTCAAGTCCCAGAGGAAAAAGACTCTCAAAAGGTATTTTCCAATAATGAATTCCAAGTTTGATATAATTTCCTTTCAGGGTCTATTTTGTAAAAAAAAAATGTGACTGTCCCACTCAGTCCATCCTTGAAGACTCTCCACAGATCCTCAGATAACATTGTTCAGTCCAAATTCCAGCAGCATACCAAATGTCAGCCTCAAACGGAAGGCAGTGTGTGCACTGACTGATGTCTTAAATGATAAAATAATATGAAATGATAAGCTACCGCTCAGTGGTCCTATCTACTGTGTTTTTAATATGTCACTGTTGTGCTTTATAGTATATATTATCAACCAATGAGCCTCATTTCATAAACCACATATAATCATCAGACATGTCAATTTATAAGCACAGCTTGGGCATACCATTAGGGAAAAGCAGAATATACTGAAACCTTCAGTTAACTAAACTTTCACTGCATTCTTCTTTTATGAGAGAAGCCAAGCACAAGAAAACTCAAGGAGTGAACATTTTAAAATCCATTAAATCCTAGGTTTCCATGCACATTACGGCCAAACTCCTACATCAGTGGATTTTAATCATTTTTTAAGCAATAGAAATGTTTTTTTCCAAATAAAACAAAAAAGGGGAAATTATTACAGAGGAGGCATGGGGGTAGGAGGTGGGGAGGAGCTCGGTCCACAGCTCTGCCCACTTCTACCCTATGGGTCAGCTACATAAGGCTGGGATATGTTGGGTTATTAAGAAATCCCCAAATCTCAGTGGCTTGAAATAGCAAAGGTTTATGTCTTACCTTTCCAGGCTGCAGAGACTCCATCTTGACACGTGCTTCTATTATTACCACGAAAGGAAAAAAGTGAAGTAGATACTAAAGCCTCGCAATTAAAGGCTTCCACCCAGAATGACACACATCACTTCTGTTTCTGTTTCCTTGACCAGAGAAGGTACATGGCCATGCCTAATCATAAGGTAATAGAAAGGACAAATCCTTCCAGGAGAGTAAGACAACAGTGGACAGGTATATGTCTGACATATACCAACATTAGCAGTGTCAAAAGTACAACACAGCTCAAAGCCATCACCCTCCCTGTCTTCATCTAGTATGATTCAGAATGAAGCACTGCAAGATGCAAAGTGATCAGGAAAAGAATTTTCTTCCACGTTGTAGATTTATTAGGAAAGTTAAAAGGACTAATGTATTAAGGAAAGATCTTAACAAGGATTTTCAGAATATCCCTTCAGTAAGCTGGAAAATTCAATTAGCCAGAGCAAAATTTCCCAAATATATCATCTAACTTAGATATACCTGTTTTACTTTTTAAATGAGGTTCAGTGTTACTTAACATAAAACAGCCTTCAAAAATTACAAGAGAACTAACACTTCTTCATCTTCTCTTTTCAACTCCGTCAGCTTAGTTATATGGCCCAAAACCAGAAGCAAGTGAAAAAAGACAAAAGAGCATCAGTGAAGACAACTTCAATGGCCATCTATGTTATAGTATAGTTACTGTCACCCTTAGCTGACTATTGATTTAATATTGTGTGCAAAATTGAGGTTATCAGCTTATAGAACATGATTAGATGTAGTGACCCTCATTCCTTTCCTATCATACAGTGGACATAAGATTAGAGGCAACAAGAATGATCAAAGAACTCCCAAAAGCAGCAGTAAAAAAACGACAATTAACTGAAAAAGACAGATGGAAATCTATCTAGAAAAACACCTCCATTCATGGGGTGTGAATAGTCTGCACTTAGCAATCCACTGTGTGTCACAGGACAACCTAACAATCAATGTTGATAAGGATCCTAAGTCATGAAAAAAATATTAAAATTATAATGATCTTGGATGCATCATTTAGCCTCATTAGTGTTTAGTTTTATTATCTAAAAATAAGGGAGTAGGAATAACTGATCTCTGGTCATTTTGTGATTCTATGAGGCTATAAACAATGGATTATCACTAACAAATATGAACTGGAAACCTAAAGAAAAAAGATGAAACCAAAAAAAAAAAAATGAAAACGAAATAGGGCAAGGAATTAAGCAAGGGGAAAATATCAATGAAGCAAGCTGCCAAAATGCTTTCATGATTAAATAGGTTAAAAATATGTGCATCGGTCATAAGGATTTTGGTTGCAAATAAAAGAAACCCAGCACAAACCAGCTAAAGCAATAAAGAAATGTATTAGTTTTCATCCCTGGAAAGTTCAGGAGTAATGTGGGTTTGAGGTTTAGTTTAAACCAGTAGCACAAAAATGTCCAAAAGGAAACCAAACCTCTGTCTCTGTGTTCTGCCTTCCATAATGTCTACCTCATCCTAAAGTTGCTTTCCTCGTTATTGCAACATGGCTGCCAACAAATCCCAGGGCTACATGCTGTTTCATCCATATCCAACATGACATAAAGGGCATCTCTATCTCAGCCTTCCAAGGAAAATTCCTGAGATTCACTGTAATTGATCAACGCTGGGTCTCATGTTTGTTCTTCAACCAAACACTATAGCCAGGTTGTAGAGAGTGTTGCTTGGCCTAAGTCAGTGAGGGCCAGTGAAGCTCAGAATGGGATGATCTTCCCCAGATGTATACAGGCCACAAGAGGAAGGGCAGATATCCAAAATAACAGTAGGAGTACTGGCAAGAAAGGGAAAAGGATGGTTGACAGACAATAAGCAAATGTCCACGATACACAGAAGAAAGCAAGGTAGGAAAGGAGCAATTTAACAAGGTATTTTAATTTATTGGGAAAATATTTAAATACTTAAAGAGCAAAGCAATGTCCTAGACATTAGTAGAGTGATACAAAAGTCAGTAATTCATAGCCCTTGGCCTCCAAGGAACTTACAATCTAATGGAGAGAGGAGACATGTAAATAGTTGATTAATATAAGGCAGAATAGTGTGGTTGCAGAAATACAAGGCGAGGGGTAAGGGTGTGCATTTATAAACACTCAAAGTTTTTTGAAAAGCAAAGCCTAAGAAAGAACATCCCAGAGTACCTAGAATATCGGTCAGACAAGTTACACTTCCTGGAACACAAATAAAACTTCCCCCCAAATTAAAAGAGGCACAGGTAATGTCCAGCCATTAAAATTAGACAGGACTAGCACAAAAACTTGTCAGCTTATTTTGATTCCCAGAAAGACACTAAAACAAGGATTCAAACAATTTTCAAAATCCCAAGCAAAGAATTTAAGCAAAAATCTTAAGCAAAAAACTAAAGGAAATCATCAAGATGGCAATGAAGAGTCAGCCCTCTTCCCCAGGGAGGTATCATGCTCTCGATGAACATCCATCATTGGTGTCCTAGAGACTGAGGCTTTGGGCACATGGAGGATTAAGTACAGATGCAGTAAACGTTTCTGAGCACCTACTATGCTATGGCAGCTAAGAATAGTGCAGTGGTGGAGAGGGACATATAAGTAGATTGTTTCTATGGACTGTTTTGAAGAAAATTTTGAAGCAGCTGGCAAAACCCTGCCTCCCCCACCCCCATTTCCACCTTGTGCAAACATCCAACTGCAATAGTCTTCTTAACTAGGAAAACATTCCATTTATACCATACTTTTAATTCTTCACCTTCCCAAAATTCCATCTAAATGACCAACAGAATACTCAACTAGGGGAAATTCTGCATAATTGCTAGAAACTAGAGAACAGCAATATCCACGTGACAGAAACAGTGGGGAATTTCTGCTAGATATTGTGCAGATAAAAGCAGACTGGAGCAAGGACCTACCTAACCCACAATTCCTTATATGAGAAGGAATTGTTGGCCAGGAAAGTAAGAGGACAGGCGTCCATGAGAACTCCTAATTCTGACAAGCATAGACCAACTCTCCATAAGGACAAAGAGAAAAATCACAAAGTGCATGGAACCACATGGAGTTCAAAGGAAGGGCATCGTGCTAAGAAATCAAAGCAACGTCCTCCAATGAACTAGGATAACTAAAGGAAAACTTTACAGATTTATAATTTGTATTCTTAACAGTAATCAATGAGACATTACATCCAAGAAACTAGTATAGGTAGGAGGAGAGTTCTGAGATAATAAAAGACCTCATGAAATGACAGCCATAAAGTCCAAAGTAGATACTACAATGAAGGTATGTGAACAACAGATACACTCTTACAGACAAGTAAAAGAAAATAAAGAAAGACAAGAAGGACAGACCCTAGAGATCCAATTCATTAGAGTAAGAACTCCAGAAGGAGTGAACAGAGAATAAGCAAAAATCAAAAATAATAGAACTTTCCTAAGCTGAAGAGGAACTAAGTATTCATATTAAAAGGGCTTAACAAGTAGCAGACATTATTTGTCAGAAGATTCTGTATTAGTTTGCTACGGCTGTGATGGCAAAAAAAAAAAAAAACAGAGCCTGGGTTGGCTTAAACAAGAGAACTTTATTTCTCTTAGATCTGGAAGCTAAAAGTCCAAGATCAAGGTGTCAGCAGGCTTGGTTTCTTCTGAGGACTCTCTCCTCTGCTTGCAGATGGCTGCCTTCTCACTGTGTCCTCACATGGTCTTGCTTCTGTGTGCACATACCTGGTGTCTCACTGTGTGTCCAAATCTTTTTGTGTGTCTTTTATAAGGACACCAGTCAGATTGGATTACAGTCCATCCTAATGGCCTCATTTTAACTTAATCGCATGTTTAAAGGTCCTATCTCTAAATATAGTCACATTCTTAGGTACCAAGGGTTATGGTTTCAATATATGAATTTGGGGATGGGGGACACAGGTCATAAAATATACCAAATCAAGATGTTTTCTGGTCATTTCATCTAAAGGATAAAAAATGATAGAGTAGAAAAAAGAAACAACGAAATAACAACAACAATAAAATCAAGCTAGCTTAGATTTCTCACCTATATTGCTAAGCACCAGAAGTTTTCACTGGAAAAAGTTTGCAGTTTTCTGGGGAAAAAAGATTTGACCCAAAGAATATATGTACAACCAGGATAACAGTGACATTCTCAGGCATAAAAAGTGCAGAATGTATAACACCCATGTACTCTTTCTAAAAATAATTACTTCAAAAATTAAAATTAAAAACTCAAAAATTGGTAAGTTGTGGTATTAAAAAAATTATAATCAGTAATGAAGACATTTAAATATAGAATTCCATGTAAATAATTGTAGATAACAGTGTCATAGAATGTAAAGTGTTTTTCAAAAATAATTCTTTAGTTATGATATAAAAATAAAAATGTAAAATAAAAATCTGAATCTAACATACTAGATTATGTCAAGGATACCTAGAAGAAGGGAGAAAAGAGGGAAATAAAAAGAAATCTAAATATATTTCAATTAACAACATATACGTTAGTTACATTGAATAAAAATAGGATAAGAACTTTTAAATTATTGGGAATAGCAAAGAAAAATATTCCATATAGAAAAAAGTTTTTAAGGAAGCACAAAAATCAAAAAGTACAACATAAAATTACACTGAACCAAACTTATCATTTGTGACAATAAATATGAATGGATTAAACTTCTTTAAGACCCAATTAAAAATCCAATAAAGGTTTCTTTGTGCTTTTTTTTAATTTCAAAATTGATTTCAATAAAGATGTTTTAATTCTATAATTATAAAAGTGATAAATTAAAGTATAGAAGAAAAAAACTAAAAGTAAGTAATGGGGTATGTTTTGACATACACATTGTAAGTTTGCCCATTCTTGCAATGTCAACTAGATGCTACTGGTACCACACTGAACAAACCTCAGAATGCTCCTTTGAAGGCTTTACTGCTTAATCTACAATCTCTACTAAAAAATCCTCACTCTGCGGCTGACACACACTGTCTCCCCTCCCTCCTCAGCACCCTGGCCAGAGTAGATTAGACAGGTTACCCAAGTCAAACAATCCGTGGCCCTGTTTATGGCCTGGTGGGAAAAGTTGACCTAGAACAATTAGGTTCCCTCTCTGGGGCATATTGGAGCTGGAAATATGGGAAGAGGAAGTCAGTCCTCAGTGAGAGCCAAAGTTGCTCTGCTCCTGATAGCTCCCTGAGTGTCTCTGTGACAAGTTCTCCCTCTTCCAGGGGCAACTTGAGCAGCTCTGTTCCAGCAGCCAAAAGAGCTGAATCAAAACGTGATGGGGCTTCCCTGGTGGCGCAGTGGTTGAGAGTCCACCTGCCGATGCAAGGGACACGGGTTCGTGCCCCGCTCCAGGAAGATCCCACATGCTGCGGAGAGGCTGGGCCCGTGAGCCATGGCCGCTGAGCCTGCGCATCCGGAGCCTGTGCTCCGCAACGGGAGAGGCCACAACAGTGAGAGGCCCGCGTACCGCAAAAATATATATATATATATTAATAAATATAAATAAATGTAGTCAAAATATAATGTAACTTTTTATTACATGGATTTGGGGACATACTAAGTGTTAAACCACATCTCTTGAAGTATAACTTCACAGAGTAAAATTCTAATGTAACACAGTTATTCTTCAGGCTTCATTCTCCCACCTCAAGCTCCAGGATGGGGTGTGATGTCATGGACCAGCCTGGCTAGCCAAGAAAAAATGAGGTAGAACTGATGCAGGAAAATATCCCGACAATGAGGTCTGCCATGTTAGAAAAAAACATTCTGAAATGGAATTGTGACAACTATCAGCTCCTGGGGACATAGAAAATTAGTTTGCTCAAAATTCCAAAAGGCACGCTTGAGTAAGGTGGTTTCAATCAATGCAAAGGAAGGGAGATGGGCTCACTAACCTGCCAGGTCTATTCCCTTCTTTATGCCTCTGAACGTGTCTGAAGCACATTAAGAAAACATTTATGTGCTGCTCACCTTGAATGCAAAGGCACACACGGCTTCTCCCACACAGCCCAGGCAGAACCTTTCATTTTCAAGTTTACCAAGAATAAAATAAAATTAGAGCTTATCACCTTTAAGGGGAAAGAAAACAGACTCAAATCATGCAGCCACCTCCATTGCTCAGTCTTCAATAGAGAGTGATCAGAAACAGGAACGCATGGCAGACTATTCTTAGGAACAGCCAGTGAGGAGATTTTCACACCCAATGCAAATGACTTATAATTGTTGTTGGAACCTGAAACTTTCCCTCATCTGACTCTGGAGGCGTGAAGTCCCCAGACTTTGTTCACAGCATCACAGCCTGTGGTCGTTAAGCTGCAGTGAACTGCAGTCCTCACTCTCCCCTCCCACTATGTAGTGCACAATCTCATCTACTCAGATTCCAGGAACTAAGGATTTTGGACACTTCAGAAAGTAATTGGGGCTGAAGCTTATCTTACTTATGAAGGGAAGATTCCCAAGATATTATTATTGTAAACAAAACTGCAGCAAAAAAGAATAAATTCCATGGCACAGACAGTACCAAGACGGCCTTAAGCTTCCCTCAGCTTGCCTAAACTTTAGACAGGTTTCTTCCTGACGACAGCCCCTCATACCACCACCCCTTTTCCTAAAGCATGCATTTGAGAAAACCTGGAATTATAAATTCTTTCTCTGCCCCGTTGAGAAATAAATTTCTACAACCCAGGAATGTCTTTCTCAAGGACTTGGAAGTCATCCCTTTGAAATGTAATCATCTAGAAGGATAGCACCCCATCTCTCAGTCTCTGTGGAAGAGTAGGAGCCTAACTTCCAAAAGTTAACAATTAAAGAGTTGGACTAAGGCTTCCCTGGTGGCGCAGTGGTTGAGAGTCCGCCTGCCGATGCAGAGGACACAGGTTCGTGCCTCGGTCCAGGAAGATCCCACGTGCCACGGAGCAGCTGGACCCATGAGCCATGAACGCTGAGCCTGCGTGTCCAGAGCCTGTGCTCCACAATGGGAGAGACCACGACAGTGAGAGGCCCGCGTACCGCAAAAAAAAAAAAGAGGTGGCCTAATCACATTGACCAAAGTCCCCTCTAACATCCTCCAGTATGTTTCGCTAACTCACCCCAGTGGTGAAAAATCCTCCTGCCTTTTGTTTCAACAGAGTTAAGCTCAGTCTCTTTTCCCTGTTATAATAGTCTCTCTCCTCTATTACAGTAGTCTTGAAAAAAGTCTTCCTTGCCTGTTTCATTGCACTAGTCCAGTGCAAGTTTTCTTTTAAAAACAATAGCTCATGATCCCATCATCCACTATCCCCTTCTTCTTACTTTTAGAACCCAATTTCATTAAGGGTAGTAATATTCTCAGCTAAAAGATTACATGCTCCAGCCTTCCCAGCACCTGAGTGTGGCCATGACTTTTCCAGCAGCCATCTGGACTAGATGCTCTGCATTAAGGATGGCCGAGGAGCAAGGATGACTGAGCCTGGGACTCTGGAAGCCTCATGGAACTGCCATTAAAGCTGCAATTGCTGAGTCCCTATTTCCTTCACATGAGAGAGAAATACACTTCTCTCTTTGCTTCAGACACTGTGATTTGGGGCAGGGGGAGGAGGGGATTAAACTGTGTGAAGGATAAACTTTTCAAGCTTCCTCCAAAACCTCAAAAATGTCTATTTCACCTATATCTTAAGACTTGAAGGACATTAAAAAGAATCTAATCCTCACCCTCTATTTTACAAATGAGAAAACTGAGGAGACCCAAAGATTTCAATCAGCTTGACCAAAATGTTTTATATAGGCCTATAGAGAAAATATAAATCATTACTTCTCCCCAGTGCCCAGCTTGCTGCGTGACATCTAGCAGATGCTTCATATGTGTTTAGTGAGTAAAAGAGCATGTAAACAAATAATTACAATTTAGTGTGATAACTATCGCTATTATAACAGACAAATATATAAACTGATGCAGGAATACAGAAGTGCATACCACTATCCACTCTACTTGCTAGTCACTGTTTATACCACCTCTAAAGTTGCAAAACTCATATTTGGAAATATATTTAGTTTTAATCCCTTAAATCAAACTTTCAACTAACAAGAACTGGTCTTCGTATTAGTGACTTTTATACTGACCTCAGCAGGTACCTTGTTCAACACACAGAGCCTGGCTAAAATATTCCATGGACCCAGTTCTCTTTCTATATGAACAGTACTATCTGAGTGCCAGACACCCTTCCTCCTGGGGATCTGTTGCTCAAGGTCTGTGTAAGTTTAGGGCAGGGAAATGAAAATATCAAATCTCTCAGTTGGATTAGTTCTGCTCTTGCATGCAAATCCACACCAAATGTGCCAAACCGAAATGTAAATTCTTCCCTGGATTTATAATCTTATTGCTAATTGTATTTTAAAATTTAAAAACATTTAAAGTCAAAAACATGGACGCAAACTTTTTACTAAAGCACAGGTCATATTAAACGAGAAGCCTGAATTTTTTTTGTTTATTTTCAGAGGTGTTAATATGTAGGCAATGCATATCTGGAGCATCATCCAGTCTCTGTTACTTTCCTTTTGTGGAGCTGTTTCCTCATCTATAATGATGGTATCTGACCAGACAGAATTTCAGGTCCTGTTGGCTGAGTCTATGGTATTATGATTGATTTAACTTCTACCCTGCATAGTGTGGAGAGTGCTTACTTCTCCTCTCCCACATGCCATGCAGAGAAGAAACTACTGCTCCACTTCCAAGGAAGGAGGGTACAGGACAAACACATGGGCTCTCTCTCTCCATCACCTCACTCACTCACTCACTCCTCCCAGTGGGAGGAGGAGTGATTTCCCTGATGGGTGAGGCAAGGAGCACCTGAAATCCACAAGACCTTGCTTCCCAAGGGTAAAATCATGGCACCAAAAATTGCACAGTCCACGTCTCTTGCTATCTTGCTCTCTTGGCTTATATGCCCTCATGCTGGGCACTCTCTGCCCCTCTGTCTCCTGCCCCAAACAGTACTTTTCCTCATCAGGAGATCCAGCGTTCTCTAGCCTCTCTGCTAGGGACTGATAGGCAAGTTTCAACTGGGGTATAAGATAAGAGGTCAGGCTACCATTCTCTAACTCATCTTTCCTAGTATAAAGGTGACACCGTACTTTAATCCATATCTGACAACTGGCATCCACTATCAGTTATTAAGACCAAGAATATGTACTAATTGTTCCAGAACAAGGGCCCAAGCTAGGTATCCTCTGCACATTCCAGAAAGTCAGGACAAGGCCCTGTCCTAGAGAAGGGGGAATGTGACTATAAACCCTGGAGAACTGTGACTGGGCCTCCACATTTGGGCAATATATGGAATAGGGAAGAAATTCATACATGAAGAGTCAGGGGAAGGCAAAGAGGAACTACTCTGAATGTAGCCCACTGTGTGATGATATTTGTATCATTTTCCAACTTAGCCCAAGGGAATTTACACCAAGTATTTACCAAAATAACAAACTCTAAGAGGAAGGTTAATAAGCAACTTCTATCATCCAGGAATCTGTAAGAAGTAGAGTCAAACTGCTTGATTCCCTAGACCATACAAAGGTAGAGTTTGCAATGGTCATAGAGGAGGCTCTTTCTCTTCTGCCTCTCAGCAGTGATGGCAGGGGATGGTGTCTGGAGGCAAGAACAGGAGCAGAGCTACAGCTAAGAGGGCAGATCAAGCACAGAGCGAAGAAAGCAGGCGAATGGATTCTGCCCATAGTCATGGCTCAGAGGAGACTGGATGCTACTGAGGAGTCCCAGAGGAGACACCAGGGATAAGATCCCTGAATGTCAGGACCTGGTGACCAAAGTTCCAGTAATTTTTCACAGCTCACTGTAGACTGCCAGAGGATCATTTGTCATGACATATGCTCTTAGACCAGCCCTGTCCAGTAGTAACACACTGCAAGCCATATAAGTGAATTTTCTAGTAGCCATGTCAAAAATAAACAGGTGAAATTAATTTTAATAATATATTTTAGTAATCCAATATATCCAAAATATTACTGTTTCAACATTTAATCAATATAGAAAATTATTAAGATATTTTTCATTCCTTTTTTAATATTGCCTTTGAAACCCACTGTTTATTTTACACTAAAAACACAGCTCAATTAAGACTAGTCACATGGGGCTAGTGGTCATGACACTAGACAATGCAGTCTTAAATTGTAGCCAATAATCTGTGTACTGTGGGAATCATAGACGTAGTGTGTGTGTGTGTGTGAATAAAACATCTCCCAACAGCAGCAGAAGATGTAAACTTTGACATCTAAAGACATCACTACTGAACCAAAATGTGTATGATGTTATCTTGCAAATGAGATCATGTTCTTAATCTATAGCCCTGGTTTACCCTCATATTGTAGGTTTCATTCTAGGGTCAAAAAGTCTTTTGTTTCAGACTATCACAAACCCGACCACTCAAAGTTGCATTTTAAAATCCCCAAATCTTACACATTCAAGACTGGCCTCTCCTGAGCAAATCTCCACCCTCCCTTACCGCAGTTCTGGGTTCGTGTGAATGTATTGCCCACAAAGTGGCCTCTGTTCCAGACAGCAAATCATTGCAATACAACTGTCGTCCTCTGTCTTGGTGGCATCCAACAAAGGTTGATCCCATAAATTGCCAAGGAAAATTCAGCTCCTCAACCCCTGAAATCATTTTCAGATTTACGCTAGTGAAAGATTAGCCAACAATGGAAAGATGTCATCAAAATTTGCATCAACAAATCAGATTCCCACCCTTCCTTTTGCAGAATTCCTCTGCATTTGTGAAACTGGAGACACAGTTGATGCCTTTTAAGAAAAATATATCCTTCTACTCCTACGAAAATGTGCTCTTGAGAGAATAAGATGGGTTGCCTATTATTAGAAACAGTAATCTTGTTTGAAAAATAGGTCTTCTGTCTTGCATAAAGACAGCTGATAAATCAAAACAAAACAGAGGAATGAAGTAAAAGAAGATACATAAGTTAATGCGGCCTGAAGGCAATCTCAGCTTTAATGCCAACAAATCATAATATTTTTACAAATTTTTTCCTACGGATTTTACATTTAAAAAATGAAAAGCTAATGTAGCAAAAGCAAGCATCTTCCTGCAATAACATATATAGCAAGGATAAAACAAATGGCCCTCTGGGTTTTTTTTCACTACTGAATCAAATTCTAAGCTACTGCAATTAGAAGTCACTGAGTGATCAATACCCGAGATTGGTTTGCTTGGGCACTAGTGAAACAAGATTTTGACAGCAGGAGTTAGTGCAGTGTGCTAGTGAGAAATCACACAGAGAACTTCGGGGAAATAGTGAAGTGATGGTTTCATCACGTGTCAACTGTGCTCTCCTTGCAATTTAGTCCTAGAAGCTCAAGATGACTGAACATGACTGCACAGAAGTGACCTTTTTGAAATCCTTCAAGAAACATATCATCCCTTAACTCACAAAATCTTAATCATACTCTCATGTTCTCATGACTGTTATCATTCAGACATATCCAGTCTTAAAAGATACATTCGAATTGCTTATATGCCTCTTCATCATTAGCCCACTTTACCTTTAAGCCATGAGGCTAACTTTTCCCAATGGTGGATGTCAGTAAACTCTCTTGCATTAACGTTGGCATCTTTCTGAAAAGAATTTTACCAATTAATTAATTTTTTTTTTTTTTTTTTTTTTTGCGGTACGCGGGCCTCTCACTGTTGTGGCCTCTCCCATTGCGGAGCACAGGCTCCGGACGCGCAGGCTCAGCGACCATGGCTCACGGGCCCAGCCGCTCCTCGGCATGTGGGATCTTCCCGGACCGGGGCATGAACCCGTGTCCCCTGCATCAGCAGGCGGACTCTCAACCACAGCACCACCAGGGAAGCCCCTTACCAATTAATTTTTAAGTCTGGTGGCCCCGAAGTTAAAGAACCTCTTAACCAAGCTTCCCTGGTAGCAACCCAGCAACACCTTTTGGAAATAGAGTTATGATGGATAAAATTCTATTATTTTATTTTCTACTTTAAAAATGGGAAGAAAATATTTGAGGACTGAGCCTCATTAAGTAACCATAAAGAGTGGTATAAGGTTCCAGAAAGAATTGCAGTGCAGTTTAAGTATGGCTTTGCATATCAACACATGTTGAAAGCCAATTTTTTTAGTGGCACATTTTTAGGGGGTCTACAATATGCGACTATTCAGTAACTCCTTTTCCATTATGGAATATTTTATAGTCTCTTTTAGCTGAATCACTGATAAGAAATCGATAAAATTGGCCTACCCAATCTTCTTCCCAGTTATTCTCCTCTGGCTAGTTCCTCCACTGTGGTCCTCTGGTACCACCCCCCCATCCACCCACACCTCATACTGAAGAAAAAGGATGAGAACAAAATGTCTTGCTGACCACAATCCATGACCACTCCAGGCCAACCAGAGAAAATCCACCCAGAGCACCTGGGACTTTAACCTAGGGAGGAGCACTTAGATATGCTGGATAGTGCCTACCACCTGAAAACAGGTCCATATCTTCTGCCCTTAATTGTGGCTGGAGACCCCAGATGTCACTTCATAGAGAACACATAAGAGTCATCTGGACCACATTCTGTGTCAGATATACACCAGGACCACCCTCCCATCTGGACCCAGGGTTCGGTGATTTTCCTGGCTTCATACTCAGGTTCTCAACATCAGCATCAAGAGCTCCCCCTGGTGGCCAGTTTGAACTCTCTTCTATGACTTAACTATCCTCCTAACCTGATACCCTACTCTATCCTATTCATGCTCACCGGCAGCCGTGCAGGCTAGCCCCCTCTCTCTACCATCCCTCCAGAAGAGCATGACTGCACATTTCCTGCCTGAACCCCTGAACAGCAATCACATCTCTTTGGATTCTCCATCACTGTGCTCCATCTGCCTGCTTATGGGATACTCATCAGTTACTTCAGCTTGAGGTGGACCTCCTACCTAGGCTATGGTCTTTGGATCTTATGTTTGGACAGGTATCTATCTCCTCTCTGCTCCCCCACCCTCAGCAGCCAACCCACTCCTGTAAATAGGATATTCCCGTGTCTTACTTATACCTCTTCCTTCCCTGCCCCAAGTCACCTCCATTCCACTTAGTCTGCAACATTCTTTCACAATTATCAGGCCCTTCCTGGCTCTCTCTGTGAAAAGAGCTGCTCTTAAAATGATATGGATTTCAGAGACCTGAGCAGTAGTCAGGAAGTTGGACATCTTTTCTTCTCATCCTAAGTTTAGCCATCAATGGCATTTCACCGTTTCCTTTAAAGCAGTTTTCTAGAACATACGCATTCATCAGCTGCTATCTATATTAGATTATTCATGCTTCTGTCTTCTTCCATTAGTGCAGTTAATCAGGAGAATTAGAAAGTAGAGCTACCTTATGAAGTCTGAATTTTGCAGCAAGGTGTACGCAGAGCTAGCAGCTAGCTAGCACAGCTAGCACAGCTAGCAAATACTCTTGCTGTATTTGTTGACCTCTCATGAAGGTGCAAAGGAAACTGAAAGCTTCAAGTATTTCAAAGGATTTGAAATGGTTTGGGAGGATTTTTATTTTCTCAGAAACCTTCTCTAAAGGAAATTGCATTTGAACAGTTATATCATATATACATTTTTATTGCCATTTCTGTTCACTCAGTCATCCAAATACCAAGCTAGAGCATTGGACCATTGGACACAAGGATGAATTCCAAGGAGATTAGGGAAGCAGGAAAGTGCAGAATGGGTTTAATGACTCATGGGTGAAGCATTAGTCATTGGTCATAAACTAATATGGAACCAGAGACACTGAGAACACATTCAGGCTGTAGAGCAACAGGCTCCGTGGGTTTCACTTAACAGTTCAAGCAGCTGACTCAACACTTTCACAGAGTTTACAAAGTAAAAAGCCCCGTTGGTTTACTCTATTTCACCTTCCACTTAACTATTTACAATCAAGGTCTCTTTCAGCATACTAGAACAACACGAAAAAGTGATTTCTGGGAAAGTATTGTTCCTGACAGAGAGAACAAGGATCTAAGATACTCAAATACACACATAAGTATGAGGCTGTAATGATTAAGTTAGGAATATTTATTTTAAATGAATGCATTGAAATATAGCTTCTAACATAAGGAGTGTCTAGTGGTTTCATGGATGACTGGGAACGAGGAATTCTGGCTCTGTTTAATTCTACCCACAATTCAGATTGTAACTTAGTCCAGGCAGAACCCGTGTGTCCTCTGATTCCCCATTTTGGACTCATGCGCAGGAATATGTACCCTCCTGGAATCGTTTTCCGGCCTTCCCATATTTCTGAAGGCTTCTCTGACCCTTCGCCTGGCTGTAAAGTAAATTACTCTCCTCTCTGCACCACCTCTATCCTACAGGTATTTCCCCATTTGCACTTACCTATTTGTATTAGTGGTTCACCAGCTGGTTCTAGCCCCCTGCATACTACCTAATTCCTCATATGCTATTAAGAAGAGTTCATCATTGTTTAGGGCTAACAAATTTTGGCAGCGATCCAAGACATCTCAAGATTAGAAAAGTGTAACAACCCTAGATTAACTGACCAGCACTGTGGGTCCCAGTGTCTTGGGAATTCTGATGCCCCAATGTCTATATTTGGTTAAACAACCAGCAGGATATGACATACAAAGACCATGGATTTTGAAGTCAGAAAGACTTGGATTCAAACACAAACTCTGCCTTAAATCCACTTTAATTCCTCATTCAATCAGTATACATTATGCATCTGCTGTTCCAGACATGGTTCTAGACGCTGGGAGTATAGCAATAAACAAAAGAGATAAAGTAATTAAAGAATTGTGAACCTGGAAGAAACTTTAGGGATTTTCTAAGTTTGATTGGGACACACTCATGCTCATTCCCTGACACACCATTTCTGTTTGTGTCACAACAGCAGAATTGAATGGCTATGACAGACTGTATGGACCCCAAAATTCTAAAATATTTACAGAAATTTTTTTTCTTTGCAGAAAGGGCTCTTTCTCTAAGGGCTGCTCACTTATATTGAGCGCGGGCTGTATATCAAAGCATTCTTCTAGGCTTTGGGAACATAGTAGCAACTAATGCCCATCCATGCCCTGTCTTCAGGAGCTTGCAGTTTCGGAAAGACAAGTAAATAGGCCATGAGTATCAAATAAGGTAAGTAGATCTTTCACTGTTTTGTTCACTGATGTATCCCAAGCAGCTTGAATAGTGTCTGGCGCACTAAAGATGCTTAAGAAATATTTTTTAATGGATCAATTTCCCAAAGAAAGGGATGTCTCAACAAAAAATTTAAGCGACTTTTTAGGCAACTAGGAAAAGAGGGGGTAGAAAACGTACGTGCAAAGGCCAAGAGGCTAATGAATACATGGATTATTTTCAATACAGTAGATCAGCAGAACTCCTTAGAATGAGAGGTGTGAAAGGTGAAGGAAGAGGCCAGAGCAGTTAGCAAAGGACAGACCTTGCAGGGTCTATTAAGGCATGGTGATAGTTGCGACTTGACCTGGGAGCCACTAAAGGATTTCAAGGTTGAAATATGCACTTTAGAAAGACAGCTGTGGCCTCAGTATGGGGACATTGCACGAGAAAACCTTCCCCTCCAGGAATAAGTCTAAGTCCAGGCATCCTTAGATGGGTGGTTTCAGGTGTTTGGGCATCTACGCCCCTTCGGTTGATGTGAGTGAGACTCATGATTACACCAAAGCTCAGGAGAGGTGGGCCAGCAAAGCAATGGACAGACAACTGGGAACTATGAAACGATAAGGAAATGTGGTGTTAGCAGAGTCTGTGGTATTGTAAAATTATTGTTAGAGGACCTGGAACTTTCACATAGATAGCTCAGAAAATCCAGAGACTCCTGGTCAGCAAGGGGAAAGAAATGCTTATCTTCTCTGAAAACCATTTTCACCTAAAGCTGACTCATGATTCAATCAAAGCAAACCTCCTCCCATTCATCTGAAACTCAAACCCAATGTGTGGTTACTGTTCCTAGATTTTCCTCTTTCCCCATGGTGAGTGGAAGGTGTGCAGCAAGGTCAGGTCACCAGGGAGACCACAGGTAACAAACACACAACACCTTGCTCAACTCATCAATGCCCAAGGTCCTGGTGTGAACCTGCACATTCCAAACTCAGGTCCTCCAAATCATCAGACTTAGGGAGGCTGACTCTGGCTTATTACTAAGTTCACAAAAGACTGAAGCATAAACCAGAAAGCCAATGTCTTCCTTAACAATGATAAATGTAAGCAGTAGAAAGGTTAGTAGCATCTTCAGTCCTGTGTGTATTTTTCTCTATAAGAAAACTCTATGGGGTCTTCCCTGGTGGCACAGTGGTTGAGATTCCGCCTGCCGATGCAAGGGACACGGGTTCGTGTCCCGGTCCAGAAGGATCCCACATGCCACGGAGAGGCTGGGCCCGTGAGCCATGACCGCTGAGCCTGCACGTCCAGAGCCTGTGTTCCGCAACGGGAGAGGCCACAGCAGTGAGAGGCCCGCATACCACAAAAAAAAAAAAAAAAAAAAAACTCTATGGGGGGCTAAATTATAATCATATTTCATGAGGAGTATAGAATCCTCACAAAATAAGTTAGTTTTATGCTTTGACTATGTAGTGACACTGTGTCGACATCCTGAGATAGACATCCCACCATGTAGATGGTCTTGCCAATGGGAGAGAAATATTCCAAGTCCTTCACCTTCTCCCCTTGGTAGTTCTAGAAGGGCACTTGCCAAAGTTTGCCTCTCTGACTTTCCATTTTCTGTTCTTCCCCTTCTGGCAGACTGCAGTTCTGAGTAAGTTCTCTCTTTAGATATGTTAATGGAGTTAATCAGGTTACAGTCCAGTCTTGCTGACTTCATTTAAAGTCATTCTCAAAAGTGACTTTCATGTCTTTATCCTAGCCTGCTAGGTGCAGTGGGTGCTTTTATTCCCTGGTTTCCAAATTCTTGGGCACATTTTCCTTTTGCTCCCCTGTGCACACACAGTTTCTGATGTCTGATGCTTGCCCCCTGTCCCCACATGTATTTAGCAGCTGGAAGCAGGACTTGATTAAGAGAGGACCTCATGCATTGTGTACTTTCCTTGTTTTTTACTAGAGTGAATTTTTCTGCATTTGAAACCTGGTTTGCTTAAGATACCATTAAAGAAAGCATTTATATTCTTTACTGATTAAATTTTAAGATCTCTTGGGTGGAAGAGACAGAAATAACACTGCAACTTACATAGTGCTTGCTATTTACAGGCACTGGGCTAATCACTTTATATACATTATTTCATTGGAGGCTCTAAGTACTCTGTGATGAAAGTATCATTACCCTCTCCTTGTGTATGGGGGAAACTGAGGCTCGAAGAAAAGTGGTTTCCCGAGGGCACTGTGACACAGCTGGGACTCCAAACTAGGCCCCCAAACATCAAAGCATGTAAATCACCTCCTGTGTTCACAAACATTAAAAAAGAATTAAGCTGGCCACTCTCAGAGAGGAGCCTCGTTTTTCCATATTCATTGCACTTCTCAACTCTGTCCAGAAACAGAAAGGGGTAAGTGTGTTGTAATTTTTTTTAATTAATTAATTAATTTATTTTTGGCTGCATTGGGTCTTCGTTGCTGCTCGCAGGCTTTCTCTAGTTGCGGCAAGCTGGGGCTACTCTTTGTTGGGGTGCATGGGTTTCTCATTGCAGTGCCTTCTCTTGTTGTGGAACACAGGCTCTAGGCACGAGGGCTTCAGTAGTTGTGGCTCGCTAGCTTCAGAGTGCAGGCTCAGTAGTTGTGGTGCACAGGCTTAGTTGCTCCGAGGCATGTGGGATCTTCCCGGATCAGGGCTTGAACCTGTGTCCCCTGCATTGGCAGGCAGATTCTTAACCACTGCGCCACCAGGGAAGTCCCAAGTGTATTGTATTTTGATGGCAGTCTATATGGCTCCTCTGATTTTGGTTTTGTCCAAGTGTTCCCAATCTGAGGCTCTACATCTCTGATATTGGTAGCCCCCTGGTGTGTCCCAGCACTTTGACAGGTGTGTCATCGCCTAGGAAAAGGTTGAGAAACATCATGTGATGTTGTTATGATTTAGTTTCCCCTCATCGTATGCATCCAGGCACTAGTAATCAAACTGAACCAGCTCATCCCAAGTTGCTATAAGCTGCATGGTCTGGTGGATTCTAACGCTTCCCAGGTGTGGCTCTGCTGACCTTCAAAATATCCGCTCCACCTACATCCCCAGAGGAAAGGAGAATCTCACCAATCTCTCTGATTGATGAGAGAATGATGTTTCATTTATCTTAACACAGTGAGTCCCAAACCAGGTTGATCATCAGAATCACTTCAGAGATTCTTAAGCATATAGATTCCAGAGCTCACTCCTAGAATCAGTAAATTTTAAAAGCCCCAGGGCCAGTTTGGAAACTCATCCATGTTTAGGAACCCCAGTGCAGTGGATACACCCATGGCTGCTAAGAGCAGAAGACCTGGGTTTAAGTTCTTATCTGCTACTGTGTGATCTTGGGCAAATTAATCCCTGGAAGCATCGATTTCCTCTTAAGCAGAGAGCGGTTATAAAATACTTATTCCTTGGTATGTAGCAGAGAGGAGTAAATAAGATAACTTATGTGAAAAATATTCATAAATAATTGTTTTCATTTAATATTAACATATCTCAATAAAAAAGAAAAATGGGCATGTGGTCCAATTTTGGATTCATTTTTGGCACTTCATGCATCTCACCACATTCACCTTTGAACTCAATAATTCCAAATTTATGACCAATATAGCCCTAGCTATCCTTTATAAAAACAAACATAAGCTTAACAGTTATATTTAAAAAGAAGCCAAGAATCTTGAGAAGCCTTTTTTGTCCTCAAGCTATTAATGTGTCTGTCTTTGGGGAAAGGGTGTTTTGGATTGCTTGCTATAAATCCTTCACTTAATATGGAACTTCATGAATTCCAGCTGTCAGCCACATAATTTCTCTTCACATTTGATTTCTGGGTTTTTCCCTTGTCTCTAAATCCTTCCCATATGTTAGTCTGGGGGCCCTGGGGGTGGGGGGCAGAAGATGGGAGGCTCAGAACTACCCTTTGTCCAAGGGCTAAAGTGATGCGTGGGACCACATGACAAGCCACAAGCGCCCTTATTAGGAGATGCTCTCTGTCTTCTTACCAGGCCTTCTGCCCTCCAGGCTGCAGCAGCCACCTGCTCCTTATTTTCCTGAGCTTTCTTCAATTCACCAAGTTATAAAAAAAAAAACACACACACAACAAAAAAGTATACTTTTTTCAGCTGAAACCACCCCTAGACTGTCTGCATTCTGGCTTTGTTTACAAAGACTCTGCAGTGTTCTTGCCAAGGGAAAAAGAGGAAAAAAATACCCACTTCATCTTCAATTTAACCTTTTACAATCAAGGTCTCTTTTAGTACACTAGAAAAATATGAAACAGTGATTCATATGGGAAAGATACGATTCCTAAGAGATGGAACAGTGGCTCAAAATACTCAAATGCACACATAAGTAAAAGGCTGAAGTTTTTAAGCTAGGAATATTTATTTAAAATGAAATGTATTGAATGTAGCTTCTAACATAAGGAGCATCTCGTGGTTTCACGGTCGACTTGAAAGCAGGAATCCTGGGGCTGTTATGTTTTGCCCGTTCAGGTTGTGCCTCAGTCCAGGCTTGGTGGATCCCTCATGCACTCTTGCCTCTCCATCTTGGCACACGTGATGAGAAACCAGATCACCTCAAAATCCTCTGAGAATGATGTTTCATTTATCTTGACACAGTGAGTTAATTATGCTCTTCTCTGGACCATTTCTCCATCCACTGTAGACCACACCACCTTAGAATTACTCGGCTACTTCTTCAGCCACCCCAACTAGGCTGAGCCCTCCTTATGGTCAAGATTATACCTTATTCATCAGGATGCTCCCCACCCTCTAGCCCCTAGTACAGAATCTGCCAAATCTTGGCAGGAAATGTTTTCCTTCCCTGCATGGCTCCCCCATCCCTCACTTCTGCTCCCTAGATCATACTCCCCAGGAAAACATTTACACATAAGCTTTGACCAATACTTGAGTGAATGGACCAGGATGTTGAAAGTCTACAAATGGTGCATAAGGAACCAGGGCAAGATTGTTTTATAAAAAGAAAGACCTTGAAAGAATGTAGAACTTGTCATGTGGAAGGAAGAGGAGATTTATTCTGTGTTGCTCCAATCAAGTTAAACTAGACCCATAAATGAAAGTTACAATGATGGACTTCCCTGGTGGCACAGTGGTTAATAATCCACCTGCCAATGCAGGGGACACGGGTTCGAGCCCTGGTCCAGGAAGATCCCACATGCCGCAGAGCAACTAAGCCTTGCACCACAGCTACTGAACCGGTGCTCTAGAGCCCGTGAGCCACAACTACTGAGCCTGCGTGCCACAACTACTGAAGCCTGTGCACCTAGAGCCCGTGCTCTGCAACAAGAGAAGCCATTGCAATGAGAAGCCCGTGCACCACAAGGAAGAGTAGCCCCCACTCACCACAACCAGAGAAAGCCCAAGCACAGCAACACAGCCAAAACTTAATTAATTAATTAATTAATTAATTAAAAAAGAAAAGAAGAAAAGAAAGTTACAATGAGGAAGACTTTCACTCAATGGAGAGTTAGGAAAATGTTGAACAGTTAGAGCTGGCCTCACTGCCTGCCTTTGTTCTAGCTGCCAGTTCTCCTCTTGGGTCCATCCTGCACAGGATTCACAGAGTTTTCCTTTAATCAACAGCCCTTTAATCAAGTTATCCCTGGTTTGAACACCTCTAATGGCTTGCAACTCACTCAAGGACCAAGTTCACACTCTGGCATTGGAATTGTTTGGCAAGACATGAACCATATAAAGTAGCAGGACACAAAATTAATGCACAGAAATCTCTAGCATTCCTATACACTAATGATGAAAAATCTGAAAGGGAAATTAGGAAAACACTCCCATTTACCACTGCAACAAAAAAAAATACAATATCTAGGAATAAACCTACCTACCTAAGGAGACAAAAGACCTGTATGCAGAAAATTATGACACTGATGAAAGAAATTAAAGACGATACAAATAGATGGAGAGATATGCCATGTTCTTGGACTGGAAGAACCAACATTGTGAAAATGACTGTAGTACCCAAATCAATCTACAGATTCAGTGCAATCCCTATCAAACTACCACTGGCATTTTTCACAGAACGAGAGCAAAAAATTTCATAATTTGTATGGAAACACAAAAGACCCCGAATAGCCAAAGCAATCTTGAGAACGAAAAATGGAGCTGGAGGAATCAGGCTCCCTGACTTCGGACTATACTGCAAAGCTACAGTAATCAAGACAGTATGGTACTGGCACAAAAACAGAAATATAGATCAATGGAACAGGATAGAAAGCCCAGAGATAAACCCATGCACATATGGTCACCTTGTCTTTGATAAAGGAGGCAAGAATATACAGTGGAGAAAGGACAGCCTCTTCAACAAGTGGTGCTGGGAAAACTGGAGAGCTACATGTAAAAGAATGAAATTAGAACACTCCCTAACGCCATACACACACACACACACACACACACACACACAAATAAACTCAAAATGGATTGAAGACCTAAATGTAAGGCCAGACACTATTAAACTCTTAGAGGAAAACATAGGCAGAACACTCTATGACATAAATCACAGCAAGACCCTTTTTGACCCACCTCCTAGAGAAATGGAAATAAAAACAAAAATAAACACATGGGACCTAATGAAACTTCAAAGCTTTTGCACAGCAAAGGAAACCATAAACAAGACAAAAAGACAACCCTCAAAATGGGAGAAAATATTTGCAAATGAAGCAACTGACAAAGGATTAATCTCCAAAATTTACAAGCAGCTCATGCAGCTCAATAGCAAAAAAACAAACAACCCAATCCAAAAATGGGCAGAAAACCTAAATAGACATTTCTCCAAAGAAGATATACAGATTGCCAACGAACACATGAAAGAATGCTCAACGTCATTAATCATTAGAGAAATGCAAATCAAAACTACAATGAGATATCATCTCACACTGGTCAGAATGGCCATCATCAAAAAGTCTACAAACAATAAATGCTGGAGAGGGTGTGGAGAAAAGGGAACACTCTTGCACTGTTGGTGGGAGTGTGAATTGATACAGCCACTATGGAGAACAGTATGGAGGTTCCTTAAAAAACTAAAAATAGAACTACCATATGACCCAGCAATCCCACTACTAGGCATATACCCTGAGAAAACCATAATTCAAAAAGAGTCATGTGGGCTTCCCTGGTGGCGCAGAGGTTGGGAGTCCGCCTGCCGATGCAGGGGGCACGGGTTCGTGCCCCGGTCCGGGAGGATCCCGCGTGCTGCGGAGCGGCTGGGCCCGTGGGCCATGGCTGCTGGGCCTGCGCGTCCGGAGCCTGTGCCCCGCAGCGGGAGGGGCCGCAGCAGTGAGAGGCCCACGTAGCGCAAAAAAAAAAAAAAAAGAGTCATGTACCACAATGTTCATTGCAGCTCTATTTACAATAGCCAGGACATGGAAGCAACCTAAGTGTCCAACAACAGATGAATGGATGAAGAAGATGTAGTACATATATACAATGGAATATTACTTAGCCATAAAAAGAAACAAAAATCAAGTTATTTGTAGCGAGGTGGATGGACCTAGAGTCTGTCATACAGAGTGAAGTAAGTCAGAAAGAGAAAAACAAATACCATATGCTAACACATATATATGGAATCTGGAAAAAAAAATGGTCATGAAGAACCTATGGGCAAGACAGGAATAAAGACGCAGACCTACTAGAGAATGGACTTGAGGATATGGGGAGGGGGAAGGGTAAGCTGGGACAAAGTGAGAGAGTGGCATGGACATATATACACTACCAAATGTAAAATAGATAGCTAGTGGGAAGCAGCCGCATAGCACAGGGAGATCAGCTCGGTGCTTTGTGACCACCTAGAGGAGTGGGATAGGGAGGGAGACACAAGAGGGAAGAGATATGGGAACATATGTATATGTATAACTGATTCACTTTGTTATAAAGCAGAAACTAACACACCATTGTAAAGCAATTATACTCCAATAAAGATGTTAAGAAAAAAAAAAAAAGACATGAACCATATCATGAGGTGAGGAGCATTCCATCACAAGGAGTGGTCAAGCTATGGAGAATTGGGCAGATTTGTTATAAATAAGATTCTCTCCCAGTCCTTCTTTCCAGGTGCCTGCTAGACATGTGCACCCTGGTGTTCCATTATCACTTTGTACTTTAGTCAATCTAAAATAGAATTCATTCAGGTCCTCCCCAACCTCCACCAACTTACTTTCCTGACTTTACTTCCCATCCCCTGATGAATTCCCAGCCATGGGCAAGACCCTGCTCAAATGCTATCTCTTCCATCAATTCTTCGTAGTTCACCCTCTTCTATTTTTTTCATGCCTACATTATAACACTCAACACATGCAATTACAGGTGTGGAAAACAGAAACAAGTCTTTGAACACTTTGAGAACAAAGTCTCACTCCTTTTTTTTTTTTTTTTTTAACAATCTCAGCACCTAAACAGTGTCCTGAACATAGTAAGCATTCAGAAAACACTTGGTCAATGAATCACTGACAGAATAAAGCAATGTTAAGGGACGTGATTCCTCAACTTACCTTACAGTGAAACCTGAGAGTCACTGTGCCTCCCATCAAATCCCAGAGTCAACCATCAATCAGTCCTGCTTCTTCCTTCTAATCCCTCACATCTCTCCTGGTTTACATCTCCATCCCACTGATCCAGGCTGGGCCCTGAATCTCATTCAGTAACTTCTCAGCCAGGGTCTCTACCTGCAGGCACTGTTAGCACCTTTTAACATCCATTCACTGTGGATAAAAGCATCAGATTATTCTTTCTAAAAATCCCACTAATGGCTTTTTACCCATAAGATAAAATCCAAGTGCCTTGGTCCAGGAATTTAGTCATCTTCTGGTCCTGTCTTTCTAGCTTTATTTCCCACACTGCTTACATCAGACTGGGGTGTTCCGCTCCCTGTATCCCCAACTGTGGCTTCTGCGTTGCTTCTGTCTGGCTACATCCTACCTTTTTTTTTTGCGGTACGCGGGCCTCTCACTGTTGTGGCCTCTCCCGTTGCGGAGCACAGGCTCCGGACACGCAGGCTCAGCGGCCATGGCTCACGGGCCTAACCGCTCTGCGGCATGTGGGATCCTCCCGGACCGGGGCACGAACCCGCGTCCCCTGCATCGGCAGGTGGACTCTCAACCACTGCACCACCAGGGAAGCCCCATCCTACACTTTTTAAAGCAGCAGTTCAAATCCCCTCACCTCATGAAGACTTTCCTAATGACCAAGTCCCAAGTGCTCATTCCAGTCTCTGAAATTCTAATATTTATTGCCTACAACCATCCTCTAAAATTACCCTTTACCAAAAAAACAAAAAAAAAACAAAAAAACGGAACCACCTAGTGAAGTCAAGTAAGTTTGGGAGATGGATATCTATGTATATCTGTATTTATATATAGATATAGTGATAAAAATTAACAACTTTTGAAGGTGTGCACAGCCGTTAGCTTTATGTATGTTGTTGTTCCAATTAATTCTCTTGTCAGGGAGGCGGAAATTTTCCCCCTACCCTTCCTGAGTTCTTTTGGCTGGTCTAATAATTAAATTGACACAAGATAGATTAACAGGAGAAAATCAAATTTAATTTCATACGTACGAAGGTCTCATAGATAGAGGACCTAAAGAAACGACCAAAGCAGACAGCTTTTATACTTTTAAGACAAAGAAACAATAGATCTGTGAAGAACTGACAAAACAAAGAAGTTTGGGCTTGGATTAGTACATCAGTAAAGAAGTAACAAGGATTGTTTATACAACCTTATCAGCCCTGAATTTCCTACCCCTGGTGATAAGGACATGTCTCTACCTCCTGGGACAGGGAGGGTACCTTTCATATGGGAGATTTCTTTCCTGTTTTCAGGGATACAGAGAGGAGGTCAGAGGGTCCCTCTTGCACCAGCTGTTTCTTGAGTAACTTTAATTCTAAGTAATCAGTATGCCACTTCGGCATATTTGGCGTAGCCTGCCCTGAGCCCCATCACTCACAATAACCCCGTGAGATGTTATTCATATCTCAGTCTACAGGTAAGAAAACTGTGTTGAGATCTTTGACCCCTTTAAGCCTCAATTTATTTTTATTTTTATTTATTTATTTTTTTTGGCCACGCTGCGTGGTTTGCAGGGTCTTAGTTCCCCTGACCAGAGACTGAACCCGGGCCACTGCAGTGGAAGTGCGAAGTCCTAACCACTGGACCACCAGGGAATTCCCAAACCTCCCTTTCTTATCTGTAAATTAGGATGCAGACCCAGGCAGGGCTTGTGATAGTCTCTTCTTGAATATGTAGAGTCAATCAAATTTTCAGGTACAGAAAATGCAACACAAATCTCAGAACTTGCCACTACCAGTATCGTTGTCGTTCCTCAATAGATGGGAGGCTCTCTGAGAGCCCAATTCCCATTTGTGTCTCCACAGCAGAGAGCACAGTGAATGTCCATGCCCCCAATAAAGTGGTTGGCTTTTTCCTTTAATTTTCATGTTATTAAAAGACTATTTTCAATGTATAAAAACAATATGTTATAATTTTTCATAGCCCTTTCTCATCTATTAATTTATTTTATTTTCACAACAATGCTCAGGTAGGTCAGTATTTCAGTGCTTTTTGTCTATAAGAAAATCAAGATACAGAGAAAGAAGACGATCTGCCAGGACTGGACACAGAGGATTTGGAAGGGATAGGCTTCCTACATCTCCTTACTGAGTGTGCAGTCCTCACTCCACCTGACACCGGGGCCCTGTGTCAGCAGCTCCAGGAGGGGCTCAGTTGTCCACACTGAGTAAGGTCCCTTTAGTTCACTCAGTTGTCGCTAGACTGTCAACCCCAGAGACATATAAAATGTAACTATTTTTTTAAGCAAAAAATAAAGGTTTTCAGGCGCGTCTACCCTGAATGTGTTCAGGCCCCTGTTTTGTGGAAATTAAATCACTGTCTCTCTGATGTGAATTACTAGAGGAACACATGATATTACACAAATCAAACCCCTATTCCTTTTTGTTATTACTTTGTTGTCTTACCCTTTCTGCTTATCCAATTATGTCACCTGTTTGTATTCAGTATTAGAACACTATAATTGAAACATAAAGTATAATAGGTGTTTTTACATCTCCTTGCGGTACGTCTGTGGCTGTGTGTGAAACTGTTCACACACAGGCACAGATGTACCCTGGACTGGTAGAATTTAGTCACCTGGTCTGTGAAGGCCACGTTTTTCTGTTCTCGAAGACTTCACCTAAATAATGGGCTTTGGTATTTCTATTAGCAGCAATCTACTTCCTCTCAAAAACTCCCTCTGGTCTGCAGGGGAGGTTGTTTTCAATGAATTTTTTTGTTCTTTCCTTTCCCATTGTCCTTTTCCTGATCAATGTTTTAGTCTAACTACTTGATTTTCAAATTACTTTGTAATTACAAAATGTTTAGCTACTTTTAGCTTAACTTCAAAAAGTGATTTTCATTGGTGCCATCTCTATCTTTCTCTGTTCCTTTCCTTGGCAACATTGTAGCTAGATGTGAAATTAATTGCACCCTGACTGTAACAATGCCACCTGAGCTGGCTAGCTGTTCTTTGAGGAAGCATCAATTTAAAAAAAAAAAAAAAAAAAAAAAAGCATTCGAGCTGATGGATGAAAGGATTAGGATCTCTTAGCCTGGAAAAGTGTTGAGGGGTGACTATAATGGCTTTTAAGTACACAGGAGTTAATGGCTAGTTGTTGGCAACTGCAGGGGGAATAGAACAAAAGGAAATAGGTTTTAAGAGGGAAACTGGCAATTCAGAATGTAGGTAAGGAATAAATTACTATCTAAAGACAGGACTGGTGTAACTTGCAGACAGGACAAATCCACGGTACATGTGGTGTTTTGAAGATTCCCAGGAAGGCTCCTGCTTTCTCACAAACTTCTCTCTCCTGCTGGCCTTTAGAGAGCTCTCAATCTCCATCACTCATCCCTTCTGCACTCCCTAAGATTCTCTTTTAAGATGAAATCGTTTTATGATTCACTAAGTCACAAGCGGATCAGTACGGCTTCCAGGGCCAACATTATAATTTGTGGGGCCCAGTATGAAATGAAAATGCAGAGCCTCTTGTTCAAAAAGTACGGATTTCAAGATGGCGACAGTACAGCATTAAAACCACATGTGAGGCCCTTCTAAATGCAGAGGCCTGCGCCACTGCACAGGTGACACACCCGTGGAGCTGGGCTTCCTGGCTCAGTTTGGTAAGACGTAGAAAACAAGGAAGTTTGACCATGTGGCCTCTAAGGTCCCTTAAGAACCTGTCAACCATTGGACCTAGATCCAGGGCCCAATCACGGAGCAACAAGCCTCCCGAGATCATGGTGGTGGGAGGAGGACATCAGGAGGAGAGGAGGAAAGAAGATGAAAACAGCCCGATTCACCCTGCAGTCATGTGAGGGTCTGGGTGAAGGATGATGCCATGAGCACAAGGAAAACCTGCAGAGTAAGTCTTGAGTCCCTGGCCATCCCTTTGCTGATGCCCCTTTTCTCCAATGCCTTCAGTTGGCCCTCAGCCTCCAGCCACTGAATGCTCTCCATGGAAGAGCCCTCTCTTCTCAGCGCTGACCAATCCCCACATTCCCTCCATCCAAGCCTGAGGTCTGTGCTTCTCTATTTCCACTCTCTGTGATGTAAAACTGATAAGGTTGATGCAAGCTCAGGGGTTAATAGCTAATAATGTCTTAACCCCTAAGTTTATTATTCTTCAAATGGTTCCCTTAAAAAGGAAAGAAAAGAAGATTAAATCCAACCTTCCAGGGCCTAGGAGAAGAGCCTAAAATAGAATCAGATCAATCCAATGTTTAATTTAAGGCAGTTTTTTTAATGGTAAGCATATATGTAAATTCTACTTTCTAGACCATAATACAGTTGTGTCTGCTTTCATACTTTTAAGAAACTGTAATATGTCAAATTACTTACATCTGGAACAAAATGTTATCTACATTTTCATTTTTCTCAAGGCATAAACAAAATATTTGACCCAGTGCATCTGTGACAAGAAGCCACACTGATATCTGGGAGCCAGTTGATTTTTATTTTATTTTATTTTTATTTGGAATAATTAGAAATTCAAAAACACCAGTGCATAAGGTGACAAAACTCATTCTTCAAAAACTAGCTGTGGGGTTTGCCAAGGCCAGTCTATCACTTCAGCTCTGCAAAGTTTTTGCTAGCCCTTGGGACCAGTAAAATTAGCATCTGTTCTCCCCAAACAGAATGTCTGCTTCATTTTGATGTAACGAATTCTCTAATAGCCAAAAGTTTCTTGATAACACAAAAGTAGGGCTTCCCTGGTGGCGCAGTCGTTGGGAGTACGCCTGCCGATGCAGGGGACGCGGGTTCGTGCCCCGGTCCGGGAGGATCCCACATGCCACGGAGCGGCTGGGCCCGTGAGCCATGGCTGCTGGGCCTGCGCGTCCGGAGCCTGTGCTCCGCGGCGGGAGGGGCCACAGCAGTGAGAGGCCTGCGTACCGCAAAAAAAAAAAAAAAAAAACCCAAAAGTAATAAGTACCAACTTTTCCAATCATGTACTCTTTGAGTTGTCAAGAAAGGATGAAATTGGCCAACACAGAAAAGGTGGATTTAGTGGATTTCCTCGTGCATTCTATCACCAGAACATTTATGAGAACGGAAAGCCAAACTTAACCCCTGCCCCAGTGCTTTCTACATATATCAAGTTGATGTTCCACATTTATCCTGTGGCTTCACCATGCCGGAGGGAAAACACTAGTCAATCTCCTTGAGACGATATGTGTATGTTTATTACTGGTTGCCTTTTAATAAATCTCAACAAGAAAATAATTGCTGTCATGGGTTGACCACATCTCACAGACCAAGCACGATGCCAAAGGCCATTCATGGGTTACCTCAGTCGCACTGATGCTAAGAGGAACAATGATTATCTCACTGAGTCATTACGAGGGTCAGAAGAGCTACAGGCTCAAAGTTTGCTAATGCTAGCTAATTTACATATGCTATTTTCTTTAATCCCCTTAATAATCTCATGATTAACAAACTAATAAGATCAGAATATTAAATAACAGCTGAAATTTTACCCCAGTAAAATAGAAAACCTGTGCTCATATCCTTGCACTGCATTTGTAAACTGAGCAGGGGGACCCTATGGAGCCTTCCGGGACAGACCCCCTCATGTCCTCCGCCTGCCGCTTTTTTGCAGAAAAACTTAAGCCTCCTAGGCCTTCCCTGAGTTACAAAGAACAAATTTAATCAGAAAAGTGAGAAAATGCAGAAACAAAGGAGAATAGTCAAGCAAGACAAATAATAGTTGAGCCATTAAAACAAAGTTGAGGACCTTTAGTTCCTCCTCAAGGGCTATCGATAATATCCTGAACCATATCCTTGAGCTCTTTTGCCACTTCCTCAGAAAGGCCTTCCCTGAGCAGCCAACCTAAAGCTGCCGCAATCCCACACTCCGGGCACATAATCCCATACCCTGTTCATCTCCCACAGAGCACTTCCTGAGATCTGCGGGTTTCTTGATTATCACCTGTCTCCCCCACCAGCATGTCAGCTCCTGAGAACAGGGATCTCACCTTGGTCACCACTGCAAATCGAAGACGTGGATTGGAGCCTGGCTCATTGTAAGCACTCAGGTGGTCACGAATGAATCAATCTACTGTACCACATATCTCCGAGAGAGCCAGCTTTCTTCAGGGAACACAGTTTCAACCTCATTCCACTTTCCCAATCAAAATGCACCTTCACTATGGTAGCATATCCATCACACTGCAGTTACTTCCATTACTTCTACTACTGCTATTACGACTACTATTACTACTAATAGTACCTATCACGTGTTGAGTGCTTGCCATATACCAGATGGAGTACTAATCATTTTATACCCATTATTCCATTTACCAATGTTACTGTCCTCGTTTTAAAGCAGAGGACCCCAAGATTACTTTAATGAGATTATGGGGTTTGAAAGTCAGACAGCTGGTAAGTGGTAGAACTAGAGCTTGAATCCAGTTTTTTCTGACTCTGCAATCACCATGGCATCCTCCCTCCCCTGTCGAAAGCATGCATTTCCGAGTGTATCATTTATAAGTTTGAGGGACACTGAACTAAATGATGGAAACCCCAACTGGGGAGAGCCCAGAGAAAATATTTCTAAACAGCTTCGGAGGATTTGGGATTACATACAGGGAGGTGAATTCATCCTTTGAAGGAAAAATGGAAAGTGCTTTTCCAAAAAAAAGTCTTAGCCAGTCGGTTATCCTTTGTTCATGGTGTCAAGACAATCATTAACCACACCACTTTCAAGAGACCCAATGGTGAAAGTGGCCTCCCAAAGCAAGGACGGATATTGGGTTTGCAAGAAATGCAACTAACTGAGAAAACAAGCCTGCAAAGCACGGCAGGACTCCCCACTACACTCAGCCCTGCCTGCTGTTCACAGCCTCCACAGAGCCCTCAGCAAAGTTAGGGAAATGGAGCTGTACATTCTAGGCGGAGGATGGGAGCAAACATCCTGCAGAGTTTTTAAGGATATTATAGATTATTGGAGTGATCAGTGGGTTTCCAATATGCAATGTGTACTCCATCTCTCTAACCCTGATACATTTAGGATCCATGATAAATAATGGGTAATCAACCTTGAGATTCATTGAGAGACAGCTTGAGGTGGGGGAAATTTCTGTGAATCCAGCAATAATGCTATAGGGATAAGAATACACAGCGAACCAAAAGACCCAGGTTGTAAAAAACAAATGTGATCTTGTGAGGCGATTGTGACACCACTTTTCAAGGCCAAAAATAGTGGAAAGAGAATGAGAGGAAAAGATGAGGTTTTTGAAGCATATAAAATTTATAGCTTCCTGGTTTATAGTCAAATGAATTTAAGACTCTCCAGTAGGAAAGCTAAGGACGCTGATTATCATGTGGTTTAGGCATTTCAGATGATGTTATTCTCGGTATTCATCCTATTAATATTGGGTTCTATATTTCCTTTTTCTAATTCTTAATATTTGATCATTTTTCAAATAGCAAAACACAGACCATATTCCCACTGAATTTACCAGGGAGAAATTCTTTTAAAGACATAGCAGTATATCAGTCGAATTTGTGGGATCTCCTGCATTCACCTTATAAATGGCCCTTATATGTGCACATCTCATGTGTCATTAATTGATTCTAATACTCCATTACTAACAAGTTCTTCTAGATGCCACATTTCTGTACTGCTGGGAAACAATCTTTAAAAAAAAAAAAAAAAACATGAACCAGAAATAGAAAAAGTTAGCCCTCTATTATTCTCTCACCCATAGAAAGCATGGGTGCAGTTCTGTTTTAATAGCAGAATAAATAGTATAGTGATAATGTTTCACACTAATAAACTAAATTTGGGTCACCAATGTAAAATAGAAATGTTTCTGAGAGTTGTGGCCTGGAATAGGAAGCTGAAAAATAAGTACAATCTCTGTAAAATGTTTCTTTGTATTTAAAAAAGGAAGCTATCATTTTAACATTTCTCTTAACTTTGCTAAAAATAATGACCAAGACAGAATGCTTTTTCCCCTAACAGGGATACCAAATGAAAAAAAACACTAAAGGACCACAGTGACCCCTAGTGGGAAGAAGCAGAATCGTTCTTCATGCACAGTAAGTGGTTAACAGCACAGAGCGTTTGTGAGCAAAAACATTCTCTTTCTACAAATGAAATGGGAAGAAAATGACAGTAGAGTTGATTCCAAAAAATAGTTTAGTATTCATGCCTGGACCTGATATTCTTTGTTTCTAGCAGTTTTATATTTTTAGGCAATAGTTTATGTAGTTATGATCATGCCATATGCATGATTTTGCAGGCTGATTTATTCTTAACATGACAATCCAAGCATTTCCTTGTTATTTAAAAAGCTTCATAAACATCCTTTATGATGTACCATGATTTATTTAACCTTTTCATCTTTCTAAGAAACTTTAAATGAATTTAAAAGTATTTTAAAAGAAAAAATTTTGTAAAGGAATCCAAATAGGACTAGCAAAGAATTTCAAGGTAGGAAAGGTCCTTGGGCAACTGCTTTAAGAAACTCATAGATGATTTGTCATTAAAATATCAATTATTTGATGATCCTTACTATGTTCAAACTATTAATGTTAACTACACACTGGGAAGGACCTAATAAAAGAAGGGATGCTGGAGGGACATGATCAAGGTGATTAAAAGGTACATGCGTACAAATAATGTGAGTCAGTGCACTGAAGTAGGAAGTCAATGACACAACGACCTAAGGAGATCAGAAGGGTGAAGGCAGCCAGCCCTCTAGAAAAGCTATCAGGAGAGCCGTCAAAGAGATGGCCAGCTGAAGAGGAGAGGAAAGATATATTCAAGATAATAGTGAATAACAGAAGCAAAAGTACAGAGGCAGGAGCTCGAACAGTTTTCCAAAAGGATGGAGAGGAGACGGTTCCAGCAGAGAGTTTAGAAGGAGCACTTCTTGTGATACAAAGGGAAAGGGGTGGATAAAACATGTGCTGAGCATCATTTCACGTCCCAATCACCATGTCAGGAGGTTTACATGTTCATTTCACTTATTCAGCACAACCTTGCAATTATGGGTGTCAATGACCTCGTTTTAAGATGAGGAAGCTGAAAGTCTCAAAGGGGATGACTCTTGGCCAATAAGTAGAAAAGACAAGATTTGAACCCAATCAGTTGTCCTGTGTGGGCTATATTTTCTAAAGTGAGAAAATCTTATCCCTTGCCAGCATGTTTCATCTATTCACTTACTTAGAAAAAAGAAAAAACCCTTTTATCATGGAAAGAACGGTAGTGTACTTCAATCAAGATTCTGTCTCAGTGATCACAAACGTAAAATATGGAGCTTCTGAATAAATTATGATTGCAATTAAATGTCCTCAACTCTTTCCAACTCCTCAAACCACAATTTTCTCTTGCGTATGGAATTTGTGAAGGCTGGAAACTATGATACTGAGAGTAAGGATGCTAAATCCTTTGTGTAAGTGCAAGGAGTGTAGTCCCTCCCTTTCCCTCCCAAAGCAGGGGGGTGGCAAGAGTGAAGCGAGAACAAGAACAGCAACGCTGCCCCTCAGAATGGCCTTTGGCTGTGTTAGACCTGCTCTCAGGCAGCCGCACATGCCCATGATATTCCTCTACAGAAGAGAACTAACATTTATAGCACTCCACCAATGACCTATATGCCCTTCATATATGTTACCCAGTAATGCTCATACCCAGCTACCCAGGGCCATAGGGCTCTGAGAAGCTGTGACCATGCAGTTCAGGTGTTCAGAGTTCTCACATTCAATATGTAAATTGCAACAACACAAAGTCAGTTCCAATGAACTTGAGCTCTCTACTTGCATTTCTCAAATATTCTAAACGGAGTATGTAGGTCACAGCAACACCCTTTTAAAATTCCCTTTTTCTCTCTCCTTTACTTCCTTCACCAACCACAACTATTCCAGCACCTCTCATCTTGAAAAACTCCTCACCAAAGCAATCATTTTTCCAAATTAAAAACTTCTGTTCCAAAGACACTGTCAGGAAGATAAAAAGACAAGCCATAGACTGGGAGAAATGTATCCGCTGGGAGCAAATATTTGCCTAGCACATACCTGATAAAGGACTTGTATCCAAAATGTGCACAGAGCTCTTCAAATCCAACAACAAGAAAACAAACAATTAAAAAGTGGGCAAAAAAAATCTGAACAGACACCTCACCAAAAAAGATATACAGGTGGCAAATGAGCATATGAAAAGATGCTCAACATTAAATCGCAAATTTAGTTGCAAATTAAAACAAAAAGATACCACTACACACCTATTTGAATGGTTAAAATCCAAAATACTGACGATGCCAAATGCTAACGAGGATATGGAACAGGAACAGGAACTTTCATTCGTTGCTGGTAAGAATGCAAAATGGTATGGCTGCTTAGGAAGACAGTTTCGCAGATTTTTACAAAACTAAACATACTCTTACCATATAATACAGCAATCACACTCCTTGATATTTACCCAAATGAGTCGAAAACTTGCATCCACAAAAAAAAAACTCTGCACACTGAGATTTACAGCAGCATTAGTAGTAATTGCCAAAAGTTAGAAGCAACTTGATCATCAATAGGTGATGAATAAACAAACTGTGGTACATCCATACAATTGAATATTATTCAACAATAAAAAGAAATGAGCTATCAAACCACAAAAACGACATAGAGGAAGCTTAAATGCATATTGCTAAATGAAAAAAGCCAATGTGAAATGGCTACTATATGTAATCATATTGTATGATTCTGACTGAATGGTATTCTGGAAAAGGTAAAGCTATAGAGACAGTTAAAAGATCAATAGTTTCCCAGGAGTGGTAGGTGGAGGGGAAGGAAGGATAAATAGCTGGAGATCAGTAGATTTTTAGGGCAGTGAAGCTATTTCATATGATACTGTGATGGTCGATACATGACATTATGCATTTGGCAAAACCCACAGACCTTTGCAAAACAAAGAATGAACTCTAATGTAAACTATGGAGCTTAGTTAATAATAGAGTGTCAATATTGGTTTGTCAATTGTTACCAACATGCCACACCAACGCAAGATGTTAGTAACAGGGGAAACTTGGGGGAAGGGAGCGGAGTATGTGTGAACTCTCTGTACTTTCTGCTTATTTTTTTTTATAAACCTAAAACTGTTCTATAAAATTCAGTCTGTAAGTGTTCTTTTAAATTATTTTCCTCTCCACATATAAGTGGCCACTGGGACAGCCCCCTCCCCAACCCCCAAATCCCTATGGCTATTGTGGGTGCCAGAGGACCAGAAGACCAAGAAAGATGTGTCCTTCTCCTCACCCACATGGTTTTTGACCCTCTTTCTTCTTGGCCATCATTTTGTTTACTTGGGATTAATTTCCATCCTGTCCCTCTGGTTATTCCTATGACGGTGTCACACAGCCCTGTGCTGCATGTGAGGCTAGGTGGCCTTGCGAGAGGCCCAGAACACAGAGGGCCCACTCATCCCCAAGTGGGGCCCCTCATGGAGGACATCAACAGCACATCCCAGGACGTGACAGGGGCTGCTCCACGGGAAAGCAGCGATGACCCGAAGGTGACAGCACAGTGTTCGGTGTCCTTCCAAAGGGATACCTTGCAAAAGAGCTCAGAACTGATTATGGAGTCTCCAGGTGCACAGACGGAGGTCTGACCTGAAGAGGAAACAGGGGCAAGATGGGCCTTCAGGGGAAACGACCCTCCCTGCTTTGAATGATTGTTCAGAGAAATCGTTCTTCTGAACCTACCCCTTCGTTTCCTTCACGTCTGTCCAGATTTTCTTGAGTCTTCTTCAGAAAGTTCCATTATTAGGAAAGGCCTACTTTGGGAATCCCCAAAAGCGGTCCATACAGTCAACCCTCCATATCCATGGGTTCCACATCTGGGGATGCAACCAACCATGGATTGAAAATATTCATTAAGAAAATTCCAGAAATTTCCAAAAAGCAAAACTTGAATTTGCCACTCACTGGCAACTATTTACATAGCATTCACATTGTATTTACAATGATTTATAAAGCATTTACATCGTATTAGGTATTACAAGTAATCTAGAGATGATGTAAACTATACGGGAGGATGTGCGTAGGATATATGCAAACACTGTGCCGTTTTATATAAGGGACTTGAGCATCCTTGGATTCTGGTATCCACAGAGAGGTAGGGTCCTGGAATCAATCCCCCACGGATACTGAGGGACAACTATACTCAGGATCTTCTGAAACAAAACAGACTTAAAATAAGCTATGTAATAAAATCCTCCCAAAAATCTGTGTAGGACACTCACAAGTAATTATAACTAACAGAGGGTACCAAGCCCCAAATCGAGATAGATCATCAGTCATCTGCAACTGAGTTCAAAAATAACATCTCTTAGTTGGAAGAACTCACTTTTTTGGGTTTAAGATTCAAACGTAAATAACCTCCTGCCCTGTCCCTTATTTTCAAGGGTTAAATTTTTCATGATGCTCTGAACACCCGTACTCTTCTTGACTGATCATTGTCAGTCTGCCAAATCATTCAGGAGGAAACGTTTACAATGCAGTACATACGTTTTTAGATTATCATTTTGCCATCTGTTCATGGAAAACTATCAACACCAGCACATACGTACACATTGTCCTCTAGTCTTCTACTACCTAAGCAATAAATACTAGCAGAAATTTGGCAACTATTAGCAGCAGATGACATTTTCCCTGATATGCACAGAATATTGCTGAGAAAGAATGCACTGGATTAGATAGGATATCAAATCAATGGATACATTCCACAGAGAAAATCATTTTTCTCATACAACCTCAATTAAAATAAAAATGTAAAAGTGTAGAACTGGGATGTTTTTAAAAAGACATATTTCCTATAAGAAATACAACCATGATTTCTACTGATTTACAATATTTAGCACGGACTTACGCCCTTCATAATTTTCAAATTGTTATGTAGATTTCTTTACTTTTTTTTTGTTTTTACCAGTAAAGAAGAGTATCAAATTTACTTAATGTTTCCTGAGTGCCTGTTTTAAGATGATTGCCCGTTATATCCTCCTTCTAAACATATGGAAAATTTTATAATCCCCTTAAAATAGGCTAACTCTACCAGAGAGTGTTCTGTGATAATCCCAATTTAAATTTACATTTGTCTGGGTTTTGATCTTTCATATTATTAAAGATTCATACCTTTCATTATAGATTTAATTGAAGTTTCAGCTGAACCTTTCCGAAACGCTGATCTAAATAGGGTTGGGCAACATACATTTGTGGGATGGCTGACCTCGCTAACCCAAAAAATGAACACATTGAGAAGAGATGGTTAGTCCTAGGTTTATTGAATCTTGACTAAAGTTAAGCAAGTTGTTAGTTCTCTTACAAAATCTCAAATAAAAATAGGAATATGATTGTTCATTTCCTGGGTTGGTTCATTCAACCCACTAATGTCTGGTCCTAATGAGACCTGTAGTGGGGACTTGAACCTCAAATGGACCATCTTGCTTTGCACCAAGAAAACCTCTCTTGATTGCCCCCATTAAGCCTCTCAAAGATGGATCATCTTTGTTGCCATGGATACCAGGAAAGAAGTATGGGTGGATCTGCACAAATCCATAGTCACTAATCATTTCTGGAAAAATCAACCAGAACTTCAGGCCATACTGAAAATGATCCATAGCATCATTTTGAATAGAAACAAATGTACATTTCTCCTACATTGAAGTAAAAATTCTGAAAGCTAAAGCTCATTGTCATATGTTGGGTTCTGCCTTACCCACCATGTATGCATATTCATGGAAGAGAATAATGTCAATCAATACCATAACTATCTTCACTTTTTGTTCTAAATCCAACAAAAAGAAAATTATTGCAAAACATATTTATTTCCTAATATGCTAGGATCCTACTGTGATTTTAGCCACAGAGACAAAAGATAAAATTAAAACATTAAGAGATTCTCTTTATAAGCATGTAAGGAAATATTTCTGCCAAGAGGCCTACAGTGTAAAGACAAAAGCAGGTGATTAATATGAAGCACAATTTACCAAAAATCTGAACATCATTAAATTAATATATATTTTTAAGCCATGAGACAAGCACTTAAGTTATTAAAGGAAATTCAAAACCTGCCATTTTCAAAAAGCTTACACAATACTTAGGAAAATGAGGCAGGCATTCCAAAACACTTTGTGAACAGTAAAGATGGTGTCTAACCATATTCTGGAAAAGATGGCATGGATAAATACTATAGGGATGAAGAAATACAAAGATCTTTGTGGAATGGAGTTATCAAAGAAAAGCTTCCTAGAAAGGAGGTAAAATTGATTTGATTTGGAGGAAAGTAAAAGGACAGCTATTCCAGGTCAAAGGAGGTGGCTTACTTTTGTTAGGATTCTGAGGGAAACCTCTCTGAGGAGATGGTGTTTGAGCTGAGACCTAAATTATGAGGAGTCAACCTGCTGGTATCAGGCAGAGGAAACAGCAAGAGTATATGACCTTAGGAGAAAAACAGTTCATGTTCATTTTCAAAGATAGAAAAGAGGCCAGTGTGGCAGGTGCACAGTGACAGGAGAGAGTGGTGTGGGTGAAGTCAGAAAAGCAGGCATGGATTTATCCAGTCAACTTTCTTCCACCATTATAAGGGACTTGTCATTTACTTTCACTAAAATAGAAAGTCAGTGAACTGTTTTAGATTTGGGTAAGGGATTCAGACAGGCAAGTTAAATGATGTCATTTATATTTTTGAAAGATCACGGTGGTAGCCCTGAGAAGAATGGATTTTGGAGAGAGGGACAGGAACAGAGGCTAGAAGATGATTAGGAGGGTCCTGTAGCAGTGATGCAGGCTGGGACCAGGGAGGTGGCAGCAAGAGTGAGAGAAGCAAGATGCCCACAAACAAAAGAACCTCCAGGACTTGATAGCAATTGTGAAGCAAGAGGAGGGAGGAAGGGAAAAGAAGACCTAAGGATGACAGCTAGGCTTTGTGTAATTTTGAGGGTAGTGAAACTTCTTAGTGAATTGGGGAAGACTTGAAAAAGAAGAATTTGAGGGGAAAAGGGTAGGGAGAAAGTTAAGAGTTCCATACTAGACATGTTATTTTTTTATGCCTGTTCTATATCTGTCTCACTCATGGATGGGAATTACCTACAGAAACTTGATAGCAAGGGCCTAAACACTAAAGTGTTTATTTTTCTCCTATAGCAAAGAGCCCAGGGAGGGCTCAGCAGTTCAGGGCTGGGAGAGCTACTCAAAACCCCCTTTCCTTTCCCACTCAAGTACCAAAAAAGAAATGACTTTCATTCTTATGGTCACCACATGATTACAATATATGTTCTATCTGCAACTTCTGGTCCATGTTTCAGGCAGGAATAAGAAGGAAGCAAAATGAGGGCGCATGTGTGTCTATATCAAGACTGAAAATTTCCTAGAAATCTCCAGAATACTTTGATTGACATCTCTCATGACCCCATAGCTGCAAGGGAGTCTGAAAAATGTAGTTCTTAGCTAGGCACATCGTTACCCCAAACAATCTCAGAGTTCTGTTGTGGAAGGTGGATACTGGGAAGGTAGCCAGCTGTGTGAGCCACAATATCCAAGTACAAACTGAAAGAAGACAGTTGGTTACAGGAGTATGGGGTCCAAAGGAGTAGAGATATCAAAAATAGTCATCAGCCTATAGAGGATATTTAATGCCATGGGACTGAGTAAAATTAGTTAGGTAAAAAGTAAGGAAAGAGAAGAGAACTCCATGCTGAGCCTGGAAACCTTTCAACATTCTGAAATCCAATAAAGGAGGTAGCAAAGAAGATTGAAAGGAGCAGTCAGAAAGACAGAGGGAAAATCAGAAGACTGTGCTGAACACTGCTAAGAGGTAACATTAGAGAGGTCAGAGGAGGGGCCCCTGGATTGGCAACATGGAGATTGTTGGTAACCATGAAAAGAGTAGTTTCAGTAGAGTAATTAATTCAAGGGCCGGATTGGAGTGGGTTAAAGAAAGACTAGAAGGCAAGAAAGGGGGTCTGAGTAGAGACAATTATCCCAAGCAGTCTTACTAAAAGAAAAATAAAAGAGATAGGGACTTCCCTGGTGGTCCAGTGGTTAAGACTTCTTGCTTCCAATACAGGGGGTGCGGGTTCAATCACTGGTTGGGGAACTAAGATCCCACATGCCACATGGTGTGGCTGGAAAAAAAAAAGAGATAAAGCAACAATAGAGGATATGTGACTTCAAGAGAAGTTGTCGGGGGGGTTTTTTTTTTTTTGGCTTGATTTGTAAATGGAAGATACTAGAATACATTTCTCTGCTGTTGGAAGACCTTGAATTCCAAGTTGAGAGGTTGAAATTTAATTTTGGAAACACTGCAAGTTTTTAAGCCAGAAAATGACATGATGAAGTCAGTGTTTTAGGAAGACTCATCTGAAAAGAGCTGCCCATAAATTGTGTAAAATTGGAAAAGTATACATAGCCATGAAAAGTGCTGGATGTCACCCAAAGGGAGCCGACTAATGCAACAGAAAATGGCCTTAAAGAGGCTCCTGAGGTAAGTCAGCTGTGAGTATTTCAATGGCTAAAGAATGGATCCCAGAAGAGGCATTCAGAATTGATGCCTCTCCAAACAGCAAAATTTCAGCTTAAAGTCTGTCTCTGAGAGACCGCCATAAAAATTCCAAACACTGTAAAATATCAGAGGATAAAATATTGAAGTCATCACTAAAATCTGCTAAATATTAAATGGATGAATGTGTTGGATCAGCACTTATTTTTATTCGTATAATTTATAGAGCTGTGTAAATGTATATGGTACTTTATAGAACATAAGGCACAAAAGACCAAATTGCTGTCCTGTGAAGCTTACAGTCTCTTTCAGACATAAACTAAAACACTGGATGATGACCCTAAAATATTTTTTTCAGCCAAAGCGATTGGAAAAGACATGAGCAGAGCCAACACAACGGATCCATGTTTTACACGTCCTAGTGCACAACCCCAGTAGAAAACCTTGTTAGAGACCATGGTCTCTTACCAATTTCTTTTTTATCTGTGTTGCATGTATATTCTGAAATATTTGGAAAAGAAAATGTGTTTATTTGCATGGGTCCTCTCTGATATTTCTCTGATAACAATTAGGATTTATTAAAAGACTCAAATCATAGAATAAGTATGTTAGAACTATAGCAATCAAGCCACTCAATCAACTCACTTTTAAGATGGAGCTGACAGCCAACAAGGTGAAGGTGAAGTAATTCACAAAAGGTCATTCCACCAATTAGCAGATCTGGAACTTAAACGTGAGAACAATACACAGTCTAGGACTCTTCCTCTTTTCTCCTTCCGAAGCAAATCAACTCATAGAAGTTCCATTTGTTTATTTCCCCACTGATTTTCATGAAAATCATGTGGCTCTTTTATGCTGTTTCCTCTGAAATTCATCTGCATTATGCTGCGCTTTAACAAAAGCATCCAGGGAATAAGATCAGGAGCTGCTTTCTAAGGTCCAAATCCCAGATGCTGATAGTCCAGAATCAACAGTTGGCTGTATTTATTATAGACCCATCTCTGACAGAAAGCTTTTCTGTTTCTTGAGTCTATTTGAAAAGCTTCTTTTCCCCCCTGCAAACCAGGTGGTGCCCACTCTCAGCAGTCACATTCTAATCAACCTAAAGATGTAGAAAAAACATGCCGTTTGTGGGATTTAGGTACCTACGACAGCAGCCTACAGAAAACAGCATATAATATGTAGTAGATTAATTGACTGTGAAATTACAGTTTAAGCAACAAAGCTTTTTAAGGTGTTAAGAATGTAAAGAAGCATGTAAACAAACTGATTTCATTACTTGTTGAAGTAAAACAGTTTGCCTTTTCCCTGTGCCTTCTTTCTTCCTTTCTCTTTATAAATGTCTTACAAGCACTTGCTCTGGGATCATCTCATTTCTAAAACTTTCCTAAACAGCACTCCTTGAAAAGGGAGATTTATTTGTAGAGATGCTGAATGATTGTTAGCTAAAGTGATCTGCAGTGGTTTCTGTGGATGTTAAAAGCTAATAAAGCCTTGTACAAATCAAAAGTATTATATTAATGTTACTATGATGAATCAGAAAGGTGAATGGTCAGTATGGATGGGCAGCTTAGTGATTGCCCGGCACTTTACAACTACAAAGGACAATAGAGAAAATTAATTCAGCCCAATTCATTTTGAAAATGAGGAAAATGAGGGTCAATAAGGGTAAGTGATTTGTAAGGTAAGGATCCCACAACTAGTTAAAGGCTGAGCTGGAGAAAGAATCTTATAAAGTGTAAGGAGTTACAAAACCACATCCCCAAGGAATTTCTTTTGTGTGCTACCCTCAAGTCTTGGCATGATACCTCCCACAAAACCCACACCTGTCAGATCCCTTAGTCTTGCCCAAGAGCAGCCTATGGGTCAGTGACTGAAGGGGTCCAGGACTAAAGCCAACCACCAAGAAAGGTCAGTCGTTATTAGACCCATGTTCCCCAAAGCTAAAGCTGAGAGAAATGAGTCAACTATTTTGGAAAAGGAGTGCTATTAGAATATTTATTCCATGATATTTAGCCTACGATCACAGAAATATAAGGGAACATAAGTGTATTCCATTAGGTTCAAAAAAACAAAACAACAAAATGCTCAATTTTAAATATGTGTTTTCTCCAAGCCACCAGAATTCTACAGCATGCCCAATGTGGCTTTTCTGTTTCCAAACACCATATTGGTGTCCTTCATGATAATCATTTGGTAGCGTACCAGTATAATGATTGTGCACAATCCATTTGACAGTCTATTTGTTATTGGCTGTACTATGATGATCTGTTGTCTCTTTTGTATCATCGAGGAAAGGTTAGAGTATGCCAAAATTTTCAGCAAGATGGGTGGAATTTTTTGCATTCAGAATAAGAGAATTCATTACAAATTTAACATCAAGCTATGAAATATTTACTCCCAAATTTTAGGTTTTTCAAAGTATTGTTAACTCTATGGAAGCTAGTTACAGATATGATGATGTGGTCAGGCTCCTAATTCACAGGAACCCATGTAAGGTTAGGAAGCCATCAATGTGTGACTTCCAGTTCTAGTGGATGTTTGCTAATTGAGAGAGAGAGAGAGAGAGAGAGCAGGGAATTATAAAGCTCAGGGAGAAGTATTGTGAGTGACCAGGGAAGGAAGAGGTGGAAGTTAGCATGTGTGTCCTGCCTGCTACCTTCTTCATACAATGAACAATGCAGATGCCTAACACACATGGATCCATTCTCTTTGCATAAATGTCCTATTTTCTGAGCTATGATCTCTTCACTCCAGAGGCATTGTCTCCCATTCCAGCTCTTAACTAGCTTTTCAGAGCAGTCATCATCCCAGTGAGACCCTCAGTGGAGTCCACCCAAATCAAAGGAGGTCTTACCAGGAGGAACAGGCAGAAAGAAGAAACTGCTCCCTGTGGCTTGTTTTCCTCACTTTGGCACTTGGTCCACAAATTCCAAAGAAAGATTTGCTTTTCTCATAGCAACAGGGTACTCCTCCTAAGCAGTTCATATAAACCAGGGTGAGAACCCTCACATGGCAGAAATAAAGTTTCTGGTCTCAAAATGAAATCTCCAAATTTGGAGAGGAAGGGAGATGACAAAGCTCAATCTCAGAATTTTCCAACCAGATCAAGTAACAATATTGGTCATTTATTCATTTGCTTCGCAAATATTTATTGTCTACTTGAAGCCAGACACTATTCTAGATGCTGGGGATACAGCAGTGAACAGACCAGGAAAGTGAGCAAATATATAGTATGTCAGAGGGTGATAAATACTATGAAGAAACAGGAAATAAGGCAAGGGAGGGAGGGAGGGACTTGGGAAGGTGGGCCAGTTTGTAATTTTAAATAAGGTGTCCAAGGAAAGCCTTAATGAAAAGGTGACATTTGAGTCAAGGCCTGTGGGAGGTGGGTGAGTAAACCAGACAACTATCTGGGACAACAGCAGGGTAAGAACAAGTTCAAATGCCCTGAGGCAGGAGCTTACGTGGCACATTTGAAGAATTGCAAGGAAGCCAGTGCGGCTGGAATGGAGAAAAGGAAGGGAGATTAGTGAGGACAGAGGGAGAAACCGTAAGGTTTTGGAAATCAGAGTAAGGACTTTTATTCTGAGTGACATGAGCTGACTTACATTTTAAAAGGTTTATTCTGGCTGCTGTGTTGAAAGTAAACTGAATGGGGGTTGGGGATGGGGGATGGAGGTAAAGTTAGGGAGACTGGCTGGGAAGCTATTACATGATTGTGGCTCAGATCACAGAGGTAGCAGTAGTGATGGAGAGAATGATGGGCTGTGGGTGTATCTGCAATTGAGCCAATAAGATTAGCAGATAATTGGATGTAGGGTGTAAAAGAAGGGAGTCAAAGACTTCAAAGTTATGAACCTGAATAGCTGGAAGGGTGAACTGATATGCAAAACACTAAGAAAACCAAGTTTGGAATGGATGATCAGAAGTCCAGTTTGGGATATGTTGAACTTGAGTTGCTTCTCAAACAACCAAATGAAGATGCTGGGTGTAAGGATCTGGATATATTGGTCTAGAACCAGGGGAAGAGATCCAGGCTAGAGATATAAATGTTAGCCACTAATGTAAAGCTTCTCCACTGGCTGACCCCACTTCCATGGTGTCTCTTCATGTTCAGAACTTGATTATTCCTTCACACCCTTTGACTTAAAGGGGCTCTACTCTTACAGAATTTAGTCATTCAATGTTTGTCCTCCTTCAGAAATATCTTATTTGGGGACTTAAACAAGTAACTGGAAAAGGAAATTATTACTGTTCTAATATTTCTAGAATCAGATTTTTTAAGGTTTTCTCAATTAATCCCTAAAGAACCTTGAAGGAGACTCAAAAAAAAAAGTAAGGAATTCTCTGGTAGAAATATAGAATTTAATTTGTGACTTTCTTCATGGTAGTTTCATGAGATATTCTGAACATTTCATTGCTATGACACTGGCAACATTCAGTTGGTCATTTTTTACATTGTTATTAGAAGTTGCTTTTAGACTGTTTCCTCAGTATAAAATCTTATGTTTCTTTTGACTAGCTTCTAAAATTTAAGGATACATTATTGCTACGCTGGTATTTGAAGATCCAAGAAGACTTTCCCCGGTGACCAGAAGACTTTCCCTTGCCTCCCGTTAGGAATTTGATAATCCAGAAGTCATTCCATCCCAATCTTTAGCCACTCTTCCAAAGATCTCCTAACTCTACCTATGATGAAATTGTAAGGAGGAGAATCTCTCCACACCAGACTGAGATATTATTAAAGAGTCAATAAACCGATATTAGAACCACTATTTTCTATTGGTTTTTGCAAAATCTGAGGTTGCACCTATCTTATATTAAATACACACAGGACACGGCCACGTTGTGCAAAAGCAAGAACCTTCTCCTGCACTTAGAGTCAGAAGTTGTCTGTTCTGGCCAAAATAATGCCTTTTGCTTGGTTTGTGTCCTGAAACTTCACCTGTATTCCCATTCTCAATTAATTAAAAACATGAGTAGACATATTTAATTGGGTCCCTTTCTTATCAAGTATACTCAAAAAATACCCCTACATATAATTAAAATACATCTTTCTAACCTACCCTGATTTTTTTTTTTAATTTAGGACTTCAAAATGACGCCTAGAGTAGAGTTCAGCAAACTTTTTCTGTAAAGGGCCACATAATAAACATTTTAGGCTTTATGAGCCAAAACTCTGTCACAACTACTCAGCTCTGCCATTGTAGCACAAAAACCCAGCCATAGATACTATGAAAATAAATGGGCATGGCTGTGTTCCAACAAAACATCATTTACAAAAACAGGTGGTGGGCTGGATTTGGCCTGCAGGCCATAGTTTTTTGACCCCCTCCTCTAGAGATTAGGCCTGAGCGTATCTTATTCCTTACTGCCACAAATAACAAAACTCTGAGTCTTCAGAAAACATATACTGAACTCGTTCCTTACTTAATAAATTCTGGATAAATTAAAGTTACAGATGAGAGACTATTAATAAGAAACATCAATATAATCATTTATAGTAAATATAACAGTCCTACTAATGGCCTACAATGGGTCAAAAAAAATTATTCACCCAAACAATACAGAGGATCAAACAATAAACCTCATTCCAAAAAATAAAAGTCAATGTTTATGATATCATCTGCCAGAATAACAAAATACAACTGCTACATATGAAACAGATTTCCAAATTTTAGGAATTTACCTACATGCTACAGTTTCTACTTTTGTTCAATTGCAATATTCTTAGCCTGTAAAAAGAGATGCCAGAAATCATATTTGGAGATCTGAAAACATATATTCACATTTTAGTGACCATAGCTAAGAACTTAAAACACCAGAGAGTGCTTCTGATAATAATCCTAAAATTCCTAGAACAATAGAATCACAAGAAAGGAACAGGGTCTCATATTCTCAAAGAGAATCAGGTATACTAACTGTTCCCTACTGGAACACTACCTATGTATCAATGCTAATTTATTTGGGGGTTATAGAGACTGTGGCAGCCAATCTCCAAGATGGCCTCCAATGAACCCCACTGCCTGGTGTAGTCCCTTCCCACAGTGTACCAGGGTTGGTCTTTGTGACCAAAAAAATAAAGCACAAGTGATGGTACCTTACTTCCAAAATCACATTCTGAAAGACACTGCAGCTTCTGTCTTGGTTTCTGTGTCTTGTTCTACTCTCTTAGCTCACTTGCTCAGTATGGCTGCTGCCACGTCAGGACCTTCCTGTGCAGGGGCCCACAGGGTGAGGAACTGAGCCTCCTGTCAACATCCACATGAACAGCCTTGGAAGTCAATCCTCCAGCCCATCGGAAGACTGCAGACTGGTCAACAGCTTGACTACAACCTCATGAGAGACCCAGGGCCAAAACCACCCAGCTAAGAAAGTGTGTAAGATAATAAATGTTTGTTGCTTTAATATGCTAAGTAATGGAGTAATTAGTTACATAGCAATAGATAATTAAAGACTAACAAATAACTAATATGTAAATTGGTTAACATAAAAACAGATTGTGATTCATTTGTAGTCAGTATAGAAATGACTGATAATATTCAAAGGCAGACAAGAAATAAAATCTCTTCAGGTGTTGCAACCAGCCCCTGAAAGCTGGCTCACACTGATGAGATTCAGTCATCATCTGTGAATGTGAGTTCAAGTGGCCAAAATGTGAGGCATTACTTCCTGCTCAGACCTGGCCTGGAAATTCCATCTTCCTTCCTTCCTTCTACCTAGGTCAATATGCAGATTTCATTCATTCTTTGTGGGCCAGGTCAAGTCCTTCCCAAAAAGCTTTTTCAAACCACACAAGCACCAACATGGCTCTGTCTATTCCAACATCTACTGCATTTGATTCTATGTCACAGAGTTTATGACTGTTAACTAGTAATTAGTTTAATCTCCCTAAGTACTTTGAGAACAGAGTGTGTTTTTCATAAGAATTCTCTGCTTCTCACCTCACCCCATCCTTATCTCCTGATATTATTCACTTATTAGCAACAGGACCCTCTCTCATGACCATTTCAGCAATTGTGAGGCATGTTCTATGCTAGATATTGTATATGGTACTCATCATCAATTTTCAATCTCTTCCAAGATCCACCTGGATTCCAGAGCTCAAAGGCTGAAAACTACAATTCCCAGACTCACTTGCAGCTATGATTCTGGATATAATTTAGGTTCTGCTAGTAAGATGCACTTGTTTGAGATCTGAAAGGTAGAAAAAAGGTAGAATACTTATTTTTTCAGTTGTGACTGGGGAGACGCAGGCTCCGCCAACACAAGTATTGGCAGTTCACCAGCTTCAAGGCTGTTAGGAAGTTACAAAGACAGTAATGATGGCAGGAGCCACAGTTTTCTGGCCTCAGGTCACAGCTCAGGCACGGTCAAAAAGTGCAGAGGAGGGGCTTCCCTGGTGGAGCGGTGGTTAAGAATCTGCCTGCTAATGCAGGGGACACGGGTTCAAGCCCTGGTCCAGGAAGATCCCACATGCCACGAAGCAACTAAGCCCGTGTGCCACAACTACTGAGCCTGCGCTCTGGAGCCCGCGAGACACAACTACTGAGCCCACGTGCCAAGAGCCCGAGCTCTGCAACAAGAGAAGCCACTGCAATGAGAAGCCTGCGCACCGCAACAAAGAGTAGCCACCGCTTGCCGCAACTAGAGAAAGCCTGCGCGCAGCAACGAAGACTCAACGCAGCCAAGAATAAATAAATAATTTTTTTTTTTTTTAAGTGCAGAGGAGTCCCTGCCTCCAGGCCTTCCAGTGACTTTGTAAGCACCTAATTCCTTGTAGTAAATCCCTTTCAGGGTAAGATGCCCCGTAGGTCTCTGTTGCCTGCATTGAACCCTGACTGATATAATTATCATGCAGCTTTCTTTTTTTAAGCCTTTTCTGATCACTTGGTACATTTTTTTTTCATTCATTCATCCACTCAACTAGCCATGGACATTTTCTGAGTGAATAGATAAGTGAGGAAAAGAATGTCTCGAAGGAAAGATAATGATTTTTGGTTTTGATAATATGCTTATAGGTTCTCCAAGTGGGGAAAACCAACAGACAGGGAAATCTAGGGCCTGCAGTGAAGGAGAGAAGTCCAGAGCTTCCTTCAATACTCTGCTTGCTGCTAGGGAGCTGTCAGGGGAAGTGTCGTAGCTCTCACTATTTGTTGATTACCTTGAGTCTGAACCAAAGCAAATGCACTCATTACTAAGTCGAAGCAATGAGAGAAGGTGAAGAGGAGGATGTGAAGGTTAACCCTAACTTTTTCTTAAATTTTTTTTCAGTGGGAAAAACACTGTTTTATTACCATAAAATCTTCAACAACATTTCAGTAACTGCCATAGTACTTTAAGGTCAATATAGAAGAGGAGAATTATTTTCAATGCCTCTGCTTGCTTCAGCAAAATTCAAGAAGGGAAAAAAAAAAAAGGTATTAGCAGAACTTCCTCAGATGGGACTTTTAAAAACTTGGGCCATCCAAGTCACTCCAGCAAAGCCCTTCTGAACTCCAAGAAGGCACAGTAAATGCTGCTACTTAAATATTTAGTGTTAATTAAAACTGGCATATTAGTTTTCAATCAAATTTATGATAGAACGGAATTACATTTTCAACTGCTTTGTGTATACTTAATACTACAGTAGAGCCCCAACTACAATCAAAGTATATGGGATATTTATGCCCATTTTTACAGCATTTGGATCAGAATTTTATGAAGTGATTATAAATGTTTATGGTAGCTGTAGCTTTATCATATTGTTAATAATGTTAATAGTGCTGGGGCGCCCAGAGCTGAGTGAAGCACATCCCCAAATACAACATGTTTTCTCTATGTGAAAATATGATGGTCTGCATACACTGTAACACATTGTAGGCAGACTTAGCACTGCCTCTACTTTTCTGCACATCTCACATGAATTAGAACAGTCTAGGGTACAAAGAAAGCATCTAATATTATCTTGTTGCTCAACAAAATGCTTCAGTGTGTGTACATCAGTAAAAACACTCTGCATCTGAAAAACTAGTGATTCTTGACTTGATAATGCTCTCCCCTCTTCCAACTGTTTTTCATTCATGTCCTTCTACAAATCAGAGGGTTTCCTAACCCCCCAGGATAATCCCTCATGATGCTAAAATCATGAGTCTGGTAGAGATTAAAATGATAAAATGATTAAAATGGCTTACCCAGCTAATTTCCTGTTTCCCCAACTGTCTCTGTTCTACCTGAACTTTGTATGGCTGCTCTCTGAGCCTGTGTACTAACCCATAATCAGGTTTCACTGCCTCAGTGTCACCTGCCTCTATTACCCAGTCATTCATTCCACCATCATGCATTAAGGAACCACTATATGCCAAGCACTGGTAAGACAGTCGAGCACGTGGCTAAGAGGACAGGCTGTGAAGCCAGACTGCCTGGGTGTTCATATCCTACCTCCACCTGTTACTAGCTGTATGGCATTGAACAAGTTACCTAACCTCTCTGGGCCTCAGTTTCCTCACTGATACAATGGAGAGTAAATTAGTACTTACCTCACAGGGTATTTTAAAGATTAAAGAAGCTAATATACATTTTCTAGGATAGCACCTGGGGCACAGAAAATGCACAATAAATAGTACTAGTCTTGGGGATACAAAATTGATTGAGTAATCCTACCCTCAGGGAAATCACAGTCTAGTACGGAAAGAAGATGTTCAGCCATTACTTACAGCATCACTGTTGTGACAAAGGGAAGTACAGAAAGAGCAAAATGTTTAAACTAGACTGAAAGAAGACAAATATCATATGATATTGCTTATATGTGGAATCTAAAAAAAATGATACAAATGAACTTATTTAGAAAACAGAAACAGACTCACAGACTTAGAGAATGAACTTACGGTTACCAGGGGGAAGGGGTGGGAGGGAGGGATAGACTGGGAGTTTGGGATTGACATGTACACACTGCTATATTTAAAATAGATAACCAACAAGGACCTACTGTATATTTAAGAGAGATAATCAACAAGGACCTACTGTATAGCACAGGGAACTCTGCTCAATATTCTCTAATAACCTAAATGGGAAATGAATTTGAAAAAGAATAGATACATGTATACGTATAACTGAATCACCTTGCTATACACCTGAAACTAACACAACATTGTTAATCAACTATACTCCAATATAAAATTAAAATTTTTCGGGGCTTCCCTGGTGGCGCAGTGGTAGAGAGTCCGCCTGCCGATGGACACGGGTTCGTGCCCTGGTCCAGGAAGATCCTACATGCCACAGAGCGGCTGGGCCCGTGAGCCATGGCTGCTAAGCCTGCGCGTCCGGAGCCTGTGCTCCGCAACGGGAGAGGCCACAACAGTGAGAGGCCCGCGTACCGCAAAAAAAAAAAAAAAAAATTAAAATTTTTCAAAAAGAAAAAAAAATGGACTGCAAGTCTGGGTAGATTTCCTACAGAAATCCGTATTGGAGCCAAGCTCTGACCCAAAAAGTACGGAGAAGACATTCTAGCCAGAGGCAACAACATCATGAAAACCTGGAGGCAGAAGGCTGAAAACAGCCAGAGGAACAACCAAAGCTTCAGCGCAGCTGGAGAAGCTGAAGCCAGAGGGACTGATGATGATAGACTTTACACGCCACCCTAAGGGATGTGAACTTTAACAATAAACTCAGAGGCACCATTGAATAACTTGCATTTTGAAAAAATCATCATGGCCTTAGGGTAGAAATTAAAGATGTGTCAGGCAGCTCCAGATTTCAAGATCTGCAGGAAGGGATAGGAAACTACCACCCCGTCCACTTTCTCATTATCTGCTGTCATTGTACCCAGTAGGGCTTTGTCAAGGGTCTGCTCTTTGCCCTCTCACTAAGCCAACCTTAGTACCCTTAATGAAGTTTACTCAAAACAACAACTTTAAAATTACACATGGGGCTTCCCTGGTGGCTCAGTGGTTGAGAGTCCGCCTGCCGAAGCAGGGGACGCGGGTTCGTGCCCCGGTCTGGGAAGATCCCACATGCTGTGGAGCGGCTGGGCCTGTGAGCCATGGCTGCTGAGCCTGCGCGTCCGGGGCCTGTGCTCCGCAACGGGAGAAGCCACAATAGTGAGAGGCCTGCGTACCGCAAAAAAAATAAAAATAAAAATAAAAATAAAATAAAATTACACATGGACTCTAGATTCCATTATGTATGCAATAGTTAAAAAGAACTTCAGACCATCTATATTTGATCATCTGTACTAGAAAATTAGTAATGTGGCAGCCTCCACTGTTCTATTAAATTTCCCTTCATTCATGAGGTGAATCTGCCCAAAGATACAGATGAGAATCATAACTCTATTTTTAAATTCCTATTCTTCCCAAGTGAAAACAGGTTAATTATATTTCAGAAGTAACTTTTTCCTTCCTTTAGATTGGTAACGGTGTCAAATAATTTCCTAATGGATAATAAAATTCCCATTAGTGTTATGAATTATATTAGTATGAATCATTTCCAAAGTCTTAAAATGTTTTAGCTGGTATTTTAACTGTCTTAAAATTATAGTATAAAGTACTTTCTTTTCATTCTCTCATGGTTCAATCCCAGCTCACCCAAAACCGATGATCTGCACTGTATTAGTTCAATTTCTCTCTCTTACATTAAGTATTTAGTAATTCTATTGCTGATACCCTTATTACTTCTGTTCCTGTATATTCAGATCTTTACATTGCAAAACAAGACAACAAGACTTAGTTGTCCAAGGAGGCTCTTTACAGCTCAGAACACTCTATGAATGCCTTCTAGGGCAGTGAATGTTAGGTGGAGAAAATAATTGCTCCCAGACCAAGCAAGAGAATTTAAATGTCCTTTGCTGTGTGATTGTTTCTGGTCCATTACAAAACATAACAAAACATAATCACAGGAGTGACGTCTCATCACCTTTGCCGTATTCTACTGGTTAGAAGAAAGTCACAGATTCCACCCACACTCGAGGGGAGGGAGTTGAAGGGCATAACATATCGGAGTTCACCTTAAGGGTGTGTCTGACACATAGGTGCTTGAGCTACTACTTCCTTACCTGGAGTGCATTTTACCTTTTCATTCAAAATGAATATAGAGTACAAATAATCTTACTGCAATTTTATTCACTGTTTCGGATTTTACAGTGCAAAGTCATTAACACAGCCCCTGAAATAATATTATTTAAAAAGAGGGACTTCCCTGGTGGTAAAGGTGCCTTACAATGCAGGGGACGTGGGTTCGATCCCTGGTCAGGGAACTAAGATCCCACATGCCGCGGAGCAACTAAGCCCGCGCACCTCAACTAGAGAGTCTGTGTGCCACAACTACAGAGCCCAGGCGCCCTGGGACCCACGCACCACAATTAGAGAGAGAAAACCCACACACCACAACTAGAGAGAAGCCTTCATGCCACACCTAAGACCTGACACAGCCAAAAATAAATAAAATAAATCTTTTTAAAAAAAGAAAAAAATTAGTACAATTAATACACTTCCTCCTGTGTTTTAAGACGCCCTGATGAGCTTTTGAGACACACTGCTGAGGCTTATAAATAATCGTGAAGGCCTGGCTTTGGCATTTCTCAGAAAAGCAAACAGGATCGTCAGAGTAGAAGAGCACCTATCTGCAGTGCCTCCTGCTCATCTTACTTAAGTCAGGCTGATAGCATTTAGCTCACGAATTCACTGGGTTTCTACTGAGTGTGTCTGCAGTTCCACCTCCTTAGCAGGCTTGCATGTTCTGCATAAATCTACCCGAGGTCCTCAAAGGGGTTAAGCTCCTTGGTGTCATTGAGGCAATGCAGCCCTTTATCAGGAGACCCCTGACAAGATTCTCTTGGTTAAATTCAACTATGGGCCACAGCAGGAAAAAAAAAAAAAAAGAATTTATCCTTCATGATGTAATTTTCCAGCATAATTCCTAAATCTCTTAGGAATATTTGGCAAGTTGACAATGGTATATTGGACCAGTTTTGCTCTGGATGTACCATGACTGAAATCCCTAAAGGTTCTTCATATCAGAACTGAAAGCCATTCGTAGAGCATAGTGTTGATCCTCATGATTTTTGGCTTGGCCAAATGCAATTCAAGGCAAGAAGGGATTACCAGAGGTCTTATTTTGTAGATTTTAATATAGGTTAAAAAAATAAATTAATGCTTAATTTTCACCAGAGTGCAAAAAGCAATGACACAGTGTTCTTTCACTCTCACCATCAATCCTTTTCACTCCTAACATTACCACTGGACACAAGACCTAGTTAAAGGAAGACTCAGAATCACCTGAGAAATCTATACAAAGTCTTTACTTTACTTGAGGCAATTGTCACAATGATTAAATAAAACCAAAGCAGAAGCCCCAAATCATTTTATTCTCTAAAAACTGGAGTTGAAACAACTTTTTGCTTTAATAACATAGATATCTGGAAAAAATTGCGAGGAGAAACAATTAGTATTTATGTTTTAGATAATTATCTCAAATATCTCCATTACTTCACATATGTAACTACACGTAGCAAGAAAAGCCAAGATTCTGAAAGTTGACCATCTCTCCTCCTTCCTTCATTCACTTACTCAATATCAACAAGTCTGCAAGGTTCTCTGCTTGGCACTTTGGAAACTACAATAGTGAGATGTACAGGCTCCTTGCCATGAACATTTATGTGATGTGATTTATGAAACGTGTACTCAATTCTAATGTATACGAAATTAAATAAAAAGTGGACCAATAATGTAATTCCATTGAAATACATAGATCAGTATTTACACACACACTGTTGGTTTTCAAAAGACAGACTGGACGAGGGTTAAATAAATATTTCATTCTTTTTATTTATTTCTTATCTCATTTATTTCTTCAGGATGTGTATATTATTAGAGAACAATTGTATGTACAATCCTTAGTGAAAAATAAATGATGACAAATAATGATAAAATAATTTTTTATTTTACTAAAAAAATTGTTCCCAAAGGCCAACTTCAGCATGCGAAGTCTACCAAAGTATTTACTGCTTATTTATCTTCATCCTCTATTTTGAGCTATTTTTAAAACTAATAATGGAATCTTGCTTTCAAATAGTACTTGACAGTCAACACAGTCTTTAAAAGTAGATAGAGGGCAAACTCAGACTCCTGCGTTCAACTGTCAGATAAATCTGAGGCAGGCTGGTTCCTTAATCTCATGAACCTGTGTATATTGAGTGGGGAGGGGCAGGAGTGGAGTTGTGAAGAGGCATCAGCTTGAAGCACAACACACTGGGGGTGAATCCCACTGTGACCCTTGGGAACCTTCCTTAACTTCTCTTGGACTCAGCTTTCTTTCACCTGTAAACGGGGTATAAACACTACTGTAGAGGTAAATACCAAATGGGATAATGTATTTGAAGCACTTTGCACATAGAGGGCATTCAAAACCAGTTGCTATTTCTTCACCAATAAAATGAGGGTAATAAAATACCCACCTCACAGGTTGTTGTGGAATTGCATTGGTAAATGCCTGAGGACATGCACAGGTACAGTGCCTGATGTTCAGTAAATATCAAGAGACATTTACAATAGGTAAACGAGTGTGTGTGTGTGTGTGTGTGTGTGTGTACGTGCATGCATGTGTTTGCCAAAGTGAATGTGTTTATTTTACCTTCTGAACCATCATACAGACTACACTGAAAGAACTAAATTGTTACATTGGGAAATGCGCAAAATACAAAGGCTAGTTTTGTCACCTGTCCCACAGTCTATATGGTTAATATAACCTAATAAGATCCTATTTCATTAGCATTGTAAACAATGCCCTGGGAAGCTCTGAAGTTGCCGCCGTCTAGTAGATAATCTGCTTTCCATTTTTCACCCTTTACGAACATCTTTCTCATGACTTCATCATCACACTTTGGCTCTCTCTCTCTCTTTCTGTGGGATCCAGGCTTGCCCACTTTGGCTCCTAATTTCCTCAGGTAGTTTTCATTCCCTAAACCTTTCGGTATAACCCAAATTAAAACTAATGCATGAACAGGGACTTCCCTGGTTGTCCAGTGGCTAAGACTTCACCTTCCAATGCAGGGGGTGCAGGTTCGATCCCTGGTCAGGGTTTGATCCCTGGTCACATGCCTCACAACCAAAAAACCAAAACATAAACAGAAGCAATATTGTAACAAATTCAATAAAGACTTTTAAAAGAGTCCACATCAAAAAACAAAAACAAAAAAACCCCAAAGAAACCTTTAAAAAAATAGTGCATGAACATTTGTTAGTTTGAATAATAAGGTAATAATAAGTAATAATACTGTAACTTCTTTGACATTGGTTTAAGATGTTTTGAAACTACCAGCAGGTCAGCTCTTCCTTCTAAAGGCCTGGTCTTAAGAAGGCAGCATTCCCCATTAGCAACAAGCATTCTTCCCTCAAAAGCAAGATAAATTGTATAGTTGATTGTTGTTGTACTGATAAAACAATCTATCGGTCTATCAGTAATGCCAGCTTCTTGAAGTACAGACCTGAGATCTGAACATAATGATTGTAAAGACCAGGATGCCTAATATTTTCTGTGTGGATATGTAATAAAGTAAACCCGGATTTATAGAACTCTGCACTCTATTTCTTTTTGCTTTGATCTATCAGCAGATATTCAAGCCCATATTGCAAGTTTACCCACCACAGAATATTTGGTCTATGGACAAAAGCATTTTCTGATCCTATTTTATCATTATTTTATTGGAAGCATTGTCCAAACTAATTTCTGACCTGAAAATAATCTCCCACCTTCTCTGCCTTTGTATTAGAGGATACATAGATTCTGCTACGTGTTTCATAGGACAAAAAGAGCAGTATCCTTAGTTAGGCAGTTCATTTCTCTCCAATCACAAGTGGCAGAGAGCTGGTAGGGTGGCCAAGTTTTGCAAAGTCATCAAAACACCCAGAGCCCTTCCTTCCCATTGCTCCAACTAGCCCTGCCTAGGCTTCTGCCCTTATTCACATGGTTCAAGGAAGCTTCCAATCCACCTTCTCAGCAGCAAGATGAAGAAAGGGAGGGGGAAGGAGGGGCATCCTCCTCCCTTTAAGAATGATTTTCAGAAGTCACACCTATCACTGTTCCTCGAGTCTCATTAGCCAGCACCTAGTCACGTGGTTGCACCTAGCTGAAGGGGAGGTTTGGGAATATAGTCATTGTTTCAGGACCCAGAGGCACAGCTAAAAACCAGTGGTTCTACTGTAGAAGAAAAAGGGAGTGAGTACTGAATCACAATTATTGGTCCCTGCCACACGTTCTTTAGAAATCTGCTGATCATGAAACAACTCTGCAAAGAATTTTCTTTCAGTAAGGACTTCTGGAGTTGGGAGGGGGAAAAAAATTAAACCTAAGAGAAAAATAAGGAATGACCATTATGGATAGAGGCAGGCTGATGAAATGAAAAGGCAAAAAAAAAGTTAACCCTAAAAATTTGAGCTTTAGATATCTCTCTTCAATCTCTTTTTTGCTAACAACACTGACTTCTCTAAAATTTTGTCTATTCTTGAATGTCAACAGGACGTGAGTTCTCCTGATTTTTATTTTTACGATTTGTGGATTGGTGATTTCTTTTTAAACGTAGCATTTACCTAGAATGAGGTTATTCAGGAAATTTAAAGAAGCCAGATTTGTCTGCTTCAGCCTAGGAAGCTTTTCAGATGAAAGCTTTTAACAGATTCAATATTAACACCACTTGTTTATATATATTAATTTCATGAGATATAACCACACCTTGAAGAAGGTAAGGCAGAAAACATGACCCCAGTATTTCTAGCCCAGAGACAGCTGGTATAATGAAAACTGTACTAGGTTAGGGGCCCCAAGGCCTGGGCTATGGCATTGAAGCTTCATCTTCCCAGCCACGTGACCTCCGGCAAGTCAAGTAATCACTCTGTAATTACCAACAGGTTAATTGGTTGTAACAGAGGTGCAAGTGGAAACTGGCATGCTCAAGACACTGATTATGTTTTTGATGGATTAATATAATATGGAGTCTAATGGGACTATTGATTTAAATACTACAGGGAACCTGTACTGAAAGCAATGTGTGTATTTTCTTAAAAGCAAATTCATTAAAAACTGTCAATCTGATCCTGCTATAATCGGCACAACACCAACCTGAGTATCAAAAATATTTCCACCCCAAACTGGGGTTTTTTTTAGTAATAGGTGTCTCACAAAACCACAGGTTGGTTTAATGCTTCCAGTGTGCTAGTCCTCTTTTTTTCATGATGGTGGGGAACAGAGGTCCACAAAAGTGCTTTTCAGAGATGAGCTACTTTCACTTGTCTCCTCTTTCTGTATGAAGCCTGGAAATTCTTAAAGATGTTGATTCTATTTCTGAAGGTTTTGTACTGCAAACGTGTGCATTAAAACATAAAGGGATAAAATAAGAGAGTAATCATTCACTAAACAAATACTTAAAAAGAGACGACCATGTGCCAATCTAATGAGGACTATAAATTAATGGTTTAAAATACAGTAACATATATAGCACTGACCCTGTTCTTAAAGAGGTGACAGCCTCTTTAAGTGGGTGAGACCATCACATATACACAGAGATACAAATGGGCACAAAGTGCTTTGATGGGGAAATGTGGTGAGAAGGGGCCACCAGTTGGCCTGGAGTGATGGTTAGAAGTGGTAGAGGAGGACAGTCAGGGAAACAATATAACGTGGTGGTGAAGACACAGCTTGGGGTCTGGGGTCAGAAAGGCTGGGGTTGGAATCATGGTTCTGTTACATGGTACCTGGGTGACAGAAATTAACAATATTATAATAATTATTAATAATAATATGCTACATGTTTGTCTTTATTTTAGTGGTTCTTAAGTACCAACAGCTTTTCAAGACATGAGTAGAATCCAATTGAGGAACAAGCCTGTCTCATCTCTTTTTTACTTTTTTTTTTCCTTAGGTAAGAAGTGGATTTATTTAGAGAAAAACACACTCAACAGACAGAGTGTGGGCCATCTCAGAAGGTGAGAAAAGGCACCAGGGTCTGGGGTTGTCAGTTTTTATAGGGGTGGGTAATTTCATAGGCTAATGAGTGGGAGGAGTATTCCAGCTACTTCAGGAAGGGGCGGGGATTTCCAGGAATTGGGCCACCTCTCACTTTTTGATCCTCATGGTCAGTCTTGGAACTGTCATGGCACCTATGGTTGTGTCATTTAGCTTGTTAATGTATTACAGTGAGCTTATACTGAGGCTCAAGATCTAGTGGAAGTTGACTTGTCTGCCATCTTGGACCTATTTGGTCCTAACCAGTTTATGTCATATCCTCAGGCTATGTCATTCTTTCAAAGCTTGTGCCCTGCCCCCTTCCCTCCTGTTTCATTCCCCCCTCAGAGATTTTACATCCATATTCATATGGGAAGCAGAAGGGCAATGGTCCGTCTTCTGTAACTGCTTCAAACCTGAGTAGGGGCATCAACCCTGCCTGTCAGGGAGTAAAACTCTCTGGATGCCTGATCTAGGGGCCCCAGGGGCAGGGAAGCTCCTCGTTTTAAGTCAGTATAGGCTGGAATCTTTGCATAACCATCATCTTGGTGTGGAACTGTTGTAATTGCTTCCATAGCCTTTCTGTGAATCTCCCTGATGATGAAGCTCTTTTTGTAACAGCATCAGAGTACAAAAATATCTATAAATGACAAAAGGAGCAAGGTAAAAAAGGCAGGGGCAGAATCAAGATGGCCGTGTGGGAAGACACAGAGTTCACTTCTCCCCACAACTAGGGCGCCTGCTGGATGTTGGTAGGGGACCTTGATGCCCAAGGAGATGGGAGGAACCCCCAAGCGAACCGGTAGGACATGTGGGGGACTGAGAGGGGAGGAGAAGTGGAGGCTGGACAGGACCAGTGCACCTGAAGGGTGGCTGAGAGGGGGGAGGGGTTCCCACGTCTGGAGGGACCCTCAGGGACTCGGACCAGAGGGGAGCACACCCAGCATATCCCATACCCAATCAGCCAGGAAAGTCTGCCTGGTTCGTGGGCCAGGTCCTACACCCACAGAGGTCAATCCTGGGGTCATAGGAGAGAGGCCAGGGGAGAACAGGAGAGGCAGGCGGGAGGGGCCCTCAAGGAACCAGAGGAGCAAGAGAGGAGCGTTGGCCCTGCCCACTCGGGCCTGGGAAGCCTGCTGGGCTCCCAGGTGGGGTCTCCAACCCTCTGAGACCAGAGGCAGGAGGCATGCCTGGGCCCCTTCTGTTCTGTTGAGCCTAAGCCCCACCCCCCAAACCCCCCAGGCATTTTTCCAGCCGGGTGGGTCCTAAGCATAGGCCCCATCCACCACCCAAACCCTGCCCCTGCTTTGGCCCCACCCTCCACAGCCAAGGCCTTTTCCACCTTTTATTTTTTCTCCTCCTCTTTTTTACTATTGTGATTCTGTTTTACCTTCTGGTTGTTGTTTCACCTTTATTTTTATATTCTTCCTAACATCTGTTAGTTTCCTAGTCTAATTTTATTTTTTACTTTGTTATTGTACTCCTTTTTTTTTTCTTGCCACTCCATGCAGCTTCCAGGATCTTGGTTCATGAGCTGGGGTTGGGCTGAAGCTCCTGCGGTGGGAGCTCCAACTCCGAACCACTGGACTAACAGACCCCAGGGAATATTCAACACAGTGAGGTCTCCCAAAGGTCCTCATCTTGGCACCAAGACCCAGCTCTACCCAATAGCCTACAAACTCCTGTGTTGGAAGCCTCAGGGCAAACAACCAGTAAGACAGGAACACAATCCCACTCATAAAAAAAATGAGACAGCGAAAAAATATGTCACAGATAAAGGAGCAAGGTAAAATCCTACAAGACCAAATAAATGAAGAGGAAATAGGCAATCTACCTGAAAAACAATTTAGAGAAATGATAGTAAAGATCATCCACATTCTTGGAAAAAGAATGGAGGCACAGATTGAGGAAATAAAAGAAATGTTTAACAAAGATCTAGAAGAACTAAACAACAAACAAACAGAGATGAACAACACAATAACTGAAATGAAAAATACACTAGAAGGAATCAATAACAGAATAACTGAGGCAGAAGAATGAATAAGTGACCTGGAAGCCAAAAAGGTGGAAAAAACTGCCGAGGAGCAAAATAAAGAAAAAAGAATGAAAAGAACTGAAGACAATCTCAGAGACCTCTGGGACAACATTAAACACACCAACATTTGAATTATAGGGGTCCCAGAAGAAGATGACAACAAGAAAGGGTCTGAGAAAATATTTGAAGACATTATAGTCGAAAACTTCCCTAATGTGGGAAAAGAAATAGTCACCCAGGTCCAGGAAGCACAGAGAGTCACATACAGGATAAACCCTAGGAGAAACACACCAAGACACATATGACTCAAACTAACAAAAATTAAATTCAAAGAAAAAATATTAAAAGTAGCAAGGGAAAAACAAAAAATAACATATACAGGAATTGCCAAAACCTTAACAGCTGATTTTTCAGCAGAAACTCTGCAGGACAGAAGGGAGTGGCAGGATATACTTAAAGTGATGAAAGAGAAAAACCTACAACCAAGATTACTCTACCCAGCAAGGATCTCATTCAGATTCGTCAGAGAAATCAAAAGCTTTATAGATAAGCAAAAGCTAAGAGAATTCAGCACCACCAAACCAGCTCTACAACAAATGCTAAAGGAACTTCTCTAAGTGGGAAACACAAGAGAAGAAAAAGACCCACAAAAACAAACCCAAAACAATTAAGAAAATGGTAATAGGAACATCCATATTGATAATTACCTTAAATGTGAATGGATTATATGCTCCAACCAAAAGACACAGGTTCACTGAATGGATACAAAAACAGGACCCCTATATATGCTGTTTACAAGAGACCCACTTCAGACCTAGGGACACATACAGATTGAAAGTGAGGGAATGGAAAACGATACTCCATGCAAATGAAAATCAAAAGAAAGCTGGAGTAGCAATACTCATATCAGATAAAATAGACTGTAAAGTAAAGAATGTTACAAAAGACAAGGAAGGACACTACATAATGATCAAGGGATCAAGCCAAGAAGATGACATAACAATTATAAATATATATGCACCCAACGTAGGAGCACCTCAATACATAAGGCAACTGCTAACAGCTATAAAAGAGGAAATCGACAGTAACACAATAATAGTGGGGGACTTTAACACCCCACCTACACCAATGGACAGATCATCCAAAGAGAAAATAAGTGAGGAAACATGGGCTTTAAATGACACAATAGACCAGATAGATTTAATTGGTATTTATAGAACATTCCACCCAAAAGTGGCAGAATACACTTTCTTCTCAAATGCACATGGATAGATCACATCTTGGGTCACAAATCAAGCCTCAGAAAATTTAAGAAAATTGAAATAGTATCAGACATCTTTTCTGACCACAGCGTTATGAGATTGGAAATCAATTTCAGGAAAAAAACTGTAATGGGATGCAGCAAAAGCAGTTCTAAGAGGGAGGTTTATAGCAATTCAATCTCACCTCAAGAAACAAGAAAAATCTCAAATAAACAATCTAACCCTACACCTAAAGTAACTAGAGAAAGAAGAACAAAGAAAACCCAAAGTCAGTAGAAGGAAAGAAATCATAAAGATCAGAGCAGAAATAAATGGAATAGAAACAAAGGAAACAATAGTAAAGATCAATAAAACTAAAAGCTGGTTCTTTGAGAAGATAAACAAAATTGATAAAACCTTAGCCAGACTCATCAAGAAAAAAGGGGAGAGGATGCAAATCAATAAAATTAGAAATGAAAAAGGAGAGATCACAACTGACACTTCAGAAGTACAAAGGATTATAAGAGACTACTACAAACAACTATATGCCAATAAAATGGACAACCACGAAGAAATGGACAAATTCTTGGAAAGGTACAATTTTCCAAGACTGAACCAGGAAGAATTAGAAAATATAAACAGACCTATCACACATAATGAAATTGAAACCGTAATTAAAAATCTTCCAACAAACAAAAGTCCAGGACCAGATGGCTTCCCAGGCAAATTCTCTCAAACATTTAGAGAAGAGCTAACATTGATCTTTCTCAAACTCTTCCATAAAACTGCAGAGAGAGGAACACTCTCAAATTCATTCTACAAAGCCACCATGACGCTGATACCAAAACCAGAAAAAGATATCACAAAAAAGAAAATTATAGACCAATATCACTGATGAATATAGATGCAAAAATCCTCAACAAAATACTAGCAAACAGAATCCAACAACATATTAAAAGGATCATACACCATGATCAAGTGGGATTTATCCCAGGCATGCACGGATTCTTCAATGCACGCAAATCAGTCAACGTGATATACCATACTAACTAATTAAGGAATAAAAACCATATGATCATCTCAATAGATGCAAAAAAAGCTTTTGACAAAATTCAAAACCCATTTATGATTAAAACTTTCCAGAAAATGGGTAGAGAGAGAACTTACCTCAACATAATAAAGGCCATATATGACAAACCCACAGCAAACATCATACTCAATGGTGAAAAACTGAAAGCATTTCTACCAAGATCAGGACTAAGATAAGGAAGTCCACTCTCACCATTCTTATTCAACATAGTTTTGGAAGTCCTAGCCATGGCAATCAGAGAAGAAAAAGAAATAAAAGGAATACATATTGGAAAAGAAGTAAAACTGTCACTGTTTGCAAATGACATGATACTATACCTAGATAATCCTAAAGATGCCACAGAAAACTACTAGAGCTAATCAATGAATTTGGTAAAGTCGCAGGATACAAACTTAATGCACAGAAATCTCTGGCATTCCTATATACTAATGATGAAAACTCTGAAAGAGAAATTAAGGAAACACTCCCATTTATCATTGCAACAAAAAGAATGAAATACCTTAGAATAAACCTGCCCAAGGAGGTGAAAGACTTTTACTCAGAAAACTATAAAACACTGATGAAAGAAATCAATGATGACATAAACAGATGGAGAAATATACCATGTTCTTGGATTGGAATTATCAATATTGTGAAAATGACTATACTGCCCAAAGCAATCTACAGATTCAAGCAATCTACAGATATCAAACTACCAATGGCATTCTTCACAGAATTAGAACAAAAAATTTTACAGTTCATATGGAAACACAAAAGACCCCAAATAGCCAAAGCAATCTTGAGAAGAAAAATGGAGCTGGAGGAATCAGGCTCCCCAGCTTCAAACTATACTACAAAGCTACAGTCATCAAGACAGTACGGTAATGACACAAAAACAGCAATATATATCAATGGTACAAGATAGAAAGCCCAGAGATAAACCCATGCACATATGGTCACCTAATTTACAACAAAGGAGTCAAGAACATACAATGGGGAAAAGACAGCCTCTTTGATAAGTGGTGCTGGGAAAACTGGACAGCTACATGTAAAAGAATGAAATTAGAACACTACCTAACTCCATACACAAAAATAAACTCCAAATGGATTAAAGACCTAAATGTAAGACCAGACACTATAAAACTCTTAGAGGAAAACATAGGAAGAGCACTCTTTGACATAAACCACAGCAAGGTCTTTTTTGACCCACCTCTTAGAGTAACGAAAATAAAAACAAAAATTAAAAAATGGGATCTAATGAAACTTAAAAGCTTTTGCACAGCAAAGGAAACCATAAACAAGACAAAAAGACAACCATTAGAATGGGAAAAAAATGTTTGCAAATGATTCAATGGACAAAGGATTCATCTCCAAAATATACAAACAGCTCATGGAACTCAATATCAAAAAACAAATAATCCAGTTAAATAATGGGCAGAAGACCTAAATAGACATTTCACCAAAGAAGACATACAGATGGCCAAGAGGCACATTAAAAGATGCTCAACATCACTAATTATTAGAGAAATGCAAATCAAAACTACAATGAGGTATCACCTCACACTGGTCAAAATGGCCATTATCAAAAAAATCTAGAAACCATAAATGCTGGAAAGGGTGTGGTGAAAAGGGAACCCTCCTGCACTGTTGGTGGGAATGTAAATTGATACAAGCAATATGGAGAACAGTATAAAGGTTTCCCTAAAAATCTAAAAGTAGAACTACCATATGACCCAGCATTCCCACTACTGGTCATATACCCTGAGAAAACCATAATTCAAAGAGAGTCATGTACCACAATGTTCACTGCAGCACTATTTACAATAGCCAGGACATGGAAACAACTTAAATGTCCATCGACAGATGAATGAATAAAGAAGATGTGGCACTTACACACAATGGAATATTACTCAGCCATAAAAAGAACAAAATTGAGGGGCTTCCCTGGTGGCGCAGTGGTTAAGAGTCCACCTGCGGATGCAGGGGACACAGGTTCGTGCCCCGGTCCGGGAAGTTCCCACATGCCGCGGAGCGGCTGGGCCCGTGAGCCATGGCCGCTGAGCCTGCGCGTCCAGAGCCTGTGCTCCGCAACGGGAGAGGCCACAACAGTGAGAGGCCCATGTACCGCAAAAAAAAAAAAAAAAAAAAAAAAAGAACGAAATTGAGTTATTTGTAGTGAGGTGGATGGACCTAGGGTCTGTCATACAGAGTGAGGTAAGTCAGAAGGAGAAAAACAAATACCATATGCTAACACATATATATGGAATCTAAAAAAAAAAAAAGGTACTGATGAACCTAGTGGGAGAGCAGGAATAAAGGTGTAGACATTGAGAGTGGACTTGAGGACACAGTGTGGGGGGAAGCTGAAGCAAAGTGAGAGTAGCATAGGCATATATACACTACCAAATGTCTAATAGATAGCTTGTGGGAAGCAGCCGCATAGCACAGGGAGATCAGCTCAGTGATTTGCGAGGACCTAGAGGGGTGGGATAGGGAGGGTGGGAGGGAGGCTCAAGAGGGAGGAGATATGGGGATATATGTATACATATAGCTGATTCACTTTGTTGTACAACAGAAACTCACACACCATTGTAAAGCAATTATACTCCAATAAAGATATATTAAAAAAACTGCATTTGCCTTACCACCACAAAAAAAAAAAAAGAAAAAGAAAAAGAAAAAGGCAAGGCATGGTTAAACATCTCTTTTACTTTTAAACTGCCAATTAGTATGCCTCTGTCCCTGAACATATCTGAAAGGTGCAAACAGCACCACTGAGATGCGAATGACTGCGGTGGATACAGGGATATTTCAAAATCCCACTTAAACCATTTTCTGCTGAAAATATGCAAGGAAAAGCTATTTTGCCAATGATATGAAATCCTTTTTTGGCAGATGCTTTAAGGATTAAACAGAGGTTAAACATTTACCCTCTTTAACCTCCTACCAAAAGGAAACTGACTAGAAATCTTAGGTATAACCAAATTAGGTTTGAACCAAGCACTGCACAATTCCTGGAGTGTTTTTCTTTATCACAACAAAGCCTGGTTTGTGAATTCACCCAGGCTGTGAATGCCAGAATGTGAGTGAAATAGAACTATCTGGGGTCTTTAAACTTAAGGCTTGAAGGAAAGAGAGTGGTCCTCAAGAATAAAGCTTATCCTCATCAAATAGCTACTTCTTACCAAACCAGGTGATGCCAGAGAAAGAACATAAATGGAAAATAAAATCAAGCCTATAAGAGTTTATTTCATTTTGTCAGTCCTTTATCCTCTGCCCATTTTTCAGAAAACTAGATGGACAAAAGATGATAAAGTTGAAAAACAGCAAAGAATCAAAATTTTGTCTTTTTCCAAAGAAACAGCCTTTTAAAGCCCATTCTGATTTTGTATGCAATGATTTTCATGCTTTCTTTTGTTGTTCTTGGTTTGGGAAGGTTTTCTTTTCTTTTTTTTTTTTTTTTAATGTAATGAAATTGGGTCATTTGTAGAGACGTGGATGGACCTAGAGACTGTCATACAGAGTGAAGTAAGTCAGAAAGAGAAAAACAAATATCATATATTAACACATATATGTGGAATCTAGAAAAATGGTACAGATGAACCAGTTTGCAAGGTAGAAATAGAGATACAGATGTAGAGAACAAACGTATGGACACCAAGGGGGGAAAGCGGTGGGTGGGAGGGGGGATGAGCTGGGAGATTGGGACTGGCATATATACACTAATATGTGTAAAACAGATAACTAAAAAGAACCTGCTGTATAAAAATAAATAAATAAAATTCAAAAAAAAAGAAAAAAGGAATTGTTTTGTTTTCTTGAGCTTTTGTCCCTCAAGTTCATTTCACCCACTTCAGTGTGTTGTAAAACTGACTAAACACTGAATAAATTTAACAATGAGTTACTACAGTGTCCTATCTTCAACAGTTGAGATGACTGGTACTAAAGCCTTATGCTCATTGTGGGAGAATTGATTCTTCCCCAGATCTTCCTAAAGAAAAACCAGCTCAGCCACTGTGGAGCTGTAGTTCCCCATGTACTCCAAGTAGAAAGTCATTTCAGGAAAGCAGGATATCACAACATCCACTGTTTTTATCAAAACAAAGGTAATTCAAGGGTAAAGAAATTACATACTAGAATCTGACTCATCTTCAGAGCAAGAAAAATAATGTCAATTAAGCAATAGATTTTGTTTTATATAACAATATTTTGAAAATGCATGTGTTGTATAAAAATCTTTTAAAAGGTTGTGTTTTACAAATGTTTTATAAGTTGCAAAAAAGTTTTGGTCTTTGACTCCAAAATATATGATACAGTTTTATTTGGCGACTCAAGAATAGAAAATAAAAACTGCTTTGGTCTAATTTAATTTAGTGATTTACCCTATAAGTAGTAAAATCAGTGTGGAAAAGATGGTGGTGGAGATAGTGGTAAAGGTGGTGATGGTGGAGGTGACGCTGGTTTTTAATAAATGAATTACCTTTGAATTTTTTTTTTTTTTGAAAATTAGGAAATAGAAGATGAACCAAAAGCAAAGCAGCAGGCCTAGGTTACTTTGGAAATTCATAGGACTCAAATTTTGCATTAGAAACATTTCAGAGAGGTAGTAAGTCTAGCCAGAATATGGTCTTTTGAGGGCTAGAACATGATATTTCTATGAGAAATGTAGATGAAATAGCATCTAAATAACCAGATATCAGAAATATCACAAATGAATCTGTGTTAGAATTTTATTTACTAAATGTGTGATCTTGGGCAAGCTACTTGACCTCTCTAAGATTCAATTTCTAGTCAGCAAATGGGATAATAATACCTACCTCAAGGGTTGTTGTATGGTTCAAAAATAATTAATAAATGTAAAATACTTAGCCCATAGTAAGCACTGAACAAATATCAATCCCCTCTCCACCTCTCTCCCCTATTTTTCTTCTAGCATTCTCATTTTTTTCCCCAATAGGATAAGACTATTTTGAAATAAGGATTAAATGTCTTGGAAACACTAATAAAACATATTGAATAATTCCATAAATTAATTCAATATAAGATCTATCTTCAATTGTACAACCTTTGTAAGCCACAGACACATAAGACAATATGTTAAAACAATAGAACTTCTTCGGAGACAGGCCTAATGCACACCTAAATATTTGATGGTCTTTGTTCTATTCTATTTGGTACAATCACCTCCGTCATTTGTTCAATCAACATCTGCTCTCAAGAAGAAAAATTGATTAGATATTACTTCTTAATAACATATGAAGCTTCAGACAGAGTTACTAATTTGGGATTAAAAAGGCAATTTTTGGTGTAAGTAACACTTCTATCCCTCTCCAAGAGAAGAGTGCCTCATCTAATAACCCGTGTCTCTGAGATAAATAAATGCATTAAAGCTCTTAACACCCCTTTGATGGACTACAAATGGTCACAATACAGGACAATATTTGAACAGTAATGATTTGTGCTTTCTTCTTAAGTGTAAGCTGATTGTAAAGTCTCCTAGACCACACGAAGTAAATAGCTAAAGGCTCATGAATCTTAATAGCTTCCAAACCAGAAAGATCTGCAACTTATATGCTCTGACTGGAGTGTGAATGGAATGTATAAATATTAATAAGTCTGGCAGAGCCTCTGCAGACAAGCTGTCTAAAATTTCATGGTAGGAAGACTGAAGTTGCAGTGTATGGAGCAGACGTGAGGCTCCCACCTGGAAATGAACTGTCAGCATGTGTGTAAATACATTTTTCCTGAAGCAATATTTAACAGTCAGTGCTGCCCTGACACCCAACAACACTGTGGATTGGCATTTAACTCCAGTCCATTATTTAAGATGAACATGCAGACCAGGCTCATCTCCGGAAACACTAAGACAGAGCACCATAGTTTCAGAGTCTCAAAATACAACATGGAAAACAGCACTAAATCCCTGGAAGATTCTAAAACAATACTCAGCTCCATCACCCAATGACTTGCTCACTGTTGGGGCACACCTTGGTTCTGTAACACCCTGTTCTCATTGCACAGGACACATGGGCATTGATTGGTCTAATCATGATAGAGAGATTTCATAATGCCATTTGCAGCAACATGGATGGACCTAGAGATTATCGTACTAAGTGAAGTAAGTCAGATAGAGAAAGACAAATACCATATGATATCACTTATATGTGGAATCTAAAATATGACACAAATGAACCTATCTATGAAACAGAAAGTCAGACATAGAGAACAGACTTGTGGTTGCCAAGGGGGAGGGAAGGTGGGGGAGGGAAGGATTGGGAGTTTGGGATTAGTAGATGCAAACTAATATATATAGAATGGATAAACAACAAGGTCCTACTGTATAGCACAGGGAACTATATTCAGTAACCTGTGATAAACTATAATGGAAAAGAATATGAAAAAGAATGTACATGTATGTATTACTGAATCACTTTGCTGTATAGCAGAAATTAACACAACATTGTAAATCAACTATACTTCAATAAAATAAATTTTTTTAAAAAGATAGAGATTTCAGCTTTGTGTTACGAATAATACAGTGAATAGCAAACAATAAACATTAGTAAAAATGATACCATAAAGAAGAAAACTAGTTTTAAAATAAAGTCTGCATTGAACAAAAAAGAAGTTTTTGTCTTTTCTAACCCATAGCATCCTGAAAAGCATAAGATCTGTACCTTAACTTTTCTATACATTTTCCTATAAGATGGGACCTCTCTCAGAACCAACTATGTGAACCCTACTTTACTATTCACAGATGAAAGGAAATAAAGAAAGAACAGAAATATGTGGTATTGTTAGGAGTAGTGAAGAAAATTTGGTCAAATTAGAAAAAGATCCATGCTTTTCTTTATTTCAGTATTTGTGAGGGAAACAAAAATGCATGGGGATATTAATTTTTGTATTGGTTTAAGCATGTTTGCGTTTGTATTTTCATGAAGGGAATGAAAAAACAAAAAGCAAAGCCGAAAATTTCTCTTCTCCCTCTAAAAAAAATAGTATTGATCGTTATTTGCCCTCAAATGAGAAAGGTACTGAAGCCCTCAAGAAAAAGCAAATACTCATTAGAATTAAAGATCTATGCATTTGGTTCCTGTTAAAGATTTATCACAAACTGGTCTTCACCAACTTGGGACTCTCAAAAGAAATTACTTGAGATTTGTTAGATTTTTCAAAACAAAGGCTGTCATGGACAGCCCAAACCAATAAAGCCTCATCTACCACCTTTTCACACAAGGGCAACTTAAAATAATTAATTAATTCCCGCAAATAATTCAAGTTGAAAGCAAAATTAGAATCCAAACAATAGTCTTAGTGTAATAATCATGACCCCAGCTCTGCTGGCCAAGGAAGGTACCATGAGGTGCCATCACTGGGAAAGTTATGCACTGCCTTTCCTGCAGGTGGAACTCTATTTCATAAATAAATGAGCTCCTGGAAAACTGGGCAAACTTCAAACTTGATTCTTCCACTTAGTTTCAGACATATTTTGTTTTCACCTCCAATAGATCTTCCAACATGAATTATTCCTAACACTTTAGTTCTAAATTCTGTCTTTTCCCTCTTTCCTCTAGCATCTCTCATAAATAATGGAGTTCCTTGGGTTCTCCCACAATCTGCTTGTGATATTTGGAATTTTTTTAAGCTGCTACACATCCGTGTGGACATTTAGTAAAGACTAGAATTTCATTAGCAATTTTCAATTGCCCAAGAAAATTCCAACTCTACTAAAAAGAGAGAGGTGTTCTGTGGGAGTGTGACAACAAGTATAATCCTGGTTAACCCACATTTGGCAATCAAAATCCTAGAGTGATTAGCACCTCAGTCATCCCCAAAATTACAGATTTGTAAGATTAGATCTGCATTCCAAAGCTGTCAGCCTTCAGCCTGCCGCCTGCAGATAAGAGAACAGTCCTTAGAAGTCACAGCAGAAGGCTTTATGTGTCAATTATGGCCGTCCAGGGTTTTAATGTCCTTCTGGCTTTTTGTATTCCCAGTCAAACTTTATTTTTGAAATACCTGTCTTTATCCCTCTAACTTCTGAAACTTGCTCTTTTTATTTGAGGGATGTGTAGAGCACAGATGTCATTTTTATCCCCGGGTTTAGATTTCTTGACTATAAAGACAACTTTAATTTCAACCTTATATGTGGCCTCTTTCAATGTGTATTGATGCCCTTGTTCACGATATAGTTGCTAGAATAAAGATTTGTAGATAATATTATGCTCTATTTCTTTAAAATACAAAAATCAGTGGTCCATCAGCAAAGAAGTGCATTTCTGACATTTATGATTACAGGTCTGTGTATCCCAAACAAAGGTTTTTCTCGTGCTGGGGCACTTTCAAAGCCTGGAGAGAACCACCCTCAGCTGAATCACAACTGCCAGTTACCCCAAATACTCTTTTACCATCAGATTTTTCACTACTGCACAAAGCAGATGCTTTTGCAGATGGGGGATGAACCGGCTGTGATGTGTACTGAAAGCATTAGAGCACTAACAAGCCCACAAGTTTACCACACAATGAAAATGGTTTAGAAACACTGAACTAGGTAAAATGTCCACACTACATGATTAAGTTGAGTCTTTACATTTGGAGGCATACAAGGGTCTATTTCAAGTGATTACAGCTGACAAGCTCTATCACTCTATTTTTTATTTACCTGTTTCAAATTGGTCAAAATTCAGTTGAATGTCTTCTGTACACCCCAGACACTTTGGAGTTAGGATATAGAATCATGTACCCATATGTAGGCAAAAGGCTTCATAACTCCCCAGGTCAGTAGAGAACTCTGGTGTTCTTGTAGCTGACAATTCTCCTATAGAACTCCAGAATTGGTGCAAAAGTTACTTTACTGAAAATTGATTATACTTATACACTTCAACATATTCAGAACCTATTTCAACCAGAGTTTCAATATCACTGTGCCTCTTCTAGTTATTTTTCAAAATGTACATATTAAACTACCTTTTACACAGTCCTTTCAAGCATAATGTTCAAGCAGAGAAATACACTGATTTCCCAGAATAAACCATTAAAACAGTCCTTAAATGTCTAGGTAATACTACAGGGCCTACATTTACATATAAATTAGGCTCAGCACATCAAACAAAAATGTCGTGCCTTTTAGATACTGTCCTTAAGTTCTGCACAAAACTTTATACTATTCCTTTTAATAATTAATATGCCTGAATCTGCACTTACTCCAGTAAGTCATTTCTCAAATAGTTTTGCTTATCTTTATTTTTTATGAAATATGGCCCCTCGTCCTAGGAGCTTAAGATAGTTTCACAATACTTAAGATATTTTTGTTATTGTTGCTATCAAGATATTTAAGGGGTTTTTTCTTTTTAACCTCAAACATGGTCAGAAGAAAGTTTGGGGACTTGCCCACATTAAGCAGCACCAGATACTTATAAGCACAAGATAGCTCAGTTCATCTCTATTTTACAAAGGAGGGAACTAAGGATCAGAGAGAAAAAATGATTTCTCTACCATCACACAGCTAAGAAAGACAGAAAAGATCTCCTATTTTATTCAATTTAGTCTAGTAAAATAGCCCCAAAAGTGGAAATATAAAAACATAATAACTATCTCTAAAAGAAACTTGGAATTCTGAACTTTGTCAAAATCAAAATCAATTATATTAGATGTGAATAAATGTAGTATCTAAAATAGTATCAAAAGGTTCATCATTAAACTGTCATTGCAAGACATTGTAATATCTAATTAATTCCTTTCTCACTAAGAAAAACCATTTAATTATAGTCACCCTCACAGTGTGGTTAAAAATTAAATAGTCTTTCAATATCATTCTTAATTATATTAGACTATCCTAAAGGCAATGTTTATTTTGACACGAATGTTAAAAACAAGTTTGGCCCAAAAGCCACATGGCAAAGGAGTGGGAACATGAAGATGGAGTAAAAGGTTCTTAAATCTATGTCTTAGTAAAGGTTTGTGGGTTTTTTGAATTTTAGAATTTTATTTTTTTATACAGCGGGTTCTTATTAGTTATCCATTTTATACATATTAGTGTATATATGTCAATCCCAATCCCCTAATTCATCATACCACTACACCCCCGACCTCCAACCACTTTCCCCCCTTGCTGTCCATACGTTTGTTCTCTATATCTGTGTCTCTATTTCTGCCCTGCAAACCGGTTCCTCTGTACCATTTTTCTAGGTTCCACATATAGGCATTAATATACAATATTTGCTTTTCTCTTTCTGACTTACTTCACGATGTATGACAGTCTCTAGATCCATCCATGTCTCTACAAATGACCCAATTTCGTTCCCTTTTATGACTGAATAATATTCCATTGTATATATGTACCACATCTTCTTTATGCATTCATTTGTCAATGGGATTCATCTGTCATGTTGCTTCCATGACCTGGCTATTGTAAATAGTGCTGCAATGAACATTGGGGTGCATATGTCTTTTTGAATTATGGTTTTCTCTGGGTATTTGCCCAGTAGTGGGATTGCTGGGTCATATGGTAATTCTATTTTTAGTTTTTTAAGGAACCTCCATACCGTTCTCTCCATAGTGGCTGTATCAATTTACATTCCCACCAGCAGTGCAAGAGGGTTCCCTTTTCTCCACACCCTCTCCAGCATTTGTTGTTTGTAGTTTTGATTTGCATTTCTCTAATGATTAGTGATGTTGAGCAGCTTTTCATGTGCTTCTTGGCCATCTGTATGTCTTCTTTGGAGAAATGTCTATTTAGGTCTTCTGCCCATTTTTGGATTGGGTTGTCTGTTTTTTTTAATATTGAGCTGCATGAGCTGTTTATATATTTTGGAAATTAATCCTTTGTCCATTGATTCATTTACAAATATTTTCTCCCATTCTGAGAGTTGTCTTTTTGTCTTGTTTGTAGTTTCCTTGCTGTGCAAAACATTTTAAGTTTCATTAGGCCCCATTTGTTTATTTTTGTTTTTATTTCCATTACTCTAAGAGGTGGATCAAAAAAGATCTTGCTGTGATTTATGTCAAAGAGTGCTCTTCCTATGTTTTCCTGTAAGAGTTTTATAGTGTCCAGTCTTACATTTAGGTCTTTAATCCATTTTGACTTTAGTTTTGTGTATGGTGTTAGGGAGGGTTCTAACTTCATTTTTTACATGTAGCTGTCCAGTTTTCCCAGCACCACTTATTGAAGAGGCTGCCTTTTCTCCATTGTATATCCTTGCCTCCTTTGTCATAGATTAGTTGACCATAGGTGCATGGGCTTATCTCTGGGCTTTCTATCCTGTTCCATTGATCTATATTTCTATTTTTGTGCCAGTACCATATTGTCTTGATTACTGCAACTTTGTAGTATAGTCTGAAGTCAGGGAGTCTGACTCCTCCAGCTCTGTTTTTTTCCCTCAGGACTGCTTTGGCTATTCAGGGTCTTTTGTGTCTACATACAAATTTTAAGATTTTTTGTTCTAGTTCTGTAAAAAATGCCATTGGTAATTTGATAGGGATTGCATTGAATCTGTAGATGGCTTTGGGTAGTATAGTCATTTTCACAATATTGCGTCTTCCAATCCAAGAACATGGTAAACTCTCCATCTGTTTGTATCATCTTTAATTTATTTCATCAGTGTCTTATAGTTTTCTGCATACAGGTCTTTTGTCTCCCCAGGTAGGTTTATTCCTAGGTATTTTATTCTTTTTGTTGCAATGGTAAATGGGAGTGTTTCCTTAATTTTTTTCAGATTTTTCATGATTAGCGTATAGGGATGCAAGAGATTTCTGTGCATTAATTTTGTATCCTGCAAGTTTAACAAATTCATTGATTAGCTCTAGTAGTTTTCTGTGGCATCTTTAGGATTATCTATGTATAGTATCATGTCATCTGCAAACAGTAACAGTTTTACTTCTTCTTTTCCAATTTGTATTCCTTGTATTTCTTTTTCTTCTCTGATTGCCATGGCTAGGACTTCCAAAACTATGTTGAATAAGAGTGGTGAGAGTGGACATCCTTGTCTTGTTCCTGATCTTAGAGGAAATGCTTTCAGTTTTTCACCATTGAGAATGATGTTTCCTGTTGGTTTGTCATATATGGCCTTTATTATGTTGAGGTAGGTTCCCTCTGTGCCCACTTTCTGGACAGTTTTTATCATAAATGGGTGTTGAATTTTGTCAAAAGATTTTTCTGCATCTATTGAGATGACCATATGGTTTTTATTCTTCAATTTGTTAATATGGTGTATCACATTGATTGATTTGCATATATTGAAGAATCCTTGCATCCCTGGAATAAATCTCAATTGATCATGATGTATGATCCTTTTAATGTGTTGTTGGATTCTGTTTGCTAGTATTTTGTTGAGGATTTTTGCATCTATATTCATCAGTGATATTGGTCTGTAATTTTCTTTTTTTTGTAGTATCTTTGTCCAGTTTTGGTATCAGGGTGATGGTGGCCTCATAGAATGAGTTTGGGAGTGTTCCTCCCTCTGCAATTTTTTGGAAGAGTTTGAGAAGGATGGGTGTTAGCTCTTCTCTAAATGTTTGATAGAATTCATCTGTGATGCCATCTGGTCCTGGACTTTTATTTGTTGGAAGATTTTTAATCATGGTTTCAATTTCATTACTTGTGATTGGTCTGTTCATATTTTCTATTTCTACCTTGTTCAGTCTTGGAAGATTATACCTTTCTAAGAATTTGTCCATTTCTTCAAGGTTGTCCATTTAATTGGCATAGAGTTGCCTGTAGTAGTCTCTTAGGATGCTTTGTATTTCTGTGGTGTGTGTTGTAACTTCTTTTTCATCTCTAATTTTATTGATTTGAGTCCTCTCCCTCTTTTTCTTGATGAGTCTGGCTAATGGTTTATCAATTTTGTTTATCTTCTCAAAGAAACAGCTTTTAGTTTTATTGATCTTTGCTCTTGCTTTCTTTGTTTCTATTTATTTCTGCTCTGATCTTTATGATTTCTTTCCTTCCACTAACTTTGGGTTTTGTTTGTTCTTATTTCTCTAGTTCCTTTAGGTGTAAGGTTAGATTGTTTCTTTGAGATTTTTCTTGTTTCTTGAGGTAGGCTTGTATTGCTATAAACTTTCTCTTAGAACTGCTTTTGCTGCATGCCATAGGTTTTGGATCATCGTGTTTTCGTTGTAATTTGTCTCTAGGTATTTTTTTATTTCCTCTTTGATTTCTTCAGTGATCTATTGGTTATTTAGTAACGTATTGTATAGCCTCCATGTGTTTGTGTTTTTTACATTTTTTCCCTGTAATTGATTTCTAATCTCATAGCGTTGTGGTCAGAAAAGATGCTTGATATGATTTCAATTTTCTGAAATTTACTGAGGCTGGATTTCTGACCCAAGATGTGATCTATCCTGGAGAATGTTCCATGTGCCCTTGAGAAGAAAATGTGATCTGCTGTTTTTCAATGGAATGTCCTATAAATATCAATTAAATCTATCTGGTCTATTTTGTCATTTAAAGCTTGTGTTTCCTTATTAATTTTCTGTCTGGATGATCTGTCCATTGGTGTAAGTGAGGTGTTAAATCCTCCACTATTATTGTGTTACTGTCAATTTCCTCTTTTATAGCTGTTAGCAGTTGCCTTATGTATTGAGGTGCCCCTATGTTGGGTGCATATATATTTATAATTGTTATGTCATCTTCTTGGATTGATCCCTTGATCATTATGTAGTGTCCTTCCTTGTCTCTTGTAACATTATTTATTTTGAAGTCTATTTTATCTGATATGAGTATTGCTACTCCAGCTTTCTTTTGATTTTCATTTGCATGGAGTATCGTTTTCCATCCCCTCACTTTCAGTCTGTATGTGTCCCTAGGTCTGACGTGGGTCTCTTGTAGACATCATATATATGGGTCTTGTTTTTGTATCCATTCAGCAAGCCTGTGTCTTTGGAGCATTTAATCCATTCACGTTTAAGGTAATTATCAACATGTATGTTCCTATTACCATTTTCTTAATTGTTTTGGGTTTGTTTTTGTAGGTTCCTTTCTTCTTTTGTGTTTCCCACTTAGAGTAGCATTTGTTGTAGAGCTGGTTTGGTGGTGCTGGATTCTCTTAGCTTTTGCTTGTCTGTAAAGCTTTTGATTTCTCCATCGAATCTGAATGTGATCCTTGCTGGGTAGAGTAATCTTGGTTGTAGCTTCTTCCCTTTCATCACTTTAAATATATCTTGCCACCCCCTTCTGGATTATAGAGTTTCTGCTGAAAAATCAGCTATTAAGTTTATGGGAGTTCCCTTCTATGTTATTTGTCATTTTTCCCTTGTTGCTTTCAATAATTTTTCTTTGTCTTTAATTTTTGTCAGTTTGATCACTATATATCTCGGCGTGTTTCTCCTTGGGTTTATCCTGCCTGGGACCCTCTGTGCTTTCTGGAGTTGGGTGGCTATTTCCTTTCCCATGTTAGGGAAGTTTTCGACTATAATCTCTGCAAATATTTTCTCGGGTCCTTTCTCTCTCTCTTCTCCTTCTAGGATCCCTATAATACAAATGTTGTGTTTAATGTTGTCCCAGAGGTCCCTTAGGCTGTCTTCATTTCTTTTCATTCTTTTTCTTTATTCTGTTCTGTGGCAGTGAATTCCACCATTCTGTCTTCCAGGTCACTTATCCGTTCTTCTGCCTCAGTTATTCTGCTACTGATTGCTTCTAATGTACTTTTCATTTCAGTTATTGTATTGTTCATCTCTTTTGTTTGTCCTTTAATTCTTCTAGGTGATTGTTCTTTAATTCTTCTAGGTCTTTGTTAAACATTTCTTGCATCTTGTCTATCTTTGCCTTCATTCATTTTCTGAGGTCCTGTATCATCTTCAGTACCATTATTCTGAATTCTTTTTCTGGAAAGTTGCGTAACTCCACTTCATTTAGTTGTTGTTCCTTCATCTGGTACATAGCCCTCTGCCTTCTCATCTTGTCTTTCTTTCTATGAATGTGGTTTTTGTTCCATAGGCTGCAGGATTGTAGTTCTTCTTGCTTCTGCTCTTAGTAAAGGTTATTAAGCAATATATTTTGGGAGCCTTAAAAATATGCATGCTCTTGACCCAGCAATTCAACTTATAAGAATGCATCCTAAGTTAATAATCCTAATTCCGAGACAAAATAATTTGAGCACAAATATGTGTACTAATGTTTTATTTATAATAGTGAAAATTGAATACAACCTAAATGACAAAACATAAGACCATGGTTCCATAAAATGAAGTCATATATCTAATGAGCAGATCATGTAGTTAGCAAAATGGTAATTAAGTATACTGCATAATAGCAAGGGAATGCATATGGTACATTAAGTTTTTAAATGATATAATAATAGACATACAGAATGCAATATACTATAAACAATATAAAGTAAAAAGAATTATGGAGAACAGACTAGAAGGAAATTGACAAAAATGTAATTAAGGAATGAGTTTATGAGAGCTTTTCTATTCTACTTTCTATTTTTAGGTATTTAAAAAAATTTTATAATGATGATTATTTGAAAATTATAAGCTTTAAAAAAATAAAGTAGGAAAAGTCACTTTTAGTTCTAGAAATGGAGAAATCAGTAATTAGAACCAATCCCTTTGCTGAGGACAATAAAAAAGCTTAGTGAAATATAAAAGCATCTGCTTGAAGGCATCAGAGACTTAACAAAATAGTGAATAACTGAGCTCATATCTTGGAAAATGTGAAAATCCAAAGAAGTGAGCTTTTCATTTGGACTTACTTTTGCCTTAGAAGAAATTCTAGAAGAGGCTGCTGAAAGCAAACTAAAACTGTTGACAGTCTCTTCACCAAGTGTGTCAAAATCTGGAGCCCAGACCTGCTAAAATTAGGAGTTCAGATAAATCCATAATGTCTTGGGTTGAGATTCCAAAGACCTGCATCGTATGCATAAGGGAAAATTGAAAGTAAGCCAGCCCTCACAGGGACAAAAACTCATTTTTAAATCTTATGGATGACCCATAAAATTTTTTCCATTCCTAAAATTGGATTAAGGTGATCCTAGATTACTAGTGCCCTCAGGCTCCTGGCAAAAGCAAATTCTCTCTGGTCAAAGAAAGCTTTGAAATCATCCAAAATTTCAAATTACTTCCACAAACAATTTTAATACAAAGCCTAGATAAAATCAAAGATAACCAGACCTGCAAAGATAGGAGACTACATGAACATAAACCAGGAAAAACAACTGAGTGAAACAGATCTACAGGAGGTCTAGCTATTAGAATCTTTAAAATAAATCTGCTTACCATGTTCAAGGAGTTAAGAGACAACATTTCATTTTCAGCAGAAAGAAACTCAAAAAATACAGAGAAGATTTTAAACAATAACCAAAATTATGAACTAACAGATTTAATAGCCTATTAGATGCAATCAAACAAAAATTAGCAAACTATAATACAAGTCAAAAGAAACTAACCTTAATAAAGTATAGAAGACAAAAGAATAGAAAATACAGAAGAGAGTGTAAGAAACATAGAGAATACATATACCTAACATGCATTTAGTTGGAGTCCCAGAAAGAAAGGAGGGGGAAAGAGCAAAGCAATTTTAAAATATAAGGCAAAAATTTTCCAAAACTGATGAAAAATACCCATCCATTGATTTAAGAACCCTGTCAAAAAAGGAAATGAAGGAAGACTCAGGAATTCGCTGATTTGACTCATACCAATGAGCTATATGACCTTGGGCAAGGCATTTTAATCTCCCTGGATATCTGTTTCATCATTTGTGGGGGAAAAAAAAAGGCATTGGATTATATAATTTCTAACAATTTATCAAATATGTTTCTAAGAACAGCTAGTATTTTCAATAATAGTCTTTATTATATTGTAATCTTATAGGCATTTCAAAACCCCTGCACGAAAACATATCCCATATCAATCAGCAATCTTATAAGCCTATATTTCTACTAGTCTGTAAAAGCCTACTACAGACATCCTTTGGATTATCAAACAAAACCAGGTTATTTTATCTTAAAGGATATTATTAAAATATCCATATGCTATCTGATACCTGAGACGAGTGAGAAGCAACTTATGGCCTTAAACAAATTCAATTTATGTTACTCTGTTAATTATATTGTATTACCGTCAACTGACAAAGAATTAAGCTAAGGTACACAGAACAAGTAAGTTTTCAATGAAAGAAATCACCAGATAAGGTAAACAATATAGCTAGAAACATAAATAGAAAAATAGGAATAGTATTATTAAATGTTCCAAAATTATCTAAATTCTGATAGTTTAATTAAATATAAAATTATAATATTTATCTGTGTCCGTTTATTAACAGTACCAAGTTATAAACAAAAAAACAAAAATTGAAATTGCAAGAATAGTAATGTTGTACCACCAAATTATTTAGAACAAATTCTGCAATCCCTAAATCATCTTTTATTTCTTAAAGTAGATAGAGGGAACAGGAAAGAAAAAAACAGGAAGAAACCACAAATAAATGATAGTAATTAATATTGTACTAGCATGCCACAGGCAACATGGCTTTTTTTATGTGTCTATTTAAATAAGAAATGTGAACCATGAATCCACCATGTTCTAGAGCTAAAGATAAGGTATAATATTTCTGATACCATTAATGAAAACTGAATAACTTTCCACTAAACTAGTTTTAACATTTACTGATCCTTTATAATCACTTTTTAGTGCTGTTATAAATAAGAAACATTATCACATTATAAATTTGGAGAAGTGCTAGAATTTCTTAAATTGATGACTCCAAGGTAATTTGGTAAGAGTTTTTTTTTTTTAATTAGGAAAATAGAAACAGAAATCCTATCTGATTTCTAATATTTAATGAAATGCAAATTGAATGCTTTACTCTGTTAAACATCAGAAGGGTCAATGTATAAGTTATTCCTCTAATATTCAGATTCATGCTGTGAATTTTAAATTCTAACTCCATAGTTCATTTCTCTCTCGCCTCACCACTGACAGTATCTGCTCAGCCTATCCCTGGAATAAGGTTCATTCTCTCTAGTGATAAAAGGATTGAAATTTGGCTTTTCCTGGCTTTCCTGTAGGACTACGTTTGCCATTTCCATTCAAGGTCCAGTAGGTCTTACTATTCATGCAAATTTGCAGAAATTAAAAAGCTCTGCAAAATGTTTGGAGTAAGTTCAAGAAAACTGGGTTATCTCAAGCTAATATTAATATCAAGAGAAAGGAAGGAATTGAAGCCAAGCAGGTAAACAGGGTTACAGTCTTTTAAAGTCATGTATGTATAATACTGTTTACAAAGAAATACCATCTATGAAAACCCAAATGTAACCCTGAAAGATCAGTAATGCAAGCAGTTGACATTCAGCCAATGCAAACCCAACACAGTTGTTATCTGCTCTAATTACGCACTTTATACTAGAATGCTAGAGAGGAAACATTGCCAAGTAATGCACTTCAGCAAAAAAAGTCAGGGATAGGTTCTCTCAACCAAGAATATTTTACATGTGAAATGAATGGTAACAAGTTCAAAGCACAACAGGTAAACACTATAACAATAGTCTGTACATAAAAGTTGGGGCACTATATGTGTGGTCCAAACCCTTCACTCCTCAGGGGGTAGCTGGGATTTGTTGGTTCCCTCCTGACTGTAAGACACCATTCCTGGGAGTGAGGTTTATGGTGAGAGAGTGTCTCAGCCTTTCTTACCTGCTTCAATGTGGGTATTTTCTCAGCTGCCCATCGTGTAGGAGTCACTCAACTTATTTCTGGATTTCTCTCAGAGGAAACTGATCTGTGTGTACCTGTATATTCAGTGAACTCTGGGAGGAAGGAAATTCAGGAGCCTTTTATGTCGCCATCTTGGTGACTTCTCTCATTCATCTTGTTATCCCTCTAATCACCCAATAAAGTTCATGAAAATAGTAGGTGCTCAATAAACATTTACTTAATTAGAAGAGAAGTATATTATAAAATGTATTCAAAACAGAGCTTCAATAGTGAAAAATCAAACTGGTCAACTTACCAAACAATCTTCTGATTTTACAGATATAAATCTAAAAAGAAATAGCTGTAGATACACAAATATAGGTCAGGTTCCTAGAAAATTCATTTGCATGGAAGAATTCCTTCCCTAATGTTGATGAATAAATAAAGTATTTCTCTGTTTTAGAAAACAAATTTGACAAACTCTTTTTTAAATTTATACAGAGTTGTAGGAAAAATAGTATATACAGCAATTATATGTAGAACAGTACACTCAAATAGTTGCTACTCTCAAAATAGTAAGAGGTTAATAGAGTATTTGGACTATACCTACTTTGAACTGTGTTTTAAGAGCTAAGCATGGGTAAGTAAATTATTTATGGGCAATAGAATGGCCAAATCCACTATCTAAAAGAAACGCCCTGAACTTTAATTTCAACTATTACAAATATGCCTTATAAAGAGACATTATTTCTCATAGAATAGGGTTTTATGTTCTTTATTGGACTTTGCGCCACGAGATTTTAGTAAAAAGCATCTGTGAAGAGGTTATAAGAAGCTGATTATAAAAGTTTTAAAATATACCAGTAAGTATTAGTAGCATTAAAACGGTATTGTTTTCACTGAAGTATTTGTGACAAAATAAAAAATAGCTTTTGTCAGTAATTCTGAAGTAGAAACTAAAATCCAAAGAGGGAAGAGTTCTCCTATCTAGTTTATTTATTTTGTTTTGTTTCATTATTATTTTAATATCTTCCACGTTAGTTCTCAAACTTTAGAGGCGATCAAATCACCTCAAGACGGGCTTCCCTGGTGGCGCAGTGGTTGAGAGTCCGCCTGCCAATGCAGGGGACACGGGTTCATGCCCCGGTCCGCAAAGATCCCACATGCCGCGGAGCAGCTAGGCCCGTGAGCCATGGCCGCTGAGCCTGCGCGTCCGGAGCCTGAGCTCCGCAACGGGAGAGGCCACAACAGTGAGAGGCCCGTGTACCGCAAAAAAAAAAAAAAAAAAAAAAAAAAATCACCTAAAGAGACTGTTAAAACATGGATTGTTGGACCTCACTCCCAGAGTTTCTGATAGAATAGATCTCAGGTGGGACCCTAGAATCTGCATTTCTAACAAGTTTCCAGGAGGTGTCTATACTGCTTGCCAGGGACTACACTTTGAGAACCACTGTTCTGTATGGTTGCTAACAATTTATTATAAGAAAGTAATTTTCTAAAATATTTTCCAAACTAGGAACACTGAGAAAGAACCTACATTTACTTTACGCAAATTTATTTAAATTAGTGTACAACATCCATTTGTATATTTCAAATTCTATCATAATATGCCTGAGAGGACAATGTTTGTTATTTCATAAAACCTGTGATGGATTCTGGCATGAAGTGAAAAACCCTTTAGGAAATCAAAAAATTGTATAGTAGAGCCTTTAGCGGAAAGAAGTGTACTTTAACCACAGGATGTCACACATTTGTGGACATGTAGTTATGGCTCAACAAACACATGTTAACTGATTAACCAATAATTCTATTTTGTATGGAATATACAAATCTGGGTTTGGATAAATTTAGTTCATTTTAAACACATTTTCCTAAAACATTTTCTCATGACCATTACATGGAATGTCTTGAACTCCAAAGTCATCTCTAACCACCGTCTCCTGCATCCAGCCCTCCCTCTCTCCCTCTAGTTCTACCTTCACTTCAACCATATCAAAATCTTAAGTTCCTTGGTCCCTCCATTTTCTCACACCTTTCATTTACCTTTGGTTTCTGGTCCTTCATTTCAGCTCCATGATGGATTATCTTAATCATTCCCCCAATACTTTTCACAATTACCCTGTCTTCTTTTGCCTGAACCACATCCTTTAATCAAAAGCCCAATCCTGGATCACACCAATCATCCAGTGTTGCCATTTCTGCTTCACTACCTCTGAAGGAGAAAAATCACACCATCAGGCAGAATGGTGCTTCTGCACATTTTTTATTTCCCATTTCATCAGAGCGAGCTCTCAGTTCGACCTGACCATTCTACACACGGAAGGCGCCGCCTTTCCCATTCTCCTGAGTGGGAATTCCAAACCTCAACTCTCCTCCTTAAACCCCCTCTTCCACCTCTCACTCTCAGAAAATGACTTTGCCTTCAGCTTCACTGAGAACACTGAAGCCACAGGTCAGTCTCTTTCGCAGTTTCCTCCCCTTTCTCTCACACTGCTTTTTTACAGAGCAAAAACCCTCTTCTTGAGTTCTATAGTAGCCAGACGCTAAGATGGACCCCAATGCGCAGGACCCCTGCCTCATGTATTAGTCCTCCCACACTGTACCAGCATTAATCTGTACCCACAGAAGTGATGGTAAGGGATGGTATTACTCCCACATTAGCTTACAAAAGACACAGCAGCTTCTATTTGGGCTTTTGCTTTCTTACTGTCTCTTGGATCACTTGCCCTAGGTGGAATCTTGTCATAAACAGCCCTGTGGGGAGGCCCGTGTGGTGACAAATGTAAGCTTCTTGCCAACAGTTTGGAAGCAGCTGCTCCAGCTCCAGTCAAATCTTCACAGACTGTAGCTCTGGCCACCAGCTTAACTGCAACCTCCCAAGAGATGTGGGACCAGAACTATCCAGCTAAGCAGCTCTCAGATTCCTGACCCTCAGAGATTGTGTGAGATAACAAATGTTTATCATAGTATATAAGCTGCTAAGTTTTCAGGTAATTTGTTACTTAGCAACAGATAACTGGCACAGAGTCTAAGACTAAATCACCCACTTCTCCTTGCCCCTTCAGAAGCATTATTCAGTCATCTCTTTCACCCTATATTTCAAGCTCTTCTATTCTGTCCCCTTCCCTATATGAGATTGCTCAAGTCTCCTTTTTCTCAAAAAAACAAACAAAAGCACTCCTTGGGAATTCCCTGGTGGTCCAGGGGTTAGGATGCCACGCTCTCACTGCCATGGCCCCAGGTTCAATCCCTGGTCAAGGAACTAAGGCCCCACAAGCCATGCGGCACGACCAAAAAAAAAAAAAAAAGAAGAAAAACAACTCTCCTTTATCCCTATGCCCTCTCTTGTTGCCCACCTACCTCTCTTCTCTTCATATCAAAATTCCCAAAATGATGACTGGCTAGCCACAATTTCTAACTGCTGCTCACTCCTCCACCCTCGGTAGTCTGCCATTCACGTGCACAGCTTCACTAAAATTTTTCACAGGGGCTTTTAATGTGCTCCATGTTGCCAAGGGCAGTGGCTATGGTAAGGAGTTTGGATTTTATTCTAAGGGCAGAGAGAAGCAGACAAGAGGCAGCCAACTGCAGTAGTTAGAAACACACACTTCAGACTGCCTGGGAAGCAGAAATAGCAGTTAGAGAGAGGGCTATGGTAGCAGCCAGGAGGGAAATGATGATGACTAACTCCAAGGTTGTGGCAGAGGAGCTGGAAAGAAAGACTATGTTTTTGGAGATTGAAACAATAGAACTTGCTGATGGATTGCTTATGGGAGGAAAGGGAAAGGAAGAAACTGAAAATGACTTCCAAGTTTGGGGCTGGAGCAACTGGTGATGGCTGATGATTTTATTAAGATGTTAAGACTGGCGAAGAATAAGTTGGGGGAGGAAGTGTAAAATGAAGAGTTTGGGCATTATGTTTGCGATGCCTAGCAGACATCCAGATGGAGATACAATGAAATAAAATGGAATGTGCAGAATAGTATATTGACCACTAATAACTCCTGTCCATTTTTAAAATACGACAAGTGAATTCAGAAACATCTATCAGAAACTGCTCATCATTTGTATATTTCAGCAACTGTAAAGAAACTACTTTCCATAGTTCAGAAGTTCTTGAAATCTTCATTTTGTTCATATTCTTGAAATTAAGGCTCAACTAGGGTTTAATATTGCATGAGCAATCAAACACAGCAGCAGAGTTCAAAATCGGTGACTTGCAGAAGCAAAATCTGCAGGGATTTTAGGCTTCTAATTAAAATATATTGACAGCACATAATTTAGGGTTAAGTTTATCTCACATTCTAGTCCCACAGCTTGAGCCCCAGAGGAGAAACAAGACCTTGCATATTAAGCATCCATCAGGGAGTCTGAATACCAAGATCTAATTCGAGTAAGTCTTTTATTGGATCACTATATCCTAACACTCATGCAAACAATTTAAACTCTCTTTCAGAATTAGAAAAGCAAGCACTGTAAAAATAGAAAGTACAAAGTAAGTTAAGATAATAAAGTTGCTAGAAGGAACAACAGTAATAAGAACTACTTAAAGAGCAAAAATAAATTATTCTGGGGCTTCCCTGGTGGCGCAGTGGTTGAGAGTACGCCTGCCGGTGCAGGGGACATGGGTTCGTGCCCCGGTCCGGGAAGATCCCACATGCTGTGGAGCGGCTGGGCCTGTGAGCCATGGCCGCTGAGCCTGCGTGTCCAGAGCCTGTGCTCTGCAACGGGAGAGGCCACAACAGTGAGAGGCCCGCATACCACCAAAAAAAAAAAATTATTCTGATCAGAAATTCACTTAAAAATAAAAAATTATACTGTTACTAGATGGGCACCTAGCTAATACTGAGACATCTATCTATCAACTGAACTAGCCTCAGCAGAGCCTAACATGACAAAGGTACCTGATCAACTGGAAGAGCATTAATACCCTGTATTTGTACATCGATTGACTTTTGCACTTTGCTATATATCATTTCACACTACATGACTCTCCAATTCAAGTCATTTGTTCATTCAGCAAACATTAGTGATCACCTCCTTTGTGGCAGGCACGGCACAAGTCATTGAAAAGAAAGACCCAGTCCTTGCTCACAAAGAGTTTGCATTCAATGCATCAAGTGCTATCTGTGATAGGATAACTTAGCATGACCAAAGGAGCTCCTACCTCATCTCACAGTATGGAATATGAGGGAAAAGGAAAGTTGTATGCTCATATCTTCCAATAAGATGATTGAGCTGAGTATTGATAGGGAGCTAACAGTTAGGCTCTCAAGAACTGGAAGAAGAATGTCTCTGGCTGAAGAAACACCACACATGGAAGGGATGGCACCAAGAGCTAGCAGGTCACTGATAGAAGGTTTGCATACAATTTAGCTTAACTGAAGCATAAGATGGCCTGTGGGAACTAGGTGAAAAAGAAAAAGAGGAGGAGAGGGAAAATCATCAAAGTCTTTGTATGGCAAATCAGGGAATTCATTCTGATCATAAAGGTCACAGGATACAACCAGAGGTGTTTAGTAAAAGAGGTGAAATGAGTGAACTTCCATTTTGGTTACATTGCTTTGGCCACTTTGGGGAAGGTGGATTCAAGAGCTTGAGACTCTAAATGCAGAGAGTCTTTTCTTGTGATTATCATAAAATCCACTCCGGGACCCAATAGCTACTTTATGTGTAAATGCACTAAATGCTCCAATCAAAAGACATAGAGTGGTTGAATGCAAAACAAACAAACAAGAAAAAACAAAGACCCATATATATACTGCCTACCAGAGACTCACTTCAGACCTAAAGACACACAGACTGAAAGTGTAAGATGGGAAAAGGTATTCCATGCAAATGGAAACAAACAAAAAAATTGGGGAAGCAATAATTAGATAAAATAGACTTTAAAAAAATGATACTAACAAGAGACAAATAAGGACATTACATAATGATCAAGGGATCAATCCAAGAAGATAGAACAATTATAAATATATATGCACCTAACATAGGAGCATCAAAATACATAAAGCAAATATTAACAAACATAAGGAAGTTACAGTTACACAATAATACTAGGGGACTTTAACACCCATTTACACTAATGAACAGATCATCAAGACAGAAAATCAATAAAGAAACACTGGCCTTAAATGAAACATTAGACCAGAGGGGCCTAATAGATAAATATACAACATTCCATCCAAAAGCAGCAGAATACATTCTTTTCAAATGCACGTGGAACATTCTCCAGGATGGATCACATACTATGCCACAAAACAAGTCTCAGTAAATTTAAGAGAATGGAAATCATATCAAGCATTTTTTCCAACCACAGCAGTATAAAACTAGAAATCAACTACAAGAAGAAAACTGCAAAAAACACAAATACATGGAGGCTAAACAATATGCTACTAAAAAAACAATAGGTCACTGGAGAAATCAGAAGAAATCAAAAAATACCTGGAGACAAATGAAAATGAAAACAAACACAATAACTCAAAATCTATGGGACACAACAACAGCAGCTGTAAGAAGGAACTTTATAACAATACAAGCCTACCTCAGGAAACAAGAAAAGTCTCATATAAACAACCTAATCTTACACCTAAAGAACTAGAAAAAGAAAAGCAAATAAAATCCAAAGTTAGTAGAGGGAAAGAAAAAATAAATATCAGAGCAGAAATAAATAAAATAGAGACTAAAGAATAATAGAAAAGATCAGTGAAACTAAGAGCAAATAAAATCTTGCCATTTGCAAAAGCATGGATGGACCTAGAGGATATTATGCTAAGTGAAATAAGTCAGGCCAAGAAAGACAAATACTGCTTATTTCACTTATATGTGGTATCTAAAAACAAAGCAGACAGACAAACATAACAAAACAGAAACAGATTCATAGATACAGAGAACAAACTGGTAGATGCCAAAGGGGAAGGGGTGGGGGAAAGTGTGAAATGGGTAAGGAAGATTAAGAAGTATGAACTTTGAGTTATAAAAGAAATAAATCACAGAAATGTATAGCCTAGGGAACGTAGTCAGTAATATTGTAATAACTTTGTATGATTACAGATGGCAACTAGACTTCTCATGGTGATTATTTTGTAATGTATAAAAATATTGAACCACTATGTTGTACACCTGAAACTACTATAAAGTTCTAAGTCAGTTATACTTCAATAAAAAAGAAAAGAAAAAATATAAAAAGAAAGTCTACAGTTAGAAATTTCCTTTTGGCACTGCAGTAGTTGAAAGATATAAAAAAAGGTGTTAGGAGTAATCTAAAGAAAAGACTTATGAAATAATAATTAGACTGAGAATCTGCAACAATAGATACCAGGAAAAAAAGGAAATAATAGTGTAAAAGCAAGTCATAAAAAATAACTCAACCTAAAGTGCTATTCCCATCTAAATTAGGACACAGGAGTTCATGAAAAATGAAAGCATTTTCAGAATATCAGAGGCTGAGAGCATTTACACTCATAGGGTCTCTCTGAGAGGGTCTAAAGAACATACTTCGGCAAAAAGGAAATTAAACCCAGAAGGAAGGAAAAAAGAGTATGAAGCAATAGTAAGGAAAAATATTTTATAAAGATGTGGGTAAATACAAGTAAGCACTGACATTTTTATAATAATAATTGACTAATTTGGGCAGATTATAAAAAACAAGGTTAAACTAACATAACAGACAAAATTTAAATGGAATAAGGTTACTGGGGGAGGCTGAGGAATGGAGTTAAAACTTTCTAAACCCCTCCCCCAAAATTGTTCCAGAGGAAAGCAGAGACACCGATTAACATTAAATATTATAAAGTTCAGGGTAAATATCAATTTTAAGGAAAACCCGTATGAAAATAGAATATATAACTTCCAAAACAGCAAATGGAGAAAAGGAATAAAGAAACCTGGATCATACTGCAGAAGGCACAAAAGAGCAGAGGGGAAGGAGTAAGCAAGGTAAAAATATACGGTATAAATAAGTGCAAATATGACATTAATAAAAGCTAATGTAAGTGGATTAAATTTATCTATTAAAAGGTAATAAACAAGATAAATTTAAAACAGAAACAAAACCAGCCATAAACTTCTAATAAGAGACATCTTTAAAGTAAAATTAAGAGAAAAGGGAAAATTACATACCAGGCAAATACTAACAGCCAAAAGAAATATGGGGTAGAATGTTAATATTAACAAGGAAAAAAAAAGCATTAATAAGGATAAGAAGGGACACTATAATATAAAAGGGGAAAATTATGAACCAATAAGTACCTAATATCATAGATTTTTAATACACTGCTTATAGAAAATAATAGATTAAGCAGAAAGGTTAAAGAAATACAGGAAATTGAAACAACACAGTAAACTACTTGAACTAATAGATCTGTAGAGAATCTTTCATCCACAGATGTCAAATATGTATTCTTTTCAGGGATACATGATACATTTACATAAATTGACCAGGTGATAAATATAAAAAGAAGTGTTAACAAAGTCTAAAGAACTGATGACAGAAAAAAAAAAAACTGATCTGAACACATGCTATTAAAATAGGAATAAACACTTAATGGGGTGTTCACTGATGTATCTTTACGATGCCATAAAAACTGCAAACAAATGTCCAAAATAGAAGAATGAATAAATAAAAATGGTGGTATATAATATAGAATACTACAGAAAAGCTAAAATAAATTAATTAGAACTATATGTCAATATGATAGATCTCCAAAATAAAATAATGAGTAACAAAAGCAAGAAGATGAATGTTAAGTATGGCAAATTTATGCTTATTTATGTAAATATTGAAAACACATGAAAAAACTTTACAAATGGATGTATATGCCTTAAAGTATCAAAACATAAATGGAAAGGATACCTGCCAAAATAATGATAATGGTGGCCTCGGGATGAAGGGAGATGCTGGGGACTGCAAAGAGGCTTTATATATATGTTCTATTTCTAGGGAGGCAGTAATGGATCATGATTAAGAATGCAGGCTCAGGGGCTGCCGGGGCTCAAATCTTGATCATGCTATTCTCTGTGTCCCAGTGTCCTCACCTATAAATTTTAGTTAATAATATTTCCTACCTAATAGGGCCGTTTGGGTTTAGATAAGCTAATGTATGTAAAACACTAGAACAGTGCTTGATACACTGTAGTCACTCAAGAAATAAATGTTAACTTATTTTTTAGTTGAGAATTTTATAAAGGTATTAAATGGAAGCTATAAACTGGAGAGAGCATGTAGAAACAACTCTTTGGAGAAGTTTGGCTATAAAAAGCAAAGAAATATAGTTTGCAGCTAAAGCAGTGTGTGTGGTCCAGGAGGGTTTATTTAAAATGGGGAAATAGTTGAGTGTGTTTGTAAACTAATGAAAACGAATCAAATGAAAGGGAAAGACTGATGGTATAGGAAACAGAGGGAATAGCCTAAAGGACTGTCTTTGATAAGAAAAAGGCTTTGATAAGGGATAAGGGCTCACAGAACCTGTGGAAAAAATAAGTCCTTGAGGGAAGGAGAAACAAACTTCTATTATCTCAGAAAAGAAGGAGAAAACGATACAGACAAGGAAGTATGGGAGGAAAGGCTGATGAAAGTCCCTTTTGTTGATTTTTGTTTTCTCAGTGAATTTGAGAGACACTCTTCAGTGGAAATCCAAGAAGTTAGAATATGTGGGTTCATGTGGCACATGAAAGATTGCGCTTACTAGAGAGAAGCAGCAAGAGAGTGCACAGGGTTGAACTGGCATTGAGGGTGGTGGTCATGAAGTGACATTTTTTCCAAACTGCCTGTCATGTAACAACACTTGACTGTGTGGGCATACACATGGAGATGGTAGAAGGCTGGACCTTCCAGGAGTGTGGATTTGCCAGGAGCTAATATGATGACTCCATTATATTAAAAAACTATATGATTAAAATTATCATGGATTCAAAGTGGATGAGGAGGAGGGGAACAAAGACAAAAGAGGGCTGAGGGATAGAGAGAAAGCTCTCAGGATCTTCTAAGAATTATTTCCATAGGTGATTGAGAAGGTAAACAGGAAAGATAAGACATTGCTCAGAGAATGGGATGCATGAATTCACTGTAAAATTTTGATTTTAAAATTGGGGCAGTGGAGAGAATACATAGCTGAGTTGGAGTGGAGGGAACATTAGGGGATGAGATGGCCAAGACACTGAGAGGTCAGAGTATTGGTTAAGTCATCTACAGGACACTGACAGTGCTCAAAATTGAGGAGTAGATAAAACACTGTGATCAGGCTTGTATTTTAGAAACATCCCAACTCTTACGAGGACAATGGATCTGAAGGGATCGAGACTGGAGAAAGGGGAGCCCATTGCCGAAACCCTGTGAGATCATGGTGGTTCAGACTAAGATGGTGGGAAAGATGGAAAGAAATGGATGTTTTCAAGAGATGTTGAGATGGCAGAAGGGCTTTGTGTTTTGTAGTGGGGAGTGGGAGTGAGGAAGGAGTCAAGACACCAAGATCAGGTAACTGAGGGAGATGGCTAACACTATTCTCTGAAAAAGGGGAAAGAGCAGGAAGCACTGCTCTGGGGACCATCTAAACTGGTGATAAATCACCTAATCAGCACGGATATAAATATATCACAGCAATGGCAAAAATTAATATCTAGAGATCAAAATTCCAGCTAAGGTTTACAGTTCAAATGTTGATAATACATTTCAGTGGTTTGATACAGTTTCTATATAACAGCAACGCACAAGAAGCCTTTTAAGTCTAGAAGAAAAATTAAATTATTAATAAATTTGGTCTGGACAAAATTGCTTTGCCTGAAGATTAAAGGACTCCCAAACATCATAAAGATTAAATATTAAAATAAGTTATTTGATAGGGAGGGTGAGAGGGAGGGAGATGCAAGAGGGAAGAGATATGGGAACATATGTATATGTATAGCTGATTCACTTTGTTATAACGTAGAAACTAACACACCATTGTAAAGCAATTATACTCCAATAAAGATGTAAAAAAAAAATAAGTTATTTCAATTTCTTGATAGATGGGTCAATAGCTGGTTTTTAAATTTGCATTTTAAAAATCAGTTAAGAAGCATAACATCAGTGAAACCTGATTGGACTAATATTTTGGAACTCCCACTAAATAAATTAATGTGCTCCACAATAGACAACTTAAATATTTAACAAATGAATATATAACTTTGTGGCATGTTATGCTTTCTCAGTGACAAGTTGATGCTCACTGTGAGCACAGGATTTAGAAAGAGCTATTTTTCTAAAAAGTTACTTTCATACATCTTCCATTTGCTGAATCTTAACCTTCTGAATATCGTGGAAAAGTCAACCTGCCTAGTAAGAATTTCTGATTCATTCAAATAATAACCCAATATCCATGTTAATTACTGTGATTTAATTATGGCATCTTCCCCCTTTCCAGAATACTTATGAATTATTCTTTGTGTAATCCCAAGGTACATTATTAATGCAAATCAAAGGACAGTTTAGTTATAAATATTAATGACCCAGGCAAAGTAACTTTGGGCATGGAATTTCATAACACAGTCAATTTTTGTCTTTAATTCCTCATATTGCTTGATTATAGATGTTTCAATCACACATGAATATTGTTTTATTCTCTTTGATGGAAGGTTAGAAATTATAGTATTATAGTAATCAAATTTTTAAAAATACAATATAATGTAATCTGTGGCAGTTCTTGAAATTTCCATTTGGTTGTAAAATATGTTCTCCTGTAATAATTAAGTACATAATGAAGTTAAGGGCTAAAGGACAGTGCTTTATAACATTTACAAGAAGTAATTTACATTACTGGAAGTTTTTAACATAAATGTAATTAGAATCTGCTGAACCCCTTTTCTATTAGTCTTTTAAAGACAGGCCTCTCTGATACAAATTTTTCAATAGCTATTAAAGAAATTCAGGGCTTTCCTTCTCCACTTGTAATATAAGTGTTTAAGGGTATATGAAATTCTTAAGGCACTTTATTTTCAGGTTTACATGACTAATTATTAGGGTGACTATAACCATTGTAGCTTCAATAATTTATAACTAATTCTCAATTATTATTTTATGCAGCTTAACTCTAAACATGAAAGTACACTCCAGGAAAGTCTGCAAATAAATATTCTATTTACCATTTGGAGTGCTAAAATTTAATAAAGATGTCAAGGACTTGAAGAGCTCTATGAAGGCTAGAAATAACTAATATTTAGTAAATATTTCAGGTAAAGAAGATTGCCAGATTCTGAATTAATTTCTCCCCAAATAATTTGAAAGTGGTTAATAACAATAATAAGTATTTGAAATTGTACTAAAATTGTTGACCACCTGCATCATTCTTACCATGACAGAGCATGAGAAATGGGTAAAAGCCAACTATAATATGCAGCATTCATTGAGGGCTTGCAATGTGCTAGGCACTACGCTAAGCATTTTATTATGTCGGGTCTTAATCAGTCCTTGTAACTAACCTATGAAGTGGATACTATTATTGCATCCATTTAAGAGAATAGGAGCCTGAGCCTTTGTATGAGCAGTTTGCCCATGGTCTCCAGAGCTGGTCTCCAGAAGGCCATAGCTGCCCGACCCCAAAGCCTGTTGGCCTTCAACACTCCCCTTTCTCCTTTCCACGTAGGATAGTGTGATAGGTCAGAGCACAGACCACATGCTCTCCCATTTCTTCTGTAGCCATTTTTTAAAACATGATATGCCTCATGGTTGTTAAGAAATTTAGAGAATTGGTTAAATATGACTACATAGGGTTCCTTCCAAGTCTGATCCAATCAGCATCAAGAAACTTGATTCTAACATCATGGATGCTCTTGACTTTAGAAGTCAACAGTGGGACTTCCCGATGGTCCAGTGATTAAGACTCTGCGCTTCCAATGCAGGGGGTGTGGGTTCCATCTCTGGCTGGGGAACTAAGATCCCACATGCTGCAGACTGACAATCAATAGGATGCAATGAGGAAAGTGTAGCCACTTTTTCTCATGCGCCTTTATTCTACTTTGAGCCCCTGATGTTCAGAGACTCTAACTGTCCAGTCACGCCTTTCCACAGCTCCATACAGGGACACTGATTCCTGAGATCCAGGGAGGGCAGGCCCTCTTTTACAGAAATTTTCCATTATTCTTAAGAAGAACTAGGGATTCCTCTGGTTTCATGGCTGCAACTTTTTCTTTCTGTCCTTGTAGAATGTTTATTAAATTTTGGAGTAAAAAAGCTGGAACAACCTACCAAGTTTTTCTGATTAACAACTCCAACTCCAGGTAAAAATATCCTCCTCAGCATCTCTGGTTAGTGTGTCCCAGCCTATCAGCTTAGCGAGAGGACCATCTGAACATACAGCAGTTCTAATTACTAGCTTCCTCATTCTGAGCCATCATGTGCTCCCCTTTTATATCAAATCTCTGCACCCAAGCAAATCTCTCTTTCACGATCAATGTATCAACTTTTGAAGACAGCACCCAGATCACCTTTTAGCCTCAAAAGCTCCAACTAATCCCCAATTCCTTCAAACATTTCTCATTTGGCATCGTTAGCCAGACCCTCTACCAATTCCATCAACCTATTCTGTCAGTGACCTTCTTAAAATGTGTTCCACCCCCAGAACTACACAGAATGCCACAGAAATCATCTAATGAGAGTCAAGTACAATGGAGATAATACTTCCTTATAGTCAGGACATCGTGCTTTCATGGATGCAACCTAAGATTGTATTGGGTTTGGAGCAGAAAAATCACACAGGTCAGGCACTGAGCTCACAAAGTGCTGACCATGAATTCTTGTTATCACATTTATAGTTACTTCCTTATATATGTCGTGTGCATTATCAATAACCTAAGCACCCTCCAGCTCTACAGCCAAAGCTTTACTCAGAACTTACTTTCCCATTATACTGCCCTATAAATAACTAGACTCTTGCCCCTGCATAAAACTAAAAGCTGGGCTTCCCTGGTGGCGCAGTGGTTGAGAGTCCGCCTGCCGATGCAGGGGACACGGGTTCGTGCCCCTGTCCCGGAAGATCCCACATGCCGCGCAGCGGCTGGGCCCGCGAGCCATGGCCGCGGAGCCTGTGTGTCCGGAGCCTGTGCTCCGCAACGGGAGAGGCCACAGCAGTGAGAGGCCCGCGTACAGCAAAAAAAAAAAAAAAAAAAAAAAACTAAAAGCTAACATATATTGAGCTCTTACCATGTGTAGGAGCTGTGCTAACCACTTACATGCCTGATCTCCTAGTGTTTCCCCACAGAATAGGGACTTTCTCATCATATCCATTTTTCAGACGAGGAAAGTAAGGCTCAGAGAGATTGAGTTTTCCAAGGTCACAGTGCTAGTAAATGGCAAAGCTAAGATTTAAACCCAGTTGTGTCAAAGTGCCAGAGGCTCCGTTAATCTTGTTATTTCTGGGACTTCCCTGGTGGCGCTGTGGTTAAGAATCCATCTGCCAATGCAGGGGACACAGGTTCGAGCCCTGGTCCAGGAAGATCCCACAGGCTGCGGAATAGCTAACCCGTGCGCCACAACTACTGAGCCTGTGCTCTACAGCCTGCGAGCCACAACTACTGAGCCCACGTGCCACAACTACCGAAGCCCGTGCACCTAGAGCCCGCGCTCCACAACGAAGAGTAGCCCCCACTCGCTGCAACTAGAGAAAGCCTGCGTGCAGCAACGAAGACCCAACACAGCCAAAATTTAATTAATTAGTTAATTAATTTTTTTTTAAATCTTGTTCTTTCTATGTCACAACCACGCTGTCCTCAAACATATTCTGTTTTGTAGTTGCAGTTGCTTGTTTTCCTCCTGCCCATTAAGTTACAGTGTAGAGCTCTCTGGGTCCATCTGGAGATCTGCCAAGCTTTTCTCTGATCCTCCAGGAATTATCTGGAAATAGCAGGAAGCCAAATTGGGATAGCCTGAGCTACCACTATAGAATGAACACCTCAAGACTGTTTATTTCACAGTTAATTCATGCAAAATTAAATACAATAAATTATAAACAGTATATAGAGAGATGCTAGTATAATTAATGCTTAATTTCTCAGTCCACAAAAACTCTGATCCAGCTGCCTGGTACAAACTGCCTCCATGATGAAATGTTCTGGATTTCTCCTCTTTTCTTTTTGCTTGGGTTTTGTTAAGGCTCTTCTGCTCTTATCATTTGCCAACCTGCTCTGGGACATTCCCACCTTAGTATCTGGGCCTTGGTCACTATCTGTACAAAATTGGTAGTATTTACATCTGCAATTGTAAATGCAGGTATTTATCAACAATATTGCTAGGGAGGCTTTCCTTCCTTCCCATATGCTCTGCACGACAGACCTGACACTAATTACTACTCCTTGCTGGGGACTTGTATCTCTTCAGTTTCTTAGACTGTGGCTCTGCTGCCTGGGGCTCCTGTTCAATTACCTTTGTGTTCCATCCCATCCCTTGACAAGGAGGGAGATTATGTTAAATTCTCTATTTGGTAAAAAGAAAATCTTAAAACCCAGATGCCAGCTAAGACAGATTTCCTTTTTTTTTTAGGCAGAAAGTCAAGGCCGTGAGGCTTCCTATGGTTTAAAACTCAACATCTTTGCTGATGGCAGCAGATCAGAGTTTTGAGAGTTTAAGCATTTATGCCCAGTGCTCATGTGAGCTACTTACACCACAACAGCTTATACAATATGCAAGGATAAGAGTATGTTCTCATTCTCTCCCTATACACTTCCTTTCTTCTGACAAACTATTGATACATAGACTAAGAACTAAAAACCATAGGAAGTATGGCATAAAATCAATAGCACATTACACTGTGCAGTGGACAATTATGTCTTTGGGCAGATGAGCATGAATTCCTCCCTTCTTTTAATAATAGCACTGTGGTGTCCTTCTAAGGAATTACCTCTCCTCCATTGGGCTCAGTGGGATAAGATCATTCAGTAAGGAACGTAGCTGGCACTAACCATAGGGGAAAAGGGGTAGATGGTTATGACCATGGTGATGCAATCAGAGGCCCCTCCCAAGAATTTGATCCCTGAGCCCCCATTAATTCTAACAGCAGCACCCTGATGAGCCCATGGACTCCTGGAGCCCCCCTCAGTCCTTTCCCTTCTCTGAACCTAATTTTCCAGTCCTGCTTCTCCTGCATATCCTTCCAACAAATTCTCTTTTTACTCAGAGTCAGTTTCTGTTGCTTGCATCCAAATAACCTTGACAGGTACACATCTCTATAGTGCCACATCTTATGGACACTGCCTGTGTCTTAAATAGCATCATGCATACTAGATCATGTCTTCACCTGGGGAAAGTGAAAAGTAAACTGAATATTTCCATCACTTTTAGCATTTTGCCCAAATGAAGCTAATTGTCATGTGAAATTTACTAACAGCTCTCACAGGACTTTTCTTAGGTATCGCACTATTTTCTGTCTCGTGTCAATTTATGCAGTCTGCCCACCACTTAGTGGTCCTCTTGGGAAGGGACACCTCCTTTCTTTGTTTTACATTCTTATGAGAACGACTTATATTTGAATTCTGAGCTTGCTGTTTATTTGTCCTTCATTCTAGAGAGGAAAGGGGTGGCATGAGGAAAAGGAAAACCAGTTTATGGCATATCCCATTGTAAGTAACAGCAGAGGTTAAAAATTTCTTAGTCAAACACCAAGAGATGAGGAGTGGAAGGTAAGAAGACCTTATTACCTCTTGTTGGTTTAATTCATTTCAAACAGCCTAAAGCTATTATGTATCTCCAGGCAGGTTGAATTTTTTTCTATCTGGATAACCAGCGCTTAGTTATGAAATCCAAACAAACCTTTAAAAACAGCCTTCTAGTGGTCTTTCTACTGCCATCTACCTCTGAGTCTGTAGACTTCACCCTAAGTTCACCCTAAGTGAAACAAGAATTTGTGCTAGATGTCAGAGCCAGAGGCCAGGAAGTCCCTGAGATTGGTGGAAGTGAGAATTTAGCCAGCAGAGTACACCTTATTTTGTGTGTGTCAGAATGTTTATATTCATTCAGTACTGTTTCCTTCCTGTCGGGGAAGTGTCAAAGCCAAGAATTCAGTGTACTAATTCAGTGTGATCTGTTTTTCACCTTTTTCCTCACACCTGAAACATCTCCTGTCAGTTTATATCTCTACTGCCACATATGGGAAACTCTTGCCATTTATAGAATGCAAAAAAGCCATATCCATGGTCTTATAAAATAAGCCTCATTTTTACCCACTTGAATATTTTTCTGCCTCACTCATGTAACTTTGGCAGAAATATAGCATAAGAATATTGCGATATAATAAGTCAGTTAACACTACTTGGGGCCAACAAAAGATGTAATGTTATGCTTCTTTCACCTCTAACACATTAGGTGTGAGCTGTAGAATATGAACTATGGCTGCCTTTATCTTTATACTACCAAAGAAACCCATAACAAATGACAGCATCTGAAAAAGAGTTAGCGTTTCTAAAGCTACCTGTCATTCCAAATGGCAGTTGAAACAGAGAAGCAGACTAGAATGGAAGCCAGCAGACAGAAGAAAGGAATTGGGAGGAAAATCTGATGTCCCTTATTTCTTAAAAAGAATGGTTTTAATATCGTATGGTCTCATGTTCATTGCAAAGGAAATTAGAACAATATGCCTTCACACACCAAAAGGGAAGAAGAAGGGAAAGGGGGAAAGCGGGGGTGGGAGTGACTGGAAAGGAAATCTGGAAAGATATATCACAGACATTCCCTGAAACAAAGGATAAAAACACAGGTTTCTGAGCCACGATGATTTCTCAGCAGCCTGTGCTCTTTTGCCACATGAACTGCTGTGATTTGTGTGGGTATTTACTTAGGCCTTATTTTTGAGCAGTCTTGGCCTATGATATTTTCCATTTTGAAGAACTGGAATAAAGTCTGAGTTTGGAACCCATCAAGAGACACAGCACATTGTGTATCCTTTCCCATTATATCATTAAAAATTATAGAGACCAGCAGCTGCTCATTCTTTTCTCCAAGACAGCAAGTATTACAGCTAAAATCTGCAAATGAAAAAATATATATGTATATATATGTGTATATACACATATATATATGTATATATATACGTATATATATATGTATATATATATATGTGTATATATATACATATATGTATATATATATATATGCACCAGATTCTTATGGCAAAAGGGACAATATTTAGTGGGAATTTGAGCTCTGTGGATCAAAATCCTTCTCCTTCTTGTTTTTTTAAAGAAAAAAAAATGTTACCTATGGAATAGCTGGATACATTTTTGTGAACATATGGTGGTTCTTGGAAAAATAAGCACCTTTCATCTCTGCTCATTCCTTTCTAATGAGATCCTCCCCATCTATACTCATACTATGTTCATCTAATATCTTCTTTTCGTTCTCCTTCCCAGTGTGCACAACATTTATTTTAGAAGCTATAGTTTAACTATTGTGGCAAGACTAATTCAATATTCTGTATCAAAATGTGTACTCTACTAAACAGAATCGATATGTTCATATTTTACAGCCTGGCTTCTTTTAACCCTTTAGTAGCTAAACGTATTATAAAAAGGCAATTTTAATAATTCTTTGCATTTTATACCCCCTTCTTTTATCAGTCGTCACTTTATTCAACACTCTAATTACTCCATAAAACTGAAGTTATTTCTAGATGTATTTTTTCCACGTAATAAAATATAAAATGTGTAATCCAAAATCTTAAGTTTAGAGATACGTAAAAACACATTAGCAAGACCATGTAGCCCAGTAGGAAAAGGTGCAGACTTTGGAGTTGAATAGAATGGGCATCACAAGCTCTACTAAAACTATATAACATTACTAAACTTCTCTAAGCCTTTGTTTGCTAATAATTAAACTAGGCAGGATAATGTTTATATTTTAAGGTATTGTAGAGTGTAACTAAGTGGAGTACATGCTTCGTACAGTGCCTAGCAGAGTAGTTGTTCAAAAAATATTTATTGAATGAGCAAATGTCACACCCAGTTATAAACCCAAGAGAAAGAGTGCACAGTTCCACAAAATATTTCCACAAGAATGTACTTAGCACCTTTATTCAGAATAGCCAAAAAACTGGAATCAACCTAAATGTCCATCCACAGGAGAATATATAAACTATCTGGATTTTGAAGCATTAGAGTAGTATTCTGTGTATGATAAGCAGGCAATGAACTGAACATTTAAATTGATGTACATCACACACAGTACCGAATTCCTTCACTTTAGTCTGCTTGCTTCCCATATATGAATGTCCAGTTAGATTGAAATGGAGCAGGACTCTATAGTCCTTCCCCACCCATGTCTTCTGCCTGCCTTTTGTCTGTAGAACTTTAGTCAAAGAATAAATTTAATCAGAGAAGTGAGAAAATGCAGAAGCAAAGGAAAAGAGTCAAACGGGACAAAATAATAATAATTTAGTCATTAAGCAAAGGTTCCTTGAGGAAGAACCTTTAGTTCCTCCTCAAGGGCTATAGATGATATTCTGAGCCATATCCTTTGAGCTGTCTTATAGATACTGAAATCCCCACCAGGTGGAAGAAGTTAACTACATGATGACCAGACTGTAGCCATGACATAAGCTGCCACACTTCTGAGAACTGGCCTCAAAGAAATGGGAACAAATTGACCCTGGAACTAAAGACTAACTGTACTCAACACAATCAAGGTGATGCTGATCAGACCACTGCACGACCAATTTCAAGATGACTGTCAGAACTGACTGTGCTGTTTCTGCACGTAGCCCCCTCCTGCCCGTAGCCTACACACCCCTGAAACTCCCCTTTAAAAGCTCTTGCCCACTGATTGTCAGTGGGGAGTCGGCCTTTGGACACGAGTCCACCCTCTCCCCCTGGTTGCCAGCCTCAAAAATAAAGCAAATTCCTTGCCTCTCGAATATTGGCTTTCAAGTGGTGAGCAGCTGGACCCCACTTTCAGTAACAAGGTCCCAGAATTATGGGCTTGATGAAGCCTCCGCAGCATTTGCTCCAAATCCCTCATCAACGTGAAGCGACATGCCCAGAGTTACACAGGTATCAGCAGAATCAAGGCAAGTACCCAGGCATCCTGACTCCTAATTCAGTGCTCTTTCTACTGCATTTGTCTCTCTACTGCTCCATGAGGCAATACAACATATTGTAAAGAGCTCTGGAACCATCCATGGTTCCACCACTGAACAGCTGTGTGATCTGTGCAGCCTCAATCTCTCTTAGCCTGTGTACCTCCCTCTGTGTTGTAGTGATGTAACCGAACCCTGTCAGAGATTTGCTGTAAGGGTAAATAAAGTAATGCAAGAGTCAGTGGCACAGTAATCAATCAATGAAAATCAAGTGTGCTTTATCTTTTAAAATGATATTCCACCTGCTATAAAGTAAGATGGGAGCCGAGTCACAGCCAATTCATGAAAGCCTGTCGTCATATCTCCAGACCAGAAAATTCCATAACGTTCTACTTGAAAGTTGAATGTATTGATATTTAAATATCAGTTATCATTGACCCTTTCCAAGAAAATATTACAGCTTCTTTGAAAAGCAAATGTCTTTGAATAAGTTTATAAACATTATATTTTATATTCTGACTGAAGGAGTTGATTTCTTTCTTTTACAAAGGAATATATTTGCATCTTAAAAGGCATACTAGATTACCTAGAGATATGTGGAATTTATACTTTTATCAAGTTATTGAGCTTAAATGTTTTGAAAACTGAAGGCTGTTTGGTTGAGAGAGATATGTGAAAGTAGTAGGGGACTTTAGTAGGGGACGGGAAAACACTTTGAAAAAGCCACCCAAATAAAAATTATATGTATATAATTGTCATCTAAAACCACAAATGGAAGTTGGCAGCAATGCCTCCTCCCGCAAAATGCAAACAGTTTTTCATAAAATCAGCAACTCTACAGATGGTCCCATTTCTTTACAAACTCCGGAGTTGTCTTTTGTTTTTTAACTAAACAAAACCTAAAGCTGATTGGTACACAGGCCATTCTCTGATGCTGAAACATCAGAAATGGCATTGCTTTATTGTATGACCCTTTTGGAGCCTATAACGGGAGGTGGAAGGCAGTGGTCAAAATCCCAGCACGTCTAAAGGGCATCACCAGACACGTGTGGTCCTATGAATGGACCACGTCAGTGCATTAAAAACCAAGTGCTTTTCCCTGTCAGAGTATAATTTGATGGTGGTGAAGGCTTTATACACCCGCTGTTGTTTCTGAAAAGAAATAGGAAATATACTATTTAGATTCTAAGGCAACTAAAATAGAGGCATTTTGTGGCAGATGGGATTTTTATGAGCTGTTTGTCACCATATACCAGTCTTGTTAAGAAGCAATCGTTTTCCGCTTCATTACACTAAGATATAGCTCTGTTTAGGGTTCCACTCAGCTGTGAAATGATTTTAAAACTTCTGTGAGGAGTAGAGATGGGTTTTTTATATAATAAAACATTGTTGACAAAAACGTACTAAAGCACAAAAAAGTGGTCAAACGCACTGTTTTTTGTGTCAGGGAAATAGAGATATGCTGAATCTCCTACTTTTGCTTATCTGCTCATTTATGACACAGAAAACTATGTAATACTTTTATTTTCTTTGCCTAAGAAAGCTAAGAGTTCCTTTTATGTTTTTACATAGTCTTCATGGCTATATCATATACATAGAAAGGGAAGAGTATTTGAGTGAGGAGTCGTTTCAGTTTAAAATATGTAAAAAGAAAAAAAATTAGTAAATACAAGAAATCCATTTTTAATGGCTTTACTTTCCTTAAAACTAAACTACTTTTAGATTTCTTTTCATATTTGGCCATGTTTTTAAAGGATCAGCACTGGGACCAGGAAATAATTAAGCTTGTTATTTCAAAGATTATAAATGTATCCTGTCACCACCTTTCCTGGCTCTAATCCCCATTCAGTGTAATTCAGGGGAATCAGGGGGGCTTAGTTCAAACTCTGGCCCAGCCACTTACTTATGTGACCTTAGGTACATTACTTAACTTTTCTGAGTCTCATTTGTCTTATCAGTAAAAAGATGATTGGCAACGCAAAGCTTGCAGTATCGGTTATTTTTATTGCCCCAATAATGCTGCATAAGAAATAACCATATAACCTCAGTGGCAGACAATGGTAAACATTTATTCAGCTCATAAGTCTGTGGAGTTCAGCTGATTTAGGCTGAGCTCAATCAGGCTTAGCTGTGCACACTTGTGTGTCTGCAGTGTGGCTGGCCTGCTCTTGTCTGTGGGTTGGCTCTGCTAGGGCTTGGCTTGTTGTTGGCTGATCTAGAATGGCCTCAGCTTATACAGTTAGGGCAATCTTGCCCTGCTTCATAGTCTTCCATCCTCCATCCAGCTAACTTGGCTGAATGTGCTAAGAGAGAACAAACACAGTCACACAAGATTTTTTTAGTCCTTGCTTGCATCATATTTGCTTACCTCAAGTGGCCAAAGCAAGTCACACAGCACAGTACAGAATCAGCTGGGAGGGTTTTCCACAGCGGCATGGCAAAAAGTGAAGAATTGGACCATTGACACCAATCTGCACACTTGTTGATGTCTGTAAAGACTGAGGCAGCTTATGAATGTTTATGAAGCCACAAGCATAGCACTTGATATCCAGCAGGCACTTAGTAAATGTTAGTTTCCTTCCTGCCTAAATGTTCCCAGTCTCTTTAAGCCTCATCTCAATTAATCTCCTAAGATTTTTGTCTGTTCAAAAGACCAAATGAAAATGTAAAAGTTACTATATAAAGGACTTGCAGTTTTCTCTCCTTCTCAAACCAGGGTACTCAGGCTCAGGGAGACAAGAAACCATGTGACACATCTTTATTAAATATTTTATGCAAAGATTGGGGAAACAAAATATGATTTTTATGCTGAAATACATACAGATATTGTATTGACTTCTTTGGGCTCTGCTGGAAACAGGTGGCATGTAACATGGTCTCTCTGCTCTGCTCTTTGACAATCCAGAAAGATGAACCTCTAAGTTTAAGCCCATTCTGTGGGGCCAACGTTCCTTGTAAACCTGCTGCTTCTGAAATTTTTCCCTAAAATCCAAGGCTTAACCCAGTGAAAGGGGTTCCGAAACAAAGTCAAATAGTAAGAGAGGAAAAGCACACCATATTTATCTTGCAAGCAAATAAAGTTTGGCTAAGCCAGGGGTAGGATTCTGGGGAGAGCCTATTTAGAGGAAAGCGGGAATGCTTTTCTTTTCAGAAAGGAGCAAGCTCACCAAAGGAGAGAGGATGGATTCTCTAGTCCTGGGCGCTGCTGTGGGAGCTTCCACAGTCCCCAAGAAGCTGCAGAAAACATTCCCTACCCGTCCCATCTCACACACACCACTCAGGCTAGTCCTTGGCAGGACCAGACCCTTCTACTCTGGGACTGAAATGCTACGGCTTCAAATGTTTTGATGTATGGACCACAGAGGCAGAGGGGAGGGATAACCAAGAATTTTGGAGATGGGATACAGCCCAAAGCAGCCCCTCCCCATTCACCAACCTCCCAATCCCCTTTAAGGCCCTCTCCTATCATCAACATAATTGTAAATTCTGAATCTTACTTCATAATATCCCCTGCGAGTTTCAATGAAGTAAACATTTTTTCTTTACAGTCTTCAATGCACTGGGAAAAAACACCAAATAACTTTGCCTATGCTTTGCCTGGATGCCAGAATAAGCAGTCAACTCTAAAGTAAGACTAAAAGAACAAAATAGACCTGGGGAAAGCATGAAGAAGGGATTAAAAGGTAAAAGTATAAACTGACTAATTAGAAAACTGGAAAACAACAAAATTTATAGTATTTACATTGAAAAGCTACTCATTGAAAAGACAAGTAAAATAGAAAAATCTACACAACCAAGAAGGAAATCCAGCTTGCTACCTATACTAATGAATCCAGTTCATCAAGCATTAAAGAAAAATCTACACAACCAAGAAGGAAATCCAGCTTGCTACCTATACTAATGAATCCAGTTCATCAAGCATTAAATGTCAAAGCTCAATAGACTTTTTTTTTTTTTTTTTTTTTTTTTTTTTTTGCGGTATGCAGGCCTTTCACCGTTGTGGCCTCTACCGTTGCGGAGCACAGGCTCCGGACGCGCAGGCTCAGCAGCCATGGCTCACGGGCCCAGCCGCTCCACGGCATGTGGGATCTTCCCGGACCGGGGCACGAACCCATGTCCCCTGCATCAGCAGGCGGACTCTCAACCACTGCACCACCAGGGAAGCCCTCAATAGACATTTGAGGAAGATTGGGAGCACAAAGGAGAAACTACTACTACCTATTTATTAGTAGTAGGAGTATAATCAGTATCCTCAGAGATATTAGTATTCTCAGCAGATTATGAAGAAAAATGAACAATCACGAAGAAGAAGCTTCTTGGAGATGAAAAACATGATTGCCGAAATTTTAAAATTCAACACATATGGCATATATATTGATTTTGTTAGTACTATATATGTTTGCATACAGGGAAGTCTGAAGCTTAAAACCCATACTGTTGACAGAAATGTGCCTCTGAGAACTGGAACAGGATTTGTGGCCTGAGCAGGGAATAAACTTTCACTACTTAATGCAGTGCTTAAGAACACACTCTACAGCAAACCGTCATGGTCCGCACCCAAAAACCTCACTTAACTAGCTGTGTAACTCTGAGCAAGCTACTTAATACACACACAGACACAGACACACACACACACACAAACAATGGAGTATTCTTCAGCCATAAGAAAGAAGGAGATGCTGCCATCTGCAACAACCTGGATGGAACTTGAGGGCAATATGCTGTGGAATAAGTCATACTGAGAAAGACAGATACCTATTACCTCACTTATATATGGAATCTTAAAAAAATCCAAATTCATAGAAACAGAGACCAGAAGTTGGGGGTTGGGAGGAAATGGGGAGATGTTGGTCAGAAGATACAAACTTCCAGTTATGAGATGAATAAGTTCTGGGGATCTAATATACAGCATGGTGATTACAGTTAATAATACTGTATTATATACTTGATGGTTGCTAAGAGAATAGATCTTAAATGTTCTCAGCACACACACACACACACACACACACAAACACACAATGGTAATTATGTGGCTTGATAGAGGTGTTAGCTAACACTATGGTGATAATCATTTTGCCATATATAAGTATATCAAATCAACACACTGTACACCTTAAACTTATGCAACACTGTATGTCAATTATATCTCAATAAACCTGGGGGAAATAAGTGTAGCTCTCAAGACATTAATTTATACAGTCCCATTATACACCTCTAATTTTTAAAAAATTTTCTTCCACTCTATCTCCTTTTAGTACATCTTTACCAGAGAGTGGACAAAGGAAAAAGATCATCTGTCCTTACCCTTTTTTAGGAGTAAATATTTCCTTCTTGTGTGTCATAAAGAAAGAGAGAAATCTAGCTGACAAGATCCTAACTCCCAGCTTTTGACTGTCATAACCACAAAAATCATGCCTCTAAGAAACTGAATATTTCTGAAACTTGGCTTAAACTGATGGCCAAATGGGACAGAAAGAGCATCTGTAGATGCTCTTCATTCAGATCATTATCACACAGAAGCAAGTTCGTACCAAGTTCATATGTGCTACCAGAGAGATTCTCCTCACTCTATGCAAAACTCTGATGGTTCTGGGTAGCTGCAATTATGTAAATCTAGCACATTTGAAATACACTAGGGGAGTTTGAATTTTAAATAATCTTATGGTGAATCTTTTTGTAAAGCAAATTTTTAACTCTTAATTTTCTCGTTTTGTAAAACCAGACTTTGATATGCGACATGTTTAAAGTGGGGTAAATCTATAATTCTGCTCCATAAGTGTGTCATCTTCTGAGACTGCAGCATCAACAATCATGATTCTATGAGATATGCATCCTCATGCCCTGGATTAAGCAAATGCTGTTTTACATGCCTAATTAAGGGCAGAGATGGTAACCTGCTGTTTCCCTTCTTCAATCCCACTCCACCTGGGGACTCTCTAATGCTTGAGGAAATTATATAAACATTCCTGTTTTTGTGCCTCACATACCCAAAACCAAATCCCATAACGGAATTAGCCTCACTCTGCTCAGAACCCTGTATCTTCTTGCTTCTTTTAAGCTGGCTCCCTTATTACTCTTAGGTTTGTATTTTTGATTATTAAAGAAAAACAAGCCCCTTATCAAAACCAAAACTCCTCTCATTAAAAAAAAAAAAAAAGCTATGTCTCTCTCTGTTAGGCACAAATCAAACACTTTTAGATGCCTGTCAGGTTGAGGATTAGGTGCCAGGTTGAGTTGCTGAAACATATTGTGTATATGTGTACCATATTCTTAAAATAAAAACACAATAACATTCACTTAACTCAAAAGCCCTAGTCGGGCTTCCCTGGTGGCGCAGTGGTTGAGAGTCCGCCTGCCGATGCAGGGGAGACGGGTTCGTGCCCCGGTCTGGGAAGATCCCACATGCCGCGGAGCGACTGGGCCCGTGAGCCATGGCGACTGAGCCTGCGCGTCCGGAGCCTGTGCGTCCGGAGCCTGTGCTCCGCAGCGGGAGAGGCCACAGCAGTGAGAGGCCCGCGTACCGGAAAAAAAAAAAAAAAGAAGCCCTAGTCAATGCAACTCAATATTTTAATTCACTGAAACGAGCATGTTTTGAAAGCTAATTTGAGCTAGAAAGCCCAATAAAGAAGGAAATGTCAGTAAAGCAAAGGGGACCAAGGTGGAAATGGAGAAAAGAAGAAAAAGCATCACATATTATAAAGGTACAAGATGGCACTTTGATGGTCTAGAAATCTCTTTCTATTGTGCCAGGTGCCTTACAACCACCATTTCAGACATGAAATAACATGGGTACTGTTATAGGAAAAATAAATGTCATTAGGCCACTCTATTATATGCCTTGTGATTTTTTAATTAAATCAACTAGCTTTTAGTTTATACATGAAAAAAAATTTTAAACCTCAGAATCAGACTGGCTTAAATCCTCTATCTGGTGTATGACAAATGATGCCTTTGTGAGCTGACCTTGATTTTGAGAGTTGCCCTTAAAGAATCATTAAGGGAGGGAGAGGACCTGAAGGAATTCCTTCCAACATATTAATAGCTCTCACCAAGACAATTAGGTCATGGCTGAATCAAGTCAGAAGCACTTTCATCTCTAGAATATATTGAATTTAAAAAAAATTTTTTCAGTCATGCATTTTGTAGAACACCTTCAAATTCAAAGCATGACTGCCTCCTTAGGGCCTGGGATCTTTTGGACCTTTCAAAGAGTCAGGGGGCCAGAGACAAGTTCTATTCTACTGAATCTCTGCTAAGCACTTCAGGTGGGAAATGACATGGCCATGGGTGTTTTAGGAAATAATTCAAATGACAATGTAGAATTAATGAGGTTCTGAACTAGGGCAGTAGCCATGGGAATGGCAAAGAGGGAATGAGTCAAGAAATCTTGAGGATGCAGAATGAATGTGGTTTCTTGACTAACTGGATGCAGGAAGTAAGGGGTATGACAAAATTTCTAGGTTGGGTGAATAAAGGAGAAGAGAGATCACACTTACGGAAGGAAATGAATTTCATATGAACATGTTGAGCTTTAAAAACATTTAGCACACACAACAAACAATTGGAAATTCAGATCTGAAGTTCGAGAGAGAGAAATAAGTCCTGAAGAATAAGATCTGGGGGGGGGGCATACCATAAAGTTCAGCCCAGGAAGGAATAGGAGATTCCTTGAGGAAAGAAGTGGGGAATAGAGCTTAGAAGTTTGGAAATGGCTAAACGCAATGAGCAGGCAGGAGAAGAAAAGCCATTCGTTCATTCATTCAATAAACAGTTTGAATGAAACAACCTCTCCCTTTTACTTTGTGGAGAGAATTTGTTTGATGGGTAGGTGGGTTGGGAGGAGATGCTACAAAGTTCTCTGTCCTGCTGTAAGACTGCTGTAGGATGAAAAACAGCCGAAGGTGGATAACCTCAATGAATAGAGCACGTGCTGTGGGGGTTATGTCAGAAGGCCCAGCACAGGGTTGAATGGAAACAACGTCAATCACACGGATGAAGGAAGGGGGTGAAGTGAGCACACTACCCCACCTCTCCACACTGCCCCGCCGTCACTAAACACCACCACTTCTCACCCTCTTCACATGCTCCAGGGTCTTCTTCCAAAGGTCAATGAAGCTTAGATGAAAACATCAAGCATATTTCAGGTCAAGGGGAGTATCTACCTATTTAAGACAGTAAAATCACTCAAAGTAAAGGACCAAGGCTTCCTGCAGTAAATGTACACACGAAACACACATAAACACACACCCCTGCAAGTTACGTTCACGGCTTCCTTCTTGGCCTCATGGAAGTTTCCAGACTTTCTTTCCACCACCATCTCCCCCTCACATTGCTCCATTCTCTTTCTCTTCCATCACTGTAGCTTAATTCTGATGCATCCCATGCCCTTTGTTTCTTCATGTATCTGTATTACCATCTCCAGATAAGCTGCCTCTCTGTCCCTCTATTCATGCCTAGCTCCTGCTTTTGTTCCTTCTTCCACACCTATGTTGAACCTGAGAAGCACACAAGGTCCTGGTGTAGCATTAACACACTTAAAACCTACACAAATCAGCCAGCCAAGTCTGTCAGGAGAGGTGTTCCTCCTCTACCAGCTACAGGGAGGGTATATAAAGTAGTTAATGTGGATATAAATTCTCGTATTAAAAATTCAGAGCACCATTGTGGTCAAAGACAAGGGAACTCCAAAATACATCAGAAATAAGCAGGCTTCAGAGAGTCATACTGCTTGCTCTGAAGATATACATAATTTCCTGAAGTAGAATCTCTCTTTTATGAGCTAAAACATAAATTCCCATTTTTGCCAATTGTTCAGAATTATCGAGTCAGAATAACTACTTTAAGTAAACATTCATGTTTTCATTATTTTATGTGTAAAGAGCTGTTCTGATTCAAATATGTACCCTATAACTTTGTAAAGCATTGTTTTCATTACAAAAACTCATTGTTGCTGATCTACGGCATTTTTCTTGCCATCAGATTATTAGCTAAATCTATCTAATCCTTTTGCCCTCTGTATAATATTTCAATTTAGAAAGAAATATCAATATGTTGTCTCTCGTGCTGAGAATACTTTTACAGTAAAAACTCTAATGGCATATTCAATCACCCTATTACTGTTATCAGTATGTCTTGATCCAATGGTAAATGTCTGAGAAAGCTACAGTCCTGAGGGAAAAAAAAATGAGGTCATCCACAGGGGATACATATATAGTGATTAATACTGGGTTCATGTTTTCAATTTACTCACTCCCTATGACCCATATGCCCTTAGGATTATGAGTTTTGAAACAAAATTATTTCACTTATATTCCTGTTAATGGGAACTGTAATTCTAGTCAGCAGTCCTTTGTGTTACAAAAGACTAAACCTCTTACTAATTATTCATGTGGTTTAGAAATGCATTATAATTCAAATAAAATTTCTCTTGTAAGGTTATGGAGCGTGTGACTCTTTTATGATAAACTATAATTTTGGGGTGCATAATACAATTGTTCCAACATTTGCTATTCTCAGAGGTAAAAAAAATAGAGTAATATTAAAATATCCTGCTCTATGTATTTCATACAATGCTACCTAATAAGAAAACACATCCTTTTGTTTTCTCAACAGTGATTTAAAAGTGTTACAAACCTCTCCTATATCCAAGAAAGAACATTTTAATAATCTCCCTTAAATCTCTCCAGCATAATGTTCCTCAGAATTATTCTTTATCACAAGACAAACTAAATGGGTCCCCAAAAGAAGTCTAGGTAACCTTCTGTTTCTTTTATCCCTCTATTTACTTTGCTTCTACAAAGCAAACACTGTACGATTAGAGCTGAGTAAAATAAGACATCTTTGAAGAGTCTTTCCTGTTGTCCCAGCCCATCAGCCAGAATTAGGATACTCTTCTGTTAGTTGTGTGTCCAAAAGGCAGGATTCTGAGTTCCTAAATCCAAGACCATCTGTCTATCATGACAGCCACACGGCAGCTACTTTCCCCGGCACCATGGCCAGTTCACCTTTGTATTTCCCTGGAGACACAGCAAGAAGACACTCCTGGAAAATGTGCACTGTGGCTGCACACCTGAACTTGCCTCCCTCCAGCCATGGTGAACTGGGCAGGGCAGCTGTGGGCCTCAAACTCTCTCTTGCCTTTGGCACAGGTCTGGATGACAGCCAGCTTCCCCCACCCCCTTCCACCTGGGCCCCACTGTGGTCCTGCTTCTTCTCTAGGGTAACTCCAAGTTAAAGACATTCCTAGCACCAGCTTCCCAAGACAAAAAACAAGCAGAAACAATCTATAGTACAAAGCTACAGTAATCAAGACAGTATGGTACTGGCACAAAAACAGAAATATAGATCAATGGAACAGGATAGAAAGCCCAGAGATAAACCCACGCACATGTGGTCACCTTATCTTTGATAAAGGAGGCAAGAATATACAGTGGAGAAAAGACAGCCTCTTCAATAAGTGGTGCTGGGAAAACTGGACAGCTACATGTAAAAGAATGAAATTAGAACACTCCCTAACACCATACACAAAAATAAACTCAAAATGGATTAAAGACCTAAATGTAAGGCCAGACACTATCAAACTCTTAGAGGAAAACATAGGCAGAACACTCTATGACATAAATCACAGCAAGATCCTTTTTAACCCACCTCCTAGTGAAATGGAAATAAAAACAAAAATAAACAAATGAGACCTACTGCAACTTAAAAGCTTTTGCACAGGGCTTCCCTGGTGGCGCAGTGGTTGAGAGTCCGCCTGCCGATGCAGGGGACACGGGTTCGTGCCCTGGTCCAGGAAGATCCCACATGCCACAGAGCAGCTGGGCCTGTGAGCCATGGCTGCTGAGCCTGCACATCCAGAGCCTGTGCTCCGCAATGGGAGAGGCCACAATAGTGAGAGGCCCGTGTACTGCAAAAAAAAAAGGCTTTTGCACAGCGAAGGAAACCATAAACAAGACAAAAAGACAACCCTCAGAATGGGAGAAAATATTTGCAAATGAAGCAACTGACAAAGGATTAATCTCCGAAATTTACAAGTAGCTCATGCAGCTCAATATCAAAAAAACAAACAACCCAATCCAAAAATGGGCAGAAGACCTAAATAGACATTTCTCCAAAGATATACAGATTGCCAACAAACACATGAAAGAATGCTCAACATCATTAATCATTAGAGAAATGCAAATCAAAACTACATGAGATATCATCTCACACTGGTCAGAATGGCCATCATCAAAAAATCTACAAACAATAAATGCTGGAGAGGGTGTGGAGAAAAGGGAACCCTCTTGCACTGTTGGTGGGAATATAAATTGATAGAGCCACTATGGAGAACAGTATGGAGGTTCCTTAAAGAACTAAAAATAGAACTACCATACAACCCAGCAATCCCACTACTGGGCATATACCCTGAGAAAACCATAATTCAAGAAGAGTCATGTACCAAAATGTTCATTGCAGCTCTATTTACAATAGCCAGGACATGGAAGCAACCTAAGTGCCCATCAACAGATGAATGGATAAAGAAGATGTGGCACATATATACAATGGAATATTACTCAGCCATAAAAACAAATGAAATTGAGTTATTTGTAGTGAGGTGGATGGACCTAGAGTCTGTCATACAGAGTGAAGTAAGTCAGAAAGAGAAAAACAAATACCATATGCTAACACATATATATGGAATCTAAAAAACAAAAAAAAATGGTCATAAATAAAAATTAAAAAAACAAGCAGGAATACAGATAAGTGAATGCCTTTAGCCCAGCCTCTGATCAAAGCAAGATCAAACGGTCCACTTCCTGCTTTCTTTCCTCACAAGTTGACCCCCAATCCCTACTCCAACCAGGCCAGGCTTGGCCTTCCAGGTCTCTGATAACCTGCAAATGAGAAGTATTCCTGACACATCTTATCACAATTTTCCCTCACCATAACTCCTTGTGGAAGGAAAGAGAAAAAGAGAGGTTGGAAAAAAATGAAAGGAGAGAAGAAAGCAAAGAAGGAAGAGAAGGAGGGGAGAAAGCAAAGGAGGGAGGGAGGGAAATGAGAGTGTATGATGAAAACCCCCTCAGCCCAGCAACCTTGGATAAAACCAGCCGTCATCCTCAAGCATCTTTCAGTAGCTGGGATGGAGCTCTTTGTAGCTGTTGATAGCTCCAACAGAGCCATCTTTTCTGGGCTGGGTTTACGGTTAGTTTCTTTGCTCACTGAATATGTTCAAAACTTCTCAGCTATTTTTCTTTCATCAAAATAAAAAGGAAAATAAAAAATAATAAATAATAAAAGGGAAAACATTTGAAATAAAAAAGGAAACACTGACCTCCCAAGGTACACTAGTTTGTCCAAAGCCTATAAGTTTATTAAAATTATACTTCAAGTATAATTTAGAGTCCATTTTAGACCTTGAGGATTCCAGGAGTCATTCAGCCAAGATTTATGAGAACTAAACTTAATGAGTGTCATTGGGAATAAAAGAGGAGGAATCATATACCCACTCAGTCAATCAGAGTTCAACAAGGGAAGCAAAACCAGCAAAACTGTGTGTGTGTGTGTGTGTATGTGCATTAACAAGGAACTGGTTTATGAGATTGTGAGGGCCAGTTAAATAAGTCCATAGGGCCGACACTCAAAAAGGGAAGAAATGAGAAAGCTGTTACCCATGGACACAGGCTGAAGGTCCTGTCCACAGACAATCGCAAAGCAAGATTACAAGCAGGATGAAACCCCACAGGCACAAGCTGAAGTTTGCTGTCCCCAGGCCAGTAAAAGAAGGGGAAATTATAAGCAGGCTGAAACCCCAACATTCAGCGAACAAGAGCCAATGCAGATCCAGCAGCTGTTGGAGTCTTGGGCCCAAAGAAGACCTCTTTGAAAGAGCTCACCTGATTAGGCCAGGCCCAGGATAAGCTTCCTTTTGTTAAAGTCATCTGATTAGGGACTTTAAACTTCAAATCCCTTCATTGTAGCCCCTAAATTCGTGTTTAATTTAATACCTAAGGACTACTGTTCAGTCCAGCCAAGCTGACACATCAAGGAGCCATCATACCCTCTGTCCCCTAAAACTAATTGGAGAATTCTATTAGTCTACATTTATTCAATTCATGAGCATTTACTTTATTCAAAGCCTTGTGCTGTGCACCAGAGGAAAGTTACTCTACTGCACCGAAACCTACGAAAAGGTTGCTGGTGAGACACCAGGCAAGAGCAAAAATATCTAATGAATAAAATGGAATTAATGATGAGAGAAAGATTTTAAGATAAAATAAATACAGATATTTAAAATTATATTAGGAACCAGCGACAACAAAACCCTGGTTTCTGTTAAAATAAAAAGATAGAAAAAGACATTCACATTGGTATGGTATCAAAGTCCTGTTAACATTGATATGCAATAACATTCTAAGAGTACAGACTACGACTTAGTTGATTTTCCAAATGAAGCTTTCTCAACTTATAAAAATTTATAAATACATAAAATATGTTAAAGAGAAAAGCATACTTAAGAGTTACTGAGGGCTTCCCTGGTGGCGCAGTTGTTGAGAGTCCGCCTGCCAATGCAGGGGACACAGGTTCGTGCCCCGGTCCGGGAAGATCCCACATGCTGTGGAGTGGCTAGGCCCGTGAGCCATGGCCGCTGAGCCTGTGCGTCTGGACCCTGTGCTCCGCAACGGGAGAGGCCACAACAGTGAGAGGCCCGCATACAGCAAAAAAAAAAAAAAAAATGAGTTCCTGAGAGGAACCACTGCAATTCCAGACTATAAAAATTAAATTTAATCCTCAACAGAACTGTATGTTATAAAAACAACATGTCTATCATTATTATTCTGGTCGTGCTCAAGAGAATAAAAGATAATGCAAAAATACACCACAGAAAAGACGCAAGGCAAAAACAAAGTCATGAAGATTTTGTATATAATTAACTGTGAGAATTGTCACACTTATGAATGCTGATCTCTCCGTGTTTAATAGTGTAACCTGCATAAAACTGGGCTCCCTGGAGTACAGCCTGAGCACATGGCACATCCAAACTCTGTCTCTCACCTCCCAGCAGCTCATGATACTCCCAGATTTATTCACTCCTATTGTCTGTCTGTCTCTCTCTCTCTCCCTCCCTCCTCTCTCTTCTTCCCTCCATGCCTCTGCCCTTGAGTCTCCTTGTCCTCTCCTCTTCTTTCTAAAACAAAGGAACCTAAATTATTCTTAACTTCTGCCTTTCTTCTCCCCACTCCCAACCCCACACCTCATTCAGCACCACAGAGGCCCTGTCTCAGGCCAAGAGAACAAAGGATCATTCCTTTGTTCCTCCATGGAACGTAACAGGAGCGTACAATTGCAAATACCCATTACTTTATATAATTTTTTCCTGACAGAGCAGTAAATCTCCAATGCAGTTTCAAGTAATGAACCAGAACTAGTTCTTTCATTTCTCAGACACAGAAAAAAAGCCAGAAAAAAGATAAATATACTCATCCCAGGTGTCACACGGAAATCAAAGAATATGTTTTATTTGCTCATTTGCTGAACTGCTCTTAAGATTTTTATTTCTGTAGATGAAATGCCAGGTATTGGGGACCAAAAAAGACACAGGTTTATTCTTTATTGGATTATTTTAAAGTAATAGAAAAGGAAACTTATGGCCGGGAATGGTTTTGAGATAGGAAAAAAAAAAAAAAATACAGAGTTGATGCCCAGCATTATTCGTGCCTGAGATGGAAACAAGATTTGTTACAGCTGACTCTCAATTATTCCAGGAGCTGACTGGGCAATTTGTGAATTAACTGGAATCTGTGCTTCTCTTTATGCCTCCTCCTTCAGAGCTCTTGGCCACTGCACTGCAGGTCAGGACTTCTGTAGGAGGATGAACAGGGAGTAGAAAAGCTATCAGTCCATTCTGCTCGCCTGTTACTTGCTAAAAAGCTTAATGAGATTGAAAAAAAGTATTAAAATTAGATGTGTAGATTTGGGGGGCATTTCAATTACCTCTGCTATTCTTGTCCCTCATTAATTTTTGTACTCAAGAGTAGGTTTCATATTCAAACATGCAATTTCATCATTCAAATTCATTATCCAGGCTGAATTAAAGGAAAAAATTTATAGCAATAACACAAGTTAATATTTAGTGGAATAATTTCAATGTTATAAGTCAATGGAATAAGGTTCAATAAAAATGTTTAGTATTTTTATTTTTGAGAGAATCAAGATGACCCATTCTACTTATTCATTCAAGATTTTCTCTCAAGATGTTTATTTCTTGAGGTGAGGTACAAAGCCTTCACTCTTCATTCAAAAAACTGTAGTTAAAAATTTTTAAATGCTTGTCAAAACCTTAAATGTCTGCCTCATTCAAACATGAAACAATATACACATAATAATGAAATACAAGAAATGAAAAGTCCTGAGAACTCAATTTAGAATGTGAGATGGGAAATAGATTGAAAATTGGGCTTCCCTGGTGGTGCAGTGGTTGAGAGTCCACCTGCCGATGCAGGGGACATGGGTTCGTGCCCCAGTCTGGGAAGATCCCACATGCTGCAGAGCGGCTGGGCCCATGAGCCATGGCCGCTGAGCCTGCACATCCGGAGCCTGTGCTCCACAACGGGAGAGGTCACAACAGTGAGAGGCCCATGTACCGAAAAAAAAAAAAAAAAAAAAAAAAAGAAGACAGATGTTTGCATGCAAAAAATTGGTGTCAGAGCTACATAATGCTGGGCACTTCCCTGTTGACCCTATCAATATGTGCTCAAGTCCTATATCTCACTCATGCGTCCATTTATTCATTTAGTAAGCATTTCTTGAGTATCAACCCTATGCCGGGCACTGTGCTAGCCACTGAGGATACAAATGAGATGACACATGCGGAGAGCGTGAGAGGCTACAAACAGGAAGAATGGTAGCCGTGAGGGTTTTAGACGGCGTATGGATAGAGGCTGATTCAGGAAAATGCCCAAGGACCCCAGTAAACAGTGCCTTGTTGAGTTAGTTATGAAAAAAAGGGGACTCGTGTGCCTGCAGCGATACCCTGTGTGTGTGCAGACAGACTCTGGGCTTGTATGAAACCCTGAAACACACAGTGAGCCTTGTCCAGGAACAAGCTGACGGAAGACAGAAAAACAGCAGCAGCCAACCTGCCTCAGACCTCTGCTTCCAGCAATGGCAGACTAGAAAATGTGGGCCAATCCTCCTGACTTTGTCTTTGCTAGCTCCCTGTTCAATCTACCCACAAACCAGTTGCTTCTCAGTTACTGAGCCAGACCGCAAAGGAAGCAGCAAGTCTATCTGTGGCATCCGTGCCACCATCTGGTGGGGATTGTCATGGCTCTTGTGGATCTTATCCAGCACACCCAGCATCTGGTGTGTGAGGAATGGAGCCTGAACATCTGAGCGTCCCTGCTCTGACTTCCCACTCCACAGTCGGCCCCATACCGCTGCCTTCTCCTATCCGAATAATCATGAATTCATGTCTTCCTTCAATATATATTTACTGAGCACTTAGTATGTGCCAAGTACCATGCTGGTGCTGGGGATCTAGAGGCAAACAGAACTGAAACGGTCCAGTCCTCCTGGAGCATTCATTCAGGAAGATAGTTTCTAGAACTGGAGCTCCTATCCTCAACTCTAAGTCATTTGGTTCAATTCTGAAACCATGCTCTTGCCGGCATTCTGCCATAGGAGGTGCTGTCATTGGATCCCATCCAAACTTGCTCCCTTATAGTCATGGCCAGGCAATAACATGGAGTTGTGGGAGAAGAGAGGAGGAAATGGGGTCACTTTCACTTTTAGCAATGGAGAAGGCTGTATCACCAAGCCAGGAGAATGATCTGAAAACAAATCCAAGTGTACGTGGGACCCATGAACCAAGTGACTCAGTCATCTACGTCACCAAAACTGAGAGGAGTTTCCGATAACAAGTCAGGTGGACACTGGACTAAACATAAGAGTTAAGTCCAGCAGCCAGGTGGCAGAGGAAAGGGAAGGAGTCTAACCCAGCCTAGTGGAACAGCTAGGCCCTACCCCTTACCAGCTATGTACCTCAGCTTCCCCATCTGTAAAATGGAAACAAAAATACAGGCATACTTGGGAGATATTGTGGGTTTGGTTCCAGACCACCACAAAAAAACGAATATCGCAATAAAGCAGTCACATGAATTTTTTGGCTTCTCAACACATATAAAAGTTATGTTTATAGTATACTGTAGTCTATTAAGTATGCAATAGCATTATGTCTAAAGATATATATACATACCGTAATTAAAAAATACTTTCTTGTTAAAAAATGCTAATGATCATCTGAGCCTTCAGCAAGTCATTATCTTTCTGCTGGTGGAAGATTTGAAATATTGCGAGAATTACCAAAATGTGACACAGAGACATGAAGGGAGCAAATGCTGTTGGAAAAATGGCACCAGTAGACTTGCTTGATGCAAGGTTGCCACAAACCTTCAATTTGTTAAAAAAAAAAGGCAATATCTGCAAAGCGCAATAAAAGGAGGCCTGCCTGTAGTACTCTCATGAGGCCATTGTAAGGATTCAGTGACTTAATGCATTTAAATTATGGTGCCTGACACACCATAAGCTCCTTAATAAATGTTAACATTTACTGCTCCTCTCCCTGGGGAGGTCAGAGAAACCATCAAAGAAGGTTTCTTTGAGCTCAGTTTCAAGGGACCTTTATCTTCTGCAGACTACATGCTGCATGTCATACTCATAAGAAAACAATTAAAGTGTAATAGCTTCCCTTGGTAGATAACGTGGCTGACAAGCAGACACAATCTTCTGGCAAAGCGACATGAAGGGTTCTTTGATAAACTGTAAAATATTAGGAATGTTCATGGAGGGTGGCATTGAAAAACAGGAAAGTAGGGAGAATGTGAAAGAGTGTAAGATGAGAAGGAAGACCCCTAATGGAGCAAGGCCGAGGGGCTGGTGATGGGAAACCCAGCCAGCAACTCACCCAGACCCAGCTATGGCCCTCCTAGAATGGAGTTGCTAATGGCTCCTCTTCCTAAAGAGAACCTTTCCTTTTTAGTTGCCCACCATTTAGAGGGATCAATCTGTTTTAAAAATTGAATAAGGCTAAGTTACACTTCAAACTTTTTACTTGGCCCAGTCTTCTACACCTTGTTTCATTCAACTCCATAAAATGTTTTCCCTCCTTGAAGAATTTTCAGGCACTTCAGTTTGCCCTGTAAATCTCTGGCTTTTTGTCTGCTCCTCAGTCACCTGCTTTGTTATGGATCCAATTTTGTGGCTCACAAACAAAATCTCCTCAGAAATGACCTATGAAGCAGCCTCCACAGGGCTGCCTGGGACTTGACAGCTTTCATTTCCTCCCCCGTGGAGAGTGGCAATGACCCAGCATGGAGACCAGAAATGAGGGGAGACGGGGAGGGGTGTGCATTTAGTGGTCAGAGCTTATACTTGCAGTTTGCCCTTCTAGCTACGGTGATTCCTTAGCTCTTTTCTGGGGTTCTGAAATAAATTTTGACCTCATATCTTAATTGGCATATCAACATAAATTTACTAGAAAATAAGGCATGTTCTAAGGAGTAGTTTGAATTTTTTGCCTTATTCATGATACCTATTTATATTACTTAAGGTGATTCAGTTCAATTGTGGTTTTGCAAATAGATGGAATCATTTCTGGGAAAGTAATAATAACAAATCAATGTCTTACTCTAGAATTATAAAAGCATAAGCCTCTTTTTAAATAAGTACAGTTGCATGTCAAGAAATCTAAACAAATGTGTAGTTAAGAATGATTGTTATACCTTGGGGACTTCGTTTCTACAAGACAGATTAGCAACATTCGAACCTCGTTATGCATGGAAGTCATTTGTTTTTCCATGAATCCAGCACAGCACAAGTTCTGGGATTGCCATTCATAAAGAGAACGAATGTGAAGACTGAGAGCTGTTATGACATTAATCTCCATGAATATGGAAAAGAGTGAATTATTATCTTTCTCTTTATGAGGTGAAGAGAACTGTCGCAAAAAATTTGAATCTTAGTGTATATTGGGAGAGCTGAAGGGCCTTAGAGAGTTAGTCTCACCCCTCTATTTGTAGGAGACTCACCAATCTTTACGTGGTGAGTTAACGGCAGAGATGGTACAAACCCCTAAACTCCCAAAATCCAGGATCTTTTCACTGACCCAAAAGGGGCATATTTTCTCCCAATTCCAGTTTTTCTAAACAATCAAGAGGCCTCTTCAACACACTTAATATGGGATCTTAAACTATATATAAGTAATCAATTTTTGACTGCTTTTCGTGAGCTGACGCACTTTTTGGTATTTTTCTACTTTTTGTCTATATTTATGCTATACAAATTCCACTGTCGATAAGTTCTCAGCTCTGTTAATGTTGTCCAAAATTATGAATCTGAGCCTTTTTGTACAGGTGATCAGCACCATGACTAGTAAGGAAAGCTTCCAGGCTGCTCAGCTTTGGCTGTGCCCTCATACATTTAACTCCTATATTTAAAAATTCCTCTGAAAATCCATTGACATTCCATTAAGTGTCAAAAATTGCAATTTCTAGGGAGCTGTTAGGGTTCTTTTTGGAGAAGCAAGATTCCTTTAAAAAGAACTAAAAGATATTTTTAAAAAGTAAAGCAGGCAAACAGTCAAATGCCTTAGAGTTCTTCAAAATGCCTTAGAGTCCTCTATCACTAGAACTATCACTAATTATATACATGTATTCTATTATTTTATGTCAGCTATATTAACTTGTTAAAAGGATATCCTAGAAGAAGGGCATTTGGAAACTAGACTAGAAATCAGAAGACTTCAACTTTAAGCACTTTTTTCCTTGCCAGGGAATACAGTTAAGGGAGAATGGTATAATGAGGAGAAACCAGCCTGGCTCCCAAGTCTTACTTCACCACCTACCGCTTTTGTGAGCTTGAACATGCTTTAACCCCCGGGCCTCAGTTGCATCCTCATTAGTAAAAAATAAGTATAATCTCTACATCAAGGGTGGATGTAAGAAACTGGATAACGTATATGAAGCACCTAGCAGAAAGCCAGACTCATAATGGGGGCTCAGTGAATGCTAGTTTATTATCTCTTCACACATCCCTACCTTCATCCTCCCTAATCTCTCTGCCTCTGTTCCTAATCTGGATAACGTATATTACAAGAGAACTGTAAGGATTGATTTTAAGATGACACATAGAAAATGTATAGAGCATCTGACTGACTCATTGCAAAAATCCTTCCACAGACATAAGAATTGCTAAAAGAAAAATACAAAACAAAAAGATCTCCTTCCAAGACAATACACAAGGAGGAGGCACAGGTAATAGAATTAATTGGTGACTGCAAGATGAGAAGAACTAGTTGACGGGAGAGAGCCTTCTGGCTTCAGCAACTGAGTGAGCAAAGATGCCTTGAACGGAGGTGGGCAAGGACAAGTAGAGGCTATGAGGAAGGGTGACAATGGGTTTAACTTGGGATGGTAATGGATTGAGTTTTAGACATTGCTATAGTCTGAACGTTTGTGTGCCCCACCCCCAAATTCATATGCTAAAATCCCAGGTTGATGGCATTAGGAGATGGAGCCTTTGGGAGGTAATTAGGTCACGAGGGCAGAACCCTCCTGATTTAGATTAGTGCTCTTATAAAAGAGACCCCCACAGAGCTCCCTAGGCCCTTCTGCCATGTGAGGACACAGCGAAAAGAAACTGAAGAGGAACCAGGAAGAGGGTTCTCACCAGAACCCAACAATGCTGGCACCCTAATCTTGGACTTCCAGCCTCCAGACTGCGAGCAATAAATTGCTGCTGTTTATAAGCCACCCAGTCTACAGTATTTTGTTACAGCCGCCCAAACAGACTAAAACAGACATGTTGGGTTTGGGCTTTATGATTCTCTAATCAGCCCCCCAAACAGACAGTGGTCTCTAAACAAATGTTTCAAGTATGTGCATGTCCTTAAAGTAATTTGCAATAAAACACTTTTATAAAGCAAAGAATCGTTTGATAAAGCAACTCCTTGACATATCTATTTTTTGAATTCCAATTACAGTATATCAGGTTTTCCAAGAAAAACACATCTGCACTAGGCTTATTATGGTCATTAAGAGTAGATTTTCTAGTTCATTGCTCCGCGAATGATGGCTGCCAATTCTGAAACCTGAGTTGTGCATCACAACTTCTATTTAATCCTGTTTATCATTTCAAAATTAAGTTGTTGTCTTTGTTCAAAAGGAAACAATTTGGTATTTAAGAAGCACTTTTGAAGTCACATATGAGTTTCTCAGAAATTATCATATTTAACACCATGGCTTTTAACTTTGGCCATAGTTTTCAAGAAGTTTTCCCTCCATCCAAAACCTCATCCCCTCTCTTCACCCTATGCCACCCTCACTCCCACCCATCCTCCACCACCACCACCCCCCACGCACACACATCGAATTTTAAGACTCTTGAAAGATTTAGGAGTTCTTACTTCAGAGGTACTACCACCATAATTTATCAAACATATTAAAACAAGTCATGCAAATTACTTAAAACTCTACTGGTTGAGTTGCAGTAGACTACTTGATATAATGTTATGTTCTAAAGATAGTTAAATTAAGGAGTTAGTGTTTTTTGAGCACAAGCCACCCATTCTCCTTGCTTGGCCCTGAAATAAAACTTTCTCTGCTCAAAAAAAAAAAAAAAGATATTGAAATTAAGTATTAATTAATTTCAATTTTGTAGAATTGGGTTTTTTTTAATTTTGGAGAAAAGGAATTTAAAATTTCAAACGTTGTAGGCCCTTGAAAAGCTTGTAGTCCATTAAGTACTTTTTCAATAGCCAATGAATAAAATAGTCCCAACAACAAATCCCCACTCAAAGAAAAGATAAAACATTAGCACTTTCAGAATATTTTTGCTGATCTTTTCCCCCTCACACATAAAGCATTTGTATTATTTTAATTGCTTCTTATCTTGGGCTCTTTTGTCCTCATGCAATAGTTGGCATGGAACACCACAATGATTGGGAATTGATTACCTCAACTGTCCTGGAGATGAGGGTGCCACCTCTTCCTGCCATGAGATTCTCTAATGCACTCAGATGTGGTGTGAAGTGAGAGCACACCCGGCTGGCCTTGGGCACCTCTGTCCTGTTATAAGACCTCTCAGCAAACCCCTGCAGGGCCTTCTAAATGATCCAACTGAGCTCTAAGGTAGAGCTTGGTCTTCCATGGGATTTCACTCCAATTACTATGAATTTTCAAAAATATTCACAGGAAAGGTGTTACCAAAAGCAAAACATGATTATTTAAAAGATTTCTCTCTCCAAATTATCAAATATGCAAATATCCATAAGTATTTACCTTGGCAGAAATCAGTAGCAGAAACATGTTGAAAAATAAGTTTCTTTATGTTCATAACTGATTTCAGAAGCTACTTTGTTAGGTTCCTCCCAAAGCTGAAAATCCAAGAATGAGAAGAACCATGAGTTGCTCCCTCTGTTTCTCTTTCCCTGCCAAGTGCAGTCAGTCTGCTAACCCAGGTCACACTTTTGAAAAAAGAGAACAGGAGTGAAGCAGGGAAGAGGGATAAATGGAAGTGGCTGAAAGCTGTGCAAAGACTGCATTTCTCTCCTACACCCCACCACTCAAACCTACATTCTTCTCTGTGAAGACAATCTGAGTTAAGACAGAAGGAGACAATGGCCTATTTAGGCAATAATTTGACAATATTCTCTGGACACCCTTTTTCTCTAATTAGACAGCCACTTTCTTTTGACAACAAAAGAAAAGTAGTCCTTACCATATTAACTTCTCAAATAGCAAGGTTGTGTTGAATTTAATGTGTTCATTTAAACTGTGCATTTCACTCCACCAGAGACAGTGTTAGAGAATTGATTTTAAAAAAAAAACAACTGCAGCACATGATAATTGCAATTTATTGATGGTATTAATTATTTCAGTTCCTGTTTTGTCATTTGGTATACAGTTTTAAAGACTTGAGAACTTAAATGTAAAAGGGGGAAATTGATTTTAAAATAAAGCTAGTTATTTATTTTGACAAAAGATGAAATCAAAGGGTTTTTTTTCCTTATCTATGAATAGAAATTCTGTGTAATGTTATAGCTAATAGAGTATTGATTTTCCCTCTTTCTACTTCTGCAATGTACTTTGGAGCTGTCTTTTATGTATTTTAAATATACAGGTTTTGGGCTTCCCTGGTGGCGCAGTGGTTGAGAGTCCGCCTGCCGATGCAGGGGACACGGGTTCGTGCCCCTATCCCGGAAGATCCCACATGCCGCGCAGCGGCTGGGCCCGCGAGCCATGGCCGCGGAGCCTGTGTGTCCGGAGCCTGTGCTCCGCAACGGGAGAGGCCACAGCAGTGAGAGGCCCGCGTACAGCAAAAAAAAAAAAAAAAAAAAAATATATACAGGTTTTGTGTTACATTTGGGAAAACATGCATATACAGAAAATATATTTTCCTAAATGGATCTAGGTGTTTCAGTTGTCAGAAATCTACTTCACACACATTAGGCTAGCATTGGACCAACTGTGACACCTATAAGAAAAATAAGTTGAAATCGGATAATTCAGCAATAACTGCTCAATGAAGAAGATTGATTGCAAACCAGGAATAATTTCAACCTGATTTTTAATTAAAGGCAAAAAAAATGTGGATATGATTACAAATACTTATACTTCCTGTGATGCTTTTCCTTCTTCTCTTCACACTCCCCCGCCACAGTCATATTATTTGCACACTGAAAAATAATTAGCTTTGGTAGCAGGGCTGGCAGGCCTGAAACTGGCATCTTCAGTCCTCTTACCAATTCTATCTCTGAGGACAAAAATGTGAGATGAAAAAAAAAAAAACCCCAAATTGAAGAAAAGGAGAAACTGTTACATATTTGAATGAGACTTTGTAACATACAAAAGCCAGGTGTGGCAACAAAAAGAATAAAATACCTAGGAATAAACCTACCTAAGGAGGCAAAAGACCTGTACTCAGAAAATTATGAGATAGCGATGAAAGAAATAAAAGATGACACAAACAGATGGAGAGATATACCATGTTCTTGGATTGGAAGAATCAATATTCCCAAAATGACTATACTACACAAAGCAATCTACAGATTCAATGCAATCTCTATCAAATTACCAATGGCATTTTTCACAAAATTAGAACAAAAATTTTTACAATTTGTATGGAACACAAAAGACCCTGACTAGCCAAAGCAATCTTGAGAAAGAAAAACAGAGCTAGAGGAATCAGGCTCCCTGACTTAAGACTATACTACAAAGCTACAGTCATCAAAACAGTATGGTACTGGCACAAAAACAGAAATATGGATCAATGGACCAAAGATAAACTCACACACCTATGGTCACCTAATCTGTGACAAAGGAGGCAAGAATATACAATGGAGAAAAGACAGTCTCTTCAATAAGTGGTGCTGGGAAAACAGGACAGCTACATGTAAAAGAATGAAATTAGAACATCCCCTAACACCATACACAAAAATAAATTCAAAATGGATTAAAGACCTAAATGTAAGACCAGACACTATAAAATTCTTAGAGGAAAACATAGGCAGAACACTCTTTCACATAAATCACAGCAAGATCTTTTTCAATCCACCTCCTAGACTAATGAAAATAAAAACAAAAATAAACAAATGGGATCTAATTAAAAGTAAAAGCTTTTGCACAGCAAAGGAAACTATAAACAAAACAAAAAGACAACCCTCAGAATGGGAGAAAATATTTGCAAATGATGCAAGCAACAAGGGTTTAATCTCCAGAATAAAAAAACAGTTCATGCAGCTCAATATCAAAAAAACAAACAACCCAATCAAAAAATGGCCAGATCTAAATAGACATTTCTCCAAAGAAGAAATACAGATGGCCAAGAAGCACATGAAAAGATGCTCAACATCACTAATAATTAGAGAAATGCAAATCAAAATTACAATGACATATCACCTTACACCGGTCAGAACGGCCATCACTAAAAAAAAATCTACAAACAATAAACACTGGAGAGGGTATGGAGAAAAGGGAACCCTCCTACACTGTTGGTGGGAATGTAAATTGGTACAGCCACTATGGAGAACAGTATGGAGTTTCCTTTAAAAGCTAAAAATAGAACTACCATATGACCCAGCAATCCCATTCCTAGGCATGTACCTGGAGAAAACCATAATTCGAAAAGATACACGCACCCCAATGTTCACTGCAGCACTATTTACAATAGCCAGGACATGGAAGCAACCTAAATGTCCATCAACAGAGGAGTGGATAAAGAAGATGTGGTACATATATACAATGGAATATTAGCCATAAAAAAGAACAAAATAATGCCATTTGCAGCAACATGGATGGACCTAGAGATTGTCATACTGAGTGAAGTAGGTCAGACAGAGAAAGACAAATACCATATGATATCGCTTATATGTGGAATCTAAAATATGACACAAATGAACTTATATACAAAACAGAAACAGACTCACAGACATAGGAAACAAACTTATGGTTACCAGGGGATGGTGGAGGGGGATAAATTGGGAGATTGGGATTGACATACACACACTACTATACATAAAATAGATAACTAATAAGAACCTACTGTAAGGCATAGAGAACTCTACTCAATACTCTGTAATGATCTATACGGGAAAAGAATCTTAAAAAAAAGAGTGGGTATATATAAATGTATAACTGATTCACTTTGCTGTACACCTGAAACTAACACAACATTGTAAATCAACTATGCTCCAATAAAATTTTAAATTAAAAAAAAAGAGCCACGTGTGATCTCTTTGTGTTAATTCAATCCAGAGCCCCCAACTTCTAACTTTATTCTGGGCGTGGCAAAATCCTCAAGGGAAGTTAGTGAGTTAAGTCTGGTTATGAATCTGGAGTATGAATTTGGATGCAGTGAAATCAGGAAATGCAGCTTCTTTAGAAGACAGAAGTGCCTCAGATTCGGAATCAGACATCTTTGGCTTGGCCTCTAATTAGCTGCGTTGCCTTGGGCATGGGGCTAAGCCTTTCTGAGTATTTTCCTCCCCAGTGATAGGGATGAACTGGACAGGATGATATCCACAATCTCTTCTAGTTAACTCTCAGCCAAAAAGCATTGATTGAGCAACTGCCTTGAGTCCAACTCAGTGCAGAATAAAGTAGAGGGCTGTGTAAATATGATATGCCTGTATGTGTTTGTGTGTGTGTGTGTGTGTGTGTGTCTACCTCCAGTCTTTAAATCATTTGTAGACAAATCTGTGCCCAGTTCTTCTTTCTTTCCCCTAGCACTTATCACAGTGCCTAGCAAAATAAAAGCACCCAACAACTTCTTTGGTGAGTGAATGAATATGTGAAAGCTTCCATAGGAGTTTTATAGTCTCCCTGGGAAAATATCATAAAAGCACTTTTTTTTTGGGGGGGGTGGTAAGGATTATAACTAACATAACCAAGAAATATGATAAACAGAGGCCCTCAGGAATCTCGTTTATCCCACACAGAAACAACAAATTAAAGTAGGATATTATAATATTCTCCCAAATCTAAGACCACGAGCCCAGTTCATAATTGGGAGAACCCCAAAAGGAACAGGCAGTGTTGCTCATCTCTCCAGCTACACCTAAAATGACTGAAGCCTTGAAAGGAAATTTCTTGCTAATAATCATGAACTCAGTTGGTGCCTCAAAAGCTTTCCACCAAGACTGTTATCTTGGTTAATGAAGTTTCTTTACAAGATGAGAGATTTTAATCCCCAGTGAAGTAGTCATAGAATTGCAAACATCAGAATTCATTTCATGAGGCTTGAAAATCATTTTCTTCTAAAATAACAAGTCTAATTTTTAAGGAGAAAGGACATTTAAATAGAAGGAAGGCAATATTTTCCAAACACAATTTTTCAGTTTTCACAGTGAAATAACTGAAACTAACGCTCCACTTGATTTAAAAGCAAGATTCTAAACCTAAGCCACAGCCACTGCAACACACAATCAGTTTATTCCCCTGAGAGCACTTTGGCGAGGAGATGGGGAGGTCTCTAATTTGTCAGTCAGGGTGAAACACAGAAAATTAAGGTGTCAGTTAAAGAAACAGATCCATGCTTCTCTAATGCCTTCTAAAAGTCCCCTGTCAGAAAAACTCCACACGTTGTAGCCTTGCTCATTTTATCTCCTTAGACATCACATATCAATCATCTCAGTCTCTTAAGACAAAGAGCTGGAAGACATTTATATTCCAAAATCTCTCAGACATCAAATCGGTCTCAAATGCAAAGTGCACTCTGGTTATCAATTATGATTGGATTCTCAAGGTGACAAGTTCCATTCCAGGCTCTTAGCTTTCCCCTCTCACCATCAGGCTCAGAGAACTGCATGTGAGAGGCACAAAATATAACTACATTTAGGAGGATGATTAACTTCTCCCCAAGGAATGAACAGCCTCATTCCCATGACGTGGAAAGGCAAGCAGCACCCGCTGTGACCATCACTTCCTCCCAGGGGGATTCCCAACATTCCCCTGAATGTACCATTGGCTTTAAGACGGTGTCCTGTGAGCGAAGGGAAAGCCCACAAGCTTCCCCCCCACCAGCCAAAGCTGTCTCCTCCAGTGGCCTGCCACACAGGAGTCAATCTTTGAGTGATAGCTTTGCCCATAACCAAACATCCAAGACGCAGTACTGCTAATAAGGACAGAGTTGGGTGAACGGGCCAGAGAGAGGGTTTGGACAGTTATCACAGAACAGTGGGTATCTGTGAGAAAGAGAGGAAAAAAGGACGGCTCTGGAAAGAAAGGACATGGGGTTGACTGAAGACAATCTTAACCTACTTTACAACTTTACCTGAACTTACAGCTCCGACACCTGAAACAGGAGCCTTAGGGTGTTGAGAAAGTATGAGGAGTCTTTGGGTGTGCAGGAAGTAAGCACAGAACCCTCTGCTTTCCTGCGTCTACTTCATGGCTCTTGTAACCACCGCCCCAGAGCACGGGTTTCGAGCTGTTTGACACTACACACGTTTTAGCACTCAACTCACAAATTGAAACCTGTAATCTTCTTATTTTATGAAATTGCAGCTTTTTCATTTCTAAATACATTTTGTTCCAAATATTCAAGTGTGTTTCCATCTTCTTACCTTTGTTGATTTTGCTCCCTCTGCAAGAAAAGCCCTCCCACTATAACAGCTTAGCTGAATGATACCAACTCCTATCTCATCTCTGAAGACCCTTATTAAAGGGTGACCTTTCCCCCTTCAAAACCTCCATAGTATGTTTATATAAATCACAGTGTGTGTGTGTGTGTGCGCGCATGTGTGTGTGTGTGTGTGTGTGTCACAGCACATCAACAGTGCACAGAGTTCTTATGTTATCTAATTTCTGGATGCCCAGGTTGGCTGGACAGGCAGAGTATAGGGTACACCCATCCCAGTTCCAGGTATAACCCAAGATAGGGTATTCAGTGCATTTTAGTATAGGTCTCTAGCTCTAACCAGTTCTGCCAAGGAATGGTTTTCCAGCATCCTTACATTGTAGAGTTCTAAAGAAAATTTCTTTAACCTGGAACTAATGATAGCAAATAATTTTTGCCAACATTGAAATGAGGCTGCTTGCTCATAATTGGGAAATGAATCTTCTCACTGTTGCACTTCTCCCTGTTCTACTGTTTTCGCTTAGCTTTTATACCAGTTTTACTATTTCTCCTTCATTACTGCACTACCAAATCTTTCAAATGAAAGAGCTAAAGTAGATTGTTTTCTACATTTTTTCTTGATTCATTTCAGACTTAGAAAATATATGTAGTTATCAAATGAAAGTAATTAATATCATTTCCATATTACACTATTTTTTGAACAGTAAGATAGCTATTTTTTTAATGTTTCTGATTTAGTTTAGTTCTAGGAAATTAGATTTCTCTTATCTATAATCTATTATATGACTAATGTGTGTAGTGTTCACCTTCAAAAGCACCCAAAATAAGGAACTAGCTCATTGTCTATAGTCACATTAGCTGGCCATTTAAATTAGCTTTTTCTTTCTTTTTAAAAAATTTTTTCAAGTCTTTGATTACTACCGTTATGCTTCTTAATGGTTACAGATGTTGATTAACACCATTATTCTGAAAGAGTAAAAAATGCTAAATCTTTACAAAATAAACAATCACAATTTTTAAAATGTAATCTATAATAAGAACAAGCAACTCATGATATTCAACACTTTCTGTAGGAAGGAACAGCCCGTTCATGGGTTTATATGTACCCACAGAAAAGTTTATTAAAGGTTTAAATACTACCTTCATAAGGTAAACTCGGGTTTTTAAAATTTGTGTTATCCTCACATAAATCCTCCTCAGCATTATGATGGGCCAAGTAAATGCTAGTATTTTAATGTAGCAGATGAATTTCTTACATTTTAGATACTGAAAGATATTAGTTCTGATTAGGAGGAAGAGGATTTATATCAATTAAGCACTGACTTAAGTCTGTCAGGCACTTTTAACATATTGTCTCACTGCATAACCACATACAGTGAGTATTTTACTTTCCTTCTTTTTTTTTTTTTTTTTTTTTTAACAGATTAAGAAACTGAGGCTCAGAGTGACATTCCCCAGTGGCTGAACTGGAGTTCATAATTCGCCCGACTCTAAGGGCCATGCTCTTTTCGCTATACCACGTGGCCTCCCTAAATTAAGCCTCTCTTGTCAACAAGTCTGTGAGGGCAGAGATAATGTGACACTCAGGAGAGAGCAAGAAGATAGGAGGAGACGATTGATGCCTTTTCCAACACTTAGCCCACAAGATCCTAGGAGATTTCAACCTAGTCATGAAGCCATAGATAAAAACTTACAAAATATCTAATTTAGCATAGAATTACAGAATCACAAAGTGATTTATAGTACTTGTTCTTCTAAGTATATGATGAACTCTAGGGCATTTTCCAGAACAATTATCTACTGAAAACAACCAGCAAAAGCAATGTAAAAAAAATAGAATAAAATAAGTCTCTGCTGAGGGTGATATAATGCCACCTCCTCTGTGAAGGTAAACCAGATACTAAAATTTAGAGACATAGTAGAGGCATCAGTTCTATACCTACATACCTGTTCTATACCTAAAACCAGCAGAAAAGGGAAATATAGAGAATGAAGGGCTGTGGTCCTAGAATAAAAGGCACAATCAGACACTTGTTACAATGTGGCTTTTCCTAATTCAATCCCTGTCTCCAATCCCTGGAGCACTTGGCAAGTAGGAAACCCTGTACTATGCACTGGAGATTTGGAGTTGACTCAGAAATAGTTCTGGCCTTCCAAGAGCTCAAGGTCTAACTAGGGAGATAAGGTGGGAGATAAGGCAAATACACTAATCATTGTACCTATAGGTAACATCATACATGTCATAAAGAAAGATTTAGAAGTGCTCCAAGGCAACAACAGTGACCCTGTGGGTGTCATTTGGGATAGGCTGGTGGGTGGGATGTCAACAGGTGGAGGTGGGGCACCAGCAAAGGCATAACAGGGTGGATGTCTTCCAGAACAGGCACTTGGTTTCCTGGGCTGTTGATGGATACCACACTGTGGAGGGCCTGGCACATCACAATGAGGATTCTGTGTCTAACAGTTGACCTTTGAAAGAGCTGTTTCCATTGAGTGGAAAGGTCTAAAATTAAACCACAAAGTGTGATTTGCATTCATGAATGCAGTGGCCTATCCTCCCACTCTTTCCTTTCCTCTTGACAGGCTGCTGCCAACATCTGAAACTCGATTCAACACCTGACAAGTCATTTTCTCACTTCCTATCCTCCTTGGAAGATTTAATTAGTGATACATTCAAAGTAAAATAAACAAAGGAAGGAAGAAAGAAATTGAAGTGGTGGCAGGAAGTGTTAGTAGCAGGAGACTGGCCAAGGGAAGGGATCAATGGATCTTGAAAATGGGAGGAAGTCTGCACACACAGCCATGGCCCTCCCCCACCACTCACACTCCCCTGCAAAAGGTGAAGGTCAACTGGTGAGGATAAAGGAGGCTCCAGGTTTCTCAGGGATTCAAGAGATCCACAGGCAGTGAGGATGGTAGTTAAACACATAAATTTGGAATCAGATAGATGCCAGTTTGGGTAGACACTTACTGGCTGTGGGAACCTGAGCAAGTTTCAACCTCTCTGGCCCTCAGTTTTCTTGTCTGTAAAATGGAAATGCTAGTAGTATCTGCCTTACAGGGTTCTTGGAGAGAAGAAATGAGATGATGCAAGAAAAAGAACTTAGCCCAGTGAGCCCTGGAGAGGACTTCTATTATCACCTATAACTTTACAATAACATGACATGGAAGTAGACGTCAGCTACACTACTTTCTGCTGCATTCAGAGAATGGAAGACACAAATCCTCCCTACCCCAGTGTGTGTGTGTGTGTGTGTGTGTGTGTGTGTGTGTGTGTGTGTGAGAGAGAGAGAGAGAGAGAGAGAGAGAATCAGAAAAATTGGGTTTTTTTAATAAGAAAGAACCTTCCCCAGAGCCCTATGATGAGCCATTCTGGGGAAGAGTTAGAAATCAAGCCCCACTTATGTGGGAAGGGGAGAGTAGAAAGATATAAGGATTGATTTTTGTGGAGATTTGGCATCCAGAGTGCAGGACTAGAAAAAGCCAAGTTAACTGAAGTGAGATTCCAAGGATGTGAAAAGCAGATGTATGTGTACCAGAAAAGATGGGCTTTGATCACAGACACACACACATTGATTAGAGCGGTATTGGGAAGCACAACTCACACCTATCCTATCTTATTATTGGAACATCTAAAAGACATCACGGGTTTGAGACCTCCAGGACGCATAAAGGCTGGACAGCACTGGTGAGACAGAATGCGCCCCTCTCCCTGGGAAAGGTGGGGACGTCAGCAGTCACAGTGGTCAGGTTGGTTTGGGGCAGAAGCTGCCCAGGAGGATCAGGAATAGACAATTTCCCTGGAGAAGTGGAGCAAAAACGCTGTTTAAAACAAATAAGGACTATGGGACTTGTGTCTGCCCCTGTGGGCGGGGCCACATTTAACCCATATGCTCCCTGACTCTTCTGACAGTGACTTGAATTCAGTACCTAGTGTTAGAATCCCACTGTACCTTGGCTTTTCTGAAACTACCCAGAGCTAAAGACTCTAGAAAATGAAAAGAATGACCACCAAGGAAATTTTTTTAATGCTGCTTTAGGCTACTCTACAGAAATGGTTGCACTGAGTCAAAGAACCAAAATGCAAATGGTCACTAACAAGGATGTCACCAGAGCACAGTGTTTGACTAAATGCCATCTTTTGCAAGAAATGTGATCTGTGTACAAATAGAGTCTCAGTCTTGTTTACATGAAGCGTCCAAACATTTTGACAAATTAACTGTCATCTGCCAAGCCAAAGTCCACGAACTTCCTCGGGGAAGAAGCTGAGTACAATTAGCAGTTTAACAAAACACAGCTGCAACACAGAAAGCCACCTTCCTTCTAAACCCCCTCACCTTCCATCAGAGGAAAACAGAATGCAGCTAAAAATGTCCCAAAGGCTCCTACTCCTGAGGACACAACATTAACGGACATTTCCAATAGGTCCTGAAAACACCCACAGTATCAGAGGAAGACCCTCAGCCCACACCCCCATTCGATACCCAGCACTCTGGTGCTCTGGAACCCCAGTCTGTGGCTGCAAACTTAGGATTTATTTAGTTAACATCCCTAACGTGCCCTTTCCTGGATGAGGTAAATATATCAGTGTAGTCCATCCATGGAAAAGAACTATTCATTTTTATTATGGAAAAGTAGACTGGGTGAACTGTACACTTGGATTTAATTACTTTTGTCAGCAGTCCAATGACTTCAAGGATAAACCTGGAGGAAGTACTTCCAGCAGATAAATGGAACATCTCCAACAGCGCCGACTTTCTACAGTAGGCTATGACCTCAGTTCAGCTGGAGTCGGATTTTACCTTGGGTAGTGTTTTTATGAGTCTGTTTGAGGAATGAAGACTCAATTATTAAAACAAAAGAGCTTAAACTTAGAATGAAAACTCACAAGTTAACACAGTAATTTTGGCTTTTATACACTGTAGTCTGTTAGAGCTAGAAGAGTCCTTTGAAAAATCACCTCATCCTGTTCTTCCATTTTACAGATGAGGAAAATGGGATCCAAAGAGCATTGGTGACTTGCCCAAGGTCACCTCTCTCTTTAAAAATACTCTTTCCACTAAACGACAGTGACTTCAGATTGAAATTTGCTAAGTGAAATGCCATTCCCAGTGCAGCCTCTCACTATGGGTACTAAAGGACTCCAGGTACTGGAAGATTGGCTTATCCTTTTTCTACTAAAAAGGATATTATGCTCAATACCCTGGTTTAACTGATAAGGACCTCTGCATTTACAACCAAGCTGTATTCAAAATCTTTGTAAATCAGTGGTTTAGAATTTGAACTCTACTTTTCCCATAGAAACAACATTAGAAACGGTGGGTTGGTGCCAAGACAACTCACAGAAACATATTTAAATTAGGATAAAACTTCAATGCCATAAGTATTACAGAAGATATAATCGACAGCAAATACTTTTGCAATTCTTGCAATTAACCATTAAGAAAAAAATATAAAAGCAATCCATTACAAAGTAAATTATCCGTGCTTAGTTATGTTGAATGTTGATGCTTAAAGAAAAGCAGTTTTAATAAGTATTCATTTAACAAGAATATTCTGGGTACCACCAGATTAAGTGCCTGCCTCTAAGAAGCTACAGAAGCCTGGAAGGGACAAGAAAACAAAGAAAATGAGAAGGTTAGAGACATGTCCTAAGGTGCAAAAGGAATGCAACCGCCTGGGGAGATTAAGAGGGCCCTTGCAGAGGAGGCAACTTCTGATCCAGTCCTCAAAGGATGAGCAGGAGTTTGACAGGAAGATGAAGAAAGCAATGTCACTCCAGAAAGTAGACAGAAACGTGTTGAGGCTATTCTGATGAAAATTTGAGCACTCTTGGGGACTAATTATTTCTCATTTCACTTAAGAATGTGGAGGTTCCCTTTTTGCTTAATACAGATATCTCACTAACACTGCTCATTGCTCCTCAGTCATAAAAAAGATGGGATTTAGCTATGAATGAAAGGAAAAAGGAGCAAAAGAAGAAAAGGTTACTGAGCAAGAACTGAAAATGGGACAGGAAGACCCAGCTCAAATGCCCTGCATTTGCCATCCCTATAGGATGCCAGGTTCTTGACTCATTTGCTTTTGAAATTTTTAGAGCACAGTGTGTGGCCTGTATTAGGCACTTAGCAAATGTTTATTTGAGTTAAAAGTCACAAATTTCTACAATGAGATACCACTTTACAACCACAAGCATGGCTGTAACATAAAAGGTAATAACAAGTATGGATGTAAGACGATATGAAGAAATTGTAACACTTATACACTGTTGGTGGGAATGTAAAATGGTTCAAGAACTTTAGAAAACAGTTTGGCAGTTCCTCAAAAAGTTAAGCATAGAGTTACCATATATGATCTTGCAATTCCACTTCAAAGTATGTACCCAAGAAAAATGAAAACATATCCACACAAAAAGAAGTGTACATCAATGTTCATGGCAGCATTATTCATAATCGACAAAAAGTAGAAACAACCCAAATGTCCATCTACTAATGAATGGATAAATAAAATGTGACCTATCCATACAACGTAATATTATTCTGCCATAAAAAGAAATGAAGTCCTGGGCTTCCCTGGTGGCGCAGTGGTTGAGAGGCCACCTGCCGATGCAGGGGACACGGGTTCGTGCCCCGGTCCAGGAGGATCCCACATGCCGCGGAGCGGCTAGGCCCGTGAGCCACGGCCGCTGAGCCTGCGCGTCCGGAGCCTGTGCTCCGCAACGGGAGAGGCCACAACAGTGAGAGGCCCGATGCTTGCTACCACATGGATAAATTTTGGTTTTTTAATTAAGTTATACTTGGCATACAATATTGTATTAGTTTTAGATCTACAGCATAGTAATTCTATATTTTTATACATTATGAAATAATCATCACTGTAAATACAGTTACCATCCATCACCATACAGAGGTGTTACAATATTATTGACTATATTCCCTGGGTGTACATTACAGCCCTGTGACTTATTTATTTTATAGCTGGAGGTTTGTACCTCTTAACCTCCTTCACCTATTTTGTCTGTCCCCCAGCCCCACTGCCCTCTGGCAACCACTAGTTTGTTCTCTGTATCTATGAGTCTACTTCTATTTTCTTTTGTTGGTTCGTTTTGTTTTTTAGTTCCACATATGAGTAAAATCATATCATCCATCCACGTGGTCACAATCGGCAAGATTTCATTTTATATATATATATAGTGTACTCAACCATATATATTATATAATCCCAGATACAGATATAGATATAGATATAGATATAGATATATATTCCCAGAGGTGGAATTGCTAGATTTTACAGGAGTTCTATTTTTAGTTTTTTGAGAAACCTCCATACTTTTTTCCATAGTGGCTGCACCAATTTACATTCTCACCAACAGTCCACGAGGGTTCCCTTTCCTCCACATCCTCATCAACACTTGCGGTTTCTCGTCTTTTTGATAATAGCCATTCTGACAGATATGAGTTGATAACTTATTGTGATTTTGATTTGCCTTTCTCTGATGATTTATGATGCTGAGAACCTTTTCATGTGCCTCTTGGCCATCTGTATATCTTCTCTGAAAAAATGTTTTTTCAGATCCTTTGCCATGTTTTAATAAAAGTCTTTGTTCTTTTATGTTGACTTGTACAAGTTTTTTTTGCATATTTTGGATATTTACCCTTTACTGGATATACCATTTGCAAATATCTTCTCCCATTTGGTAGGTTGCCTTTTCATTTTGTTAGTGGTTTCCTGTAAGCTTTTAGTGTGACATAGTCCCACTTGTTTATTTTTGCTTTTGTTTAGTCACTGAGTTCCTCTATTCTTCCCCTGAGTTCTGTGAGCCTCTTTATGACTGTTTCTTTGAACTCTTTATCAGGTAAATTATCTCCATTTCATTAGGGTTTTTTCCTGGGTTTTATTTTGTCCTTTTATTTGGAACATATTCCTCTTTCTCCTCATTTTGTGTGACTTTCAGACTTTGGTTCTATGAATTAAGCAAAACAGCTGCCTCTCCTGGTCTTGAAGGAGCGGCCTTGGGTAGGAGCATCCCTTGTGTAAACTGCTTGTGCCTGGCGGCTTGGTCAGGCTGACGGAAGCTGGAGCAGCCCCGGTCTTCCCTGGATAGCGCTGCCTCTGAGGCTGCCTTGGTGGGGCAGCTGGGGCTGGGGATGGAGTGCGCATGGGCTGGGGAGACAACCCAGGGGAACTCAAACAACGGCATTCACCAGTGCCTCCAACCCCAGGGGGGGCTGTCATCTGGCAGAAGCTCTAAGGTTAGTAAATGGCTTTTCTTCCCATATAGTCTAGGTACGCTTTAAATTGCTGCTTTTCCGCTGTGTCCCAGGGTGCGTGAGTCTATGTTCAGACCCCTCAACTATCCCTCCCTACTGCGGGTTGCCATGGCAGGGTGGGGTTCCTGTGGATACCATGTCTCCAACTTTCCTACCAGTTTCTATGTGGTCCTTCTATGTGCAGTAGCTGTTCAATCACCGCTTGGGTCTTCTTCAGGAGGAATTGCTCTATATGCAGGTGTAGATTCAGTGTGCCCACAAGAGGAGGTGCGCTCAGGGTCTTCCTATGCTGTCATATTGACCAACCCCACCAACGTGGATGAACTTTGAAAACATTAAGTGAAAGAAGCAAGCTAAAAAAGACCAAATATGGTATTTTCCATTTGTATGAAATATCTAGAATAGGTAAACCTATAGAGACAGAAAGTAGATTCGTGTTTGCCTAGGACTGAGGGATTAGGGAAAATGGAGAGGGACTCCTAATAGATACAGGGTTTCTTTTTGGGTTATTGAAAATGTTCTAAACTTCATCATGGTGATGGTTTCACAATTCTGTGAATATACTAAAAACCATTGAACTGTACACTTTAAATGGGTGAATTATATGATATGTGAATTGTATCTCAACATGCTTTTTAAAATAAAGTCACGAGGTAACCACAACTGTGAAATTCCTTTATCCATTCATTCAACAAGTATTTTTTAAGCCCCCCCTCTATGCCAGGCACTGCTAGAGGCCTGATACAGAAAAGTAAGCAAGACAAAGTCCCTACCCTCAAGGTATTTATACGGGGGAGGGGTAGACAATAAACACAAGATTAAGGGACTGGATAAACACAGTTAATTGAAAACAGGCCCTTATATACTCCTCTCTCTCCTAAATTCCAGTAAAATGACTGCCAAGGACTAGAAAGGTATTAAAAAGCAGAGACAAAAATAACAGAATAGGAAATAACCCCAGACAAGACACGACAAAAACTTGTCTAATAGAGAAAGAAGATGGACAAATGATATCTCAACATGTCCACTGGGAAGTCACTAATAGTTTTTAAGGAAGAACAGTGACTCGAATTAACACTGAGACCATTTATTCTGGCTGCTCTGTGTAGAATAGATAACAGAGCAAGAAAGTAGAAGGCAGGAGAACAGTTAGATGTTATTACCATAGGCCAAGTAAGTGGTGATGCCACTTGGACAGTGAAGACAGAAAAAGTGGGACTGAAGTTGAGATATATCTTGAAGGTAGAGCCAATAGGACTTGCTGATAGGTTGACCATGGGGCAGGAAGAGAAAGAGGAATCAAAAACTACCACTAGATATTTTGGTTGAGCAGCTAGGTGATGATGCATCATTTACTCAAATGAAGACTGAGGGGATGGAGAAGGAAAGATTTGGGGATGAGGGCAAGTAATTAAGAATCAAGCATTTTGGACGTTTTAAGTCTTATATGCCTATAAGATATCCAAGTGCCCAAGATGGGTGCCAAGTAGATATTGTATGTATAAATTGGGGTAGAGATATAGATTTGGGAGTCATCAGCACATATACGGTATTTAAATTCATGGAACTAAGAGGGGAAGAGGGCCCAGATCTGAGTCCTGAAGCATTTAGAGGTGGGTCACAGGCTCCCGCATTTTGCTGGATACTTCTTTTGTTCTTTAAGTTTGTTTGTGAATTATTTCATTCTACAGAAATTTTCAATTACCTTCTAATATTTCTGCTTTCCAGGACATCCTAAGAAAGGACTTCTTCATTCAATATAACAAAATTTTCCTCCTACACATCCTTCTAGTATATTCAACATTTACATGTATATCTTGAGCTCAGCAATGGGCTAAAGGTCTGAACGGATGCAAAAGGCAATAAGCTGGTGCAATCATAGAACTCACTTCATTTGATTCCTGTCTCTCAGGGATCCCTGGCCTTTGTTGTCTGGTGTCCAGGATCTTGAAAACCATCCTACACCTGTTTTTTGCACATTTAGTGAGGATATACTAAATATAGAGAGTAATTTCATTTTTATACAAATAAAATATGCATACATAAATACATACATACATACTGATAAATGTGCACACAATTTACAAGTTCATACAGAATGAACTGGAATGATTTATACCAAACTATTAACAGTGGTTACCCTCACAAGTGAAGGAATAAAGGTAAAATAGGGATCACTTTTTGTTCTACTTAAACTGCCTTTCAGTGTTTTAATTTTTATAGTGATTTAATATAATCTTTATAAATTATTTTAAAATAATTAAAATATTGATAAGAACATTTTGAATCGTTACCCCTCGCTACCCTCTTCAATTCAGTGAACTGCGTTGAAGAAGGGGTGTTTGTGATTGACTAGCTCACACATCAGTTCAAATGACATTGTTTCTTTCACGTTGAGATTTCCCATTAAGGCCTCCTAGACTGTTTCTCCCATGTTTTGAAAAGCTAATCATTTAATCCAAATAATATGAGAAGGAGGACAGTTTAAATCAATAAAGGCATACTTTAAATTCAGCTGGAGAAAAATAACTGCATCAACTATAATTTGAAATATAGCTATGGCTATTACCATCCCCATTGAAACTTTCTTGCTGGTAGAAAGGCTGTTTTGTCTTCAGAGAAAATAGGGAGGCTGTCAAGCAATTCCACCACGTGGTACAACCCACCCTTACCGTCTCTAAAAATCTGATTTCTTGTTTTGAATACTGTATATAAGTTAGCTGACAGCTTTTGCATTGCAAATTGATGGGGAAGATTCTTGTGCAACCAAATGTCAATCTTGTTTCCAGAGCTTAGGACTGAAAATGTAAATTCCACTATATATTTTGAATGCACTCTAAGAGTTCAGCAAGAGAGATGGGTCTGTATGTGAGGAAATGCTTCTTAACGGGCCTCTAAGTGCGGTATCAACCCCTCAAGCATTTTGAAGCTAGGGTGGTAAAGGAAAACTGTTACTTTACTCACAACAGTTCTGGCACAAATGTGTAGGTGGGTGTTCCACACCAAGCAATTCTCCAGTTCTCTGCAGACACCAACTGCAATCCTTAAAATGTAATTAAATTCTGACACTAACTACCCTGAGCTACCACAGACCCCCCAGGTTAATGAATGGCTCAGTCCCATACGGCTGCCTCCCTCTTCAGATGCCAATCTCAAGTAGTGGGCTCCCAAGTTACCCACACTTTTGTCTGACTTAGCTACAAATCAGGATACCCACAATCCCTTCTCAGGTTCAATAATTTGCTATAATTGCTCACAGAACTCAGAGAAACACGCTACGTATGTTTACTGATTTATTACAAATGAGATTACAAAGTATACAAATGAAGAGCCAGATGAAGAGGAACGGTAGGACCAGGTCTGGAAGGTCCTGAGTGCAGGAGCTTCTGTCCCCATGGGGTTGGGGACACCCCACCCCCACTGGGTGCACCACTCTCCCAGCACATGGGTACTTTCACCATCCCAGAAGCTCTCTGAACCCTACAGTTTAGCCATTTTTAAGGAGGCTTTATCACATAGCCACAATCGATTATTAATTCAATCTCCAGCCCTTTTACTCTCCCCAGAGAATGAGAAGTGTGCTGAAAGTTTCAAGCTTCTAATCATGGCATGGTCTTAGGTGACCAGCCCCATCCTGAAGCCATCCAGGAGCCCACCAGGGGTCATTTCATTAGAACAAAAGACATTCCTATCACCCAAGAATTTCCAAGGGATTTAGGAGTTCTGTGTTAGATGCTCCTATCACTCCCATTGCAGGAAACTGTAAAGGTTTTAGGAGCTCTGTGTCAGGAACTGGAGACAGAGACCGAATATATAGTTCTTATTATGTCACAGGTTGGTCAGCACATAATATAAAATATATCAAGCTTTCTCTTTCTATAGCAGAGAGATGACATGAGGCTCTCTGGAGGTCCCTTCGAGCCTTATGCTTCCTTCAAATCTGTCACGTATTTGGTACTCCTATAAACACATGCACACGCACACACATGCGCGCACACACACAGGCACACACACGCTCCATGCATGTGCATCCTTATTCCTGACTTTTGATCTTCAACTACTTTAGATTTCCAGTAGATGATAAACTTTCAAAGGTGCCAGAGTTTTAGCTATCAGGACTGCAGAGCAAATAGAATTTAATACTTTGAGATTCAATTGACTGACATGTAAAAACACTAGAACTGTGCCCAGAACCTGGTAGAAGCCAGGGACGATATTCAAAATATTTTACCACCAGTATGGCGTGGTTACCCGACAATCGCAACAAACACCAGCTATAAAATTTTAGTAGGAATATACCACAGTATACTGGCTAAATTATCAGTGCTGATAAAAGCTCACTAAATGTTTGGATTTTTTTCTTCTGTACACCCTTGTTCACATAGAATTTGTTGAACCAGAATTAATATTTATAGGACATTATTGTCATAGTATGTATGCTTTCTTAATTGAGTTATGTAATTATATTTACATTTTGTTCATTAATCTCTTATTGATACCAGAGGACTACAGAAAGCTATCTTCCAAGAACTTGGAAATGAGAGAGATAAGATCTCCCTTGACAGACTAAAAATTGAACCTTACTGGGAGAAGTTATCCACCATAATGGCTGAAGAGCTGAAGAACTTGCTCAAATTAAGTAATCTGAGGGCCACTCAAAACAAAATTTATTATCATGTTAGAGCTGTAGAATACCTAAAGTCCAGAGCAGAGAGAGAGAGAGAGAAGCAATGGAAAATATTCAGAACTGCCCCATGGAAAAAGCAAAGCAGACACTGGCCTAGACTAGGGTGCCCCAGCCAGCATACTCAGAATATACTGGGCCCAACTGAAGCCTTCCCCTAGAGGTGGGGTGGCTCTAGAGAGACTTTGTTAAAGGATTTTTCCTGAGGTTAACTAAATCCCTTTCATTTTGACCTACTCACTGATTTGGTAAGGAACAGGGGAAAATGACCTGCTCATATAGCCCTAATCAGACAGCTCATTCTGGTTCCTATGAAGTTCTTTCTCACTCTAAATTCCTAAATTAACATTTTGGTGTTACATCAGCCCCATGTGCATTTTACTTAGTATAGGTCAGCCGCCAGTGCTTGATGATCTCCCAGCACTCATAAAAGAGGTAGGTGCCAAAGATTACGAGATTTTAAGTCACTTAGACCTGGGTTCAAATGCCAGTTCGGCTTTTCTAAGGCAGTGTGTGATTCTAAGCAAGTTTTAACTTCCCTAAGCCTTGCTTTACACATTGATAAAAATGTGTATAATAATTCCTCCCACATAGAGTGACTGGAGAATTAAATGTGGTAAAGTTTGTGAAGTGCTGTCATCATTAAGAGTGAGTGTCTGGGGGCTTCCCTGGCAGTCCGGTGGCTAAGACTCTGCGCTTCCAATGCAGGGGATGCAGGTTCAATCCCTGGTCCAGGAACTAAGATCTCACATGCCGCGTAGCACGGCCAGAAAAAAAGAGTGAGTGTCTGGGCTTTCAGAGCAGAGGACACATCCCCATGACCAGCACCCCACACACCCACACACTTCCCTGGGAGGCTCGTCCACATCACACCTTTATCTGTCATCTCCAAATGTCTACAAACATACTGTCATGTCTGCCTGGGGTCGCCTGGATGGACTCTGAGCTCACATTCATCTTTGTATCCCCAGGGTCCCTCTCTCAAGGGGTTTGCTTTGTTCCCTTGAATTGTTTTAAATTGTGGGAAAACAATCACACTACATCAACAAGGAAGCACATCTGTAGAGTTGTGACTACACATTTACTAATACAACAATTGTTACTCTTAACATAGTGACCATTTAGAAATGGAGAGGTGTACAGGATGACAGATAGCTATGTTAATATTAGTATTTGTCTAATGTGATTCTCATAAAAGACTGTGCTGTCTCATTATTACTGCCCCTTTATTTCTAGATTTTAAAAATAAAATACTAATCCTCAGGGCTTCTCTAGTGGTGCAGTGGTTGAGAGTCCGCCTACCGATGCAGGGGAACACGAGTTCGTGCCCCAGTCCGGGAAGATTCCACATGCCGCGGAGCGGCTGGGCCCGTGAGCCATGGCCGCTGAGCCTGCGCGTCCGGAGCCTGTGCTCCGCAACGGGAGAGACCACAGCAGTGAGAGGCCTGCGTACTGCAAAAACAACAACAACAAAAAAAAAAAACTAATCCTCAAAAAATTTAAGTAAACCACTTTTATGTACAGCAGAAAATAACACAACGTTGTAAAGCAACTACACTCCAATAAAAACTAAAAATAAATAAATAAAAAGAATCAGAAAAAAAAAAATTAAGTAACTTACAAGAAAAGCACCGAGTCAGAAGTGAAACAGAGATCCTAGGATGCTTCCCATGTATTTTTGACAATATCACGCCACCATCACCACACACACACACACACGTGCGTGCACACACACATACACCCCAATTAGTTGCTATAAATCTAAAGCTACTGCTATGAATCTAAACAATATTTGACACAAAAGGTCAGTTGGCAAAAAAAAAAAAGGAAGAGAGGCAAATATTTAACAGAGTAAGAGAACAGAAACTGAGTCAGTATCTTGCCAATGTTAAGAGCCTATGTTAGGCCAGGGTGGCTGCTGGGGAAACACTTCTCCCTCATTCCTAATTATTCCATCCACAGGAAGGGAGTTCAAAGGTATAAATCTTGGACTCTCTCTGTCCCCAAGGAGCTGGAGTGATGGCTCTGGTTGGTAACTTGGGGAGATTTAACTAGGCATGCCTGCGCAGCTCTGCCCTGTCTCCCTCAGGAATGGGGATACTTGACGGAGTCTGTGTTCTCTGCTGCTCTTCCCTCAGACATAGAGGCTGCCATGACTGTGTGGGCCGCTCTCTCCAGTTTGTGGATTCAGTCATCAGGCTTTTCGGCCGTCACACCAAGCCGTATATTCTAACCCTGACTTTACTGGTAATTAAGGTGATCAGTTGGCTTCCATTTGATTCCTTTGTTTTATTCTTAATTTAACTGAAACTCAAGCAGGTAAGAGGAATGTTATTTATTGGAATACTCAAACACCCCTAAATATAGATTCGGATATTAGCTATGTCACCTTGGACAAGTTGGTTATCTACCTGGTAATCTGGGACAAATTACTTAATCTCTCAGAACCTCAGTTTCAACATCTATAAGGTACCCTAAATACCAATCAGATTAGATTAGACAGGAACATGAAACGATTATATATATATCAGGGGTTCTCAAACTTTCAAACTGAATCAAGCATCAGAATAATCTGGAGGGTTTGCTAAAACTCAGAGTGCTGGGCCCCACTCTTAATGCTCCAGACTTAGTTTCTGACTCAGCAGATGAGGCCTACAATTTGCTGATGTTTCTGAACAGGGAACCATACTTTGAGAACCACTGAGATTTCACATACATGCACACACAAACATATATATACATATATCTAGAGAGAGAGAGAGAGAGAGGGAGCTTATTAATATAGCACCTGTTACATGAGATGTACTCAATAAAGTAGTACTGCTGCCATTTTTGTTCTGTTACCAAAAAAAAAAATACTTTAAGGCAGTGGTTCTCCACTGGAGGTGATTTTGTGTACATACACACACATCTGCCAGGACATTTGGCAGGCGTTTTTGATTGTCACAACTGGAAGGTGGGGAAACAGCTCCTAGCATCTACTAATCCATTGAGTAGAGGCCAGAGATTCTGCTAAACATCCTACAGTGCACAAGACAGCCCCCCTGACAACAAAAAAATTATCTGGCTCAAAATGTCAATAGCTCCAAAATTGAGAAATCCTGTTCCAAGGCCTCCCCCCAAAACCCTGTCTAAAACTCAAGCATCAATGCCTATATATTTTTCATACACACAAGACCTTCTCACCATTTGAGAGGTACTTGACCCATTTAGAGACCCATTAGCCAAGGGGAATAGTCCAAAGGAAGCTCAAGGTTGTTTTATCAGATTATATTAGATATGTCAACAGAAGAAGGATTTTGATAAAGGAGAAGGAAGAGTAAAGTTTGGAAACCATAGGTGTATAGCGGAAGAGATTTCTTTAAGATAAAACTAAATTTTTTTGTTGAAATTTGTGAATGAAGACATATATATGCAACACAGATACAAAATCATGGTTTAAATGCAGAAATATAAAACAGATTATATACAAGTTGCCTGCTTATTAACTTTTCATGCTTGGAATGTTTAGAAATGTTAAGAGCTAAGGAAAAATCTTTTTCTCCCTGAAATTTTCCTGAGTTTTTCCCTATCAGCAAATAAACAAGATGCAATTTTAGTAGTCAGCAGTTTTAGGAATATGGAGTAGTTTGTACTTTTTCTCATCTATTTGGGAAAATTAGATGGGCCTTCCAACATAATCCTTTTGAGTGATCTTTTCTTGCTCACAGAAAAATGTGATTGGAAAAACATCCAGTTATTTTAGGATCTGGGTTCTTGCACATGGGTTTTTCTTCTTGCTCTGTCCCGACCTCTCTGGGCCTCAGTTTTCTTATTGTGTAGAGCCCTTGTTTCAGACATTACAACGTGGCAGTGCATTGCGCAAAACTAGTCTTCATAACAGCCATTGTTTGACCCTACTAGCTTTCTGCAAACTTTGCCTCTTTGGGCATATGAGTTTGAGCCCTGGCCTAGTTTCCGTATCTACCGAAAATCCAGGGAAGTCCTTGAGTCAGGCCAAGTCAGGTATTTATTAGTATGAGGCCTCTTTAGCCTGGGAAAGACAGTGACCCATCAGACTAGACTGATACTGGCCCAGGTATCTGACCCACAAGCCATGAAGAAATAATCTCCTGGTTGCTATACATAGGGCAGAAAGAACTCACTGGAGGGAAGGGAAAGTTCAGTGAACAGTCTCAGTCTGGAGCTACTGTTTGCCAGGGACTGAAGAACTTTGACGGGAGAAAGGCACACTCAATTTCAAACTGCCTTCTCATGTTCCCCCAGGAAAATCTTCAGACTGCCCCCAGATAAAGGAGCTGTAATAAATTAAAAGTGGGCCTAAGTTTTTTTAAATACCACCAGCTGAGACTTAGTAAAAAGGGAGAACCAAATGTCCTAATTTTGCAGCCCAAAACCAGACTCCAACCAGACTGGGGCAGGGTTAACATGGGTGAAGACAGCAGAACTATTTCACATCCACCAAAAAACCCAAATTTACATTTATGTGCTCTCTAAATTAAGCATAAGGTATAATCAGTGTATTAGTTATATTGAAAGTGTTAATTCATCCATAGTAAATTTTTGAAATGGAGCCCAATTTTCTTGCTATTTTTTCATCTCTTAACATAGAAGGAGCTTTAAAAAATTGGCTTGAGACCTTTCCCAACCTCTGGGCGAGCCCCTTTGTAGGTAGTTAGATATTCAGGCAAAGCAAAGGAACAGCTAATGGACCAAACGGCTAAACCAGCACGACTGCTGGCTCCAGCCTCCAAGAGCAGCATCTCCTGAGAGAAAGTGGAGAAAACCCTGAGAGCTGTGGGGTGAGGATGAGGTGAAGTTCTACTTTGATAAGTGTTCGTGTGGGATGGTGGCTTTGGCAGGGGAAGGTAACCTGCACAGCGAGGGAAGGATGAAATAGGAACAGAACTATGGGAGTCTGGGCCCTGCTTATCCCACGCTCCTTGCCATTACCCTCGGACGAACAATGCCTGACCCACACCTGGTCCAGCTGTCCTCCAGAGTGAGATCAGGGCAGGATGGAAATCCTGTGCTTGTGTGAAGAGCTGAAGATCATAAATGAGGACTAACTAACCCTGGACCGTTGCTTCTCCACCCTTGCCCACATCCAAGCCCCAGGGCTGGTGAATAACCATGCAAATGAGAGCATCCCAAGATTGCTTCCTCTTGGGGAGGAAGGGCAAAGGGTGAAACTCTGACCTGGCAAGTTGTTGGGTGAGGAGAAAAGATAAAGCCAAGAAGAAATGTGAAGTATAAAATATACATAGAATGTAAATGGAAGAAATAAATGGCAGAATGGAAATATCCAGGGGACAAATCAGAGAATGGAAAGAATAGATTATGGAAACCTCCCAAACTGAAGAAAGAAAGGATGAAGAAATAGGTAATATAAAATAGTAGCTAACAAAGATGGAGGCTAGCAGTAGAAGTGCTAATATCCAGATAATAGGAATCCTAGACAAAGAAAAGAATAAAAATATAGACGTATTTTTAATTTATTTTTTGATTATCTATTTTTGTATATGTTTGAAATTTCAAGAATAAAAAATTTAAGGCAATTAACAATGTTTGAAAAAAATAGAGAAATGCCATGTGACCATGGTATTAAAAAGTGCAGAAAATGTATTTCCTAAAATTCAACATTGAGCCATAATTTTATAAAATTCAACATCAATCCACATTCTTAACCTGTTAAGGAGATCAAAAACTAGAGGTAGTATTACCCTAAATGGGATCTGTTACTGGATTGGCAAGACGGTCCCTAGGTCTCTGTCACTAACGGGCACAGCTGCTCCAGAAAGGAGGGAGCATGGGCATCTTTGAGGAAAGTGGGGAGCTTTATACGGGCGGGAGACAGCATGAGAGGATGGGGCAAAGGGGACTCATAAGTGGCAAAGAAACAGAAGCACAAAGAGGAATATGGGAAGGGGTCTACCCTAAAATACTCCCTAGGGTGAATGTTGTCACTTCTCCCCAACTCACCTTTCCAAAGCCAATTCCAATGTCATTAAATCTTTTTTTAATTGAAGTATAGTTGATGTACAATATTATAGATGTTATAGGTATAGAATACAGTGATTCACAATTTTTAAAGGTTATACTCCATTTATAGTTATTGTAAGATATTCCCTGTGTTGTACAATATATCCTTGTAGCTTATCTTATACATAATAGTTTGTACCTCTTAATCCCCTACCCCTATATTGCCATTAGATCTCAATGGATCCTGCGTACCCTCGTATTCATTACCTGCAGTGATGGGTAGGAGGCTCTAGGAAAGGATCAAGAGAGTCCTAACTGAGTAGCCCAGGACCTTTGAGTCCTGGGAATTGGGGAATTGGGGGCCTTAATTGAGCATGTGCATCATTTAGCAGAAACTTTTATGCTCAAATTTAAGTCTCTGAAGACACTGGAAAGACCTTCAACTGTCAGGCTTGCTTTTGTCTTTTAAGTTTTCAGTACCTTTTTTCTTATAACTTAAGAAATCCAAGGGCATAAAGTGGGAAAGAAGGTGGACTCATTGTATTTGGGATGGTACTTTGGGCTCTAACCTTGTAAAGAGATGACTCCTCTCCCCCATATGGAAGCTGAAGTAGCATTTGTTCGGAAGCTATAGAGCATGCAGTGTAAAATAAAGTCTAAAAGGGAAATATGCTGTCCCAAGGAGTTTATAATCTGTGTTTAATTGTGAATTCATGCAGCAAAAAAATACCATGGGGGAAGGTGCTTAAATCTTAGAAGTCTAGGGTCTGCTAAACTATTTCCTTTGTTCATTTTCTTTTCATAATTATGAGGCTTTGAAGACTGGCTAAGATAAAGAAAGCCCAGCATTTACCATCTATGTTATTAAATACTATATTTATTTTATAAAAAGAAAATTTCCATTATTGGGCCAGTGTATACTGAGAGTAAGAGAGAGAGAGAAAAGGTACTGAGGGCCTCTCTGAAGAGACAACTAGAATTTGACACTACTTACCTATTGGAGTGTTCCAAGTTTTTAATTTCCATTTAAGTTGCATTATATTTTATGGGACATTATTTGGGGATGAAAAATTCTAACTCTGCAAAGAAAATTGGCTGAGTAGGGAATTTAACAGCACTGCAACTGGATGAGTTGTTATTTCATATGTTTGAAAATTTAAAGAAAAAAACTCCAGAACAAAGAAAATAACCATAGACATTATTCAGGCCCACCTATGGTAGCATTTAAACATCGTAATAAAGAATGAGTGGGTTTTCACCAGGTGGGGAAAAATGTTCCAAGAAGAGGGGATTCCATACACAGAGGAGCACAGCACGCTGTGCAGTGCAACAGAGACACGGGATGCTCTTATAAACAGTCACGAGTGAGGCTGGAGAAGTAAAAGGAGGGCCATGTCATCAGGAGCCTCATATGCCCCTTTTATCATTCAAGAACTTTCCTGCCACAAGTGAAAAAGAACCCAATTGCAACTGGCTTAAGCAAAAACAAAAAAGAAGAAGAACAACAGAAAGATCCAGGTGTAGGCTTCAGGCAAAACTAGATTCAGAATTCAAATGATGTCCGTACGGCTCAGGTTCCCCCCAGCCTTCTGCTGAGTTGGCTTCATCCTCAGACTTCACATGAAAATTTCCAGAATCAGCTCCAGAATCCACCCAGGGCCCATACTAGAGTAGGATGAGGGAGGCACTCACCACCTCAGGCACAAATTTAAAGGGTCACCCAAAAACTCAGTAATCAAGATAAATAATATTTTACGGCAATATTTTAAAACTTCAAAAAGCAATCTGTGATGAACAAAATATCAAATTTTTAAATAAAGACAAGATCAGTATTACTGATTTTTCCTTTTGCCTCAGGCTCCACCGTGGCTCCAGTTTTCAATAAAGACAGAATCATAACAATGCTACTGATACTAGAAGAATGAATAGATGCTGGGGGTGGGGAGGGCACAATCTGATGCCCACCACATCATGGTTAGAGGTTTCGACTTTATCTGTGGGCAGTGGATGATCATGGAAGACTCCAGGCAAGAGACAGAAAGGCAATGGATGGAAAGACATGTTGGGAGGGTTAGAGGGGGAAATTCAGGGACGGGAGTTAGGAGACAATTAGCCCAAGCAATACATGGTGAAACACAGACATAAAGCAGTGCCAGTTGGAGATGTGGGGGTAGGGAGTACGGAAGACATGGGGGACAGAACTGAAAGGTAGTTAGGAATATCAGGAGAACTTGGAGAGATGCGAAACAGGAAATGTTAAATAGTCAGGGATGCTTCTCCAGTTTCTGGCTCTAGCCGCTCTCTGGATAGTAGCACAATAACCAAGATTAAGATTTCAGGATATGGGCAGGTGGGTGATCGGCCAAAGGGAGCAAGGGTGAGGAAGAGATACAGTTCTAGACATGGTGACACTGAGGTGGCAATAGCCAGCAGACAACAGGGTCTGAATCTCACAAGAGGGGTCCAGACTGAAGAAGTGGCTTTGGAAGCTATTAGCACATATAAGGGGTAGTTGAAGTCCTGGGCATTAAAAAATTTTCCCAGAGAGGGAGAGAAGAAGACTGAGGATGGAACTGATATTATTAGAAGTTCTCTCCAGTGCAGTTTGTTTTTTTTTTTTTTTTTTGGCCACACTATGCGGCTTGCAGGGTCTTAGTTCCCCAACCAGGGATCAAACCCAGGTCCACGGCAGTGAGAGTACTGAGTCCTAACCACTGGGAATACCTACCCCCAGGGAATTCCCTCTCCAGTGCAATTTGAAAAATAGATCCTGGCCCTAAAATATTCTCCTTATTGACCTTACAACAACTCCTAAAAAAATTTTTTAACTCCTAGAATTTTCACATTACTTCTGCTTTGGATTAAATCACCAAAAGCATTTTGATGTACTACATATGTTATCTATATAACTTTAGACTGTAAGTATACAAGTTAACAGAGCTGGGATAACCACCTAGAAAACAGCCATAGAGAACATAATTTCCAAAAAGGAGAGGGGAAAGGAAAGGAGAAAACAGGTGCTACCTATTGGGTTTAAAAAACCTTGGTCTATAACTGATTTCTCAGGTTGGGCCTGAAAAAATTACAGAATATTAAAAGGTCCCCTGATATACCTTTTGAACCCTCCATATCTGATTAAATTGGAGAGTTTAAGAGAAACAGAAATGGGAAATGCAAAGAAAGAGGAGGGCCTCAAGGTGAGGTCTGGGGTCTGGGCCCAATGTAGGTTTCTATACTCTTTCCCCTCTCCCTTCAAGTTAGAAAGGAAAAAAATCAGTCATCTCTGGAGGTCCCTTGCTGGTGCCAACTGTAGGAAAATATAAGAAGGCATCATCTGACTCTTACCCAAGGGGGCAGACAGACAAGAGACGCACTCTTCTCCTGTTTTTGAACAAAGGGGCTGCAAAGTAAAGTATCTGAAATATTTGAGTATTCCATCAGGAAATACCCAAATCAGTAACAGTCTGCAGTGGAACTTTTTAAAAAGCCCAATAAAATCTAAAATGAGGAGAAAGATTACTTTCATTTGCAGCTAAGGCTGGAATCATTATTTTTTATAGTGTGAGGTTTGGCGGAATTTAAAAAATCTTTTGTTATTCTACAGCTTTAGCCTGTTTTTAATTAAGACACCCATGTCAGTTGAAAAATGTGGTGTATTTGTATAGAAATAACTATAGCAAACCAAAATCTTAATTTTAAACCATTTTACTCACTTTCCCAGACACAATGGTAATTATTTCTGGTTGACATCACTGAAGTGCTTTCCAGCAGCACTGAATATATTCATATCAATTGAAGTTTTCCCTCGTGCAGAAAGATGAGGTGCCGGAATAAATCTGGGAGTGGGCAAATCACATTTTTCATCAGTGCCTAATAATTAGCAGAAATTCATTACTCTGTGTTTGTTTGAGCCTGAACAATATCAGCTTGTAATTACTGGTAGCTTAGGGCAAAGTAAATATTTGATGTGATTCTGGTAAATCAGTTTTTAGTGGTACAAAGAGTTAGCTGATCCTGTATTTCTTTAGCCTTTAATAAGATTATAAGCATTAACCACAAAGGTGGGGCTAAACCTTCCCCATCTGTTGTTGTACCTTCGCGCTTCAGACAAATAGCAGGAAAGAGACTGCCTGTGGAACACCAAGCTAATGAACCCCTGGGGGACTGGGGCTGTCTACTTGGGTTAAAAACCGGAAATCGCTTTTAGCAAATTCAGTGCAGGAAAAGTAGCTACAGTAGCCTTATCATTAAAGTCCTAAAGCCTGTTACTGGGCTAAGCTTTGGCCTAGTTTTGATTTAAATCTCTAATTTTTTTGTTGTTGTTGTTGAGTCTGAGCAGCTGACACTGGAGACAAAATTAAGCTTTTCTGGTTGGTTTACTAGATATTTTTTTAAGTCTTAAAATTAAGCAATATTCTTTATGTAATAAACACAGCAGGTAAGTTCCAGAAGAATCTTCTCCAGTGTTTAATATAAAAGAGCCAATAAAAGTGCACAGGACTTTATAACAATCTAAACATGAATACCTACACGTAGCTCATTTATTCCACTACAGCCCAGCAAGGTAGGGAGAGCCAGTGGTATTATCTCCATTTTAAGAATGAGCAACATCTTCTTTATCCATTCATCTGTCGATGGACACTTAGGTTGCTTCCACGTCCTGGCTATTGTAAATAGAACTGCAATAACATTGTGGTACATGACTCTTTTTGAATTATGGTTTTCTCAGGGTATATGCCCAGTGGTGGGATTGCTGGGTCTTATGGTAGTTGTATTTTTAGTTTTTTAAGGAACCTCCATACTGTTCTCCATAGCGGCTGTATCAATTTACATTCCCACCAACAGTGCAAGAGGGTTCCCTTTTCTCCACACCCTATGTGGCACATATATACAATGGAATATTACTCAGCCATAAAAAAAAATGAAATTGAGTTATTTGTAGTGAGGTGGATGGACCTAGAGTGTCATACAAAATGAAGTAAGTCAGAAAGAGAAAAACAAATACCGTATGCTAACACATATATATGGAATCTAAAAAAAAAATGGTTCTGAAGAACCTAGGGGCAGGACAGGAATAAAGACACAGACGTAGAGAATGGACTTGAGGACACGGGGAGGAGGAAGGGTAACCTGAACAAGGTGAGAGAGTGGCATGGACATATATACACTACCAAATGTAAAATAGATAGCTAGTGGGAAGCAGCCACATGGCACAGGGAGATCACTCAAAGCTCGGTGCTTTGTGACCACCTAGAGGGGCGGGATGGGGAGGGTGGGAGGGAGACGCAAAAGGGAGGAGATATGGGGATATATGTGTATGTATAGCTGATTCCCTTTGTTATAAAGCAGAAACTAACACACCATTGTAAAGCAATTATACTCCAATAAAGATGTGAAAAAAAAATGAGCAAATTGAGTCTCAGCGAGGTTAAAGCCCGAACAGGAGGTCACAGTTTTAGTCAGTGATGGCGTCAGGCTGAGCACAGACCGTCTCTCCCCTGGTTTAGAATTCTCTCCACACCACATTTACCTGTGGGTCTGTGTCGAGCCCAACCCAGCAGTGATGGGCTCAGAACCAGAGATGACTGCTTTTGTCAAGGCTTGGGAGCACTGCCAGCATGTTACATAACACGAGGGAGACACCAGGTAAATAGCTGCCCAAAGCACAGCTCTGTAAAACACCATGTAAATACCCACCTAACTGGATCGAGGGCAAACCAGAGAAAAGCACTGGTTTGGAAAGCAGACATCCATTTAAGCCTCTTGAGCACAGATAATTAGATTTCACTTTCTTTATATCCCAGAACCTAGCACAGTCCATGGGGCAAAGGCTCAGTAGCTATGTGCCATATTCATGTGCCCAGCTGGAAGAAACAGGGAAGGCATGGGCGGAGGAATCAGACAGGGTGTACCAATCCAGTCTAAAACTGACATCAGATTCTTCCTACAATGAAGTTCCAATCAAACCTCTCCTGTGCTCAGAAGTCATCAAGGGCTCCATATTGCCTGCCACTGGCCTGGCATTCAAAACTCTCATCAATAACTCCTCGCTCCCCTGTGGATACAGCCAGAATAGATCACTGTTCTTTCCCAAACATGCCCTGGTGGTTCTCACTTCTGAAGAACTGGCCCCCTTTGATGCTATCACTCCCTTTGATAACCTACCCACCTGTTCAGACTCATCTCAAAGACTGTCTCCTGTTTAAGACCTTTCTGCTTCCTCCAACTGAATAAGATTTCATTCTCCCCTGAACTCCCATGGACGAACTTTACCATATATCCTCTTACTCTGCCTTAAATAGGTTAAACAGATGAAATTGCCCATATTCATATGTTTTGATCTAAAATTATCATTTTTCCCATGTTAGAGAACTTCTAGAGGACTGAAACTATGTGCATTCCTCTTGGTCAGTGTCCTCCAAATGCCTGGACTGAAGAAATGAACAATAATTTTCAGTCAACAAAAGAATTTATGGGTTGTTCCTTAAATTCTTCAGGTCTTTCTTTTTACATTATATTCATTCTGTAAGTATATCAGGACTCAACACCACCACCACCATTCCATTCTCATTCATTCTCTTCCATTCATATCTTTCATTCTCTCTCTCTCTCTCTCTCAACATTGAATCCATTCTAGGCATTCCACCTCCACAAAAGTTCCTGAACTAAACTGAAGACAATTGACTATTATAACTAACTACATCCTGTAGGAACAATTTGACCTTCGTATTTCATTTGTTCTTCTATTCAGTTAACATGCATTGAGGATCGTCACTTTGCCAAACACTTGTAACCACCAGACAGACACAGGTGAAATATTGTCTGTTCCAATCACAGCCCAATGGGGAAGACAAGTAAGAAATCCAGAGATTTCCAATGTGGCAGGTGCCATAAAAAGGGTACACAGGGTTCTATGGGGACACATAGGATGGGCTCCTGATTCATTCTACAGAGGGGAGGGGAAAGAGGAATTCAAAGAAAGCTTCCCCAAAAACCTAACTGAATCTTGAGAGAAAAGTTTACTGGGTGGGAAAAAAAGGAGAAAATTTTTCAGGGAGAGAGAATAATGTTCAAAGGCAGAGAACTGTGTCAAAACATCCATTTTGGGCTTCCCTGGTGGCGCACAGGTTGAGAGTCCGCCTGCCGATGCAGGGGACACAGGTTCGTGCCCCGGTCTGGGAGGATCCCACATGCCGTGGAGCGGCTGGGCCGTGAGCCATGGCCGCTGAGCCTGTGCGTCCAGAGCCTGTGCTCCACAACGGGAGAGGCCACAACAGTGAGAGGCCCACGTACCGCAAAAAAAAAAAAATCCATTTTGATGGAACAATGTGTTTGTAGGGCATAGGAGGAGGGGGCATGGCAAGAGAAGAGACTGGAGAGGTGGGCAAAGGGTAGATGATTGTGGACCTTGTGTGCCAAGTCAAGGAGCTTCAACTTTATCCTGAAAATGACTGGAAGCCATTAAAAAGTGAGGGGTGTGTGTGTGTGTGTTTATAAATTATAAATATATGTGGAGGGGGATAGATAGAAATTCTAAATACACATAGGTCTGTGCATTATGGTTGACAGTAGGGAACACTGATTTGCAAATCAATATTTGTACATAGAATTATAAACTAGTATAGCATCAGTTCTAGAAAGGACAGTTTAGAGATCGTCTATCCAATAACCAGATTTTACACATGGAGAGATGGAAGGTCTTGCGTCTGGTCATAGGACTCGTGAGCATCCAGGTCAATAATTATTGCCAATAATAATCTTTTCTTTTTATCATTATCATATGAGTCAAAATTGTGTTTGAATTAACAAGAATTTTATTTGGCTTGTATTTTACATCAACAACTAAAGTGGTTGATACCTCAAATAGTTTACATAATAAATTGAATTCAAATATAAGCCACATCCCGATAGGAATAAAATGGATTTTTTCAATGACAGGAAAACAGCAAAATCAGTGTGGTCTTTTTGGGGGGGCCACATACTTAAGTCTTTGACATCAATAACGCATATAGTGTCATTGACATTGATGTTGGCAATGCCGACATCAGCTTTGGAACTCATCTTTTGGAAATGCGCTGAACATGGAGAGGTAGTAGAGCATAGTGGCTGCGTGTTGGCCTCCTGAGCCCCAGAGTGTCTGGGGTCTATTTTGGCTCTGCCCCTCATGAGGTGAGTGACCTGGGAAGTTGATTAACTGCTTTGTGTCCCAATTTCCCCATGTATGGAAAAAGAAAAAATAATGCTACCTACCTCTAGGGTTGTTATGAGGATTGAATGAGTTACTACTTATAATGGGCTAAGAATAGCCTGGGACATGATCAATGTTACACAGGCATATGTTAAATACAAATAAAGCCAGATGTAAACAGTTGGCAAGATGAATTTCTAACTATGCTCTGGTTAAAGCTAGCAAACAGAATTCTAAAACCAAACTGTAGAAAAATATTTCTAAAGCACTTTTATGCTGTAGATGTTAATGGCATTAGTCCATCATTAGCTACTATTTGTAAAATATGAATATTTATTCCTCTATTTGTTTAAGGTTCATTATTTAATTTTAGCTAATCTTTTGCACATCTGTTTACATGTTAAAAACCCCCAAAGGAAGACAAAAACCATGCTCTTCATACTTGCCTTCTAAGGTATCAAATCCAAGTGCCAAGTGGGCACTTTCTGGTGATGGGGATTAAGCTGAACAAATAAGTTCCTTTGCCTTCTTTATGTGTCAGCTTTACTTGGCTTTGTGGTGGCTATGCATGTATTTCCTTTTCATTTCATTACTTTGATTTTCTTTTGACGGGGAGAGGGATAGTTGGAAAGAGAGTTTTCCACTATCCTCCGGTGGATATGAGTGATTTGTAATATTTTATTTCCACTAGGTGCAATTGGCTTCATGACTATCTTTTTGCTAGCAGAGTCTTCAGTAGGTCACTAAAGACCTGGGGCAGGTTTAATTTAGAGACGAGACTGGGAGAGACCTACAAATGAGGAAAGGCAATGATTTCACAGCAGCACACTGTTTCCCGTCTGATTAAAAAGACCTACTCACTGAATCAGCCCAGATAGCCTTGAATTCATGTTCTAATCAATGTGATGAAGTGAATAATACAAAATAAAATGCTGGAATGAATCTGAGTGATTCTATACTTCGTGAGAAACAGCAACTTAACAAAACACACAAAGAAAGGGGAACATGTCAGGAAAAATGATACAGGTAGAATTCAAACAACTTTAAAAGGTCCCCTTCCCCAAAAAATGACAAATTGAGCTATTTCAATTCCACTTCTTGCTATCTACTCCCTAATCAAATGTTTTGTTGGGTAAAATCGACATGTGGGACTTTTCAAATAACAGAAGATTGTTTGAAGAGAAATTTGGCAAAGAAAAAAGTTAAATCTCCCTCACAATATTCTTTGGAAATAAGAATGAGGCAAGATCAACATGTTGAGGATCAACCAAAATATAACATTTGTTGAACTGAAAGCAAAGCACAGGTTCTGGATAGGATAAAACCTGAGACTGAAAGGTCCTCCTTAGTATGTCCACATTCACAATAAAGGATCACAAATATGAAATAACATCTTGGACGTCCCTGGTGGCGCAGTGGTTAAGAATCCACCTGCCAGTGCAGCGTATGGGTTCAAGCCCTGGTCCGGGAAGATCCCACATGCCACGGAGCAACTAAGCCTGTGTGCCACAACTACTGAAGCCCGCGCGCCTAAAACCTATGCTCCACAACAAGAGAAGCCACCGCAATGAGAAGCCCGCACACTGCAACAAAGAGTAGCCCCCGCTCGCCACAACTAGAGAAAGCCTGCACACAGCAATGAAGACCCAAAACAACCAAAAAATAAAAATTTTTAATAAATAAATAAATAATATCCTTCTGAGGGACAGTGAAACTGGTGAGAAGCTGGATCTATTCCAGAATTATAGATGTATTGTCATGGCCCTCACCAAAATAGCCCAGCTGGGAGCTTCGTGATCCAGTGAAGATTTGTGGCCCAGGTGATTGAGTTAATCAGTAAAGATAGTATAAAAGAAACATTCTCTTGAAGTGGAAATGCTTCTGTATAATCTATTTGAACTATTACCAAAAATGTATTTTTTATGAGATCCCAAGTGTTGAAAACAAGGTCAGAGAACAAGAATTACATAAGAGATGAATTAGGCCAAGGAGATGGGACTTTCTCTGCTGTCAATACCTAGTTAGCAGACATGACACGGTGAGTACAAAGTCTGTGTTGTCAGTGGGTAGCCTGGGTTTGGTGCTCCAGAAGCATCTCTACTGTTATTTTAAGAAAGCCTCAGATGTGTACCAAAGCTGCAGATATGAATGCATAAGATATGCATTTTCAGTGTGCCAGAGAAGTGTATTAATATCAAATTGCCTAAATTCAAAGAAACAAAGTATTTTCCTGATGATGACATTTCATCATCTCCTTTTCTCACCAGCTGTTGCGCACCTTCAAAGGTCACATCATTTAGGAATTAAGAAACTCACCTGTATCACTTCCAGAAATGAGCCACATGAAATCCTTACAGAAAAGATCAGCAAATCCATTTTTCAAAAGATGTCCTTGCTATCAATTTGTCAAGGATGTCTGAAAAGAGTGATTTGTGATCAAAATCTCTTTCCATAGAAAATATATACATTTCCACTCTGTTTCATGACTGACAGAAATAGCCAATATTAATACACTTATTTACAGTTTGACCTTTACTTTTCACGGAAATTCAAAGAGCAGCTGTCCTTATAAATTCAAGATAAAGACCACACTAACTTATTGAATATAAATCAACTTGTTAAAATTAAAGGTTTACTGACTACCATTTTGATTTCTTGTTGAATAATGAGATGAGAGAAGAAGATCAAAAATGGAATTTCAATATACCAGATAATCTCTTTAATTTCATTTCTTCCACAGGTATGTACTCAGTTCCTCCTATGAGCAGGGCAGCGTACACATATAACATGAGAGAGGAGAGTTAGAAAAAATATATACAAAATAGTGACTTCCACTTAAGAAGGCAAAAATTTTATTAAGGAGGCTGAAGAATTTGCCTAAACAGGCAAAATTATTAATAAGATGAGGTTAAGATGCAAAGTAGTATATGTACAAAAGCAAAATCATTTGACACAAAGAATGTCTCTAACATGGAAGAATGATAAATAAATGAATGATAGTTGTTGAATTAGGGAGCAGGCAGGCTGTAATCTGGGAAAGATTTTTGAACAAGTTAAATTTTTTTTTTTTTTTTTTTTTGTGGTACGCGGGCCTCTCACTGCTGTGGCCTCTCCCATTCCGGAGCACAGGCCCCGGACGCGCAGGCTCAGCTGCCATGGCTCACGGGCCTAGCCGCTCCACGGCATGTGGGATCTTCCCGGACCAGGGCATGAACCCGTGTCCCCTGCATCGGCAGGCGGACTCTCAACCACTGCGCCACCAGGGAAGCCCGAACAAGTTAAATTTTGAAGAGAGTCTAGAGGGAGGTAGCTTCTCAGAACCTTGCTTTCCTAGAATGACCTTCTGCTCACCACCCTATTTAAGCCTCAATTGTTCATTCACTACTTAGTATGTGCCAGCCACTGCACTGGGCACTGTAAATATAAAAAATAAAATACCTGAATCCTGTCTTCAGAGAGAATAGTAGAGACATATGCTCTCCAGTAGAGACTCCTGGGCATATATCTGGAAAAAATGAGAACACTAATTAGGAAAGATACATGCACCTCAAGTTTCATAGCAGCATAAGTTAAAATAGCCAAGATATGGAAACAACCCAAGTGTCCATCAACAGATGAATGGATAAAGAAGATGTGGTATATATACAATGAAAATTTTTTAACATCTTTATTGGAGTATAATTGCTTTACAATGTTGTGTTAGTTTCTGCTGTATAACAAAGTGAATCAGCTATATGCATACATATATCCCCATATCCCCTCCCTCTTGCATCTCCCTCCCACCTTCCTTATCCCACCCCTCTAGGTGGTCACAAAGCACTGAGCTGATCTCCCTGTGCTATGCAGCTGCTTCCCACTAACTATCTGTTTTACATTTGGTAGTGTATATATCTCAATGTTACTCTCTCACTTCGTCCCAGCTTACCCTTCCCCCTCCCTGGGTCCTCAAGTCCATTCTCTATGTCTTATACAATGAAATATTACTCAACCATAAAAAAGAATGAAATTCTGCCTTTAGAAGCAAAATGGATGGAGGTAGAGAATACTATGCTTAGTGAAATAAGTCAAAGACAAATACTGTATGATATCACTCATATATGGAATCTAAAAAATAATACCAATGAGTGTATGTAGCAAAACACAAGCAGACTCACAGATACAGAGAACAAACTAGTGGTTACTACTGGGAAGAGGGATGGCAGAGGGACACATTAGGGGTATGGGATCAAAAAATATAAATTATTATTTATAAAATAGGTAAGCAACAAGGTTATATTGTATACCATAGGGAATTATAGCCAATATTTTATAATAACTTTTAATGGAGTATGAACTGTAAAAATACTGAATCACTATACTGTAGACCAGAAACTAGTATAATATTATAAATCAACTATGCTTCAATTTAAAAAAATAATGTAATGAGTGTGGTAACAGTGTAATCAAGTTACAACAGAAAAACTGTTCTACCTGGCAAGTGAAAGATGTTTTCAAAAGACAGAAAATGAATTGAGTGTTGAGAGAGGAAGAAAGTCTCCATGAGATGAGTGGGAGAGAAGGCCACACCAGGCATAATAACCAGGCAAAGTTTGCAGGGCTCCATGGTAGAAAAGAGCAGGGGCTTTCCAGAGTCTGAGATCAGAGTGTCAGGGACTACAGAAGATCTGACTGAAAGCAGATCTGGGCCAGAATGTAAAGAAAGTCTTTTGTGTACAAGACTTCCATTTCCTCCTCAGCACTAAATGCACTTCAAGAACAATAGCTATTTTATTTATTTATTTATTTTACATTTTTTTACCCACAGCATTGTTATCCAGTTGGTCTATGGGCAGCTAAGGAGAGAAGTACTGTCAGATACTCACAATTTATGGTTTTATATTGTTCTAAAGTTAATCTTTGTGAGGGCAAAAGAAGCAGAAAAGAAACAGGGGCTTCCCTGGTGGCACAGAGGTTGAGGGTCCGCCTGCCGATGCAGGGGACACGGGTTCATGCCCCGGTCTGGGAGGATCCCACATGTCACGGAGCGGCTGGGCCCGTGAGCCATGGCCACTGGGCCTGCGCATCTGGAGACTGTGCTCCGCGACAGGAGAGGCCACGGCGGTGAGAGGCCCGCATACCAAAAAGAAACAAATGTGTTTTTATGTTAGATATTGACTTCTAGCTTTGATTTCAGTTCTTAAATAGGACAATCTTGGAGAAGGACTGGTTCAAGATGGCAGAGTAGAAGGACATGTGCTCACTCCCTCTTGTGAGAACACTGGAATGACAACTAACTCCTGAACAATCATTAACAGGAAGACACTGGAACTCACCAAAAAGATATCCCACATCGAGAAAGACAAAGGAGAAGCCACAATGAGATGGTAGGAGGGGCGCAATCACAACAAAATCAAATCCCATAACCACTGAGTGGGAGACTCACAAACTGGAGAACAATTAAACTACAGAAGTCCACCCACTGGAGTGAAGGTTCTGAGCTCCACGTCAGGCTTCCCAACCTGGGGGTCCGGCAATGGTAGGAGGAATTCCCAAAGAATCAGATTTTGAAGGCTAGCAGGAGTTGATTGCAGGACTTCAACAGGACTGGAGAAAACAGAGACTCCACTCTTGGAGGGCACACACAAAGTAATGTGCGCATCAGGACCCAGGGGGAAGGAGCAGTGACCCCATAGGAGACTGAACCAGAGTGACCTGCTAGTGTTGGAGGGTCTCCTGAAGAGGGGGGGGTGACTGTGGCTCACCTTGGGGACAAGGACACTGGCAGCAGAAGTTCTGGGAAGTATTCCTTGGCATGAGCCCTCCTGGAGTCCACCATTAGCCCCACCAAAGAGCCTGTAGCCTCCAGTTCTGGGTCACCTCAGGCCAAACAACCAACAGGGAGGGAACTGAGCCTACCCATCAGCAGACAAGCAGATTAAAGTTTTACTGAGCTCTGCCCACCAAGCAACAGCCAGCTCTACCCACCACCAGTCTCTCCCATCAGGAAACTTGCATAGGCCTCTTAGATAGCCTCATCCACCAGAGGGAAGACAACAGAAGCAAGAAGAACTACAATCCAGCAGCCTGTAGAACGAAAGCCACATTCACAGAAAGATACACAAAATGAAAAGGGAGAGGACTATGTGCCAGATGAAGGAAAAGATAAAACCCCAGAAAAACAACTAAGTGAAGTGGAGATAGGCAACCTTCCAGGAAAATAATTCAAAATAATGATAGTGAAGATGATCCAGGACCTCAGAAGAAGAATGGAGGCAAAGATTGAGAAGATGCAAGAAATGTTTAACAAAGACCTAGAAGAATTAAACAAAAACCACCTGGAAGAATTAAAGAACAAACAAATAGAGATGAACAATACAATAACTGTAATGAAAAATACACTAGAAGGGGTCAATAGCAGAATAACTGAGGCAGATGAACAGACAAGTGACCTAGAGACAGAATGGTGGAATTCACTGCCACAGAACAGAACAAAGATAAAAAAATGAAAAGAAATGAAGACAGCCTAAGAGACCTCTGGGACAACACTAATCACACCAGCATTCGCATTATACAGGTCCCAGAGGAGAAGAGAGAGAGGAAGGACCCGAAAAAATATTTGAAGAGGTTATAGTCAAAAACTTTCCTAATATGGGAAAGGAAACAGCCACCCAAGTCCAGGAAGTGCAGAGAGTCCCAGGCAGGATCAACCCAAGGAGAAACATGCTGAGACACATAGTAATGAAACTGACAAAAATCAAAAAACAAAGAAAAATTATTAAAAGCAACAAGGGAAAAACAGCACATAACATAAAAGGGAACTCCCATAAGGTTAACAGCTGATTTCTCAGCAGAAACTCTACAAGCCAGAAGGCAGTGGCACTATATTTAAGGTGATGAACGGGAAGAACCTACAACCAAGATTACTCTACCCAGCAAGGATCTCATTCAGATTCAACAGAGAAATCAAAAGCTTTATGGACAAGCAAAAGCTAAGAGAATTCAGCACCACCAAACCAGCTCTACAATAAATGCTAAAGAAACTTCTCTAAGTGGGAAACAAAAGAGAAGAAAAGGACCTACAAAAACAAACCCAAAACAATTAAGAAAATGTAATAGGAACATACATATTGATAATTACCTTAAATGTGAATGGATTATATGCTCCAACCAAAGACACAGGCTTTCTGAATGAATACAAAAACAAGACCCATATATATGCCTTCTACAAGAGACCCACTTCAGACCTAGGGACACATACAGACTGAAAGTGAGGGAATGGAAAAAGATATTCCATGCAAATGGAAGTCAAAAGAAAGCTGGAGTAGCAATACTCATATCAGATAACACAGACTTTAAAATAAATAATGTTACAAGAGACAAGGAAGGACACTACATAATGATCAATGAATCAATCCAAGAAGAAGATATAACAATTATAAATATATATGCACCCAACATAGGAGCACCTCAATACATAAGGCAAATGCTAACAGCTATAAAAGAGGAAATCGACAGTAACACAATAATAGTGGGGGATTTTAACACCTCACTTACACCAATGGACAGATCATCCAGACAGAAAATTAATAAGGAAACACAAGCTTTAAATGACAAAATAGACCAGATACATTTAATTGATATTTACAGGACATTCCATCCAAAAACAGTGGATTACACTTTCTTCGCAAATGCACACTGAATATTTGCCAGGATAGATCACATCTTGGGTCACAAATCAAGCCTTGGTAAATTTAAGAAAATTGAAACCTTATCAAGCATATTTTCCGACCACAATGCTATGAGATTAGAAATCAATTACGGAGGAAAAAAGTAAAAAACACAAACACATGGAGGCTAAACAGTATGTTACTAAACAACCAAGAGGTCACTGAAGAAATCAAAGAGGAAATTAAAAAATACCTAGAGACAAATAACAACGAAAACACAACGATCCAAAACCTGTGGGATGCAGCAAAAGCAGTTCTAAGAGGGAATTTTATAGCAATACAATCCTACCTCAAGAAACAAGAAAAATCTCAAAAAAGAATCTAGCCTTACCCCTAAAGGAACTAGAGAAAGATGAATAAACAAAACCCAAAGTTAGTAGGAGGAAAGACATCATAAAGCTCAGAGCAGAAATAAATGAAATAGAAACAAAGAAAACATTAGCAAAGATCAATAAAACTAAAAGCTGTTTCTTTGAGAAGATAAACAAATTGGATAAACCATTAGCCAGATTCATCAAGAAAAAGAGGGAGAGGACTCAAATCAATAAAATTAGAAATGAAAAAGAAGTTACAATGGACACCACAGAAATACAAAGCATCCTAAGAGACTACTACAAAAAACTCTATGCCAATAAAATGGACAATCTGGAAGAAAGGGACAAATTCTTAGAAAGGTATAACCTTCCAAGACTGAACCAGGAAGAATGAGAAAATATGAACAGGCCAATCACAAGAAATGAAATTGAAACTGTGATTAAAAATCTTACAACAAACAAAAGTGTAGGACCAGATGGCTTCACAGGCAAATTCTATCAAACATTTAGAGAAGAGCTAACATCTAACCTTCTAGAAGAGCTAACATCTAACCTTCTCAAATTCTTCCAAAAAATTGCAGAGGAAGGAACACTCCTAAACTCATTCTACAAGGCCACCATCACCCTGATACCAAAACCAGACAAAGATACTACAAAAAAAGAAAATTACAGACCAATATCACTCATGAATATAGATGCAAAAATCCTAACAAAATACTAGCAAACAAAATCCAACAGCACATAAAAAGGATCATACACCATGATCAAGTGGGATTGATCCCAGAGATGCAAGGATTCTTCAATATACACAAATCAATCAATGTGATACATCATTTTAACAAATTGAAAAATAAAAACCATATGATCATCTCAATAGATGCAGAAAAAGTTTTTCACAAAATTCAACATCCATTTATGATAAAAACTCTCCAGAAAGTGGGCATAGAGGGAACCTACCTCAACATAATAAAGGCCATATATGACAAACCCACAGCAAACATCATTCTCAATGGTGAAAAACTGAAAGCATTTCCTCTAAGATCAGGAACAAGACAAGGATGTCCACTCTCACCACTATTATTCAACATAGTTTTGGAAGTCCTAGCCATGGCAATCAGAGAAGAAAAAGAAATACAAGGAATACAAATTGGAAAAGAAGAAATAAAACTGTCACTGTTTGCAGATGACATGATACTATACATAGAGAATCCTAAAGATTCCACCAGAAAATTACTAGAGCTAATTAATGAATTTGGTAAAGTTGCAGGATACAAAATTAATGCACAGAAATCTCTTGCATTCCTATACACTAACAATGAAAGATCAGAAAGAGCAAGTAAGGAAACAATCCCATTCACCACTGCAACAAAAAGAATAAAATACCTAGGAATAAACCTACCTAAGGAGGTAAAAGACCTGTACTCAGAAAACTATAAGACACAGATGAAAGAAATCGAAGATGACACAAACAGATGGAGAGATATACCATGTTCTTGGATTGGAAGTCTCAATATTGTGAAAATGACTATATTTCCCAAAGCAATCTACAGACTCAATGCAATCCCTAGCAAATTACCAATGGCACTTTTTACAGAACTAGAACAAAATATCTTAAAATTTGTATGGAGACACAAAAGACACCAAATAGCCAAAGTAATCTTAAGGGGAAAAATGGAGCTGGAAGAATCAGACTCCCTGACTTCAGACTATACTACAAAGCTACAGTAACCAAGACAATATGGTACTGGCACAAAAACAGAAATATAGATCAATGGAACAGGATAGAAAGCCCAGAGATATACCCACGCACCTATGGTCAACTAATCTATATCAAAGGAGGCAAGGATATACAATGGAGGATAGACAGTCTCTTCAATAAGTGGTGCTGGGAAAACTGGACAGCCACATGTAAAAGAATGAAATTAGAACACTCCATAACACCATACACAAAAATAAACTCAAAATGGATTAAAGACCTAAATGTAAGACTGGACACTATAAAACTCTTAGAGGAAAACATTGGACGAACACTCTTTGACATAAATCACAGCAAGATCTTTTTTGACCCACCTCCTATAATAATGGAAATAAAAACAAAAATAAACAAATGGGACCTAATGAAACTTCAAAGCTTTTGCACAGCAAAGGAAACTATAAACAAGATGAAAATACAACACTCAGAATGGGAGAAAATATTTGCAAACAAATCAACAGGCAAAGGATTAATCTCCAAAATATATAAACAGCTCATACAGCTCAATATTAAAAAAACAGACAGCCCAATCCAAAAATGGGCAGAAGACCTAAATAGACATTTCTCCAAAGAACACATACAGATGGCCAAGAAGCACATGAAGAACTGCTCAACATCACTAATTATTAGAGAAATGCAAATCAAAACTACAATGAGGTATCACCTCACACCAGTTAGAATGGGCATCATCAGAAAATCTACAAACAACAAATGCTGGAGAGGGTGTAGAGAAAAGGGAACCCTCTTGCACTGTTGGAATGTAAATTGATACAGCCACTATGGAGAACAGTATGGAGGTTCCTTAAAAAACTAATAATAGAGTTACCATATGACACAGCAATCCCACTACTGGGCATATACCCAGAGAAAACCATAATTCAAAGAGACATATGCACCCCAATGTTTGTTGCAGCACTATTTACAATAGCCAGGGCATGGAAGCCACCTAGATCCCCATCAACAGACAAATGGATAAAGAAGATGTGGTGCATATATACAATGGAATATTACTCAGCCATAAAAAGGAACAAAATTGGGTCATTTGTAGAGACGTGGATGGACCTAGAGACTGTCATACAGAGTGAAGTCAGAAAGAGAAAAACAAATATTGTATATTAGCGCATATATGTGGAATCTAGAAAATGGTACAGATGAACCTGTCTGAAAGGCAGAAATAGAGACACAGATGTAGAGGACAAACATATGGACACCAAGGGGGGAGAGCAAGGGGGTGTGGTGGTGGTGCGATGAACTGGGAGATTGGGATTGACATATACACACTAATATGTATAAAATAGATAACTAATAAGAACTGTATAAAATAAAATATAAATTCAAACAATAAAAAAATTAAATTAACAATTTGAAAAATCAAAAAAATAGGACAATCTTTATTATTCAGAAAAGACTAAATGTATAATATGGGATAAAGATTGTATTTACTGGCAAGTATTTCGCTTTATCAGCCAGATAGGTACCACTAGCCAGACAAGTGCTCATGAATTATGGCATTGTTTTTGGCAAAACGATTTATCTGTGTGACATGATATGTCACTTTTGAACTTCAACTTGATGTCCATAAAATTACATTTTCATCAAACTGAAAGATCAAGCTTTCCATGCTGACTCACTTGGGTCAACATTTTGCAAATGCCTGAATTTACCACTTGAACCATAAACCCTTTGTGAATAATTTTGTGCACGATGTTTGATAGCCTAGGGCACAGATCATCGTTTCTGAGCAGAAGGGGCGTTAAAGCAAAATGTATTTCCTTTCTGCACACCCTATGACTTACTCCAAAGAGTATTCTCATCAGGTCATTTTGAAATCACTGGATAAACACTAACTTTGCTGAGCCCCAAAAGAAAGTAAACAGCATCCGTGGTTCATCGTTTACTTGTTAGGATTAGGAAAGAGCATCACCTCCCCTGCCAGAGGATTTTCACCAGCATAACAGGCACTTGCCACAACTTGGGGTAATTTCCTTGTTTCGGTTAGACCTAATTTTAGGTTCCTTAAAAACATGCAATGAGGAGAAAATCTCAAAACTGACCAAAGACCTAGAGAGGGTCATCAGTTATTCTGTCCTTAATTCTCTACTGAAAAAAAAAAAAAAAAATGCAGCATTCAGGTGTCACTGCTCTTTTCTGGGCCCTGTTTATGAGGCGGATTCTTTTTTTCATATGAACAATGCAGATTTGGACCTCTCACCCTGGTAAGTAAACGTAGAAGGTTTGGCCCTCAGACAGGTGACTGCTTTAAAGAGGAAATGACCCAGTGCCCCTGTAATCTATTTGGACAGAAATGATTGGCTATGATGAAATTCAGTCATCACTCAAATACCCCATTCAAGAATTATTAAATGAGCAGGTTCCTCACTGACCTTTACTAACCACATTAAAGAACAACCTGGCTCCATTTTTGAAACAATAACTTTCACAGCAATTTTGCATGAATAAATATCCCATTTGGTGCAATAATGTAAACTTTGTGGTCTGAGAAAGGTGCATACCAGTTTTAGTGCTATTTATGCAAGAACAAATTGTTATCTCCAAATCTTGCCCAAGGCAAAGGAAGAGAAACATTAAATATGGTGGTTGTTATGATGACTTCACTAAAGGCTGGAAGAAATGATGACAAAAGCTCCTGTTGCAAGTAGAAAGTTTGAGGCAAATCTTTGGGAAGTGCTCTGCCCCAGGTACCACGTAAAATTGGAATATTATTGACACAGTTGACTGGACTAACCATAAAGGTGGAAGAGAGGTGTCTGGGGTTTTAGCGATGTCTGGAAGAGCCACTCAGATCTTAACTAAGATGGTACTGAATTCATGGAAGAAGGTTGAACTTCTTTTTCTTTCTTTCTTTCTTTCTTTATTTATTTTTGCTGAGTTGGGTCTTTGTTGTTGCACACGGGCTTTCTCTAGTTGCGGCGAACAGGGGCTACTCTTTGTTGCAGTGCGCAGGCTTCTCATTGCAGTGGCTTCTCTTTTTGCAGAGCACAGGCTCTAGGCGCATGGGCTTCAGTCGTTGTGGCACACAGGCTCAGTAGTTGTGGCTCGATGGCTCTAGAACACAGGCTCAGTAGTTGTGACACACAGGGTTAGTTGCTCCGCGGCATGTGGGATCTTCCCGGACCAGGGCTCGAACCCATGTCCGCTGCATTAGCACGCAGATCCTTAACCACTGCACCACCAGGGAAGTCCCAGAAGAAGGTTGAACTTAGTGTTAGATATTCAGCACTTACAAGAATCTCTCATTGGCAAGACCTGTCATAAACTAGTTTCAGTAATACTGGTATTGACCCTGCAGATTGTCAAATGTTAAAAGGCCAAACTGCTAAGTTAGATGACTGAGAAAAAGATATCACTTTTACTTTCTGCTGCAAGTAGAAGAAAATTCCGTTTAGCCTGGATTAATAGCAAAGTAGACTTATTAGCTCCATTAACTAAAAAGTCCAGAGATAAAGAGACTTTAGGCTAGACCTGATGTGCCACTCGACCATATTAGAGAAAAAAATGTCTTTCCATCTCTCTTCTCTGACTCCCAGAGGGTCAGGTTTATCCTAGGCCTGGCTCTCTCATAGTCACAGGGAGGTCCCAGGGTTACATGCTTCCTTATTCAAGCTCAGGGGCAAAGGGCAGTTTTCTAGTACCACCCGAGGAACCTCAGGAAAGCTCCCTTTCCAGAAGATTCTAGAAACATCTCCTTAACTCTCAATTGTGGGAATCCTGTGCTTATCCCTGAACCAATCAATGTGACTAGTAACCAAGACATATATCTTGTCATATTGTAGACTTTAAGTCTAAGACTAAGAACTTTTTTCTTCTGATGATCTGCCCTTGATTTAGTGGCCTTTACCTTGGGGCAATTCCAAGCAGACTGTGCAAGGAAGCCACCATTAATAGACTCCTCTCCAAGGGTCCAATCCCAGCTGTGCCCTCCTGAGAGCAGTAACTGTTTCTGCTCTCCAGCAGGGAGTACATAGCAGGAGGTGCCTGGGAGGAGTCTGGGGGAATCATGCTTCTCTCAGCTCTGACCTTATCTGCAGCTGAGTCTTTTACTTCCTTGCTTTTGCTTGTACTAACTTTAGCTTGGGAAAGATATTTTTGAAACCTGCTACACCTTAAACCACTTTGGATTATAGACCACTACATCAAAGGCCTCTCTGCAAAGTTTCCAGGTTTTTCCCTCTCTTTTCAATTACAGGCTAAGCAAACTCCTTTCAGTAAGACCTTACTAAAGTTTGCAAGAAGGAGTCAAAATACGCCAACATCCTTAATTTTTTCTACTAAGTTTCCTAACGCTGCTGCCCCTGTAGGCAAAAGATCGAAGAACTAAATTATAGGTCAGGTCTTAGGTCAACCAGATGTTCCACTACTAGTAGTAAGAACAGATGATTTTCCAGACTTGGATAGTGAGACCTCGTTCTCTCCACTCAGCTCCCTGGGATCAGCCAATTCCACATTTTTAGGTGTATCTATCTAAAATATTCCTATTAACAGTTGCAAAAAAAACAGAAATAGATTCTGACAATTCTAAACAAAAGGGAGTTTGTTGGAAAGTACTGCTATGGAACAACCTCCTGTTATGGAACAACAGGAGGTTGGTGGACTAGGCTTAGAAAATGGGCAGTCTCTCTACTAATTAGGATATGGATCCTCCTTCTTTAGTACAGGCCAGACAACAGTGACTTAACCAACATAGAAAATTTGTTTCTTTCCTGTGTAGGGAGAAGAAAACAGGAGTGTAGGCTGCTCTACCCAGGCTTCTTCCACTTGGCTTTCCATTCTCTAAGACACTGTCTTAATCTGCAAGGTGGCATTACCAGCACCACATCCAGGCTCCAGCCAAGGAGAAAGAGGCAATAAAGAGTAAACAGCTTCCTTTAAAGATGTGACCTGAAAGTTGTGCACATGACTCCCACCTACTGGCAACTGGCCAAAATCAGTCACCTTGTCACCCCTAGCTGCAAGAGAAGCTGGAAAAATCTAGTCTCCAGCTAGGTAGCTCAATACCAAGCTAAAATTTAGGATGTAGGGGGTCTTTTTCTTAAAATAAAAAAAGAGAGAAAGGATACTGAGGAATCTGGTAGTCTCTGCCACAGTAACCCAGTATTATGATTTGAATGGTTCTGTCCTCCCTGAAACTCACATCTTGAAGTCCTAATGCCCGATGTGATGGTATTAGGAGGCAGGGGCTTTAGGAGGTGATTAGGTCATGAGGGTGGTGCCCTCCAGAATTTTGGATTAATGCTCCTATAAAAGAGACCCACAGGGGTCCCTAGGCCCTTCCACCATGTGAGGATACAGGAAGTCTGGAACGCAGAAGTAGGCCTTCACTCAACTATGCTGGCACCTTTATCTCAGACTTCCAGCTTCCAGAACTGTGAGAAATGTTTCTATGGTTTATAAGCCACCCAGTCTATGGTATTTTGTTATAGCAGCCCAAACAGACAAAGACCCCAGGAAGCTCTAGAGGAACAAGAAGCAGAAGAGACATTATCTCCAAACGAGAACAGTCAGCTAGGCTACCACCACCCCTGCTGCAGAGCACCGCCACCACCAACACCAGGCATCGCTTCCTACTGACAGGAATAAGTTCCAGCTGACCTTTCGTCTTTGAGTCACTCACTTGAGAGCCAAGGTCCGGGCCACAGTACCTGATCGTCCACGCTAAATCCCGTGCTCATGTCCTGGCAGCTACGAAGTGGTGAGATGGAAATCCTGCCTTCCACCAAGACTACACCTGATCAAGGACTCCCCAAGAATAAGAAAGAAGTTTAAATACTGGGGCACCAAACAAAAATGACAAATATCCACTACAGATGAGGATATTGTTTCTCTCAAATACCATTTATCAAAGCATGTTGTTAGTCTGCTTAAAATCAATGGATCTTGAAGGGGCTGTGGCCTTGGCTCACAGCCTGGTGACTAGAAAACAAGTAACCTTAGTAACAGCAGTGAACTCTACCATCTTCTTTAGGAGGTACATAAAAATATTTGAGGGGAATGTTTCATGAGTCAAGGAAGGAGTTTCTACATTCCTATAGTCTCAAGTTTTCACATATGGGTGAAGAGAAATTTCCTATTTGCTTTAGAAAGCATAATTTTCTTTCATCTAAATCAGTCCTAGAGAGTCTATTTAAGCTTCGCACATGGTCAGGTACTATACTCCTTCTTCTGGGACTTCCCTGGTGGTGCAGTGGTTAAGGATCTGCGTGCTAATGCAGCAGACACAGGATGTGAGAGAATGCTTGGGCAGCACGAGTCTGGGGTTTTAAAAGGTGTTTATGGAAGGGAAGTGTGGCCCAAGGGGTCACAGGCATTGCCCTTGTGTCTTCCCTATATTTTGCGATCCAAAACTAATAAATTATTTTTAAAGCAAAAATAAAAAAATAAATCAGTCCTAGAAATCATCACATTCCGTGTCTCCATGAATGCATCTCTCTGAATGTCTCACTTAAACTTTTTGGTTAATCAAGAGAACACTGTCATTACAGAAAACCAATGCTTTCAATGAGTAGTATACCAGGCTTGATAAAGATACAGAGAACTTATTAAAAGAAAGACATATGCCCTTAGATCCACTTGCAGCAGTGCTTCTGGAGGAGGTCACTACCGTCATTTTGGGTGGGACAATGCTCTACTGTGCAGCACTATTCCATACATTGTGCAATATTTAATATCCCAGGCCTCCAGGCACTAATACCAATGGCACCTCATTATAACATACATCACAGTCATTATAATAACAAAGATGGCATTCCCTTCTCAAATGTTCCCTAAAGGTTCCCACTGCTAGTTGGTTACAATCTAGCTGGGGAGAAATATACAAAATATACAAACACAACCTAACAATCAGGGACCAGTCAACAAAAACTGGGAAATGATTCACAGTGGCACCTAGCACAATGCCCGGCATACTGAGGTGTGCAATAAAGGTTAAAGGAATGAATGGATGGATGGATAAATGAAGATAGGACTTAACTGGCTCTCATGGAATGGAACATTAGTACACAGAACCCTGACAGAGAGTTTAGAGGGCAGTAAATAGACCTATAGTTACTATTTCTATTAAGAAACACTTAATAGAAGTATGGTCCAGATGAAAGAAGACCTTAAATGTCAGGTGGCAATTTGATTTTGCCAGTCTGCCACTTAACGTGCAACTTTGGACAAGATAATCAACTCCTTGCATTTCATCTTTTTTTAATCTGTGAAATGAGGATACATGCCTCATATAGTAGTTGTGAGGATGGAATGTTAGAAAACCCAACATGGTGCTTAGTATATAGTTGGCTAACAATAAACGGTAACTGTTATTATTACTATTCCTATTATGTCATGATAGCAAGTTAGATTTAAACTTAAAATGTTTAATTGGGAGACAGTAAGGAAAGCAACATGAACAAAGTGGTGTGAAGAAAAGGGTACTGGAGGACAGAAAAGGCTAGAACTGGAGACCAGTTAATCCTGAGTGCTCCGTTTCAGCACTTTTCATTTAAAATAATATAGTTTCATTCCAGGTTTCCTTAGTTTCTTAGTTCCCAGACTATATGTTTTTTAAAGTCCTTATAATAAGATATACACCATGATATTAATAGGATTTACAAATCAATTTGTGATGCTGGGTCTTATTTACCTTTTTATGTTTATAATATTTTCTATTTTTTTATTCTATTTTTTCAATTTACTTTATTTTTTATTGAAGTATAGTTGATGTATAATATTAAATGTACAGGTGTACAATATAGTGATTGTACTATAGTAATATTTTCTAATTTTTTCACTGTAAACCATTTTAATCTGTTTTATTTTGAATAGTTTTTATGTAAATTTTTTTAATAAAAAGATCTATTTTTTAAATAAAAAGAGTTACAGTGAAGTCAATTTTGAAAGCTGGGATCTCTTTAATAAAGTCTTCTGATCATTAATTGATATTTATTGAACAGCCTAGATGGACTGAACAAACTCTTGGCACTAACGTCTCTCTCAAACCACCAGCAAACCACGGAGTCATTAAGAGTGAACAGGTGGTTTCTCCAAGAAGCTGATGTATCTTCCAGGACAGGAACTGATGGTACCCAGGGAAGCAAAGGGAGGGGCGAGGGCCACAGCTTTGTTCCCAGGCTTCTGGAACTCAGTTACTTTCCCCATCACTTTTCACATCATGTCCCATCAGAGAAAATTTCTTTCACTCTTGGGTAAGTATTAGAACTGGGTTGAAATAAAAAGCCATTTATTTAAGACAAGTTTTCAAGGCTTTGCTTTAAGTTTCTTTCTGAGTTTATCATGCTCCTTTGCTTATAAAATACAATAAATGTTTGTTGATGTGATATGTTATCCAAAATATGACAACTATAATAGCAAACAGTGATTGTTACAGCTACAAGCCAGCTGTATTCAACACCATTCATATAATTATGCTCCACCTCACAATAGTTACAACTGTATTGTACAATATTGGAGGCAAATTATCAACAGTAGTGATTTTTGCATTTAAATGTGTATATAGCTTAATTTTTTCCTTCTCTTATAACATGGCAGAAAAACAACTGTTTGAAAAGTTTAAAAATTCCATCAAAATGGTGATTGAGAAGAATGTAGGTTTTTTAATTTTACGTACACAGACACAGCCCTACAGTGAAATTTCGATATGTTTTATGAATTGGAAAGTTCAGCTGTAATTTGGTCCAGTTTATCAAAAGGTTTCCCACCTATCCTGAATAACTGAATTTAACTAGTCAACATGCAGCTAACATTAGTAGCTTTTGGAGACATTTTTTTTTTTTTTTTTTTTTTTTGCGGTACGCGGGCCTCTCACTGCTGTGGCCTCTCCCGCTGCGGAGCACAGGCTCCGGACACGCAGGCCCAGCGGCCATGGCCCACGGGCCCAGCCGCTCCACGGCTTGTGGGATCCTCCCGGACCGGGGCACAAACCCGCGTCCCCCGCATCAGCAGGCGGACCCCCAACCACTGCACCACCAGGGAAGCCCTGGAGACATTTTTTGAGCAAAGGATTTGTTTTAACTTTACACCGAGGGAAAATAAAGACATAAAGGCAGAAAATGCTGTTCGGCCCTTCTTAATCTAAGCTTTTGGATTGTCTCCCTCTGGGACTTAGTCACAATGATTAAAAAAACAAAAACAAAAAAGCTAGCTTTTATTGAGCACTTAAATCAACATCGCTAATCATCAGGGAAATGCAAATCAAAACCAAAGTGAGAGGGGGATTCCCTGGTGGCGCAGTGGTTAACAATCCGCCTGCCAGTGCAGGGGACACAGGTTCAAGCCCTGGTCCGGGAAGATCCTACATGCCGCGGAGCAACTAAGCCCGTGCGCCACAACTACTGAGCCTGCACTCTAGAGCCCGTGAGCCACAACTACTGAAGCCCACGCACCTAGAGCCCGTTCTCCACAACAAGAGAAGCCACCGCAATGAGAAGCCCGTTTGCCACAACTACTGAGCCTGCACTCTAGAGCTCGCAAGCCACAACTACTGAGCCCGCGTGGTGCAACTACTGAAGCAATAATAAGTAAATAAATAAAACCACAATGAGAGGGACTTCCCTGGTGGTCCAGTGGTAAAGAATACGCCTTCCAATGCAGGGGACACGGGTTCGATCCCTGGTCAGGGAAAATCCCACATGCCGCGGGGCAACTAAGCCCACATGCCACAACTACTGAGCTTGCACGCGTCAACTAGAGCCCGTGTGTTGCAAACTACAGAGCCCACAAGCTCTGGAACCCGCGCACCGCAACTACAGAGCCCACACACCCTGGAGCCTATGCACTACAACTAGAGAAGAAAAAACCCGCACACCACAACTAGAGAGAAGCCCGCATGCTGCAACATAGAGCCCACACACCACAACGAAAGATCCCGCATGCCTCAATGAAGATCCCACATGCTGTAACAAGGACCCGACGCAGCCAAAAATGAATTAAGTAAATAAATAATAAAATTTATCTTTTAAAAAAAACCGACAATGAGGTATCACCTCAAACCTATCGGAATGGCTATCATCAAAAAGTCTACAAATAACAAATGTTGGCAAGGATGCAGAGAAAAGGGAACCTTTGTACACTGTTGGTGGGACTGTAAATTGGTACAGTCACTGTTGAAAACATTATGGAGGTTTCTCAAAAAACGAAAAATAAAACTACCATGTGACCCAGCAATTCCACTCCTGGGTATATACTCAAAAAAACCAAAAACACTAATTCGAAAAGATAAATACACCCCAATGTTCACAGCAGCATTATTTACAATTGCCAAGACATGGAAACAACCTAAGTGTCCATCAATAGATGAATCGATAAAGAAGATGTGGTAAATATATACAATGGAATACTACTCAGCCATAAAAAAAGAATGAAATTTTGCCATTTGAAGAAACATGGATGGACTTGGAGGGCATTATGCTATGTGAAATATGTCAGATAGAGAAAGATAAATACTGTGTGATATTGCTTATATGTGGAATCTCAAAAATACAACAAACTAGTGAATATAACATAAAAGAAGCAGACTCACAGATATAGAAAAAAAACTAGTGGTTACTAGTGATGGGGGGAGTAATATAGGGATGGGGGAGTGAGAGGTACAAACTACTGGGTGTAAGATAGGCTCAAGGATGTATTGTACAAGATAGGGAATACAGCCAATATTTTGTAATAACTATAAATGGAAAATAACCTTTAAAACTGTGTAAAAATAAAGAATGTAAAAGTAAAATTTTAAAAATAAAATATTAAAGGTTAAAAAAAACTAGCCTTTACTGAGCACTTACCATGGACCAACAAGGTACTGTGCAAAGTGCTTTCCATACTTCGCCTCTTTTAATCCCTCCTCAGTGATCCTTCACAGGTGAAGAAACCATGACTCAGAAGAAATAAGGGACCTGCCTAAGGTCACCCAGCTGACAAGTGGCAGAGCCAAGATTTAATCCCTACCTGTTCAACTCCAAAAGCCTTTGCTCATGACAACTCCACTCTGGCCTCAACTCACGTGAGCCTGAGCCATCCTGAGAGATAAATGGCCAAATCAGAAGCTGCATCAGGCCATTTGCAGTGGTGTTGTGTGTCTTTCAGGCCATCTTGGAGATGCTATATGTCTCCTATTAATGTTCATGTCAAGTAAAAACCATGCCTTAGAGAAAAAGACCAAATGTTTATAGTATACACTTAATGTAGCAGTTACTATATGTGTCAGGCACTGTATAAATATAATACATGTTTATTTTTAATCCTCAAAAGCCTACACATTAGGTATTATTACTGTCAGCCCAAATTTACAGATAGTAATTTAAAACAGAGAAACTAAGTAAATTGCCTAAGGTGACATGGCTGGCAACTAGAAAATCTGAGATTCAAAGGCAGACAGGCTAGTGACAAGGGCTGGGTCCCAACCACCACCTACAACCAACCCCCTCTCAGAGACCAGGCTCTTGTTTTCACATCTCCCACTGTCTCTGAGTAGAGCAATGACCAAGGCTTCTGGAAGCAGCTTTACTAACTGAGGTTTGGAAATAACACACTTCTTAGCAAAGTGTTTGGGGATGTAGAGATAAATTATCCAATTCAATAAATTAACGTTCTGTTTGTATGCTCATGTACTTTTTTGTACAAAACACTCTAGAGTTATATTTTCTTTGGTAAGACCTAAAGGGGAAATAAAGAGGAGAGAAAAATCTTAGTGAGAAAATGTTATGACCATAATAAAGTGACTTTTTAAATATATATAGACCCCAAGGCCTTTCTTTTAGTCAGATAATATATAACTGGCTATAGGAAGATTAAACAAGTGTAAGACAATGCATTTGAACTGCAGACAATTAATATTTAATTTGCTGTCCATGGTACATTCTCAGGCACAGGACAAGATGATTTTTAAAAGCAAAATAAGGAGATTAAAAAAATAAAATAAAATAAAAATAAGGAGATAGCACAGTTCACATAACACTCAATCATTGTGAGCTACCTCTAGGGCCGGATTTACATTAGTTAATCAGTCTATTAATTAAATAATTCAACCACCTATATGAACGCTTTTCCTCATATGATCTCATAACCTTTGGCCCCAGAGAAATGGAACTTATACAAATCAATTAAGCCACTTCACATTGGCTACCTCAGGCAGAAAAAAAAAAAGAAAATCTCTCATCCAACAATGTTCCAGGGCAGAAGAGAGATGCTAAAGGCTGGGAACAAAGCCATTTAACCGAATGCCCCCTCTCTCCTGATTTAAGTGGACTGCACTGAATTGACTAACAAGACCAAAATGAGAAGACCCATCCAGTTATTAAGAATTAGGTGTATCCATTGCCCTTCATACACCATTGGCTTGATTCACTTTGGAAAGCAATACAGATCCAAGCAATTCAAATATTTAAGTAGACTCTTTTCCCTGGGAGAAAAATGGTCTTGTCACAGGGCTGAAATCATCCTGCAGTACAAGACAGGGTACACAGTGCAGAAAACTGGGACCCTGGGAACTAAAAGGCAGCCTAAAATAATCCAAAGAAATAGCAGAGCTCTATTTTATACTACGTATGGTTGCAGAAATAGAAATAACTGTCATTTACTGAGAACTTACTATGTGTGAAGCACTTGCTAAACATTGGTGGGACGTAACATATTGAGACAGACACAGCATCAGTAATCAGACAACCTGGGGTCTAGTGCTGATACCTCCACCTGTGTGGCCTTTTGATGTTTACTTCCCTTTGTAAAAAGGGGTCAAATGACACCCATCTGAGTCACTGCAAGGATCAAGTAAGATAATGTATATGTGGCAGAGATTGCTATAAGGACTCCCAATTTTTAGGTAGATGCTTGGCTACCTGGAATAAATACTATTTCCCAGACTCCCTTGCAGTTAAGTGTGGGCATGGACTACATTATGGCCAATGGGAAGCAGACAGCTGTAGCATGTGGTAGTTTTCATTCACCACCTTTAACTCAGTCATCCTCACGAGTGCAGGTTTTGCCTCTTTTTATCCCTTTCTCCTGCAAGCTAGATGGCCAGGTTGCCATGTTGGACCATGCAGTTGTGGTCACACGCAGTCAAGCAGAAAGACAGAAGGAGGGGTCTCTGACACTACAGAGTGACACATTCCTGATCCAGCCGCCCAGACTTTACCAGAAAGGCAAACAAGCTTCTATCTTGTGTAATTCGCGGGTATACTTTGGTTTTCTATATAATTCTGTCGTCGCAGCTCAGCAAACAGATAGCAAACCAGGTTCTTCTCAAATGTACCCTGAGCGACCCATCTTGTAAACCTATAGCTTCTTCCTTTCCTGTGTATCTACATTCATGTGGTCCGGCCTCCAGTTCTAAAATGCTATCGTCCTATTGTTGCCCCCACATAATGTGAGCTCAGAATAAGAGTCCACCCACCAGGGAGGCTTAAGGTCACCACCCCAGGAAATGCAGCAAAAACTCCCTAAGACCAGCTGCAAGAGGAAGGCTGCAGCAGTGTGGAGCCAGGCAGGGTTAGGGCTCCAGATATGGCTTTACTATTTGGAGATAAAGGGCATTAGCCAGACAAAAGGTGTGGTTGAGATCCCGAAGAGGTAACTCTCGTCACCCTCTGGCTCAGAGCAGGGATCCGGCTTTACAGCCCACCTGCCCACATTGAGCACAGCCCTGTGTGTTGCTGATGTCCGTGTGAGTCCCTGCCAGATTCACCCTTCTCAACCCTATCCTAAGTAGTGATGATCAAATCTGGCCCCTCTCCCGCCTTCCCTCACCCTCTGGAGGTGCCATAGACCTAATGGCTAGTCATCTGCCTTTTTTTTTTTTTAATAAATTTATTTATTTATTTATTTATTTATGTTTGGCTGTGTTGGGTCTTCGTTTCTGTGCGAGGGCTTTCTCTAGTTGTGGCAAGCGGGGGCCACTCTTCATCGCGGTGCACGGGCCTCTCACTATCGCGGCCTCTCTTGTTGCAGAGCACAGGCTCCAGACGCACAAGCTCAGTAGTTGTGGCTCACGGGCCTAGTTGCTCCGTGGCATGTGGGATCCTCCCAGACCAGGACTCGAACCCGTGTCCCCTGCATTGGCAGGCAGATTCTCAACCACTGAGCCACCAGGGAAGCCCCTAGTCATCTGCCTTTATTACTGCTGCTTTCAGTTCAGACTGTTAGCCACAAAGACATGCACACCACTGCCACCTCAGTAGTGTGACACTGAACAAGTCAGTTTCTTCAACTATAAAATTGGAGGCATATATCAATTACATCTAAACAGAAATAAGAAAATTAATTAATTAATTAAACTAATGAATTAAAGTGACAAAAGAAATTGGAGAACTAGAAAATCCCTTGCTGACATCCTTTCCAACATCATGGTCAATGATCAGTACAGTGAACCTCAGAACTCAAGTGGAGTTCTGAGCCCTAAGTGAAGAGCAATGGCCGCCGAAATTCTCACCAGAGTTGGCACGATATAGATTCTGCATCAGCTTGATTTTTACTTTGAACAAAATCTCCTGCCACTTCTGCCCACGACAGGTAACTGACTTCACTCTCACCTGGAGTAATATCAGTCACAAGTGTTTAATGAGAAAAACTGTGTCCTCTCTCTCCCATTTTCCCACCTTTAATGGTACCTCTTCCATCGTAGGCCTCAGTGCCTCTGACGTCAGGAGAATAAGGATAAAGGGTTTTTGCACTAAGGCCCACCTGGTGAACTCCTACCCGTCCTCAAGGTCAACTCAGTATCACCATCTCTGGGAGACTTTGCTTAAACCTTCCAGGTAGTTTTGTGCTGCTTCTCAGGTACCCTGTACATCAGCAGTCCCCAACATTTTTGGCACCAGGGACCGGTTTTGTGGAAGACAATTTTTCCACGGACAGGGCAGGGGAGATGGGTCAGCTGGTAATGTGAGCGATGGGGAGGATGGGTCAGGAGGTGATGCGAGAGATGGGGAGCGATGGGGAGCGGTAGATGAAGCTTCACTCGCTTGCCCGCCGCTCACCTCCTGCCCTGCGGCCCGGTTCCTAACAGACCATGGACCAGTACCAGTCTGCAGCCCAGGGGTTGGGGACCCCTGCTGTGCATGACTCTGTAAAAAGACTCAACATGTTGTGAGGTATTACCTGTGTGTGCATGTGTGTCTCCAGCTAGACTGGGAGCAGGAATCAAATCTTACTGATTTCTGTTTCCTTTTTAGAAAAGCCCTTGACATACAACAGGAGCTTAAAAAATATCTGATGAATGAATGAGTAAATAAATGCTCTGCAATTATCATTGAAATGTATTTTTAAGCTCCAGGATTCCCTTGAGAAGGTAATTTTATCCTACTCTTGGGTAGATGATTACATGGCCCTATATGTGGTTGACTTAACACTTTCTACAACAATTTGAGCCACTTCCCTTTGTTGGGTCCTCAGTGAAGACAGAGAACAAGTCAGCACCATCTATGCCTCACTGACCTTGTGGAAGATTCCCAGGTTTGCTTCAGGCTGTAGAATGGTCACCCCAGGAAAGGCAATAAGAAGGATGTCCACTTCAGAGGTCACCCTTTAACACCCTTTCTTTCTCAAACTGGCAGCTAATGCACTGGGGACAGGGCAGAAGCAGAGAGTAAGGTGTCACCAAAAGAACCCAATAGGAGTTGGGTACTAGCAGTTTTGCTAATGAGCTGGGGGGTTTGTCTTTATAATCCCCAGTGAATTGCTGCAGAGACTCGACTTCTCGAGTGGCCTGGCAAACCTGGGAAATGAACACACCTCCTGGGGGCTGAGAGTGGGAGGTTGGCCAGATTTAATGACTGAGCACAAGAAAATGGAAAAAGAAAATAACCTGGAAAGAGATTTTGTCCTTCCTTAGTTGGCAAGGGGAAAAGGGAGCTATTATTGTTCTGGAGAAGGTAGGGAAGAAAGGAAAATTGTGGTAGTGTCAGTAGGGGTTGGAGACAAGGATCCCCCTTATTCACACTCCGTGCTAATACCAAGGATGTGAGTAGGAGAGGATAACTGAGGAAAAGGCTCCTTGGAGGAGGAGACATAGGCAGGACTGTCCTCATGGAGACCAGTGATCCCAAAAGAGGGGACCTTTTTCCTGAGCCCCCAATGTGACCATAGAACATAAGGTTTCTTGACACCTTGGGTAGTCCAAAGTGACGTGGTGGAAATTCAAAAGTCTGGGTTTGTAAAGGGTTCTCTTTACCAGTGCAGCCAACAGTAATTTGTGATACTGTTTTCCTTTGAAAAAATCACTATTTCTATAATCATGAGTCCAAAGAGTTTGCAAAACCTCTCAGAATCTGACCTTTGCCCACCTTTGGAAGTCCATATAAGTCATTCGAATGTGCAGTTCCCCTCGTGTGTCAAGCTGTATGTTCCACCCCTTGCAATGGCTCACATCCCTGCCACCTATTGGACCTCCAGACATCCTTCAAAACTCAGCTCAAATGTCTCCTCCTTTGTAAACCCTCTCATGATCTCCACAGAGATAAATGCTCCTCCGACACACTAGCCATTGCAGCATTTTCGTGAGACTGCAATTGTTTGTTCACATGATTGTCTTCCCCACCTGACCGTGAGCTCTTGCAGGGTAGGGATCACACATCTTTGTATTCCTACCATTCAGGACTTAGATATCTTAGACTCTAAACAAGTTACTGATAAATTTATTAACTATCATTTAATCAAAAAGTAAACAGCTGTCTAGGTAAAGGGATGTCTTCATGATCTGAGCAGACTCGAAGTTAACCTCCCCCCAAAATAAATCAGCTCTTGAGTATCAGGAACATCATACCCCAGAGAGATACATATTACATTAGCAAATCTCTTAGACTATTTTTCATAGGTAGGACCAGGATTCAAAAGTTTGAGGACTGTTAAATACTTACATACCCTATGACCCAGCAATTTCACTCCGAGGTTTATACCCAAGAGAAATGAACATGCATGACACACAGTTACACGTGAATATTTCTAGCACCTTTATTCATAATACTCAAAAACTGGAAACAACCCAAACATCTACCAACAGGCAAGTAAATAAACTGTGGTATGTTCATACAATGGGATATGAATATTACCCAGCAATAAAAAGGGAAAAGCTATGAATACATGGAACAACATGGATGAATCTCAAAACAATATGTTGACTAATTATTCCATTTATATGAAGTCAAACAATAGGCCGGAAAAAATGTATCTACGGTGGTTGTCTTGGGTGGGAGGATTTGACTAAAAAGGGGCACATGGGAACTTTCAAAGATTAAAAAAATGTTTCGTATCTCTATTTGAATGATAACCCAGGTGTACGTATTTATCAGAAATCATTGAACTTAAGATCTGTGCATTTTACTACATGTAAATTATTCTTCAATAAAGAAAAAAGTTTGAGGATTACTGCTATATAAAAACCATGCACTTCAAGAAGTGATGTTATACACATTTTCCCTTGGGAGATGGGAAAACTGGAGTATTGCTCTGTTCGAGACGTCACCTCATAAGAGAGAATACATGGCGCTATACCCAGCATAACGACAGTGCAAAATACAAACCCTTTTAAAAATGACAAACTGTCAGTCTATTAAAGAATCAAAGAGGAAAAAGTGTTGTTCAAGAGTCTTCATTAAAATTTCATTTTTGCTTGCCTGTCATAATAGATCTTAAATCAATTCTCTGATGATGAATTGACTATTATAATATTGCCTATTATTTTTAGCCTCTTTTTTATGAAAAGTGGAGAAAAATATTTTATCTTGAGGAGGCAATCAGGGAAAATGTAATTGCAAATGACAGCGAACAAAGGCATTTTATGAAGCCAGAATGACTGGTAAGTGCTTTGAGATCAATGAACTAAGAGCTATGAGGCACGTGTCCAGTAGCTCAATAAGAAAATGCTTTCATTTTCAACAATCTGCACAAAGACTTCAACTGACATCAGTGGGCAACACATTTACCCAAAACCTATTATCTTACATTTGCTCCTAGGACTCAATTCAATGTTTCTCAGCCTTTAATACTAAACACCTCCTTGGTGCCCCAGTAAATACAGCAGATTCAGGAACTCCTTTACTGGTACACACACACACACAAACACACAGACACACACACACACGCATACATTTATCTTCCACTCACTGGGTGTGCTTTGGAGTTATGTTCCAAACTCTCCCACTTATTAGCTCTGGAAACTTGAGCAATTTATTTAACCTCTGTTTTCCAGATTCCTCATCTGTAAAATGGGATAATAACAGAGCGTACCTCAGAATCGTTTACAGGTTAAATATGTGTTTAGCACAGGATCTAACCCATAGTAAGTCTCAGCAAATGCTAGAAGAAAAGCAACCACACAGTGGAACTTTAGAGATGGAAGAGACATTAGACATTATCAATTCATAAATAAGGTTACTGATGCTTAAAGAAGGAAATTGACTTCCTAAAATCATGCAGATATTTGATGACAGAAATGGTATTAGAACAGAAATTTCCTAACTCCCAGACCAATGCTTTTTCCAAAATCCCTGCACTTTTCTCTTCTGTCCCCCAACTCTTACTATGCCAGGTACCCATGAATAAGAAGACCCTGTGATGAGCAGAGTCAAGAGACGCATATTCTACTCCCAGACTGACATCTCCCTGAACTTCTGATTTCTCTTCTGTAAAAATGAAAAGATTGGACACATATGATTGCAAAGATTCTGACCAGCAATAGCATTCTGTGAGCCCCTTAGCAAGTCTAAACCCTGCACCATTTTTATGGGTGAACAGTGGGACAGGAATCACTTACACCACAATCTACAGTCTTCTGCTCTGACTGATCACTTTGTAAAGTTGTCCAGCCTTGCGCTCACTGCCTCGATATCTCCCTCCAATGTTTTCACCCTCTGCCTGGAGCAATGTGGGCAGGAATGTAATGAGCACAGGTGAGGTAGGAAAAGGAGATCTAGGGAGGTTCTCTAGAAGGAGACTTGAGGGTGTGTTCCTCATGCCTGATGGTTTACACAATAGGCATCTAAATTAAAGAGCAACCAGCAGTTCTATAAGGGCACATAACGTGTTTGGCGGAAATAAGCAGTAGACAAAGTCTGAGAACTGAGTTCAATTCTGACTCCAGGATAATGTGTTCCTCTTCTTCCTCTACCATGAAAAAAAAGTGCTCATTTAAGGTAACAAGTTATGTACATGCGAATTTTATAAGAACTGCCAGGTGTAGTAAGCATGTGAATGTCATAGGTTAAAGGAAGAATAGACCACTGTGATGAGACAGAAGAGGCCAACTCGTCATCCTCTCCACTGGCTTTTAGATAACTTAGGACAGACCCAGATTCAAAGCCGAGCTTCTAAAGAAGCAAGTGGCATAGAAGAGGCTGGCGGGGAAGACAACACAGGACAGGTAAAATGAATGGAGGTGGGGGGAAGGAAGCAGAGAAACACAGTCTGTCCTCTGGGCAGAACTGGGAGCATGAAATGGCTGCCTATCTTGTCCGGGAATTCTTTTTTCCTATATACCGCACATAGCCCATCATGTCCAAGGGCAGTGCCAGAGGAGTTGACCCACATAGGTGGGAACAGGTGGTTGATCAGCTCATCAAACATGAAGTAAAAGTAAGGACACTGAATAGTCCTACCCTTCACCCAGAGAGAGGACATACAGGCATCTCCTTCATAGGATGAACAGAGAAAGGAACTGAGGATGCTTAGCTTAGAGAAGAGGTCAATTGAAGCAAAGAAGGAAGCTTTGAACATGAGAAGGGCTAAACCATGGTGAAGGAAAGCAGTTACTTCTCCTTAACTAGAATGAACATAACTCTCATTGTCCCTAGGACGGTACTGGCTTTGTCTGTTGACCCAGGGCCAGTTTAGCCTTCGTCCTATTGGAAACATTTTAATTAAAGCTGCATTAAGATAACTCAGAATGGATTTGGTAGAATTCCACTTTGTACTTCCGCCTTCTGCCTTAATTCTCATTTAACTTTGTGTAAGACCTGTATGCAATGAACAGAGATCTAACTTTTACACACGGTTTCCAACTGAAAGATGATTAACAACCCATCTCTCTTTTCCAGACTCTTTCCAGAGACAATGTAACCAGTACCTCCCTTTCAAGAATTGCATGCAGGGTGCTCACTCACCCATATGATAAACGACATTCGTATACAAACACAGGAGAAACTACCCATCTCAGGTGTGGAAGACAGATTCAGTATTGCTCCCTCTACTGGCAGCTTGGGGGACTGGCCCCTGAGATGTCTGGATGCACAAAGACGGCACACCCCCCAGTTCACCAAAGCAGGGGTTCCCAAGCCCCAGGCCTTGGACCCTGGGGCTGTTAGGAACGGTCCGCACAGCAGGAGGTGAGCGGCGGGCAAGCGAGCGAGCGAAGCTTCATCTGTCCCTCCCCATCGCTCCCCATCGCTCACATCACCACCCGAACCCTTCCCCACCCCCACCCGCACCCACGCCAGTGGAAAAAATGTCTTCCACGAAACCGGTCCCTGGTGCCAAAAAGGCTGGGAACCACCGCACCAAAGAGTGGGAAATGTGGGAAATTTAAAGCGGACTCTGGCCTGTCCCGCCATAGACTACAACACAGAAAGTAGTCTAAACACCCTACTCCAGTGTTTTTGCCATTTAGTGTAGGGAGTTTTATTATTTGGTAATTCTTTTTTATTTTGTAATAAACCTTTCGCAGCAATGATTTTTTAAGTGCTTATTAATAAAATAATAAGTACTAAATTTCTATTTTTCAAGAATGTTAAGAGTTACCATCCACCATGGGGGCTATAGTGATGTCACTGACCACATGAAAACCTGAAGACACGAATCTCTGAAAAGAGTCAGCGTCTACTTCAAAAGTTATTTTCAGAAGACTGTGCCCAAAGATAAAGGTTTAACACTGTCAACTGCACAAGATTTATTTATATATCACACTGAGACACAACTTTTGATCTAGATCAAATGACTGTTCTTCTAAATTAATTTCACTTATTTTATATTCCAAATGTTTCTGTGCATATACCAAAAATAAAGAGAAGGCTGTATGGATTGACTCTGTAAGCAGAAAAACTTCACAGTTAAAAACTGTCAGTTTTCTATTAGGATCAGCACTGAAGTTTCAAAGAGAAAATCAGTTAATTCCAAAAATCGCTCTAATATTTTCAATATTTCTACTCATCTCACGAAGAAGTTCAACAGTGGATATTAAAGTTTCTATGGTGGAAATCTAATTTTCAGAGCACAGTGTCATGGTCAAAGCAATATTCTTACTAAATTAAGGAACCCATGGAGAGAACAGCCGAAAAGAAAACCTTGATTAAAATCCATGTGTTCTAATCATGCTGTGTCAATGGCTGTTCTGATAAGTCTGATATATTTCCTAGTACAAACAAAAAAATATATATATAGGTACAACCTATGGAGCAGAAATGACTTGGCATTGGTTACAGTACAACATAATTTATAATTATGTCCAAATAAGTTGCAACATTCCACCAATAAAAATGTAACTACAATGGTAAAATTTACTAATTTTTTAATTTATATACATGGTTACAGTAATTGAACTTGAAAAATTTTTAATAAAGTTGGTGTATAATCCAAAAAAAAATTTGCTAATGAATTAGAAAACACATCAAAACACATTCATTTTAATTATTTGTAGCTCCTTTCACTTTCAAAACTCTTAATTTTTCTCAAAAGTGTCCTGATGGGCACCCCATCTAAAGCTTAGGAGAACAAAATGAATACAGGTGGAGTAAGGTGGTAAGAGGCAGATTTCAACTCAAAGCAAGAAAGAGCTTTCTTATAATCAGAGGTATTTGACAAGAGGGAGCACAGTGTGGTAGGAAGATGACCTAGCATAATGTCCAGCGTGGTAGCTGATTTCATTATTGACGATGGGATGGGCCACCTGAAGAGGCCATGTGCTCACCATCACTGGAAATGTTTAAACAGTGTCAGTGAAGAGACCTGCTTGAGTTGGAGGAGGATCCAGAATACCTCTGAGGCTCCTTGAAACTCTATAGTTCATTCATTCAACAAATAATCATTGCTGTCTCTTGCACTGCTCACCCTGGAGGTAGCTAGCCGCTGTCGTGAGGCCTCTCACAAAGAAGGTGTGTGAGATGATAATGTTTGTTGTTTTAAGTCATTAAGAAAAAAAAAAAACTGAGTGCCCACTACATGTTAAGCATGGTTCCAGTGGTGGAGAACAGCAGTGGTGAGTCCATGCTGTAACAACTGTATGTGAAAAATGTGAAAATAAGTATCTGAAAATGCTCTGAAAACTGTCAAGTACAACTCAGATGTGAGCTGTAATTATGGTTAAATTGAACTATATATTTATGTCTTTATCCTATATTTGATCATTAGTCATACATAGAGCTGTTTTATATACATGATTCTAGTCTTCCAGGTTCATGTTTTCAGATTTCTGTTTTCATTTGGGCACCTCTTAATTGGTGTTAACTTGTATGTAGTTTTGTGAAGCCATACTTCCATGTAAGAATGTTCTACCTCCCAGAATAGGTTATATGAATCTCAAGGTCAGGTCCCATCTTCCACCTTTCCACTTAGCCCTCACAGTGTTCAGATCAAGGTTCGGTACTCAGAGGTCTCTCAGGACACATGATTGGCTGCACAAAGATACTTTCTTCCCCATTTGGTGAGAGTCAAGTCTCAAATCTTTCACGCTTTCTTTTATAAAGACTAAGCCCCCTTCTGTGCTCCTTCATTGTTCCTGCCTCCTATTATTCCCCCACAAAATGAAATGTTATTATGACCAGGATTCAGCAAACAAAACTAACACGACTCAAGTCCTTAAAACCCTAAGAGTACTTCTCAATAGAAGTTCAAATCCACTGGTGTGCCCAGCAGCTTTTGATTCCCAAAAAGATAAAAACTTGTGCCTTAATATCTAATTCTTTTCCACTCCCCTCAATCATACTGGATCCTTTTATCATTATTTTAATGTTTCTTTGCATAAATGGCTGAGTGCCTTCATTCTGTGCTCTTGAGAGCTGATCTGAATCACACCCACACAGATCATATTGTGTGAACTTGCCCTTATTTCCTGTGAATGTTCTGTGAATGTGCTGAAACCAAGCATGAACATTTCCAGGCAAACTGCAATTTTTTTTCAGGACCTTTACAGCATCCAAGTTCTGAAAGCAGGGAGTTTTAAGAGCAGTTTCTAACACAAAACTGTGGATGCTCAATTTGCAGAGGCAAAAGGTTTCCAGTTCCCACATGTATGATTTTAATGTTTAGTAAAACCATACATAGTATTTGATCAACCACCACTCCTCTTCCATTCCCAACAACTGTTACAACAGAAAACTTCCACAACAACTGTAAGGATGCCAGGGGCTCCCCACTGTCTCCTAATATGCACATAACTGGGAAAATATTTGTGAAACTATTACTGATGTATGGTTCCTGTTCCCTGGCAGCCACTCCGTTATGATGGTGCAACAGGAGGCGAAAGTCAATGCCACATCAGGAAGGAGGAGAATGTGATGTGGAGAAAGGCCCTTCCAGACAGGAAGAGAAACTGGAAAGCTTTCCACTTCCAAATCCCAGTGCAATACGGGGAGGAGAGATCAAATGCCCGTGATTTCACTGTCCACTCTGAAGTGGGGCTCTGGGAGCAGGAGGCATGTTAGAAACATCCACACAGACAGACACAGAGAAGCACTGGAGCTTTTGGTAGGATTTGTGATTTGGTGTGCTTTCCTGGGCAGAGCTTGGGAAGCCTGGGAGGCTACAGGGAGGGCTTCATCCTAAGCAGCATGGGAAAAAAGTGTAGCCCTGGTAGAGGGAGGAGCCCAGACAGAGGAGCCCTGGCAGTGCTCCTGGCTGCCCTAGGCTTGAGCAAGGCATGCAACCAACAAGGACCTACTGTATAGCACGGGGAACTATACTCAGTGTCTTGGAATAACCTAGAATGGAAAAGAATTTGGAAAAAAAAAAAAAATATATATATATATATATATATATATATATATATATATATATATATATATATAACTGAATCACTTTGCTGTGCACCTGAAACTAATTCAACGTAAATCAACTATACTTCAATTTAAAAAAAATTTTTTAAGAAGGCATCCAAGGGCTTCCCTGGTGGCGGAGTGGTTAAGAATCCGCCTGCCAGTGCTGGGGACACGGGTTCGAGCCCTGGTCCGGAAAGATCCCACATGCCGCGGAACAACTAAGCCCGTGCACCACAACTACTGAGCCTGCGCTCTAGAGCCTGTGAGCCACAACTACTGAAGCCCGCGTGCCTAGAGCCCGTGCTCCACAACAAGAGAAGCCACCACAGTGAGAAGCCTGCGCACCACAACTAAGAGTAGCCCCCACTCGCCACAACTAGAGAAAGCCCGCACACAGCAACGAAGACCCAACGCAGCCAAAAATTAATTAATTAATTTTTTTTAAGTTTAAAAAAAAAAAAAAGAAGGTATCCAAGAGATCTGGGACCTCTCACCTGCTCCGGAACAGGGGTTCAGAGACCAGAGGGGACCTGTGAGGGGCTGCAATTAGGACAAAATGGTTGCTGCAGTCAAGGGCTTCATGATCAGAGCCTAAAGCAAGAACTCAGTATTGGGGATCTGACCTCCAAATGAGCAGGTAGGCCCTCTCCAACAGTAGCACAGGGAACAGGCAGATCAGCCATGGCCCGGTGAAGATCAATGAGGAACCAAAGGACACTGCATGGGTCTGAAACTCCCATCTCTCCCCTGCTCACACGAGGTCACACACACCCTACCCTTCCATCTATCTAGGTACCATTTTAGAGTGGGAGAGGCAGGGGGGATGGGCATCTAAAAGACTGAATATTTACCCAAAGGGGACTTAGTCAACCAAGAGAGACTATTTAAACCCAAAGGTACAGAGATAGCGTAAATTGACAAGTTTAAAGTTAATTTCCACACCTCCCACTACCTACCCCCACCCAGCTTGAGTGTGGTCTGGTAAAGGAAGATCACATCAGTTTTAGGAAACAAAGAAACTCCATTTGCTTTGCCCATCTGTGTGAGGCATGTGAATTTTAACATACCACTATCCACAGTCCTAAGTTCTCCGTTGCTACAGCCAATTTTATTTCAAAATGTTATTTCAAATGTTGTATTTTTTGTTCAATCCCAATAAGATTTCCCTTTTTCTTCTAGGTCTCATCTCATCAAGATGTATCTGAGAAAATTTTGAGAGCTGGTAAAAGATGCCACCAAAAAATCCCAATACTGCCCTGACAAAACCAACGGGGGGACGTCCCCGGACTGCCAGCCATGGGGTCCGAGGTCTACGCTGACTTAACACAATCAGAGGAAGGAAGAAGTGTGTGTGTGCAAGGTTCCAGCGGCCAGTGCCGAAGAGCTCTGCCATTCACCCACTGAAACATTCATAACCAGACTGGGGGCTCCAGGGGTGGCTAAATGTTAAGGGAGACCTTTAAATTTCCCCAAATGAAACACACGTCCCCTCCAAATCTGTGAAGCCTCAACAGTGGCTGCAGGCTGACCCAGTAGTAGGAGGTTAAAATGACCACCCTACACATACACAAACACACATACGCACGTGCACACACACACATACACACGCACACACACACACGCAGCAATCTTCTGTTAAAGAGCTCCACACAGCCACCATAGCATGCCATCGTCATTGCTACTAGGCAAACCCATCCCCTCCCTCATCCCACAGGCACAATCTCCCGCTTGAGACTCCACATTATCTATTTGTAAGTTATTTGAGTTCACCCTTGATGTTCCATTAACTTCTTCAAATCCTTTTTGGAAAGAGAAAGTGAATGAGCAACTTCATTTTATTCGTATAAAAGTAAATACCATTGGAGGGTAACCTGGGACAGGAGGAAAAAGGTAGAGCATGTGCGTTTCTCAAGGCAGCCAAAGCCCTACAGGACAGGGCTCCAGGGTTTGACTGCTCTGTTCCTTCTACTGCTAAAGACAAGATCCATTCCCGTTCACAATCTCCTCTGCTTTCATCTGTCCAGAGCCTGCCATTGTTTCAGTTGTTCAAGCCTGAGACTCCATTCTGCATAGTGATGTCAGAGGCCTTTGCCTTCTTCTAATTAGCCTTGCTTCTATTGCTGAGGCCAATTTACACTTAACAACTTCCCTCTGAACTCTTTTCGGGGCAGCACGCCCTCGGTTATAGAAGACACACAGTTATACTATGGTTTGATAACAGTAGTAAAGTGCTAGTTCTTTCTTATATTCTGCCTTGTAAAATGTCTCCTTTTGCTCACATCTCAGGCAATAATTAGAACCTGGGAGGTCTGCTGTTAAAAAACAAATAGGAAGGCATCCTCCTTCCACATAATTTTCTTCCTCCTTGAGGTCCAGGTCTCATTGGATGAAAAGTCCAGGGCACATGGATTCTATTTCCCAGAGTTGTTCCCTTCATTTTTACTTCTAGAAACTTAAAAAAAAAAAAAAAAAGGTCTCTATCAATATTTAATGGTAGCAATTATCTTTAAACTGGCAAAAGTGCCTTCCATTACAAAAGGTAGAAGGACAACACTTGTGTAGCCCTGGTATAAAGATTCTTGTTCCATTACATCCACTAGGGGGAAAGGATGTCATAAATAATTAACTACCTAAAATGGTTGCCATGAATAATAACGTGGTCAGCCAGGACTTCCATCAATATACAGAATCAATCCTGTGAGGATGCCATCACCTGCAACCATACACAGAGCCCTCTACTGCTCACTCCTGAGGCGACCCCAAGTACCTGTTTCCACCCTGACTACACCGCCTCTTCCTGAACTCGCAGCAGTGAGACCTGAAATCCTGAGAGAGGCAAGATGTTTTCTAAAGAGAAATGTTAGGTGTAAGCAGAGACCTCAGCCTAGCATGTCACTACTGATGCAGAGAAGCAGCCTGGACCCCAGTGCCATCCTCAGAGACTCTGTGAACTCCGGCCACTGACCTGAACTCTCCCAGACTCTTCCAAGGACTGACTGTGTGACTTCCACCAACACAGCTTAAAAAAAGAAACAGAAAAGAAACTGAGTTTTCATACGAAAAATGATTGAGCATTTACATCTTCCCAAATACTTCTAGAACTCTAATCCAACAAAGCTGTTCATAAAAAATTACTGATAAAAACAAATTAGAAGCCACCTTCTTAGCAGTACAGCTGACTAGTTCTGCCATCTGGAGCACAGTGCACTGAGGCTACTCACTGCTGGGACTCTCACTATTTTGACCTACCTGGCACTTTCTGCCACTGCTACTGCAGCTCCTTCTCTGAAGAATGCAGCCCTCCCTGGAAAAGGGGTAAAGAAGACCAAGGGGCTATCACATCTGATCCTTCATCACCTCTTCCTGAACATGGAAGAAAAGTTCTTCACGAGGACACCCTGAGAATTTTTTCCAGCTTCATCCTGAACCTGGAATCCAGACCTTGCATGCTTTACACTGGGTTCATCGTGTATTTTCTACTCAAAAATATCCCCGTCGTTACTGCAACCACCTTCTCCACCAACACAACATTCTGTTGCTTATCCCTGTAACTAAAAGAATATGGATCATCTCTAGGAGAATCAGCTGCTAAATCCAGTGGGCAGCTATTCACCTAGCTAGATGAGTGAAGCTCGCTTCGATAAGCACATCCAGGATTTCACTGATTGGGAAAAGGTAACAGGCCTCGGTTCAGATGCCCCACTATCTGTTTGATGTCCATAAGAAAAATATTCCTCACGGTCTTGAAGGATTCTTGCCCAAAATGGCACCATGATAAAGAATACAAGGAAGGGGCTTCCCTGGTGGCACAGTGGTTGAGAGTCCGCCTGCCGATGCAGGGGACACGGGTTCGTGCCCCGGTCTGGGAAGATCCCACATGCCGCGGAGCGGCTGGGCCCGTGAGCCATGGCCGCTGAGCCTGCGCGTCCGGAGCCTGTGCTCCGCAACGGGAGAGGCCACAACAGTGAGACGCCCGCGTACCGCAAAAAAAAAAAAAAAAAAGAATACAAGGAAGCAAAGAATCACATGGGCTACCAGAACTTGATGTAGAATATATAACACGTTGAGAGAAACAGAGTCACGTAGCCAGTGGTGTGGAGCAGAAACTGTGCAGAGCACCTCTGCCTGGCAGGAAAGGAGACAAATGCCAAGAGCAACTCAGATTTGAAGCTGCAAACAAAGAAATTTCCATAAATGCATCTCATTTTATGTGAGAGAGCAGGAAGCAGTTTGTAGTCTGAATGGAAACTAGTCTATATGACAGTGAAACCTTTCTCTGTATAATGTTGGCCCTAAAACTAAACCTTACCTTCACTGAAAATAAAAGTTTGGTATTTGGCAATACTTACTCAACCATCTCTCCCAACTCTACATTCTTTTCATTTTTCTGTGACTATTAATAATTAATTAAATGTGGTATGTTACTAAAGATTATCAAGTTATGACTTAACTATATAACTCAATCTGCCATCTTGAAAAGAAGTAACAGCTTAATTGAGGTTTACAAAATTCAAGGAAGGCAGGGAGGGAGGGAATAATACAGAGAGGGAAGAGACTGGAAAAAATCCACTCGTCTAAAAGTAGGGGATGAGGGGCTTCCCTGGTGGTGCAGTGGTTGAGAATCTGCCTGCCAATGCAGGGGACACGGGTTCGAGCCCTGGTCTGGGAAGATCCCACATGCCGCAGAGCAACTAGGCCCCTGAGCCACAACTACTGAGCCTGTGCGTCTGGAGCTTGTGCTCTGCAACAAGAGAGGCCGCGACAGTGAGAGGCCCACGCACTGCGATGAAGAGTGGCCCCCGCTCGCCGCAACTAGAGAAAACCCTCGCACAGAAACGAAGACCCAACACAGCCAAAAATAAATTAATAAATTAATAAATTTTAAAAAATAAATAAATAAGTAAATAAAAGTAGGGAAGGGACTTCCCTGGTGGCACAATGGTTAAGAATCCACCTGCCAATGTAGGGGACACAGGTTCGATCCTTGGTCCGGGAAGATCCCACATGATGCAGAGCAACTAAGCCCGTGTGCCACAACTACTGAGCCCGCGCTCTAGACCCTGTGAGCCACAGCTACTGAACCTGCAAGCCACAGCTACTGAACCCGTGAGCCACAGCTACTGAGCCATGTGCCACAACTACTGAAGCCCATGTGCCTAGAGCCCTTGCTCTGCAACAAGAGAAGCCACCACAATGAAAAGCCCGCACATCACAACAAAGAGTAGCCCCTGCTCACCACAACTAGAGAAAGCCCACGCACAGCAACAAAGACCCAAGGCAGCCAAATAAATAAATAAATAAATAAATTTATTAAATGAATAAATAAAAGTAGGGGAATGGTAATCTATACAATGGAATATTTATGGGGCTATTAATATTATTTTCACAAAAAAACAGTTTATGTCATGGGGAAATGTTCATGATATGTTAAGTAAAAAGAAAAAGCAGGAAATAACACATTATAAGACAAATTTTCTAAAAAAATAAAACAACTTAGCCCAGGTAAAAATACCCCAAAATATTGACCTTTTTTTCCCTTTGATGATATGATACAGGGATTTCTATCTCCTTTATATTTTTCTGTACTTCCTATAATATATACATGTAACTTTTATGTTCAGAAAAATAATGGTGTTTTTAAAAGAATATCTCAGTCATAAGAGGGTTGATCAAGGACTTAAGCATATAAAAAAAGAGCTAAAAGATCAGAGAGGCAGACGTTGGCAGTGACCTTCCGAGTTCCATCTGGGGTATGACCCTGGAGATGACCCCAGCCGATACTAGGGGCAAGTGCAGCGGGCTGTCACTGACTGATGCTATTCAGGATTCAGATCAGAACCAACTTTTCATTTTGGGGGTTCATTCTCTACATTGTTGCTAGAAAGTTTATTTTAGGTTCAGTTATAACTGAGTTGATTAAGTGGGTAAAATTTCTAACCTGTGATTATTCCCTAAACCGGCCATGTTTTATGATTTTCTGAAATGATTAAAATAAGCTTTACGGGCTTCCCTGGTGGCGCAGTGGTTGAGAGTCCGCCTGCCGATGCAGGGGACACGGGTTCGTGCCCCGGTCCGGGAGGATCCCACATGCTGCGGAGTGGCTAGGCCCGTGAGCCATGGCCGCTGAGCCTGCGCGTCCGGAGCCTGTGCTCCGCAACGGGAGAGGCCACAACAGTGAGAGGCCCGCGTACAGCAAAAAAATAAAAATAAAAAAAAAATAAGCTTTACAAGCATAGAAGTGTAGTCTTGTAGCAAGACAATTTGACAGCAAGACAGTCCCTATCTCTTATTGCATGGAAGAAAAATCCAGCCAAGAAATCTGTCCCTTATTGTAGAGAACAGAGGGTTTTAATCTTTTGAGAAAGATTTTAATCTTTCTCAAAATTTTTCATCTTAGTTTATTGTTCAGCTATCCAAAGCCCTTTGTTTATTTTATTAGATCATAAATCCAATTTAATAGCATGCAGAAACTAAGCAATTTTAGGTCCAAGCAGACTGTTTACTAGCTTTCCTTTAATTAAAGATGATTTTCCTCTTAAAGGAGACTCATGCTTCTGATTTTATATTTTCTTTCTCAAAGAGGGAGCTTACATTGTTTCTATATACAGCGCACCTGCTGGCAACAGCAGTACCAGGTGTACCTGACAGTAACTTCAAGCTGTGGTGTTTGAGGTGCTTCCCTACGTTTTCATAGGGAAGGGGATTTGGGTTAATATAGGTCAGTGAGTCTGAGGAGGGCTAAGAATGTTTCTAGTGGACTTTTCAGAACTATTTGGCCTTAGTATCTCTGCACAGAACTTGTCCCCCACACCCTACCCTTCTCTAGAGCACCAATGTTTCTCCAAAGTCTGACACTTGCAGCCCTCAAGACTTAGATTCCTACTCAACATTTATCTGTGTCTTCCCAATGCCTAATAGAACTCATGCCCTAAGCAGAAGTGTATTGAGCACCTCCACCTTACCAAGACACTGTGATAGGTCTGAAGGCACTGAACAAGGTAGACCCAGTTGCCATTCTCATAAGAGTTCATTCAATAGGGAGAAATAGATGAGAAAATACGTAAACCCAATTTCGGCGAGTGTGAGATAAATGAAGAAAATAAAACAGGGTAATGGAATAGAAAGTGATGAGCACAAGTGTTTAGGTTGGATGAACAGGGAAGGCTCCACTGAGGAGGAGGAAGTTAAGCTTAAATCTCGTGCAGAGGAGGAGCTGTCATTAATAGAGCAAGGGAGGTGCACACCAAGAAGAGAAGTCAAGTTCAAAAGGCCTGAGGCAGAGCAAGTTTGGTTCGTGAAAGGAACAAGCAGGGAGCCAGCCTGGCTAGAATCGAGGGAGAGGAAAGCCAGATGACGTTAGAGACGTAGACTGAGGCCAAGTCCTGCAAGATCTTATGAGAAGGAAGCTCAGATTTTTAAACATGGATGGGAAGATACCAAAGCATGTGGTATCACAGTCTGAAGAAGCTACCATCACATCTATAAAACTTACGAAGGATGATCCTGGTCTATATCATTTTACTTCAAGCCACCCCCAGCACTGGGATTTCCTATCAGACACAGCTCCGGGGTATATCTGCCCAGGATCATAAATCAGAGGCAGGCAAGTTAGTCCTTCTGTATTCATTTTTCATCCAAAATACTTTTGCTTTCCCTTTACCTTTGAAAGATATCACAAATTTTAATTGTGGTTAGGGAGACTGTAACCAAGGTCCACATTCCCAGCTGCCTAACCAATACCTCCACGAGTGCCCCAAACTCAATCACAACCCACTCCCACCTGTCCTCTCTGAAACCCAGCTCTCTCCTAGTGTCCTCCACCCAAGGACCAACACCCTCACTTCTCAAGTTTCACAGGCCAGGTACTTAGGAATTATCCAACACCTTGCACACTGTCGCTCCTTATTTAACCCTCATCAAGTCCCCCTAAAACCCTCAATTCCATCTGCTTCTCTCCAGCTCAACCACCACTGAGATCTCTGATTCAAAGCACCATAGTACAGCAAGTATCTCTGAACTGGCCTTCTCACAGTCACTTTTGTTCTCCTGCGATACACTGCAGCCTGAACAGTCTTAAAGGTGCTTAAAGCTCTGCAGTGGCTTCTCGATATGCTTAGGACAACCACTAATCCAGCCTACGGGGTTCTGAGTGGCCAGGCCATGTTACTCACTCCAGACTCATCTGTATATCTGTGCTCTAGCCATCCCGGCCCCAATCAATTCCTCAAATCATCATGCTTCCTTTCATCTTAAGTTCTCTGCCCTTATTTTTACACCCCATATTTTGCCTTCACCTGATTAATGCCTACTCATTTTTCAGATCTCACCACAAACACCATTTCCTTAGGAAAGTTTTCTTGGGTTTCCCTATTTTATTTTCTCATAGCTTGTATATTCATTTAGCTCTTATGAAAACAGTGGAAACACTGCACAAAACTAATTCAATCGTTTTTATTTCACTTCTTGATACATGCATATTCTAGCAACCAACCCTCTACCTTAGGCTAACTGATGACTAAGGAAGGACTGAAAGGAATAGGAACTCTAGGTTGCCTGGTCTTTCCTTTTATGTACGTCATCATTCTCAGTGTAAGTAGCTGGCTAATGCAGGGAAGTAACACAGGTGAAAAAGGACAAGATAGAGTTCTCTGGTATTTTACATTTCTTAGAACGCTATTGCTAGCTTTCATCACTCAAAGCAAGTTCTGGTTCAAATGGAAAGTGTGGCTTCTTGGGTAGGGTGCATGACAATTAAAATCTGAATCTCAGATAAATAACAAACCATTTTTTAGTATAAGTACATCCCAAATATTGCAAGGGACATACCATATCTTAGGGCTGTGGGTGGCCCCTGCTTCCTCAGTCATAGGTATAACTTTCTTTTTTTTAACTGTGATAAAATACATGTAACATAAAATTTACCATACTAACCATTCTTACAGTTCTGTGGCATTAACTACATTCACATCGCTGTGCAACCATCACCACCAAACATCCATAGAACTATTTTTATCTTGCAAAACTGAAACTCTATTCCCATTAAACACAAACTCTTCATTTTCCCCTCCCCAAAGTCCCTAGCAACCACCATTCTACTTTCTGTCTCCATGAATTTAGCTACTCTAAGTACTTCATATGATCTAATCATAGAGGTTTTTTACAGTATCTTATAGTCCTTTTGCGACTGGCTATTTCACTTAGCACAACGTCTTCAAGGTTCATCCATGTTGTAGTACATGTCAGGATTTCCTTCCCTTTTTGTAAAAAATTTTTAATCTTTTTTCAGTTTTATTGAGGTATAATTGACAAAAATTGTATATATTGAAGGTGTACAATGTGATAGTTTCATATAAGTATACACTGAAATGATCACCACAATCAAGCATTCATTACCTCACATAATTACTTTTTTTTTCTTTTCATCCCCTACCCTCCTCCCCTCTGGCAACCACCTGTTTGTTCTCTGTATCTATGACTCCGTTTCTGTTTTGTTATGTTTGTTCATTTGTTTTATTTTTTAGACTCCTCATATGAGTGAAATCATACCATATTTGTCCTCCTCTGTCTGACTTATTATCTGTCTCACTTAGCATACTACTGTCTAGGTCCATCCATGTTGCTGCAAATGGCAAGATTTCATTCCTTTTTATGGCTAATATTCCATTATATATATGTACCATGTCTTCTTTATCCACTTGTCTATCAATGGACACTTAGGTTGCTTCCATATCGTGACTATTGTACATAATGCTGCAATGAACATAGGGGTGCACATATCGTTTCAAATTAGTGTTTTTCTTTTCTTCAGAAAAATACCCAGTGGATCGTGTGGTAGTTCCATTTTTAATCTTTTGAGGAAACTACATACTGTTTTCCATAGTGGTTGCACCAATTTACTTTCCCACCGACAGTGCACAAGGATTACCTTTTCTCCACATCCTCACCAAGACTTGCTTTTTGTTGTCTGTTTTGGTGATAGAGATTCTGACAGGTGTGAGGTGATATCTCATTGTGGTTTTGATTTGCACTTCCCTGATGATTAGAGATGTTGAGCGTATTTTCACATGTCTGTTGGCGATCTGTAAGGATGTTGGGAAAAACATCTATTCAGCTCTTCAGCCCATTTTTTAATCAAGTTTTTTGTTCTTTGTTTTTTTTTTGATGTTGAGTTATATGAGCTCTTTGTATATTTTGGATATTAACCCTTATCAGATATATCGTTTGCAAATATTTTCTCCCATTCAGTAGGCTACCTTTTCATTTTGTTGATAGTTTCCTTCACTGTGCAAAAGCTATTCACTGTGATATAGTCCCATTTGTTTACTTGCTTTTGTTTCCCCTGCCTGAGGAGATGGATACAAAAAATGTTGCTAAGACCAATGTCAAACAGCATACTGCCTATGTTTTCCTCTTGGAGTTTTATGGTTTCAGGTCTTACATTTAAGTCTTTAATCCATTTTGAGTTTATTTTTGTATCTTGTGTGAGAAAGTAGTCCAGTATGATTCTTTTGCACATAGCTGTCAAGTTTAGGGGGTTTCCCTGTTTTATAGCTTTGCTGCATTGTACCTTTCCTTTATATCATTCATCAAAGTTTGTGAATATATTTTAAATTGAATGCTTATATTATTGGATCAAGCTTTCCTACCAGTCTACGAGCTCCATGAGGGTAAGGGTGGTGTCTTCTTAGTTAACCATCACCATCATCATCTAATATTGAGCTGGGCACCTAATACATGTCCAACAAATATTTGTTGACTGAATGAATGTGTTGCAACACCCATGATTATTCTACTGCATTCACATTCTATGCATAGCACAAGCTAGATGCTATGGTAATGTAAAGTAACTAAATGTGACCCTACCATCAAGAAGATTTGGAGATGAAAACAGACATGTAGTAACAGACAAGGTGTGAGAAGCACATGAATAACAGAAGTACCCAGAGAAGGGAGAGATTAATTCGGAGGCAAAGTTAGGAAATGTGGTCTAAATCCTCATTCATGCTTTCTTCAATCTCTGAACAGATTTTATATCCTACTCAACACTTCAGCTTTCCAAAATGAAGATCTAATTCTTTAATCTATTGATTTGTATACTGGACCAAAGTATAAAACGGTGAAATGGAAAAAAATTATCACTTTCCTTTTCAAACCTAAGCCAATATACTCTTTCTTCTCTACCCAAAGCTGCTTGGAATGCCATCAGATCTCAACACCAGCCCTCACTCTGCTCTAAACTTGCTGTGTGTGTTAGTCAGCTCAGGCTGCCATAACAAAATACTCAGACCTAGTGGTTTAGGCAACAGAAATTTATTTTCCCACAGTCCTGGAGTCTGGAAGTCCAAGATCAGGTTGCCAGCATGGTCAGGCTCTGGTGGGAGCTCTCTTCCTGGCCTGTAGATGGCCACTGTCAGGGAAATTCACTGTTTTTTCCTTTACTCTCATGTTCTCAACATTTCAGATACCAGATACATGGGGATTTTCCCTGACCAATTTTCCAACCCCAGCTGAGTGTCCTACAGTTCAATACAATTCAATTCTGACACTAATTGGAGTTAGCACTAACCCCACAGGATAAAGACTCAGGCCTACAAGACTGCCTTCCACCTCAGATGTCAATCACAAGTAGTAGGTCCCCAGGTTACCCACGACCTCTGTCTGACTTGGCTATAAATCGGAAGTTCCCATGACCCCTGTCTCAGGTTTGAGAATTTGCTAGAGTAACTCACAGAACTCCAAAAACCGTTTACTTACTACTGCCAATTTACTACAAATGATATTTTAAAGGATACAAATGAACGGTCAGATGAAGAGATACATGGGTGAGATCTGCAAGGGTCTTTCCCTGTGAAGTCGGGCTGTGCCACCCTCCTAGCATGTGGATGTGTTCACCAGCCTGGAAGCTCTATGGACCCAGTACTTTGGGAATTTTTATGGAGGCTTCATCACATAGGCATGATCGCTTATTAATTCAATTTCCAGTCCCTGTTCCTTCTCCGGAGAATGAGGGATGGGTCTGAAAGTTCCAAGCTTCTAATCATGGCTTGCTCTTTCTGGTGACAAGTTCCCATCCAGGAACCCACCAAGAGTAGCCTCATTAGAACAAAAGATGCTCCTATCACCAGGAAAAATTCCAAGGCATATCAGGAGCTCTGTGACAGGAACCAGGGGCAGACACAACTATATTTTCTCTTACTCCACAGCTACTTTTTCACCGTGTCCTCACATGGTGGAGACAAAAAGAGAGAGAAAGAGATCAAGCTCTCTGGTGTCTCTTCTTACAAGGACACTAAACTTTTTGTGTCAGGGACCCACCCTATGACCTAATTTAACCTTAATTACTTCCCTGTAGTCCCTATCTCCAAATATAGTCACATTGGTGGTTAGGGCTTCGACATATGAACTGGAGGGTGGGGGACACAATTCAGTCCATATGATCTTGATCAAACGCCTAACTACTCTGGTCTTCATCTTCAACTAGAGCCCACAGGCTTCTTGTTTTTGTGTATAAAGTTTTATCAGAATGCAGCCATGCACAATCATTTGCATACTGTCTATGGCTGAGTTTGCACGTCAACAGTATGGTTGAATAGTTGCAGCAGTGATCTAACAGCCTGCAAAGTCTAAAACATTTGCTGTCTGGTCCTACACAGAAAAAGTTTGCTGATCCCTTACCTTGGTGCTCCCTCAGGACTCTTCTAGCTCTAACATTCTAGGGTCCTATTCATGCCTTCAGCCTAGAACGTCTTTTAGTTCAAGTCTTCAGGTCCCGCAAAAAGCATTGGTGACCTAATGATTGTTTTAATAAGTATTAACTTATCAACAGAGGTGTTTTCATTAATCTCACATTGTAGCTAATCTCTGCACTGTTATTAATTGAGCCTAAGTAGACATGGAACAAAGGCTTTCCATGTAGTAAATGCATTTTATATCTCCATAAACGAATACATTCTCATTAAATCATTGTTTTAGGGGCTCTGCTGAGTGCCTAATGTAGCAAGAAAAAAACAGAGAGAGTTAGAAGTGTTCTGGCCTCACTGGTTTCCCCTGTCTGCACTTGTATAGCCCCTCTAATCTGCACCACACTATTTGGCATAGAGATATGTGCCATTTTGAATTGCTTGCTAGTTATGTCATTTGCATTAGCCTTGTATCCCAAGCTAGATAGTTAGTAACTTGGGGTCAGGGATCGTGCTTTCTGAATCAAAAAAGCACAGAATTAAAGAGCTGGCAGAGACATTAATAATCATAATCCAACCTTCTTGCTTTACATGTGAATAAACTGAGGCCCAGACCAAACAAATAACTTGTCTTACTTCTCTTTAACTGTCATGGTATTTATCAAGTGCTTGAATCAGAATTTCTGTTCGGCAAGGACTTGAAGAATGATTAGAGATGAAAATTAGAAAAGGAAATAAAGAGGAAAAGAAAATTTCCTGGATCTTGGCTTGAAAGGCTTTTGGTGGAGTGTTCTAGAAAGCAACCTAAACTCTGCGTTTGTATGTATCTCTACCACAGCATTTCCTAACATGTAGTCTGTGGAACACCAACCCCAAGAGATGCTCCAAGAAAATATGGTCCAACAGTTAAACAAGTTTGGAAAAGACCTCCTTTTAAATAAGCCAAAACTAATCTCTATTTATACAGTGCACTAAGAGAGAGAATCTATGATCACCTAACAAATTTCTAATAAGCTTCTTTCATGTGGGGCAGGACAATTAACTGAATTAGAACAGAAACTTGCTGAGCTCACTTAATCTATTTCTCTCTGGCAGAGAACTAGAGTGGTGCCCATATGTTTTAACATCCTATAGCACCTTTCTCTCCCACAAGACTCCTTTAACATCTCATAGTTTCTCTGGGCAAGAGAATGTCAATTTACCAACCAGGAAACTACCTCACACCACAGACCACAAAGACCATCTTTGGGGTAAGACCAGGGATAACTTCACCATCTGTCTGAGCCAGAGTCACCAGTCCTGGCAACCCATGCCTGTTATATGCACAAGAGGCAAATGGTCATATGCCAGGGAAAGTAGAAAGTCTGTAAATTATCAGCTTTGAGACTCAAGAGATGAATGATGACAAAGCTGCTGACATTTCACCTAAAACTATCATCTCGAGTGAAAAAGAAATGAATAACTAACAGCACATATATCTTTCTTCAGTTCAATGTTTTCCCTCCTTTCTCCCAAAGCATCTAAGATGAAAGTTTCTTCATTTACACATTTCACTAGGGTTTTACTACTTAGCACTTTTCAAGAAAATAATTTGTGAAAACAATTAGAGTCATTTTTCTAGGTTCAAATCTCTACAAAACTAACTGCTTTCTTAAATAAGAAAGCAATTGCTGGCAATTTTCAATTTACCAATGAGTTTCCAAATTCCAGTAGTTTTACTTGGTCAGTCCTAGTGTGGAATTAAGAGCTTATTGCCCATGAAAACAATGCTCTTATTTATTGATTCATTCAGCAAAGTTTTAGAATTCAATATTATATGCCTATAATATTGAATCTTTCAGGATTCAGAGAGTGCAGGACATTGTTACCATACACAAAGAGTTTTCATTTTAGTAGAGGAGATACAGATATGCAAAAAATAAAATAATATAATAAATATATATAAAATATATATTGAGGGGCTTCCCTGGTGGCGCAGTGGTTGAGAGTTCGCCTGCCAATGCAGGGGACATGGGTTCATGCCCCGGTCTGGGAAGATCCCATATGCCGCGGAGCAGCTAGGCCCGTGAGCCATGGCTGCTGAGCCTGCGTGTCTGGAGCCTGTGCTCCACAATGGGAGAGGCCACAACAGTGAGAGGCCCGCGTACCGCAAAAAAATATAGATAGATAGATAGATAGATAGATGTTAAGTACTAAGAATGCCATTTAGGTCAGTGTTCCTTAAAATTTGGTCCATGAGCTAGTGAGCACCCCAATTCCCTAGGACTTGTTTAAAATGTAGATGCTCTAGTCTTTCTCTAACTCTCCTGAACCCAGATCTCTGTAAGTTCTTTGTATGAACTCCAAAGTTTCAGGAGAATAGTATAAGTGATATATGCAATGTACTACAGAAATTTTAAAAAGAAAAAGTCTCTTTCAGCTGCTATGGTCAGGGAGAGGTTTAGAAATTCAGAATGAATTAATAGAATTTCATTACATGGAAACTGAAACTCAAAGCATTTTATGCAAGGATTCTGACTTCTGAATGACACAGTAAAGAACTCTAAAAATCCAGTCCTCCCATAAAAGCAATGAGAATACTAGCAAAAATTGTCAAAATCATCTTTTTTGGAACTCTAGAAATTAGCCAAAGGCTTTTAACAATCCAAGGCGTGATTATTCAAAAAAGTAGCTGAATCTCCATAAGCAACAGGGAGTTTTGTTTAACTTGCCCTATTCCCATCCCTCTCTCCCAAGCTCTGCAGTAATCTTAAAAACAGCCTTGCAATCACAATAGTCATGAACACCAGCAGCCTAGCAACGACTAGAAGGGGTAGAATGAATTTAGGGTTCCCCAAAAGTCCTATCCCACTATTTAACCTATCTGGCACTTCCCTGAAAACCCCCACTTCCAAGGTTCATCTTTATTTCTCCTGACTCATAGCTCATTCAGCAAAAAAAAGGCTTTTCCCCTTGAGTCATTGTTCAAAAACAATAAGCAGCAATTGTTTAATATTAGCTACCTGAGGCAGCAATAACAGCTGGGACAAATGAAAAGCGAACCAAAAAACGTAAAAGGAAAAGCTGGAGAAGAGGATGTCCACAGGGGACTTTGAAGGGTTGTGGACTATTTCTTGATATTTAGAAGGCCTTTTGCAGGGCTGAGTATAATTCTCTCCTCTGGTGACCATGAAGCTCTGGACAAGCAGGAAGTGAAGGCTAATGTAGTGTTGTAAACTGTCTGCCACAGCATTGAAGACATTCCCTGACACACGCAAACATACACTCCATCAGCAGAGGCTGAAAGACTTATCAGTGCAAGGCATTTAAGGAAATCTCTGTCCAATCATTAACTGACCACCAAACTAACTGAGCAGAGACTTCAGTGGCCACACACAACAAAGAATACAGACTTTACAAAATTAGTTTGGGAAAGTCACTAAACAAACAAACCAAACAAACAAAAAAAAAAGCGGCAGCAACAACAAAAACAAAGGGCAATAACAAACCCAGGCGAGGGTGAGTACAGGGTGGAATCTGACTTCCAGAATTCCCATATTATATTATTTTAAATGTCCCAATTTTAACAAAAAATTATGAGACATGCAAAGAAACAAGTGAATAAGGCTTATACAGGATGTGGGTGGTGAGGGGCAATAAATATCAACTGTTCCTAAGGTAGCTGGGTATTGACCTTACTAGACAAAAACTTTAAATTAACTTAAATAAAGATGTTAAAAGAACTAAAGGAACATATATCTACAGAACTAAAGAAGAGTAGAAGAACAATGTCCTCACCAAAGAGAGAATATCAATAGACAGAAATTATAAAAAAGAACCAAGATGAAATTATTGAGTTGAAAAGTACAATAACTGAAATGAAAAATTCAGTAAAGCATTTAGCATATTTGAGTATACAAAAGAAAGAATCCATGACCTTGACAATAAGCCTTGAAACTATCCAGTCTGACAATACTACAAAGCTACAGTAATCAAAACAGCATGCTATTGACACAAAAACAGACATATGGACGAATGTAACAGAAAAGAGAGCCCAGAAGTAAACCCATACAACTATGGTCAATTAATCTTCAACAAACAGGAAAGAATATACAATGGGAAAAAGACAGTCTCTTCAGCAAGTGGTGTTGGGAAAGTTGGACAGCTGCATGTAAATCAATGAAGTTAGAACACTCCCTCCCACCATACACAAAAATAAACTCTAAATGACTTCAAGACTGACATAAGACATGACACCATAAAACTCCTAGAGGACAACATAGGCAAAACATTCTCTGACATAAATTGCACCAATGTTTTCTTAGGTCAGCTTCCCAAGGCAATAGAAATAAAAACAAAAATAAACAAATGGGACCTAATCAAACTTACCAAGCTTTTGCACAGCAAAGGAAACCATAAACAAGACGAAAAGACAACACTCAGAATGGGAGAAAATATTTGCAAACGATGCAACGGACAAGGGCTTAATTTCCAAAATATACAAAAAGCTCATACAACTCAACAAAAAAAACCCCAAAAAACCCAACTGAGAAATGGGCAGAAGACCTAAATAGACATTTCTCCAAAGAAGAAATACAGATAGCCAACTGACATGTAAAAAGATGCTCAACATTGCTAATTATTAGAGAAATGCAAATCAAAACTACAGGGACTTCCCTGGTGGTGCAGTGGTTAAGAACCAACCTGCCAATGCAGGGGACACGGGTATAATCCCTGGTCCAGGAAGATCCGACATGCCATGGAGCAACTAAGCCCATGTGCCACAACTACTGAGCCTGCTCTCTAGAGCCCATGCTCCTCAACAAGAGAAGCCACTGCAATGAGAAGCCCATGCACCACAATTAAGTGTAGCCCCTGCTCGCTGCAACTAGAGAAAGCCCACATGCAGCAATGAAGACCCAATGCAGCCAAATAAATAAATAAATAAAACTACAATGAGGTACCACCTCACACCAGTCAGAATGGCCATCATTTAAAAATCTACAAATAATAAATGCTGGAGAGGGGGTGGAGAAAAGGGACCCTTCCCACATGGTTGGTGGGAATGTAAGTTGGTGCAGCCACTGTGGAAAACAGTATGGAGGTTCCTCAAAAAACTAACAATAGAATTACCATATGATCCAGCAATCTCACTCCTGGGCTTATATCTAGACAAAACTATAATTCAAAAAGATACATGCACCCCTATGTTCACAGCAGCACTACTCACAATAGCCAAGACATGGAAACAAACAAAATTTCTATCGACAGATGAATGGATAAAGAAGATGTGGTACATATATACAATGGAATACTACTCAACCATAAAAAAGAACAAAATAATGCCATTTGCAGCAACATGGATGCAACTAGAGATTATCATCTAAGTGAAGTAAGTCAGAAAGAGAAAGGCAAATACCATATGATACCGTATGATATCACTTATTTGTGGAATCTAAAATATGACACAGAGAGGGCAGACAGCAGAAGCAAGAAGAACTACAGTCTTGCAGCTTGTGGAACAAAAACCACATTCACAGAAAGAGAGACAAGATGAAAATGTAGAGGGATATGTACCAGATGAAGGAACAAGATAAAACCCCAGAAAAACAACTGAATGAAGTGGAGATAGGCAACCTTCCAGAAAAAGAATTCAGAATAATGATAGTGAAGATGATCCAGGACCTCAGAAAAAGAATGGAGGCAAAGATCGACAAGATGCAAGAAATGTTTAACAATGACCTAGAAGAATTAAAGAACAAAAAACAGAGATGAACACTACAATAACTGAAATGAAAACTACACTAAAAGGAATCAATAGCAGAATAACTGAGGCAGAAGAATGGGTAAGTGACCTAGAAGACAGAATGGTGGAATTCACTGTTGCGGAATGGAATAAAGAAAAAAGAATGAAAAGAAATGAAGACAGCCTAAGAGACTTCTGGGACAACATTAAACTCAACATTCGCATTACAGGGGTCCCAGAAGAAGAGAGAGAGAAAGGACCCGAGAAAATATTTGAAGAGATTAGAGTCGAAAACTTCCCTAACACGGGAAAGGGAATAGCCACTCAAGTCCAGGAAGCGCAAGGAGTCCCATACAGGATAAACCCAAGGAGAAACATGCCGAGACACATAGTAATCAAATTGGCAAAAATTAAAGACAAAGAAAAATTATTGAAAGCAGCAATGGAAAATGACAACTAACATACAAGGGAACTCCCATAAGGTTAACAGCTGATTTCTCAGCAGAAACTCTACAAGCCAGAAGGGAGTGGCATGATATACTTAAAGTGATGAAAGAGAAAAACTTACAACCAAGATTACTCCACCCAGCAAGGATCTCACTCAGATTCAACAGAGAAATCAAAAGCTTTACAGACAAGCAAAAGCTAAGAGAATTCAGCACCAGCAAACCAGCTCTACAACAAATGCTAAAGGAACTTCTCTAAGTGGGAAACAAAAGAGAAGAAACGGACCTACAAAAACAAACCCAAAACAATAAGAAAATGGTAATAGGAACATACATATTTAATGTGAATGGATTAAATGCTCCAACCAAAAGACACAGGCTTGCTGAATGGATACTTATCTCTGAGGGAGAAAGTAAAAAGATTAGGGAAAAGCTCACAGCACAGAACATTGGGCAGTGCCCACTGATAGGTAAGAAGAGAAGGAATAAATACAGTTATGGAAACAGGAAAACACAATCAGAGAAGTAGGAATGTATATTCAGAGACGTGAAGGAGGGAGCATGACTGTGGAAAGATGGTCAGCTTTGATGTGATCTTCAGAGGCCCCAGGAGAGAGATTCCATCAAGTGGTGGATTATTAAAGGTTCAATTTTTTTTATTTTGTCATTCAAGAAAGCAACAAGTTAGGGGATAGCTTGTTTTCTAATGCTAAGTCTATTTGCTGACTGAGGGGAAGGAACTAGCAGAGATGAATTGAGAGAAGATAGAAGTAAAAGCCAAGCTAATGAAAAGAGCGAGGTCTCATAGGAGGTGAGGACAGGAGGGAAGGGAATGGTAGAGACAGGAATTAAAACATCACATATATAAATGGATCTTTTCTTTTTTTTTTTTTTTTTTTTTTTTTTTTTTGCAGTACGCGGCCCTCTCACTGTTGAGGCCTCTCCCGTTGCAGAGCACAGGCTCCGGATGCGCAGGCTCAGTGGCCATGGCTCATGGGCCCAGCCGCTCTGCGGCATGTGGGATCTTCCCGGACCAGAGCACGAATCCGTGTCGCCTGCATCGGCAGGCAGACTCTCAACCACTGCGCCACCAGGGAAGCCCTAAATGGAGCTTTTCTTAAGAATGGATGAAGGCAGAAAATGTTTGAAGCAATGAGAGGCTATGGTGAGAGAAGAAAGGAAGAGAAAATGAAGGCACTGTCACTCCCTGCAGTCAGGAGTGGCCCTTATTTATCGAGCGTGGTTGTGCCTGACCACTTGGATTCAAATCCCAGCTCTGCCACCAGTTCCGTTATTTCGAGCAAGTTATCTGACCTCTCTGTGTTTCCATTTCCTCATCTATAATGAGGATAATCATCATTGTTGTGAGGTTGAGTGTATACAAGCAAAAGTGCTTAGAATAGTAATGATTACTGAGTGCTTACATAATAAGCACTCAATTGTTATTATTTGCATAGTATTGTTTGTATCCACCCTGCCTCACGTGATCATTGGAGCTCCCTAAATGTCCCATGAAAGAATGAAATCAGAATCAAGATAATCTGCTGGAAGCTAGGATGTGTGAAGGTTGTTGAAGAATAAAGATCAAGTAGATGAGAATTCTAGAATTCTACAGAGGCAAATTAAAATGACTAATAATCAAGGTCCTGGTTAAGGGGGAGACCCCTAAAGCCAAAGAAAGTTGACAGTGACTGGCAAGTGTTAAGGATGAAGGGAAGTCTCAGTAGGTGTAAGGGGATGTGAGTGGAAGAACAGAGCAAGCTAAATGATTAACTCTTCAATATTCCCACATAATGAAATGCCTTAATTATCCCCATAGTGTCTGGGAGATCACATTAAGACAACACATTACAGAAAAGCATTTGTTGAGTATGCACACACACGGAAACCAGAGGAAGATGCAAAACATCTTTGCTTTCCCATAATGTCATCCTTCAGTGAATTCAGTCCACCCCCGATAAGCATCTAAAGTTCCACTCTCTCTCTCTGGGTTTCCTCCCTCTTCCCTCTCTCTCTGCCCCACTGCACCTCATTGGTCCTTTTCTACCCCCTTCCCCTCCTTCCAAGTCCCAGCTCCACACAAATGGGCCAATATTCCTGTGTAAAGAGACTTCAGGACCTTCAAATCTTCCTCGGTTTACATTGACAATATCTTAGAGCAAACTTATTACCACATTAATAAAATCTCTACCTCTTTATTCCAATCTACAAAAGATCCCCTTCATACCTAAGATGAGAAAAGAAATAGAAGGTGACAGCTGCAAAGAAAATCCTGTCCTGTCAGGTAACCATTTTAAATACAAAGTTTGTTGCAGCCTCTACAACAGTGTCTAAACATGATAGTCCCCTAATAAATGTTGGATGGATGAATAAATGAATAAACACAAACTCCAAAGTAAAACATGACTGACTTGAACATTAATGACTGTTGGCATCCACAATAGTCTCTCCTGAGCCTTTGGTTTGCTAACTCACTTCGTTAGACTGATTGCATTGAGTCCCAATTTTTCACACCTCCCTGTATCCACACCATTTGGTAGTTGCCTTCTCGCATTGACTCTGGACTTGGCCATGTGATGTGCTTTGGAGAACGAGAAAGCAGCAAATATGACTGAGCAGAAGCTAAAAAACCACTTATACATGAACTGCCACTAACGTGAGAACAAGCCCGAGCTAACCTGCTGGAGGAATGTGACAAACACAGGAAGGACAGATGAACTGTCCCTGTCAAGGTCATCCTAGGCCCCCCAGCCACCAGCCTACCCACCAGCTGATCACATAATCAAGATCAGCAGCACCAAATTCATGAAATATAATAAATGGTTTTTGTTTGAAACCACAAAGTTTGGAGTTATTAAGCAGCAATAGCTAACGGATACACTTCCAAACCCCAAATCCCCCTCCGGCTACATTAGACGGGCAGCCCCACTGCACCACTTTGAGGGGCGGGAGCACCATCACATCATAATCTATGTCGTGCAGTGCAGAGCCTTTATGGCTGCATGCAGCAGTACCGCTGGGAGAGCACCAGAATAAGTTAAAACCCTGTCTCTCCTGCTTGCCCTTCACCTTTAATTACACAGGGAGAAAGAGAAAGGAAAGTTAAAGGCAGTTTGAGCTACTAAAACTAACTGCATATTGCAGAAGGAACCATTTCGTTTGACTGAACATTTCCAAACAAGTTTCAGCTCCTGAGCATTTTAAACACAGATAGAAAACAATATAAATAATGTATGCATGTGTGTATACGTGTATATATACATACATACATATATATCTACGTGGCTGTTAGTGAATCATTTGCAAGGGACATTTTGAATGTTAAAATGGTGTGAATTTCTACACTCCTTCTTCCTGGCTTTCCAGGCACCAGTCCCATCAATCTCTAAACCCTGACACCAGGCAGTTCATTGTTTTTCAAATTTATGACATTTTTCAGTCCACTGTTTTTAAACTGTCACCCTCAGTGGGTAGCTGGCACAACTCATTGCTACCCTCAGCTCCCACCAAGCTCGTCACCCTAGGAGTGACGTGTTAGCAAATTTTTCAGTTGACTGAGTCCAGGATGGTAAATACTCTCTGTGTGCTTCCTCTGATGACATCATTAGTTTTGTCCTCCACCCTTTCCCAAAACAGAAATAATTAAGATTGTGATTGTCCATCCCAAACACATAATGAAAATGAGGGAAACTGAGAATAGAACCAGTCATTCTATTCAACCTCTTGGTGGGATGGAAGACTAACTCTCTCCCAGACATCCCAATAGTTTTATGTCATCGTTGCAAAAATGTCTCTAATATTGCAGGTTCTATTTGGTCTACTGAGAGACCATTCTCTATGTGGTTCTCAGTTTAAACCGGCGTATTTTGATCTGCTGTATTTTCTCATTTATTTTCTGAAATGCATAACTTATGGACTTAATTCTCATCTCGGGAAATGGCCAGATTTCTCCGAGGGTTCTCAAGCTAATTATATGGAGTTCAGTGAATGTGAAAGTCAGTTCTTCCTCTCTGTCCTCGCCTGGACATTAGGCGTGATCTTAGGCTGGAGTATGTGCCTGAATGGAGGAATCAGAAAACCAGGTCCAGCTGACTCTGCCCCTTACCAGGGTGAGGCCCTGCACAAGTCACAATCATGTCTGATCCTCAGGGTCCTTATCTACAAAATGAGGATTTGGATGATTTCCAAGGCTCCTTTTAGCACTGAAAGCTTACTATATTATCCACAGATTTTTTTTTTCTTTTTTTTTTTTTTTTTTTTTTTTTTGCGGTACGCGGGCCTCTCACTGCTGTGGCCTCTCCCGTTGTGGAGCACGGGCTCCGGACGCGCAGGCTCAGAGGCCATGGCCCACGGGCCCAGCCGCTCCATGGCATGTGGGATCTTCCCAGACCAGGGCACGAACCCGTGTCCCCTGCATCGGCAGGCGGACTCTCAACCACTGCGCCACCAGGGAAGCCCTATCCACAGATTTTTGTGATATTTCCTTTTACTTTAGTAGAGAGCATACACCTATTTCAACGTTTACAGCATTTCCAATCGGTATATCTCTTTATCTAATTGTGTGCCTGGATAAAATTTTCATGAGTATATTTTTAGTTCCCCCTTCCATCTTGGGGTTGGAAGGGTTTAAAAAGTACTTGGGCAATTCAATCATTCAACAAACATTTATTGAGCACTTATTATGTGCCAGACCCTAGGCTAGGGGCTTGGGAAAATAAAATGAAAGTGATTATAATACTGATGTTCCTAATTATTTCTCTGCAAAAACACTGAATGAGAGACTTGGTCTCAGCCTCAACCCAAAGTATACATCTAGTCTAAGAAAATGTTTAATTCAAAAGATCACTATGTTATACCAGACCCAAGAAGAGGCTAAAAACTTTTGCTAAAATGGTATTGGCAATATACACCCTCTGGTCCATTTTAAAGAGATAGTGTGAAAGTGATCTGAGTTCTGAGAACTACTTAAACTAATTAAGTTGTCTAGCCAGTGTCTGGTACAGTAGAGAAGTACTACTGTAATTTTTATCGTCCTACACCTCCTTCCTTTCTTTCCATCTCTTTTTCCCTAAAATTAATCTGACTTCTCTCTCATTCTTCCTACCCTAGCTGTACTCAAAGGGTACACCACTGAAGCAGCAAAATCACCAGGCATCTTCTTCATTCCCACTTTCAACACTAGTGAAAGACAACTGCCTTCTTTGCTTCTAACCTAACCACATTCCCAACCTTTTGTTCAGTACATGCTTACACCAACATGACCTCGAAACCAAGTAGGTGAAAGGAAATCTGGTAGTAGCCATAGTTTGGTGTGTATTAAGAAACCTGCAGAAGTCTGATATTACCCAGGAAGCCAAATAATTCACATTGGCAGGAAAATTCCACATCTGCTGTTCTCCACTCCCTGACAAGGCTCGGTAAGATTGAATCTGTTGTGTGACCACATATTTACATAACAGATTTTTTCTCTGCTTTTGTGTCGCTCTAACTGATTTAGAATGCAACTCTAATCTCCGGTGCCCCTCCCCCCAGGAACTAATTCTATTAGAATTCAAGTATAATGAAGACTCATTAGTAGTGGTGTATAAGTCATTAGGAAAGATAATTTACCACCAGAGAAAATAAATAATTAAATGGCTTTAAAACACAGTATTTGGCCATACTTATTTAATGAAATATATTCTAAAGACAAAAAGAAAAAACTCCCTTAACCTCTATTTAGTAATCTAATTGCTGGTAGTAATATTGGTGTAGTTATTTTTAACTATTCATATATGTAGTATGATAATGCTATAGAAAAGTATATTGCTGTTATTAAGAATCAAGGTTTTCAGAAAAGCGCCAAATGTGTAATTTTTTAAGTAAAAACTCTACAAAGTTAAATTTGAATTGGAAATTTCAGAATGAACTCATGGGCTTTTTCAATGCACATTACTCAGCTCTTACTTCAGTGTCTACTGAAAAGGCTTGAAAGCCACAACAGCCCAGTAATGAGCACCCCTACTGACCGTATTTGGGACTCAAATATTACAAACCACTAAAAAGAATCAGGACTCCTTGGAGAAAAGCGGATTCCAGGCCTAGGGCAGGAAATAATACAAGATGAGTTTGGAACACTTTGTTGCTCTAGAAAGCGAGGAAACCATCAAAGTTTAAAGGGACTTGTCAACAAGTCACAGAAACCAACTTAAGGGAACTCTGGCCAGAAATGGGACAATTTTAACATCAAAGAGAATAATGATTGCAATTGGTTGAAATACAATGAATATATAAAAATCCATGATCAAACTTTTTAAGAAGACCTTTGAAGAGAATAAATTTAGAATTTATCTTGCCTGTCTTAAAAAAAAAGACTTTATTTTGGAATATCAAATAGCTCTAATTGATGAGAGAAAGCTCCTCTTTTCAGAAGAATTCCAACTAATAAATATAGCAGGAATTATAGCATTAGAATTATAGCACCATTTGTAACCCTTAATAGAATCATTGTTCAGGCAACCATCAATAGTTGGCAAAACAATTAGGTAAAAGGATAATGATAACCAGATATCCATGGGGTACCAAAGTAACACCTCACCGATTATAAGGGGGAACATGCAACTTTACAACAGAAGGATCAGATGATCACTCTTAGCATCCCTAAAACCAGAGGACAATATGTACATCCTGATATAATATGAAGTACCCAACTCCACCTATGACATATTCTTGTCAAAATGTTGAATCTGAACGTAAGACTTTAACTTCCAGTTTATGGAAAATACAAGGGAAAGAAGAACAGGTTAAAAGCCACCATTCAGAAACAATCAAACAAATCAGAATGAGGGCTATTCTCCATGACAACTAACCTGGACTTTTCAACAAGTCAATGACATGAGTAAAAAGGGTGGGTAAGGATACTGTTAAAGATTTTAAAGGACTCAAGAGACATAACAATCAGATGTGTGTGCCTTATTTGCATTCTACCTCAAACAAACCACTTGTTAAAATAAAAAAGGACATTTTTGAAAAATTCAAACATGGACTGGATATTAAATGACACTAAGGAAATAATGCTAATTTGGGGGGGGGAGCTATAATGCCATTATATATGCCATTATTATGTGATACAGTGGTTAAGAAAATATGCTTGGGACTTCCCTGGTGGCACAGTGGTTAAGAATCCACCTGTCAATGTAGGGGACACGGGTTCGAGCCCTGGTCCGGGAAGATCCCACATGCCACAGAGCAACTAAGGCCGTGCACCACAACTACTGAGCCTGCACTCTAGAGCCCGTGAGCCACAACTACTGAAGCCCACGTGCCACTACTATTGAAGCCCGTGCCTAGAGCCCGGGCTCCACAACACGAGAAGCCACTGCAATGAGAAGCCCATGCACCACAACAAAGAGTAGTCCCTGCTTGCTGCAACTAGAGAAAGCCTGTGCACAGCAACGAAGACCCAATGCAGCCAAAAATTAATTAATTAATTTTTTTTAAAAGAAGAAGATATTATTTTTAAAGATGTATAAATACATTTAGGGTTTCCCTGGTGGCACAGTGGTTAAGAATCCACCTGCCAATGCAGAGGACACGGGTTTAAGCCCTTGTCCGGGAAGATCCCACATGCCGCAGAGCAACTAAGCCCCTGCGCTACAACTACTGAGCCTGCGCTCTAGAGCCCGGGCTCCACAACAAGAGAAGCCACCGCAGTGAGAAGTCAGTGCTCTACAATGAAGAGTAGCCTCCCGCTGGCCGCAACTAGAGAAAGCCCGGGCACAGTAACGAAGACCCAGTGCAGCCAAAAATAAATAAATAAATAAATAAATAAAATATTTATAAATACATTTAAATATTTAGGGGCAAAAAATATCAGATTGTCCAGGATTTGCTTTAAAATTCTTCAGCCAAAAAAAAAGAAGCAGCAGCAAATGTGGCAATGTTATTAATTGTTTAAGGTGAGTATACAGAGCTTCATTATACTATTTTTCAACTTCTGTATCTCCTAATTTTTCATACATAAAAATTTAAGAGTAAAGTTTCTTAAAATATGATGAAAAACAAAGCCCCTTGCCTCCTGGAGACTACTTTATGACGACTACAATTATTTTGGGTATAGAAAGTGACTGCTGGCTTTCAGAATCTCTCTACAAACATCTGAAGTCTTAATTCCCTGGTGAGTATTTTGGTATTCCCTGTACTTGTTTTTCCCAAATTGGACATTATACTTCTTATGAAATCTTCCTTCCCCTAAGACTCAAACCAACTTCCACCTCCTTCACTAAATCTATTCATTCATTCAATGAACAACTATTGGGTGACTTCAATGTGCTGGATCCTGCATTAGACACAGGAGATATATTATAGAAGCAATAAAGACAAGCTCTTGACAAGTTCTCTGTGACAGAGACAAGTAAACAGGAAATTACAGTGCACAGAGAAGCAAGCTATGATAGGGAAGCTGGAGAGTACCACAGGAGAGGGACCTACCTCAGTCTGGAAGGAGTGACTTGTGCACTGAGACCTGAAGATCCAGTAGGAATGAGCTAGGGGTCGGGAGACCAAGCGTAGTCCAGGCATAGGGAACAGCAAGTGCAAAAGAACAGCAGTAAATGAGAACAAGCCATGTTCTTAAAACTTGTGATAGTTAATTTTATGTGTCCACTTGATTGGGCCATGAGGTGCCCAGATATTTGGCCAAAATTACTATGTTTGTGAGGGTGTTTCTAGATGAGATTGACATTTGAGTTGATAGACTGAGTAAAGCAGACTGCCCTCCCTAATGTGCGAGAGCCTCATCCAATCAACTGAAGACCTAAATAGAAAAAAGGCTGAGTAAAAGAGAATTTCACTTGCCTGACCTTTTGAGCTGAGACATTACTCTTTTCCTGCCCTCAGACTGGAAATTTCACCATCAGCTATCCTAGTTCCCCAGCCTTTGATTCAGACTGAAACTGTAGCACTGGTTCTCCTGGATCTCCAGCTTGATGACTGCAGATCTGAGGACTTCTCAGCCTCTATAATTATGTGAGCCAATCCATCACCATCATCATCATCATCATTTATTATATATATACATATTTATATATATATACACACATACATACACAATTGACCCTTGAACAACATGAGTTTGAACAGCATGGGTCCACTTATATCGGGATTTTTTTCAATGAATACTATAGCACTAAACAGTCCAAGGTTGCTTGAATTGGGGATTTGGCACTGAGGATACAGGGAACTGACTGTGAAGTTGTACTTGGATTTTTGACTGTGCAAGGGTCGGCGCCCCTAACTTCCGCATTGTTCAAGGTCAACTGCATGTTGCGTGTATGTGTGTGTATATAAAAATAAATGTGTGTGAGTATGTGTATATACATATTTGGTTCTGTTTCTCTGGAGAACGCTAATACAGAACTAAAAAAAAACTTAGTAGAGCTAGCAGATGAAATGTATGTTTGGGAATGAGAAAGGTAGAGGGAAAGAGACTAAGTTGGAGAATTAAGCAGAGTTCATATACTGAACATTTTATCTCAAAGGGAATATGAAACCATGGGAGGATTTGCATTTAAGAAAGGACACATTGGCTGTTTTATGAAGAGTAAATTGGAGGGGGCAAGATAAGAGTCAGGGAGACCAGTTAAGAGGTTGTTGCCATATCCCAGCCAATAGGCTCTCTCCATAGCACCCACATCAAGACATTCTGAGGCTCCTTCATGGCCTTCACCCCTTCTGCCTTGAAGCATAGATATTTATGCGCATGCTTTCTCTCTTCTTCCAGAACAATCTCCTTAAGGGTGGGAACAAAGTCACATAGCCTGATAATAACAGCTAGCACTTAACACTTAGGATATACTAAGCACACTGTATACATAACATCTAATTCCACAATAACCATGCAAGATAGCTATTATCCCCCGTTTACCAATGAAGAAACTCAAATTCAGAAATACTTGCCAAATAAGTATATGCACCAGCCCACACAGCTGGTAAATGGTGGCACTTGGATTCCCACCCAAGTCAGCCCCGCTCCAGATCTCTCCAAGCTCCTGTAGTGACCAATAAACACACATACAGTTGAGTTGTAAGATGTCTGAGTCCAATCTTATCAAACTACAGATTTTTCTTTTGATGCATGTTTGCCTACAGAGGCAAATAAGTTACCCATATTTCAGGGGTTTTTTTTCTAGAGTACTCTATACCAGGGGGCGTTTTATTCTCACAGTGAATGTGAAAGTGCAATTTGAGGATTTTCGACACAATAGTATAAGTACTGAATGGACTTGACCGGCAATGTCAGAAGAAGAGAAAGAGCATGCTGGAACCAAAGAGGAAAGTCAAGGCCAGCCAAGAGCATCAGTGGCAGGCTCTATGCAGTTCCAGGAAACATTAAAGGCTGGCATCACTCCCCGCTTAATCCATAATGTGACTGAGCCACAACCCCAGTGATTTTGAGAAAAAAGAATCAGCAGAATTTTGCAGCTTTAATAGAATATATAAGCAACTAAAAGTTTCAGGGAAGCCTTCACTTCATTACCTCAGCAGTCATACCCTGACCTTGCGGCCGCTCTTTGTGAAAAACCCTTTTATGTTTTTTCACATAAGTGGAATTAACACTTATATGGGGATTTTTTCCCTCCATGGCATGAACTCATGGTAGACGAATGCTTCAGTAGATTACAAGTAGTTTTTCAATGTCACATTTCTATAACAGTGTTATGGAACAAAACTAATTGTCATCAGGATTGGAGGCAATTCTATTCCCAGCAAGATAAATTGGATTTCTAAACTGTGATTTCCATTGTGTTACCTCTATGTATCATGAAAGTTATCCTGATGTGCCCAGCAGTCAGGCTACGTACTTATACAGTAAGGTCCAGCTTTATGCTGAATTCATCATCTTTCGCTTCCCGAGGGAGGACAGAAGCACAACGGAAGCATAATTTTAGACCACCATCTAATGGAAGGGGTTAATGAGGATATACTACTCTAAATATCAGTATGAACATTCAAAGACTAGAAGAAAACAGTCCATTCCCTAAGAAGATTAGACATCACTGTGAATTATCCAATTTATCACTGTGGAGTTTTGTGTGTATATGAAGCCCTCTCTCTCTCTTTCTCCCTTTTTAATAATACTTTTTAGATATATGCAAACAGTATAACTATTTCAGAATGCAAATCACCATCAATAAAAACATCCCATCTTGCAATTTGTAAATTTGGACTCCACTTATCTTTTAATATATTGGGCAATGTCTTGGGTGGCATTTTCACAATCTATTAAAAAAATAAGATTTTCTAAGTGAACTAAAAGATGAAAAATATTATGGAAAACAAGATGGATAGTGCAAATGTTCATACTGTTGTAATCAAAAGGCAAACAGGAGGTAGTAAAGCTTAGGACCACAGACTTTATAGAGTCAGTCCTTCTGGGTTCGAATCTTGTCTCACCATTGTTGTGACCTGAACAAATTACTTAACCTTACTGTGCCTCCATTCTCTTATCTGTAAAATGCAGATCATAATAATACACACTTCATAGTAGATTGCCATGAAGATTAGAGTTAACAATGTACTTAGAGAAGTTCCTGGCACACACTAAACACTCAGTGGTACAACTTATTATTACTATTGGTATTATAATCTGAAAGCATCCTTTTTTTAAAACAAATAATTCTATCATAGTTCTATCTTGATCACTCCAGCAGATTTCCTTACAATCTCGAGCAGGCAGTATCATGTTGCCTCATTCACATTACTAAGTATCTTTGAAAATAAGAACACTGCAGTCTTAAAAAAAAAAAAAAAAATTTCTAGATTTCAGTTTTCCCCACTTATTTTCTATTGGTGGTATTTTTCTATATTTAAAGTAAACCTAAGCTATCCAGCAAATACCTGGGCCTTGTTCCTTTATGTCCTGTCAAATCCTTACAGGATCTTGGAAAATATGACTACCTGCAACATTCCCCAATATGAGGACACAAGATAAAATTCCTTCATTTTTGGCATGGATCACTTATGTATATGGGAAATCATACTTATGTTTTATTTGCTAAATGCTAAAGGGAAAGGAGACATTAGACCCTAAAGTGTTTCAGAAAGAGGTAAAATTTAAAAAAGAATGCAAAAAAGTAACATTTTCCTAGTTCACTTGGATTAAATAGAATCTATAAATACACAAGATGAGGTTTTCACAAGCAGCAAGTTAAAGAAGCTATCTCCATATTTTATCGATGCAAAATTGCCAAATGATTTTTCCTAAAATTTAAATGTTTCTATCTAACAAAACTGATTTTCTTGGGTCCAGGGAGGGTGCATTATTCATCCAGGTAGTATCTACCAAATATAGAGTGTACAATAATTATTGACCTAAATAAATTTGAAGGAGCACATAGCACAGCACTGGGCTCAAGGAAGGCACTCCAATATTTTTCGAATGAATGAACCAGAGGAAGATGGATGGAAACTGCTCCCAGGTAATCTGTCTTGCAGCTTGTAATCAAGATTAAGAAAGAAATATAGGAGGGCAGAATGGATACCATCCCAAAATAATACACACACGTACGTATCTAACATATGCATTCACATACACAAACTGAAGCAATCTCAATAATTAACATTCAAAAGTAACAGGAACTTCAACTACAGAAGAAAGACCAGCAATTCATACAGATAATGAGAATATTAAGCAAATTGCCTTGGATCTAACCCACCATTTAAAATAGCCTTGATCAGTTCTCGAGGCAGAAGATTTCACCCATTTATATAGTTTTGGCTTTTAAATCTGAAACAAGGAAAGAAAGTTTCTGAAATGTCTGAGATCTAAACTCCTGTATCCCCTCTCAACAAATTCAAGTCTAGGGTAACCATGTGTCAGCATCATTCCCCATCACTGGACCTGAGAGCTGAGTTCGGTCCTCCCATTTGACTTTTTTTTTTTTTTTAACATCTTTACTGGAGTATAATTGCTTTACAATGGTGTGTTAGTTTCTGCTTTATAACAAAGTGAATCAGCTACACATATACATATATCCCCATAACTCTTCCCTCTTGCGTCTCCCTCCCTCCCACCCTCCCTATCCCACCCCTCTAGGTGGTCAAAAAGCACCGAGCTGATCACCCTATGCTATGCGGCTGATTCCCACTAGCTATCAGTTTTACATTTGGTAGTGTATATATGTCCATGCCACTCTCTCACTTTGTCCCTGCTTACCCTTTCCGCTCCCGGTGTCCTCAAGTCCATTCTCTAGTAGGTCTGAGTCTTTATTCCCATCCTGCTATTCAGGGTCTTTTGTATTTCCATACAATCTGTGAGATTGTTTGTTCTAGCTCTTTGAAAAATGCCATTGGTAGTTTGATAGGGATTGCATTGAATCTGAAGATTGCTTTGGGTAGTAGAGTCATTTTCACAATGTTGATTCTTCCAATCCAAGAAAATGGTATACCTCTCCATCTATTTGTATCATCTTTAATTTCTTTCATCAGTGTCTTATAGTTTTCTGCATACAGGTCTTTTATCTCCTTAGGTAGGTTTATTCCTAGGTATTTTATTCTTGTTGCAGTGGTAAATGGGAGTGTTTCCTTAATTCCACTTTCAGATTTTTCATCATTGGTGTATAGGAATGCAAGAGATTTCTGTACATTAATATTGTATCCTGCTACTTTACCAAATTCATTGATTAGCTCTAGTAGTTTTCTGGTAGCATCTTTAGGGTTCTCTACGTATAGTATCATGTCATCTGCAAACAATGACAGCTTTACTTCTTCTTTTCCGATTTGGATTCCTTTTATTTCCTATTCTTCACTGACTGCTGTGGCTAAAACTTCTAAAGCTATGTTGAATAATAGTAGTGAGAGTGGGCAACCTTGTTTTGTTCCTGATCTTAGAGGAAATGGTTTCAGTTTTGCACCATTGAGGACAATGTTGGCTGTGGGTTTGTCATATATGGCCTTTATTCTGTTGAGGTAAGTTCCCTCTATGCCTACTTTCTGGAGGGTTTTTATCATAAATGGGTGTTGAATTTTGTCAAAAGCTTTTTCTGCATCTATTGAGGTGATCATATGGTTTTTATTCTTCAATTTGTTAATATGGTGTATCACATTGATTGATTTGTGTATACTGAAGAATCCTTGCATTCCTGGGATAAACCTCACTTGATCATGGTGTATGATCCTTTTAATGTGCTGTTGGATTCTGTTTGCTAGTATTTTGTTGAGGATTTTTGCATCTCTGTTCATCAGTGATATTGGCCTGTAGTTTTCTTTCTTTGTGACATCTTTGTCTGGTTTTGGTATCAGGGTGATAGTGGCCTTGTAGAATGAGTCTGGGAGTGTTCCTCCCTCTGCTATATTTTGGAAGAGTTTGAGAAGGATAGGTGTTAGTTCTTCTCTAAGTGTTTGATAGAATTTGCCTGTGAAGCCATCTGGTCCTGGGCTTTTGTTTTTTGGAAGATTTTTAATCACAGTTTTAATTTCAGTGCTTGTGATTGGTCTGTTCATATTTTCTATTTCTTCCTGGTTCAGTCTCAGAAGGTTGTGCATTTCTAAGAATTTGTCCATTTCTTCCAGGATGTCCATTTTATTGGCATATAGTTGCTTGTAGTAATCTCTCATGATCCTTTGTATTTCTGCAGTGTCAGTTGTTACTTCTCCTTTTTCCTTTCTAATTCTATTGATTTGTCTTCTCCCCTTTTTTCTTGATGAGTCTGGGTAATGGTTTATCAATTTTGTTTATCTTCTCAAAGAACCAGCTTTTAGTTTTATTGATCTTTGCTATTTTTCCTTCATTTCTTTTTCACTTATTTCTGATCTGATCTTTATGATTTCTTTCCTTCTGCTAACTTTGGGGGGGGTTTTTGTTCTTCTTTCTCTAATTGCTTTAGGTGTAAGGTTAGGTTTTTTATTTGAGATGTTCTTTGTTTCTTAAGGTAGGATTGTATTGCTATAAACTTCCCTCTTAGAATTGCTTTTGCTGCATCCCATAGGTTTTGGATCATTGTGTTTTCATTGTCATTTGTTTCTAGGTATTTTTTGATTTCCTCTTTGATTTCTTCAGTGATCTCTTGGTTATTAAGTAGTGTATAGTTTAGCCTCCGTGTCTAAAAATTTTTTACAGATTTTTTCCTGTAACTGATATCTAGTTTCATAGCATTGTGGTCGGAAAATATGCTTGATATGATTTCAATTTTCTTAAAGTTACCAAGCCTTGATTTGTGACCCAAGATATGATCTATCCTGGAAAATGTTCCAAGAGCACTTGAGAAGAAAGTGCATTCTGTTGTTTTTGGATGGAATGTCCTATAAATATCAATTAAGTCCATCTTGTTTAATGTATCATTTAAAGCTTGTGTTTCCTTATTTATTTTCATTTTGGATGATCTGTCCATTGGTGAAAGTGGGGTGTATAATTGTGTTACTGTCGATTTCCCCTTTTATGGCTGTTAGTATTTGCCTTATGTATTGAAGTGCTCCTATGTTGGGTGCAAAAATATTTACAATTGTTATATCTTCTTCTTGGATTGATCCATTGATCATTATGTAGTGTCTCTCTTTGTCTCTTGTAATAGTCTTTGTTTTAAAGTCTATTTTGTCTGATATGAGAATTGCCACTCCAGCTTTCTGTTGATTTGCATTTGCATGGAATATCTTTTTCCATCCCCTCACTTTCAGTCTGTATGTGTCCCTAGGTCTGAGGTGGGTCTCCTGTAGACAGCATATATACAGGTCTTGTTTTTGTATCCATTCAGCCAGTGTATGTCTTTTGGTGGGAGCATTTAATCCATTTACATTTAAGGTAATTATCGATATGTATGTTCCTGTTACAATTTTCTTAATTGTTTGGGGTTTGTTTTTGTAGGTCTTTTCCTTCTCTTGTGTTTCCTACCTAGAGAAATTCCTTTAGCATTTGTTGTAAAGCTGGTTTGGTGCTGCTGAATTCTCTTAACTTTTGCTTGTCTGTAAAGGTTTTCATTTCTCCATCAAATCTGAATGAGATCCTTGTTGGGTAGAGTAATCTTGGTTGTAGGTTTTTCCCTTTCATCACTTTAAATATGTCCTGCCACTCCCTTCTGGCTTGCAGAGTTTCTGCTGAAAGATCAGCTGTTAACCTTATGGGGATTCCCTTGTATGCTATATGTTGTTTTTCTCTTGCTGCTTTTAATATTTTTTCTTTGAATCTAATTTTTGATAATTTGATTAATATGTGTCTTGGAGTGTTTCTCCTTGGATTTACCCTGTATGAGACTCTCTGTGCTTCCTGGACTTGATTAACTATTTCCTTTCCCATATTAGGGAAGTTTTGAACTATAGTGTCTTCAAATATTTTCTCAGTCCCTTTCGTTTTCTCTTCCTCTTCTGGGACCCCTATAATTCGAATGTTGGTGCATTTAATACTGTCCCAGAGGTCTGAGACTGTCCTCAATTCTTTTCATTCTTTTTTCTTTATTCTGCTCTGCAGTAGTTATTTCCACTATTTTATCTGCCAGGTCACTTATCTGTTCTTCTGCCTCAGTTATTCTGCTATTCATTCCTTCTAGAGAACATTTAATTTCATTTATTGTGTTGTTCATCGTTGTTTGTTTGCTCTTTAGTTCTTCTAGGTCTTTGTTAAACGTTTCTTGTATTTTCTCCATTATATTTCCGAGATTTTGGATCATCTTTACTATCATTATTCTGAATTCTCTTTCAGGTAGACTGCCTATTGCCTCTTCATTTGTTTGGTCTGGTTGATTTTTACCTTGCTCCTTCATCTGCTGTGTTCTTCTCTGTCTTCTCATTTTGCTTAACTTACTGTGTTTGGAGTCTCCTTTTCACAGGCTGCAGGTTCGTAGTTCCCATTGTTTTTGGTGTCTGCCCCCACTGGCTAAGGCTGGTTCAGTGGGTTGTGTAGGCTTCCTGGTGGAGGGGACTAGTGCCTGTGTTCTGGTGGATGAGGCTGGATCTTATCTTTCTGGTGGGCAGGTCCACATCTGGTGGTGTATTCTGGGGTGTCTGTGACCTTATTATGATTTTAGGCAGCCTCTCTGCTAATGGGTGGGGTTGTGTTCCTGTCTTGCTAGTTGCTTGGCACAGGGTGTCCAGCACTGGGGCTTGCTGGTCATTGAGTGGAGGTGGGTCTTGGCGTTGAGATGGAGATCTCTGGGAGGTTTTCGGAGTTTGATATTATGTGGAGCTGGGAGGTCACTTGCAGACCAATGTCCTGTACTCGGCTCTCCCACCTCAGAGGCACAGGCCTGATGCCAGGCCAGAGCACCAAGACCCTGTCATCCATACGGAAAAAGAGAAATATATATATATATATATCATTGCTCCCAAAGTCCACCGCCTCAGTTTGGGATGATTCGTTGTCTATTCAGGTATTCCACAGATGCAGGGTACATCAAGTTGATTGTGGAGATTTAATCCACTGCTCCTGAGGCTGCTGGGAGAGATTTCCCTTTCTCTTCTTTGTTCGCACAGCTCCTGGGGTTCAGCTTTGGATTTGGCCCCGCCTCTGCGTGTAGGTCGACGGAGGGTGTCTGTTCCCGCTCAGACAGGACGGGGTTAAAGGAGCAGCTGCTCTGGGGGCTCTGGCTCACTCAGGCCGGGGGCAGGGAGGGGTACGGAGTGCAGGGCGAGCCTGCGGCGGCAGAAGCCGGCATGACGTTGCACCAGCCTGAGGCGCGCCGTGCGTTCTCCCGGGGAAGTTGTCCCTGGATCACGGGACCCTGGCGGGCGGCACAGGCTCCCGGGAGGGGCGGTGTGGAGAGTGACCTGTGCTCGCACACGGGCTTCTTGGTGGCGGCAGCAGCGGCCTTAGCGTCTCACGCCCGCCTCTGGGATCCGCGCTGATAGCCGCGGCTCGCGCCCGTCTCTGGAGCTTGTTTAGGCGGTGCTCTGAATTCCCTCTCCTCACGCACCAGGAAGCAAAGAGGCAAGAAAAAGTCTCTTGCCTCTTCGGCAGCTCCAGACCTTTTCCCGGACTCCCTCCCGGCTAGCCGTGGCGCACTAACCCCTTCAGGCTGTGTTCACACAGCCAACCCCAGTCCTCTCCCTACGCTCCGACCGAAGCCCGAGCCTCACCTCCCAGCCCTGCCCGCCCAGCGGGTGAGCAGACAAGCCTCTCGGGCTGGTGAGTGCCGGTCGGGACCGATCCTCTGTGCGGAATCTCTCCGCTTTGCCCTCCGCACCCCTGTTGCTGCGCTCTCCTCCGTGGCTCCAAAGCTTCCCCGCCCTCCGCCACCCCCACCACCGTCTCCCCCGCGAAAGGCCTTCCTAGTGCGTGGAAACCTTTCCTCTTTCACAGCTCCCTGCCACTGGTGCAGGTCCCGCCCTATTCTTTTGTCTCAGTTTTCTTTTTTCTTTTGCCCTACCCAGATACGTGGGGAGTTTCTTGCCTTTTGGGAGGTCTGAGGTCTTCTGCCAGCGTTCAGTAGGTGTTCTGCAGGGGTTGTTCCACATGTAGATGTATTTCTGATGTATTTGTGGGGAGGAAGGCGATCTCCACGTCTTACTCTTCCGCCATCTTGACGCTCTTCTCCCACGTGACTTTATTATTCCGAAGATTTTCAAAACGTTTGAGGGCTTCCCTGGTGGCTCAGTGGTTGAGAGTCCGCCTTCCGAAGCAGGAAACTCAGGTTTGTGTCCCCGTCCGGGAAAATCCCACATGCTGCAGAGCGGCTAAGCCCGTGAGCCATGGCCGCTGAGCCTGCGCGTCCGGAGCCTGTGCTCCGCCACGGTAGAGGCCACAGCAGTAAAAGGCCCGCGTACCGCAAAAAAAAAAAAAAAAAAAAAAGACATTTGAAAGCTGCTTAAACTCTCTTATTCTTCTCAGCCCCTGCCTGGTCCAGCCAAGATGGCAGCCAGTTTCCAAAACGGTTATGTCAAGGATTGAAATGAGGGGGGATTATCTCTTTCTACTGACACTAATGTATCCATCCTATGGAAGACGATAAATAGAAAGGGATAACCTATATTTTAATCAAGGGTGCTGTTCTCCATAGTAGAAATATGCATGAAATTTCCCCCAAATTTTATTTCATATGCCATCATTTCTCAACACTGATTTCTGTTCATAAATCAGCTTCACTGGGAAATGTCCATTTGCCTAGTAGCCCAAAGAGAAGCCATTTACACATTCTGCTGTAGCCCCAAGTAAGGTCAGTTCTACTGAGGCATATTGTAAAATTAAAAAAAACATTTAAAAGGCGTTGAAAAAAAGTTCATAATCAGAGGAGATCATATGTACATCCACAGAGGAGATGTAGATGTTACACTGAGATTTGTCAATTTGTCAAGGAAAATAACTCAGGGCCAGAAGGAAGAAATTCTTATTTGCTAAGACTGACCAAAGTAAGGGGAAGCAGCCCAGCCTACCTCTGCCAACAATGCTTTGCCCACAGCAATTAAAAACTCTGGGTAGGGGCTTCCCTGGTGGCACAGTGGTTGAGAGTCCGCCTGCCAATGCAGGGGACACGGGTTCGTGCCCCGGCCCAGGAAGATCCCACATGTTGCGGAGCGGCTGGGCCCGTGAGCCATGGCCACTGAGCCTGCGCGTCCGGAGCCTGTGCTCCGCAACAGGAGAGGCCACAGCAGTGAGAGGCCCACATACCGCAAAAAAAAAAAAAAACTCTGGGTGGAATACTGAAAACATCTTTTTTTAAGACGTTTATGGGCTCACCAAGAAAATTAAGAATCCTCAAAACCCAAAAATCAAGAGAAAGTGGAAACACAGAGAAGTAGAGCCCCAAAGTTGACATTTACTCTGAGGGCATTTGCCCAACTCCAGAGTCCTTGAACTTCATTTTCTGACCTTTAAGGTCATAAGGGTCAATATAAAGTCGAATGTCCTATAGGAGATCCCCTCCCTCCATAAAGTGGAACCACAAAAAGCCACACTCATAATGTCAGGGTGAACAAGAAATCAGCCAGCCACAGCCAAAGGAGGCAGCAAATGGAATTGCCTGCCCGGCCCTAAATGTTGTCACTAGATAGAGGGGGGAAAAAATCTCCCTCGAGAACTCTTAACACAAGCTGATTCTTTCGAAAGTTTGTAGCCCAAACACATAATACCTTGGACTGAGAAACCTTAAATAAATACTTCAGGATAAGTATTTATAATGCCCCAGGCATTTGGCAGAAGCAAATGAAAATCCTAAAAGAACCCACCTTCAACGTAGGCCTCAAAAATTCCCATGGGTAAAGGTGCTTCCCTGGTGGCGCAGTGGTTGAAAGTCCGCCTGCCGATGCAGGGGAAATGGGTTCGTGCCCCGGTCTGGGAGGATCCCACATGCCACGGAGCGGCTGGGCCCGTGAGCCATGGCCGCTGGGCCTGTGCGTCCGGAGCCTGTGCTCCGCAACGGGAGAGGCCACAACAGTGAGAGGCCCACATACCGAAAAGAAAAAAAAAAAAAATTCCCATGGGTAAAAATTACAAAGTCAGAGTCAAAAATCCCAAACCACGGGAAGGATTTAACTCACAGTGAAAGAGTCAGCAGAAACAGCAGGTGACATGAACTAACCTATAAACTTCAGATACTGGAAGAAACCTACAAGTATGTTTACTATGTTTAAGAAATAAAAGGGGAGGGCTTCCCTGGTGGTGCAGTGGTTGAGAGTCTGCCTGCCGATGCAGGGGACACGGGTTCGTGCGCCGGTCCGGGAAGATCCCACATGCTGCAGAGCGGTTAGGCCTGTGAGCCGTGGCCGCTGAGCCTGCGCATCCGAAGCCTGTGCTCCGCAACGGGAGAGGCCACGACAGTGAGAGGCCCGCGTACCGCAAAAAATAAATAAATAAATAAATAAAAGGGGAAACAGAAACTGTGACTAAGAAGAAAAAGACTTTAGTGGTCACAGGAAGAGCCGGGGTCTCCTGAGAGACGGAGGGAAAACAGGCACCGGAAAGGGCAGGGCCACCTTGCCCACCGCCGTCACCATTGGGTCCCCACATCCCCCAGGCTCTGAGTTGCTGCCATCCCCACCCCCAGGGAGCTGCAGTACCGGGGTCAGATTTAGCACGTCTTCCGCTGCGGCTTCCGAAGGATGACCACACCCGCACCGGCTCCCTGACGATGCTCTTCTCACAGGCGCACTACAGCCTGAGAGATGAATTTCTTCTGCTGACAGAAAAGTGTTTTCTGGAAGGATTTTTGGGACGAGCTGTGGTTGATCAAGGGCTCCACAAATGCTAAGGAGCTGTCTTCCAAGGGAGTGAAAATCTGGGATGCCTACGGGTCCCGAGACTTCTTGGACAGCCTGGTACTCTCCACCAGAGAAGAAGGGGATTTAGGCCTAGTTTATAGCTTTCAGTGGAGGCTTTTGGTGGCCGAATACAAAAATGTGGATTTAAATTTATTCAGGCCAAGGAGTAGACCAACTGCAAAAGGTGATTGACACAATCAAAACCAACCCTGAAGACAGAAGAATCATTCTATGTGCTTGGAATCAAAAGATCTTCCTCTCATACCCCACCACCCTGCCCCTGTGCCATGCCCTTTCACACTTCTACATGGTGAAACATGACTGTCCTGCAGCTGTACCAGAGGTCAGGAGACAGGGGCCTGGGTGTGTCCTTCAACATCACCAGCTATGCCCTGCTCACCTACATGATCACACACATCACAGGCCTGAAGCCAGGTGACTCTGTACACACTTTGGGAGATGCACATATTTACCTGGATCACATTGAGCTGCTGAAAATGCAGCTTCAGGGAGAATCAAGGCCTTTCCCAAAGCTCAAAATCCTTGGAAAAGTTGAGAAAATTTATGACTTCAAGGCTGAAGACTTTCAGATTGAAGGCTACAGTCCCCATCCCACTATTAAAATGGAAATGGCTATTTAGAGTGCTATTTTTTTTTATTGAGATATGGTTGATTTGCAGTGTTTGAGGTGTACAGCAGGGTGATTTGGTTGTGTATACTTTTTCAGATTCTTTTCCATTGGAGGTTGTTGCAGGATGTTGAATATGGTTCCCTATGCTGTGCAGTGAGCCCTTGTTGTTTATCTATGTTGCATATAGTAGTTTGTATCTGTTGGTCCCAAATTCCTAATTTATCCTTCCCCCACTTTTCTCCTTTGGTAACCATAAATTTGTTTTCTATGTCTGTGAGTCTATTTCTGGTTTGTTTTTTTGTTTTGTTTTGTTTTTTGTTTTTGTTTTTGTTTTTGGCTGTGTTGAGTCTTCGTTGCTGCACGCGGGCTTTCTCTAGTTGCAGCGAGCAGGAACTACTCTTCATTGCAGTGCGTGGGCTTCTCATTGCGGTGGCTTCTCTTGTTGTGGAGCACGGGCTCTAGGCATACAGGCTCAGTAGTTGTGGCTCTTGAGCTCTAGAGAGTTGTTGTGGCGCACAGGGTTAGTTGCTCCGCGGCATGTGGAATCTTCATGGACCAGGGCTCGAACCCATGTCCCCTGCATTGGCAGGCAGATTCTTAACCACTGTGCCACCAGGGAAGTCCCCTCTGTTTTGTAAATAAGTTCAGTTGTATCATTTTTTTAGATTCCACATATAAGTGATATCATATGGTACTTGTCTTTCTCTTTCTGACTTACTTCATTTTGTATGATAATCTCTAGTTGCATCCATGTTGCTGCAAATGGCATTATTTCATTCTTTTTGTAGCTGAGTAATATTCCATTATATATATACCGCACCTTCTTTACCCATTCATCTGTCAATGGACATTTAGGTTGCTTCCATGTCTTGGCCATTGTAAATAGTGCTGATATGAAAATGGGGTGCATGTATCTTTTTGAATTAGAGTTTTCATCTTTTCCAGATATACACCCAGGAGTGGGATTGCTGGATCATATGGTAACTCTATTCTTAGATTTTTTAAGGAACTTCCATACTGTTCTCCCTACTGGCTGCACCAATTTGCATTCCCACCAACAATGTAGGAGGAGTGCCTTTTCTCCACACCCTCTCCAGCATTTATTCTTTGTAGACTTTTTGATGATGGCCGTTCTGACTAGTGTGAGGTAGTACCTCACTGTAGTTTTAATTTGCGTTTCTCTAGTAATTAGTGAAGTTGAGCATCTTTTCATGTGCCTGTTGGCCATCTGTATGTCTTCTTTGGAGAAGTGTCTATTTGGGCCTTCTGGCCATTTTTTGATTGGGTTTTTTGTTTTTTAGAGTGCTTTTTTTTAACATCTTTATTGGAGTATAACTGCTTTACAACGTTGTGTTAGTTTCTTCTGTATAACAAAGTGAATCAGCTATATGTATACATATATCCCCATATCCCCTCCCTCTTGTGTCTCCCTCCCACCTTTCCTATCCCACCCCTCTAGGTGGTCACAAAGCACCGAGCTGATCTCCCTGTGCAATTCAGCTGCTTCCAACTAGCTATCTATTTTACATTTGGTAGTGTGTATATGTCAATGCTATTTTAGAGTGCTTTTAAAGGAGTTGTTTGAAGGATATTTACACCGAGGTAAAAGTTTACTTTGTTCTAAAGGAAGGAGGAACTAGGTCCAAACCTGTTGGTGACCTATCAGTTGTTATTGATTAACCTTTAAGGATGTTGCCACTGGCACATAGAACTGTGCTGGTTCTCTTAGTAATAAAAGGCCTCGAGTTTGGTTAATTCACTGAGGATGTATGAAAATGTCGAGATTGTGAATAAAGTCAGGAAAGAGAAAATTTATATATCTTAACAAAAACATGTACATGCATTTCAATACCATACTGAAACTTCCCAATTCATAATGTTTTTATGATGATGGCCAGTGACTTTCAAGAGTTATCTATAACTATTCCCCCAGATTTGAGCAAGCCAAATAACACCATCGGTCATGATAATGCCTAGTGTGGTTATGAACATTTAAAGTTATATTTGTTGGGCTTCCCTGGTGGCGCAGTGGTTGAGAGTCTGCCTGCCGATGCAGGGGACACGGGTTCGTGCCCCGGTCTGGGAAGATGCCACATGCCACGGAGTGGCTGGGCCCGTGAGCCATGGCCGCTGAGCCTGCACGTCCAGAGCCTGTGCTCTGCAACGGGAGAGGCCACAAGAGTGAGAGGCCTGCGTACCGCAAAAAAAAAAAAAAAAAAAATGAGGTTAAAGTTATATTTGTTTTATATCTTGCTATAATAAAAGTGTTCTGCATTCAAAAAAAAGGGAAGAAAAAGACTTTAGAAAAAAATTTAATAGAATCCTTAGAAATTAAAAATATCATAATTTAAAACTCAGTGAACAAGTTTACTATATGACTAGACCCACTGAAAAGATAATTCATGAAATGGACTATAATGCTGAAGAAATTAGCGAGAATGTAGAACAGAGAGACAAAGAAACTGAAAATATGAAACAGCTGTTAAAAAAACAAAGAGGATAAAGTGAGATACAGTGGGAGGTCTAAGCCAGTGAAGTAAGGCAAGAAAAAGAAATAAATTTAAGTACTAGAAAGGAAGAAACATAACTTTATTTGCGTATGATATATTATCTATATAGAAACCTCTCAAAAAATATCAATAGATTTTTTGAATAAATAGTAGAGCTTAACATGGGATCTGAATGTGAAATCAGTTGTCCTTCTAAACCAACAACAGCAAAGAATTTTAAAGTGTACTTTTTGAAAAAGGTATCACTTGTGGCATTTAAAAACGTGAATAGGACTTCCCCGGTTGTGCAGTGGCTAAGAATCTGCCTGCCAACACAGGGGACATGGGTTCGAGCCCTGACCTGGGAAGATCCCACATGCCACGGAGCAACTAAGCCCGTGAGCCACAACTACTGAAGCCCGCACACCTAGAGCCCATGCTCCGCAACAAGAGAAGCCACCGCAATGAGAAGCCCAAGCACCGCATCGAAGAGTAGCCCCTGCTCACTGTAACTAGAGAAAGCCTGCACATTGCAAGGAAGACCCAACACAGCCAAGAATAAATAAATAAATAAAAATTTTTTAAAATGTGACTAACCTAGGAATAAGTATACCAAAAGGTCTTTATGAGAAAAAATTATAAACTTTATTAATAGACATTGAAAATACTTAAATAAATTGAGACCATGTTAATGTATAAAGAGAATCATTATTATAAAGGTGTCAGTTCTCCTCAAATTAATTTATAGATTCAAGTCAGTCAAAACTCTGGAGAGTCTTATGAGTCTTGACAAGCTGATTCTAAAGTACATATGGAAGAGAAAACAGCCCATAAAGCCTCAGGTATGCCTGAAGAAGAACTGGGTGGGAGAAGTTGTTTTTTAAGTTACATATAAAGCTATATTAATTGATATATTGTGGCATTTGTGTTGGAATAGACAAATATACCACTAGAACAGGATAGAAACCCAGAAAAAAACCCATGTGTTTGGAATGTGATTTATAGCAAAGATGCGGAAGCACAGGGCAGTGTGAGAAAGCTGGTCTTCTATTGGATTATGCCGCCACAATTAGTTATCCATGTTTAAAAAGGGGGTGAGGAATCTCACCACACCCACAAAACTCAATTCTACATGGATTAAAAAGTTAAATGTAAAAGGCAAATCCATAAAATATTTAGGTGAAAGTCTCAAAGATTATCTTTATGACTTTAGGGTAGGGAAGGATTTCTTAAGTAAAGTACACATAAACCTGTATACACACACATACACACACACCCACATCTAACCATAAAGATGGATAAGTTTGAGTACATTAAAAAGAACTTCTGTTCACCAAAAGATACCGTTAAGAGAGTGAAAAGGCAAGGCACAGAGTAAGAAACTGACAAAATGACAAGGTGCTCAGATCTAGACTATACATAGAACTATTACAAATAAATAAGAAAAAGACAAACAATCTGATAGAAAAATAGGCAAAGATATGAACAGAGGTTTCATGGAAGAGGAAGATAAGAGCCTTCAACAAGCACAGGAAAAGATACCAGTCTCTTTAGTAATTAGGAAAATGCAAATTAGAGCCATAATATATGACTTTACTCCTGCTAGATTTGCAAAAATTTAAAGATTATGTTATCAAGTGTTGGCAAAGATGTGGGATAACAGAAACAGTTATATCTGCTGGTAGGAGTGTATATTGGTAAAAAATCACTGTGGCATTACCTAGTTTGTCTGAAGGTATACACAACATAGGACCTATCAACTTCATTCGTAGATAAACTTGAGAAACTCTTGCACATGGGCACCAAGTAACACATACGAGAATGTTCAGAGCACCACTGTTTGCTGAGGTATAAGCCAGAACTAACTCAAATGGGCATCAGCAGAGGAATGGATATATTATGCTATTTCATGTAATGGAATTCTGTGCTGCCATGAACTACAGCTACGTGCAAAAAAATGGATGAACTTTAGAAACATGTTGGATATAAGAAGTCATCAGAGTATGCTTACCCTTATGATTCCATTTATATAAAAGTCAGAAACATGTAAACTAAATAGTATATTATCTGTGGACAGAGATTTATGTAGTAAAACCATAAAAAATGGACCTAGAGATTGTGATACTGAGTGAAATAAGTCTGTCACAGAAAGACAAATATCATATGATATCGCTTACATGTGGAATCAAAAAAAGGGGGGGTACAAATGAACTTATTTACAAAACAGAAGTAGAATCACAGATGTAGAAAACAAACTTATGGTTACCAGGAGATAAGGGTGGGGAGGGATAAATTGGGAGATTGGGACTGACATATACACACTACTATATATAAAATAGATAACAAATAAGAACCTGCTGTATAGCACAGGGAGCTCTACTCAATACTCTGTAATGGCCTATATGGGAAAAGAATCTTAAAAAAAAAAAAGACTGGATATATGTATATGTATAACTGATTCACTTTGCTGTACACCTGAAACTAACACAACATTGTAAATCAACTATACTCCAGTGAAACATTTTTTTAAAGAATTTCATAGAATTTTTAAAAATAAAGAAAAACAAGGGAATGATAAACTCAAAGTTTAGGGTTGTGATCACTCTGAATGTGGAGAGAAGGGGGTGGAACGAAAGGGACACACAGGAGACCTCATGAGTAATGAGAAAGTACAAGTTTTTTAACTGGGTCATGAATTCCTAGGAATTTATTCTATTGTCATTCTTTGGCATTTAAACATATTTCATATATACTGTTTTATATCTCCGAAATATTTAATTTTAAAAATTTTAAAGAAGAAAGACAAACAAATGACAGAAAATATCTATCACATGTGTAAAACAGAAAAAATTTAAAAGCAAAATAAAATGATCCTCTACTAATTACTAAGAGAAAATGAAAACACAATAGAAAAACGAGCAAAGGATAAGAACATGCAGATCACACAATAAGAAATACAAATGGCCAATAATATACGAAAAGACATTTTTCACTAACCAGTGCAAATGAAACAGAACTATATTTCACCCATCAAACTGGAAGCATTTTTTAAAATGTGATAATAGCAGGATTAGTAAGGTATGAAGAATGAACTGACAAAGTCTTTTGGAGGGCAATCTGATATTATCTATCAAAATTTTAAATGTAAATACTCTTCTGCTCAGCAATTCTGTATCTAAGAACCTATCTGATAGAAATACACATACACTTTGGTCACGTTGTATATAAAATGTTCACTGTAGCATTATTTGTAATAATGGAAAATTGGAAACAGCTTAAATGCCCATCAATAAAGAAATAGTTTATTTAGAACACAACTGCGTTTTATCATTTTGGAATGTCTTCAGGTACAAGCAGAAATTGTGCCTTAAATAAATAGGGGCTCTTTTTTTAATCACATAACAAGCTCTGAATAAAACTCATGCCAGGGCTTCCCTGGTGGCGCAGTGGTTGAGAGTCCGCCTGCCGATGCAGAGAACGCGGGTTCATGCCCCGGTCTGGGAAGATCCCACATGCCGCGGAGCGGCTGGGTCCGTGAGCCATGGCCGCTGAGCCTGCGCGTCCCGAGCCTGTGCTCCGCAACGGGAGAGGCCACAACAGTGAGAGGCCGCGTACTGAAAAAAAAAAAAAAAAAAAAACTCATGCCATTGTTTGCTCAGCTGCTCCATGTTGTCACCAAGGACCCAGCATCTTTTCATCCCTCTGCTCCTCCATCTTTGAGTGCCGATTGGATTATTGTTCTCAGCTCTTCACTCTCTTCCTCTGTACTATAACCTTTCAGTGTGCTAGAAAGGGCTGATGTAGGACTTGGCCTTGCAACCTGGATCAGCCAGTTGAATGTGGGTGGAAGTAACTCTGTGTGTGCTAGTTCTGAGCTAAGGTCTTAAGAGTTATCTCATGTTTCTACTCACTCTCTTGCACTCCTGTGATCCATAATAAGAAGAACTACCTCAGAGAGCCAGTGATGCAAGAAAAATGAGGAAATTCATAGAACAGACCTGAATGTAACACACAGCTTGGAGCCACGCCCAGCCAATCTCAGGTGAGCCCAGCAGAGCCAGAGATGCCTCGCATACCTATGAGCAAGAAAACAAATGTTTATCCTTGTAATCCACTGAGATTTCAAGGTTGTTTGTTAGACAGAAAAATTAACTAATAAACTTGGCATGTTGACTTTCCATCCTTATGCCCGTGGCCTTGTGGTCTCAAGTTAGTTTCAAGCTGCAGAAATTGCAGTCGTCTTCAAAGCAGGAAGTTGGGGATGTGAGAAGAGTGGCCAGAGCAGAGAGTAACCTCCTTGTGATGCTTTTGTTTTTTGTTTTTGCAGTATGCGGGCCTGTCACTGTTGTGGCCTCTCCCGTTGCGGAGCACAGGCTCCGGATGCACAGGCTCAGTGGCCATGGCTCACGGGCCCAGCTGCTCCGAGGCATGAGGGATCTTCCCGGACCGGGGTACAAACCCGTGTCCCCTGCATCGGCAGGTGGACCCTCAACCACTGCGCCACCAAGGAAGCCCGATGCTTTTGTTTTTTATCAAGGAATAAAGAGATTTCCGAGAAGCCTCTCTGTCAACTTCCCCTTACGTCTTATAGTCCAGACAGTGTCACATGGTCACTCTAGCTATTACAAAGGGTAGGAAGTAAATACCTGCCAAGGGGACCAAGACTGGCTGGAGAAAATGCCTACTTTCCCTGAGATCAAGAGATACCTGCCCTCTACATGGACAAATCAAGAGGTTACTGGCAAAGCATGTATAACTGTGTTGTCTACCACACATGTTCTGTAATACTGGGCAAAGATCAAATAGAATAAGGTAGATTTATATGTAGTAACATGAAAAAATTTTAAGATGATCATTCAAAATGAATAGCAAATGGCAAAACAATACATATAATATTCTCACTTGTTTAAAATATAAGAAATTCAAGTTTGGGTGCATACGTATATACATAAATACACAGAAAAGGGTCTGTAAAATATACATCAAACTCTTTCATAGCAGTCACTGCTGAGGAAGAGGTGGTTTAGAAAGAGGCTGTGTTTAAAAGGACCTTCTCTAGTTGCTCTATGAACTTATTTCTGAATCGTTTGAATTCTTAAGAACACACAATAATTTATGGATTACTTCTTTAAAAATTTACTTTTCATAAAAAAATAAAAGCTGTATAAGTGAGAGAACTGAACACTGAAAGAGAATATGAGCTAGAAGAAGGTCTGTATTTTTTTTTTATTCAAAGGGAGAAAAAAAGAGTTTTCTCTATAATCCAATCAATTTCTGGCTCCTAGGAAGAAAACAAAACCACTCAGACAAGATACTTTGCTTGGCCATTGCCATGCCTTTAAAACTGAAATCCCTTGTAAAGTCCTATTTCTCTTGTTAACAAGTTTCATTAAGAATGTTAGACTACACAGCATTGATCTCCACACACCTCAGCCTTCCTAACTGGGCAACTCAGAGGCCAGCTTATTTATTGTTTGAATTGTTTGTTGTAAATGCATTCCCTTATACTCACCCTTGCTGACACCCATGAGAGACCTAGGCACTTTTGTATAAATTCAATCTGCCTCAAATGCAATCATTCTTTATTTTAAAAACCATGTGTATAAAATCAAAGATGTTACCAAATCTAAAGATCACTGGAAAAATAGACAGTATAGTTCAGAAAATAGCTTTTATAGAATGTATTTCTATATTCTGAGCATTCTTTACAATGTAAGAAAATTTTCTATATGAAATAAATGAGAAAGAGTAGGGAACTTGTTTCTTTTATAAAAGTCCTTAAAATAATTCTTATAGAAACTTCTTTATTTTGTAAAAATAATTATAAACGTGAAACTATAAAATACTTTTCATTTCAATTCCATTTATTAAGAGATGAACTAGGAACGAAACTGGAAGCTGGGTTCCAAAAAGATGAGTAAGTTGCACTTCCTCCCCACAGAAAGCTTGTAATTCGGTAAGAAATACAAAAGTAAAAATAGATGAATTTAATCAAATGGATAACCAGCTTTAAAAGGGTGGAAATGTAATGAGACAGAAAACTGTATTTTCCAGAACTCCTCTCAAGGTTAATATGTAAGGTTGGAAGACAGACTTGGGAGAGTAAGGGGGTTAGGGAAAGAAGGAGATGAGAACTGGAGTGAGAAACTTGACTGCGGGCAGGCGGTGAGTTGCTAACCACCCCCTAACCCGCGCTGCGGTCTCCTTCAGTGGTGTGTGTGATTGAAGATGTTGTCCCCTGGTGGTCCTGCCTTTTTGCTCTCCTCTCTGTGCAGCTCAGCCTCTCCTCCAAACTATGGGGACAAAGCATCAGGAGAGAGAGTTGTCGTAGAAGCACTTTGGTTTATTTATTTTTTTCTGAAGTATAATTGATTGACAATGTTGTGTTAGTTTCTGCTGTACAGCAAAGTGATTCAGTTATACATACATATACATTCTTTTTTTATATTCTGTTCCATTATGGTTTATCACAGGATATTGAATATGGTTCCCTATGCTATACAGTAGGACCTTGTTGTTTATCCATCTTATATATAATAGTTTGCATCTGCTAACCCCAAACTCCCAATCCATCCCTCCCCCAACCCCCTCCCCCTTGGCAACCACAAGTCTGTTCTTCATGTCTGTGAGTCTGTTTCAGTTTCATAGATAAGTTCATTTGTGTCATATTTTAGATTCCACATATAAGTGATATCATATGATATTTGTCTTTCTCTTTCTGACTTACCTCACTTGGTATGATAATCTCTAGTGCCATCCACGTTGCTGCAAATAGCACGATTTTGTTCTTTTTTATGGCTGTATTCTATTGTGTGTGTGTGTGTGCATGTGTGTGTGTGTGTGTGTGTGTATATATATATATATATATATATCACATTTTCTTTACCCATTCATCTGTTGATGGACATTTAGGTTGTTTCCATGTCTTAGCTATTGTGAATAGTGCTGCTATGAACATAGGGGTGCAGGTATCTTTTTTAATTATAGTTTTGTCCAGATATATGCCCAGGAGTAGGATTATTGGATCATATGGCAACTCTATTTTTAGTTTTTCTGGGAACCTCCCTACTGTTTTCCATAGTGGCTTCATCAATTTGCATTCCACCCAAAGAGAAAAGGGTTCCCTTTTCTCCACACCCTCTCCAGCATTTGTTATTTGTAGAGTTTTTAATTATGGCCATTCTGACCGGTGTGAGGTAATATCTCATTGTAGTTTTGATTTGCATTTCTCTAACAATTAGTGATATTGAGCATCTTTTTGTGTGCTTGTTGTCCATCTGCATGTCTTCTTTGGAGAAATGTTTATTTAGTTCTTCTGCCCATTTTTCGATTGGGTTGTTTTTTTGAGCTGTTTGTATATTTTGGAAATTAAACCCTTGTTGGTCACATAGTTTACAAATATTTTCTCCCATTCTGTATGTAGGTTGTCTTTTCATTTTGTTTATGGTGTCTTTTGCTGAGAAGCACTTTTATTTTAATCATTACTGCAAAGGAACTGCAAACTAAGTGAGTTTCTTGTTAAGGCTAGAAACACACTGAAGTCCATAATATGTAGACAAAATACTTTTTAAAAGCATTAAGTTAAATTTGTGAATTTCCACTATACTATCTCTTCCCTGTGGGGCTGGCACTTCTCTACTGAGCTCCAGACCTACATCCATCATCACCAGAGTTAATCTCCTCATCTTCTCCCAGCAAATCTGCCTTCCTTATCTTAGCAAATAAAACACCATCAGCCACTTTACCCTCACCAGAAACAGGGGAGTCAGCCCTCACTTCTATACAGTGAGTCCCCGTTTGACCAATTCTACCTACTGAGCATCTTTCAAATGCAACTCTGCAAACTCCATGGTCCCTGTTGCTGCCTTTGTTCAGATCCTTAGCAATAGCACTCTGTGGTGTCTCTGCTCCAGTCTCATCAGCCTCTAGCTGTTCATCTTTCTACTACTTCTGAATGCCCTTTCTAAAATGGCCATTTGATTATCTTATATTAAAATTCTTCCGTGCTATTATCTGCCAACACAAAGTTCAAACCCTTTAACACGGTGAACAAAGTGTGTGATGATCTGTTTCTGCCAGGATTTTTGGTCTCATGTCCCGTCACTCTCTACACACAAATCCTATCCTAGACACGTATTCTAACTCTGAGAACCACGTGCACCTTTGCTGGGTCAAATGCTATAGTGAGGCGCAGAGATACAGGAGTGAACCAGAGGGCATGGCCCAGTCCTCACGGAACTTAGAATGCCCTTGCAGGAGCCTGAAGAAAGCACGCTCTCCTTGGCCTCTGTACCTCCACACCTGCTTCCTCATCTGCCCTGGGTCATTGGCTGACCCAGGCAATGGCTATGAGTGAGCTTGAGGGAATCACTTCACCCCTCCAGGCCTCAGTCCTTCATCTGTAACATGACTAGGTAGCCCACGTGATCTCTAAAATTTCTCCCAACTCTTGCAAGTTATAAATCTGAAGAATACTTTAAATTGCCAAAGTAGAGAAGAAAGAGTCCTCAGAAATGTCCCAACAATTAGTGATGCTTAAACTATTGTAAGCAGCACTGTGAACATGTCAAAATTGCCAAGTTTTCTTTTGCCATCACAAAAGGATCCAGATTCCAAGCAGATATGCCCTCCGCTGACTATTAAACTCCAACACCTAATTAAGGTGTAGCTTTATTTAACTAAAGTCCTTTGTAAATTAGAAAGCACTAAAAAACATTTCTGTCATTCCTGTTAACTGTGTGCTGCTTTTCCATGAAGTCATTATATAAGTGCACTCCCTGAATTTCAAGGGAAAGGAAAGTGATCTCACCTCTGAAAAGCTGTTTCTTTTGCCTCTAATGGAAAGAAAGTGAGCCTTTGGCATTTTTTTCCTGGACACCCAAAATCCAAATTTATACTGTTGAATTACAAATAAATCTCCTGGAACAGGATCAGACAGTGCCAATGCTATCTTCAGCCCAAAATAAAGCTAGCTTTGATGTATTTTTAACCTAGGTTCATAAATTAACTTTCAGAGAAAAACCTGTATTTTGAGCTGAAACAAAACTGTGAAACTCATATATAATTAACCAAATCATGAACAGTTTTGATTTTGATTCTTTCACTAGACTTTTAAAGGAAAAATATTCTTATCAGAGCACATTTAAAAGTGTATTATTATTGTGGTGGTGTCAATATCCCAGTTTTGATATTGAACTAGGTTTATATGTTACTTAAATAGCTAAGGGAAGTTGGATAAAGGATACATGTGACTCTCTATACTATTTTTGCAACTTTCTGTTTATAATTATTTCAAAATATAACTCAGGTCCACCTAATGAATTAATGAATCTAGTCAGGGATCCCCAATGGCTGCTAACATCACAAAAAGACAGATGATTGGATATCATACTCGTCCTAGTGGAAGCATAAGTCCATCCATGAATGAGTTTTGCCAAAAGGCAGCTGTGAATGTGATCAAACCTCCATCCAACAACCAATTTATAGGAAAATAAAGAGCAGAGGAATAGGCTGAGATATATCACAGGGGTGCAATCAGCAAGATCCAGACAATGGAAGATCTACAGAACAAATGATTCCATTTCTTCAACAAATAGATTGCAAAGAGAGACACAGACAGAGGGATGGGGGGAATCTGTGGATAAAAAGAGCCTTAAAGACACATCAACCAATCACAATGCATGGACCTTATCTAGATCCTGATTTGAACAAACTGTAAGACTAAAAATCCTATGGGATTTAAGAGATAATTGGGCTTTAACACTCATGGGATATCTTATGATTTTTTTTAATGTTAACTCTAAAATAAATAAATAAATAAAAGTCCAAATTTTATATGTATAATACTTCTATTGAAGTATATTAACAGCATCTTCCTAAGTGTTTAAATTAAGTGTTTTTGTACAGAAGGCACAGTCCCTGAATTGTGGTAATTAGACACAATAATGAACAAAAGCCCTGGCCTGCAGGGAGCACCTGGTCACCATAAGGAAAAGAAAACAGGAAGGCTGAGAATTAGACACCGGCTTAAAATTGTCCTCCTCTTCCAGTGAGATTCCACAGCTCCCCACTTGAAATATGAAACACTTGGCAAAGCTAAATACTAGATCGGTTTCTTTCATCAGCCTGGGTGGTTCCAGGTATGCAGGAGTGAAGAATGTCCAAATAGAAAACACTCTGCTCCATTAGCCTGAGATATGGTTGAGGAGAAACTTCGATTACCACTCCTGTTCTTAAGTGTTTATTATCTGGACAAATTACAACTTCCCCCTAAGTCTCCTGTGGTTTTTCTCAGCAAAAAAGGTGAGTGTTTTTAGGCAAGTGCTGACTAAATTTTAATTTTAGAAGTCTCAGTGTTTTAAGTATGTTTTCACCTTTCTTCAGGAATTTTTCAGCAAAACTTCGTTGACATCTACCTCTTTCAGAAACATTTTTCTGTGTGATATTCACTGTTCTTTGGGAATTTGAGAGTAGAAATCAAAGTTTACTAAGCGTAGTTCTCAGGAAATAGCTGAGATTTTATAAACACATCAAGCCTTCCCAAGGACAGACTGAACCGGGGTGATTTCCCTAATCCTTCCTTTTAAGGGGGCTGCTCAGCCGTGATAAAAAGTGGAAGATCCCTTGGGATGGCAGCAAAAGAGAGAACAGGAGGTGGCTCTTACTGTTGGTTTTTTAAATCTCAGAGGAAGAGCTAGTACTTAGATATGTGCGGAATTCATGAGTTTGCATATAAACCCAGATATCAGTCTCTGCCACCCGCCCACCCACTCGAAAGTGACCTCCCTCCAGTATAATTTTCCTTTCATCGGCTCCTGCATGGAATTCAAGCTGCAGCTGCTCTGTACACCAGGAGCAACTGTCATTCACTGCCAGACACAGCCTGCAGCCCTGGACCTGCTGCTCAACACAGCAGCAGTGGGCTGGGGAGGGGGACAGCCACATCTCCCTTTGATGCCCACCCCTTTGTTCCCTCGCATCACCCCTAAACCTGGTTCTACAAGTCTATCACATTCTGCTGAAAGGATTGTTTGCAATAACCCAAACAGTCGGCTATTAAATATTAAATATCCTGTTCTTAAAAGACTATTAGCCACTCCACTCAAATTCATTCATAAAGAAATACGTACTGATCATCTACAATACGCCAGATACTCTGATAAGCTTGGGGGTTGTACTGGTCAGGGTATAAAACTGCAGATAACAGAAATTATACCAGCTAGTTTAAGCAGAGAATAATTTTTATAAGAATTTAGATGCTCCCCTAAAACATCATCGGAAAGACAAGAGAGCAAAGCTGGAGCAAAGCTCCAGGCTGAGCAAGGCAGCCAAGGGAGTGTGTGCTCAGATGTCTCTTTGAGAAAAACTGAATTGGAGGAGCGTAGTTAGCTGACAGCTGCCACTTGCAGGGTCCACCGCAGTGCGCACAGGAGGCCACACATTCTCCAGGCTGCTCCCAGCCCCTGACTGAGCCCAGTGGGGTTCTAGACTAGGCTCCTCCTGCCCAGTCCTGGTTCCTCTAAGGAGCGGTCTTTGCTCAGGGACGCCCCATCAGCCTGGCCGAGACTTTCTCAGAGCTATGCTGCAGTCTAAAGCTACCCCTTCCTTCCCTCTAGATGTCAGAACTTCATCATGGTCTGAGGCTCTCCCTGCCCACTCCGGCTGCCTCACCCTTGGTTCTTCACAAGCACTTCCCCCAGTAAATCTCTAACACATTTAACTCCATCTTGCCATCTGCTTCCCAGCCTACCTGAACTGACTCTCTGGGCCTCCTGGAACAGCTCCCAGAACGATGCAACAAAAGCGGTCCACCAAAAGGAACGCAGCTGCCACGATCAGGAAGTCAGGGAATTGGGTAGACCCCACCTCAACAGCTGTGTTCAAAGAACCACCTATGTAAGCCACCACATCCTGCTTCTCAACACCCACCAAGTTTGGGAAGAGTCTCCACTACAGCTACCATGAGGGAAAAAATTCCACCCACAGGACCATGCTGCCAGGAAAAAAATAACAGAAATGGCAAAAGTGTGGCCTCTTCCTTATAGTGTTCATGCTGGGCACCTCAGGTCATGTTCAATGTTCAGTCTCTATTACAGTTGACTAGCAGGCCAGAAGGTATTTCTCACAAGGAATAGTGATCTGGAGAGGATGGCAGAGTTTTGCTCAGAAACCCAAAGTCTGCTCTAGTATTTATGTATATGGGGCCTGCCAAGGACACTTCCAGAACCATTGAATGAGCTGGGCCCTATGTTTGTCTTTTTCATATTGATTTTAGGAATTCTATATATGTTCAGGAAATTAAGCCTTTATCAGTTATACAGATTGAAAATATCTTCTCCCAGGCTGTGGCTTATCTTTTCATGTTATTTATGTGCTTTTTGATAAACTGAAGTTTTTGTTTGTTTGTTTGTTTGCAGTACGCGGGCCTCTCACTGTTGTGGCCTCTCCCGTTGCAGAGCACAGGCTCCGGACACGCAGGCTCAGCGGCCATGGCTCACAGGCCCAGCCGCTCCGCAGCATGTGGGATCTTCCCGGACCAGGGCACGAACCTGTGTCCCCTGCATCGGCAGGCGGACTCTCAACCGCTGCGCCACCAGGGAAGCCCAACAGAAGTTATTTTTAAGGGAGTTGAATTTATCAGTCTTTTCCTTTGTAGTATATGCTCTTTGTGTTTTCTTTTCCTTTGTAGTATATGCTCTTTGTGTTTTGTTTTAAAATCCTTTCCAAATCTGAGGACATAAAGATATTCTCCAATATTTGCTTCTAAAGTTTGAAACTTTTACCTTCAACGTTTAAGTCCTTAATTCTTCTAGAATTGATTTTTTGTGTATGATATAAGTAGTGATCCATTTTTTTCCAATAAAGACAGCCACTTTCCAAACACTTTCTATTGAATACTCCATTTCTCACTATGGATCTGAAATATATCATTTCTGTTATATCCTTCCATGTATGGATGGGTCTGTTTCTGGACTCTTCTGTTTCATTAACCTATTTATCTGCACATGCACCAGTGCCACGTTGTCTAAATACTATACATTGCACAGTAAGTTTTTTAGTAGAATCTGTTCCCAGCTCATTGTTCTTCAGGAATATTTTGGCCATTCCTGACTCTCTGCTTCTCAATTTAAATTTTAGAGTAAGTTTTCAAGGTTCACATAAACTCCTTTTAGGTTTTTTACTGGAATTTTATTGAATCTATTGATCAATTTGGGGATAAATTACATTTTAATGATATTCCTTCTATCCTTGACAATAATATGATTCTTCATTTTTAAATGTCTTTCAATAAAGTTTTATGATTTTCTCCATAAAAGTCCCACATATCTTTGGTGAGGTTCATATCTAGGTACCTTTTATTTTGTTAGCTAATATAAATGTTAGATGTTAAAACTTTGTTTTTTAACTGTTTGCTGTTGATGTCTAGAAACACATATGATTTTTATATAATAGTTTTATATCCAGCAACCTTATAAAACTCTCTTATTAACTCTAATAATTTTCCATAGATTCTTGGAGGTTAAAAATTCATATCATTTAAAAATAATTACAATTTTCCTACATCCTTTCAAATTTTGTATTTTCCATTTCTTTTTCTTGGCCTGTTATACTGGATACTATATCTAGTACAAAGGTGAGTAGAAGTGTAATAGCATAATTCTTGTCTTTTAAACAGAATGTTTTTAACCATTCATCATTAAATATTGTGTCAGTTCTTCACTAGATCCACCCCTTCATACTCTGCTTTGTGATGCCAAGACTGGGAACCTACATATTACATTTCCCAGATACCAGCTTCTTGTTAGATTCTGCCAATGAAAGGTACTGATGGGAGATTGGAAGGCAAGAGAAGGGGAGATGGGACTTCCTGTTTTCTAGCTCCTATTGACATTCCTCATACAGAGACAAACAGCTTCATCTACCTAAGACTTTTGACAGCTCAAGCACCAAACCCCAGGGTGCCCCCTCAGTGAGCAAAGCACTCGTTCTGCAGCACCACCTCACAATCACTGGCTGTATGGACCCCCTATGAGCCAGAAGGTGTCTTCACTCAGAGGTATTAAGATATACAAGCTTTATAAAATGAGTTGAGAATATTCCCTCTTTTTCTATTCCTTGAATAGTCTGAATATGATTAGTAATCTTTTACTTGAATGTTCAGTAGAACTTGCCAGTGAAGCCACCTGGCATGGTGTTTTCTTTAAGGGACAATGTTAAACTACTGATTTAATTTCTTAAATCATTATAAGATCATTTAGGTTTTCTATCTTCTCATGAGACTCTTTTGGGAATTTGTATTTTTCAAGAAATGTGTTTATTTGTGCTAAAAAATTTATAGGTAAAATGTTGTTCATCATATTCTTAAATTTTCTTTTTAATCTCTACGTCATCTGTGGTGATGGTCTATTTTTTCCTTTCAAATAATTGCTATTCGTGCCTTCTCTCCTGTTTTAACATTCTTCTAAAAGGCTTCTCAATTTTGTTAATCTTTCAAAAGTACAATTTTTGTCTCTTTTGATACTTTCTATGATATCTTTGTTTTCTGTTTCATTAATACATGCTATATGCTCTATTTTTATAACATGTGTGCATTCATGACTATATATTTTCCTCAAAGTATTATTTTGGCTTCATCTTACAAATTATTTGCTTTATATTATTGTTTAGTATTTTTATTTTATTATAATTTCTCCTCTAATCCATAAGTTTTTTAGATGTATTTATTTTTTTAGATTTATTTAGATTTAGATTTATGTTTTAAATTTTTCTAATATTGTGGGTACAGTATTCTACCTATGTCCATTAGACCAAGATTGTCAATTATGTTACTAAAATCTGCCATATCCTTTTGATTTTTTTTATCTGCTTAATTTATTGATTACTGGGAGAGATAGGTTAAAATCTCCCACTCAGCTACCAGATATGCCTGGAAGCTCCACTTCTTGTCTCTTTGCATCTCTGTCAATTATTGCTTTATATATTTTAAAGTGTGTTATTAGTGTATACCAGCTTAGAATTTTCATATATCCATGGTGAATTGAACCTTTGTCATTATGTGGCAACACTCTTTTTTTTTAACTAATACAATTTTTTTAATATTTATTTTATTTATTTTGTTTTTATTTTATTCTTGGCTGCATTGGATCTTAGTTGAGGCATACAGGATCTTTGTTGTGGCATGTGGGATCTTTCGTTGCAGCACGCAGGCTCTTTGTTGTGGCGCGCAGGCTTCTCTCTAGTTGTGGTGTGCGGGCTTCTCTCTAGTTATGGTGAGCGGGCTCAGTAGTTGTCGCGCAGGCTTAGTTGCCCCACGGCCTGTGGGATCTTAGTTCCCCGACCAGGGATCGAACTCACATCCCCTGCATTGGGAGGCAGACTCTTTACCACTGGACCACCGAAGTCCCTATGTGGCAACACTCTTCATCTCTAATAATACTCTTTCTCTTAAAGTCTCTTTTGTCTTACTTGTTATAACTATATCATCTTTTCCTGATTCTGTGAACTTTATTATAGTTATCAGTCTATGTAAGGAATTGAAAGTGGTAGCCATGTCCCAGTCTCTTTTTTCAGGAGGCCCAAATGACTCCAGCACCTTTTTTCCCCCTTGCTACAGCATGATAGCTTCCAAATGAATTAGGGGTGGATTTTCCTTGCAGGCACTTTCAAATAATCACCTTTGCCACAAGAGCAGATTTTCCTCCTCCAAGCTTCCATTCAGTGGCCCTATAGCAATATATTATGCCTACATCCACTATATTGTGAATGTAAGCATTGCTCCTTTATCTCTGGTGGCCAAATTATCATTGTCTGAAAGCTGCATTGATGAGGTTCCATCTGCTCTGAGTAGCAAGGCCCCAAAAAAGGTCCTATACTAACAGTAGTTTTTTATCCATTAAAGCATGCAAATAACCTCTTCAAAATGTCTTAAGTTGAAATAGTATGCTTTTATCAACTCATTTATCAAGATTATTATCAACATGAATCTACTAATCTTACTTAAATAAGATAGCTACCATAAGTGATTAAATGAATGTCTTAGAAGATAGCTGACTGATATCTAAATCTTTTTTAGTTATCAAAAAGCTTCCTTTTAATCATGTGTCTTTCATGATGACATGCAGTGAGTGTGGGGGAGATGACACAATAGCAGTAGCAGAGATGACACAATAAAGTGGGGGAGGGGGAGGGGGCACTCAATAAGTGAATGTTCACTTCATATATCATCCCTGTCTAGGGGAAATATCCATCTTGAACGCAGTGATGCAATTGAGCTGATACTGATGAAATGAAAATCCAGAACTTTTTAATGGACCAGCTGCACCCCTTGCCTGTCTTTACCGAATTAAGTCCAGACTATGCCAAAGCAGAATAGAACTGAGTTAAAAATCCAACAAAGTCTTACCATGTGCATAGGACTGAACTACAAACTGAAACTTGTATCATCAAGTTTTAAGTTTAAAAAAAAACTCTGCTGGTATTCCTCAGCGTTAAGTATACTCCAAACACACCTTTTTGAATTGATAAAGCTAAAAAACTAATAGCTATTACATAGCCTGAAACCTTGGAGACTTTTAAGCTGGGATTCAGAAGATGTTAGAGAGTGGCACCTGCTGGCAAACTGTGATACTGCAGCCCACTGGGTCGTTCAGTGAAATGGACGGTGAGGCCAGTGAAAATCCAGTGTCCCAAAAGCAGTCCTACATTCATATGGAAGGGCAATCCTTCCTCCCACCTCTCGGTCACCCCGCAATAACCAAGACCTGCCGATTTGCTTCCTAAACAGCTCTCAGAGTCTTCCATCTTCCACATTTCATCCCCATACTCACTGCCTCAGTACAAGCCACCACCTTTGTCACCTGGATTCCAAGAACAGCCTCTTAAGTGATTTCCCAGATTCCAGTCTATTTTCCACTGGAAGTAATCCTTTGTGTGTGGTCTTTTTTATATAGCACCATTATGATCATGTCACTCCCTGCGCAACAGTTTCTTGTTAAAGAGGTTAACTTTTTACCATAGAATTACCAGATTCTTCTCTTCACCATTGTCGTCCTCCTTCCCCCTCCAGCATCATCTCTCTACACAGCTTCCCTCCACACTTTGCTTCAGCCACAATGAATATCGCTCAGTTTTTGACGCATCACACACACCCACTGTATCCTGCTTTTACTCCATATCCTGCTATTCCCTTTACCTTAAATCTCTTCATTCCCATCCCACTCACCTAACCCTTACTCACCCTTCAGGTTCACCTTAGCTTTCATTCTGCTGGGAAGATTTTTCTGACCTTTCTAGAATGGATTAGGTTCCCTTGCTCTAAATTTGAAACTGTTGTTCCCTTATCAAAGCTGTGGTAATTGTCTGCCACCCCCTCTAGACTGTAAGCTTTGTGAGGACAAAATACATGACTATTTTGTTCATCCTTGTAACTTCAACACATAGCATAGTGCCTCAGTAGAAACTTAGTATATTTAAATATACTAAGTTTTTTAAGTATATTTAATACTTAAATATTTGTTAAGGTATTGAATTGAATTGAATTGAAATCTAGTATATATTCAATTGAACCATATAAAATTGCTTTTTTGGGCTTTCCTCGTGGCATACTGGTTAAGAATCCACCTGCCAATGCAGGGGAGACAGGTTCGAGCCCTGGTCCGGAAAGATACCACATGCCACGGAGCAAATAAGCCCGTGCGCCACAACTACTGAGCCTGCACTCTAGAGCCCGTGCTCCACAACAAGAGAGGCCACCGCAACAAGAAGCCCAGGCACTGCAACAAGAGTAGCCCCTGCTCGCCGCAACTAGAGAAAGCCCACACGCAACAACGAAAACCCAACACAGCCAAAAATAAAATAAAGTAAAAATAATTTTTTTAAAAAAAATTGCCTTTTTAAGGTCAAAATGGTCAAATATTGGCAATTACATATGTTTAACCTAATAGATGCTGCCAATTTGGGAGAAGAAAAGAGTCTTAACAATTGATATAGTTATTGAAAAAAATCAATAAATGTCTTTTTTAAAATGTAAACTTCTTGATTTTCACTAAAATCCATTATCCTGGGCCATATACACAATCAGAAATCCATGAATTCAGAAAGTGACCTTCAAAAGGAAAAACCAAACACCTGTGCTAGCCCTTAAAAACACAATGACTACCAAAAATTCACTTTCTGACCTTTATAAGTATTTTGGCTAAAAATGACCTTCTGACCTCATCATGCTGAAGTGCCAATCATAATCTGGCCTTGCATGCAAGAGAGTTAAATCTAGAATATTTCCCATTCTGCCAAATACTCATTGCAGCTGTTGCTTTATCCATCATTCAACATGTCCCCCAAATGGACATTACCACACATCATGTCCAGTCCTAGATGGTTGCCTTCATCTGAACAGGCAAGTCCAAAGAAGCAAGGCTCTGGTTAAATAAATGCATCTGTGTTTCCTCTGGAATTCACTCATACTTTCAGATAAACATGCTCAGTGGGAGAGAACAGGATAGTGGGCTCCAGGATAAAAGGAAATCTGTCAGGCAGATGTTGCTTTTGTGGAGTTGACTATTCCTTAAAAGCTTCATGTAAGACTAACAGAAGGCAGGGGGCCAGGATAATTTTTTTAGCCTGTTTAGTGCTTACTCTACTTTTAAATGCAGAGAACCTAGTTCAATTTCCAAGTGCAATGGATTCCTCACAAACCTTCAGTGATTTGGATACTTTTATGCATTATAGTCCATATTTTAAATTCCATAGAAAATAATTTATTCTTGCTAAAACACACTGACTTTCTACTTCTGTATATTACTGTTATGGCTGAAAATGGCCTTTCTTATTTAACCTCTGTTCCCTGTGTCTTATTGGCCCCAAAATAATTATAGTTTATGCTAAAACTTCTCCCACTTTCTTCCTAAGGGAGGGATATAGCGAGAAAAGAAAGAAGAGCAAGACCAAGGATCAGGAGTCTCCAGTAATTAGAGGCTAGTTAGAGATGGAAAAGCTAGGAAAGGAGATGGAAAAGCTAGGAAAGGGGATGGAAAAGTAACAGCCAATGTAAATCATTAAATTGTCCTAATTAATAACAAAAATGAAACCATCTAAATGTCTCAAAAGCGCATTTGTTAAATAAAGTATGGAACACCTATGTAACTGAATACCATAAAGACCTTAAAATGATTATGAGGAGCTGTGTTTATTGATTTTGGAGGATGGTTATAAGCTATTAAGTGAAAAAGTGAGTCTCAAAACAGCATATATAGTATGATTCCATTTTTTAAATTAAAAAGTCTGGAATGATACATGCCAAAATATTAGTGTTAGTGAGATTTTTGCAAATGTTTCTATTTTTGGTTTTCCTATAAAGAACATGTATTGTTATATAATAACAAATTTCTTTTATTTATTTGATTGGCATAGGGATAGAAAAGGTGGTCCATGCCTGAAAAGCTGGGGGCTTATCCATAGCAACGCCCTTAAGTTTCAGCCCATGGAAGTTCAGCCTTGATTGGTCTTAACCTGCCTCACTGAGTCTTATGTTTTGTAGGTTGCAATAGAGGTAACTGAAGTCAGGAAAACTGGTAAAAATTTAAAATGCAACTATGTCATCTAAGAGGATAATATTTTATGCCAGCATTTTTCAAATATTTTTAGCCACAGAAATTTTATTTAAATTAAATATTTTAGGAAATCCAAAACAGACTAAAATAGAACTACTGCAATTGAGGGGAGTAAGGAGAAAGTGGACCCCAACCAGTTCAAGTTACCAAGAAGTTCCCAAGGGAAGAATAATAATATCACAATAATAAGAGAGAGGAGGTATCACGTAAGGGACAGAGCATATATCCTGGAGCATATTGCCTGAGTTCAAGTTCTGGCTCTACCACTAACCAGCTATGCAATTTATTAAGCACTTACTATCTGCCAACAATGTGCTAAGTGCCTTACATGTATTGTCTCAGTTAATCATCAGAGGACACAGAGAGGTTGAATATCTCATTCTAGATCCCACAGAAGAGCGGGGATCTGAACACCAGCATCTGATTTCAGAGCCCATGTTCTTTTTTCTCTCTTTTTCTTTTTTTATTGAAGTATAGTTGATTTACAAATGTTTTGTTAGTTCCTGGTGTACAGCAAAGTGATTCAGTTATACATATATATACAGTAAGTCCCCTACATATGAATGAGTTGCATTCCGAGAGCGCATTCGTAAGTCCAATTTGTTTGTAAGTCCAACAAAATTAGTCAAGGTACCCAACTAACACAATCAGCTATATAGTACTGTACTGTAATAAGTTTATAATACTTTTCACACAAATAATACAAACAAACACAAAAAATAAAGAAAACTTTTTTTTTTTTTTTTTTTTTTTTTGCAGTATACAGGCCTCTCACTGTTGTGGCCTCTCCCGTTGTGGAGCACAGGCTCCAGACACGCAGGCTCAGCGGCCATGGCTCACAGGCCTAGCCGCTCCGCGGCATGTGGGATCTTCCCGGACCGGGGTACAAACCTGTGTCCCCTGCATCGGCAGGAGGACTCTCAACCACTGCGCCACCAGGGAAGCCCAAGAAAACAGTTTAAATCTTACAGTACCTTGAAAAGTACAGTAGTACCAGCTACATCATTGCTGCTTTTACGCTTGCTTCTGGACATCCTGGGGTTGAAATGAAGATACTGTACTACTGTACTCTATACAGTACTGTACAGTAAAGTACACAAAAACACAACTACTTTTAGAGGATGCACACATGTGACAATGTATGCCAGGCACGTAAACTATCGTGATTGGACATGCAAATGCACATTCGCACCTTTGAAAGTTCACAACTTGAAAGTTTGTATGTAAGGAACTTACTGTATGTTATTTTCCACATTCTCTTCCATTATGGTTTATTACAAGATATTGAATATAGTTCCCTGTGCTATATAGCAGGACCTTGTTTTCTATCCATTTTATATGTAGTAGTTTGTATCTGCTAATCCCAAACCCATAATTTATCCTTCCCCTTTCCCCTTTGGTAACCATAAATTTGTTTTCTATGTCTGTGAGTCTGTTTCTGTTTTGTAAATAAATTCATTTGCATCATACTTTAGATTATATATATAAGGGATATCATATGGTATTGGTCTTTCTCGGTCTGACTTACTTCACTTAGTCTGATAATCTCTAGGTCCATCCATGTTGCTGAAAATGGCATTATTTCATTCTTTTTTATGCAGAGCCCATGTTCTTAACCCCTACAATGAACTGCAATTATTTTAAAGCCATTAAGTTATCATCATTTGTATTAGTCAGGGTTCTCCAGAGAAAAAGAACCAATAGCATAGAAAGAGATTTTAAAGAACTAGTTCATGTCATTATGGAGGCTGCCAGGTCCAAAATCTGCAGGGTGGACAGGTAGCCGGGAGACCCAGGAAGAGTCAATATTGCAGTTCAAGGCCATCAGGCTAGAGATCCAGGAATGTTGCAGTTCACATCCAAAGGTCACCTGCTGACAGAGGGAGGTCAGTCTTTTGCCAAGCCTTCAACTGATTGGATGAGGCCCACCCACACTATGAAGAGCAATCTGCTTTACTCAAAGTCTACTGATCTAAATATTAACCTCATCCAGAAGCACTCTGACAGAAACATCCAGAATAATGTTTGACCACAGATCTGTGCACCATGGTCCAACCAAGCTGACATATAAAATTAACCATCACAGCATCCATCCATCAAAACATTGGCCAAAAAGGCCCAGGGAAGGTGGTATTAATGGAAGGACTAGAAAGCATTTGGATACAGGGTAGTCCAGTGAAATAGCCTTGGAGAGGTACCATGGAGAGGGCCTAGGACCCAGTAAACACATTCAGTACCTAGTGAAAGAAAGCCAAAAAAGGGAACAAGCAGATTCATTTGGCCCACACATTCTCCCAGGCTTATCCTACTAAATCTAATTTCTGAGTGCCTTCCTATCTGTAGATCAAGAGTCTTACAGCCACCAGCTGAAGGACCATTTGGTCAGGAACTCCTCAGGTTGGGAAGAGGCACCCTTGGCTCAATGGACCATGCTGAGCTTGGGGCTGCAGAACTACTATGAAGTGTTATTTGATTTCCCCTCAGCTGTGGTAGGGTGTGACCTTGGGCACTGGAATAAACACCTCCCCTTTGGGACCATCAATCCAAGAGTATAGGGAGAGTTGTATGGAAACAGCACCTTATCTGGAGTTGTTTACCTTAAGTCCTCAACACTCTGAGAACAACAACCTCCTTCTGTCCCTTTTTCCCACATGGAGCCAGGGGATCGCACAAGAGACTTGCCTGTCATTGTGTGGCCACAACCTGAGGAAGTTCTACTCACTGTCTGAGAAAACTGCCCTGAATTTAGACTCCAATCAAAACAGTTAATGACTTAGGTAACAATGAAATTGGCTTCAAAGTAAAATGTGTCCTTGTGGGTAGAAATATGGAGCCAAGTTGTCAGTGTCCTATCTTCTTTTCTAACCAAAGAGAGGTGGGAAAAGCTGGGCCTGGCTGGGTACAGTAATCTGGAGACTTATGTGAGCTAGTAGACAGTAGAGGGTAGGGTTAAGCACAGAGTCCATGGACCCTGATGTGAGTTCAAACCCTGGCTAAGCAACTAGCTGTCTGACCTAAGTTACCTAGCTTCCTTGTGCTCCACCTGTAAAATGGGGATGGCACCAGCAAGAACAGTGCAGACCTATGGGCCCCTCCAGCCAGCTGAAGTACACGGCATGGCTTCCCACCAAGTCAAGGTCATAGGGGAAAACAGAGGAATCCCAGGTACCAAAAAGCATCAGGAAGAAAGGGTCCAGGTGAGGAGACACCACAGGGATAATCAAGGGGAAGGTCACATCTCAGGAACTTCAGATTGTGCCTAAGAGCTTGGATCATGGTAACAGGACAGCCACAACCATGTACAACTCTGCTAGCTTTTCTGTAGTTATACTGAGCTGTCATTCTAAGTAACTAGAACGGACCTGGAGGGTGAGCAGGACAAAAACTAGTTGCCTCCTCACAGCAATTTCATCTGTCGTAGGGCTCCAAGTTGACTTACATCACCCTCATAAATCCCAAGATAATGAAGCTTCATTATTGTCTTATTAATTAATCCCTCTTACAAGTTCCCATCTCCCCTTGCAATCAGGAAGAGGGAACTAGACATTTTAGTTCAAGTTTATAATCTCAGTCCAATCCCAAAAACTGAACAAAATCCTTAGATAACTTGATGTTTTTTGGATAAATGTTCAGTCTATCAGATGTCCTTGCTTCTTCTCTTCCCCAAGATGACATTCAAGAAAAGGAAGGAGTCCTTGATTCCAGATGGTGTCCCCTGCTGCAAAATGCCTAGCCTGGGCTTCTTTCTAGACTGATAACATTTAGGGAGCAGCCAGCTTCTGGAGGGGTGCAAGTTTCTCCTGCAAAAGCCCCTACCAGGGGGCTTCCCTGGTGGCGCAGTGGTTGAGAGTCTGCCTGCCAATGCAGAGGACACGGGTTCGAGCCCTGGTCTGGGAAGGTCCCACATGCCACGGAGCAACTAGGCCCGTGAGCCATACTACTGAGCCCGCACGTCTGGAGCTTGTGCCCCGCAACAAGAGAGGCCGCGACAGTGAGAGGCCCGCGCACCACGATGAAGAGTGGCCTCCGCTCACTGCAGCTAGAGAAAGCCCTCGCACAGAAACGAAGACCCAACACAGCCAAACATAAATAAATAAAATTAAAAGTCCAGTTCCTTCCTAACTCTACTAATTAATAACTTGTCCTTTCTAAACTTGTTTCGTCATCTATATAAAGGAGCTAAATTCTGCTTACTTTATAAAAAAAAAAAAAGAAAGAAAGAAAAAGCCCCGACCAGTGCTGAGCTGGACTGGCCTTCTGCAGCTCCACGATGGCCTGGTGATTCTTCCTGGCTGACTCACTTGAGCTCTGCCTCATCCTTCCTCTGGCTGCCGGTCTATGTGGCCCAAGGGGGTCACCTTCATCTTGCCATGCCAGATGCCAAGGCAGGCCCTGTGGCTCTCATTCAGTCCCCTTTCCCATCCTCCCTGGGGTGTGGGGAAACACGTGGACACTTCTGGGTCTCCTCCACACCACATAACTTGGTGCAGGGATTGCCTGGGGGAAGAAGATAATCCAGTCGCCTTCCAGAGTTCCAAAACAAAATTGAAACAAACCACCGCTCCTCATCCTTGAAGGTCTTACCCAACACACCCATCTCCCTCCTGCCTCCTTTCTTTCCCCCGCAGTCCTCCAAGCCAGAAAAGGTGAATTTTCATTTATTTCCCTTTCGTTGCTTGCTGGGACTTGCCATCATTACTTTCTTCTTCTCCTTCCAGATTCCGGGCTCATGGCTAAGGCTTACTGGAGAGTAGAATTCAGGAGAGAAAAAGATCATTCTTACCAATAACAAGAGCAAAATTTGAACCTTTATCATAAAGATGAACCTCATTACTCTGAGAAGAAAAGATCTCTACCAAATTCTCAGAGAGCTCCCTTAAAACCAAGCAAGGAGTGATTTGAGGGTGTCCTTGTGTAAAGTTAACACAGATGGCATTTGAATTTGTACATAATTAGGATGCATAAATATATCTATAGCAACAAGGTGTGCAAAACTTGTGATTCCCCAGACTCAGACCATAAGAGAACAGGATGTGACTATTATGCTAATGAGCTCATTAATATCATGAATACAATTAACAAATGAAGTTGATTATCACTGGCAAGCATTCAATACAAAGAGATAAGTTGCTGTGCTTTAACCACACAAGTTAACTATTTTGCTGTGTTTGTCCGGAAGCACTCTTTTCATCTTTGCTCATTTATTACCACTAAATGGATAAATGCCTGGGAATGTGGGCTCAGCTCATTACTTATACATATTACTTTGATTATAATTTGACCTCATGCACATTTCAGTTAGAAGAACCCTACAAAATATCACTTCTATTTATAATACAGCCTGATCTGCCAAATCTACAGAGAAATAACATCCTAATTGGAAAGAATAAAAGGTTACCTTTGCATGTAAACTGTACGTTCATTTAGTCATCGATTTTATTTATTTCTAATTATCGGTGGTTGTGCATCTCCTAGTAACTGGGATAGAGTTGTTTTTCCTCCTAATAACTCCTGAGAAATGGAAACCCTAATGATCAGATCAGTAGATTGGAAGCTGTAATTTTAATGTGAGGTTTATTGGGGCTGTCAAAAATTAAGAAATATTTAGGATTCAAACTTTAACTTCCATAAATTCTGAGGCCAAAGACCTATTTTTACGTGACTCCTTCATTATCTGTGTCATAAGATTACATCTTCTCTGCAGTTTAGAGTAAAATAATCCTGTTGCCAATACACTCAAAATTAAATATACATCTTGTCTCCAGCAGTTTTTCTTGCTACCCATCCATAAGAAGTGAAGTCATGGTTCCCAGCTGTGGATTTTAAACTCTTTGAAGAAAAGGATAAAGCTCATCTTCACTGGAAACTGTCCTGGTCACCAAACCTCAGCACCGTTGGCTCACACAGTCACTAGCTCTCTCCCCCGCCCATCTCATCTTGCCTCCCATTCACTGAATCATCCCTTGTATTAGTGTGCTTGGACTGCCACAGACTGGGTGGCTTAAATGACAGACATTTATTTTCTCACAGTTCTGGAGGCTGAAAGTCCAAGACAAAGGTGCCATCATGTCTGGGTTCTGGCAAGAGCTCTCTCCTCAGGTGGCAGATGGCCGCTTTCTTGCCACGTCCTCACATGGTGAAGAGAGACCTCTGATGTCTCTTCCCCTTCTTATAAGGGCACCAGTTCTATCAGATCAGGGCCCCACCCTTATGACCTCATTTAACCTTAATCACCTCCTTAACAGCCCTGTGTCCAATACAGTCACACGGGGGTTGGGACTTCAACATATGAATGAGAGGGGGACACAATTCAGTCCATACCACCCCTGGCCTGGCACATTGATGTTCTTAATCACCAATACACTGTGTGGGGAGATTGGCTGGTGGGTAGCATGCCTCACCCAATTCACCAGCTGTATCATTTTTGCCATTTGGCTCCTGAAATATCTTCTCCATGTGGCCCCTTGCAGAGGCTGAGACAGAAGTTCCTCAGGGAGGTTGTAAGGGTTGATGGAGTATGCAAGGGATTGTTTAGCCAAAAGAGTTAGCTGTGATTATCTGAGCACAGAATGGCTCTGACTGTGGAAGGATGGACACAGGGTTAACCTTAAGAGTGGACTGTCACCTGCATCATAAGAGCTGAGGCACTGGAAATGTCCATTAAAAATACCTCTCTCGGGTTTCCCTGGTGGCACAGTGGTTGAGAGTCTGTCTGCCAATGCGGGGGACGCAGGTTCAGGCCCTGGTCTGGGAGGATCCCACATGCCGCAGAGCAACTAGGCCCGTGAGTCACAACTACTGAGCCTGCACGTCTGGAGCTTGTGCTCCGCAACAAGAGAGACCACGACAGTGAGAGGCCCGCGCACCGCGATGGAGAGTGGCCCCCGCTCTCCGCAACTAGAGAAAGCCCATGCACAGAAATGAAGACCCAACACAGCCAAAAATCAATCAGTAAATAAAATTTTAAAAAAGAAAAAAAAAATACCTCTCTCGGGGCTTCCCTGGTAGTGCAGTGGTTAAGAATCTGCCTGCAAAGGCAGGGGACACAGGTTCGAGCCCTGATCCGGAAAGATCCCACATGACGTGGAGCAACAAATCCCGTGAGCCACAACTACTGAGCCTGCGCTCCAGAGCCTGTGAGCCACAACTACTGAGCCCTCGTGCCACAACTACTGAAGCCTGCATGCCTAGAGCCCATGCTCTGCAACAAGAGAAGCCACCACAATGAGAAGCCCACGCACCGCAATGAAGAGTAGTCCCAGCTCATTGCAACTAGAGAAAGCCTGCGTGCAGCAACGAAGACCCAACGCAGCAATAAATAAATAAATAAATAAATTAAATAAAAATGTTAAAAAATACCTCTCTCATTGGCCTGATGCTGGGACTAAAACTTCACCATTAGAGTTGTATTCCATTGGCTTAAGTTAAAAAAAAGGCCAATGTAGCAGTCAGCAAATAGAACACAGAGGAAGAAGAAGAGACCATTTCTTAATTGTAGGGCTTTTTTGTTTGTTTGTTTTTTGGATTGTAGGAGCATCAAAGGAAGGAACAGCATTTTGCTCACCTTTGAACCCTCACTTCACCTACCATGGTGGCTTGCACAAAAATGGGTGCTCAGTAAGTATGTCTTGTGTGACTGCATATTACCCAAAGGATTTGGATTTCTTTTACTTCCACACGCCAAGTGCTGAGCAGAATCTATTCTCTTTATTGTTATCTATGTCACCGAATATATTTGCCCATTTCATTTTCACTTCCTGAGCCAGACTGAGTGTGGATGCCATACAAGGCCAAAGCAATAAAACAACCTAAACAGTCACATATTAATATTCACTTCTTCCTAGACTTCTCCCCACTTTATGAATATGTTAAATAGAACACGTTAGTCTCTATTTAGTGTGGATATATAACTGGAAATTATTGTGGGCCACACACAAATCACAATTGATGTGCCATTCACATTGCAAACAAATATACTCTTTAGTGTTCCAACCGTTGATTCATTTATTGTATTTTCTGGTTGTTTTTATATCAGGGAGCTAAATCTTCTTCCTTCTTCAGTTTGCGGTATTGGAAATATTTCTCTTTTGAAATTCATCTCTTAACTAGAGAAGGTGGCAGTAAAAGAATGAACAAGTTAACAGGGTCAGAACAAGGTCTTGCCACAAACGCACAGACCTGTTGTCCCTGATGGAGTGACGAGGCAGCAGGGGAAATGTGCAGAACCATAGCCAAGGAGAGGCAATGCCCGGTGACTGGACCCCATACAGGCCTGACCGGTGGGCTCTTCTCTAACTGCTGACGTATCAGCTTTTTGACGTAGCCAAGACACATCTGGTTGGAAGGAAGGAACAGAATCCCCCTCAAATTATCTCAAGAAAAGGGGCTCTGTTCAAAAGATACATCCCTTGGGGAATCCATGGAAAAGCAGGGCAAAGATAATAACAGACCTCAGAGGAACCAGAGCTTATCTGGGACCCTCTGCAGCACGAGTTCCCTGTATTTACACCAGCAGCACAGTAAAGATGTCTGGGCTCTTAATTCCCTCTGTCTCTATGACTTAGTCCCTTGCTATGCTAAGTGTGGCCCTGGGACCTACATCACTGCATCACCTGAACTTGTCAGAACGCAGACTCTCAGGCCCCACTGCAGCCCTACTGAAGCAGGATCTGCATCTTAGCAAGAGCCTCAGATGAGGGGAGAGAGAGAGAGAGGAGAAATAGAGCTAGAAAGGGTGAGAATATAATAGGCTGGCTGCCTGGCAGTGGAATGGCCATCCCTGAGACAAGAGGCCACACGTGATAGAATTCTCTTTGGAGTGGATGAACCAAAGGCCATGGGCAAGAAGCAAAGTGAGGTATGTCAGGAAAACTGGTTCCACTACATATTTGAAATGTGTTTCTGAGCTCAGTTGAGCCTGAATACATTTTGAGTGTTTTGCTCCTGTGGGCTGATTGTTACAACCTTTATGGCCATCTCCTGAAATTAGGTATCCTTGTTTCTCAGGTGACTAGAAACGTCAAGTGTCATTAGCAGAGTGAAGGTTTGGCCCACTGTGAGCACTGTTGTCACACCTGAAAAATACATTCGGGCTTCCCTGGTGGCGCAGTGGTTGAGAGTCCGCCTGCCGATGCAGGGGACACAGGTTTGTGCCCCGGTCCGGGAAGATCCCACGTGCCGCGGAGCGGCTGGGCCCGTGAGCCATGGCCGCTGAACCTGCGCGTCCGGAGCCTGTGCTCCGCAGCGGGAGAGGCCACAACAGTGAGAGGCCCGCGTTCCGCAAAAAAAAAAAAAAAAACACATTCAATTCACATATAACTAAAGAGAAAAGGGAGCTCTTTATAATTCTTACCAGTTTAGTGATCCAGTAATGAGCTCTCATATCCTCTCTTCTTCTCTAAAATCTGAATCCCTCCAAAGCAATATCTTCACTGATGCTTTCATGTTGGGTGGTGGTTTCCATACCTGCAGCTATAGAAGAGAGCAGCTGTATGTCATTTTCTCCTTAGGGTTTAAACCTAACTTGAGAAGGCAAGCCTGTGGGTAGCTAATTAATAGATTTTTTTTTTTTACAATTGCATGTATCGAATTTTTCTGGTTAAATTTCCAAGCCAATTAAAAAAAGAGACCAAAAAATTAATAAGCATTTTTTTCCTGCCTTGTGGAGTTGAAAACTGTCTGGGGAAGCCTCCAGGCAAGCTCCTGAGTTGGGAGACATGCCAGAAAAGAGAGGAAGGCTGTGAGCACATCAGAAAGAGGATAAGCATGGTTTCCCTCTCTCTCTCTCTTTCCCTTTCTCCCCTCATAAAACACCAGTCTTTCTGTGCTCTAGTTTTCAGCACACACAAATTTGTTTCTTATCTACTAACAGCCAGAGATACAGAAACCCCTCCAAGATCACAGACTCAGGATTTCTACTTTAGCCCATTTACTGTGTCCTGCCAATCAGGACACATTCAATGGGTCCTGCTCCCTGGGGACAGCCAGCCTGAGCCTTGCCCTGTGCTCCTGGGGCTCACTTTTGTTAAGAATGTTCAGATGCAACCATGAGATAAGGAGAGATTAGGACCTAACAGACGCTCTCTCTCTGCGATGTCATTTTTTTTTTATACATTTTTTTTTTTTTGGCTGCTTTGGGTCTTCGTTGCTGCATGCAGGCTTTCTCTAGTTGCGGTGAGCAGGGGCTACTCTTCATTGCGGTACACGGGCTTCTCATTACGGTGGCTTCTGTTGTTGCAGAGCACGGGCTCTAGGCACATGGGCTTCGGTAGTTGTGGCACACAGGCTCAGTAGTTGTGGCGCACAAGCTTAGTTGCTCCACAGCATGTGGGATCTTCCCAGACCAGGGCTCAAACCCATGTCCCCTGCATTGGCAGGCAGATTCTTAACCACTGCGCCCAGGGAAGTCCCTGTGATGTCATTTTTTTTTTAATTTTTGAATTTTATTTTATTTATTTTTTTATACAGCAGGTTCTTATTAGCCATCCATTTTATACACATCAGTGTATACATGTCAATGCCAATCTCCCAATTCACCTGTGATGTCATTTTATAAATACATAAATATAAGGAAACAGAGGGAAGGAGAGCTTTGAAGAAAATTTTATTAAAATGATGCCCAGAACAGCATCTGCAGGTTGATGCTCTTTCAAACCATGTGGTTCTAGTGGGTGATTCTAACATGTGCCAAGAGGAGGGCACCTGATCCAAGATGGGCCAATCAGAAAGTCTCAATCCTATCACTGGGATTGGTCCAGGAATAGACATTTCACCCAAGTCAAGCCAATCAGATTTCTATGCTGGGATTTTTCAAGCTTGAGCTGACGGAAGAGTCTTTCCTCTTGGGTCTTGGAACTGTAAACGTGCAAGGCTGGAGCTATAGCAACAACAGCCCCAGCCGCATGAAAGCCAGTCTGAGCAAACAAGCTGATGCTCAAAGAAGCCAAGACAAGCAACGAAGAGCAGGACCCCTCACAGTGCTCAAGTCCTTGATGCCAATTTTCCCCAGTGCCAACTCTGGCGCTGCCCTTGTCTGCTTTCCCTAGTTCAAGTTCAGCTTCTTTCATTTGCCACTAGGAAAGTACTAGCTAGTACATCCAGCCCCTCCACTACTACTATAGATGCCCTCAGTGAACCCCCCTTTTCATTTCTTTTTTAACATCTTTATTGGAGTATAATTGCTTTACAATGGTGTGTTCGTTTCTGCTTTATAATAAAGTGAATCAGCTATACATATACATATATCCCCATATCTCCTCTCTCTTGCATCTCCCTCCCACCCTCCCTATCCCACCCCTCTAGGTGGTCAAAAAGCACTGAGCTGATCTCCCTGTGCTATGCGGCTGCTGCCCACTAGCTACCTATTTTACATTTGGTAGTGTATATATGTCCATGCCACTCTCTCACTTCATCCCAGCTTACCCTTCCCCCTCCCCGTGTCCTCAAGTCCATTCTCTACATCTGTGCCTTTATTCCTGTCCTGCCCCTAGGTTCTTCAAAAACATTTTTTTTTTAGATTCCATATATATGTGTTAGCATATGGCATTTGTTTTTCTCTTTCTGACTTACTTCACTCTGTATGACAGACTCTAGGTCCATCCACCTCACTATAAATAACTCAATTTCGTTTCTTTTTATGGCTGAGTGATATTCCATTGTATATATGTGCCACATCTTCTTTATCCATTCATCTGTTGATGGACACTTAGGTTGCTTCCATGTCCTAGCTATTGTAAATAGTGCTGCAGTGAACATTGTGGTACATGACTCTTTTTGAATTATGGTTTTCTCAGGGTATATGCCCAGTAGTAGGATTGCTGGGTTGTATGGTAGTTCTATTTTTAGTTTTTTAAGGAATTTCCATAGTGGCTGTATCAATTTACATTCCCACCAACAGTGCAAGAGGGTTCCCTTTCTCCACATCCTCTCCAGCATTTATTGTTTGTAGATGTTTTGTTGATGGCCATTCTGACTGGTGTGAGGTGATACCTCATTGTAGTTTTGATTTGCATTTCTCTAATGATTAGTGATGTTGAGCATCCTTTCATGTTTTTGTTGGCAATCTGTATATCTTCTTTGGAGAAATGTCTATTTAGGTCTTCTGCCCATTTTTGGATTAGAACCCCTCTTTTTAAAATAGAAATGCTACCTTATAAGCAAGCAGAATTGGTAGAGTGTAAAGAGCCATATCATAAAGCAATCAGAAGATTTGAAGGGATAAGAAAAGAAGAAGAAAAAGACAACTGTCCTAGCATTTTATGTCAAGATCAAATTGCCATTTTTACACAGATCTTCATTATTAATGGAATATAATACTGCTGGATTTTTCTATTTATATGTTATCACACACACCACACTCACACTCACATCTACAGAGAGCATTCAGTAGGTCCTTGCCAGTGCAGAGGGTGGAGGACCGAATTGGACATCAGAGATCATGTGACTTTGGTGGCCAGTCACTTCACTCTGGGACTTTCTTTTCTCATCTTAAAAAGGACTTTAGGGGGCTTCCCTGGTGGCACAGTGGTTGAGAGTCTGCCTGCTGATGCAGAGGACACGGGTTCATGCCCTGGTCCAGGAAGATTCCACATGCCGCGGAGCAGCTGGGCCCATGAGCCATGGCCGCTGAGACTGTGTGTCCGGAGCCTGTGCTCCACAACGGGAGAGGCCACAATGGTGAGAGGCCCATGTACAGCCAAAAAAAAACTAAAAAAGGACTTCAAAAAAGATGGAAAAAATTAAAAGAAAAAACACTGTTAGAACCAATAAACAAAATAAATTTAGCAAAGTAACAGAATATAAAGTCAACGCACAAAAATCAGTTGCATTTCTATACACTAACAATGACCAATCTGAAAAGGAAATTATAAAAATAATTTCTTTTACAATATTATCAAAAAATAAAATAATTAAGAATTAATCAAGTAGGTGAAAGATTTGTACAATGAAAACTACAAAACATTGCTGAAATAAATTAATGAGGACATAAATAAATGGAAACAAACACATCCTATGGATGTGAAAACTTCATGGATTGGAAAGCTTAATATTGTTAAAATGTCAATATTACCCAAAGGATTCCACAGACTCAGTGCAATCCCTATCAAAATCCTAAAGATATATTTTGCAGAAATAGAAAAATCCATCCTAAAATTTATATGGAATCTCAAGGGACCCTAAAGAGCCAAAGCAATCTTAAAAAACAAGAACAAAGGTTGAGGGCTCTCACTTCCTGATTTCAAAACTTAATACAAAGCTACAATAACCAAAACAGTGTGGTAGTGACATGAAGACAGACATATAGACCAATGGAATAGAATAGAGAGCCCAGAAATAAACCCTCACATATTTGCTCAAAAGATTTTTGACAAGGGTGCCAAGAGCATTCAATGGAGAAGGATAGCCTTTTCAACAAATGGTGCTGGGGAAAATTGATATCCACATGCAAAAGAATGAAGTTCGACCCTTACCAAACACCATATATAAAAATTAATTCAAAATGTATTTGTAGTGAGGTGGATGGACCTAGGTTCTCTCATACAGAGTGAAGTAAGTCAGAAAGAGAAAAACAAATACCATATGTTAACACATATATGTGGAATCTAAAAAAAAAAAAAAAATGGTTCTGGTGAACCTAGGGGCAGGACAGGAATAAAGACACAGACATAGAGAATGGACTTGAGGACACGGGGAGGGGGAAGGGTAAGCTGGGATGAAGTGAGACAGTGGCATGGACATATATACACTACCAAATGTAAAATAGATAGCTAGTGGGAAGCAGCTGCATAGCACAGCGAGATCAGCTCGGTGCTTTGTGACTATCTAGAGGGGTGGGATAGGGAACTGAAAGAGAGAGGGGATATGGGGATATATGTGTACATATAGCTGATTCACTTTGTTATACAGCAGAAACTAACACAACATTGTAAAGCAATTATAATCCAATAAAGATGTTAAAAAAAATTCATAGTGATCATCCAAAGGTTATAAAAACCTAAAAAAAAAAAATTTAGCTCAAAATGGATCCATGGCCTTAATGTAAGACTTAAAACTCTTAGAAGAAAACATAGTGCAAAAGCTTTGTGACATTGGACTCAGCAATGATTTCTTGCATATGACATCAAAAGCACAAGCAACAAAAGAAAAAAGTAAACAAATTCAATTTCATAAAAATTTTTAAATTTTGTTCTCCAAAAGACAATATTCACAAAGTAAAAAGGCAATCCACAGAATGAGAGAAAGTATTTGTAAGTCATATATCTGATTAATATCCAGAATATAGAGAAAACTCCCAAAACTCAACAACACAAAAACAAACAACTGGATTTAAAAGTGGGCAAAGGACTTGAATAGACATTTCTCTGAAGAAGATATACAGGTGACCAATAAGCACATGAACAGATGCTCAACATCACTAATCATTAGGGAAATGCTAATCAAATCTACAGTGAGATACCACCTCACACCCATTAGGATGTCAAAAAAAAAAAAAAACAGAAAACAAGTGAGGATGTGGAGAGATTGGAACACTTGTGCACTGCTGGTGGGAATGTAAAATGGCACAGCAGCTGTGGAAAACAGTATGGCAGTTCTTCAATAAATTAAAAATAGAACTACTATATGATCCAGAAATTCCACTACTGGGTACACATCTAAAGGAATTGAAAGCAAGATCTTGAAGAGGTATTTGTACATGCATGTTCATAGCAGCATTATTCACAATAGCTAAAACATGGAAGTAACCCATAAGTTCACTGAAGGATGAATGGATAAGCAAAATGTGATATATACATACAATGGAATATTATTCAGCCTTAAAAGGAATAAAATTCTGACACATGCTACAACATACATGAAACTTGGGGACATTATGCTAAGTAAAATAAGCCAATCACAAAAAGACAAGTACTGTATGATTCCACTTACATGAGGTACTTACAGTAGTCAAAATCATAGAAACAGAAAGTAGAATGTTGGTTGCCAGGAGCTGGGGGTTGGAGAATGGGGAGTTATTGTTTAATAGATATAGAGTTCCCATTTCACAAGAAGAAAAAAATTCTGGAGATGGATAGTGGTGATGGTTGTACAACATTATGAATATATTTAATACCACAGAACCATACACTTAAAAACAGTTAGATATTAACTTTTATATTATATATATATTTTTACTACAATTATTTTTAATTAGAAAAAAAGAAAAAGGAGTATCTTAACAGGGTGCTTTCTAAGCCCTCCTAGAGCTAAAATTCTAGAATTACACACAATATCCAAAGGTACCCCCCAACTTCTCTCACAAATCACGAAATACATTCAAAGTAAACTCTTATCTTCCCTTTGATCCAAGGTCTATAGTTGAATCTCTATGACCTGGAAGGAAAGAAGAGTCCACCACCCTCTTTATAATAAATCCCAGAAATGTCCATTTCTCAAGGGCAAGAATTTCATCTTATTGATCTTTGTATCTTCAGAACTTAATACAGCCCAAATAATCACATGCTGAAAGAATAAATCATTAAAAGGACCTAGTAGATTTCAGGTTATGATAGAGACCAATAGATACATTCTCCCACCTTCCTACTGAACTGCCAGGAAAGCATAAACAAAAATGCAAAAATTGCAACAGCCTTAACCCATCTTAAAGAACCCAGCAGGAATTTTTCCTACACAAAAGAACATGAGCCCCTGAATGTGAATTCAAAGAACCAAGTAGGAAGGATTGAGAAGAAATTTCCTCTATACCCCCTGAGTGTATCTACCTTTTGTTTGTTTGTTTGTTTGTTTTGCGGTACGCGGGCCTCTCACTGCTGTGGCCTCTCCCGCTGCGGAGCACAGGCTCTGAATGCGCAGGCCCAGCAGCCATGGCTCACGGGCCCAGCCGCTCCGCGGCACGTGGGATCCTGCCGGACCGGGGCACGAACCCGCGTCCCCTGCATCGGCAGGTGGACTCCCAACCACTGCGCCACCAGGGAAGCCCAGTGTATCTACCTTTGTGTCAACCAAAAAATTCACAACTACTTTCCTATTCAGAAGAACTGCATTCTCAGGTCGACTCCAATCCAGAACAAGACCTCTTACAAAAATTTCTAAGGTGTCTAGAGCAAAGATGTCTAGGGTTATTTCATCCCAAGCAGGCATCACAATTTATTATAAAATCAAACTTATTAAAACAGTATGGCACTGGCATAAGACTCAACAGATAAATCCATAGTATAGAGTAGATAACCATGAAAAAAATCCTATGTAAGAGTTAATGTGGCTTATTCCATAGACTTGGGTATAAATTCAGTTACATCTCTTCCACTTTTCTAATTAGTTGCTCAAGGCTCCCACCTGTTTATTAGTAAGGAATTCAAAATCTTCTCCAGACCTTCCTTCATTCCAGCCAAATTGTTCAGGAACCCTAAGGGCCTATATAGTCCAAGGGCATTGGGATTTAGTCTGGCACCCTCATCCTAGCAGAATGGGAACTGGGTCTAATCAAGTCACTGCTTCCATTGTTTCTCATTATAATACAATAGTCATATTGAAAACCAATCCTACATATTTTGCCAGCTGTTGCTGGCCCACTGCTACAAAAAGATTTCTGTGGATCCGGATTTCTGTATAAGCAACCTGATTCTTCAAAAATACTCTTTAAATGTGCTAAGTCAGTCAAGAGCAACATATTCTTGGGGTCTCAAGATTGCAGTTCCTAGTGATCTGATTTTTCCATTCCCTTTAGAGCCACCTTCCAGGGTGCCAGGTAAACACTTAATAGATTAGAAGGAGGCCAGGATAGGTGATTAATAAAGACTAATCATGCTGGCCTTTGTCTCCAGTTCCTAAGAGCCTCCTAAACCCTTAGAATTTCCCGGTGATAGGAGTGTCTTTGTTATTCATAATGGGTCCATCAGGCCAGCATGATTGTTTATGCTAAAAAAGTGATTCCTGGTGGACCTCTGAGATGACTCAGAATGGGGGCTGGCCATACCAGAAAGACCAAGCGTGTGATTAGATGGTTGAAGCTTTAAAACACGTGATATTAGCCCAACCTCCAGAAAGGGGAGGGGGACTGGAGACTGAGTTCAACCACATGGCAGTGATTCAATCAATGTGCCTATGTAATAACACCTCAATAAAAACACCAAAGCTTGGTGAGAAATGGCCATAGGGACATCTGAATTTGCAGCTGGTGTTTGAAATGAAGGCATTCTTGTAGACAACTATGCTTTTACCTCAAATTTGGCTACCCCCAGGTATTCTGGTAATAGATAGAGGAGTTAGAAGTGGTGCAGGCAAGAAATTGTGGTCATAGAGATGGAGAGAAGTGGAGAGGTTCAAGAGATATAGAGTGAAATAAATAGGACTTAGTGATGGATGCTGTCAGATACAACCCCCAAAATGCACATTTTTTAAAACAATGAGCTATCAATCTTACTATCAAAGAGGCAGATTTTAAAATAGAAACTATAAGAACATATGGTTTTTTAAATCATAACCAAGTAATACCTCTATGTATCCCTGCATAATAAGGATAAGGAAAAGCAAATAACTCTAATCTTTATTTTCATGTGCGCTATTTCACACAAATCACATTAGTCAGAGACTAATAGATATAACTTTAGGGAAAGCAAGCTATAAACCATAATAGAGATTTGGGGTTTTTTAAGTCATTAACATTATAATGTCATGTCGTCTATCAAAGGACTTGTCATTATCATATGATCCTCAGAGCTGTGCCTAATTGACTGAGTAGAAAATAGCTTTAAATTTCTATCTTCCAGACTTCCCTGGTGGCACAGTGGTTAAGAATCCATCTGACAGTGCAGGGGACACGGGTTTGATCCCTGGTCGGGGAAGATCCCACATGCCACGGAGCAACTAAGCCCCTGTGCCACAACTACTGAGGCTACGTGCCACAACTACTGAAGCCCATGCACCTAGAGCCTGTGCTCTGACACAAGAGAAACCACCGCAATGAGAAGCCCCCGCATTGCAACAAAGAGTAGCTCCTGCTCACCACAACTAGAGAAAGCCTGCGTGCAGCAAAGAAAACCCAACACAGCCAAAAATAAATAAATACATTAATTTTTTTAAAAAATTTCTATCTTCCTTCTTCTATGGTTGAAATTTAAATCATGCCAGTGTTCGTTTTCATCAATGAACTTGCCCAAAGGAAAAACTTTAAGAGAAGCTATAATTAAAGGGCTATCACAAGAGCCAGAGTAAAACATGGAACATCACTGTACAGCACCACCTACAAATAAAACCTCTAACAGTGGCTCAAGAGCCTACTTTGTACGGTGAAGTCTCAAAAAACTGAGGGCATAGGTCTTTACTTTAAACTTCACAGGTCCTCAGACTACCCAACCAGTGACAATAAAGTAAAAATGAAAAGTGAAAGAGCCTGCGGAGCGTCAGATGCCTTGATACTCATCAGCAGCTTGGCATCATGCAGATAAAGCATATTAATAATTCATTGGGAAGGACTTCCCTGGTGGCGCAGTGGTTGAGAGTCCGCCTGCCGATGCAGGGGACACGGGTTCGTGCCCCAGTCGGGGAAGATCCCACACGCCGCAGAGCGGCTGGACCCGTGAGCCATGGCCGCTGAGCCTGTGCTCCGCAATGGGAGAGGCCACAACAGTGAGAGGCCTGCGTACTGCAAAAAAAATAATAATAATAAATAATAATAATAATAATAATAATAATGCATTGGGAGTTCACACTCCATCAAGAGGTTTACGCTCCATCCTGGGGTTGTATGAAATAACCTATAGTATCTTCTATCCCACCGGAACTAAGAGGGTATGAGCCACCAAATCTGACTCAGGCTTATCCAACAGATATTACAATCCAGATTTTCCAAGGACCATCCTGGCACTTCAAATATTTTTCCCATTGTCACACCATGTATCTCAATTTGAGGTTCACAAAATAGAGCTCTTGTAGCTACATTTTTGTGACCTAAGCTTCCCTGGCCTACCATCATGCACACAAAACAAGGGCTATAAACATAAAAAAGTATTTCTTTGGCTCATGCCTACCCACAACTTTGGGAATTCTAATCGCAACTGTCACATGCATTCCCAAACAAAATGGACTATTGGAATGGCCTCCTAACCAGACTCCCCACATTCCCTCTTTTTCCCCAAGTAGCTACTAAAGGAATCTTTTCAAAGTACAACTCTGATGTCATCCCTCTGCTTTAATTCTTCAATAGCTTTAGTAATTGTTCAATTATTGATACTCTTCTTTGCTCTTAGGATAAAGACCAAGATCCTATAAGTCCCTCATAGCTGGATCTTGTTCTATCTCTTCAGCCACATCTCGCACCATGCTCCTTCTCTTCATGTCAGCCACACCAGCCTCCCTTCCGATCCTCAAATGCACCATGGGGCCTTTGCACATGCTGTCCCTTGTGCATAGACTGATCTCTGCCAATTTCCTCCCACCCACAAAATAAACTCCCACTCTTCCTGAAGACCTCAACACAATCTTCTTTTTTCTCAGATAAGCCTTTATTAATTTCCATGACTAGGTCAATTTCCCTGAATATATTCTTTCATATCATCATGCACCTCTCTTCTAGAGCTGCCAGTGTGTATCACAATTATAATTATATATTTCTTTATCTTCATCCCACAGTGAATTTTAAGTCCACCATTTTATCCCCATCATCTTTCACACAATCTTATCTATAACTCACTACATATTTGTTGGATGGATGAGTGCATTGGTTAGGGTAAGGCTAAACTGATAAAACAAAGAGACTCATAAGTAATTTAAAGATTGAAAAACGATAGTTTATTTTTTACCTAAAATCTAGTGGTGAGCATTCCATGTCAGTGGGTAGCTCTGCTCCACACAGTCATCCAGAGGCCCAAGATGTTATGCTCATCTGCATGCAGAGGTTGAGTTGATGGGTTCCAGCCAGTGGGAAGGAAAAAGAAAGCTAGGACATGCATATCCAGGTGTCTAAAGTCCCAGAGCTGCAAGTGGCACACACCACTTCTCACATTCCCCATGGCAACACCTAACTGCAAGGGAAGCTGAAAAAGGTAGAGTAGCTTGGCGGCCATGTGCACAACTACAACTCTGTTATTATAGAAGAAGGGGAGAACAGAATTCATGGGCAGTTAAAAGCTCCCACTACATAGTGAATGGATGAATGAATGAGTGAGTGAATGAATGAGTGAGTGAATGAATGGGTAAATACAGTCCTCTCAGCTTCCACAGGGCAAGCACCATTTGCCCTCACGTTCTCTGGCTTTCTGCCAAGGCCTCCAAAGTCAATAATGCAACACTCAATGCCCAACAACCAAGGTCAGATGTCTTCTTATGTGCTAAGGCAGCTGGCACCTGTGCTGCTAAACCTGTTGATCTGTGTTCTCAGAGCCCCAAGGAAGATCAGCTAAAGCTTCTCCTCTCCTTTTACTCACATTTGTAGGACAGTTCTCCTCTCCCTGGAATTGAGACGTGGGTCCACTGTGGACGGTCTGGAAGGCAAATTGAGTGATGGTACTGAATGTACTCAAAGATGATCCAGCCCTCTAACACTGAACCATTACCCTGGCACCAAGCTCCTGAGCAGAGGGTCTCATTGTTCAGGTTAAGTTCTTTCCCAGGAGGCTCATTGGTCCTTTGGGCAAAGACTCCTGGGGAAATTACCCTGCAGACAGGCTCTCCTGACTACCCAGGCATGTTTGCACTAAAGAATTTCACAGAGACAGTGCTAAAATTCAGACCACAACAATATGGGGTAAAGAAAATGTCTTCAATTTGACTCATAAAACATCTTGAGGTGATCAAAACTCACAGAGTTGTCAACAAACAAAAAAAGTGTGTATATGCTGTTCCAGTTACTACTGCTGCATAGCAAACACCCCAAACTCATCAGCACAGAACAGGCACTTTATTGGTCTCACAGATTCTGTGGGTTAGGAATTTGAACAGAGAACAGCAGGGAGGGCTTTTCTTTGCTCTCTGATAGTTGAGTATTCAACTAGGAAGCCTCAAAGACTGAGGGTTACTCAACAGCTGAATGGAATCATCTGGCAGGATTTATGGTCACATCTGGTGATTGATGCTAGTAGTCAGCTGGAATCTCAGCTGGGCTGTTGGTTGAAATGTCTTTATATGACCTCTTTGTATTGTCTCTCCACATGGGCTAATTGGGCTTCCTCTTAACATGGTACCTGGGTGCCAAGAGCAAATGTCCCAACAGAGGAAAGCAAAAAAACATGGCATTTTTGTGTTCAAGCTTCAGAAGCCACATAGTGTCACTTCCACCACACTCTACCAGGCTAGGCACTCACAAAGGTCCACCCAGGTGCAAGAAGAGGGGACACAGAGCCTACCATTTGATGAGAGGAATGTCACAGTCACATTGTAAGAGCATATGGAGTGGCAGAGATCATTGCTTTCATCTTTGGAAAACGCAGTCTACAACATGTGTCAAACTGCCTCTGATGGCAGATTTTTTTTTAATTAATAAACTCAGCAATATTTTTGAAGCAGTAATGATTTCGGAGTTTTTGCTTTAATGACTTGAAAGGCAAAGCAATATAGTTAATTCAGACAAAAATTCTTTACTTCTACCAATCAAAATAAAATCAAAGCTAATAGTCCTCAGTGGGACTTCACCAGTGGTCCAGTGGTCAAGACTCCAGGCTCCCAATGCAGGGGGTCTGGGTTTGATCCCTGGTCAGGGAACTAGATCCCATGTGCCGCAACTAAGACTCAGTGCAGCCAAATAAATAAATACTTAAAAAAAAAAGAATTTAGAAAAGCTTTTTTAAAAAAGTCCTCTATGGCTTTGAGGATCAACTGGCCAAACAGGCAGATTGTCACTTGTGTCTATATCCCATGGACACGATCAAAATGAAAGAGTGGAATGGTAGACGCCTTGGGAATTATTTCTTCACAATTAGGGGCATGGTGAAACTCACTGTGAAGCTTTATTTCTCTTAATATCTTTATTTCTGTCCCTGAGTAACCCAAATGTCCTCAGACCTCACTAGCCTGTGAAGTCACAGTAAAAAAACACCCACATCTTGCTGTTTTATAGCCTCTATTTACATGCAGTTGCTGCCATTTCCCCAGCCTCAAAGTCTCACCCATTCTGACACTCTCCACGTGCTATGCTCAGAAACAAGTCTGCTCACATCCCTCTGCTCCAAATGTCCACTGTCAAAGAGCCACTTGAGGGAGGTGTCCTGACCCTGCCACAGCTGCCAGTGTCCTCCATGAAGACATCACGCTCTGAGGGCCACAGTCTCACCTGACACTCTTGTGCCACCCTGAGCCCTCAGGTGGCCAGGCTTCACCCTGGGAGAATGACTTCCTCCCCAGTGCTGACACCCAGACTCCCAAGCAGGTGTCACTGGTTCACCAAGGCTCAAAACATACTTCATCAAAGTGACCCCATCTCTTCTGCTGTCTCCCTCCACTGATGCCTGAAACATCTTTTGCTATCAAAATCAGACCAACAGAAACAGATGGCCGTGCCAATCTCAAGCCACGAATCCCTAGGGAGCCTGAGCTGGGCTGGGTTCTGTGCAGAGACTTGGGGAATAGACTATGAGAGAGAGAAAGGGAGAGAGAGGGACGTGGTATTAACAGTTGCTGAATCTAGAAGGTGAAGCTTATACATCTGTTTATTGTTCAATGATTTCAACTTTCTGTAAGTCTGAAATATTTCAAAATAAAAAGTTGAAGGAAAAATTTAAAAATAAAAGGACTATAGAAGACAGAGGGGCTTCCCTGGTGGTGCACTGGTTAAGAATCCACTTGCCAATGCAGGGGACACGGGTTCGAGCCCTGGCCCAGGAAGATCCCACTTGCTGCGGAGCAACTAAGCACATACACCACAAATACTGAGCCTGTGCTCTAGAGCTCACGAGCCACAATTACGGAGCCCACGTGCCACAACTACTGAAGCCCGCGTGCCTAGAGCCTGTGCTCCGCAACAAGCCACTGCAATGAGAAGTCCGTGCACCGCAACGAAGAGTAACCCCAGCTTGCTGCAACCAGAGAAAGCCTGCACACAGCAACAAAGACCCAACGCAGCCAAAAATAAAAATTAAAAATAAATAAATTTATTTTAAAAAAGACAGAAATAAAACTTCTTTAATGATTACATCCTAAATCTGGTTCAATGTCTAGGTTATGGTCATTAAAATGAGAAACGGTGATGGCCCGTGCTAAGGCAGTGGCAGTGAGTGTAGAAGCTAGATTTGAGAGAGGTGTCTGGCTGGAAACAAAAGGATGTGATTTATTGGATATACGGTGTGAGGGAGGGAGGACTCAAGGGTGACACTATGATTCAGATTATGACAGACGATTCAAGAAGAGAACAAGAGGGCTTCGCTGGTGGCGCAGTGGTTGAGAATCTGCCTGCTAATGCAGGGGACATGGGTTCGAGCCCTGGTTTGGGAGGATCCCACATGCCGCGGAGCAACTAGGCCCGTGAGCCACAACTACTGAGCCTGCACGTCAGGAGCCTGTGCTCTGCAGCAAGAGAGGCCACGATAGTGAGAGGCCTGCGCACCGCGATGAAGAGTGGCCCCCGCTAGCCACAACTAGAGAAAGCCCTCGCACAGAAACGAAGACCCAACACAGCAAAAATAAATTAATTAATTAATAAACTCCTACCCCTAACATCTTCTTTAAAAAAAGGGGGGGGCTTCCCTGGTGGCACAGTGGTTGAGAATCCACCTGCCAATGCAGGGGACACGGGTTCGAGCCCTGGTCCGGGAAGATCCCACATGCCGCAGAGCAAACTAAGCTCATGCGCCACAACTACTGAGCCTGTGCTCTAGAGCCCGCGAGCCACAACTGCTGAGCCCATGTGCCACAGCTACTGAAGCCCGCGTGCCTAGAGCCCGTGCTCCACAACGAGAAGCCACTGCAGTGAGAGGCCCACGCACCGCAACAAAGAGTGGCCCCCATTCGCCGCAGCCAGAGAAAAGCCCAAGCAAAAGCAACAAAGACCCAACACAGCCAAAAATAAAAAAAAATTTTTTTAAAAAGAAGAAGAAGAGGACAAGAGATCAATTCTATTTGGACAGGACATCCAGGTGGGGATAGTCAGAAGGTGCACTGGACCATGAACAAGACGTCAGTGCTGACGTTTTAAGGAGTTAGGAGTCAACAGAAGCTGGAGCTGGTGCATGCATCAGGTCCTCCAGGAAAAGTAAGAAGGAAAGGGAGAAGAGGGGGAAATGAGGATGGGCTGCTCAAGGAGACTGAGGGGAAACCGTTTCCAAGATGAAGCACTCGGTGTTAATCCCACACTCCATGTCATCTCCTGGTATAATTCATTCCTGGGCAAATTCCATTCCTAATTAACAGTTCTTCTTTCCTTAGATTGTTTTTTATTATCTCAGTTTTATTATGCTGGTACAAACACCAAGTACTTCTCCTAATAAATGGCATTTTTCATCTGTTATATCACCCAAATGAATTCAAGCGCTTATAATTAGCAAGGTTTACATAACAGGTATAATTTCTTGATAATAAAGTCTGGCCATTATTGTTGATTTTTCTTAATGGAAGCATTTTGTTTTTGAAATAAACAGCAGGCATTAACCAAAGATATCTAGATAGCAATAATATTCAACTCTGATCATAACCTGTTTGCTACTCTCTTGAAACTAATCATAATTCTACAACAATATAAAAACATTAGGAGATTAATAAAAGCCATTTTATCAGACAAGGCTCATTCTTCTTTACTGCTATATTTGTCACACAAGGGAAAATTACTTTATTACATGGGTAGCAATGCATTTATGACAAGGCACTTGAAAAATAAGTCTGATGCTCATTTTGAAATTCCATTTCTTAGTAGTCATAAGCCATGCAGTCATCAAGATTGTTTAAAAAGAAAAAAAAGCTATCACGTGCTTTTAGTGCTTTTAAGTGCTTTGTTCTTAAACAAAAGGACTTAGTACGTGCAAATATTAGCAGTTTAGACTGTTGACGTATGGTTTAAGTTAAATCGTAAATGAAATTCAGTACTATGGCTATACCAGATCTAAATAATTAGGTAAAAGAAAGGGATTTTTTAAATTATTCAGTAATTTTATATTAGTCAAGCAGATGATTCAAAGAAAGGGGGGGAATGCCACTTCTGCACTTAGAAGATAAATGGGTAAATCATTGGTCTTATTACCTATGTATCACTGGCTTAGCCCACCAGTCACTTAGGAACTCCAAGGCTCTGCCAACTATCTGCCCCACTCCACTTCCACCCCTGAACAAGTAACTCTGAGAAGAACTGGATGTGGCAGAGACTACCCATCAGAATCCATTCTCCCATTTCATGACATAAAGTTGTAACTGGAAAGCAGCTGCCCAGCCAGGGAAACCCAGTTCCCACTCCTTTTGCAGTTAGGTAGAGACGCATAACTCATTCTCACTGTAAAAGTGGAGCCAGGGGTGATGTGTGGACCTAACCTTTTAAGAAAGCAGACATCTCTGCTCCATAATCTTTTTTTTCCTCCTCCACCAGCTCAATGCAAATGACAACTAGGTCCAACAGGACTGCAAAATCTCCAGATGGAAGTCTCCTGGGCCCCTGAATCACCACGTGGAGAACCATCCACTCACCACTGTACTGTACATGAGCAAAATATAAATTCTTATTGTTTGAGCCATTATACATTTTGGGTGTATATGTTGCAGCAAGCTATCTTCTCTACGATACCAGAGATGACGTGTATGTGCTCATAGATAAGTCAAATCAGCTATCCAGTCAGCTACTGTGTACCATAGCTTTTTTTTCCCTCTTTTCTGCTCCATTCCCCCATCATGAGGCATCCCGCTATCAACCAGGTACCACCACATTTGCTGGGCTTCACTACTCATGACCTCAGTCAGGCACATCTGCCACTTCTGTTGGGATCATCAGACATCGCTGCCAAAGCAACTGGGTACCTTGCCTCCACTGGCACTTCCCCTGCGTAATCTGGGTACTGCATACGCTCTGACCTGACACTACCACCCTCTCTGCACCCTGCTACCTCTTCAGCTGGAGCCCTTGAAGTATTGAAACGCCTCCAAGCTTTGTGAGGAAGTAGATGAGAGTGTCTCTCTCCATTTCAATGTCAAACTCATTCAGCTTCAAGCAACTGAAAGAGAAGACCCAATTCACGCTGGCTTAAGCAATAAAAGCATTTACTCATGTCACGTGACAAGAAGTCCAAATGCGTTGAGTTCCAGATTGGGTGCACAGATCCACAACACCATCAAACATCTCATCTCTTTCTCTCTTGACTTTGTCATTCTCATCTGTCAGCTTTTCATTCTTAGGCATGTCACCCCTTGCTCACAAGATAACTGCCACAAATCCAAGCAGTACATCTTCATACAACATCAGCTGGGCAAAACGGTAGGAGAGTTTTCCCCAGAAGCCCATCTGCAGATTTCTCCTTCCATAGCATGAGCAGAACTCGTTACGTACATGGCCACCCTGGCTCCAGAGAGCACTGGAAAAGGGAAACCCGGTTGAAAGGAATGAGATCGCCATTCATGACTAAAACCCACCGTGATTTTAGCCCCCAGCTTGCCCCACCCCACCAAAAAAGCAAGACTGTGCTTTGCCAAAAAGGAAGGGAATGGCTATTGGGGGTGGAACGGCAACTAACGGCGGCTGCCACAGATTCCAGGACCACCATACTGCCTCCTACACAGGCAATGTAGTCAAAGGCTTCTCTGCCTTCTAGACCCAGACATGAGTGCATGCGGGACTGGCCAGGTACAAGGCTAGGTGGCAGACATCTGCCCTCTATATCTCACACACGCACATGCACGCACACACACACACACACACACACATTTGCTGTGCCTGTGGTTTTGATAATGGTCAACCTTTATTAAGCCTGTCTCTCTCATAATATGATAGCTCACCTAGTCATAAAAAGGCTTCCTTGTAGCAGCACTCCACCAGCTTGAGAGAAGAGCTTACCACACGAGTGTATAGTATATCTCATAATAGTCATTTGGGCTCAAGCCACAGATTACCAGCCCAGTCATACCACTTCTCATCTGCCTTGACAGAGCTGGTCTGAACAGACTTCAAACTGACAAGCACGTATTTTTGGATACATACACATCACTGGTCAGAATGTATGAAGAAAAAAAAGCCTTCTCCAAAAAGAAAATATTGCTGGTTGTTCAAGTCACATTAACAATAAACACTAATAACGACAACAGGTTGTTTATTCAGTATTAACTGCATTTAAACAGTGAGAAAAATCAAAGACTGCCATAGGGAGCACGCTACTTGTTAGGAATGGTATGTGTTAATAATTCCAAGAGAAAAGTTCTAATTCATCCACAGTTTCAAAGGGTAACATTTCCCAGGGGAAATGAAATTAATCATAGCAAAGGAAAATGCAACAAAGTTAAATGTATTTTTTTAGGCTGTTAGTACTTTTCTTCTACCTATTTAACCTTTTTGGGTTTTGTTGTTGTTGTTTTTTGCAGTACGCTGGCCTCTCACTGTTGTGTCCTCTCCCGTTGCGGAACACAGGCTCTGGACGTGCAGGCTCAGCAGCCATGGCTCACGGGCCTAGCCGCTCCGCGGCATGTGGGATCCTCCCGGACCAGGGCACAAACCCGTGTCCCCTGCATCAGCAGGTAGACTCTCAACCACTGCGCTACCAGAGGAGCCCTCTTCTACCTATTTAAATGAATTCCCAAAATGATGGGCTCTGGTTGGCAAAAAACTCCAGAACAATCTGAGATGAGGCTTTCTGATCGCCCACACTTCATACTTAGGGCAGTTCACAGGCCTTTGAGATAAGATAGGCAGTGCCGCTGACACTAGGCTTCTGACAGAGAGGGTAAATTTATTAAAGCACATTATCTATCTAGGTGGTAACAGGTAATATGTCTTCGGGGCTTCAGTTTAGGTTGGTGATTTCTAATCTACATACATTTCCTTGGAACTGACTATAAACTAGTTAAATGGTTGGCTGGTGACAAAAGGATGAGGAAAATAATGCATGCATACAAAGCAGCACAAAAGATTTAGAGGGATTTGTATCTGCTCTGTAATTATGTTAGCACGTGGGAAATTAAAATTCTTGTTGGCATCTCCCTTCACTTCCTCCCCCCCGCCCCACCAGGCCTCTTCACTTGTCCCCAAGAAGAGCTCTTGGAGCAAAAGGAATGGTAGTTTGAGGTGGAAGAAAACAAAGAGAAAGGAAGATGAGAGAAGGGGATGAAAACACAGCCCAGCAAGGGCCTCCCTGCTCCCCAGCGAGGCAAAGGGCTCTTGCACAAGCAGGAAAGGCTGTTTTAACTAAACTGTGTGGTCCGTTCAAGGAAAAAAGCCGTTCAGATGAATTTTCTTACCTCATACTTCCCTCATTACAGCTTGCACTTTGGACTGTTTAGGTTATTCCTTTAGACCAGGGAAGGGCAACTGCAGCAGGGACAAATCCAGCCCACCACCTGTGTTTGTACTACCCTCAAGAATGGTTTTTACATTTTTTAATGGTTACATTTTAAGTGGTTACATAAATACCTACGTATTACTCCCAATTTTCCCTCTTGGCCCACAAAGTCTAAAATATTTCCTCTCTGGCCCTTTGAGAAAAAAGTTTCCAGTCCTTCTCTAGATGAGATCTCCAGGGGTCAGCACTGCCAGTACATTCTTTTTTTTTTTTTTTTTTAATCTCTTGGATCCAATAATGCCAGGTGGTTGGATAGATTTGAAAAAGTTCTAAGAGACCATCCTAAACACAGGAAAGACATTTTTCTCACTTGCAAATGAAAAACACTGAGGCTTAGAGGTGCTAATTGGCTGGTCCAAAGTCCAACTGCTTGTTAGTGTCAGAGTTAAACCAGAATCCCCACTGCAACATACCACCCAGATCTGATGATGCCAACATAAAGCATTACATCACCTTTCGAAGTCTCTCTTCCTATCAAACTGATTAACCTCTGTGCATCAGTAAGACACAGAGACAACGCTACTTTGTGTACCTCGATGAAGAGAGACAAAGGCATTTAGTAGGAAATTAAAAAAAAAAAAAAAAGAAACTACTCTTATTCCTAAAGAGAGGTACAGTTTGAGACTCAATCCCTGGGTAAGTGACAAACCTGACATTGTCCTAAACAATCCATCTATGATTATATGGGCCTGTTGGGGGGGTTCAAAACTGATTTGTGGGGCTTCCAGGGTGGTGCAGTGGTTGAGAGTCTGCCTGCCGATGCAGGGGACACAGGTTCGTGCCCCGGTCCGGGAAGATCCCACATGCCGCGGAACGGCTGGGCCCGTGAGCTATGGCCGCTGAGCCTGTGCGTCCGGAGCCTGTGCTCCACAACGGGAGAGGCCACAACAGTGAGAGGCCCGCGTACCGCAAAAAAAAAAAAAAAAAAAAAAAACTGATTTGTCATGTACTTAATGGTAAACTGAGAGAGGAAAAACACATTGAGAAGACAGAAATAAATTTCTTTCATTATGTGTGCTCAGAATTACATCAGTGAGAAAATAATTTGCTTGGTACATTTTATGCCCATTTTGAATGTGTCAAGTGATAAGAGTTTCCAACTCTTTCCTGCGGAGGCTACTCCCTAAACTAATATTTTCGTTGTTGTTCCTGTTTTCTAAGGCAGTATCTCAAGGTCTAATAGGTTTACTCACCACTCTACACAGATGCTGAATTGAAACCTTTCTAATAATACCCAAAATGTATTATAATTTTTTGCTATGCTTCTAAAAGCTTGGGGATATAAAAGCTTGATGTGTATATTTTAACAAATATTGATGCTTTCTTTGGAATTTGGGAGCAAAGTGTCAATGAATGGGGTGTAACTAAACACTTTGACCTGCCTTCTGAGCAGTTGTAATTGGTCTAATGCTATTGCGTAGGTGAATTGTGGCTTTATGTTATCTAGACAGCATTAGAGAGAAACCCTTCATTCCTCTGTCCCGAGTGCTCTTTTGAAAGTCATGCTGTTCTAGTTAGTTCAATGCTATTTATTTTTACTTGTGCTCATTACTTTAGTCCTCAGGAGTAATGTTCAATGTTTAGTAACAATAAATTTTATTTCCCACGTGTCAGTCTGGTTACAAAGCTGATACAAATCCCTCTAAATCTTTTGTGTTGTCTAGTATGCATTCATTATTTTCTTCATCTTTTTGTCACCAGCCAACCATTTAACTAGTTTACAGTCAGTTGCAAAGTAATTTATGTAGATTAGGAATCAAAAGTAGTCAAAGCCCTCCAGGCATCTCACCTGGCCCTCCCTGCTATGGATTGGGTTCTTCCTCTACCAAAGCAACCCCTCATACACGTGCTTTAGAGCTGCAATGTTGGCTTTATTTAACTTCCAACTTCAGAACACACACTTTCTAATCATAATCAACTGACCAACTGTTATTCATTTCCACCCATGTAATGCTCTCCTAAGGCGCTGCTCTGGGTAAAAAAAATAAAACCAAAATAAATGACAAGAGATGGCAAAAAGGCAATATGAAACAAATGATTTTTCAGAGTTGATTTAAACTTAGCTAAGGATTCCGGAAAGTCTTGTTTCAAAAGTGAGTGTCATACATAAAGGGTAGAGGGAACAAAGTGATCCGCAACTAAAATGTCTCTCTCAGTGTTAATTTATAAAAGGATGGACAAAGACAACCTATGTTAAAATGTATTTTTACTGTTTAAGCTGTATTGGACACTTTTTAAATATTATTCCTATGAAAGTCAAAATGGAGTCACTGTTGCTAAAAGGGCCCTCTAAAATGGAGCCGTGATGCCAGTGAGCAAGTGTGACATGTGCAAGTCTCACCCTGGATGGAATCTGACATTTTGACCACATCATCTCAACACAGGCAACCAGAACATCTGCCCAACGTTCCAGAAACTCAAGATACTCATCGGACCCTTACTCTAAAATGGCTCCTGACAGCCTATCTATTTATTGCACCCTTACCCTAAAACACCTCATGACAGCCATCCCTTAAGGACAAATATTTCCTTTCTTGGGTCAGAGTACAGTCTCATGGTTTTTGCCTTTGTAAGCCCCTGACTCTTTCTCTTCCCCAGAATACTCTCGGTTTTACGCAAATCTATGTATCCAGAATTGTAGCTCTCAAGACCCCAGATAAAGCTCTTTTCTTATTTGCAGCCTTCTGCATTTGGGGGAGGAGGTGTTTTCTTGTGGGTTTGTTTTTGTTGTTGTTGTTTTGATTGACACTCCAATGCAACAAAAATCCTTTGTCCATTTAGGCTATGTCAAAAAGGGGTGATGTTATTTTCTCTAAGGTTAAATCAATCAACAAATATTTATTGAGAGCCACTATTCACTCTGTCTTATGTTAAGAGCTGTAGAGAGTGTCATAATTGGCCCCAAAGAGGTGATGATTGTAGACCCCTCAATACAAAGATGTCAACGAGAAGGCCAAATCCAGAAGGAAGGAAAGCGTGGAAGGAAAGACAGGCATATCTAAATACTCCTTTTCTCTGTCCTTTTATCTACATCTCTCCCACCCATCACGAGGGTTGTGAAACTTAAACTTGATCCATTAGGACATGGGTGCCATTAAAAATTTTAGAGCAAGGATAGAATAAGACCGTAGAAACCACAGCAACAAACTTTTCTTGAAAACAATGTTTTGGATGTTATTTGCAAAGCTCTGTCCGAATTTTCTAAGGCTCTAATGAAATAAGTCACAGACACGCACACACACACACATACACACACACGCACACACATACGCACAAAAAAATAACCCTGCCTTCAGGTGAGATTGTATCTAGACCATGTTCAGCAGGCTTATGCTTTGTTTATACGGTTTTTTAAATTATATTATTAAGGAAAAGATCTTTGAGAAGCACCAAATTTATAATTGTGTCCTTTTAGAAATTTGGTCATGAGAGGTTGAGTCAAAATGAAAGATTTAAGGCTGCCCAACCCAAAGCAATACAACCAAAATCTTTATCAAGAGCAAACAAAAATTCACCTTAACAGAATTATGGTGTTAGGTAGATAAAACTTACATATCAAATTTTCTTACTGAAACAATTAGGATATTCTGAAATTTTATTACATTTGACCATCTAGTCATTAGTTAGTATGTAATTTTTTTAATCCACCATTATTTTACCATGTCTTCAGGTAAAAAAAAAAATTGTGGTCATGGTTTCCCTGTGGGTTAGTAATTAATCTGTTCCTGCTAGGGTTGATTTTCCACACCTCTTTTCATACTGGAAGCGTCTTCCAAAATTAGTTTAATCTTTTGGACCATTCTAAATGAACAATAACCCAACCTTCATTAATAAACACATTACAATTCTCTCACATGGTTTCCCTGCCTCTTCATCAGGGATGGTCAGGGCTAGTGCCGGGAGAATGTGTGCAATCTTTCTTCAGCGTCTCTGACTAGAAGCAGGCAAACTCCCTTGGCTAGTTTGCATGTTAAAGGTACTTCTGGCAGGTGTCTTGTTGAAGATCTAAAAGCTCCTCTCTTGTGTGTGTAAGGGCAAACTCTCTTCAGTGACATGAATTAACAGTAAGAAGCATATTCAACAAACTTCAATAACCCTTTGTACCCCTTTTTTAAGCCATAAAAGCTATATTAGAGAAAGTTTGGACCTAATGTCCTCTACCATGTTACCCTGCCCTACTTCCCCCAGTGGTCAACGGCATAAAACCTTTTAATATGTCACTGCTTCCTAATTCTAGCAAACAGAGGCAGAAAACTCCAAGTCCAGTGTTTTAATTATTTTTTAAATCCTTTTCAATTTCTAATTCCACTTGCAGATCACTCACTTATTTTCTATACAGAAGTGCTTGAATTATGCATAAAACCTTTTAAAATGCATTTTTCAGATAAAGCACTTTGTATTATTAAGCATTGTAAAATTATTATTGCACACCACTTTTATTATGTAGCTCATTTTAAATGGGCCAGAATATTTTAATCATCCAAGAAAAGCCATAGTTTATAGCTTAAAATTGAAAATATATCTGCACATTTTTTCCATAAAATATGCATGCATGATTTTCAGCTCCATTTAACTAATGTGTTTTGGAAATATGTTACAATAGTAAACGCAACAAATCTCAGACAAGGAAGAAAGGTAATATAAAAAGTGTGATTAATAGCAATATATATTTTTTTCATTTTACAGAAGTCCCTATTTCAAAATATGAATCATTTTACATAGATAACCTCTGTATTTCTGTGCCGTTTATCTAAACTGTAGTATATTAGAACTCTGGGTGCAGAATTGCAAATTACATCAAAGAAACAGTCAAAACAACATAAATTACCCATAATGCGTTTCAAAGAAAAAATTGCAACTGTTAAAGAATAATCCAAAAAATCAGATAATGCCTACAGCATGGATATAAGTAGGTTCAGCAATGTAATATATTTGCAATCATATTATTGAAAATTATTTCTTAATTGAACTAGTGATGTGAAAATGAAAGTTGTGAGGTCGTTTGGATTGATATTCTTCATAGTCAGCTCCTGGTAAGCATCTAAAACATGCATGGTCCTGTATGTAAGACATGTTTCCTTGATGGTTTCACTTTTCTCAGATGTAACTCCACGGCAAAACTGAGCCAGTCTTTAAAATGTGTATTAAAAATTTTGGATGGGAGCACATTTCTGTAAGGCAAAATTGGTTTGTGGTTTCTACAGTAAGAGAGGGAATTACTGTGCACAGTGTAGGAAGTCTAATTTTATGGTTTGCATGGCTGGGTAGTAGCTAGAGTTTTCAGCTCAACCACACATGTCATGAATAACAATATGTCAGATTTACGTAGCTATTTCCTCAGTGGAATTCCAAGAACTACATAATCTCATTTAGATTCATAACATCTCTCCCAGGAGCCACAAAGTAGAAAGTATCTCCATTTTAAACAATGGAAAAGGGGGAGGCATATAGAGATTGAACCACGTCTTGCACCAGATAGATTAGAAAGTACTTCCTTAATAATGGCAGGACTTCCAACAATCCCCTTAGAGAGATTCCAAGTGTGCAGACCCTGCTGACCACGTGCAGGTGCCACATTTTCACAGTGGCCAGCTCAGACCACCATTGGAAAACAGACAAGCCTCGGTATTGGGAGAACCAGACTCATGCATGTTCAACAGTGTCCCCCAGCACGTTTCCCCACCTGGACCACTACCAACCACCACCAGCAGCCAAGCTGAGACTCACACCACCTGACTCTATCTCGGGACTGTGCCTCCTAAGGTCTAGCACTCATCCCTTGGCTCAACCCCTAATGGCTCTTGTCTCCCTAGACTTTGGCTTCTACAAACTACATCTTCTTCCCTGCTTATTCCTATGGATTAGCATATCTAAAAACAGGACTCTCCTCCTCAACTTGGACTTCTGGGCCTCAGGTCTCCTTCCTGGCTTCTCCTTCAATGCGGGAGCTGCTGATCATCTTTCAACCCGGCCAGAGACTCGACGCTCCCACACATTACTCCATAGGACAGACCCTTGCCAGCCTATCAGCAGGCTGGGTCCCCTTGGCCCCGGCTGCCAATAGAGGGCAAGCAGCTCCTGTAGCAGTGGACTCTAGCATACTTCTGTATGACTCGGATGGCCTGAACACGGGGCTAAGGAGGACAGAGTCACAGACCAAGTCCCCAGGCAGCCTCGCCATTCTGTGGCCACAGGTGTACTGCCCAGTGACCAGCCGGCAATGCTAATCACCTTCACTTTCCCCCTGTGTTCTTCACTGGGGACACAGCGGGAAAGTGAAGGTGATTAGCGGCTGGACAAACAGCTCTAAGATGTATGTTCTGCAAGCAATGGAATGTAGCATAGTACAATCTTCCTAGGAGATGTGGCATTGTAGAATCATGGTCTTCTTGTTCAAAATCCAACACCATGCTTGTATTGCTCTTGTAATCATCTACATTACCACCAAAACAAAACAAAACAAAACAAAAAACAAAAAACTAGCAGCATGGGGGGGGGGCACTTTTCTTCTGAGAAACAGACCAATTTCCTGAGATACTCTTCTGCTGTATCAGTGAGCAGCTTGCAAACAAGACCACTTTAAGACAGGCAAGATACTGCCTCTTGTGAAGGTAGAAAGGTCACTTTGACTATTTGACTTGGCCTTAAAAAGTATGCCGCATAAATGTTGATGTTTTCTCTTGGTGCTGGCCTCCCTGGCCATTTTCTGACTTGGCTCTACCTTGTTCCCATAGCCTCTCACCATCATTCCAGCCACTTAGCTCTGCCTGCTTTTCAATGCTGGTTACCAATGAGCCAAGCCCAGGCTGAACCAGTTAGTTCCTCAACCATTAGAACACACCTAAGTTCAATGCCCTAGTGCCCTCCTCAGCAGCCTCTCCCAACTGAACAATTGGTTTAAGTGATTTTCAATCATTACTCTCCGTTTACACTCTCACTTCCAACCTCTCCAAACAAAAAGGAAAAATCAAAGAATTATATGCATATTATATATTTTTTTCACTGAACATCCACTTCCCTTATTTTTTCTTTCCAACATAATTTTGCTTTTGTTCGGTATGGAAGTGAATCTAGCTGAAATATTCTCCTTCCCAGACTCCCCTGCAATTAGGGTAGCCCTGAAACCCAGTTCTGAACTACAGTTGCATAAGGAAGTCTTTGGAGAGAGCATCCCTTTCTAAACACAAAAGACAGACTCAGAGGTAAACAGGCTGGGCCTTTCTTCTTCTAGTATAAAATGTGCATATGGAGCTAGATATAGAAAAGCCAACTTACAATCATTAAGCAGCAAATCTGAAGACAAACCCCATGTTAAGGATGGCAGAAGAAGGATAGAAGGAGCTAAGGCTCGGATGCATTGTGGGAATGCTTCCCCAGGTGTGGGCTGCCCACCTCTGGACTTATAAGAAAAAATAAATAAAACCCCTATTTGGTTAAGGCACTGTGGTCAGATATTTCTGCTTTTCTATTACTTGTAATCAAATGCATTCATTCCTACCTAACACTTGCTTTCTTTTTTTCCCATTGAATTTCGACTAGACTGAACTATAATTTTTGCATCCTAATTGTCAAAGCTCAGGGTCTTACTTTCACACTTCTTGGCTTTTTAATTTTTAGCTGTAAACACATTGCAATATTTGACCTACAAGACTCAGGCCTCTTCATCTTTTGCATAAAGTGTAATAATGATAAAGTAAAATAATATTTAAGCATGAATACTTCAATTATACACCCTGGCTTAAACCAAGGGAACATGAAGTAACGCAAAGAGCAAAGCATTTCATCTCAGAAGATCTAGGTTTACATCCTCTCTTCATTACTCACTAGCTGTGTAGCCATGAGCCAGCCACCTAACTCTCTCCAAGTTTCAGTTTTCTTATCTCTAAAATAGAGAGAACAATAATGTCTACTCACAGGGTGGCCATTAATGCTCAATGAAAAAGCACAGAGATGAACAATAGTGGTTATAATTATAGACCATAATAACTATTAAAGAGTCTTTCTTCATATGAATAAAAATGCATTTTTACCTATTTTCTTTTCTGAATGTATTTTCTATAATTTTGGTAATAGCCTTCTAAACATTTCCAGACAGAAGAGAAGGTAAAGGAACTAGAAACTACCTTTCTTGTGGATGCTCAGTTCTAATTAGAAGGATTCATCCAGTCATGGATTGGATGCATTAATAATACAATGCATCTGGGACACATTGATAATCACAGCCCATACCAGTGAAGCACAAAAGAGCAGATACCTTCCCCCATGTATGACATAAAAACCAAGCACCCAAAGCCAACTAAAACCAGAAAACTGGAAATTTTCTAGTGGGCATATTTTGTATATTCATTAAGGGGAATTTCTTTCACTTCATATACTATGAATTTAGCTATTCTTCACCATGCCTTAAATAGAGATTATCCTCTAGGTTATATGAGTGCGTACCATATTACTACTATTTTTCAGAAAGTATAGAAAAATTAAAAAGTATTTGTAAAATTTATCTTCTTCCCTTTCCTCCTTTCATTTTTCTACTTATTAATAATTGGCCATAAATATCCAGGAACTACAAAGATTTGGGAAGAATTTGATATGTATCTTACAAACTTACAGAAGAAAGTACCTAAAACCAAGGACTTAGGGATTCCTAAGGACACTGAAAAGCAGTGCATGTTTCTAAGCATCTTCTCACAGTGACAACAGCTTTCCTTAAGTTGTCATTGTCATTTCCATAATGCTTAGATCCTGTGATTTTAAAGTGTGTGTATTGTCTGCAATATGCAGCACTGTGCTGATGAGGGCTACAAATGTTTCCTTGTAGATTTTAGGCTTTTGTCCTTCCTGTCAAGGTTGGTAAGTGTCACTGTCTTCATTTCTGCCTGCATTTCATGAGGATCGGACATTAACTTCTGTACCAATTTCTATGAATACTCATTGCATCCTTGTTGATCATCAAGGCTGACAAGGTTAAACTTGAGAACGTGAAAGTCGGCTGAAAGCAGATTGGAGAAGTGTGCTCAGGGAAGTGTCTGGATGTTCCCAAGCCTGTGGGAGGAGGATGTTAGCGGCCCTCCTGGCATCCCTGAAGCCTGAATCCAGCCTCTGCGCCTAGTCTCCAGCTCTGACCCTGAGTCCAATCTTGTCGCATTTCCTGCTGGTTCTCAACACGGAGTCACGGTGTTGCATAAAGGAAAGCACGTCATATGGAGTTGGACAGAGAGGATATTTGTGCAATTAGTTACCTTCTCTAAAATGCCATTTCTTCTTCTACTTACCTGCTATAAAATGTAAAAATTACCAACAATGTATGGGCATGTTCTCAAGTTTCTGGGCTAGGGAATAGAGGAGTTTAAATGGTATGGCTCCTCCCAAAAGCAACTTGTTATCAAGAGCCTTAAAAATATCTAGATCAGGGGCTTCCCTGGTGGCGCAGTGGTTGAGAGTCCTCCTGCCGATGCAGGGGACACGGGTTCGTGCCCCAGTCCGGGAAGATCCCACATGCCGCGGAGCGGCTGGGCCCGTGAGCCACGGCAGCTGAGCCTGCACGTCTGGAGCCTGTGTTCCGCAAAGGGAGATGCTACAACGGTGAGAGGCCCACGTACCGAAAAAGAAAAAAAAAAAAAAATCTAGATCATTTGACCAGGAAATTTCACTTTGGGGAATCTATCCTGAAGAAGTAATCTGAAATGCATTTTCCCAAGTGTGTGCTCACTAGAGTGTCCTTCTCCCAAAACTCTCTCTTAACACCCTGACCCTGCAGTTTTCCTCCTGTTTTCCAGCCCCAGCTCTCTTTTTTTCTTATTACATAAGTCTACTTCCTTCTCTTGGTGGCAAGGTTTCTTCTCTAAGGAGAAGACAAATGCAGAATTCTCTTTGGCAGTCGGGAAAGGGGTGGACACTTACTTCCTCAATGCACCTAAAAACGAAAATAATCTCTTTCTTTATTGGAGGGAATCTAATCACAGGATATTTAATACTTTGAGCATAAAGACATCCTGCCTAATTATCCTCTTCCTTCTTTCACTCAACAAGTATTTATTAAATACCTACTATGTGCCAGCTGCTGTTCTAGTTGCTGGGATATATTTAGTTGGGGAGGCAGGCAATAAGTGAAAGATGGAAATGACAAGATCAAATTTACAATGTACAGGAATCACCCTGGCTGCAGTGTATAAAATAGACTTTGGTAGGTGGGGGAGAATGGAGATTAATAACAGGCTGTAGTAGAAGTGGTCTAGGAAGCAGGTGGTGCTGGTCTGGACCAGGAAGGAAGCAGTAGAAATGGTGGAAGTGCTTGTATTCAGAATGTATTTTTTTTAATTGACGTATAGTTGATTTACAATGTTTTGTTAGTGTCTGCTGTACAGCAAAGTGATTCAGTTATACATATGTATACATTCTTCTTTTAATATTCTTTTCCTTTATGGTTTATCATAAGATACTGAACATAGTTCCCCGTGCTATACAGTAGGACCTTGTTGTTTATCCATTCTACATAAAATAGCTTACATCTGCTAACCCCAACCTCCCAATCCATCCCTCCCCCAACACCCTCCCCCTTGGCAACCACAAGTACGTTCTCTATGTCTGTGAGTCTATTTCTGTTTCATAGATAGGTTCATTTGTGTCATATTTTAGATTCCACATATGAGTGATATCATATGGTATTTGTCTTTCTCTTTCTGACTTACTTCACTTAGTATGATAATCTCTAGTTGCATCCATATTGCTGCAAATGGCATTATTTCATTCTTTTTTATAGCTGAGTAGTATTCCATTGTATATATGTACCACATCGTCTTTATCCACAGAATGTATTTTAAATGTAGCACTGACACGATTTGCTGACACACTGGATGTGAAGGTATGAAGAAAAACAATGATAAATGATATCAATGATAAACAATGATAAACTCCATAGCTTAGTTTGACTCAGCACTTACTTGTGCCAGGTTCTGTTCTAAACACTTTAATTCTCATGATAAGTCTGTGAATTAAATGTAATTATTATCCCCATTTTATGGATGGGAAGCCTGAGGCACAGAGAGGAAAAGTAACTTGCCCAGGATCACACAGCAAATGAGCTAGTAAGTGGCAAAGCTGGCATTCAAACCCGACAGTCTGCTCTGATTCTCCCCAAGTGGGTCCCATGATCTTGGAGTTGGTGGGGGAGAAGGGGTGACAAGTTTTTAGGAGTCCATTTTGGTGTACATTTCAAGCCACATTCCTAACTGAGCTGTAAGAGTAATAAAGCTATTCAGTTGCTCCACTCGGACTCCTGTGTCTGCTTCTCAACTGGTTCAGAATTTAGAAGGAGAGGGTTGTAAATTACTGGCTCCCTCAGAAAGCCCGACACTAACCTTGTCCAATTTTACTGAAGAAGGATAAAGGATTGAAATTAGATAACCCCATCTTTCCAATCTACTCCAAACTGGGGATACTTAGCTCAGTTAAGGAGGATTCATGTTTCCCTTGTGCAAGGACTAGCCTTTCTTCCTCAACACTTGCACCATCACTATATCAACATCTCCCTCAGTCTTCTTGGTCCTCCGGCAACCTTACCCACAGCTCAAATTTCTCACACAATCCAGGTTTCCTCCCACAGTGAGTGAGACTAGAGGAAGGAGGAGTCCCTTGCTGAGGGGTTAGCCCAGGGTCTCTAAGGGCCGAGACACCCAGTTATATATCTTATCCATCGTTCAAGCTCCAAGGGCACTCCTCTTGTCCATGAGCACACGGTAGCCCACTTTGCTCTCTCACCTCACTCTACTGTAACCTTATACTCAAAAGCAAAAGCTTTCAACAATTACTTATTGAGTACCATTTATGCACCTAGAATTTAGCAGCAGATAAGAGATAAATATGGCTTTTCTGTGTCTGTGCGTGCTTAGAATTCATTCAGCCTGTGTTAAACGGCTGTAAGGTATGTGAATCTATTTTCCTCCTCTAAATCCCAGACAAGCTGAGTGCCACTCAGGACTAAGCCTGAAAAGTTTACTCTATGTTCAAAACTACAAAGGCCCTTACAATTCTCCAATAAATAATGATTTAGATTAGGGATTTTACCTAAGCTCCTTGGATAGCTTTCATGGGGCTTACAAATCTTCTGATATTGTTTGCAAATTTTTGTGTGCATATACGTCTGTGCATTTCTCTCTGGAAAGGGTCTTTAGAATCTCCAGACCTCCATGAACCAGAAAAGGTGAAGAAACGATTGCTTTAGAGCAACTTCTGATGAACAGACTCCTAAGGTAGAATCTGGTAGGGTTTCCTCACACTCTGAGTCCTGGGGCTCTGGTCATACCATTAGGAGACATCAAGTCAACTGGATGCAAGAGCACTATACATACTGAACCTAGAGCCCTATGGGTTCTGAACAAAGAGCACTATGGGAACTGAACCTAGAGCACTATGGGTTCTGAACCAAGAGCACTATGGGTACTGAACCTAGAGCACTATGGGTTCCAAACCAAGAGCACTATGGGAACTGAACCTAGAGCACTATGGGTACTGAGCCCACAAGGTCTTCTCCTGCCTGTCGTCTTGCACAGCGACTGCTGAAGGCATTTCCCTCAGGCTTTCTCTCCTTCAAAACTCCCCTTCCTACTCTTCCATGTAGCAGAAGAAAGAGGTAGACAAGAAATCCACGCACTGAGAGCATAAAAATCTGTGATTAGACTCTCTCCAATCAAAAAGAAGTAAGTTTCCCTTTCACTTTTTATCTTAATTTAGTAAATTAAAAATTCAAAACTTTAGTATGACTTTATTATATCTTGGCTTGTAGCACAAAAACAGCAAAGAGGCAGTGAAACACTATCAGTGTCTCAATTTGGAGAGTCTTTTTTCAAATATCCTGGAAAGCTGGGGGACCATATAAAAATTCACGATATAATGACAAGCTCACCATAGCTACGAGTCACTCTTTTGCTAAAATAAGGTGCTTATATTCACGTCTTGATAAATTTAAAAAATAGCTCTCCCACTTTCCTCAATTTTCTGTATTTTCTCCTCCTTCTCTGAATATAAATACCCACCTTGCTATACTTCTGTTGCTTTCTTAAACTGTATTTTTTAAATTGGCAGATACACACATCTCCAAAGGGGAGAAAGACATGCTACAATTTGCCCATAATTTCACATGCCAAGGCACAGGCTGCGGTTTCCTTTTTACTCTTAAGGAAGTGAAATATCAACTTTCTAAGTGAAAGCTTCTAGAGGGGCAGCTTGAAATTCATACACAATGACACCCTAAACAATTCACCAGGGAAAACGGTTGCAACCCACAGCTGGTACAAACAGCCTGCAATTCAAAACGTTCTCAAAGCTATTTCTTAGCAGGACCTACAACTCCTAAAACAATCATTTTGCCAATCTTTCGTTTAAGGTTTTGGTTTTATAGAATTGATTTAGAGTAAATCTGTGACAGGATGACAGAGAATATGGTGTCCCTTTCCACTGAGAGCTAATGTAAGAGAATTCAAGATATGAATCTGGGAGCACAGGGGGCTACAGACTGGCAGCAAACTTCCTTTTCAGGAAAAATTTTCTCTTCTCTGCTGGCCTGTTTGGTTATGAAAGGGAAAGCTCGCAATAGCATGACCAAGGACAAAACGAGAGAGAGCTGAATTGTTTTACATTTTTTTATGAAAGGAATCGTAAGTTGCCAAGAGCAAGGAGGGGATTGCAGATTAAAGAGACAAAGAGAGGAGAGAAGGAGGGAGAGGAAACTGGCAGTTGGCCGCAGGCCAGGGAGCTAGACTTTTCAAAACAGGAGGAACTAATATTCAATTTTAAGTCATCTGCTATAGGTATTTTGTTTCAATGCAACTCCCAGTTTTACCATAAAACCTTATGAAATTCCCTGCTTTTATGAGTGGTGTCCAAGGTAAATGAAGGAGAGGACGTGATGTTCTTCATTTTGATTGACTCGGGGCATAAACAAGGGGACAGACACAGGAGTCAAGATGACAGTGAATTTAAAAACTCTGGAGTGTTTCCCTCCGAAGGTTCTCTGTTTTCGTAAGAGGTTGCTCAGTGGTTTTATCCAGTGACGGGGGTGCGTCCCTGAATGTCGAAATGCCGAAAAAAATATAATGAGTAACTGTGGAAATATACATGGCCTAAATTAATCTAAAATGAATAATAAACAACACATGTACAATACCAATAGAGTGGATGGATGAATCTTAAAAATATACTGGGTGACCCCGGAGGAAGATGGCGGAAGAGTAAGACGCGGAGATCACCTTCCTCCCCACAGATACATCAGAAATTCATCTACACGTGGAACAACTCCTACAGAACACCTACTGAACGCTGACAGAAGACCTCAGACCCCCCAAAAGGCAAGAAGCTCCCCACATACCTGGGTAGGGCAAAAGAAAAAAAGAATAAACAGAGACAATAGGATAGGGACGGGACCTGCACCAGTGGGAGGGAGCCGTGAAGGGGGGAAGGTTTCTACACACTACAAGCCCCTTCGCGGGCGGAGACTGTAGGTGGCGGAGGGGGAAAGCTTCGGAGTAGCGGAGGAGAGCACAGCAACAGGGGTGCGGAGGGCAAAGCGGAGAGATTCTGGCACAGAGGACCGGTGCCCTCAGGCACACACCAGCCCGAGAGGCTTGTCTGCTCGGCCGCCGTGGCGGGCGGGGCTGGGAGCTGAGGCTCGGGTATCGGCTTTCAGTCGGAGCGCAGGGAGAGGACTGGGGCTGGCGGCAGGAAGAGAGCCTGAAGGGGTTAGTGCACCACGGCTAGCCCGGAGGGAGTCCGGGGAAAGGGTCTGGAGCTGCTGAAGAGGCAAGAGACTTTTTTCCCTTTTGTTTCCTGGTGCACGAGGAGAGGGCATTAAGAGGGCTGCTTGGGGAAGCGCCGGAGACAGGCACGAGCCGCGGGTAAGGCACGGACCTCGGAGACGGGCGTGGGCCGCCGCCGCCGCCGCCCGCCGCCGCAGCCCGCCGCCGCCGCCGCCGCCGCCGCCACCGCCGCCCGCCGCGGCCCGCCGCCGCCGCCGCCGCCGCTGCCGCCGCCGCCGCCGCCGCGGGGCCTGTGTGCGAGCGCGGGTCACTGTCCGACCCGCCTTCCGGGGGGCCTGTGCACCCCGCCACTGCCGGGGTCCCCGAGACCCGGGGACGGCTTTCCCGGGAAAGCGCATGGAGCGCCACGGGCTGCTGCAACGTCACGCCGGCCTCTGCCGCCGCAGGCCCGCCCCACACTGCGCGCCCCTCCCTCCCCTCTGCCTGAGTGAGCCAGAGCCCCCGAATCAGCGGCTCCTTTAAACCCGTCCTGTCTGAGCGAAGAACGGACGCCCTCCGGCGACCTACGCGCAGAGGCGGGGCCAGGTCCAAGGCTGAGACCCGGGAGCTGTGAGAGCAGAGGCAGGGAAATCTCTCTGTGCAGCCTCGGAGGCAGCGGATTAAAGCTCCACGATCCATTTGATGTGCCCTGCGTCTGTGGAGTGCATGAATGGACAGCGAATCATCCCAAATTGAGGAAGTGGACTTTGAGGACAAGATTTAAGACTTTCCCCCCTTTTCCTCTTTTTACAACGAATTATTCCAAATTAAGGAGGTGGACTTAGAGAGCAAGATTTCAGACTTCTCGCCCTTTTCCTCTTTTTACAACGAATTATCCCAAATTGAGGAGGTGGACTTGGAGAGCAAGATTTTTGATTTTTCCCCCTGCTCTCTTTTTGTGAATGTGTATGTGTAATATTCTGTGTAAGATTCTCTCTGTATAGCTTTGCTTCCACCATATGTCCCAGGGTTCTATCGGTCCGGTTTTTTTTTTTTTTTCAATAATTACTTTCTAATTTTAATTACGCTACTATATTTCATACTTTATTCTATTTTACTTTACCTGCTCTTTCTTTTTTTCCTACTCTCCCTTCCTCCCTCCCTCCCTCCGCTCCTCCTTTCCTTCTTTCTTTTTCTTTCCTCCCTCCCACCCTTCTTCTTTCCACTTTCTTTTTCTTTCCTTCCTCCCTCCCTCCTGTCTTTCTTCCTTTCCTTCCTCCCTCCCTCCCTCCTTTCTTTCCTTCTTTCTTTCCATCCTTCCTCCCTCCCTCCCTCCTTTCTTTCTTCCTTCCTTCCTTCCTTCCTTTCTTCCCTTCTTCCTTTCTTTCCCTCTCTCTTTCTTTCTTCTACTAATTCTTTCTTTCTACTTTTTCTCCCTGTTACTCTGAGCCGGGTGGATGAAAGGCTCTTGGTGCTGCAGCCAGGAGCCAGTGCTGTGCCTCTGAAGTGGGAGAGCCAACTTCAGGACACGGGTCCACAAGAGACCTCCCAGCTCCACATAATATCAAGCAGCGAAAATCTCCCAGAGATCTCCATCCCAACACCAGCACCCAGCTTCAGTCAACGACCAGCAAGCTACAGTGCGGGTCACCCTATGCCAAGCAACTAGCAAGGCAGGAACACAACCCCACCCATTAGCAGAGAGGCTACCTAAAAACATAATAAGGCCATAGGCACCCCAAAACACACCACCAGACGTGGACCTGTCCACCAGAAAGACAAGATCGAGCCTCAACCACCAGAGCACAGGAATTAGTCCCCCCCACCAGGAAGCCTACACAACCTACTGAAACAACCTTAGCCACTGGGGTCAGACACCAAAAACAACGGGAACTACGAATCTGCAGCCGGCAAAAAGGAGACCCCAAACACAGTAACATAAGCAAAATGAGAAGGCAGAAAAACACACAGCAGGTGAAGGAGCAAGATAAACACCTACCAGACCTAACAAATGAAGAGGTAATAGGCAGTCTACCTGAAAAAGAATTCAGAATAATGATAGTAAAGCTGATCCAAGATTCTATTTCCAAGATCCATAATCTTGGAAATAGAATAGACAACATGCAAGAAACAGTTAACAAGGACCTAGAAGAACTAAAGATGAATCAAGCATCGATTAAAAACACAATAAATGAAATGAAAAATACTCTAGATGGGATCAATAGCAGAATAACTGAGGCAGAAGAACGGATAAGTGAGGTGGAAGATAAAATAGTGGAAATAACTGCTGCAGAGCAAAATAAAGAAAAAAGAATGAAAAGAACAGAGGACAGTCTCAGAGACCTCTGGGACAACATTAAACGCACCAACATTCGAATTATAGGGGTTCCAGAAGAAGAAGAGAAAAAGAAAGGGACTGAGAAAATATTTGAAGAGATTATAGTTGAAAACTTCCCCAATATGGGAAAGGAAATAGTTAATCAAGTCCAGGAGGCACAGAGAGTCCCATACAGAATAAATCCAAGGAGAAATACACCAAGACACATATTAATCAAACTGTCAAAAATTAAACACAAAGAAATCATATTAAAAGCAGCAAGGCAAAAACAACAAATAACACACAAGGGAATCCCCATCAGGTTAACAGCTGATCTCTCAGCAGAAACTCTACAAGCCAGAAGGGAGTGGCAGGACATAATTAAAGTGATGAAGGAGAGAAACCTGCAACCTAGATTACTCTACCCAGCAAGGATCTCATTCAGATTTGATGGAGAAATTAAAACCTTTACAGACAAGCAAAAGCTGAGAGAGTTCAGCACCACCAAACCAGCTTTACAACAAATGCTAAAGGAACTTCTCTAGGCAAGAAACACAACAGAAGGAATATACCTACAATAACGAACCCAAAGCAATTAAGGAAATGGGAATAGGAACATACATATCAATAATTACCTTAAATGTAAATGGACTAAATACTCCCACCAAAAGACACAGAGTGGCTGAATGGATACAAAAACAAGACCCATATATATGCTGTCTACAAGAGACACACTTCAGACCTAGAGACACATACAGATTGAAAGTAAAGGGATGGAAAAAGATATTCCATGCAAATGGAAATCAAAAGAAAGCTGGAGTAGCAATTCTTATATCAGACAAAATAGACTTTAAAATAAAGACTATTAGAAGAGACAAGGAAGGACACTACATAACGATAAAGGGATCGATCCAAGAAGAAGATATAACAATTGTAAATATTTATGCACCCAACATAGGAGCACCTCAATACATAAGGCAAATACTAACAGCCATAAAAGGGGAAATCGACAGTAACACAATCATAGTAGGGGACTTTAACACCCCACTTTCACCAATGGACAGATCATCCAAAATGAAAATCAATAAGGAAACACAAGCTTTAAATGATACATTAAACGAGATGGACTTAGTTGATATTTATAGGACATTCCATCCAAAAACAACAGAATACACATTTTTCTCAAGTGCTCATGGAACATTCTCCAGGATAGATCATATCTTGGGTCACAAATCAAGCCTCGGTAATTTTAAGAAAATTGAAATTGTATCAAGTATCTTCTCCGACCACAATGCTATGAGACTAGACATCAATTACAGGAAAAGATGTGTAAAAAATACAAACACATGGAGGCTAAACAATACACTACTCAATAACGAAGTGATCACTGAAGAAATCAAAGAGGAAATTAAAAAATACCTAGAAACAAATGACAATGGAGACACGACGACCCAAAACCTATGGGACGCAGCAAAAGCAGTTCTAAGGGGGAAGTTTATAGCAATACAATCCCACCTTAAGAAACAGGAAGCATTTCGAGTAAACAACCTGACCCTGCACCTAAAGCAATTAGAGAAAGAAGAACAAAAATACCCCAAAGCTAGCAGAAGGAAAGAAATCATAAAGATCAGATCAGAAATAAATGAAAAAGAAATGAAGGAAACGATAGCAAAGATCAACCAAACTAAAAGCTGGTTCTTTGAGAAGATAAACAAAATTGACAAACCATTAGCCAGACTCATCAAGAAAAAAAGGGAGAAGACTCAAATCAATAGAATTAGAAATGAAAAAGGAGAAGTAACAACTGACACTGCAGAAATACAAAAGATTATGAGAGATTACTATAAGCAACTCTATTCCAATAAAATGGACAACCTGGAAGAAATGGACACATTCTTAGAAATGCACAACCTGCCAAGACTGACTCAGGAAGAAATAGAAAATATGAATAGACCAATCACAAGCACTGAAATTGAAACTGTGATTAAAAATCTTCCATCAAACAAAAGCCCAGGACCAGATGGCTTCACAGGTGAATTCTATCAAACATTTAGAGAAGAGCTAACACCTATCCTTCTCAAACTCTTCCAAAATATAGCAGAGGGAGGAACACTCCCAAACTCATTCTACGAGGCCGACATCACCTTGATACCAAAACCAGGCAAGGATGTCACAAAGAAAGAAAACTACAGGCCAATATCACTGATGAACATAGATGCAAAAATCCTCAACAAAATACTAGCAAACAGAATCCAACAGCACATTAAAAGGATCATACACCATGATCAAGTGGGGTTTATCCCAGGAATGCAAGGATTCTTCAATATACGCAAATCAATCAATGTAATACACCATATTAACAAGTTGAAGGAGAAAAACCATATGATCATCTCAATAGATGCAGAGAAAGCTTTCGACAAAATTCAACACCCATTTATGATAAAAACCCTGCAGAAAGTAGGTATAGAGGGATCTTTCCTCAACATAATAAAGGCCATATATGACAAACCCACAGCCAACATTGTCCTCAATGGTGAAAAACTGAAACCATTTCCACTAAGATCAGGAACAAGACAAGGCTGCCCACTCTCACCACTCTTATTCAACATAGTTTTGGAAGTTTTAGCCACAGCAATCAGAGAAGAAAAGGAAATAAAAGGAATCCAAATTGGAAAAGAAGAAGTAAAGCTGTCACTGTTTGCAGATGACATGATACTATACATAGAGAATCCTAAAGATGCTACCGAAAAACTACTAGAGCTAATCAATGAATTTGGTAAAGTAGCAGGATATAAAATTAATGTACAGAAATCTCTGGCATTCCTGTACACTAATGATGAAAAATCTGAAAATGAAATCAAGAAAACACTCCCATTTACCATCGCAACAAAAAGAATAAAATATCTAGGAATAAACCTACCTAAGGAGACAAAAGACCTGTATGCAGAAAACTATAAGACACTGATGAAAGAAATTAAAGATGATACAAATAGATGGAGAGATATACCATGCTCCTGGATTGGAAGAATCAATATTGTGAAAATGACTCTACTACCCAAAGCAATCTACAGATTCAATGCAATCCCTATCAAACTACCAATGGCATTTTTCACAGAACTAGAACAAAAAATTTCAAAATTTGTTTGGAAAAACAAAAGGCCCCGAATAGCTAAAGCAATCTTGAGAACGAAAAACGGAGCTGGAGGAATCAGGCTCCCTGACTTCAGACTATACTACAAAGCTACAGTAATTAAGACAGTCTGGTACTGGCATAAAAACAGAAAGATAGATCAGTGGATCAGGATAGAAAGCCCAGAGATAAACCCACGCACATATGGCCAACTTATCTTTGATAAAGGAGGCAGGAATGTACAGTGGAGAAAGGACAGCCTCTTCAATAAGTGGTGCTGGGAAAACTGGACAGGGACATGTAAAAGTTTGAGATTAGATCATTCCCTAGCACCATACACAAAAATAAGCTCAAAATGGATTAAAGACTTAAATGTAAGGCCAGAAACTATCAAACTCTTAGAGGAAAACATAGGTAGAACACTCTATGACATAAATCACAGCAAGATCCTTTTGGACCCACCTCCTAGAGAAATGGAAATAAAAACAAAGATAAACAAATGGGACCTAATGAAACTTCAAAGCTTTTGCACAGCAAAGGAAACCATAAAGAAGACCAAAAGACAACCCTCAGAATGGGAGAAAATATTTGCAAATGAAGCAACTGACAAAGGATTAATCTCCAAAATTTATAAACAGCTCATGCAGCTCAATAGCAAAAAAACAGACAACCCAATCCAAAAATGGGCAGAAGACTTAAATAGGCATTTCTCCAAAGAAGATATACAGACTGCCAACAAACACATGAAAGAATGCTCAACATCATTAATCATTAGAGAAATGCAAATCAAAACTACAATGAGATATCATCTCACACCAGTCAGAATGGCCATCATCAAGAAATCTAGAAACAATAAATGCTGGAGAGGGTGTGGAGAAAAGGGAACACTCTTGCACTGCTGGTGGGAATGTGAATTGGTACAGCCACTATGGAGAACGGTATGGAGGTTCCTTAAAAAACTACAAATAGAACTACCATATGACCCAGCAATCCCACTACTGGGCATATACCCTGAGAAAACCATAATTCAAAAAGAGACATGTACCAAAATGTTCATTGCAGCTCTATTCGCAATAGCCCGGAGCTGGAAACAACCTAAGTGTCCATCATCGGATGAATGGATAAAGAAGATGTGGCACATATATACAATGGAATATTACTCAGCCATAAAAAGAAACGAAACTGAGCTATTTGTAATGAGGTGGATAGACCTAGAGTCTGTCATACAGAGTGAAGTTAGTCAGAAAGAGAAAGACAAATACCGTATGCTAACACATATATACGGAATTTAAAAAAAAAAAATGTCATGAAGAACCTAGGGGCAAAACGGGAATGAAGACGCAGACCTACTTGAGAATGGACTTGAGGATATGGGGAGGGGGAAGGGTGGGCTGTGACAAGGCGAAAGAGAGGCATGGACGTGTATACACTACCAAACGTAAGGTAGATAGATAGTGGGAAGCAGCCGCAGAGCACAGGGAGATCAGCTCGGTGCTTTGTGACCGCCTGGAGGGGTGGGATGGGGAGGGTGGGAGGGAGGGAGATGCATGAGGGAAGGGATGTGGGAACAGATGTATATGTATGACTGATTCACTTTGTTATAAAGCAGAAACTAATTAAAAAAATAAATAAATAAACTTAAAAAAAAAAAAAAAAAAACTCTGAAAAGCAGGAAATAGACCAATAAATGGCTAAGAGGACCAAGTCTTCCCCTGGGAATCATCAGATGCTGTGTTACTTAGGCTTTGTCAGACAAGCAGAACCACCGTGTGGGATTTACTGTAAGGATCACACCTTATACGACAGTGGGAGCTGCTGAGGAATTCTACGGGAGGCCGTCACCTCCTTGTTCGCTGTGGGCCTGAAGTCTCTGGAGAGCCTCAGGACCAGCGGCTGGGAAGAAAAGCTGGGAGAGCGAGAACACACTGGAACCCAAAGGACAGTCTGGAGCCCTCATGCCTTGCCACCTCCAACAACACAGGTGGCCTGCAGGAGCTGGCACTCTTCACCGTGGAGCCACACACACGCCTGGCCCAGGCCTCCGAGAAGCTGAAGGAGGTGATCGAGCAGGAGCCGAAGGAGCTACGGGCTTGGCTGCTGCTTGTGCTGTAACAAGATGCGCCGGCAGATCGGTGACAACATGCCTGAGCTCCAAGGCTGACTGGGGCCCCATGCTTAAGTTCAATAACTAGTGGCTCACCATGGGCAGTGGTGAAAGGAATCACTCCCATTTTCACAGGGTTTTCCTGGACCCATGGATCCTAATGATACAAGAAATAGCACGATATACTGGTCACTGATTTAGAGCATATATCGCATCCTGGAGGGCTGGATCTTAACCCTGCAAGGTGTTGCTACGCAGCTGGCATGGCAACTAAACCTGCAAATGGCTAGTCTGGCATTCTAACAGGCCAGTGACCTCCAGTGATGAGGAACAGAGTAAGATCAATAAATTCCATTAGCACCAGTCCATGGCTGTACTTCAATTACTAGTAAATGAGTTCCTTGGTCAGGAGCAATGCTGTGGGAATACCTCAGCATGAATCATATTATGTAAGTCCACAGATGGTGGTTTTGGCCAAAGCACTGAAGGCAAGGAAAACAAACTCATATCAAGAGTGTCACCTCCAGTAGGAAGCAAGTACTGCCTCTTCCCAGATGGATGTGGTCCAGTGTAATCAAACTGCGACCAGGTGGCTGTCTCATCATCCTGGGGAATGGTGCCATCTCATGGGGCTCAGAGGTGGTCTCTGCTATTGGCGGGTTGGGCCCTCAGCAGTCACTGTAAACAGATCAGCCTTAGTGAGTGGAAGTCCATGTTGCTGAGTCCATGCATAATCTCCATCTCTGATGGCATGGCCACTTTGTTCATGAGCCCATTGGGCAAGGATGGGGTGACTGGGGAAAGAGCCTGATTGACATCCACAGAGCAGGACATCTTGTCCACCTGACTGTTAAGAACCTCCTCTACTGAGGTTGCTCTTTGATAAACAATCACATCTTCATGCTCTGTGACCATTCAGAAAGATCTATCCACACACCTCCTTGTCACCAAATTTCCAGCTGTGCTGCTTCTTAGGCAGACACATTCCAGTCCATGATGCTGACCATCTAGTCAAACCATTAACCACTGTCTATGAATCAGCATAGAGCCATATCTCAGGGCATTTCTTCTTCTAGGAAAAATAAATCACTAGATGCACTCCTCGAATTACTATCCAACAATAGGACTTCGCTTCACCACTGTACTTCAGAGCCACCTCAGAGGGGGCCAGTAGTACTTACTGAGCTATCTGCTTTGGTTTGTGCCAGTATATCATGCAGATCTATAAACTAGGCCCGAATTCTGTTCTTCCTCAGTCAACATTAGTCATAGGGAACTCCCTATGAGGCCAAAACATGTGGGATGAGAAAGAGGAGGCAAGACAGCAAGAGTAGGGGCCACGGGCATCTGGGTCTCCTGCTCATTCGACTTACCTTCAGGACCTTCAGGACCTGCTCAGGCTGTGCTACATGCCCAGCTTTATGGTTTGCTGGGCCAACTCTCAGGCAGCTCAGGCTCATTTGATGGCCCATGGCTAAGTGTTGAGTCTCTAGTAAGTCCTAGTAACAAGCCATAACCTGTTTCTCAAAAGAAGAATAGCCATCTACAAAAGATGGCAGAGCTTTGCTCCAAAATTCTAAAGGCAGTATACGCTGTAATTCACCTATTGGGGCTCTCAAAGCACCACACACATCTTGATCCACACAGACACTTCAAGTACCATTGGATCCCCTAGGTCGCTTGGCAGAGCACTCTACACGGCAACCTGGACCTATTACAAAGCCTCCTCTTGCTGGGTGACATTTTGGCCCATTTCTACAATCCCCTGATAAACAATCACACATGATGTACAATCCCACATGATATAGAACCACTTGTATTTCTTCTCTGCTAATCTAGAACTTAAGTAAGGAAAAGGGGGCTATTTAATTTGTGTTCCTCAAACACTCTAAAAGATGGGATGTGGGGACTCTGGCTTTTCTTATTTAAATATATCTGGAAAGGGTAGCTCCATGAGGCTGGAGCTCTTCAAGACACCCAGTGACATGTGTAAGATATAGGTCCTAAAATAGAGGAAAGGGCCAAACCTTTGATGACCATAAGACCACTTATCTGATGCCAAAACAATTTATCACAAAGTAAAAATTCAGTTAATCATCTCTTTGGTCTTTTTCACTGCACTAAGCATCCAGTTTGACTGACGGCCCATCAGTCGCTTTAGTCCCACAGCCTGTAAATAACAATCCTGTGCTTCCATGAACAGGAGGGCCTTCTGTGAAACGGAGAATCATTTTGACTATGTGAACATTATAGTTTCCAACTCTTTGCTTCTTATCATATTTACTTTGTATTCTTTCAGGCCAACCTGAATAAAAATGCTCATTTAACCCAGTTTAAGAACCAAAGAGATTTCACTTGAAATGGGACCGTTTTTATTCTTGTCTCTCTGCCTCGGACATAGACATTTAATATTTAAATGCTACTCCCTGTGAGATCTGGACTTTGTGGCTGTGACAGAATTCAAATTTCGAATTCCACCTTGTGTGAAAATAGCATTTCAAAGTGTTTGCCCCGGGAGAATAATAATAAACCTGAGTCTTGGCATTTTTTTAAATGGACTTTTTTCTTCAGAGGTCTCTTAAAATATGATTCATCCTCTCTCCTTCTAGACACCGGGAATTCAGCAATGATGCTTTTCACTTTTTCCCAAGTTTAGTCTGAATCTGTTACCAAATGACTCATGGTAAGCAGAATGATTAATGGCAAAATGATTACTGTGTCTGCATTTAACACATTAATTATAATATTTTATAATATGCTAACCTTGCCCTTTTATTCTAATTTAAAATGTTATATTAATTGTCTCTAATTATAATTTGAGTATTTAAAACATGTCTGTTGTTTTCTTTTGTTGTTAGTATAATCCTGAAAACACCTGCCCACAATCTACTAAATACTAGGGTTGCAGTGATTAATAGGAACAAATCCTGTGAAATCACTTTTTATCCTTAAGCAGTCGGAACAAATTGGGCCATTAAAATATCTTAGCTTAAATGCTACACTGCTCTGGAATGTTTCATAAGGTTGCATAAAACCTGTCACTTCACATCCCATAATTCACATAAGGCAACAAATGCAGGGCAGGGTTTAACCACTTAGTGTTCACGACTGACTGTGGCCTGGGAAAGCTCAGTGGGCATGTTTTTCATTAAAAATTTATAAAATTATGGAAAGATTAGTTTTAAGATTTTCTTTAAAGATGATTTTCTTGTTTGAGTTCTCCCAGACTTTTTTCACAGTCTCTATTGTAATAGTATTCAAATGACTTCCTGAAAGAGAACTGACTTTTCCTGAAAGTGTAAATATAGAACTTGCACTTCCTGAAAGAGAAGTGTAAGTTCTATATTTTGACATATGCCAGAATGATCAGCTAATTTCTGCTTTAAGTAGGGTTGGCTCTTTTGCTGTAGACTATTTATATGACTAAAAATGTAATTAACAGAAAGGTAGAAACGTTAAGAAAATCATTATTACGCCTCTATTTAGCCTTTGTTTTCAAAGTTTGTTATGGTCTGTTTTTATGAATTGGGACGTTCTGCCTCGGTTGAAACTATTAACAGATTAAGGAAATTTGAATTTTACATCAGGAAGTTAGAATTGGCAAGTATTTTCAAGTCGTATATCATTGCATCATTGGCATATGTGGCAACAAGATATCCCCCAAACTTGAAGACAAGGCTAAACATGAAATTGAAAAAACTTTTTTTCTTCAATAACTAAAATAAATTGCTGGAAAACGTAACCCCATCCTAAGCAATAATTTGAAAAAACTGGCTGAGGAGTTTCAGTGCACCCAAACTCCTGTCATAATTTCAGAAGACGAGGAGTCTATTTGCAGCATGCTCAGTTGCATGATGAAAGAACGTTTTACTGAAAGAGTAAGCTTGATGGCTAGAAAAATGCGAAGACTTACTACCCAGAACCCTCGGCGGATACCTCCTTAGAGTAGAAATGGATGCACCAGGATCTCATAATTCAAAGACACCAGACACCAAGTCACCCAACCAGCCCCCTCGCTCTAATTCCATGCTGCTACCACCTTTTGGTGTAATCTGGCTGAGGATGTAAGTGTAAAAGGCTTAGAACAGTATTTGGCCCATGGTACATATTAGATAAATGATAGCTAATGGTAATATTATTTTTTTCTTTATTTTTCCCTTTACCTGAAGAGTTTACTAATGCAAAAGCTTCCACTCAGCACACTGAGAAAGGCTCTTTTCTACATGACAGTTATCTCTGTAATATAACAAGGAGAATTCGTTTATATTTTAGGAAACTGTGACCTCCAAAACATCTATTGTGCTTCTGTTTTCAGTGGTTTCAGACTAACCAAGCTTCTACCAATAGTTTCTGCTATTAGTTGACATGACTTTTGTAAAGAATGAACTTTCATTCAAAAGTGAGGCAGGGACTTCCCTGGTGACACAGTGGTTGAGAATCCGCCTGCCAATGCAGAGGATGTGGGTTCGAGCCCTGGTCAGGGATGATCCCACATGCCTCAGAGCAGCTAGGCCCGTGGGCCACAACTACTGAGCCCATGCGCCTAGAGCCCGTGCTCTGCAACAAGAGAAGCCACCACAATGAGAAGCCCACGCACCACAACGAAGAGTAGCCCCCGCTTGTCTCAACTAGAGAAAGCTTGTGCGCAGCAACGAAGACCCAACGCAGCCAAAAAAAAAAAAAGGTGAGGCAGAAAGGACTTCCATGGTGGCCCAGTGGTAAAGAATCCACCTTCCAATGCAGGGAATGTAGGTTCGATCCCTGGTCAGGGTACTAGGATCCCACATGCCGTGGGGCAACTGAGCCCACGTGCCACAACTACTGAGCTCACACGCCTTAACTAGAGAGCCTGTGTGCCACAAACTACAGAGCCCACGTGCTCTGGAGCCTGCACACCACAACTAAAGAAGAGAAAACCTGTATGTCACAACTAGAGAGAAGGCTGTGTGCCACAACGAAAGATCCTGTGTGCCACAACTAAGACCTGACGCAGCCAAAAATTGATTAATTAATTAATTAATTAATTATTAAATTTTTTTAAGTGAGGCAGAAGACAACTAATAAGTACCTACTATATAGCACAGGGAACTCTACTCAATACTCTATAATGGCCTATATGGGGAAAGAATCTAAAAAAGAGTGGATATACATATATGTATAACAGATTCACTTTGCTGTACACCTGAAACTAACACAATACTGTAAATCAACTACACTCCAATAAAAATTTTTTTTAAAAGGTGAGGTAGACTTGCTTCCTATCCTCAAGGAAACTTCATCTTAGTGGAGGAGTTAAAATATATCATCAACAATTGTAATGCAAGTAGAAAGTAATAGGTGTCATTAAAAAGTAGTAAGTAAGCCCTTGTCGAAACCCTGGTCACATGCTTCCTCCTTAGATTGAAATTTAATCCAACTATGCTCTTCAACAAATTAAGGATAATTGTTGCTAACAGAGTTATATAAACTATATCATGGGGATAAAACTTTCACACTATGTATTGGTCAGAAAAGAATAGTTTATAGTGCAGTAACAAATAAGCCAAAAGTTGCAGTAGCTTTTAAGGAGGAAGTTTCCTTCTCACTCATCATAAGTTGACAAGGAGGGTCTGCTCACCATGGTCACTCACGGGTATAGGTGGACATAAGCTCCATTTCAACATGTGCTTCCACAGGAGTAAAAGGTACAGCTTTGGGGGTTTTTTAATTTAAAATTTTTTTAAAGCATGGCCAGTCACATTTCTTAACATTTCTGCCTGGAAGAGCCACCCTCCATTTCTGCTCACATTTCATTTATCAAAGCAAGTCACGTGGCCGTGCCTGAGCTCAATAGGGTGAGGATACGTAATCCTCCCACCGGGTGGCCACTGCAGGCCTGTAAGCCAAAGCATCAACCACACTAGGACTCACACCTCAGACAAAAAAGTAACTCCCTTTATTTTCTAGCGCTGATCTCATCTCCCTCTAGAGCCCAATTCCCAGTGATGGTGAAAGATTCCTGTTCAGTATTTCCCGAAAGTCCTCCGATTACTTTTAACCCCGAGTGCCTAAAGACTCTCAGCCATCATGGCAGAAGGTGGACCAAGGCCCTCAGGCCAGCTCCTTTGCCCTTTTCCTCTGCAACTCTATGCTCCTCCTGACCTCTAAGCTGAGCCCTCAAAATCTGGAGCTTGTGATATTTAAAGGGAAGCTTTTAGAATTTAGAGAGTTTTCAACAAAGCCTGGCTTTCAATAACTGCCTCACTGTAGATTTAACAAATCTGGTGTAAATGGTATAAATTGGACAGTGATAAATCATCTATGTGAAAACATGGTACTCTATTTTTATGTCTGCACACACTTTTCTTTGACAAGCTTCCACTACCACTTGACAGTAAGAAAACTAAATTTAGTCCAATCCACCAAACTTGGCCCAGTCCAGCAGTCTTCTAATCAACTTCAGAAATTACTGTCTCAGTTAATATCATCCAAGTCTCTTTCCCAGCTTCCTTCTCTTCCTTCCCTCTGACTCTACACCCTGAGAAAAAGATGGGATTGCAAACCAGCCAGCCACTGTCCCACTCTCTTCCACTGGTGAGCTCTGAGCCCACAGAAAATCTCAAGCATCGTTACCATACCATGTGGTGGTGGGGACCCAGCACCCTCTCCATCCCTCTCAGCTGCACCACTCCATGGGTCTTTCATACTCAGCTGTGGCAAGGCACATCTGTGAGCCCCTAGTCTTCATGGGAGCTCCTGGCAAGAAGTAGACACCAGCTTCATGTTCTAGAATCACCCTTCAAATCCCATGAGATACTCTCAGGAACCCCTTAGGCTGGTGGGGGTTAGAGAGAACAGGTCAAGTATCCTCTGTACCCCTACAGAAGGAAGAAAGGGGAAGGGACCAGGTGCCCCATGTAACATTCCAGGAACTCTGTCCTCTCTAAGAATTCCCTTCTCCTCTCCCAGATGGCTTTATACTTTCCCTCCAGGCAGGAGGAAGTTGAACCAGTTCTTCTAGGAGCACAGTCATTTTGGCTTACATCTGACAAGTGTCATGGGGCCTGGATTTGGGTGATGCATAGGTGAGTAGTCACGAGAAAAAGAAAGCTGAACTTGTGGTCCAATGTTTCAAGTTGGACATTTCATATGTAAATATTTCATGCATGATGCCTCTACAACTTGGTCTTTGAAGATCAAGCTCATGACTTACCTTTTGTTCCCCTGAATGTCTAGTATATACACAAGGGCCTAATTAATACTTCTGGAATACTGAATGGATGATCTCTGAAGCAATACTTTGAAAAGTTCCTGACTGTCATTCACCCACATTTCCTCTGCTTCTTTGACTCCAGGTCCTTACAGCAGAGACCACTGATGCCTTTGGCCCCCAGGTCAGAGATAATATAATCTGGGGGTTAAGGTTCTCAGGTGCTAGATTTCAGACCAACTGAAGCACAGTCCTGGTTCTCCAGGGATACACAATCAATCAAGTATTTGAAAAGAAGCCAAGAATTGGATCATGTCTAAAGAGTCAGTGTCGGGCTCTACTTCTTATTTTATTAGGAAATATCTATCTATCTTCAGGTCAATCTAAGTGAGGATCTTTGAAACTTTAACAATTTTTCATGTTGTTTTCACAATCGTAAGGAATAATAATAAGGAATAGAATGCACTTTCTCTCAACACACACACACGAGCACAGATCTTAAACATAAGGGAGTATTCTTTAGCTGTTTTAATAGTCAGTAAGACAGTTATGTGAAAAGTTTTGTAATCTGTAATAGGCTTTAAAAGTATGAATCAGTGTTAGTATAGATGACCATTTTTATTACATCTCTTGAACTGGTACACTCACGGAGTGAGGGATCCCCCTTACTTTGCCATAATAGGACAGAGTAGACATGACTATGGCCACTGGCGTCACAAAGACATGGGTTTGAACCTGGCCCTGTCACTCACCAGCTGGGACCCTGAGGAAGGTTCTTAACCTCCCTCAGGCTCAGTTATCCCATCTGTAGAATGGAGATAATAATACCTCTTAATAATATTTACCTCAGAGGAGTGTTGTGAAGATTAATGTATACTTAAAGCATTTAATGGATGTATAACATTATGGATCATAGAAAGAGCTCAAGAAAGAGCCTATTATTACTTTTCATGACTTTTTTACTTTTGTTGATGTCACACTTTGCTTCTCTTGGACCCTTACTCCATAATCCAGGAAAATATACATTTCTGGGCAGCCAAGCACTCTCTTTTGAGAGCACTCTTCATACAAGTGTTGTAGAAGGAGCCTTAATTGACAAACAATATCAAAAACAGGGAAATATTTCCCTCGAAATATTGAGCATCATCTCTTATCTTGGAGAGCCCTTAAAAGCTAAGCAAGAAGCTGGGGTGACTGTATGAGGCCAGCACACAAAGGGTCTCCAGCACCATGATCAACCTTTGCTCAACAAGCATCTGGCAGTTCCCAGCCTGATTACATCCACTGCCACATACGTGATGGATGGCATTCACGGGCGGCACGCAAAGGGGGGCTTTGGCACAGATGAGATATGCTGCAGGTTGTATACACTCACCCTCATCTTTACTCAAAGGAATGTCAGTGATGTCCCATGTCTTCAGACGACCTCGTCGTACAGATCACTTTGAGTTTGCTCTAATTTCTAGCGAGTAATTCATTTTAAAACTTTGGGAGCTATTATCAATCACAAATTACTTGTGACATACCCCATGAACAACATATCTCAGTTGGGAACTGCTGCTCCAGGTGAGGGCTGCAGGAATTAGTTAAAAATATTGATGCTAAGTGTTATTAGTAAATGTTGCAATAACCTTACCTATCCTATCACTTGTATTCAGTTATGTTACAATTTAGAATCCACTAAAAAAAAAATCTCTGTTCAATTACCTATGTTCTTTTCTTCAATGATCCAAAGTATTTAAAAGGACAGCATGTTTTAGAAATGGTTTATTACAGGGGCTTCCCTGGTGGCACAGTGGTTGAGAGTCCGCCTGCCGATGCAGGGGACACGGGTTTGTGCCCCGGTACGGGAAGATCCCACATGCCGCGGAGCAGCTAGGCCCGTGAGCCATGGCCGCTGAGCCTGCGTGTCTGGAGCCTGTGCTCCGCAACGCGAGAGGCCACAACAGTGAGAGGCCCGCGTACCGCAAAAAAAAAAAAAAAAAAAAAAAAATGGTTTATTACATTTTCCTATCTCAAGCATTCTTCATGTAGCTGCTCATGGTTATTTTGAATATCGTGAGTTAACTGCCACCAAGCTTTCATTAGACAGTTTGCAGTAAGGCATGATTTATAAAGTGACTTGTGTCAAAACATGTTTCCATTTTTTCTTCATGTAGTATAGTTAAGATTGAAATATTATATTCACTCGCCAGCACATGTATGCCTATAGAGTTCATATTTGTGACTACTTCTAAAATCATTAGATGCTTTTTAATATAAATGGTTATTCTCAAGACACACTGCCCATATTAAAGTATCTGCAGATCTGGTGCTCATCTCAATGGTCAACCAACAGATGGAGCACTCTGTTTGTCACATTACTTTGGAGCTTCTAAATGTGCCTAGTGGGAATTCCATTACTTGCACCAGCTGTACAGGTGACCTCCATGCCTTCCACTTGCCAGATTCAGAATACATGAGGCAATTTTAAGCATGATTTTAAAATACAACATATGCAAATATGCCTGTACTTGACATAGTTACTCTGGTGCCAAAAAATAAAAATAAAAAAACAAAAGCTGTCCTTTTTGCTTTAACCCTTGGAATTATGGGATGTATGGTTTTCCATCTTCTGAGTCTTTCTGCAAAAAGTTATTTAATGCCTTTCTACACTGGGAGAAATTTTTAAGATTTTTTAATACCTACGGAAGGGGTTTGTTTTCTGGGGTAAAACGTTATAAAGAGTTCTTATTTTCTTATCAAACAGAATTAAATAATTAAAAGGTGGAATTTGGGAGACATCTGGAGACATTCTCAAGCTAGAAATATCTTCCTTCGGAAGGCCTGAAAGTTCTCCATTAATGATGCATTATTGGGGGTTCAGCAATCTCTGTCTGGGCACCCTTTTTATAAAATGCAGTAAGCAGAGCCAGGATTGAAACCCAGTTCATTGTTGCACCACTCTTGCACTTGTCCCTACTACAAACTGCCTCCCTTTGAGGATGGTCACTAACAAGTAAATGTGAGTTTTTTTCCTAAGTGAGAGGAAAGAAATCAGTACATTAAAACACCGAGTAAGAAGAAATGAGGACCCAGGAAAAAGGGAAAAGGAACAGATAAGGAAGCTGAGAGGTGTCAAAAGAATAACGTCTACTTCAGTTTTGCCTCATGGCCGTCGCTTGAGTTTGACTTCTAAGAGCTCTGTCTACAATGTTACCTGGTAGTAACCCACTCCACTTTCAAGACCTCCTGTCTGAAATTTCAGTTCAATTTCAGTATATGTTACAATATGTTGGATCAGATTGAATTAGAAATGGAACATCCAGCTATTTTTATTTGCTGCCTTATTGAATGGGTAAGAATAACATTACAAAATATTGCAGTAGCGGTGAGCACCCCTAAAAGCAGTTTGTATTGATATATCATTTCCTACTGAAAGGAAAAGAGCTCCTTGGATAAATGTCTCATTCCAAGTAGGGGGCAGAAAGTGCATGGAGATGCATCCAGGAAGGCCTTTTGAAAGGAAGCTTCAACAATGAATAAGCGCACATCAAAGGGAAATAGGAGCCCTTAAAGGGATACCCAATGGCCTAAAGGAAATCAGAAAGAACAGTAACTGCAATGAATTGAAACTCACCAGTGCTAAGAAGCATTGAAACACATGGAAATGCTATGGAGAAACAAGGAGGAGGAAATGTCTTGGTTAAAAGAAATTTAGTGGACATCCGATCAAGCATTGTTTGGTCCTTGCCTGGACCTTGTTTCAAACAAATCAAAAATAAGAAGACATGAGGACAACTTGAACATGGACGGGACATCAGATGATATTAAAGAATTGTTAACTTTATTGAGTGTGATCACGGCTTGGTGGTTATATTTTAAAAAAAAAAGAACTTACTGGAGATGCAAATGAAAGTATTTACAGGTGAAATGACCTGATTTCAGGAATTTGCTCTAAAATGCTTTAGCAAAAAAAAAAAAAAAGTGCAGTAAAGGAAATAAATGAGACAAAATTGACCAACTCTATATTTGTTGCATCTGGCTGATAGGTATTTGAGGTTCATTTTACTAATCCTTTACTTTTTTATCTAAAATACATAGTTACACTTTTAATTTAATTTATCTTTAAATTAAATAATTATTTAAATGTTATTAAATTGTATCTAAGGTTTAAATTTTTATATAAGGCTTTTTATCCATTACATTATTACACCCATGTCTACATGACACCAAAATAAGGAGTTGAGATGAGAAAGCTTTGTGGTTGCCAGTCTCCAAGATGAGTACTGTTGATCCCTGCCTCCTGGTAGTCATGCCCTTACCTAGTTCCCTTCCACATTTTTTCAGAGTTGGTCTGGGTGACCAGAGAAACCAGTGGGAGTGATGCTGTGTGACTTCTAATGCTAGGTAATAAAAGACATTTCTGCTTCTGCTTTGCTCTTTGGATCACCCACTCTGAGTGTCGTGAGGATACCCAAGCAGCTCTATGGAGAGGTCTCTGTGGCATGAACTGAGCCCTACTGCCAACAGACTACACCAGCTTGCCAGCTATAGGAATGGGCCATCTTGGAAAAAGATCTTCCAGTCCCAGTCAAGCCTTTGATGACTGTAGCACTGGCCAACATTCTGACTACAACCACATGAGAAACCCCAAGCCAGAACAGCCCAGCTAAGCCACTCTGTGTAAGTCAGCCTTCAATCAGAGAAGCAGAACCAGTAACAATATATGGATTTAAAACAAGGAATTGGCTTATGAAATTGTTGGGTCTGGCTTAGCAGGTCTGAAGTCCATAGGGTGGGCAATCAGGAAAGAAAGATCACAAACAGGCTGAAACCCCAGGCACAGAGACCAAAGCTGTTGTTCACAGGCACTCAGGAAGAGAAAATCAAAAGCAAACAGCAAAGCAAGCAAGCAAAGCAATCAAGGTTGAACTCCTGGATGCAGGCAGAAGCTGCTGTCCACAGACAGAAGTGTCTCTTTCATGTTCATGTGCTCTCTCTCTCTCGCTCTCTCTCTCTCTCTATATATATATATATATATATCCCCCACCCTCCTTTCTCTTACCTAAACCCTCTTTTAAAAGGCCTTCCAATTGTTTAACTCATGCTCATAATAGAGAGCCTCCCTTTCAACTGGATAAATCAGGCCCACCCAAGATAATCTCCCGAACTTAAAGACAAGTGATTAAAGACTTTGATTACATCTGCAAAATCCCTTCCCACCAGCAACTAGATTCGTTCCATTAAATAACTGGGAAGAGGTATATGTGTGTTACAAAATGGTTGTGCTTCTTTTCCATCCTCCAACTCTCACAAAACAACATATCTAGGAGCCCACCCTATCTGGAAACGTACTAGAAAGGGAATTCTGAAGGACACAGTTTAGCCCAGCCAAGTCAACAAACCCCAAACTCCTAACTGACAGAAACTGTGAAATATAATAAATGTTTATCACTGTTTTAAGACTTTGGGTTTTGAGGTAAGTTGTTACCCAGCAGTTGATAACTAATACAGGTTTGATGGAACAAATTATCTGTAATCAAGTGTAACAACAAGTGAAAAGCTGTTGCCTGAGATCAGCTGAGTTTTACTAGATTTGTACTTACTGAATTCACAGAATATTTGTGAGTGGATAATGGGGGTGGGGGGTGGATTGTGGGAGGGGCTTATTTGGGTAGGGTGGGTTTGGATAGTCTTCATAATAATCAGACCAGCAAAGTAACAAAGTATAGGGAAACATCTTGATTGTCTCAAAAACACCTCATGACTCCTGAAAACTTGCTGAGGAATAAAGCAAAAAGACTTAGGAACCTACATTAATGCAATCTCCCTGACCCACGATGCCTCATCCCTGACATGATCATACAACTTTGGGGGTGGTATGAAATGGGACAGGGTCTACAGTCACACACACGTGGGTTCTTGCCCCAACTCCATATCTTACCAGTTACATGACTTTGGCCACTTTACATAACTTCCTGCTATGGACTGAATTTTGTTCCCTCCCAAAAAATCATATGTTGAAGACCTAAACCCTCGTACCTTAGAATGGGCCTTTACAGAGGTAATTAAGGTTAAAAGAGGCCATAAGAGTGGGCCCTAATCCAGTATAACTGGTGTCCTTCTAAGGAGAGGAACCCCATGGGCACTTTCACACAGAGGAAAGAGAAGGTGGCCATCAAAAAGCCAAGGAGAGAGGCCTCAAGAGAAATCACACTTGCAGACATCTTGATTTTGGACTTCCAGTCTCCAGAACTGTGAGAAAATTAATTTCTGTTGCTTAAGCCACCCTGTCTGTGGTATTTTGTTATGGCAGCCCTAGTAAACTAATATACTTCCTGAGCCTCGAATTCTGCATCTATAAAATAATAATACTTACAGCTCTAGGGTCTAGACCCTCCTTTAGCTGTCAGAATATTTGGGGGTTTAAAGACAGACAAAAATCTTTGGTCAAGAAGAACCTTAGATTTTATTGAACGACTGAGGTCCAGCCTTGGGAGTCAGGCAATGTTCCAGTCACACCTGACTCAGGTTTTACAAGGCAGAATGTTACAATATTTTCCCAATCTTCTCCGAGAAAACACCCTCTCCCAACAACTCACATAATAAAATGGGAAGGAAAAGAGGTGCCTGGGGTTATCTAGTCCAAGAGCTTTATCTTCTGTGATAGCCCGTGATTTAAGAGAACCAGTATACACTGTCCATTGTTCTTTAAAGAAGGAAGTTACCTGCATTTTGCATATTAGTGAATCTGGTTCCTATCAGGGAAATGGGAGGAGAAGGAGGAGAAGGTGTTTGTTAGGAAATAAGAAGGATTTCCTAAAGAAATTACTTGGAGCAACAGAAAAATAAAATGAATAGCCGTTCGGCAAATACCTGGATATCCATAGCCGTTCTGCTCTGATGTCCTTAGGAGAAATGGAGAATGAGGAAAGACAAAATTTTCTGTCTGTCAAATTCAGTTCTGACTTTAGTTTCATATTAAAATTTCTTGTGATTAATAACTTTAATTTTTCTTAATATCAGCCTCAGAGGTTATTATAAGGATTAACACAGTAACTTATAAAGCACCAAAAATATAGCAGATGCTCAGTCCTTTCTCCTTCCCTTAGGACAACAAAAGCAATTCCTTGTGCAAGTTTTTATATCCTCCAACCTTCTTCTATATGTTGCATACACACACACACACACCCCTTAGCCTGGTGATTTTGAAGCCTGAAAATAACAGAAGACTCCACCAAGATATTCTCTGAGGTGAGGGACTTTCAAGGGGCACGTCACTTCCCCACGAAGAAACCCACAGGAAGTTGTCTTTTTTTCCTGGAATGCCTGAATGTCTCGAGGGTGTGATCATTGAATTCATTTTGATTCTGCTTTATGGAACTCTTCCCTCTTTTTGGTCCTGACTTGAGCAATGCAACAAAATGAGTCCTGGATGTGGCCCATCCAAGTCGACGATGCTTTGATACATACCTCACCTGTTTACCTCTAAATGCCTCTTCAGGAACAGGGAAGCCCTTAAGCAGTTTAACATTTATTCTTTCCAAAGACTTGCTTGACAGACTTTTACATGCACAGTTTAAATTAGGCAGGATCTCAGAGTCAATATTTTTTTCCTTTTTCAGATAGCATTTTTCTTTTTCTCCTGGCAAAGGAAAGGTTTGGGAACAATACATATTCGTTTGGTCCAGGAGAGAGACAGAGAACTGGAATGTGTTTATGTCACTGTTTTAAAAAAGCATTTAAACAAGGTGCTCAGTACACAAAGAGATGCCTCCAGAAACTGAAGAGGGATGGATCTCAGCATATTTAATGTTAGAATCCGGTAAACAGTTCTAAAGGTTGGTTTCCAAATCTCTGCCCGAAAATCATTTCTTTCTCTCTGTGCACGGATACCACCATGGAGCCAGTGGACCAGAGGAGGTAGATGGATAATTGGGCAGCAGCACAACTCATTTCTCAGTTGGCAACCTTTTAAAGACTTTTAAATCCTCAACAGCAACTGGCCTTTCCATTCTTCTTTTCCTCCTTCCGGCTGATGTCTGCACCGACTTTGCTGCCTCTGTATTGATGGGCCTAAAAACTCCGCCCACTGCCTGTATCAGGAACAACAGCCAACGCAAACCGTCTGAACATAACCAGCCATGTAATAGCATGGGATGTTTCCTGGTATCCAAGTTTCTGCCTAATGGGAAAAATCTGTTTTCAGCTTGGACTGCAATAGGAAAGTTATTTATCTTGTGAAAGACGGTGAAATAAAACAGTCCTTCCATTTGGTCAGCAAATATGTAAAGAGAACAGAATCTGTAACCCTCCAAGATCTGAGCACTGGGAAAAGACAGAACCAGGGAGCTACATAAACCGAGTAGGAATTCCCGAGTTCATAAGGAGTAAGAGCTTTTTGCCGACCTTTTGTTGTTGTTGTTGTTGTTGTTGTTTTTGCAGTACGCGGGCCCCTCACTGTTTCAGCCTCTCCCTTTGTGGAGCACAGGCTCTGGACGCGCAGGCTCAGCGGCCATGGCTCACGGGCCCAGCCGCTCCGCGGCATGTGGGATCTTCCCGGACCGGGGCACGAACCCGTGCCCCCTGCATCGGCAGGCGGACTCTCAAACACTGCGCCACCAGGAAAGCCCTGCCGACTGTTTTTGAGGGAGTAACCCCCCTTAGCAATACTGAAATGAAAAATTTGGTGTTTGAAACGTTGATTCTCAACTCAGGCTGCATATTAGAATCACCTGGGGAGATTTTTAAACTAGATCCTTGGTCCTGGGTCCCACCCCCCAGAGATTTTGTGGGTTTTTGTTTTTTTTTTTTAATCTCCACCAGGGATTCTGATACACAGCCAGGATGGAGAATAACTGGATTAGAACGTGAAGAGAGTTCATAAACAGAGACTGGAGATCAGAACCCTAGCTGCAGAAAGAAACCTCCCAGAGCAGATCAGCCTGACAGGTATATAGCAACAGAGAGTAGAAAAGTGGTTGCCAGGGACTGGAGTGTAGGGGAGATATGGAGAGGTTGGTAAAAGGGTGTAAACTTTCAGTTATAAGATTAATAAGGTCTGGGGATCTAATGTATAACATGGTGACTGTAGCTGGTAGCACTGTACTATATAATTGAAATTTGCTAAGAGAGTAGAATGTAAATGTTCTCACCAAAAAAAAATAAGGTTAATATGTGAAGTGATGTGTTAACAAACTCAATGGGAGAAATCCTTTTATGACATACATGTATATCAAATCATCACTTTGTATTCTTTAAATATCTTACAATTTTATTTGTCAATTATACCTGAATAGAGCTGGGGGAGGGGAGAAATACAGCATATAGATACAATGGAATATTATTCAGCTGTTAAAAAGAAGGAAGTCCTGCTATTTAAAACAACATGGGGGTGGTGGTGTGATGAATTGGGCAATTGGGATTGACATGTATACACTGATGTGTATATAATTGATGACTAATAAGAACCTGCTGTATAAAAAATAAATAAAATAAAATTCAAAAATTCAAATAAATAAATAAATAAATAAAACATGGATAGGGCTTCCCTGGTGGCGCAGTGGTTGAGAGTCCACCTGCCAATGCAGGGGTCACGGGTTCGTGCCCCAGTCCGGGAAGATCCCACGTTTTGCGGAGGGGCTGGGCCCGTGAGCCATGGCCACTGAGCCTCCGCGTCCGGAGCCTGTGCTCCGCAATGGGAGAGGCCACAACAGTGAGAGGCCCATGTACCACACAAAAAAAAACATGGGTAAATCTTGAGGGCATTGTGCTAAGTGAAATAAGTTAGACAGAGAAAGACAAATACTGTATGATCTCACATGTGGAATCTAAAAAATAAACGAACTCATAGAAAGAGAGTAGACTGATGGTTGCCAGGGGTAGGGGGAACAGGTGAAGGTGGTCAAATTCCAGTTCTAAGATGAAAAAGTTCTGGGGATCTATGGTGACTATAGTTAACAACACTGTGTTGTATACTTGAAAGTTGCTAAGTAGATCTTAAAAGTTCTCAACACACACATACAAAAACACAGTAACTATGTGAAATGACGGATGTGTTTAACTGAACTTATTGTGGTAATCATTAGGCAATATATACATACATTGAACCATCACCTTGTACACTTTAAACTTAAGCAATGTTATATGTCAATTGTATCTCAATAAAGCTGGGGGAAAAAGAAAACATCAGCTAATAGGTAATAAAAATAATAAATTATCACCACTTGGCAACCCCTAATGAAATAAAGGATTTAGGCCAGTAGTTCTGAAGCTTGATTGTACATGGGAACCACCTTTGGGAGCTTGAAACACACTAACGACCGGCTCCCACCCCCAGAGATTCCGATTTGATTCACCTGGTGGGAAGCTTGGCAATGAGACTTGGGAGGATTAACATCTTCCTGGGTGACTCTAATGAGCAGGCAAGGTTGAGACCATTGATATGGGCAATGAGCATCAATAGCCACTAGAACAACCAGATAGAAAAGCTAGTCTAGTATAGATGGATCAGGTGGATAACAGCTAAATCCACTGATCTATCCCACCATTATAAAAAGATGGGATGCAACTGAAAGTACCCAACACCGCTTATGATGTGTACTTGTCAAAAAGTCAACCTGAAACTGATGTAGCCTCTTAATTTAACTATCACCTACAGGAAATAAAAGGGACTTACACGAAATAAAGGACACCCTCAGGATGTAATCAGCAAAATCCAGAATGTGGTGAAGTCTACAAGACAAATAATTCAGTTTCTCTAACAAATAAATTATAAGAAAATTATAAAGGATAGGGAATTGATAGATTAAAATAGTTATAAAAGACAGAACCAATGCAAATACATAGACCTTATTTGAATCCTGATTTGAACAAACCAACAGTTTAAAAAAAACAGACCCCGGAGGAAGATGGCGGAAGAGTAAGACGCGGAGATCACCTTCCTCCCCACAGATACATCAGAAATTCATCTACACGTGGAACAACTCCTACAGAACACCTACTGAACGCTGACAGGAGACCTCAGACCCCCCAAAAGGCAAGAAGCTCCCCACATACCTGGGTAGGGCAAAAGAAAAAAAGAATAAACAGAGACAATAGGATAGGGACGGGACCTGCACCAGTGGGAGGGAGCCGTGAAGGGGGGAAGGTTTCTACACACTACAAGCCCCTTCGCGGGCGGAGACTGCAGGTGGCGGAGGGGGAAAGCTTCGGAGTAGCGGAGGAGAGCACAGCAACAGGGGTGCGGAGGGCAAAGCGGAGAGATTCTGGCACAGAGGACCGGTGCCCTCAGGCACACACCAGCCCGAGAGGCTTGTCTGCTCGGCCGCCGTGGCGGGCGGGGCTGGGAGCTGAGGCTCGGGTATCGGCTTTCAGTCGGAGCGCAGGGAGAGGACTGGGGCTGGCGGCAGGAAGAGAGCCTGAAGGGGTTAGTGCACCACGGCTAGCCCGGAGGGAGTCCGGGGAAAGGGTCTGGAGCTGCTGAAGAGGCAAGAGACTTTTTTCCCTTTTGTTTCCTGGTGCGCGAGGAGAGGGCATTAAGAGGGCTGCTTGGGGAAGCGCCGGTGACAGGCACGAGCCGCGGGTAAGGCACGGACCTCGGAGACGGGCGTGGGCCGCCGCCGCCGCCGCCGCCGCGGGGCCTGTGTGCGAGCGCGGGTCACTGTCCGCCCCGCCTTCCGGGGGGCCTGTGCACCCCGCCACTGCTGGGGTCCCCGAGACCCGGGGACGGCTTTCCCGGGAAAGCGCACGGAGCGCCACGGGCTGCTGCAACGTCACGCCGGCCTCTGCCGCCGCAGGCCCGCCCCACACTGCGCGCCCCTCCCTCCCCTCTGCCTGAGTGAGCCAGAGCCCCCGAATCAGCGGCTCCTTTAAACCCGTCCTGTCTGAGCGAAGAACGGACGCCCTCCGGCGACCTACGCGCAGAGGCGGGGCCAGGTCCAAGGCTGAGACCCGGGAGCTGTGAGAGCAGAGGCAGGGAAATCTCTCTGTGCAGCCTCGGAGGCAGCGGATTAAAGCTCCACGGTCCATTTGATGTGCCCTGCGTCTGTGGAGTGCATGAATGGACAGCGAATCATCCCAAATTGAGGAAGTGGACTTTGAGGACAAGATTTAAGACTTTCCCCCCTTTTCCTCTTTTTACAACGAATTATTCCAAATTAAGGAGGTGGACTTAGAGAGCAAGATTTCAGACTTCTCGCCCTTTTCCTCTTTTTACAACGAATTATCCCAAATTGAGGAGGTGGACTTGGAGAGCAAGATTTTTGATTTTTCCCCCTGCTCTCTTTTTGTGAATGTGTATGTGTAATCTTCTGTGTAAGATTCTCTCTGTATAGCTTTGCTTCCACCATATGTCTCAGGGTTCTATCGGTCCGTTTTTTTTTTTTTTTTTTTCAATAATTACTTTCTAATTTTAATAACGCTACTATATTTCATACTTTATTCTATTTTACTTTACCTGCTCTTTCTTTTTTTCCTACTCTCCCTTCCTCCCTCCCTCCCTCCGCTCCTCCTTTCCTTCTTTCTTTTTCTTTCCTCCCTCCCACCCTTCTTCTTTCCACTTTCTTTTTCTTTCCTTCCTCCCTCCCTCCTGTCTTTCTTCCTTTCCTTTCTCCCTCCCTCCCTCCTTTCTTTCCTTCTTTCTTTCCATCCTTCCTCCCTCCCTCCCTCCCTCCTTTCTTTCTTCCTTCCTTCCTTCCTTCCTTTCTTCCCTTCTTCCTTTCTTTCCCTCTCTCTTTCTTTCTTCTACTAATTCTTTCTTTCTACTTTTTCTCCCTGTTACTCTGAGCCGGGTGGATGAAAGGCTCTTGGTGCTGCAGCCAGGAGCCAGTGCTGTGCCTCTGAAGTGGGAGAGCCAACTTCAGGACACGGGTCCACAACAGACCTCCCAGCTCCACATAATATCAAGCAGCGAAAATCTCCCAGAGATCTCCATCCCAACACCAGCACCCAGCTTCAGTCAACGACCAGCAAGCTACAGTGCAGGTCACCCTATGCCAAGCAACTAGCAAGGCAGGAACACAACCCCACCCATTAGCAGAGAGGCTACCTAAAAACATAATAAGGCCATAGGCACCCCAAAACACACCACCAGACGTGGACCTGTCCACCAGAAAGACAAGATCGAGCCTCAACCACCAGAGCACAGGAATTAGTCCCCCCCACCAGGAAGCCTACACAACCTACTGAAACAACCTTAGCCACTGGGGTCAGACACCAAAAACAACGGGAACTACGAATCTGCAGCCGGCAAAAAGGAGACCCCAAACACAGTAACATAAGCAAAATGAGAAGGCAGAAAAACACACAGCAGGTGAAGGAGCAAGATAAACACCTACCAGACCTAACAAATGAAGAGGTAATAGGCAGTCTACCTGAAAAAGAATTCAGAATAATGATAGTAAAGCTGATCCAAGATTCTATTTCCATGATCCATAATCTTGGAAATAGAATAGACAACATGCAAGAAACAGTTAACAAGGACCTAGAAGAACTAAAGATGAATCAAGCATCGATTAAAAACACAATAAATGAAATGAAAAATACTCTAGATGGGATCAATAGCAGAATAACTGAGGCAGAAGAACGGATAAGTGAGGTGGAAGATAAAATAGTGGAAATAACTGATGCAGAGCAAAATAAAGAAAAAAGAATGAAAAGAACAGAGGACAGTCTCAGAGACCTCTGGGACAACATTAAACGCACCAACATTCGAATTATAGGGGTTCCAGAAGAAGAAGAGAAAAAGAAAGGGACTGAGAAAATATTTGAAGAGATTATAGTTGAAAACTTCCCCAATATGGGAAAGGAAATAGTTAATCAAGTCCAGGAGGCACAGAGAGTCCCATACAGAATAAATCCAAGGAGAAATACACCAAGACACATATTAATCAAACTGTCAAAAATTAAACACAAAGAAATCATATTAAAAGCAGCAAGGCAAAAACAACAAATAACACACAAGGGAATCCCCATAAGGTTAACAGCTGATCTCTCAGCAGAAACCCTACAAGCCAGAAGGGAGTGGCAGGACATAAAGTGATGAAGGAGAGAAACCTGCAACCTAGATTACTCTACCCAGCAAGGATCTCATTCAGATTTGATGGAGAAATTAAAACCTTTACAGACAAGCAAAAGCTGAGAGAGTTCAGCACCACCAAACCAGCTTTACAACAAATGCTAAAGGAACTTCTCTAGGCAAGAAACACAACAGAAGGAATATACCTACAATAACGAACCCAAAGCAATTAAGGAAATGGGAATAGGAACATACATATCAATAATTACCTTAAATGTAAATGGACTAAATGCTCCCACCAAAAGACACAGAGTGGCTGAATGGATACAAAAACAAGACCCATATATATGCTGTCTACAAGAGACCCACTTCAGACCTAGAGACACATACAGATTGAAAGTAAAGGGATGGAAAAAGATATTCCATGCAAATGGAAATCAAAAGAAAGCTGGAGTAGCAATTCTTATATCAGACAAAATAGACTTTAAAATAAAGACTATTAGAAGAGACAAGGAAGGACACTACATAACGATAAAGGGATCGATCCAAGAAGAAGATATAACAATTGTAAATATTTATGCACCCAACATAGGAGCACCTCAATACATAAGGCAAATACTAACAGCCATAAAAGGGGAAATCGACAGTAACACAATCATAGTAGGGGACTTTAACACCCCACTTTCACCAATGGACAGATCATCCAAAATGAAAATCAATAAGGAAACACAAGCTTTAAATGATACATTAAACGAGATGGACTTAGTTGATATTTATAGGACATTCCATCCAAAAACAACAGAATACACATTTTTCTCAAGTGCTCATGGAACATTCTCCAGGATAGATCATATCTTGGGTCACAAATCAAGCCTCGGTAATTTTAAGAAAATTGAAATTGTATCAAGTATCTTCTCCGACCACAATGCTATGAGACTAGACATCAATTACAGGAAAAGATGTGTAAAAAATACAAACACATGGAGGCTAAACAATACACTACTCAATAACGAAGTGATCACTGAAGAAATCAAAGAGGAAATTAAAAAATACCTAGAAACAAATGACAATGGAGACACGACGACCCAAAACCTATGGGACGCAGCAAAAGCAGTTCTAAGGGGGAAGTTTATAGCAATACAATCCCACCTTAAGAAACAGGAAGCATTTCGAGTAAACAACCTGACCCTGCACCTAAAGCAATTAGAGAAAGAAGAACAAAAATACCCCAAAGCTAGCAGAAGGAAAGAAATCATAAAGATCAGATCAGAAATAAATGAAAAAGAAATGAAGGAAACGATAGCAAAGATCAACCAAACTAAAAGCTGGTTCTTTGAGAAGATAAACAAAATTGACAAACCATTAGCCAGACTCATCAAGAAAAAAAGGGAGAAGACTCAAATCAATAGAATTAGAAATGAAAAAGGAGAAGTAACAACTGACACTGCAGAAATACAAAAGATTATGAGAGATTACTATAAGCAACTCTATTCCAATAAAATGGACAACCTGGAAGAAATGGACACATTCTTAGAAATGCACAACCTGCCAAGACTGACTCAGGAAGAAATAGAAAATATGAATAGACCAATCACAAGCACTGAAATTGAAACTGTGATTAAAAATCTTCCATCAAACAAAAGCCCAGGACCAGATGGCTTCACAGGTGAATTCTATCAAACATTTAGAGAAGAGCTAACACCTATCCTTCTCAAACTCTTCCAAAATATAGCAGAGGGAGGAACACTCCCAAACTCATTCTACGAGGCCGACATCACCTTGATACCAAAACCAGGCAAGGATGTCACAAAGAAAGAAAACTACAGGCCAATATCACTGATGAACATAGATGCAAAAATCCTCAACAAAATACTAGCAAACAGAATCCAACAGCACATTAAAAGGATCATACACCATGATCAAGTGGGGTTTATCCCAGGAATGCAAGGATTCTTCAATATACGCAAATCAATCAATGTAATACACCATATTAACAAGTTGAAGGAGAAAAACCATATGATCATCTCAATAGATGCAGAGAAAGCTTTCGACAAAATTCAACACCCATTTATGATAAAAACCCTGCAGAAAGTAGGTATAGAGGGATCTTTCCTCAACATAATAAAGGCCATATATGACAAACCCACAGCCAACATTGTCCTCAATGGTGAAAAACTGAAACCATTTCCACTAAGATCAGGAACAAGACAAGGCTGCCCACTCTCACCACTCTTATTCAACATAGTTTTGGAAGTTTTAGCCACAGCAATCAGAGAAGAAAAGGAAATAAAAGGAATCCAAATTGGAAAAGAAGAAGTAAAGCTGTCACTGTTTGCAGATGACATGATACTATACATAGAGAATCCTAAAGATGCTACCGAAAAACTACTAGAGCTAATCAATGAATTTGGTAAAGTAGCAGGATATAAAATTAATGTACAGAAATCTCTGGCATTCCTATACACTAATGATGAAAAATCTGAAAATGAAATCAAGAAAACACTCCCATTTACCATCGCAACAAAAAGAATAAAATATCTAGGAATAAACCTACCTAAGGAGACAAAAGACCTGTATGCAGAAAACTATAAGACACTGATGAAAGAAATTAAAGATGATACAAATAGATGGAGAGATATACCATGCTCCTGGATTGGAAGAATCAATATTGTGAAAATGACTCTACTACCGAAAGCAATCTACAGATTCAATGCAATCCCTATCAAACTACCAATGGCATTTTTCACAGAACTAGAACAAAAAATTTCAAAATTTGTTTGGAAAAACAAAAGGCCCCGAATAGCTAAAGCAATCTTGAGAACGAAAAACGGAGCTGGAGGAATCAGGCTCCCTGACTTCAGACTATACTACAAAGCTACAGTAATTAAGACAGTCTGGTACTGGCATAAAAACAGAAAGATAGATCAGTGGATCAGGATAGAAAGCCCAGAGATAAACCCACGCACATATGGCCAACTTATCTTTGATAAAGGAGGCAGGAATGTACAGTGGAGAAAGGACAGCCTCTTCAATAAGTGGTGCTGGGAAAACTGGACAGGGACATGTAAAAGTTTGAGATTAGATCATTCCCTAGCACCATACACAAAAATAAGCTCAAAATGGATTAAAGACTTAAATGTAAGGCCAGAAACTATCAAACTCTTAGAGGAAAACATAGGTAGAACACTCTATGACATAAATCACAGCAAGATCCTTTTGGACCCACCTCCTAGAGAAATGGAAATAAAAACAAAGATAAACAAATGGGACCTAATGAAACTTCAAAGCTTTTGCACAGCAAAGGAAACCATAAAGAAGACCAAAAGACAACCCTCAGAATGGGAGAAAATATTTGCAAATGAAGCAACTGACAAAGGATTAATCTCCAAAATTTATAAACAGCTCATGCAGCTCAATAGCAAAAAAACAGACAACCCAATCCAAAAATGGGCAGAAGACTTAAATAGGCATTTCTCCAAAGAAGATATACAGACTGCCAACAAACACATGAAAGAATGCTCAACATCATTAATCATTAGAGAAATGCAAATCAAAACTACAATGAGATATCATCTCACACCAGTCAGAATGGCCATCATCAAGGAATCTAGAAACAATAAATGCTGGAGAGGGTGTGGAGAAAAGGGAACACTCTTGCACTGCTGGTGGGAATGTGAATTGGTACAGCCACTATGGAGAACGGTATGGAGGTTCCTTAAAAAACTACAAATAGAACTACCATATGACCCAGCAATCCCACTACTGGGCATATACCCTGAGAAAACCATAATTCCAAAAGAGACATGTACCAAAATGTTCATTGCAGCTCTATTCACAATAGCCCGGAGCTGGAAACAACCTAAGTGTCCATCATCGGATGAATGGATAAAGAAGATGTGGCACATATATACAATGGAATATTACTCAGCCATAAAAAGAAACGAAACTGAGCTATTTGTAATGAGGTGGATAGACCTAGAGTCTGTCATACAGAGTGAAGTTAGTCAGAAAGAGAAAGACAAATACCGTATGCTAACACATATATACGGAATTTAAAAAAAAAATGTCATGAAGAACCTAGGGGCAAAACGAGAATAAAGACACAGACCTACTTGAGAATGGACTTGAGGATATGGGGAGGGGGAAGGGTAAGCTGTGACAAAGCGAAAGAGAGGCATGGACATATATACACTACCAAACGTAAGGTAGATAGATAGTGGGAAGCAGCCGCAGAGCACAGGGAGATCAGCTCGGTGCTTTGTGACCGCCTGGAGGGGTGGGATGGGGAGGGTGGGAGGGAGGGAGATGCATGAGGGAAGGGATGTGGGAACAGATGTATATGTATGACTGATTCACTTTGTTATAAAGCAGAAACTAATTAAAAAAAAAAAAAAAGAAAAAAAAAAAACAATAAGACAATCAAGGAAATCTGAATATTGCTAGATATTTGATGATATTAAGACATTTATGTTAAATTTTTAGGTCAGCAACTTTTTCTATAAAGGGCCAAATAGTGTTTTAGGCTGAGTGGGTCTACAGTCTGTTGCAACTACTCAACTCTGTCATTGCAGCCTGAAAGCAGCCACAAACAACACATAACAAATAGCTGTGACTGTGTTCTTTACAAAAACAGACAACTGCATGGATTTTGTCAACCTCTGTTTTACAGATACATTCAAAAGAGCTTCTGGATGAAAGAATGGAGAGGAGGGGAAGGTGGCTGAGCAGTATAAATGAAACAAGGTCGGTCATGTGCTCATAAATAGCTGAGGACGGGTACATTTTACTCGTGGTTCTCAAAGCGTGGTCCCAAGACCATCGGCATCAGCATCAGCTGCAAACTTGTTAGAAATGCAAATTTCAGGCCCCCCCTAAGACTTACGGAATCAGAAACTCTGTGGGTGGACCCCAGCAATCTGGTTTAATAAGCCCTCCAGGTGATTCTCATGCACACAGACTAATGTTATTCATTCTCTCTGTCTCTCCCTGTCTCCCTCTCCCTCTCCCTCCCCCTCCCTCAACTCTCCTACATGTTTGAAATTTTGTAGCGTAAAAAGTTTTTTTCCCATCTGGTTTTTAAAGTGGCTGTACCAGATAAGCAGTCCCTTTTAGGAAATACAGTTGTTTTAGATGGCATATGATTGCTGAAGCAGGGAATTTAAAATTCAAATGAAACAAGCTTTTTTTTTTTTGAGAGTTAAACCATTTTATTGCAGTTGGTGGGTAGGGAGGGACAGGCAGTGACAAGCCTCAGTAGGGGGGCAAATACCAGCTAGGTCAAGAAGGGAGGGGCAGGGGATCCAGAAACAGGACCTTGGAGGGGAAGGTAAGCAAAGAAGACTTCATCCTACCACTCTTACAAGTCCTTCCAGGTCACTCAAGAGCATCTTGGGGCCCTTAAAGAATGGCTCCTCCTACTCAAGGCTCTGAGCCTGGAGCTGAAAGCTGCTGGGCTCTGGGTTAGAAAGGGTGTGCCTCTGGAGCTCCCCACCTAGCTTCCTTAAAAGTTCCCAGCTACTGTTACAGTCCGGAAGCCTGATTTCAGAGCTAGATGAAGAAAGTGACATGGCGAAGATGGCAGCCGGGGGCAGCTTAGACTGGAGGATGTGAACGGAAGTCCTCCAGCTGCGGCCTGAGTGCCGCCCCTCCGTCTCTGGTTTCAGCAGCAGCACCAGGTGCCGGCTCAGCTGGCCCTGCAGCAACTTCTGTTCCTCCCGAAGCATCTCTGACTCCTCCCACGGCAGTTGCTGCTCATTCTGCAGCTCTCGGTGAAGGCCGCTGGTAGCCCTGCACTTTTGTGGTCCTGTTTGTATCTGGGCTCTGGCGCGTTCCTGCACCTGGCTTCCCAGGCCCTGCAGTTCCCTTCTCAGCACCTCCAAGCGTTGCTCCAGGAGACGGGCCCTTCGCTCTGGGCCCCCCTGCAGCAACCTTAGTGATGCTTCCAGGGCACAGATCTGGTACTTCTGCTGCTCTTGCTCTTCCAGCAGGGCCCGCACAGCCTGCCTCAGTGCCTCAGTCACCTGAGCCTGGGATCCGAGCTGGGATTGAAGACTCGTAACTACACCCCAGAGAGAAGACGCGCCATTGGCCTCAGCCCAACTCAGCCTCTCTGGGACAATGGGAGTCTCTAGAGTCCAAAGCTGTTGAGCTTGGACTCGATCCAGGTCCCAGCGCCGTGGAGACCCCAAGAGGATCCAGCCGCTGCTTAATCCCGGCCACATTTCCGTCAATAGCATTGAGAAGCGCGCGTCGAGCTTCTCAGATCAGCTCGGGCGCCTACTCAGAGACTGCGACAGAGGTTTGGCTTCCTGGCATCTTGGGCCCTTGCTCTCCCGATCGTGGACACCCGAGGCACAGCCCAGGAAAGACCACACAACGTCAGATCAAGAGGTGAGTGGGGATGCAATGCTAAAGGTAAGGATGCAATATCAGACCAAAACTGCACCTCTGGGACTAGTCAGGGGAGAGGCAACCTTGGGGACCTGGGGGAAAATTGGTATGGATACCCTGATATGCAGCTATCAGGTGGGAGTCAAAGGTGTCGCATCTTGGTCGAGACCTCCCCAGACGCAGGACGCTGGCGCCAGCACACCGAACCGGTGCCAGCGACTACTATGAAACACCCTCTCCTGAAATGCTTCTTCTAACTCAAAACACATGACTAGCACACACAGATTTTTGTGTAGTCCTGGGCTTTTTTAAAAAGTATTATTATTAAAAGAGGAGCTAACCCACCAAAAGTTTATTTTATACGTACTATCGGCTGAACATTTTTATCAATTTTTCAGGGAAAAAGTCATTTGTTTGATCTGAAAACACCTCTGTTATCAAGAACAAATTATTTTGCAACATATACAAATATCAAATCATTATTTCGTATGCCTGTTATCTGTCAATTATGCTTCAAGGAAAAGGAATATTTTTTCCTAATACTCAACTTTTTTTATAGGTATCAGATATTATTTTCCAGGTTTTGTGACATTTTAACAATGATTTACGATATTTATTATGATGATGTCTTGAGTTAATTTGAGTTGAAAAATGTGCCAACTTTCAGAACACAACAGCAGATTTTTTAAACTTCTCATTATGCCAGCAAATAATTTGCGATTGTTTTGGAGATGAGGTATGTGGAGCACGTCTCCATTATTCCTTAAAATTTATTCTAGCTATTATAGAACGAAGATGCTCTCTGTGTGGCAAAACAGTCTGTAACATGCCACTTTGTTGCATAAATTCACTATAGACTCTCTCATTCCTCTACAACTAAGCCCTTCTTTACGTGTGTCTAAGTATATGAATCACTCGTTCTAAAATTACTGATGGTGACAAGAAATCTAGAGGAGCCATCCAAAGTATAATATGTTGTATCTAATGTAACGTGAACAGAAGTTACATCATTCCTACTTCTTGATCTCATTTGCCTAAATGCATTTAGTCTATCAGGATTGAAATATACTATCAAAAGTTGTTATTTTTATGTTAAATATTCAGTATCTTAAAAAACGTATTTTCTACAGAATAAGTGATCCGGGCTTATTGTTTTCAATCTGTATAATAAGATACAGATTCTCCTCCTATGAGAAAGTGAATTATTTTATCAATTAAGATGACCCGGCTGCAAGAAATAGAAACTGCCTGGGGAACTTAAGCAGAAAAAGACTGTATGGAAAGAAGAGAAGGTAACTCACAAAATGGAACAAAATGTGGAATAAACAGATTCAGAAAGGGCAGGAACTAGAGCAACCCTGGAGAAAACAGAAGCCGGACATGATGAATGGTCACTTCAGGGAGTGCTGCAGAGATAAATAGTGCCGGCCATTTAGGGTCTTTAGATCACTCTTTTCAAGAACATAAATGCCTCCAGCCACCTGGCTTGGGTCAGGGGTCATCATTTCACTGATTGATAGTCCATCAAAGCAAAGTTGGGGTGCTATTAAGCGAAATAGCAGATGGGGGCAAAAATGATAAATGTCCACTGAAATCATTAATTTTCTTTTTTCTTTTTTTAATTGAAGTGTAGTTGATTTACAATGTTTTGTTAATTTCTGCTGTACAGCAAAGTGATTCAGTTATACATATATACATTCTTTTTTTAAATATTCTTTTCCATTATGGTTTATCATAGGATATTGAATATAGTTCTCTGTGCTACACAGTAGGACCTTGTTGTTTATCCATTCTATATGTAATAGCTTACATCTGCTCACCCCAACCTCCCACTCCATCCCACCCCACCCTCCCCCTGGCCCATGACAACCACAAGTCTGTTCTCTATGTCCATTTCTCTAGGTCTGTTTCTCTTTCATAGATAGATTCATTTGTGTCATATTTTATATTCCACATATAAGTGATATCATATGGTATTTGTCTTTCTCCTTCTGAGTGATTTAACTTAGTATGACAATCTCTAGTTGCATCCATGTTGCCGCAAATGGCATTATTTCATTCTTTTTATGGCTGAGTAGTATTCCATTGTATATATGTACCGCATCTTATTTATCCATTCATTTCTCAATGGACATTTAGATTTTTTCCATGTCGTGGCTACTGTGAATAATACTGCTATGAACATAGGGGTGCATGTATATTTTTTAATTAGAGCTTTGTCTGGATATACGCTCAGCAGTGAGATTGCTAGATCATATGGTAATTCTATTTTTAGTTTTCTGAGGAACCTCCATACTGTTTCCACAGTGGCTATGACAACTTACATTCCCACCAACAGTGTGTGAGGGTCCCCTTTTCTCCACACCCTCTCCAACATTTGTTACTTGTAGAGTTTTTAATGATGGCCATTCTGACTGGTGTGAGGTGATACCTCATTGTAGTTTTGATTTGCATTTCTCTATTAGTGATGTTGAGCATCTTTTCATGTGCCTATTGGCCATTTGTATTTCTTCTTTGGAGAAATGTCTATTTAGGTCTTCTGCCCATTTTTCAATTGGGTTGTTTGTTTCTTTTGTTGTTGAGTTGTATGAGCTGTTTGTATATATTGGAAATTAACCCCTTGTCCATTGCATCATTTGCAAATATTTTCTCCCATTCTGTAGATTTCTTTTCATCTTGTTTATGGTTTCCTTTGCTGTGCAAAAGCATGGTAAGTTTGATTAGGTCCCATTTGTTTATATTTGTTTTTATTCTATTGCCTTGAGAGGCTGACCTAAGAAAACATTGGTACGATTTATGTCAGAGAATGTTTTGCCTATGTTCTCTTCTAGGAGTTTTATGGTGTCATGTCTTATGTCTCAGTCTTGAAGCCATTTAGAGTTTATTTTTGTGTATGGTGGGAGGGAGTGTTCTAACTTCATTAATTTACATGCAGCTGTCCAACTTTCCCAACACCACTTGCTGAAGAGACTGTCTTTTTCCCATTGTATATTCTTGCCTCCTTTGTCAAAGATTAATTGATCGTAGATGTGTGGGTTTATTTCTGGGTGCTGTATTCTGTTCCACTGATCCATGTCTCTGTTTTTGTGCCAATACCATGCTGTTTTGTGAAATCATTAATTTTAAAATACCACTTAAAAGCAAGTCAATCATAGTAATCCCTCATTCAAGAAATATGGGTTGTCCATAACACAGTCTATCATCTCTTTAATTCTGGTTATATAATTGAAGACACACACACAGACACACACACACAGAGATATGAGTAAAAATTACAGATAAAGTGTGTTAAGTTTGAATTATATTTGGCCTAATAATATAAGGGGCTCATCCACTCATTTATCCACAAATAGTTAGGCACAATTCTAGATATTGGGGATACAAGACTGAAAACAAAATTTTTTTAAAATCCTTGCCTCATTTTTGTGAGAGAGAGAGAAACAATAGACAAAATAAATAAGTGAATTTTGTTGCATCTTAGAAGTTGACAAGTGCAATGAAGAAGAATAAATAAGGGAGGAAGGATAGAGGAAAGGGAGTGCCAGTTCAAGGTTGCAAGTTTAAAGAGAGTGATCAGGAAAGGCCTCACTGAGGTGACAATGGAGCAAAGACTGGCGGGGAGAAAGGATGTAAGTCAGGCAGGTATCTGGAGGAAAGAACTCCAGGAAGGAGCAGCAGGTGTAAGGCACTGAGGCAGGTGCTCACCTGGAGTGTTCAAAGACCACAAAGAAAGAAAAAGAAAAAGAAAAAAAAGACCACAAAGAGACCAGTGTACCTGGAGCCCCTGGAGTGAGCCCTGGGAGAGGGGCTGGAGGTGGGGTCAGAGTAAGAGGGTGATCAGGCCATGACAGGCCTTGTAAGCCACTGTGAAGCCTTTGGCTTTTTCTCTAAGTGAGATGGGAAAATCACACCGCAGAGAACCCATGCTCCCACCTAAGAATTCATCTTCCCTTGAATCATCTTTCCAGTCCAAAACCTATCAAATATCAAAACATTCTGGGGGGGCTTCCCTGGTGGCGCAGTGGTTAAGAATCTGCCTGCCAGTGCGGGGGACACGGGTTCGATCTCTGGTCCAGGAAGATCCCACATGCTGCGGAGCAGCTAAGCCCATGTGCCACAGCTACTGAGCCTGCACGCCTAGAGCCCGTGCTCCTCAGCAAGAGAAGCCACCGCAATGAGAAGCCCACGCACTGCAACGAAGAGTAACCCCTGCTCGCCACAACTAGAGAAGGCCCGCGCACAGCAGTGAAAACCCAACGCAGCCAAAACCAACTAACTAACTAAGTAAATAAATTAATTTATTAAAAAAAAAAAAGCATTCTGGGGACTTCCCTGGTGGTACAGTGGTTAAGACTTCACCTTCCAATGCAGGGGGCACTGGTTCAATCCCTGGTCAGGGAGTTAAGATCCCACATGCCTTGTGGCCAAAAAACCAAAACATAAAACAGAAGCAATATTGTAATAAATTCAATAAAGACTTTAAAAATGGTCCACATGAAAAAAAAATCTTAAAAAAAAAAATTCTTCCCCCCTCACCCCACCCCAGTTTTCAAAGCCCGTCTGTACACTTCCTAGAGAACTAAACATTTCTGCAATATCCAGGCATTGTCTCACTCCTCAAGCACTGCTACTCAACTGTATCTGTCAATGTCCAACTGGGAGACAGAAATCACACAGTAATTTTAACAGGGAAAGTTTATAACGGAAGATTAGATAATGGAGCATAACTAGTAAGAAGTAAACTCAAAAGAATATAGGAATTGCAGATGTAAAGCACAGTGACCAGCCACCCTTAGGGCTGAGATACAGTGCCCAAGGAAGAGCTCCCCTCCTCCTAGGACTGAGATCTGTACCTTGTCAAGAGAGCACAGTCATCGCTCACTGGATTGAGGGGAGTTGCTGAGGTGCCATTACTGTTGGAACTTGCTGGAAATCCACGCTCCGGGGTGCCAGAGAAAGCAATTCACAGGGAGATGCAAAGCTGCACAGGGAGCTACCACAGAAAGCTGGATGCTGGATACTGTTGGTTGCTATGCACTCATTTCTGGAGCCAAACACTGGAGGAGGCATTCACTAAACGAGCTGGGTGGTGGAGAGGCCACGTGCTGCAGAAAATGAGTACTGAAGAAAGTTGGGCCCTGCACTGCCAGCCTGTAAGATAGAAGTCACATAGAGAGCAGAAGCCTGCCAAGAGAACACTCTGCAACCAGGACCAAAAAAAAAAAAAGGAAGAAAGAAAAGAAAAAAATTCTCCCCCCAGTATCCCTCTAGCGTCCTCTACCGACAAAGTTTAACATCATGGCAGTTGGCACAGGAGAAATATTTCAAGAGCCCTATTCCATTTTCATAGAGCAGGCAATAATGGATGGATTTGAAGTTGAGAGGCAATAAACTGGTAACTGGCATACCTTCTTTTCTTATTTGGATGCAATATCCACAGCATAACCTGTTAATGAACTGCAATATTATACTTTTCTAAGAGTTGCTAGTTTCTAATGCAACATACCCTCCCAACCAAAAACAATCCAAAACCATGCCTAAGTGTGAAACTCCAGGTTCTGAAAAATAAAGTGTAGTCTATCCATTCTGAAAATTTGACCCTTAGAGGATACCTGAATATCTACTTAGGGCACTGAAAGGTACCCTTGTCAAATAATGCCCTGTGTAGGTCTGGGTGCATGCTGTTCTATATAATCATAACTTTAAGTTATTTTATTCACTTTAAATTCTTGCCTCTTAGTATTTGCTTTTGTTCCTTCTTTCTGATATAAGCACGCAATTGTTGTCCTCTTCTACTTGGCTGTATTATGAATGAATAGCGCAGTAAGATGTATCATGATGGAAAGAGCATTGGCTCTCTGTCAGGCTGACCTGGTTTTAAATTCTGACTCCATCACTTTCTGGGTGTGTGACCTTAAGCAGATCATTTAATCTCTAGAAACTTCAGTTTCCTCATCTCCAACTGGGACAATAACACCCACCTTGCAGAGTTTAAAAAGACTCTCTGGAGCATCTCCTAGAGTACTTGCCCCAGAGAAAATACCTTTTTTTTTGGGGGGGGGGTATGCGGGCCTCTCACTGCTGTGGCCTCTCCCGTTGCAGAGCACAGGCTCCGGACGCGCAGGCTCAGCGTCCATGGCCCACGGGCCCAGCCGCTCCGCGGCATGTGGGATCTTCCCGGACCGGGGCACGAACCCGTGTCCCCTGCCTCGGCAGGCAGACTCTCAACCACTGCGCCACCGGGGAAGCCCGAGAAATTACCTATTTTTAAAGATGGCCTGCATCTGTGATTTTTGCTGCTCTCATATCTTTAGGAATTTTACTCAGCTGCCTATGGTGAACATTGTAAGCATGCCAAGTTAATTCAAACTTTCATTCCAAAGACAGCCACAGAAACATAACGTAAAGCTTTGTAAAATGGTCCACTAATTACCGTAGAATTTCTAAACAATATTCCAGAATTGTTGGGAAGAAAAAAACAGTAATGGGCATAGACACCAAAGGTTAATAGAGATTCTCAGAAACATTAGCTGTCTTGCTGCCTCTCCCTGACTTTTGTTATTCTTTATAGTGAGAGATACTTTTTAAGTGAACTTTGCTTCTTAAAAGTGTCTTGCTATAATTCTATTCTCGACTTAGAAAGTCAAATAACTTCTTATAGGAAAACTAACCACTTCTTTATATAGAATGCAGCTGTTGACAACAGTTTACCAAATGGAATGAGATGCTTCACTAAAGGACTATGAAAATAAAACCCAGACCTTAGATCTGTACTTTGGGTAGAAACACCAGAATGAACTCAGACTCAAGTTTCTCACTGCAATAAACAAGTTGTTAGAACTTTCATCTAGTTTAATCCAATCTCAATTTTCAAAGACCGCAATGGACTTTCTAGACCATATGTTCCTTCGGTTCATAACATATCACCAGTGACTTTCATATTCATCACCGGACCTGATGCCAAATATTTTTTCTGCTTTTTTAAAGTAGATGTAGCCAGAGAGGAATGTAGCTCTTCCTTGGCAAGAGGGTTCTGAAGTTTCCCCTAAGCCAATTGAATTCTCAACACAAGATCAGACCAACAAGAATATAATGGAACCCAGGTGTTAGACTAATTACTAATTTAGCCATAAATGAAGAAAAGGGAAATATTGATCCATGATGCAAGTTGTTGTGTTATTACAGAACCTATCATAATGAAGTAACGACCTCATTTTGCTCAGAGGTTAACTGTACGGATGGTCCTGTATTGACCGAATGCTAATGAGTTGTGTGTGTGGCAGCAGGTAAGCAGGAGATGGCAGAAGGAAACTGTTGTGATAGGTACATGATTACAATGGAAGTCATGTTTCGGGTAACGAGCAAGATTCACATCACATCTTCTCAGTCACAGCACAGTTTCTCCAGCTCTGTTTATAGCAATCGGTGGGATTATTTGACAGCAAGATGACATTTTGACTTTGGAACAAATTTTTCTCACAGAAAGCACAATTACCCACTGATGCTGTGATATGCAATTAGATACAGCCATACTGGGCAATTTACATTGTTTTAAACATGCAAATTGTGGATATGTTGTTCATTAGCACAGGAGATTCTTCAGTCTTTGTCTATGGCCCTTTGGGTCTAAATGCCTTTGTCATATGCAATGGATGCATTCTGAAACTTTTTAATTGCCTATTATTTAAGTTTGAAGTTTTAAATTTTTTAATGTAGGAGTATTCTGGCAGCTAAAGCTAATATCTGAGATGGGTCAGATCTTTATTGTATGCAGAGACTGTGTTTCAAGGAACATTATTTGGCTTATATTCTATCTAAACCCATTTAACCAAAAAATCCATATTATAAAGGAATTTTATTACAGTGTAAAATGTAATATGCTGGAAATATGTATGAATTCTTATGAGTCCAGTTGTTTTGTTTAAACTCACTGAGGCATCAGTAATGTACTATACTGAGTATGTAAAAGAGAGAAAACCTCCTTTCGTATGCTTTCCACATTTTACCGAGTTCAGGAAGGGAATTCTTTCTCTGGAGAGGGAGAGAGAGAGTGTGTGTATGTGTGTGTGTGGTGTGTGTGTTGGCATGCACATGCATTCATATCTGTCTATATTTAGTCATCTCTCAGTTAACTGCATATAAAATGGCAAAGTTTTCATCTTACACTGACATCCCCTGACATCCCTCACAACCACCCTCCTCTCTCCTCAGAGTGTATTCAGGAGAAATCAGTACGTTTTAACATTAGACTAAACAAAACATAATTAAATGGAAGAGACGTCTAAAATAAATTATTTGTTATCTGTCATAGTCAAATAACTTAAGCATCAACAATGCACTTAAAATCATGAAAAATAAGATAAATGTATTTTCTTTCTGTGGTATAGGTGACATTTAAAACATCCTCATAGAGGACTTCCCTGGAGGTCCAGTGGTTAAGACTTCGCCTTCCCATGCAGGGGGTGCGGGTTCGATCCCTGGTCACGGAGCTAAGATCCCCCATGCCTCGTGGCCAAAAAAAAACAAAACATAAAAAAAAAAAGAAGCAATATTGTAACAAATTCAATAAAGACTTCAAAAATGGTCCACATCAAAAAAAAAAACTTAAAAAAAAATCCTCAGAAAACACTGGAAACTCGTGTTGTCCTATTGACACCTTATAAACATGTCGTTAGTCAAAAACAAAAAAATCCCACTAACTTCTTGGTGTGATATCTGATTGCCAGAGATTAGGGGACTAAACTTCTGCAATATTTATCTATAACAAGGGATAATGTAACTACCGTGTGAGGGTTATTGTGAAGATTTAATGAGAATAAGCAGGGGGTAAGCAAATTATGGATGCTGAGCCAAATCTGCTCCACCATCTATTTTTTTAGCCCAGGGCTTCCCTGGTGGTGCAGTGGTTGAGAGTCTACCTGCCGATGCAGGGGACACGGGTTCATGCCCCGGTCCGGGAGGATCCCACATGCCATGGAGCAGCTGGGCCCATGAGCCATGGCCACCGAGCCTGCGCGTCCGGAGCCTGTGCTCCGCAACAGGAGAGGCCACAACAGTGAGAGGCCCGCGTACCGCAAAAAAAAAAATATATATATATATATATATATGTATATATATTAGCCCACAACGTAAGAATGGCTTTTACATTAAAAAAAAATTTTAATCAAAAGAATAGTAATATTTCATGATGTGAAAATTGTGTAAAATTCAAATTTCAGAGTCCATAACTGAGGTGATACTGGAACACAGCAACACTCGTTCATTTTGTGTTGTCCAGGCTGCATCTGAACTACAACAGCAGAGTCGAATAGTTGTAGCAGAGACCTCATGGCCTGCAAAGCCTGAAATATTTACTTTGTGGTCCTCCCCAGACAAAGTTAGTTGACCTCTGAAATAAGCATGAGGCTTGGCACATAGTAGGGGCTCAATAAATGATATTCATTGACATAAATATAGCCTTGGCATATTAATAACTATTATATGGACTAAAAATGTTTGGTCCTCCAAGTGCTGGTCAGGTCTCCAATATGTAGTGTGGAGACTCAGCTCAACAGAACAGCCAGGCCATGCGGGGCTCCTAAAAGGCTTTCTCCATCCCTCTCCCGCTACACCAGGACTTGCCCCTACTCACGTTCTGCTCTGCAGAGAGGGTGGAGGGGCATCTTCCGTGTGCCTCACCTGTGGCTTTCCGTGCTGGTTTAGATCATTGCTCAGAAGCCCTCCCTCCCTCTCCCACCATCTCCACGGATGGAACGTACCTTGGGAACAGCCACATGACTTGCCTCGGAACAGAACATGAGCAAGCATATCATGACCTACTGGAGTCCTCGCTTTCAGAGTATTCATTCTAGACCTCAGTTACAAGAGGAGCAAAAGCTGTTAGAACTAAAAACAATCTATTAATGAACTGGCCACCTATGAACTCAATCCCCAGTTCAAACTTTCCTCACCATTGAGGCCATTCCTGCCCATCAGATCAGAACCTTCATCATCTCTCTCAACTCACCAACGTTTCTGCCTGGTTGGACCCAAGTTCGACCCTGCCAGCCCAGATGTCTGCAGCCCACCCAGTTGCTGAGGTTACATTTTAGGTCTGCAAGAATACTGAAATAGATAATTCTCAAATATTAAGCCTCAGTTAAATGTATTCTTTCTGCCAGCCACATGGAAAAGAAAAGCTCTGGTGAAAACATAAAATGCAGTCAGCTGGGGTTACAGCTCATTTTTGCATGGGATCAGCTTCAGATTCTCATCTAGAATAGACTGCTTCCAAATTCACATGTTTAAAAGTGAGGAAGGAAAAGAAATTGGGTTCATAGTCATTTCAGCAGCGAATGGTCTATGGACCCCCTTGACACTCTCTCGAGACCCCTAGTGTCCCAGCCTCTAGGTAACTTTAGAAGAAAAACAATTTGGAGGAATGTGTTACCATCATTTATCGACCCACTGGAGGAGGTCTCACACATCGCTCCAGTTGGGTTTCCTACTGGGCAGGGCGTGTGCTCACCATCATTCTCTACTAGCAAAAAGAAAGGCTTCATGTCATCAAAGAACAGGGAATTCTGCTCTGAAAGGACATTGCCTCTGAAGATTCCACACCACTGGAATTCTTGGCTCAGTTACGTAATGAAATTATCCAAATGCTTTCTACTAACACCACCCACCTGATCAGACTTCCTTCATTCCTGGTTCATTTTTTAATAATGTTTTTAACTTTGTTTTAAAAAAACGTTTAATGTAAATATTCAAAGCCAACTCAAGTCTTATTTTAAAGTTACCTCTTGGGGAGGGGAGGAGCTGCTTCTTTGCCAAGGGCACTTTGGTTGCTATTTTCTATTTATAAGAAAGAGTATATTTCCATGTCTGAACAGTTAGACAGGCATAAATGAATAAATTAGCATTTGCCTACATTTAAATTTCAAAATCTAAACTACTGGACAACTGACTCTTGATTGATTTATTATTGCTCAGAGTTATTGTTTGCCAACTGAAGCTAAATGTTATAGTAAAGGACAAATTACCAACCAAAAAAATGATGCCTCAGTGCCCTGGTTTTGGAGCTCAGAACTCGTCCTGTGGCCCGTGACTGAGGGCTGGGTGGTCCTGATTTTCCTCTGCTGCAAGCCCTAGTCAGTCTGTTTGGTAGCACAGCCCATTCTCAGCCATCTATTTGAGGCTTCGGGCTTCCGTGGATTGTGAGATTGGGTTATTCAAAGGCCAGATATATCCAGGTACACTTTGCCAGCCCCCAAAGGACTTAACGACGTTTCTGTTGTTTCTGAGAATGAAACACACGATCCTTCATGTCACTCTTCCATTTTTGAGCAGCAACCCCAGCGACCTAAATAGGTATGTGCTTTGATAGACATCGCACTTCTTCATCCATATACAGATTTCTTTTTCTTCCCGGACAGTCGGAAGAGCATACTTCCCAGGCCTCTTGCAGTTAGGAGGGGCCATGTGACTGGTTCCGGCCAATAACATGTGAGAAGTGACTTGTGTCACGTGAAGGCTGAGGCGGTGACAAGACTACAGTCCTCGAGCTGCTCTCTGGTCTCTCTGCTGTGCTGCTGGGACAAGCTGAACTGCCGTCAGGCTGGTCCCTGAGCGTCTGTGAGGGGCAGAGCTCCACCAGCACCCTACCCCACAGCCCGTGCCCCGCCACTGCCCGCTCAAACTAGACGTGCTTCTTGAGCAAGAAAGAAAGCTTTCTGCAGTGGGCCACTGAGATTTGGGAGCTCACACATCCCTGGAACACAGGGCAGCCTGTCCTACTATGAGGGTGTCGGCTGTCTCAATGAAGCGACGTCTGTCTCGGGGGAACTTCTTCCATGTGACTGCTACATGGATGGGTCTCTTGCTTCTCCTGGAAGAAGTCTCTTTGACTTATTCCCTCACACTCAAGACTTGATTTTAGAGGATAGATAGGATTTGTAAGGTGAAGAAAGGGGAGTGAGCATGCCACACCAGAGAAACAGGTTGACCATCGTAGGAAACAGTAGGACTTAATAAGCACGTTCATTTGATGAAAATAAAAGGTGCTCAGTTTCAGCTTGATCCTCCCTTCCTACATGGGAGAGTGAATAGCGGTCACAAACCACAGGTTGAGGTGCTCCATGGAGGTACTCATTAGAAGGAATTTCTTCCTTCCCACACTTGACTACATCCAGCCAGCTTCTTGAGGGTTTGTGTGAATGCCTACCCCCCAGAGGGACTTGGACTAGGCCAAAAAGGTCAGCTTCCCACGTGAATGGACCTATCCCTGGGCTGCCACCACAAAGATATCTGACAGTTTTAAAGGTGGAATAGAAACTTTTCAAGGCTGACAGCTTCAGTAACGGTTGGGGTGGGGGGTACTGTGTTTTTGTGATGTGTGTGTACGTGGTGGGGGTGTGAGCATATGGGTCAGAAGAAATAGCACTGTTATACTTGCCACTGTCCTGAGAGGGACAAGGGTGAGAAAGACTGCATCACTACTGAATTCCCTTAGGGAAAAAAATTAATATAAGATTTTTTTAAGTGGAAAAGTGTTAGATTACACAGAAAGATAGAATTATATATAGAAAGAAATACAAGAGTTTTGAGCACTTGGTATGTTTCTGAAACTGTTCTAAGCACCTTATATGGATTAGCTCATGGATTAGCTCCTAACAACCATGTGAGGTACGAGCTCTTCCCTTATTTATTTATTTATTTATTTTTTTTGGCGGTCACTGTTGTGGCCTCTCCCATTGCGGAGCACAGGCTCCAGATGCGCAGGCTCAGCGGCCATGGCTCACGGGCCCAGCCGCTCCGCGGCATGTGAGATCTTCCTGGACCGGGGCACGAACTCGTGTCCCCTGCATCGGCAGGCGGACTCTCAACCACTGCGCCACCAGGGAAGCCCTTACCCTTATTTTATAAATGTCTGAAACCGAGGCACAGAGTGGTTAAGTCAGTCACCAAGATCTCACAGTTTGCCCAATGGTGGAGCCAGGATTTGAATACGACAGTCTGACTCCAAAGCCCACGCTGGTGTGGAGATTGACTCATACACGATCTGAGTTTGATTGATAGATACAAACCATTGAGTTTCCCTCTGGCAACGCCCTAACTCTGGAACTCATTCTACTTGGGTGACACACAGCTCTCTCCATCAGGCGAAGACAGTCCTCTACTCACTAAGGGCTTCTGCTCTTTCTATCAAGTGTCTATTTTGGAGGAAAAGTAAAATATCTTTTATAATAGATGGTCTTTTAAAAAATCTCTATTGGGCTTCCCTGGTGGCGCAGTGGTTGAGAGTCTGCCTGCCGATGCAGGGGACACGGGTTCGTGTCCCGGTCCGGGAAGATCCCACATGCCATGGAGCAGCTGGGCCCGTGAGCCATGGCCGCTGAGCCTGCGCGTCCGGAGCCTGTGCTCCGCAACGGGAGAGGCCACAACAGTGAGAGGCCCTCGTACCGCAAAAAAAAAAAAAAAAAAACATTAAAGGGGCCAGAGAAGCTCATCAAGATTAGGAGACAACCACCTGAGAGGAGATTAAGGCAGTGCAGGCCTTTACACACCCTAATCTTATCAGAAACCCAACCCGTGACCACTGCTATAAAGACCCTCATTAAATCCCCCCGGGGGGGGGGGCGGGGCAGACAACACAGTTTTGAGAGGCACGAGCCTGCTGTGGCCCCCTTTGCCTGGCAAAGCAATAAAGCTCTTCTTTTCTACTTCACCCAAAACTCTGTCTCTAAGATTCGATTCGGCACCGGTGCACAGAGGTTGAGCTTTCAGCATCAATCTCAGTCAAATCTATTTAGCTTCTTTATGCCTCATTTTGTTTCCTCAAAATGAGGAATGTTTACCCGTCTGTTTCCTCCTTTTGAAAATGGAGACCGTAATAGTACCTACCTCAACATTGTTTTGAAGATTAAATGACACGGTGTATAAAAAGTGCTCAAGACTGTGCCCGGCACAGAGAAAGTTCTCAAAGCATGGTAGCTATCCTATTAATATGATCTTAGAAGTATCTTCTCAAGAGTGTCAGGAGATTCAGATAGAGCAGAAGAATGACATTGAAAAAGGCTGGAAAGCATCCACTGGCCTGTGATTCAAAGAAGTCTTCGGGAACCTTGATGAGTTTCCATGGTGCCGTGGAGAAAGAAGCCAGAATAGGTGGGGGGAGGGGACCAGCGGGGATAAATGTGTTGTGACGGGGTAGGTGGTGATGTAGCTCTCTCTCCTGGAGCTACTTGTATCTCTCTCACCTTCCTTCTCTGTCTCCTCTATGGGCTTATCTTCTTCATTCCATCTTCTAAATGTCAGTGTGCCCTTTGGCACTGCCACCGTGCTCTTCTTCCTTATTTCTCTCTTATACTCCACGATCTGAAGGACCTCAGTCATGGCAATGACACCCATGTGCCAATGACCTCCAACCTATGATTCCAGCTCAAATATCTTGCAAAGGTCCCAGTCCCAACATTCTCTTGACTGTCCCATAGGAGGCTCCACCTCAGCATGTTCATTCATCATCTTACCCACAAAAGCTACTCCTCCTCCTGTGTTGCTGGATTAGAGAAATTGCATCATACAGATGTCCACCAAGTCCTATCAATTCTGTCTCCAAAATATTTCTTGAACCTGCCCTTTTCTCTCTATCCTTGTTAGTTCAAGTCCACACCATTTTTTCCTTGGCTTATGGCAAGTGCTTGATTACTGCCAGCCTTGAGTCCCCCAATCCATTCTCCAAAACTTTTTCAGGTTGATTTTTTTTAATACAGATCTTATAACATTACCTGTAAGCCATCTAACGTGATTCAAAATGGAGTAACACCTGTCAAGAGCCCCTATTAAGTCTCCTTCAGACACCCAAGAACTGGAAAATTACTGAAGACTGCAAGTCTATTCTCCGAAAAACCACATCCTATAGAGACACAGCCAGCCCAAGTACTGCTGTGGACCAGAGTAGGCATCAACCCTGTGAAGCCCAGTAAAAGACTCAAATCCCCACCCTTGGGTGCCAATGCCACTCTATGCATCTGGCCCCTTTCCTCTCTTAGGAAGTGAATAAAAACTCTCTTCTCCTCTTGCTAATATTTCTGTGAATTCTTTCACAACCCACGTCGGCTCACCTAACATTACCTGCCTGTTTAAAATATTTCAACAACTTCTTATAACCTTCCACATAAAATCCAAATTCCTTATTATGGCCTACAAGGTCCATTGTAGTCTAGACTGATTCTAGAATATCTGTCAGAATTGTACCTCACCACTACCCATTTGCCCTTAATGTTGTATCTCTATGTTGTATCTATGTTGTAGCTATGTTGTATCTCTCTGAAATGCTTCTTAGGTGCTTATAATCTTTCATATTTCCATATTCTTCTACATAATGTCTAGATTGTCCTTCCATTCATCCCCACCTCTGCCCCCTGCTTTTTAGGTGCTTATAATCTTTCATATTTCCATATTCTTCTACATAATGTCTAGATTGTCCTTCCATTCATCCCCACCTCGACCCTCTGCCACCATACACCAACACAAGCTCACATATTCTCTACTTGGCTAATCTAACTTATCTTTCAAGACCTAGCTCAAGAGTCATCTTTAAGGACCTACTTTGACCACCCTCTCTCCATCCCAGTCCAAGTTTGGGGTCTCTCCTTCATGGTCCCATAGCACTCTAGATTTCTGAGGCAGAAACCATAAGTTGTCTACTCAATATCCTTTCTCCCCTCTCCTCACTAACCGAACTCCAATTCTGTACAGTGTACAAGGCGTCCATGTAAAAGTACTCATCATCCAGACTCCCTTGAGCTAAGAGTGAGCATGTGACCTACTTTGCTCAATGATATGGAAGTAGAATTTTATTGGGTGGGGCTTCCAGAAAGCTATGGTTTTCCTGATAAAAACAGACTTAGCTGGCCAATGCCCTTGCCATTTACCATTTTCCTGACCCCCTGCCTAGAACACAGGGCACCCAGAAGTAGAACAACCATCTTGCATCTATGAGAATGGAAGCCAGACACTGAGGATGGAAGAGCAGGAAGTTAGATGGATCCTGGTGCTATCTGACTTGCTTGAGCATTAGTGCCAGCCCTGGACTAACTTCCTCTGGTCTTGTTACATGAGAAAAATAAACTTCCATTGGATTAAGCTACTACTGTTGAGTTTCTGTTATATGTAGCCCAACACAGTTCTAGCTGATAAACTCTACCTTCTTTCTTATCACTTGTCACATTGTATTTTAGTAGTTGCCTATTGTCTAAGTCTACCACTACACAGTAAGATTCATGAGCCCATGGACTGTTTTATCAGACTCCTCTTCTGCCTCAGCTCACGTCTCTTGGCCCACTTTTTAGTTCAGCCTGAGCCACAGCAGCCAGCAGGAGAAAACGGACAGCATAGCCTCTCAGTTTCACCAGTATCTCTGGTTTTATATTGGGAGGCCTCTGCCTCTGCTAGGGGACCCCAGGAGTCACTCGGCCGTTCTGATTCTTACACAAACTTGGAAGTGGAGGGAGTTAACATCCCAAGGACAATCCTTATTCAAAGGATTGACTACTGCCCACTTCCGTATCTCAAGTGGACAATTCTGAGGGGCATCCTACACAGCTTCTTAGAGGGTGCCCAGTGGGATTGAACCCTCATTGCCCACAGTGGTGAGTCAGTTCAGTAACACTTTGTGTCCTTCCTATTTCATTGTTTCCAGTTCCCACTCTTGTTTATTTCCCAAAATAAAACTTCTGCTTTTGGGGGGAACCTGAGCTAAGACAGCTATGACTTAGTGTGGTGCCCAGTTCTTAACAGATATTTGTTCATTGATACATAACTGAATGAATTAACTTCTTTTCCAGTGACACTTCTTTGTGAGAACTGCTCTTTATTCCATCAAAACATCATAATCATTTGAAAAGATAGGAGTGCTCATAGGGGTGGAATTTAATAGCTGCTAACTTCCACAAAAGATACTGGCCTTGGAGAGGGAGGGAATCATAACAGCAGCATCTACCCAGATTTCAATCAGTGAGGATTCACATTTATTATGATCAACTAGGTGGGGAATCCCTGAATTATCAATATGAAATTTATTGTCCTAAATACAAGGACACTTAAGCACTAAGCCTTGGTTTTTTGATGAATTGAACATTTAGGAGAATAAAAGAATTAAAATATTATAAAAAATTTAAAGATTTGGTTAGGAAACCAACAACACCTATGAATATAAAATCATGTTTTTCTGAAAGATGTGACTCCAGTCCCAAAATAAATCATCAGATCTAAAACAGCTATAATAATGTTCCAACTGATGGTTTTAAATTATCATAAAATCAGGAGAAAAGTAAGTAGTTTTTAGGATAATAAGAAAATGTTAGCGATAAAGTATTATTAGAAAATACGGGACAACATTCTGTTTCATGGGCTTTGTTTTTAGATCGATGATTTGATAAAAATTCATGTGGCCCTTTCTATTTATTTTTTAAAAAGAGATAAAAAAACGACCACAGCAAAATGCCTCTAGGTCTGTGCACAGTGCCTTAGAAATAAAAATTTATTATGAAAGGATACAGCCTCAGCCCATCCAAAGAGCTCCTCCTACTGTTTTTTCAAAATATAAAAAGAGTCTGAAGAGAGGAACATTGATTGAAGAACCAGAGCATGACAAAATCAAGGAGTAGCAAGCAAGAGGGTTCCAGCTTCCAAGTCAGAGCTAGGTCTCCGATTCCTTGAGCAGGACGAGCCCAGAGGCCAAACTCTGACATGGACAGAGCATCCCGGGATTCTCGGGGCCCTACCTCCCCATAAGTGGCCTTGTTCACCTGCAACTTTACAGGGCTTTCTGGCAATAATATCTTAACTCCAAGAAATTCAGCTCTAATAGGAAAATAGCATAGGAGAGAGTCATGGGAGAGAATTTTTGAAAAAGGCACCTCTTCCCATTGTTTCCAACCACTCCTTCAAGGGCAGTCTCTTTACTCTGCACACACCATCTTGAAAGAGGAAACAAAAGGTTTAATTCAGGCATAAAGCAATTATTTTTAAAACAAGTGGTTTGTAGTAAGTTTCTAACTTAGCTTAGAATTAATTTCTAATTAATTCTAATTGCTTAATTCATCTCTGACATTTTTGGTGAGTGGGTAGTAGATTTTGTTTTTCAACTTATGGGCCTGAGGACACACACCTGAACCACAAAGAGTAAGCTACAAATTTGGAAAATAATATGGGAAGGTGAGGATCTGGGGAGGAGAAAGACTATGAACTGAGTCTTTTTCTTCTTACTTGATAAAATTCTACATTTCTTGAATTTTTTACAATAAGAATGTTTTTGTGTGTAACTTCTGAAATTTTAATTTTTAAAGGATCATCTGAAATCATATTATTATCTGTGATCTGCTTACCCATCTAGGTAGTGACCCACCTTCTCTATCTGGTCACTTTGTTCAGCCATTCCACACACTAGAGCCTTTAGGGCAACTGTCCTCAGACCAGGAACTGCAAGGGCTTCAAAGACCGTCCTCGTAATAAGCAAACATTTGCAGGATGCTGACGATGTGCCAGGCACTGTCTCAAGAACTTTATCAGAACTATTTCATTTAATCCTCACCCAAGTATGTCAGTACTAGGATGTACCCATTCCTCAAAGGAAGAAGCAAGGCACAGAGAGATTAAGGAGATTGCCCAAGTCTATTCAGCTGACAAGGATGGAGCTGGAATTCAAACCCAAGCAATCTGGCTTCAAGCCACATCCCTGTGGGATTCTCCCTGTGGGAGAGTGATGCACACCTGCTGACACCTGCCTTTAAACAGGCACCTGGTGAGTGTCTTACACATGTCATCCCACCCTACCCCATAATAGCCCCATGAAATACGTGGTGTTGTCCCCACTTTACTAATCAAGAGACTAATACCCAAAAAATAAAACAACTCGCCTAAAATTGGACAGCTAGCGGGTGCCAGAGCCAAGATAGCAACTCAGAAGGTGCTCTTTCCACTCCCCACTTCCCCCCGCCCACACACACACACACACACACACACAGTAGGAGGAGAAAAGGGAGAAACAATAAGTATAGACAATGTATAGACATACATGAAAACATCCTGGCACAGGTGAAATGGGTCAACTGCATGGTGATAGATGGTAACTAGACCTGTAACTACTAAGTGATCACTTAGTGTATACAGATGTCAAATTATAATGCTGTACACCTGAAACTTCAATAAAATTTAAAATCCTGGCAAAATAAATCACCCATGTTCTCAAAAAGACCAAAGCCATGCCACTACAGAATGGACTCTCTTATAAGATGAACTTCTATCCCTGGAAAGGTTTGTGCAAATGTTGACATCTAGCTGCCCATCAAGAAGGCATAAGGTGGCAATTCAGACTACCAGACCTTTACTGGCCCTAAAATCTAGAGAGAATATTATTCTAGAGCAACTCTGGGTTTCCACAGTAACACAGGTCCTCTGAGAAGGTAAGTGCAGCCATAAAATGAAGGGCTGCTTAGTACTGGCTTTGTCTCCGTGGCTACATTGTCAGTTCTTTGAAGACAAACATTGAGTCTCATCCTCTTTGTCATCCTGGGCAAGGGCCTCACTCTGCTCAAGGTCACCTACAACCTTTAAGAGACAAATCTAAGGCCCATCTCTCTGTTCTCATCTTACTGTATCTCTCAGCAGTGGTAGACACTTCCTCCCTAAAACCTCTTTTTCTTTTAGTTTCCATAGCACCTCACTTCTCCAGCTTTCCACCCACGATGCTGGCTCCTCCTCCTCTTCTCAACCTCTATATTGGTGTGACCTAGGACGCAGTTCTTGACCATCTTCTCTCGGATCTATACTCTCCCCTGAGATCAGCTGGTCCTGTCTCTGGTCTTCAAATATCATCTATAGGCAAATGATGCCCAAATTTATATCTGCAGCTCTGACTTATCTGATCTCAGTGTTTTGATGTCCAATAAGCATCTGAAACTAACCACGTTCAAATCAAACTCTTAATTTCCACCCTCTACAACTCTTCTTTCCCACCTCAGTAGGTTGCTCAGGACAAATATCTCTTTTTCCTTCACACCCACATCTAATCCATTAATATATCCTATTGTCTCTTTCTCCAAAATATATTTTGTTATCAACCACTTCTATTTCCACCTGAGTCCTAAGCCCCTGGACTTACCTGAAATAGCCCAAAGTGTGTTCCTGATCCCATTCTTGCCATTTTCACAGTCATTCTTCTAGCTAGAATGATTTTTTTAACCCTTCAACAGCTTCTGACTACCCATGGAATAAAATCCAAACTCCTTACCAGAGCCTTACAAGATCCCTCGTAGCCCAGTCCCTGCCTGCCCCTCCTTCCCCATCTTCCATTCCCCCTCCCTTGCTCACTAGGCTCCAGCTACAAGAGCTCCTTCCAGAGCCTTGCACATGCCAAGCTTGCTGCTGCCTCAGGACCTTTGCACTTGCTGTGTCCAATGCTTGGGATGCTCTTCTCCTTCCCCACCTGACTCCATCTCCTTCAACACTCCCTCAGAGAGGCCTTTTCTCATCTCACACCTATCACTCTCAACCACATTTATCCTACTTGATTTTCTTTATAGACTCAATGTTAGTTTGTTTATTGTCTTTATTCCCACTGGAAAGTAAGCTTTAAGAAAGCTAGGACTTCATCCAACATTTTCACCAGTATCCCAGTGCCCAGAATGATGCCTGGCACAAAACAGGTACTCAATAGATATTCATTAAAGAAATGAATAGAAGTATTGAAGAGGTTTTGGTTAAGTGATGATTTCATGCCACAACTGGGGTTACAGTGGTTAAAAACATTAATCTCTGTTATAAACAAATGATTACAGAGTCCCGAGTTGCCCAAGTTGCCCTAACAAGTTTACATGAGATCTGGGACTGGAAGAGTGATGCTGGGAGAGGTTTCAGCCAGTGACTCTCAAGTTCAACTCCTTTTGTTTTGCATTCTCAGTTTCTCGATGTAGGGGACAGAGTTTTCATGATGAACTGGCCTGCTTCTTCCCTGACCCCATAGTATACTTACATGAAACAAAGAGTAACCAAGGCAGAAAGCCTACTAATGGTGCCAATTTGGACCAAGACATGAATTATCCCATTGATATGGTCAGATATGTGTCTTGTTCCCCTAGGATGCAATCCAAATAATGTCATGAGACACTTCCAATATCATATGAAAAAGACCCACATGGACATTCTCTGAAATTACTAGTGAGTTTGTAGCTCCACTGCAAGTTCCATTTCCATTTTCAGAAATGTCCACATTTTTAGATATTAAAGCAAATATCATGAGGAGGATTAAGGATTAGGGGTTATCAATGTAAAGAGAAAACTATCATTCTTAATCATGACTGCATTATGTTAAAAAATTACTTCCTTTCATTGGATTCTGGTTTAAACCGTTATACTGAAATTGGCTTCTGAAAAGTTATTTCAGGTAACTTATTTATAGTCATGATGCAGAAAAACACAATTTGCCACCAGTATCCTATTATTTCTACACTGCTCAGTTATTTGTGACCTGAATAAATAAGGCCTGGTGGTTTAATAGGATGATAAGCCTGCTAAGATATGTAAAGGCAAAGATAAAACCTCTGCCCATGGGCTTCCCTGGTGGCGCAGTGGTTGAGAGTCCGCCTGCCGATGCAGGGGACACGGGTTCGTGCCCCTATCCCGGAAGATCCCACATGCCGCGGAGCGGCTGGGCCCGCGAGCCATGGCCGCGGAGCCTGTGTGTCCGGAGCCTGTGCTCCGCAACGGGAGAGGCCACAGCAGTGAGAGGCCCGCGTACAGCAAAAAAAAAAAAAAAAAAACCTCTGCCCGTTCTCTCCAAGATGATGAACTTGATTCAATGGAGCTGCAAGTCATGGTACTTCCAAAAGCAGAAATGTCCACCCAGAGCCCTTCCACGTGGAGCCTACTTCAAAAGGACATCAGGGTGAAGTCATGGGGTGGCTTAAATAAGATGATTCAAAAGGAAAAATCAGGTTTTGTTATAGGCATCTGAATACCTCAGGAAAATTTCCAGATAGAATTATCCCGATCATTTTTCATCATTTTCACATTTCCATTTGCACATCTAATCACAACTGAATATTTCATTTCCAGCTCTTCTGTGAATGGTGCAACCACGAATGAATTTCTTCCCTGTTGGTAGTATGCTACATTGCTTGATAAGGCTTTAAAAGAGTCTTAGAGAAAAGGTGCCAGCATAGGGTGAACTCTCACATCTCTGGAGAAGAAAGACTAGAGATCTCCAGCTTACTGACAACTTGCCAGGCAACAAAATTACTAAAAGACACCGACATATTTTTATTCTCTAAACTCCAAATCCTTTGACCAATCCCCTGATATAGATATCTACATCCTTCATTTGCTTTTGTTCATCTAATAAATGACATGAAGATGTGATGCTCTGATGAGATGAAATCGAGTGTGTGCATGTGTGCGCGCTTGCATGTGAAAAGGAGAACATCTGTTTGCCCAGGGTATGTCAAAGATGTATGATTCTTAATGACTTTTGTTAGGATCTGCTCATAATCAAATGTTTAAATGTCTCATCCTCAAAATGTCTGAGCCATACTAAATTAATGAAAGAAAATGGTAATTGTTCGCTAGGGGAATGAAACAGAATGCCACATTAAGAAATCACTGGAAACCCTGTTATCGATTAACACTATCCTATTCTAAAAATTGGCGAAATAAGATCACAAGACTTGGGCTTCCCTGGTGGCGCAGTGGTTAAGAATCCACCTGCCAATGCAAGGGACATGGGTTCGAGTCCTGGTCCGGGAAGATCCCACATGCCACAGAGCAACTAAGCCCGTGCGCCACAACTAGTGAGCCTGCACTCTAGAGCCCACAATCCACAACTACTGAGCCCGCAAGCCACAACTACTGAGCCTGCGAGCCACAACTACTGAAGCCCATGCACCACAACTGCTGAAGCCCACGCACCACAACTGCTGAAGCCCATGTGCCTAGAGCCCATGCTCTGCAACAAGAGAAGCCACTGCAATGAGAAGCCCGCATACCGCAACGAAGAGTAGCCCCCGCTCGCTGCAACTAGAGTAAGCCAGAGCACAGCAACGAAGACCCAACGCAGCCAAAAATAATAAATAAATAAAAAGATCACAAGAATTCAAGCTATATTCCCATTCAAACTAAAGGCATTTTTTGCCTCCTTACCTAAACTGTAAAGTCCTCTACAATAGGATTTGTGTCATGTCTCTGGGTCCTAACCAAACGCCCTACAAACAGAAGGGGCTGAATACATGTTTTTTGATGATGATAATAAGAATAACGAACCAACTCCCCTTAATTCCTACCATGAATGATATTCCATATATTTACTCATTAGACCCATATTTCTCTAAACATGTTCCACAAAAGGTACCTGTGCTGCAATACTGATGGTTGTTCCATTAAAAATGGAGGAAGAATGGGCTTCCCTGGTGGCACAGTGGTTGAGAGTCCGCCTGCCGATGCAGGGGACACGGGTTCGTGCCCCGGTCCGGGAAGATCCCACATGCCGCGGAGCGGCTGGGCCCATGAGCCATGGCCGCTGAGCCTGCGCGTCCAGAGCCTGTGCTCCGCAACGGGAGAGGCCACAACAGTGAGAGGACCGCGCACCGCAAAAAAAAAAAAAAAAAAAGGTCAAGCCTAGCAGCGCAAAGCAGGCACATGATGAACGCTCCTTCTCTGTCCATACAGGCAGTACTGGGGGGAAAATGAAATTGTCCTGAATTTAACTAGATCTGAATACACCTTTTAGGTGTGTACACGTGAGGATGGAATTGTGGCACGTGCACTCATTCTCTGGTTCAGGAGTCAAATCAGGCCAGCCTTGGCCATCTCCCATCCCAGCTGGGATTTCCATATCCTTCATCTGATAAACCTCCACCTGCCGCTGCCTTTGTTCATTAGACCCATGATCACTCACACAATCACACACACTTAGAAACACCCGGGCATTCAAGCCTAAACCGAAAGCACAGTGCTTCCAATTGCCAACATGGGCTAAAGTGTATTTCTCAGCCAAGGATCTTGGGCAAAAGAAATATATCATTTAGGGCAATGCAAGTGCTGAACAGTACACTAGCACTGCATTTGGCACAGCATGGCAAAGTGGACTGAAATATTTAAATAAAATCAAAGTAGCACGAGGCATTGCAAAAATGAGCCTTTTGTGACTCGAAATTCATCAGTGATACACTAGCGCCCTCTGCTGGCTAGGTTTTCCAACAACTCAGATTGCTCAGTAGTGTTTTGGGGGGTTTTTTCCTTCTTTTTAAGAGCCTGCGATGTTTCATTTCGGTTCAATTTTTTACACATAAACTAGAAAAAAATGTTAGTAGAATGGTACTTACTATAGAATCAAAATGCATGGAATTATTTAAAATTATTATTTCTTAACCTTTCAGTCCTCACCTGAAGAGGTAGCTTGGTCAAAAACACTTAAGAGATTTCCTATTGAGCTGTAATCATGGAGTATTATTATATTATTTCTCTTTAAATTGTAAAATATTCCATAAAAGGCAATTTGTGTAGGCATCCTGCTGGCACATTATATAGATTCTCATTTTTATTAACTATGGATAAGATTTTTGCCTCATTTTACATGGCCTATTGCTTTGGACTGCCAGATTTGGCAAACAAAAATGTGTCCCATGTACTTGCATGACACATACTCATACTAAATATATTAAAGAATACTAAATTATTGAGTAGAAAAGAATCCATTGTTTTTCTGAAATTCAAATTTAATTGGGTTGCCTGTATTTATCCAGAGACCTTACTTATTTTCAGGTGTGCTCTGAATTTCATAATTGAAATTCTTTTCTCTTGTGATACACAGTGCTTATCCTACCATAATAATGAATAGAAGCAAAACATCTCTCTCCCTATTTTCTGTTTTTCCCTCACACTTTGTGAGACACTGAATAGGTTTTAACATATCAAAGTTTAAAGCAAAAGATTGCATTAGCAGGGTCTGCTAGGCCTGAGATTGAAAACATTTGTTCTTTTTTTAGAAAACATTTGTTCTTTTTTTAAAAAAAGTTATTTAATTAATGAATGGATTGAATGAGAGAAATCTTGAACTCCTGGATTTCTTTTATGCAGCAACAAAAAGTACTATTGATATATAAAACATATAGAATGTTTTGTGTTGCTTTGTTTTCAGAATAGCAAACTTGAAAATAAGGGCACCTAGAGGCAACACGATTCTAAGGCAGGGAATCTCAAGCCTACACAGTAGAATCACCTGTGGAAGTTTTAAAACTCAAGGCTACCCAGGCCCCACCTGCAGACCAATTAAATCAGAACCCTTGAGATTGGGATCCCAGAGAACTTTATGCCTTTAAAGCAGCCCAGGCAATTCTAATATGCAGCCAGGGTGGCAAACCACTGTCCTGAGGCCATCAAGTCCCTTCAGAAAGTGCTTCTTGCCTTTGACTTGCATGTGAATCAGTGCAGATTGATTTAGTAGAATCTGGGCATTTTTAACTAGCTTCCAGTTGATGTAGTTGCTGCTGGGCCAAGGACCACACTTTGAGGAGCAAGATTTTAAGAGAGGTCACAAAAGAAAAGGTGACTTGTTTCAATATGGAATTACAGAATGTCTGTGTGAATTGAAAATGCAGATTACTTACAACTGCATTACTGTAATGACAACTGACACAGAAATGAAGGAGGGAGGAAAGCCCAGAGAAAAACTTAATAGTTCTGGATTAGAGACCTAAATGTAAGACCAGACACTATAAAACTCTTAGAGGAAAACATGGGAAGAACATTCTTTGACATAAATCACAGCAAGATATTTTTTGATCCACCTCCTAGAGTAATGGAAATAAAAACAAAAATAAACACATGGGACCTAAAGAAACTTAAAAGCTTTTGCACAGCAAAGGAAACCATAAACAAGACAAAAAGACAACCCTCAGAATGGGAGAAAATATTTGCAAACGAAGCAATGGACAAAGGATTAATCTCCAAAATACACAAGCAGCTCATGCAGCTCAATTATCAAAAAACAACCCAATCCAAAAATGGGCAGAAGACCTAAATAGACATTTCTCCAAAGAACACATGCAGATGGCCAAGAAGCACATGAAAAGCTGCTCAACATCACTAATTATTAGAGAAATGCCAATCAAAACTACAATGAGGTATCACCTCACACCAGTTACAATGGGCATCATCAGAAAATCTACAAAAAACAAATGCTGAAGAGGGTGTGGAGAAAAGGGAACCCTCTTGCACTGTTGGTGGGAATGTAAATTGATACAGCCACTATGGAGAACAGTATGGAGGTTCCTTAAAAAACTAAAAATAGAACTACCATATGACCCAGCAATCCCACTACTGGGCATATACTCAGAGCAAACCATAATTCAAGAAGACACATGCACCCCAATGTTCATTGCAGCTCTATTTACAATAGCCAGGACATGGAAGCAATCTAAATGCCCATCAACAGACGAATGGATAAAGAATATGTGGCACATATATGCAATGGAATATTACTCAGCCCTAAAAAGGAACGAAATTGGATCTTTTGTAGAGACATGGATGCATCTAGAGACTGTCATACAGACTGAAGTAAGTCAGAAAGAGAAAAACAAACGTCGTATATTAACGCATATATGTGGAACCTAGAAAATGGTACAGATGAACCGGTTTGCAGGGCAGAAATTGAGACACAGAAGTAGAGAAAAAACGTAGGGGGGACACCAAGGGGGGAAAGCGGCGGCGGGTGGTGTGATGAATTGGGAGATTGGGATTGACATGTATACACTGATGTGTATAAATGGATGACTAATAAGAACCTGCTGTATAAAAAAATAAAATTAAATTTAAAAATTAAAAAAATAAATAAACATTAAAAAAATAAAAAATTTTTAAAAATGTAACAGTTCTGCAGCGGGTTATTGTATCAACTTGAGTGATCTTCCTGTTTTCTGTCACAGCATCCCTCACTGGCCAAAAGGTGTTAATATTTGCTCCCTGACTACTTTTGCAGAAAAGGTATGAGAATTTGCATTAGATCATTTTATTTGCAGCATCTCAAATATGCAGTAATTTAAAGCATACAAGTTTAGGTCATATTAGAATTTAGCTCACAGTTCCATGAGACCTTTTTTAACCATTTTAGTCTGTTGGAGCTTAAAGCAGTGATAGGCTGATTGTGAGACCAAGTGAAGCTGATCAAATCAACCCTTGAAAGTGTAATTAGTAAATCTTCTCATGTGCTTTTGAAAAACTAATCAAGACAGGTTTGGTGAACCTTGCTGACAGAGTCTCTTCGGGACAAATGACTCGGTTCCCAATGTATTGTCATAAAAGAAAACTCCAGCTGCAAATCCCAAGGTGACCCATTTATCTTGCTTGGGTGGCACATAATGACTTCTTGAGCACTGCAAATAACTCTGCTGGTTTAAAAATCAATTTGGTTAATACAATTAAATGAAACTGATCCTTCAGGTTCAAAACCCATCAATTTGACTCACACATTAACATTTTAATATGGAAACAGCCACAGTAATCTTCCAGCGCCTTCTAACAGTGTTCTATGGGGTTGTCTGGTCAGGCCACTCAGGATGGCCGTTCTCTTGCTCTCTGTACATCCCCTACTTGACCAGTGCCTGCTTCATCTATATCCTAAGCACATGACTGACCTTCCATGACTTGCCCCAGCCTCAGCTAGTGATTGCTCTGATCAAAGGGGTGGTGAGGGGCGTGTCCCTCTGCTGGTTTCCCTGGTAACTAATGAGGCCACCCGACATCAATTTCCCCTATAACTGGCAATCTCCCCTTCCCACAACCAGGAGAAAGCCTGTTACCATATCCTGCCCACCGCCTGTCCGCTGCTCGCGGTGGGGAGTCCCTCCAGGACCCTGCTTCAGACCTGTCAGCTCTCCAATCCATTAAACCACTGATGTCTCTGTTGCTGACTCCGGGCTCTTCGGTTTTAAAGCTGGGCAAGTGCAGACCTTCTGGCCTGCAGGGTGTAGCCCAACAACTGGAGGAGCAGCCAGGAGACCAAGGAAACTCCCGAGTGCCGAGATGTTGAGAAATACACACGGGGAATGGAAAGCTGCGGGGAGCTGTCCACTAACACGTGGGGCCCAGAAGTTCCAGGGGTGATCCCAAAAGTTAGGGGGGAAATCCCCAGGTGGCTGTCCTTGATGAACGGGGGCTGCCAAGAGATCTGGAGAACAACAGCCCCTGATGGTTCTGCTACTGTATCAAAGTGAGGCTTTTGTAACTGGTTAAGCTAGCTCTCTAGAAGCAGTTGGTATTCTCTTCTTGTGCCTTTGAGATGTAGATGATCTACCTGGGTTCTCAGGAACTTTAATCACTTGTGATCTCCAAGAGTAAATGAAGGAAAGGGAGAGAGGCTTTTAAAAAACCACATAGGAATAATTATGTTTTGGGAATATCTATCTAAAAGAGTCTCTCCAGGGCCTGTGAGCCATGGCCGCTGAGCCTGCGCTCCGCAACGGGAGAGGCCACAGCAGTGAGAGGCCCGCGTACTGCAAAAAAAAAAAAAAAGAGGGCTCTAGAAGAGTCTCTCCAGATTTTGGTAACTTGAAACTAAACTAAGTTAAATAAAGAGAATTCATTGACTGTCTGGTTCATTTCAAATAGGGTAAAATATTGGAACATTAATTGCTGGGCAGGCCTAAGTTTGTCTATCTTTGCTTCGGAGAGGAAGACTAAAGCATTAAGTTTTCCAATCAGGATATTTACAATTACTTGCTTCTTGGTTTTTGCCAGAGATGAATGTTTTTAAGGGTTAAGACTACAATCAGACCTAATTTAGTTATTGTAACCAAGTTTGTTTATCCATTACATTGTGATCAGGCGTTTAACGGTGACTTTTTAAGTCTTTTGTCATTTATAGGCAGTAATTGTTGTGCTCTGATGCTTCTGCAAAAGTGCTTCATCTTCAAGAAGATTCATAGAAAGGACTTTTGGCAAGTACAGGTCTCTGATCAATTTCAGATTATACAGCTGAACTGGGTAAGAAATTAAAGAATCCTAATGGAAAACCTAATGGCTTCATAAAAAGTTAACAAAAGGGTTGGTTACTGGTGAATATGGTTATAATGTTTATGGGTTTTGTTTGGAATGTTACTGGTTTTGATCTGTTTTCCAGGTAGAGGGGAGCCCTTCCCCTCAAGTTAGCTTTGACTTACAGCAATTTGGTAAACTACACCTATGGGTAGAATTTGTCGACTGAAAACAACGCGCAACCTAAAAGTTGAGAGTTGTTTTAGTGGGCGGACTTTCAGAGGACTTCAAGTCTGGACACAGCATCTCAGATAATGCTGAGAAAATTGTTAGAGGCGAGGGGGGAGCCAGGATATATAGGAGTTTCTGCAGCAAAGGGCAGGTAGTAGGGATATCAAAAGATTACTGTTAATTAAGGAAAACCGGACATCTCAAGGTAATGAAATTAGCCCTTTTCTATGTATGGGAAGAGGTGAAGTCTGGGCTCATTGAAATCATTCCTTTGATATGCACCTCAGCTGTCTGGGGCCCGTATCCTGTGTTTTCTCCTGAGCTTCAGGGTGCACCAGTCGTTTGGTGGCTGCAGTAGTTGACTGCTAGATGGCAGACATCCTGTTTCTATCTTGAGTTCCCTCAGAGCTCACCGTAGGGGCGGCTGTAATGTGGTAGCTTGAAGGCTGCAACATCTTTTGTTTACTGATATGGCAGGCAGCATTCTTAGTTCATAAATTGAAGCACTTTTCCGTCTGGTCTGCCAACTAAAGGTTGGCACTTGCCATCTACCTCTACAAGGATTCAATCCCAAGCTGCTATGACTGCTGACCTTCAACACATCCTGAAAGGAGTTCAGAGTGGAGATCAGGAATGAGGCACTCTGTGCTCTGGGAAAAACTGGCAGAACAGGCCTTCAGATAGTTAGATGTTTTCAGGAGAAGATTTTATGAGCCCAGTTCTTGTATCTCCTCGTATCTAGAAAAGCACTAAAGTCTTTCATGGTGACGTCCACTCCTCACGACTAGCAGTGACCTTCTCGAGCCTAGCAGAAACGTTCTGCAAAAATGTGTGCTTGACACGCCGCAGAGCGGCTGGGCCCGTGAGCCATGGCCGCTGAGCCTGCGCATTCGGAGCCTGTGCTCCGCAATGGGAGGGGCCACAGCAGTGAGAGGCCCGGGTACAGAAAAAAAAAAAAAATGTGTGCTTGATTGCATGTACCACCCCCCTTCACCAAAATCACATATATACTGACCTTCCCCTCTTTGGAGCAGTTTCTCAGAGCTATCTGAAATGCTGCCTCCGGGGCTATAGTCCTCATTTTGCCCCAAATAAAACGACTCACAACTCTCACATTGTGCAACTTTTTTTTCAGATCACAGGTCCCTCCAGAAATTGGAGACTCTTAGGTTCTGAGCAGCCTTATGAGGTGAAAGGGTAAGACTGTCTCCGGCATGTGCAAGAATCTCTATATTTAGGGACCGAGAAGTCCAAGGTGGAGCCTGATGGCAGGTCTTTGGCATGGCTTGCTTGGCCTTGAGAGGCCTTTTGGGAATTCAGCCTGAGACTCCTTCTGAGGAGTTCTGCCTGAGCCACTTTGCCCCCTACATGGTCAATGGATCAGACTTGTTTTGCAAACAAATTAGTTTTGATTTGGCTGTGTTTGGTGGAGATGAGAGTAATTTTAGATTGAAAAAGATTGTTTCAATAGATATTAAATTCTAGTTTTGTTAATTGAGGTCTGTATTTATGCAAGTTATTGTGTTAGCCACACTTGCCCTGATGTTCAGGAGGAAAAGATTACCCAGTGAAGTTATCACAGAGTGTAACTACTCATGATGTATATAACATTGCTCGCTTTAAGTCGGCTGCTAAAAGCACATGTACAAGTCTTGCATAACAATTTGGTATAAGTGATAAAATGTATGGCCTATAAAGTGTTTCCCCATTAACATACCCCTGAGCCTGTTCACAAGATCTGATTAAGTTTCCCCCAGTGTGAATAACTAGGCGAAAATAAAGGAGGTCCAGCACCATGGGACATGAGCTGAACCTAGAGGAGGAGCCAGCATCCCAGCATTGAGGGACGGATATTTTGATCATCAATGCTTTCTATTGGAAGATTTGCAATCAAAAGGGGAAATGATGGAAAAATCTACACATATTGAGGTATGGGGTTGTATATGAGGCTTATACATGGTTTAACTTAAATTTTACTGACAAGAGCAGCCTGTTTTGTGGCCTTTCAGACATACATTTTACATCTGCTTTGGCCATTGAGGAAGGGAATGCATTTGAAAGTCAAAATGGAGTAGCTGTGGTTCAGACATCCAAGGTAAAACGAGGTGGCCATCCCATGATTTTAGACATACTCCTCTATTACTGAAAACTTGAGTTTTCTGAACCGTATTGCAGACCAGGACAGAAACCACAGGCGGGTGTGGTATTATCTCAGAATGTGGCTTCCGCTTGTATTTTGCTTAACTGTCATCATCTCCCCGTGTTGTGCCTATTAGATGTCTTACATTTTGTCCCTAGCCTGAGGGAGGAAATCTATTCGAGGGCTGAGCAGCAACACTGGCCTCACTGTGCAATGAGTCTTATTGCTGGGTCTACAGTGAGATAACATTGTTGTCCTCCTCTGGACTTCTATGAAAACTTGCCCCGGCTAATGTGACTATATGGGACGACTGACCATGGGGGGAAAGACTTACCAGCTTCCAGTCCCATGTGCAACATGTCAGAAGGACCCCCCCGTAAATGGTACTGTACAACTGACTGCCCGTGACCCTCCCTGGGCTATGACGTGTGTGGAGTGGGACAGGCTGGCTTCTGGACACAGAAGTCCAACTAGTGGGACTATTTTCTGCTTGGAAAGACCTAATGTGTCCACCCCTAATGGCACCCAACATAACAGGGGGTGACAGATATGTACTAAAGTGGCTGACCCCTGGCAAGGCCACCAGAATATTTCTTTTAGAGCCAGGCCTTCCCCTCCCCATGGGGGTGGCTCTGGGTTTGTGAAAACCAGGGGTGGCCTTACCTTATTACTGGACAGAGCACTGCCGCTTCGTTGACCTGGTAAGCGCCTGGGTCCAGAATGTGCCCACATCCTGACAAATGACTGTTCTGAGCATACTAGGTATCTTACTCTTGATGCTGTTTGGCTGCTGCTGTCTGTATTGTATTGTGGCATCTGGTTGCAGTGCCCCCTATGCACCTGGCCCCAAGGATGTCATGGAAGAGGGGCTGGACCGAGATAGTTAAGGGTCATACAGGGTATGTAGGGGTGGAGTGTCTAGTCAGGCCACTCAAGATGGCTGCTCTCTTTCTCCCTGTACACGCCCTGCTTGACCAGGGCCTGCTTCACCCACACCTACTCACAGGACTGACCTTCCTACACACTTGCCCCAGGCCCAGCTAGTGATTGTTCTGATCAAAGGGGTGGTGAGGGGCGTGCCCCTCTACTGGTTTCCTTGATAACTAATGAGCCAACCTGACCCAATTCCCAACCTGTAACTGGCAATCTCCCCTTTCCCCTCCCCCCAGGGAAGCCTGCCACCGTGTCCTGCCCGCTGTCCACCTCACGCGGTGGGGTGTCAGGACCTTGCTTCAGCCGCCTAAGCTGTCCCATCACTGATGTCTCTGTTGCTGACTCTGGACTCTTTCTTTGGTCTTAAAGCTGTGCAAGTGCAGGCCTTGAAGGCCTGCAGTGTGCAGCCCAACAGGGTTATGTTTAGAAAGCAGTGCATAGGAGAAAAGGGAACCCTCTTGCACTGTTGGTGGGAATGTAAATTGATACAGCCACTATGGAGAACAGTATGGAGGTTCCTTAAAAAACTCAAAATAGAACTACCATATGATCCAGCAATCCCACTACTGGGCATATACCCTGAGAAAACCGTAATTCAAAAAGAGTCATGTACCAAAATGTTCATTGCAGCTCTATTTACAATAGACGGGACATGGAAGCAACCTAAGTGTCCATCAACAGATGAATGGATAAAGAAGATGTGGCACATATATACAATGGGAGTATTACTCAGCCATAAAAAGAAACGAAAGTGAGTTATTTGTAGTGAGGTGGATGGACCTAGAGTCTGTCATACAGAGTGAAGTAAGTCAGAAAGAGAAAAACAAATACCGTATGCTAACACATATATATGGAATCTAAGAAAAAAAAAAAGGTCATGAAGAACCTAGGGGTAAGACGGGAATAAAGACACAGACCTACTAGAGAATGGACCTGAGGATATGGGGAGGGGGAAGGGTAAGCTGGGACAAAGTGAGAGAGTGGCGTGGACATATATACACTACCAAATGTAAAACAGATAGCTAGTGGGAAGCAGCCGCATAGCACAGGGAGATCAGCTCGGTGCTTTGTGACCACCTAGACAGGTGGGATAGGGAGGGTGGGAGGGAGGGAGATGCAAGAGGGAAGAGGTATGGGAACATATGTATATGTATAACTGATTCGCTTTGTTATAAAGCAGAAACTAACACACCATTGTAAAGCAATTATACTCCAATAAAGATGTTAAAAAAAAAAAAAGCAGTGCATATAGTGTTGTCTTTAAAATCTCACCAGAATTAGTCATGGAAATTAGTATTGAAATATTTCTTCCAGCACTCAAAGCCAATGCCTTTACAAGGTCTTTGGCATGTATTCACCAGAGAAGGCAGAAGCATTACAAATGGTGCCTCAGATTCCACTGGACGGCCAACCTCCCCACCGACCACCTGCAAAGTTACAAGAACTACTTGGAGCACACAGGTATTGTCAATGATAGTTTCAGTTCTCATTGTATTAACTCAATCAATGGTATGTAACCTTGCGACCACTCCCTCTCTTGGAACTCTCTTCTGTTTTTCTTACAGGGAACCACACCTATTTTTGGTCTTTTTCACAATATTTTCTTCATGTCTTCTTTCTCTGACAAAACCTTAAAGGCTGATATTCCCCCCTTCTAATCCTTGGCCCTCTTCTCTTCCCTTTTCATTTATTCCCCTTCATTCATATGGCTTCAACTATCAGCCATAAGGTGGTAACTCCACCTGTAACTCCAGGCCTGGCCTCTAAGTTCTAGATTCTTGCTGTTCAATAGGGCAGTTACTAGTCACATGTGACTGAAATTTTTTAATTAGAATTAAATAAAATTTAAAATTCCATTCCTCAGTCTCACTAGCCACATTTCAATACTGAATAACCACATACGTCTAGTGTATGCCACATTGGATAGTTCAGGTAAAAAACTTTTCCATCATCACAAAAAAATTCTACTGGACAGTGATACCTAGATAACAGTAGCTAGTAATATATGTGCCAGGGATTCTTCTAAGTCTTTTATATGTAAACTAATCCTCACAACAAACTTCTGAGGTACTTAACAATAGTCAAAATCACAGAGACAGAAAGTAGAATGTTGGTTGCTGGGGGGCGTCAGGGAGTGAAGGTTGGGGAATTGTTTAATGGATATAGAGTTTCCATTCTTCAAGATGAAATTAGTTCTGGAGATGAAGGATGGTGATGGCTGCACAATATGAATGTACTTAATACCACTGAACTGTACACTTAAAAATGGTTAGGATGTCAAATTTTATGTGTATGGTAGCACAATGAAAACAAACAAACAAGGTTTGTACTAAGTACTTTTAAGATTGTGGTGAAACTGGTATGCATTGTAGCTTTGGAAACAGGTATTTAGAACTCCTCATTATAACAGATAACTAATGCCAGCAGTAAGACTACTGAAAGAGAATCCAATTAAAATGGGAATTTTATGGTAGACACTTTAAAAAAAAAAGTGTGCTTGGGACTACAGCTTGAAAAATGAAACCAATATGATGAAAATAAATTTATCATATATTTAACAACATTGAGGTTAACATTGCAACTATTTGCTCACACTTCGAACAAAGACATCAGTTATACTGACATAACAATTTTGAAAAAATTATGAAGAATAAGTAAATGTGCATTTAATTTTTTTAGATTCTACAAGCACCTGTACAAAATTCAAAAGGTTCAAAAGTGTACACAGTGAATAGTAACACTTCCCTCTCTCCAATATTCAATTCACCTTCCCTGGTGGAGACTTCTATTTATAGCTCATTGTTTTTACATACAGGGATATTCTAGAAACCGGTAATATGTATGTATGTATATGTATGTATATATTCTGTCTCTTTCCTCCTTTCCTTGTCCAATGCCCTGCTGTTTTCACTTAATATATCATGGAGAGCTTTCCATATCAAGAGTATGTGTATTTAAATAATACCTGTCAAATTATTCTCCTTAGAGGTTACAGTCAATTATTCCCTAATAATGTCTGAGAGTATTTTTTTTAATTTACTTTTTAATCAGTTAGTTTCAGGTGTACAACATAATTTGACATTTGTATACATTGCGAAATGATCAACACAATAAGTCTAGTTAACATCCATCACCTTACATAGTTACCAAAAAGATTTTTCTTGTGATGAAAACTTTTTTTTTTTTTTTTTTGCGGTACACGGGCCTCTCACTGTTGTGGGCTCTCCCGTTGCAGAGCAACAGGCTCAGCGTCCATGGCTCACGGGCCCAGCCGCTCCGTGGCATGTGGGATCTTCCTGGACCGGGGCACGAACCCGTGTCCCCTGCATCGGCAGGCAGACTCTCAACCACTGTGCCGCCAGGGAAGCCCAGTGATGAAAACTTTTAAGATTTACTCTCTGGGACTCCCCTGGTGGTCCAGTGGTAAAGAATCCGCCTTCCAATGCAGGGGACACGGGTTCTATCCCTGGTCAGGGTACTAAGATCCCACATGCCACGGAGCAACTAAGCCTGTGCGCCCTGGAGCCTGAGCACCACAACTAGAGAGACAAAATACGCATGCCACAACTAGAGATAAGTCCGCACACCACAACTAGAGAGAAGCCCAGGCACTGCAACGAAGACCCAACAGCCAAAAAAAATAAAGAAAGAAGTAAAATAAACATTTTTTTAAAAAAAGATTTACTCTCTTAGCAACTTTCAAATACAGTAGTCCCCCCTTATCCGTGGTTTCAGTTACGCATGGCCAACCACGGTCCAAAAATATTAAATGGAAAATTCCAGAAATAATTCATAAGTTTTAAATTGCAAACTGACACAACTAGCGTGACAAAATTTCACACTGTCCCAATCCATTCGTCTGGGGCATGAATCATCCCTTTGCTCATTGTATCCCACCCATTAGTCACTTAGTAGCTAACCTGGTTAACAGGTCAACCATCATGGTATCTCAGAGCTTGTGTTCAATAACCCTTCTTTTACTTAATAATGGCCCCAAAGTGCAAGACTAGTGATTCTGGCAATTCAGATCTGCCAAAGAGAAGCCATAAAGTACTTTCTTTAAGTGAAGAGGTGAAAGTTTTCAACTTAATAAGGAAAGAAAAAAAATCATATGTTGAGGTTGCTAAGATTCACTGTAGAGAACAAATCTTCTACCCATTAAATTGTCAAAAAAGGGGAAAAAAATTGTGCTAGTTTTGCTGTCATGCCTCAAACTGCAAAAGTTATGGCCACAATGTGTAAGTGCTTGATTATGATGGAAAAGGCATTAAATTTGTATCAATACAATAAGATATTTTGAGAGGGAAACCACATTTGCATAACGTTTATTATAGTGTATTGTTATAACTGTTCTTTTTTACTATTATTGATCACCTTTTACTGTGCCTAATTTATAAATTAAACTTTATCATAGGTCTGTATGCATAGGAAAAGACATAGTATATATAGGATTCTGTACTATATAAGTTTTCAGGCATCCATGGCGGGGAGGTCTTGGACCATATCCCCCACAGGTTAAGGGGGGACTACTGTATGCAATACAGTCTTATTAACTATAGTCACCATCCTGTACATCACATCCACGTGACTTATTTCATAACTGAAAGTTTGCACTTTTTGACCCCCTTAACCCATTCTCCCACACCCCCACCCCTGGCCTCAGGCAGCGATCAATCTGTTCACAATGTCTTTATCCATTCATCCACATCCACTGATGGACACTTAAGGTGGTTTCCATATCTTGGCTATTGTAAATAATACTGCAATGAACGTAGGGGTGCATATGTCTTTTTTTTTTTACTTTTTTTTTTAATTGGAGTATGGTTGCTTTACAATGTTGTGTTTGTTTCTGCTTTTCAAGTTAGTCTTTTAGTTTTCTTCAGATTAATACCCAGAAGTGGAATTGCTGGATCATATGGTAGTTCTATTTTTAATTTTTTGAGAACCCTCTATACTGTTTTCCATAGTGGCTGCACCAATAGAGCATGAGGATTCCTTTTTCTCCACATCCTTGCCAACACATTATTTCTCGTCTTTTTTTTTTTTTTTGCCATACGCGGGCCTCTCACTGTTGTGGTCTCTCCCGTTGCGGAGCACAGGCTCAGGACGCGCAGGCTCAGCGGTCATGGCTCACGGGCCCAGTCGCTCCACGGCATGTGGGATCCTCCCGGACTGGGGCACGAACCCGTGTCCCCTGCATCGGCAGGCGGACTCTCAACCGCTGCGCCACCAGGAAAGCCCCTCTCGTCTTTTTTATAACAGTCATGTTAACAGGTGTAAGGTGATAATTTCATTGTGGTTTTGATTTGTATTTCCATGATGATGAGTGATGTGGAGCATATTTTCATGTTCCTGTTGGCCATCTATATGTCTTCTTTAGAAAAATGTCTATTCAGATCCTCTGCCCGTTTTTTTAAATCAGGTTGTTTGCGGGGCTTTGCTATTGAACTATATGAGTTCTTGATATATTTGGGGTATTAACCCCTTATCAGGTATATGATTTGCAAATATTTTCTTCCATTCAGTAAGTTGCCTTTCATTTTGTTAATTGTTCCCTTTCCTGTGCAGAAGCTCTTTACTTTGATGTATATCATATATTTGACCCTTGTAAACCTCTTCAGTGAAAACAGTATGCCATAGTTTACACATCTCTTATTATGAGTAAGGTCACATAAGTCTTATGCTTAAAGAGGCACCTATTTGCATTTTCTGTTCATGTTATTTCCTCATTTTTGTTTTTTTAATAGATGTAAATAGTCATCACTTTATTATGAATAACATCTTTCAGGATACCGTGTTGAAAATATTTTATTTAAATGTTTTGAAGATTAAAAAATGCTGTTAAGTATATCAACATCATGTTTTATGGTTTTGCAATTTTTATGCCACTTTAGGCATTCCCATTCTAAGATTATGTTAAAAATTCTCCCATGTTCTGGTATTGTTATGGCTTTCTTTTCTATTAACATCTTTGATATCTCTGGGACTTACTGTGGTATAAATGAGTGAGGCATTTAACTTAATTTTTTCCAGGTCTCCAGTTTTCTCCAAACCATTTACGGAATATTTCATTCTTTCCCACTGCTTACCTTTTTTATTTGACACTCAGGTCACAGAGCTTCTCCTCTCCCTGGGAATTGGGTACCAGTTTCCCTGGGAACCAGGTACTTTGTTCCACATTATCCCTTTCCACAACCCTTCTCTCACTGTCCCTGCCCCCTTCTAAGGCCTTCACACAAAGGGTCTCCTCTTGTCTGGAAGTCTCCTTCCCCACCCCCTTGACTTGCTAACTCCTTCTCATACTCAGATCTCAAGTTGTTTTTTGGGTTTTTTTTTTTTTTGGCTGCGCTGGGTCTTCGTAGATGCGCGGTCTTTCTCTAGCTGCGGCGAGCGGGGGCTACTCTTCGTTGCAGTGCACGGTCTTCTCATTGCGGTGGCTTCTCTCTTGTTGCAGAGCATGTGCTCTAGGCATGCGGGCTTCAGTAGTTGTGGCACGCAGGCTCTAGAGCGCAGGCTCAACAGTCGTGGCGCATGGGCTTAGCTGCTCTGCAGCATGTGGGATCTTCCCGGACCAAGGTTTGGACCCATGTCCCCTGCATTGGCAGGCGGCTTCTTAACCACTGTGCCACCAGGGAAGCCCCTCAGGTCTCAAGTTTAAGTATCACTTCTCTAGGTTGGGTACCAAATTTTATATCCCCAAACAACTCCACACTTCCTCTCTGGTGCAGCTGTTCCCCACGATGACAAAGATCCAACCCATGTTGGACACTTCAGTATCCCTAGTGCCTACATCAGTACATAGTAGATAGTCAAGAGCTTAATAAATATTTATTGAATTAATGCAATGTCTATTTTTTCCCTCTGATTGATTCTCCTCCTTATGCTGTGGTTCCATTAGTGAATGCTGAGTCCAGCCACCTGACGCTTACAGGCTCCTCAGGACCTCCTACTAATAAGTGACCACTCTAGTGGCCAGCCTGGCCCCTCCAGACATGCTGGGCTTTGACCCAGCAGATCCAGATTTGAAAGGTACGTACATATAGCTTTGGCCTTTGCTGTGGGACTCTGGGACTTATTAATCTTCAGAAAAAGAAGCATTATGTTAGGAGAGTTTTCTTGACCCAGTTTTTTTCCCCCTTATTTTACCACCTTGGATGTGAGGCGGTATGAACGCAGTTAGCACTCAGAGAAGCTGCCGCTTGACACTTAGGATGTCACGTGATTAATTTTTCCCTTTTAACTTAGCCTTGGTACCTGTTGAAAAAATATTATCCTCATAAAATCCCAGATATTCTACTTGGTAATTTCTGTAGAACCAAATTCTGCTCTTGGGAACTCTAACACTTGTATTATATAAGTTAGAAGCAGAAATCAGCAGGGAAGAGAAAGAAGAAAATAATGTGAGAAAAAAATGCAGGTGATTAGCAGAATACTTAGCTCTTGCTTCTCAAATATTTTTAATTCAGAAAAAAAGTTTCAAAATTCAAGTGCAATATTATCAACATAAATTAACGTTTAATTAATTATGCACTCAGGGTATTGTTCTGAAGTGAGTTTAATTAACAAATAACTAGGGGCTTCCCTGGTGGCGCAGTGGTTGAGAGTCCACCTGCCGATGCAGGGGACACGGGTTTGTGCCCCGCTGCGGGAAGATCCCACATGCCGCGGAGCAGCTAGGCCCGTGAGCCATGGCCGCTGAGCCTGCGCGTCCGGAGCCTGTGCTCCGCAGGGGGAGAGGCCACAGCAGTGGAAGGCCCGCGTACCGCAAAAAAAACAAACAAACAAACAAACAAAAAACACAAATAACTAGGTTTGGTAATATCTTGCCTGGATCTCTATCCCCTTGAGAAGAGGAAGTTGAATAGTTGGAATAGCACGGTCTGATTGCTGCAGACTAAGATTATCCTGTTTCATTCTTGTCTGCCCTTCCTTCTCTTTCCCAAGGGCAGAAATGAACAAAACAATAATTTTCTAATTTTTTAGCACTCAGTTTTCTACCTAGCAAAGACAGTGTGGTTGTACCAGCTCTCATTTTTAAAAAAATTATAGCATTTGGAATTCAGTGCATATTCATCTTTGATTCATTTCCTCCCGTTTAAAAAAATATTGTGGAAAATTTCAAACATTTACAAAGTACACAGAACTGTATAATGAATATCCTTGTATCCATCAGTCAGTTTTGACGCTAATCAGCATTCTGCCATGTTGTTTAATCTATACCTCCACCCACTCTCCACGGGGTATTCAAATATTTTTTTAAGATAAATTTTATGTATGTTGAGATGCCTAAATACTAACTGAACAACTGTGACAATGGATACATCTGTGTAACCTGTATCACAATGAAGATATACAACACATCCATCAGCCCAGAAAGTTCCTTCTCTCTCAGTCAATTCTTTGTCCTCTCCCCCACTCCAGGCAACCAATGTTCTGATTTTTATTTTCAACAGATTAGTTTTGCCTGTTCTATAATTTCATGTACATGGAATCATTAAGTATGTACTCTTTTGTATCTTATGCTTCTAATTAGCATAATATCTGAGCTTCGTTTAGCTTATTGTGTATATCAGTAATTCATTCCTTTTTATTGCTGAGAAATGTTCCAGGGTTTAAATATATCACAATTTGTTTATTCATTCTCCTGTTGACAGACATTTGGTTGTTTCCAGGTTTTAGGTATTATAAATAAGTTATGAACATAACTTATGATGTTCTGAACATTCTTGCACAAGTCTTTTTGTGGATTTTTTTCATTTCTCTTAAATAAAATACCTAGCTCAGAATAGCAGAGTCAAGGGATAGGCGAATGTTTAACTTTATATGAAAACTACCAAACCTGTTTTCAAAGTGATTGTATTATTTCACATTCCTACCAGTAATGTATGAGAGTTCTGTTTGCTTCATATCCTAACAAATATTGTCAGCAGTCTATTAAATTTTTGCTTTCCTAGTGGGTCTGGAGTGGTTTCTCATGGTGATTTTAATTTTCCTTTTCTTTGATTAATATTAAACATTTTTCATGTGTTTATTGGCCAATTATGTAGCTTCCTTTGAAAAGTGTCAGTTAAGTGTTTTGCCTATTTTTTAATTGGGTTGTCTTTTTATTCTTGAGTTATAGAAAGTCTATATTTTCACATAAGAGTTCTTTGTCAGATAAATGAATATTTTCTTCCAGTCCATGGTCTGCCTGTTCATTTTCATAATGTTTTTTTAATTTAATTTTTATTTTATATTATAGTTGATTTACAATGTTGTATTAGTTTCAGGTACACAGCAAAGTGATTCAGTTATAAATATACATTTATCCATTCTTTTTCAGATTCTTTTTCCATATAGGCTATTACAGAATACTGACTAGAGTTCCCTGTGCTGTACAGTATGTCCTTGTGGATTATCTATTTTATATATAGTAGTGTGTGTATGTTAATCCCAAACTCCTAATTTATCCCTCCCCACCCCAAATTTCCCCTTTGGTAACCATAAGTTTGTTTTTGAAGTCTGTGAGTCTGTTTCTGTTTTGTAAATAAGTTCACTTGTATCGTTTTGTTAGATTCCACATATAAGTGATATCATATGATATTTGTCTTTCTCTGTCTTACTTCACTTAGTATGATAATCTCTAGGTCCATCCATGTTGCTGCAAATGGCAATATTTCATTCTTTTTTTATAGCTGAGTAATATTCCATTATATATATGTACCATATCTTCTTTATCCATTCCTCTGTTGATGGACATTTAGGTTGCTTCCATGTCTTGGCTACTGTGAACAGTGCTGCTATGAATATTGGGGTGAATGCTTCTTTTCAAATTATAGTTTTCCTTCACTCTGTTAATGTGGTATATTATACTGATCAATTTTCATATGTTGAACCATCCTTGCACTCCAGGAATAAATCCCACTTGGTCATGGTGTGCGGTCTTGTTAATATGCTGTTGAATCTGCTGTGTTTCTATACACTAACAATGAAATATCAGAAAGAGAAATTAGGAAAATAATCCCATTTACAACTGCATCAAAAGGAACTAAATACCTAGGAATATATCTAAAGAGGTAAAAGACTTGTACTTGGAAAACTATAAGACACTAATGAAAGAAACTGAAGATGACATGAACAGATGGAAAGATATACCTTGCTCATGGATTAGAAGAATCAATATTGTTAAAATGACCATACTACCCAAAGCAATCTACAGATTCAATGCAATCCCTATCAAAATACCAATAGCATTTTTCACACAACTAGAACAGCAAATAATTCTAAAATTTGTATAGAAACACAAAAAACGATAGCCAAAACACTCTTGAGAAAGAAGAACAGAGCTAGAGGTATCATGCTCCCTGATTTCAAACTATACTACAAAGCGACAGTAATCAGGGCTCCCCTGGTGGCACAGTGGTTAAGAATCCGCCTGCCAATGCAGGGGACACAGGTTCGAGCCCTGGTCCAGGAAGATCCCACATGCCGCAGAGCAACTAAGCTCGTGCACCACAACTACTGAGCCTGCACTCTAGAGCCTGAGAGCCACAACTACTGAAGCCTGTGCACCTAGAGCCCATGCTCTGCAACAAGAGAAGCCACCGCAATGAGAAGCCCACGCACCGCAACAAAGAGTAGCCCCCGCTCACTGCAACTAAAAGAAAGCCCCCACACAGCAATGAAGACCCAATGCAGCCAAAAATAATTAATTAATTGATTGATTTTTTTTTTAAAGCTACAGTAATCAAAACAGTAATGGTACTGGCACAAAAATAGACACATAGATCAATGGAACAGAACAGAGAGCCCAGAAATGAACCCATACTTATATGGACAATTAATCTATGACAAAGGAAGCAAGAATATACATTGAGGAAGACAGTCTCTGCAATAAATGGTGTTTGGAAAAACTGGACAGCTACATACAAAAAATCAAACTGGACTACTTTCTCACACCATGCACAAAAAATAAATTCAAAATGAATTAAAGACTTAAAGGTAAGACCTGAAACCATAAAACTTCTAGAAGAAAACATAGGCAGTAAACTCTCTGACATCCGTCTTAGTAATTTTTGTTTGGATATGTTTCCTCAGGCAAGGGAAACAACAGCAAAAATAAACAAATGGGACTACATCAAACTAAAAAACTTTTGCACAGCAAAAGAAACCATCAACAAAATGAAAAGGCCACCTACCGGATGGGAGGAGATATTTGCAAACAATATCTGATAAGGGGTTACCATCCAAAATATACAAAGAACTCATACAACTCAACATCAAAATAAACAACCTGATTTTAAAATGGGCAGAGGATTTGAACAGACATTTTTCCAAAGAAGACATACACATCATAAAGGGCATACTTCACAGGTTTCACAATCAAGTTTTAAAATGTAATAAAAGCAAATCACAATCATAAAAAAAAACACAAGTAATAACAAGTACATTGTAGAAAATTTAAAAATGCAATTTATTTGCCTTATTTACCAAATGGTTAGCTACAAAGATACAATTTTTGCCTTGGAGTTTAAGGCAGTTTCATTTCTTACCACAGTTACTTTTTCTGATGCTAGAATCAGCATCTTCTGTGTCTTCTCTGTATTTAATTGATCATTTACGTTTTATGTTTGTCCACTTGGGAACCATACTTTCATGATCACTGAAGCTCTGCAATATAAAATGTCATCATCTTCATATATTTGAGTAGTACCGATCCCGGTTTTGAAAGTCTCTATGAGCATATCTTGCATACGTCTTATTATGAGGGATCCTTCCAAAAGGTTCATGGTCATTGAAACAAGATTCAAAAACTTCATCAACAGCCTTCTGAGCTACTTCTTTGCTGATGTTCCTAACAGCCAGGATAGAACGAATGGCTCTGTCTCGCACACAAGTCTAAGGAGAAAAGTATGTGGCTTTAATTTTATTAATATATGAAAATTTTGTCAGGAAATGGTAACATTTTATACAATGTGTAAACCACAGTCAAAATTAATTTCGTCTCATGTTACTTTATTAATTTCTGTCAGTCCAAAGAAGAAAGATTAAATTATGGAACATGTTTAGCCCAATCTAAAATTATTTAGGTATAAGTAAGATCTCCTTCCCCTCCTCCCTTCTTCTCATCTTTCCTAATGATGATAATTTCTAGGCAGTATCTGCTAAACAATAACTCCAAAATTGCAGAATCATAAAAAAGTCTATAACTAAGGTTCTGGTTGAGTTTTTTAATTTGAATAAATACGAAATATACTCCTGTGCCTCTCTCTCCCTTAGCTTTTCAGGTGACCAATGCTAGATAACTTTTCCTTCGAGAGGGGCATCTCCCCTGGAGGCAACAGGAAACCACACATACATACACACAAAATTTGAAGGCATCCTAATTTTTCAGGGGGAAAAAAAAATCAAACAACTTTCTCCTTGGGTACGTACTGTACAAAAGCAGAGACTCTGTTCTCTAGGACTCTTCTCCCACTACCTCCACGTATTTTCCATCCTACTGCTAGTTCTATTCATTTTCTGCTGCTGCTACCCAAGTTAAAAAGAGGAGAGATTTCTCTTTCAAAGACTCTGGACCCCGGATTACATGCCTTAACTGCATGAGCCTCTTCTCTGGGATGTTCTGATGTGCACCCTACTTCCACTGAGAGCCAGAACACACCGCCCATTCAAATGCTGCCTGAGCTGAATTCACCAGATGAGCAGGGATTGGAGGGCATGGAAGACATGCAGCACAAGTCAGTGGCACATCACTAAGGGGACTTGGCACAGACTGAAAGCTTAACAGCCCTATCAGAGGAGCCACCCTTCTCAGGCCCCAGGTTTGCCTTCTAACTAACTCCCATTCACTGAGTTCAAAATTCCTCTTCGTAGTTCTGTGACTTTCTACCTTCCTCCCCAGAGTTGAGTTACTCTTTTCTCTGGAGAACCAAGGGCCTTCCTGCTGTTGTTCCAAGCCTGTCCTTTTTGCATCTGGTTAAAACTGCTATCCTGATGCCCATGTACCTGACAAATTGGCCCAGCAACCTCTTCCCATAGAAGAGCTCTGACCAGCCTTTCTCCTAAATGTGGACACAGAGCCCCTTGGTTGCTATGGGCAGAACCGCTCACATTCTTCACCAGTCCATCCGTTCTAAACTTCCTCTCCTCATGCCCATCTATCGTGGACCTTAAAAGCTTTCTAGTAGAGTAGAAACTAACACAACATTGTAAAACAACTATACTCCAATAAAGAAAAAAATAAAGTGTTTCTTTTAGACAACACCACCAACAGAAAAGCTTTCTAGCAGGATGATTTTGCCTATAGTTTTCATTTTGTTTTGTTTACACAATCTCTCAGCTCAGCTCATCATAATCAAGTCTGTGCGGATCCAAAGCTTTGCTGTCACGTCATATAGCCTTTAAAGGTGTGTTAATACACAACGCGCTGCAGTGCAGTCTCTGTGCTGGCAGGTATTACTTTGTTGTCTAGAGAATACTGTGATGGTTTCAAAACACAAGTCCAGTACTGTTAGGATAAAAGTAAGACAGGCTGTGATTTCACTTCCAGTCCTATTTACCCTCATCCAAAAGTATCCCACGTGTGGGACCGTAGCGCTTTTCACTGTGAAAATCACTCGGTCACATAGCTTGCCCATAATTATAAAAGAGAACTGAATTCCATCTATTTGGCTTAAGTGATACACATGTTGTATTCTTTCATATAAGTAGCTCTTTCAAATTTCAAATACTAAATATACTTCTCATTTTTCTATTCATTATTTCCACTCATAGCACTCTTAACAGTAAATGATTTCGTATGTTAGTTTTTACCTGATGGTGTTGTTTTAATCCAAAATGTAACCTGAATATTTCATTTAAAAGTGAGCAGTCTCCACTAAGGTTAGCAGCCCGAACCTATCACAAAGACAGAAGGCAAACAAAAAGAAAATAAGCACTTGTGCTCTATACCTTTATATCAACTGATTTTTTTAACTGTAAAAGAATATAAAATTGGTATATTTTTCTGAAAACAGAGTACCTGTAAGATTCTTTTTTTTTTACTCTATTGACTCAAGTAGTTCTTAAGAAAAAGAGCAGATATCCATGAGCTACACTAGGCAGTGCCAAATACACTGGGGGCAATCACCTATTCAAAGGGAATTTTCAAAACATTCCACCAGAGTCTTACAGACAGAACTAATTTCTTTTGGAACCAAAAGTCGAAGAGTTAGACCTCAAAGTTAAAGATTATGCTCTCTACAAAACACAAACACTTCTAGAAATTACCAAAAGGACTTCAAGAAAGCATTCTTCCAAAGATCTACAAACTGAGCTTCAATGTGAGTTTAAAACTGAATACATCAGTACCTAAGACACTTTAGGCACACAAACCTTCCAGCTCTCCTAGCCCAAATCACTGAAACTCTCTTGGACCTTCCCTTAAACCCGTGTTAAGTTCATGCCCTTCCTCCAGGGTCTTGATTGGCCTATGAAAAATTAAGTGGTACAGAGAATCAAGAACATTCCAAACTGGTCATGCTATGAACATGACAGCCTGAAGTTAGTATGTATTTTCTAATTTTCTACATCTTTAAGGTAAAAAGCAGCTTTAATAGGTGAAAAAGTCATGGAACTACCCACATGGATTCTACAGCCAACCTGGCCACGTTTTTGCTCATTCAATGCAATCAGAACGGCCCACTTCTTGTTACTTCTATAATAACATGGCTTCATTCCTCTGAGGAGCTCAAAGCACTTAACACACTTTAACTAGCTAACAGGCATTAATTCTCATAACACCCAAGTGAGAGAAATATTTAAAAGCTCAGATTTCGGTCTTCTTTCCAAATAATATGAGTTATAATCAGATGCAGTGAGGCTGCCTATTAATTTCAAGGGAAAGAGAAAATAATCTAAGTTATAAAGTATAAGCTTGAAATTTATATTAATTTTCTTTAGCTTCTCAGCACATTGCACTCTTCAATTAATGAAATGCAAGTATGAAATACAAATGTCTTTCTAGGAGCATATATATGTGTGTATTTCTGACAGCAATCCAAAATGCTTAACAATAAATATCTTTCTATGTTGTATTTTTGAAACGAACTGTTTTACTCTAGGGAAAGCTAGGAACTTTACCTATGGAAGGCAGCACAGCAAACCAGTCAAGAACCTTGGCTGTAATCCTGCCTCTGCCACTTGCTATGTATAGTATCTGACCAACTGCCTCACTTTTCACAGAAATAAAATGGGGATAACAGTATCTACCTCAATGGGCTGTTGTGCATATTAAATAAGAGTCCACAAACAGCACAGGATTTGGCACACAGCCCCCTCAGTAAAAGTTAACTATAAATTTTTTGTATTATATAATTTATTCCATAGGGAAAATAGCTTATTATTAAAAGTCATCACTATTATTAGGATTTAAGGGTCATATTTAAGACAATTCTAAAAAGATACTTAAAATGTCTACCTGCTGTATCTAAAAGAATTATATTCAATAGTTAAAAATGTAAACTGAAGACTAATGTGGAATTATGACAAGAAAAGGAATACGTTTAAATAAATCATACTTGAATAAAATGTTCAAACACACAACAGTGTCCTTGGGGAAAAAGTACCTTCTACAATAAAACTTACCTCAGAGCAGGCCAAGTGCCTGACGTTGGTGAACCAGTCGACATGAGCTCGACAATGATCGAATGCATGAATGAGCTCATGGGTGACCACTCTGTTCATATGGGCCTGATTACAGATATTATTCTGGCACAAAACAATCTAAGAAGCACCAAAATGAGGAAAGTTCGGTTATTTCTACGATCTACTCTCACTTCATAGATTCCATCTTCTCTCTCACCTGAGTGGGCTCAGCTGCTTGGAAAGCCTCACCCACTCTATCCACCCAACACCCACCCCTCCATCAAGGCTCGGTCTTCACCATACATGCTCCATGAAGCCTTCCCAATGGCTAACTTCTCCCTTCTCCTCTCTCTGGACTACACAGCACTTAGTTTAAGGACATTTATTCACACACCATCCTCACTGGGTTGACTGTACCAGCCATCTTAGACTCCACAGTCTTATATTAAGAGTGGGCTCTGGAATGAAGCAGGGAGATTCAAATTCCAGCCCCACTCCTTACTAAGTCAGTGACCTTGGGCAAGTTTCTTAAGCTTTCTGTGCCTCAGTTTCCTCAACTATAAAAAAGGAGATGACTTAGAGTACCTACCTCTTAGAATTGTGAGAATTAAATGAGAATATGTGCACAATATTTCTTATCAAGTTTCTCAATAAGCAATGAATCAATAATGAATGACCACACTGTCCCATTCTACTAGAATTGCCAGGAAAAGTCCTCAGAAAGAGCTTCAGAAAGAAGTGCAAAAAGCCAGCAGCACAGAGCAGGACCCTATAAGAATAATAAAGACGTGAGGGGTCCTAATAATAATAGTCCCCACTTACTGTGTACTTACTGTGTGCCAGACACTGGGACATGTCCCAGATATTTTATAAACATTCATTCAACATTCATTTATTCAACTAATATTTATCAAGACCTACTAGAGATTTATAATCTACTAATGGAGATAGAAATAATCAAATATTTACCAAAATGTTTAAACACATGCAGTGACAGTTGTCATGAAGAAAAACCCAGGTTGTCACGAGTACATACAATGAGAGGGTCTGACCTGGTCTGCAGGGTTGGGAAAGGCTTTTCTGCAGAAGGAATGTTTAAACTGGGATCTAATGGATGAACAGGAGTTAAATTCGAGGAGAGGGGAAGGGAGCATTCCAGACAGAGAACAACATAGGCAAAGGGTAAGGGGAGGGTTGAAGAAAAAGAATGCTGGAGAAGCTGAAGGCAGGCCTGTAGTACGAAGCACAGAGTTGGAGGCGGCAGGCATGAGATAGGGCTGGTGAGGTCGGCAGGGGCCAAATCACTCTTTATCCTGACAACAGTGGGAAGTCACTGAAAGGGAGTAGTGAAATGGGGGGTGTTTTATTTTGTTTTTATCCTTCTGACCACAGTTGGAAAAATAAACAAAAGATGATCAAAACTGGATGCATAGAGACTAGTTGAAGGTGAATGAAGTATTCTAGGCAAGAGCTAGGATGGTGGGAGCCTAAAAAGGTATTTAGGAGGTAGACTGGACAAAATTTGGTGTTGGATAGAATATGGGAGGGGAATCAGAGGTATCAAGGATGATCCCTAAATTTCTGGCATGGGTAATAGGACGGATGGTGGTACCGTTCCCCGAGATATGCAAAACTAAAAGACCAGGTTGGGTGGGGATGGAGGATGGTAAAAGTCAATTTGAATTTGGACATGTCAGGTCTGAGGTGCCTTTAGGACATCCAAGTGTAGGTGTTCAGTGAACACTTGGCTATATGGATGTGGAGTTCAAGAGAAAGCTCTGACCCAGCAAAGTAAATGAGATCCCCTTGGTAGAGTGCAGAGTAGAAAAGAAGGGGCTCTAACACCAAGGATTAGGGACTTCATTTAAGGGCTGGTAGAGGAAGCTAAGTTAGCAAAGGAGCAACCACAAGAGTGTTGCATACTGGAAACCATGGCAAGAAAGTGGCATTAGCTGTTAAAGTCAAGTGTGTGCATGTGATATGACCTCCACTCTAGCCAGATACCTTGGAATAACTCTTGCCCACGAGCACTGGGAGAGAAGGTGAAGAATATTCACAGCAGCATTGTTTATAATAATAATAAAGTTGGAAACAATCAATACTTGATAGGGTAAACTCTAGTACAGACATACGGTGGAATAATATACAACACAAACTAAATTAACCAGAGGTGCACACAACAACACAGAAGAATCTCACAATGTTGAACGAAAGAATTAAGTTACAAAGACTGTATGATTTCATAAAATGACAAAGTATTACACAGGACCCCAAGTATAAAACTTAGAAGGAGGAAACTAAACACATTGTTGGACTGTACACAAAGATGGCAAAACCATTCAGACAAGCAGGGAATGGTTATCACAGAAGTCAGAATAAGGAAGGGAGGGGGTTGTGACCCAAGAGGGGCACACAGGCTTCTGAAGTCCTGGCAGTGTTTTATTTCTCAAATCTGGGTGGTAGTTACACAGATGTTCATTTTACTGTTATGACTGAAAGTGTACCTACAGGTATTTTACTCTTCTATATAAATGAGATACTTCACAACAAAAATTTTAATTAAAAAAAAAAAGAGTGCCCAACTGTGTATAACACTGCTGAGAAATAAGATGAAGACTCAAAATGTGCACTCTATTTAACCCCCAAAGAGGATGAACTTACCAAGACCCATCTTGGGAGCTGTAGGTGTTGCGATTATCAATTTACAAATGAGGAAACTGAGAATAAAACGAACAACTTGCCCAAGCCCCACAGCTAATAAGCAGGGGAACTAGGATTTGAACTCAAAGTCTATGTGACTCCAAAACTCAGACATCTCACCCCTCTGCTATGTTGCTCTTTCCCATGATTACCGTGAAACAGCTATAAATAACTAAAATACATATAAAATTCCCTAGCAGGAAACAATTAAATGTACTTAAATGTGTCATATATTCATGATGGAAACAGTGACTTATAACACTTTTATCTACCCTCATATCACATGACATATCCATCTACCACCTCAAGACTGTCAAAACCCCCCACTGACTTAAAACTTACAGCATTTATTGACTTAAGTGCTGTGCTTACTATGATAAGTAGTTTACAAGAGAAATCTCATTTAATTCTCATAACGATTCTATAAGATAAACATAATCATTACCCATATTTTACAGATGAGAAAACTCACTCTCCTCATCAAAAATTCTCAAAGATCTATCACTTCTCACCGTGTAAAGGTGAAACTCTATCTTGGCATTCAAAGCCTCCCACCATATAGCCTATCTTTCTTTCCAATCCTACTTCTCCTCATTCCCCATGCATTCCTGCCCTCCAGCTGAACTAGACAACATGCCATTCCCCAAATACACCTTGTGCTTTCTCAACACGTCACCTTTGCTCATGCTACCCCTGCTTTTGGCAACAGTCTTTGTCTTCTTTGCCCCTGAAGAGCCTTTACATCCTCTAGCTGAATCTGCTGGCATCTTTCAGTCAATCACATCACTGTCCCATTGTGGTAACCACACCCACCTCAAAGAGTTTAACCCGCCTCAAATTTTATCATTGTCTCTGCGTTCCTGTCTTGTCTCCCCTGTGAGATGTAAGGACCTTAAGAGTAAGGACCACAATTAACTCATTTTTTGAATTCTACACAAAGTCTACCAAATGGAATGCCCAGCACGTAGAAGGCAATCAACAAACATCAGGAGAGAGAACTGGAGGAAAGAAGACAACTTGGTAGACCGCCTACCTGAGACACTGAAGCATCAAAACCTCCACTGACATTTCCATTACAATCTTCACAAGAAAAGTGTCTTTCTTTGTTAACAGTGCTGGAAGGTAAGAATGGATTAAAAAGACAACGTCCAGAAGTAGTGTGCATGGGGCACAGGGGAAACAGCCCTGGGCCAGGAGACACAGATGACACATCTCTCCATCACTACCACATAGGACACCTTGGGAAAGCAACTCAACACCATCAGGACCCAGTTCTCTCATCTGTAAATAAGGAAACTGTCTCTGCAAAATCTATCCCAGTTCAAATTCTACGCTATGATTCCATAAAGAATTTGATCAGCTAATTAAGACCATATTGGAAATATGCTGGAGTTTCTGCCCTTGGGCCAGAATGTTAAGAAGTGGACCTCAGAAATCACTTCTTCCGATCTCCTCAAAGTTAAACACCTGGAAGGCTTCTACATGCATAAAAAGTTGAGATTTCGAGCTTCCCTGGTGGCGCAGTGGTTGAGAGTCCGCCTGCCGATGCAGGGGACACGGGTTCGTGCCCCGGTCTGGGAAGATCCCACATGCCGCGGAGCGGCTAGGCCCGTGAGTCATGGCCGCTGAGGCTGCGTGTCCGGAGCCTGTGCTCCGCAACGGGAGAGGCCACAACAGTGAGAGGCCCGCGTACCATTAAAAAAAAAAAAAAAAAAAAAAAAAAGCTGAGATTTCTTCTCCATTAAGGATAATGCTGAGACTGGCATAGTGGAAAAACCAGGTTTGGTGATTACTTACAAGTAAGATTTTAAGTATCATCTTTACTAAACACCTGAGGTGAATAGTAGAGCCAGAGATGTGGAGTTAGGGCTGAAGAGGTCCAGGGAGAACAAGGCCTGCCTGGAGAGAGTGCAGCCAACCACCACCACCTACCATATGGAAAGGGCTTTGTGGCCTGAAGTGAAATATCTGAAGTACTTCCAGTTTGGGTGGGGATTTTTTGTTTACAGCAGCCAGAATATAGAGCAGCACTTCAAAAAGATTCACTTACCAACCCGAATGCTTCATGGCATCAAGCAGCAGTTTAACATATGGATCTAGAAAGATATTGATTCAGTTACATATGGTAATTGGAAAAAAAGAGCACCAATTAAATTATCCAAATAGCAGTATAAGATATTATCAAACAAAACCTCACAAATCTTAGCAAAGTAATACTATCTTAAAAATGATAAAAAATGAATATGAAAAGATAAGCTTAAATTAACATAAAAGCAAGTCTTTAATGAAATGAAACACTGATAGAAATACCAAAATGGGTAGTACCAAACATCTTAGATAACATCAAATATGCTTTTCAGTTAAACGATCAAACACAATGTATTAAAATATATACCAAGGGGCTTCCCTGGTAGCGCAGTGGTTGAGAATCCATCTGCCAATGCAGGGGACACGGGTTCGAGCCCTGGTCCGGGAAGATCCCACATGATGCGGAGCAACTAAGCCTGTGCGCCACAACTACTAAGCCTATGCTCTAGAGCCCGTGAGCCACAACTATTGAGCCGCATGCCACAACTACTGAAGCCCACGTGCCTAGAGCCCGTACTCCGCGATGAGAAGTCACCACAATCAGAAGCCCATGTATCGCAATGAAGAGTAGCCCCTGCTTGCTGCAACTAGAGAAAGTCTGCATGCAGCAACGAAGACCAAACACAGCCAAAAATAAATAAATAAAATAAATAAATTTATTTTTTAAATAAATAAATAAAAATAGATATATAGATATATAGATATATATATATATATATATATACACACATACACACACACACACACACACACACCAAAAGACTGAGAAAATTTGGGACCAATATCCATAGAAACAAATAGCAGCATAGTACCCACATTAGAGGAAGACAGTAGGTAGCCCCACTATTGTCTGTCCTGGTCTGTGAATAGTGTCCCATTCTGAGTACCATACTCTAAATAGGACCTGCCAACCGAAGCTGTTCCATAGGAGAAAGTGACTAGAACAGTTCAGGACTATTTTCCACAGGAAGCAAGAAAGGGATCTATAGATTTGGAAAAGAGAAAAAAGACTTAACTAGGGCCACAGTACCTTCAAGTATCTGAAGGGGTGCCATGTGGGAATAAATTCAGCCAACATTTCTTCAGAGGGCAGTACAAGGACCAAAGGGCAGAAGTTACACAGGGCACATTTCAACTCAGTATGAGAAAGTATTTTTCCAACAATTAAAGCTGTCGATACAAGAGCCCAATAGCCTCAAAGGGCCTCAAAGATAACCTGTTCCAGCAGAGGTCTATAAACACTCTGGTCAGTTGATAACACAGAGGTTTCTGGTCAGTGATGGGGGTTGGAAAGGCCTAGATGACTCCTGAGGCCCCCCACTTCTAAGAATCTATGAGGGACTTCCCTGGTGGCACAGTGGTTGAGAATCCGCCTACAAATGCAGGGGACACAGGTTCAATCCCTGGTCTGGGAAGACACCACATGCCGCAGAGCAACTAAGCCCGTGTGCCACAACTACTGAGCTCTGTGCTGCAACTGCTGAAGCCTGCACGCCTAGAGCCCATGCTCTGCAACAAGAGAAGCCACCACAACGAGCTCAAGCACTGCAACAAACAGTAGCCCCTGCTCGCCACAACTAGAGAATGCCCGCACACAGCAACGAAGACCGAATGCAGCCAAAAATAAATAAAATTAAAAAAAAAAACTTTAGGGCTTCCCTGGTGGCGCAGTGGTTGAGAGTCCGCCTGCCGATGCAGGGGACACGGGTTCGTGCCCCTGTCCCGGAAGATCCCACGTGCCGCGGAGCGGCTGGGCCCGCGAGCCATGGCCGCGGAGCCTGTGTGTCCGGAGCCTGTGCTCCGCAGCGGGAGAGGCCACAGCAGTGAGAGGCCCGCGTACAGCAAAAAAAAAAAAAAAAAAAAAAAAAACTTTATAAAAAAAGGCGGGGGGCGGCATCAAGACAGCATACTAGGAGGATGCAGAATGAGCGTCTCCTCACAACTAGGGCACCTACCAGGCACCGGTGGGGGACCACGGACACCTAAGGGGATGGGAGGAACCCCCAGCAACTGGGTAGGACATGGGGCAGTGGGGGAGCGAAGGGGGAGGAGAAGTGCAGGCCGGACGAGACTGGCGCCCCTGAGGGGCAGCTGGGGGAGGGCAAGGGATTCCCACGCCTGCAGGGGGCAATTGGGGAACCCCTGGGAGGGCAGAGTATCAAAAGGGAGAGTTGCCATGTTTCCCCTGCCCACTTGGGCCCCCAGGAACCTGCTGAAATCCTGATCCTGCCTGATCCTCTGCCCACCTAGGCCCCCTCCAGCCACACGGGTCCTGAGGGAGTGGGAGGGAGGTAAGGGGGAGCAAAAGTAAATGCCGGACCTCCGGGACCAGCACCCCAGAGGGGTGGCTGGGGGAAGGGAGGAGTTCCTACACCCAGCGGGACCCCCCACGGTTAGGTGTCCAGTGGCGATGGGGGAGACCCTGTGGGAGATGGTGAGGGAGGGGCACAAAGGAATGGGGCCAGTGCTCTCCCTGTCCACTTAGGCACCGGGAGGCCTGCTGGGCTCCAGGGCCTAATCCTCTGCCCTTGGAGCCTCCCTTGTGCCCCGCAGAGCCCAAGCCCCGCTCCTATACCCCCACCCAGGGCCCCACCTCTACACTCGGAGACACCCTCTGAGACCCCCTCCAATGCGCTGGACCTAAACCCCACCCACACACCCTCACTCAGCACCCTACCTCCAAACTCCGGAACTCCACACTCCAGAGGCCCTCCTTTTGACGTGCTGCCTCTCCCCTTCTGCAGGCAGGTCCTAAGCAGAGGACCTGCACCGTGCTCAAATGTCACCCCCAACCTGCCTAGGTCCTGCCCCACCCTAAATCCCACCACTGCCTGAGTTCCGCTCCTGTCTAAGTTCCACCCCTACAGCCAAGGCTTTTTTTTTTTTTCTTTCTTTCCACTTTTACATTGGAGTTCTGTTTTACCTTGTTGATTCACTGTTGTTCATTCTTTTATATTTTTATTTTTCCTAATAAATCTTTTATTTTTCTAATTTTATTTTATTCTTTATACTTTGCTATTGTTCTCTCCTTTTGGCTTGTTCACCCCCTTTTTTTTTTCTTTTTTCTGTTGTGGTTTTATTTTACCCTATTGCAGTTGTTTCAATTACAGTTTTATTTTTCCTAATATATTTTTTATCTTTCTAATTTTATTTTGTTTTTTATTCTTTGATATTGTACTGTTCCTTTTTTCTTTCTTCCTTCCTTTTTTTCTTCTTTTTTTTTTTTTTTTTTTTTTTTTTTTTTTTTTTTTTTTGCGGTATGCGGGCCTCTCACTGTTGTGGCCTCTCCCGTTGCGGAGCACAGGCTCCGGATGCGCAGGCTCAGCGGCCATGGCTCACGGGCCCAGCCGCTCCACGGCATATGGGATCCTCCCGGACCGGGGCACGAACCCGTATCCCCTGCATCGGCAGGCGGACTCTCAACCACTGCGCCACCAGGGAGGCCCTTTTTCTTCTTTTTTTAACGCACCACAAAGCTTGCAGGATCTTGGATCCCAGGCCGGGGGTCGGGCCAAGCTCCTGTGGTGGGAGCACTGAGTCCAAACTGCTGGACAAACAGAGAACCTCAGACCCCAGGGAATATCAAACACCAGGAGTGAGGCCTCCCGGTGGTCCTCATCTCAGCACCAAGACCCAGCTCTATCCGACTGCCTGCAAACTCCAGTGCTGGATGCCTCAGGCCAAACAACCAGTAAGACAAGAAGACAGCACCACCCATCAAAAAAAAAAAAAAAATGAAACGACAAAAAAATGTTACAGAGGAAGGAGCAAGATAAAAACCTACAAGACCAAATAAAGGAAGATGAAATAGGCAACCTACCTGAAAAAGAATTCCGAGTAATGAGTGTAAAGATGGTCCAAAATCTCAGAAACAGAATGGAGAAAATACAAGAAACATTTAAAAAGGATCTAGGCTTCCCTGGTGGCGCAGTGGTTGAGAGTCCGCCTGCCGATGCAGGGGACGCGGGTTCGTGCCCCGGTCCGGGAAGATCCCACATGCCGCGGAGCGGCTGGGCCCGTGAGCCATGGCTGCTGAGCCTGCGCATCCGGAGCCTGTGCTTCGCAATGGGAGAGGCCACAACAGTGAAAGGCCCGCGTACCGCCAAAAAAAAAAAAAAAAAAAAAAAAAGGATCTAGAAGAACTAAAGAGCAAACAAACAGTGATGAACAACACAATTACTGAAATTAAAAATACTCTAGAGGGCTTCCCTGGTGGCGCAGTGGTTGCGAGTCCGCCTGCCAATGCAGGGGACACGGGTTCGTGCCCCGGTCCGGGAAGATCCCACATGCCACAGAGCGGCTGGGCCCGTGAGCCATGGCCGCTGAGCCTGCACGTCTGGAGCCTGTGCTCCACAGCGGGAGAGGCCACAGCAGTGAGAGGCCCACATACCGCAAAAAAAAAAAAAAAAAAAAAAAAAATACTCTAGAAGGAATCAATAACAGAATAACTGAGGCAGAAGAACGGATAAGTGAACTGTAAGATAAAATGGTGGAAATAACTGCCAGGGAGCAGAATAAAGAAAAAAGAATGAAAAGAATTGAGAACAGTCTCAGAGACCTCTGGGACAACATTAAACACACCAACATTTGAATTATAGGGGTCCCAGAAGAAGAAGAGAACAAGAAAGGGTCTGAGAAAATATTTGAAGAGATTATAGTCGAAAACTTCCCTAACATGGGAAAGGAAATAGTCAATCAAGTCCAGGAAGTGCAGAGAGTCCCATACAGGATAAACCCAAAGAGAAACACGCTGAGACACATATTAATCAAACTATCAAAAATTAAATACAAAGAAAAAAATATTAAAAGCAGCAAGGGAAAAGCAACAAATAACACACAAGGGAATCCACATAAGGTTAACAGCTGATTTTTTCAACAGAAACTCTGCAAGCCACAAGGGAGTGGCAGGACATATTTAAAGTGCTGAAAGGGAAAAACCTACAACCAAGATTACTCTACCCAACAAGCATCTCATTCAGATTCAATGGAGAAATTAAAACCTTTACAGATAAGCAAAAGTTAAGATAATTCAGCACCACCAAACCAGCTACAAATGCTAAAGGAACTTCTCTAGGCAGGAAACACAAGAGAAGGAAAAGACCTACAAAAACAAACCCAAAACAATTAAGAAAATGTTAATAGGAACATACATATTGATAATTACATTAAATGTAAATAGTTAAATGCCCCAACCAAAAGACACAGACCGGCTGAATGGATACAAAAAAAAGACCTGTGCATATGTTGTCTACAAGAGACCCACTTCAGACCTAGGGACACATACAGACTGAAGGTGAGGGGATGGAAAAAGATATTCCATGCAAATGGAAATCAAAAGAAAGCTGGAGTAGCAATATTTATCTGAGATAAAATAGACTTTAAAATAAAGACTATTACAAGAGACAAGGAAGGACACTACATAATGATCAAAGGGATCAATCCAAGAAGAAGATAAAAGAATTATAAATATATATGCACCCAACATAGGAGCACCTCAATACATAAGCCAACTGTTAAGAGCTATAAAAGAGGAAATCGACAGTAATACAATAATAGTGGGGGACTTTAACACCTCACTTACAGCAATGGACAGATCATCCAAACAGAAAATTAATAAGGAAACACAAGCTATAAATGACAAAATAGACCAGATAGATTTAATTGATATTTATAGGACATTCTATCCAAAAACAGCAGATTACACTTTCTTCTCAAGTGCACATGGAACATTCTCCAGGATAGATCACATCTTGGGTCACAAATCAAGACTTGGTAAATTTAAGAAAACTGAAATCATATCAAGCATCTTTTCCAGCCATGGTGCTATGAGATTAGAAATCAACAATTACAGGGAAAAGAACGTAAAAAACACAAACACATGGAGGCTAGACACTATGTTACTAAATAACCAAGAGATCACTGAAGAAATCAAAGAGGAAATCAAAAAATACCTAGAGACAAATTACAACGAAAACGATCCAAAACCTATGGAATGCAGCAAAAGCAGTTCTAAGAGGGAAGTTTATAGCAATACAAACCTACCTCAAGAAACAAGAAAAATCTCAAATAAACAATCTAAACTTACACCTAAAGCAATCAGAGAAACAAGAAGAAGAACAACAACAAAAACACCCAAAGTTAGCAGAAGGAAAGAAATCATAAAGATCAGATCAGAAATAAATGAAAAAGAGATGAAGGAAACAATGGCAAGGATCAATAAAACTAAAAGCTGGTTCTTTGAGAAGATAAACAAAATTGATAAACCATTAGCCAGACTCATCAAGAAAAAAAGGGAGAAGACTCAAATCAACAGAATTAGAAATGAAAAAGGAGAAGTAATAACTGACACGGCAGAAATACAAAGGATCATGAGAGACTACTACAAGCAACTCTATGCCAATAAAATGGACAACGTGGAAGAAATGGACAAATTCTTAGAAGAGCACAATCTTCTGAGACTCAACCAGGAAGAAACAGAAAATATAAAAAGACAAATCACAAGCACCGAAATTGAAACTGTGATTAAAAATCTTCCAACAAACAAAAGCTGAGGACCAGATGGCTTCATAGGCGAATTCTATCAAACATTTAGAGAAGAGCTAACACCCATCCTTCTCAAACTCTTCCAAAATATAGCAGAGGGAGGAACACTCCCAAACTCATTCTACAAGGCCACCACCACCCTGATAATAAAACCAGACAAAGATGTCACAAAAAAAGAAAACTACAGGCCAATATCTCTGAAGTACACAGATGCAAAACTCCTCAACAAAATACTAGCAAACAGAATCCAACAGCACATTAAAAGGATCATACACCATGATCAAGTGGGGTTTATCCCAGGAATGCAAGGATTCTTCAATATATGCAAATCAATCAATGTGATACACCATACTAACAAACTGAAGGATAAAAACCATACGATCATCTCAATAGATGCAGAAAAAGCTTTCGACAAAATTCAACACCGATTTATGATAAAAACTCTCCAGAAAGTAGGCATAGAGGGAACCTATGTCAACATAATAAAGGCTATATGACAAACCCACAGCCAACATCGTTCTCAGTGGTGAAAAACTGAAACCATTTCCTCTAAGATCAGGAACAAGACAAGGTTGCCCACTCTCACCACTATTATTCAACATAGTTTTAGAAGTTTTAGCCACAGCAGTCAGCGAAAAAAAAGAAATAAAACGAATCCAAATCAGAAAAGAAGTTATCTGTTTGCAGATGACATGATACTATACATAGAGAATCCTAAAGATGCTACCAGAAAACTACTAGACCTAATCAACGAATCTGGTAAAGTAACGGTACAAAATTAATGCACAGAAATCTCTTGCATTCCTATACGTTAATGATGAGAAATCTAAATAAGAAATTAAGGAAACACTCCCATTTACCACTGCAACAAAAAGAATAAAATATTTAGGAATAAACCTACCTAAGGAGACAAAAGACCTGTATGCAGAAAAAGATAAGAAACTGATGAAAGAAATTAAAGATGATACAAACAGATGGAGAGATATACTATGTTCTTGGATTGGAAGAATCAACATTGTGAAAATGACTATACTACCCAAAGCAATCTACAGATTCAATGAAATCCCTATCAAACTACCAATGGCATTTTTCACAGAACTAGAACCAAAAAAATGCACAATTTGTATGGAAACACAAAAGATCCCGAATAGCCAAAGCAATCTTGAGAAAGAAAAACAGCTGGAGGAATCAGGCTCCCTGACTTCGGACTATACTACAAAGCTACAGTAATCAAGACAGTATGGTACTGGCATAAAAACAGAAATATAGATCAATGGAACTGGATAGAAAGCTCAGAGATAAACCCACGCACATATGGTCACCTTATCTTTGATAAAGGAGGCAAGAATATACAATGGAGAAAAGACAGCCTCTTCAATAAATGGTGCTGGGAAAACTAGACCACTACATGTAAAAGAATGAAATTAGAACACTTCCTAGTACCATACACAAAAATAAACTCAAAATGGATTAAAGACCTAAATGTAAGGCCGGACACTATCAAACTCTTAGAGGAAAACATAGGCAGAACACTCCATGACATAAATCACATCAAGATCCTTTTTGACCCACCTCCTAGAGAAATGGAAATAAAAACAAAAATAAACAAATGGGACCTAATGAAACTTAAAAGCTTTTGCACAGCAAAGGAAACCATAAACAAGACCAAAAGACAACCCTCAGAATGGGAGAAAATATTTGCAAACGAAGAAATGGACAAAGGATTAATCTCCAAAATACACAAGTAGCTCATGCAGCTCAATTATCAAAAAACAAACAACCCAATACATAAATGGGCAGAAGACCTAAATAGATACTTCTCCAAAGAAGATATACAGATTGCCAATAAACACATGAAAGGATGCTCAACATCACTAATCATTAGAGAAATGCAAGTCAAAACTACAATGAGGTATCACCTTACACTGGTCAGAATGGCATCATCAAAAAAATCTACAAACAATAAATGGTGGAGAGGGTGTGGAGAAAAGGCAACCCTCTTGCACTGTTGGTGGGAATGTAAATTGATACAGCCACTATGGAGAACAGTATGGAGGTTCCTTAAAAAACTAAAAATAGAACTACCATATGACCCAGCAATCCCACTACTGGGCATATTACCCTGAGAAAACCATAATTCAAAAAGAGTCATGTACCACAATGTTCACTGCAGCACTATTTACAATAGCCAGGACATGGAACTAACCTAAGTGTCCATCGACAGATGAATGGATAAAGAAGATGTGGCACATATATACAATGGAATATTACTCAGCCATAAAAAGAAATGAAACTGAGTTATTTGTAGTGAGCTGGGTGGACCTAGAGTCTGTCATACAGAGTGAAGTAAGTCAGAAGGAGAAAAACAAATACCGTATGCTAACACACATATATGGAATCTAAAAAAAAAAAAAGTGGAACCTAGGAGCAGGACAGGAATAAAGACACAGATGTAGAGAATGGACTTGAGGACATGGGGAGGGGGAAGGGTAAGCTGGGATATAGTGAGAGAGTAGCATTGACATATATACGCTACCAAACGTAAAATAGATAGCTAGTGGGAAGCAGCTGCATAGCACAGGGAGATCAGCTCGGTGCTTTGCGACCACCTAGAGGGGTGGGATAAGGAGGGTGGGAGGGAGACACAAGATGGAGGGGATATGGGGATATACATATGCATATAGCTGATTCACTTTGTTATACAGCAGAAACTAACACAACACTGTAAAGCAATTAAAATCCAATAAAGATGTTTTTTTAAAAAGCAAGAAGAGAAAAATACAAATAAAAGTTTTTATTTATAAAAAAAAAAAGAATCCATGAGCCTGCTAAAATTACAGCAAAGTATTATGAACCCAAGTGCCTCTAATATCAACTTTTCGTATAGATGTCCTGTCTGAGAGTATAAATGCACAGCAAATTACGTGACATAAGCAAAAAACAAAAAGAGAGAGAAAGAAATCAAGGTTTTTAAGTGCTGAAAGCAAAAACAGGTGAGTAAAAGTAGTGTAGGATGAGAAAGTTAGGTATAGGTTACTGCTTTACTAACCTGACCCCTCTTAAGAGTGTTAACAAGAAAACTATTATTATTAATAATAAGTATAATTTAGTGTATATCAGGTATCAGGCACCATACTAAGTGCATTATTATTCAAGCAACTAAGAGTTTTACAAAGTTGAAATGGATGATTCATAAGCCTACAGTCCTCTTTAAAAAAAAAAATTTCTGGGAGCACATTGGTTTGATACTTCAAAAAGGACCTGCAGGGCTTCCCTGGTGGCGCAGTGGTTGAGAGTCCGCCTGCCGATGCAGGGGACGCGTGTTCGTGCCCCGGTCCGGGAGGATCCCGCATGCCGCGGAGCGGCTGGGCCCGTGAGCCATGGCCGCTGAGCCTGCGCGTCCGGAGCCTGTGCTCCGCAGCGGGAGAGGCCACGGCAGTGAGAGGCCCGCGTACCGCAAAAAAAAAAAAAAAAAAAAAAAAAAAAAAAAAAAAAGGACCTGCAGTATTTAGAATGGATTTGCTTTGGAGAAAAAGAAAACAAAGGTCGCCCTTGAGGCCTGATTTCTCCCATCACACTCGCCCCAGGGATAGGATTTTAAAGCTTCAAGTTGATGCTCTAATACTACCAACAGGTTCTCCCAGCAGCCTTCCCCTTGGAAGGTTGAGGCGGGTTAATTCCTACTGGGTCGCAAAAGTTCAGCACCTCACCCTCCTCATATCCTACCTATATCAACTCTTCCTCCACTCTTTGGCTCGGCCACTGTAAGAACAGCTACCTTTTCTTTATTCAGCTCCTGATATGCTGGCACTTTACACTCATAAAATCTATTCCTCACAACAACCCTAAAAGGGGTATTTTTATCCCTCCCCCACTCCCTTTTTTTTTTCTCAGATAGAGAGGATCAGAGAGTTAAATCACTCTTCCATACGTAACAAGGGATCAAAATTTGAACCCATGTCTAATTCTGCAGCCTATGTTCTTTCCACTGCATTCCACTTTGAAACATCTTAAAGGCAGGGTCCCAACTCCTCTCTGTATTTGCCCAAACCAGAACCTAGGAGGCATTCAATACATATTTGCAAAGTAAATACAATGTCATCATTTTCTCTACTCCCCCTCCTCCTCCCTTGATTCCCTAGATGCAGGTAATCTCAAGAAGGCTGGAAAATAATTGGGTGGTTGACTTTTGAACTGTGACTGGCCAGCTATGAAACAGTAACCTTACTTTGGAACAATAAGTTTAAGTCTTTGATTTTCTAAATGTATCTAAAGTAAACTTTAGATGGCAATGTAAAAAAGTTAAGAAATCTCTAGTGCAATGTCCCTGGGATTAGAGAAAAATTGGTCAGCAGATGGTGTCCTATTTAACCCACAACAGTGGTTCTTAACCTTTTTGGGATCGTGGGTCTCTCTGAGAATATCATGGAGCTATGAACTCTCTCCCCAGAAAAATGCACTTAGGGGCATACACATACGGTTTCGTAGTCCATGTCAGGAATTTCTACACTCTGAAGTCCACCCATGTATGCAGGTTAAGAACCCTTTCCACCAAAGGGTAGAACTGCAAAACTTGCTTTTAACAGGAGGGAAGAGGGCAGGGCACAACCCTTAAAGAATGACAGAGCTGGGCTTCCCTGGTGGCGCAGTGGTTGAGAGTCCGCCTGCCGATGCAGGGGACATGGGTTCGTGCCCCGGTCCGGGAAGATCCCACATGCCGCGGAGCGGCTGGGCCCGTGAGCCATGGCCGTTGAGCCTGCGCGTCCGGAGCCTGTGCTCCGCAACGGGGAGAGGCCACAACAGTGAGAGGCCCGCGTACCGCAAAAAAAAAAAAAAAAAAAAAAAAAAAAGAATGACAGAGCTGTTGTGGACGCGACATAAACTGGTTAGAACCGATTAGGCCCAAGATGGCAGAAGATTCAACTTCCAGTAGATCTTGAGCCTCATTATACGCTCATTGTAATACATTAGCATATGCTACCTAACACACCCACGGGCACCATGACTGTTCCAAGGCTAACTATAAAAGGCCAAAAAGTGGGCAGTGGCCCAAATCCTGGAAATCCCCACCCCTTCTCCAAAATAGTTGTTATAATCCTCCCACTCATTAGCCTATGAAATTACCCAGCCCATAAAAACTAACCACCCATATTTCCTGGCCGCTCTCACCTTTTGAGACAGACTGCATTCTGTCTATGGAATGTGTATCTCCCAGGGCCTCTCCCCTTCTGAGATGGCCCACACTCTGTCTATGGAGTGTGTACCTCTCTCAATAAATCTACTTCTTACCTATCACTTTGCCTCTCGCCGAATTCCTTCTGCAGTGAGACATAAAGAACCTGAGCTTCATTAAGTCCTGAGACCAGGAGTGCAATTTCAATTAAAAGACAGTGGGTTCGAGTCCCAGCCTGCGGGTTCAAGTCCCAAGCTGAGTTTTGGCGGGGTTCAACTCCCATCTGAGTTGTGCAGTTTCAGCAGGTATGCCTTAATTAACATGGCTCTTTAAAACTCTGCTTCACCTGGACTCTCAATTCCTCATATTACTGCATAATTTACCTAAAATATCAAAGGATCTGTCAGACCAGTGCGCGTGACGGAAAGGGCAAACTCCTCACCCAACTCCTCATTCATGCCGCAAGCAAAAGTAGTTGGAAGCAAAAGTAGCTGAAAGGGGCCTCAGCGCTTCCTCTGATGGAAACTGAGGCTCAGACCCCCACACCCGCCCTCACAAGAATCTGCCTTTAACTCTGCACTTGGTGTCTGAACCCCGCCCCAGACACACCTGGGCTGAACCCGGAGCCCCCTAGCGGAGCGGCACCAAGGCCCCTCCCTGCCCGCCGGCTCTCAGACACCCCCCACTGCACCCTCCGCAGACGCCCAGCCCCCAGGCTCACGGCTCCTACTTGTCTCCAACGTCTGCAAGAGCATAAGCTGGCACTTCTGGTTGTTGGTGAAGAAGCTGGAGAGGAACCCTTGCTGTGGCTTCCCCTGAGCCAGCCGCTCCGGGAAGACCTGGCACCCGACGTGTTGCTGCTGCAGCTGCTCCCCCGCAGCGGGGCCCGGGCCCTGTTCATCCGGAGCTCCTGCCATGCCGCCCACGGACTTTGCCGCTGCTTCCTCCCGCCTCAGGCGGCCCGGGTGGAGACAGGGAAAGGCAACGTCCCTCCCGCCTACCCACAGCCCAGCCCTCCCTCCGCGGAGCCGACCTGACGCCAGCCAGGCGACGGCCGCAGGGGTCCACAAGCCCGGAGACCGAAGGAGCGGAGCGCTGGGCCACAGGCGCCGGGAGGGAAGACGGTAACGGGGCGGGGTGACGGCTGCTAGGCGGGCAAGGGGCGGGGCCAAGCGCCTGCTGGCTGAGCTGGGGTTGGCGAGTACCCTCGCAGGCTACAACCCGCCTGATGTGGGCGCGGCCTTCGCTGCTCAGCGTGCTTGTGCCGTCCCCATAAGCCTTGTTCCGCAGCCCTGCTTACTCGTGCACACTCCTTCCTTACCTCCTGACCAGTACTGGCCATTAAATACTCTTCTCCCTCTGAAGGTTTCTGCCATCTTCGCACTCCCTGCTTTGTCCACCAGCAGGCTAATTGCAGCCTCTGGTCCACCTCTCTCTTGACGCCCCAAGCCATATTAAAAGCACTGTTTTTCAGAAACGTTTGAAAGTTGCAATTATAATGACTGGTCGCGTCAAAACCCTCAAAATATAAGACCCAACTACTTTTTTTCTGCCTCTTCTAGGCCCATTCGCCCACCCCACTCTTTCGCCACCGCAAATAACTCTCTGATAATTGATGAAATAAAATTAAAATTTTATGGCAAGACAAGACAAATTTAAACAATTTTTCTCTGCCAGTTTGGGCCTCCTCCCTCCCCTTAGAGTGTATTGTGCATCTGCATTAACCAGACCTCCTTAGAAGATACTCCTTCTTAATCTTGTATAGGGTCAGGATGACCCACTACTCCATAACTCCTTGGGAGATAACCTTCCTTCTGTCAATAATTCATTTGACATATAACACTTTGTCTCAAAAACTTCTTTAACTGTGCTGTGACTTCTAGTGGGTGGAACAGTGCTCAGAGCTTTCTGAAAGACTGTCTCCCAGGTTATAATCCTCAGGTTCGCTCAAATAAAATTTTTCGGGCCTCCCTGGTGGCGCAGTGGTTGAGAGTCCGCCTGCCGATGCAGGGGATACGGGTTCATGCCCCGGTCTGGGAGGATCCCATATGCCACGGAGCGGCTGGGCCCGTGAGCCATGGCCGCTGGGCCTGCGCATCCGGAGCCTGTGCTCCGCAACGGGAGAGGCCACAACAGTGAGAGGCCCGCATACCGCAAAAAAAAAATAAAATAAAATAAAATAAAATTTTTCATTTCTTTCTTAGATCGACTATTGATTAATTTTTTCATCAACATAACAAAACACAACCTTTTAACTTATAACTCCAAGCCTTAACTCATATTTCCATCTTTAAGCCCCCATCCTCAGTCCTTATGATCCAGGTCCTGATCAAATCTACCAAATCCACAGGGCCTTCCCAGATACCTTAATCAAAATTAATCTCTCCTGATCTCCCAATGTACAAAGTACTTCATACCTATTATGGCTTCATCACTGCCTGACAGGTTTTAACTAATTTGTGTTTCTCTTTTCCCACTAAATTTACTCAGTTCAACTCACACATTTATTCAGTACCTGCTATGATGGGCCAGGCATGGCAGGAGAAACAGGATAATGAGAGAATTTCTAAGGTTGAGAGGAGCATATGATTTATGTAAGAAATGTATCTAATTCATAAAGGTTCAAGAGACATTGAGGATTATGAACAGTACCTATGTGTCATAGGTGCTCAATAAATATCTAAATTGAGTGAGATGCCAGGATTACTCACTCATTTGAAATATAATTTATGAACACCTTCTATGTACATAGACTACTAAAGCTGTAACCAAAAAGCGCTACTTTTTATTGAGCTCACCTGCGATACATTATTTCTAATCCCTACCACAACCCTCAAAATAAATATTGTTATCACTATATTTTTCAGATAAAGAAAGTAGGCTCAGCAAAACTGAATAATACAGGACCACACAACTAGCTCTTAATCTAGTTAGGGGACTAAAATATACACATATGGAAAACTAGACCATTTCAAGTTAGTGTAATTAGTCTGGAATTCTCAGGGAAGGCTAGATAGAAAAGATGGGGCCTGAAATGGACCACAGACTGTAAACATTTGAAATACTATTCAGCTATATGAATAAACAAAAAAATGCAAATTAAAAGCTCTCATTTCCCCGCACCAAATTAGCAAACATTTTTTCAATGTTCATTGCTGAAGGCAACAGAGAGAAAACTAGAAAATTGTACACCAAGATATGATCAGTAGTTGTCTAGGTATCAGAATATTTTTATTATTTTTCCAAATTTTCCTAATGTTCTACAATAAGCATGTATTACCTTTATAATCAGAAAGGTATACTTTAAAAAAATTGAGTAGCCTTTGGATGGCATATGTGTTAACTTCATCCATTTATACTATAAAGACATAGGAGTGGAATGGGACAGCATTAGGGGAGAGAGAGGGAAGTGCAAATACAAATTTGCAAAGCAAATAATCACCACAAAGAAATGAGAACATGGGCAAAGATTTAGCTATAAGGATTTTCATTTCTCCATTGCAGCACTAATTAAGAACAAAAAGGATAGAAACTGTTTTAACAAAAAGTGCAATGGAAAACATACAACCATGTTTTTTAAATGAAATATGTTCATAAAAGCTTTTTAGGTTACAAAATAGCATGTACAAGCTGGAAATTTATTATATGCACAGAGAGGGTCTGGAAGACTGCTGCAAAGTGTTTTTAGTGGTTGTTTCTGGGTGGATTTGTAACCGAGCAGGACCCTATGGGGCCTTCCCAGGACGGAACCCCTCCCCATATCCTCGCTGTATCTCCTCCGAAATACCTAGATAATAGTACCTGATGCACACTTCCTGAGTTACAGATGCTAAAACCACCACCAAATGGAAGAAATTACTTGATGATCATGAGCCCCCAGACCCTATAGGCCCCTAAGGATGGATAATGTTAACCGCCCTATTATCTCAACATCAACCAGAGAATTGTGCAGGACTTGATCACATACTCTGCAACCAGTCTCCCTCACCTGGTTTTTTTTTTTTTTCTTTTTGCGGTACGCGGACCTCTCACTGTTGTGGCCTCTCCCGTTGCGGAGCACAGGCTCCGGATGCGCAGGCTCAGCGGCCATGGCTCACGGGCCTAGCCGCTCCGCGGCATGTGGGACCTTCCCGGACCGGGGCACGAACCCGTGTCCCCTGCATCGGCAGGCGGACTCTCAACCACTGCGCCACCAGGAAGCCCCCTCACCTGGCTTTTAAAAATGCTTTGCTGACGCTCAACCACTGCGCCACCAGGGAAGCCCCCTCACCTGGCTTTTAAAAATGCTTTGCTGAAGTGGTTGAGAGTCCGCCTGCTGATGAAGGGGACGCGGGTTCGTGCGCCGGTCCGGGAAGGTCCCACATGCCGCGGAGCGGCTAGGCCCGTAAGCTAGGGCCGCTGAGCCTGCGCATCCGGAGCCTGTGCTCCGCAACGGGAGAGGCCACAGCAGTGAGAGGCCCGCGTACCGGAAAAAAAAAAAAAAAAAAAAAGCTTTGCTGAAACCCTTCCAGGAGTTCAGGGTATTTTGAGCAGGAGCTCTGTCCCTTCTCCTTGCGGGGTCCTGCAAGATACCTTTCTCTGCTCCAAACTCCCACGTTTTGGTTTGGGCTCACTGTGCATCAGGCAAACGAGCAACAGATGAAATTTGGGAGTTTTGTATTGTTTGCACCTGTGTGTGCTTGCCTTCATTCTCTAAAGAAAAAATAGTTGTTTTATAGTAAGTTGTTTGAAGCTGCTTAAATAGATCACAGCAACAAATGAAGTTGCATATAACTTTAAAGTGCTTTCTAGCTTTGTTTTTTCGCAACTAATAAATCCACTTCTCCAGGGCCGCCAAAACTTGGGGGGCATTATAGCCTTTCCTTAGTGATACAGTCATTTTGAATACAGGGAAAGAACAAAACAGTCTCCACCACTCTCCGCGGGAACACGCCATACTCGGCCCAATCAGTAATCCCACACCGCTGGGAAACGCAACTCACCAACACACCTACTTCCAGCAGGAGTCAGCCCTCCGAACCCGGAAGTGAATGGGAGAAGGCACGCAGCATTCTGGGAAGATTTAAGGGAGCCGGGTTAGTGCGGCTGGCTGTTACCGGGGCAACCGGAGGCGCTTGGCGGTTATCCGTGGTTTGGCGCCGTTAGCTGGACAATCTGAGACGCCTCAGAGGCCATGTGGGATGAGCGAAGAAGGAAGAAGGGCCCTTTCAGGAGACAGTTGTCCTGTCAGGTTATCTAGTCGTGCCCCAGGCGGGAGCGCCAGCTCTGGGAATCTGGGTCACGACCCCTTCTTTCAGCCTTTCGGCCAAATGAAGTAGCCCAGAGGCTCCTGTCATTTCTTTACTTTTCTGCCTCCTCTCAGAAAATGTAAGTTGAGAATTTCTAATTAACACTGTAATGTGTTCTAATATCAACGTAAATTCTTGTTTGAGGACATTTTATGGGGCCACAAATTGAGAACTTAAAATTCACACTCAAGTTGTAGACCGCCCCTTGAGATATGGTAAGGGCATAAGGATTTTAGATGAAGAAAAATGTTACTTTCCCCAAAAGGAATTTTTGAATTCCGTTAGGGAAATAAACAATGTGAATATCTTTTTCCATGTAATGAACAGAAAATAGAGTGTGTGGGATTAATCACTTTTAACTGTGATCACAGTGTAATTCTGGCCACAAAGGGACGTTAATTACCACCCTCCTCCCTCTCCATGCTAGACTCCCCCATTTATGTTCCAGCTAACTTTTAATTTCTGCAGTACTATGCTTTTTCAAGTCTTCTCCTTTTGCAAATGGTAAAAATGCTCTTCCTTGCCTTAATTTTCTTTGTTCAAATCCTCATTTAGGTATTATGTCCTTTACAGTCCTTCCCTGGGACTTTTGTCCACCTCCCATTCAAGATAGAATATGCTCTTCTTTATGAACTTTTGGATATTTATCATAGTAATTATGATTCATTTAGTGACATCTGTTCTTCCAACTTTGGAGACCTCCTTGTGGGCAGGGCATATTTTATATTTATCTCAATTGCATTGATGCTCGGCTCGTTTGGTTCTCAACAGGTATTTGTTGGATAAATGTAAACTACCTTTGTTAACTAGTCTAAAGGAATGTGAACTAAAATGAAATAAACAAGGGTAACCACTGAAATAAATAAATAAATAAACTAATTAATTAATTAAATTGAGGACTTTTTGTTTTTGGCTGTGTGGGGTCTTAGTTGCAGCACATGGGATCTTCATTGCCCCATGCGGGATCTTTAGTTGTGGTATACGGGATCTAGTTCCCTGACCAGGGATCAAACCCGGCTCCCTGCATTGGGAGCGCAGTCTTAACTGCTGGACCACCAGGGAAGTCCTGAGGATATATATATATATATATATATATATATATATGTTTTTCTTTTTGGCTTTGTTGGGTCTTTGTTGCTGCACACAGGCTTTCTCTAGTTATGGCAAGTGGGGGCTACTCTTCATTGCAGTGTGCGGGCTTCTCATTGTGGTGGCTTCTCTTGTTGTGGAGCACGGGCTCTAGGCGTGTGGGCTTCAGTAGTTGTGGCTCACGGGCTCATTAGTTGTGGCTCGTGGACTCTAGAGCACAGGCTCAGTAGCTGTGGCATACGAGCTTAGTTGCTCCGTGGCATGTGGGATCTTCCCGGACCAGGGCTCAAACCCATGTCCCCTGCATTGTCAGGCGGATTCTTAACCACTGTGCCACCAGGGAAGCCCCTGAGGATATTTTTTAAAAGAAGAAAATAAAACCAGTCATCCAGAAGTAACTTAAAATTTTCATGTATTACATATAAGTTATTTTCTCTGCATAAATATTTTTGCATAGTTGAGTATATTTGGGGAAAACCATTTTATGTCCTGCTTTTTCACATGTATATGATATAATTCTGTTACTAAAATCTTAGCAACAAAGACGGCATTGAAGACCTTAATGTAAACCGTCTGTAATGAGTTTAAGAAACTGGGATGAAGTGGATGCAGCATGTGAAGACAATTCTTTCAAGAAGTTTGGCTGTAAAGGAGAAGAGAAAGGTCAGTAGCCAGAGGAGAATGGCAAGTGAAAGAAAAATGTTAGCGTCTCTCTGTAAGGAGAACAGACTTAGTGGTGTTTGTTAGTATAAGAGAAAAAAACCTGGTAGTTAAAGATAATGCCAAGAAAGAGAATAACTGATTGAATGATTCCATAAAGAAAGAGGAGATGAGATCCATAGATCAGGTACATAAATTAGCTTAGACAGGAGGCAGAACTAGGAAAGAGGATGTCAAGGTAGGTATGGATGTTAGTAATTTTAAAACTATTGAAAATCGGCAAAAGAGTAACAAAAATATGTCAAAAGATATATATATAAATGGCCAATAAATAGGTATGTCAGCCACATTAGCTAAAAATGTAAATGGCATATTAAATGCCTATTAAATTGGCAAAGATTAAAAAGAAATTAGTATACGCATTGGGCAAGTGTTCAGTGAAACAAGCATTGCAGGTGGGGATAGAAATTGGTACATGTCCCCCTTCCCCAGGCATTTTAGAAATATGTATCAAAATCCTTAAAATTTATACTTTAACTAAGCAACTATACTTCCAGGATGTTCTCAAAAGGAAATAATCAAAACTGCATACATATGTTAAGCTGGGTGGAGTTCATTTCAGTTTGTCCACCAAAAAAGATAGGTTAAATATATTACACCCATACTTCTTAGACTTGGATAATGTGGTTGCAGATAAGAGAAGTTCAGTCATACTAGTTTAAGTAAGAGCATCCATAGGTTATCTAGGAAGGGAATGTAGAGTTGCAGTCTGACTGACTACCCTGATACGCAGTAGTGGGATGCTTTGAACCATTTAAAATGATGCTGTAGGGCTTCCCTGGTGGCACAGTGGCTAAGAACCTGTCTGCCAATGCAGGGGACACGGGTTCAAGCCCTGGTCCAGGAAGATCCCACATGCCGTGGAGCAACTAAGCCCGTGCACCACAACTACTGAGCCTACGCTCTACAGCCTACGAGCCACAACTACTGAGCCCGTGTGCCACAGCTACTGAAGCCCTCATGCCTAGAGCCCGTGATCTGCAACAAGAGAAGCCACCGCAATGAGAAGCCCACACACCGCAATGAAGAGCAGCCCCCACTCGCCACAACTAGAGAAAGCCCACACGCAGAAACAAAGACCCAACACAGCCCCCCAAAATTAATAAACAAATAATTTTTTTTAAAAGACAATATTTGGGGGCTTCCCTGGTAGCGCAGTGGTTGAGAGTCCGCCTGCCGATGCAGGGGTCATGGGTTCGTGCCCCAGTCCGGGAAGATCCCACATGCCGCAGAGCAGCTAGGCCCGTGAGCCATGGCCGCTGAGCCTGCGTGTCCGGAGCCTGTGCTCCGCAACGGGAGAGGCCACAACAGTGAGAGGCCCGCGTACCGCAAAAAAAAAAAAAAAAAACAATATTTGAGGGAAAAAAGTGAGACAAGATTCCTACAGTACTTTCAACCAGTGGGATCATGGTCAACCCATTTGTAAAAGGAGGTGTTATTCCCCCTTAACAGATGAGGAAACTGAGGCTTACAGAAATTAATTGTCCTAGGTCACATGGCTGGTAAAGGACAGAGCCAGAATTTCAAACCAAGTCTGTCCCATGCAAACCACCTTCTTAACTACTGCACTTCAAGGAAGAGATAACATGCAAGTAGACTTGAAAGGATGGAGAAAGTTATATCAGGCAGAGATTGGGGAAGGATAATCTAGGTGGAAAAAAATAGTGCTAAACCGAATCAAAGAGACTGAAAAGAATAGGGTATGTTTTGGAACACACACACACACACCCAGGAATGTGAGATATATGCAGGTAAGCACTAAAGAATAAGGCTAGAATGACTGGGGATAGATTTTTAAGATTCATAACCTTCTAGAACCTCACAGGAAAGTGGCCTCACTTAGAGCATACCTGATAAAGGTCTCAGGCCTCAGGGCCTGATAAAGCAAGAGTTTAAAGCACAGACATCCTGAGCCTGAAAATTCTATGTGAGGGCCCTGGGTGGAGAATTTGAGGGACACTGGGTCCAAATTAGGGATTTACCCCACCAAAGTGCAGAAGGGGTCTAATGGCATATAATAGAACCCTGTTACACTGGGCTCTATACAGCTGTATAAAATTGTAAGTTCTTTGGATCTCAATTTCTCCATCTCTTACACGATAGAGAGAAGGGAGAAGAGACTATTACATAAGATGATCCTTAATATCTCTTCCTGTACTAACATTCTGTGACCTTATAGGCCAGAGATTGCAAACTCAAACGCCTAAATTAAGGATTAAGAATGTTTCTTAAATGAGGAAATGGACTGGATATAAGAAAAATAAGAAGTGGTAGAGATTAGAGTGGTATTTCAGATGTCTCATCGAAAACTCCAGCCATTCTTGCATGAATGAGGACCCAGTGTTGCCAGATTTTCTTACTTTTCAAGAGAAATGAGAATATCATATTTTTAAGAATATTATGCAGACCAAACAAAACACCTCGGCTGGCTAGTTACTAATTTTCAATCTCTTGTAGATAAAAAAGCCCTAAACAAGAATGATAAGTATTGGGACTCCCCTGGTGGCACAGTGGTTAAGAATCCACCTGCCAATGCAGGGGACATGGGTTCAAGCCCTGGTCCGGGAAGATCCCACATGCCGCGGAGCAACTAAGCCTGTGTGCCACAACTACTGAGCCTGCGCTCTACAGCCCGTGTGCCACAACTACTGAAGCCCGCGTGCCTAGAGCCCATGCTCTACAACAAGAGAAGCCACCGCAATGAACAGCAACGAGGAGTAGCCCCTGCTCGCCACAACTAGAGAAAGCCCGCGCACAGCAACGAAGACCCAACACAGCCAAAAATAAATAAATTAATTAATTTATTTAAAAAAAAATACTCACAGGGGCTTCCCTGGTGGCGCAGTGGTTGAGAGTCCACCTGCTGATGCAGGGGACGTGGGTTCGTGCCCTGGTCTGGGAAGATCCCACATGTTGCGGAGCAGCTGGGCCCATGAGCCATGGCCGCTGAGCCTGCGCGTCCAGAGCCTGTGCTCCGCAACGGGAGAGGCCACAACAGTGAGAGGCCCACATACTGCAAAAAAAAAAAAAAAAAAAAAAAAAAAAACCTCACAAACACCTTCTGTCTCCAAACCTTCTCCTGATTTTAGTATTTATATTAATGTATACCACCTCCTCCTCATTACCCAGGGGAAATGTTGGTATTCTCTTTGATTTCTTCCCTTTTCTTCATATTTAATTATTTTCTTTCAAATACTTATCATTCTTTTTTTTTAATATATTTATTTATTTTTGGCTGCGTTGGGTCTTCGTTGCTGCACGCAGGCTTTCGCTAGTTGCTGCAAGCAGGGGCTGCTCTTTGTTATGGTGCACAGGCTTCTCATTGCAGTGGCTTCTCTTGTTGTGGAGCACAGGCCCTAGGCGCACAGGCTTCAGTAGTTGTGGCACACGGGCTCAGTAGTTGTTGCTCACAGGCTCTAGAGCGCAGGCTCAATAGTGGTAGCACACAGGCTTAGTTGCTCCGCGACATGTGGGATCTTCCCGGACCAGGGCTCAAACCCGTGTCCCCTGCATTGGCAGACAGATTCTTAACCACTGTGCCACCAGGGAAGCCTATGTGAGTTTTTTAAACACTGGACAAACTTCTCAGTAATAGGTGTCCACAGCACATGAATCAAATTCAGCTTTTGAGTTTGAGAAATCTATGGGATTGTCAAGGAAAAGGTACAGGAAATATAGGACAGGAGTTTGGGGAGAGAAGATGAAAGAAGAATTACAGGTGTAAGATTCATTCTCTCAAAGTTTTATAAAATATATATCTCAATATGCATTTGTTATTTCATGAGATTAAAATCCTATGAGGGCAGGAACCACAATTTTTCACCACCTAGCACAGTGCATATATAGTAGGTGCTTAATGTATGTTGAATAAACAAATAAATAAATACAAGACACTGCATCTCACACACAGTAAAAGAGATACAGGTTTGAATTCAAAGATGTTTTTAAAGAAGCTTATAGGCCAGAAAGTAAGACAAGTCTTATACATAAGTAACTAATCCAAGTTTGAAAAATAGTGCCATTTTTTTAAAAAAGGGGTTTCCCTGGTGGCGCAGTGGTTAAGAATCCGCCTGCCAATGCAGGGGACACGGGTTTGAGCCCTGGTCTGGGAAGATCCCACATGCTGTGGAGCAACTAAGCCTGTGCGCCACAACTACTCAGCCTGCGCTCTAGAGCCCGCGAGCCACAACTACTTAAGCCTGTGTGCCACAACTACTGAAGCCCGCACGCCTAGAGCCCGTGCTCTGCAACAAGAGAAGCCACCTCAATGAGAAGCCCGCGCACCGCAACACAGAGTAGCCCCCACTCTCAGCAACTAGAGGAAATCCGCGTGCAGCAGCGAAGACCCTATGCAGCCAAAAAAATTAAATAAATGAATAAATAAATAAAATTTTTAAAGATTTTTTTAAAAAAAAGAAAAGAAAAGGTTGAGACTTCCCTGGCCTTCCAGTCGATAAGACTTCACCTTCCAATGCAGGGAGTGCGGGCTGCATCCCTGGTTGGGGAGCTAAGATCCCACCCACATGCCACGAGGCCAAAAAACCAAAACATAAAACAGAAGCAATATTGTAACAAATTCAATAAAGACTTTAAAAATGGTCCACATCAAAAAAAAATCTTTTAAAAAAAATTAAATACATTTGAAAAAAGGCACCATGGGATTCAGAAGAGAAAATTTGTTGCAGAAGAAGAAGTTAAGATGGGCCTTGAGAATGGATAGTTAGGATTGGATCATGCAGATATTGGGAGGAACTGATCAGAAGCAGCTAAATAGAAAGGTGCCTGCCTTTCTTTAGAAAATGGGGAAGTGTTTGAGACTGCAAGTTAGTGAATAGAGAAACAGTTTGAAGCCAGAACCTAGAGATCATCCACATGTAAAGAAAGTAAGGAAGAAGAAAACAACCGATTAACCAGGGAAGAAGTCATCAGAAAGATAAGAGGAACATCAGAAGAATGAGTTTCATAGGAATTAAGAATTCATGTTTGAAGAAAGAAAGGTAGTCCAAATACTACAGAGACAGCAGGCCATCAGGGAGGAAGACCTAAAGCCACCGGATTTGGTGATTAAGGAAATCACTGATGACTGTCAATGAAACATTTTCTTTATAGTTGGCCAATGAATATAAGGAGAGGAGCTTAAAAGACCAGTAGAATTAAGAAGCTTTTGATTTGTTTAGGAGGTAGGGAATGGAGTTCCTTTGGAGCAGGGAAAAAACAAAAAACAAAAAAACTAGAAGAGAAGGAGAGGATTAAGTTGGAAAAAAGGATAAATGTATGAAGCAAAATGTTGGAGGATCTAAACAGTAATGAGATCAAGAAAGGAGAGTCATTTGTCAAAAATCAGCATTATAATTCTAACAAATATTATTCAACAACAAAGATTTTTTTTTTTTTTTTTTTTTGCGGTACACGGGCCTCTCACTGTTGTGGCCTCTCCCGTTGCGGAGCACAGGCTCCGGACGCGCAGGCTCAGCGGCCATGGCTCATGGGCCCAGCCGCTCCATGGCATGTGGGATCTTCCCGGACCGGGGCACGAACCCATGTCCCCTGCATCGGCAAGCAGACTCCCAACCACTGCGCCACCAGGGAAGCCCAACAAAGATAATTTTTTAATCCCTCAACATATCTTCCTACTCCGTTCCCTGGTTTCTTTTCACCTTTAAAGTCTCAAAGTAATGTTGCATATGATGAAAAATAGTGTTAGAACTTCAACTTAGTAATATTTCTTCAAATCCTCTCTATATAAGTAAATATGTATTATAATACCAAAAACTCCTACATTTTTGATTACTCCACATCCCTTCTTTCAAGGAACCACCCCTCCCCAATGTGTAGCCTGTGTGATTTAAGTGAGGCTGATTACTAACTCCCCACCCTGCCCCAACTCCTACACTGAATCCAGTTCTGGCCAATAACAGCCATCAGCAGTACTTTCACCTACACAATAAGGAAAAAAGATTCTCTTCCTCTGCTGTTGCAGGTGCTGAAGACCATCTACGCATGGAGGAGACAAGCCACCTTTGCTACCACATGGAGGCTTGCCTAAAACTGAAACTCAAAAAGCCAACCAACCTGGGAGACAGAAAAGAGGTCCTGATGACATTATATGAGCCCAGGGATCCAGATATGCCTAAAGACTACCTTTATCACTGGACTTATTAGTTAAATGAGCCAATAAATTCTCTTTTATGCTTAAACTTGAGTTTTATCTGGATTTTTATCATTTACTGCTCAAAACATCCTAACACAGTTATACATCATTAAATCAACATTATTTTTGTTTCTATGCCCTATGTTAAATGTGTTACTGTATAATGTACTCTATAAGATATTCTACAGTTTTTACTAAGTTAATCCACAAATTTAGTATAATCCCAATAGCAGTTTAAGAGCTTTTTTTTCTGGTTTTAGAGCTAAGAAAAATTACTTCAGAATTCACTCAGAGAAAAAAAACATTAAACATACCAAGAAAATAGGGGGAGAATTCATAAAAGGAATTGTATAATCAGATATTAAAACATAAAGCAAGAATAATAAACATAGGATGGTAATGGAGTAGGAATAAAAAGTCATGGAACAGAATTCAAAGCCTGAGTAAATATAGGAGTATTTACCATACTTAATATATGGTAAATCAAGAAAATATTAGTTCAATAAAGTATTTAAGGACAATGAGTGAGAAAAATCCCTTATTCATCATCCCAGAATAAATTCCAAGTGGATTTATGACTTAAATGTAAAAATTGAAGCCAGATTTTCAGTATATATTTGTTGGCATATAATTGGAATAATCTTTAGCAGTATCTGCTAAATTTTTTAATGTTGATACCTTTTGACACAGCTTTTTAATTCTAGGAATTTATGCTATAGAAATAAAATATATGTATAAAGATAAATATGGATAATATAGCATTGGAATATCAAAAATTATATACACATGTGGACTAATAAATAAGGGATGGAATATCTATACCATGCATTCTCAAAGGGGTGATATCACAACCAAGGAAGTGAAAATTGGTTCTTGAGGAGACAAAATAAACCATTTTTAATGTATAAAGCATAAATATGCTTTATACATTAAAGGTACATAAGGTACATAAGCAGATACACACTATATATGCGGTATTGAAATTTCATGGCGGGGGGGTGGTGATTAAGGAAAAAATAATGTCTTAGGTGGATAATAATGGAAAAAAGACTGAGAAAAACTGATCTATACAATTTGTTACCATGCAACTGTTAAAAAGAATAAGGTAGATGTATGTATATTGACAAAAGAGGATGTCCAAGATGCATGAAGCTTTAAATATATATGTGTATAATATAATATACAAAGTATATTTCTATATACTTATATATTTATAATTTATATATACTTTATATGTTATATATAAAGTATTGATTGTGTTTATCTTTGGGGTAAAAATTACAAGAAATATTCAATTCTATGTTAAGTATTATAACATTTACTTTTTTTTTTTTTTTTTTTTTTTTTTTTGCTGTACGCGGGCCTCTCACTGCTGTGGCCTCTCCCGTTGCGGAGCACAGGCTCCGGACACACAGGCTCCACGGCCATGGCTCGCGGGCCCAGCCGCTGCGCGGCACGTGGGATCCTCCAGGATAGGGGCATGAACCCGTGTCCCCTGCATCGGCAGGCGGACTCTCAACCACTGCGCCACCAGAGAAGCCCAACATTTACATTTTTACAACACTGTTTTAATAAAGAAAAGATAAGCTGTAAGAATAAATGAATATTAGAGTGAATAGTTTTATAGTCTTGTGGTGAGAAAGGACTTTATAAACATGACTCCAAAGCCCAAAACTATAAAAGCTTAGATTAAACTACATAAAATTAAAAATTACTACATGGGAAAACAACAACAACAAAAACAATGCTCACACACACACACATATACCATAATTGAAGTTGAAGCAACAACCCAAGAGAAAATGTTTGCAACATATATGACAAATGTGTATGTCATTAATACACAAAGAGCTCTTACATGTCAATAAAAAGGTTCAATACCCTAAGAGGCCAACCTGGTAAAGAACATGAACAAGCAAATAACACACACACACTCTACAAATGGCTAATAAGCATAGGAGAATATTTTTATTCTTGCTAGTTATGAAATACAGAAAATCCCAACAATGAGATAACATGTTTTCATTGGATTAGCAAAGCTACAAAGGTTGGTGTTGGCAGGGAAGTGAAAGAGGGTCCTGTGGGAATATAAGTATGTTCAGCCTTTCTGAGTGCAATCTGGCAACATGTATCAAAATGTTAAATATGTATACTTTGAACCAGCAGTGATACTTCTAGGAATGAATTCAAAGGTGATAATCAGGCAAACCAGAAAATGATTTGTTATGATATTAGTTAAAAATTAGAAACAACTTAAAGTTATAAGTAAGAGACTAAATATACTTTTGAGTGAAAAGAGCTAGTTACAAAGCATCATGTTCATTGTGATCCTATTTATATAAATAGGTAAGTGCACATAGAAGTAATATTTAACAAAATGTTAGTAATGGAAATCTCTGGTGGGATTGCCAGTGACTTTCAAGGTTATGCAAAAGTGAGAAGAGCATGAACTCCTATGTATCTCCACTCAGCTTCAATTGACACCCTTGTTTATATTCCAACACACTCCCTCTCCCACCCCTATTTTTGAAGTAAATCCAAAACATTTTATCTGTAAATATTTTAATATGGGGACTTCCCTGGTGGCCTAGCGGCTAGGATTCCAGGCTTTCACTGGTTGGGAACTGAGATCCTGCAAGCCGTGCGGCATGGCCAAAAATAAATAAATAAATATATACATACATACATATATATATATATATATATATATATATATATATATATATATATATATATATAAATATGTACCTCTAAAAGACAAGGATGCTTTTAAAACATAATCTTTTCTTTTTTTTTTTTTTTTTTTTTGGCCGCGCTGTGTATCTTGCAGGATCTCAGTTCCCTGACCAGGGATGGAACCCGGGCCCTTGGCAGTGAAAGCACAGCGCCCTAACCCTAACCCTAACCCAGAGCCCTAAATTCCCTGGACCTCCAGGGAATTCCTTAAAACATAATCTTGATACCATTATCATACTAAAAAGAAAAAATGCTAACAATTTCTTCATAAAATCAATTATATCCAATCAGTGTTCCAATTTTTTATTGTTTTATACATCATTTTACAGTTAGATTGAGATCCAGACATTCCAATCAGTTCACGTGTTTCCTAATCTATAGATTCTCCCTCCCTCCTCTTTTTTCTTTTTTTTTTCTTGAAATTTATTTGGGGAAGTAACTGGGCTGTTTGAGCTTAGGAGTTTTGAGAGTAGGCCTGACCCTCACATTTACAGACCTGGGACAGTTGTACAAATGGAGCCCGAAATACCATATATCTAAGGATTTCAATGCTATAACTCCAGCTAACAGTTAAATATGTTCTATGATCCTTCCCGGACAAATAAACCCTCTTAGACCTGGAAGGCCAAGTTAGAATTTTGGATTCTCAGATTCCTTAGAGTTCCTCACTGGATTGTGGCTGTACAGGAGAGCTGGTCCGTGGCCCACAGGCTGTCCCATTCTCTTCCCACCCCTGGCTCCATCTCCTTCTCAAGGACACCCTGCCCACCCCTCCAGCCCCCACCCCTCCTCCCACCCACATCTCTAAGCTCAATCTACATCTTCTGCAAACAGCTACCCCTGGCTGCACAGTCAAACCTTGGGAAGATGAACTAAAGGAGAGGCCCATGCAGGCCCTGAAAGCAGGCGTAGGTTGTATAAAGTGAGAAGTTCAGGTTCTAGGGAGCCAGAACACGGTCTGGAAGGGGCAGTGGCATATCCCCTTGGTCCCGTGGACTTCCTGCCCCATCTGAAAGGACGCAGCTAGAGGAGGGCGCGAGTAGGGCCCCTTGCGGGAGTCAAAGACCATACTTCAATCAAGTTCCCCACAGTCTGAGTTTTGCTCTCACATCCCCAGAATGTTATTAAATAAGTTTCTTTGTTCCCTCTGTTTCCTATAAATTGATACTTAGATCTAGGAGCTTGATCAGATTTCAGATTCAATGTTTTTGTCAAGAATATTTTGTGAGTTTTGTGTACACCCATCAGGAGGCACAAAAAATCTGGTTGTCTTTTTAAATGGGTTAAAATAAAGTGCACAAATCTTAACTGTTCAGTTTGTTTTAGCAATTGTATACACCCATGTAGTTTACTCCCAAAACAAGATATAGAATATTTCCATCACCCCAGAAAGTTATCTCCTGAGTCTTTACAGTCAATTCCCCTCCACCTACAGAGCCAACCACTTTCTCGCTTCCATCCCCATAGACACTTTTGCCTGTTCTTGGACTTTATGCCAATGGAATTATACAGCATGTACTCTTTTGTGTCGTTTGTTAACATATTACCTTTTAACTTTATCCATGTTGTTGATATATCAGTTCATCCTTTTTATTGCTGAGTAGTATTTCATTATATGAATGTACCATAATTTATCTATTCTCCTGTTTATAGATATTAGGGTTGTTTCCAGTTTGGGGCTATTATGAATAAGGCTGCTATGAACATTTTTATACATATTGTCTTATGGGCATTTCATTTTTTTCTGGCTAAATACTTAGGAGTGAAAATGAGTTTTTAACTTTAAAAAAGACTGCCAAACAGTTCTTAAAAGTAGCTGTACCATTTTACATTTCTGTCATCAGTGTATGAGAGTTCCAGTTGCTTCACATCCTCTCCAACATTTGGTGTTGGCAATCTTTTTGGTTTATGGTTGTCTCTCTTTTTTTATATTGTTAGCAGCTATTGATAATCATTACCTTGACACATTAATGTATTCAGGTTTACAAAATGGTGTTATTCTATAATTCACTTATTTGCTGAAATGCTTCTATAAGGAGGAAATTTCAAAGACAAAGAAACTTCCCTTCAAATCTATTTGGTTCCCCTGAAATACAGTTCATATAGGAAAGGCAGGATTAACACAATTCTTTCTATTTACCAATTTTCAAAATTATGAGCTGGTTCTCTCACATCTATCAAAGATTGACAGTGAGAGGTCTTTTTTTTAAAGTATCATTTTAGAATCATATTTACTTATTTAAACTCATGTATTTAAATATTTGATGTGTAAAAAAGGTAAGTAAAAAAGAATTAAATATTTGATGTGTTTAATCCTTCTTAATTATCATTCTTATTGTTGCTCAAATTGTCCTGTCTTTAGCCAGTGGGAATCTCTTCTGATTAGCTCCTGAGTTCTTTGACACAACTCTCTAAGTCTCTGATAGCTTCCTTGCCTTCTAAATGACAAGATGTTCCAGACTCATCTTCAGCATTTCCTGCCACAAACATGGAACCAGCCATTTCTCCAAGGAACCCTGGTTCTTTTGAGTGGGAAATGGTTATTTTAGAGGCCACAATCTGCTAAAGATGTTTATTGATACTGAGTGGTTCATTGTTTCTAGACCTTTCCAGTTAGTGGAGCTAGGAAACGTGTCCTTGTTGGTTAAAGATACAACACAACATGAGTTTATACTAATATGTCCAATTCAAAATCAGGACTACCCGCATCAATCTCAAATCTGTATCTGCTTTTACCCATGCCTAAACTACACCAGTTACTCATTTGCTTTATCCCACCATGTACAAACAACAGTCTTGGCACTACCACCACAGTATGATTACTGAAAACTGTTATTTGTTGGGGGCGGGGGGGGTGCTTTTTGTAACTCCTTTTGTTATCAGGATATATTCTAATAGGGATGTGTAGTCAATTACAGTGTTTTAAAGTAACTTAGATTCCTTATGTGATTATGCCACCAACTCAATACATAGTTAGGTTAATTTGTTTATTCTTGATTTCAATTTTTAGGCATTATATTCTTTAATTTAACTTTGGTTTCTAACTATATAAAATATTTACATGGTTCTAAAGTCAAGTCTATAGGACAAAGGCTATTAGAAAAAAATCTAGCTTCGGGCTTCCCTGGTGGTACAGTGGTTGAGAGTCCGCCTGATGATGCAGGGGACACGGGTTCCTGCCCCGGTCCAGGAAGATCCCACGTGCCGCAGAGCGGCTGGGCCCATGAGCCATGGCCGCTGAGCCTGCGCGTCTGGAGCCTGTGCTCCGCAATGGGAGAGGCCACAACAGTGAGAGGCCCGCGTACCGCAAAAAAACAAACAAACAAACAAAATCTAGCTTCTACCCCGTCCTGTCTGTGCTTATCCCTCCCTTGCCATATAAACAACCACTCATTTTACTGTTTATCCTTCTATTTTTAGATATATAAGCAATTATATTCTTTCTTTTAAAGTAAATGGTATGCTACTGTGCAGTCAATTCACTCATTTAAAATGTAAATGTCCATTGACAGATGAATGGATAAAAAGAAGTGGTATAATTATACAATGGGATATTACTCAGCCATAAAAAAGAATGAAACAATGTCATCTGCCACATCATGGATGGACCTAGAGATTATCATACAAAGTGAAGTAAGCCTGTCAGAGAAAGACAATACCATATGATATCGCTTATATGTGGAATCTAAAAAAATGATACAAATGAACTTATATACAAAACAGAAACAGACCCACAGACATAGAAGACAAACTTATAGTTACCAAAGGAGAAGTGGGGAGGGATAAATTAGGAGTTTGTGATTAACATACACACACTACTATATATAAAGTAGATAACCAACAAGGACCTACTGTATAGTACAGGGAACTATACTCAATATTCTGTAATAACTTATAAGGGAAAAGAATCTGTGAAAAAAAAAAATATATATATGCATAACTGTATATATATGAATCACTTTGCTGTACACCTGAAACTAACATAACATTGTAAATCAACTATACTTCAATAAAAAATAAAAATAACTGTACAACTTAATGGTTTTTAGTATATTCACAAAGTTATGCAATAATCACCACAATTTTAGAACAGTTTAATTATCCCCAAAAGACACCCTGCCTGCCTCGGTCATTCCCTCTCAATCCCCCCATCTTCCCTAGCCTTAAGTAACCACTCATCTATTGATACTTTCTGTCTCTATAGATTTGCTTATTCTGAATATTTCATATAAATGGAATCATACAATATGTGTTCTTTTGTGTTTGGCTTTTTAAATTTACCATAATGTTTTCAAGGTTTATTCATATTGTATGTGTATCAGTACTTTGTTCCTTTTTTATTGCGGAATATGTTCCATCGTATGGATACACCACATGTTACTTATCTATTCATCAGTTGATGGACATTTGGGTTGTTTCCACTTTTTGGCTATTGTGAATAATGCTGCTCTGAACATTTGTGTACAAGTTACTGTGTAGTGTAAGCTTATGTTTTCATTTCTCTTGAGTAGAATTGCTGGGTCATATGATAACCCCATGTTTAACATTTAGAGGAACGGCCAGACTGTTTTCCAAAGCAGCTGTACCATTTTACATTCCCACCAGCAATGTGAGTTCCTATTTCTCCACATTCCTGCCACATTTGTTCTTACCCATCGTTTTTATTATAGCCATCCTAGTGGGAGTGAGATGTTAACTCACTGTGGGGTTTTTTTGTTTGTTTGTTTTTGTTTATTTTTTGGCTGTGTTGGGTCTTCATTGCTGCGTGTGGGCTTTCTCTAGCTGCAGCCAGTGCGGGCTACTCTTCGTTGCAGCGCATGGGCTTCTCATTGTAGTGGCTTCTCTTGTTGTGGAGCATGGGCTCTAGGTACGCGGGCTTCAGTAGTTGTGGCGCACGGGCTTAGTTGCTCCGCGGCATGTGGGATTTTCCCGGACCAGGGATCAAACCCCTGTCCCCTGCGTTGGCAGGTGGATTCTTAACCACTGCACCACCAGGGAAGTCCCACTCATTGTGGTTTTGATTTGCATATTCTAATACTAATGATGCAGAGCATCTTTTTATGTGCTTATTGGCCATTTGTATATCTTCTTTGGAGAAATGTCAGTTCAAATCTTTCACCCAATTATCAATTGGGTTATTTGTCTTTCTATTGCTGTTATAAGAGTTCTTTATATATTCTGGATACAAGTTCCTTATCAATGTGTGATCTACAAATATTCTCTCCCATTCTGTTGTCTTTCATTTTCTTGATGGTGTTCTTTGAAGCACAAAAGGGTTTTTTTAATTGTTGCTATTTTGATGAAGTCTAATTTATCTACTTGTTCTTTTGTTGCTATACTTTGGGCATCATGTCTAAGACGGCTTTGCATAACCCAAGGTCACAAAGATTTACTCTGGTGTTTTATTCTAACAGTTTTATAGTTTTAGTTATTACATTTCAATCTCTGATTCATAGTTATGAATTAATTTTTGTGTATGGCATGAGGTAGGGGTCTAACTTCATTCCTTTGCATGTGAATATTCAATTGTCCTAGCAACACCTGTTGAAAAGACTTTTCTATTCTTTCCCTGATTTAATTGTGTTGGCACCATTGTTGAAAATCAGTTGACCATAAATGTAATGGTTTATCTCTGGACTCTCAATTTTATTCCATTGATCTATATATCTACCCTTATGCCAGTGCCACACTGTCTTGATTACTGTAACTTTGTAGTAAATTTGAACTCAGGAACTGAGTCCTCCAACCATGTTCTTCTTTTTGAAGATTGTTTGGTTATTCTTGATTCCTTGCATTTCCATATAAATTATAAATTTCTGGGGAAAAAAAAGCCAACTGGGATTTTGATAGGGATTGTGTTGAATTTGTAGGTAAATTTAGAAAGTATTGCCATCCATCTTAGCATTATTAAGTCTTCCAATCCATGAATATTTGATGTCTTTCAATTTATTCATGTCTTCTTTAATTTCTTTTATATATTTTTGTAGTTTTTCAGAGTATAAGTTTTGCACTTTATGTTAAATTTATTCCTAAGTATTTTATTCTTTTTGATGCTATTGCAAAGGGAATTGTATTCTTTTTTTTTTCAATTTGAGAAACTTGATCTATTTATTTTGGAATTTTGGATACATACTATCTCTTTTCAAGGCAATTCCAAAATTGAAATAAATAAAAACTATGATCCTATCCATAAAAATATTGAATCAGGGCTTCCCTGGTGGCACAGTGGTTGGGAGTCCACCTGCCGATGCAGGGGACACAGGTTCGTGCCCCGGTCCAGGAGGATCCCACATGCCGCGGAGCGGCTGGGCCCGTGAGCCATGGCCTCTGAGCCTGCGCGTCCGGAGCCTGTGCTCCGCAGCAGGAGAGGCCACAACAGTGAGAGGCCCGTGTACCGCAAAAAAAAGAAAAAGAAAAAAAAATATTGAATCACTATGTTTACCACTGAAATTAATATAATGCTGTAAATCAACTATAGTTCAATTAAAAAGTCACAAAGCAATTATGATCCTGAGAAGGGGAACAATACAGCATTAGTATGGCAGGAAAATAAATGTTAAGGAATATCTGCTGTACAAGATCAATTGAAGAGGTATTACAGGGCCTTCCCTGGTGGCACAGTGGTTAAGAATCCACCTGCCAATGCAGGGAACTCAGGTTCGAGCCCCGGTCTGGGAAGATCCCACATGCCACGTAGCAACCAAGCCCGTGTGCTACAACTACTAAGCCTGCGCTCTAGAGCCCGCGTGCCACAGCTACTGAGCCCATGTGCCACAACTACTGAAGCCCACGCGCCTAGAGTCCGTGCTCCGCAACAAGAGAAGCCACGGCAATGAGAAGCCCACGCACCGCAACAAAGAGTAGCCCCCGCTGGTTGCAACTAGAGAAAGCCCGTGTGCAGCAACGAAGACCCAACACAGCCAAAAATAAATAAATAAATTTATTTTTTTAAAAAAGAGATATTACAGTTGCATTTATAACTGTTTTCATACAATGTTATAATTGTCTAATATCAGTGTTTCATCATTCCTTACTTAGGCCTCCAGCCTTCATTACTGTCCTTTACAAAGATTCATGTAATTTAACAGGAATTTTTTTTCTTAATTTCAAACCCCTCCTTGCTTTTTAACTTACCAGTAGACCTGAAGATCACTCCATTGTAGTAAATAAACATACTCCTCCTTCCTCTTTACAACTGCAATTATTTTCTTAGTTTATGGTTTAACTTTTTTACAAGGATTATATATTTATATAATTTAACAAAAAGTTATTTTGGAATAAATTTTAAAAATAATGTTCCCATCAGATAATCACATTCATCATTAGTTAACTGATGCAACAAATGTTAATATATGAGAAGGACTTCCCTGGTGGTCCAGCAGTTAAGACACCGCACTTCCACTGCAGGGGGCGCGGGTTGGATCCCTGGTCGGGGAGCTAAGATCCCACATGCCGCGTGGTACGGCCAAAATAATAATAATAATAATAATAATATATGAGAGATGCTGATAATTGCCTGCCAGCTCACATCTTCTTCTAAGGGAACTTGCTTTGTGCACAGATTTTTTTCCCTAAAGGACCATTTACCGCACCATATAGCTACCTACCATCACCATCACTCATTGGGCGAGGGGATGTGGCACTATATCCAATATCAGTCCCCCTTCTCCCTTCTTCCATTCTTGTGGAAAATTTTATTTGTTTTAGGTATTTGTTTTATTTGTTAGATATCAGTGTCCAAATGCATTACGACACTTCCTCCTCAGCCTAAGAGGATTAATCTTGATTATTCTAAGTCATTCATGATAATTGCCATTTCCCTTGCCAACTCTGCCAATGAGATGCCAAGGGGAAATCTGCTGGAGGCCTTCTAGGAAAGTTGCTCTTTAAAAGGAACACATGATAGGCACAGTTCATTTCCTGTTTCCTGGTGTTGTCAACCCCTGAAACTGTGGCAGACAACTTGGAATCATGAAAGAAGCCAACTTCAGAGGAAAAGGTAACATGCTGAGGATGACAAAAAAAACCCAGAAAGACAGAAGGAACATAGGTCCTTGATGAGGTCACTGAGGACGTGCCCTTTCTCCAGATTGTTATATAAGATAGTAAATGTTTAAACAAATTTGAATTGTATTTTCTATTACTTTTGGCCAAGAGCATCACAACTGATAAAGCACATTTCTGACTCAAGAGTAGCCAATCCCTAGGCTGACAAGTTGGACACAGAAAAGTACAAGGTGTCACTCAATTACATTAATGTCAAGAATGGAGCTAAGGTCCACACATTTCTACTTAAATCTGGAAAAGTGAGTACCTTGGAAAATATCCCACTTCCTTAAAGAAAGATGTAGACCTTGACCTTTAGCCTAAACAGCATAATAGATACATTATACCACATTTTACCTGTCTGGCTACCCTTATAACAAACTAAAGAAGGAGACCCAAAAAATCATGGTTCTAAAGTCAAAACTATACACAAATGCTTATCCAGAGAAGTGTCATTATCTCTTGTGTTCCTTCCACTCTGTTCCCACCCTCCCTCTATAGGTAAATTTCATTAGTTTCTGGTTTATTCTTTCAATATATCATTTTGTAAAAAATGAGCAGATACAGGTATATTATTTCCCCTTATTTCCTTTTTTTTAAGTTTTTTTTTAATTTATTTTATTTATTTATTTTTGGCTGCGTTGGGTCTTTGTTGCTGTGCACAGGCTTTCTCTAGTGGTGGGGAGCAGGGGCTTCTCTTGTTGCAGAGCAAGGGCTCTAGGTGCCTGGGCTTGAGGAGCTGTGGCACACAGGCTCAGTAGTTGTGGTGCACGGGCTTAGCTGCTCCGTGGCATGTGGGATCTTCCCAGACCAGGGCTCGAACCCGTGTCCCCTGCACTGGCAGGTGGATTCTTAACCACTGCACCACCAGGGAAGCCCTATTTCCCCTTATGTCTTACCCCAAATGTAGCATACTATTTATTCTTTTTTGTTCTTTTCTTTTTTCACTGAACAGTAAATCCTGAAAATCACTCCATAAAAGCTGCCTGGTAGTCTATTATGGGTATAGCACTCTAGTATGTATATTCAGTCTGTCTCCTATGTATACATACTGAGGTTAGCTCCAACATTTTGCAGTTACAAGTACACTGCGACATATAATCTTATGCACATGTAGTTTTGTATTGTTGGAGATGGTTCTTCAGGATAAATTCCTACAGAATTGGGTCAAAGGGTAAATTCATATGTAGTTTTCTTAGATATTGCCAAATTCCCTCTTCAAGACAAATACTGTATGAGTTCACTTATATGCGGAATCTAAAAAACAAAACAAATGAACACACATAACAACAGAAACAGAGTCATAGATGCAGAGAACAAACATGTGGCTACCAGAGGAGAAGGCGGTGGAGGGAAGAAAGAAATAGATGAGGGAGATTAAGAGGTACAAATTTACAGTTGCAAAATAAATGAGTCATGAGTATGAAATGTACAGTGTGGGGAATATAGTCAATAACTAAGGATTATCTTTGTATGGTGACAAATCATAACTAGACTTATTGTGGTGATCATTTTGAAATGCAGAGAAAAAAATCACTATGTTGTGTAACAGGGAATAACATAGTGTTGTAGGTCAATTATACTGCAAAAGCAAATAAACATACAAAGTTATAGAAAAAGAGATCAGATTTGTAGTTACCAGAGGTGGGTGAGAAGGGAGGGGGAACTGGATGAAAGCAGTCAAAAGGTACAAACTCCCAGTTATAAGATAAATAAGAACTAGGGATGTAATGTACACTATGATAAATACAATTAGCACTGCTCTATGTTATATATGAAAATTGTTAACAGAGTAAATCCTGAGTTATCCTAACAAAAAAAATTTTTTTTCTTTTTTCTATGTCTTTAATTTTGTACCTATATAAGATGATGGATGTTCACTAAACATATTGTGATCATCATTTCATGATATACGTAAGTCAAATCATTCTACCTTAAACATATACAGTGCTGTATGTCAATAATATCTCAAAACTGGAAGAAAAATTAAAAATAAAAATAATTAGTGATGATTTTTAATTAATTAAAGAATTAAAAGTTTAAAAATACAACAACCATTACCATCATTCATGTCTATTTTTATATCCTAAAATTGATACTTTTCCCAAAAGAATTTTAGGTGGAAGTCCATAGAGCTATAAGCACCCCTCGCATTCATGGTTTTTCATTATGTGGATTTGGAACCAAGTGAATTTTCTATCGGATTTCCTTTTTTTTTTTTGGCAGCTGTGCCTTGGAACAAATGTGGTTGAAAACCTGGAAAAAGGCATGGTGCATGTCCGAAACTTGTAATCAGTCTGGCTATCACCCTGCAGCAGGCTACAGCAGAAATGTAACCTGAGGACAACCACTCAAATTTACACCCACCCATCCCTGTCATTATCATTGTCTCAAAGACTAGGTGTTATTGTTTATCTTCCCTGCAACGTGTATCTTAGTTTCATTTACATATTTTCATCCTGTAAGAAAATAATTTTCCACTTTTGGAAATTTTGGCACAAAGAAACAAGGAAATGCTAAACTAAACCTATGGGTGTGAAACTAAATGTCACCAAGAGATACATGCAAGAAGACAGCATACCGCAGATGTTTCCTGGGTTTGACTAAAAGCACACTGCAAACCCCAAGAAGCTCAAGGATGCTGAGTGAGCAGAATGAATAGAAAGTACATGCCTTTAACCCTCATTGTGTTCTTACCATTCTATGGTACCGTTCATACCATAGAATCCCAGGCAGGAAAAAGCGTATCTGTCAATGGACAAAGATTTTGGAACCAGTCACAAGGCACAGCTCCTTTTTGAAGGAGTCAAGCAATTCATCAATGTCTTCCCCTTACACCTCCTCAAAGCCCACTTGCCTGGCCGGCTGTGAAGGAAGGGCCTCCAAGCCATCGACCACGGCTGGTGGAAGAAACCACTCTGCTAACTCCCACCCTTCATCCAGCCACCTTCCTCTGCATATGCCACATCTCTTCTGTCTTTCCTTTGCTCTTTCTCTCTCATCCTTCACCCCTGCTTCCCTTGGCCGCTTCACCAATCATCCACTGGTACTTCACCAAGCCCACTGTGGTCATCTCCTTCCCAGCCTGACAGAGGCTGCATGGCATATTGGAAACAGCACAGGCTCTGGACTGAAAAAGGGTAGGTTTGACTCTTGGCTCTGCATTAATGAGCTTTATGAACTTGGAAACATCATAATAGTCCCACCAGGTCTCACTTTTGTCATCTATACGTGGGGATAATAAGATCTACTTTGTAGAATTGCTGTAGGATTAAAAATGATGGTTTTGATATCTGACACATTAGTAGCTCAATAAATAATAACTGGTAGTGGTTGTGGTAATGGAAGGAGGAGAGAAGGAACTTCAGCTTCCTACATAAAAGGCCCACGGAAGGAAGGCCAGAAAGGTATCTTCATACTTTCTCTTCTTTCCACCTTCTATTCTGTGCTTCCTCACTTTAAAAAGGAATTATTTTAAAGGTCTGTCCCAATATTAAAATTCTAGTTTTAATGGCAAAAATTAAAATAAACAGATGTATACTAAAGGCCTATTATGTGCAAAGAAGGTCACATAAAATTTCTTTAGGTGAGCCAGATTAGATTAAAATCTGCTGAAAAAATAATCTTTAGATTTTCATTTTTTTTTCTTTTTTTTAATAGTTTGTAATTTTTTTTTATTTTTTGCTTTATAACAAATTTAATCAGTTATACATATACATATGTTCCCATATCCCCTCCCTTTTGCGTCTCCCTCCCACCCTCCCTATCCCACCCCTCCAGGCGGTCACAAAGCACCGAGCTGATCTCCCTGTGCTATGCGGCTGCTTCCCACTAGCTATCTACCTTACGTTTGGTAGTGTATATATGTCCATGCCGCTCTTTCACTTTGTCACAGCTTACCCTTCCCCCTCCCCATATCCTCAAGTCCATTCTCTAGTAGGTCTGTGTCTTTATTCCTGTCTTACCCCTAGGTTCTTCATGACATTTTTTTTTCTTAAATTCCATATATATGTGTCAGCATACAGTATTTGTCTTTCTCTTTCTGACTTACTTCACTCTGTATGACAGACTCTAGGTCCATCCACCTCATTACAAATAGCTCAATTTCATTTCTTTTTATGGCTGAGTAATATTCCATTGTATATATGTGCCACATCTTCTTTACCCATTCATCTGATGATGGACACTTAGGTTGTTTCCATCTCCGGGCTATTGTAAATAGGGCTGCTATGAACATTTTGGTACATGTCTCTTTTTGAATTATGGTTTTCTCAGGGTATATGCCCAGTAGTGGGATTGCTGGGTCATATGGTAGCTCTATTTGTAGTTTTTTAAGGAACCTCCATACCGTTCTCCATAGTGGCTGTACCAATTCACATTCCCACCAGCAGTGCAAGAGTGTTCCTTTTTTTCCACACCCTCTCCAGCATTTATTGTTTCTAGATTTTTTGATGATGGCCATTCTGACTGGTGTGAGATGATATCTCATTGTAGTTTTGATTTGCATTTCTCTAATGAGCAAAGATGTTGAGCATCCTTTCATGTGTTTGTTGGCAGTTTGTATATCTTCTGTTGAGAAATGTCTATTTAGGTCTTCTGCCCATTTTTGGATTGGGTTGTCTGTTTTTTTGTTATTGAGCTGCATGAGCTGCTTATAAATTTTGGAGATTAATCCTTTGTCAGTTGCTTCATTTACAAATATCTTCTCCCATTCTGAGGGTTGTCTTTTGGTCTTGTTTATGGTTTCCTTTGCTGTACAAAAGCTTTTAAGTTTCATTAGGTCCCATGTGTTTATTTTTGTCTTTATTTCCATTTCTCTAGGAGGTGGGTTAAAAAGGATCTTGCTGTGATTTATGTCATAGAGTGTTCTGCCTATGTTTTCCTCTAAGAGTTTGATAGTGTCTGGCCTTACATTTAGGTCTTTAATCCATTTTGAGCTTATTTTTGTGTATGGTGTTAGGGAATGATCTAATCTCATACTTTTACATGTCCCTATCCAGTTTTCCCAGCACCACTTATTGAAGAGACTGTCCTTTCTCCACTGTACATTCCTGCCTCCTTTATCAAAGATAAGGTGACCATATGTCCGTGGGTTTATCTCTGGGCTTTCTATCCTGTTCCATTGATCTATCTTTCTGTTTTTGTGCCAGTACCATACTGTCTTGATTACTGTAGCTTTGTAGTATAGTCTGAAGTCAGGGAGCCTGATTCCTCCAGCTCCATTTTTCGTTCTCAAGATTGCTTTGGCTATTCGGGGTCTTTTGTGTTTCCATACAAATTGTGAAATTTTTTGCTCTAGTTCTGTGAAAAATGCCAGTGGTAGTTTGATAGGGATTGCATTGAATCTGTAGATTGCTTTGGGTAGTAGAGTCATTTTCACAATGTTGATTCTTCCAATCCAAGAACATGGTACATCTCTCCATCTATTTGTATCATCTTTAATTTCTTTCATCAGTGTCTTATAATTTTCTGCATACAGGTCTTTTGTCTCCTTAGGTAGGTTTATTCCTAGATATTTTATTCTTTTTGTTGCAATGGTAAATGGGAGTGTTTTCTTGATTTCACTTTCAGATTTTTCATCATTAGTGTACAGGAATGCCAGAGATTTCTGTGCATTAATTTTGTATCCTGCAACTTTACCAAATTCATTGATTAGCTCTATTAGTTTTCTGGTAGCATCTTTAGGATTCTCTATGTATAGTATCATGTCATCTGCAAACAGTGACAGCTTTACTTCTTCTTTTCCGATTTGGATTCCTTTTATTTCCTTTTCTTCTCTGATTGCTGTGGCTAAAACTTCCAAAACTATGTTGAATAAGAGTGGTGAGAGTGGGCAACCTTGTCTTGTTCCTGATCTTAGTGGAAATGGTTTCAGTTTTTCACCATTGAGGACGATGCTGGCTGTAGGTTTGTCATATATGGCCTTTATTATGTTGAGGAAAGTTCCCTCTATGCCTACTTTCTGCAGGGTTTTTATCATAAATGGGTGTTGAATTTTGTCGAAAGCTTTCTCTGCATCTATTGAGATGATCATATGGTTTTTCTCCTTCAATTTGTTAATGTGGTGTATCACGTTGATTGATTTGCGTATATTGAAGAATCCTTGCATTCCTGGAATAAACCCCACTTGATCATGGTGTATGATCCTTTGAATGTGCTGTTGGATTCTGTTTGCTAATATTTTGTTGAGGATTTTTGCATCTATGTTCATCAGTGATATTGGCCTGTAGTTTTCTTTCTTTGTGACATCCTTGTCTGGTTTTGGTATCAAGGTGATGGTGGCCTCATAGAATGAGTTTGGGAGTGTTCCTCCCTCTGCTATATTTTGGAAGAGTTTGAGAAGGATAGGTGTTAGCTCTTCTCTAAATGCTTGATAGAATTCACCTGTGAAGCCATCTGGTTCTGGGCTTTTGTTTGTTGGAAGATTTTTTATCACAGTTTCAATTTCAGTGCTTGTGATTGGTCTGTTCATATTTTCTATTTCTTCCTGATTCAGTCTTGGCAGGTTGTGCATTTCTAAGAATTTGTCCATTTCTTCTAGGTTGTCCATTTTATTGGCATAGAGTTGCTTGTAGTAATCTCTCATGATCTTTTGTATTTCTGCAGTGTCAGTTGTTACTTCTCCTTTTTCATTTCTAATTCTATTGATTTGAGTCTTCTCCCTTTTTTTCTTGATGAGTCTGGCTAATGGTTTATCAATTTTGTTTATCTTCTCAAAGAACCAGCTTTTAGTTTTATTGATCTTTGCCATTGTTTCCTTCATCTCTTTTTCATTTATTTCTGATCTGATCTTTATGATTTCTTTCCTTCTGCTAACTTTGGGATGTTTTTGTTCTTCTTTCTCTAATTGCTTTAGGTGCAAGGTTAGGTTGTTTATTCGAGATGTTTCCTGTTTCTTAAGGTGGGATTGTATTGCTATAAACTTCCCTCTTAGAACTGCTTTTGCTGCATCCCATAGGTTTTGGGTCGTCGTGTCTCCATTGTCATTTGTTTCTAGGTATTTTTAAATTTCCCCTTTGATTTCTTCAGTGATCACTTTGTTATTAAGTAGTGTATTGTTTAGCCTCCATGTGTTTGTATTTTTTACAGCTCTTTTCCTGTAATTGATATCTAGTCTCATAGCATTGTGGTCAGAAAAGATACTTGATACAATTTCAATTTTCTTAAATTTACCAAGGCTTGATTTGTGACCCAAGATATGATCTATCCTGGAGAATGTTCCATGAGCACTTGAGAAAAATGTGTATTCTGTTGTTTTTGGATGGAATGTCCTATAAATATCAATTAAGTCCATCTTGTTTAATGTATCATTTAAAGCTTGTGTTTCCTTATTTATTTTCCTTTTGGGTGATCTGTCCATTGGTGAAAGTGGGGTGTTAAAGTCCCCTACTATGATTGTGTTACTGTCGATTTCTCCTTTTATGGCTGTTAGTATTTGCCTTATGTATTGAGGTGCTCCTATGTTTGGTGCATAAATATTTACAATTGTTATATCTTCTTCTTGGATCGATCCCTTGATCCTTTTTCCTTCCTTCATACATTCTTGCCAGTGGTATCACTAGGTATATGATCCAAAGGAGCAGCAAGTGACAATCATTCTTCTACATATAAGTACTTTGGCTGTTGAGGCTCTTTTCATATATGTGTATATATGAGTTATTAAATAATGTTTATACCTCAAAAATTTGATTTCAATGCTTCTTTATTCTCTAAACCTTTGGATGATCCTCAAATCACTAGATATCAGTGGCTATCTGATGAAGACTCACTGTCACACTCAACAGTGTGCCCTCATTCCAAGGAGCTCATCAGTAAAAGAGCAGGCTGAGATGGTGGCCTTTTAGCTTCAGTATCTATGAAATTCATTTCACTGAAACTGAATTAGTTCAACGCAACCCAGCTAAGTGCTCTCCTGGGTACTGCGACAGCCTTCAGTGGGAGATAACAAGGCAGCCACTTGTACCCTGCTTGTCTCCACTAAACACTACCATCTGCAAACGTTTTTAACCTGATCCATGAGAGGTGCTTTGGTGGGTTCATGAACCTCTTGAAATTATATTCAGTTCTGTGTGTATATGAATTATTCTAGATAGAAGACCTGTAGCTTTCATCACATTCTCAAAGGTGTCTATGACTCTCAAAAAGTGAAGGACTACTGACATAAGAAATTAAGTAGTGGGATTTCCCTGGTGGTCCAGTAGTTAAGACTCCACGCTTCCACTGCAGGGGGTGTGGGTTCAATCTCTGGTCAGGGAACTAAGATTCCGTGTGCTGCGTGGTGTGGCCCAAAAAAAAAAAAACATATATATATATATATATATACACACATATATACACATATATATACACATATATGAAAGAAACTAAGTGCCTGACCTGCTGTATTAGTTTTCTATTGCTTCAGTAACAAATCACCATAAATTTAGAAACTTAAAACTAATTTATTATCCTACAGTTCTGTAGATCAGAATTCTGACATGGTCTCTCCAGGTTAAAATCAAGGTGTTGGCAGGGCTGCATTCTTTTCTGGAAGTTCTAGGAGAGAATCTGTTTGCTTGATCATTCAGGTTGTTGGCAGAATTCGGTTCCTTGTGGTTGTAGGACTGAGGTCCTCACTTCCTTGCTGGCTGTCACCTTGCTGCTCTAGAGGCTGCCCTCTTGGATGTGGCCCCCTTCTTCCATCTTCAAAGCCAGGGTTTGAGTTCTTTCCAAGCTTCAAGTCTCTCCTGCCTCTTCTTCAGTCTCATACCTCTGCCTCATTTTCCTGCCTTTCTCTTCCCCTTCTAAAGGCTCGTGTGATTACGATGTGATTACATTAGGCCCATCTGGATAATCCAGGATAATCTTCCTATTTTAAGGTTCATAATCTGAATTCCCTCTGTAAAGTCTCTTTTACCATATCATTTAGCATATTCAAAGACACCAGGAATTAGGGGGCCATTATTCTATCTACCACACCTTTCCACCCACATTTGTGCTACTTGTTCCATTCTAATCACAGAGAAAGTGGAGTCGGTGACCAGTTCCTATGCAAGGTGTCCTTCAGCAGGAAGTTTATGAGGCAATGTTTGTCCTCAACAGCTTCCAGTCTACTTTTAGTTACTAATTAGCGAAGTACCACCTAAGCCCCCCCCACAAAAGATTCAATGCACGTAGGCCCCAACAGCACCCCAGTCCTCTTGCTCCTCAGACCAGGCTAGACCCCCAATTCTCCATGTTTTCTCCTCTTTAAAAAAATAAAGTGCAACATTTACTGTCTGGAAAGGATCTAATAAAATAAGTCCCTCTAAATTGTTGAAGACTAATAAGCAGTAATTCTTTCCTAATAATATAGAGCAAAAAAACAGATTTGCAAAAATTTTTAAATCATGTAGACAATTTATTACTAAATGTCTGTGAATTTCAGTTAAGCTATGTCCAAGGCTTATTAAATACTTCTGCTCACCCACATCCTCTTTGTTTTCTTCTTATCATCAGCAATCAACCCCATTCACTTGGTTGTACCCTGGGGACTACCATTCATCCCTCTCCCTTCTAGGAGTCTCATCTTTTGGGCCGGACCTTCAGGCCCAGCTCAGCTCACAGGTCTCCAAGAGACCATCACAGGTCTGCCTATTGTTAAGCTTACAGACAACCAGGCAAGGAGTCTGCATTACAGAGGTAAACAGGTTTCTTGGCCTAGACAACCTTCAACTGTCTCCTTTATATCTGCCCTAGATATTTCCTCATAGCATCCTTGTTTTTTAGAAATAATCAACGTAAACAGGTATTGGAAATAATTGTCTTCACAGTATAGATGTGAAGATGTGTTTTATATTTAGTTTAAAACAAGATTTAGTAGCCAATCTAAAAACTTATGAAGAAAAAAAATCAGAGATTGAAGTCTGGCTTGCTTAAAAACTCTCTCCTCTCCCTCTCTCACAAGTGTCTGCACTCACACACACACACACACACACACCCCTAAAATATTTTAAATGTTTTGTTGCTGATGGACGATTTCATTTTCAAAACTCAGTTTCCAGGTCCCTTTCACTAAACCATCTCCTTGACACAACAGACAAGATGGTGGCCTCTTGAGCACAACATCTGCTCATCTACGAGGGCTCACCAAGGTGGAAAGGGGGACTTCACATTTTAACATGGCTGTTCTGATGTGGAGGGTTTTTTTTTTTAAGTCTGAAAGACAAAACATCATTTCTCCTCGCACTCTCTCCCCAACCCCTTCACTTTGTAAAATCAGGTAACATGTAGTATACACATCGTTCTCTTGATACTTATAGCCCATCTCTGATCTCTCCCTCATCCCTCACTCCACACCCTAGTCACCTCCAAAGGTGATTCACAGTGAGGCTAAGGAAGCTTCAGCCTCAGGGCACTCACCTGTGAGGACTCTGGGCATGTTGGAGTTGTCAAGGGTCTAGATGGGGAGGCCAAGCAATCAGAAGGTATTTCTATGTGAGCAATTCTACTGAATTGCCTAAAAAGAATCAGAAGAAAAGGACTTCCATAGTGGTGTAGTGGTTAAGAATCCACCTGCCAATGCAGGGGACACGGGTTCAAGCCCTGGTCCAGGAAGATCCCACATGCCTCAGAGCGACTGAGCCTGTGTGCCACAACTACTGAGCCTGCACTCTAGAGCCCGGGAGCCACAACTACTGAGCCCACGTGCCACAGCTACTGAAGCCTGTGCACCTAGAGCCCATGCTCCGCAACAAGAGAAGCCACCGCAATGAGAAGCCTGCACACCGCAACAAAGAGCAGCCCCAGCTCGCCGCAACTAGAGAAAGCCTGCACACAGCAACAAAGACCCAACGCAACCAAAACTAAATAAATAAAATAAATTTATAAAAAAAAAAGACAAGAGATAACAAGTGTTGGTGAGGATGTGGAGAAAAGGGAACCCTCGTGCACTGTTGGTGGGAATGTAAAGTGGAGCCACTATGGAAAGCAATATGGAGGTTCCTTAAAAAATTTAGAAATAGAACTACCATGTGATTCAGTAATTCCACTTCTGGGTATACATACCGAAGGAAACAAAATCATCTCAAAGAGATATCTGCACTCCCATGTTCATTGCAGCATTATTCACAATAGCCAAGACATGGAAACAACCTATGTGTTGTTGAGGGGATAAAGAAAATATGGTATGTATATATATATATATATATATATATATATATACACACACACACACACACATACACACACACACACACACACAGTGGACTATTATGCAGCCATAACAAAGAAGGAAATCTATTTGTGACAATATGGATGGACTTGGAGGGCATTATGCTAAGTGAAATAAGTCAGACAGAGAAAGACAAATACAGTATTATCTCATTTGTGGAATCTAAAAAAACCAAACTCATAGAGACAGCGGGAAGATTGATAGTCAGCAGAGGTGGGGGTGGGTGGGAGGTGGGGGAATTAGGTGAAGGTGATCAAAAGGTACAAACTTCCAGCTATAAGATAAATAAGTTCTGGGGATGTAACGTACAGCATGGTGACTGTAGTAGTTAACAATAAAATCGTTGAGAGAGAAAAAAGTTCTCATCACAAGGAAAAAAATTTGTAACTATGGGTGGTGGTGAATGTTAACTAAATGCACCATGGTAACCATTTTGAATATACATATATTATCGAATCATTATGTTGTATACTTTAAACTAACACACGGTTATATGTCAATTATATTCCAATAAAACTGGAAAAAATTTAAAATAAAAATAATAAATAGTACTTAAATCCATTCCTTCCTCAATGTTCCATTTCCACCATCTCAGGCCCTTATCATTCACAGAATTATTAAAGTAGCCTGCTAATTAGTTCTCTGCTTCCTTCTCCCTGCTAACCAAATTATTATTTTTTAATATTTATTTATTTATTTGGTTGCACCAGGTCTTCGCTGCTGGGTGCAGGATCTTCATTGCAGCATGCAGGATCTTTAGTTGTGGCATGCAGGCTCTAGTTCCCTGACCAGGGATCAAACTGGTGCCCCCTGCAGGGGAAGCATGGAGCCCTAACCACTGGACCACCAGGGAATTCCCTAGCCAAATTATTTATTTATTTATGGCTGCGTTGGGTCGTCGTTGCTGCGCTCGGGTTTCCTCTAGCTGCCATGAGCGGGGGCTACTCTTCCTTGCAGTGGCTTCTCTCTTGCGGAGCATGGGCTCTAGGTGTGCGGGCTTCAGTAGTTGTGGTGTACGGGCTAAGTTGCTCTGCGGCATGTGGGATCTTCCTGGACCAGGGCTTGAACCCCTGTCCCCTGCATTGGCAGGTAGATTCTTAACCACTGAGTCACCAGGGAAGTCCTTGCCAAATTACTTTTAAAACATCAATCTGATCCTGCAGCTGCGCTGCTTAAGCACTTCAATGGTCCCCTGCCCCACCCTCCATCACCTCTTCCAGCATAATGTTCATATTCCTTATGAATTATGGAACATAATTATGGAACATATTCTATAATGTTCATATGATCTGTCCCCCACATAACCTCTTCACCCTCCTCTCTCACCACTCCCGTAATCATCATTCATTCTCTCATTCATTCATTCAGCAAGGATTTATGGAGCATCTACTATGTACTTCCCACCCCATGCTACAGCCGTATTTGCAGTACCTGGACACCCAACGCAACGTCCCGCCTCCCTGCGTGCGCTTTCCAACTGCCCAGGCCTCCCTCTTCTATCTCCATCCTCATCCAGCCCACCTGGAAAACTCCCTCTTCTGCAAGACACAAGTCCAGTGCTACCTCCTCTCTTTCAAGCCTTCCCTGACCTCCAAGTAGAAGTGGCCATTCCACATCTCTGTCCTACAGCAAGCATGGTCTTCCACTGTCACTGCATACTACGTGGCATTTACCTGTTCATTTATATGTCTTTACCTCTACATATTTAACTCCTTGAAAGGGTTTATACGTATCTAAGTCATCTTAGGTCTCTAACAGCACTTAGTACAGAGGCTAATAGTAAAAATTCAAAACAATTTTTTTTTTTTTTTTTTTTTTGTGGTACGCGGGCCTCTCACTGTTGTGGCCTCTCCCGTTACGGAGCACAGCCTCCGGACGCGCAGAATCAGCGGCCATGGCTCACAGGCCCAGCCACTCCACGGCATGTGGGATCCTCCTGGACCGGGGCACGAACCCGTGTCCCCTGCATTGGCAGGCGGACTCTCAACCACTGCGCCACCAGGGAAGCCCTCAACACAATTTTGTTGACTAATTTCTAAGATCTTTTCCGGCTCTAAAATTCTGTGATTCAGACACAGGATAATGATCAAAAAATAATAATTGAGAATATGTCATATATTCATACTGCAGCCACACAAAATTGTAAATTTGGATTTTCATATTTGGGGTTTTCTTAAATATCCTGCAGGGCACCAGGCAGCAATTGCAAACGCCATGCCAGTGTTGGCACTCACCTGGCTCATCTCTGAGTCCTATCTGCTTTATGGGTGTTAAGTTAAAAGTTAACTCTTAACTCCCTTCCTGATCTGTATCTTTATTTCTGTAATCCTACACAAGGCAGGGAAAGGTTCCTAGGGTGTCACGCTGCCTATTGCCACGAGAGGGCAAGTGGGAGTCCAGGTTTGTGTTAAAAACCTTCTGGCCACAAGATGGACCCCAAACACCAGTTTAACGGCGGCAAGGATTTGATTTCCATCACGCGCACATCAGACTCAGGTTACTTTTATTCCCTCTCCCTGAAAGTGAAATCTCTCCCACAGGTGACCAAATACCTGGAAATCGTCTAGAGCTATACGTTACTTTGCTTAGGAAGAGGGAATAGGAAGAAAGAGAAGCAACACTAAGAATTTTTTTTTAATTGGCTAGAAAGAGAGGCTCTCTTCCAGGACAAATAAAAGACCAAAAATTGAATGTGGACTGAGGATTTAGGTGAATCCAAAGAATTATCGTTAATTTGTTTAGGTGTGTTAATTAATGGTGTTTTGCTTAAGAATGGTGGTTTGATTAATGGTGTTTTGCCCATGAGGGCAGGACCTGGGTCTCTTCTGGTCACCACTCTCACAGCTCTTACCAAAATGGCACAAAGTGTGCGTTTAGTAAACAGTTGCTAAGTGAGTGAAGAGAAAGTTTAATGTCATCCAAATTCTACATACACATAACTAAAGGGAAAACACACCAACTAAAATTCTCTAAAAAAGTCCTGGGAGATGGGTGGTGAATCCTAATCACAATCATCAAATTATATTCTTGAGGGCTTCCCTGGTGGCACAGTGGTTGAGAGTCCGCCTGCTGATGCAGGGGACACGGGTTCGTGCCCCGGTCCGGGAAGATCCCACATGCCGCAGAGCGGCTGGGCCTGTGAGCCATGGCCACTGAGCCTGTGCATCCGGAGCCTGTGCTCCGCAACGGGAGAGGCCACAACAGTGAGAGGCCCGCGTACCGCAAAAAAAAAAAAAAAAAAAAATTATATTCTTGAAAACCTGGTGCTCTCATCATGGCTCAAACAACCAAAATAAAAGTGTTTATGAACTGAGGAAGCTTGGCAGAGACTTCTTCTGGGCCAAGAAGACGGTTAGGCCGTGTGCTGCTACTTGGTCCTTGGTGGGCTGGCAGGTGGGAAGGGGAGCAGGGGGTGGGGAGCAGAAAGCAAACCCTCCAGATGCGCTTGCAGGAAGCGGTTTTATTGAAGAGCAGCACACTCAGGAGAGGAATTTTTCACGTTCTTTCCAGACAGCCTCTGGAATTTGTATTCTCCTTAGATGCTTTCAGGTCCTCCCATTAAAGATGGGTGGTAGTTACTTACCTCAAGGAAGAGATTTCCATTAAAAATCACGATTCACACCCAGATAGTAAGAAAAGACTGCGCTGGGGGGGGCGGTGCATGGTACTTCCCTTCAGAAGACCTAAGCACGAGAGGCTGTCCAGGGAGCCTCGTCATTGTCTTAGTTTTGTAACCCCCAGAAGAAATCATTCCATGTCCTGCTTTTCATCTTCATAGAGTGCTGTTGTTTCTCCTGTGTTAAAAGAAAACTGTTGAGAGGCAGGCTGATTACAGGAAGGATTTTTAACTAAAAATTAAATGTTAGTACCTAATCACCCACAAAATGTATGTGACATTCCCTGGCTCCCCCCATCTGAAGGTGGTCCCCATATTATTCTCTGTCACAGCACCTGCAAATGTCCTTCACAGCACTGATGACAGCCGTTAAGTATTTCATTTGTTTGTTTACTTGTTTATTATCTTCCCCACTAGACTCTAGGCTCCCTGAGGGCAGGACCTGAGTCAGTTCTGTTCACCACTCTCTCAGCTCTCAGCAAAACGGCACAAAGTGAGCATTTAGTGAAGAGTTGTTGAGTGAAAAAATTAGTGAAGAGAACGTCTAGTGTCATCCAGTTCTACCAAATGCAAGAAGGGGAAAATAGATTCATGGCTGGTTTCCTGTGTTGAACATCCTTTCAGGAGTGAACAGGACTATTAAGATGACTGATCTTTTTCAATACAGTCCAATTATAATTACTGTTCATTTACCTGTGTTCTCCTGGAAACACTACTTAAGCCAATTACTAACATTAAAACATAGAAATGTGGGGCCTCCCTGGTGGCGCAGTGGTTGAGAGTCCGCCTGCCGATGCAGGGGATACGGGTTCGTGCCCCGGTCTGGGAGGATCCCATATGCCGCGGAGCGGCTGGGCCCGTGAGCCATGGCCGCTGGGCCTGCGCATCCGGAGCCTGTGCTCCGCAACGGGAGAGGCCACAACAGTGAGAGGCCCGCATACCGCAAAAAGAAAAAAAAAAAAAAAAAACATAGAAATGTGAAATTTCACTGTTGAGATGGCAATCTATTTAAAATATGTCCTAATTTTATGCTCTTGTTAGAAGGTTCTCCTGACAAATCTCTTTATAAAAGCTGAGTCCGGGCTTCCCTGGTGGCGCAGTGGTTGAGAGTCCGCCTGCCGATGCAGGGGACACGGGTTCGTACCCCGGTCCGGGAAGATCCCACATGCCGTGGAGCGGCTGGGCCCGTGAGCCATGGCCACTGAGCCTGCGTGTCCGGAGCCTGTGCTCTGCAACGGGAGAGGCCGCAACAGTGAGAGGCCCGCGTACCGCAAAAAAAAAAAAAAAAAAGCTGAGTCCTCCCCTAATTGAGCCTAATCATGGTAGAACAATTAGTATTACTGCACAGAACTGGCCTGGGGAGTGAGCTAGTCCCGAGCTGAGACCCAGCTTGGCTACTTACAGCCTAGTGACCTGGAGCAAATCAGCTTTCTCAAGCTTCCATTTCCCCACCCAGTAACGCCTCCCCTCAGGCTATGTGCCTGGCACATCCGAACCCTCAGAACTATTCAATCCCCTACTCTCACTGCCAGCCAAGAGTAGCCAAGCTACTCAAGACACCTCAGACTTACTCATCCAGGCATCAGTAACATTCGACTTAAGAAATAAGAACGCAGGCCACATCACCGTCACCCCAACTCGAACTCTCTCCCCAGCCTCCATTTTTATAACCGCCTCAATATCAGATGGCCGTCCACAACGCACATGCGCACATGCGCGCTGCCTACCTCAGCTGCACCCACTTACACAGAACAACACTCCTCCCTCTGCCCTCCCCACAGTCTCCGATTGCAACTTTTTACTTTATTGCTCAATGTGGCCAAATGTTCAAGAGCCAAAGAGGGTAAATGTGTTATAGAGGCTAAGGTTTCCCTAATCCAGTGGGCCGCAGTGAAGGGCTATGTGTACAACATATAGGCACACACATGGCAGAACAGGCAACTTTCTTTAACGTTCAGAAACCCTTACAAATCCATTAGGAAAGTCAATTAAGAAAAAGCAAACTACCCAATAGAAGAAATGAAGAATAAGAACAGAAAAAGAATCCTGTGAAAATATGCTCAGGCTTACTCATAATTAAGATAAATCAAAACCATGAGGCACCATTTTTCAGGTATCAGATTATTAAAAATTAAAACCGATAATGCCCAGTGTTGGCAGCAGTGTGGAGAAACAGGCATTCTTATACACCTTTGACCGAAGTCTAAGCTGGGCAATTAACACTATCAAAAATTTAAATACAAAACAACCACATTAGTTCAGCTTTTGTTCATCCAATCACCCATTTAAAAAGCGAAAAGAAATAGACATTTCTCCAAAGAAGACATACAGATGGCCAAGAGGCACATGAAAAGATGCTCAACATCACTAATTATCAGAGAAATGCAAATGAGGTATCACCTTCCACTGGTCAGAATGGCCATCATCAAAAACTCTACAAACAATATGGGACTTCCCTGGTGGTCCAGTGGTTAAGACTCCAGGCTCCCAGTGCAGAGGTCCCGGGTTTGATCCCTGGTCAGGGAACTAGATCCTGCATGCCACAACTAAGATACGGCGTAGCTAAATAAATAAACAATTTTTTAAAAATCTACAAGCAGTAAATGCTGGAGGGGGTGTGGAAAAAAAGGAACCCTCCTACACTGTTGGTGGGAATGTAAATTGGTACAGCCACTGTAGAGAACAGTATGGAGGTTCCTTTAAAAACTAAAAATAGAGCTACCATATGACCCAGCAATCCCACTCCTGGGCATACCTCTGGAGACAACCATAATTTGAAAAGATACATGTACCCCAATGTTCACTGCAGCACTATTTACAATAGCCAGGACGTGGAAGCAACCTAAATGTCCATCGACAGAGGAATGGATAAAGAAGATGTGGTATACATATAAATTGGAATATTATTCAGCCACAAAAAGAATGAAATAATGCCATTTGCAGCAACATGGATGGACCTAGAGATTGTCATACTGAGTGAAGTAAGTCAGACAAAGACAAATATTATATGAAATCGCTTATATGTGAAATCTAAAAAAATGGTACATATGAACCTATTTACAAAACAGAAATAGAGTCACAGATGTAGAAAATAAACTTATGGTTACCAAGAGGGAAGTGGGAGGCAGGAGGGATAAATTGGGTAGATTGGGATTGACATATACACAGTACTATATATAAAACAGATGACTAATAAGAGCCTATTGTATAGCACAGGGAACTCTACTTAATGCTAAGTAATGACCGATATGGGAACAGAATCTAAAAAAGTGGATATATGTATATGTATAACCGACTCACTTTGCTGTACAGCAGAAACTAACACAACATTTTAAATCAACTATATTCCAATAAAAATTAATTATAAAAAATAAAATTTTAAAAATAAAATTTAGGGCTTCCCGGGCTACCCTGGTGGCGCAGTTGTTGAGAGTCCGCCTGCCGATGCAGGGGACACGGGTTCGTGCCCCGGTCCGGGAAAATCCCACATGCCGCAGAGCGGCTGGGCCCGTGAGCCATGGCCGCTGAGCCTGCGCGTTCGGAGCCAGTGCTCCGCAACGGGAGCGGCCACAACAGTGAGAGGCCCGCGTACCGCAAAATAAATAAATAAATAAATAGTAAAATAAAACTTTAAAAAAGTGAAAAGAGAATCAACAGATTGGGAGAAGATATTATTTAACCCATAACAGACCAGTAAGCACAAAATATAATGAAATTCTATAAATCAATAAGGAAAGTGAGGCAGGAGATAGATGGGCTCCAGGTTAGACATTTACAGCCAGCCTCCTGTTTACACTTCCTGATAAAAATGACAACAGGAATAGGGTAAATAGCTGGACTTTGCCTCCGGTGGACACTTTAAGATAACAGTAATGGCAGGGGCAAAGAGGAGCTGAGTTCTGCCCGGGTAAAAGATAAAGAGACCACATATTTCTCATTCTTGAAGTCAAGGAGACCTTCCCGACTACACATGCGCAGAAAGGCTCCTCAGAGGTCAAAAAGGGAGGGGGTACCACCCCATAGTAGGCAATGTCAACCTACCCATAGGCCTCCTCGCTAGAATCCATCTTGGCTAAGAGATGCCCACGCGCGCATAGGGGAGGACCCTAAGATAAACCAAATACGGACTCAAAGCCAGGCAAAGCAAGATGATTGGCCAGAGGAAACCCGGAAGAAATGCCCTATACAAGTGATTCAAACTACCACGAGGGCGTGACTCTCTCTCTGAGCCCGCCCCTGTGTATCCACACGTACCCTTTTTCCTCCTAATAAACACTTCACTTGTTTCACTACTTTCCGTCTCTTTGAGGAAATCCATCTCTACAAAACCGATGGGACAGGGTCTTGTCACTGGCCACTGATCTACTTACTAGGATTCAGCGCTCTCACTGCCTCGGCCTGACTTCAGTCTCTGGCTGGGTAACCGAAATCCTGCTTCAAGCCGCTGCAGGCCGAGGCCACCGGAGATCACAAAGGACAAACACTCCAAGAAGAAAAAAATGGGCAAAGGCAATTCACACGAGAGGAAACATGCATGGCCACAAAATACATGAAAAGACACCCAACATCATGAGTAATCCAAGAAATGTGAACGAAAACCACAAGAAGCATTTCACATCAATCTAACTGGCAAAATTAAATGATCGGACAATACCAAGTGTATTGGTGGGGATGTCCAGTAACTGACTGCAGTGAGAGTGTAAAACCACTTTGGAGAACAATGTCTAATATCATTGAAGATTCTCATATTCTGTGAACCAGCCGTTCCCTCATAGGCAAATACCCTAGAGAAATCCCCACACGTATACAATCAAGAGAGATACACAAGAATGTTCACTGCTGCACTGTTTGTAACAGAAAAAAAAACTGGTACACCTTTAATGTCCATTAACCAGGAAATGGATATATAATTTGTGGCGTACTCATATAATTTGAAGTTATTCAGTACTGAAAAGAATAACTTGGTATTCTTTTCAGTACTGACTAACTTCAGTACTGAAATGGTATCAGCATGGAAGAATCCCAGAAATATAATACTAAGGAAAAGATGCAAGTATCAGAAGAATATATACAGCAAAGTACTACTTATGTAAAAGTAAAAACGTTCAGGGATGTCCCTGGTGGTCCAGTGGTTAAGAATCCACCTTCTAGTGCAGGGGATGTGGGTTTGATCCCTGGTCGGGGAACTAAGATCCCACATGACGCGGGGCAACTAAGCTGCACGCCACAACTACTGAGCCCGCGCGCTCTAGAGCCCACACACCGCAACTAGTGAACCCACGTGATGTGAGGCCTGCACACGGCAACCAAGAGCCCATGTGCCTCAACTAAGACCATTGCAGCTGAATAAGTTAATTAATTAAAAAATAAATAAATAGGGCTTCCCTGGTGGTGCAGTGGTTGAGAGTCCGCCTGCTGATACAGGGGACACGGGTTCGTGCTCCGGTCCGGGAGGATCCCGCATGCTGCGGAGCGGCTAGGCCTGTGAGCCATGGCCGCTGAGCCTGCGCATCCGGAGCCTGTGCTCCGCAACGGGAGAGGCCACAACAGTGAGAGGCCTGCATACCACAAAAAATAATAATAATAATAAATAAATAAAAACTGATCAAAGCATTGCATGGGAACAATAAATACCAAATTTAGGATCCTGGCATCCTCGGGGTAGAACAAGAGGGATGGCGATCAGGCTTGTACAAAGGAGAATTTATGTGTGTTAACAATGTTTTTAAGCTGTTTTTATTCTTTATGTCTTTTCATATGTCTTAAGGAGTGCAGAACAAAAAATTTTTTAAGTTATGTACACGTACTTTCACCTAATTCCACTGCTAGGAATTTATCTTACATACACACTAGCATATATACAAGTATGCAACAATATATACAAAGATGCTTATTATAGCAGTTTATAAGGGGGAAAAACTGGAAACAACCTAAATATGGGAATATTATATAAAATATTCAATGAAATGCCAGAGCTAGACAATCATTTAAAAGACTGAGATAGACCTGTATGCCAAGATATATATTTAAGTGGGAAAAATAATCACAGAAATAGACCATTTGTGTTAAAATATTAGATGTATATACACACACACAACATAAAAACTTTCTGGGTCATAAGAAACCATTAACTTTGATCATCTCAGGGGAGTAAGATTGGGTAATGAGAGGGGACTTCTACTTTTCATTTTACACCCTTCAGAAAGATTTGCATTTCTGTTTTTACCATTAGTGTGTATTACCTTTCTAATGCAAATAAATAAATAAATCAGTGGAAAAAATAAATAACAGCTATAAGATTAGGATGCTAACTTACCAAGATTTTATTTTAGAAGCAAAAGTCACATGTAATTCTTCTAATCATTTTTTATGCTTATTTCTTTGGGGAAATGATAACACTCAAAGAAATGAACCCTACAGGTGGCTGCTTTGAACAGGATGATAAACAGTACAGCAGTGAGAGTACTTTATTTGTGGCTCTTTGACAGCTTTCTATAACTATCTGCAGAACATGTTACACTATTTGTTTTACTTCCAATCACCGTTCTGAAAACCATAAACTGTTTTCTGACCTCAAAGGGTTTGTTTTTCAAGAAACACATTCAAAAAGGAAATAAGGACTCAAAGCACAGGAGCAGAGCAGCCGGCATACCAGCTGGGGTGGTTCCTGGGACCAGGGACACCAGGAGTGGCTGTTGATCGTGTCTGACCAGAGGCAGCGCCCCGGGCCTTCCGTGTCCGAGCGCCTGCTGGTCCTGCTCAGCTGGTTCATGCTCCAGGCAGCATCATCACCAGAGACAACACTTAACCTGCACGATGGGCATACCCAGGGGTCTGTGAAGCCTTCTTGGGCTCCAGCCAGGCCTTCAAAGTCAGGAAGTTTGTGGCTGAAAAGGAGGGGAAAGAAGCTGAGTGTAGAGACAGAGGCTCTGGGTGTGGGGCCATCCCAGAAGCACAGCCCCATTTCCCAGCCTGGCCCGGGGACCCGCAGTAGGAGCAGAGCCCAGCGATCGAGAATCAGAGCCTCCTGATTCCACGGAAACCAGAACTCGGTTGCCTGTATCTGATTTGACTCCTGGTAAAATTTATGTCCAAAAATAAAGGGCAGAAAAGATTTCCAAAGTTTGGAAATCTTTGAACTAGAGGGTACTGCTAGACATATGGTTGGTTCTCAAATATAATAATCAAACTTTTTACAAGCTTTCTTCCATTTGTCAGGGGGACAAAAAGGTCTGACAGGGCTTCCCTGGTGGCGCAGTGGTTGGGAGTCCACCTGCCGATGCAGGGGACACGGGTTCGCGCCCCGGTCCGGGAAGATCCCACATGCCGCAGAGCGGCTGGGCCCGTGAGTCATGGCCGCTGAGCCTGCACGTCCGGAGCCTGTGCTCCGCAACGGGAGAGGCCGCGGCAGTGAGAGGCCCCCGTACCGCAAATAAATAAATAAATAAATAAAACTTAAAAATTTAAAAAGGCTTGACAATAACTGCCCTCCCGAACCTTGCAGGGCAGCTTGGAAGGATCAAATGAGGTAATAGCCATCTTCAGCTAAGAGAGCCTTAGGAAGCAAATTTATTTCCTTCCTTTATAACGGAGGGTATCTCCGGTTCAAATAATTAGTCACGCAAAGACTGTGTTTCTTCTAGAAGGAGAAGAAGATGAAGGCGGCTTGGGTAAGAAGAAGAAAAACAACAGCAACAAGAGTTCAGTTACAATTTAAGAAGGGAGAGGCTCTGTTCGAGTGCCTGTCACTTAAATGAAATGGCGGTGGGGGGAGTGAGGTGGGAAGGGCGGTGCAGAGAGGGAGGACACTGGGATTAAGCGCGTGCTACGTGCCAAACACCGTGCAGTGTGCAACAGGCTTCATGTGTTTCCCGTGATCTGCCCAGAATATGATAACAGGTGTGCTTATCCCATTTTACAGATCAGAGAGAATCAACAACGTGGCCAAGGTCAGGCAGAGACACTACTCACTGAGGCTGCATGTTCCTCCGCAGCCTCCCCACTGGCTCCTCCCCCTAAACGTGGGTGTTCCCAGGCCCTGGGTCTCCTTCTCCCTTTCCATTATCTCCCTTTAAAATCTTGGGTCAGGGCTTCCCTGGTGGCACAGTGGTTGAGAATCTGTCTGCTAATGCAGGGGACACGGGTTCGAGCCCTGGTCTGGGAGGATCCCACATGCCGCGGAGCAACTGGGCCCATGAGCCACAACTACTGAGCCTGCGCGTCCGGAGCCTGTGCTCCGCAACAAGAGAGGCCGCGATAGTGAGAGGCCCGCGCACCGCGATGAAGAGTGGCCCCTGCTTGCCACAACTAGAGAAAGCCCTCTCACAGAAACGAAGATCCAACACAGCAAAAAAAAAAAAAAAAAAATCTTGGGTCATTTCACCCCTCGGGTCATCTCCTCCGTGCAGATCCTCTGTTCTGATTTCCAGCCCCTTGGACAGGTCCCAGTTCAGATCCACTGCCCTTACAAACCCAACATTTCTAAAAGGAGCTCTTCACCTCACCACTCACATACCCCCTCCTCCCAGCCTCCCAAGCTCAAAATCACCAGCACTTTTGGTCATTTCTCCTGCATATACACAATCACTCAATGATCTCAATTCTTTCTTCAAAATCTCTCTTACCCTTCACTTTTCGTTTCTACTTTTTCTCTTCACAGCCTAGCACTGTGAACCTTCTGTCTGCCTGGTCCCTGCAGAAGCCTCCAGCTGGTTCCCTTGGGGTTTTCAGTTCACCTGTACACCACCGCCAGAAACATCACACCTCATACCTGCCCTTCGCCTTCACTGGATGGCAGGCTGCCTTCATCAAATCGAGTCCGCGTTCAGCCCTGCTCCCTAGGCTGCCTGCAACTGGCCCCATGTCTTTCCAGCCTCCAGCCCCATCCTCCACTCCTCTGTTCCACAGTTTAGCAAAGGATTGCTTGCTGCACACACCCCTCCAACACCAAGCTCCTTTCCTCCCCTCTCCTCCCCACTTGTGGCCCCAGTGCCCCCAGGAGGCTGTCCCCTCCTCCCTCCTGCCACCTCTCAGTTCAGGCCTGCCAGCCCTCCCCTTAAAGCCTGCAAGAGTCATTATCTGTACTGTTCATCAGGCAGTAATTATGTACTGCCTTGTAACTCTTCTATTTAGCCTGGAACAGGCTTTGAAACATGCTAGTGCTATGTAATCTCTCACAAGTCTGTATCTCATCACCCCAAACAGTATAAACCACTTGAAGAGGACTAATGGGTCTAGGTTTCTGCCTGCGGTGCCTAATACTTAGATAGTAGGTGCTCAACCCGTGTTGATTTCCTTTTTCTTCCCACATACATTGGCCTCAAACAAATAGCCAGGGCTGGTCAGAATAATAAGCATCAGCCTTGGAAGCCTGATTTTGGCCACAACAGATCTCCCACAGGACAGTTTCATGTCGACCCCTCAGCTGAGGGCTCCCCAGGGGCATCCAGGGCGTCGGCACCTTTCAGGGGGAGCTGGTCTCCAGAGAGGTCTCTGACCCACGCCGCCAACCCGGGTTGACTCTGCTTCCTTTGGTGATCATACTTCCATGTCCTTCCCTGGTCTCCAGCTAAAAGGAAACATCCCCGAGTATGGGGTGGGGGTGGGGTGGGAGTGGGGGGCTCCCTAAACCCTGAACCCTGACGCTCTCATTAGTGAAGCCACCTCCAGCCAGCTCGAGGCCGTCAGAAACACCCCGGGGCATCCCTGCCCTTGGGAGAGAAAGAAGACACTGCACCTTTAAGTCTGCAGCCAGTTGAGAAAAACAAGCTGTGATTTATATAAGCGGGAAAATCATGTGATTTGCAGGAACGCTCCCTCCTCCACCGGCCCCCTCCCGGTGTCGCCTCCAGCCCTTCCCATAGGGGCCCAGGCCGCCGGGCTGGGCTGGAGGGGAGGGGGCCAGGCGGGCGGGCCAGGGGGCGCCCCGAGCCTCTCTGAGCGCCGGAGCCCCGGCCCTGACCGAGACGGGCCTCGGTCCACGGTGCCTCATTCCTGCGGCGCTGCCCGGTGGCCCCAGACGCCGGCGGAGGGCGGTGTTAGGCCTCGGGGCGCAGCGGTTTGCTCCCCAGCGGTCTGGCGGTGGGTCACGTTCAGGAGCGCTGGAGACGCCCCTACCCGGCCCCGCGGTCTGCGCCCCGGGCCGCAGCTGCCCGCGACCGCACCGCCCGAGCATCCCCTGCCCAGGGCCGGGGCCGCCTGCCCCCTTCGGGCCAAAGTGTGCGACGGAGAAACTGAGGCTCTCCCTCAAGTACTCCGGGAGAAAGAAACACCAAGGGCCCCCACGGACTGGCTCCTGTGTCCCGGAACACCCAGCAGGGGGGAATGCAATTTAAGAAATAATTTGATCGGGAAAGGGCAGGATGAAAATCAGCCATTTCTAGAGCTGAGAGGCGGTTGTGTTTAGCACAGAGGACCTAGCTTTCAGGGGAAAAAAAAAAAAAAAAAGACCGATGTGGCCTTTTCAGCCAGAGCCAAGGAAAATAAATAGATGATTTGAAGGCCCTAAGAACCAGCACAGATCTTTTAAATATTAGAGGGAGGGTGGTGTAGCTACAAGGAGCCCAAGCCCACGCCCACGTGGAGTTAACTCTGACAACTTATGAAGGAAAGGAAATGCTTAGATCCTCCTGAGATGCAGAAACTGTAGAGTGGGCAAGACTTGGACAGGTCATCTCAGCCATCCCCCTGTCTCTGGAGGAACACTATACCAAGCCCTTCCAGGAAGTGCTTACAGCAGGAGAGGATTAACCATCACTTCCAAAACCAAGCCCAAGAGAAGTTGGGGGATGAGGGGCTCCCGCAGGGTATAGAGCTGGGAGAGGAGGAAATATCTCAGTGCCGTGTCTTTTCCCTAAGCTCCGCATCACCAGCACTGCTTGGTGAATTTCAGTCCACCCTCTGTATCCCACAGAGCCAGCTGGACCCTGAGAGGTCATTCTGGCCCTTCTCCTGCCTCCCCCCCCACCCAAATGGAGGGTCTTTATGCTGAGATAGTTTCCGGAACAGTGCCTAATGCCCTCTGTCACACCAATGGTAAGATCCTTCCTGAAGGAGAAGGCTCAAGTTAGGCAAATATTCTTGATTATTCTTTAAATCCTGAAGAAGAAAAATAGTAGTTAACATAGGGATTCAAGAGAACAGCACTCCATGCATTCAGACAGATACCAACTTCATTCATTCAGTTATTCAGTAAGCACCTTCTGTGTGCCTGGCCCTGAGCTGGGCACAGGGGGACCATGGGAACAGCACACACAATGCCCCTGCCCTGAGCCCTGACTTTCTCCTCCCCCACTGGCCTCCCCAGACAGGAGCCTTTGAAAGACTTTCCTCTCCTCCACCAGCATACGTATGTCCCCTCCCCAGCCCACACCCAGCTTGTGTTGCCCCCAATTCCAGCTGCATATGTCTCACTTGTCTGCCAAGAGCTCCTTTTATCAGAAGGTGATAGCTCTCTGGTGATTGGGTGGTGGGTATAAGAAATAACCCAAAGGCCTGTCCAGAAAGTGAGATCAAAGTTGGCAGCCTCCTGGGCCCCTCCCAAAACTTATAATCAGTTCAGGACCCACTTCATTCCGTGCCCCTTACTCTCTCTCTTTCTTTGCTCTTTTTCTGATAGACCCGGCTGTCCCCCATCCGGGTCTCCTCTTTCCTAAGCTTCCTGTGCCAGAGGCCTGCCTATCCTCAGAGCCCTCCCTTATTAATCCGGGTGCCATATTCTTAAGGCAGCCTCTCTGCTTCCACAGGCGGCCCCAGCGTCCAGCCCTGCATAGATGCAGCGCCAAGGTCTCTTTTGTTGCTGTAAGGCTCCTCGTTGAGGGTGCTCAGACCTCCACCCTTAACCACAGGCCTGTCAACCTCCATCTTCCAACCCCCGCCCCAGACCATACCAGCCCCTGCCTTATTCCAGTCCTTTCCTGAGTTCGGTTTCTGGCTTCCCTGGGCCATTCACAAGCACAGCCTGATAACGTGCAAAAGGAGATCTGGCAAGAAGCCTATGGTGAACAAACAATTTAATGAACAAACAGAAATGATGGCTCCAAACTGAAAACACCCTGGAAGCCACAAACTCTGTTAATTTCAAAGAAGCCAGATCTGGACCTCTGAGGGTTGTTTTGTTTGTTTGTGTTTGTTTTTGTTTTAATGCACCAAGGAGGCCAATGAGTGAATGAGTGAAATCAACTCATCTCGGACACTGTCTCTTTCAGGAAAAGGGGCCTCAGAAGAAAAAAGGCATCCTAGCCCCTGCCAAATTCCATTCTGTTTCAAATTAGCCTCCCAGCAAAATGAGGGGGCTGTACTAGCTGGTCTTCAACGTCCTTCTAGCACCGAAGCTCTGAGGCTCTGCAGTTCCCCTAACAACCTATTTTAGAACCCATCCACATTCTCATAACGGAGTAGAAAATGCATCTGTGCTCTGGGCCTGGGTCTACAGCTGAAGCTCAGAATTAGGCTTTCACTACAGTGTTTTCAGGCCTGTTTTCCCTCTTTCTCCTTTCCCTGAAAGGGCCTCTGGTCTTTCCCAAGCTGCCTGAGTAGAAGGGAACACACAGCTCCCCCAGAGCAGAGGGGCCCATCAAAGGGAAAGCTGGCCCGGCCCCAGGACAGGCTTGCCTGTGATTCTGCAGGGACATTCCTCCCTCCCAACCTGCAGGGAACTTCTGGAACTTCTAAACAGCACATCCTCGGGCCAGCCCAGGCCCCTCAGCATCCTGCACCCCAGTTTACAAGCTTTTAGTGGCAACTAACATATTTGGCAAACCTCCTCAAGTGTGAGCCAAGCCGGGCCCTTTTCCCCAGGACCCAGCTAACGAAGGGATGCTGGGCTGGGACCAAAATGGGATCCAGCCAGTCAAGCCCTGAGCCTTGGTTCTCTGGGCCAAGGCTGGAGAGGACCAGAGGGAAATGTCCTCGGTCGGCCCCACCTCCACCATGCAGGCTGGTCCTGAGATCTCTGGATGCATCAGTAATTCCAGGCAGGGCTCCATCCCCAGCCCACACTTAGTCCAGGACCTGGTGAGGGAATCTCCAACGTTCCCGGTAACACGAAGCTCGCCTTCCATGCCAGATTCCTCTGGGGTCTCTGGGTGGGAGCAGCCAGACCCTCTCGTTGGGCTCCTGCTATGTCTGGAAGGTCCCAAAAACATCTGTCTCCATCAGAGACAGTCACGGCCCCAGATCTCTGCTTTCAGACGATTTAAAAGAGAAGGGTGTTTTGAAAGCTCAAGACGTGTTCTGGGCTTGGGTTTGGCTCTAGCCCCATCTCCATCTCTCAGAAAAACAGTTCTCTTCCCCGTGAATCTGGACACCCTGGAGGCAGTGAGCTTAGCTGATGGGACCGCAGAGAGCCTCTGCTTCCTAATGACCCAGGCTGCGCCCTGTCTAGATTTTGCCCGAAGGTCTCCAAGAAGAGAAATCCACAGCCACTCATTCCTTCAGGCTATCTAACGGGAATGCCTGCCCCTAATATTCAAGAAACGACTTGAGCCCCATCCCAACTATGGGGACCCCATCACTGTGTCGCCCCCCTCAGCCTCACAGTCCCTCTGGCCTCTTGCCCCCATCACCGACTGTGTGCACAGGACCCTCAGAAGGTTTATGCTTCCTCTGGCGACCTCTGGCTCTATTTCCTGCTTGTCCGCCTCTCCCCTCCTTCTGCATCTCACCTCCTGTAGCTGCCGTGCTCCCCCAGCACCCCTCTATCACCCACGCAATGCCCCCTTCCCGCTTCCCCACCGGCCACCCCTCCAACTTGCACCAGGCTAATGGGCACAGAAGTAGACATTTACTTAAAGTTTGGGGAAATGGAGGGGAATCACAGTAAGCACGTTCGAATCTACTAGTAGACATTACTCTCCAGAAAATTTGTCCACCATTTCCCAGCCTTGAAAAACTTCTCGCTATTTCCTAAGTCCCAACTTATACCATCTTCTCCAACCTCTCTCTTCTCCTCTAGACCCTTCTATCCAAACTCCAAGTTCCTGTGGATTTCTCTCACACAACAATTTGTCTTGCCTTCAGCATGCCCAGAGGGGCACACTGTTCTCACCAGACAAAGCAGCTTCTCCATCAGGGTTCATAATCCTCATAAAAGAGGCATCTATCTCCAGGGGGTATGCACCCCTCCCCTGGAATGATAAAGCGCGCCATTTTTTTCTATGTAACACTTTCTCCCTATCCACTCCCCACCACCGCCCCCTTACATCTGGTACCCCTCCCAGTTGAGAAATCCACCCCAAATCACTTTTGCTCGCTCGCTCTCTCTCTCTTTTTACCCCTTTATGGGCATGGAGCACTGCTAATCAGTATCCCAGTTGTAGTTAAAAATGATGATCCAATAAAAAATAAGTCAACGTAAGACAGACACAAAAGGACAAATTCTGTATGATTGCACTTACACGAGGTCCCTAGAGTAGTCAAATTCCTAGAGACAGAAAGTAGAATAGTGGCTGCCAGGGGCTGGGGAGAGGGGAGAGTGGGGAGTTATTGTTCAGTGGGTATGAGTTTCAGTCTGGGAAGATGGAAAAGTTTTTGAAGATGGATGGTAGTGATGGTTGCGCAACAGTGTAAATATACTTAATGTCACTGAACTGTACACTTAAGAGTGGTAAAAGTAGTAAATTTTATATGATGCATACTTTACCACAGTAAAAAAGTAATGTCAGCAACATTCACTCTGACCCTAAGAGAGACTTGCAGTTAATTCAACAAATGGGGGCTTTTGCCTCTGCCACCTTGGACCTCAGCAGCTCTGTGAACACCTGTCAGAGTTCCAGGCTAAGGAGGGCACCCTCACCTGCTCTCAGTCACCTCTCTGCTGACCCCACCTACACGGCTGTAGGCTTCTGCTCCCTCTTCAAATTGATGGAAAGCAGAAGGACCACAGAGGAGACATCACTGGAAGAGGAGTCTTCAGACCTTGGCTCTAAACCTAGTCAGTAACTAGCTGTGCGCTCTTGGGCAAATTATCTAGTCTCTGTATCTCAATATCCTTATAAAGGAAATGGCAAGGGAACAGGCCGCCCCGCATGAGATAATGGATGTGAACACAGTTTGAGGAGTGCATGCAAGCTGGTTTCATCATCTCTAATTTTACTTTGTCAAACTAGAAACATCTCAAACATTAGAAGGAAGTTGCTGCCTGAAAATAGGGAGGTAGACAGTAAATCACTCCATAAATACGACCTAAAGATAATAACTTTGATCTTCCACCAACACGCTAAATCATCATCCTCATCGGAGGTGGAATGAAGCCGAGTCCTTCCCAGTCTGGTCTCCACCATGAAAGCCCATTTTGTCAAGACACGGCTTCTCCACGATTCGCTCTTAATGCAGAGCTGGGATCCAGCTTTGCCCACAGGCTGCCCATCGCATCACCTCCACCAGGCATGCAGTGGGGTTCCAAGCAGGGGCAGAGTTGGGGTACGCGAAAGGCCAGGGAGAGTTGAACCCCTCGAGCACATATTCAAAACGGCATCTTCGGAGCTTCCCTGGTGGTGCAGTGCTTGAGAGTCCGCCTGCCGATGCAGGGGACACGGGTTTGTGCCCCGGTCCGGGAAGATCCCACATGCCGCGGAGTGGCTAGGCCCGTGAGCCATGGCTGCTGAGCCTGCGCGTCCGGAGCCTGTGCTCCGCAGCGGGAGAGGCCACAGCAGTGAGAGGCCTGCGTACTGCAAAAAAAAAAAAAAAAAAGGCATCTTCTAACGATCTTCAAGGCACTCTAATTCGTTGACATGACTGTCAAAATTTGACTGGTGAAAAGGTGCCAGCACAAGTAAGGCAGCTACAGGACCACAAACCCCACAAAGAAGGTGGTCCAAAGGTGGCTTCAGTTAGCTGAGTTGGCTGCCCCTCAGTCTGACCACCAGCTGGGTTTGCTGCTGTCGGAGGCCCGCCAGCCCCGGCTCTACACGGGACGCAGGAGGCAGCACTTCTCTCCAACAAGAGTCTCTCTGTCCCTCAGGCCCAAGGAGGACGTCCAGGTCACCCACAGCCCAGGTGAGTCCACACCTGGCCCTTCCCCTTCCTCCTGCTGCCACCCCTACCTCACCAGGACCCCTTCTGGTCCTTCTCCCAGCCTTCCCTTCCCTCTGAGGAGGGGCTTGTCAAGGCCCCTCCCCCCCTGCATGGAACACCCCAGAGGCAGGGGGTCCCAGGCCTCCACGTCTAGGGCCCTGGCCGCTCCTCAGGACAGCCTCACACACCTCACAGGGACCCGGCTCAGCCCAGATGGAAGTCATCCGGTTAAGGCTCCACACTGATTTCACCAGTAATTACGTTATGCTCGTCCACACCCATTCCCACACGTCCTCCGGAGCCACCTTCCCACTCCCTCAGGCGGTGCCAAGATGTGAAAATGGAAGCAGACCCGAAGGAACCCTGGTGGACGAGCTGGGGACACAACCGGAGCCCGAGGCTTGGACTGCGTGCAACTCCAGGCTCCGACCTGGTCGGGCCCAGCCTCCTGCCCGGTGCTACCCCTCAGCTGCAGAATCTGCAACATCAAGGAGCCACTTCTTCCCCTGAGGCGCAGGGAGGGGTCTGCAGACGTGTCCCAAGAAGCCAGCTCCCTCTAGGGTGGCCTGTTTCCCTTCTCAACTCTGGGCCTTCCGGGCGCCCCGGGAGGCCTGTCGTTGCTGCGGCCCCAGGGCCCCCACCCCACAGCCAGCCACAGGCGTCTGCGGGTCACCGCGCCGGAGGTCCAGGGGCAGGGGATTGTTGTGAGGGCTCTGAGACTATCACTGTGAGTTCCAGGATGTCCTTCCGTCCCGTTCTGTGGGCTTTCAACTTTTCTAAGTACGCAGGAGAGCAGACCAAGGGGACGTTGATCCCACGGGCACCTGGTGGAATAAACTGTCAGCGCGAGTGGGGCCTTCTCGCCACTCTTCCTTTCAAAGGTGGCCTGTTTAAGAGCCAGCTGCGCTCACACTAACCTGACCACAGTTTCCTGGGAGCTGGGGGGAGCCAGGGTAGGAGGGTAGGGATGGGGGAGCGGAGCCTGGAAGGGGGAGGGAACTCAAGCACCAGACGCACACCCCCATCCTTCCTGACACAGAGCCAGAGTGGTTCCTCACAAGAAAGCATGAAGTGTCAATAAGCAGACACTAGCACAGCCTGAAATGTCTGAGCCGCCACCTCCTCCATCGGCCACCTTCTCAGCTCCTCAGTGGAGGCTGGGGGAGGGGAAGGAGTATGGCGCCCGGGCTTGGGGGGTTCCTAGGCCCATATCCCACCCCCTCCCCAGCCTTCTCACAGGGTGCTCTGAGGAAGTGCAGCTCTGGCTCCTCCAGCCTCTGCCCTCACAAAGGCACCCTCTGTCACAGCCTCCGGGGAACAGCCCTCCCCCGCCCCCTGCACACACAGGCACTTCCTACAGCGGCGGATTCCGAGCCCGAGCTCCCCCCCGCACCCACGACCACGACGACGTGCTGGAACAAAGGCTGCACATGACTCCATGTGCCCGAGTGCCTGTCAGGGCTCAGGGCACGTAATTATAGGGGGCCCAGCCGCTCTCGGGGCCACACCTGGCCGTACAGTAAACAGCACTTCTTCCTGTCGAGCTGGGGGGAGTTGAGAGACAGGGAGGCGACAAACCACAATTTGAATCATTTGGAGAGAAGCTATAAATATAATAATGAGTCATTTGTAAAATATAATTTCATCCAAAAGCCTGGAAAAAATGGGAAAGAAGTTCTTATGCTATTTCAGGCTAAATCGTTCAAGGGTGTTCTGCCAGAACCTGGGGAGGAGACCCAGCTGCCCACCGAGAGCTGGGCTGGGCGGCCCTCCAGGCCCGAGCCCTCCTCCTGACACAGTGCCGCCTCACACCCCCTTCCCCAGCTCCCCTTCATATCCTGGGATCAGAATGTCACGATGCAGCTTTCTCTCTTACACAGCTGATAAGAATCATGGGCTGAGCAGCCCTGCATCCAGGCTGTTCAGCTGAGAACAGTTTAGGGCAGGCACGCAGTTTGTTTGGGGCAAGATCTTCCCCAGCCTTGGGGGCCCCCAGCCTTTTATGCACAGGGTGGCTTTTCCAGTGTGGCCCCAAGGTCTCCTTCAGAGCCCCGGGAAGCCTTGATTCCAGCCCTGGGCCTCAGCTGCCCTGGGAGGAAAGGAGGTGCGTGGACGGGCCCCTGGGGGAGTGTGCCGAAGTCACCACTGCTGTTGGGGTGGCTGTGAAGAGCATGAGCTCTGCAACCAGACCTCTCCTAGGTTCAGTTACAGGGGGGGCCACTTACTCTCTGTGTGATCTTAAGTAAGCGACTTACCCTCTCTGAGCTCAGTTACTTCATCTCTTAGATGGGTTTAATAACAGTACCTTCTTCAAAGGGTTGTTGAGAAGACGAAATGAATTAATATGTAAAGCAGTTAGAATAGGGCCTGGCAGAGTGAACACTCAGTAATGTTGGCTAATAAGATTCTGGTTGTTACTTGTCACTGGGCACTTGGTGCAGCAAGGGACCACAGGACAGAGGCACCACAGAGTACAAGATCAACCCTGAGTGATGGTGGATAAAACAGGGTCAGGGCCCCGGGCTTGTCCTTCAGCCATTTCGTCATCTCAACTTGCCCGTCGACCTGAGCAAACTCCTTAATCTCTGTGGCTGGAGCATCCCCTTTATCCCTCCTTACAAGCAGCTTTGTCTCTGGACTGAACTGCAGGCAGCACGAGGGGAGAAGGGTAGTGTTCCACCTAATGTCTAGAGGCTGAAGTCAGTTGGTACTTGGAAGCATCTGAGTGCACGCTGAGCTCTCTCCTTGTTCTCTTCCCTCTTCTCCTCTTTTCTTCTCTGTCTCTCCTTCCCTCTTCTCTTTCCTCTTCTTCCTGCCAGTTCTCTCCTCCCTCCTGGTCTTCTACCCCCAGGCAGAGCTGAGAAGGTGGGAGGAGGCTGAAGTGCTCAAAGCCTCTGTCTCCCCCAGGCTGCTGGGTGCTTGTTCCCTGTTGCTAAGGGTGGCCTTGAAAGCCCTCAACAAGATTTCTTCCCCACCCCCCGCCCCGAGGTGGTCCCTACACCCAGGGAGGCCAGAAGAAGTCAACAGAAATAGTCTCCATGTCAATATTCTGCATTCTCCTTTTTCAGAGACCAGAGCACCCCAGCCAGCCCTAGCCTGGGGGGGAAAGGTCAGAGGACACCACGCGTATGCAGCAGGAGTCTTTTCTCCTGTAAATGCGAACTCAGCCCCTCTCCCTAAGAGGGCGTGCCTTTGCCAGTGCTGTCCCCACCCACTGAAGGGATCTTCCTCCTCTCTTTGGACTGGATAACTTTTTTTCCCCCCAGTAATTCCTTAATATATCTGTCAGTGTTCGCATTTCCCTAAGTGTCTTATCTTTTTTTTTTTTTTGTCCCTTTTTAGTTAGTTTGAATTAGGAATCTAAAGATCCATACCTTGTGACTGATTGACATGGCTCTTACATGGCTCTTAAGTCTCTTGTAGTTTGTAGTTCCCCATCCGTGTAAATGTCAATATCTCATTCTCTCTCTCTCTCTCTTTCCTTACTTTTTTATTTTTTTGATGAAAACAATCTGATTGTTTATCCTACAGAATTTCCCAAGCCTAGATTTTTTTTTTAATTAAAACACAGTGGCGTCATTTAACATGTTTCTCTTCCCCTTAGATATCCTGTAAATTGGTAGTTAGACCTCGAGGCTAGATTCAGGTTTATTATTATCTTTTTGTTTTTGTTTTTTGACAGCACATAGGTGGTGAAGTGTGCCTCTAACAATGTGTATAATACCTGGTTGTCTCTCTTTGTCATATTGTCAGCCATTGTTCTTCATTGCCTAGATCCATTAATTCAGTAGGGCTTTCAAAACTGTGATGTTCTTGGGACTTCCCTGGTGGTCCTGTGGTTAAGAAACTGCCTTCCAATGCAGGGGACGCAGGTTCAATCCCTGGTCAGGGAACTAAGATCCCACATGCCACGGGGCAACTAAGCCCTTGGGCCACAACTAGAGAGCCTGAGTGCCGCAACTACAGAGCCCACCTGCTCTGGAGCCCGCCTGCCACAACAAAAAGCCCGCCCACTGCAACTAAGACCTGATGCAGCCAAACATAAATAAATAATTTTAAAATTGTGATATTCTAGTTATATCATTCCCTCTTCATTCATTAGTTGGAGCATCTCATTTCTACTGCTCTTAACTGTCTTGTGTAGATCCAGATTTCTATATATTGCATTGACCAAAAAGTTTGTTCAGGTTTTTCCGTACCATCTTACAGAAAAACCCAAATGAACTTTTTGGCCAACCCAACAGTATAATTTTCCTTCTGCTTGAAGGACTTACGTCAACATTTCTCATAGTGCAGGTCTGCTGATGATGAATTCTTTCACATTTTGTCTGAAAAAGTTTTCACTTCACCATAATTTCTGAAAGGTATTTTTTGTTGGGTATAGAATTCAAGGGTGACACCTTCTTCTTTCAGTATTTTAACTATGTTACTCCATTGACTTCTGGTTTCATTGTTTTTAAAAAGAAGTCTGGGGCTTCCCTGGTGGTGCAGTGGTTAAGAATCCGCCTGCCAATGCGGGGGACACGGGTTCGAGCCCTGGTCCGGGAAGATCCCACATGCCATGGAGCAACTAAGCCCGTGTGCCACAACTACTGACCCTGCGCTCTAGAGCCCGCATGCCACAACTACTGAAGCCCGTGCGCCTAGAGCCCGTGCTCCGCAACAAGAGAAGCCACCGCAATGAGAAGCCCACGCACTGCAACGAAGAGTAGCCCCTGCTCACTGCAACTAGAGAAAGCCCGCGTGCAGCAAAGAGAACCCAATGCAGCCAAAAATAAATTTATTTTTTAAAAAAGTCTGCTGAAATTTTTATCTTTGTTCCTTTGTCATAAAATGTCTCTCCCTCCCCCCACAGCCCACTCTTAAGATGTTCTATTTAGCACTGATTTTAAGCAATTTCATTATGATGTCCCTTGTTGAAGTTCAGTTTCTTGTGCTAGGGTTTCATTGAGCTTTTTGGAAATGTGGGTTTATTGTTTTCATCACATTTGGAATATATTTGGCCATTATTTCTTCAAATATATTTTCTGCCCTCCCCCTTTTCCTGGAACTCCAATTACACATATATTAGACTCCCAGAAGTTTTCTCACAGATCCACTGATACCCTGTTCTTTTTTTCTTTCCTCAGTCTATTTTCTCTGTGTTTCATTTTGAATAGTCTCTATAATTATATCTTCAAGGTCACTAGTGTTTTCTTCCTCAGTGTCTAATCTGATGTTAATCCCATCAGGGTATTTTTTATTTCACATTATAATTTTCATTTCTAGAAGATTGACTTGGATCTTCCTTATATCTTCCATGCCTTTACTTAACATGCTTAATATTTCTTTTACTCTCTTGAGCATATAATAACTGTTTTAATGTCTTTGTCTACTAATATCTTTGTTCTAACATCTGTGTCAATTCTGGGTCTTCTTTCATTGATTGATTTATTTTCCTTGTTATGGGTCATATTTTCCTAATTATTTGCATGTCTGGTGATTTTGAACTGAATGGCAGACATTGTGAATTTTACCTTGCTAGGTGCTGGATATTTTTATATTCCTATAAATATTTTTGAGCTTTGTTCTGGGACACAGTTAAGTTACTTGGAAATAGTTTAATCCTGTTGAGGCTTGCTTTTAAGTTTTGTTAGTTGGGACCAGAATATCCATTAGTCTAGAGCTAATTTTTCCCCACTACTGAGGTGATCCCCTTCTGAGCACTCTATCTGATGCCTTGTGATGTATGAGGTTTGCCATTCTGGCTAGTGGGAACAAGAACTATTATTTGTCTTGTGTGACCTCCAGGGATTGTTTCCTCTGCTGCTTTTATTTGGTTGCTTCTCTAGACTCAGGTAGTTTCCTCATACACATGCTCTGACCAGTGCTCAGCTGAAAACTTGAAGGAACCCTCTGCAGATTTCTGGATATCTCTGTCTCTGTCTCTGTCTCTCTCTCTTCTCTATCCTCCTTCCTCTCTCCACATCTCACTCTCTGGTACTCTGCCCTGAAAACTAGCTGCCTTGGCCTCCCTGGACTCCCTGGTCCATCTCCCCAACTCAGAAAGACTATTGGACTCCACCTGTGTTCCTCTTCTTTGTGCTGCATCCTGGAAACTCTCTCAAGGAACTAGGCTGAAGTGCTCACAGGGCTCATTTCATTTTTTCTCCCTCTCTCAAGGATCACTGTGCTGTGTCTGATGTCCATAACGATTGCTTCATATATTTTGTACAACCTTTTCATTGCCTCAGGTGGGAGGGTAAATCCCATCCCTGTTAGTCCATCTTGGCCAGAAGATGAAGTTGACCTGGGTTACTTATACTTAAGTTTATATATTCAGCCGGGAGCCTGCTCCCCGAATATTTTGCTACACCCCACCATCATCTCCATCTCTCCAAATTGTATGCCCTTCCTTAGTGAGCTTATAACACCCTGCCTGTGAGTACGATTATTGTTCATGAGTCTCTCTTCAGGGCCACTATGTCACTTCTTAGTCTGTGAGCTCATTTGGGGTGGGGTTGTGTCTACATTGCTTTGTATCCTCCCTGGTGTCTGGCATACAGTAGGTGCTGAATTAAATATTTAGGAGAATGAATAAAGAGAAATCTATGATCACTTGGCCATGACCAATCAGAACCATACGGCCATACTCTTGACTGGTATGTGCTTCAGACTTGCCATAAACAGTGGGCACTAACTCTGACAGCTGTCTTCTGAGCACTTCCCTCTTCCTGAGCTGAGCTGGCAGTGTCCAGGGCACTCCCAAGAATGTAGCTTTAAATATCCTGACCTTGACAATTCCGAGGCCTTCGATGGAGGGCGTGTGGAGTTGAGACACATGAGTCACCTAAGGTACTAGAAAAGTGTAGCTGCTTCACTCAGGCTCTCAGAACACTCCCTGTCTGAGGTGCAGTTGAAGGAAGAAAATAAACATGGCGAAGCCTAGTAAACACTCTCCAACATTTGGCACATTCCTCATGCCCACAGATGTATCCAGAACTCTCTGCCTGTACAAGGGGCACTGACAGAGGATCCCAGACATATTCACTGCCAGCTCAGTGTCTGGAAAAGGCCACCCCAATAGGTGCAAAACAGGAACAAGCAGAATGAAGGAGCCGGGGAGGGGGGACTCAGGGCAGATCAGTCTCTGGAATCACAGTCTGCACACTTCCCAAATCAACCTTGGCTCTGGATACCCATGCTTTTCAGGTCTAGTGGGCAAGGCCCTGCCAAGCTCCCATTCTGTGCCCTACACAGTGCTAGACGCTACAAGGACAAAAGAAGTCCTGCTGTCCTTTTGAAATTTAATGATTTCCCTAAATGCAATGCTTCCCAAAGTGTGGGTTCCCAGTCACCTGCATGTGAACCGTCAGGGACGTTTATTAATAATGCAGATGCCAGAGCTCACTCCCAGACAGAAGGAATCATATTCTTTAGGAATGAAGCCCAAGAATTGATACTTTCTTTTCTTTCTTGGCCGCACCTCACGGCTTGTGAGAACTTGGTTCCCTGACCAGGGATCCCAGGGATCGAACCCGGGTCCCCTGCAATGGAATCATGGAGTTCTAACCACTGGACCACCAGGGAATTCCCAAGAATTGATTTTTTTTTTTTCTTTGCGGTACGCGGGCCTCTCCCGTTGCGGAGCACAGGCTCCGGACGCGCAGGCTCAGCGGCCATGGCTCACGGGCCCAGCCGCTCCGCGGCATGTGGGATCCTCCCGGACCGGGGCACAAACCCGTGTCTCCTGCATCGGCAGGCGGACTCTCAACCACTGCGCCACCAGGGAAGCCCCCTTAGCCACTTTTGACCATAGGCAGAAAGAGCTTCTCTTAGCAAAGCTCTATTTTCTTCCTTTTCTGTTTTTGGGTAGGCTAGTTTGAACATAAGTTTACCTTTTTATAGTACCTTACTAAGTGCAACAAGAAGGAGCTAACCCTATCTAACGCTCTAAATTTCTCTACTAAGTAATGTGCTGCTATAACCACAGTAGGCACATGAGCTGCATCCCAAGATACAACAGGAAGCTGTATAACTAGCTGTGTCAGACTGCCAGTCTCTCAACCCAAGATATAGGGGTTATTACTGCCCTTCATCTTACCTCCTTGGGTTGAATCATTTTAGGGTTGAATCATTTAAGGGGGGAGCTGCCTCTTGAAACCCCTGGCTCATGGTACTAATTTCTGTGCTAGTTAGGACTTTTTAGGTTGAAATAAACAAAAATCCAACTCAATTGGCTTAAACAATAAAGAAAATTTATTGGATCACGTTTAAAGTCCAGAGGAAGAGCTGGCTCTGAGCAAGGCTTGATGCAAGAGTTCATACAGTGTCACCAAGGACTCTGTTCCCCCTCTCCCACTCAGCTTTTCATGGTGGCTTCATCACCATGTTTCACACAGCTTCAGGCCTTCCATCAGCTCCAGGTTCATCCAGTCATAAAGTGGCCTCAGCAGTTCCCGTCTCATATCCTCATACTAGTATCTGCTTTTCAAGTCCTGAGGCTCATATTCTCTCATTCACTTGAAATAGGTCAGGTACCCAACCTTGAACCAGCCCCTGTGGCCAGTGTGCTGAGTGACTAAGGGATAATTGGGGATAAGAGTCCATCCCACCCAAATCCCAGTGCTGGGAATGGGCGAAATCCTCTAAGGGGAGCCATGCACTGTGGCAGTAGGGAGGGAATGGCTGCTGGGTAGGCAACCAACAAGGAGTTTATAGCCAAATGTAGAGGGGAGCAGACACCTAAATGGTGTTACCAAAATGAGCTTAGGACTATAACATTAACCAGGGGGATAAAAGAAGGCGCACCTAAGTCTGCCTCGAGAAATTTAGAAAGGCTTCTCAAATGTTGGCGAGGATGTGGAGAAAAGGGAATCCTCCTACACGGTTGGTGGGAGTGTAAGTTGGTGTAGCCACTATGGAAAACAGTAAGGAGGTTCCCTAAAAATAGAACTATCATATGACTCAGCAGTTCCACTCCTGGGCATATATCCGGACAAAAATGAAAACACTAATTCGAAAAGATACATGCATCCCAATGTTCATAGCAGCACTATTTACAATAGCCAAGACATGGAAGCAACCCAAATGCCCATCAACAGGCGACTGGATTAAGAAGATGTGGTATAGTTATATAAATGGAGTATTACTCAGCCATAAAAAGAACCAAATATTGCCATTTGCAGCAACAGGGATGGACCTAGAGAATATTATGCTTAGTGAAATGTCAGACAGAGAAAGACAAAACTGTAGGATATCACTTGTATGTGTAATCTAAAAACTAATACAAATGAATGTATATGCAAAACAGAAATAGACTCACAGGCATAGAAACAAACTTACGGGTTACAAAGCAGAGAGGGAGGGCTTCCCTGGTGGCACAGTGGTTGAGAATCTGCCTGCCAATGCAGGGGACACAGGTTCGAGTCCTGGTCTGGGAAGATCCCACATGCCGCGGAGCAACTAAGCCCGTCGCCACAACTACTGAGCCTGCGCTCTAGAGCCTGTGAGCCACAACTACTGAAGCCCACGTGCCACAACTACTGAAGCCTGTGAGCCTAGAGCCCGTGCTCTGCAACAAGAGAAGCCACTGCAATGAGAAGCCCGCACACTGCAACGAAGAGTAGACCCTGCTCACCGCAACTAGAGAAACCCTGCGTGCAGCAACGAAGACCCAATGCAGCCAAATAAATAAATAATTAAAAAAAAAAAAAGAAAATCAGCTATACTTGAGGTAAAAAGATTCAAATTAAAAGAAACCTACAAGACCATGTTGCCTTTATTTGCCACCAATGACCTCTCTCTTTGACAGGCTTCATGGACATAGTACTTCCCTGGTTTTCCTCCTACATTCCTGGCTGCTACTTTCAGTTTCCTTTGTTAAATTAAGTTAATGGTGTTGAAGATGGCTATGGGCTCATAGGAGGGTGTGGTAGTATTTTATACTTCTCTGTGTTCTACACTTCCCAAGATACTTTTGAAGAATAATTTTTTTTCTTTTCTTTTCTTTTTTTTTTTTTGGCCGAACCGCGAGGCTCGCGGAGATCTTAGTTCCCCGACCAGGGATCCGGCAGTGAAAGCCCCGAGTCCTAACCACTGGACCAACCAAGGAATTCCCTGGGAGAATAACTTAAATGAAGTTTCTCTTCTCATCTCTTCCCTTCTCCACCTCCACCAGTTGCTCTCGAATGTGTGCAAAAGCGCATGTAACCATCACCTGCAGATCTTGTTAAAACTTTGCTCATCCGGCCCTGCTTGGCCCGGCCCTGCTATTTTCCTGACCTTATCTCTCACCACACTGCCTTGTGCTGATGTCACTCCAGCCATTCCGGCCTTCCTATCCGTCCTCAGATACACTGGTAAGTTCACTCTGACCTTTGCACTTGCACAACCACAAACAACAGGATCCCTGCTCAAATGCCACCTCCTCAAAGCACTCAGTCTGAAATAGTGCGCACACACACGCACACGCTCGATCACACGGGCCTGTATTATTGTCCGCATAGCACTTACCATTAGCTAAAATTATCTGGTTTACTTGGATTTTGTCTACTGCTCCATATTGTCTAGCTCTCCTAGAAGGTGAGTTCCTGTCTACTGCTTCATCCCAACTCCTGGCAGATTCAAACTGCTGGATAAAGGAAATTCCCTGGCGGTCCAGTGGTTAGGACTCAGTGCTCTCACTGCCAGGGGCCCAGGTTCAATCCCTGGTCGGGGAACTAAGATCCCGCAAGCGGCCCGGTGTGGCCAAAGGAAAAAAAAGAAAAAAACTACTCAATAAATATTTGTTGGTTGGCTGAATAGATATATGCCTGCGGAACTCAGGAGAGAGAGCTGGGGGTGTAGATTTGGGAGCTGGCATCACAACAGTAACAGCTGAAACCATTTCATGAATCAGTTTGCCCAGTGAGAGTAGGTAGAAGAAGTGGGGAAGACCAGAATAGAATCTAGGAGATGTCTACAGAGTGGAAAAAGGGAAAGGAGCCTGGGAAGGAAACCAAGAGGTGGCCAGAGAAGCTGCAGAGAAGCACTGGAGGAAGACTGGGCCTAGAAACCAGGGCAAAAGAGAGCTCAGGAGCAGGAAGTGGGGGACAGACACAGCAAAGAAGCAACTGAATAGCAAGATGCCCACTGGATTCTGGTCACCAGGAAGTTACCAGTGACCATCCAGTTCCAGGAAAAGGAGGAGTGACCAGCAACCAATGAACATTGTTGGGTAAATGCCCCAGCCTCCTGCCTCATGGAGGGACAATTCTGACGTCCCTCAGAGGGTCCCCAGCAGGACTAAGCCCCAGTGCAACAAGCTCAAAAGTACACCCTTTATTGGCTTGTCTTCCTTTCCTGTTTCCTTCTCCCTACTCTACCCTCTCTTCTCCCTCTCCTCTGTTCCCTGGGATCCCCTCTCATGGAAACCGCTCATGGAAACATTAGCATTGGAATCCTTTCTCAGATTCTGCTTTCAGTGAGCTCCAAACTCCAAACGAGCTAGTTGTGTTTTTCATCTCTTTCTGTTTTTCAAGGAGAGAACAAGACTTTCCCTTACATCTCATTGTCCAGAACTGGACCATGTAATTGCCCATGTGTAAACTACTCATAAGCACAAGGGAAGGGGATGATTATGATTGGCTTAGACCAGTCATGACCCATTTCCTGGGGCTGAGCACAGCGTCCATTGAGAACATCAAGCTACATCCCAGCTCCATCTCCAAACCATCACGACTCCCATGACGAATGAGTGTGGGAGCCCCTAACAAGGATGGCACATCTTAACCCCTGCACGACCCACCCCACAAGCTGCACCAACCACAGCTCTGCACTGCTGGATGTTCAGTTCACACCTCCGCTCTTCAGGTCACCATGCTAAGTGCTGGGGGCCAGAATACAAGCAGCACAAAATAGAATTCCTGACCTGAAGGGCTGTATCATCTAGACACATTACACACACAGGACTACAGTGCAAACATACAGAGAACAGAACAGTTGATTCTACATCACAGAGGGAAGAATTATCAGTCAGAATAGACTAAGTTATGCTGAAGAAACAAGCACCCCCTCCGATTTATTTCTCCCACACTTATTTAGCCCTCACAGCGGACAGGAGGTTCTGCTCCGTAGCATCACGCCAGAACCCAGCCTGACACAGCAGCAGATATCTGGATATCGCTGACCCAGAGGGAAAGAGAGCTTGGGAGGATTTTGAATTTGCAATTGAATTCTTGGCTCAGAAGTGAAATGTGTGACTTCCACTTACAGCCCATTGGCTAAAACTGGTCACATGGCCCCATCCAACCTCAGAGAGCCAAGGAAGTGAGAGCCCGCCATATGCCAGAAGGCAGAGAGACAGATATTTGGTGAACAGTGCAAAGACTTCCAGAAAGCATGAAGGAAGAATGACACTCAAACCGAGCTTTGAAAAATCATTTAGTCTTTAATAGATGAAGTTAGGGGGGAGGGGGGAGGACCTGCCAAACAGAGAGCTGCACAGGAGAAGACACGGAGGTCTGAAAGTGCCTGGCCAGTGTGACCAAAGCCTGGCTTCATGAGGGGTGAAGATCAGGCTGGGATTGGGACTGGGCAGAAGGGCTGAGTTTAGACTGTGAAGGGCTTTGTGTATCATAATAAGGGTTTTATACATATATATATATACTCCTACAGGTTATTGGCGGTAGGGAGTTACCAAAAGATTTTTAAGCAGGTAAGTAACATGATCTGATCTGTGTTCTGGGAGGATAACTTCGGCAGCAAAATGGGAAGGAGACTGGAAGGGAGAGAGACCAAAGGCTGGGAGACTATAGGAGGAGGCTGTCATAATAGTCCAGGTGAGCAATAAGGTGGACTTGAAGCAAGGGAAGAGCTGGAAGGATGCACAGGAAGAGACAGATGGAAGAGACACTTCCCATCTAGAAAGGATCACTACCTTTCTTATACAAGAGCACAGAAAATAGTTTACCAACCCTCCATATACCATCACCCAGCTTTTTTTTTTTTTTTTGGCCGCGCTGCATGGCATGTGGGATCTTAGTTCCCCAACCAGTGATCAAACCCGCACCCCCTGCATTGGAAGCCCAAAGTCTTAACCACTGGACCGCCAGGGAAGTCCCATCACCCAGCTTTAACTGTTATCCACACATGGTGGATTGCCAATTTTGCCTCATCTATGCCCCAGCACCCCCTTCAGTCCACTCAATTTTTTTAAAGCAAATCCCAACTACCATATTATTTCAACTGTAATTTCTTCAGTATATACCTTAAAAGATAAAGACTCTTTTTAAGAGTAACTACAATACCATTATCACACCTAAAAAATTAGCAATAGGGCTTCCCCGGTGGCGCAGTGGTTGAGAGTCTGCCTGCCGATGCAGGGGACACGGGTTCGTGCCCCGGTCCGGGAAGATCCCACATGCCGCAGAGCGGCTGGGCCCGTGAGCCATGGCTGCTGAGCCTCCACGTCCGGAGCCTGTGCTCTGCAACGGGAGAGGCCACAACAGTGAGAGGCCCGCGTACCGCAAAAAAAAAAAAAAAATTAGCAATAATTACTTAACATTATTGAATATCCAACCAATAGCAAAATTTCCCTTATGGTCTCTTTTTCTTCTCCCAGTCGGTTTGTCTGAATCAGGATTCAAATAAGGTCCACACATTCCATTTGGTTCTCCCTCTTTCTCTCTCTCATCATTTACCAGTTGAGGATTCTGGGTCATTTGTCCTATAGAATTTCTGAAATTCTGGATCTCAACTTTCTCCCCTTTGAACAGAAGCAGAGGGAGGAGAAGGGAAGAGGGAAGGGGGCCATTATTTATACAACACCTACTATATGGCAGGCACTGGGTGGGCTCTTTACGAAGATGATCTCATTTAATCCCCACCTCAACCCTCGGAGGTGAATACTCATTACAACTGCTTTGACAGATGAAACTGGAGCTCAGAGATGTTAAGCAACCTGCCCAACTCAGAAAGCCAGAAAATGAAGGAGCCAGGTTGGAACCTGGTTCTATCTGACTCCAGAGCCCCTTCTCTTTCCACTGCCCCAGGGTGGGGAAGGGACTTGACCCACAAGTGGCAGTCAGGAAGCAAACCTAGCTACCCTGACTCCTGAGGTAACTTTCGTATCAGTAATAGATACTGTGACTTCAGATGCGCAAGGACCTAAATGATAGATGCATCATTATCCCAACTTTACAGGTGGGGAAACTGAGGTCCAGAAGGGTTGGTGGCTTGTCCCTGGCACTGGAGTTGGTGAGCAGAGCCAGGGTTCACCCCCAGGTTGGTCTGATGGCAGAGCCCGTGATTCGCACCACTGCCCTCTGTAGCTCTCCTCGTGAATGGTTCCAGCCTTCCTGGTAGCCTGGCAGGATGGAGCTGCGTGCCGAGGCAGGGGTCAGCAGGCCGCCTTTCCTGCCTGGAGTCTGGAGAGTGAGGCCTCACTATTGGCCCAGCGTTGATCTACTCCCTTCTGCCACATGCCCCAACCAGGGACAGCACAGGCTCAGCTCACACAGCAGTGCGGCAGTGAGGGAGGGCTGGCTGCGCGGCCCCATCAATCTTGGTGGCATGGACTCCCTTCCTAGAGCTTTCTCACAAGGCCCGCTCCCTGGTTTGGCAGAGCAAGGATCCAGGTAGAGCCCACTCAAAGGGGAGATGGAGGCCACGCCGGGGAAGCCCTGTGAGCCCTCTTCCTCCCCAGAGCTGTCACGGACAATTGAGAGAAAAACCGGGACGTTCTCCCCCACCAGGATATTTTGTATGCTTTGCACTTGCTGCTGCGTTTCCTTCATCTAAAAGCTCTAAAATTTCAAATAAAAAGGTACAATGAAAGCATCAGCAGGATAAATAGCCACAGAGATCTGAGCTGAAACCCTGCAAGCTTTATTCACATCTTTAGAAAAACTCTGAAGGCTCCTAGTAGCAGCTGCAGTACAAAGCCTCACACTTTAATTCTAAGGCTGCCAGAAATAGGTCTGTCAGGCCTGAAATATCACTGCATTTCATTACTCTTAAATGTGCATTACCATCTCTGCCTCATTACCAGCTGGGGGGTATTCTCCAGACCAACTCCAGAGAGAACCGGGAATCTGGGACTTGTGGGGAAGGGGAAGGTTGTGTTGGAGCTAGAACACGGGGATGGGAGGGGAGACCCAGAGGCTTAAAGCCTCACAAGGACACAGATGAGACGGAGACCACGGAAGTGGAGGATGCTGTTATTAACGTGTCCCCATCAGGCAGGCACTTGGGAGAGTCTGATGTCACCAACCTGGGCGGTGAAGCCGGGAGGAGACAGGGAAGAGGCAGGCTGCTGGGGTGCCAGCGAGGACTGGCTGTTGAGCAAAGAATGGGGCCTGAAGTGGTGCGTAAAGGGCACCGAGGCCTTCATGCCTGGCGGCAGGCAGGAGTTAGTCAAAGGCAGATTAGGCCATCAAGGCCTGGGGAATCTGAAATCACAGGCACAAAGCAGCCAATGAAAAATCCTGGAGGGAGATGGCTGCTGGGGATTTGGAAGTTTGGAGCCCGGAGAAATCTGCATGTTTATAATAACACTGACACTCAGGGCGGCTCTGAATAATTCAGTAGGCACTGTGATCTCATTACAGTGCGTGTCCCTGGGGTACAAAGGGAGAGGGGCTGGATCGGCCCAGGCCGGCTGCTGATGCCTGGCTCTCTGAAAGGGCATGACAGATGGGCCAGCGCTGGCCACCACCCAGTCACGCTTCGCACGATGATTGGTTTTCAAAGGAGGACAGGGTTTGTGAATGGAGCCAGCTTGTTGCTTGCTGCCTTCGAAAGGATGCTGCTGGGTCGCGTGGCCAGCCTGGGCCCCCTTGTGAATGGGGCATCACCGGTGGGTGGTGAACAAGCCAGAGGTGACTCCCCATCCCCTCCCCCGCCCCTGATGAGGCTGAGGCAGAAGGGGGAGAAGTGCCCTAACCCTTCTCTCTGCTGACAAGTCTAATCCTCCATCGGTCTTCCTCTGTGCTAGCCCTGTATCAGTTGGAATCAAGTTCAGTTGCATATACAAAAAAAACAACAACAAAAAAAGTTAAGATGGAAGTTTCTTTTTCTCTCGTGTAAATAAGTCCAAAGATAATCAGAGACCTAGGTCCCTTGCATCTGCTACTCTGGCATCCTTAGTCCTTACATGCCACTCCTGGCCTAACATGGTTGCTCACACTCCAACATCATATCCACATTCCAGCCATCAGAAGCGCAGGGCATAAGCCAGTCCTTTTTTTTTTATTTTTTTGCAATTCCCCAGAAGCTGCCACACAAAAGCTTACACTTAATAGACCACAACTTAATTAGATGGTTACACCTAGCTGCAAGAGAGGCTGGGGGCTTCCCTGATTGCGCAGTGGTTAAGAATCCACATGCCAATGCAGGGGACACAGGTTCGAGCCCTGGTCCAGGAAGATCCCACATGCTGTGGAGCAACTAAGCCCGTGCACCACAACTACAGAGCCTACGAGCCACAACTACTGAGCCCGCATGCCAACTATTGAAGCCCACGCACCCTAGAGCCCGCTCTCCACAACAAGAGAAGCCACCGCAATGAGAAGCCCGCGCACCACAACGAAGAGTAGCCCCCGCTCACCACAGCTAGAGAAAGCCCGTGTGCAGCAATGAAGACCCAACGCAGCCTAAAATAAATAAATTTAATAAATAAATTTTAAAAAAAGATTAGGGCTGTTTTACCTATGGGCTTCTGTATCCAACACTTCTCATTAAAAAAAAAACAAAAAAGAGAGGCTGGGAAATGTGTTGTTTGTTTTCTCTGGCCATGTGTTTCCTGGCAGACAATTCTCCATGGTTCTATTCCATTTCTGCACATCTTGCAAGTGAAGCACTGACTGTCCTCCATTTTAGATTATCACTTCCAGGATACAGTGAACATCCATAGAAGGTATATAGTGCCTTCCTCTAGAGTGAAGGGCAAGCATACTTCTCGTTATAAAAGATTTGGGTTCCCCAAGTTCGGGGTTCCTCTCCTGAAATGCAACTGACTGTGTGTCCTGACATCATCACTTGGTCATCCTTGTGAAGCCCTATGGGAACTGAGGCTGATACTCTTCTACTGCTATTGCTATAATAAACTGCCCTTCATCTCTGACCCAGGAGTCTCAGCTCCCTAGCAGCTATCACAGGGGCTCATTTGCTAGCCTGTAAATAGAATAAAATCTCAGACCTTCACAGCTCTCAACAGCGTTCAGCTGAGAATCAGGGTTTCTGTGGGGCAGTTAATAGAAATCTGCCACAGGTCCCTTCCAGCTGCATAAACTGTCCACATAGGTGTTTTCAGGTACTTCTGCCGCTCCCATAAGCAAACAGAGCCATCAGCCTTCAGATTAAACTCCAGCCACTTCCAGAACTCCAGCAGGTGCTGACACGTCCAAAGCTGGGGGGTGGGGTTAAAACACTTGCTCGCCTCCTCGCCTCTGAGCATTCTCTCAGGGCCCCACGGACCTCCTTGTCCCCAGGTGGTCCATTCTCAGATTCCAGGAGGATGTTGAATCCTGCTCTGGCTCTGTATCCAGAATGACATGGTGACCTTCGCTCAGTTCCCTGAACCAAACTGCCCTCCTTCTCCATCCCTCACGCCATTTCTTTCAGTGCTCCCCCTCTCCACTCCCCCACCCTCCCACCAATGTCTCCCAGGTCAGGGCCCCCTGACCCACCTGAGGGAGCTACAACCCTCAGTTGGCCTGTTCTGCAGCTGCCTCTCATCCCTAAGACAGTTCTCCTCCGGGCAGTGAAGCTGGGGGTCCAGCGAGCCCATCTGTGCAACACCCCATCCCCGGACCCCACTCAAGATGCTCATCTGGGGCTTCCCTGGTGGTGCAGTGGTTAAGAATCCGCCTGCCGATGCAGGGAAACGGGTTCGAGCCCTGGTCGGGGAAGATCCAATGTGCCACGGAGCAACTAAACTAAGCCCGTGCGCCACAACTACTGAGCCTGCGCTCTAGAGCCCGTGCTCCGCAGCAAGAGAAGGCACCGCAATGAGAAGTCCACGCACCGCAACGAAGAGCGGCCCTCGCTCACCACAAGTAGAGAAAGCCCGCGTGCAGCAACGAAGACCCACGTAGCCAAAATTAAATAAATAAATAACATAAAAACATAAAAGAAAAAAAGATGCTCATCTGTCTGATGAGCAGCCCCCTGAGCCTCCCTTCCCTTCCTCCTGCAAGCCAGGGCTCTGAGTCACCCTTAACCCCTCTTACCTCTCACCACTGCCCCTGCCATCCAGTCACTAAGCCCTGCCTCCTAAGTTTCTCTGGCGTCTGTTCCCTCTGCCCCAAACCCACCTCCCTGGTTCACACCCCATTGCTTCTTGTCTGGTTTCTCGTAGCAGCCACCTACCAGGTGCCCCTGAACTCCAGTCCAGGCTCCACAGAGTGCCCAGGTGACCATTCCAAGAAGTAAACTGACTCGTAGCCCTCACTCCCTGCTGAACAAGGTTCAAACGTCTTACCATGGCACCTAAGCCCTGGCTGTTCCACCTGTCCCACTGGTCTCTCTAACCACCCTCTCCTAAACCACCTGAGGGTAAGCCACGCTGCGCTACCCTGCAGTTCCCCGAAAATGCCCTGCTCTCAAACACCCCTGCTCTCAATCCTTCTGGGAATGCCCTTCTTCACTCCTCTCCCTGCCCACTTTCTGGGCACCTACCACTTCCTATCCATCTTTCGAGACCCATCTCAAGCATGACCTCATTTGAGAAGCTGTCCCTATGGTCCTCCACAACCCCAGCAGCTGGGCTCTGCCCCCTTTCCTGCCACACAACTGTGCACACACATTATCTCCATTAGGGCATGTCCCCATGTACGCAATTATTTGTTCACATTGTCTCCTCCTCCAGATGGTAAGATCCTGGAGAGCAGACACCAGAATTGTTCGTCTTTGTGACCCAGCCATGCTCCAAAAATCCTGGCTGACCAAATAAATGGATTGTCTCACTTCGCTCATCTCTAATCCCAAGGCTCACTGGATGGTGAGCTGTGACCAAGTAATACAGCTCAAGAGAGAGGTCACCCTGAGGGTTTCAGGCTGGAAGACGACTCCAGAATGGAGAAAGAGGAACAGTGAAGCTGGGGGGGGTGTATGGGGGGTTGCCCTCTCATGAGGACCAAGGAATGGCAGCCAGATAGTGAAGAGCATAGAGAAGAGTCAGGTCCCAAAGGAAATGCAGACCTGGAGCAGCATGGCTATTCCCTGGCAGGTATGTGCATGGTGGAGGGAAGAGAGCAGGGCGGGGAGACCCAGTGGGGTCTGGATTTGAACCAGATGCTACCAGATCCAGCAGGCAGGCCCAGAAGGAATCCCTTAGCAGCACTCTCAGGAAATCCAGGGCTCAAGGTATTTCCTTGGCCCCCAGGACAGGGAGCTCAGTACAGTGACAAGGGACACTCTCTCCTACCTCACTGCCAAGGAAAGAGACCCTACACAATGAGACCTGGCTCACATATTAAAAAGCTTCACACCTTAGGGACTTCCCTGGCAGTCCAGTGGTTAAGACTTTGCCTTCCAATGCAGGGGGTGCGGGCTCGATCCCTGGTCGGGAGCTAAGACCCCACGTGCCTCGGGGCCAAAGAACCAAAACATAAAACGGGGGCAATGTTGTGGTAATTTCAACAGGGACTTTAAAAATGGTCCACATTAAAAATTTTTTAAACTCTTAAAAAAAAAAAAAAAGCTTCACACCCTAAATGCAATGTGACATCCCTGATTGGATTTGGTTTTTGGAACATAAAAAGGACATGAGTGGAAAACATGAAATCCGCAAGAAGTCAATAGTTTGGTTAATAGTATTGCACCGATGTTAATTTCTTCATTTTCACAAACGTACCACAGTTAGGGAAGTTGTTAACTTTAGGGGAAGCTAAGTAAAATGAAAAGTATTTGGGAACTCTCTACACTATCCTGCAACTTTTCTGTAAGTCTAAACTTATTCCAAATATATTAAAATAAAATGAAACCCCCCAAACCTTTAAAACATAAGTTCAAGATTTAAGAGGCAGGGGCTTCCCTGGTGGCGCAGTGGTTGAGAGTCCGCCTGCCGATACAGGGGACACTGGTTCGTGCCCCGGTCCGGGAAGATCCCACATGCCGCGGAGCGGCTGGGCCCGTAAGCCATGGCCGCTGAGCCTGTGCGTCCGGAGCCTGTGCTCCGCAACGGGAGAGGCCACAACAGTGAGAGGCCCGCGTACCGCAAAAAAAAAAAAAAAAAAGATTTAAGAGGCAGAAAGAGAGAGAAGGCAAAAGTTCAAAGGGAAGGTAAAGGTGCAGAAAGTGGGATATATGTTTAATTCTTAGTTAGAAATCTGAAGACCTTTGCTGTATGCATTTATCCACTCAACAAATATTTATTGAGCATCTACTATGTGCCAAGCATTGTTTTCAGGGTCGGGGTTACAGCAGTGAACAAAACAGAGCCAATCCCTGCCATCCTGGGGCTTACATTTTAGTGAGTCTAGACTCATTAGTCTACACTCTAGAGCTTAATCTGTTTGTCTAACCCCACTCCACCCTACAGGCTCCAACACTCAGCCCCAGGACTGAAAAGCTGGGCCAGTTCCTCTCGGGGTCACATCAGGGTCCAGGAAGGGCTTACTTTGACCAGCGAGAGTCAGGAGGCCTGAGGTGGCCCCGGATTGTGCGCCGAGCTGGGCTGCTTCTTGGCTTCTGACTAGAGATGGAACTACATGCCTGGCCTTTCTCATTTGTAACATGAGTAAAGAAGTAAGAAACCAACTTTCTCCCAGAGATATGCTGAAGTTCAGCGGACATAAAGTGTGTTCAAAGGATAAAAGTGCTTGCATTAATACGATTGTTGTAAATATTTTGATTCAGACTAAGAAGTGGGTTAGGACCTCTCTTCTGTAGTTACTACAAACCCTTCTCCTTCCGTCGTCAAAGAACCTTCGCAACTGGAGTAAAAAATCGAGGCAAACATTGCGCGCTCAGCCAGGGTCAGGCCCACGCAGCCACTTGGTCCTTAGGCAGTCCTGGTGCAGCGGGCGAAGCACAGAGCGCCCCCGGCCTGCGCCCGCCTCGGCGCCCAGGGGAAGGGCCGGCGGATGTGGCGCCGCGCTCTGGACGGGGATCCGCGCCGAGGGCGCCGCGACAGGTACCGGAGAGCGGACCGCTCCCCTTAGGAGGCCCACACTGGCGACCCGCGAGGGGCCCAGCGCAAGCGGCCCGGGGCGCCTGGCCCCGGCCCAGCCGCCTTCGGAGGGAAAGTTGTTGCTCAACCCCGAGGAATGCGGAGCCGCAGCGGCGGCGGGCGGAAGCGGCGGGAGATCACAGCGACGGCCGGCCGGGGACCGCGCTGGGGCGGCGCGCTGCAAACTTGGCCCCATGAAAACCCCGGGTGCGGCGCGCAAAGCTGGGCCGCCCCAGGCCACAGACGGCCCACGGCCTGGAGGTGACAACCACGCGGCCCGGTGGTGCAGCGCGGGGCTAGGATGGCCGGGCCGTTTGGGAAGGGCGGTGGCAGAGGCAGGCCCGAGGACAGAGGCAAGAACCTCCCACTGAGAACTCCAGGAAGGCAGAGGTTTTTGTCTTTTATGATCTCGATTAGGCCCCCACGCCTACAGAGTACCATGAACAGAGTAGGCGCTCAATAAACAGTTTTGGAAGTGTGATCTAATCCCTCCCCGCCTCAGTTTCCTTCTCAGTACAACAAACGGTTTGATCTCTGAGGCCCCTAGCAACTCTGAAATTCTAGGATGCTGAGATTAAATCCCATGTGTACTGCTGTGGTTTTGCTTTTAGTTTTTCAGGGACAATTTTAGTGCTACCCTTTATGATGTGCCAGGAGTGAATTTGACACCAGATGGCTTTTTTTTTTTTTTTAAATAAGAAAGAAGACAAAGGGAGGGAAAAAAATATTTTCCAACTGGCAGTGCTGCCAGCATTTTGGAAGAGAATCCAGGGAGGCAAAGAGGAGCTGTTTCAGCCTGATTCTTCCTCCTCCCGCACACTCTGCCACCCTGGCCTCCACCAGAAATGGGGTAGATCAGATTGGAGCTTTTTATAGATGAGGCGAAGGGAACATCATCACAGGAAGCTCCACCCCGAGATAGGGCTTGCTTTGTCCTCTCCTGCTCTCACAGGGGACCAGCCCCTGAGCCACAGGGGCACGGATTCCAGCTACAGGCAGGGCTCCGGCTACAAGCTGACCCTGGCGTTAATTAGAAGAACAGAGAGACACCTGGCAAATCAAAAGCTAGCGTTCACCGCCTGGGGAACATTAAGGAAAAATAGCCCAAATGGCAGTGTCTCTTCCGGAATTCCTCTCTTGGATCCCAGCTCCCTCTCCTCACACAGGGAGGAGGGGAACTGGTCCTTGCTCAGAATGGCCTCTAGCTCAGTTCTTAATATTGTGGCAAGGAGAAGGGAAATTCCTAGAATGAGCCAGTTTGGCAGTGTGGACTGTGGTGTCAAACAGGGATGGACACCTGCAGTCACACGGCTTGGGTTCAAATCTTGGCTGCACTACCCACTAGTTGTTTGACTAGGACAGTGACTTTGCTTCTCTGCGCGTTAGTTTCTTCCACTGTAAAATGGAATAAACCGCCCCCCGCCCCCCTCCGCCGCCCCTGTAGGATTGTTGTGTAGATTTAACGAGATAGCAGGAGAAAATTGTCAGTGGTCTGCCTCTTCAACAGATCAACAAGGAACGCGTTCAATGTTTTTCTTGTTTGTTCAGCTTCAGGATCCCCCAAACTAGGACCTCTTGCTGGATAGGCCCTTGAAGAGCCCCACTGTGGCACTGTCACCTCTGGGCCAAGGGATCTCAATCCAGCTAACTGGTCCCTCCGGTCTCCTCCTTCACATCCCCAGGAGACTGGAGGAAGGCAGCACGGGATGACCAGAAATCATGCATCAGGCTCCAACTTGATGAATCACCTTAAAGGGGTGGGGTGGGGGGAGCTCAGTAAGAAATAGGTCACCCTTAACCCTGGGGGAAGAAGGGAACAGTAGGTGAGGGAGGAGAGGGGACCATTGGTGCTAGGCTGGGAGGGTGTCACCACTGCAGTAGACAGGGGATTGTGATGGTCACCGTGGTATATAACCCTATGAGGTATCATTGATTTTCTGCTGATAAATTGTTTTCTAGTTGTCTCAGATGCAGAGTTCTTGAATCCTTTACCAGCAAGCTCCTTGAGGTTAGGTTTTATCTTTCTGTTGTGGTATCCACCCCACACAAACTCCCAGGAGAAGCTGTTTACACAAAAAGTAAACACTCTGGAAGTGCTTATTGATTTGGCTGAGCTGTTACAGACTAAAGGTTTGTGTGTGTGTGTGTGTGTGTGTCCGTCCATCCATCACCACCCCCGCCCCCTCCCCACCCCGGCCCCGCCCAAATTCATATGCTGAGATCTTAACTCCCAATGGGATGGTATTAGGAGGTGGGGCCTTTGGGTGGTGATTAGATCATAAGCCCTCATGAATGGAGTTACTGCCCTCTTAAAAGAGATCGCATAGAGCTCTCTTGCCCCTTCTGCCATGTGAGCACACAACTAGAAGCCAGCCATCTATGAACCAGGAAGCGGGCCCTCACCAGACGCTGACCCTTCCTGCACCTTGATCTGGAAATGGGAATGTGAAAAATAAATTTCTCTTGTTTATAAGCCTCCTAGTCTATGGTATCATGTTATAGCAGTCTGAACTAAGACATGTTAAAACAGAGGAACAGGTTGGGACTCTAGACTGGAGGGACAAGGGGAGACACGTGGTAGCACCAGGGTCACCTGTTGGCCCCAAGTGTCTTTCCTTCAACCCACAGGCTCTCTCTCAAAATACTGCATTCAAAGTTTTTCAGCCTCTAGAAAGTCAATGACACCTTGGTTCCCAGCCTGTCCTGTCACAGGGGAGCTAATGTCCAAGGCAGAGCCGGGAAAATACATATCTTCTGCTATTCTGTCACTCCTGGCCCGAGTGAGCCTCCAAGGCAAGCTTTGCCACCATGTCTTTCCCCTTCTGGAATTCCCAGCCAGGACAGAGCCAACTGCTGCTCCCTGAGACATTTTCTGGAATCTCCATATGGTTCTTCACGTAGCTGGCTCATTCCCAACCTTTGGGTCTCCTCTTCAGAGCAGACTTTCTGGACCTCCATCTATCAAAATTAACCACCCCCCTAAGATTACCTTCCATTACCTTATCCTGTTTATTGTGTTATTTACATGCTTATTGTCTCTCTGCTCCACTCAGACTGAAAGTTCCGTAAGAGCGGGGATCTTGTCTTCTGCTCATCACCACATCTTAGCCCCTTACACAATGCCTGGTATATAGTAAGTGTCTACTTAATAACTGGTGGTCCCCTCCCAGAGTTACTCCCCTTCTCTCTAGCATTTTTAGTCAATTCTTACTTAATAGGTAATTCTTGTATCTTCAAAAGATGCACAGTCTCCTTTATTTTGAAAACTTATCAATCCTACTCCTTAGCCATCAGCTTATTTTTCCCTCCTTCATCCCAGGCTATCAGGGAAAGATACTTGGCAGTGTCTTATGTGTCGGTTAGGACCTTTTGGTGGAAAGCAACAGAAGACCAACTAAAAGTGGCTTAAACAATGAACAAGTATATCATTTTTCGGGCTCCCCTGGTGGCGCAGTGGTTGAGAGTCCGCCTGCCAATACAGGGGACACGGGTTCGTGCCCCGGTCCAGGAAGATCCCACATGCCGCGGAGCGGCTGGGCCCGTGAGCCATGGCCACTGAGCCTGCGCATCCGGAGCCTGTGCTCCGCAGCAGGAGAGGCCACAACAGTGAGAGGCCCGTGTACCGCAGAAAAAAAAAAAAAGTATATCATTTTTCAGAGGCAGACAGGGTTGATTCCACCTTCAATAAGGTCAAGGCTCCAGTCAGCTTCTCTGTGATTCTATGGAGACCCCTGGCCTAGTGGGCTTCCCACCTCATGTCTCATTGACCAGCGTTGTATCACATGCCTAGACCTAAACCAATCACTGGCAAGGAGGCAGAAGCACCCTGATTGGCTGCTTAGATTTATCAACATTCATCTCCTGTGGCTGAGGGGGGTCCCCTTCCCTGAGTACAGGGCAGGTTAATTCCAGAACAAAATCAAGGCTCACCAGCCCAGAAAAAAAGGTAGGGAGTGGTTATTGAATCTGCGAGCTGCCCAATAACCTTCCAATAAACTGTTTTTCTGCTTAAGTTAGCCAGAGTTGGTTTCTGTGGCCTGTAACCACAGAAATCTGGCTGATGCAGCTCTGGGGCTGCACAGTGAGGAGTGACAGAAGTGGCATTCATGGCCAGGAGGAGTGATGTCAGCACACAGCCAGCCGTGAGATGGAATAGAAGGGCCACACAAGGAGCAGGCGTGAAATAGCTCTAAGACCCCGGAAACAGCCCGTGGGGTTTTGAGAGCTGGATGATTAGGGTTTACAGCCAGAGGCTGTATACTTCAAGTGACTTCACTGTGATTGGAACCCCAGGCTATGTAACCTGGGGAAGGTGGGTCACATGGAAGTTCAGTAAATATTGAAGTGGACTCAAGTGACCACCCTCCCTTTTAAAAACTCTATCCTTCCTCAGTGCCCAAGAGGCCATCCACGTAGATGACTGAAATGACTGGCCTTTCCCACCCACCGCGTTTCCTGCAGAAGACTTGAGCAATCGCACAGCCCTTTCCCCCCACCTCACATCTCGCCCTTGGTGGTTCTGCCCTGAGGGCCTCTGGACCCAAGACTCCACTGTCACTCCGACCTGCTTCACGTTCAAACCTGAGCCTCTGACCTGCCCTCTCTGACCTTAAATTCCTTTCTTTCCGCTCCTCCTCTCGGCTGCCCACTCCTCTGAGCCTGCTTTGAAGAACTTGGTTCAGTCCCTGGCACATAATCAACATCTGATTAGTGGTTATCAAGACTGTCTCATCCTCTTCTGCCTCCTGGCGAATGGCCTGCCCCAAAGCCAGTCACTTGACTGCCTCTCCCCTCCCCCCTGCCCCCGTTCTAGAACACCCCCCAGCCCCTCACTCTCTCCCTCCGAGCTAGGGGTTACTCCCTGCCTCTCACTACCTCCATCCCTGTTCCTTGCTGCCTTCTCCGCTGATTCTCAGTCTCACCTCACCCAGGCCTCACTGGGGCCCAGTAATCGTTGTTATCTCTGGGGGCCTCCCCGTCAGGTTCCCACAGCAGCTCTTCTAAGCTCTGAAGCTCCTCTCCTCCCCTGCTCGCCTCCTCCTACAGATAAGCCCCTCCCTCTCTGTCAGCAGGAGCGGAGTGTCAGGCACAGACTGGCTCTACCGTCCACCTCAGGGAGACATCTCAGACTTGTGGTCACAACATGGTGGAGTACAGCCCTTTCTGTCCCCTTTTTCTCTCAAAACATCACCCTCAAAACAAGGAGAATCAGAAACAGAAACCCAAACTCCACCTTCAACTAAACTAGGAGACATTAAGAACCCTGAACTGGGCTTCCCTGGTGGCGCAGTGGTTGAGAGTCCGCCTGCCAATGCAGGGGACACAGGTTCGAGCCCTGGTCTGGGAAGATCCCACATGCCGCGGAGCGACTAGGCCAGTGAGCTACAACTACTGAGCCTGCGCTCTAGAGCCCACGAGCCACAACTACTGAGGCCACATGCCACAGCTACTGAAGCCTGTGCGCCTAGAGCCCGTGCTCCGCAACAAAAGAAGTCACCACAACGAGAAGCCTGCGCGGCGCAACGAAGAATAGTTGCTTGCCGCAACTAGAGAAAGACCGTGCGCAGCAATGAAGACCCAATGCAGCCATAAATAAATAAATAAATAAATAAATAAATTAAAAAAAAAAAAAAAAAAAGAATCCTGAACTACATCGCATGAAAACAGAAAGTGTATGGGAGAGTGGCAAGAAAGGCAGGCCCAGAACATCCAGAGGCAGGTGCCCATGAGAAGCAAGTGGACTCTCCCCTCAGAGAGGCTAGGAATTGGAAGGAGTGAGAAAACTAGAAGGCAGGGGTCTAAAAGCTGGGGGCTTGTTCAAAGACCTCCTTAAAGTGCAATTTGATCGTCAGGAAACTCAGTGGTACCCAGTGCAATGAAGTGATTTATTGTGTCCCCTTCCCCACTCATGCAGGAGACAGGAAGATCGATTCTGGAGATACAGTATTGAAACAGAGAGATTCTGGACTTTGCGGGGGGTCGGGGGGAGAAGGAGCCAGATCAAAAGCTGAGGGAGGGACTTCTCTGATGGTCCAGCGGTTGAGACTGCGCACTCCCAAAGCAGGGGGTCTGAGTTCAATCCCTGGTTAGGGAACTAGATCCTGCATGCTGCAACTAAAGATCCCACATGATGCAACAAATATCCTGCGTGCTGCATCTAAGACCCGGCGCAGCCAAATAAATAAATTTTTAAAAGAAAGAAAGAAAAGAAGGAAGGAAGGAAGGAAGGAAGGAAAAGGAAAAGAAAGGAAAGGAAAGGAAGAAAGAGTGAAAGTGGGATAAAGCCATTTTAGGTAGGCAAAAGTCTCTAAACTGTTACCTCCCAGGCATTCTTTCTCAGGAAGCTACTGGAGGATGTGCTTCATCCAAACAATGAAGTAAACCGAGGAAGAGGAAGACACTGGGTCCCTGAAAGAGGAAAAGGGCAAAGTGAATTCTTTTTTTTTTTTTTTTTTTTTTGCGGTACGCAGGCCTCTCACTGCTGTGGCCTCTTCCGTTGCGGAGCACAGGCTCCGGATGCGCAGGCTCAGCGGCCATGGCTCACGGGCCCAGCCGCTCCGCGGCATGTGGGATCCTCCTCGGACCGGGGCACGAACCTGCGTCCCCTGCATCGGCAGGCGGACTCTCAACCACTGCACCACCAGGGAAGCCCCCAAAGTGAATTCTTAATTACTGGCCATGAGAAGTCCCAGGGTGACAGGTGTGCTACAGGCCTCAAGAGCAACGCATCCAGAGAAAAGCAGAAGGATGGAGCACCGCAGGACAAATGTCTCCAAGGAGAAACAAAACAGAACCAATAAGATTATGTGACAGGTTTGGCCATATGCAAAACTGTACTGAGAAGGCGTTTTACAGAGCTGTTGAAGGGTGTGGGAAGATGGAGTCAGAGATTCAAAGAAAACCAAGCAAATAAAAAATGAGGCAATTAACTCCAGGAAAAACAAAAAAGTAGAACAAGAAAGGAAATGTAAACAGAGCACACAACAAAAGTTATATTAGAAAAGGAAATGGAACCAGCATACTTGCCTCAAAAGTAAACAATATTTTCAAAGTCAATAATGAGATCACTGAACATGGATTTCACCCTAAATTGTGATATAAACATAATGGGGGTGGGAAGAGGGGAAGAGGCAAGGAAGAGAATCAAAACCCTCAGCTACCAAGACAGGGAGTCAACAAATGAGATAAATGAACCCAGAATGGCAGTACATATATTATTTAGAAATAAGGAAGGAAATACCAGAAGACACAGCTAAACGAGTTGAAAGCGGTTGCCCCTGGGGAGTAGGATTAAAATTGGGAGAAAGGCCAGTGGGACTTCTGTTTTTATTACAAGCTCTTTAGAATGACTTGATTTGTAAGCAATGTGTTCGTATTAGCTTGATAAAAAAAATATTAATTTTATAAAGCAACTATAAGAGGAGGTGTCACATCCTCCACTACAGAATGCCTGAGGAACTCTGCGTAGACTCAGAGGAGCAAGGGTCTCCCCATCCTCATCCCCTCCCAGATGGGCATTACTCATCAGCTCAGCCCTCTTCTCCCAAAGGCACTCTCTCCA